>NC_136430.1:116015000-120815000 GCF_052849685.1 Lactuca virosa | reverse complement strand
TTAAAACATTTCACTGGGTGATCCATATCGAGTCCTGCTACAATTTTACAGTGTACACAAATCATATATGACTTAGATCTGATAGGCCTTCGAATATGTGATACTACTCTATATCCACATCCAAACAAGGAAAAGGAAGTAGAGCGAAACCACACATTCTCAGACTATGAGATCCTCACTATATATAACCTTGGGAGTATACACTCTGTAATCATAGGTATATCAATAAGGATCTTTTTAGTTTTTCACACAAGGTTATTTATGGTTCCTAAAATACCCCTATGGTATTTTAATTACATGTTTGATTCTTAACTTCTGAATATGCTTCTGGGATTAATGTAAATCTTTTAGTATCATAAAATACTCCTATAGTATTTTTAAACTTTATGTTTGGCTCTAGAATTCCTATTTGGTAAGTTTCAGATTTGTTGCAACACCACCATCACTCCCACGCACACGTTAGTCGCATCTCGAATAAATATAGTTGATCGGGTTATATGTATTCCAGCTTACGATTACATAACTGCCCAGGTTTGACGGGAATGTTCAACATCCGAAGACTTTTATTCTTATTCTTCTTGTGATACTTTGTTCGGATGTTTAGATTCTGGATGTTCTTATACTTTTGTAAAATATGGTTATATTTTAAAGTATAATTCTTGTTCAGAGTGTTTTATCCCAATGTATTTATAGGTAGTATATCTTTTATGATTTGATATACTGAGCTCACTATAAACAATGCTCTGATACCAATCTGTCACACCCCAAAACCGGAACGGCGGAAACGTTCTAGGGTGGAGGACGTCATGTCAAGTATCACAACATATGCAATATAGTAATCAAAGTACAACAACCATTGCATTAATAGTAATAATTTTACATAGGTTACATTTTACAACAACATCAAAGTAGATATAGGAAGTAACATAAGTTGCAGCTTGGTACTAGGCTGACTTCGCAAAAGCTCCCGGAGTGTACCTGTCTACGGATGACCTGAGAATACAAGTTATTTTGAAAGCGAGTGTCAGCATATTTAAATGTTGGTGATTTCATAAGTATTTAGTGACAATTGTATAAATACATGTTTTATTTCAAAATAATCTCACTCGATGATGGTGATTAGAATTTACAGAGTATTAGAATTCCTTCCAGAAAATCCTTTATTTTCTAATAAAAGTAGTCTTCTACCAAGACCCAATTGTTTTCTGTTTAAATTAAGGAGTATCTCTATTAAAATCAGTCTTCTACCAAGACCCATATGTTTTATGTTTAAGAAACATTTTCCCCTTAAAGGTATTATCATTATCAAAATATGATTTATACTTTAAAGAATATGTGAGAAGATCATAATCAAAAGTAATAAGGAAAATAATATTTTTATCTCAGCAGTAACGTTGCTGGCTAAAAGTAAATAAAACATAGACTTCAGGTGGTATTGGAGAATCAACACGCCTAGCAAAGTCTAAAGGTAAATAAAACATAGACTCCAGGCGGGACGCCTCGCAAAGTCTAAAAAGGGTAAATAAATACAGACTCCAGGTGGTATTGAATGAACAACACGCCTAGCAAAGTCTAAAGGTAAATAAAACATAGACTCCAGGCGGGACGCCTCGCAAGGTCTAAAAAGGGTAAATAAATACAGACTCCAGGTGGTATTGAATGAACAACACGCCTCAGAGAGTCTAAAATAGCCTTTAATCCTATGTGGGTTGGTTTAAAGCTTTATAATGTGGCCTAGTGTATAACTAGGAAAATAAGTTATGATGGTTTCATATATAGAAAAATACCATGGTAATACTTATTACCTTAAAGCCATGAATTATAAGGTAAATGTAAAGATACTCGTAACCATGCTGATTGACAATCGAATACTTGACGACCTGCTGGCGTCGGAATGAATGTGACATTTGTCACCCCTTGGCTTGGTCGGTCGGGACTGTAGCTAGCAGTCAGGATGTGGGAGTGTCTGTCCCGTATAGATCTATACACACAATGCCCGCTCTCCCTCCAGGAGACTCTGGTTACCAACTTGACAACGGTGGAATCCGCGTCATGAGGATGTATCTCGTGTTTCGAATTCTATAACCTTTCTCTTTATTAAAAAGTATAAGTGTTTAGAATATAGATATAACTAGGTTCCCCTTCATGAAAGTTATGGTTGGTTTCTAAACTATACCTATTATAGTTTACTTGAGTCCTTTAAACATTTCTATATAACTATACATATATAGGCATGCATTTTATAATATAAAGCATAAAAGAACTTTGGTAAAACCTTTTAAAAGCTTTAATAATCTAAAAAAAAGATATTCATACTTTAAAAGAGATTTGAAAACAATATTTGAAAACCTTTAGCTGGATAAAGCAGTTTAACATGCAAAAATCTATTGCTATACAGTTATTAATCACATGTGATTGATATAATAACTCTATAGTTCAACTTGTATTCCCCCCCATAAAAGCATTTAAAATCAGTTAAAAGGTTGATTCAGGGGTATGAACTCACCTGACGTGGGTGATTCGGATGAACGGATGGTATAGGATGCTAAGTGTCAAGTGGGGACTTGACCACACACGCGAATCCTATTTAACATGTAATGATACATTTAAGTATCTAATTAGCCATTTAATAACTAATTATGCAAGTAAGGACATCCTAATGCATGAAAACACTTTGCTACAAGTGCTAGGAGTACCAAGGGTTGCATATAAAGAGAGTATGGCCTCACATTGGAGTTTACTCCTCAAATGGTGGCCCTTAGGGGTGTTTATGGTTTCTGGACCACTTCCCCCATGAGTTTACGGCCGTAAACTCATGGAAGTGGTGCCATTGGGTGTTCAAAGGTCCTAAACCACTCAAGGAATTAAGCTAGACTCGAATCAAGGGCTTAGGAAGTGACTAGGGCTCAAAATGACCCTTCTTTGGAGTTTACGGTCCTTGGACCACTCCTTGGGAGTTTACGGTCGTAAACACATGGGTTTACGGCCGTAAACTCATGTTTGTCCATTTCTTTCGAGGTTTGGTGTTTCTATCTTATGCATGCAAGGTTCTAGTCACTTATACAAGCATTGGAAGGTGTTAGGGGCACTTAAACACCTTTGGAAGGTGTTTACGGTTTTGGGAGGCCTCCCCAAACCGTAAACTCATGTTTTCATGGGGATCTTGATGTTCTTCAAGGGTTTAACATGTATTCTAAGTGAATAACTTGATAGGAGGAGTGTACTTACTTATAGGAAGCTCGAAAAAGTGTTTGGAGCCCAAGAACACTAGTGTGTGTTCTTGGTGTTCTTGGTGTTTTGAAGAACACTTGAAGATCTATGGAAAAGACAAGATTTCATGGATGAAATCGAGTATAAACACTAGATAAAGTGTTATATGAACAAATCTAGGAAGAAAACACTTACATTTTGGCGGATTTGACGGAATGATTTTATGATAGTTGAGAGAGAATCTTGGGTGTTCTTGAAGTTGGAAGTGAAAAATGAGCTAAAAATGACTAAGTGTTATATTTATACTCTTTGGGGTTTACGGCCGTAAACTCCATGTTTACGTCCGTAAACTCCAAACTTTTGGAGTTTCGCGGCTTACGTGATACACGGCAAACTCTAAAATATACTTCCTTTTATTTGATCGCTTGACGGATATAATTTAAAATATTCAAACGAGCTTAAATCCGGCCAAAAATGTTTTGAGATAA
The DNA here is from genome assembly GCF_052849685.1 of Lactuca virosa. Lineage (NCBI taxonomy): Eukaryota > Viridiplantae > Streptophyta > Magnoliopsida > Asterales > Asteraceae > Lactuca > Lactuca virosa. The sequence continues at coordinate 120,811,302 of NC_136430.1, read as the reverse complement.
ATTTGGCTAATTTTTGAAGTGCTTGATTGCGGAGTTTATACAAATGAAAATTTCGGGTTGTCACACATATCATTGTGGTTGACCTTGTCTCCTACTGTTACAACATCAAGAGAAGACAAACTCTACAAAACAAACTGGCACTTTGATCATTCAGTCTTGACGTTTATCTCAGAAACTTAGTATCTCGGACAGACAACTATTTCAGACACATTCTTCTCGAAAGTCTGATAGCTTGGAATTGTCTATGGATCACTTGTCATGAACTAACACCCCCCATAAAATAGATCTATATTGAGCTTGAAGACATACATATGCCTGATCATTGAATTTCCATGACTTTAACAAACAATTTTGTTTTAAAATAAAGTCTAAAACAATAAGAAAAACCGCATGACACGTCATGAAATGAGTAAAGACGTAAGGTCAATCCATTAACCACCAAGTATTTTCAAGATCCAAAACGAAAAACATAAACAACTAAAAAAAATCAACGTATCACACCCATCTAAAATTACAAGATCAATCTAGTACCAATCACCTAAGCTAATCCAATCACGTGCACCCATCATATCTTTGAGTACAATCATAAAAATAAAAATCCAATAAATAAAAGTTTTGTACTAAAGTTGTAATAATAAATAATAAAAGTTTTTACAAAAAAAAAAAAAATTACAGGAACCAAATTCTTAAAATGAATAAATTATGGATAAAAAATCTAAGAAAAAAAGAAAATTTGGGACATCAATCCGGGGGTTTCGGATAAAAAATGGTTAAAAGTCGGATTAAACATGTAAAAATAACGTTGGAGAACCAAATTTGTGAATACTTTAAAGTTTAGGGTGAAAATGAAAAAACAAATGGAGATGAGGGGTGATTGTTGTGCAAGGGTATAAGTACTGGACTGCGGCTCATGTTTTGCGAAAGATAGGAAACTGGACGCGCGGATCTTTTGTGATCCATGGGTCTACATGACCCGGATATATACTTGCTGGAGATGATTCCGTTCATAGCACACACTCGCACTTACAGAGTTTTTTTCGTTCTCTTACGCTAGGGTTCGTAAGTTCTTCGATCTTTTGTTCATTCCTTTTTCGAGAGTAGATTAGGGCTTTATGAAAACGTAATTTATTTCTTCGTGATTGCAGTTTGATAAAATCCGTCTTCTCTTAACGCTTCGGTTCAATGTAGATTATAGTTCGTTTGTTTTTTTCGTGCGTAAGCTGTTCGAACTGACACTATTTTTTTGATTAAATCAGGTTTGCTGGATCAGATTCGTCGTCTTCTCTAGGGTTTATCGGAAATGGCGGACGGACTTGTAATTTCAGGTTCAGGCTCTGGGATAAGTGCTGGCAAGGCTTCCTCTTCCTCCGAGGGTAAGCCCATCATCTTCCCCTTTTTGTTGTTAGTTTCTTGATTTATTGTTAGTTTCTTGATTTGATGTGGTTAGGGATCGAATTTTTGTGCGTTATCTTGCTGTGTACCCTGTTTTAACCTCTCTGTAGAATGTGTGTGTATTTGGATACTATTCTTCGTGATTGTGAAGGTTAAGGTTAAGCTGCGTTTGCACTTTGCAGGGCATATCATCACACACCACCAAATATACTAATTACATAAATAAATGCAAGAATTAACAGCATGCTTTTGTTGATTTGTTTATTGTAGCATTTGATTTTCATTTGTTGATATGATAGCGTGATTGTAGTTTGGAAAATCTAACTTATTAGTTATTACACACTGCTATAATTAGGTAGAATTTTCAAACTAGAAGAGCATGTTATAAACTTATAATTGGGTGGTTTTTTCAAACTAGAAAGGCTTAATAAGAAATAAAAATGAAAGTAGGATGATATAAACACAAACAGATGAAAGTATATTGCTATTATCTTGTATTTATCTGTATACTTTATAGAAATGTGATACGATGCTGGTTGGTTATGAAAAAAGTATTTTAAGTTGTTTAAGCTGTGTTTGCAGGACATATCACTTTTTTCATGTATCACGCCACAAATACCACCCACCTGTATAGTTGTGCCTTGTAATAGTTGTTATTGACAATATGATTTATTTGAATGTTATCTTTAACTTATAACATGTATTAGATAAATGTTCAATTTGTTATTTGCCATTTTTAAATAGGAGGGTAGAATAGTCATCTATTCATTGCAAAAGAGAAACATAGACTTATGTTGATCAACTGTTTTTTTTTTTTTTTTTTTTTTTTTTTTTTTTTCAGATCTGCCAGTTCAGGATTATGTAATTGTGTTTGATGATGGTACTGTCAACAACCGTATTTCTGATATCAGACCTGAAAAAATCTTAATCCGTTTGGATTGTGAAGCTCATGGGGAATCAAAAGTGGTGGAATTTGTGCTGAATAAGTCAAAAAAGATTGATTTGGCTGGGAAGGTAAGTGTTTTTTAGTTTTATATTTTATTATTTTTGTAAGTTAGTTAGCTGTGTATTTTAATTTTTTCTTTTGGACAGTTTCGTTGTGATGTTACTTATCATATCAAAGATGTGACACCAGCTACTTCCACAAGAGATGATTTGTATGTTCAAATTCGGATTAAGGGCAAAGTTGGAGTTAGGCTGAGGGATGCTGAATGTTGGTTCATTGGGGTAATACATCTTTTATATATATATATATATATATATATATATATATATATATATATATATATATACTGTGTCTGTGTGTGTCAAATGGTATTTAATATATACAATCACTTATCTTTTTATTTTTGTTGTTCAATCAGACTGTTTGGGGTACTGAAGTCCGTTTTCAAATTGACCGGAATGGAAGTTGGAGGATGGCGGAGCATGCTTATCTTGATATTGAACCGGACAATTATCTGGATTTGATTCTGGGGCGATCTTCCCCTTCCACATCAGCAAAGAAAACTGAAAGCGGGTCGAGTTTTGATACTGAAAAATCTCATGGTGTTAAGGAAGAAGCAGTAGAAGCAGTAAACACACAAGCTTTGTCTGATCCGGAAACTTTTCATTATTTGAACAATGAGCCGGTCGAGAAGCATCCACCAACTGCTTTGGAGTCCTCTGACTCTGATGTCCAGAGTGATGCTGTTAGTCATCCGCCTCCAATTCCCCTTGCTGAGAGAATTCCTTGGGTTTCATCTGTGAAGTTACTGTTGGTACCTCTCTAGTCCTCTAGTCATCGTTAGAGAGAGACTATCTTAGTTTGTTTTGATATTTTTGTCTCTCCAAAAGATTTTTGATGTGGGTTGGTAAAACTTCTGTGGCTTGTTTTGTTTTGTTTAGTTGGTTAAAATCGGAAGCAAATTAAAAACCTATTGTTTTCTTGGTTTGCAAATATTTGGAATGTAGCTATGTCAACTGCCTTTTGAGAGTTATACTAGATTTTTTTTTTCAACTTGCTGTTTTTAACAGTCTTTCTTGGTGAGCATTGTGGCTTGCGGTTTTTTCGTTTTGATTTTTGTCATCTGTGAAACACAAATTGGAGTCGCAAGTCGAGACTATGGAGAAAGGCATAGGAGAAGACAACACATAACCTTGACCTAGAAGTTCTTTTTTATTTCATAAATCAGTCCCCTCATGAATACTTTGACCTTGCCGGCAGATTACATAACCACTTACTTGTTGGGCTATGCAATCAATAAAAACCAAATCGTGTTGAAGTGGGTACCACTACCACTTCAAAAGCTCTAACCTTACATAAGGAGAGAAGATCGTAGGTATACTCAGCTGACATGTAAGCATCTTCGTAAGGCTATAAGGAATGCCTTTAATTTCCTACCCGTATGATGAGTTGGCAAATAAAGTCATGCGTGACTTTCTTTAAAATACCACCCCCATGCAGCGTAGGTGTGAACAATCGTGGGTTGGGCTACGATCCGATACAAATGAGAAAGAAAGATAAAAGGTCACGATACAAATGAGAAAGAAAGATAAAAGGTCATATGACCGTTTCAAATTTAACATTTCTTTTTTTAAACCCTCTAAATTAAATCTTTAAATACCAACAAAACTTTCACATTACAATACACAATACTTTCACTTCTTTCTCTCTATACTACAATCCCAAAGATGGATCAAAATCCAAACACTCCAAACACACCTAGTTCACCCACCAACACATTCGCATTCAACACAACACATCGCAAATACCCAAATGTCGAATCATCACCGGGAGGAGGTTTCATGAATATGTTCCTTCCAACAAACTCACCAATTCCGCAATCACTAAACCAGGAATTTTCGACACGGGTAGCACAAAAATAATTTCCCGATAAAATATAAAGAGTAATACCAAATTAACCACAAAAAAAAAAAAAAAATCACTAGTCATATAAAGAGTAATACCAAAGAGTGTTTGAATAATGAATCCATCTGTCACAAGTGAAAACAATTGTTCCTGTGATACTTTACCTACATCTTGGCTCCGACATAAATTGATTCTCAATGACAGAATGTTACTTACCAAAAATTGCAAAACTTCGATTAAAAATGTAGTTTTATCTATATGATCCAACTGGTTTATAATAATCACACAGTCCCAATCAACGAAACAGTTTTTTGGCTCCAATCTTTTCCAATTCGTGAAACTATTTGGTCACCTTTATAAACTATACTCTAAAATCTTGTTATCCTTAAAAATGATATAAGCAAGTTGATTACCAGTTACAAGCTAATTATGTTTGGAATATTAAGGAAGTCTCATTAACACTCAAAAATATGATGGATCCTCTCCTTATTGTACCATTCCAGAAACTTTACAAACTTTTGATCCGAAAAAGTTTATAAATTCCTCCATGAACATTAACAACTAAACAAACAATGATCAAAAGGAAGTCAGTTTGAAACGATAAAGTCTATATATGGTGTGTCCACCTGCATCATATTTTAGATATAAGCAGTAAGACACTAAAATTCATTTGAAATACACAATAAAAACTATCACAACAAAAAAGAATCAATGACACACAATGAAACAACACGTGACTTTACTGTATTATAGTCATCATATAATGAGTAAATCATGAATAGAAGTGCCTAGCAAAGTGTCTTTGAATCAAAGAATCATAGAAAGGGCGCCACTTCACTTTCAAAGGCTGAGACCAACTAGCTACACATAAATTGTTAGCTATGATCAAAGAGATCAATCTGTTTTGATCTAGTCATTTAGGCATAACATCAAACACTTGTAAGGCATAATGAAATAACCCTGAACACTTACTGATTTCCAGCAATAAGGAATACCCAAATGAATTAAAACTTATTAACAGTTGCATATGAAATCGATTATGAAAAAAAAACGAAAAATACCGAAACCCATTTGGAATCTAAGTCAAAAAAGAATTGTGAAAAATAAAAACTGAGGACAACATGGGTTAAGAACATGTGCTCATCTGATTCTTCATCTAATCATCTTATTTGGCAATTGACAAGATCTAAGGAGTATCACATGGGTAATCTAGTAGTAGCACTATGGGAACATCAAAAAAATTATATTTCTCGGAAAAACTTGAGGGGTAGCACAGGGCTACCCCAGGCTACAAGCTGGTTCCGCCCCTGCTCCTTTACCAACAACAATACCAACAAAACTAATTCCAACTACCAAACCTTTACCAAACACCAAACCAATTCCAACAATTCCAACAATCATAATTTCAACAAGTTCAAACTTAACTTTCTTAACCACAACCTTCCCAACCTCAATCTCCCCACAATGATGATGTTAAAAGGGTGCCGGAAAGTCAACCACAATCAACAAGAGAAGGCAACCAAGGGACTATGGAAAAAGGCTCAAAATAAATGGGATGAAAAATGAGGAAGAAAGGTCTAAAAGCTTTGCTAATATTATTATTATTTTTTTCTTAGTTTTGTTTCCTTTTTGTACATATGTATTTATGATGTTTTTCCTTGCATGCATTCGGTCTTAGTTCCTTATAGGTTCTTTCCATTCTATTCGTCTTAGTTTCCTTTTGTTAACCTATCGTCTTCTCTAGGGTTATTCTTCACTTTGTTCTTTCTTGAAGAAAAGAAAGGTCTAAGCTTTGGAGGTTTTATAGGTGCATTTTATGCACCTATTTTGCACGTCTATTTCTATATTTTTATTGCATTTTACTTCATAATTCTTGCATTTAGTTAATTATTTGGGCACTTGCATGTTTTATTCGGAATGCATAGTACTTCACTGTTTTTGATTAATTTTGTAGGCATTATGGAACTTGGAGCATTGGAAATATGGAGACGAGCTTAGAGCATTGAAGCATGAAGAGAAGATGGACTGGTCATGCCATGGAAGAAAACATGAATTACATCAAGTCATAATCAAGTTAAACAACAACATTGAGAACTAAAACTAGAACCATTCCATCAACTTGATTACAAATCTATTTCCTTTTTCTGCATGTTTTCAAAGTTGATTGTTATTTTCATTATTTAACTCTTGCAAACAAAACCCTCTTTATGAACGAAGTACCTTGCGCATAGAGGTATAAATTTTTATTCTGTGTCTCTGTGGTTCAACCCTGCTTGCCTTGTAATACTCTTTCATGCATTAAAGCAATGTATTTGGAGTCTTTTGTACCTGTAACACCCGATTCAAAGTACTTTTCAGTTTAGACCCTTGAGCTGTTAATGTTTTGCTGATTTGGTCTCTAGGGGGGGGGGGGGGGGGCAGAATTGCCAACTTCCGGAAAGTTGGAGTACGCTTGACGTACTCCTTGTACGCTGGGCGTACTAGTGCATTTAGGATCGCGAATTCAGTCCACGTACGTTGGGCGTACGTGGAGTACGCATGGTGTACTGTGGATTATGAAACCCTAATTTCTAGGGTATTGCACCCTGTTTATGCCTTATGATAGCCTTATTTGGTCATGTTTAGACACCCTCCACCTTCCCTTGTCCAGAAATCAAAACCCTAGTGAGTTCTTGAAAGTTTTGAGCCATAAAGAGTGTTTGTTGGTGCTTTGTGAAGGAGAAGAAGAAGTGGGCCATTTTTATTTCTGCTTGGAGCTTGAGGATCCGAGATTAGTTCATCATTTGCTAACCTTTTGAGGTAAAAAGCTCCCATTTTGCTAATCTATGATGGTAGATCTAGGGTTCTTTTGGTCCCTTTGTCCATAAAGATGATATGACAAGATGTTTTAACAATTCAATTCAATTTCATGAGCTTTTTAGTGAATCGCCATCTATCGCGTTGCAATGGAAGAATCAGCAATGCAATATGCGGAAATTGTGTTTTTGATGGTGTGATTATGACTGAGGAATTATCAAAATCAATTCGAATGAAAATCTCAAATTGTGTATCATCACCTTGCATTTTTACTATCATGCAGTAATGGATCGTGTAATAGATTCGAAGAGCGTAACCCCTGGTGGTGGCAGTGACGACCAATTGTCGCCACCGATGGCTTCGTCTCGTGGTGCAACATCTTCGACGATTCACCGGCATTCGCGTTCAGGATTGATTGTGAAGAGGTCACAGAACACCAAGGAGGCGGCACAGAGGCTTGCTCAAATGATGTCTCATCAGCAAACGGATGATGGCGAAGATGACGACGATCTCTTATTTGATTTTAGTCCACCCGCCACCACCTCCTCCTCCTCCGCCCCTGCCACCGGAAGGTCTCAAATCCGGCATCGTTCGCCTATGGTATGTATACCTGTAATAAATGATTTCCATGTCATCTAGATGCTATAGTTTTGTTGATATGACATAACAATTGTATAATTATCTTGTATTAGACAGTTCACACAGCTTTAGCTCCACGTATCGGCCGATCATCTCAACCAGTAATAAACCACGAACAATTTCAATCTCAATCAGCCCGTTCTTCATCTGACCATACTTCCAATAGCCTTCGCTCAGCTCCATCAATCACTACTGTCGAACATGTTCAACCTAATTCTGCTCGAGCTAATCGATCACCACAACGTTGCCGCCCCATGGAACAACCATCGTCTGCTCGAGCTATCTCAGCCGGTCGTCCAAGTTTAGTAATGAAGCCAGTCGCCATGGTGCCTCCCAGTGTTAATTTGTCACTAAGGCCAACCTCCGGTCGAGACACGCAGCCTGATGCTCAAAAGAATAAAAGGTATTTTGAAAATTTCCCGATAGATAGATCACTCCAATTTGAGCAAATTTTTGTGTAAATCATCTTCTATATTTTCAATTTGAGCAGTTTTTCTTTGGATCTGGGTGTTTTCGCAAGGGAATCTAGTAACCAACGTTCAGCTACTGCTACTACTGCTTCCGCTCCGACTTCTGCTACTGCTTCTACTTCTGCTCTGGAAGATGATGTAAACTCTCAACTCCCTCCCTCTCACCCCACCTGCGGACGCCATTAACAGTTGGTTGACCCAGGGTTGGCTTGAGCGTGGACTTGTTGAGCTTCACAAATTGGGAATCGAAGCTCAATTGTGGCAAGCATCTCGCAAGTTGGTTGACCCTGACTCTCAACATAAATGGCAATTGCACATTAATTTCTGACATTCCTTTTAGTTTGTTTTGTTTTCTTATTAGGCCACGTGGCAATCTTGGAGACCTTTTACATATGTAAGTATTGATTTGAAATTAGATGCGTTATAATAAATTCTCAATTCTTTTCTTTAATTCAATTATTTGTATAATTCAATATTTTTAATTTTCATTATTTTTTTTGAAGTTAAAAAATAATGAACCCAAGTCTCAAATCTACACAAAATTGCATAATAAATTAGACTAGGCTTCCAAAAGTGTTGTTTTCCTTCAATACTCAGTCTCGGTAATCTCCTAATTAATTTAAAGTCTTGTGAAATGCAGTCTGAAAAATCAGGAAGTTCATATAAGTACCTCCTCAATTCACAACATTAATTAATAATTAAAAAAATTAAAAAACACTTACAGAAGTTGATGTTTTTAGCAACTCCCTAATAGCCATAGTTGCATAGCAAGATGCTGGAAGTGTGAAGCTCAATTTAAGGGCTAACTGGTCTCCCAATTCCAATTCCAAAGACTCCTTTTTAACACCATCACCTTCATTGGCCTTTGAAACAATGTCTAAATCGGTCGTAGCCAATGGGATGCTTACATCTGTATACTTTATCAACTCCCTGAAATAATATTTTTTATTAAAATTCCAATTTTTTTATATGTAAGCAATGTAACTGTTCTTTATTTTTAATCAAAATACCATTCAAAATCCTTGGCTTTTCCAAATACTCGCCGATAAGCTCCTGTCATGCTGGTTAGCGAAAACTCCCTACCAAAAGAATTAACAAAATTAGTATTAAATAAAAAGTATTTTATTAATCATATTTGCAAAAAAAAAAAAAAAAAAAAAAAGTAAGCAGAAGAACTCACTTGACATTATGCATACTCTCCATCAAGCTCACACCATCCTGTCATGGAACAAAAAATAACACAAGAAATTCAAAACTAAAATCAGAAATTAACAATATATTTATATAAGAATAAAGAGAAGCAAGAAAACACACCTTGTCAGCCAAATCTTGATAATATTGTTGAATGTCATTATTTGGAAAAATTACCCTTGAACTGCCCAAATAAAAAAAAAATAATAATAATAATAATAAGTTTAAAGATACATAAAGTGTGAAGTTTGTGGGATGTAGCAACTTACCCAGGTAAAGGAAGGACAACATCAGAAACTGTATAATTCCCTGAAAGAATGTCTTCCTTGTTAACCACCTGTAAAACAAGCAAATAAAGAAAATATATAATTGGGTAGAGTTTTCAAACTATAATGTTGCAATGTAATAAGAAGAAATGAAATAATAAGGTTGATATTTCCTGACCTTTACTGAGGTACAAGTTCCTTCAGATGGAAGTGCATCAGCCTCATCTAAATGATTATTCTCTAATGAATCATTATTCTGTTCATATTCAGAATCATTGACTTTGACTTCCTTTATTTCATTACAACTTTCTTCATTACAATACACCAAATCCCCCAACACTACTTCCTCATTCCCTGAAACACAACCCAATTAATAATATAAATATATTTTTTTAACATACATAATTCGTACCATATTTTTGTACTCTCATGCTAGCTGCATGGTTCCATAGATAGCTTTGGTAACTGTGCACATACCTGAAAACAAACCACAAACATATTGTTCAAGTACTTGACATATTTTCTAATTTCTTTTTTTGATATTAATAATAATAATAAAAAGTAATACTTACATCATTCTAAGGGTCCTAGGAACAGCCTTTAGAGCTTGCAAGTAGTTCCCTGGACACTTTTTCAAACACTGCAGCTGATAAACAAAAAAATATATATAAACATAAATCAAATATAATATTTATTTAATAGTTATCATTGAATTAAAAAAAAAATGTGCAACTTACAATGGCCTTTTCAGCCACAAGAAAGCGAGGTAACTGTCTCAAAGTCCCATCAATGTCTTCACTTTCTTTATAATATTCCCGAATCCTCCTTATGTCATCTTTTTGTATTCAAAAACTTATATTAAAGAAAACAAATCATTATAATAACATATTTTTTTCTCAATTTATAAATTTTTTTTTTAAAAGATGATGATCAGAAACTAAAAGGATATCACCATCCCTTGGATCAAGAATCATGCTCACTGCTTCTTTCCATTCTCCTTTAAGTAATTTAGCACCAATAAGGTGAGTAGGTATAGAACCACTCCCAAATCTCTGTTTCAGAATCCATATATTAATATTTTCTTTTTTTAAATAAATTAATTCATGTGAGTGACACCTTATTACCTGCATACCAAAGTAGTTTACAAATCCATGTTTTCCTAAAGCAACTGCTGCTACTTTTACAGTATCCTCAGAATCTGCAACCACCCCCCTACAAAGATGCAAAAAGACGTAAATGCCCTCATCATTGAAAACACCCCTATAAAGTCCATCTATGATCTAACAAATGCAGCCTTATCAAACCTTAGTGTGATTGCGAATCGATTTCCATGGAGTTGACCAAGAAGAAGACCTTCATTGACATAACTAAATACAAATTACAAAATCAAACATTTGGGTGTTAAAAGATTTGATTAAAAATGAGAAAAAAGTTGTAAATTCAGTGCACTTACGAAAAGTCGCCAACTTTAATTCCAATTAATCTTTTATTCAGATTAGCCACTTTGTTTGCACGCTGTTTAAATACAGTGACCTGAAATTTCAAGTATGCCAAAATGTCAGACACTCAGACTTCATAGATAGAGAGAAAATGTAAAAATAAATAAATATTAACATTTAATATTTACCCTTTGAGTTGTTACAGCACGCTTATCTTTTGTACCAGAAAATCCAAATGCCCTTGGCTGTAAAAACAAAATCAATAAACAATTTTATCATTTAAAAAAAATTCCAATTTCATTGAATTACTCAAAATGATGTGTAAGCACTACAGTAACAACAATAACCTGAATGCCAAGCATCTTTCCAATCACCCCTAATGCCTCTTGTGTATCCTTGTTTTCCTTACAAAGATGAAATCTGGAGATGAAGATTCCAAAACATTGTCATTAATAAATATTAAAGAATATAAAGCTTCAAAAGTAAAACATTGTCATTAATGAAAGGATGTTGCTATAGTAGACACCACCTGAGAAACTTTCCAAGATGCTCAGGCCAATGATCTGAACCTCTACTATCATAAGGAGTCTCATCTCTTCCTTTCCTCTTCTTAGAACCTCTGCCTCTTTCATTATTCCCCCCTGAATTCAATCGCACACGTATGCATTTTGATGAGGATTCAGGTCCATCTACTGTGTCTGTAACCAAGAACTTGAGTTTCTCTTTGAAAAAATTATGAACTGCCTAAAGGGAGCAAATTATTAGTAAATTACACATACACATACTATTGATTAGCTATAGTTGATGAAAAGAAACATTGAGAAAAGAGATTCCTACTGTTCGATGAACTTTATCAGAACTTGGAGAAAGAACAATGGAGGTATTGGTAACTGTAACTCCATCTTCATCGTTTGAATTTATCTTATCTATAAATTCCTTCAGGGAGTTGGCATCAGAGTCACCAACTAGGGCACTAAACGATTCAATTTCACTACAATGGTTACCGTTTGGTTGATTTGTAGTCTTTGATTCATGTTCCTCTGCTGCCTGAATCGAAAAAATGTAGATCGTTAAACTCAGATGTTAAGATGAATGGAAATGAAGGTGAATTAGATGATAAGATATGGTAACAGACCTCCATTGGTGCATCTAAGGAAGTCAAATGAACAACATTTCCATCCAAATCCACTTCATTGACTATAAAATCAGAGTACCTGTAAACAAAAAACATAAAATCAAAAGGCATACTCTTCATTTGAATTAAATGTAAATTCACAACTGTTCCACGTTTACAGAATCATTACGAATGTTTATCGTTTACATTACATCATTTGACCTATAGATCGAAGTGCAATAACGAGAGAGGGAAGAATTTCGCACATAAAAAGAGGAGATTTCAGACAAAAGGACGAGCGAAGGTAGCTACAAAAGCTCAATTGAACTCAAATAGTGAAGGATGTGAGAGGGGAAGATGATACCTTTGCTTGAGAATGCCACGAAAGCCAGGGAGAGGGGAGATGTAGCAAGAGATGCCTACGTCGGATTCTTCGAGGGGGGATTTCATGGCGGCCGATTGTGATTGACTTAAACAGTAGGGTTTTAGAAGGTTGTTGCAGGAGGGTTTTAGTTGCCGATGACAACGAACGGGGAAGGCAGTATAGAGTGTAAGCAATCCCATGTTTCTATGTAGCATCATAGCATCCAACAACCCGAAATTGCTTCGAGGTTTTTTACATTTTTAATTAGAAAATAATTTTGAAAAAAAAATAACAAGCCCTTTTCTTTTCCAAACTTTTTTCATAAAAATAGCGACAATAATGAAGTTTTTTAAAAATAGCTCTGATTTTTGCAAATCATATCTACAAAAATCGATGTCGCCGGTATTTTTTTTTTTCTAATATCAACGACGATGTTTTGTGGCCTTCCAAAAAATGCGTCTTCTGTGAAAATCTAAAAAATATTGTATTTTCTGAAAAAAAACATAGATTGTTTTGTCATGTTTATTGCGAAATATAAATCGGAGGTCATACTTCAAAAATCGAAATCAATACTATAAAAATCAGTACATTATAGAGGTAGTAATCTTATAATAAATATTTCTAGAAAAAAAAAATCCCCATTTGTCTAAATTTTAGATTTTCGCTAGGTATTTTTATTTGATTTCATTAGAAAAAATTCTCAACTCACCATTTCTATTCTTGTTAACTAAACATGAGTTCTAACAGTTAAAAAGAGTCTTTTATTGTTGTTTGAATCGATAGTTAATGACAGTTAGAAAATAGAGAATCGATATACCTTAGACCGTTTGTTAGAAACTTTTGTGTTGAAATTCCGTTATATGTAAATTTATGGGATATATATAATTTTCTCAAACAGAAAACAAGTTTGGAATACACACCTAGTATCATTGTGTCTTTCTAATACCTAACACTGAAGTATGTCATACAAAATAGTTGATGAGGATAATGTGCCTAACATTGAAGTATGTCATACAAAATAGTCGATGAGGGTAATGTGAAGCGTTTAAAAAAGATTATTCTGCAAGTTTCAACACCTATACATTTGTATCTAGTGGATAACGAACCGGTTGAAGAGCCATAGTTTATTTAATACAATTTTGCAAATATTTTTGTTGGTAGTGGGAATCGATCAAGCAGCGGAAGAGGTTCCAATATCAAAAGGGGGAAAAGCTCTGCTAAAATCATATCTATTGGAAGAAGTAGCAACAATCAAGTATACAATGTTGCAAAACTTGTTAGGCGTTCTCAGGGCGGCTGACTAGTGTCTAACGAGTATTTAGTCTAGGCGGGGAAGTACTCGGATTGAATAAATTATATGAAATTAATTTTAGGAAAATTATATATATATATATATATATATATATAACAAATATTACAAGTTTATTAAAAATTATAACAAAATAGATGAATATCAATAATAATCATATATTTTTTTCTAAAAAAAAAAGTCGAAATTTTCGAGTTTCTTCGATTTTTTCAGATTTTGACCGATTCCTATTTTTTATTATTTTGACCGAATTGGAGCCGATTTTGACCGAGTTTGACCGATTCCGAGTTTTTCGACCGATTCCTAGTTAGGCGCCTTGACACCTACCCGATTTCGATTAATCAACCACCTAGGCCGAGTTTTGCAACAATGCAAGAAGGTATGCGTGTCTCTCCAAATAATCCTTACAATTTAGGTGGATATGTTGCATTTGGAACACCAGTACAACAAAAAATCAATTCACAAGTTGTTTTATGAAAACCATATTAGGAATCGACAAAATTCAGTATGACAATCGCGAATATTTTTCCATCAAGCATTCATCCTAACTAGAAGCATCACCCCATCCAACCATATTGCATAATGGCATGGCTACATCCTTGAGGCAAAACACTTGGCGACCAACAATGCTCGCAGGTTTTAGAAGTAGTGTCATTGTCATTGTTCTTTCTTGAACAATCATAACACAAACTGAAGAAAGAGAATCCAATTGGCCAATTAGCGCCATTGTCGTAAATTATTATTGATATCATTATCCCCTAAAAGCAAGCCTTCACCAACCTTTACTATAAAGAACAAAACAACCATGTAACATCAGGTTTCTTGATATTTCATTATTTGGGGATACAAACTTTCATTTGGTCAAGAAAAGGTCTCAGGTTTCAAAAATTAAGGATAAGACCTTAAGGAATAAGAATTTTAGGCTATGAACATAACACTTTGGAGTAAAGGTTTAATGATGGGTTAATAAGCAGTTGCGCTTAATCGTGTAACACCCAGTCCTCTCAGGTAAATTTCCTTCACTAATTAAATTTAACGGTGGAATTTTGGAAGTTACGCAGGGCGTAACTTAGCTCTATACGACGCGTAGAGGGTTGCGTGGACATGGGGTTTTAATGACTTGTGTTGAGCGTAAGTCTATGTATGCAGTGATGGGTTTTAGTATACTACAACATCCTATGGTGCACATACAACCCCAAATACCTTGGATATATGTTTTCACTAATTATACATGCAAATGGTTTCCAAGGCATTAAACCTATAACTAGCATGCATTCTCATATACCAAATAAGATACTAGTTAGAGTAACATACATTTTGTGTTGTAGCTTAATTCCATGGAGCTTAAGAGCCTAGTGCCTCAAGTGTGACACCTCAAATGGTTCACACAACATCACCAACAATTGGAATAACTGGAGAATAAGGATACTTAGGTTCATACTCATGAAATCGGTTTGCCCTCTTTGTGTATACACACTCTAGTGACTAGCACTTCAACCCATTTCATGAACCATAGCCCTCTTTATATAGTGTGGAGGATTAGGGTTACATTCATGTAAACCCTAATACCCGTGACCTTTCATTTCCATAGGATCCATGGGTTAAACACTCCATGGACTATCCATGCAAGCTTAGCCCAACCTAAATGAACTTGGCCCACCATTTATATTAGAGTCCATATTTAATTAGTTCCTTTTTGATCACTAGAATTAATTCTAAATTAATTCTTGATCAATACTAATTAAATAATACGATTTCATATTAATATATTAGAATTTATAATATATTAATATAAATCATTAGTATCCTTTTTCTCATTTTGTCTATCCAATTGTTCCGATGTCATGCAACCCAAATGGATCATACCAAATCGGGTCAAGTACATACCAATTATAGTTATGGACTTAGACACCAATCCAACAGTCTCCCACTTGGATAAGTCTAAAACTATTATTGTGTATGACTCCAAAACCCGACTAGCAATCGTAGCTCTTAAAGCCGTTGTCGAACTCTGAACAAATCAATGACGCGTCCATTAGATAAGGGATCATATATTCCTCCATTCTAGATATCATATGGACTGAGACATGGATTATAATCATTCTCTCTGTCCATTTGTTGTTTCCCGATTTTCGATTTATGACGACCGACTAATTGAACAAATCAAATCAGTCTAGGCTTGGCCAAGCACTTCGGGGTATCATCACTAAATCATCGAGGACAGGCCCACAGATATCGCTTTTATCCCTTCAAGGGTAAAAGGAATGGATAAACTTCGACTCATATGCTTGTCCTACTACTTGTTTAATCATACACAAAGGCACGTTTTATAACATCGAGTTACCAATGCGTTTTCATGCAATCAATGTATAACCAACTCATAGTCAACAACTCATATCTCTAGGTTTGAAGAATATAAGATATTATCGTCTCATGATTCACTCGTGATAAAATCCATGAAGTGATTCAAATGAGCGTCGGTTGAATCCAATACTCGAATCTCATTCCAGGAGCACTCATGAACGTTGTAGCAATTCTTGCTATGTCCAACACCTTACACATCTACAAACCCAATTCATGACAGTCTTGCCTTAATACGTACTTCCAACGTATTATCGACTGTGGATGGTTTGAATAACTTAGCCATTGTGAAGAATGACCTAGTTATTCTGGAAGTCAAAAACATGCAAAGTGAAACACAAGAATAATCGAATCCAATATGGTCTCAGAACTTATGAATATAAATAGAACACCTTTTATTTATCACCATATTGATTACACATTATTCATTGTATAATGTTTCAACTAATCAACTTTATACTTGAATCAAAACAATAGTCATGCCATGCTCCAAGCATGCACACTATGTTTATCCAAACAATAGTCATGCCATACACCAAGTATGCACACTATGTTTGTCCAAACATTAGTTATGCCATACACCAAGTATGCACACTAAGTTTGTCTATGATCTTTTACTTTGTGAAATAGATCGATTGAACATAATTCCAATGATTCTCATTTCACAATCCCAAATCCTTATCGTAAATGTAAGAATTCCAAATTCCTACTATTTACCGAAATCTGTTAGATTTTAAACTTATATGCAGTGATCCTCTTGTAATGATTATGCACAAAGTCACAAAGACTTGTCAATAGTCATTACAGAGTATTCCAATGGAGATCGGATCTATGGAAACGAAGTCTCATATTCAAAGTACATTGCTTTGAACATCCTTCTTGCATTAAGTTTTCTAATCTCACACAGATTGAATAACTTCCGCCTATGGAAACATTTCCATATTCCCATTTTGACTATCACTTCTGAACAAGAGTTGCCTCCTTTCAGAATATGTCAATATGGTCCTTCCAAAATTAACACTATACTTCCAACTGTCCCTGAGCAACCAATCTTTGGTAAACCTTAAATTGACCTCGACAATTGCTTAATCATTTTAGTCATATCCAATTCTAGACTTTTCCCCTCTTAATGCCTAGAGCATTTGGAAAATTTAGAAAGGATGAATATTATAGCACATGCAATCGATCCTATATCCGAAGCATATGGGATACGATTCATGATGTCTCACATAAAGACATGATATTAGACCAGTCTTTTGCTATAATATTTCTATTTCTATTTGCCATGTTCTCATAATTCAGATTATGAAAAGGGATGCCGTAATCATAATCGAATTTTAGAACGCAAATATTGGACCCATATATAGAATTTCCTTATGTTGAGCCATTCCAACATAAAATTCATATATATCATTGACTAAAGATGATTAAAACCTCAATCTAAGCTTTTAGAATTGAAATGAAGTATAATTTCCTCTCCCTTAATTATAGCAAAACAACTTTTCCCAATTGAACTTTTGTTTTTCTATAATTAACATTGCTAACTTGCAACACTTATCATAATTATCGTGCTCCCACTAACATAATAATTGTTAGCATAACACTTATGCTCCCACTAGCTTTGACATGTATACAAAAATCAGCTGGACTTCTAGAAATCAATACTTTATTGACTTTCTTACCAAAGTTCAGACTTCTGATACGAAATGCATTGATAAAACTTTATCAAAATCATACACTTTTCCTTATATAGAACACATGTGTGTCTAAACAATTTCAGAACTATGAAAAGGGATGTCGTAATCATAGTCTTAATTGTTTAGACCTTTGCCATTCCTCACAAGTCCATGTTAGTGTGCCGGTTAACCACACACGCTCCACTAATGACTTTGAGAATGCAAATATCACAATTGCTATCTACTTAAAACCACTTAGTGAAAGCATTTCCTCACCATCATTTTCATGAATCGGATAGAAACCTTATGACACTTAGATTTTATGGTGTATGTGTTCCTATCCATGTGAATTTGTCAAAACCATAATCTCAAGACAAGGTTAGTGACAAATCCAAACTCATATGGATTGAACTTCTTGCCACCTGGCAGCACAAGGGTCTGTCATTGCTTCCAAGTTGTTATGCAACCAACTGAGAACACTCAGAACTCATATGCAAAGCCAACTTTAACTGGAATGGGCACAGAAATGGAATATGCCAACACGATAGGTTATAAACCTCAAGTCGTGTGCTAGTGATAAACTACAGGTTTTTATTCTTGATTAGATCTTGAAGCCTTTTCAAGATCTTTAAGACTCCCACTGTCCTCTTGACATATAAGACTCTCTTGCCAAATATTCAAGAGATAGTGCAGATTCTTTATCAAGACAAACACTTCACACAATTGGCCTTAGTTGGTCTTTGCTTTATCCAAAACATCACAACTTACCAATTTCAAATGTACAAGAGTTGAACACATTTTACTCTTACATTTGACAAGTGTTAATAAACCTTCTTTAAGATGTGTCACTCAAGTTACAATATTGGAGTATGACTCTAAGACTTGTTTTTGGAACGAAATATGTCTCATCTTCTTGATTTAACCACTTCAACAATCCATGACTCCTCTTCTTAGCCATAAGAATGCACTAAGATGTCCTTAGAGGACCAATTATGATATGGTTTCTTAATCATTAAGATGATCATAAAACATGATACTAAAGTACTCTCCCATCTTTTCAGATTTGAGAAACTTTTATCTTTCTGCCAAATTTGATTCTTCTCATTCGTTCTGCCATACATCGAAACTTTTCCAATGCTTCAGAATTATACTTAAACTTGTAAGTATAACCATATTTACTAAACTTTAGTAAATCATGACGAATAGTCTTATCGATCTTTTATGGTGGACTTGACCAGTGCACAAGAATGTGTACTCGATCCCTTAGTCCTTCACTTGACTCACATATACATGTGAACAAGGAATTAGTCTTAATTTTCCAAAGATGAAGATTTTCATTCATCATACTATACAACTTGCATGATTCCAAGTTTCGGTCTAATTGAAACTTGGGTGATGAGAATCTTTCCTTATTTGGTAAATTTAGACACTACCACAAATGAAAGAATCAAATTCATATTTCCATTATTGCTAGAAACATACAAACATCATTTTTCATAAATACCATTGCAAGGAGATATAAAATAAAATAAAACAAAATTTTATTTATTTATAAAATGCGGAAAAAACTTTTTATATAGAAAACATTAATCATACAGCTCAATACGCCTACTAGCCCTCTCACAGCACATTGTCCTGCTACTAGCTAACCTCCATGAAATGCGTAACCATAAATAACCAGAGGTGAGATAGTAGTCATATAGATCGTTACCACATAGCAACATCATATATATTAGGAGACACATCTAACAGATCACTATAACATAGCAACATCTTATATACCAGGATACAGATCTAACAGATCACTACAATATAGAAACATACTAAATACCAACAATCCAAAGAATACATAACCGTATATACTCAGAGGTGAGATAGACACCCTGATAGGTGATCCTACTCTAGAGCCACAACCAAACAAGGAACATACAAGAAAGCCTAGATCAAAAGTCCTCAGTCTATCTTACATGACTACATATAGTCTCTATGGCATCCATCTTCTAAAAGATAACCAAACTAGTGTGCCGACTATAACGTCTGGTTCCTGGTATGTATTTAAATTATAATTAACCACATTTATATAGAAACTCGACGAGTTGGAGGCCCGAAACTCGTCGAGTAGAGATGAATTGGATGCGGATTTGGAAACCTACTCAACGAGTAGACTGCCTGAAATGAAACCCTAATTTTGGGGTTTTGCACCCTATTTAAACACCTTAAAACCAAGGTGTTGGCCTCATCTCCAACCTCCACTGCCCAAAACCCTAATCTTGAAACCCTAAGCCATTTGTGGTGATTGTGAGCTAATCTTGTGTATTCTTGGTGAGTTTGAAAAAAGGAGGAGCTTGAAGGAGGAGCAAGAACGTGTATGAGGAGAGTAGATCCAGAAGTTGGGCTTCATTTCTGGTTCATCTGAGGTATAAAGATTCAACCTTGTCCATGATATGCTTAGATCTAGTCTTAGGATGTTTTGCTTCATGTTTTGGTCCAAGTACGTTGATGGTTGGGATTTGGACGTCCCATTTTAGCAAACCCTTCAGATCTAGGGTCTTGAAGGGACTTCATGGCATAAAGGTGCCAACTTTATGGCCATGGAAGTCCCATGCAACCTTTAGACCATCATTTTGGTATTTTAAGCCCCATTAGGTCATGCATGTAAGTAAAGATGGGAACTTTACGTGACCAAATTGTCCCTAGAGTCTAGATCTATAACCCCATGGTCCATCTTGAAGTTTTGATGGCTTTTGGAGTTGAACCTAAGCCATTTTGGGTTAGGGTTTGAGTTTATGCCTTAGGAAGAGGTTCTTAATGGGTAAAGTTGGAAACTTTACCCTTTCTAAACGTATTTCCAGCTTAGATCCAGAAGATAGGGCTTTGGTTTGAAGAATGGTGACTTAATGCATTAAAAAGGACTGACTGACTGAAGAACTCGACGAGTTGGGTCGAACTGTCCTGATTCTGTTAAAGGGAAGAACTCAGCGAGTTAAAGGAAAACTCGACGAGTTGGATCATGATTTCACGATTATGTGAGTTAAGGGGGAACTCGGCGAGTTAGAGGAAAACTCAACGAGTTGGATCGCGATTTCATGATTTTATGATTCCTGAGAACTCGGCAAGTTGAAGGGCAAGCTCGACGAGTCGAGTCAACTCGGAGCGTTGACTTTGAATTTGACCAAAGTTGACCCATAAGGGGTTATGAGTATGAAAGGGTACTTAAAGGAAATCTTTTATGTTTAGGTTCTTGAGTTGGGTTGATATCCGGAGCCGAGGATTTTTCAGCTACTTGCCAGTATTCGAGGTGAGTTACCTTCCCTGTATGAGTGGGTCGAAGGCACCAATGTCGGCCCACTAGTAGTTGTTTATATTAGAGATGATTGTATGTGTGATAATTGTCTGGTATGTCAATATCTGTAGAGATTATGTGCTTGTATGCTATGTTATTATGTGGTAGTGGTAGGGGTGAAATAGACCCCGTAACCAGTTGAAATAAACCAGAGGGTAGGTCGGGCACCCAGATATGCCTAACAGTATGTTTATGATATGATATTATGTGGTAGTGGTAGTGGTGAAATAGACCTCGTAACCGGTTGGAATAAATCGGAGGGTAGGTCGGGCACTCAGATATGCCTGACAGGGGTGGGCCGGACACCTCGATATTCCTGACAGGGGTAGGTTGGACACCCTGGTATGTCTTCAAGGGTTTTGAGCATTCTAACACTCCTATGGTGTGAATGCAACCCTAGAAACCTTGGATCTATGTTTTCTCTATTATACATGCAAACTTTCTTTTTCCAAGGTTTCATTCTAACTAGCATGTGATTGGGGTACATGTAATATAAAAAAATAGTAGAATGACATACCTTTTCTTGTGGTTGATTGCTTGGAGCTTTAAGAGCCTAGCACCAATAATGTGAATGCCTCAAGTGGAATCACAAATCACCAAAACAACTTGGAAGACTTTGAGAGAATATGATGCACTCTTGAAATTGGCCCACCCTTGTTATCTCACACACTAGTGCCATTTCAAGTGCCAAAGACCTCTTTATATAGTATGGTGGATTAGGGTTACATCCATGTAAACCCTAATACCCATGACCTTTCATTTCCATAAGATCCATGGGTTAAAAGCTCCATGGATTTCCATGCAAGCTTAGCCCAGCCCATCCTAAATGAACATCGGCCCTATTCTATATATATATATATATATATATATATATATATATATATAAGAGTCCATATTTAATTAGTTTCTTTTTTATCACTAAATTAATTCCAAATTAATTATTCATCAATACTAATTAAATAATATGATTTCATATTAATATAGTATAACTTATAATATATTAATAAATCATCCATACAAATTGTTCCAGTGAAGTGCAACCCAAATGGACCATGCCGGGTCGGGTCAAGTACATACCAAATATAGATATGGACTTAGACACCTTATCCAACAGTCTCCCACTTGGATAAGTCTGATAACTATAGTTGCAAGTATAACTTCAGGAATCGACCAGCAATCGTAGCTCTTAAAACTCTGTTGAACTATGAAGTGCCATTTTAGATAAGTGATCATATAATCCTCTGTTCTCAAGATATCAGCCGGACAAATACATGGAACAACGTCATACTTATTGTCCAACAGTTTGTTTCCCAATTTTCGATTTGTTTGACATAGAACTAAACTAAACACATCAATTTGGTTCTGACCGGGCCCGACACATAGGTCAAAACAAAATCATCGAGGGGCCCAGATATCACTTCTAATCCTCCAAGGACTAAAAGGAACAGATAAACTTTGACTCGTATGCTTGTACTAACTACTTGTTAAATCATACACAAATGCACGTTTTATAACATCAAGTTACTGATGCGTTTTCGTACAATCAATGTACAACCAACTCATAGTCAACAACTCATATCTCTAGGTTTGAATACTTATATGATATTACCGTCTCACGATCACTCGAGATAAATTCCATGAAGTGATACAAGTGAGCGTGGGTTTAATCCAATACTCATAACTTATGAGCACTCATGAATGTTGCAGCAATTTTTGCTATGTCTAAACACCTTAGACATCTACAAGCCCAATTCATGACAGTCTTGGTTCATACCTATTTCCAAAGTATGATTGTCTCACACCCCCAAACCGGAACAACGGAAACGTTCGGGGGCGGAGGACGTCATATGTAGTATCACAACACATGCATCATAGTAATCAAAGTAACAAACAACCGTTGCATTAATATTAAAGTGTTTACAAAGTATGTGATTCACAAAAGATTGACTTCAAAAGTAAATAACAAAACAAGACATGGAGCTACTATACTCCATCTTCTGAATCCCAGAGCGCGTACCTGTCTACTAGTTCCCTGAGAATACAAGTTATTTTGAAAGAGTAGATCAGCATTTAAGCTGGTGAGTTCATAAGTATTTTAGTTATGAAAAGTAAACTGTAAGTTCTTTAGAAGAGTTCGCCTGTTCCTCCAGAAAATCCTATATTTTCTGATGTGATGAATGAAAGTAAAAATGACTCTACAATTCCTTCTATGAGTACTAAATGGATACAAGTTATATACAATTTAGAGTAAACAGACAATCGATTGTGTAAATCTTCCCTAAGCCCACAACCAAAAAAGGAACAGGAAATGAGGCGGAAAGCACACATCCCATTGTTTGTTAGATCTTCACTGTATATAACCCTGGCGTATTCATTTGGTACTTACGGAGTTAACTATAATAATTCTTTATATTTGATGAAAATATTCTTTAAGAAAATCATGTATTTCCTTTAGTAAAAACGGTAACCACAATAGTTCCTTCTATAATCACTTAGTTTATACTAGTTATATATAATCTAATATCGAACAGACAGTTAAATGGGTGAATATGCCTTAAGCCCACAACCAAACAAGGAACAGGAGTAAGGCGGAAAACACACATCCAATTGCCTGTCGGATATTAATTATATATAAACCTGATGTATAAACTAAGGTATTATAAAATTAACCACTAAAGGTCCTTTAAGTTGTTCTGGTTTAATAATATGAATTTAAAAGGTATTATAGAATTAACCACTAAAGGTATTATAGAATTAACCACTAAAGGTCCCTAAACTATACCTATTATAGTTTACTAGTATGTTTGTTTTGAACTGTCCCTGATTTGTAGAAAAGTCTCGATTATCTACTGAGTTATGCATGTACTTTAAAAACAGAGTTTTATAAACAACAATGTAACATCTTTTAAAAGAGTTTTTGAATAGATTTGATCACTTATAAAAGCATAAGAAATCATTTAATGTGATGGTTATCACAGGTAAATATTAACACAATACTATTGTGTTCAACTTGTATCCCCCCCCTTAAAAGCATTTAAAACATTTAAAAGATTGATTATAGGGGTATGAACTCACCTTATGTGGGTGATTCAATTGAAGATTTGAGTAAGGGTGATAAGTTCCACGAATAAGGTCCCGAGGCACAAACGAGTCCTAAATGACATATATAGATACATATAGGCATGTAATTAGCAAATCTAACTACAAAGGAGATTGGGACACAACCTAGGATGCAAGAATAACTCACCAAAAGAGTGCTAGAAGCAAGTTAGGAGGTTGAAGAGGTGTTCACGACCCAAATAGATGGGTAGTTCACGGCCCACTTGAGTGGTTCACGACCCAGTGATGAACACTTGAAGGGTTCACGACCCAAACTTGAAGATCTTTGAGGAAAAGTGATGTAAAGATGATGAATCAAGATGGAAAGGTAAGGGCTTTCAAGGGACAACAAGGAGAGATGAGACACTTACGTTTTTGGGGTGAAATGAGAGCCTTTGTTGGATGATACTTGAGAGAATTTGAGGGGTTTACGGCCAAGGGTTGAGAAATGAGGAATAAATGAAAGAAAGGTACATATATGGGAGGGGTTCACGGCCACACTTGGGTTCACGGCCGTGAAAACCCTTTGATGGGTTTACTGGTTCGATTTCATTCCTCTAATCCTAAGCTAACACTTCTCAACATCCAATTCTTAAGTGTTCTAGGATTAGAACTCATTAAAATAACCCTTAATAGGGCTAAAAGGCAATAGAAATAATTCTGACTTTTGATTGCTTGGATTGACTTTACAATATAGAAATTTACGGGTTGTCACATCATCCCCCCGTTAGATGGAATTTCGTCCCGAAATTAGCTTTCTTAGCAGTACTCCTGGGGTCGTGCTCCTCTGAATGGCAGAATACCCACTCGTAGATCTGGGCAACTTTGCCCTGACGCTCATGATAAGATTCATACTTGGTCCATCTATCATCACCTCGTGTATACAAGTCGTATATAATTAAGATTAGTAAGACGGTAGGATGTGCGACTCTGCCCCAGGTCCACAACCAAACAAGGAACAGGAGATAGGGCGAAAACACACATTCTAAATCCGCATAACCATAATTATATACCACCCTCGCGTATACACTTAATAATGATAGGTGGGCTGTATTCGTCCTTAGCCTCTGTGCTTGAACTTGATCTGCTGGACGAGTGGTAGTTCGGGAAGGTCTGTTGAGTATACGGTGGCAAGGTTTTGGAAGGCAAGGTACTCCTCGCATGAGTACTTCGGGGTTTAGAAGATAAGAGACAATACTGAGGTCTGGGTCGGGTTGTCGTTACGAATGATGTGGGTTTTCATTAATTTGTCGGTTAATGCGTTGGGTTTTCGAAACACATGAACTTGGTATGGTGAGGACCACGCCAATCCATGAAGAATGATGACAACAGACTCTTTACAGAAACAAATGTTAGGCCGATTTGAAAGAAACGTTTGTTATACGATGGTGTATCCCGAGTGTGCTCGACAATGTATTCGGTGTAGAATTTCTAGTGCTTTCAGTTTTCTCCTTGATATTACCACTGCCACAAATCATATCGCGATGAGCGAGTACTAACAGTGAAAGTGCTTTGATAACTAGTGTCGATACTTTATATTATGATCCTCCTTGGTACCTCTATGATCGCCTGGCATATACAAGTTATGTATAATTAAGATAAATAAGACGGTCGACTGAGTGAATCTGCCCTAAATCCACTACCAAACAAGGAACATGAATTAAGGCAGAATCACTCACTCTAAGTCTGCAAAATCTTAGCTATGCACAACCCTGATGTACATACTAAGCCATCATAGCTCACCTGTGCGGATCTTTAGTTCTCTTATGAAATGTTGTGACTTGTTCAGACGAGTGAGTTATTATAATTACTTTTAATATCCCCAATTTTAATCTTATATTAAATATAAATTAAAATTTTAAAGTAATTGTTTTATTTCGAAGACGTACCGCTGGTTGCTGGTGACTCCGGGGTAGTTTCTCCTGCGGTGATCATCAGAATTCGTCCATCCGCGCCTGAGTTCTTTGTTATCGGCCAGTCCCTCTTGTAGTGCCCAGTCTCACCACAACCATAGCAGACCTGGTTTACTTCTACTCCGGGGAATTGGGAGATCGGTTGTGCCGGCGCCCTGCTGAAACGGGCAGTGTGCCCCTTCCTGCGGCAATTCATGCACTGCATTTCCTGACATACTCCGGTGTGGTGGTAGTTACACTTACCACACTTTGGGAGTGTTCCAACATATCGACTGGCAGGTGCTGGAGTGGCAGGTGTTGTAGCGGCGTGTACAGTAACCGTTTGTTGCTCCTGCGGGGGTTCCTGTGTTGTTCGCTCCTTCCTCTTTTTCCCCGACTATCGAAGGTTGTTGGGTTAGAAGACAGTACATCCCCCTGAATCGGGGTAGATAAACCCCAAATGTACTTTTCTATTTTCTTACTCTCCGGGGTAATCATCCCGGGGCATAGCGCTGCCAGGTCGCTAAACCTGTCAGTGTAGGTCACTATGTCTGGGCCGACCATGGTATGCTCCCATAGCAATTGTTCCAGCTTTTGAACTTCGCCTCTTGGGCAGTATTCTTCCAACATCATCTCTTTTAGGTTCTCCCAACCTATCGAGTTAGCCACTGGTAGGGTCAGTGACTTAACATGGCTATTCCACCATGTTAGGGCTCTGTCGGAGAAGGTGCAGGCAGCAAACTTCACTTTGCTCCCTTCTGGGCACAGACAGATTTCGAAGACCGAATCTGTTTTCTTGAACCATCGCATCAGAGCAATGACTCCTCCATTTCCATTAAAGGATTTGGGTTTGCAGTTCATGAAGTCCTTATACAAACACTCCCGTAGGTGTCTGTGGGTAACTCTGGGGTTAGTTAAGTGGGTACCGCTACCAGATCCACTGGTACTACTTGTGCGAATGTGAGTTATAACAGTTGTTATTGCGGCCATTATCGCTGCTTGGAGAGCAGCAGGATCGAATTGTGGTGGTGGATTCTCTGTTGTGTTATTGGCCACGCGCCTTACAGGTCTACCGCGAGGCATCTTTTGCTAAAAATAATACAAAGATGAGACGGAAATAAGTCTATAGCAATGGTTATAAGCCGAAAGCTGAATGACTAAGTTATCCTAGTTCTGAATGTATCTGGTTCTGACTTTCATAGGGTTCTGGAAACAATTCATAAATGAAGTCTATATAAAATAAACTTTATGAATCAGAAGTGGCTATCCTCGAATGAATCTCGGTGAATTGAATATTCGTTACTGGCTGCACGAAAAAGAAATAATCCTAACACATAGTGTGAGTAGTGTATTCACTAGCTCACTAAGTCAATTAAGGTTATTATTTATTAGTGTGACGCATAGGACGTTTGGTTTCTTCGGTTGATCCCTCCTTGGAAAACTCTTCTTGAATCTCTTTTTGTTCCTCCTTGATTGCTTTGCTGACTGCTTATGATGGAGTGGTTACATCTATCTTGGTTTGTCGTGCGAGAATGGAAGTGTCTAATGAATATATGAGATTAAGTGAAACATTATGGGGTTGATCCTTACCGGGTCCTCCTATAATTGTGCAATTTATACAAGTTGTATATAATTTAACTTTAAATAGACCTTCGAATAAGTGATCCTACTCTAAAACCACAACCAAACAAGGAACAGGAAGTAGAGCATAGATCACAAATTCTAAGTCTATAAAATCTTAATTATATAAAACCTTGGGAGTATACATTCCATAATTATAGACCTACCAGAAGGGTCTTTTAAATTTTCACATATGTTATTTATAGTGCCTAAAATACTCCCATTGTATTTTAATTTAATGAACTTGGTAATTTTTAAACTTGTTGTTGTCTTGTAGTATCATAAAATACTCTTATAGTATTTTAACTTTATGTTCTGATCTAGAAATCCCTTGAATAGAGTTAGGTAAGTTTTAAGACTGTTGCAACACCACATCACTCCCAAACACATGTTGGTCATATCTCAAATGAATATAGTTGATCAAGCTATATTGATCCCATATATGATTACATAACTGTCCAGGTTTGACCGCAGTGTCCAACCTTAAAATACTTTTGTTCTGTTCTTCTTGTGATACCGGTTCTAGTATGTAGAGATTGTTCTTCTTGTGATACCGGTTCTAGTATGTATATGTGTATAAGCATGTATGTATACTTTTATAAAATATTGTTATATTTTTAAAATATACTTTTAGTCAGAGCACTTCGGCCCCATTGCATTTATAGTTGTATATCTTTTATAGGTTGATATACTTAGTTCACTATAAACAAGACGGCGGAACGTTTGGGGGCGGAGGACTCATATGTAGTATCACAACACATGCATCATAGTAATCAAAGTAACAAACAACCATTGCATTAATATTAAAGTGTTTACAAAGTATGTGATTCGCAAAAGATTGACTTTAAAAGTAAATAACAAAACAAGACATGGAGCTACTATACTCCATCTTCTGAATCCCAGAGCGTGTGCCTGTCTACTAGTTCCCTGAGAATACAAGTTATTTTGAAAGATTAGATCAGCATTTAAGCTGGTGAGCTCATAAGTATTTTAGTTATGAAAAGTAAACTGTAAGTTCTTTAGAAGAGTTCGCCCGTTCCTCCAGAAAATCCTATATTTTCTGATGTGATGAATGAAAGTAAAAATGACTCTACAATTCCTTCTATGAGTACTAAATGGATACAAGTTATATACAATTTAGAGTAAACAGACAATCGATTGTGTAAATCTGCCCTAAGCCCACAACCAAAAAAGGAACACGAAATGAGGCAGAAAGCACACATCCCA
The DNA here is from genome assembly GCF_052849685.1 of Lactuca virosa. Classification (NCBI taxonomy): domain Eukaryota; kingdom Viridiplantae; phylum Streptophyta; class Magnoliopsida; order Asterales; family Asteraceae; genus Lactuca; species Lactuca virosa. The sequence continues at coordinate 120,782,253 of NC_136430.1, read as the reverse complement.
TTGTTTGTTAGATCTTCACTGTATATAACCATGGTGTATTCATTTGGTACTTACGGAGTTAACTGTAATAATTCTTTATATTTGATGAAAACATTCTTTAAGAAAATCATATATTTCCTTTAGTAAAAATGGTGTGACAACCCGAAATTTCTATCTTGTAAAGCCAATCAATTCAATCAAAAGTTAGACTTGTTTCTGTTGACATTTAGCTTTGTTAAGGGTCTGTTTGAGAGTTCTAAGCCTAGTACACTCTAGGATTGGGTGTTAGGAAGTATTTAATTGAGTTCATTGAGTTATAATTGAGTCGGAAGCACCTTCACAAGGAGTTCACGGCAGCAAACTAGGGTTCACGGCCGTGAACCCATGTTGGCCGTGAACCCCTCTTCATATGTAGGGTGTTCCTTCATTATTCCTTCATTTCTCACATCTTCAAGTCTAGAACTCTCAAAACTCTCTAAAGTATCATCAAGAACACTCTCCTTGATCTTCAAAAGTGTAAGTGATTCTTCCATATTTAGTTGATATCCTTCTTATTCAAGTGAAACCCTTTGATTTCATCCACGAATTCAACTCTTTTGGGTTTAGATCTTCAATCCATCATCTTTTCACCAAGAACACACACTTGTTCTTTGGGCTGTAAACACCTTCAAGACTTCCATTAAGTAAGTATCCTTTCCATACACTTGTTATCCATTAGAAGATCTTGAATCCCCATGAAACAAACACCTTTTAAGCATAATTCTTCAAGAGTTCACGGCCGTGAACCCTTCAAGTGGTCGTGAACCCTTCATAAGATCATGGTGGTCGTGAACCCTTCCACCCATGGTCGTAAACCCTTCATGAGATGAAGTCTTGGTCGTAAACCCTTTATAGGATCAAGCCTAGGGCCGTAAACACTTCATGTGTGGTCGTAAACTCTTCTATGGCCGTAAACACTTATAGTGTGGACGTGAACACCCTTTCACTCAATCATATGTGATTGTAACACTTCATTCCAAGTGTTTCCTAGCACCTAAGGTTGTTCCCTTACATGATTAGTTGTTATATACACTAATTATATATATATATGTGTCATTATATGCTTGATAGGATCCGTTTGTGCTCGAGACTTCACTTGGCATACTTAGCATCCTAATCGATCTTTCATTCGAATCACTCACTACAGGTGAGTTCATACCCCTAAACTTATCTTTTAATGATTTTAAATGCTTTTAGGGGGGTGGGAATACAAGTAGAAAACATTATAGTTATAGTATCAATCACATGTGATTTATAACTATCAAACAAAAGGATTTCTTAGACTTCAAAATTGTGTTATCAAATAAACTGTTTCAAATCATTTTATAAACTGACGTCAATTCCTCAATAACCATTCAAATGGTTAAAACTCTTTTATATGATAAACTCTTTATCGTTTTACAAAACTCTTTTAAACTTATATATTGTCAAAATCATGTCTATATAGATATAGTTATATAAATAAGGTTGAAAGGGCTTAGGACTGATAACTCACTTTATTTCCCGTTCCTTGTTTGGTTCTGGACTTAGGGTATCGGTTGTTTGCCCGAGTGTCGTTTAAATCTTCGTTATATATTATGTTTATGTATGTAGATATAAAAGTTCTTCCAATCAATTCAATACCTTTGGGTAGCAAAGGTGTACAAACATGACCAGTCATTCAATTACAGAGCTTGCTAGTAAACTATAATAGGTATAGTTTAGGAGGTTACTACTTAATATTTCTAGAACAATGAAGCTTACATGAATCAGTACTTACAGGAGTTAGTTATTACATGAGTTAGTTCATACATGAGTTAGTTCAAACATACTATAACTAGAACAGGAAGGAACATACAATAACAAGAACAGAAAGGAACATACAATAAAGGAACATACAATAACAAGAACAGAAAGGAACATACATCCTTTTACAAGAATAAGATAACATTAATGTGAAACCACTACTTCACGGCATAGCAATATACTTGTTATGTCGCGTTTTGTAACCAGACTCTCCTGGAGGGAGAGTGGGCATTGTGTGTATAGATCTATACGGGACTGACAATCCCACATCCTAACTGTTAGCTACAGTCCGACAGGAAAGCCAAGGGGTGACAAATGTCACATCAGTTTCGACGCCAGCAGGTCGTCGTGTTAAACATTCGTCAATCAATATGGTTATAACCACATCACATTTTAGCCTTAATTAACAAATTGGTTTTAAGGTAGTTAGTGCTTCAGTAGTTACTTTATACAACATTACTGTACACTTTCATTTTCCCATTACATTCATATAGTGATCTTCTCACATAAAAGGTAATGTAAACTATTTTCTGGTAATGATAGTGTCACACCCCCGAACCAAGGATGGCGGAAACATCCGGGGGTGGAGGACTTCATGTATAATATCACAACAACGAGTATAATAGTGCTCATAGTAAATACAACCATCATAAATATAATTGAAAAAGTTACACCATAGTATGAGATTACATGTTTCAAAATCAATTACATTATGATGACAAAAATGTATAAATTGACGTCTTGCGTCCCATCCTCAAAAGCAGTTGGTTACCTATTTCACTGGTTTCCTGATAATACAAGTAGTTTTGAAAGAGTGTCAAGAATTAAGTTGGCGAGTTCACAAGATTATGGCTGAAATGTTGGAAAAACCTTTGTTTGTAAATGTAAATGAATACTCAAGAAAATCCAATATTGTCCTTATACAAGGTCGTGTTGTCCTAAATCTCAAGACTGAGAGTATGCAGTTTTAGTTAGATAAAACCCTTTTTTTTAAAGTAGCATTTTCCCGTAAACTTGAAATATTGTTAACTCCCTATGTGAGTCATTATAACCATACTATAACGAGAATGAACCTACTACAACGTCTTTCAGACGTCAAGATCCTATGACTTTTTGTCACCCGTAGACCTGCAGGTCCCGCTGTAGCTAGCAGCAAGGTGTGGGGTGTCAAACCCAATATAGATCTATACACAATTATCACGCTCTCCCTACAAGAGATTCTGGTTATAACTTATAGGAATTTTTAACCCGTACTCTAAGAGTACAATTGAAGAATTGTCTCACAACTTACGTTAACGAGTTTACGTGTAGTGTTTGAGCAAAAACCTTTTCTGTGGTGGAAGTGAAATCTCACTTTTTGTACTAAATTAGTGATGTGAATTTCATAAACTATACCTATTATAGTTTATCATGTAGTAATTGAAAATTCGTTTGTATTATGGTAAGACCCTTCGTGTTTATGTAATAGTTTAACCAATGCATAACTATACTTATTATATTTCATCTTGCATTATTTGTAATTACAAAGGACTCTTATAATTCATAGACTATTTTCTGTTTATATAAATATATCACAACAGAAAAGCACATGCAAAATATGAAGTCATCAAAGATTACACTTTGCTCAACATGTTACAAAGTGTTACGAAAATTGTAAGCTGTTAACTCGGTTTTAACTTTTCTACACTGTTTTAGAAAAATCATAGAAAAATCATACGAAGTCAAAAACCGAATCCGTAAACTCTGAGAGTTTATAAAACGTGTCTAGTTTGTTCATAAATTTTATTATGATTTTTAGAAGTCTCTAACTTGTGTGGAAATGTTCATATTCACAGACTGGTCCGAATTCATTTATGAAATGATAGGCAGTTTTGTAAAAATCACCATAAATTGTAGAAACATCGCATGGAGATGCGCAAATAGTCATTTTAAAGGTATGAACCTGAACTATTTACATATTACACATTTTTGAAAGATATTAAGTTTAAGATGGTCAAAACAGTCCGTGAATGGAACTAAACTTTCCTGTTGAAAGCTGATGTTTGAGTTTAGTTAAGTTTTTGGTATTTTAACTTGTATTCTCCCCCTAAAACTTGAAGAAAACATGAAAATGTGGGGGTATGAACTCACCTTGAGTTATTCCCTGAGATGAAGGTGGGAGAAGAAAGGTTTCCAAGTCAAGAACACTTGGGAGATACTTGAAGATTCGAAGATCCTAGGCACAAATATGACGATATTTATGTAAGAGATTCATGATTTGAGTGAAGGAGTGTAGAGTATTCAAGTGTAGGATGAATATACTTACCAAGACTGGAGTGAAAAGCTTAAGAACAACCTTGAAATCTCGAGTTCTAGAGAGGGAAAGTGAGAGAGAGAGAGAGGTGTTTGCTTTTTGGTGAGAGGGTGAGTAAAGTGGAAGGAGATATGAGAGTTTCCAGCTTTTGATGAAGCTATACAGTTGGAGGAGGGGTGTCAAAGGACAAATAGTTGACTAGGTAGGGATGAATAGTGACGGAGGGTTGTCCTATGAGGGTATGGGGATAGCTTGTGTCAAACTTTAGGGAAAGTCAACACTCTATCACAAAATCTTACCCAATAGATTTTATTCTTAGAATAAGATTTTCCCCCAAAACTGATTAAAATATGAATATATAGGGTCTCATATGCCAAAATACGAGTTTGGGTGAAAATCCCGCGTTAAAATTACGAAAAACGAGCTTAAAATGAAGTCGGGGTCGAAAGCCGGGAAAAGGGGCGAAGTCTGCGAAAATCTGAGTTCAGGGCCGAAGGTTCGGTCCTTGGGTGCTTAGAACTGAGAGGAGGGTTCGGTTGTTGGATGAGAACCGAGAGAAGGGTTCGGTCCGATTCTCGCAGGCGAAGCCGTCAGAAGGAACCGAAAGCGAAAGCAGGCGAGAAGCGAAGGGTAGTTCGGTCCGATGGGACCTTCGGTTGTAGAGGTTTCGGGCCCGAACTGGACCTTCAGGTTCGGTTCTTGTAGAAGGTTTCGGTCCATGGCAGTTTCGGTTCTTAAGCTAGTCTCGGTTCTAATGATAGGTTCGGTTCCTTAAGAGGGTTCGGCTCCTTAAGAGGGTTCGGTTCCTTAAGAGGGTTTCGCTTCTATAGAGCTGTTTTTCGCATAAACTTTCCGTTTCGAGTTGTTTTTGACTAAGTTAAGGGTCGGGATGCCCCAAATGATTATAAAAGTTTTGGGAGAGATTTGGGAGAGATTTGAGAGAGAGAGAGAGATTGAGAGAGACTTCGTTTGTGACCTTTTTGGATGTTTAACTTCGCAACGCAAGGTTTGTAAACCCCGTTAAGCCTTGTTATGAATGTTATACGCCCCCGAGGGGTACGGAATAATGTTTTACCAAGTAGTTTCATCACTTACCCTGATTACGGTTTAAGAATTCTGAACCTAGGAATTTTCCAAGTGATAACTTATCATTAAAATAGCGAGTTGTACAGTAGTAACATAATGTAAAACCTAATATCCAAGGTTAATTGAGTTGACCGGTTTGACTTGTTGACTTTATTTGACTTTGACTTGACCAGAAATTGACGGTTGTCACAGATAGTCATATAATTTGGAAAACACTCATTTTTACAGAAGAACAAACATACAAAACAGTTGGGTCTTGGTAGAAGACTACCTTCCATTTTTAGTAGAAAATATAGGATTTTCTAGGAAGTATACAAACATTTACATCAAAACACTTACAAACATTTTCATCAAACTTATGCTAACATTGACACTAAAATACTTATGAACTCACCAACTTAAATGCTGATCTACTCTTTCAAAATAACTTGTATTCTCAGGTCACCAGTAGACAGGTACACTGGACTAGGTTTTGAGAAGACGGAGCATGTTCAAGACTCGTCTTTTATTTTGATTCATATTTTGGTGTTTTTCAAACTTTACATAGAACACACTTGTATTAAATTATATTATTAATGCAATGGATGATGTTGTTGCTTTTTTTACTGTTGTGCATTGTTATGATATTGAACATGACGTCCTCCGCCCCCGAACGTTTCCGCCGTTCTGGTTTGGGGGTGTGACAAATGGTAACCACAATAGTTCCTTCTATAATCACTTAGTTTATACTAGTTATATATAATCTAATATCGAACAGACAGTTAAATGGGTGAATCTACCCTAAGCCCACAACCAAACAAGGAACAGGAAGTAAGGCAGAAAACACACACCCAATTGCCTGTCAGATATTAATTATATATAACCCTGATGTATAAACTAAGGTATTATAGAATTAACCACTAAAGGTCCTTTAAGTTATTCTGGTTTAATAATATTGATTAAACCTTTTACAAATAAGTTTCTAGTTTCTCCTACTTAATGTTCTATCTGAAAAGTATGTTTTTGTACTAGAAAGCGGTATACTAAATTTGTATGTTATGACCTGACCCATACCTGTTACTCCCTATGATTACTTGGTATATACAGAATATATATATATATATATATATATATATATATATATATATATATATAGCTAAGATCGAATAGATAGTAGACCGTGTGAATCTTCTCTAAGCCCAGAACCAAACAAGGAACAGGAAATGAAGCGGAAAGCATACATCCTACTGTCTGTCGGATCCGATTAATATACATCCTCTGGTTACAAAAAGCGACATAACAAGTATATTGCTACGTCGTGAAGTAGTGGTTTCACATTATTGTTATCCTATTCTGGTTATAGTATGTTCCTTCCTTTTCTAGTTATAGTATGTTCTGAACCCCTAAACTATACCAATTATAGTTTACTAGTATGTTTGTTTTGAACTGTCCCTGATTTGTAGAAAAGTCTCGATTATCTACTGAGTTATGCATGTACTTTAAAAACAGAGTTTTATAAGCAACAATGTAACATCTTTTAAAAGAGTTCTTTAATAGATTTGATCACTTATAAAAGCATAAGAAATCATTTAATGTGATGGTTATCACAGGTAAATATTAACACAATACTATTGTGTTCAACTTGTATTCCCCCCCGCCTTAAAAGCATTTAAAACATTTAAAAGATTGATTATAGGGGTATGAACTCACCTTATGTGGGTGATTCAATTGAAGATTCGAGTAGGGTGATAAGTTCCACGAATGAAGTCCCGAGGCACAAACGAGTCCTAAATGACATATATAGATACATATAGGCATGTAATTAGCAAATCTAACTACAAAGGAGATTGGGAAACAACCTAGGATGTAAGAATAACTCACCAAAAGAGTGCTAGAAGCAAGTTAGGAGGTTGAAGGGGTGTTCACGGCCCAAATAGATGGGTATTTCATGGCCCACTTGAGTGGTTCACGGCCCAATGATGAACACTTGAAGGGGTCACGACCCAAACTTGAAGATCTTTGAGGAAAAGTGATGTAAAGATGATGAATCAAGATGGAAAGGTAAGGGCTTTCAAGGAACAACAAGGAGAGATGAGACACTTACGTTTTTGGGGTGAAACGAAAGCCTTTGTTGGATGATACTTGAGAGAATTTGAGGGGTTTACGGCCAAGGGTTGAGAAATGAGGAATAAATGAAAGAAATGTACATATATGGGAGGGGTTCACGGCCACACTTGGGTTCACGGCCGTGAACACCCTTTGATGGGTTTTCTGGTTCGATTTCATTCCTCTAATCCTAAGCTAACACTTTTCAACATCCAGTCCTTAAGTGTACTAGGCTTAGAACTCATTAAAATGACCCTTAACAAAGCTAAAAGGCAATAGAAATAAGTCTGACTTTTGATTGCTTGGATTGACTTTACAATATAGAAATTTACGGGTTGTCACAGATTGACTGTGGAGAGTTTGAATAAAGTAGTTATTCGGGAAGTAAAAACATGCAAAGTGAAACACAAGAATAGTACTAATCCTATATGGCCCTAAAACTTTTGAGAGTAAATAAAACACCTTTTATTTAATCACCATATTGATTACTCATTATTCATTGTGTAATGTTTCGAATAATCAACTTAATACTTGAACTAAAACAATAGTCATGCCATGCTCCAAGCACGCACACTATGTTTATCTATGGTATTTTCTTTGTGAAATAGATCAATTGATAACATTTCAATGATGCTCATTTCACAACTCCAAATCCTTATGATAAATGTAAGAATACAAGATGTCTGACAGGGGTAGGTCGGGTACATACCAGTGAAGTGCAACCCAAATGGACCATGTCGGGTCGGGTCAAGTACATACCAAATATAGTTATGGACTTAGACACCTTATCTAACATGTCTGACAGGGGTAGGTCGGGCACCCCGGTATGTCTGACATGGGTAGGTTGAGCACCCAGGTATGCTCAGCATGGTAGGTCGGGCACCCAGATATGCATGACAATATGTTTATTGTATGGTATGTGGTATGATGGGGGAACTCACTAAGCTTCGTGCTTACGGTTTTCAGTTTTGGTTTCAGGTACCTCTTCTTCAAAGGGAAAGGATCTAGCATCATCGCATCGCATCACACCATGATTTCCGCACATGAGATCTTTGGGAGTTATACTCTGATGTTGTTTTCTTATGACATGTTTTGATTATTGACACATTGGTTTTGATATGGGATGACACTATGGATGTTTTTAGACTATTGGTTTATAATTACTTAATTAAAAATGAAATAATTTTCCAAAACTAAAAATCAAGGGTTTTTAGAAAGAATAAGGAGTGTGATGCGTGCAATCGGCCGGGCTCAAGTAAGTTTTCCCCAAGATACCTATAAATGTTATATTATGATATGAAGCATGAATATGTGAATTGCATGCTAGATTAGGGCTAAGGATCTAGGAAGGATGCCTTGTATGCCTACTGTATGTGCTCATTGAACTGCATGCTAGATTAGGGCTAAGGATCTAGTAAGGATGCCTTGTATACCTATTGCATGTGCTTATTGAACTGCATGCTAGTACTGATTAGTCAGTAAAATGATGACATGTTTAGCATATGCCTGGTTTTGGTTACTCAATGCTCGAATGCTACTTGCTTTGTGCTTTTAGGAGTTGTAGGTATCTTTAATTAACTAGTAAACGAATACGTTAAATTACATGTTACAAAGACTAAATAATTTCAGAAGGTTAGGTCTAGCCTTATTTCACAGCTCTTGTCTGAGTCCAACCGTTGTAGGGTAGGACCTCTCATTCGAAGAATTATCTAGTCTTAGTAATATGTAATGGTATTCACGAGCTAGTTAGGGAGAGATAGCAGAGACTTCTTATGCATCTGATGGCAGAGAGTGGGTTGGAGGTTACCCTAGGGCAAGCCTAGGAAGAGATTAGTGACAGGAGCTATTTGATAGAGAATTGTATACATGGATAGGAAGCGACTTTGGTACACCAAGGCAAACCAAGGGGAAAGTACGGATAGATGTGGAAGGTAGTATATGCTCGTACTACTGAAAGCAGAGGATTCATACTTGATTCTTGGGGAGCCGCGGGGAACCAAGAGTGGCAGAGTGTGAGACCTCTCGATGATATGTATGACCCTGACGATTGTGTTTTGTTTCAGAATGGTGGTGACACGTCATGGAGCAGGAGGTTCAGGGTCTGGGTCAGGTTCGGGTACGGGTTCCTAGCCAGTTGATGATGGATTGTGCGAGTTCATTGCATCCGAGATTACGAGAGGCATCCTTGAGTCGACCCTGGTGATTTTCTGGTCGATCAAGGAGGGCATCATTGAGCTGATGGAGGATCGCCTAAGGGCATTCAGGAGCGACATGGCACTTGTCCAGTCGGGGACTTGTACGCTCTCCTTCAAGGATTTCAGGGGATTTTGAGCACCAGACTTTTGCTGGATGAAAGACCCCATTGTGGCTAGGCGATGGATCGCATACATTGCGTCTGCACAGGTGACGAGCTTCTGCCCTGAAGGGTCGAAGGTCATATTTGTTGTTGGGTGTTTGAGGGAGCGAGCTAGAGACTGGTGGGAGGCAGTCGGTGACACTTTGGGAGCCCCAACCATTGAGGTCATGACCTGGTCGGATTTTGTGTCCAGGTTTTAGGCGGAGTTTGCACCAGGTGTGGAGGTTCAGCAGTTGGCCAGAGAGTTCTTGGATATGAGACAGACTACGGAATCGGTGGTGGAGATTACCGCAAGTTCAGGGAAAGGGCCTTGTTAGTGCCCCAGTACGTAGGGGATAAGGATATGAAGAAAACCCGGTACCATGATATGTTGAGAGCTGATATCCGGAAGTATGTCAGCTATTCGGCGTGCCCTACTTTGGATGATATGATAGCCAGGGTGCGAGAGAGGGAGATTGATATAGATCACATCAGGAAGAGGAAGGAGGAGACTGGGCAGGCGACTGGGGTTTCGGCGAAGAAACCCAAGGGATTCGACTCGAGGTCGAAGGGCCAGCAGGGTCGGAGCCGCTGTGGGAAATGCGGCAAGCCACACGAGGGAGTTTGCAGAGCTAGGGGATCGGGCTGCTATAAGTGCAGCAAGACTGGACACTTTAGCAAGGATTGTACTGCCCCTACCCCCACCATTCAGACATCAGACATGCTATGTTTTCACTGCAATCAGTGAGGCCATAAAAAGGCCAACTGCTCGAGATTGGTATCAGGAGCGCTAGTGGTGGCGCCAGCTCTAGCGACCCTGCGGATCACAGATGGCCGACAAGGCAAGTCAGATGCTACTGTGGTGAGGAGCCGAGCCTTCCAGCTGACCGCCGAGGAGGCGCATGTTGCACCATATGTGGTGACGGGTATGTTTCTTCTCCCTAATTTTTCTTTCATGTCAATTTTGTTATTTATATATTCCATGTATTTTGTTTTAGGATCGTTCCATGTGAACATTATCCCAGTGTTGGTATTATTTGACTCGGGGGCTACCCGATCATTCGTATCTCTTGCACTCAGCAAGAGTTTTGTCGAATCTACGAGTATGTTGGACTGTCCTTTAGAGGTCGAGATTGTGGACGATCAATCCGTTCGTGCATTAGAGGTTTATAGAGATTGTGTCCTGAGGATGTATGACGAGTGTTATCTCATGGATTTGGTTCCAATTCCTTTGCATGGGAACAAGTTTATCATAGGCATAGATTGGTTGAGCCCTACTGGGGCGATGATCGACTGCGAGCAGCAGTTGGTTCGGTTCAGGACCTCAGCTGGGGGAGAACTGGTGATTCAGGGCGAGATACCGCAGCGTGGACCGGTCATGTGTTCTGTAGCGAGAGCCAGACGCTACCTGCATCAGGGATGTGCAGGTTTTGTCGCCTACGTTATGGATACCCGGGAGAAGGGTAAGGCGGTCGTGGATGATGTGTCAGTTGTGCGAGAGTATCCAGACATTTTCCCGAAGGATTTTCCTGGGATACTGTCACACCCCCAAACCGGAACGGCGGAAACGTTCGGGGGCGGAGGACGTCATATGTAGTATCACAACACATGCATCATAGTAATCAAAGTAACAAACAACCATTGCAATAATATTAAAGTGTTTACAATCTATGTGATTCACAGAAGAATGACTCCAAAAGTAAATAACATAACAAGACATGAAGCTACTATACTCCATCTTTTGAATCCCAGTGCGCTTACCTGTCTACTAGTTTCCTGAGAATACAAGTTATTTTGAAAGAGTAGATCAGGATTTAAGCTGGTGAGTTCAAAATTATTTTAGTTATGAAAAGTAAACTGTAAGTTCTTTAGAAAAGTTCGTCTGTTCCTCCAAAAAATCCTATATTTTCTGATGTGGTGAATGATAAGTAAAAATGACTCTACAATTCCTTCTATGAGTACTAAATGGATACAAGTTATATACAATCCAGAGTAAACAGACAATTGATTTTGTGAATCTGCCCTAAGCCCACAACCAAACAAGGAACAGGAAATGAGGCGGAAGTCACACATCCCATTGTTTGTTAGATCTTCATTTTCTATAACCCTGGCATATTCATTTGGTACTTACGGAGTTAACTGTAATAGTTCTTTATATTTGATCAAAACATTTCTTAAGAAAATCATATATTTCCTTTAGTAAAATGGTAACCACAATAGTTCCTTCTATAATCACTTAGTTTATACTAGTTATATATAATCTAATATCGAATGGACAGTTAAATGGGTGAATCCGCCCTAAGCCCACAACCAAACAAGGAATAGGAAGTAAGGCGGAAAACACACATCCAATTGCCTGTCGCATATTAATTATATATAACCGTGATGTATAAACTAAGGTATTATAGAATTAACCACTAAAGGTCCTTTAAGTTATACTGGTTTAATAATGCGTATCAAACCTTTTACAGATAAGTTTCTAGTTTCACCTACTTAATGTTCTATCCGAAAAGTATGTTTTTGTACTAGAAAGTGGTATACTGAATTTGTATGCTATGACCTGACCCATACCTATTACTCCCTATGATTACTTGGTATATATATATATATATATATATATATATATATATATATATGTATATATATATATATATATATATATATATATATATATATATATATATATATATAGCTAAGATCGAATAGATAGTAGACTGTGTGAATCTGCTCTAAGCCCAGAACCAAACAAGGAACAGGAAATGAAGCGGAAAGCACACATCATACTGCCTGTTGGATCCGATTAATATATATCCCTAACGTATCTACCGAGGAATCATATAGTTAGTATTATAGGCCCCCTTCTAACTGAATGTACCAAGACCCGACTGTTTTGTTTGTTTGTTCTCTCGTAAGAATGTATGTTTTCCCAAGTTTATGACTATCTTTACTTGAAAATAGTTTGCATTACCTTTTATGTGAGAATATCACTATATGAATGTAATGGGAAAATGAAAGTGTATAGTAATGTTGTATAAAATAACTACTGAAACACTAACTATCTTAAAACCAATTTGTTAATTAAGGTTAAAATGTGATGTAATTATAACCATGCTGATTGATTAGTTTTAACACGACGACCTGCTGGCGTCGAAACTATGTGACATTGGTCACCCCTTGGATTGTCTGCCGGACTGTAGCTAACAACTGGGATGTGGGATTGTCAGTCTCGTATAGATCTATACACATAATGCCCGCTCTCCCTCCAGGAGACTCTGGTTACAAACGCGACATAACAAGTATATTTCTATGTCATGAAGTAGTGGCTTCACATTAATGTTATCTTGTTCTTGTTATAGTATGTTCCTTTCTGTTCTTGTTATAGTATGTTCCTTTCTGTTCTTGTTATAATATGTTCCTTTCTGTTCTTGTTATAGTATGAACTAAACCCCTAAACTATACCTATTATAGTTTACTAGTATGTTTGTTTTGAACTATCCCTGATTTGTAGAAAAGACTCCATTATCCACTGAGTTATGCATGTACTTTAAAAACAGAGTTTTATAAACAAGAATCTAACATCATTTAAAAGAGTTTTTGAATTGATTTGATCACTTACAAAAGCATAATAAATCCTTAAATGTGATGGTTATCACAGGTAAATATTAACACAATAATAATGTGTTCAACTTGTATTCCCCCCCCCCCCCTAAAAGCATTTAAAATATTTAAAAGATTGATTATAGGGGTATGAACTCACCTTATGTGGGTGATTCACTTGAAGATTCGAGTAAGGATGATAAGTTCCACGAATGAAGTCCCGAGACACAAACGAGTCCTAAATGACATATATTGATACATATAGGCATGTAATTAGTGAATCTAACTACTAAGGTGATTGGGAAACAACCTAGGATGCAAGAATAACTCACCAAAAGAGTGGTAGAAGCAAGTTAGGAGGTTGAAGGTGTGTTCACGGCCCAATCAAGGAGGTTCACGGCTGGGCTTGAATGGTTTACGGCCCAATGGAGGTTCAATGCCCAATATTGAAGAATGGTTCACGGTCCACTTGAGGTTGATGGCCTAAATGATGATGGTTCACGGCACGGCCCAAACTTAAAGATATTTGAGGAAAAGTGATGTAAAGATGATGAATCAAGATGGAAAGGTAAGGGCTTTCAAGGAACAACAAGAAGAGATGATACACTTATGTTTTGGGGTGAAATGAGAGCCTTTGTTGGATGATACTTGAGAGAATTTGAGAGGTTTACGGCGAAGGATGGAAGAAATGAGGAATAAATGAAAGTAAGGTACATATATGGAGAGGGGTTCACGGCCATACTTGGGTTCATGGCCGTGAACACCCTTTGACGGGTTTTTTGGTTCGATTGCATTCCTCTAATCCTAAGCTAACACTTCTCAACATCCAATCCTTAAGTGTACTAAGCTTAGAACTCATTAAAATGACCCTTAACAAGGCTAAAAGGTAATAGAAACAAGTCTGACTTTTGATTGATTGGATCGACTTTACAAGATAGAAATTTACGGGTTGTCATAGATACCTCCGGAGAGGCAAGTCAAGTTCAGGATTGACCTAGTTCCTGGTTCGGCTCCGAGATGCAGGATTTGTCTACACAACTGCAGGAGCTGTTAGACAAGGGATTTATTAGGTCGAGCAATTCGCCATGGGGAGCTTCGATCCTGTTTGTGAAGAATAAGGACAGGTCACATCGGATGTGTATAGATTACCGGGAGTTGAATAAGGTAACGATGAAGAACCGTTACCCCCTCCCGAGGATTGATGACTTATTTGACCAGCTTCAGGGTGCATCTTGGTTCTCCAAGATTGATCTGCAATCAAGTTATCACCAGATGCGAGTCAGGGACAACGATATGCAGAAGACAGCCTTTCAGACTCGCTATGGTCACTATGAGTTCGTGGTGATGCCGTTTGGGCTCACCAATGCTCTTGTCGTGTTCATGGATCTCATGAACCTCATGTGCAGACCGATGCTGGATCGGTCTGTGATAGTTTTTATCGATGACATCTTGGTGTATTCCAAGACTCAAGAGCAGCACGAGGAGCACCTGAGGGAGGTGCTGGAGACACTGAGAAGGGAGAGAATTTTCGCAAAGTTCTCCAAGTGCGCGTTTTGGTTGCGCGAGGTGCAGTTTCTGGGGCACCTCGTCAACCAAAACGAGATATTGGTCGATCCGACCAAGGTAGAGGCCGTGATGAGATGGGAGGTTCCGAGGTCTCCATCCAAGATTCGGAGTTTTCTTGGTATGGCGGGTTATTATCGAAGATTCATCCAGGATTTCTCCAAGATTGTTGTTCCATTGACCCGACTGATCAAGAAGTCGGTGACATTCCCCTAGGGGCCTGAGCAGCAGGTGGCTTTCGAGACTTTCAGGTAGAAGTTGTGCGAGGCACCGATATTGACTCTGCCAGAGGGCGTTGAGGATTTCGTAGTGTATTGTGACGCGTCTATCTCGGGTTTGGGCGTAGCGTTGATGCAGAGAGGTCACGTCATCGCTTACGCCTCGAGGCAGTTAAAGCCTCACGAGGCAAACTACCCGACACACGACCTGGTAGTTGGGGCGGTTGTTTTTGCCCTCACGATTTGGTGACACTACCTCTATGGGGTCCATTGTACCATTTAAACGAATTACAAGAGCTTGAGGTACTTGATGGACCAGCCAAATCTGAACATGAGGCAACGACGGTGGTTGGACGTGGTGAAGGATTACGATTGTGAGATCCTCTACCACCCGAGGATGGCCAATGTTGTGGCCGATGCACTTAGCCGCAAGACATTCACGGCCCCGATCAGAGACATCTGCCTGAGGATGACAGTAGTGACTCCGCTTTTGGAGAGGATTCGGGAGGCTCAACAGGAGGCTATGAAGGAGGAGCACCGGAAGACTGAGCGTATAGTGGGTCAGACTCCCTCCTTCGACTATGATAGCCGCAGACTATTGACACTTCATCGTAGGGTGTGGGTTCCGTACTCAGGCGGTGTGCGCAAAATCCTGATGGAGGAGGCGCACAAATCCAGATTTTCCATCCATCCCGGGGCGAAGAAGATGTATAGAGATCTTCGTCCTGATTACTGGTGGCCCTCCATGAAGCGGGGTGTAGCCTGGTACGTCGAGAGGTGCTTAACCTGCAGGAAGGTCAAGGCCGAACACCAGAGACCGCACGTAAGACTCAGCTGTTAGATATCCCCGTGTAGAAATGGGAGGATATTACCATGGACTTCATTACGAAGTTACCTCGGACGATGCGTGAAGTTGACGCGATATAGGTCATCGTGGATCGATTGACCAAGAGCGCCCATTTCATACCGATTCAGGAGAGTATTTCGGCCGAGAAGCTGGCAGACATCTACATCAGGGAGGTAGTACCTCGACATGGGGTGCCGGTTTCTGTGATTTCGGACAGGGATGTGCGGTTCACTTCCAGATTCTGGAAGAAATTTCATGACGAGTTGGGTACTCATGTGCACTTCAGCACGACTTCCCACCTACAGACGGATGGTCAGAGCGAGCGGACCATCCAAACCTTAGAGGATATGCTATGGGTATGCATTCTAGACTTTGGTGGTAGCTGGGATACCTACCTTCCCTTGGCAAAGTTTTCCTATAATAATAGCTACCATGCCAGTATCGACCGGCCTCCCTTCAAGATGCTTTACGGGAGGAAGTGCAGGACTCCAATATGTTGGGGAGAGGTTGGTCAAAGGGTCATGGGGAGTACTGAAGTGGTACTCAAGACGACAGAGAAGATCCAACAGGTCTGGAGTAGACTCTAGACGGCCCAAAGTCGATAGAAGAGCGACGCCGACAGACGCCAATCAAACCTGGAGTTTCAGGTTGGGGATACGGTCCTTCTGAAGGTGTCACCTTGGAAAGGTGTCATCCGCTTTAGAAAACGGGGCAAGCTGGGCCCCAGGTATATCGGACCTTTCAGGGTTATAGCCCGGGTTGGCAAGGTGGCGTATAGGTTGGATCTCCCGGAAGAGCTTAGACAGATCCACAACACTTTTCATGTCTCCCAGCTGTGGAAGTACTTAGTGGATGACTCCGCAGTTGTGCCTTTTAAGGATATTAAGGTGGATGACAGCCCGAAATACATCGAGAGACCAATAGCCATTCTCGATATGAAGACGAAGGATCTGAGGAACAAGAGGGTAGCCATTCTCGATATGTAACGCCTGGTTCTTGGTATGTTTTTAAATTATAATTAACCACTTTTATATAGAAACTCGACGAGTTGGAGGCCCCAAACTCGTCGAGTAGAGATGAATTGGACGCGGATTTGTAAACCTACTCGACGAGTTGAGAGGCCTCAACTCGATGAGTAGGCTGGCTGAAATGAAACCCTAATTCCGGGGTTTTTCACCCTATTTAAACACCTTAACCCCAAGGTATTGGCCTCATCTCCAGCCTCCACTGCCAAAAACCTAATCTCGAAACCCTAAGCCATTTGTGGTGATTGTGAGCTAATATTGTGCATTCTTGGTGAGTTTGAAGAAGGAAAAGCTTGAAGGAGGAGCAAGAACGTGTGAGAGGAGAGTAGATCCAGAAGTTAGGCTTCATTTCTGGTTCGTCTGAGGTATAAAGCTTCAACCTTGTCAATGATATGATTAGATCTAGTCTTAGGATGTTTTGCTTCATGTTTTGGTCAAAGTATGTTGATGGTTGGGATTTGGACATCCCATTTTGGCAAACCCTTCAGATCTAGGGTCTTAAAGGGACTTCATGGCATAAAGGTGCCAACTTTATGGCCATGGAAGTCCCATGCAACCTTTAGACCATCATTTTGGTCTTTTAAGCCCTATTACGCCATGCATGTAAGTAAATATGGGAGCTTTACATGACCAAATTGTCCCTAGAGTCCAGATCTATGACCCCATGGTCCATCTTGAAGTTTTGATGGCTTTTGGAGTTGAACCTAAGCCATTTTGGGTTAGGGTTTGAGTTTATGCCTTGGGAAGAGGTTCTTAATGGGTAAAGTTAGAAACTTTACCCTTCTAGATGTATTTCCAGCTTAGATCCAGAAGATAGGGCTCTGGTTTGAAGAATGGTGACTTAATGCATTAAGAAGGACTGACTGACTAAAGAACTCGACGAGTTCATAGAGGAAATCGACGAGTTGGGTCGAACTATCCCGATTCTGTTAAAGGGAAGAACTCGGCGAGTTGGAGGAAAACTCGACGAGTTGGATCGTGATTTTACGATTCTGTGAGTTAAGGGGGAACTCGACGAATTGGATCGCGATTTCATGATTTTATGATTCCTGAGAACTTAGCGAGTTGAAGGGAAAACTCGACGAGTCGAGTCAACTCGGAGCATTGACTTTAACTTTGACTTTGACCAAAGTTGATCCGTAAGGGTTATAAGTATGAAAGGGTACTTAAAGGAAATCTTTTATGTTTAGGAGCTTGAGTGGGTTGATATTCGAAGCCGAAGATTTTTCAGCTACTTGCCAGTATTCGAGGTGAGTTACCTTCCCTGTATGAGTGATTCGAAGGCACAAATGTCGGCCCACTAGTAGTTGTTTATAATAGAGATGATTGTCTGCGTGATAATTGTCTGGTATGCCACTATCTGTAGAGATTATGTGCTTGTATGTTATGTTATTATGTGGTAGTGGTAAGGGTGAAATAGACCCCGTAACCAGTTGAAATAAACCGAAGGGTAGGTCGGGCACCCAGATATGTCTGATAGTATGTTTATGATATGATATTATGTGGTAGTGGTAGGGGTGAAATAGACCTCGTAACCGGTTGAAATAAATCGGAGGGTAGGTCAGGCACCCAGATATGCCTGACAGGGGTAGGCCGGGCACCCCTGTATTCCTGACAGGGGTAGGTTGGACACCCTGGTATGTCTGACAGGGGTAGGTCGGGTACCCCGGTATGCCTGACATGGGTAGGTTGAGCACCCAGGTATGCTCAGCAGGGTAGGTCGGGCACCCAGATATGCATGACAATATGTTTATTGTATGGTATGTGGTATGATGGTGGAACTCACTAAGCTTCATGCTTACAGTTGTCGGTTTTGGTTTCAGGTACCTCTTCTTCAAAGGAAAAGGAGTCGGCATGATCGCATCGCATCACACCATGATTTCCGCACATGAGATCTTTGGGAGTTATACTCTGATGTTGTTTTATTATGACATGTTTTGATTATTGACACATTGGTTTTGATATGGGATGACACTATGGATGTTTTTAGACTATTGGTTTATAATTACTTATATAAAAATGAAATTTTTGGTCTTAAATTTTGGGATGTTACACCGACATTGGTGCCTTCGACCCACGGGTACAATGAGGCAAAACTCACCTGAAATGAAGAAACTCGGAAAATTGAGATGTGTTCCCCTTTCTGCACTGAGTGCTCCCACGAATCCGCTAATCACCAAAACCTAGTAAAAACTTAATTAACAGTCTGAAACCCCTCAATTTTTACCTAAAGTCAAACTTGGTCAAAAGTCAACAGTCAATGAAAGTCAACAAAGTCAAAAGTCCATGGCAGCTGCGTACGCCCATCGTACGTGACCTGATCTTATTTCTCCATTGAGTACTTTATCACTTAAGACCTTTTGTTCAGAGCTCAGATATAGACTCAAAAACATCGACTTAAGTCATAAAGTTTCCACCTTTATGACTTTCCATGGCTAGAAAAGGTTCAAAAGCTAAAACCCTAACTTATTAATCCATTAAGACGTCATAACTCTTGCATTGAAGGGATAGACGGACCAAGATCACATTTTTATGGTTCCTAATAGCTTCATAATGGATAAAGTTTCCAACTTCCCATTAGAATGGTCCCAACAAACATGTTCTAGTCTTTAAGTCTTAAAGAGACCAAAAGTGCATCTTTTTCAACTTAATCCATTAAGTCCAAGTCTCCAACCTTCAGAATCAATATGATGTTTAGATGGATAAAGTTACGAACTTTATCCATAACAAGGTCACAAAACTTTCAAGATCTAAACTTTATGCACTTAAAGTGACCAAAAACTCACAACACCCAAAACTAGCTAGATTTAATAATTACATCATCAAGATTCAAACTTTATACCTCCAGAAGAAAAATCAAGGTGAACAAGGTATGGATCTACAAGCTCCAATATAACCAACACTTCTCCAATGATCTACTTCTTCTCCAAGATGCACCAAGAACACTCCAAAGCACTTAAAAACACATTATTTTTGCTCACAAGGCTTAAACTAGGGTTAGGGTTTCAAGGGAGGACATTGAAGGGGTGGAGGCTGAGAATGGAAAAGGATTTGGGGGGGGGGGGGTTAAGGAGCTTAAATAGGGATCAAAACCCTCAAATTATGTTTTAGGGTCTGATTGTGTACGCCCAGCATACTAGGTTGATCCCTCACGATCCTCCTTGCCCAGTACGCCCAGCGTACATGGCTAACCCAAAATAGTCCTAACTCCAAATGGTCGTAACTTATTCTTCCCAACTCCATTTTCGACATTCTTTATATACACAGAAAGGTGTTGAATAGCTCCAAAATATCATCTAAATATCTTGGACTAAAAACTTCTCGAATAAAAATCCATATTTCATGCAAGAACCCGACCTATGACTTTTCCCTTTCTACCATTTCGGCCCAAAACACAATTCAAGGGTTAAATACCTTAACTAACATTACCTCCTTCCACAAGGACTAAACTTTGCCTCCTTAAGGCCCAAAGCCATACATAATCGACTTCTGGCCCATGACCCATAAATGACAGGAAACAGGATGTTACAGATTTAACTGACGAATTGGAAAAAAGACTTTCAAAACTATATATTAAAAATATTAATACTCTTAACAAATAACAACTGATGAATCTGAAGAAATTAATAGTGAAGTGAAATTGATATTAATACTTTTGCTCAACAATTCACAAACGATCAATATATTAATCGACTTAGTAATGATTTGTATCAATTAAATAAAGTTAATCATTCTGAACGTAACACATTTGAAATGAATAAAAAACCAACACTTATAAATTATTGGAATAAACCTTCTTTTCCTGATGTTTAAATCAAAGAAAGAGGAATTCAGTACGATCGTTCTGCCTATGATGGAACTTCTCTTTACGAATGGAATATCGATGATTGTTGCGAACATTAAATAATGAATATTATTCAAGAAATAACTATGACAGCCAATGCTTACAAATCAAAAGGTAATACTCAACTTAAAATAGTTAATATCATTCTTTTTGGTTTTACTGATACTCTTAAAGGCTGGTGGGATTTCTATGTTACATCAGAAGAAAAGAACAGAATTTTAACTGCGACAAAAACCATAATAAAACAAGAAAATGGTCATCATATACCAACATTAGAAGAAAATATGGTTAACACATTACTTTTTTCTATTACCAAAAAATTTGTTGGAGATCCTACTACGTTTCAAAAAAAAAATTCAAAAATACTAATGAATTTACATTGTAGAAAACTTACCGATTTTAGATGGTATACAAATAATTATCTTATTAAAGTTTTTTCTATACCAGACTGTAAATAAGCTTATTGGAAAGAATGTTTTATTGTTGGTCTTCCAAAGTTATTTGCATAAAAAAACTAGACAGAAACCAAGAGAAAACTTTAATAATCAGGTTCATTATCAAAATCTAACTTATGAAGATCTAATTAATTATATTAATAAAGAAGGATTAACAGTTTGCGCCGATCTTAGGTTTAAAGAAAAACTTAAAAAAAATAGAACCAGTAATAAAAATGAATTAGGATTTTTTTGTAAATAATATGGATATCAACTCTTAACTGGACCATCCACTTCAAAATCAAAAAATTATAAGAAAAAATCCTCGAAATATTTTAAGAAAAAAAAAAGTTTTAATAATCCAGAAAATTATCATAAAAAGAAAGACTACTCTAAAAAATATTATAAGAAGAGTCAAAACTTATCACTCCTAATGTTTCTCCAATCAAGGCTATCGGCCCTTTTATCAAATCTCCATCCTCATCTCCTTTAAGAACTCAAAAAACTGTTCTTTCTACTCTGAATACTAAGACTCCATATATTATAAATCCACATATTGAAAGAATTCAAATTATTGAAGACGCTTAAATTTCAAAATTAAATCAATGATTTCATATTCTCACTGATCATCATTTTGGTCGTGGGAAAACCTTTTATTCTGATCCCTATAAAACCAGAGAATATTATCAAACCATTCTTCAAGAATCTGGTTCTATATGTTTTACCCATCATTCCAACTCATCAGAAGGAACAATTGATTATAGTAAAGCCCAAATTCTCAAAGTCTTTTCTTCTGATGATTGGTCATTTAATCCCCATTCCGAAAAGATTTTGGTAGGATATATGTCTACCCAAAATATTCTTATTATGATTATCAAGAAGCTTGGTCTAAAGCATTCCTTGTACGCAATTATTCACATTATTGGTTTATTTTTTTTTATCTAAACTTTGATTGTGTATACCCTAGATGGTACGTTTATTGGTATAAGTTCATGGGCTTAATACCAAAATGTCTACCCGATGAAGTTTTGAATGGATTTCTCAAATTCAAAGAGTTATTTGTTCAACCTATCCCTGAATTTGAATATCTATTACAATTTTCCATGTTATTCAAAATTCTATGGATTATGCCGTGGACTTATAATTATCAAGAAGCAAAATGCATTTATCCTCATTGGCTTAACTACCCATATAAAATAAAATGGTGGGAAAAATTCAAACTTCCTAAAGCCAACTCAACGAAAGTAATCAAATATTATCAAGAAATCTATCATTCTACATAAGCAAAAACAGAAGTAATCAAGAACGCTTCTCTCTCTGATCCTGAACTAGTAGCTAGAATTCTTAACGCCGCCGGTTCATCACAAGAAGACCTTCAACATTTATTATAAGATATTCGTAGATCCCTTACATAATCAAATGAATCTACTCCAAGAACTCAGCTATTTCAAGACGCTCAAGATCGTTTCATGATCCATATGAAGATTAGAATATTTTAAATTTTATTTTGGTGTATACTTTCAATGTAAGGTATTTCGTTTCAATGTTTTTTAAGATTAGTAGTTTTTCAAAAGTGTGGGTAAAATATATGTAAACAATGTGTGTGTAAAAATGATTCTAAAAAATCTTTATCAAAATATTATCAAGAATATAATTACAGGTCGTTATTGACTCGATTGATTAATCTCAATCATGATATACAAACAAAAAGCTTTTGCCAAAAGAAGAAATTGCTATGTCAGCCATAACACCATTTAAAGATTCAAATTATTACTAGAAGACAAAAGATAGTCAAAAGAAGAAATTGCTATGTCGGCCATAATACCATTTCACGATTCAAATTATTACCAGAAGACAAAAGATAGCTAAAAGAATGAATTACGATATAGGCTAGTTATGATAAAAGACAATTATTGAAGAAAAGATTGAAATTATTCAAGAAATGAAGATCCTCTAAACTACCGGTTACCAATATCTAACTAACATTATTCTATATATTGTGTTGGAGTTTTAGTGTTAGGGGCATTAGAAAATTTTCACTCTCTCAAATGTTTAGTTTATGTCTAAGAAAGCCCCTTGAGTTTCTCTATCTACTTCACGATGTTCAAAAAAGTCTCTAAATTTTCAGATTATTCTTTCGCCAAATGTATATACTTATTGTACTCCGAGTTTAATAAAATAATATACTATTTAAAGTATTTTGTTCAATTCTTGTTATGTCATTATTTTTTAATTAATTTCTCCTTTAAATATTATTTTAAAGACTTTATAGCAAATTTATCATTTTAATCTTATTATGATAACTTCGTTATATATATATATATATATATATATATATATATATATATATATATATACACACACACACACACACAGAGAGAACCAAATTAAACTCATACCATAGAACCAATGTTTTAAAACCCGGGTTTTTAGTTGACCCGGTGTGATGACCGGTTCACGGGTCAACCGGTTGAACCGCCGGGTCAACCTGGTTTATGGTCGTTTCTATTTTCAAATATTTTTACTTTCCTGCATAATGCTTAGACATATAAAACCAATAATTTGATGTCTACAAAAAGTTTAAACATTGAAAAACATATCAAAACATGTTATAGATCAATCTAAACACAATAAACAGCCACATAGAGTATAAATAACAAAACAAAACATAGTTTTAGACGGATCCAAACACGCCCCGACCACACCAAATCATGGATCTTGAGAAATTGGAATATTATAATCATCGATCTCGCAGTCACTTAGTAACTGAAATTCACTATCAACTTCATGATCAACATGGTCACCTAGTGATTGAGAAGCCGGTTCGATCCGATCCGTATTTGTATTTAAACCCTATTAAAACGGGTTAATTCGGTTTTAACCGGTTCAACACAAACGGTTTGACCGCGGTTTAGGGGAAACCCAACCGGTTCGATCCGGTCCGTATATTTACAAAAAACCGTTCTCAATTGACCCGCCTTCTACCCCGGGTCACGGTCCAACCGATTGAACCGGACGGGTCGACTCGGGTTTTAAAACATTGCATAGAACCATACTTATAACTCTACGATGATTACTTGAATGGATTAAATATTTAAATTAAAATGATTTACAATAAAATTATATATTCTTATCCATAGAATACATACAAATAAGGGTATAATGGAGATTTTTCCTTGTTCCTTTGCTAAAAGTCAACCTATCTAATTAAAAAGACAAAAGTGTAAGAATGGTCCCTGTGGTATGTCAAAACTAGCAACTTTGGTCCAAAATGGGTTTGGCTCGCAAGGATGGTCCAATAGTTTCGTTTTGTTGCGAGTTTAATCCAAAAAATTTAAAACTTTTTATAATGACAGATTTACACTTGGTATTTTCCATTTTTTTAATTTTTTTATTACAGAAATCAAAAAAAGAAAAAGAAAAAAGAAAATATCTCTCTCTCTCTCTCTCTCTTCGCTCTCTCTCTCTCTCTCTCTCTAGAAGACAATCCACAAAACACCATCATCATCTTTTTTACATATCTTCGTCTTCTTTAAAAATCAAAAGTCATGCCCCTTAAATATTTTGGGGTTTGTTTTTTATCAAGAACTCCACATACAAACAAATACACACTTAAGAATACTCTTTATAATCGATCTAGAAATCATCAATAATGGATTCACCCACCTGTAATGTCATCGACACCCCTTTACTTTCATTCGTCCTTGAAGCTTGATAACAATCATAGTTCCAAATGGTTTGTGATGTTGAGATCTTATGAGACCCTAGTTATTGTGCTAAGCCATCAACTGCCCTGCCTCTTGTGATCTGCTAATGAAGTCATCGATTCCACCATCATCACAGATAGGCTAAACTAATGTCATTACCACCACCGATGAGGTTTCCGACCCAAATCTGGAAGGTTTGTTCCCTCCGACAACACCTCTAAAATACATGAGAGATAGAGATATCTGATTTTGTTGTGTGTGTATGTTCATCTGATTGTGTGTGTGTTAGATCTGATTTTGTGTGTGTTCATCAGATATGGGCGAACTCAAGAACAAACCACATCCGATGTCGTCAGACACCCTTCCTCGACCTCCCTTTCATCTCCAACTCGTCTATCTCCCTCGTTTCTCACTTCTCCGGCGAAGAGAGCCACCACAGTCGACTATGGCAGCTCCTCCGCCTCCCCCTGTTGTGACCCACCACCATCCAACATCCCAAATCCAAATCCACAATGGGTGTTCTTCGTTCTTGTTTTGGATCTGAAATAAAACCCAAATCCAAAAGTTGAAGGTAGGTATGTTCTTGGTTCCAAATTTGAAACGAAGATGAAGAAGGGTAGATCTGAAACAAAATCCACACACAAAACCATACCTGAAATGAAAACCCACCATCGATTCGAACGAAAGTCAGATCGACGGGAGCTCCGGTGCGGCTGGGAAATCGTGATGAGGTGCAAGGGGGTCCGTCGAGACCGACGACCCTCTGTGGGTTTACTCTTTGTCTTCACTGATCGGGAGAGGGAAGAAGGAATATGAATGAAAGTAGTCAAAATGGTGGTCTGGTGATCAAACAGATCTCGAGAAGGGAGTCGATCTCCGACGAACTCCCATTGGCTCTCCTCTCGTCGCTGGTGGCCACAAATCGAGGGGGAAAGGGAAATGACTGGATCGAAGGGATAAGGAAGAAGAACGGAAGCAAAATAGAGGTGATCCTTGGCTGTTCTTCTTCTGGAGAGAGAGAGAGAGAGAGAGAGATTTTATTTTTGTTTTATATTTAATTGTTGTAATAAAAGACAAATAGAAAATAAAATAATAAGGGGCAAATCCGTCATTATAAAAAAGTTCATAGGAAATTGGTTTAAACTCGCAACAAAACGAAACTATTGGACCATCTTGTTGGTAATTTTAGTGTCACCATGTCATTTTATGTAACTGGAATTAGCATGTGAGCTAAGGGGCTTCTTAATTTGTTTTCTAATACGTGTACGGGGTTGGTGTGGAGTGCACGCATGTATAAGATCAAATTAGTAGCCGGTTCGACGACTAGTCGGGGGTCTGGGGGCAGCGTGTTGGATTAATGTCTAAGTCCATAACTATATTTGGTATGTACTTGACCCGACCCGGCATGGTCCATTTGGGTTGCATGGCATCGGGACAATTGGATAGACAAGATGAGGAAAAAGGATACAAGTGATTTATATTAATATATTATAAGTTCTAATATATTAATATATAATCATATTATTTAATTAGTATTGATCATGAATTAATTTATAATTAATTAAGTGATCAAAAGGAACTAATTAAATATGGACTCTAAGATATATGTGTGTGATGGGCCAAGTTCATTTAGGTTGGGCTAAGCTTTCATGGATAGTCCATGGAGTGTTTAACCCATGGATCATATGAAATGAAAGGTCATGGGTATTAGGGTTTAACCCTAATCTCCACACTATATAAAGATGTCCTTGGTTGGTGAAATGGGCACTAGTGTGTGTACACAAAAGGGCAAGGCCGATTTCACTAGAGAGAACCAAAGTATCCTTATTCTCAAGGTTATTCCAAGTGTTCATGGTGTTGTGTGAACCATTTGAGGTGTCACACTTGGGGCACTAGGCACTCAGGCTTTATGAAGACAAGTTACATAAAAAAAAAGGTATGTATTCTATCTATTTTATTACCCAAGTATATGATATTTATATGCTAGTATACGGTAATATCTTGGAAACTTCGTATTTGCATGTATAATAGAGAAAACATAGATCCAAGGTATTTAGGGTTGTATGTGCACCATAAGATGTTGTAGTATACTAAAACCCAACAGTGGTATCAGAGCCATGGGTTGTTTTATGTTATATTCATGCAAATGTTTGATTTTCAAAGTTGAAAAAAAAAGAAAAAAAAACATGAAGTTTGTCAAATTTTAAGATAATTACTTGTTTTGTGAAAAACTAATTATTTGTAAAATTTGAATCATTTGCTATATGAGTTGAATTAGGTCAAATTTAGTAAAAGATAAAATGATATGATTATTTTATTAGTTTTAAAAGTTTGATCTAAATGTTTTAAGGAGTTACAAATTTTGTCATAAAATTTTGGAGCTCAAAAAGTTTTTTTTTAAGTTGTGATCTTATGTGTTTTGAAACCTCCATAAGTTATGGATATGAAAAGGTTTTAAAAAAAAATTGAGTCAAAATTCTTATGGAGTTACAAAATTTGGTGTTAATGTTTTAAAGAATTCCATAACTTATTCTTAAGTTATGGAACATGAAAAGTTTCATCATAAAACAAGCATTTAACTCCATAAGTTATGGATTACCAAAAGTTCTATGTTTCCTTGATTTATGAGTTAGTTTAGATTAATGGAAAAAAAAATTGTGTTTTAGTTGTTTTAAATCCTAATTAATCTAAAAGTTGTTCATAAAATGTGTTTTTTTGTAACTTGTCCTCAAGTTATATGAAAAGTCACATTTATGAATCTTAAAAACTCATAAATATGCCTTAGGTTACAAAAAAAAATGAAGAGTCTTTTCTTATAAATAGTTTTTATGGCTCCATAACTTGTCCTCAAGTTATGGATGTCCAAGAGTCTCTTCATTAAAAGTTTTAAAGTTTTACTTAAAACTCATAAGTTATGAAAATCCAAGAGTTTTGAATAGTTTCAAAACTTGCCCTCAAGTTTTGGAATTTGAAAAGTTTTCTCTAATGAATACTTTAATTCCAAGTTAAACCCTTAGAATTTTAAAAGTTAAAATTCAACCCTTATACTTTATAATATTATAAGTTAATAATATATATATATATATATATATATATATATATATATATATGTATGTATAAGAGCAAGTCAGTCTTACCATTAGTAGGCCTCATTCACGAAGTCGGTCTATAAGGGGGTATAAGGTTGTTGCCTATAAAATGGCAGCTTAATGGGTGTCCACTCTCACCCACCGCTTCCTTGAGTGGTCGAGGGTCGTTAGCCGAACAGGTAGGACAAGGACTATAATTCTCCCTTCATTAAAAGTATTAATGATAAATACTAAGTAACTAAACACTTATAAATTCCCAAGTAAAGTTCACTATCTAACTCTGTTAAGTTTATATTCTGAGATTCTTATTACATGATGTGACTTGGTCACATGTTGATGTTTTAAGAATCAAAGAAAAAGTGAATAAACTTAAAGGAAGTATATGTTGATTCTGATCGCGAAGATGGTTTTCGATCGCATGGTTCGGTGATCAGAATTTTGAGTTGTTGCTTAGGAGTTATGATATATTGCTTGGGAATAGATAACAACAAGTTTTTCATATGCATTTGCATTGTAAGGATAAGTTTTTCCGGAAGTTTTAAAATAAAATAAAAAAACAGTTTTGATTTATTTATTTTAAGTATCTTTACAATGGCATTTGTGAAAAATTGTTGTTTACATGTTTCCATTGATAGCAATATTGGAAAATGGATTTGATTCTTTCATTTGTGGTAGTGTCTAAATTTACCAAATAAGGAAAGTTTCTCATCACCCAAGTTTCAATTGGACCGAAACTTGGAATCATGCAAGTTGTATAGTATGATGAATGAGAACTTTCAGCTTTCGAAAATTAAGACTAATTCCTTGTTCACATGTATATGTGAGTCAAGTAAATGACTAAAGGGATCGAGTACACATTCTTGTGCACTGGTCAAGTCCACCACAAAGATCGATAAGACTATTCGTCATGATTTACTAAAGTTTAGTAAATATGGTTATACTTACAAGTTTAAGTATAATTCTGAAACATTGGAAAAGTCTCAATGTATGGCAGAACGAATGGGAAGAATCAAATTAGGCAGAAAGATAAAAGTTTCTCAAATCTGAAAAGATGGGAGAGTACTTTAGTATCATGTTTGTGATCATCTTAATGATTTAGAAATCATATCACAATTAGTCCTCTAAAGGTCATCTTAGTGCATTCTTATGACTAAGAAGAGGAGTCATGAATTGTTGAAATGGTTAGATCAGGAAGATGAGTCATACTTCGTTCCAAAACAATTCTTAGAGTCATACTCCAAGATTGTAACTTGAGTGACATATCTTAAAGAAAGGTTTAAAACACTTGTCAAATGTAAGAGTAAAAGTGTCCTACTCTTGTACATTTGAAATTGGTAAGTTGTGATGTTTTGGATAAAACAAAGACCAACTAAGGCCAATTGTGTGAAGTGTTTGTCTTGATAAAGAATCCGCACTATCTCTTGAATATTTGGCAAGATAGTCTTATATGTCAAGAGGACAGTGAGAGTCTTAAAGATCCTAAAAAGAATTTCAAGAACTAATCAAGAATAAAACCTGAGGTTCTTCACTAGCACACGACTTGAGGTTTATAACCTATCGTGTTGACATATTCTATGCCCATTCCAGTTAAAGTTGGCTTTGCATAGGAGTTCTGAAAGTTCTCAATTGGTTGCATAACAACTTGGAAGCAATGGCAAGCCTGTACTGCCAGGTGGCAAGAAGTTAAGATTGTATAAGTTCAGTCCATATGAGTTTGGATTTGTCATTATCCTTGTCTTGTGACTATGGTTTTGACGATTCACATGGATAAGAACACATACACCATAAAATCTAAGGGTCATAAGGTTTCTCTCCGATTCATGAAAATGATGGTGAGGAAACACTTCCACCAAGTAGATTTGAAGCAGATGGCAAAAGGTCTAAACAATTGAGACTATGATTACGGCATCCCTTTTCATAGTTCTGAAATTGTTTAGACACACATGCATGCTATCTAAGGAAAGGTGTATGATTTTGATAAAGTTTTATCAAAGCATCTCGTATACTTCATTTCAGTTCTAAAGGCTTAGATTGAGACCTTATTAATCTTTAGTCAAGAATATATATATGAATTTCATGTTGGATTGGTTCAACTTAAGGAAATTCTATATATTGCGTTCTCAAAATTCGATTATGATTACGGCATCCCTCTTCATAGTCAAATTTTGAAAACATGGCAAATAAAAATAAAAATATTATAGCAAAAGACTGGTCTAGACTCATGTCTTTATGTGAGACATCATGAATCGTGTACCATTTGCTTTGGGTACAGGATCGATTGCATGTGCTATAATATTTGTCATTTCTAAATTTTTCCAAATGCCCAGAGGCATTAAGAAGGGAAAAGGTCTAGAATTGGATATGACTAAAATGATTAAGCAATTGTCGAGGACAATCTGAGGTTTACCAAAGATTGGTTGCTCAGGGACAGTTGGAAGTATAGTGCTAATTTTGGAAGGACCATATTGACATATTCTGAAAAGAGGCATCTTTTGTTCAGAAGTGATAGTCAAAATGAGAATATGGAGTTGTCTCCATAGGTGGAAGTTATCTGTGTAAGATTAGAAAACTTAATGCAAGAAGCATGTCCAAAACAATGTACTTTGAATATGAGACGTAGTTTCCATGGAGTTGAACTCCATTGGAATACCTTATAATGACTGTTGACAAGTCTTTGTGACTTTTTACATATTCATTACAGGAGGGTCAGTGCATATAAGTTTAAAATCTAAACAGATTTCGATAAATGATAGGAATTTGAAATTCTCACATTTTTCGATAAGGATTTGGGAGTGTGAAATTAGAATCATTGAAATTATGTTCAATTGGTTTATTTCACAAAGTAAGGATCATAGACAAACATAGAGTGCATACTTGGTGTTTGTCAAAGCTATTGTTTAGAAAAACATAGTGTACATGCTTGGAGCATGGGACAACTAGTGTTTTTAATTCAGGTATAAAGTTGATAAAACCGAAACAATGAAATAACGAGTAATCAGTATGGTGATAAATAAAAGTGGTCTATTTATATTCATAGGGTTTGATACCATATTTGATTCATTTATTCTTGTGTTTCATTTTGCATGTTTTGACTTCCAGAATAAACTAGGTCATTCTTCCTGAATGACTAAGTTATTCAAACTATCCACAGTCGGTCATATGTTGGAAGTAGATATGAATCAAGACTGTCATGGGTTGGCTTGTAGAGGTCTAAGATGTTGGACAAAGCGGTGCTACAACACTCATGAGTGCTCATAAGTTCTGAGTATTGGATTCAACCCACGCTCATTTGAATCACTTCATGGATTTTATCACGAGTGATCATGAGACGATAATATCTTATATTCTTAAAACCTAGAGATATGAGTTGTTACTATGACTTGGTTATACATTGATTGCACGAAAACGCATTGGTAACTCGATGTTATAAAACGTGCCTTTGTGTATGATTCAACAAGTAGTAGAACAAGCCATATGAGTCGAAGTTTATCCATTCCTTTTACCTTCGGGATAAAAGCGATATATGTGGGCCCCTCGATGATTTAGCGATGACACATGTGAGTGCTTGGCCAAGCCAGGACTGATTTGATTTGTTCAATCAGTCGGTCGTCATAAATCGGAAATCGGGAAACAACAAATGGACAGAGAGAATGATTTATAATCCATGTCTCAGTCCATATGATATCTAGAATGGAGGAATATATGATCCCTTATCTAATGGACAAGTCATTGACAAGATCAGAGTTCAGTTAACACGTCAGAGTTCGACAGAAGCTTTTGAGAGCTACGATTGCTAGTCGGGTTTTGAAGTCATACTCAATAATAGTTTTAGACTTATCCAAGTGGGAGACTGTTAGATTAATGTCTAAGTCCATAACTATATTTGGTATGTACTTGACCCGACCCGGCATGGTCCATTTGGGTTGCATGGCATCGGGACAATTGGATAGACAAGATGAGGAAAAAGGATACAAGTGATTTATATTAATATATTATAAGTTCTAATATATTAATATATAATCATATTATTTAATTAGTATTGATCATGAATTAATTTATAATTAATTAAGTGATCAAAAGGAACTAATTAAATATGGACTCTAAGATATATGTGTGTGATGGGCCAAGTTCATTTAGGTTGGGCTAAGCTTTCATGGATAGTCCATGGAGTGTTTAACCCATGGATCATATGAAATGAAAGGTCATGGGTATTAGGGTTTAACCCTAATCTCCACACTATATAAAGATGTCCTTGGTTGGTGAAATGGGCACTAGTGTGTGTACACAAAAGGGCAAGGCCGATTTCACTAGAGAGAACCAAAGTATCCTTATTCTCAAGGTTATTCCAAGTGTTCATGGTGTTGTGTGAACCATTTGAGGTGTCACACTTGGGGCACTAGGCACTCAGGCTTCATGAAGACAAGTTACATAAAAAAAAGGTATGTATTCTATCTATTTTATTACCTAAGTATATGATATTTATATGCTAGTATAGGGTAATATCTTGGAAACTTCATATTTGCATGTATAATAGAGAAAACATAGATCCAAGGTATTTAGGGTTGTATGTGCACCATAAGATGTTGTAGTATACTAAAACCCAACACAGTGCCCCTAGCGGGGTCCAAGGGGCAGAGCCCCTGGCTGGGGTCCCACTGCCAGGTCAGCAGGCGGGGTCGAGGGGCAGCGCCCCAAAACCTCTCCGAATTTTACATATGGGTACATAGTGGGTTATTCCGATTCTTGAGGGTGATTATGGTAAAACTAACGAAACTCGTTAGTTTTGGTAACCCTAAATCTTCATTAAAATCCGGATTACCCTGACTTGTTTCCAAAGGAACCCATAGTGGCCCAACCCTAATGAAACCCTAATATCATTTATTATATAAACGACTCTTCTTTTCAGAAGAGAGACACGATCTTAAGCTCTCAGTTTTCATCATACTTTCACAGAATCCTCTAGCATATTGGCTTACAATTTCTGTGCCTAGAATCGTAAGTGTCCACTTGGATTACCCTAGGCTGAATTTCTTGTAACCCATGCATAGGGTAGAAATATCAGTTCGGAAAGTGATATCACGATCCAAGTTGGTATCCAAATCTCCACCACAAACCCTAAAATTCCCTACATATCCTTGCGAGCCAAACCCATTTTGGACCAAAGTTGCTACTTTTGACATACCACAAGGACCATTCTTGCAATTTTGTCAATTTAAAAACTCATCTACTCTCTCCACTAAACCCTATGTAATCAAATATGATGCGATGATCTTCTTCAGTAGCATAAAAGGTATTTGGTGGAGTTTAAAAGACAAAACTGCACAAATGGTCCCTGTGGTTTGCTCAAAATTGCCACTTTGGTCCAAAAAGGTTTGGACTAGCACCAGAGGTCCAAAGTTTTCATTTTGTTGCTTGTTTGGTCCAATCTGTTTTGATTTTTTTTTCAAAATGATGGATTTGCCCCTATTAATATGATTTTCTTTTTTTCTTATTTGTTTGTCTGATTTTATATTTGAAAAAATAAAAAATAAAAATAAAATAAAAATAAAATAAAAATAAATCTCTCTCTCTCTCTCTCTCTCTCTTATTTGTTTTTATTTTTTTGATTTTAAATTTTAAAAAATAAAAAATAAAAATAAAATCTATCTCTCTCTCTCTCTCTCTCTCAAAGACATCACCCGTCGCTGGAAATCGTTGAAGAACCCTAACGTTTCCAAATCATTGAAATTGGAGTTTAAATTCCAATCGAGCATGCTGCCTTTGAGATTAATCGCTTCCATCTTCTTCATACCCCAAATTTCATTGGGAATTTCACAACTTAAATCATTGAACGAGAGATCAAGCTTAGTTTCTCAATTAAATTCTTGTAGTTATCATCTTCTTCACCTTCAATCTCTTAATCTTCTTCCCTATTTTTTGATGTTTCATCTTTCAAGTCCTGATTCGGGCTTGAGTCCCCAATCCGATAGCAGTCGCTTCAACCCTAATTGACGAGAATCATTCTTGTGGATATCAGGAGGAATAATGCTGGATTTTGAGAAAATTTATGGCTTAACGAAGTAATTTGCTCTCTCGAGTCGGATGTCATATGATGCTTCTGGTGTGTTCACAACTAAGTGACCGATAATCGATCCCGTTAGTCGGAGTGATGAAGATCTGAAATTCGTGATCACAATCTCTAAGCTTATAGCATCTTCTTTCAAAGTTACAATGTGTTTTATTTCAATTTTGTCTTCTATATTGCTACTAATCAGTTCTGCCTTCAATTCATTCATACAGAGGAACGAAAAATAAATATCGTGAATTGAGTATTCACCTGAATTGTCTGGACTTCCTCCAACATTGCAAAGATTCCAGTTAGTGGGAGACCATGAAATCCCTTCATTTTGCTTATCGTGAACTTTCTCCGAGGTTTGTGAAGGAGGTGTCATGGCCGCTAAATTCTGTTTCGAGGTAATCGACGTTAATAGGTGGGTGTGGAATCGAAGCGACTCTTGGCAACTGGAAATTTCGGGTGGAGGCGTTGAAGTTATGGTGAGGTGGAATGAGATTAAAGGTGATTTTAGTGATGAGGTTTGTTGAAGGTTGAAGATGGATGATGTTGGATGAGAAGATGTACGAGAGAGAGAGAGAGAGAGAGAGAGAGAGAGAGAGAGAGAGATTTTATTTGTATTTTTTATTTTTTTAAAATCTAAAATCAGAAAAATAAAAACAAATAAGAGAGAGAGAGTGATTTATTTTTATTTTTTATTTTTTTAAATATAAAATCAGAATAAACAAATAAGAAAAAAGAAAATCATATTAACAGGGGCAAATCCGTCATTTTGAAAAAAATCAAAACAGATTGGACCAAATAAGCAACAAAATGAAAACTTTGGACCTCTGGTGCTAGTCCAAACATTTTTGGACCAAAGTGACAATTTTAAGCAAACCACAATGACCATTTGTGTAGTTTTGTCAGATTAAAATAAAATAAAAAAGTGGAAGTATGTGGTACGGAATCACTTTATTTTGTTATTTACATTTGTTTTTTTGTTATTTGTTTTACTTTTACTAACTAGTTTCTTTTTAACTTTGCAAATCACATCTTATGGTCGACAAATATTGATTCATCTATTTTCAAGTGGTTTTGATTTTGCTATTTCCAAGTCGCATTCTTAATTGTGTTTTTTATATTTAATTTGATCTTGCTATTCCTAGTTACATTTTGATCATGCATATATAGTTAATGCATAACTAGGAATTTTGGATAAAGAGGCTTATAGCTTTATATATATTAATTTTTTCACCACAATTCATATTTTTCCATCTATTAAATCTTATTATGGTAAAAATATACTTTGATTTATAAAGTTGGTGTGGGGATCACGAATCAAAGAATCTAAATTTACCACTTATAAATTTGAATATCATTTTTTTAGATTAAATATTAATTGGCATTTCCATATTACTTTTTTTTGAGGTTATGGGCATGTATTATGAATATCTATACTAATATTATCATTAACAAGATGCGGTTTTAGGTCATGAACATCTTTTTGTTTGAAAAAATGATCGATGATTCTTTTCTATCAAGTTTACCTTATGATTATAAGAATTAAAAAGTCAATCTAAATATTATTATAAAATGCAAATTATATTGTTCAACAAAAATATTAACCACAAGTTTTAAAAACCTTCAATATATATTAACTAAGAAGAATTGGATATTACCTTTTCTTGAAATTGAGGTCGGTATATGACAGTGCCGATAAAAATTCAATTGTAATAGCCTCTTGCCCTCTTTGCCGTCGATTTGTAATTGTCATAGGTATGTAATTGTGTTTGTAGGTAAATTGTAGTCGATACATAATTAGATTACTGAGGGGTTGGTGGGCTTATGAGTGGATTTCTTTTTGGCTTAAAACATTTAAATGAGGTTTATTACTAATAAAATAATAATATATGATACAACTAATATAAGGAAAATAAGAGAAGGTTAGGAGGGCAGCAGACCTGCTAGTCCCCTTATTGCTTCCGCCAGTGTATATGTGGATTTCCCAACTACTCGTATCCTTTTGAAAGTCCTTTCTTTTTAATTACGTGAATCTCCCACCTAGTCAAATTATTTTGTAGGAACATGGATTCTGTTTTGGAAGGATATCGAAGAAATAGAACTTATTGTTCTATGACTTATATTATGCGATCATGGTGCTCAAAGTTTGCATACTACAATATAAGTCATCGAAGTTCCAACATAGTCATTAATAACAAAATTGTATAGCATCATGGTCATTAGTACCAAAATTGAAATTCTAGAATTGACCAATTTATGTTGTTATTATTATTATTATTATTTATTTTGTATAAAGTTCTAGACATCGCATTTAGGTTTGGTGAAGACCATTACTTTTAGGGATTTTTATATCGATGAAATGTTGCCAATTTATAGATTTCTGAATAAATATTTATTTATGAATATAAGCACATTACATATATTTGATATTCATGTATAATGATTACATTATAATGGTGTGAGTGAGTTGAGCTACTCGAGACCGATTTGTTAAAAGTTCAACTCGAGATCGAGTTAAACGAGCCCAAACCAAAACGAGCCTAAATATAATATACATTATTATTATTTTTATATATTAAAATAAAAACATATTTGAGGAATTAGGAATTTAGGATATTAGTAAACAAGCTTCTTAACGAACTTGAACCGAGCTTATGTTTATTTAGGCTCATTAGACAAAAAAATAGAGCCGATCTTGAGCCCAAGCCGAGCCTATATAATTCTTCATAAGCTTGAGCCGAGCTCCATACAATACAACTCGGATCGAGTAGAGCTCGAGCCCCTCATAACTTAAACGAGTCCGAGCCGAGCCTGTCTAAGCTCATACTCGGCTCGTTTACACCCCTCGACAAAGCAAATAGTTCATTTTTTTTAAAAAGCTTTTGTTGTTGATGATTATCAATCCTCTTCCATTTATCATGTTGATCATACCACTACCATTCTTAAATATGTTCCACCGCTACACCTATAATTGATGTTGTGGATACCCTATCATCCTGACCGTCTGCCCGACCCGAGACAAGCCACCATCTAAACGGAAAATATTATGATTTTTAATATTTTTCTTATCTATAAATAAAAAGTTATAATATGAATTCCAAACACAAATCTACATTTCTGACATAAACAATTTTTCGGAATAAAACAAAAAATATGATTTATCAAAATTTATACTGCTAAGTTCGTAGATGATACCATTAACCCGCATAGAGGATAGTGCGGATTGGTGGTCCATACTGCGAAATAACGTAAAATTACGAAAATGTCATTGATATTTGACCATTACAACTTTACAAGGGATAATGACTTAAAATGGTAACATATTATTCGATTTGTACATATTTGGTCACTGAGTTTTTTTTTTTCGTCCACATTTACCCCTTAAACTTGTTAAACTGTACACATTCAGTCCTTATGACCTGTTACTCCAGGTTAGCCGGAAAAAATGACTTGATAGGGTAATATATTTTTCATTTTGTACACATTTAGTCCTTAATATTTTTGTACATATTTAATCCTTAACATTTTTTTTGTTTCAAAATAAGTCTTTTTTTTGTACCAATTCAGTACTTATGAATGATTTCTTTAGGTTTTTTTTCACGACATCTTACGTGAGACAATCATTGATGAGGTGTTTGGGGTTGTTGATGCTTATGTCCAATGCGATCTCGACTGCTTGGTTGCGTAAGTCTTGTGGTTTGGCTTATGTCTTGTATTTTGAACATCGTAACTTCTTCATACGATATCAGATTTTAAGGATCTTTATCAACGTGTTCATTTTTTAAGTCTACTACAACTTTCATTAAAATTATTCCCGTTAAAATGTAATATATTTTTACTAACGATTTTATAAAAAAAATATACATACATGCATTCATAAAAAACGTATGGACAGGGGAAGACGCAGTAATACATAGTAGGTGTTGCCGAGATGAAATAGATATAAACGTAAAAAAAAAAAAGCGAAAAATTTTCCACTGCGAACAGAAAAAACATGTGTTGTCGGTGCAACACCGGGACCATACTAAATCCGCCACCGCGTATGGATATAAAAATCGTTAAGTAAAAATATATTATTTTTTAATGGGAGTAATCTAAATGAAAGTTGTAGTAGACTGAAATACGAACGCATAGATATAAAGATCGTTAAAATCCGAGATCATATGAAGAAGTTATGACGTTCATAACACATGACCTAAGCAACCAAGTAGTCGAGATCGCGATGGATATAAGCATCAAAAGCCTCATACACCTCATTAATGAATGTCCCACGTAAGATTTCGTGAGAAAAAACTAAAAAATCATTCATAAGTACTGAATGAATAAAAAAAATGACTTATTTTGCCAAAAAAAAGGACTAAATGTGTACAAAAATATTAAGGACTAAATGTGTACAAAGTGATAAATATATTACCCTATTAAGTCATTTTTACCGGGTAACCTGGAGTAGCCGGTCATAAGGACTGAATGCATACAGTTTAACAAGTTGAAGGGGTATATGTGGACGAAAAAAAACTCAGTGACCAAATGTGTACAAATCGAAAAATATATTACCCTTTTAAGTCATTATCCCACTTTATAAAAGAGAAACGAGAATTCAAATGACCCTCTGCAGACTCATTGGTCATACTATTTTGGGATAATGACTTTGAAAGGGTAACGAACTTTCGACTTTGTTCACATTTAGTCACTAAACTTTTTTTCGTTATCTATTTGCCATTGAACTATTGAAACTGTTCACATTTTACCCTTATGACCGGCTGTTACCTGTCATAAGGGTAAAATGTGAACAGTTTCAATAGTTTAGTGGCAAATAGAAAACGAAAACAAGTTTAGTGACTAAATGTGAACAAAATCGAAAGTTCGTTTCCCTCTAAAAAGTTCAATGACTAAATGTGAACAAACTTCCTCTTGTATTATGTTTTAGCAAATTATTTATTTTTGTTAAATTGTAGCAACATTTGTTGATGAATAAATGTATGAAATAAAAAAAACAAAACCCTGAAAATATATTTAAAAAAAAAACAAAAAACCGAAACCAAAATAAAAAACCAATGGTTTGACATTTGTTGATGAAGACCATTCTCTTGCTGACTTGAAATAAGAAGTGGTTTTCTTAAAAGTCAATGAACTTACGAACAATTGAACCTTACGTGTGAATTTAGCCAACCAAAAGTCACAGCGCATCTTCAATTTGCAGAGTTAACCACCATCGCCATAAGTCTTTTTCAACATACGTGCATACACTCTCGCTATCTTCGTTAATTTCTGTTTTGATTCCATTCTACAAGTTACAGGATTTCTGAAATATCTTGTGACGTGCTGAACTTTTAAAGAGGTTCTGAAATCGGGAATATTTGACTTCAGAATTTGGTTACAAAATCAGAGCAAATGAATTGTTGGTGGGATTAAGTAAGGCATGCTTTGAGGATTATCTTCATTAAATTAGAGATTTTGGGTTGATGTTTCAATGGAAGAAGATGAAATTCTAAGAAGCCAATTTTGCTGCCCACCAAGTGTTTGATAAAATGCCTAAACTAGTTTTTCTCGTGCTGCAGCCTTATTGTTCAAGATAATATAGTTTGCTTAGTTTGGATGCTTCTTGTGCACACCAACATTGTGTTGGTGTGCCATTTCCTTCCCTTCCTTGTTAAATATTGTTTCATAGTTTTAGCTTCATCTCGAGGCTTGTTCTCTTGTATGGCTTCTTCTTCCACAAGTTCGAGTGATATTTGTCTGTGCCCATTCAGAAGCTTCCATTGTTGCCCAAACGGTGAACATAATTCGGTTGCATGGTCCAGGTTTGGGTCTGGAGATGAACATCAAGAAAACGGAGATTTTTTGACCCTCCTGTGATGGTAGGAAGCTTCGTGCCGATTTATTCCCAACGGATATAGGGAGACCTTCTTTGGGGGTGAAGCTCCTTGGGGGGGTTGTTAGCAGAGACGCAGTGTTTATTAGCGGGCTGGCCATGAAGAGAGCGGTCAATGCTGTTGATTTGATGGGCCTTCTTCCACAACTATGTGACCCGCAGAGTGAGCTCCTTTTGCTTCGATCATGTATGGGCATTGCAAAACTTTTCTTTGGTTTAAGGACATGCCAACCGATACACATAAAAGAGGCAGCGTTATTCTTTGACAAAGGATTGCGCAGGTCTATCGAGGATATGGTGGTATGTGGAGGCCCCTTCTTTGGAGACATTCAGTGGCGCTTGGCTTCCTTACCTATTCTTTTCGGTGGTTTGGGTTTGTACTCGGCCTACGAGGTTTCCTCCTACGCATTTATAGCCTCGAGGGCCCAATCTTGGGCATTACAAGACCACATCTTACGTGACAGTGGCGTATGTGGTATGGACTCGGATTACCTATGTGCTATGACTCGTCTTCGCAATACGATTCCGGGATTTGACTGTAGCGGTTTCACTAATAAGGACACCGCCCCCCCTAAATCCCAAAAAGCTTTGGCGTGTGCCCTTTTTAGCAAAATCGTCCAAGATATGGAAGTCGACTTTGACATGACTGTCAGACAGAAAGCAGTCTTTGAGTGTCTGCGAGCGCCTCATGCTCAGGATTTTCTGCTAACTATCCCTATTGATGGTCTTGGCCAACATATGTCTCCTGTGGAGTACCGAACTATCCTTCGTTACCGCCTCATGATTCCCATATTCCCAATTGACGAGATATGTCCAGTTTGTCGCAAGGCATGTTTGGATACCTTTGGGGAACACGCGGTTCATTGTAGAGAGCTCCCTGGTTTCAAGTATAGACATGATGTGGTTCGGGATGTTCTCTTTGATGCTTGTCGGCGTGCTGGTATTTTTGTGAAGAAAGAAGCGCCAGTGAACTTTTTGACGGACCCGCAGGATGGAAGGTCCACACTTAGACCGGCTGACATTTTGGTCTTTGGATGGATAGGAGGGAAGCATGCGTGCGCGGATCTTACTTAGGTCTCTCCTCTCGTTGGTTTAGGGAGCGGGGGTTTCACAGCTGGGCATGCCGCTTTGAAAGCCGTTGCGTGCAAAGTGGTAAGCACGAGAATGCATGTATAGCAAATCAACATGTGTTTGTTCCTTTTGCATTCGATACATTTGGTTTTCTCGCACCAGAGGCGGTGGAGCTCCTCAATAGAGTCCAACGGGTCATGCATTCTAATGTCATATCTCCTAGATCCACAAATGTAGTTTTCAAAAGAATTGGTTTTGCTATCCAGAAAGGGCTAGCGGCGCAGCTTGTTGCCCGTTTGCCTTCAATCGATATGTATTGAACTACACAAGGACAAAAGTTTTATAATATTTGGAAATAAAAAATCAAAATTTCCAATCTGATTTTGGTTTTAGAAAAAAATGAACCATTCTCACTGATGTGAATTATGACCATTGGTTTGGCATGCAAAATTAAATAACACACAAAGAACACGGTGATTTGCGTGTTTAAGAGATGCATTCGATTATGAAAGGTGTTTACAAAAAAAGATCTAGATCTAAATCTACATAATTAACACACACTAACACTCTCAATGTTACATCTCTCAAGCACACCTCTACATGTGGTATGAACCCACCTTATATAGACGTGTTTACATGTCTCTCTCTCTATCTCTCATGTCATAAAGGGGGAGTTTTGGATAGAAAATTCTGAATTGAGCGCTTTCTCATTCCTTTTTTTAGTTTTATAATCATTTGTCGATTATAAAAAGGGGGAGGGATTTAGATATGGAAATCCGAAAGTTGAATTTTTATAAAACCAAAATCAGATTGGAAAATTGTGATTTTTTATTTTGGAAAATACCAAACCATTGGTTTTTATTTCGGTTTCGGTTTTTCGTTTTTTTTAATATATTTTTCGGGGTTTTGTTTTTTTATTTCATAGATTTCTTCATCAACAAATGTTGCTACATTTTAACAAAAATAAATAATTTGCTAAAACATAATACAAGAGGAAGTTTGTTCACATTTACTCACTGAACTTTTTAGAGGGAAACAAACTTTCGATTTTGTTCACATTTAGTCACTAAACTTTTTTTCGTTATCTATTTGCCACTAAACTATTGAAACTGTTCACATATTACCCTTATGACCGGTAACAGCCGGTCATAAGGGTAAAATGTGAACAGTTTCAATAGTTCAATGACAAATAGATAACGAAAAAAAAAGTTTAGTGACTAAATGTGAACAAAATCGAAAGTTCGTTACCCTTTCAAGTCATTATCCCTACTATTTTTTTTGTATTTTTTTGTCAATAAGGGTGTAGTTTGGTATTTTCGATAATTCTTCCTTTTTTATATGTTAGCAACCAAATTTTGATTGGTAATTTTTATGAATATAAAATTTACAAGTTGAGCCAAGCCAAAGAGTAGCAGCCAAGCCAAGGTGGTGTCCAATTGCCGTTAGTAGTCTTCCTAACAACAAACTGCCTTCAAAAACTTGGCGTTCAATTCTTCTTTGGGCGCAAAAGCGCAATTGTATTCGTCAGTGTGAATGCGTGCATCACCAACGTGTCAGCCCCTCCTCTCTACCAAACCATTTTTTTCCCGATTTTGAATTAGGGTTTCTCTCGATCTCGATTCAATCAAGGCCCACAGACACAGTATCGAATCCCAATCGAATCGAATCAACAACCCAGCCGTTACGGAATCATTACTCCATTTTTCAAATACCGATTCTATCTCCCCCATTAAATTCATCGCTACATTCAATTCGTCAATTTCCTTCTTGCTTTTCTCGCCCTTTCAGGTGATTCTTCTTTTCATGGAATTCAAATCTTCGCTTCACTTTTTGATCAAATGCATGCTTTCAATTTTAATCGGCTACATTCGTTCAAATCGAGTCAGTTCGTCGTTTTCTATAATTTTAGAACTGTGTTTACTTCCGTCTATGATTTGATGTATGAGATCAAAGCTTATAAGAGCATCTGTTGTTATACTCTGTGTTTTAGTGACTATATATGTCTGGCGTTTAATGTTAGCTAGGGTTTATTTTGTAACGATTATGTCTTCGTTTTCAGGAGAAAGGACTAAATATATCACTTTTTCTTTTGTTTGACTCTTGGATGCGAAGATGAAACCAGATATTTTGGAGGTTCAACCGCAAGAACTTACGTTCTTATGTAAGCTGATTGCTCTCTTTCCCTCTCTCTATCTTTTTTTTTGTCTGATTCGTTTGATTAGATGACAATTCTGCTAGAAGTGATAGTTAAGTGAAATGAAGCTCAATTTGATAAAAAGATAGTAGAGCTATGTATAATCGCGAGAAACCACACTAGTAACCCTCACAAAATAATAGACAACTTGTGATTTTCATGCCTTTACCCTTGTATCTACTAAGCCAATTGCTGTCAAAAGGGAAAGGTATAATCTGTACACCTTGCTTTGTTGAGGTTTGAGTACTTGAATGCAAGCAAAGTGACTTATCCTAACAACAAAACAAGAGACAGCAAGGTGAGGGGTGAGGTACCTGTAACTTCCAACTAAAAAGGAGAAAAAAAAGCTTCAAAACAACCCCTCTCCTTCATCATCCCTACCCCATAGATGGATATGTTTAGAAATTAAATTATACAAGCATGCACATTATTGTATATTTGTAAACATGTAACTAACTTTTTCCAATGGTATCCCATGTTTCACTCCAGTTGAACTGAAGAAACAAAGCACATGTTCTATTCAAATGATCAATAAAACCGATCACCATGTTGCTTTCAAGGTGCTGGCAGTTTTCCATGTTTCAAAATTTTCAAACCTTGTTTTGCTTTTTAAACTTGAATAGCAGCAGAGTTAACCATTTGGTTAACATTTTGCAGATCAAGACTACTAATCCAAAGAAATATTGTGTCAGACCAAATACTGGAGTTATTGATCCACATTCAGCATGTGAATTTTCAGGTATAAGCTTGTTTCTTGAAAGTTTTGAAACATTTTTTGGTTAAAATTTCTCCTGAATTACTTTTTGTTCAAAATGCAGTTACTATGCAAGCACCAAAGGTAGCTCCTCCTGACATGATATGCAGGGACAAATTCTTAGTTCAAAGTACATATGTCCCAGAGGGAACAAAGGAGGAAGATGTCACCTCTAACATGGTTTGTTTTTTTCTGAAAATGTTTGAAGTCCTTTTTTTTAATAGTAATTTCTTTACCTGATTTATAAATTTGAACAGTTTGTTAGAGATGGTAAAGTTGTTGATGAAAAGAGGCTTAAAGTGATCCTCATATCTCCACCAGACTCACCTGAATCATCACCAATCAATGAAACATTAAAGATTGTGCAAAAAGATGATGACAGAGAAGTGAAAGATGAAATTGTTCAAAAACATACCTCTCATTCCAAGGTAATAGTTTTTGTATTCAGTAGTCGAAGAGAGAATTGAATGAATAATTACTTTCTAACTTATGTTAGGTTGATGAGGGCATGGAAATGTCCAAAGGAGATGCTAAAAATGTAGAGGTAATAAAGAAAGAAGAACCTATGAAAAGGAAAGAAGAAGTTGTAAAAAGGAATGAAGAACCTGTGAAAAAGAAAGAAGAAGTTGTAAAAAAGAATGAAGATTATGTAATACAGAACAGAGAATTTATAAAAAGAAATGAAGAATCTGTGCAGATGAATGATATGGAAGTGCTGAGATTAGCTAAAGCTGTTGAAGAGATGAAGTCAATAGTCAAAGGACTCGAGTCAAATCTTACTGAGGTCGGTTTAAAAAAATACTAGATGTTTTTTTTAATAATTTTTTAGCTTTATTCAACTTTGATGTTTTTATATTAATCAAGTGTTGTGTTGATTTCCTCAGGCTAAAGCAACTATTTTACAATTAACAGAAGAAAAAAGATCGGCTACTCAAGAGAAACACTTCTTACAGGGAGAATTGGTAAATTCATTTGTTTATTTGTTTATTATCCTTGGAACTAAATTATTTATAATCCCTTGATTTGTTAAATAAAGTAGAGAGAAAAAAATGTCAGAATATCATGAAACAACACAAGATTCATTTGACATGTGATTATTGCATT
Organism: Lactuca virosa; assembly: GCF_052849685.1. Lineage (NCBI taxonomy): Eukaryota > Viridiplantae > Streptophyta > Magnoliopsida > Asterales > Asteraceae > Lactuca > Lactuca virosa. Next base: position 120,737,277 of record NC_136430.1, on the reverse strand, counting down.
GGTATTAATCGTTTAAGCTGTTGAGTTTTTGTTTGCCTAAATAGCATATAGTCTTGTTGTAAATGACTTAATGCACAAAATAGTAAATGACTGATTTACCCTTGTTGTTGCAGGATTTGCTGAGAAGTAAGAGACATAGGGCACAGGTGGGATTTCCATTGCTGTTTGTCTTTATGGTGGCACTTGTGAGCCTTTATTTCGGGTACCTGTTGCACCCCTAGTGCCTTTCTTTTTCTTATGTTTATAAGCTACTACTACTACTAGTGTCTATATGCCCCCAACTTCTCAATAAAGTCTCTACTACTGCTAAAACTCTTGTGTCCATATAGTTTTGAGGGTCGTTTTCGTCTTTTGGTCTTGGTTGGTGTTCTTATAGGAGAATATATAATATGATGATATGTAGACGTGATGAGAATTAGAGACATGATCTCTTTTGTTTCTGCTTAAGTTCGTTTAGTAGTCCAAACTAATTGGAGACCGAGTAATGGTTGTTTTAATGTCTACTTGTTCTCGTTTTGTGCTTATATGATTATATGATGTTATAAAGTGTGAAATAGGATCTTATGAAGGTGGGATATTTGAAATCAATAATGGATTATGTTTTGGCTCTATTTGACAGACTAGTTGATAACTTAGCTTATGAATTAATATTGTTTGGTAAAAAATAACTTATAAGCTAGATTGCAATGTAAAATGACATAAATGAATATTTAGATATATAACTTAAAGAAAAAAAGGAATAGATATAAATAAAGACATATTTGGAATATTTTTGAAAAAGCTCCATAATCTTATCAAAAACTATCTCAAAATAGCTTATCAAAAGTTGGTTGATAAACTAAAATAAGTTATTTTGTGGTTTTATCAAACAATAAGTTGGCTTTTTTTTTTCATAAGGTGTGCCAATAGGATTTTATAAGACTACTAGGTGTGGGCAATGTCCACTTCTGTTATTATGACGTGACAACCTAAAAACGCGTGATAACTGCTGAAACACCACCCCAACCTTGTGTTATTAGATGTGATGTTATTAGGATGTGGTAATGAGAATGAGAGATAACACCTAATCAAATCTCTCTCTCTCTCTCTCTCTCTCTCTCTCTCTCTCTCTCTCTCTCTCTCTCTCTCTCAACACCATGTTATAACATGTAAGAACATGGGAGCACCACCTTTACTTCATGTTATAAACATGTAATAACATGGGAACACTCTTGCCCACACCGAATAGTTTAAGGTGTGCACAATTCCGATTGGGTTTTCATTTTGAAAAAAACTACTTTTGTTTTTATATTTTGTTTAGTTTTTTTTTGTTTTAACTATTTTTAAATAAACTGCAAAGGTTGTTCGATGGTTTGCACTTTTGTTTGGATTAAGTTCCTAAAACTTTAGTTATATTTCTTTTTTTGGCAAAAAGATGTCGGGTTTTAGGGTTTAATGTGGTTATGGTCAATGTCCAAATAAAATGACTAATATACATTTTGCATATTTTATTCACGATTTTTTTCATTTAATTTAAATTTTTATTTTTAAATAATAATGTCTACAACCCCCACTCCATGACAAAAAAATTTAGTTGATGAGTTCGAAACTCTCACTTGGCAGGATTTTGCTACATTTTATCTATTTTTTATTTTTTTTTAATTGTTTTTAACATGAATTTAAAATTTTATCAAGTTTCTCCACAATAAAATACAAAAAACTAACACCAGTTCTTACTACTCTCAAAACCATCAACATTCATCTTACTGCTCTAGTTCTATCTTTGCAAAGGGTTTTCTTCAAACTCTTAATTCGATTCCGATAGGGAAGTCCTAGATTACAGCTTGGACCTCGATAGAAGAGACGGATTTTGCTCGTGCATGGGTCGATGTATCGGAGGACCATTTTGGTCGTTAATGACCATAATGGGGCAAGTTTTTTCAGGAAAGTTACTACACGTTTCTATTGTATTGCAACATCAAGATTTCTCTTTTCATTGTCATCCTTCCCCTTTCTTTGGTGGTGCAATGTTTTCCAGTTGTTTCATTCTTAACCCTCGGAAAGTTCGTTCGAATATCCTGACTAGATCTTGGTTTCAAGTTCTCATTTTAACATGCTACATTCGATTGTGTCGTGTCTTGTTGTTCCATGGAATTCATAGTCTCTTGGTGGGTATTTTTCAGTTCATTTGTTCGCTGTTTGTTGCTTGTTATCTACTACTTTAGTTAAATCGTTTCGATTTATTAATCTGTTTCCATGTTGAAATTTTTTGAACTGACCTGGCATGTTTGATGGCTGGTATTTGATGTAGGGATATATGTGTTAATTTGGTTGTGTGATATTGTTAGCTTGATATTGATATTCCGTGTTCACTTGTGATGTTATGATTTGCTTTTTCTCCTCCATCTCCTTTCATTTTTCCTGTGCCTCTTCTTGCTTTAAGAACATATGGACCCTTTCTATTAGTTCCTTTCGTGACTTCAGTTTTTTGTTGACTAGTTTCTTAAATAGGGCTCATTTGGGTGCGTTGAGTGTGGCCTTATTGAACCTATGTATGTAATGAGGCAAATTTTCTACAAAAATATATGGGGAATTATCAGAGTTTTCTATATAATTTGTGGACTTCTAAAACTTCAAAAACATTTTTACATCCCAGGCTATTTCGGGTTTACAATAAAATCATAATTTAAAACAAGGGTATACTAAAAAAAAAAAAATACAATCTACTTCTAGTCCAGTCCTTGTGCTCCTATCTCCTCTTGTACAACGGCTACTACCTGAACATAAAAAACATGAAAAATCTATAACATTAGACATCAGGTCTAGTGAGTTAGATCATACTATGTTTTGATGTTTTTTACTATGCTCTCTACTTTCTTTCTTTTCATACTTTAACATTCTACTCTTTTCTTTTCCTGCTCTTTCTCTTTGTCTCATCTTCCCAGAATCTACTCTTCTATACTCCTATTTCCATACACTTCTCCTTTATTCTCGTCTCTTCTTATCTCATCTATGTTGTTATCACTTCATCTTATCTCATCTACTCTTTTCTAACTTTTTCTCATACGTTTTCTATATCTCATCTCATCTCTCTACTCTTGCTCTATCTCATCTCATGCATTCTCATCTTCTCTCTTTGCTCATCCCATACTCTATCTGCACCTTTTCTCAAGCTTATCTCATCTTTATCTTCGCATCTTCTCAGGCTCATACTCTATCTTCATCTTGTCTCATGCTATTCTCTTACTTTTCTCTCTCTTACTCTATATTCATCACATCTCATCTTTTCTTCTTATCCGCCACTCTAATCTTTTTCCTTTACCATTCCCATACTCTACATCTCTAATATCCACTTCTCACCCTCTATGGATCCTTTACCCTTTGATCCCCTGCAAATTATATCTATGTTCTCTAAAGAACTCTCTTACCTTTTCCCACTCATGGAACATTTCCTCTATCTTCTCTAACCACACCAAATCTTATTCCCGCATGAATCATCTATCCACATTCCCCAAATGAAGCATAATCTCATTTCCCAAGGAATCATACTCTTATTCCCATAGGAATTATACTCTTATTCCCGTAGGAATCATACCTCATTCCCAAAGAATCATACTCTGATTCCCAAAGGAATCTCTATCTCATTCCCGAAGGAATAATCTTTCTACCCTTCTCATAATATTTCATATTTGTTACAAGGACATTCTATCTTCTCATTTCATTCGAGAAATCCTCTTCTACCCATCTAGTACTTAACTCATTAAGTACTTGATTTATGTCTCCATCTAATGACATATATGTATTCTACATAATAGCCTTAATATTTAACATACATACTTTCTCATTCACATGATTATAATACATATAATCATAATCTATCTTCATCTAACATCTCTTAGGTATTTAACATAATACCCTTCTCATCTAACCATACATACATATTCATTTACATGATTATCATCCATATAATCCTACTCTTTTTTTATCTATAACTTGTAGGTATTTAACAAAATACCATTAGTATCTAACATACATACATACTCTTTCTCTCATCTAATATGTTATGAGTATTGAACACAATATCATTTAGCATTTAACATGCATACTTAACCATCCATAAGGTTATATTTCTTATAACCATGCACTATCTCCATCTAATAACTTGTGGGCATTTAACATAATGCCTTTACATCTAAGCATACATGCATATATATATATATATATATATATATATATATATATATATATATATATATATATATATATATATATATATATATATATATATAGACACACACATACAAAAGATTATAAAGCATATACTCATCATCTAGTGAGACAGTGAGAGTTATAACTCACCTTGTTTTAGTGAAGACTAACTACCCCTTTTGCTTTCAATCATCCATTGATGCATCTTGATCCATCTTCTTTGCTCAAGGCCTATTCATACAACATAATCAAGCTTCTTAGAACTTCTCTTGGCATATTAAGAGCTTAATCTCTTTCTGTCTAAAAATGCCCACTCAATTGATCATAATTTTAACATCTCATTTTCTACTTCTAAATCTATTCCACCCAATGAATTAAACATCCCATACTACCTAATTCATTACACTCTAATCTCTATTGCACCAATTCATTAATCTCACTAGTTAAGGTTTGAAACTCAAACTCTCCATTGATGATTTCACCATGGAAATCACCTCCAAAGCTTGCTCAACGCTTCTAAACACTCTCATTATCATCATAGAGAAGCTATAGGTTGAACAACTAACCATTCTAGTCAATCCAAAAATCTCATCATCAAGGCTCAAAGTTTAATCATAGGGAGAAATCTTTAACTTAGGAGGAATATGATGATAATCCAAGCAATCCACCATCTCTAGCTTGTCTTGGCATGGTGTTGGCATCAAAATCGTCATCTTCAAGCTATCTAACCGATTTCAAGAGAAAATGGTTGAGGACGAGCTCTTAACAGGCTTAAATTTGTTTCCTGACTGCGAAACCACGCCATGGTAGCTTTCTGTGACATCCCCAATTTTCCATAACCGAAAAATATTCTTTACTCTTTAACATCATTACATCTTTAATTGCTGGAAAATCCTAGTATATTAAAACATTTGAATACAAATGATTGTTTCAAAATATCAAAAAATTTATGGATGTCATACTCGATACACAACATATGTTACATCGTAAAGACCTAATGATCATGAATACTATTGCAGGTCTTCTCTTTGATCACCTATCATCCTATTCCAATCTTCAACAGTCTTAATATCGCTACCTGTAATGCATATAATTTGAGTGCGTTAGGTTGGGAAACCTGAGGAGATACATAAGGTTTTCAATTCCATAATGTTATTATAATAAGTCATAATTAATAAACTTGCAAAAACAAATGTCATCCAATAACACATCATAAACATCTTATAAGATATTTTCCTGAATTACCCATCCCGTCGATCCTCACATACTTGTCCTAATACAATAATCTTATAAGATATATCCTAACAGATCACCATAAGCAACGAGTTGATTATACTCCTTTGGGGTGTCCTTGACAACAAGCGTTAGTTAATAAATGCAACCAACCATGTGACATCCTCTAATTTTCAGAACCAATTAAAACTTTTCTTTACGCTTTAAAAATCATTTATTTATATTTGCGGAAAATCCCAGTACAAAAGATCTTTTTGATTACAAATGTTTGTTTCCAAAATGTTAAAACCCTAAGGATGTCATAATCAATATAGATACATAAGTTACAGCGTAAAGACCTGATGATCCGGAATACTAGTGCAAGTTGTCTCTTAATCACTCAACATCATAATCACGTTCCAATAGCTACCATACATCGACACCTGAAAGTGTCACGAAACAGAACTTTACTCTCCGTTACTAGGTTACAAACATTCTTCTAATGAGACTACCCATAATCAAACTTAATTGAACTATGTATCTTCCATAAATCCAAGTTTATCCTTAGACTAGATTACAATGCCTGTAACCAATTTCTAATACCAACTTTATTCTTAGGCTACACTAACTGTCTTTAGAGTGTGTGTGTGTATATATATATATATATATATATATATATATATATATTCCATACAGAGTATTAAGTGTTATTATTCATTTATCTTCTCAGTAATGCTACTTCTAAGCATATAATTCACATATGACTTCCAGCAGATGTTTAATATTTTAATTAATTCTTGTATTAAATCATGTTCATGAAATGGACTATGCACTCACCTGATAAAAGTGGATGCCTCGGAATTTGGGCAGAACTTCGCTTGGTATTTTATCTTTTCCTTTGACGTGACCTAGGTATGAATACCACTAAATCTTAGTCTAATTATTCCCTGACGATTACTGGTAGTCTAGATGCCTCAGGGATCCCAATGAATATCGAGAGTTCTATCAAGTAAGGATCATCCATGCATGACAGTTAGGAGGCAGGACCATTTCGACATATAACATTTCTTAAATCCAACAACCAAGCCAACGTGTCCATTCTAAACACCTCTCCCGTATGTAGATCAATCAGTATTATGACTTGGAATCACTGATAAACCTTATTTATAGGTTCATAGTAATGACTTATGACTATAAATATAAGTTACACTGAAAAGACTAGAGTGTAGCGTAACTTACAGAGGTTTTTCCGAACAAAAGTTAGGAAATTACACTAGCAGAGCTTCTACTAGCTAGCTATTACTACTTCAGGGATCGCAAGGCTTTGCCAAAGACTAAAACTAAGAGAAAATGGGCTAGAATTAAAAGAAATCGAGAAAGAGTGTTTGGGAAGTTGTGGGAGAAAGAATGAGGCTTGGCCTCCTATTTATAGCCAAAATTTGAGTGCACAATGTGTAAATGGGATGCATGTCGTGCATTTTAAGGCGACGTCTCCCCAACCATTTTGTGCAACGTGTCAGCTTCTCTATGGTCCACGTTTTCACCTTCTAGAAGTGCACGTCGTGCACCGCGTAAAACATAGATTTTGTAAATTCCGTAACTTCTTCATACGGGCTCTATTTTTGACGTTCTTTATATTCTCGAAAAGCTCTCGACGATATCTACAACTTTTGTTTAGACTCCATCGGCTAATTCTTACTTTATTTTTCTTTTCTATTTTTTATATGATTAAATGATTTTGCTAAAATCATAACTCTCTCGTACGGACTCCGTTTTAGACACTCTTTCTCAAAATTCATATCCTAAAGAGTACTATGATTTTCCTTTTGGTGACTTTAGTTGAAAGTCAACCATTCTCTTCGTAGTTTTGTACGCCACACATTCCTTGCGCGCGATTGTCTTTTATATCTTATAAAAATCATATCTAATTCATACGAAGTCAGATTTCTACGAAATTTATATTTTCGGGAGGATGACGTGTACTTTATATATATATATATATATATATATATATATATATATATATATATATGTGTGTGTGTGTGTGTTTTGGCGCACTTATTTTTATGATTTACGGGCGATTCAGCTGATTTTTCCTTAATACGGAACTTGTATTATATAGTTTGCAGCGCGCATGACTAAAAATTATCATATTCAAGGATTTTACTTTTAATAATTATTATTTATTATGTGTAGCCTGAATTTTCGAGCGTTACAAACCATGAGCGGGGATGGAATGCATCAAACGAACATATGATTCGAATCTCCTCGAATCAGTATTATTCATTAACACTTTCAGACTATAAGTCTGCTAGCGTATTCCACAAGACTAGGTTTTAGTAAATGGTCGTCATCCCACTCCGGTAGATAACTGGTCATCCAGGCACCTAACGACTGCCTGACTCAGATATACCTAACAATGGTCTGATATAGACACACCTTATATTGTAGTCCAAGTGGAAAAAGAGGGGTGTGGCATCCCCATTTTTCACGGCCAGAAAAGACAGATTTGTTTATGCTTATTTAAAAATCAGAGTATCATTTTTGAAAAGTAGTATTGCAGAATTTATTCCCAAAAAAAAGATAATGGTTTTATCAATGCATTTCCGAAGAAATGTATTTTTTTTATATTAAAACATTGGGATGTCATCGTCAATACCGAAACATAAGCATAACGAAATATTACAAGCCTTACAGTAATTAAACTAGTGACTTAATACTCATTGACTCTCTCAGCAGAATGTATCTTTCGTATATATATCATATCTCTAAAATAATTTATCCCATCCCGTCGATTACCACGTATAGATCCTATACAACGATCCTACAAGATCTAGCCTAAAGGATCAATATGACAACAAACTGACGATGTTGCTTCGACAATTCCCTGGCAGCAAACGAGGATCAATAAATACATCAAATGAGGGGAATGAAATAAGTTTTCACCAAGAACCTCCGTACGTAAAAACACCATGACAATTAAGTCAGGGATGGTTATCTAGATTACTGTGCCTAGCAGCGGTCTGACACCGTGAGGTATTTTACCCCCAGACTCACCCTATCTGACAATACAAAATCAGACATACCTGGTAGTGGTTTATTACCGACACACTCTGTTAGGCAGTCTACGAAGTTCCCTCAATTACTTCGTGAAAGGAAACACTGACACATGAAGCTCATCCGATCACTTCATAAAAGAAATGATGACTCCAAAGCGCTTCAAAATAAAAAGTATGAGGAAATACTAATAAAGTACTCCCGTTACGATCCCGTACCCCGACACACAATAGTGTCAAAAAAAGGACTTTGTACATGATAGTACTTCTGACACATTATAGTACCCTGGTATGAGTAGGACTCGTACCCTAGAATATAATAATAATGTGGCACAAGCAACACCTAAGATACTGAGCTTTGAAAAAGACTTGGTACATAGAAAGTACTTTTGTACGTAGAACATACTCCATCGAGCATCAATCTCCTTGAACAGATTTTCTACTCTCTCTATTCCGATCACACATGTACCCTTAACAAGATGCTACCTAATATCCAAACTTAATTGAACTAAGCATCTCTTTTAAGTCTTATTTCGTCACTAGGCAAACCTATAATGCTTATAATCAACTTTCAATTCTAACTCTGTTTCAGCAACACTATCCTAATTTAGTGTAATATTTTATACAGAGTATTAAGTATTAACATACATTTATCTTCTCATTTATACTACTTCTATTATTATTATTATCATGTAAATACATCTCAATACATATAGAACCATGTCTGGTTTGCATAGCGTATGTCATCAAATATACATATAACACATATTTCCAGATAATAAGCATATAACTCACGTATAAACTTTCAACATATATTTAATACTCTTATTAATACTTGTACTAAATTCAGTTCATGAAAGGGACTATGCACTAACTTGTTAAAGTGATGACTCGAAATTCGGGCAGCGCTTCGCTTCTAACAATTTTCCTCTCCTTCGACGAAACCTAGTATCATTATTACAAGATTTTAGTCTAATATTTATTGTGACTAGTTATTTGTCTAGATTCATCATTAACTCAAAGTCCACTTTCATGATCTATCAAGTAAGGAAAAACCAGGTAGGATCATATCGGAGGTAGGGTCCGTTTGATATACGAAGTATACTGTTTGGAAATCCCACTTTAAACATCTCACTAAATCACAACCTAGACATCATCCCCGTAAGTAGATCAATCAGTATAAAGACCTGGAATCACTAATCAATCTTGTTTATAGGTTCATAATAACAATAATGAACTTAAACATAAGTTATACTTAAAGTAGGGTAAGCGTAACTCCTTTACAAGGGTGTTTAGCGAGGAACCGGGCTCTACGCGGACAAAACTTCTGAGTCGAAAGCTCTTCTTCTTGGAGCGTACTGGCACTCCGAGACTCGCTTCTAACACTTAGGAAGTGCTAGGGAAAATCTTCGAGGGTTTGGGGAGGTTTGAGAGAGAATGGGTTAGAATGGTGTGAGAAATGGAGTGATTTGCGCATCTATCTATAGGCTGTGAAATTGTGCAACACGGCGTGTTCGTGAGCTTTGCACGGTGTGTTGTAGTGCCAGGTGTCACGATCTCGTGCGAAGCCGTGGGGAAGAAGTACTGGCTGTGATGGTGTCACGTGTCACTCGCTGGTTACTCCAAAAACTAATTATCTTCTAAAATTCGTAACTTTCGCATACGAGCTCTGTTTTTAACGTTCCTTATATCCACGCATAGGTATCGACGGGATCTACAACTTTTGTTTAGACTCTATCTGCTAATTTTGACTTTATTTTTAAAGTTATATTTTAATAGGCTTAGACAGTTAAAGTCCGTTAAAAATTCATAACTTTGTCATCCGACGTCCGTTTTTGACTGTCTTTATATCATTGACCTCCTATTAATGAGATCTTCAATTCTCGTTTAGGTTGTGTCGGCTAAAAATCGATCGATCTAAAATTCAATTTCCGGGTTGTATACTTCTACGCAAAATCTTAGAAAATTCATAACTTCCTCAAATGAAGCCAGATTTGGACGTTCTCTATATGCATGCTCTCGGTTTAACGAATACTACTACCTTCCTTTAGACCGCTAAGGCTAAAAATTAGCTTATCAAAAATTCACTTTTTACGTTACTCGGAGTCGTGCCGGTTTTGTCGCAAAACTTTGACGGGTCATAACTTTTTCGTTTTAAGTCGGATTTCAGCGTTCTTTATGTGTATGGAATCCTTGTGACATATATTATACTTTGGTTAAGATTCTTTATTCTAAATAATCTTCTATAAAAAGTCATTTTTAACACTTATTGTCTCTAAATTGGCCAGTCCGAATCTGTGGGCGTTACAATTATCTCCCCCTTAGGATGATTACGTCCCAGAATCATCAACGCGATAGGGCTTGTATAATGACTCCATACGTTATCTCTTCATCCTAGGTAATAACCATAACTCTTATGTCCTTTCAAATGAGTATCTAACTCGTGGACTTCTTAACTGCTGACAATGCTCAATCTTGCACCCGTTCTTCATATTATGTTGGACTTTCAATCGTAACCTTCAAGTTACAAACCTGATCTTTATCGGAGACTCCTGCTCCTTATTAAATATACTTAACTTAAGATAAGTTCTTTACTTCGATTGTCATAACAAACCGATGGGTCATGTTCTAATGACCTCTCGCCGTATGATGCAACGCTTAGACTCAGGTCTTTTTGAGTCAGATTCCAGAATGGAAGATACCTTCCTTCATGTTCTAATGTGATATAATCACATTCTAGTATGTAGCACTTCTAGATACAAGTTTCTTAATTTAACAATGACTGTGATACTTCTATTGATCGCTTCGATTATCTTTTACTTCAATCTTCTGGATTAATTCCGATGCTACATCGAACTTGGTTCTCTCAACCACATACAATACTTATCTTAGCCGAACTCGATTCGATATGACCACTAGGGTCGGAATAACAATCAAATTCTTAGTCACTACCGAAACGATCGTAACGATAGACATGAACAAAACAAAATCAATTATTAGTGCCTTGGTAACCTTGTGACTTTCCTTGATCCAAGTGCAAGTCCTGTGCTTCCGGTAGTATAGGCCTCTACTACCTTTCACACCTACTCATACTCGTCCCAAGTATTGCCGCTCAGTTCACCAAGTCACCATACAAGAATTTCACATTGTCATTTAACACATCGGATTACATAACTAAGGTTTATATTATTTCTTGAAACGATTACATAGGTATTCAAGTTCACCGTACACTATGCCTCTTATATTAGGCTAAACCACTTGATACTTTCTATATGGTTACTTTATGGATCCTTACTCCTAATCCCTTGCATCATCACCTGCTTCATCAAGGATCATCTGGAATGATCTTGCATTTGGCTTTGGCGCATTCAATCTTGCTGCTTCATTTTTCTTTGGGAAATCTTTTGACATATGCCCCTTGTCTCCGCATCCTTAGCATACCTTATCATTAAGCGTACAATCCCTGGAATAGTGACCGATCCTCCCACACTTATAACAAGTCACTTATCCGTCACATCTCCCATAATGCTTCTTCTTGCACTTTTCACACCACTTGGCTCCATACTTTTGGTCATCCATGTTAGACTTCGAGAATCTTCCTTTCTTATCGGATCTTGAGGATCCTTCAAGCTTCCTCTTTTCTCCTAACTTATCTTTTTCTAGACCCTTTTCTCTTATATGGGTCTCTACATTCTTAGTTGACCAGATGGCGGCTTTTAAGGTGGTTGCTTTTTTGACCATTAGACCAAAGTCTGCTGGTAATCCATTAGCAAACTTGTTGACCGTGGAGAGTTTTGTTGGAACTAAATAAGGAACAAGCTTCATTTTCTTGGTAAAACTTGCAGCATACTCGGTGACGCTCATTCTTCCCTTCTTTAGGTTCTGAAATTCGTTGTTGATCTCCAGTAGATCCTGCTCAGAGTAGTACATAATTTTCAGTTACACCAAAAAGTCTTCCAAGACATCTTGCTAGCTTCTCCCTTGGGCATGATATCAGCTAGTAGCTTCCACCAACTTAATGCCCAAGTCTTCAACAGTTTAACCGCGAGAGCGGTCTTCTGTTTGTTGCTGCAGTCGCAACTTTCAAACATCATCTCCACCTCGGAGATCTAATCCATGACTTCCACCGGTGTGGGGCTTCCAGAAAGACTTGGTGGTTTGGATGCCATGAAATCCTTGTATTTACATCCATGTCCATCATTTCCTCCATTGGGCTGGTTTCTTCTAACCATATGTGGCTCAGCTTGACTGACAGACTGACTAAAGTTTCCTTCATCTAACTGTTCAATGTTCAGTTCAGGTTGTACAATGAGTACAGTAGGTTCATCCCTATTATTAAGCAACATTTGCCTCACCTCCTCCCTTTGTTCGACTATCATAGCCCGGATCATTGCTTGGAATCCTGTCGTCGTGATTGGCTCGGGTGCAGCTGCTACCTCTGGTGCACGCTCAATCACTCGTGGTTCGGGCTGTTGGTTTCGATTAACATTTCCTAATCCACTACGAGTTCTCACCATTTCGATCTATACACTCTAGCAGATGTTCAGTGTACATCGACGATAATTAAGATATGGAAAGCTTTATTTACGACGGACGTATAAACCTCCTTATTACTTCGAAAAGTTATATGCCAGTTCTAATATCGTAATTAAACGTTTAGAAACCTGAGCACATAAAATTTCCAGTTCCGGTTGGCAATAGACCATAGTTTTGATAACATCATAAAGCATATAAGGCATCTTATAGCATAAATCATTTAGCACATAAAAACAATTTAGGCATCTCCCCTAAATAAGCTAGTGCTCGTGTTTATTCAGACATACATCCTAAATATAGCAGACACTCATCTCACAGTCATCGCTTAACATTCTAAGTTTAAGTCTAGAAATCCTCAAATATTCCTAGTTCGCTTAAACTAATGCTCTGATACCAACTGTGACATCCTCATTTTTCACGGCCAGAAAAGACCGATTTATTTATGCTTATTTAAAAGTCAAAGTATCCTTTTTGAAAAGTAGTATTGCGGAATTTGTTCCCAGAAAAAAGATAATGGTATTATCAACATATTTCCGAAGAAATGTATTTTTTTATATTAAAACATTGGGATGTCATCGTCAATACCGAAACATAAGAATAACGAAATATTAAAAGCCTTGCAGTAATTAAACTATTGGCTTAATACTCCTTGAATCTTCAGCAGAATGTATCTTTCGTATAGCTACCCGTGTTACAATAAATTGAGTGGGTCAGGTTGGGAAACGTGGTGAGTACATAAGGATTTCAATCCCACAATGTGATAATAATGTATATATCAAACCCGCAAATCCAACTATTATTACTAACAAAAATATATCATATCTCTAAAACAATTTATCCCATCCCATCGATTACCACGTATAGATCCTATACAAAGATCTTACAAGATCTAGCCTAAAGGATCAATATGACAACAAACTAACGATGCTGCTTCGGAAATTCCCTAGCAGCAAACGAGGATCAATAAATACATTAAATGAGGGGAATGGAATAAGTTTTCACCAAGAACCTCCGTTCGTAAAAACAACATGACAATTAAGTCAGGTATGTTAATCTAGATAACTGTGCCTAGCAGTGGTCTGACACCATGAAGTATTTTACCCCATACTCATCCTATCCGACAATACAAAATCAGACATACCTGGTAGTGGTTTATTACTGACACACTCTATTAGGCAGTCTACGAAGTTCCCTCAATTACTTCATGAAAGGAAACACTGACACATGAAGCTCATCTGATCACTTCATAAAAGAAACGATGACTCTAAAGCTCTTCAAAATAAGAAGTATGGGGAAATAATTATAAAGTACTCCCGTACGCTCCCGTACCCCGACACACAATAGTGTAAAAAAGGACTTTGTACATGATAGTACTTCTGGCACATTATAGTACCCTAGTATGAGTAGGACTCGTACCCTACAATATAATAATACACTGGCACAAGCAACACCTAAGATACAGAGCTTTGAAAAATACTTGGTACATAGAAAGTACTTTTGTACGTAGAACATACTCCATCGATCATCAATCTCCTCGAACAGAGTTTCTAATCTCTCTATTCTGATCACACACGTACCATTAATAAGATGCTACCTAATATCCAAACTTAATTGAACTAAGCATCTATTTTAAGTCCGATTTCATCACTAGGCAAACTTATAATGCTTATAATCAACTTTCAATTCTAACTCTGTTTCGGCAACAATATCCTAATTTAGTGTAATATTTTATACAGAGTATTAAGTATTAACATACATTTATCTTCTCATTTATAATACTTCTATTATTATTATTATCTTGTAAATACATCTCAATACATATAGAACCATGTCTGGTTTGCATAGCGTATGTCATCAAATATACATATAACACATATTTCCAGATAATAAGCATATAACTCACATATAAACTTTCAACATATATTTAATACTATTATTAATACTTGTATTAAAATTAGTTCATAAAAGGGACTATACACTCACTTATTAAAGTGATGACTCGAAATTCGGGCAGCGCTTCGCTTCTAACAATTTTCCTTTCATTCGACGAAACGTAGTATCATTATTACTAGATTTTAGTCTAATATTAATGGTGACTAATTATTAGTCTCGATTCATCATTAACTCAAAGTATACTTTCATGATCTATCAAGTAAGGAACAACCATGTAGGATCATATCGGAGGCAGGGTCCGTTTGGTATATGAAATATACTGTTTGGAAATCCCACTTTAAACACCTCACTAAATCACAGCCTAGACATCATAACCGTAAGTAGATCAATCAGTATAAAGACTTGAAATCACTGATAAATCTTGTTTATAAGTTCATTATAACGATAATGAACTTAAACATAAGTTATACTTAAAGTAGGGTAAGCATAACTCACTTATAAGGGGGTTTAGCGAGGAACCGGGCTCTGTGTGGGCAGAACTTCTGATCCGAAAGCTCTTCTTCTCGGATTCTTCTAGCGCTCCGGTACTCGCTTCTAACACTTAGGAAGTGCTAGGGAAAAGCTTAGAGGGTGTGGGGAGGTTGAAGAGAGAATGGGTTAGAATGGTGTGAGAAATGGAGTGATTTGTGCCTCTATTTATAGGCTGTGAAATTGTGCAACACGGCGTGTTCGTGAGCTTTGCACGGCGTGTTGCAGTGCCAAGTGTCGTGATCTCGTACGAAGTCGTGGGAAAGAAGTAGTGGTTGTGATGGTGTCACGTGTCACTCACTGGTTACTCCAAAAACTAATTATCTTCTAAAATCCGTTACTTTTGCATACGAGCTCCATTTTGACGTTCTTTATATCCACACATAGGTATCGATGGGATCTACAACTTTCGTTTAGACTCCGTCAACTAATTTTGACTTTATTTTTAAAGTTATATTTTAATAGGCTTAGACAGTTAAAGTCCGTTAAAAATTCATAACTTTGTCATCCGACGTCCGTTTTCGACTGTCTTTATATCGTTGAGCTCCTATTAATGAGATCTTCGATTCTCATTTAGGTTTTGTCGGCTAATAATCGATCGATCTAAAATTCGATTTCCGGGCTGTATACTGCTATGCAAAATCTTAGAAAATTCATAACTTCCTCAAATGAAGTCAGATTTGGACATTCTCTATATGCACGCTCTCAGTTTAACGTATACTACGAGTTTCGTTTAGATCGCTAAGGCTAAAAAATAGCTTATCAAAAATTCACTTTTTATGTTACGCGGAGCCGTGCTGGTTTTGTCACAAAACGTCGACGGGTCATAATTTCTTCGTTTTAAGTTGGATTTCCGCGTTCTTTATGTGTACGTAATCCTTCTGACATATACAATACTTTGGTTAAGATTATTTATTCCAAATAATCTTCTATCAAAAAGTCATTTTTAACGCTTATTGTCTCTAAATTGACCAGCCCGAATCTGCGAGCGTTATAAGGGGGCATACCAATATTGTTCTCCCGTACGTGCACATACCTCATTGATCCGCAATGTCATCGAACAAATTTCTACTCTCTGTTCCATCCTCGCACATACCCTTAATAAGATGCTACCCAATATCCAAACTTAATTGAACTAAGCATCTCCTTTAGTTCTCAGGGTATAACTAAACAATATTACAATACCCGTAATCAACCTTCAACAACAAAATTCCTTTTTTGTAATGTCTTTACACTACATGGTATAACTAACACTCATTCAACTGAACTCGAATTAATAATCCTTCTTATTTCATCACTAGACAATACTATAATACTTGTACTCATCATCCAAAAACTGTTTTCTTGTTTATTTCATACTATCGCAATATAGTATTCAACTATAGTATTATCCAACTTAATTTGGATCTAAACATTATTTGTTCGTCTAAGTTTAAAAACTAGATGTAAGGTCACACCTTATGATCTGATGAGCCAAACTCTTTACACACTATCTGTCAGCGTCAGCGTATACATCACCATCAACGCTAGCGTATAAAGTCTATCAGCGTCAGGGTGGAGATAGTGTATTCTATGTAATCTTTTGTATATTAGGTAATTATAAAGATAAGTATATAATAGATAACAGATCCGATATATTCGTTATGGACATTGATTCTTAGTATAGATAAGATACAATCTTTTCAATCAAGGGATATACTTGTATAGACTAGTATATATTCAACATTGATGTGAAATCCTAATGTATCTCTACGGCTTGGTGTCGTTGATCGTCTTTGTGACCGTCCTTGTGACAAACCCATTTTTTTGGTGAAAACAAACTCTTTTTTGGTGAAAGATAATTTGGAGAATATATTGTGCTCTTTACTTTTTGTTCTTTATTAGTTTAGATTAGTTTTCTTTTGTTATTTAAACTTGAAGTGTATCCGATCTTTACAAACCTTTAATTGGTATCAGAACGGGTTTTTGATACACTCATGTAATCATGTCGACTTCCAACAATCTCAAATCCTTTGGTCTCAACAAGATTCCTCCATTTGATGAGCACAACTTTGCCATGTGGAAAACTAAGGCCATGGTGTTCTTGAAACCATTGACTATGAGATGCGCAACATTGTTGAAAAAGGCCGTCATGTTCCATTGTATCAACCTATGGTCAATAATGCTCATGTTGGTCCCTTGAAACAAAAGCGAGAGACGAGTTATGACGACGATGACAAGAAGCCGCTTAGTCTTGATGTGAAAGCCAGGTCTGTGATAGGAAACTCTCTTCCCTATCACATGTATCATCTTGTACAAAATTGTGATTCATCTCAAGAGATGATGGATATGCTGATAGTGGCTTATGAAAGCACCATGGAAGTCCAGGCCACAACCATTAACAAGCTCAATCGAAGATATGAGCATTTCTTTGCTCAAAAAGGTGAGTCACCTAACCAAACCTTCAATAGGTTTAACTGCTTGGTTAATGATATGCATAGGTTGGGTACTATCAAGCATTCATCTCAGTTGGTTCTGAAGTTTTTCGACTCTCCTGGGAAAATCTGGGAACATCACACTGATGTTCTTAAGAATAGTGAAAAAATCAACACGATGGATTTAAACTCCTTGTTTGGAAATTTGCAAATTTACGAAGAGTCCAAATCACTTCGTAAAGTCATCATGAAGGACTCGAGCAAGGAAAAGTCTATAGCCTTGGTTTCTTGAAAGGAAGCAAGGAAGCATGCCAGCGACTCATATATCTCAGATTAGTGTGAGGAGAGTGATGAAGATCTCACTGATGAACTTGTTGCCAACGCTGCACTTATTTTCAAGCGTTATGAAGAGAATCAGGTCAAATGGGCGTCGAAGGCAATTCAGCGAGAAGGTCCACTTCAGAAAAGAAAAACTCAGGTAACTGTTTTAATGGTGGAATCCCTGGCCATTTTTTCCGAGATTGCAAAGAGAATAGAGAAGCTCAAAGTCCTGAGAATTATGAAGTGATGTACAAGAAGCTGTTGGCTCATATGAAGAAAAAAACATCTCTCCGCCAAAAGCCTTCATTGAAAAACAAGAGGATCATGAAGAATGGGTGGAAGAAGAGGAGGCATATGAAGATGAAGGGCTAAATGTTACGAGTCTAATGGCTCTTATCAATGATTTCCCTGATGGTAATCTTAACATGTGTGACGCTGATGATTCTCATGTTGTCTAAGGATCAAGTCTAAATCTAGGACAAACTTGGTACCTAGACAGTGGAAGCTCTAGACACATGAATGGTTTCAAGTCCCTCTTAACAGACTTTGTAGAGAAGGATGGTCCAATGGTGGTCTTTGGTGACAATAGTGGAAGAGTTGTTACTGATGTTGGAACTTTTGAATGCAGGACGATCAAGATGAAGGACGTGTTTAATGTCGAGGGTCTAATAGACAATTTCATCTCCATCAGTCAACTTTGTGACGTTGGCTATAGAGTTCTTTTCAATTTCCATGAGGTCAAGGTGTTTGATTCTGAGAACGAAATTGTGCTTATTGCACTCACAGACAAAAACATTTATATGGTTTGATTTTGTTTGTTTAGACATTGCTACTTTATTTGTTACTTCTCTATTTTTAATTTTCTGAACATAAGCTGGTATTTTTATTTACTATAACTTTTTGCTTCAGAAATTTCTTTTAACTTTGATCTTACCAAAGAAGTACACATTATACATTATTCTATTAACTCTTGTCTATACATGTTCTTCTCTATCTATAATGACATTCTTTGATTTTGTTCCTTTTGAAAGGATCAGTGTGTCATTCCTTGAATTCATCACCATCCTTGTAGAGCTAGTTGATGTGGACTCTGCATCTTTTCTTCAACGCCAACCACCCTCTCCCGATGTTGATGCTCACGTTGATTGATTAGTTGTATCTTATTGATGAGACCAGATAGAGGATAATTGTGCCACTAAGTGTTCTTCTGGGCACATATCTCTTCCCTATTGAATCACCCATTTCTGTTGAAACTGGATGAGGTGAAGTTAGGTAATAGAGCACATCTATTTTCATCGATGCTCTCACAACAACACCAACTCCCCTATGAAAGCCAGAGGCGTCTTCAACAAGACAATTGTCCCACCTTCTCTTTATTCAAGGCTCACAACGAGTGGAACCTTCGCGTTTTATCTTGGTGTCTCTCATAACTTGAAGGTTTCAAAGATTGGATCTGCTTAACTCGTTGGTTACAAAGACTGATTCATGGTCTTCTCTTGTTCTTGGTGAACATAAAGCTTGGAATCAATCTGCAAAATCTCAACGATTAAAGGCATTCTCTCTTTTTGTTTACTATGAATTGTGTTTCTTGTTTGATATAATTTATATTTGCTTGCCTTCTTTTATAGCAGGCTTGAAGGGCAGATGTCTTGGAAAACAGAAGTGCATTTATGGCCATTCAGTTCAAAAGATTTGATGGATCAAGTCTTTATCATGCTTCTGAAAAAGCTGCAAAAATATCGCTTTTTGAATATTTCCTTGTTTGAATAACTCTTTTGTTTGTAAATTATGTTGTACCATTTTTAAAGGATCTGATGGTGGCAATTCTAAGCCAAGTATGTAAATTTTGACAAATCGTCGTCCCTAGAAGTATGTTCTTGTATGTGACTAACATAGTATTACACACACCTACCCATTCTTGCCCTTTTCTTCTAATAAAAGTGATTAATGAGTCAGTATATATGTAACAACACGCTGATGAGATCTTGCAATACTATGTTAGTGAATGGTAGTTTAAGCCCACACTATCAGGAGACATCCCAAACTTACTGAATAACAAGCTGCAATTCTTATAAACTGATTGCTTCTGCTGATGAGCATTTTCGCTGATGCCATGTCTCATTGATGTATCATTCTTATCTCAACGGTAAATTTTTGGATGAAAATTAAAAGATCTATCAGTATCTTGGGATACGAGATTTTTACGGCGCAAATCTCTTCAATCATGATTACATAAAAGGGAATAAACTTTTTGGTATAAATTGGGAATACTCCTTCCTAGGTCACTTTTACAAGCTATTCAAGCAATTGGGTATTTCCTCTCTTTTTCGAAAAAGGCTCTCTCAAAAAACATCTTCCTCAAGATTTCACCATGTTAAAGCCTCTATACTAGTTTGCCCCCAGCGTTAATATTGTCAAAGGTCTTCATGCCCCTGACTCTCCCATCGTAGCAGTTCGTAAACTCATGAATTGAAGATTTCGTCGACTATGTCAAGAGGTGTCCTCTTCGATATGCCTTCTTGACTTCCCATATCCATTCTACCCTAAACAAGTATGTGAGTTCTACTATTCATGCTCTGTTCATTCTGATGCTCAAACCATGACTGAAACCATTGGAGATGGTAAATATAGGGTTACTATTGATGTGGAATCTTTTTGAACTGCTATTCGTCTTCCTCGATCAGAAAATTATTCTGAAACTCCCTCGGAGGAAAGGTGCAAGTCTGTTCATGAATTATTAAGGTACAATTTTAAACTTAAGGTCACCACTCGTGATCGAAACAAATACACTCTTAGTCAGTGTACAACAAAAGACTGGATTTTGCTCAACTTTTTCTTGATCAGGTGATTTATTGTATCACTGGGAACAAAAAGCCAGTATATGTTCCCTATCCCTATTGGATTGGACTGATCTTATCTCGTGAGGAAGGATATGTTGAAAGTCATGGGATTATTATTCCAATTCCTGCCCTCTCCTCAAATATTATTAATGTTGCTCCACCTGAAGATGATTTTCTTATTACTGAAAAGATGCAAAAAATGGATTGAAAAACCTTACGTTGTTGAATCCTCTGACTCTGAAGAAGTGAATGATGAGAATAATGAAAGGGATGATGAAGAGGAAAACATTGAGATTGAATTAGATGAACATGTCACCAATGTAGAAGACTCTATTTAGGGAATGGACTCTCCTCCATGCATGAAAAAGCACATTCGATTCTCATCCACTTTTTCATACACTTTTTCATACACTCCATGTCTCATTGATGTATCATTCTTATCTCAACGGTAAATTTTTGGATGAAAATTAAAAGATCTATCAGTATCTTGGGATACGAGATTTTTACGGCGCAAATCTCTTCAATCATGATTACATAAAAGGGAATAAACTTTTTGGTATAAATTGGGAATACTCCTTCCTAGGTCACTTTTACAAGCTATTCAAGCAATTGGGTATTTCCTCTCTTTTTCGAAAAATGCTCTCTCAAAAAACATCTTCCTCAAGATTTCACCATGTTAAAGCCTCTATACTAGTTTGCCCCCAGCGTTAATATTGTCAAAGGTCTTCATGCCCCTGACTCTCCCATCGTAGCAGTTCGTAAACTCATGAATTGAAGATTTCGTCGACTATGTCAAGAGGTGTCCTCTTCGATATGCCTTCTTGACTTCCCATATCCATTCTACCCTAAACAAGTATGTGAGTTCTACTATTCATGCTCTGTTCATTCTGATGCTCAAACCATGACTGAAACCATTGGAGATGGTAAATATAGGGTTACTATTGATGTGGAATCTTTTTGAACTGCTATTCGTCTTCCTCGATCAGAAAATTATTCTGAAACTCCCTCGGAGGAAAGGTGCAAGTCTGTTCATGAATTATTAAGGTACAATTTTAAACTTAAGGTCACCACTCGTGATCGAAACAAATACACTCTTAGTCAGTGTACAACAAAAGACTGGATTTTGCTCAACTTTTTCTTGATCAGGTGATTTATTGTATCACTGGGAACAAAAAGCCAGTATATGTTCCCTATCCCTATTGGATTGGACTGATCTTATCTCGTGAGGAAGGATATGTTGAAAGTCATGGGATTATTATTCCAATTCCTGCCCTCTCCTCAAATATTATTAATGTTGCTCCACCTGAAGATGATTTTCTTATTACTGAAAAGATGCAAAAAATGGATTGAAAAACCTTACGTTGTTGAATCCTCTGACTCTGAAGAAGTGAATGATGAGAATAATGAAAGGGATGATGAAGAGGAAGACATTGAGATTGAAGTAGATGAACATGTCACCAATGTAGAAGACTCTATTTAGGGAATGGACTCTCCTCCATGCATGAAAAAGCACATTC
The DNA here is from genome assembly GCF_052849685.1 of Lactuca virosa. Lineage (NCBI taxonomy): Eukaryota > Viridiplantae > Streptophyta > Magnoliopsida > Asterales > Asteraceae > Lactuca > Lactuca virosa. The sequence continues at coordinate 120,714,772 of NC_136430.1, read as the reverse complement.
GATTCTCATCCACTTTTTCATACACTCCATCTACAGGTGATGCTGCACAACGTGGATCAACTCCACCTTTAGTGGCTACTAATGAACCACTAATCTAAGACGAGGCCTCTCCAAGACCAGCATTTCCTTCTACTCAAGAATGTTTGTCTGATGCCAATACCTATTCAGATTGCTACTGTTTATCAGGGGGAATCCAACTCCAACTTTGAAACAACTGTACTTTCTCAACTTGCTCCGCTGGTGCAATTAATTCAGTCTTTGGGAAGAAGATGATCTAATGTTGAAAAAGATGTTGCTGAGATGAAGTGATTTATGTCATTGGGTGATGATGATACTGATGATATGGTTATTGATGACTCTCCTCAAAACTCTCCAAGTGATAATGCTCTTCCACCTCCACCTCCTTCATCAAATCCTCCTCCACATCCTCAACCATCTAATTCTCCTCCTCGAACTTCGTCACCACCTTCTGGTTCTCCTCCCTAATCTGATGCTGCCGAAAAGGAGGAGAGTAGTCAAGAGAGTCATGATCAGCAAAGCAAATGTTGGTAATTACACCAACTCCATCTCAGCCTGAGATGCCTGAAATTGGAAGAGTTGAAGCTGACCTCCAAAAGGAAACTGTTTTTGTTAAAATTATAGACATTGATGTAACAACTGATGATCAGCCCATTCCAGACACTGGTGATCAATCAGAAACCGATGACTATGAAGGGTTTCTTCATCTAGGATTCATGCCACCGGATGTTGTTCCTGTTGTTCCTGTGAACGTCCTCTACCTTGATTCATACTTTAAGGGGGAGATTCCTCAAGGAACTAACAGTGACATTGATGCTGATCAGCTCAATCCTCGAAAAAGGAAGGATTCATCCTCAGGGGCGAGCTCATGACGATGAAGCTGGAAGTTCTACTGCTGGTGATCCTTCAACACCTCCTCTTTCCAAGAAAAGCAAGCTCATTTTTCATTTGAATAAATTGGCTAAAATATGGAGTTTAACTGTTGATGAAGTAAGTGAGATCATAATAGAGAATAATGTTGTTATTCGGAAAAAGAAATAATCCAGAAAAAGGTAAATGTCTGTCTGCGAAATTTGCTCAAGCTCTTGCTTCCACTGAAGAAAGTGTTGATGTTCAAAGCACTAATGATCATGTCAAGAAAATTCAACTCTTCAAAAATAGTGTGGAGAAACAACATAGGGTTTCAGAGCTGAATGACCGGATTGACAGAAAGAAATTTGGAGACGTTCTCGTAGAGTAAAGCATGATCCCATTATCATTATAAGATGTACCAAACCAAGGAATGAGTCTCTGAAGCTTCACTTGGCCAGAAGACGAAATATGAATACACTGAGGTTGTATTTGCTTGTGAGCTAGTCAAATTTGGTATAACGAGTGGATGAAAATTCAAAAAATTATTGACAAATACAAGGGTATTCATGCTCAGGAGGTGAAATTTGCAATTCAGCAGCTACTCTACAAAGTCAAGAAGCTGAACCTTGTGTCGTCGGCTGGTCCATCTAGACCATCCTCCTCAAGAAGAACAGGCACTTCCAGACAGTCTAAGAATACCACGTTTCTTCCTCCTTATGGCACTAGGTACATTCACAACGAACTGCCAATAGGTGTTGAACCAGTCCAGTACATGTTCATTCGAGAAACGGAACATGGTGTCTTTTATCTTGACAATCAAAATCACATGTGTTTTCAATGCGCTGATGATCTTCTGGTTGCTCCCATTGAACACTTGTTTCATCTTCGTATGGAAGGACTTAGTCATTTTGAATTGGAAAGAGGATATCATGTGCTGATCTCTCTGGAGCTTAGTAGAAGATTGGATGAACTTCAAATTGATAAATTCAGATGAGTTAAGCCTAAGATCTTGAAAGAAATTGAAAAGTTCTACAATGGTTCTTCTGATGACTCTGAAGAAGAAGATTAGTTTTGAAATCATCATATAGGGGGAGATTGTAAGGTGTCACCTTATGATCTGATAAGTTAAACTCTTTACATACTATCTGTCAGCGTTATCATATACATCACCATCAGCGCCAACGTATAAAGTCTATCGACGTCAGCGTGAAGATAGTTTATTCTATGTAATCTTTTGTATATTAGGTAATGATACACATAAGTATAGAATAGATACCAGATCCAATATCTTGTTATAAAGATCAGTTCTTAGTATAAATAAGATACAATCCCTTCAATTAAAGGATATACTTGTATAGACTAGTATATATTCAACATTATGGTAAAAACCTAATGTATCTCTACGGCTTGGTGTCGTTGATCATCTTTGTGACCGTCCTTGTGACAAACTCGTTTTCTTGGTGAAAAAAAAGCTCTTTCTTGACAATCTGGAGAATATCTTGTGCTCTTTACTTTCTGTTTTTTATTTGTTTAGATTAGTTTGCTTTTGTTCTTTATACTTGAAGTGTATCTGATATTTACAAACCTTCACTAGACTAGACTACAATCTCTGTATTCAACATCCAATACCAACTCTGTTTAGGCAACATTATCCTAATTCAATGTATATATTTAACACAAAGTATTATCTGTAATAATACTTCTACTATTATTATCATGTAATATATATATATATATATATATATATATATATATATATATATATATATATATATATATATATATATAAAAGCACATATGGAACCATATCTGGTTCACATAATGTATGTCATCAAATATACATCTAATACATATTCTAGTCAATAAGCATATAATTCATAAATTTCAACGAATATTTAATACTTTTAATCATGGTTTTGAAAACCGGACAAGACCGGCCGGTTGAACCGGGAACCGGTGCGGAGACTGGTTTTTTAAGGCCCAAAAACCGCCATGTAACCAAACTGGAAAAAACCAGCGGTTTAATAAAAACCGGACTAAAACCGGTCTGGTCCAACCGGACAAAAAACCAACTTACTCAAAGAACTGATTATAAATTTTTAACTGCAAGTAGAGGTGCCCACGCTTTAATGCACGAGACACATTTTTGCATTGACTGACTCTTGAGTAGGGGTGTAAGTGAGCTGAGCTACTCGTGAGCTACTCGGGATCGACTCGTTAAAAGCTCGACTCGAGATCGAATTAAACGAGCCTGAGCCGAGCTCGAGCCTAAATACGAGGCTCGTTTATTAAACGAGCTCGAGCCGAGCTTCAATTCATGGGCTCGCGAGCCTAATCGAGCATATATATATATATATATATATATATATATATATATATATATATATATATATATATATATGCTCGATTAGGCTCACGAGCCCACTAAATTGTTCACGAGCCGAGCTCGAGCTTCATTTTAAGGCTCGAATCGAGCTCGAGCTTCCTCAAAATTAAACGAGCCGAGCTCGAGCTTGGTCGGGCTCGGCTCGGCTCGTTTACACCCCTACTTGAGGTGCCTTGTCCTTTTATACAGCTCTCAAACCCTCCTACTTTTTTTTTTGGCGATGTGGGATGAAATGAGTAAACAATCACTATTGAGTTTGCATACTCGTCTTCCAACCTTCAATACTAACTAATATTTGTATTATTGTTTTTTTTTTCACTTTTTTGGTTACCTTTCAGATAAAATTTTAAGAGTAGATATAAATTAGTAGAAACTAGGGAAGAATCCCCGCTTTGCGGGGTTGGATGCGCCAAAGAAAACGACATGAAAATGATCTATTAAAGCAGATTTGTCATTTTCGCTTTCATCAAACTAAAAGAAATATAAGCAGAATGTCACTGTAATTTAACACGTTATCCACCGACTTCTTCTGAAGAAAGTCTTTTTGGTATCACCTATATTACATGTAATTTATCAAACGTATGAGATTGAATTCCTGCTACCTTCTCAAGTTTCTTATTGAAATTTGAGTCTTTATCCTCTCCTTTCACACCGGTTTCTCTTTTTGTTCTTCATTTTTCTTATTTACTTGGTTATTCCTCATTAAAATACTTCCTGTAATCATATCGAAACACATCAAAAAAGAATTCAATCTCAGATCTGATTATATGCATCAATAAATATTCATTTTTCTTACATTATTGAGAGGTTGTTGTTGCTTCTCTCCAAGTATATTCAAATACTCAAATGAAAGTATCCATAGTTCCCCGAATCTATGAAACTCGATTCAATTTGTGAAATATAATCTAGTTATTTACCGAACATTTATCCAAGCAGACAAAGCATTAAAGTTCTCGGAAATGTCGCAAGTTTCCAAACCTACGCATTCACAGGAATGAAAACAAAGCCTCATTCAAGAGGAAATCAGATTACCTCATTCAGTCCAAAACACTCAACTCTTTATACCTGGTTGTTGCTTTACATTGCTATCTCCTGTAAAACACAAAACAAAAGGCATTTAAATTTTTTTTTTTCCTTACATAAGACTAGCATTTTTCTATAGGACATTGTAGATAGGACACCCTTATAATCCGTTTTAATGGCATCCTACTTTCCATAAATTAATGTAACTATTATCATTTAAATGGACATATGGACTGTTGACATTATTGTTTGAAGATACAGGAGCCTTGGATTAGTGAGCAGTGTCTGTCACCCCCTATCCCTAGAAAGCCATCTACCGTCTTCTTCACCACTACTATCGTCGAAGCTAAAACCACTGCATGTAAGATCAAATTTATCAATAACCGTTAACATCATATATCATATTTTAAGAACTGAACTGAGATATTAGATTCAAGCATTGAAACATAAAACAGTTATGGAATCAGAGATCAAAATCGAAAAAAAAAAAAAATCATACATGGAGCACGAATTGAATGTTGAAATTCAACTTATGTAGATACAATTGATATCAAACTAACAAACTTGAAATCAAAAGCTCAGTCACACAAATTTATTAAGCAAACCTTGAAATCAGAGAAAGAAAATGATACGGAGCAATTGAAAATGAACTTAACTGAGACTACCAGAGGTTAGATTGATAATAGATGGCAAAAAGAACAGATTTATTTATAATTAATATATATGAAAATGACAACAAACTTTTAAACATATGCACACTACATATTCTAGATTGATAATAGATGGCAAAAAGAACAGATTTATTTATAATTAATATATATGAAAATGACAACAAACTTTTAAACATATGCACACTACATATTCGATGCTGCTTCTGACCATTATACAGACAGGTATACTTTTTTAGTTACTTACCAGATTTTGAGATTATTAGATTATTGATAGATGTCGCAAAGTTTTATCATACATGTATAACTTTATTCGAGTTTTGACAAATGTAGAAGAGTATTATCAGCAGTGCGGCCCTGTTTAGTTGTAATTATATAGAATAGAATGATCCAATAAGTCATCTGAAATGTGTAAAAGGACGAATTTACCCTCAGATATGTAAAATTATGTAATTACCCTACATGGTATGCTTAAAGGATGTCGATGTCCAGTTGTAGATATTTCCATAAGATCTCGCAGAATATCATCACACCAACCATTACCAACACAACCTAAATCTTTGCAAATTTCTTGTTAATCTCCATAAAGACTGCAAATCTTAAGCAAAAGGTTTATTTTTAATGTCAGAATGTGAGAATATCGAAATCTTGACTCAAGTAACAAACAAATCAATAATGGTCGTTATAAAGTACAAACATGCTGAAGAATAAAACACAAGAAAACAAATCAGGTAAGATAGATTGAAGTCTGAATCCAACTTAGATGAAAAAAGAGTTCAAATACGTATAAAAGGGGAATGAAGAGTCAAAAATAAACTTTCAGCTAGGGCTTCAAATACGAAAAATTGTACCTTTTACAGATGGTGATGATGTAGCTGCCTATGGGAAGACGATTGAACATAACTGGTCTGAGAAATCATGAAGAAATATAAACAAATTGATTTGCTTCTTTATCTCAGTTAACTGTCAATAGCTTGCTTGTGAAGAACACATATTCAGAAAAAACGAAAAGAGAGAAATCACAAATAAAAAAATCACAAACAGTCAAAAACATAAGAAAGATCGACCTAAAATGATAGTCACGATAACAACTTCAGGCCGAATGACTTCCTGATGAGCCTTCACTAAGAGGAGCTGTACGATTGTTGTACGATAAGATCAAAGCCCTAAGACAAATTGGTAAGTCGATTGAATATAAAAACCTAGAAATCGTGCTTTAGATTCTTAAAATCGAACCAAAATAGAAATAGAGACAGTCAATCAAAACCCTAATCGTGGGAGAATTTGAAAACCTGAGATGGAGTTGTCGGCAGCTGATTTGTATGGGCTAAAAAAAATTGGATCAAATACCATTCACCATGTAACCCAGGAAGAAATTGAAAGCGGTGGAAGCAAACGTATGTGATTGGGCATAGGAGGCGGTGAGGAGATGAACGGTGAATGAAACGTGGAAAAATAAGAAGCTGGAGTTGTCATCATCTCTCAATTAAGTATTACTATATAAATTAAATTGAGAAACTACAAAAGATAAAGAAAATAAAAAAAATAAAAAAATTTCAGCCAATTATAACCAAGTCCTGTTCACCAAGGAGTTTAGAATTAATATGTATACTAGGTTACAGCCCGTGGAAACCACGGGTAAGAAACAAAAACATAATGATAATAAAAAATAGTTGTGAAAAATCAAAGATTTATAAAATTTTAATAAATTAATAAGATATAAGTTTTGTTTAGACATTTAATAAAATCATGATTATATGGAACATAATATAAATTTGAATACCTTGTAAAAAAACCAAACGTAAGAAAGTTTTCAAATAAACCAAATTCTCCATTAAATATTAAAAAATTACAAAGGAACAATAAATAAATTCCTATTGAGAAATAAAACCAACACATAAACTTGAACCACTAAAGTAATCCAAGAAATAATAGGTCAACGTAAAATGAAGTTTATAAGCAAAAGATAATATAGGCTAAAAGAAACACAAACATATGATATAACCATTTTTTTTACTCGAAGATAGCCAATAATAAACTTCACACTGTCCCAACCACATCCAAATATTATTCCCAATAATAGGATCTATACGATTTGCCGAACAATAAACAATCACTTATAATTATGGTTGTAATAAAAATGTTGTGAGAATGTTTTCGACAAAGTTGTAACAACAACATACTTATAATTGGTTGAAAATAAAAGTGAGATCCGGTGATTTGTGGCTCTTTTGGTGTAGTTTTGTACACAATCAACTATCGTTCCTTTCAATTTTTGGCTGAAAATACAAGTAAAGTATTAGTATAACATATGATTTAAGCTAAAATCTAAATTAGTAAAAATTACGAAACAAAGCTTTAAAGGAAATAAAAATAATCGATTCACTAAGAAACATCATATTTAATATTTTAATCTACAGTCATAAAGAGAGGGTTTCCCTTTTACTTCTTAGTTCATATAAACAATCATCTAAAGGAGGCATAAGAAATTGTTCAAAAAATAAGACTACATTCTCTAAACAAAGAAAAAGAAGAACAAAATTGGATTGTTTATAAAACTAAAAAGGCTCTACCATGATTTGATTTGATTAGGTTAACCTTGAATTAAACTATATCCAACATAAATTCAGTGAGTAAAACCAAGTCGTCAATATCAATAAGCAACCACAACGTGTCAACAATATTTATATAACAAAAAAATGTTTAAGAGTATCCTTAAGGAAATATACTAAACACCAAGTACCCATATAACATATACCAAACCTCAATAGATATGGAAAGTTGGTAAAAATAATGAAGTAACTTCCTCCATATAATAGAAAGCCAGAGGAAGCTAACAAAGATACATGTGGAAAAGGAGATTTGTGATTTAACTTCCAAGAAAAAATATTAAAATCGAAAGAGCATTCAAACATTTTATAAAGGATGCATAACCTCAAAATAACATCATCGAGACACATATAGGCCTCCACCACATATAAGCTTCCACAACAAACCTATCTAATAAGAAGTCATATAATATAAGTTAAGTGATTAACTTCCCATCATATATTTTCATTGCAAAATAACTTTAACGTAATTAGCATATATTCCGTCATGACAACAGGACATATTTTAACAATCAAAGTACCTCCTTTTTCACGTCAAGCTGTAAAAAATTCGCTACCACGTAGAAACTAATAAAAAAAACTCAACAACTAATTAAAATGGATATAAAACATTATCTATTAAAACACACAAACCTAGAACATTAGTCTTCTTAAACTATTTAAATTACCCAAAAATAGCATCAAAAGGTTCATTTATATTTCTATTTCTTTCATTAGCCTAACTTTAAAAAGGGTTATAATCATTATATCCCAGAAATAACATTCTACTTTCACTTATTTGTTTGTTATAGCATTTTACATTCACTTAAAATTGATAAATTCCAGTTGTACTTCTGGAAGTATTGCCCAAGAAAATTAAACCCACATCAACCCCATCTTGTTTTTGATTGGGTACTTCTATAAAAATATATCAATTGAATAGTTTGAGCCGGTATATGTATTAAATCTAGCATCATTTCCTATAGGTAAACAATTTTCATCTACTACTTTACCAACATCATTTTCTTGCCCTACTTTACCTTTACATACACTTATAAGAGTGAAGCAAATGTAGAGTGAAGAATTGGAGATAATCTTTATTCTAAAACTGATACATGTTTAAACCTTTAAAATAAAGAAAGACAACCTGATGCAAGGGAACAGGAATGGGTCTTCATTCATATGGCTCCTCTGGTGCTTGATGATACTACTTCTTCTCCTATTAAATCCGAATAAATTAAAATGTAGACCCCTCATATTAATGTATATAAATCAAAATCAAAATAAGAATGAATAATTTAAATTGAATTATTTTACATGGAACACAAAGTTTTTATGCCTCTTCAAACCTAACGATTCACAAATGGGAAAATGAATTTGCCATAAAAGGCAAAAAATTAAGTAGAAACTCAAAGAAAAAAATAGATCACTCCAATCCATCTCTTTAAGCATTGGAAATTAAGCTTTTACATAGCACATCAGAAACACCATCTATGAATCCTTGGATGGTTTTTACCTTGGTTCATCACCGACATTTCCTTTTCGTGCATATATAAGAGCATGGTGGCGACGCTTCAGTGAGAAATTTGATGTGAGACCTATTTAGCACCCAACTACTCTAAAAGTATCAAACCTGGAAGAAATCCACATGTAAGTATACTCATAAAGTTGTTGAAATTCTCTTTTCTTGACCAATCATTAGCAATTCTCTCCTTTAATTTCTATAGATTCATCGTTGATGAGTGTAAACTGAAATGAGAAAAATTATAGACATGGAGTGAAAAGAAGGAAGGGCACCTGCACATATGTCGCTCAAAATCTTTACCAATGAAATAACATGCAACACATTCATAAAAGAAACAGGGTTTTGTAAGTTTAATCAAATATCAATCTAGTGCCAAGAGATCCAGTTGTTGACAAAAAATTTCAAAGGAAGAACTTTCTACTTGGAAGTCATTATAAGTTTCTGATTATATGCGATTTTCTCAAGGAAGATGGAGGAATAGAATTCAAATTTTGAAAGCCCTAAAATTAAGATGTTGATTTTATGGACGAATTGTCTTTCCTGATTCAATGGGATTGTAATCAGATTTGAATATTTTTTACGGATCATGTTTATGATTTCATGCACGAGTTTAAAACATAAGGGCAAAATTGGTAATTCACTTTGTAAAAATAGGGGCTTAAGAGATGCCATGTGGCACAAAAGGAGTGTTTTATTAGATAGGAAGATATAATAAGATATTGTTATTTCATTTTAAGATTTCAAAATCCTTATATATATATATATATATATATATATATATATATATATATATATATATATATATATCCGGTTTAACCGGTTTTTTAGACCGGTTGAATTGGTCGAACCAGTTGAACCATCGAACCAGTAAGACGGCCGGTTCGATGTCCGGTCCGGTTTTCAAAACATTGCTTTTAATAAATACTTATATTAAAATCATGTTCATGAAAATAACTATACACTCAACAGATTGAGGTGAAATATCATCGGGAAAGCTAGCTCCTTGGCTGATACTTCAGCTTATCCCTAAATACGAATATTCATATTCTTCCATATTCATTAGTATTTATATAGGTTTTATAACTTTCGTCTAGATTCCTTAGCGATCCCAATGAATAGATCGAGATTTATCAAATAAGGAACAACTAGATAAGATCATATCAGAGGTAGGATCCGTTTGGTATACAGAGTATACAATTTGGAAATTCCAGTTTAAACACCTTATTAGATCCAGCCTAGACATCACTCCCGTAAATAGATCAATCAATATTTTGAACGGTATCACTGATAAATCTTAACTGCAAATTCATAATAACGACTATGAATATAAATATAAGTTACACTTAAAGCATAATAAGTTCAACTTAACTTATAGAGTTTTTAGACGAAAAATTGGAAAGTCGCGGGTAGAATCTCGACCTGAAAGCTCCTTTTCTTCAGTCTCCTAGATACCTTAGAGCCTCGCTAAAGCGGTCAGAAGCTCAGAAAAACTCGGACTCAAGAAGGGAAATGGCTTCAAGAGAAAGATAGTTGGATTCATGAGTAAATAAGGCAATTTCGACTGATATATATATATATATATATATATATATATATATATATATATATATATATATATATATGTGTGTGTGTGTGTGTGTGTGTGTGTGTGTGTGTGTGTGTGTGTGTGCGTGTGTAATAACTTTCGCATACGAGCTCCGTTTTCTACATTCTTTATTTCCATATGTAGGTATTTCCGAGTACTACAACTTCCCTTTAGATCTCAACACCTAATTCTCACTCTATTTTAAATTCAAATTTTGTATAGAGGTTACACTGTTAAAACCCATGCAAAAATTATAACTCCTTCATACGAACTTCATTCTCGATCGTCTTTAACGAATTTGTATTTACGAGATCTTCAACTCTCGTTTACATTGTTTTGGCTAATAATCATCCAGTTTTAACTCGATTTTTGTGTCGCACATTGTTGTACTATGTCGCACTGAAACTTCGAAAAATATTAACTTGGTCAAACGAAGTCAGATTTAGGCATTCTTTATACCCACATGATCGTTACTACGACTACTACAACTTTCATCAAGATTATTTATCCTTAATAATCTTTAATTTTTAAATCTTTATTTATCGTAATTCGTTAAATTTACGATACAGTTTTATACAAATATTATAAGCCGATAATATTTGCCCATAAAACATGTACGCAATATAACCATCAATTAAATTGTCTAGCCCTAACTTATGGGTGTTACAATTCTCTCACACTTAGAATGATTACGTCCTCGAATCATACAACAACAAAACAGGTCTGGATAATGATCCCTTAAATCTGCTTCCGATCCCCAAGTAATGATTGTTTATATACGTTGCACCCACAGTACTAAATCATCTCATCTTATTGTCTAATACTCATCATAATATTCTAGGTTCCTTTATGACAACATATCAGCCCGTCGGCCTAGTTTCATCATCGAAACATCAATTATGTTGTTTAAAATTTTACTATAAATAAATAGCTTCTTTTCACTGAATTTCCTCACATGAACAATTCGTTATTGATGGAAAACGTAGGTTACAATACAATGCTCTATGTGGAAAAAAATTAACAAATAATCGTATTACGACACATGCAACCCAAAGGATCTATGTCTTTCACATAGAGACAACATATTATGAACTATCAAACTATAAAACCCTAATGAAATCAAAATTTATAAGGAAGCTGTTCACATACCTCTTGATTTGTTGTTGCAAACCAATCTAAAACCTTCTTCAAAGCTTTTGGAAGTGAGTACCACAAGTGTCGTGCCTCTAATGGTTCACACCCAACCCTAGTAACTAGGAGACTTAAAGAGAGAGGAGAAGGGTGAGCAAAAACTTCGGCTATCTCTAGAGAAGAATGGGTCACCGAAATCTGAAGCTATAAGACCCTTTATATAGCTGAAGGAAACTTGTGGACAAAGCTAGGGTTTTTGGGATAAGTCCTAGATTAATTAATATAATAATCAAGCTGTCTTATCTTCCTATTCAAACCCCTTGGACGAAAATTCTAGATGATCCCTAGCCAATTTTCATCCACCCCATCCCATGGGGATTCTAGAGTCTTCCTGCTTCAACTTTCAATAAATAACCAAACATTCCCTACACTTTTAATTAATTCAATTAATCCTGAAATTAATTCTAAATAATTGATGATTAATTCTTAATTAAATATTACTATTTATAATTAATATATTATTTCCATAATATATTAACAAATTCATTTATTGCTATTTATTAATCATATAATAAACCAATAAATCAGTCTCTCTGTCTAAAAGTCATCCTATTCAATTACTAGGTTTGAGGGCAACCCAAAAGGTATTTGCTAATAATTCAAGTATATACTAATTTCAGTTATTGGCTTCGACCCCTAATCCAACAGTTTCCCACTTGGATAAGTCTACAACTACAATTACAGTATAACTTCTAAATTAGACAGCAAAGAGTGCTTTTATAGCAACTGCCGAACTCTAAACTAAACATACATTGGTCCTAAGATAAGTGATCCAATATTCCTTCGTTCTACAAGATATTATACAAACATGAGACATGGATTATAATCAATCTCATTGTCCATGTTTTGTTTCCTGATTTCCTGATTTGTGATGAAGACATAAGCCATCAAATTGAAAACATAAATTGAGTCCTGGCTGGGCCAACACTATAAGTGAACACCAAGTCACTGAGGGGCCCAAAGATATCGATTTTAACGTTAGGGCCAAAGGAACAAATAAACTTTGACTTATATGCTTGTATCTTTTACTCACTAAATCATACATGATACTGCGTTTTATAACATCATGTTACTGTCGCGTTTTTGCGACACAAATGTATAATTGACTTGTAAATTACAAATCGTATATCTTCGTTTCAAGAACACAAGATATTATCGTCTCAAAATTACTCGTTATATAATCCATAAAGTAATTCTCTAAGCATGGGTTTATCCAGTACTTAAATCTTCATTTCTAAGTACTCATGAAAATTGTAGCAATAAAATTGTTATGTCTAACTCCCTTAGACAATCTACAATCTATTTCATGAAAGTCTTAATTCACTAACTACTTCCCAAAGTATGAGAGACTATGGAATTTGAATAATTAAATTATTCAGGAAGTAAAACATGCAAAACGAATCACAAGAATAAATAATTGATAAGGCAGTAAGCAGACTCATAAATAATCTCTATTATTTAATCACCAAAATCAATTACATTTATTTTGTTACAAGTTTCAAACTAATCATCTAACTACTAAAACTAATATCATCTCTTAATCTAATGCTTCTAGCATGTTGATTGTGCTTAACCCTATTCTGACCCTTCGTTAAAGGATCTGCATGATTCTCTTCTGGTGATACTCTCTTCACAATGAGGTGACCTTCTTCTACTCTATGTCTGTATAATGGTACTTTCTGTCGATATGTGTTGATTTGCCATGGTCCCTCGGTTCTTTTATCAAAGCAACCGCACCTTCATTATCGCATAAATGTTCCATTGGTTCATGAATGGTTGGAACTACTCCAAGATCTCCGATGAAGTTCCTCAACCAAGTTGCTTCCTTTGATGCTTCATTGGTCGCTATGTACTCTGATTCATAAGTAGAATCAACCAATGTATCTTGCTTGGAACTTTTCCAAGTAACTGCTCCTCCATTTAATAGAAATACCCAGCCCGACTGAGACCGAAAGTTGTCTCTATCTGTCTAAAGGTTGGCGTCACTATAACCTGTCACTCTCAATATATCAATGCCTCCAAAGACTAGAATCATATCCTTTTTCCTTCACAGATACTTGAGAATGTTCTTCACTGCTGTCCAATGAGCTCTGTTAGGATTTCCGTGATAGCGACTGGCCATTCTTAAAGCAAAGGACACATCAGAGCGAGTATATGTCATAGCGTACATGATCGATCCTACAACCGAAACATAAGGAACTCGACTCATATCAGCTATTTCCTCATCTGTACTTGGGATTTGAGTCTTACTCAATAAGGTATTGCTTTGAATAGGTAGCCCTCCTTTCTTGGAGTTTTCCATACTAAACCGCTTTAGTACCTTATCCAAGTATGTAGTTTGACTAAGTCCAACCAGTCTTTTCTTTCTATCTCTCAAAATTCTTATCCCGAGAATATAAGCAGCCTCCCCTAGATCCTTCATAGCAGAACACTTTCCAAGCCAAGATTTTACTTCTTGCATGGTTGGAATTTCGTTTCCTATAAGTAGTATGTCATCAACATATAGTACTAGAAAAGTTACTATACTCCCACTAGCTTTGACATACACACATGACTCATCCTCACTTCTAGAAAACCCAAACTCTTTGACTTTTTCATGAAAGAAAAGATTTCAGCTGTGAGATGTTTGTTTTAATCCATAGATGGATTTTTCAAGCTTACACACTCTATTGGGAAAATTTGAATCAACAAAAACCTCTGGTTCACTCATGTAAACATCCTCAGCCAACATCCCATTAAGGAATGTGGTTTTGACATCCATCTGCCAAATTTCATAGTCGTGAAAGGCAGCTATGGTGAGCATTATCCTAATAGATTTTATCTTAGCCACTGGTGAGAAGGTCCCATCATAGTCAATCCCTGGGTTTTGACTAAAGCCCTTCGCAACCAGTAGTGTATTGGATGTGTGCACATTCCCATCCATGTTGGTATTCTTCTTGAAGATCCATTTGCAACCAACTGTCTTTTGACCAGGTTCTTGATCAACCAAATTCAAAACTTGGTTGTCATACATGGAGTTGATCTCGCTATTCATTGCCTCTTTCCATTTGGCAACCTTTGGGTTTGCCATTACTTCCTTGTAGTTAGCTGGTTCTTCCAAATTCACCAGTGTACGATCATTGATAAACATATCACCTTCTGCAGTTATATGGAAACCATAAAACTGAGGTAGCATGCTACCGGGAACGACGAAGAGGTAACGAAGTGTCAACTGGATCAAATGGAATTTCTTCCTCTGGTTGAGTGCTAGTGTCTTCCAAGGTCCCTTCATTGGTTGACTCTTGAATTTATTCAAGGTCAATTGTGCTCCCTTTGTCCTCTTTGCATATGAGCTCTCTCTCGCGAAAGAATCCTCCTCATGCTACAAAGACCACGTTTTCACTGGGTCTGTAGAACAAATATCTAAAGGACTTTTGTGGGCAGCCAACTAAAATGCACCTCTCACTTCTGGATTCTAGCTTGTTACGAGTCTCTCGTCTAACGAAAGCTTCACAACCCCAGACTTTGATATGTGCTAACGAGGGAACTTTCCCTGTCCACATCTCGTGAGGTGTTTCAACAACCTTTTTAGTAGGGACAAGATTGAGGATATGGACGACTGTCTCTAAGGCATACCCCCAGAAGGAAATAGGAAGAGTGGCTTGACTCATCATGGAATGAACCATGTCCAACAAGGTTCGATTGCTCCTCTCATCCACACCATTAAGTTGTAGTGTCCTAGGATGAGTCAATTGTGAAACTATTCCACATTCCTTGAGGTAGTCATGGAACTCGATACTAAGATGTTCTCATCCTCTATTAGATTAGAGCATTTTTATCTTCCTGCCTAATTGATTCTTGAGTTCATGTTTAATCTCTTTGAACTTTCCAAAGGTTTTTGATTTATGTTTCATTAAGTAAATATAACCATATATACTATAATCATCAGTAAAAGTTACATAAAACCGATTATCATCTCTTGTGGTGGATCTGAAGGGTCCACACACATCTGTATGTATGAGGTCCAACAAACCCTCACCTATTTCACTAGCTCCAGTGAAAGGTGATTTTGTCATCTTGCCTAGAAGACAAGATTCACATTCATCATTTGGCCTTAGGTCAACTGGTTCCAACACTCCATCCTTTTGTATTTGGGCAATGCACTTCTTGTTAATGTACCCAAGATGACAATGTCACAAGCATGCCTTGTCTAAATCATTAGACGAATCAATGTGAAATATATTTCCTAAGCTATCAACACAAGTCACAGTTTCATACACACCATTACAAGGTAAGGCTTCAAATATAAAAACACCATTTTTATAAACTAGAATTGAACCATTCAAATCATTAAAAGAGTAGATAAAACCTTGTCTAAACAATGTATGAAATGAAATAATGTTTCGTGTCATTTATGACGAATAGCAACAATCTATCAAATCTAAACTAACTTCACTACTAAGCATAAGATGATAAGTCCTAATCTTGGTAACAGGAGAAGATCGCCTATTACCCATGATTAAATTCATCCTCCCTTGCTCTACATCTTCACTTTCTTTTAGCCCTTGCATTTCAAAACAAATGTGAAAACCACATCCTGTATCAAGGACCCAAGAATGAGTAGATTGTGAGTTATTAGTTTGAATAATGTATATACCTACTGACGATGGCTTCACCTTGCCATTCTTTATTTGTTGCAAATATTTGGGGCAACTCCTCTTCCAATGGTCCTTGCCATTGCAATAGTAACAAGTGGGCTCTGTGGGGTCACTAACAGTTGGAATGTATGAGTTGGGATTCGCCTTTGGGCCATTGCTAGATGACCCATCATGGGCCTTATTCTTCCAGTTAGCTATACGAGTAGTATTCCTTTTCTTCCCTTTTCATTATCCAATGGTGATAATGGTAGCATTAGTAGAAGGGGCCAAATTCTTTCCCTTCATTCCCGACTCAGCAGTCTGAAGCAAGTTGTGGAGTTAGGCCAATGTGGTTTTTGTGTTGTTCAGATGATAAGCTAATATGAACTGATCATAACATCTTGGAAAGCAGTTTAAGACCATGTCAATGGCCAACTCCTCGTCAAAGTGCACATTGAGCCTAACAAGGCATTCCACGTATCTTTGCATTCTCTGCACGTGGTTGCAGACAATCTCTCCCTCTTTCATTTTGCAAGCCATGAAGGACTTGACTACTTCATATTTCTCTTGACGATCTCTCGTGTGGTACTTTTCCACAAGGTCATTGTTCATCTCAAATGGCCAGCAGTCGTCATAGAACCTCTGCAATTCAAGAGTCATTGTAGTGACCATGATGCATACAACTTTTGTTGCATCATCGTATTGTTTCGTGTAGGAGGTTAGTTGTTCAGGAGTAGCAGTGGCTTCGTCGATTTCAACGAGATTTTCATCAATGACATATTATTTGCCCTCGAATCGAAGAGCCATATTGATATTGTGCATCCAATCATTGTAGTTGGTGCCATCAAAGGTCACCTTGGACACGATAGAGAGTAGGGAGAAAATCGAGTGGTGGGTAGATGACGATGGAGCAGAAGCATCACCAGGAGTAGAAATCTATAAAGAAAAGAAGGTAGTTTTAGTTAGATGACAATAATCGTTAATATTTTAACCCACAACAAACAATTAAGGGTAGGATCAAAAATAACAGTTCACAACTAAGAAGAGGGACGCCATAATCTTATTGCGAATTTATGAAGGTAGATAAAAGCAATTTACCAATTTCGCACTATGAAATTCCTAGATCTTTTTGAGATTCATTGAATATGTAACACCCATAAAAATCATGCCAAATTTAAACTTTTTAAAACATTCAAAACCAATAATTATTACAAAATTTTGTTTTCAAAATAGTTTAGTGTCAGAGTATCCCATAATCAACTCATGGAAACATAAGGAGGTGTATGATCACGCCTTCGCCTTCCCACGATCATCAGAAGTACCTGAAACAAAATCAACAACTGTAAGCTCGAAGCTTAGTGAGTTCCCCCAATATACCAACGCCATACAACATAATCATATCATATAAACAACAACATGCATAATGAGCCATCAGCCTGACTGGACCGCCTCGCAGGCCATCAGTCTATCTGGACAGTTCTTCGAGCCTTCAGTACGTCTGGACCGCATCTTAGTATTTTAGACTATCCGGACCGCTCGTCGGGACTTTAACCTGACTAATATGCCCTCCCGGGTCTGCAGTCTATCCGGTCCGCCCAGGGTATGTTGGCATTCAGCACAAAGTTGGTCCGCCTCAACCCAACCCCAATCAAACAATCATGTGCACATAAATATCATACACTATCATGTATATACCAGTCAAACCGATCTAACAGATCACTAATCATAGAAACATCCTATAACCAGGATACCGACCTAACCGGTCACTAACATAACATTATCCTATATAGCAGGATACCGACCTAACCAGTCACTAACATAGCATTATCCTATATACGAGGATACCGACCTGACCAGGTCACTAAGCATATCACCATCTTAACTACCAGGATGCAAATCAATAAGCATATCATGCAATAAACCCGGATACAAATCCGAAAAGGGTTGGCATTGGTGCCTTCGACCCTGTTAGTATAGTGAGCACAACTCACCTTACAAGTAGCTCGGGATGATAAAGTCAACTCCTCCAAATACAGCTCCAACTCAAACACCTACATCTACCAATGATCCATTTCCATAAATTCCCAAATTACTAAAATACCCCCAAAAGTCAAACTGGTCAACCCTTGGTCAAAGTTAAAGTCAACGGTCAAGGTCAACAGTCCATGTTGACCCAACTCGTCGAGTGTAGCCCACTGACTCGTCAAGTTCTTCCAGAACTCGAGAAATCGTGAAAACCCTAGCTGACTCGCCCAGTTTCCAGGCAACTCGTCGAGTCCATGCGATGTCCAAATGTCGGGAAAAACCCTAACTAACTCGTCGAGTCTTCTTACTGACTCGCCAAGTTCATGCAAAACCAATACATGCAATCTTCATCCGACTCATCGAGTTGGCCATGCAACTCGTCGAGTCCCTTAAGTCCATTTCTCATCCAGACGTTTTTAAGCTACCCCAAAGCTACAGGTTGCAGATCTAACCTCCTAGGGCATGGTTTCCACGTAAAGTTGCAAACTTTACGTACATGCAAGGTCCTAGTTGCCCAAACTAAGCTAAGGGAGAGGTTTAAGCCAAGGAGAAGGGCCAAAGCTTGCTAAATTCGATGACTTTATGACTAATAGGACTTAGAGGAGTCCAGATCTGAAGTTACAACTTCAGATCATACCCAATACCTGAAATGATCCACAAATATGGTAAAAATGGCCCTAAACCTATGCATGAAGATATCTAGCTAGAGAGAAGTCAAGGTAACGAATTTTTACGTTCAAGATGATGCCAAAATGAAGTAGAGTCAGATCCACAAGATTCTCTTTTCTCCAAGCTCCTTAGACTTCAAGCCTTCTTCACAAAATGCACCTTCCAAGCTTCTTAACACACAAAAATGGAGAGTAGGCGAGATTAGGGTTTTCTGATCTCAAGAGGGACGGTAAGGGAGGCGAATGACCCTTTAAATAGGGTGCAAAACCGTCAAAATTAGGGTTTCTTTTTCCAGCTCCTACTCGTTGAGTTGGGGTCCTCCAACTCGTCGAGTAGACCCCATAAATCACGCCGTCTGATCCGCTTCTACATGACGAGTTGGGGGCATCCAACTTGTCAAGTAGGTCTAAGAATATGACTATAAGCTTTAAATTTTTATACCTGGGAGTCGGGGTGTTACAGAATCTATCAATGACATGTTTAATCTTAGATTATGCTATACTATTTGTGACTGGGATATCGGGGATCACAAACAAAATTTGAATAACCACAAAATATGCTTGGCACACTCGATGTTATTTATCATCTCATTTTAATGTTCCGGTTAACCACTCGCGCTCCATTAATCAATAATAATTTTCGAGATGCCCATTATTGCTCTTTATAGTTACTATTAATGTGCCAGTTAACCACACACGCTCCACTAACTACTATAAAGCATAATGTGCTATTTTATGGATTAACATACTTTTCATATTTTTCCTAAAGTAACTAGGAATGAGATTTTTATTTAAAAAGGTTTAGTTACTTTTTATAGCATTATACTTATTAATGAGGTTATTGTCCTATCAGATCCTTTGTGCTAACGACCCTCCACCAAACAAGGAAGTGGTGGGTGAGAGTGGACACCCTTTCAACTACCATTTGATAGGCAGTTTCCTTATACCGCTTATAGTTCCGCTTTATGAATGAGGCATACTAGTGATCCGACTGACTTATTCTTATATATATATATATATATATATATATATATATATATATATATATATATATATATATATATATATATATATAAATTAATCATATTTATAATATAAGGTTTATTTTAAACATTTTAAAACACTAGGGATTTGACATTAATTATTAGAATTAATCAATATCTAAATTAATCATTTATACATTTAAAAAATTAATTATATTAATCAATTAAATAATTAATCAAGTCAAAGATTTAGCTCCTAATTTGTAGGCTTTTATTTAATTATCAAATATGCAACAAATTTGGATTTGGTAGATATTAAAACAGATAATTGCCAAATAAAATGCATGTAAAACAGATTAGGTAGATAAATTCAAAATTAAAACATATGAAATTTTGTATTTTAAAATAATTAATCAAGTCAAAGATCAATCGAATCACCCACATAAGGTGAGTTCATATCCCCATATTTTTCCAAGCTTTTTAATGTATTAAAAAGGGGGGGGGGGGGAATACAAATACAATTAAAACATAAGAAATTTTGTGTTTTAAAATATAATATACTTATTATGTTTTTCTTACCATTAGTATGTATCAAACCATGAAATTTGTTAAAAAAAAACATGGAAATAAACTTATAAACTATAATAGGTATAGTTTATGGAACATGTGAACTATTTTACAAAGTCCAGGTTAAAACATGGAAATAAACTTATAAACTATAATAAGTATAGTTTATGGAACAAAGGGGTATATTTACAAAATTACCTGTTATTTATAAAAAGGTTTTCGCATTATTACTTGTAAAGTCATTAATCTAGTTTGTGAGACATGTCTTCGTGTACTTACATAAGTACCAGTGGAAGTCTACCTTTATGAACCCGAGTCTCCTAGAGGGAGAGCGTGAGTTTGTGTATAGATCTATATGGGACCAAAAATCCCTCAGCTGTACTGTTAGCTAAAGTTGGACCGGCAGGTCTGCGGGTGACAAACATCATAAACGATATTGGCGTCCGATTCACGTCATATCAATTAGTATGGTCATAAGAACTCATAAGGAGAAAATAATGACATATTTATGTAGTCATAAAAAATCTCAAGAGATACTAACTATGTGATTACTCAGCATATACAATAGGGTTAGATAAAATTGAAGTCCGGTAGACAGTGGAATGTGTGACTTTCGCCTTACTTCCTGTTCCTTGTTTGGTTGTGGGTTTAGGGCAGATTCATCCATGCAACTGTCTGTTCGATCTCGGTTATATACAACTCGTATGTATTAAGTGATCATAGGAGGGTAGTATCGTCGCATCGGGTTTTTAGGGCAAACAAGTCTTCAGCCAGTTTAACTTATCAACAAAACAAGATATCATTAAAGTAAGTATATTAGTTATATTTGTGCTTTTCGGTCTTGGAACAATTAAGACTACAAATCGGTTTTATAGAAAATATAGGATTTTCTATGGTAAACATCGTTATTTTAAGGGTAAACAGTTTTCGATAGAACTTTCTGAAAACAATAACAATTATTACTGAAAACAATGTTTTACAATAGAGTAAGTGGAACTAGGAACTTATTTACAAAAGGTTTTGATACTTATTATCAAACTAGTATAACATAAAGGAACTTTAATGGTTAATTCTGTAATTCCTTAGTTTATACATCAGAATTATATATAAATAATATCTGATAGGCGGTGGAATGTGTGACTTCCGCCTTACTTCCTGTTCCTTGTTTGGTTGTGGGCTTAGGGCATATACACACATTCAACTGTCCGTTCGATATTAGGTTAAATATAGCTAGTATAAACTAAGTGATTGTAGAAGGAACTATTGTGGTTACCATTTTAACAAGAAAATAAAGGATTTTCCTGGAGGAACAGGCGAACTTTTCTAAAGAATAAAGAATATACTTTTTATAACAAAAACACTTATGAACTCACCAACTTTAATGTTGACACTTTTTCAAACCACTTGTATTCTCAGGAACGTTAGTAGACAGGTACCTTTCACGTGTTGCGAAGATGGAGCTTTACGTCTTAACTTTTGTTGTACTTTTAATGTTATTCAAGTAATGTTTTGAACACAATGTAAATATTATATTATCAATACGATGGTTGTTGTTACTTTGATTACTATGATGCATGTGTTGTGATACTGAACATGAAGTCATCCACCCCCGGACGTTTCCGCCGTTCCGGTCTGGGGGTATGACAAATTGGTATCAGAACATTGTTTATAGTGAACTAAGTATATCAACCTGTAAAAGATATACAACTATAAATACAATGGGGCCGAAGTGCTCTGACTAAAAGTATACTTTTAAAATATAACAATATTTTTCTAAAAGTATCGATACATGCATATATATATATATATATATATATATATATATATATATATATACTAGAACAAGTATCACAGTAAGAACTATACAAAAGTATTTGGATGTTGGACACTACAGTTAAACCTGGACAGTTATGTAATCATATATGAGATCAATATAGCCTGATCAACTATATTTATTTGAGATATGACAACATGTGTTTGGGAGTGATTGTGGTATTACAACAAGTCTAAAATTTATCAACCCTATATACCAAGAAATTTTAGAATCAAACATAAAGTCTAAAATACTATAGGAGTATTTTTAGGTACTACAACTAACTTATGTGAAAACTAAAAGACCCTTACTGGTAGGTCTATAATTAATGAGTATATACGTTAAAGTTATATATAGTTGAGATTTTATAGACTTAGAATATGTGATTTTCACTGTACTTCTTGTTCCTTGTTTGGTTGTGGTTTTAGAGTAGGATCCCTTTTTCAAAGGTCTATTTGATCTGGATTATATATAATCTGTATACACTACGTGATTATAGAAAGACTGGTAAGGATCATCCTCGTAAAAATTTACTTTAATAAAAATGTTTTATTAATCTCATATATTCTTTAGACACTTCCATTCTCACACAACCGATATGGTTAGACATTGTAAACAGACAACAGAGAAGTCGAGACAGAACCAAAAAAGGGTTCACAAGGAGAATTTCGAGAAAGGATCGGACGAAGAGAAAGGTACTAGAGAGATCATTAACAAACCTTACCCTATCAGAAACAAACTAGAGAGCACCTTGTACGTCATATTAATTACTAAGAAAACCTAGTGAGTTATTGATTACATTACTCACACTATGTGTTAAGTTTACCATACCTTTCGTCACAACTAGTAACAGTAAAATCAAGAGAGATACTCCCTTCCAAAACTCATGAAACCCGATCAATTTAAGATTTCAATATCTATACCTTATTTTGATAAACTTAACATTTGTACAAAACTTATTTATGCTCTTTACCATGAATGCATCATAGGGATGCAGGTCAAAACATTGAGAACCATACAACAAAACGAGAATTTTTTTATGTATATATAAATAGATAAAGTATAACTAGCAACAACCATAAGTACTTACGATTTCATTTCACATCATATAACAAAATCATGTCTTCACATGGAAATAACCGGCCAACTGATGAAACCCCGATCCTACATATAGACTCCGCTACATTCCAAGCCTCCGTAACAGCTGTTGTGACAGCTGTCATGGCATAATTCAATGCTAACAACCCAAAGGAAAATGGAAACAGGTTCGACACTTCAAACCGTAGTAACAACCAAGGAAACCAATGGGTGCTTACCTACGAGAATACATCAACCCACAGACCTAAGAGCAAGAAACGAAAGTTCTGGAACAAAAAGGAGTGCAATCTCAAAAACTTGCCGAGAGACAACAACCTGTGGCAACCCCTGCAGCCACAACATCTGTTGCTTTGATACCATCCAGTCGGTATGCTGGATCACTACCGAAGTGTTACAAGTGTGACTACCATCATATGGGAGTCTGTCGGAAATTTTATTGCAAGAACTGCAACAGAAATGGGCATACTACCCGTTTCTGTAGGACACCGACTCAACCCATTATTTCAACCATCAATGTCGGGGAAAGACCAGTATCCTATGCATGCGGTGCAACGAGACATTTTAAAAGAGATTGTCCGATAGAGAAGAATGACGAGGAAGCTCGTTTCTATAAAACTCCGACCCAACACATCACTTCAACCACTGATGCTAGTACGATTCAAGTATGCCATGCATGTGGTGAAACGGGACATTTCAAGAGAGATTGTCCAACAGAGGGAAATGACGGAGGAGAAGGAGGAGTCTAACGACAGGACATAGAGAAACAACGAGGAACACCTTTGAGATTTTTGGTACGTTTTCTAAACAACAGTAATTAAACATCAAGTTTTCACGAAAAATATTTGACAATTAAAAATTTAAGATCATAAATTAAAACCTCATTCATATAATAACTAACAACCCTTACAGATGAGCTATGATGGTTTAGTGTATACACAAGGGTCATTTATAATTAAGATTTGTAGGCTTAGAGTGAGTAGTTCCGCTTTATTTCCTGTTCCTTGTCTGTTGTGGATTTAGGGCAGAGTCACTCAGTCGACTGTCTTTCCAATCTTAATTATACATGACTTGTATACACCAAGCGATTATAGAAGGACCTGGTAGGGATCATATTATAAAAGTTCATTATTTTGAATTATCAAAACCCTCGTACTGCAAGTATTCATTAAACGCGGTACAAAATATCCGCAGTAGTAATAACAAGGATAAAACAAAGAGCACTAAAGACATAAACATAGAAAGTATTACCGCTCTAACAAACACTTTTTCCTAATCGACTTAACAACCATTACGATAAGAAGTTCTGATGTCATTCTTAGAAATGGATTGGTTTGGTCCTCACCATACCAATATCCTATGCCACGTAAAGACTCTTCGTTCTAAACGACTGACTAACGAAACTTCCGTCACTCATAACGAAAAACTAGATACGAACCTCAGAATTTTCTCTCGCTTCAAAACTCAGAAGTACCCATGTGAGGGGTACCACTCATTCCTAGCTTATTCCATAGACAAGAAACTTTAAGTGAAAAACAGCGAGGATGTTCTGGAAGTCCGTGACTTCCCGAAGTATTCTCAGCAGACCTTTTGGAAATACCATATATGCAGCAAGTCAAGTTCAAACACAGAGACTAGGGACAAATATGGTTAACCTATCACTGTTAAGTGAATACCCGAGAATGGTATATAATTAAGATTCTATAGAACTAGGATGTGTGCTTCCGCCCTATCTCCTGTTCCTTGTCTGGTTGTGGATTTGGGGCAGAGTCACCCATCCGACCATCTTTACAATCTTAATTATATACGACTTGTATACACGAGACGACGATAGATGAACTAGGTATGAGTCCTACCATGAACTTCAGGACAAAAGCTGCCCAGAGCTACGAGTGGATATCCTACCAGTTGGATAAACGTAGTCAAGTAAGTAAAACCCACACACTCCCTACCGATCAGAACATCAGATCCAACAGTGAAGATCCGTTGGATTGTCAAGCGAGGATCCGAATTCATTAAAGAACGAGAAGTTCAGAAGGAACCGAAGTACCCAATTCTTTCCCAGTTCCTAGTAGTTATTTAGAATCCAAATTTCGGGACGAAATTCCCTTTAACGGGGGGATAATGTAACAACCCGTTATTTTCAGTTAATCAAAGTCAACAAAAGTCAACCCAAGGTCAACAAAAGTCAATCATGTTGTTTTGTTAATTTAATAAAGTTAAATATATTATATTTGATACACTTGAACACTTGGTAAAAGTGTTGTAGAATTTAAGAAGTAGAAACATACAAATTTCTGAGGATCTTCGCAGCCACAAACCCTCGCTTCCTTCTTTTCTCTTTACTTCGGACCACAAACATACCTCGGACTGTACACACCCTTCGAGCCACAAACGGTTCACGACCGTGAACTCCCTTCGCAGCCGTGAACCCTCACAGCTGTGAACTCTCCTCGGGCCGTAAACCCTCGAAATCTTATCTCCTCAGGAAGCGTTTTCTGCCGCAAACTCGCATGTGTATATATATATATATATATATATATATATATATATATATACATATATATATATATATAAAGTCTGGATTTTTCTCTCATTCTTACAACTCTAGCTGGAAACTCACACTTCTCTCTCAAGATCTTCAACTGAAAACCCATTCTCTCCTCAAAAACATGCAAAATTCTCTTAGACACTTGTAAGAAGCACACCTTGATCTTGTAATCAACCTACAAACACTATCAATCTTCCTTCATTTGGGCCGTAAACTCAAGAACACCAAGTCTTCTTGGGCCGTGAACACCCAGCTCGCCGTGAACAACATTCAAGTCTTCTTCGTGTACTTACATAAGCACCAATAGAAGTCTACCTTTATGAACCAGAGTCTCCTAGAGGGAGAGCGTGAGTTTATGTATAGATCTATATGGCACCAAAAATCCCTCACCTCTACTGTTAGCTATAGTTGGACTGGCAGGTCTGCGGGTGACAAACATCATAAACGATATTGGCGTCCGATTCACGTCGTATCAATTAGTATGGTCATAAGAACTCACAAGGAGAAAATAATGACATATTTACGTAGTAACATACTTTTCTTAAACAATCTCAAGAGATACTAACTATGTGATTACTCAGCCTATACAATAGGGTTAGATAAAATTGAAGTCCGGTAGACAGTGGAATGTGTGACTTTCGCCTTACTTCCTATTCCTTGTTTGGTTGTGGGTTTAGGGCAGATTCATCCATTCAACTGTCTGTTCGATCTCGGTTATATACAACTCGTATGTATTAAGTGATCATAGGAGGGTAGTATCGTCGCATCGGGTTTTCAGGGCAAACAAGTCTTCAGCCAGTTTAACTTATTAACAAAACTAGATATTACTAAAGTAAGTATATTAATTATACTTGTGCTTTTCGGTCATGGAACAATTAAGACTACAAACCAGTTTTATAGAAAATATAGGATTTTCTATGGTAAACATCGTTATTTTAAGGGTAAACAGTTTTCGATAGAACTTTCTGAAAACAATAACAATTATTACTGAAAACTGTCACACCCCCAAACCAAGGATGGCGGAAACGTCCGGGGGTGGGAATGACTTCATGTATAGTATCACAACAACGAGTATAATAATGCTCATAGTAAATACAACCATCATAAATATAATTGATAGAGTTACACCATAGTATGATTTTACATGTTTCAAAAACAATTACATTATGATGACAAAAATGTATTAATTGACGTCTTGCGTCCCATCCTCAAAAGCAGTTGATTACCTGTTTCACTGGTTTCCTGAGAATACAAGTAGTTTTGAAAGAGTGTCAACAATTAAGTTGGTGAGTTCATAAGCTTTTGGTTGTAGTGATTGTAAAACCCTTATTTGTAAATGTAACGTATACACAAAAAAAATCCAATATTTTCCTTATAAAATGTTATGTAGTCTTAAATCCCAAGACCGAATGTATGAGTGTGTTTCGTAGTTGCAACGAAGAATGCAGTTTTAAATAGATAAACCCTTTTTAAAGTAGAATTTCCCGTAAACTTTAAGTGTTGTTAACTCCCTATGTGAGTCGTTATAACCATACTACAACTAGATGACCTGCTACAACGTTTCTCAAGCGTTAGAATTTGTTATGAATTTTGTCACCCGTAGACCTGTAGGTCCCGCTGTAGCTAGCAGCAAGGTGTGGGGTGTCAATCCCAATATAGATCTATATACAATTATCACACTCTCCCTACAAGAGATTTTGGTTATAACTTACAGGAATTTTTAACCCGTACTCTAAGAGTACAATTGGAGAATTGTCTCACAACTTACGTTAACGAGTTTACGTGTGGTTTGAGTATAAAACCTTTTTGAGTGGTGGAAATAAATCCCCTCTTTACGTAGTTTGTTTAAAATGATAAATGACTCTTACAATTCAGTAAATCATTTCTGTCATTTAAATGTAACTCAACAGAAAACACATGTAAAAGATAGAGTCATCAAGGATAGACACTTTGCTCAACATGTTACAAAGTGTAAGTAGTAAACTGTTAACTAGTTTTTAACCTTTCTACACTGTTTTAAAATGATCATAGAAAAATCATACGAAGTCGAAAACTGAATCTGTAAACTCTGAGAGTTTAGTAAATGTATCTAGTTTATTCATAATTTTTATTATGATTTTTAGAAGTCTCTAACTTGTGTGAAATTGTTCATATTCGCAGACTGGTCCGAATTTGTTTATGAAATGATAGGCAGTTTTGTAAAAATACCATAAATTGTAGAAAAATCGTATGGAGATGTACAAGTAGTCATTAGAAAGTTATAAATCTGAACTACTTGCATATAAAACAATTTTGAAATATATTAAGTTTAAGATGGTCAAAACAGTCCGTGAATGGGACTCAACTTTTCTGATGAAAGCTGTTGTTTGAGCTTAGTTAAGTTTTTGATGTATTAACTTGTATTCCCCCCCCCCTTACAACTAGAAGAAAACATGAAAATGTAGGGGTATGAACTCACCTTGAGTGATTTCATTAGATGTAGGCTGAAGAGAAAGGGTTTCCAAGTCAAGAACACTTGGTAGGAGCTTGGAGAGTTGAAGATCTAAGAACAATTATGGTGACATTTGTTATGAGAGATTCATAATATGAGTGAAGGAGTGAAGAATGTTCAATGTAGGATGAGAATACTTACTGAATGAGGTTGAGAAGCTCAAAGACAGCCTTGGAGTCTTGAGTTCTTAGAGAGGGAAATGAGAGAGAAGTGTTTGCTTCTTGGTGAGAGAGTGAGTAAAGTGGAAGGGGAGTTGGGGGTTTCTAGCTTTTGATCAAGTTACCAGCTGGAGGAGAGGTGTGAGAGGACAAATAGTTGACTAGGTATGTATGAATAGTGACTGAGGGTTGTCCTATGTGGGTATGGGGGTTAGCTTGAGTCACACTTCATGGAAAACTCAACACTCTAAATCAATATCTCACCCACTAGATATTGTTCTTAAGTTGAGATTTCCCCCAAAATGTGATTAAAATATGAATATATATGGTCTTATATGTCAAAATATAAGTTTGGGTGAAAATCCTACGCGAAAATCATGAAAAACGAGCTTAAAACGCAAAAGTGGTCGAAAACCGGGAGAAGGAAGCGAACCTGCGAGGGTTTCAGAGTCAAAATCACACTTCCGGAGTGAAAGGTGGATGTTCCGAAGTCACCTTTACTATTCCGGAGCGGGTCAGCAGCTTCCGGAGCGGATCAGGGGCTTCTGAAGTGCGAGGCTGTCCGGGGCGAGGTCTTCCGAGACGTGCGAGGTAAGGGCATTCCGGAGTGAAGGAGTCCGAAGCTGAGGGAGGTTCGAAGATGCGAATTTGTCCGGTTCTCAAGAGGGTTCCAGACCAAGAGGGTTCCGAACCAAGAGGGTTCCGGACGAAGAGGGTTCCGGACCAAGTGGGTCCTTTTGGCTTTTCTCCTTTGGTTTTGGGCTGTTTTCGACTGAGGAAGGTACATAGAGAGATTTGGGAGAGATTTCACATACTTGGAGAGATTTGGGAGAGAATTTTCATACTTGGAGAGATTTGGGAGAGAGATAGATACAATGGGAGAGATTGAGAGAGAGTTTGTCGGGAGCCTTTATTAATGTTTTTCTTCGTAGTTCAAAGACCGCAGACTTAGTTAAATCCCATTTTGAGTGTTATACACCCCCGAAGGGCATGTGATAGTGTTTTATAGAGTTGTTACTTCCCTCATTCTGATTAGGGTTTAGAATTTTGAACATTTGAAACTTTCAAGTGTTACTTTGCATTTAAGATTTAGAGTCATACATTAGTAACCATAAAGAAATCCCTAATCATATTAGCACTAGTTGAGTTGACTAGTTTGACTTGTTGACTTTCTTTGACTTTGACTTGACCAGAAAGTGACGGTTGTCACATTATCCCCCCGTTAGAAGGAATTTCGTCCCGAAATTAGCACTTTGACCGGGACTTCAAGAGTTTGGGAAGAGGTGTGGGTATTTTTGTTTCATCTGATCTTCGCTTTCCCAGGTGAACTCGGGTCCTCGTTTAGCGTTCCAACAGACCTTCACTATAGGGATGTGACTCTGTCTTGTTCTCTTGATCTCTCGATCCATGATTTCTACCGGTTCTTCTACGAAGCGGAGACTCTCGTTGACCTCGATTTCCTCGAGTAGGATCACAAGAGTCTCGTCAGACAGACACTTCTTTAAATTTGACACGTGGAAGGTCGGGTGTACGTTGTTAAGTTCTTGGGGTAGCTGAAGTTTGTATGCCACCGGGCCAATCCTGGCAAGGATTTCGAATGGCCCGATATACCTTGGATTTAGTTTACCATGTTTACCAAAACGTATCGTTCCTTTACATGGTGAGACCTTCAGTAGCACCCGGTCCCCAACCTGGAATTCCAAGGGTTTGCGTCGCTTATCGGTGTAGCTCTTTTGTCGATCTCGAGATGCTTTCAGTCTTTCTCGAATTTGAACAATCTTTTCCACAATTTCCCTTATGATTTCAGGGCCAGTGAGGGTGCTGTTAGGGACTTGCCCTTTTGCTAATTGTGTATCTCCCACTTCATCCCAACACAGTGGTGATCTGTACTTGCGGCCATAAAGAGCTTCAAATGGCGCGACCTTGATGCTAGTATGATAACTGTTGTTGTATGAGAATTCAATAAGTGGTAAGTGGGTATCCCATGCTTTACCGAAGTCAATAACACAAGCTCTTAGCATATCTTCCAAGGTTTGAATAGTTCTTTCGCTCTGCACGTCAGTTTGTGGATGGTAGGCCATACTCATGTCTTACCTGGTCCCTAGAGCTTTCTGTAAGGACTGCCAGAACCGTGAAGTGAATCTACTATCTCTGTCAGAGATAACGGATATTGGCACACCATGTAGTCATACAACCTCTTTGATGTACGTCCTAGTCAACTTTTCCATATTGTCGGTCTCCTTTATTGGCAGGAAGTGCGTGGATTTGGTCAATCTATAGACGATTACCCAAATGGTATCAAGACCACCCGTTGTCTTAGGCAGTTTGGTTATGAAGTCCATGGTTATTCGTTCCCACTTCCATTCGGGTATCGTAGGTTTCTGGAGTAGACCCGAAGGCTTTTGGTACTCTACCTTAACTTTGGCACAAGTTAGACACTTGCTTACGTAGGTAGCGATCTCGGCTTTCATGTTCGGCCACCAGTAGAGTTTCTTTAGGTCCAGGTAGATCTTGTCCGAACCGGGATGTACGAAGTATCGAGTTTTGTGTGCTTCGTTCAGGACGACGTCCCTGAACCCGCCGAATTTCGGTGTCCAAATTCGGTTCATGAGATAACGAGCTCCGTCGTCCTTGACTTCTAGATTCTTATCCATTCCTCTTAATGCCTCACCCGCCACATTCTCAGGCTTCAAAGCTTCCAGCTGGGCCTATTTGATTTGCATGGACAGGTACGAATGGATTGTCATGGTTAATGACTTTACTCGGCGACCCGAGTATTCTTTTCGACTTAAGGCGTCAGCTACCATGTTGGCCTTGCCTGGGTGATAACGAATCTCACACTCATAATAATTCAGTAATTCTACCCATCGTCTCTGCCTCATGTTGAGATCTTTTTGATTGAGGATGTGCTGAAGGCTTTTGTGGTCGGTAAAGATAGTACACTTTGTTCCGTAAAGGTAGTGCCTCCAGATCTTTAGGGAGAATACTACTGCTCTCAATTCGAGGTCATGTGTGGCGTAATTGACCTCATGCATTTTTAATTGCCTCGATGCGTAGGCAATGACCTTTCCTCGTTGCATTAACACACATCCAAGGCCCTGGTTTGATGCGTCGCAGTAGACCACAAAGTCTTCGGTTCCCTCTGGCAGGGATAAAATCGGGGCGCTACACAGGGCTTGTTTTAAGGTTTGGAAGGCGATTTCTTGTTTCTCTGCCCAGCTGAAAGTTACACTCTTTTGGGTTAGGGTGGTAAGTGGTTTGGCAATCTTGGAGAAGTTTTGGATGAACCTCCGGTAGTAGCCAGCGAGGCCTAAGAATTGGCGGATTTCTGTAGGCGTCTTTGGTGCTGACCAGTTCTCGATTGCCTTGATTTTGGAGGGATCCACGTGTATCCCTTTCTTGCTAACCACATGGCCGAGGAAGTCCACTTCTCGGATCCAAAATTCACATTTCAAAAATTTTGCATATAATTTCTCCGCCCTTAGTGTCTCCAATACCTGTCATAGATGCTGGCTATGCTCTTCCTTACTCCTTGAATATACCAGGATGTCGTCTATGAAGACAATCACGAACTTGTCTAGGTAAGGCTGGCACACCCGGTTCATTAGATCCATGAACACTGCAGGTGCGTTTGTTAACCCGAAGGGCGTTACTACAAACTCTTAGTGACCGTACCGAGTTCTGAACGCCGTTTTGGGAACATCCTCCTCCTGAACCCGTAGTTGATGGTATCCAGACCTCAGATCGATCTTTGAGAAGTAAGAGGCTCCTTGGAGTTGATAAAATAGGTCATCGATGAGGGGTAAGGGGTATCGGTTTTTGATGGTAAGCTTATTTAGCTCGCGGTAGTCGATGCACATGCGGAAGGATCCATCCTCCTTTTTCACAAACAGAACTGGTGCTCCCCAAGGCGAGAAGCTGGGTCTAATGAACCTTTTGTTCAGCAGTTCGTTTAGTTGGCTGGATAGTTCTTGCATCTCGGCTGGCGCTAGACGGTAGGGCGCTTTGGCTATGGGGGTAGCTCCGGGGATTAGATTGATTCGGAATTCGACTTCTCGTACGGGTGGAATTCCGGGAAGGTTTTATGGGAATACGTCCGAGAATTTACAGACCTCCGGAATGTCCTTGATGTTTTTCACCTCTTGTTTCTTATCCACTACGTGGGTTAAGAAGGCGTGGTATTCCTTACGAAGATACCTTTGGGCTTTGGCGCACAAGATGATTTGTAGGTTTGCACTAGGTTTGTCGCCATAGACGACAAGAGTTTCGCCACTCGGCAGATTAAGGCGTACGACCCTTTCGTAACACAGAATGTCAGCACGATTTGAGCTTAACCAATCCATGCCAATGATGATGTCAAAGCTTTTTATTGAAACCGACAATAGATCGATTTTGAATGAGTGATTGTGTAGAGTGAGGGTACACCCTGAGTATATGTCGTTAGTGCTTTCTGTCTTTCCATTTTCCATTTCTACAACGTATGTATCTTTTAGTGATTGGGGATTTTGTTTTAATAATTGTTTGAATTTGTGGCTAACGAAACTTCTCTTCGCTCCACTATCGAACAATATGCATGCATATGAGTTATTGAGGAGAAACGTACCGGTAACTACCGTGGGATCCTCCCTTGCTTCTCCCTGCCCTAAGGCCAAGATCCTTCCGACACCGTCGGTGTTTGCGTTTCTAGCTTTTGGGAAGTCCCTTTTGTAGTGCCCAGTTTCCCCGCAGCCGTAACAGGCTCGACTTGCTCCGGTATTGGTGGCCAGGTTGGCTTGTTGGGCAGACGCCCTGCAGAAACGGGCGGTATGCCCCTTTTTGTTACAGCTTTTGCAGTGCATTTCTCGACAAGGACCGTTGTGGTGAAAGTTGCACTTGTTGCACTTAGGGAGGGTTCCAGCATATTGTCTCAGTGGTGCTGGAGTGGAAGGAGTAGTGGTAGCATGGATGGTAATAGTTTGTTGCTTCTTGGCGGGGTCCTGCGCCGGTTGCTTTTTTTATTATCCCAGAACTTCCTCTTGTTGTTCCCTCCTCTTGCTTGATCGGAGGTGGTTGTCACAGTGACATGGCTGGCCTGATGATCAATGAGTTGTTGTGGCAATTCCTTGGCACTGTCGAAGGTAGTTGGCCGTGAGGCCAACACGCTATTTTGAATCTGGGAAGATAATCCCCAGATATATCATTCCACCTTCTTGCTTTCCGGAGTGACCATCGCCGGACAGAGGAGTGCTAGATCATTGAATCGGGCAGTGTAAGATGCAAGGTCAGAGCCCGTCATCTTGAGACTCCACAATTCTTGCTCTAATTTTTGCACTTCACCCCTTGGGCAATACTCCTTCAGCATCATAGTTTTCAAGTCTTCCCAGCTTATCGAATTAGCCACATCGAGAGTTAGAGATTTTACGTGGCCGTTCCACCAAGTAAGGGCCCTGCCGGTAAAAGTGCAAGCTGTGAATTTGACTTTGTTTGCTTCGGGGCACGCACAGATCTCGAAGACAGGTTCGGTCTTCTCGAACCACTGCATCAAAGCGATGACTCCCCCGCTACCATTGAATGAATCGGGTTTGCCATTAGTGAAGTCCTTATAGGAACACTCTCTCGAACGCCCTTGGCTATCTCCTTGAGTGGAGTTATTAGTACCACTCCCTGTTCTCCTGGCACCGTCAGTGCTGATTTGGGACATAGCAGCTGCCACCGCGGCCGTAATCGCAGCCTGGAACATAACAGGATCATACTGGGGAGGCGGCGGTGGTGGATTTGTTTGCGTTCCGCCAGTGCGTCTAGCAGACCTACGAGGTGGCATCTTTCTGTCATAGAATTTTAAAGACGAAATGAGTATAAGTCTTTTAGTAATGGTTATTAGTCGGGTGTTGTAAAACTAGGTTATAAGTTTTCAAGTATAGTATTTCCTGATTTTTCGAATGTTGCAAACAATTCATAGTAGAAGTCTATATGAATAAACTCATGAATTTAGTAGTAATGACTCAATGAAATCTTGTAATCTTTGTTCCATGGCTGATCCGCTCATAAGACCACTCAATGTATACTAGTTGTATGTAACTAAGGTTCAATAGACCGTCAAACTAAATGAGTCTGCCCTGAGCCCACAACCAAACAAGGAACAAGATCCAAGGCGGACTCACCATTTCTAAGTCGATTGCCTCTTAATTACATATAACCTCAAGGTATATATTAAATAATCTTAGAGTTACCATAAGCAAATTGTTTGTAATGCTATGTTTTGCAATCTGAGATAAACTCCCAATAAAGAAAAATGCATGCCAATTTTCATTGATACAATTTAGTACGTGTTCTTAGGAAAATTTGACCTTATAGAAGGTGTACATTGTATCAACATAACAGAAAAATTTGAGAGCGCATAGACCCTTCGACTAGTGTAATCACTTAGACACAGGGTCAAAACTAATTGCAGAAAAGAGTAGTCCCAACACATACTCGTAAACCTAATTTATAACAAAACGTGAGTAGTTACAAGCACTACTCGAGGTGGGTGGTATCAGCTAGTCCCTTGCGGCCTTGAAACCAGGTCGAGGCTCCCTGTAGCTCCGCAATTCGACGTTCGGCCGCGATCACTCTCTCCTCGAGAGCCGCGTGCCTTATCTGGTACTCCCTTACCTCCGCCCGAGCGGTGGTAAGGTCCTCGATGAGTTAGTCCATGGGATAGAAGTCTCTTTCCAAGTCCCTAGTATGAGCATCTGAGGCTTCTACAACAACGTTGAGATCCCGAACTTGATTCGCCATTTCCCTATTCTGGTCCCCTAGGCTCGTGATTTGCTGGATCACGACTGGGAGAGCTCTGTCAGCCGGTACCCCATGACTGAGGTTGTAGTAACCCCGTTAATCGCCAAATGGTGATCGTTGTCGTTGTTGACGGCTCAATTTCTCGATCACTATTGCCCAACGAGGCTCAGGCCCTTTGTAGCCAAAACGGTTCGCAGGCACCCTAGCGATGTAAGGAGGGTTGATGACTTCCTCCTCCGGATCCTCCTCTTCTTCTTCGTCCTCCAATTCTTCTTCTTCTTCATCCTCTTCGGGGTCTTCTTCGGGCTCCTCCTAGAAATACTTCCTCGGGATCCTCTTCCGGTTCTGCTTCTAACCAACCACCATTCCCCTGGTTCGGAAAGTAGGGGTCTCCGGGTAAATGAAATCCTGCCATGTCGTCTGTACGAGAATAGGGGTGTAAGAGGAACATAATGAATCTAGAAATATTATGCTTAGTTAACATAAAATACTCCTATAGTATTTTAACGGTTGTGTTTGATTCTTAATGTGGTTCTTGTATGGGTGTTGGTAAGTTGATAAACTTGTTGTCCACTATGACTATCCCCCGACATATACTAGTCACTTCTCGGACGAATATAGTTGATCATGCTATATTCCTCCCAGACTTGATTGCATATCCCAAGGCATATTCACATTGCACAACTCCTCTATTTTTAACTTTTGCGTTTTCCTTAGACGTGACACTATACCGGTATGCATGTATGTACTTATACTTTTTCATAAAAATAACGCTTTTACTATTTTTAAAAGTATATTTGTAGGGAAAACCTTTAAATCAGAGAATCTTAGTCCCTTTGTGTTTATAGTTTGTAAATCTTATGTGGTTTGATATACTATGTTCACTATAAACAATGCTCTGATACCAATCTGTCACACCCCCAAACCAAGGATGGCGGAAACGTCCAGGGGTGGGAATGACTTCATGTATAGTATCATAGCAACGAGTATAATAGTGCTCATAGTAAATACAACCATCATAAATATAATTGATAAAGTTACACCATAGTATGAGTTTACATGTTTCAAAAACAATTACATTATGATGACAAAAATGTATTAATTGACGTCTTGCGTCCCATCCTCAAAAGCAGTTGATTCCCTGTTTCACTGGTTTCCTGAGAATACAAGTAGTTTTGAAAGAGTGTCAACAATTAAGTTGGTGAGTTCATAAGCTTTTGGTTGTAGTGATTGTAAAACCCTTATTTGTAAATGTAACATATACACAAGAAAAATCCAATATTTTTCTTATAAAATGTTATGTAGTCTTAAATCCCAAGACTGAATGTATGAGTGTGTTTCGTAGTTGCAACGAAGAATGCAATTTTAAATAGATAAAACCCTTTTTAAAGTAGAATTTCCCGTAAACTTTAAGTGTTGTTAACTCCTTATGTGATTCTTTATAACCATACTACAACTAGATGACCTGCTACAACGTTTCTCAAGCGTTAGAATTTGTTATGAATTTTGTCACCCGTAGACCTGTAGGTCCCGCTGTAGCTAGCAGCAAGGTGTGGGGTGTCAATCCCAATATAGATCTATATACAATTATCACACTCTCCCTACAAGAGATTCTGGTTATAACTTACAGGAATTTTTAACCCGTACTCTAAGAGTACAATTGGAGAATTGTCTCACAACTTACGTTAACGAGTTTACGTGTGGTTTGAGTATAAAACCTTTTTGAGTGGTGGAAATAAATCCCCTCTTTACGTAGTATGTTTAAAATGATAAATGACTCTTACAATTCAGTAAATCATTTCTGTCATTTAAATGTAACTCAACAGAAAACACATGTAAAAGATAGAGTCATCAAGGATAGACACTTTGCTCAACATGTTACAAAGTGTAAGTAGTAAACTGTTAACTAGTTTTTAACCTTTCTACACTGTTTTAAAATGATCATAGAAAAATCATACGAAGTCAAAAACTGAATCTGTAAACTCTGAGAGTTTAGTAAATGTATCTAGTTTATTCATAATTTTTATTATGATTTTTAGAAGTCTCTAACTTGTGTGAAATTGTTCATATTCGCAGACTGGTCCGAATTTGTTTATGAAATGATAGGCAGTTTTGTAAAAATCACCATAAATTATAGAAAAATCGTATGGAGATGTACAAGTAGTCATTTGAAAGTTATAAACCTGAACTACTTGCATATAAAACAATTTTGAAATATATTAAGTTTAATATGGTCAAAACAGTCCGTGAATGGGACTCAACTTTTCTGATGAAAGCTGTTGTTTGAGCTTAGTTAAGTTTTTGATGTATTAACTTGTATTCCCCCCCCTTACAACTAGAAGAAAACATGAAAATGTAGGGGTATGAACTCACCTTGAGTGATTTCCTTAGATGTAGGCTGAAGAGAAAGGGTTTCCAAGTCAAGAACACTTGGTAGGAGCTTGGAGAGTTGAAGATCTAAGAACAATTATGGTGACATTTGTTATGAGAGATTCATAATCTGAGTGAAGGAGTGAAGAATGTTCAATGTAGGATGAGAATACTTACTGAATGAGGTTAAGAAGCTCAAAGACAGCCTTGGAGTCTCGAGTTCTTAGAGAGGGAAATGAGAGAGAAGTGTTTGCTTCTTGGTGAGAGAGTGAGTAAAGTGGAAGGGGAGTTGGGGGTTTCTAGCTTTTGATCAAGTTACCAGCTGGAGGAGAGGTGTGAGAGGACAAATAGTTGACTAGGTATGTATGAATAGTGACTGAGGGTTGTCCTATGTGGGTATGGGGGTTAGCTTGAGTCACACTTCATGGAAAACTCAACACTCTAACTCAATATCTCACCCACTAGATATTGTTCTTAAGTTGAGATTTCCCCCAAAATGTGATTAAAATATGAATATATATGGTCTTATATGTCAAAATATAAGTTTGGGTGAAAATCCTACGCGAAAATCATGAAAAACGAGCTTAAAACGCAAAAGTGGTCGAAAACCGGGAGAAGGAAGCGAACCTGCGAGGGTTTCGGAGTCAAAATCACACTTCCGGAGTGAAAGGTGGATGTTCCGAAGTCACCTCTACTATTCCAGAGCGGGTCAGCAATTTCCGGAGCGGATCAGGGGCTTCCGAAGTGCGAGGCTGTCTGGGGCGAGGTCTTCCGAGACGTGCGAGGTAAGGGCATTCCGGAGTGAAGGAGTCCGAAGCTGAGGGAGGTCTGAAGATGCGAATTTGTCCGGTTCTCAAGAGGGTTCCAGACCAAGAGGGTTCCGGACCAAGAGGGTCCTTTTGGGTTTTCTCCTTTGGTTTTGGGCTGTTTTCGACTGAGGAAGGTACATAGAGAGATTTGGGAGATATTTCACATACTTGGAGAGATTTGGGAGAGAGATAGATACAATAGGAGAGATTGAGAGAAAGTTTGTTGGGAGCCTTTATTAATGTTTTTCTTCGTAGTTCAAAGACCGCAGACTTAGTTAAATCCCATTTTGAGTGTTATACACCCCCGAAGGGGACGTGATAGTGTTTTATAGAGTTGTTACTTCCGTCATTCTGATTAGGGTTTAGAATTTTGAACATTTGAAACTTTCAAGTGTTACTTTGCATTTAAGATTTAGAGTCATACATTAGTAACCATAAAGAAATCCCTAATCATATTAGCACTAGTTGAGTTGACCAGTTTGACTTGTTGACTTTCTTTGACTTTGACTTGACCAGAAAGTGACGGTTGTCATAAAAACAAGGTTTTACAAAAGAGTAAGTGGAACTAGGAACTTATTTACAAAAGGTTTAATACTTATTATCAAACTAGTATAACATAAAGGAACTTTAATGGTTAATTTTGTAATTCATTAGTTTATACATCATAATTATATATAAATAATATCCGATAGGCGGTGGAATGTGTGACTTCCGCCTTACTTCCTGTTCCTTGTTTGGTTTTGGGCTTAGGGCAAATACACACATTCAACTGTCCGTTCAATATTAGGTTAAATATAGCTACTATAAACTAAGTGATTGTAGAAGGAACTATTGTGGTTACCATTTTAACAAGAAAATAAAGGATTTTCCTGGAGGAATAGGCGAACTTTTCCAAAGAATAAAGAATATCCTTTTTATAACAAAAACACTTATGAACTCACCAACTTTAATGTTGAAACTTTTTCAAACCACTTGTATTCCCAGGAACGTTAGTAGACAGGTGTAACAACCCATTTTTCAAGTCCAAAAATTTCGATTTTTTGTATACAACATAGAAAACATTCATAAGAAAATATCATGAAGTCATATCATTTCGTAAAAACCATAATCTCATGTATGAAAATCATATCATAAAAGTAGTGACGATGTCATAGTACAATCCCAAGAAATCTCATAATGCGGAATCCAATGTGTGTATGATGTGCAGCTACCGCGCCGGCTCCTTCCCCTTCGTTGAAGAGGTACCTGAAACAAAACTGAAAACTGTAAGCACGAAGCATAGTGAGTTCCCCCATCATACCACATACCATACAAACACATGACATACATACTGCCAGGCATATCTGAGTGCCCGATCAACCCTTTCGGTCCTCTCGACCGGTGACCTTGCCTAGCATTTCTGGGTGCTGGCCTACCCCTTCGGTCCTCTCGACCGGTGACCTCGCCTAGCATTTCTGGGTGCTGGACTACCCCTTCGGTCCTCTCGACCGGTCTATCACATACAGTCACGTAATCATAATCTAACATAGCTGGGTACTAAGCTACCCCTTCGGCCCTATCGGCCGGTAACTTGGGGACTATTTTCCCCCTACTACTACCATCATCACGTAACATCATATCATGCTAGCACATAAACATAACAGGTAGTAGCAAATCTAGATGAATATCACAAAGACAATCATCGAACATACAACTCCTACTGGTGGGCCGACATTGTGGCCGTAGACCCACCGCTACTGGAAGGTAACTCACATCGATGTTGTGTAGTGCCTGAACTGTCCTCGACATGAAGGTCGGCCCTCCTCGACTCCTCAATCCCTACACGACAACCTTCAAGTCATCAAACCGAACATACAACCCAACCAGGGTCAATACCAAAACCAGGCAAGTCAACATTGGTCAAAGTCAACGCCCAGTTGACCTGACTCGCCGAGTTGGTCTACCAACTCGTCGAGTCCATGCTCCAATAACCCGATCCAACCCCGTCACCACTCGTCGAGCCTTGCGAGAACTCGTCAAGTTCTCCTTCATTCAAACCATCGGAACCATCTTCATCCAACTCGCCGAGTTCTTCCTTCAACTCGGCGAGTTCATCTCCCTCATAAGAACGTGTCCAGTCTATCACTCGCCGAGTTGTATGAACAACTCGTCGAGTCCATCTTCAAAGGTTGGGAGATTGCCTTGGACTCGCCGAGTCTGTTTATACACTCGTCGAGTCCCATGATTCCCAGGTCCCTTTACGAGTCTAAACATTTACGGGACTTCTTTCC
Source organism: Lactuca virosa (assembly GCF_052849685.1). Taxonomy (NCBI): domain Eukaryota; kingdom Viridiplantae; phylum Streptophyta; class Magnoliopsida; order Asterales; family Asteraceae; genus Lactuca; species Lactuca virosa. The sequence continues at coordinate 120,673,761 of NC_136430.1, read as the reverse complement.
CGAACCACTAGTCCAACCACATAACAGATTTAGTGGTCACTACACACCGACTCGCCGAGTTCCAAGAACAACTCGTCGAGTCCCTTCTTGACCCTTACTATACAGTCGATTTAAATGGGTCTTAACATGCCAAAACCATAGATCTGGCTTCCTAATGTCCATTTTATACGTAAAGTTCCAAACTTGGTGCACATGCATGGGGTCTTTGGCTCAAAAATCCGTAAAAGGTGCTCTACAATGTGCATGGGGCTTTCATGGCCATCTAGTTGGCACCTTTATGCCATGAGACCCCTCCAATGACTCAGATCTGAAAGTAGAACCCCATGAATCACCTCACAAATCCGAAAATGGCTTAGAAAGCCCTAAATGCACCCAAAATCTAAGCTCTAAAGATGAACAACCAAATGGAAGACCAAAACAGGGGGCATTTACCTTGATTGAGCTGAAGATGGAATAAGATCTCTGGATCTACAAGCTCCAACTCGAATTCCCAAGCTTCTTCCTTCCTTTCAAGCTTCACAAACCACCCAAAAGCACCAAAAATGGCCTTAGATCACTCAAAGCGGCTAGGGTTTCGATATGAGGTGTTTTGGGAGCATAAGGGACGATGGAGGCTGCAATAAGACGTTTAAATAGGGTGCAAACCCTCAAATTTAGGGTTTCACCCAAACAGCACCTACTCGCCGAGTCAGTCCCCGACTCATCGAGTAGGTCACTTAAACTTCCCGCGGATCCCGTCTCTACTCGACGAGTTGGGCCATCAACTCGTCGAGTCCCAGAGAAAATACATAAAATTCATAAATAAAATACATACCAGTAATCCGGTGTTACAAACCTCCCCCACTTATTTTAGACTTCGTCCTCGAAGTCTACTGCTGAACCTGGAAAAAGCTCGGGGTAGTGCTCCCTCATCTCTTCCTCCAGCTCCCAAGTCCATTCCGATCCCTTGCGGTGCTGCCATTGCACCTTCACCAGCTCCACCTCTTGTTCCTCAGGTCCTTCGACTTCCTGTCGAGGATCACCACTGGCCGCTCGACGTAATTCAGGCTGTCATCCACCTGAATGTCCTCCAAGGGTACCACCGCCGAGTCGTCCACCAGGCACTTTCGTAACTGGGAGACGTGAAACGTGCTGTGGATCTGACTGAGTTCCGCTGGCAGATTCAGCCTATACGTCACCTTGCCCACCCGGGCTATAAACCTGAAGGGTCCAATATACCTGGGGCCCAGCTTGCCTCGCTTCCTGAATCGGATGACGCCCTTCCATGGCGACACCTTCAGGAGGACCATATCCCCGACCTGGAACTCCAGGTTCGAGCGGCGCTTATCGGCATAACTTTTCTGCCGACTCTGAGCAGTCTGAAGCCTGCTCCTGACCTGCTGAATCCTCTCTGTCGTCTTGAACACCAGTTCAGTGCTCCCCATGACCCTCTGACCCACCTCACCCCAACATATCGGGGTCCTGCACTTCCTCCCGTATAGCATCTCAAAGGGAGGACGATCGATACTCGTGTGATAGCTGTTGTTGTAAGAGAACTCGGCTAATGGAAGATAGGTATCCCAGCTACCACCAAAGTCTAGAACGCATGCCCGCAGCATATCCTCCAAAGTTTGGATGGTCCGCTCACTCTGACCGTCCGTCTGCGGGTGGAACGCTGTGCTGAAGTGCAGACGAGTACCCAACTCGTCGTGAAACTTCTTTCAGAACCTGGAAGTAAACCACACGTCTCGGTCTGAAATCACCGAAACTGGCACTCCGTGCCGAGATACTACCTCTCGGATATAGATGTCGGCCAACTTCTCGGCCGAAATGCTCTCCTGGATCGGTATGAAATGGTCACTCTTGGTCAACCGATCCACGATCACCCAAATCGAATCCACTCCCCCGTGTAGTCCTGGGAAGCTTGGTGATGAAGTCCATAGTAATATCTTCCCATTTCCACATGGGAATGTCTAATGGCTGCATCTTGCCGTGTGGCCTCTGGTGCCTGGCCTTGACCTTCCTGCAGGTCAAGCACCGCTCTACGTAATAAGCTATGTCCCGCTTCATGCAGGGCCACCAGTAAGCGGGTCGAAGATCTCTGTACATCTTTGTTGCCCCGAGATGAATCGAGAATCAGGATTTGTGCGCCTCCTCCATCAGAACCTGGCGCACACCCCCATGGTAGGGAACCCATACCCTACGATGTAGAGTCAATAATCCTCGGCTGTCGTAGTCGAAGGAGGAAACCTGTCCCACAATACGCTCGCTCTTTCGATGTTCCTCCTTCATAGCCTCCTGCTGGGCCTCTCAGATCTTCTCCAACAGTGGAGTCACTACTGTTATCCGCATGCAGATGTCTCTGATCGGCGCTGCCGTACGACTAAGCGCATCGGCCACTACATTGGCCTTCCCCGGGTGGTAAAGGATCTCACAATCATAATCCTTCACCACATCTAACTACCGACGCTGCCTCATGTTCAGATTCGGCTGATCCATGAGGTATCTCAGACTCTTATGGTCCGTGTAAATGGTACATCGAACCCCATTGAGATAGTGTCGCCAAATCTTGAGGGCGAAGACGACCGCCCCCAACTCCAAATCGTGCGTCGGGTAGTTCGCCTCGTGGGGCTTCAAATGCCTCGAGGCGTAGGCGATGACATGCCCTCTCTGCATCAGTACTGCGCCCAAGACCGAAATAGACGCGTCGCAATATACTACAAAATCCTCCATGCCCTCTGGCAGGGCTAAGATCGGCGCCTCACACAATCTCTGTCTCAGTGTCTTGAACGCTGCCTGCTGCTCAGGCCCCCAACGAAAGACTACGACCTTCTTCGTTAGTCGAGTCAAAGGTACGACTATCTTGGAGAAATCCTGGATGAATCTCCGTTAATAGCCGGCTAATCCCAGGAAACTCCGAATCTCAGATGGAGACTTCGAAATATCCCATCTCATCATGACCTCCACCTTGGCCGGGTCGACCAGAATACCGTTCTGGTTGACAAGGTGCCCAAGAAACTGCACCCCGCACAACCAGAACTCACACTTGGAGAACTTGGCGTACAAGCTCTCCCTCCTCATAGTATCCAAAACCTCTCGCAGATGCTACTCATGCTGCTCCTGCGTCTTGGAGTATACCAGGATATCATCAATAAAAACTATCATAGACCGATCCAGCATCGATCTGCACACGTGGTTCATGAGGTCCATGAACGCGGTAGGAGCATTGGTGAGCCCGAAGGGCATCACCACGAACTCGTAGTGGCCATAGCGAGTCCGAAAAGCAGTCTTCTGTACATCCTCATCCCTGACTCGCATCTGATAGTAGCCTGATCGCAAGTCTATCTTGGAAAACCAAGATGCTCCCTGAAGCTGGTCGAACAAATCATCTATCCTCGGGAGTGGGTAACGATTTTTCACCGTTACCTTGTTTAGCTCCCGGTAATCTATACACATGCGATGCGACCCGTCCTTCTTCTTGACAAACAGAATCGGGGCTCCCCAAGGCGAGCTACTCGGCCTGATGAATCCCTTGTCTAGCAGCTCCTCCAGCTGCGTAGACAACTCCTGCATCTCGGGAGGAGCCAACCGATATGGTGCCCTGGCTACCGGAGCCGCACCAGGGACTAGGTCGATCCTGAACTCCACCTGTCGCTCCGGAGGTTTCCCAGGAAGCTCCTCTGGGAACACATCCGCGTAGTCTCGCACCACCGGAACATCACTCACCGTCACCTTACCCGCCTCCCGGGTATCCATAACATAGGCGATATACCCAGCGCATCCCTGCTGTAGGTAGCGCCTAGCCCTCGCTGCTGAACATAATGTGGGTCCACGCTGTGGCCTCTCGCTGTGGATCACCAACTCTCCCCCACTTGGGGTCCTGACTCGCACTAACTGCTATGCGCAGTCTATCACCGCCCCATTGGGGCTCAACCAATCCATGCCTATAATCACCTTGTTCCCACGTAACGGAATGGGAACCAAGTCCACCAGGTAGCGCTCCTCGAATAGCCTCAGAACACAATCCCTGTAAACTGCTGATGCTCGCACCGATCGGTCATCGGCAATCTCAACCTCTAAAGGGAAATCCAACATGTCCGAAGACTCAGGGAACCTCTTGCTAAGTGAAAGAGAAACAAAAGATCGAGTGGCACCTGAATCGAACAACACCTGCACTGGGATACCGTTCACATGGAACGATCCTAAACAAGACATACCATATGGCACATCAATATCATAGGAAACATAAAATAAAAGCTAGAAGGAAGAAATCATACCCGTCACCACATCGGGTGCGGCGCGTGCCTCCTCGGTAGTCAACTGGAAGGCCCGACTCCTTACCACTGGAGCCTCTGTCTTGCCCTGCCGGCCGTCAGTAATCCGCAGGGTCGCTGGAGCTGGCGCCTTCACTGACGCTGCTGCTGTCAACTGAGGGCAATTGGCCTTTTTATGGCCTCGCTGGTTGCAGTGGAAACACAACAACTCTGATGTCTGGAAAGTGGGCGCAGGGGCGGTATAATCCTTGCTGAAGTGTACCGTCTTGTCGCACTTGTAGCAGCCTGATGATCCCATCCTACAAATCCCCTCATGAGTGTTGCCGCACTTTCCGCAGCGGCCCCGACCCTGCTGGCCCTTCGACCTTGAGTCGGATCCCTTGGGCTTCTTCCCCGAAGCCCCAATAACCTGTCCCTCCCCTACCTTCCTCTTACGGATATGTTCCAAATCAATCTCTCTCTCTCTCTCTCTCTCTCTCTCTCTCTCTCTTTCTCTCTTGCCCTGGTGATCATGGAATCCAGGGTAGGACAAGCTGAAAAGCTGACATGCTCCTGAATATCGGCTCTCAGCATGTCGTGATAGCGGGTCCTCCTCATATCCTCATCTCCCGCATACTGGGGTACCAATAAAGCCCTCTCTCGGAACTTGGCGGTGATCTCCGCCACTGTCTCAGTCGTCTGCCTCATATCCAGGAACTCCCGGGCCAATTGCTGGAGCTCCACAGCAGGTACGAACTCAGCCCTGAACCGGGTCACAAAAGTCGGCCATGTCATAGCCTCAATAGCCGAGGCTCCCAGAGAGTCACCAACTGACTCCCACCAATCCCTGGCCCTGTCCCTCAAGCATCCTGCCGCATATCGAACCTTCTATCCCTCGGGGCAAAAGCTAGTCAACTGTGCAGACTCAATGTCTGCAATCCATCGTCTGGCAACAATGGGGTCCTTCGCCCCATGGAAATCCGGCGCACCACTGCCCCTGAAGTCCTTAAAGGACAGCGTGCGTGATCCTGACTGGCTGGCCGCCATGTCACTCTTGAACGCCCTGAGTCGATCCTCCATCAACTCAATGATCCCTTCCTTGATCGACCCGAAAATCACCGGGGTCGACTCAAGGATACCTCTCGTGATCTCAGAAGCAATGAACTCACGTAGTCCCTCATCAATTGGCTCGGTACCTGCTCCCGTACCTGATCCTGAACCTCCTCCTTCATGACGTGTGATCATCACCATTCTGAAACATAACACATAACTGTCAGAATCATATATAAACCTCGGGATGTATCATACACTCTACAAGTTTCCTGGTTCTATCTCGGCCTTCCTTGACTCGAGTACGGATCCTCTGCTTTCAGTAGTACGGGCCCATACTACCTTCCACATCTATCCATACTTTCCTCAAGGATTGCTTCGACTTCACCAAGTCCCTTCTACTACTGTTGCACTCTTTTCTAATCTCGTCCTAGGCTTACCCTAGGGTAACTCTCCGACCTACTCTCCGCCATCAGCTGCATAAGGAACCTTGGCTACCTTTACCTAACTAGCTTGCGAATACCATTACATATTAGTAAGACCAGATAATTCTTCGAATGAAAGGTCCTACCCCACAACGGTTGAACTCAAACAAGAGCTGCGCAGTACAGACATACCTAACCTTCTGAAATTATTTCGTCCTTGCAATATGTAACTTAACGTATTCGTTTGCTAGTTAGCTAAAAATAACTAGAACTCCCGAAGCACAAAGCAATAGCATTCGGGCATTGAGTAACCCATTCCAATCATCCTCTATCCAAGCTATCACATAACTGATTAATCAGTAACATCTTGCAGCTCAAAAACACATATAGCATGCATATCAGGCATCGTCCTAGATCCTTAGCCCTAATCTAGCATGCAATTCTCATAATCATATCATATCATAACATGTATGGGTATCTTGGGGAAAACTAACTTGAGCTCGACCGGTCGCGCACATCACACATCTTGTTCTCTTTCAAAGTTCTTTTCTCTTTTCAAACTTCTTTTACAAAAATGATTTTCCTTTTTCTGAAAAATTTTATACCAAGTCCTCAGTTTGAGTCCAGACACACTCAAGAGTGTGATCGAATCCCTCAAACCAAGGCTCTGATACCAACTTGTAACATCCCATTTTTCAAGTCCAAAAATTTCGATTTTTGGTATACAACATAGAAAACATTCATAAGAAAATATCATGAAGTCATATCATTTCGTAAAAACCATAATCTCATATCTGAAAATCATATCATAAAAGTAATGACGATGTCAGAGTACAATCCCAAGAAATCTCATAATGCGGAATCCAATGTGTGTATGATGTGCAGCTACCGCGCCGGCTCCTTACCCTTCGCTGAAGAGGTACCTGAAACAAAACTGAAAACGGTAAGCACGAAGCTTAGTGAGTTCCCTCATCATACCACATACCCTACAAACACATGACATACATACTGCCAGGCATATCTGGGTGCCCGACCTACCCCTTCGGTCCTCTCGACCGGTGACCTTGCCTAGCATTTCTGGGTGCTGGCCTACCCCTTCGGTCCTCTCGACCGATGACCTCGCCTAGCATTTCTGGATGCTGGCCTACCCCTTCGGTCCTCTTGACCGGTCTGTCACATACAGTCACGTAATCATAATCTAACATAGTTGGGTACTAAGCTACCCCTTCGGCCCTATCGGCCGGTAACTTGGGGACTATTTTCCCCCTAGTACTACCATCATCACGTAACATCATATGATGCTAGCACATAAACATAACAGGTAGTAGCAAACCTAGATGAATATCACCAAGACAATCATCCAACATACAACTCCTACTGGTGGGCCGACATTGTGGCCGTAGACCCACCGCTACTGGAAGTTAACTCACCTAGATGTCCTGTAGTGTCTGAACTGTCCTCGGCGCGAAGGTCGGCCCTCCTCGACTCCTCAATCCCTACACGAAAACATTCAAGTCATCAAACCGAACATACAACCGAACCAGGGTCAATACCAAAACCAGGCAAGTCAACATTGGTCAAAGTCAACGCCTAGTTGACCTGACTCGCCGAGTTGGTCTACCAACTCGTCGAGTCCATGCTCCAATAACCCGATCCAACCCCGTCACCACTTGTCGAGCCTTGCGAGAACTCGTCGAGTTCTCCTTCATTCAAACCATCGGGACCATCTTCATCCGACTCGCCGAGTTCTTCCTTCAACTCGGCAAGTTCATCTCGCTCATAAGAACGTGTCCAGTCTATGACTCGCCGAGTTGTATGAACAACTCGTCGAGTCCATCTTCAAAGGTTGGGAGATTGCCTTGGACTCGCCGAGTCTGTTCAAACACTCGTCGAGTCCCATGATTCCCAGGTCCCTTTACGAGTCTAAACATTTTTGGGACTTCCTTCCCGAACCACTAGTCCAACCACAGAAGGGATTTAGTGGTCACTACACACCGACTCGCCGAGTTCCAAGAACAACTCGTCGAGTCCCTTCTTGACCCTTACTATACAGTCGATTTAAATGGGTCTTAACATGCCAAAACCATAGATCTGGCTTCCTAATGTCCATTTTATACGTAAAGTTCCAAAATTGGTGCATATGCATGGGGTCTTTGGCTCAAAAATCTATAAAAGGTGCTCTACAGTGTGCATGGGGATCTCATGGACATCTAGTTGGCACCTTTATGCCATGAGACCCCTCCAATGACTCAGATCTGAAAGTAGAACCCCATGAATCACCTCATAAATCCGAAAATGGCTTAGAAAGCCCTAAATGCACCCAAAATCTAAGCTCTAAAGATGAACAACCAAATGGAACACCAAAACAGGGGGCATTTACCTTGATTGAGCTGAAGATGGAATAAGATCTCTGGATCTACAAGCCCCAACTCGAATTCCCAAGCTTCTTCCTTCCTTTCAAGCTTCACAAACCACCCAAAAGCACCAAAAATGGCCTTAGATCACTCAAAGCGGCTAGGGTTTCGATATGAGGTGTTCTGAGAGCATAAGGGACAAGGGAGGCTGCAATAAGACGTTTAAATAGGGTGCAAACCCTCAAATTTAGGGTTTCACCCAAACAACACCTACTCGCCGAGTCAGTCCCCGACTCGTCGAATAGGTCACTTAAACTACCCGCGGATCCCGTCTCTACTCGACGAGTTGGGCCATCGACTCGTCGAGTCCCAGAGAAAATACATAAAATTCATAAATAAAATACATACCAGCAATCCGGTGTTACAAGAGGTACCTCTCAGGTGATGCGAAGATGGGGCTTTACGTCTTAATTTTTGTTGTACTTTTAATGTTATTCAAGTAATGTTTTGAACACAATGTAAATATTATATTATCAATACGATGGTTGTTGTTACTTTGATTATTATGATGCATGTGTTGTGATACTGAACATGAAGTCATCCACCCCCAGATGTTTCCGCCGTTCCGGTCTGGGGGTGTGACATCGTCGATTCGAGGTTCTCCAACTCGTGGAGTAGACCCCATAAATCACGTGGTCTGATCCGCTTCTACACGACGAGTTGGGGGCATCCAACTCGTTGAGTAGGTCTAAGAATATGACTATAAGCTTTAAATTTTTATACATGGGAGTCGGGCTGTAACAATTCTCCCCCACTTGAACTAGAATTCATCCTGGAAGTCTGCTGCGGTAAACAACTTGGGGTAATGCTCCCATATCTCTGCCTCCGGCTCCCACGTCCACTCGGATCCCCTCCGGTGCTGCCAATGTACCTTTACCAAAGGTACTTCCTTTTTCTGTAGAACCTTTACCTTCCTCTCTAGAACGACCACTGGCTTCCTTACGTAATTCAGACACTCATCGACCTGAATATCATCTAACGACACTATTGCCTCCTCATCCAATATGCACTTTAGCGATTGCGAAATGTGAAATGTGTTGTGTATCTGACTGAGCTCCTCTGGGAGGTCCAATCTATATGCCACTTTTCCAACCCTGGCAATGATCCTGAATGGACTGATGTATCGGGGTCCCAACTTCCCTTCTTCCTGAAGCGAATCACACCATTCCAGGGTGAGACCTTCAGGAGTACCATGTCAACCACTTGGATCTCCAGCTCAGATCGGCGCCTGTCGGCGTAACTCTTCTGCCGACTCTGAGCGGTCTACAGCCGCTGTCTGATCTGCTGAATCCTCTCGGTAGTCTGCATAACTACCTCTGTCCGTTCCATCACCCTGTGACCAACGTCACCCTAACAAAATGGAGTACGACATCTCCATCCATACAACAACTCATATGGTGGAGCACCAATACTGGAATGAAAGCTGTTGTTGTAGGAGAACTCTGCAAGGGGTAGGTAGGAGTCCCAGCTCCCACCGAAGTCAATAATGCATGCTCTCAGCATATCCTCGAGAGTCTGTATGGTCCGCTCACTCTGGCCGTCTGTCTGCGGATGGTTGGCTGTACTAAAATGCAGCCGCGTGCCCAGTTCCTCGTGGAACTTCTGCCAGAAACGGGAGGTGAACCGAACATCACAGTCTGAAACGATAGAGACCGGAACCCCATGGCGAGCGACAATCTCACGTATATACAAATCGGCCAGCTTCTCGGCCGATGAGCTCTCCCGAATGGGAAAAAAATGGGCACTCTTGGTTAATCAATCCACGATGACCCATATAACGTCGAAACCCTTTGCCGTTCTCGGCAATTTTGTGATGAAGTCCATCGTGATCTGCTCCCATTTCCACATGGGAATCTCTAGAGGTTGCAGCTTGCCATGCGGCCTCTGGTGCTCAGCCTTGACCATCTTGTAGGTCAAGCACCTCTCCACGTACCAAGCGATCTTTTGCTTCATGCACGACCACCAGTAACTCAATCGCAAATCCCTGTACATCTTGGTGGCCCCCGGGTGAATAGAGAAGCGAGACTTATGAGCCTCCTCCAGAACAATATGTCTGACCCCACCAGACATCGGAACCCAGACCCGACCGCAACGGGTCAATAATCCCTGACTATCTCACACAAACCAGGTGTTATCGCCCCTAATCCTCTCACGCTTCCAATTCTTCTGTCGCATACCCTCAGCCTGAGATTCCTTGATCAAACTCACTAGTGGAGAATCCACTGATATCCTCATACACGTCACTGGAGTAGAAGATCCAGCTGACTTGTGGCTCAGAGCGTCCGCAACCATGTTCGCTTTACCAGAATGGTAAAAGATCTCGCAGTCATAATCCTTGACCACGTCAAGCCATCTGCGCTATCTCATGTTCAGGTTTAGCTGATCCATGATGTGTCTCATGCTCTTGTGGTCCGTGTATGTGGTACAACGGACCCCATAGAGGTAATGTCTCCAAATCTTGAGAGCGAATACCACCGCTCCCAACTCCAGATCATGAGTAGGGTATCTCGTCTCTTGCGGCTTCAGCTACCGCGACGCGTAGACTATCACCCGTCCTCTCTGCATGAGGACCGCTCCTATTCCTGTGATGGATGCATCACAGAATACCACAAAATCCTCAACTCCCTCCGGGAGAGTCAAGACTGGAGCCTCGCATAGTTGCTGTCTGAGGGTCTCAAACGCCCTCTGCTGCTCGAGGCCCCACTGGAAATCCACCCCATTCCTCTTCAGACGAGTGAAGGGTACTGCAATCTTGGAGAAATCCTATATAAATCTCCAGTAGTACGCTGCCAATCCCATGAAGCTCCTAATATCCGAAGGAGACTTCGGAACCTCCCACTGCATAACTGCCTCGATTTTGGCCAGGTCGACCAAAATCCCCTCATAGTTAATGAGGTGTCCAAGGAACTGAACCTCTCGTAACCAAAACTCGCACTTTCAGAACTTGCTATACTTCCATTCTCACCTCAAGAATCCCAATAGCTCCCGAAGATGCTCCTCATGCTGCTCTCGGGTCTTAGAGTACACCAAGATATCATCTATGAATACGATGACCGAGCGATCGAGCATCGGTCTGCAGACCCGATTCATCAGGTCCATAAACACCGAAGGTGCGTTGGTGAGCCCAAATGGCATCACCACGAACTCGTAATGTCCATAACGAGTCTGGAATGCGGTCTTCTCCACGTCTTCCTCTCTAACCCTGACCTGATGGTACGCGAACCTCAAGTCTATCTTGGAGAACCAAGATGCTCCCTGCAACTGATTGAAAAGATCATCTATCCTTGGGAGTGGATAACAGTTCTTCACTGTCAACTTGTTCAACTCCCGGTAGTCAATGCACATCCGGTGTGAACCATCCTTCTTCCTGACGAAGAGAATCGACGCTCCCCATGGAGAACTGCTGGGACGAATAACTGCTTGCCCAACAGTTTCTGCAACTGTGATGACAGCTCCTGCATCTCTGGTGGTGCCAATCGGTATGACGCATTGGCGATAGGGGCCGCACCTGGTACTAGGTCGATCCTAAACTCGACCTGCCTCTCCAGAGGTACTCCGGGTAACTCCTCCGGAAACACGTCAACGAATTCCCTGATCACTGGAACCTCTGAAACCGAGACCTAATCCCTGACCTGCGTATCCACCACATACGCTAGATAACCCACACACTCGTGCTGAATGTACTGCTGAGCCCTGGAAGCTGAACTAAACTCTGATCCCAATCTGGTGCCCTCGCCGTAGACAATCAGTTCTCCCCCACTTGGGGTTCGAACTACCACTCGATGACCATCGCAGTCGATCATGGCACCGAAGCGACTATGCCAGTCCATACCCACGATCACACACATCCCCCATGGGAATTGGAATCAAGTATATTGGGAAAGATACCCCGAAGATCTCCAACACACAACCCCGATAGACTGAAGAAGCGGAAACCGCGTGTTCGTTGGCGATAGAGACTCGCAACGGACACTCTAGCTGTCCTACTAGGACTCCAAACTCCCTACTAAATGTCTGAGAGACAAATGACCGACTCGCCCCCGAGTCAAATAATACCAAAGCACGTAAGGAGTTCACTAAAAGCGTAAATAATCACAGGTATAAACATATAAGCATAAAACATATATAATTAGTAAGATAAAGGATAGTAACATACCAACAACCATGTCTGGTGCTGCCATGGCCTCCTCTGCTGTAAGCTGGAAGGCGCGTCCCTGAGCTCTCGGGGGCACTTCTTTACCCTGAGTCCCGTCAGTAATCTTTAGTGTAGCCGGCGCTGGAGCCTACACTGACCTGGCAGCGAGCTGTGGACAATTGGTCTTCACGTGACCAACCTGATGACAGTGGTAGCAGATCCTCATATCCTGAACCGGGGCTGTCTGGCGACAATCCCTCACAAAATGCCCCTCCTTTATGCATGTGCGGCATGCACTGCTAGATATACAAACCCCCGAGTGACCCTTCCTGCACTTGCCTTAAGTGCGGCCCTGCTGTCCTCCTGTCCTGGAATCAGCGGTCTTAGACCATTTTGGCGCTGGCTGTGACTGTGCCGTGGCCTGCCTCTGCTCTCTCAGCTGTAACTCAATCTCAAGCTCCCGCCGCCTAGCGGCCTCCTGCAACTCCAACAAAGTATCACATCACTGGGTAGAAACAAACTGACAGATGTCAGTCTTGAGCATGCTCAGATAATGTGTCATCTGAGCCTGCTCAGAAGAAAACCCCGGGCATAACATCACCCTCTCCGTGAACATACGGGTGATATTCGTCACCGTCTCACCATCCTGTCTCAACTCCAAGAACTCCTGAGCTAACCGTTCCCGCTCGACCCGTGGAATGTAGCGAGCATGGAACATATCCCTAAACTGCTCCCAAGTAACCGCAACTCTCTGATCATCAGTGTAAGACCCAGTCATCAACCTCCACCAGCCCTTTGCTCCGGACCTCAGCAGGTTCAGGGCACATATGACCTTCTGGCCAGTAGGACATGAACATGTGAAGAAACAGTTCCCGCTCGACCCGTGGAATGTAGCGAGCATGGAACATATCCCTAAACTGCTCCCAAGTAACCGCAACTCTCTGATCATCAGTGTAAGACCCATTCATCAACCTCCACCAGCCCTTTGCTCCGGACCTCAGCAGGTTCAGGGCAAATATGACCTTCTGGCCAGTAGGACATGAACATGTGAAGAAACACCCCTCCACGTCAGACAGCCACCTCATGGATCTGATCGGATCCTGAGTCCCATCAAATATTAGGGGCTTCGTGTTATCGAAGTCCCGGTAGTGAAAAGCCCGACCAACTCCTCCTCCTGCCGCCGTTATAGCTGTTACGGCAGCCGTCTCAGCAAGGGCTGCATAGCGCTCGCTGAAATACTCAACCATGGTGGTCTTAATAGACCCAAACATCTCCGGCAGCTGTGCCCGAAACAAAGTAGCAACCTCATCATGCAGGACCTCTCGAATCCTGGCGTCCAACTCATCCGACCTCATCTGACTAACAACCTCGGGCACTGCCGGTCCCTCCTGACCGCCATCTCCTGATCCTGATCCGGATCGAGTCACAAAGCGTCTCGTAACCACCATACTGAAAATACACTAGTAAAATATCAGATACTCCGCATAAATAACGGGGAACCAACTCCCAACTAAACCCTAGGGGTTGTGACTTCCTTGCTACGCGTATGGGTCTTGTGCTTTCAGTAGTAGGGGCCCATACTACCTTCCACACCTACCCATATTTTTCTCAAGTATCATCACAATGCCCTAACAATATACATAAACATGGCGAGCGCTTAATCCTCACTCCTAGAGGAATGCTAGATATCTCAAACTGGCCTACCGAACTCGCACAACCCACCCATGAAACTTCCACCAACCCTGCAGCACTCGTGTATGCTAGCCACACATAACGCTGGACCCCATAGACTTTCGAATACCTGATCCTACCCTAAGCCCTTCATCAAACAAGAACAGGAAATAAGGCCAAACCAAACATTCTCAGGCTATAAGATCTTAATTATGTACGACTGTGATGTATACACTAAGCAACTACAGTAATGATGTCAATTTCATATAAGGAAAACCCAAGGCTATCAGGCATCATACAATCAGGCAATTCTATCATGCAGTTCCTGAAGATCCCTAACCTAGTACTAGCATGCTGTTCTAACATATTACAAATCAAATAATCCGTAAGGTATTTTGGGGTCTACTTACTGGCTCCGGCTGATCGTACACTTATATTCTCCTTTAGTATTTTGAAAACCATTTGAAAAATCATTTTAAAATCTTGCCCTTAGTTTGAGACTGGAGACACACGAGTGTTTCCTCCAATTCACTCAAACCAAGGCTCTAATACCAACTTGTAACACCCATAAAACAATCATGCCAAATTTAAACTTTTTAAAACATTCAAAACCAATAATTATTACAAAATTTGTTTTTAAAATAGTTTAGTGTCAGAGTATCCCATAATCAAATCATGAAAACGTAAGGAGGTGTACGATCACGCCTTTGCCTTCCCGCCATCATCAGAAGTACCTGAAACAAAATCAACAACTGTAAGCCCGAAGCTTAGTGAGTTCCCTTAATATACCAACACCATACAACCATAATCATATCATATAAACAAACAACATGCATAATGAGCCATCAGCCTAACTGGACCGCCTCATAGGCCATCAGTCTATCTGGACCGCTCTCCGAGTCTTCGGCACGTCTGGACTACCTCTCAGGGCCTTCAGCCTATCCGGACCGCTTGCTGGGCCTTCGGATTGACTAATATGCCCTCTCGGGTCTGCAGTCTATCCGGTCTGCCCAGGGTATGTTGGCCTTAAGTACAAAGTAGGTTCGCCCCAACCCAACCCCAATCAAACAATCATGTGCACATAAATATCATACGCTAGCATGTATATAACAGTCAAACTGATCTAACAGATCACTAATCATAGCAACATCGTATAACCAGGATACCGACCTAACCGGTCACTAACATAGCATTATCCTATATACGAGGATACCGACCTAACCAAGTCACTAAGCATATCACCATCTTAACTACCAGGATGTAAATCAATAAGCATATCATGCAATAAACCCAGATACAAATCCGAAAAGGGTTGGCATTGGTGCCTTCGACCCTGTTAGTATAGTGAGGACAACTCACCTCACAAGTAGCTCGGGTTGATAAAGTCAAGTCCTCCAAATACAGCTCCAACTCAAACACCTACATCCACCAATGATCCATTTCCATAAATTACCAAATTACTAAAATACCCCCAGAAGTCAAACTGGTCAACCCTTGGTCAAAGTCAAAGTCAACGGTCAAGGTCAACAGTCCATGTTGACCCAAATCATCGAGTGTAGCCCACTGACAAGTCGAGTTCTTCCAGAACTCGAGAAATTGTGAAAATCCTAGTTGACTTGCCGAGTTTCCAGGCAACTCGTCGAGTCCATGCGATGTCCAAATGTCGGGAAAAACCCTAACGAACTCGTCGAGTCTTCTTTCTGACTCGCCGAGTTCAGGCAGAACCAATACATTCAATCTTCATCCGACTCGTCGAGTTGGCCATGCAACTCGTCGAGTCCCTTTAGTCCATTTCTCATCCATACATTTTTAAGCTACCCCAAAGCTCCAGATTGCAGATCTAACCTCCTAGGGCATGGTTTCCACGTAAAGTTGCAAACTTTACGTACATGCAAGGTCCTAGTTACCCAAACCAAGCTAAGGGAGAGGTTTAAGCCAAGGAGAAGGGACAAAGCTTGCTAAATTCGATGACTTTATGACTAATAGGACTTAGAGGAGTCCAGATCTGAAGTTACAACTTCAGATCATACCCAATACTTGAAATGATCCACAAATATGGTAAAAATGGCCCTAAACCTATGCATGAAGATATCTAGCTAGAGAGAAGTCAAGGTAACGAATTGTTACCTTCAAGATGATGCCAAAATGAAGTAGAGTCAGATCCACAAGATTCTCTTTTCTCTAAGCTCCTTAGACTTCTAGCCTTCTTCACAAAATACACCTTCCAAGCTTCTTAACACACAAAAATGGAGAGTTGGCGAGATTAGGGTTTTATGAGCTCAAGAGGGACGGTAAGGGAGGCGAATGACCCTTTAAATAGGGTGCAAAACCCTCAAAATTAGGGTTTCATTTTCCAGCTCCTACTCGTCAAGTTGGGGTCCTCCAACTCGTCGAGTAGTCCCCATAAAACACGCGGCCTGATCCGCTTCTACATGACGAGTTGAGGGCATCCAACTCGTCGAGTAGGTCTAAGAATATGACTATATGTCACAACTAGGAATTTTGACGCTTTGTAACAACAACAATGATAACAATGGTAAAGAAACAATGTGAAAGCATGCATGATGCTTATTCAATAACAACAAAACTTCAATCAAACACTTTATACAAGCACTGCAAATAGTCAACAAAGAATTGGAAACCCTAGAAATCCCGGTTTAAGTCCATTTTGGACTAGGATTTCCTTATTGGGCCTAATGAACCAATAAGCTTCCAATTTAACTATCTTGAATATAGAACTCTCAAATGGGCCCTAATTGGACCCATATACATGAAACTTAATATTTTGGGCCTTATAAGCCTAAATAGAAGTAGGGTAACTTTAATGAGCCTTATTGGGTCACAACAATTTATATAGCCCTAATGGGCCATAAAAATCATTCCTTGATTTATTTGGACCGAAAATTACTTAATTAAATCATAATATGGGCTTAAACACAAAAAGCCCAATATTCTTTCTTTCCTTTCTCATCATCTCGGCCCAACAACACAAGAGAAGGAGGAGTTGACTTTCCATTGCCACCTCCTTATTACATTTTGGGTCTCCATGCATATAACTCATGTTTCCATGTAACCATCTCATCAACACTCTCTCTTCTCCTCTCTCTTTTCTATCCTCGGCCGAGACACACACACACACACACATTTCATCCAATTTTTTTGAAACAAACTCCCTCAAAGAACTCTCTTCATTCTTTATCAAATTTTCGAGAATCAAGGGATTTTCAAGGAAATTATTCCACAAAATTCATCATCTAAGGTAAGTTGATGTTTAATCTATGATCTAACTACTTCATCTTATCAAAAACCTCCTTCTAATCTATTCAAACTCATGATCACCATCTTAGAAGCCTCTAAGTTCGAGATCTTCCTAGAAGACTTGCTAGGATCGAAACTTTCTTCATTTCCTCTTCAAAAACCGAACCCACAACTCAAGGTGAGCTTCACACACCTCTCTTTTCGGTTTTTATATGTTTTATGGGGGAGAATACAAGAAAATGTGTAGATCTATGTGTATGTGTATGCTATGTATGATTTTATGCATGTATATGTGATTTTATGTGTTTTTGTGATGAACATGTAACCAAAAAGGGAAGATATCTCGAAACCTATGACATAAGAAGGAAACCAAACATGATCTAAGTTATTTTACACTAAACAAGTCAAGAGTAATAACTTATAAGATTTTGATAAACATATTTCACCACAAAACTCATTTTTGGACTTAAATTGTCAAATATACAAAAGTTGGGTTAAAAATTGCCAAATCATGGTTTCTTAAAGGTCAAAAGGGTCAAAACAGTTTCAATAATTGTTTTTATGAACATTATGATCTTCAAAGGACTTAAAATGTGAATATTAGCTTAATGGGCTAAATTTTGGGCTTTTCGGCCCAATAAGCCCAAAATTGCGAAAATATGACTTTTAAAGGGGCTGAAGTGGTAATTTCCTCAAAACAGGGGATAAAAAGTGAAATAAAACTATTTCAAGGGTTAAAAATGCTTTTCATTTCCAAAAAGGATAAAAAATGTAAAGTTTTTGGATTTTGGGCAAAAATTGTAACAATTGCAAAAAGTTTGGCTTTAACCGGAAAATACTATTTTGTAAGGGCTGAAACTGTCAACAAAATAAGTTTTGAGTTAAAAATATCATTTCAACAAATCTATGATGCAAAAGTGTCAAGAACATGTTTTAAGGGCTTAAAATGACTTTTCTTTTATATAAAGGACTAAAATTGCTATTTTAAAAAGGATAGGGGCTGAAAAGGTCAAACCACTATTTTTAAACCAATTGTTTTATTTATAGAACATTGAGTCAAAAATACTAATCTATGGCATACAAAAATCAAAAGACGAATACACGTATAACTCCAAATATCGTTATAAACAAATCGCTCGGTCTCGAGTCGATACCGAAAACAACAATCGTTCAATCGAACCCTCCAGTAGTTATGCGATACCTAAGACAAGTAAACATTCGACACTTGGGCTTGAAAGTTTCAAATCATGCTTGTTGGACCTTGCAAATCCATTAACATGATCTTTGGGGCCCAAGGGATAACGATTATATGTTATTGGGCCTTCTATGACCCAATACCATATAAAGGGACCTTCAATGGCATTTATGTGCTATTGGGCCCTAGTGGTCCATTAGTATTGCTAGTAAGGTCAAAGTAATCAAATACAAGATGGGACAACGTGTCCTTCGCATCCCCGACAGCCTAAGGTAACACTCGATAGTAGCAGGACTTCGTACTCCTCTTCTTTTCGTTGGCTAAGGCTTATGAGTAATCAAAGTAAACGGACTCAGGTCGTGAGTCAATAGTAATCAAGTGGTTTGGATTAAGTGAGTAACAACGGACGACACCTCTATGGGCCATTCGTAGTTGGTAGTTATAACCAGTCTTTACCGGACATTGTTATAACGACTCACTAGTATTGTTAATATCCGACACCACCCGAGTAATCAAGGAAGAGTAATCAAAAGTCATTTGTTTTTGGCGGTATAACAATTAGTAAACAAGTATATCTTTCGTCATCGGAAAACATCGGGTTTTCCGGGGAAATCAACACCACTCTCTCGTAATTTCTATAACTATAATACAAAACTCCCTTATATATATATATATATATATATATATATGTGTGTGTGTGTGTGTGTTTTGAAATCATTCATGCATCAACCTATGGATCTTCACACTTTGATAAACTATTATCTTTTCAGAAAATATCGGATTTTCTGGGTTTTACAACTTACACAAATCATTTTCATCACAACATTGCTTATGAACTCACCAACATTTCATATGTTGACGTTTTCCAAAATAACTTGTATTCTCACGTAACAGGTAAGCGGAAGGGTAATGCTAAATATATTAGGATGTTATGTTTTGAAAACTATGAAACAATTTATGTTATGAATGTGTAATATTTAAAACAATGTACTGGATGTAAACAATATCAGTTGTAACGTATTGATGCATGGTGATGTTTATGTTATGTTTCATGTATATTCATTGTGATGGTATTCAATTTAAGTCACGCGAGCCCCCGGACGTTTCCGCCGTCTGGTTTCGGGGGTGTGACAGGTTGGTATCAGAGCTCTATTTATAGTGAACTGGCATATCTAACCGCACATTGATATGCAACTATAAACCAAAGAGGGACTAACACAACTTTGAACAAAACAAATAAAACACAACGATAAAACATCTTTACTTGTGTGATATAGGAGAAAGAATATGATACCAAATCAAATAAGATAACATTGACATCTCGGTTAAGTCGGGACTGTTCATAGTTGTAGTAAGGGGTGAGTGTAGCCTGATCAACTGCATTTCCTCCGAAGTGCAACTATCACATGCTCCGGGAAAACCTCGATGATCAGTAAACCTAAAAACATACCCGTTGATACCAAGAAAAGAACATAAAATTGCATAATAACTAAAACATATAAGTAGCAATAATAGTTTACTCGTTCACCTCCTCTCAGCCACCATGGAAGGAGAACACCAGGGCATTCAGTTTCATCAGGTCTTAGTGGCTCACGGGATGATCGAGGATGAGCCTGAGGGAGATCAGGGAGGAGCACACGGCGTGGGTCCCGACGAGTACACGGACACATACTACGAGTTTGATGGTACCGACGATGACATGGATGAAGAACAAGACCCAAGCAAGGATTCTACCACATCGCCTACCAGCGAGATGCAGCAGGACCACCCCGCACCACCAGGGAATCCCGCAAGGGAGAATCGCTCTCCGGAAGCTGAGATTGCTGCTCTGCGGCAACAACTATTCGCCATGGAAGCACGAGCGGTGCAAGCTGGACAGGAAAGAGATGAAGTCATTGGAGAAATGACTGAGATGGCGCAGTTGTTGGCATAACACTTCGGCATATGACCTCACTACCGCCGTCGAGCGTACCTTAGAGTGTTAGGACTAGTCATATCTATCTTTAGTATTTTGCTTATGTGATCTATGCTATGTACCATCGACTCTATGTTTAAGTGATTACACTACTCATAGAGCTGTTACGCTGCCGAACTTGCACCACTTATGTATGCTCTTCTGAGCAAAATTTTCATGTATCAAAAATACGGATAATATTAATGAAAAACTTTATGTGTTCTATTGTGATGTTGTGATCTGCTATGTGTTATATATACATGATTGTATGCTAATTTGTGAAACCACTTAAGTTCATGCAAAACACTTAGTTTGTAGGGCCACAATCTCACAAAAATTATAGGCACTCAACATCTTTCCGTTCCATGACAGAAAGATGCCTCAACGACCAACTCGTGGAAACCTTGGACCAACCCCACCCGAAGTCAACTCAGCTGCATTCCAAGCAGTTGTATCTGCTGCAGTTACTGCAGCCATGGCACAAATCCAACAAGGGAACAATGGTGGAGTCAATGGACAAGGGGCTGGGAGTTCGAACAATGGAACGAATCACGGACCTACCAGAACATGTTCCTACAAGGACTTCACCAATGCCAAGCCACGAACCTTTAATGGCACGGGCGGAATGATAACCCTAAAGAGATGGGTGGAAAAGGTGGAATCAGTATTCGAAATATGTGAATGCCCCGAACTCATGGACAAGGAGGTGAAGCGTACTAAGCAGAGCCACATTCCGATTGTGAAGGTTCGATGGAGCACGAAACACGGACCAGAATTCACATGGGAACGCGAAGATCAAATTAAACAGAAGTACCCTCACCTGTTCTCACTTTTTCAAATCTAGCTCTCAAAAGAATTTCGGGACGAAATTCCCTCTAACGGGGGGATGATGTCACAACTAGGAATTTTGACGCTTTGTAACAACAACAATGATAACAATGGTAAACCAACAATATGAAAGCATGCATGATGCTTATTCAATAACAACAAAACTTCTATCAAACACTTTATACAAGCACTGCAAATAGTCAACAAAGAATTGGAAACCCTAGAAATCCCGGTTTAAGTCCATTTTGGACTAGGATTTCCTTATTTGGCCTAATGAACCAATAAGCTTCCAATTTAACTATCTTGAATATAAAACTCTCAAATGGGCCCTAATTGGACCCATATACATGAAACTTAATATTTTGGGCCTTATAAGCCTAAAATGAAGTAGGGTAACTTTAATGGGCCTTATTGGGTCACAACAATTTATATAGCCCTAATGGGCCATAAAAATCATTCCTTGATTTATTTGGACCGAAAATTACTTAATTAAATCATAATATGGGCTTAAACACAAAAAGCCCAATATTCTTTCTTTCCTTTCTCACCATCTCGGCCCAACAACACAAGAGAAGGAGGAGTTGACTTTCCATTGCCACCTCCTTATTACATTTTGGGTCTCCATGCATATAACTCATGTTTCCATGCAACCATATCATCAACACTCTCTCTTCTCCTCTCTCTTTTCTATCCTCGGCCGAGACACACACACACACACACACACACATTTCATCCAACTTTTTTGAAACAAACTCCCTCAAAGAACTCTCTTCATTCTTCATCAAATTTTCGAGAATCAAGGGATTTTCAAGGAAATTATTCCACAAAATTCATCATCTAAGGTAAGTTGATGTTTAATCTATGATCCAACTACTTCATCGTATCAAAAACCTCCTTCTAATCTATTCAAACTCATGATCACCATCTTAGAAGCCTCTAAGTTCGAGATCTTCCAAGAAGACTTGCTAGGATCGAAACTTTCTTCATTTCCTCTTCAAAAACCGAACCCACAACTCAAGGTGAGCTTCATACCCATCTCTTTTTGGTTTTTATATGTTTTATGGGGGAGAATACAAGAAAATGTGTAGATCTATGTGTATGTGTATGCTATGTATGATTTTATGCATGTATGTGTGATTTTATGTGTTTTTTTGATGAACATGTAACCAAAAATGGAAGATATCTCGAAACCTATGACATAAGAAGGAAACCAAACATGATCTAAGTTATTTTACACTAAACAAGTCAAGAGTAATAACTTATAAGATTTTGATAAACATATTTCACCACAAAACTCATTTTTGGACTTAAATTGTCAAATATACAAAAGTTGGGTTAAAAATTGCCAAATCACGGTTTCTTAAAGGTCAAAAGGGTCAAAACAGTTTCAATAATTGTTTTTATGAACATTATGATCTTCAAAGGACTTAAAATGTAAATATTAGCTTAATGGGCTAAATTTTGGGCTTTTCGGCCCAATAAGCCCAAAATTGCGAAAATATGACTTTTAAAGGGGCTGAAGTGGTAATTTCCTCAAAACAGGGGATAAAAAGTGAAATAAAACTATTTCAAGGGTTAAAAATGCTTTTCATTTCCAAAAAGGATCCGAAATGTAAAGTTTTTGGATTTTGGGCAAAAATTGTAACAATTGCAAAAAGTTTGGCTTTAACCGGAAAATACTATTTTGTAAGGGCTGAAACTGTCAACAAAATACGTTTTGAGTTAAAAATATCATTTCAAGAAATCTATGATGCAAAAGTGTCAAGAAAATGTTTTAAGGGCTTAAAATGACTTTTCTTTTATATAAAGGACTAAAATTGCTATTTTAAAAAGAATAGGGGCTGAAAAGGTCAAACCACTATTTTTAAACCAATTGTTTTATTTATAGAACATTGAGTCAAAAATACTAATCTATGGCATACAAAAATCAAAAGACGAATACACGTATAACTCCAAATATCGTTATAAACAAATCGCTCGGTCTCGAGTCGATACCGAAAACAACAATCGTTCAATAGAACCCTCCAGTAGTTGTGCGATACCTAAGACAAGTAAACATTCGACACTTGGGCTTGAAAGTTTCAAATCATGCTTGTTGGACCTTGCAAATCCATTAACATGATCTTTGGGGCCCAAGGGATAACGATTATATGTTATTGGGCCTTCTATGACCCAATACCATATAAAGGGACCTTCAATGGCATTTATGTGCTATTGGGCCCTAGTGGTCCATTAGTATTGCTAGTAAGGTCAAAGTAATCAAATGCTAGATGGGCCAACATGTCCTTCGCATCCCCGACAGCCTAAGGTAACACTCGATAGTAGCAGGACTTCGTACTCCTCTTCTTTTCTTTGGCTAAGGCTTATGAGTAATCAAAGTAAACAGACTCAGGTCGTGAGTCAATAGTAATCAAGTTGTTTGGATTAAGTGAGTAACAACGGACGGCACCTCTATGGGCCATTCGTAGTTGGTAGTTATAACCAGTCTTTACCGGACATTGTTATAACGACTCACTAGTATTGTTAAGATCCGACACCACCCGAGTAATCAAGGAAGAGTAATCAAAAGTCATTCGTTTTTGGCGGTATAACAATTAGTAAACAAGTATATCTTTCGTCATCGGAAAACATCGGGTTTTCCGGGGAAATCAACACCACTCTCTCGTAATTTCTATAACTATAATACAAAACTCCCTTATATATATGTGTGTTTTGAAATCATTCATGCAACAACCTATGGATCTTCACTGTCACACCCCCGAAACCAGACGGCGGAAACGTCCGGGGGCTCGCGTGACTTAAATTGAATACCATCACAATGAATATACATGAATCATAACATAAACATCACCATGCATCAATACATTACAACTGATATTGTTTACATCCCGTACATTGTTTTCAAATATTACACATTCATAACACAAATTGTTTCAGAGTTTTCAAAACAAAACATTCTAACATACTTGGTATTACCCTTCCGCTTATCTGTTACCTGAGAATACAAGATATTTTGGAAAAACGTCAACATATGAAATGTTGGTGAGTTC
Organism: Lactuca virosa; assembly: GCF_052849685.1. Lineage (NCBI taxonomy): Eukaryota > Viridiplantae > Streptophyta > Magnoliopsida > Asterales > Asteraceae > Lactuca > Lactuca virosa. The sequence goes on along the minus strand of NC_136430.1, from coordinate 120,649,549 downwards.
ATAAGCAAGGTTGTGAACAAAATGATTTGTATAGTTTGTAAAACCCAGAAAATCCGATATTTTCTGAAAAGACAATAGTCTATCAAAGTGTGAAGATCCATAAGTTGATGCATGAATGATTTCAAGACACACACACACACACACACACACATATATATATATATATATATATATATATATATATATATATATATATATATAAGGGTGTTTTGTATTATAGTATAGAAATTCCGAGCGAGTAGTATTGATTTCCCCGGAAAACCCGATGTTTTCCGATGTGGAAAGATATACGTGATTACAAATTGTTATACCGCCACAACGAATGGCTTTTGATTACTCGTCCTTGAATACTCGGATGGCGTCGGATAACCCAAGTGAGTCGTCGTAACGATGTCCGGTGAAGACATGTTATAACAGCCAACTACAAACGTCCCATAGAGGTGTCGTCCGTTGTTACTCACTTAATCCACACCACCTTGATTACTGTTGAATAACGTCCTAATTCCGTCTACTTTGATTACTCATGAGCCTTAGCGAACGAAGAGAAGAGGAGTACGAAGTCCTGCTACTTATCGTAAGTACCTTAGGCTGTCGTGGATGCGAAGGACACGTTGGCCCAACTCGCATTTGATTACTCTGACCTTACTAGCCATACTAATGGACCACTAGGGCCCAATAGCACATAAAAGCCATTGAAAGTCCTTTTATATGGAATTGAGCCATAGGAGGCCCAATAACATATAAGCGTTATCCCTTTGGGCCCAAAGATCATGTTAGTGGACTTGCAAGATCCAACAAGCATGATTTGAAACTTTCAAGCCCAAAGTTTGTATATCTACTCATCTTAGGTATCGCGTATCTGTTGAGGGGTTTGATTTAACTTTTGTTGGTTTGGTATCGATTCGAGACCGATCGATTCGTTTATCACGATATTCGGAGTTAAACGTGTATTCGTCTTTCGATTTGTCGGTCGTCGTGATTTTTGTATTTTGACTTAATGAAATAGTTTGTTTAAAAGTGGGGATTTGACCTTTTCACTACCTTTCTTTTTATAAAAATAACAATTTTAGTCTTTTAAATAAAAGAATTGCATTTTTAGTCCTTAAAACATGTTCTTGACAATTTTTCATAAATTTATTGAAATGATAGTTTTAACCCAAAAGTTATTTTGTTAACAGATTCAGCCCTTCCAAAATGGTATTTCTCGGTTAACACCCTATTTTTCGCAATTTTTTACAGTTTTGGCCCAAAATCCAAAAACTTTACATTTTTGATCCTTTTTGGATATGAAAAGCATTTTTGACTCTTGAAATAGTTTTGTTACACTTTTTATCCCCTGTTTTGAATAAAGTTTCATTTCATCCCCTTTAGTTATCATTTTTCGCAATTTTGGGCTTATTGGGCCAAAAAGCCCAAAATTAGCCCATTAAGCTAAAAATTTACATTTCAAGTCCTTTGAAAGTGTTAATATTCAGTAAAACAATTATGGAAACTGTTTTGACTCTTTTGGCCCTTAAGAAACCGTGACTTGACAATTTTTAACCCAAGTTTTGTATTTTTGACAATTTAAGCCCAAAAATGGGTTTTATGTTGGAAATATGTTCATCATAATCTTATAAGTTATTATTCTTGACTTGTTTAGTGTAAAATAACTTAGATCATGTTTGTTTCCTTTCTCATGTCATAGATCTCGAGTATCACCCCTTTTTAGTTACATGTTCATCATAAAAACACATAAAAACACACATACATGCATAAAATCACACATAGCATACACATACACATAGATCTACACATTTTTCTTGTATTCTCCCCCATAAAACATATAAAAACCGAAAAGAGAGGGGTATGAAGCTCACCTTGAGTTGTGGTTTCGGTTTTGAAGAGAGGAATGAAGAAAATTTCGATCCTAGTGAGTCTTCTTGGAAGATCTCGAATTTAGAGGCTTCTAAGATGCAAGATCACAAGATTGAATAGATTTAGAAGAGATTTTTGATGAAATGAAGTAGCTAGATTATGGATCCAAGCAATGTCTTACCTTAGATGATGTATTTGTGGAAAAATCTCCTTGAAAGGTTCCTTAATCTCGAAAATTTGATGAATGAGTGTAAGTGTTCTTGAGAGGATTTGGAGAGAGTGGAGATGAATTTAGTGAGTGTGTGTGTGTCTTGTGTTCGGCCGAGAGCAAAAGAGAGAGAGGAAGAGAGAAGGTGATGGGATAGTTACTTGGAAGCATGAGACCTTTGCATGGAAACCCATCAAATATTAGTGAGGTGGCATAGGAAAAGTCAACTCTCTTTCTTTTGTGGGTTGGGCCGAAAATGGAGAGGGGAAAAGAGAAAATTGGGCCTTGTATGCTTAAGCCCATTTTATGGTTAAGTTAGATGATTTTTGCCCAACAAAAATCAAAGAATGATTTTTATGACCTATTAGGGCTAAATTAAATTGGTTGTGATCCAATAAGACCCATTAAAGTTAACCTAGTCTATTTTGGGCTCATAAGGCCCAAAAATATTAAGTTTCATGTATATAGGTCCAATTTGGGCCCATTTGAGAGTTCTATGTTCAAGGTAGTTAAATTGGAAGCTCATTGGTCCATTAGGTCCAATAAGGAAATCCTAGTCCAAAATGGACTTAAACCGGGATTTCAAATGTTTCCAATTCTTTGTTGACTATTTGTAGTGCTTGAATAAAGTGTTTGATGAAGTTTTGTTGTCATTGAATAAGCATCATACATGCTTTCACATTGTTGGTTCATAAATGACATAATTGTTGTAGTTACAAGGCACCAAAATTCCTAGTTGTGACATTATCCCCCCGTTAGAGGGAATTTCGTCCCGAAATTCTTTTGAAAGCTAGATTTGAGAATGTGAGAATAGATGAGGGTACTTCTGCTTCATTTGATCTTCGCGTTCCCATGTGAATTCTGGTCCGCGTCTTGCGTTCCATCGAACTTTCACAATCGGAATGCGGCTCTGCTTAGTACGCTTCACCTCTCTGTCCATGATTTCGACTGGTTCCTCGATGAACAAAAGATTCTCGTTGATTTCGATTTCTTCCATTGGAATGACGAGAGTCTCGTCGGATAAGCACTTTTTCAAATTGGAAACGTGGAACACAGGGTGTACACTGCTGAGCTCAGCGGGTAGCTGCAGTCTATAAGCCACTGGACCGACTCGGGCAAGAATCTCGAAGGGTCCAACGTATCGAGGGTTCAGTTTGCCCCGCTTCCCAAAACGAATCACTCCTTTCCAAGGAGAGACTTTTAGTAACACCCTATCTCCGACTCCGAATTCCAAGGGCTTTCGTTGTTTATCGGTGTAACTCTTTTGTCTGTCTCGTGATGATTGCAGTCGGGCCCTGATCTGAACTATCTTCTCGGTCGTCTCACGTATGATTTCCGGTCCCGTTAAGGCATTGTTTGGCGTTTGCCCTCTTGCTAACTGGGTGTCTCCTACCTCAGTCCAGCACAGCGGTGATCTATATTTATGCCCGTATAATGCTTCGAAAGGAGCGACTTTGATACTCGAGTGATAACTGTTGTTATATGAGAACTCGATCAAAGGCAAGTGGGTATCCCACGATTTTCCAAAGTCTATCACACACGCGCGAAGCATATCTTCTAGTGTTTGAATGGTTCGCTCGCTTTGACCATCCGTTTGTGGGTGGTAGGCAGTACTCATGTCAAGTTGTGTTCCCATAGCTTTCTGAAGCGATTGCTAAAAGCGTGAAGTAAATCTACTATCTCTATCTGAGATGATAGATACGGGCACTCCGTGGAGTCTCACGATTTCTTTGATGTAGATTCTCGTCAGGCGCTCCATCTTGTATGATTCTTTTATTGGTAGGAAATGGGCGGATTTCGTTAATCTATCAACTATTACCCAGATGGCATCCAAACCATCCGTCGACTTGGGTAGTTTGGTCACAAAATCCATGGTAATCCTTTCCCATTTCTACTCGGGAATTACTGGTTGCTGTAGTAATTCGGAGGGCTTCTGATATTCCACCTTTACTTTAGCACATGTGAGGCACTTGCCAACGTAAGTGGAAATCTCTGCCTTCATGTTAGGCCACCAATAATGTTGCTTAACATCCAAGTACATTTTGTCCGAACCTGGATGGATGGAGTATCGCGTCTTGTGGGCTTCGTTCATGACTACCTCTCTGAATCCTCCAAGTTTAGGGACCCAAATGCGGTTCATGAAGTAATTCGTCCCGTCTTCCTTCACTTCAAAGTTATTCTCCATTCCACGCAGCGCTTCGCTTGTTTTGTTTTCTGTCTTCATGGCATCGAACTGGGCTGCCCTGATTTGAGAGGTTAGGTGAGATTGAATGGTTATGGAGAGAGTCTTCAAACGACGATTCGAGTATTCTTTCCGACTCAAGGCATCAGCTACCACGTTAGCCTTGCCTGGGTGGTACTTGATCTCGCACTCGTAGTCGTTCAGCAGTTCGACCCATCTTCGTTGTCTCATGTTCAATTCCTTTTGGTTCAAAATGTGCTGGAGACTCTTGTGGTCGGTGAAGATGGTGCACTTGGTACCATAAAGGTAGTGCCTCCAAATATTCAGGGCGAAGACCACTGCTCCCAGTTCCAGATCATGAGTCGTGTAATTCACCTCGTGTGTCTTTAATTGCCGGGACGCGTAAGCTATCACCTTTCCACGCTGCATGAGTACACAGCCTAAACCCTGATTTGACGCATCGCAGTAAACTATAAACTCTTCTGTTCCTTCGGGTAGCGATAGCACCGGCGCACTGCAGAGTGCTTGCTTCAGAGTTCGAAATGCAGCTTCTTGCTTGTCCGTCCATACGAAGGGTACGCCCTTTTGTGTAAGCGAGGTGAGTGGCTTTGCCGTTTTGGAGAAGTTTTGAATGAATCTCCTGTAGTAATCTGCGAGGCCTAGAAATTGGCGAATTTCCGTGGGTGTTGTTGGAATTGCCCATCCTTCGATGGCTTGGATTTTAGAAGGATCCACATGAATTCCTTCCTGACTAACAACATGTCCCAAAAAGTTCACACTTCGGAGCCAAAACTCGCACTTAGAGAGTTTTGCGTATAATTTCTCGGTTCGCAGGGTTTCCAGAATTTTTCGGAGATGTCGGCCGTGTTCTTCCTCGCTTCGAGAATAGACGAGGATGTCGTCGATGAAAACGATGACAAAGTTATCAAGGAATGGTCGGCAGATTCGATTCATTAAGTCCATGAATGCGGCAGGAGCATTCATAATGTCCGTAACGAGTTCGGAAGGCGGTTTTAGGAATATCCTCCTCCCGGACCTTGAGTTGGTGGTATCCAGATCGCAGATCTATCTTTGAAAAGTAACTAGCTCCTTGGAGCTGGTCAAATAGATCGTCAATTCGCGGAAGTGGATAGCGGTTTTTGATGGTAAGCTTATTAAGTTCCCTGTAGTCGATACACATCCTGAAGGTACCGTATTTCTTTTTGACAAAGAGTACCGGAGCTCCCCAAGGTGAGAAACTGGGTCGGATGAATCCTTTGTCCAAAAGCTCGCTGAGTTGAGTGGACAACTCTTGCATCTCCGCAGGAGCCAATATGTAGGGCGATTTGGCGATGGGAGTAGCTCCTGGCACTAGATCTATTCGAAACTCGACTTGTCTTTCTGGGGGTATCCCCGGAAGATCCTCCGGAAAGACATCCGGGAAATCGCAAGCCACAGGGATGTTTCGAATATTGATCTCTTCCTTGGACTTATCCACGATATGAGCTAGGAACGTCAACTCCTTCTTTCGTAGGTACTTTTGTGCCTTAATGCACGAAATAAGACGAAGGTTCGTGCTGGGTTTGTCTCCGTAAGTAACTAGGGTTTTATGATTTGGGAGATGAAGGCGAACGGCCTTCTCGTGACACATAATTTCAGCATGGTGGGGGCTTAACCAATCCATGCCGATAATCACATCAAAACTCCTAATGGAAACAGGCATTAAGTTTATTTGAAAGACGTGATGATTTAAAGTCAGGGTACATCCGATGTAGATTTCCCCAGTGGATTCTGTCTTCCCATTGGCCATTTCCACCGTGAAAGTTTCATTAAGCTTCTGGGGTTGTTGTTTTAATAAGTGTTTGAATTTATTACTCACGAAACTTCATTCCACCCCGGTATCAAATAGGATGCATGCATAAGTGTGGTTTAGGAGAAACGTACCAGTAACAACAGCGGGATCCTGAACCGCTTCTCCCTGACCCATTGCTAGCACCCTTCCTGTTCCTCCATTCCCAGGGTTGTTGGTGTTGGGGCAGTTGCGACGGATATGCCCAGTCTTTCCACATCCATAGCAGGTGGGGCTTGATCCTGTGTTATTGCCGCTATTGTTGGTGTTGTTGTTGTTGTTGTTGTTGTTGTTGTTGTTGTTGCAGTTATTGTTGTTGTTGTTTCCTTGTGGTTGGTTCTGGGGTGGATAGGTCCGACAATACCTTGCCGTGTGACCCTTCCTATTGCAACTGGTGCATTGCATTTCCTTGCATTCGCCATTATGATGGTAATTGCACTTGTTGTACTTCGGGAGATTCCCAGAATACTGCTTGGGAGTGCTTGGATTAGCTGAGGCTGGAGCATGTGGGGTGAAGGGTACTTGGGTGGTTGCAGCATTGACTGTCACTGTTTGTTGTTTCTTTGTCGATTCCGAGCCTTGTCGTCCTTTTCTCTTGTTTTTCTTTCCTTTCTTGTTGTCACTCTCTTTCTTTCCTTCAGTTTCCGCTGGCTTCTCGCCCTTCTTGTTGTTGTGGTCGTATAGTCTCTTGGCCAACCTCTTGGCACTATCGAAGGTTTCAGGATTTGCAGCGATCACATTTCCTTGAATTGGGGAGGTCAATCCCCAGATGAATCGTTCGATCTTCTTTCCTTCTGACGTAATAATGCCAGGGCACAACAATGACAGCTCGCTAAATCTTGATATGTATGCATCTATATCAGAGTTTCGGACGGTGAGATTCCACAGCTCTTGTTCCATCTTCTGAATTTCACCACGAGGGCAGTATTCAGCCATCAGCATTTCTTTCAGCTCTGTCCATGGCATAGCGTTGGCGACGGGGAGAATCATGGCCTCTATATGTCCATTCCACCAGGTGAGAGCCTGGTCGACGAATGTGCACGCGGCAAACTTCACTTTCACCTCCTCGGGGCATTCACATATTTCGAATACTGATTCCACCTTTTCCACCCATCTCTTTAGGGTTATCACTCCGCCCGTGCCATTAAAAGTTCGGGGTTTGGCGTTAGTGAAGTCCTTGTAGGAACATGTTCTGGTAAATCCGTGATTTGTTCCATTGTTCGAACTCCCAACCCCTTGTCCATTGACTCCACCATTGTTTCCTTGCTGGATTTGTGCCATGGCTGCAGTAACTGCAGCAGATACAGCTGCCTGGAATGCAACTGAGTTGACTTCTGGCGGGGTAGGTCCATGGTTTCCACGAGTGGGTCGTCGAGGCATCTTTCTGTCATGGAACGGAAAGATGTTGAGTGCCTATAGTTTTTGTGAGATTGTGGTCCTATAGACTAGGTGTTTCGCATGAACTTAAGTGGTTTCGCAATTTAGCATATAATCATGTATATATAACACATAGCAGATCACAACATCACAATAGAACACATAAAGTTTTTCATTAATATTATCCGCATTTTTGATACATGAAAATTTTGCTCAGAAGAGCATACATAAGTGGTGCAAGTTCGGCAGCGTAATGGCTCTATGAGTAGTGTAATCACTTAAACATAGAGTCGATGGTACATAGCATAGATCACATAAACCTAATACTAAAGGTAGATATGACTAATCCTAGTCATGGTGGGATGCGCCAGGGGGTGGTGCTGATGAAGTGGACGCTCCCTGAAGGTGAGCCAACTGTCGTTCCGCATCTCGGAGGCGAGTCTCCCATCTCACCTGCCTCATGTGGAACTCCCGAATAACCTCTCGTGTCTCCTGCTCTGCACGCTCAACCCTAGTCCGCATCTGGTGTATCTGATCAGCGGTGCTCTGCGCCAGGTCGCCAGTGTTCCGCAGTCGTCTCACTATGACCGGAAGTGCACGATCCGCTGGTCCTCCCTCCCTCAAGTCGTAGAACTCGCGTGACATGCCGAATAGAGGTCGCTGTCCCTGCTGTCTGCTCCATCTCCAAAGGTCGATACCCCAGGGGGGTGTAGGGCCGGTCGGGCCCATCCGGTGAGCGGGCACCCTAGTCGGGTAAGGGGGATTGATGACTTCGGACTCCGTGTCCGTATCATCATCGCTGGGTTCTTCCTCGAAGTCTTCTCCGGCTTCTCCTTCTTCCTGGACCTCTACTGGCTCGGCAGGTCCGCCCTCGACTTCCTCCTCAGGTTCCTCTTCAGACCCTTCCTCGGGGTCTTCCTCGGGTTCCTCCTCCAGCCATCCGTTATTTCCCTGATTGGGGAAATACGGATCTCCGGGGTGATGGAAGCCGACCATACTGTCTGCGAGAGTATATAAATGTACTATTCATTATTTCTAAGATGTTTTAGTTACTATGTAATTTGAGTTAATGTTCTCTTCTTGGAAATCAAGGGTATGTTTTTAAGTTTACTGACCATCGAGGCTTTCTCGGAGCCTGTGATAGTTGCACTTCGGAGAAAATGTAGTTGATCAGGCTACACTCACCCCTTACTACAACCATGAACAGTCTCGACTTAACCGAGATGTCAGTGTTATTTTGTTTGATTTTTGTATTATGATCTCTTTCCTATATCACACAAGTAAGGATGTTTTATCGTTGTGTTTTATTTGTTTTGTTCAGAGTTGTGTTAGCCCCTCTTTTGGTTTATAGTTGCATATCAATGTGTGGTTAGATATGCTAGTTCACTATAAACAGAGCTCTGATACCAACCTGTCACACCCCCGAAACCAGACGGCGGAAACGTCCGGGGGCTCGCGTGACTTAAATTGAATACCATCACAATGAATATATATGAATCATAACATAAACATCACCATGCATCAATACATTACAACTGATATTGTTTACATCCCGTACATTGTTTTCAAATATTACACATTCATAACACAAATTGTTTCAGAGTTTTCAAAACAAAACATTCTAACATACTTGGTATTACACTTCCGCTTATCTGTTACCTGAGAATACAAGATATTTTGGAAAAATGTCAACATATGAAATGTTGGTGAGTTCATAAGCAACGTTGTGAACAAAATGATTTGTATAGTTTGTAAAACCCAGAAAATCTGATATTTTCTGAAAAGACAATAGTTTATCAAAGTGTGAAGATCCATAAGTTGATGCATGAATGATTTCAAGACACACACACACACACACACACACACACACACATATATATATATATATATATATATATATATATATAAATATAAAAGGGTGTTTTGTATTATAATATAGAAATTCCGAGCGAGTAGTATTGATTTCCCCGGAAAACCCGATGTTTTCCGATGTCGAAAGATATACGTGATTACAAATTGTTATACCGCCACAACGAATGGCTTTTGATTACTCATCCTTGAATACTCGGATGGCGTCGGATAACCCAAGTGAGTCGTCGTAACGATGTCCGATGAAGACATGTTATAACAGCCAACTACAAACGTCCCATAGAGGTGTCGTCCGTTGTTACTCACTTAATCCACACCACCTTGATTACTGTTGAATAACGTCCTAATTCCGTCTACTTTGATTACTCATGAGCCTTAGCGAACGAAGAGAAGGGGAGTACGAAGTCCTGCTACTTATCGTAAGTACCTTAGGCTGTCGTGGATGCGAAGGACACGTTGGCCCAATTCGCATTTGATTACTCTGACCTTACTAGCCATACTAATGGACCACTAGGGCCCAATAGCACATAAAAGCCATTGAAAATCCTTTTATATGGAATTGAGCCATAGGAGGCCCAATAACATATAAGCGTTATCCCTTTGGGCCCAAAGATCATGTTAGTGGACTTGCAAGATCCAACAAGCATGATTTGAAACTTTCAAGCCCAAAGTTTGTATATCTACTCATCTTAGGTATCGCGTATCTGTTGAGGGGTTTGATTTAACTTTTGTTGGTTTGGTATCGATTCGAGACCGATCGATTCGTTTATCACGATATTCGGAGTTAAACGTGTATTCGTCTTTCGATTTGTTGGTCGTCGTGATTTTTGTATTTTGACTTAATGAAATAGTTTGTTTAAAAGTGGGGATTTGACCTTTTCACTACCTTTCTTTTTATAAAAATAACAATTTTAGTCTTTTAAATAAAAGAATTGCATTTTTAGTCCTTAAAACATGTTCTTGACACTTTTGCATCATAAATTTATTGAAATGATAGTTTTAACCCAAAAGTTATTTTGTTAACAGATTCAGCCCTTCCAGAATGGTATTTCTCGGTTAACACCCTATTTTTCGTAATTTTTACAGTTTTGGCCCAAAATCCAAAAACTTTACATTTTTTTATCCTTTTTGGATATGAAAAGCATTTTTGACTCTTCAAATAGTTTTGTTACACTTTTTATCCCCTGTTTTGAATAAAGTTTCATTTCAGCCCCTTTAGTTGTCATTTTTCGCAATTTTGGGCTTATTGGGCCAAAAAGCCCAAAATTAGCCCATTAAGCTAAAAATTTACATTTCAAGTCCTTTGAAAGTGTTAATATTCAGAAAAACAATTATGGAAACTGTTTTGACTCTTTTGGCCCTTAAGAAACCATGACTTGACAATTTTTAACCCAAGTTTTGTATTTTTGACAATTTAAGCCCAAAAATGGGTTTTATGTTGGAAATATGTTCATCATAATCTTATAAGTTATTATTCTTGACTTGTTTAGTGTAAAATAACTTAGATCATGTTTGTTTCCTTTCTCATGTCATAGATCTCGAGTATCACCCCTTTTTAGTTACATGTTCATCATAAAAACACACATACATGCATAAAATCACACATAGCATACACATACACATAGATCTACACATTTTTCTTGTATTCTCCCCCATAAAACATATAAAAACCGAAAAGAGAGGGGTATGAAGCTCACCTTGAGTTGTGGTTTCGGTTTTGAAGAGAGGAATGAAGAAAATTTCGATCCTAGTGAGTCTTCTTGGAAGATCTCGAATTTAGAGGCTTCTAAGATGCAAGATCACAAGATTGAATAGATTTAGAAGAGATTTTTGATGAAATGAAGTAGCTAGATTATGGATCCAAGCAATGTCTTACCTTAGATGATGTATTTGTGGAAAAATCTCCTTGAAAGGTTCCTTAATCTCGAAAATTTGATGAATGAGTGTAAGTGTTCTTGAGAGGATTTGGAGAGAGTGGAGATGAATTTAGTGAGTGTGTGTGTGTCTTGTGTTCGGCCGAGAGCAAAAGAGAGAGAGAGGAAGAGAGAAGGTGATGGGATAGTTACTTGGAAGCATGAGACCTTTGCATGGAAACCCATCAAATATTAATGAGGTGGCATAGGAAAAGTCAACTCTCTTTCTTTTGTGGGTTGGGCCGAAAATGGAGAGGGGAAAAGAGAAAATTGGGCCTTGTATGCTTAAGCCCATTTTATGGTTAAGTTAGATGATTTTTGCCCAACAAAAATCAAAGAATGATTTTTATGACCTATTAGGGCTAAATTAAATTGGTTGTGATCCAATAAGACCCATTAAAGTTAACCTAGTCTATTTTGGGCTCATAAGGCCCAAAAATATTAAGTTTCATGTATATAGGTCCAATTTGGGCCCATTTGAGAGTTCCATGTTCAAGGTAGTTAAATTGGAAGCTCATTGGTCCATTAGGTCCAATAAGGAAATCCTAGTCCAAAATGGACTTAAACCGGTATTTCAAATGTTTCCAATTCTTTGTTGACTATTTGTAGTGCTTGAATAAAGTGTTTGATGAAGTTTTGTTGTCATTGAATAAGCATCATACATGCTTTCACATTGTTGGTTCATAAATGACATAATTGTTGTAGTTACAAGGCACCAAAATTCCTAGTTGTGACATTCACACTTTGATAAACTATTATCTTTTCAAAAAATATCGGATTTTCTGGGTTTTACAACTTACACAAATCATTTTCATCACAACATTGCTTATGAACTCACCAACATTTCATATGTTGACGTTTTCTAAAATAACTTGTATTCTCAGGTAACAGGTAAGCGGAAGGGTAATGCTAAATATATTAGGATGTTATGTTTTGAAAACTCTAAAACAATTTATGTTATGAATGTGTAATATTTAAAACAATGTACTGGATGTAAACAATATCAGTTGTAATGTATTGATGCATGGTGATGTTTATGTTATGTTGCATGTATATTCATTGTGATGGTATTCAATTTAAGTCACGCGAGCCCCCGGACGTTTCCGCCGTCTGGTTTCGGGGGTGTGACACTATAAGCTTTAAATTTTTATACCTGGGAGTCAGGGTGTTACAGAATCTATCAATGACATGTTTAATCTTAGATTATGCTTTACTATTTGTGATTGGGATATCGGGGATCACAAACAAGATGTGAATAACCATAAAAATATTCTTGGCACACTCGATGTTATTTATCATCTCATTTTAATGTGCCGGTTAACCACACGCGCTCCATTAATCAATGATAATTTTCGAGATGCCCATTATTGCTCTTTATAGTTACTATTAATGTGCCGGTTAACCACACACGCTCCACTAACTACTATAAAGCATAATGTGCTATTTTATGGATTAACATACTTTTCATATTTTTCCAAAAGTAACTAGGAGTGAGATTTTTATTTAAAAAGGTTTAGTTACTTTTTATAGCATTATACTTATTAATGAGGTTATTGTCCTATCAGATCCTTTCTGCTAACGACCCTCCACCAAACAAGGAAGTGGTGGGTGAGAGTGGACACCCTTTCAACTACCATTTGATAGGCAGTTTCCTTATACCCCTTATAGTTCCGCTTTGTGAATGAGGCATACTAGTGATCCGACTGACTTATTCTTATATATATATATATATATATATATATATATATATATATATATATATATATATATGTATATATATATATATATATATATATATATATATATATTAAAAAATTAATCATATTTATAGTATAAGGTGTATTTTAAACATTTTAAAACACTAGGGATTTGACATTAATTATTAGAATGAATCAATATCTAAATTAACCATTTATACATTTAAAAAATTAATTATATTAATCAATTAAATAATTAATCAAGTCAAAGATTTATCTCCTAATTTGTAGGCTTTTATTTAATTATCAAATATGCAACAAATTTGGATTTGGCAGATATTAAAACAGATAATTTCCAAATAAAAGGCATGTAAAACAGATTAGGTAGATAAATTCAAAATTTTCGAATTCGACAGATCTCACTTCGTGAGCATAATCTCTCATGCTGTGAGATCCAGAAAATCAAAAATTCTTGTTTGATCGATTCACCAATGTGCATTTAGATGAAAGACATCCATAGTCTCTAATACCACTGATGGGAAACGTAGGTTATAAAACAATGATCTAAGCAGAAAAACAGTTAACAATTAATCGTATTAGGGCACATGCAACCTAAAGGATCTATGTCTTTCACATAGAGGCAACATACTATGAGCTATCAAACTACAAAACTCTAATGAAATCATAATTTAAAAGGAAGTTTACACACCTATTGATTTGTTGTTGCAAACAAATCTGAAATTCAAGTATGTACTGATTTCAATTATTGGCTTAGCCAACTAATCCAACCGTTATCACTAAGGATTAAGATGACAAAGTTCACGATTTTTACTGATCTGTGTCCCCTTCGGGTTTCGGCTTTGTCCGACTTCAACAGTTTCCATATTATTGTTAACATAAGTCTTCGCAAGAAATCCGAGAATAATCAAAACCTTTACCCATTCAGGATAATGAATCTCACGAAAATATTCTCTACAAACCAATTCTCCATCGACTTGATGCCCATAAAGGCATACCTTCATCGCTTGGTCAGTTTTAACTCATAACATATCATGGTTTTACTTCTTCCTGGGTCACTTGATGATAAGATCTAAGATAAGATTGTCCCATTTACCCGCAGGCACAGGTAAAGGTTTCAATTCCCCTCACGATAATAAATGTTGTTTTCACATTTTCCAACCAAGACATCCTTTCTACCATCTTCATAACAACAATCGAAGCTAATAATTCTCTTTTAGCTTTTGGTGTTGCAAACCTTCTGGTTCTTGGTGTCAAACTAAAATTTCCTTTTGCACTTTTGTCTTAATGGTTGGCTCCCCCTCCACTTGGGTTCGTACCCTCACTTTTTTATACTTATGATCAATCAAATCACATACTAGTTATGTCTTTGTGATTGGTAATTTTCTTTCTTCTTGAAACAACTCCTGATTGTCATATCAATGACTTTAACATCTTCAATACGGTGTTGATGCTTATAACTACAATGAATGATCTTCTCGTATGACACAATCACAGATTGATAAAAATCTCTTCAAGCACGAAGTCATCTACCAACTTGCACGGGTACAAACTGGTATAAGAGAGTATTACCAACGTAATGAAAATCGCTTAGAACAACATCTGTTGCTGATCATTATGATTCCTCCCTCTTCTCTAGGAAACTTAACCTTGTCATGCTCATATTGACCTTTTTGTGATGATCCTTCCAACCATATCTGAAACACTTGGGTACGAACGCACACAAGACACTTGCAAATTCACATATAAGCTATAACGACTGCAATTCTCGTATCATTCTGAGCGAAAATCAACTAAATTTGCACTTATTCGAAGAAGGTAGTGTTTGAGCATGCACTTGTTCTTTTATCCACCAATGGACCTTCAGTCCTAACTATTGAGTTACAAACTCGACTTTATTGGAGATTCCTTATCCTTCTTAATTGGGTCGTAAACTCAATCCATGATAAGGTTTTTACTTCTGCTACAATACAAGAATGAATGGTTACACTCTAATGACCTTCTACATCGCTACACAAAACGAACTAGATTCTTATCTCTACGAGTCAAATACTAACACAGAAAAACATCTTCTATCCCTTTCATCCATCTTGTTTTAATCAACTCGATCCTTCTTCTTTTGATAATTGGAGGTTAACTTGCAACCACTTCCTAATAGTTAGCAGCTCTAGTCACTGCTACTCAGCCTTGACAAAGGCTGTAATCCTTCTGTCGATCATCTTGATCATCCCCTTCTTTAATTTACCGACTAAAGTCAGTTACTACATAGGAAGTGGTTCTCTAAACCAATCAACTCACTTTGCAGATTTCTAATGAATATAACTCGAATATTTATGACCACTAGGTCCTGAATCAAAATCTTTTTCCTAGTCATCACCATAACACTGGTAATGACGAAAATAGACAACAAACTCAACTCCTAGTGTCTTAGTAACCCTGCGACCCTTCCTGATTCAAGTATGAATCTTGTGCTTCTGGTAGTACATGAATTGTTGGGTTTTAGTATACTACAACATCCTATGGTGCACATACAACCCTAAATACCTTGGATATATGTTTTCTCTATTATACATGCAAATATGAAGTTTCCAAGATATTACCCTATACTAGCATACAAATATCATATACTTGGGTAATAAAATAGATAGAATACATACCTTTTTTTTTTTTTGATATAACTTGTTTTCATGAAGCTTGAGTGCCTAGTGCCCCAAGTGTGACACCTCAAATGGTTCACACAACACCATGAACACTTGGAATAACCTTGAGAATAAGGATACTTTGGTTCTCTCTAGTGAAATCGGCCTTGCCCTTTTGTGTACACACACTAGTGCCAATTTCACCAACGAAGGAATTCTTTATATAGTGTGGAGATTAGGGTTAAACCCTAATACCCATGACCTTTCATTTCATATGATCCATGGGTTAAACACTCCATGGACTATCCATGAAAGCTTAGCCCAACCTAAATGAACTTGGTCCATCACACATATATATCTAAGAGTCCATATTTAATTAGTCCTTTTTGATCACTTAATTAATTATAAATTAATTCTTGATCAATACTAATTAAATAATATGATTATATATTAATATATTAGAACTTATAATATATTAATATAAATCACTAGTATCCTTTTCCCTCATCTTGTCAATCCAAATGTCCCGATGCCATGCAACCCAAATGGACCATGCCGGGTCGGGTCAAGTCTTACCAATTATAGTTATGGATTAGACATTAATCCAACAGTCTCCACTTGGATAAGTCTAAAACTATTATTGAGTATGACTTCAAACCCCGAATAGCAATCGTAGCTCTCAAAAGCTTCTGTCGAACTCTGACCTTGCCGATGAACTCTGACCTTTGTCAATGACTTGTCCATTAGATAAGGGATCATATATTCCTCCATTCTAGATATCATATGGACTGAGACATGGATTATCAATCATTCTCTCTGTCCATTTGTTGTTTCCCGATTTCCGATTTATGATGACTGACTGATTGAACAAATCAAATCAGTCCTGGCTTGGCCAAGCACTCATATGTGTCATCGCTAAATCATCGAGGGGCCCACAGATATCGCTTTTATCCCGAAGGTAAAAGGAATGGATAAACTTCGACTCATATGGCTTGTTCTACTACTTGTTGAATCATACACAAAGGCACGTTTTATAACATCGAGTTACCAATGCGTTTTCGTGCAATCAATGTATAACCAACTCATAGTAACAACTCATATCTCTAGGTTTTAAGAATATAAGATATTATCGTCTCATGATCACTCGTGATAAAATCCATGAAGTGATTCAAATGAGCGTGGGTTGAATCCAATACTCAGAACTTATGAGCACTCATGAGTGTTGTAGCACCGCTTTGTCCAACATCTTAGACCTCTACAAGCCAACCCATGACAGTCTTGATTCATATCTACTTCCAACATATGACCGACTGTGGATAGTTTGAATAACTTAGTCATTCAGGAAGAATGACCTAGTTTATTCTGGAAGTCAAAACATGCAAAATGAAACACAAGAATAAATGAATTAAATATGGTATCAAACCCTATGAATATAAATAGACCACTTTTATTTATCACCATACTGATTACTCATTATTTCATTGTTTCGGTTTTATCAACTTTATACCTGAATTAAAAACACTAGTTGTCCCATGCTCCAAGCATGTACACTATGTTTTTCTAAACAATAGCTTTTCCATACACCAAGTATGCACTCTATGTTTGTCTATGATCCTTACTTTGTGAAATAAACCAATTGAACATAATTTCAATGATTCTAATTTCACACTCCCAAATCCTTATCGAAAAATGTGAGAATTTGAAATTCCTATCATTTATCGAAATCTGTTTAGATTTTAAACTTATATGCACTGACCCTCCTGTAATGAATATGTACAAGGTCACAAAGACTTGTCAACAGTAATTATAAGGTATTCCAATGGAGATCAACTCCATGGAAACTAAGTCTCATATTCAAAGTACATTTCTTTGGACATGCTTCTTGCATTAAGTTTTCTAATCTTACACATATAACTTCCACCTATGGAGACAACTCCATATTCTCATTTTGACTATCACTTCTGAACAAGAGATGCCTCTTTCCAGAATATGTCAATATGGTCCTTCCAAAATTAGCACTATACTTCCAACTGTCCCTGAGCAACCAATCTTTGGTAAACCTCAGATTGTCCTCGACAATTGCTTAATCATTTTAGTCATATCCAATTCTAGACCTTTTCCCTTCTTAATGCCTCTGGGCATTTGGAAAAATTTAGAAATGACAAATATTATAGCACATGCAATCGATCCTATACCCAAAGCAAATGGTACACGATTCATGATGTCTCACATAAAGACATGATTCTAGACCAGTCTTTTGCTACAATATTTTTATTTGCCATGTTTTCAAAATTTGACTATGAAGAGGGATGCCGTAATCATAATCGAATTTTGAGAACACAATATATAGAATTTCCTTAAGTTGAACCAATCCAACATGAAATTCATATATATATTCTTGACTAAAGATGATTAAGGTCTCAATCTAAGCCTTTAGAACTGAAATGAAGTATATCCTCTCCCTTAATTATAGCAAAACAACTTTTTCAATCCCCGCAGCCTCACGAATTGAAACTTTTGTTTTCTATAATTAACATTGCTAACTTGCAACACTAACAATAATTATCATGCTCCCACTAACATGATGATTATTAGCATAACACTTATGCTCCCACTAGCTTTGACATGTACTCAGAAATCAGCTGGACTTCTAGAAATCAATACTTTATTGACTTTCTTACCAAAGTTCAGATTTCTGATACGAGATGCTTTGATAAAACTTTATCAAAATCACACACCTTTCCTTAGATAGCATGATGTGTGTCTAAACAATTTTAGAACTATGAAAAGGGATGCCGTAATCATAGTCTCAATTGTTTAGACCTTTTGCCATCTGCTTCAAATCTACTTGGTGGAAGTGTTTCCTCACCATCATTTTCATGAATCGGAGAGAAACCTTATGACCCTTAGATTTTATGGTGTATGTGTTCTTATCCATGTGAATCTGTCAAAACCATAATCACAAGACAAGGTTAGTGACAAATCCAAACTCATATGGACTGAACTAAATCTTAATTTCTTGCCACCTGGCAGTACAAGAGCCTGCCATTGCTTCCAAGTTGTTATGCAACCAATTGAGAACTCTAAGAACTCATATGCAAAACCAACTTTAACTGGAATGGGCACAGAAATAGAAGTATGTCAACAGGATAGGTTATAAACCTCAAGTCGTGTGCTAGTGAAAAACCTCAGGTTTTACTCTTGATTAGTTCTTGAGACTTTCAAGACCTTTAAGACTCCCACTGTCCTCTTGACATATAAGACTCTCTTGTCAAGTATTCAAGGGATAGTGTGGATTCTTTATCACGACAAACACTTCACACAATTGGCCTTAGTTGGTCTTTGTTTAATCCAAAACATCACAACTTACCAACTTCAAATGTACAAGAGTAGGACACTTTTACTCTTACATTTGACAAGTGTTATAAACCTTTCTTTAAGATATGCCGCTCAACTTATAGTCTTGGAGTATGACTCTAAGACTTGTTTTGAAACGAAGTATGACTCATCTTCTTGATTTAACCATTTCAACAATTCATGACTCCTCTTCTTAGTCATAAGAATGCACTAAGATGTCCTTAGAAGACCAATTGTGATGTGGTTCTTAAATCATTAAGATGATCACAAAACATGATACTAAAGTAATCTCCCATCTTTTCAGATTTGAGAAACTTTTATCTTTCTGCCTAATTTGATTCTTCTCATTCGTTCTGCCATACATCGAGACTTTTCCAATGCTTCAGAATTACACTTAAGCCTGTAAGTATAACCATATTTACTAAACTTTAGTAAATCATGACGAATAGTCTTATCGATCTTTGTGGTGGACTTGACCAGTGCACAAGAATGTGTACTCGATCCCTTTAGTCATTTACTTGACTCACATATACATGTGAACAAGGAATTAGTCTTAATTTTCGAAAGCTGAAAGTTCTCATTCATCATACTATACAACTTGCATGATTCCAAGTTTCGGTCCAATTGAAACTTGGGTGATGAGAAACTTTCCTTATTTGGTAAATTTAGACACTACCACAAATGAAAGAATCAAATCCATTTTCCAATATTGCTATCAATGGAAACATGTAAACAACAATTTTTCACAAATGCCATTGTAAGGATACTTAAAATAAATAAATCAAAACTGTTTTTTTTATTTTAAAACTTCCGGAAAAACTTATCCTTACAATGCAAATGCATATGAAAAACTTGTTGTTATCTATTCCTAAGCAATATATCATAACTCCTAAGCAACAGCTCAAAATTCTGATCACCGAACCATGCGATAAAAAACCATCTTCACGATCAGAATCAACATATACTTCCTTTAAGTTTCTTCACTTTTCTTTGATTCTTAAAACATCAACATGTGACCAAGTCACATCATGTAATAAGAATCTCATAATAGAAACTTAACAGAGTTAGATAGTGAACTTTACCTGAAGCAGAGTGAAACTTCTTGACTTGATCAACCTTATGATCTTTCAGGTAAATAGGCAGCTTCGCAATCAATGCCCCTTCCTTTGGCAAGAGAAACATATGGACTCACTGGGAATGGTACATGGGACTATCGCAGACTTAGCCTTTCTCTTTACCATTTGGTCAACCTAGTTGACTATGGTCAAACCCTTTCTTTGGGACGAGAAGGCTTTTCTAGATATCCAATGTTACCATTGTCAATGTCCATTGGGAAGTTGATCTCCTAATCAATTTGCTTTACTAGTCCTCAAATCATTGCTGACCAAGCAAATAGATAAGATCATTAAGGGTCATATCATAGTCTGTTTCATAGTAGTCCCAAAGGAACTCACTAAGTGACTTAGAAAGTGATTGAAAATCCAACCTTCTTAAGACTTTGACACCCAACTCTCC
Organism: Lactuca virosa; assembly: GCF_052849685.1. Lineage (NCBI taxonomy): Eukaryota > Viridiplantae > Streptophyta > Magnoliopsida > Asterales > Asteraceae > Lactuca > Lactuca virosa. The sequence continues at coordinate 120,629,089 of NC_136430.1, read as the reverse complement.
CGGCTTGTCAATATGTGACTTCATCTCCAAGATGCGATCACACATAGACCTTGCTTGCCAATAGGGATTGAGTGACCTTTGAACTTGTGGGTTAGGGAGAATAATTGGAGGAGGTGGAGGAAGTAAAGTTCCAAGAGATTTGGGAAGATCATAGATGTCTGAGCTAGACATCTTTTGGGAGATAATCAAGATAGTTGATTTAAAGTCCTTAATATAACACCCAACATGAAATATTAAGGCTAGGATCCAACAACATATTTATAACTGGAAGAGGGATGCCGTAATCCGAGTTATAAAATAGTTGAAGGTAGGTAAATAACGATTTACCAATTTCCACCATGAAAAACGAAATATAATTAAGTTTTAATTGGATTTGAAACTCCTAGATCTTTTGAGATTCATTGAACTTTTCAATGGCATGTTTCAATCTCGAGTGTGCCCTTCAGGTTTTGTGACTGGGATGCCGAGGATCACAAAACAAGGTGTGAAGTAACCATGCAAATATACTTGGTACCCTTAATATTTACCCCTCAATCGATGTGCCGGTTAACCACACGAGCTCCACCGATACTATGATAAATATTAAGTTACCCTTTGCCTACTTTGTTAAATCAAGGTTAGTGTGCTGGTTAACCACACACGCTCCACTAACAGTTTAAACAAAGTGCAAAGTGTAATTTCATGGATTAGCACCTTATTCACATTTTCCTAAGTAACTAAGATTGGGAATTAATAAAAGGTTTAGTTACTTAGTATTTATCATTAATACTTTTAATGAAGGGAGAATTATAGTCCTTGTCCTACCTGTTCGGCTAACGACCCTCCACCAGTCAAGGAAGTGGTGGGTGAGAGTGGACACCCATTAAGCTGCCATTTTATAGGCAACAACCTTATACCCCCCTTATAGACCGGCTTCGTGAATGAGGCCTACTAATGGTAAGACTGACTTGCTCTTATACACATATATATTATTAACTTATAATATTATAAAGTATAAGGGTTGAATTTTAACTTTTAAAATTCTAAGGGCTTAACTTGGAATTAAAGTATTCATTAGAGAAAACTTTTCAAATTCCAAAACTTGAGGGCAAGTTTTGAAACTATTCAAAACTCTTGGATTTTCATAACTTATGAGTTTTAAGTAAAGCTTTAAAACTTTTAATGAAGAGACACTTGGACATCCATAACTTGAGGACAAGTTATGGAGCCATAAAAACTATTTATAAGAAAAAACTCTTCATTTTTTTGTAACCTAAGGCATATTTATGAGTTTTTAAGATTCATAAATGTGACTTTTCATATAACTTGAGGACAAGTTACAAAAAAAAAACACATTTTATGAACAACTTTTAGATTAATTAGGATTGAAAACAACTAAAACACAATTTTTTTTTCATTAATCTAAACTAACTCATAAATCAAGGAAACATAGAACTTTTGGTAATCCATAACTTATGGAGTTAAATGCTTGTTTTATGATGAAACTTTTCATGTTCCATAACTTAAGAATAAGTTATGGAATTCTTTAAAACATTAACACCAAATTTTGTAACTCCATAAAAACTTTGAATCAATTTTTTTTAAAACCTTTTCATATCCATAACTTATGGAGGTTTCAAAACACATAAGATCACAACTTTAAAAAAAAACTTTTTGAGCTCCAAAATTTTATGACAAAATTTGTAACTCCTTAAAACATTTAGATCAAACTTTTAAAACTAATAAAATAATCATATCATTTTATCTTTTACTAATTTGACCTAATTCAACTCATATAGCAAATGATTCAAATTTTTACAAATAATTAGTTTTTCACAAAACAAGTAATTATCTTAAAATTTGACAAACTTCATGTTTTTTTTTCTTTTTTTTTTCAACTTTGAAAATCAAACATTTGCATGAATATAACAGAAAACAACCCATGGCTCTGATACCACTGTTGGGTTTTAGTATACTACAACATCCTATGGTGCACATACAACCCTAAATACCTTGGATCTATGTTTTATCTATTATACATGCAAATATGAAGTTTCCAAGATATTACCCTATACTAGCATACAAATATCATATACTTGGGTAATAAAATAGATAGAATACATACCTTTTTTTTGATGTAACTTGTCTTCATGAAGCTTGAGTGCCTAGTGCCCCAAGTGTGACACCTCAAATGGTTGACACAACACCATGAACACTTGGAATAACCTTGAGAATAAAGATACTTTGGTTCTCTCTAGTGAAATCGGCCTTGCCCTTTTGTGTACACACACTAGTGCCAATTTCACCAACGAAGGAATTCTTTATATAGTGTGGAGATTAGGGTTAAACCCTAATACCCATGACCTTTCATTTCATATGATCCATGGGTTAAACACTCCATGGACTATCCATGAAAGCTTAGCCCAACCTAAATGAACTTGGTCCATCACACATATATATCTAAGAGTCCATATTTAATTAGTCCTTTTTTGATCACTTAATTAATTATAAATTAATTCTTGATCAATACTAATTAAATAATATGATTATATATTAATATATTAGAACTTATAATATATTAATATAAATCACTAGTATCCTTTTTCCTCATCTTGTCAATCCAAATGTCCCGATGCCATGCAACCCAAATGGACCATGCCGGGTCGGGTCAAGTCTTACCAATTATAGTTATGGACTTAGACATTAATCTAACATGAATATGCTACCTTTCACACCTATGCATACTCGTCCCAAGAATTTCCTTGTAGTTCCCAAGTCACCATACAAGAAAATCGCAAAGCAAATTATCAAATATGTATGTGCCCTATACGTGCAACAAAACTTCCTAGACTCCACTAGGAACTTCGCTTCTCTATCAGGTACATCTTAGCTTTCATAGACTTGCCTTATAAGATCCTTTTCATGCATATGCTCGATCTAGCATATGCTGCCACTTTTCCTAGGTCGCTAGGAATAAATTCTTCTTATAAATTCATTCTCGTATAATGTCCATTCTGTACGACACACTAGATCACAATTTACTGTAGCTATATGGAGACAAATGTTCTCCTACTATCTGTATGGCCTTCTTACACATGCAAATATCCATGCATATCACATCATCATCCTTTCATAACATCGTCATTCTGATGGGTTTTGATAACAAAAACGATCATTTTTATAAAAATAACTTTAGTGGCAAATAGAAGACTTTAAAATTAACTAGTTTATTTTTAGATCATTTTAACAAAATCATCAGAGGATCCAAATACATGAACTAGAAAGATAATAACAACCACAGGAAGTTAAGGAGACATCCTTCAAAGCGTTTGATCCCACTTGGAATTGGAGAGTTGATGAAGATAGCAAAAACTCAAGAATAGAGTTTCTATACAATGTATCCACCATCAAGAGTAAGGTACTTGGAATTTTTGTTCCCATCTTGTATGAAGTACTTCTTAAGCATTAAGTGATTAACATAATTAATCACTAGTGGAGAAGCACTTTAACATCACCAACACTTTCAAATTATCATCAAAAGAGAGCAAAAAGGAAAAGGAGATTTAGGCTATGATTTTACAGAGAAAACTAAATGGAAGAGTAGTCTAAAATGCAAGCCCCATGCACATCTTTTATAATCTCATGCAAGTAAAATCCTATTATATATAGTACTCTAAAGTAATAGCTACAAAAAGAGAAGCATGGGGAACAAAGGGGCGAAGTTGACAAGCAACCTCCCATGCCTCTTGGGCCTTACGGTTTTGACAAAAAGAAAGAGACAAAATTATGATCTAGTTTTACCAACTAGATAAAGGTAACTAGTTACTAAGTCTAAAGTTAGTCAAAGTGTCCAAAACTTTGTACATCACTTATTAAATTATACCATATGATATAATAACTAGTTTGTGCTTTATTTAATTATTATTTTCATAAAAAAATTATTCCCTAATTAAATACAAGAGTTGATTTTATTTATTAATAATGATATTAATAATAAACATCTGATAAAGGTGTGACCCTAGAGGATCATATGTTATTAGCAATATCATTCAATAATGATTGTTGAGCTGTAACATACCAAAATTCAAGGCCAAAAATTTCATTTTTAAATCAATACTTTGGAAAACATTTGTGAATAAACATCATCCGATCATATCATTTCATAAAAACATATCTCGTGTCTGAAAACCAAATCATAAAAATAATAATAATGTCAGAGTACAATCCCAGAACATCTCATAATGCGGAAACCATAGTGTGATGCGCTGCGATCGAACCGACTCCTTTCCTTGAAAACAAAGTACCTGAAACCAAAACTGAAAACCGTAAGAACGAAGCTTAGTGAGTTCCCCAGATACCACATACCATACAAACCAACTGATGCATACATGCCATACATAGCCAAGAGCCATTCATAACCAACATATCCATAATCAAGTAGGGTGCTATGTGCCAAACATAGTGCTAAGGTGCTATGTGCCAGACATAGTCTTGCGGTTATGCCACGGGCCGCACGTGGTCTTCCTGGTCAAGCCTGGGGCCACTCCCTGGGTCTTACAGACAAGTGCCAAGGGCCACCCCTGGTCTTTCATGCAAGTATCATAAAGACAACTATCCAGACTACTCTACTAGGCTACTCTGCATATAGTGTGCCAGGAGCCACCCCCTGGACTTTCATACACAATAGCATACAGTGCGCCAGGAGCCACCTCCTGGTCTTTCATACATATTGCCTAGGGCTAACCCCCGGGTCTTCCTATCATACATAAGAACATACTGTGTGCCAGGAGCCACCTCCTGGTCTTTCATGCATAATGCCTAGGGCTAACCCCCGGGTCTTCCTACCATACATAAACTAAATGGGTCGGCATTGTGGCCGTATACCCATACAAACAGTGAGGAGACTCACCTGCACTGCTGAACTTTTGCTGAACCTTCTGACTGCTGACCGACAATTCTCTGAACCGCTGCTCCACTAGCTCCCCGAGCTACCAATATCAATATACATAACATTTAGATCCAAACAGAACTCTAGAAGCCAACTAAGTCCACTCTTGCCAAAGTCAAAGTCCTGGTCAAAGTCAACCTTCCTGACTGCCTCTACTCGCCGAGTCAACACGTTGACTCGTCAAGTCCTTATACTCCGAAACTCTCACAATACACCTCAACTCGCCGAGTCACCCCCATCGACTCGTCGAGTTCAACGATCTCCGAGTCCCATCCTGTCCAACTCACTGATTCATCACTCAACTCACCGATCTAAGTCTTAACCAGCAAAGGTTGAGGTTCTGAGGTCCAACTCGTTGAGTCCAAGAACAGACTCGTCGAGTCCATGGCAATATTCAACAGACTCGCCGAGTTGTTCTTCCAACACGTCGAGTTCCTGCCTATCTTCATCCAACTCGCCGAGTCCACCCATGTGACTCGTCGAGTAGCTTCAGTTCTTAATCCATACAGTGGCTTTTCGAGCCATGCAGGGGTTCCAAACCATAGATCCACTCTTCTACAGTCTATCCCCCACGTAAAGTTGCAAACTTTACGTGAAACCAAGAAGCTAAAAGCCCAAAACACTCTAGGGCTAGGGTTCTAGACAAGCATGCTTCACCAACACCCCCAAGACTGATACTTTATGGTTCTCTAGGCCGAAACACACCTAGATCTGAAGTAGCAACTTCAGATCTGGACTTCTAACTCGAAATGACTCTTAATCATGCCATAAAATCCCCAAATCTCATAACAAAGGTAACACTTTAAGCAAAAGAGTGAAGGTAACGACTTCTTACCTCCTAATGCTCTGAAAAGTCCCACCAATTCTGGATCTAAAGCCAATTCTTGAATCACCAAAGGTTTCCTTCCTCCTTCCTTCAAATCACCCAAAATGGCAAGAAAGCTTGAATGTGCTAAAATGGAGGCTTAGGGTTTCGTGTTCTGGATAAGAGAGGCTATAGAGAACCCAAAGGGGGAGAATGAGATGTTTATATAGTGCACAAAGTCCCGGATTTAGGGTTTTCCTCTTCAGACCGGACTCGCCGAGTCCTCTTGCCGACTCGTCGAGTCGGTCACTTACTCTTCGACCCGGATCTCGCTCGGACTCGTCGAGTTCCACCCTGGACTCGACGAGTTGACCCCTTTGACTTAGGGTTTCTCTTTTCCTTTCTGAGTCTTCCTGATTCTGGGTGTTACAACACTCCCCCACTTAAACTAGACTTCGTCCTCGAAGTCTGCCACGGCCCACTATCTTACCATCTGGTCGCCACTTTACCACTAGGTACACACCCCGCACATCCGATCCAAACCTTGAAGATGTAAACTTCAGAATATCTCGTTACTTACTACCTTCGATTACAACACTTTTATCCAACCGGTAATCGAACCGATACTCCTGATATACTTACCCTTGATTCGCAAGGGGTTTACCCTTTTACCCTACACTGTCACTGGCCTTCCTAAGGCACTTTCCACAAGCAACAACCTTCCCAATTTCCTTCGAGGACCCATCCTTTGCTGAAACCGCAATCCCGGCCACTCCCAGTGCCGGGCATCCTACCAGTACTCACGGAATAACCCCCATGCAATGCCCCAATACCGAAAACTCCACCCAATCGTGAGAATTCAGAAAATCCTTCGAGTAGCAGATCCCTCTCTGCTACGTTTCAGGCTCAGACGAGAACGGCGTCACCGAGCCCAATCCTTTACTCTGAGATTATCCGATCCCGCGATGCGCAGCTTAGCATTATTTGATCAGCTCACGGCTTTTCACACCGAACCCCTTACCATCCTTCCTGCCTGTAGTCCTGTTGTCTTCCATCCGCCTACCGGATGAATCGAGACTGCCCTGGCCCCAACTGATCTACCATTACCCGGAATACCGGTTACCCCATGCTACCTCAGAGATACAGGCCCTCGCCTACACTCCGCGAACTAAGCTACTAATAAATGCCACGACTTACCCGCAGTCTTACACCACTCTTGGTCTCCAATGACCTACCGTCTTCCGGACCCAGTCATAATGTGGCCCGCTCACATCCGGGCGGCTGCCCCGTCCTGAACTTAACTGCCTGAAAATCCCGCCACTGAATCATACACCTGATACATTCGCACTAGAAAATAGGGACCGACGAATGCTACGGGCCACCCCGTAGTCTTACAACACCTCTGCGCTGCCAGCCAACTAAAGCTATAGGCCACCCCCGCAGTCTTGCTATACTCACATACGATTGCTACGGGCCGCACCGCAGTCTTACTAAACTAATGCTACGGGCCACACCGCAGTCTAACTATCCTCACATATGATTGCTACGGGCCACACCGCAGTCTTACTAAACTAATGCTACGGGCCACACCGCAGTCTAACTATCCTCACATATGATTGCTACGGGCCACACCGCAGTCGCACCACTCTTCGACGCTATATGCTAACCATTGCTACGGACCGCCCCGCAGTCTTACCACACTCTTCTTACTATCTGACCACTGGTTAATGCTACGGCCATCCGGTAGTCTGACAACACCCTTCCCCACCGACTGGCTGCTAGTGGATGCTACGACTAACCCATAGTCGAGCCTACCAGCACAATCTAGTACCCCCAAGTGGTACTCATGTCCCAACTGGAACTCCCAACCGATTCCTCTGCAATCTGCTACCAGACATCTCGAGAATGAGGTCTCATAATTGGCAGGTTTTCCAAACTTCCAATTCGCACTGTCCTCAATTCATACAGCCACGTGGGCCGTCTTCCTTCCTGACAGGAGAGCGAAACTTATCCTAGTTTCAAAACCGCTTCTGCTCCCATAATATGATCGTTTCTCCCCCACTTAGCTTCAGCTAAGTCTTTACTGCACGCGAAAATCCGAGGATTTCCATTCCTTCCTTCCTTACACGATAGGCATGATAACCACTATCGCCCTAATCTTGCTAGCGATCCGTCGCTAGCCCACTCCAAATACCGTACGATTACCGAATACTAGATAAACACCTCCCGCATCCCAGATACTGATAATCCCCTGAGCTTAATCCGACGTCCTTAAATTCTGAGTAACTAATGCTTAGAGCAACCTCCTCAGTGATAGGCCACTTCCTTTGATGCTTCCAAAAGCTATCCCAAACACCAAGACTAGAACCATCAAACCGTGATGATGGTTGCTGACTACTCCCTGAACCATTTTCAGCCGTAACCGAGACGATACTGGACACTTCGAACCCGAAGTGAAAGATGACCTACACTAGCCACTAATAGCTTCTGGTATGCAATTGGCATATGACAATTCCAAAATACAATCCGAATACAAGTAGAGAGACAACTCATACGTACTATCACCTGAGTCCGGGGTAAGGACTTCCCTAATTTACATAGAAGTGAAATTAGCCATAGATACGTACCTGCAACATTCCTTGCTGTAATCCAGATTTCCCTCATCTGTCACTGCAAGGCCCTACCCTCTCGCCCATCCGTAATCCTCATAGTCGTCGCGGCAGACGCAGTCCCTGCTCCTCCCCTCATCGTCGGGTAGTCGGCCCTCTTGTGGCCCACCTGATTGCAGTGAAAACATAATGGGCTTGCCCCATGCGGGCAGTCCCTGCTGACGTGACCATCACTGCCACACTTGTAGCAGCCTGAACCCCTGGAACGACAAACTCCCTCTTGCGGTTTCCCGCACGTGCTGCATTGAGTTCGGACCTGCCGACCTACTAATCGCTGATCTGAAGTCTTAGGTCTCTTCCCGGGACCCTCCAAAGTATACGTCTGATCTGACCTCCTCTTCGCAATGTGCTCTAGATCGATCTCCCTTTCCCGCGCCCTGGCAATCATAGCGCCCAGGATCGGGCATGCCGAGAAGCTGACATGATCCCGAATATCAGCTCTCAACATGTCATGATAGCGGGTCCTCTGCATCTCATCATCCCCTACATACTGAGGCACCAATAAGGCCCTCTCCCGAAACTTGGCGGTAATCTCCGCCACCGACTCTGTCGTCTGTCTCATGTTTAGAAATTCTCTGGCCAGCTGCTGAAGCTCCACCGCCGGTGCAAACTCCGCCCTAAACCTGGTCACAAAGTCTGACCAGGTCATAGCCTCGACAGCCGAGGCTCCCAACGAGTCACCAACCGACTCCCACCAATCTCTGACCCTATCTCGCAAGCATCCTGCTACATATCTCACCTTCGACCCCTCCGGGCAGAAGCTCGTCAGCTGCGCAGACTCGATGTCTGCAATCCATCTCCTGGCCGCAATGGGGTCCTTCACCCCATGGAAGTCTGGCGCACCACTCCTTCGAAAGTCCTTAAAGGACAGTGTGCGCGTACCCACCTGGCTAGACGCCATATCACTCCTGAATGCTCGGAGGCGATCCTCCATCAGCTCAACAATCCCTTCCTTGATCGACCCGAAAATGATAGGGGTCGACTCAAGGATGCCTCTCGTGATCTCAGACGCGATGAACTCGCGCAGCCCACCATCAACCTGCTCGGATCCTGCACCCGAGCCTGATCCTGATCCTGATCCGGAACCTCCTGCTCCATGTCGCGTGGTCACCATGCTGAAAATACACGCATAAATGTCAGGATCATACATACTCCCGAGAGGTCTAATACACTCTCCAAGGTTCCCGGTTCCATCTAGGCCCTCCTTGATTTGAGTACGGATCCTCTGCTTCCAGTAGTACGGGCCCATACTACCTTCCACATCTATCCGTACTTTCCTCAAGGGTTGCTTCAACTTCACCAAGTCCCTTTCACTACTACTGATCTCTGCTACTCTCATCCTAGGCTTGCCCTAGATAAATCTCTGGCTCTACCCAAACCAGTCCTCAGCTGCTGAAGGCCTCCTGGTAATGCCAATTAGTTATCACCTGAATACCATCACATGTGACGAGGCTCAGATAATCCTTCCAGTAAAAGACTCGTCCCTACAACAGTTAGACTCAAACGAGAGCTGCGCAATAGGGCCAAATCCAGCACTCTGAGATTATTCAATCCTGATCACATGTGGCGTGACGTATTCACCTAATGGCTAACTCCCATCACTCAGAGTCCCACAAAGCACAAAGCAAGCAGCATTCAGACAAAGGGAACGATCTCAAACAATCCTATCCTCATAACAGGAAACTGCACCAGCATACAATGCTAAGCTCATACTATCAGGTATAACCTAAACAGGCTATCCCACTGCTGTCTACTCACTACTAGCATGCAATTCTCATAAGCTGAAGCACATAAAGCAGGCACATAAGGCATCGTTCCTAGATCCTTAGTCCTATTCTAGCATGCTGTTCTACTGAAACTGGTAACCATAATATAAACTTGTATGGGTATCTTGGGGTAAACTTACTTGAGCTCGGCCGGTCGCGCACATCACACACTTCGTTCTTTCTCAAAACTCCTTTAACTCAAATTTTAGAAAACCATTTTCTTGTAAAAAGCTTTTAATCCCTCGGTTTGAGTCCAGACACCCCCGATAGTGTGTCCGAATCCCTCAAACCAGGGCTCTGATACCAACTTGTAACATCCCAAAATTCAAGGCCAAAAATTTCATTTTTAAATCAATACTTTGGAAAACATTTGTGAATAAACATCATCCGATCATATCATTTCATAAAAACATATCTCGTGTCTGAAAACCAAATCATAAAAATAAGAATAATGTCAGAGTACAATCCCAGAACATCTCATAATGCGGAAACCATAGTGTGATGCGTTGCGATCGAACCGGCTCATTTCCTTGAAAACAAAGTACCTGAAACCAAAACTGAAAACCGTAAGCACGAAGCTTAGTGAGTTCCCCAGATACCACATACCATACAAACCAACTGATCCATACATGCCATACATAGCCAAGAGCCATTCATAACCAACATATCCATAATCAAGTAGGGTGCTATGTGCCAAACATAGTCTTGCTAAGGTGCTATGTGCCAGACATAGTCTTGCGGTTATGCCACGGGCCGCACGTGGTCTTCCTGGTCAAGCCTGGGGCCACTCCCTGGGTCTTATAGACAAGTGCCAAGGGCCACCCCCTGGTCTTTCATGCAAGTATCACAAAGACAACTATCCAGACTACTCTACTAGGCTACTCCGCATATAGTGTGCCAGGAGCCACCCCCTGGTCTTTCATACACAATAGCATACAGTGCGCCAGGAGCCACCTCCTGGTCTTTCATAAATATTGCCTAGGGCTAACCCCCGGGTCTTCCTATCATACATAAGAACATACTGTATGCCAGGAGCCACCTCCTGGTCTTTCATGCATAATGCCTAGGGCTAACCCCCGAGTCTTCCTACCATACATAAACTAAATGGGTCGGCATTGTGGCCGTAGACCCATACAAACAGTGAGGAGACTCACCTGCACTGCTGAACTTTTGCTGAACCTTCTGACTGTTGACCGACAATTCTCTGAACCGCTGCTCCACTAGCTCCCCGAGCTACCAATATCAATATACATAACATTTAGATCCAAACAGAACTCTAGAAGCCAACTAAGTCCACTCTTGCCAAAGTCAAAGTCCTGGTCAAAGTCAACCTTCCTGACTGGCTCTACTCGCCGAGTCAACATGTTGACTCGTCGAGTCCTTATACTCTGAAACTCTCACAATACGCCTTAACTCGCCGAGTCACCCCCGTCGACTCGTCGAGTTCAACGATCTCCGAGTCCCATCCTGTCCAACTCACTGAGTCACCACTCAACTCACCGATCTAAGTCTTAACCAGAAAAGGTTGAGGTTCTGAGGTCCAACTCGTCGAGTCCAAGAACAGACTCGCCGAGTCCATGGCAATAATCAACAGACTCGCCGAGTTGTTCTTCCAACTCGTCGAGTTCCTGGCTATCTTCATCCAACTCGTCGAGTCCACCCATGTGACTCGCCGAGTAGCTTCAGTTCTTAATCCATACAATGGCTTTTCGAGCCATGCAGGGGTTCCAAACCATAGATCCACTCTTCTACAGTCTATCCCCCACGTAAAGTTGCAAACTTTACGTGAATCCAAGAAGCTAAAAGCCCAAAACACTCTAGGGCTAGGGTTCTAGACAAGCATGCTTCACCAACACCCCAAGACTGATACTTTATGGTTCTCTAGACCGAAACACACCTAGATCTGAAGTAGCAACTTCAGATCTGGACTTCTAACTCGAAATGACTCTTAATCATGCCATAAAAGCCCCAAATCTCATAACAAAGGTAACACTTTAAGCAAAAGAGTGAAGGTAACGACTTCTTACCTCCTAATGCTCTGAAAAGTCCCACCAATTCTGGATCTAAAGCCAATTCTTGAATCACCAAAGGTTTCCTTCCTCCTTCTTCCTTCAAATCACCCAAAATGGCAAGAAAGCTTGAATGTGCTAAAATGGAGGCTTAGGGTTTTGTGTTATGGATAAGAGAGGCTATAGAGAACCCAAAGGGGGAGAATGAGATGTTTATATAGTGCACAAAGTCCCAGATTTAGGGTTTTCCTCTTCAGACCGGACTCGCCGAGTCCTCTTGCCGACTCGTCGAGTCGGTCACTTACTCTTCGACCCGGATCTCGCTCGGACTCGTCGAGTTCCACCCTGGACTCGACGAGTTGACCCCTTTGACTTAGGGTTTTTCCTTTCCTTTTTCAGTCTTCCTGATTCTGGGTGTTACATGAGCATATAGATCCAACAATCTACCACTTCCACAAGATTTATTACAGATTGACATAGACATTAATTGACATCTAGCAATGGGCTACTGACCCTAACAATACACAAAGGGGTTTCATCTTATCAATAACCAATTTTAGAAGTTCAAAGCTAGAATTTTTGCTAAAGGTGTGGTATCAGTTATTCCTTTGTCTTTGTAACACCCATAAAATTCAAGCCAATTTAAAACATTTTAACCCATTCAAAAACCATTAAGTTATTACAACTTGTTTTCAAAATAGTTTAAACATCAGAGTATCCCCAGAACCAAATCACAAAATCATGAAATATGAGGAGCAGTACGATCACGCCTTCGCCTTGCCACGATCTCCTGAAGTACCTGAAACAATAAACTGCAACTGTAAGCCCGAAAGCTTAGTGAGTTCCCCCAAAATACCCGTACACACATAAACATACACATACAACAATGAACATCATACTATGGGTCCAATCAACCGACAGGTTGGAATACCCCAGGCCCTCAACCGTCGGGTTGGAATGCCAACATACTACGAGTCCAATCATCCTCGGGATGGAATACTCTCGGCCCACAACCATCAGGTTGGAATGCCCACACACCTATACATACAATAACTACTATGGGTACAATCATCCCTCGGGATGGAATACCCCAGGCCCACAACCATCGGGTTGGAATGCCCACCTACTATGAGTCCAATCATCCTACCGGGATGGAATACTCTTGGCCTACAACCATCGGGTTGGAATGCCCACCTACTATAAGCCCAATCATCCTACCGGGATGGAATACTCCTGGCCCACAACCATCGGGTTGGAATGCCCACCTACTATGAGCCCAATCATCCTACCGGGATGGAATACTCTTGGCCCACAACCATCGGGTTGGAATGCCCACATACTAGCAAACATGTGCACCTATGAAATAATCATACAACAGTCTACAAGACAATACACTAGGGCCCTATCATCCTACCGGGATGGAATACCCTCCACTACTGCTCAACACGTGAACATATAACAGGTAATCTCCTACCAGCATACAGACAGTCAGACCAACTACAGGTCACTAAGCATAGCCACATCCAATCTACCAGAATACCGATCTAACAGAGCATACCATCATATAACCATCCTATCTACCAGGATGCCAACTAACATATCACAGCAGTAACTATCTCAAATAAAAAATCAAAGGGCCGGCCTTGGTGCCTTAGACCCTTGGGTATAGTGAGGATAACTCACCTTGCGACTGTCGAACCAAAGCACGAAAGCACTGACCCGAAGCACTGCTCCAAACTCCAACACCTGATGCCATCAATGAACCATGACATAAATATCCAAAATACCATAACACCCCTGAAGGTCAAACAGGTCAAAGTCAACCTTCCTGATTGACTCTACTCGCCGAGTCAACCCGTTGACTCGCCGAGTTCCCAACTTCAGAAAGTTCTTATATCACAACTCGACTCGCCGAGTCACCCCATGACTCGTCGAGTTTAACAATCTCTGAGTCCTAACATGTCCAACTCACTGAGTCACCACTCAACTCAATGATCTGACTCTTAACCAGAAGAGGTTGGGGTTTTGCGTTCTGACTCGCCGAGTCCAAGACCAGACTCGCCGAGTCCACAGAAATCTTCAACAGACTCGCCGAGTTATTCCTCCGACTCGTCGAGTTCATGCCTATCTTCAACAGACTCGCCGAGTCCAAGAACTGACTCGCCGAGTCTCTTCAGTCCTTTATACATGCAGAGGCTTTTCGAGTCTTGCAGGAGCTCCAAACTGTAGATCCACTCCTCTAGGGCATGACTCTCACGTAAAGTTGCAAACTTTACGTGGAAACAAGGAGTTATTAGCCCAAATAACTCTAGGGCTAAGGTTTAAGACAAAAAGGGCTTCACCAACAACTCAAAGACTGATGCTTTATGACTTTCTGGACCAACACAAGTCTAGATCTGAAGTAGCAACCTCAGATCTAAACTCCAAACCCGAAATAGATCTCAATCATACCAAAATGGCCCCAAATATCATTCTTGAATAGATATAAATGCAATAGAGTCAAGGTAACAGCTTGTTACCTCTAAAATGTGCCCAAGCTGAAGTAGATTCTGGATTTACACCAATCCCTTGATGCTCCACACTTGATCTACAAGCTTTCTTGCTAGAATCTCCTTCCAAAGCTTCCAAGTTCACTCCAAAGGCTAACACACGATTCTAGGGTTTTCTGACTCTCAAGGGGGGTGACAAAGAGACTGAGGTGAGGACTTAAGGTCCTTTAAATAGGGTGCAAGCCCTAAGATTAGGGTTTTATCTTCCCAACACCAACTCGTCGAGTCCTTCTTCCGACTCGGCGAGTTGGTCACTTAATTCGCGACCAAATCCCGCTCCTACTCGACGAGTACTCGCACCTACTCGTCGAGTAGCTTCCTCAATGTACCCTTTAAGCCCTTATATCATATTTCTGAAATTTGGGATGTTACAGTCTTAGATATCATGTTGAACATGAGATATGGATCATGATCAATCTCATGTGGTGTTCAACTTTTAGTAAGGCCTTAAATGTCGAGCTCACAACGAATAAGAGGAACAAATCCCATCTTGAGTACACATGTCCATCATGTATTTCACACTATACCCAACGGTGTCCCTTTAACTACCTTTTACGGAACAACGTTAAACCATGTCAAAGCACAAAAATTCCTACACTCAAATAGCAAATATGTATCTCACGTCAAAGAATACAAAAGATACAAACTTGATTAAAACGTCACTCATGACAATGATCCATTAAGTGATTTTGATGTAGGTCATGTCCAATACTTATTCTCCTAATCAAGTACCTATGAAGTTTGTAACAACTCTTGCTATTTTCATCTCCATGAAAATCAACCACTCCATTCATATTAGTCTTACCTCATAGCTGCTCCCACAACTATGAACGACTATGGACATTTAGAATAACTATGTTATTTAAGGATTAAACATGCTAATATAGAACACAACAATTATTTAATGAAAAAACTATATCCAATATATCAACTCATTACAATATATGTTGCTTGTACTGTTCCCATATCCAAAAACCAAAACTCAAAATTTATCCACTTATAACAACAAGGTCCTATAGCACTAGCATGACTTTCATGCTTTAGATAATAAAGGCACTTCGTCAAGTAGATTTGACAAAAACTTGATTTGTACAAACTTTGAGAATACTAACATTTTCAGTTTTATTTATATAACTCGTATATAGAGAAAACTATTGAGAATATTTTAGATGCTTAAATATGAATTAGATACCAATACTTGCGTAATGGGAGTACTCATAGTCATAAATGAAATAATCATTAAGCATCTTCATATGTGGTTCATCGAACAACAAAGTATTCTAACTCTGATGTGTAACTATAATTACAACTACATGGGACTACTATTCATGTATGTGTAAATATAATTAAAACTACACGGAACTACTATCAATGTAACCTTTTTTCATTTATAACGAGGACACGCCCGATTGTGATTGAGGATCATCTCAATCTATTTGGAAGTTTAGCATATATGTAACAGTTTAAACATAACTTTCTTTGAAATACTCCACATACTAGGAATATTTCTCTAGTTATTTGTAAGCACTTTAGAATATTTTTATAAGTTATACCATGACTTATTCCCAGATTATAGTGGTATTCATTCGTCATGCTTTAGGCATACAATCTATTTGGCTTTCAAGCATAATCATGACATATATGATTAATCTAATTGTAGAAGCATATGGAGTACGATCATACTATCTAGTTAAAACATTGTACTAGGATTATGAGGAATTCTCAAAATCATGTCATGTAGTATTGACAAGATAAAAATGTCACACCCTCGACCTAGTGGTGGAAACACCGAGCAACACGACGTTCAGGGATGTTGGTTGAAAGATCGGTTTTTCACCTTACGATTTCGTTTTAAACACCATCTTCTTTGATAGTCGAGTCATCCATACTCTTTGGTTGGATGGTCTTTTGTCTTTATTAATGACCTAGGAATACATGTGATTTTGATAGGGTCAACATAATGTTGGTGAGTTCACAGGATTGATAAGCGTGAACTACTTGGTCAAATTTGTTAAGTTAGCTCTTGTTGTGTTCCTAACATATGTCAACATGTTAGCGTATTCCCTAGTGTTTTGGTGATGGGATTCAAATAGTTTAATGATTAGATCTGAACCTGATTTAGATAAAAGACGTATCATTTTACTTGTAACTTTATTTCATGGATGGTCATCGGATAATATTCTCCTAATGTTTTTACGTACTGTTGATACTACTTCCTAAGGCGTTCCTCAAGAATAGTGGATTTTTAGTTTAATGAATGTAATATGAACTCATTTCCTCGAGTTTGAGTATACTATCACTACATGATGTATTAGTAGTCTATTATAGTTAGTTTTAGTTTAATAAAGTTACAATGAGTTCCTATAATCGAGTTATGACTGTTGATCCTGAAAACCACAACGCTTCATCGGACGTCGCAAATGTGTTTAGAAAGTTATGTCTGTTTCGACTCGCCGTCAGGTTGTAGCTAGCAACCACAGGTGAGAGTGTCAATCATGTATAAATCTATACATATCTCTCCCACTCACTTAATATTTAACGGTTATAGGCCGGAAGCTAGCTGAAAATCTATCAGCATGTTGATGAATCATGTCTCATCTAACTCTTGTTATGGGTGCCTCCCCTGGTCGGTCGTGTTGTTATTTGAGTTGTATTTATATGTGTTTACTTATTATATGTATTATTTATCTTATATATATATATATATATATATATATATATATATATATATATATATATATATATATATATATATATATATATATATATATATATTGACACACACACACACACACATATATATATATATACATATAATTAGTATGTTTTTCGTAGCCAACTATTTGGGCAGAGTAACGCTAGGTACTAAGCTTATCTAAAGGCTATAATAACGAGTTTCTGCGTTTCCTGGCAACTAGCCAACGTAGCAACTAGGTATGTTCTTATCTATCATTGTGGTTTAGTCTAACAACTAGGCATAATATTAGCTAAAGAGTTTAGGAAGAGTATCTACTAGCATAATATCATCCTATTGCTATGTGCATAATTATCTAACTATAATTAGTAATCATTATGTTAAGTTGCATTTTAAACATGAATTCCCCCCCCCCCCCCACCCCCGAAAAGGTTTGGAAAATGGGGCCGTGAACTCACCTATAATTCATGAAACCATTGATGTAGGGTAGAAAAACCACAAGTCTAGCACTAGAGAGGCGCTCAAGAGTCATTGGAACAAATTTTGAGAGAGAGATAGATGTCTGTTGAGGTGTGAGAAATGATCAGCCGAGTCTTGCTATTTGTAGAGGGTTTGGGCTACACGCCACGCATTTCACGCCGCACCATATGCACACGAACCACGCTAATGCTGACACGTGTCCTCTACCTATATTGCCACGTCATTCGTATCCTGGAGGATCAGGTTGTCAGAAAGCGCGCCCAACATGGTGCGCGAGTTCATGCATGGATGTTTTCCTATCTTTAAAAATTCATAACTGTCACGCACAAACTCCATTTTCTACAATTCTTATATATCCTTGTAGATCTCACCATTCTCTACAAATTTCCTTTTGGTTGTTTTTGCTGGTTTTGATTTTTGTTTTTCGACTAGTTTTTTTTACTGCTATGATTTTATAAAAATCATAACTTTCTCATACGCTTTCCGTTTTAGGAGTTCTATGTTCCATGATTCATACTTTAAGTAGTACTACGATTGCCTACTTGGCCACTTTTTCCGAAAGTCAACCATTCTTCTTGTGGTTTTCGTCGTTGTAACTTTTCAAGTATGGTAGACATTTATTTACTATAAATGTCTTATCTCACCCATATTGTGTTGGATTTTTGTGAAATTTATATTTCTAGGATTACGGTAACGTAAGGAGTCTAAATATGCTAACCTGCTCTCAATGTGACGTGACTTTTTGTGCACTTATTTTTGAGCCTATGGTTTAACGTCAATAAAGGTGATTGTCAAAGATGTTGACATATATCGTATTGTCATGTTTTGACATTGGCTATTAATGACGGTTGAGGATGTATTCTTTGGGTTGTAACAAAAACTCTCTTAGAGTCTTATGTCTTAAGCTCTTAAAGATCTTTGACAATTAATGCAATTCTTGTTAATCCCTTAAGTTGCCATGATCTATCTAAATAGATGTTTATTCCAAGAGTTAGTATGTCAATCACATACAAGACTAGGAATGTTACCGCACTTACGCTAGATTTGTAGAAACATAAGAGTCATCTTGATTTATAAAGAAAATCACACTGCGTAATTATCTTATAAGAAAGAAGATTCTTACTTTGAGATATTAGTTTAAATTTGAAAATATTTTATCCATGTATGTTTTCTCCTTTGAAAAACTCAATTACTCTTTATACTCATAATATATCTAGGAAGATTAATCAAGCCCATAATTGATTATCATACGTGAATGCATCTCTACGCGTTCTATTAGTTTCTGATCAACTATTGAACAGGTTCAACAACTGTTGATGAACTTGCTAGTTTCAAACTATGATGCACTTAGTTTATGGTTCTTTAGATCATTAAAACTTATATTGCTCCCACTTAGAAAAAAATACTTTCTAAGTATATGTCTTTTGGAATGATAATGAGTTGGATTGTAGAAGCTTCATATTAAAAAATCATTTAGGATAGTCTACGCAAATGCTATCAGTAGATGTTGAGTTAAGTTAAGGTTATTGTCTAACATAAGCTTTATAACTCTATACCTTCCGATAAGGATAGAATTTTTCATCCTTAGTCCAATGAAAATATTTAATCTACTTGTTTGGTTGGGAATATATATGTTCAATATATACTTGTTGAAGTGAGCATAACTCCAAAAATATTATAAAGGAAATAGTTCTTTAAAACATCATACACCAGATTGTAAGGTCTAGTTTTATCCTCTTCAAAAACATGTACTATCGATATTCAACTAATGGCCAGGTGATCTTATCCCACTAGAGAACTCGAAAGCTACCTCAAACATCATAAGAAAAATCCAAGTGACCACGTGATCCTGTGCCACATGAACCATCAAAATGACAGGTGAGTATTCTTTCATGGATTAAGTTGTGGATCAATTCCACAAATCCTAAGATGTTCCAAGAAGACTTGGTATTAAAACCTCATTTTCTTTATCAAAACAAAAGGTTAATGATGGTCTCATTAAGTTGTATTTCAATCTTCAATATGAAACAATTTGAGCAAATCAAAAGTTTCAAAAATAACAAATAAAAGTCGTCGGTGAAATTGATAAAGTATCTATCACCAAATCCATTTATAGAATTGAAAAGAACACATACACTACAATGTATAAATCTTTTAACAATCCTTTTGTTCTTTCACTGTTAATAGAGAAAAACACTTGTGAATCATCTTCCCATATAAATAGGATTCACATATATCAAATGAATCAAGCTCATTTGTCTTCAAAATTTCATCTTTTGAAGTTGGTATATGTGTTTCATGCTTATATAGTCATGATGATAATGACATACATAAGTTTGAATCAAATATTATTTGATTATATAGGTGTTATCATTAGAACTATTAATTTAATTAAACAACATATAGATTTACCTCATAAATAATATTATGAGAAAATGTTCTGAACACATAATACATCGTTTCAGAACATAAATGTGAACATCCATTAAACAATAAGTAAATTTAGATTTATTCATTATTTACAACTGTTACATGTCCCTATAAGAATATGTACAAAACATCTATTGTTTAAATACAAATTATTTAGTAATTAAAAGCTCCAACAATATCAATAACAACACTTGTTATATCTTCAATATGTTCTGTATAGATATATTGTCCTCTTTTAGCTCGGTGATGCCAGACCTCCTTAGCTCGGTGAGATAAGAGGAGTAGATCCTCTTTTAGTGTCCAGTTTCTTCATAATAGAAACAACACTAATCATTTTGGTCATTTCTTATTTTTTGGGTTTATGTTGTACTTGATGGAGTTTTGAGCACTACAACAATACTATGGTGTACATGCAACCTGTGACAACCCGAAATTTTTTATTTTATAAGCTCAGTCAGTCAACTCAACTGAGTGTCAAATTCATTAGTACGAAGTTCTAGCCCGGTTAAAGGTCATTCTAAGGAGTTTTGAGCCTAATGCACTTAAGGAATAAGTGTTAGAAAGTACCTGCTAGAACCACAGTGTAGCAAATCGAACCTTAACCTCATCTAAGTGAGTTCACGGCCACAAGACCATGAGTTTACGGCCGTAAACTCATGTGGCCATAAACTCAAGAGCATATATAAGGCTTATGGTCATTTCTAGTCATTTCTCTCATTCCTTGGCCGATTTTCCCTCATTCTCTCTCAACTATCATACACCATTCACCTTAGATCTTCAAAAGGGTAAGTGTTCTATCCCTTGATTAGTTGTTACATCTTATTAACTAGCTACATACATTGATTTCATCCATGAAAATCATGTTTGTTTAGATCTTCAAGAAACACCAAGAACACCAAGAACACACACTAGTGTTCTTGGCCAAAACCGACCATTCAAGCCCCTATATCGTAAGTACTCTTGTTCTAACTTGTTATGCACTAGATTAAAAATGTTTAGACCTTAGAAACATCAAGAACCAAGGATGAATGAGAGTTTACGGCCAAGGATCACCCAAGGCCGTAAACTCCCTTTTAGGGTGAAATGTTGCCCTAATTTCCTTCCTTATGCCTAGAAACTAGCCTAGACCCTTACCATGATGTGCTTGGTACTAGAAAACATTAAAAGACCATCATCCATATGGGTTTACGGCCGTAAACACATGGAGAAGTGGTCCATGGGCCGTAAACTCCATTTAAGGGGTGAAATGATGCCACAAACACTTCCTAAGGCTTAGACATGAAGTAGGAATGCTTCTTTAGGACTTATAAGCTTCAAATCACAAAAATGGTAGGAGTACCATGAGTTTACGGCCGTAAACTCATGGGTTTACGACCGTAAACTCCAAAGGGGTTGGTCCCAAAACCGTAAACAGCTTTTGATGCCATTTCACTTCCCTTTGATGAATCACATGTGATTCCAACACTTGATAAAGGTGTTTCCTAGACCCCGAAGGTGTTTCCTTTCATATAGTTGTTTATAAACACTATATTCATGTCAATATGTGTCCTTATATGTCATTTAGGACTTATTGTGTCTCGGGACTTCATTCGTGGAACTTCTCATCCTTACGCGCATACCCGTTTGAATCACCCACATCAGGTGAGTTCATACCCCGTAATGAATCTTTTAACTGTTTTAACTGCTTTAAGGGGGGGGGGGGGTAACAAGTTGAACACAACGATAATTGTGTAAATGTTTGTTATAAACATCTTTCAAAATGTTACTTATGTCACTTATAAGTTATCAAAACATTTCAAAACTCTTTTAAAGTTATGTTACTTTTTACTTATACAAAACTCTGTTTTTAAAGTACAAGCATAACTTAGTAGATAAATGAGACTTTTCAATAGCAGTCCAAGTAGAACATTAGTAAGCTATAATAGGTATAGTTTAGGAGAATGCTATTCATTACTTCTAGTACAATGAAGCACACAAAGAGTCAGTTCTTACATGAGTCAAACACACAGTAAAGAGAAACAAACAATACCATACAGAACATATAGTGAAGAGAATCAAACAATACCATACAGAGAGAACACACAATAAAGAGAAACAAACAGAACAAACAAGTAAGGTTGCTATAGCATGAGAACACATATACAGGATCTAACTATACCAATGAATCACTAACTCATTGTTTTAAACAAAAGGTGATAGTTATATTGGGTATACATGATCATATACTTTAATGTGAATTACATGGCTTGCAAGAATTTGCAGAGGTCGTGTTTAGTTCCCCTAATCTCCCGACAGGGAGAGCATATAGTAAGGGTTCTAGCCTTCACATTATGACCGTAATAAAACAAATATGTTTTTAGGTTATTAGTACATTCGCATGTCATTATAAACGACATCTGGGTACTTCATTTCCCAATACTTTCATAAAGTGCCAGTACCACTTGAAAGTTGAACTCAATCTATTTTCGAGTTATAAACTAGGGAAATAATACATTTTTACAAACGACAAATGGAACAGTCGAGTCTAGCACACAACAGAAGATGCCTTGGTAGAAGGCTACGATTAAAGGATAGGACCATAATGCTAGTCTTATGATTCCTTAATGTATACATCACATGATACATATATACCAATAGGGTCCGGCAGCTAATAGGATGTGTGCTCTCCGCTTCATTTCCTGTTCCTCGTTTGGTTGTGGGCTTGGAACGGATTCACCCAATCTATTATCTACCCGATTCTATATATATGTATGCTTAGTATACATTAAGTCATAATAAGGGTACCAGGTTGGGTCAGGTTATAGGACACAGAGTCAAGCACAGTTTTTCTAGTACAAAACATA
Organism: Lactuca virosa; assembly: GCF_052849685.1. Lineage (NCBI taxonomy): Eukaryota > Viridiplantae > Streptophyta > Magnoliopsida > Asterales > Asteraceae > Lactuca > Lactuca virosa. Next base: position 120,605,916 of record NC_136430.1, on the reverse strand, counting down.
CTTTCCAAAATCAGTACTTTTGGTATACAAAACTAGAAACTTCCCAGTAAAGGGTTTAATCCATTTTATTAAACCAGTTCAATTTTAAAGACTTTAGGTGAGTAACTCTATAATACCTTAGTTTATACACCGTGTTTATATATAAAACTAATACCCAATAGGTAGTTAGATGTGTGTTTTCCGTCTTACTTCTTGTTCCTCGTTGGGTTGTGGGCTTAGGGCAGATTCACTCAATTAACTTTCTATCCGATATTAGATTATATATAGCAGTATAAACTAAGCTATTATAAAAGTAGTTACTGTGGTCACCATTTTTACTATAAGAAATATAGGTTTTCTTAAAGAACTTTTCATTAGATATAAAGGAACCATTACAATTAACTCCATGAGTAACAAGTGAATACACCAGGGTTATATATGACAACGATCTAACAACCAATAGGATGTGTGCTATCCGCCTTACTTTCTGTTCCTCGTTGGGTTGTGAGCTTAGGGCAAATGCGCACAATCGATTGTTTGTTTACTCTGAGTCTTATATAACTTGTACCCACTTAGTACCCATAAAAAGGCTTGTAGTGTCATTTTACTTAACTTTCATCAAAGTAGGAAATATAGGATTTTCTAGAGGAACAGGCGAACTTTTCAAAACAGAACTTACAGCTTACACCACTTATACATATACATTTTCAACCACATTTTACAGCTTACTTACATCACTAAAATCTTATGAACTCACCAGCTTAATTGCTGATCAACTCTTTAAAATAACTTGTATTCTCAGGAGACTATTAGACAGGTGCTCGTGCTGGGGATTCAGAAAATGAAGCATTATAGCTTCAAGTCTTGTTTTGTTATTTGTTTATGAATTCTATGTTTTGTGAACACACACATTGTAAACACTTTCTTTCGAAATGAAATGGTTGTTCATTACTTTCTTACCATATACATATCTCGTGATACTAAACATGACGTCCTCCACCCCTGAACGTTTCCGCCGTTCCGGTTTTGGGGTGTGACAGATTGGTATCAGAGCATTGTTTATAGTGAATTAAGTATATCAACCGATAAAAGATATACAACTATAAATGCAATGGGGCTTAAGTGCTCTGGATAATGATATATTTTAGAGTATAACTACAAGTTATAAAAATATACCTACTTGCTTATACATGTACATAATAGCACTAGTGTCACGAGGAGAACAGAACTAAAGTATTTAAAGGTTGAGCACTGTCGTCAACCTGAACAGTTATGTAATCATAGCTAGGATCAATATAGCCTGACCAACTATATTCATTGGATATGTGACCGACATGTGTTTGGGATTGATGGGGTGTTGCAACAGTGTTAAAACTTACCAGAACACCATAACAAGTACATTCAGAGTTAGAATACTATAGGAGTATTTTAGTCCAGATAAATAACTTATGTGTGAACTTAAGAGACCCTTGCGGATAGATCTATAATCTTGCAAAGTATATTCCTAAAGTTTTATATATAACCAGGATCTTATAGACATAGAATCTGTGGCCTACACTTCGCTATCCATTCCTCTTAAGGGTGTAGTGTTGGGGTGGGATCATTTATTCGAAGGTCTATTTAATCTTCAGATATATATACAAACTTGTGTACCTTGCACAATTATAGGAGGATTCCGTAAGGATCACCCCATAAAGTTACCTTAAAGCTCATAGATTCTTTAGTTACTTTCATTCTCGCACGACAAGCCCAGATAGATGTAACCACTTCCTCATAGTATACAATAGAAGAGTTCAGGAGGAACAAGAACAAGTTCATGAGAAGTTTGCAAACAGGGATCAGCCGAAGTAACCAAAACATCTTACACGTCACACTAATAAATAATAATCTGGTTAATTTAATGAGCGAGTGGAAACACCGCTCACATTATTTGTTAAGATTATTTTCATACATGCAGCTGGTAACAGTTATTCAGGAAACAAATATTCATTCGAGGATAGTTATTTCAAATTCATAGAGTTTATTAGGTATAGACTTATTTATGAATTGTTTCTAGAACCCTGTGAAAGTCAGGACCCGATACATCCATAACTAGGATAACCTTGTCTTTTCAGCTTTTGGCTTGTGTCCATTGCTTTAGACTTATTCCGTCTCATCTTTGTATTCTTTTAGCAAAGATGCCTCCTCACAAATCTATCAGACGCACTACTCCGATAACTCCAATACCGCCTCCTTCGCAAGTCGATATGGCAACTATAATCGTTGCAGTGGCTGCGGCTGTGGCAACAGTCATGGCTCAATATCACTCCATCAGTACCAGTGGAGATGGAACGCCTACTGATTCTACTCAAGGTGAAGTCCCTGTGCGCCCGGGAGAGTTCTCCTACAAGGACTTCACCAGATGCCAACCCTTGTCCTTTAAAGGGAGTGAAGGAGTCATTGCCCTCATGCAATGGTTCGAGAAAACAGAGTCGATCTTCGAAATCTGCTTATGCCCAGAAGGAAGCAAAGTGAATTTTGCTGCCTGCACCTTCTCTGGCAAGGCCCTAACAAGGTGGAACAGCCATGTTAAGTCACTGACCCTATCAGTGGCAAACTCAATAGGTTGGGAAAACCTAAAAGAGTTAATGCGGGAGGAATACTGCCCGTTAGGCGAGATTCAAAAACTGGAACAAGAGCTGTGGGATCTCACTATGGTCGGCTCAGACATAATGACCTACACGGACCGGTTCAGCGAACTAGCAGCTCTATGCCCCGGGATGATTACCTCGGAGAGCAAGAAGATAGAAAGATACATTTGGGGTCTGACTGCTCCGACCCAAGGAAATGTGTTATCTTCTAACCTAGCCACGTTCGATAGTGCTAAACGCCTGACTCAGCGACTCATCGACCATGGAGTCCGCCATGGTGTAAAAGTCCCTATTCCCGAGCCATCGAGGGAAGAGGACTATAATTGGAAGTCGGGGAACAAGAGGAAGAAGAAGCGAACAACACAAGACACCCCGCAAGAACAACGAGCGGGTACTATGTACGCCGCTACGACACCTACTGCTTCAGCACCTGCCAGCCGATATGCTGGGAACCTTCCGGAGTGTGGAAAATGCAACTTTCACCACACCGGAGTGTGTCGGGAAATGCAGTGTCTGTACTGCCACAGAAAGGGACACACCGTCCGTTACTGCAGGGCACCGGCTCAACCGATCTCCCAAGTCCTCGGAGCTGAAGAAAACCAAGCCTGCTATGGATGTGGTGAGTCTGGACACCGTCAGAGGGACTGCCCAATAGTAAGGAACTCAGGAGCGGATGGACGCATTCTGATGATCACCGCAGGAGAATATACCACGGAGTCGTCGACGAGTAGTGGTACGTTTTCAAAATAGTAATTACTTTTAAAATTAATTTATATTCATATAAGATTAAAATTTGGGGATAACACTTAAAAGTAACTATAACAACTCACTTGTCGAGATAGGTCGCAATAATCAAGAGAACTAAAAGATCCGTTTTGAGAAGCTATTATGGCATTACCATGTACATCAAGGTTGTGAACAACTAAGATGTTGCAGACTTAGAGTGAGTGACTCCGCTTAGGTCCCCATTTTCCCTAAATGGTTGGGGATTTGAGGCAGTGTTACTCAGTCGACTGCCTGGTTCATCTTAGAAATTCACAACTAGTATATGGCAGGCGATGGTAGTGGTACCAAGGAGGATTATGATATAAAGTATCCCCACCAGTTGGTAGAACACTTTTGTTCGTATGTATGCGCACATAGCGGTACGATACGTAGGAGTGTTAACTTCAATTAGAAAACAGGAAACACGAGAACAGTTACAAAGAGTACATTGTTGAACTTACTAGGAGTACAGTATCGAGCATACCAGGGATACATCGTCGTTTATCAGATGTTTTCTTTCATTATGACCAAAACTTAATTCGGTAAAGAGTCTGTTGTTTTCATTCGTCATGAATTGGCGTGGTCCTCACCATACTGAGTTCATATGTTTCTATCGCCTCGATCGACAAGTTCTAGAAACTTTCGTCCTTCGTATCGAAGGTCCGACCTAAACCTAAATTTTATCTTTCGTATTCTAAACCCCCGAAGTACTCATGCGAAGAGTACTTTGTCTCCAAAGCCTTATCGTCAGATGTCCGCAGACCGTCATGAAATACCACTCGTCCAGCAGACCAAGTTCGAGCACAGAGGCTATGGACGAATACAGCCCGCCTATTACTATTTAGTGTATACGCGAGGGTGGTATATGATTATGATTACGCAGACTTAGTATGTGTGTTTCCGCCCTTGCTCCTGTTCCTCGTTGGGTTGTGGACCTGGGGCAGAGTCGCACATCCGACCGTCTTACTAACCCTAATTATATACGACTTGTATACGCGAGGTAATGATAGATGGACCAAGTATGAATCCTATCAGGAACACCAGGGCAAAATTGCCAGGTCTACGAGTGGGTATTCTACAAATCAGAGAAGCGCAACCCCAGTAGTAATGCTAAGAGAGCTAATATCGGGACGAAATTCCATCTAACGGGGGGATGATGTGACAACCCGAAAATTTTTATTTTATAAGCTCAGTCAGTCAACTCAACTGAGTGTCAAATTCATTAGTACGAAGTTCTAGCCCGATTAAAGGTCATTCTAAGGAGTTTTGAGCCTAATGCACTTAAGGAATAAGTGTTAGAACGTACCTGCTAGAACCACAGTGTAGAAAATCGAACCTTAACCTCATCTAAGTGAGTTCACGGCCACAAGACCATGAGTTTACGGCCGTAAACTCATGTGGCCGTAAACTCAAGAGCATATATAAGGCTTATGGTCATTTCTAGTCATTTCTCTCATTCCTTGGCCGATTTTCCCTCATTCTCTCTCAACTATCATACACCATTCACCTTAGATCTTCAAAAGGGTAAGTGTTATATCCCTTGATTAGTTGTTACATCTTATTAACTAGCTACATACATTGATTTCATCCATGAAAATCATGTTTGTTTAGATCTTCAAGAAACACCAAGAACACCAAGAACACACACTAGTGTTCTTGGCCAAAACCGACCATTCAAGCCCCTATATCGTAAGTACTCTTGTTCTAACTTGTTATGCACTAGATTAAAAATGTTTAGACCTTAGAAACATCAAGAACCAAGGATGAATGAGAGTTTACGGCCAAGGATCACCCAAGGCCGTAAACTCCCTTTTAGGGTGCAATGTTGCCCTAATTTCCTTCCTTATGCCTAGAAACTAGCCTAGACCCTTACCTTGATGTGATTGGTACTAGAAAACATCAAAAGACCATCATCCATATGGGTTTACGGCTGTAAACACATGGAGAAGTGGTCCATGGGCCGTAAACTCCATTTAAGGGGTGAAATGATGCCACAAACACTTCCTAAGGCTTAGACATGAAGTAGGAATGCTTCTTTAGGACTTATAAGCTTCAAATAACAAAATGTTAGGAGTACCATGAGTTTACAGCCGTAAACTCATGGGTTTACGACCATAAACTCCATAGGGGTTGGTCCCAAAACCGTAAACACCTTTTGATGCCATTTCACTTCCCTTTGATGAATCACATGTGATTCCAACACTTGATCAAGGTGTTTCCTAGACCCAGAAGGTGTTTCCTTTCATATAGTTGTTTATAAACACTATATTGATGTCAATATGTGTCCTTATATGTCATTTAGGACTTATTGTGTCTCGGGATTTCATTCGTGGAACTTCTCATCCTTACGCGCATACACGTTTGAATCACCCACATCAGGTGAGTTCATACCCCGTAATGAATCTTTTAACTGGTTTAACTACTTTAGGGGGGGGGGGGATACAAGTTGAACACAATGATAATTGTGTAAATGTTTGTTATAAACATCTTTCAAAATGTTACTTATGTCACTTATAAGTTATCAAAACATTTCAAAACTCTTTTAAAGTTATGTTACTTTTTAGTTATACAAAACTCTGTTTTTAAAGTACAAGCATAACTTAGTAGATAAATGAGACTTTTCAATAACAGTCCAAGTAGAACATTAGTAAGCTATAATAGGTATAGTTTAGGAGAATGCTATTCATTACTTCTAATACAATGAAGCACACAAAGAGTCAGTTCTCACATGAGTCAAACACACAGTAAAGAGAAACAAACAATACCATACATAACATATAGTGAAGAGAATCAAACAATACCATACAGAGAGAACACACAATAAAGAGAAACAAACAGAACAAACAAGTAAGGTTGCTATAGCATGAGAACACACATACAGGATCTAACTATGCCAATGAATCACTAACTCATTGTTTTAAACAAAAGGTGATAGTTATATTGGGTATACATGATCATATACTTTAATGTGAATTACATGGCTTGCAAGAATTTGCAGAGGTCGTGTTTAGTTCCCCTAATCTCCCGACAGGGAGAGCATATAGTAAGGGTTCTAGCCTTCACATTATGACCGTAATAAAACAAATATGTTTTTAGGTTATTAGTACATTCACATGTCATGATAAACGACAGCTGGGTACTTCATTTCCCAATACTTTCATAAAGTGCCAGTACCACTTGAAAGTTGAACTCAATCTATTTTCGAGTTATAAACTAGGGAAATAATACATTTTTACAAACGACAAATGGAACAGTCGAGTCTAGCACAGAACAGAAGATGCCTTGGTAGAAGGCTACGATTAAAGGATAGGACCATAATGCTAGTCTTATGATTCCTTAATGTATACATCACAGGATACATATATACCACTAGGGTCCGACAGCTATTAGGATGTGTGCTCTCTGCTTCATTTCCTGTTCCTCGTTTGGTTGTGCGCTTGGAACGGATTCACCCAATCTATTATCTACCCGATTCTATATATATGTATGCTTAGTATACATTAAGTTATCATAAGGGTACCAGGTATGGGTCAGGTTATAGGACACAGAGTCAAGCACAGTTTTTCTAGTACAAAACATACTTTCCAAATCAGTACTTTTGGTATACAAAACTAGAAACTTCCCAGTAAAGGGTTTAATCCATTTTATTAAACCAGTTCAATTTTAAAGACTTTAGGTGAGTAACTCTATAATACCTTAGTTTATACACCGTGTTTATATATAAAACTAATACCCAATAGGTAGTTAGATGTGTGTTTTCCGTCTTACTTCCTGTTCCTCGTTGGGTTGTGGGCTTAGGGCAGATTCACTCAATTAACTTTCTATCTGATATTAGATTATATATAGCAGTATAAACTAAGCTATTATAAAAGTAGTCACTGTGGTCACAATTTTTACTATAATAAATATAGGTTTTCTTAAAGAACTTTTCATTAGATATAAAGGAACCATTACAATTAACTCCATGAGTAACAAGTGAATAAACCAGGGTTATATATGACAACGATCTAACAACCAATAGGATGTGTGCTATCCGCCTTACTTTCTGTTCCTCGTTGGGTTGTGAGCTTAGGGCAGATGTGCACAATCGATTGTTTGTTTACTCTGAGTCTTATATAACTTGTACCCACTTAGTACCCATAAAAAGGCTTGTAGTGTCATTTTACTTAACTTTCATCAAAGTAGGAAATATAGGATTTTCTAGAGGAACAGGCCAACTTTTCAAAACAGAACTTACAACTTACACCACTTATACATATACATTTTCAACCACATTTTACAGCTTACTCACATCACTAAAATCTTATGAACTCACCAGCTTAATTGCTGATCAACTCTTTCAAATAACTTGTATTCTCAGGAGATTATTAGACAGGTGCTCGTGCTGGGGATTCAGAAAATGAAGCATTATAGCTTCAAGTCTTGTTTTGTTATTTGTTTATGAATTCTATGTTTTGTGAACACACATATTGTAAACACTTTCTTTCGTAATGAAATGGTTGTTCAATACTTGCTTACCATATACATATCTCGTGATACTAAACATGACATCCTCCACCCCTGAACGTTTCCGCCGTTCCGGTTTTGGGGTGTGACAGATTGGTATCAGAGCATTGTTTATAGTGAATTAAGTATATCAACCGATAAAAGATATACAACTATAAATGCAATGGGGCTTAAGTGCTCTGGATAATGATATATTTTAGAGTATAACTACAAGTTATAAAAATATATCTACTTGCTTATACATGTAAATAATAGCACTAGTGTCACGAGGAGAACATAACTAAAGTATTTAAAGGTTGAGCACTGTCGTCAACCTGAACAGTTATGTAATCATAGCTAGGATCAATATAGCCTGATCAACTATATTCATTCGAGATGTGACCGACATGTGTTTGGGATTGATGGGGTGTTGCAACAGTGTTAAAACTTACCAGAAAACCAGAACAAGTACATTCAGAGTTAGTATACTATAGGAGTATTTTAGTCCAGATAAATAACTTATGCGAGAACTTAAGAGACCCTTGCGGATAGATCTATAATCTTGCAAAGTATATTCCTAAAGTTTTATATATAACCAGGATCTTATAGACATAGAATCTATGGCCTTCGCTTCGCTATCCATTCCTCTTAAGGGTGTAGTGTTGGGGTGGGATCATTTATTCGAAGGTCTATTTAATCTTCAGATATATATACAAACTTGTGTACCTTGTACAATTATAGGAGGATTCCGTAAGGATCACCCCATAAAGTTACCTTAAAGCTCGTAGATTCTTTAGTCACTTTCATTCTCGCACGACAAGCCCAGATAGATGTAACCACTTCCTCATAGTATACAACAGAAGAGTTCAGGAGGAACAAGAACAAGTTCATGAGAAGTTTGCAAACAGGGATCAGCCGAAGTAACCAAAACATCTTACACGTCACACTAATAAATAATAATCTGGTTAATTTAATGAGCGAGTGGAAACACCGCTCACATTATTTGTTAAGATTATTTTCATACATGCAGCTGGTAACAGTTATTCAGGAAACAGATATTTATTCGAGGATAGTTATTTCAAATTCATAGAGTTTATTAGGTATAGACTCATTTATGAATTGTTTCTAGAACCCTGTGAAAGTAAGGACCCGATACATCCAGAACTAGGATAACCTTGTCTTTTCAGCTTTTGGCTTGTGTCCATTGCTTTAGACTTATTCCGTCTCATCTTTGTATTCTTTTAGCAAAGATGCATCCTCACAAATCTATCAGACGGACTACTCCGATAACTCCAATACCGCCTCATTCGCAAGTCGATATGGTATCTATAAACGTTGCAGTGGCTGCGGCTGTGGCAACAATCATGGCTCAATATCACTCCATCAGTACCAGTGGAGGTGGAACGCCTACTGATTCTACTCAAGGTGAAGTCCCTGTGCGCCCGGGAGAGTTCTCCTACAAGGACTTCACCAGATGCCAGCCCTTGTCCTTTAAAGGGACTGAAGGAGTCATTGCCCTCATGCAATGGTTCGAGAAAACAGAGTCGATCTTCAAAATCTATTTATGCCCAGAAGGAAGCAAAGTGAATTTTGCTGCCTGCACCTTCTCTGGCAAGGCCCTAACATGGTGGAACAGCCATGTTAAGTCACTGACCCTATCAGTGGCAAACTCAATAGGTTGGGAAAACCTAAAAGAGTTAATGCTGTGGGATCTCACTATGGTCGGCTCAGACATAGTGACCTACACGGACCGGTTCAGCGAACTAGCAGCTCTATGCCCCGGGATGATTACCTCGGAGAGCAAGAAGATAGAAAGATACATTTGGGGTCTGACTGCTCCGACCCAAGGAAATGTGTTATCTTCTACCCCATCCACGTTCGATAGTGCTAAACACCTGGCTCAGCGACTCATCGACCATGGAGTCCGCCATGGTGTAAAAGTCCCTATTCCCGAGCCATCGAGGGAAGATGAATATAATTGGAAGTCGGGGAACAAGAGGAAGAAGAAGCGAACAACACAAGACACCCCTCAAGAACAACGAGCGCGTACTATGTACGCCGCTACGACACCTACTGCTTCAGCACCTGCCAGCCGATATGCTGGGAACCTTCCGGAGTGTGGAAAATGCAACTTTCACCACACCGGAGTGTGTCGGGAAATGCAGTGTCTGTACTGCAATAGAAAGGGACACAACGTCCGTTACTGCAGGGCACCGGCTCAACCGATCTCCCAAGTCCTCGGAGCTGAAGAAAACCAAGCCTGCTATGGCTGTGGTGAGACTGGACACCGTCAGAGGGACTGCCCAATAGTAAGGAACTCAGGAGCGGATGGACGCATTCTGATGATCACCGCAGGAGAATATACCCCGGAGTCGTCGACGAGTAGTGGTACGTTTTCAAAATAGTAATTACTTTTAAAATTAATTTATATTCATATGAGATTAAAATTTGGGGATAACACTTAAAAGTAACTATAACAACTCACTTGTCGAGATAGGTCGCAATAATCAAGAGAACTAAAAGATCCGTTTTGAGAAGCTATTATGGCATTACCATGTACATCAAGGTTGTGAACAACTAAGATGTTGCAGACTTAGAGTGAGTGACTCCGCTTAGGTCCCCATTTTCCCTAAATGGTTGGGGATTTGAGGCAATGTTACTCAGTCGACTGCCTGGTTCATCTTAGAAATTCACAACTAGTATATGGCAGGCGATGGTAGTGGTACCAAGGAGGATTATGATATAAAGTATCCCCACCAGTTGGTAGAACACTTTTGTTCGTATGTATGCGCACATAGCGGTACGATACGTAGGTGTGTTAACTTCAATTAGAAAACAGGAAACACGAGAACAGTTACAAAGAGTACATTGTTGAACTTACTAGGAGTACAGTATCGAGCATACCAGGGATACATCGTCATTTATCAGATGTTTTCTTTCATTTTGACCAAAACTTAATTCGGTAAAGAGTCTGTTGTTTTCATTCGTCATGAATTGGCGTGGTCCTCACCATACTGAGTTCATATGTTTCTATCGCCTCGATCGACAAGTTCTAGAAACTTTCGTCCTACGTATCGAAGGTCCGACCTAAACCTAAATTTTATCTTTCGTATTCTAAACCCCCGAAGTACTCATGCGAAGAGTACTTTGTCTCCGAAGCCTTATCGTCAGATGTCCGCAGACCGTCATGAAATACCACTCGTCCAGCAGACCAAGTTCGAGCACAGAGGCTATGGACGAATACAGCCCGCCTATTACTATTTAGTGTATACGCGAGGGTGGTATATGATTATGATTACGCAGACTTAGTATGTGTGTTTCCGCCCTTTCTCCTGTTCCTCGTTGGGTTGTGGACCTGGGGCAGAGTCGCACATCCGACCTTCTTACTAACCCTAATTATATACGACTTGTATATGCGAGGTAATGATAGATGGACCAAGTATGAATCCTATCAGGAACACCAGGGCAAAATTGCCAGGTCTACGAGTGGGTATTCTACAAATCAGAGAAGCGCAACCCCAGTAGTAATGCTAAGAGAGCTAATTTCGGGACGAAATTCCATCTAACGGGGGGATGATGTGACAACCCGAAAATTTTTATTTTATAAGCTCAGTCAGTCAACTCAACTGAGTGTCAAATTCATTAGTACGAAGTTCTAGCCCGGTTAAAGGTCATTCTAAGGAGTTTTGAGCCTAATGCACTTAAGGAATAAGTGTTAGAACGTACCTGCTAGAACCACAGTGTAGAAAATCGAACCTTAACCTCATCTAAGTGAGTTCACGGCCACAAGACCATGAGTTTACGGCCGTAAACTCATGTGGCCGTAAACTCAAGAGCATATATAAGGCTTATGGTCATTTCTAGTCATTTCTCTCATTCCTTGGCCGATTTTCCCTCGTTCTCTCTCAACTATCATACACCATTCACCTTAGATCTTCAAAAGGGTAAGTGTTCTATCCCTTGATTAGTTGTTACATCTTATTAACTAGCTACATACATTGATTTCATCCATGAAAATCATGTTTGTTTAGATCTTCAAGAAACACCAAGAACACCAAGAACACACACTAGCTTTCTTAGCCAAAACCGACCATTCAAGCCCCTATATCGTAAGTACTCTTGTTCTAACTTGTTATGCACTAGATTAAACATGTTTAGACCTTAGAAACATCAAGAACCAAGGATGAATGAGAGTTTATGGCCAAGGATCACCCAAGGCCGTAAACTCCCTTTTAGGGTGCAATGTTGCCCTAATTTCCTTCCTTATGCCTAGAAACTAGCCTAGACCCTTACCTTGATGTGCTTGGTGTTGGATTAGTGTCTAAGTCCATAACTATAATTGGTATGTACTTGACCCGACTCGGCATGGTCCATTTGGGTTGCATGGCATCAGAACATTTGGATAGACCGTTTATGAGGAAAAGACATTTTGTGACATATTAATATATTATAAGTTCTAATATATTAATATGAAATCATGTTATTTAATTAGTATTGATCAAGAATTAATTTGGACTTAATTTAGTGATCAAAAAGAGACTAATTAAATATATGGGGATTGATTGTGTAAATCATTCATTCTTATATATGTGGGCTTATGATCCAAGATTCCTTTATGTTGGGTTTAACCCATGTGGTGATCCATGGATACTCCATGGAGGTTAAAACCCATGGAGCATAAGGAATGGGTAAAGTCATGAGTTACATGGTGTAACCCTAATAGCCACACTATATAAGAACCCCTTTAGTTCAAGAAATTGGCACTAGTGATACATATTTTGAGGGCTAGCCGATTTGAACATGTATGTCTTCTTCTCATGGTTATTCCAAGAGTTCATGATGTTGTGTGAACCATTTGAGGTGTCACACTTGGGGCACTAGGCTCTCAAGCTTCATGGAGTCAAGCAACAACAACAAGGTATGTATTCTATCTATTTTATTATCATAGTATCAATGTTTTGGTATGCTAGTTAGGATAATACCTTGGATAATCATATTTGTATGTATAATAGAGAAAACATAGATACAAGGTATTTAGGGTTGCATGTACACTTAGGAGTTTTAGAATGCTTAAAACCCATCAGTGGTATCAGAGCCTAGGCTTGTTTTCAATTATACTTGATGCAAGTTGCTGAAAAATGCTGAAAGAATCGATTTTCTGGCTTTCTGGGCACTGGAATCGCCGAGTCCACTGATGAACTCGCCGAGTCCATGAATAAAATCATCCTACTCGTCGAGTAGGTTGATACACTCGACGAGTAGGAGCCCCAGACAGCATATTTTCGAGGTTTTTGGCTAGAAATGGACTAGGAACATTACCCTAAGCTGTTTTTTGGACTTATAAACTTGTTTTTGATGTGGTAATGTTCATGCTAATCCAATTTCAAAGATAATTGTCAATAGATTCATGTTTTGTATTAGTTTAGTGATTAGGCTAATTACATGAAAAAGTTTGATTTGAATTATCTTGTTCTTATGAGTTGCTTAGATTAATAGAAAAGTTAATTGATTATGTGTTTTCAATCCATTTTAATCTAAGAGTTGATTCTAAAATGTGTTTTTGTAACTTGTCCTCAAGTTATATGAAAAGTCACATTTAAGTTTCATAAAACTCATAAAAGTTGGCAATGGTTACAAAAAATGAAGAGTCTTGTCCTCAAGTTATGGAGGTTCAAGAGTCACTTCATTAAGTAATAAAAAGTGTAACCTTAATTAATTCCATAAGTTACAAAAATAAAGAAAAGTTGCATTCTTTTATTAGTTTAAAGTCTTCCATAACTTGTCCTCAAGTTATGGAACTTGAAGAGTCTTTTATTTAAAACTACTTTAAACACAAAAGTTATGGAATTAATTAGTTTTGAATAGTTTCAAAACTTGCCCTCAAGTTTTGGAATTTGAAAAGTTTTCTCTTATGAATACTTTAATTCCAAGTTAAGCCCTTAGAATTTTAAAAGTTAAAATTCAACCCTTATACTTTATAATATTATAAGTTAATAATATATATATATATATATATATATATATATATATATATATATATATATATATATATATATATGTATAAGAGAAAGTCAGTCTTACCGTTAGTAGGCCTCATTCACGAAGCCGGTCTATAAGGGGGGTATAAGGTTACTGCCTATAAAATGGCAGTTTAATGGGTGTCCACTCTCACCCACCGCTTCCTTGACTGGTGGAGGGTCGTTAGCCGAACGGGTAGGACAAGGACTATAATTCTCCCTTCATTAAAAGTATTAATGATAAATACTAAGTAACTAAACATTTATAAATTCCTAATCTTAGTTACTTAGGAAAATGTGAATTTGGTGCTAACCCATGAAATTACACTTTGCACTTTGTTTAAGTCAGTTAGTGGAGCGTGTGTGGTTAACCGACACACTAACTCGTATTTAACAAGGTAGGCAAAGGGTAACTTAATGTTTATCATAGTATCGATGGAGCGTGTGTGGTTAACCGGCACATCGATTGAGGGGTAAACACTTAAGGGTACCAAGTATATTTTCATGGTTATTCACACCTTGTTTTGTGATCCTCGGCATCCCAGTCACAAAACCTGAAGGGCACACTCGAGATTGAAACATGCCATTGAACAGTTCAATGAATCTCAAAAGAATCTAGGAGTTTCGAAACCAATTAAAACCTAATAATACATTTCGTTTATCTTGGTGGAAATTGGTGAATCGTCATTCACCTACCTTCAAATATTTTATAGCTTGGATTACGGCATCCCTCTTCCAAGTTATAAAATTATTGTGTTGGGTCCTAGCCTTAATATTTCATATTGGGTGTTATATTAAGGACTTTAAATCAACTATCTTGAATATCTCCCAAAAGATGATCTTCCCAAATCTCTTGAAACAAGCTTTCCTAAATGAAGATGATGTCCCATGGAAATCATACTTCTTTCACTTCCTCCAGTTATTCTCCCTAACCCACAAGTTCCTGAAAAGTTTAAGGTCACTCAAGCCCTATTGGCAAGCAAAGGTCTATGTGTGATCACATCTTGGAGATGTAGTCACATATTGACAAGCCAGGAGAGTTGGGTGTCAAAGTCTAGAGGAAGCTGATGATCAATCACTTTCTAAGTCACATAGTGAGTTCCTTTGGGACTCCTATGAAACAGACTATGACAAGACCCTTAATGATCTTATCTATTTGCTAAGATCAACTTCCTAAAACTTTATGGACCTTGACAATGATGATATTGGATATCCAGTAAAGCTCTCTCTTCCCAATGGAAAGGGATCGACCATAGTCAACTCGGTTGACCAAATGGTAAAGAGAAAGGCTAAGTCTGAGATAGTCCCATTATCAAGGGTCTATTGCCAAAGAAAGGGGCATTGGTTGTGAAGCTGCCAAATTTACCTAAGGATGTTAAAGTCAATAAGTTTGACTCTACTTCAGGTAAAGTCCACTATCTAACTCTGCTAAGTTTCTATTCTGAGATTCTTGATACATGATGTGACTGGGTCACATGTTTATGTTTTAAGAATCAAAGGAAAAGTGAAGAAACTTAAAGAAAGAATATGCTGAATCTGATGGCATAGATGGATTTCTATCGCATAGTTTGAAGATCGGATTCTTAAGCTACTTCTTAAGAGTTATGATATATTGCTTAGGAATAAATAACAACAAAGTTTTCATGTGCTTTTGCATTGTAAGGATAGTTTTTCCGCAAAGTTTTAAAATAAAAGAATTTTTTTTTTATTTTAAAATATCCTTACAATGGCATTTGTGAAAACTTTTGTTGCTTATAAGATTCCATTAAGGGCAAGAGTGGAAATATGAATTTGATTCTTTCATTTGTGGTAGTGTCTAAATTTACCAAATAAGGAAAGATTCTCATCACCTAAGTTTCAGTTGGATAGAAACTTGGAATCATGCAAGTTGTATAGCATGATGAATAAGAACTTTCAAGCATTGGAAAAATTAAGACTAACTACTTGCTCACATGGATGTGTGAGTCAAGTAAAGGATCGAGTACACATTCTTGTGCACTGATCAAGCCCACCACAAATAATCGTTAAGACTATCCGTCATTATTTACTAAAGTTCAGTAAATATGGTTATACTTACAAGCTTAAGTGTAATTTTGAGACATTGGAAAAGGTTTCAATGTATGGCAGAGCGAATAAGAAGAATCAACTTAGGCAAAAAGATA
Organism: Lactuca virosa; assembly: GCF_052849685.1. Lineage (NCBI taxonomy): Eukaryota > Viridiplantae > Streptophyta > Magnoliopsida > Asterales > Asteraceae > Lactuca > Lactuca virosa. The sequence continues at coordinate 120,589,878 of NC_136430.1, read as the reverse complement.
AAAGTTTCTCAAATCTGAAAAGATGGGAGAGTACTTTAGTATCATGTTATATAATCATCTTAATGATTAAGAGACCTTATCACAATTCATCCTCTAAGTGCATTCTGGTAGCTAAGAAGAGGAGCTATGAATTGTTGAAGTGGTTAAATCAAGAAGATGATTTATACTTCGTTCCAAAAACAATTCTTAGAGTTATACTCTAAGATTGTAACTTGAGTGACATGTCTTAAAGAAGGTTTAAAACACTTGTCAAATGTAAGAGTAAAAGTTTTCTACTCTTGTACATTTGAAATTAGTAAGTTGTGATGTTTTGGATAAAACAAAGACCAACTAAGGCCAATTGTGTGAAGTGTTTGTCTTGATTAGAATCCACACTATCTCTTGAATATCTGACAAGAAAGTCTTATATGTCAAGAGGACAGTGGGAGTCTTAAAGGTCTTGAAAGTCTCAAGAACTAATCAAGAATAAAACCTGAAGTTCTTCACTAGCACACGACTTGAGGTTTATAACCTATCGTGTCGACATGTCTGTGCCTATTCAAGTTGGCTTTGCATAGGAGTTCTGAGAGTTCTCAATTGGTTGCACAGCTACTTGGAAGCAATGGCAGGCCCTTGAGCTGCCAAATGGCAAGAATTTAAGATTGCACAAGTTTAATCCATATAAGTGTGGATTTGTCAGTAACCTTGTCTTGTGATTATGGTTTTGGCAAAATTCATATGGATAGGAACTCATACACCATAAAATCTAAGTGTCATAAGGTTTCTCTCCGATTCATGAAAATGATGGTGAGGAAACACTTTCACTAAGTAGATTTTAGCTAGATAGCAATTGTGATATTTGCATTCTCAAAGTCGTTAGTGGAGCGTGTGTGGTTAACCAGCACACTAACATGGACTTGTGACAAGTGGTAAAGGTCTAAACAATCGAGACTATGATTACGGCATCCATTTTCATAGTTCTTAAAATTGTTTAGACACACTTGTGAGCTATCTAAGATAAGGTGTATGATATTGATAAAGTTTTATCAAAACAATCTAGTATCAGAAATCTGAACTTTGGTAAGAAAGTCAATAAAGTATTGATTTCTAGAAGTCCAGCTGATTTCTGATTACATGTCAAAGCTAGTGGGAGCATGAGTGTTATGCTAATAATCATCATGTTAGTGGGAGCATGATAATTATGATAAAGATTGCAAGTTAGCAATGTTAATTATAGAAAACAAAAGTTTCAATTCGTGAGGCTGCAGGGGTTGAAAAAGTTGTTTTGCTATAATTAAGGGAGAGGAAATTATACTTCATTTCAATTCTAAAAGCTTAGATTGAGGTTTTAAGTCGTATTTAGTCAAGGATATATATATATATATATATATATATATATATATATATATATATATATATATATATATATATATATATGAATTTCATGTTGGAATGACTCAACATAAGGAAATTCTATATATGGGTCCATTATTTGCGTTCTAAAATTCGATAATGATTACGGCATCCCTTTTCATAATCTGAATTATGAGAACTTGGCAAATAGAAATGGAAATGTTATAGCAAAAGACTGGTTTAGTCTTTATGTGAGACATCATGACTCGTGTCCCATATGCTTCAGATATAGGATCGATTTCATGTGCTATATTCATCCTTTCTAAAATTTTCCAAATGCCTGGGGCATTAAGAAGGGAAAAGGTCTAGAACTGGATATGACTAAAAGGATTAAGCAATTGTCGAGGACAATCTAAGGTTTACCAAAGATTGGTTGCTCAAGGACAGTTGGAGGTATAGTGTTAATTCTGGAAGGACCATATTGACATAATCTGTAAGGAGGCAACTCTTGTTCAGAAGTGATAGTCAAAATGGAATATGGAAATGTTTCAAAGTTGGAAATTATTCAATCTGTGTAAGATTAGGAAACTTAATGCAAGAAGGATCTTTCCAAGGAGTTGATCTCCTTGGAATGCTCTGTAATGGTTGTTGTCAAGTCTTTCTGACTCTGTGCATAATCATTACAGGAGGATCAATGCATATAAGTTTAGAATCTAACAGATTTCAGTAAATGGCATGAATTTGGAATTCTTGCATTTGCAGTAAGGATTTGGGACTGTGAAAGAGGATCATTGGAGTTATGTTCAGTTGATCTAATTCACAAAGTGAAGATCATAGACAAACATAGTATGCATACTTGGTGTATGACATGACTAGTGTTTAGAAAACATAGTGTACATGCTTGGAGCATGGGACAACTATTGTTTTAAATTCAAGAATAAAGTTGATAGCTGAAACAGTATACAATGAATAATGTGTAATTATATGGTGATAAATAAAAGGTGTTTTATTTATGTTCATAGGTTTTGATACCATATTAGATTCTATTATTATTGTGTTTCATTTTGCATGTTTTGACTTCCAGAATAACTAGGCCGTTCTTCCTGATTGACTAAGTTATTCAAACTATCCACAGTCGGTCATATGTTGGAAGTAGATATGAATCAAGACTGTCATGGGTTGGCTTGTAGAGGTCTAAGATGTTGGACAAGGGGCTACAACACTCATGAGTGCTCATAAGTTCTGAGTATTGGATTCAACCCGCGCTCATTGGAATCACTTCATGGATTTTATCACGAGTGATCATGAGACGATAATATCTTATATTCTTCAAACCTAGAGATATGAGTTGTTACTATGAGTTGGTTGTACATTGATTGCACGAAAACGCATTCGGTAACTCGGTGTTATAAAACGTGCCTTTGTGTATGATTCAACAAGTAGTAGAACAAGCCATATGAGTCGAAGTTTATCCATTCCTTTTACCTTCGGGATAAAAGCGATATCTGTGGGCCCCTCGATGATTTGATGATGACAAATGGAAGTGCTCGGCCGAGCCAGGACTGATTTGATTTGTTCAATTAGTCAGTCGTCATAAATCGGAAATCGGGAAACAACAAATGGACAGAGAGAATGATTATAATCCATGTCTCAGTCCATATGATATCTAGAATGGAGGAATATATGATCCCTTATCTAATGGACAAGTCATTGACAAAGGTCAGAGTTCATCTACAAGGTCAGAGTTCGACAGCGGCTTTTGAGAGCTATGATTGCCAGTTGGTTCCTGAAGTCATACGCAATAATAGTTTTAGACTTATCCAAGTGGGAGACTGTTGGATTAGTGTCTAAGTCCATAACTATAATTGGTATGTACTTGACCCGACTCGGCATGGTCCATTTGGGTTGCATGGCATCGGAACATTTGGATAGACCGTTTATGAGGAAAAGACATTTTGTGACATATTAATATATTATAAGTTCTAATATATTAATATGAAATCATGTTATTTAATTAGTATTGATCAAGAATTAATTTGGACTTAATTTAGTGATCAAAAAGAGACTAATTAAATATATGGGGATTGATTGTGTAAATCATTCATTCTTATATATGTGGGCTTATGATCCAAGATTTCTTTATGTTGGGTTTAACCCATGTGGTGATCCATGGATACTCCATGGAGGTTAAAACCCATGGAGCATAAGGAATGGGTAAAGTCATGAGTTACATGGTGTAACCCTAATAGCCACACTATATAAGAACCCCTTTAGTTCAAGAAATTGGCACTAGTGATACATATTTTGAGGGCTAGCCGATTTGAACATGTATGTCTTCTTCTCATGGTTATTCCAAGAGTTCATGATGTTGTGTGAACCATTTGAGGTGTCACACTTGGGGCACTAGGCTCTCAAGCTTCATGGAGTCAAGCAACAACAACAAGGTATGTATTCTATCTATTTTATTATCCTAGTATCAATGTTTTGGTATGCTAGTTAGGATAATACCTTGGATAATCATATTTGTATGTATAATAGAGAAAACATAGATCCAAGGTATTTAGGGTTGCATGTACACTTAGGAGTGTTAGAATGCTTAAAACCCATCACTTGGTACTAGAAAACATCAAAAGACCATCATCCATATGGGTTTACGGCCGTAAACACATGGAGAAGTGGTCCATGGGCCGTAAACTCCATTTAAGGGGTGAAATGATGCCACAAACACTTCCTAAGGCTTAGACATGAAGTAGGAATGCTTCTTTAGGACTTATAAGCTTCAAATCACAAAATGGTAGGAGTACCATGAGTTTACGGCCGTAAACTCATGCGTTTACGACCGTAAACTCCAAAGGGGTTGGTCCCAAAACCGTAAACACCTTTTGATGCCATTTCACTTCCCTTTGATGAATCACATGTGATTCCAACACTTGATCAAGGTGTTTCCTAGACCCAGAAGGTGTTTCCTTTCATATAGTTGTTTATAAACACTATATTCATGTCAATATGTGTCCTTATATGTCATTTAGGACTTATTGTGTCTCGGGACTTCATTCGTGGAACTTCTCATCCTTACGCGCGTACCCGTTTGAATCACCCACATCAGGTGAGTTCATACCCCGTAATGAATCTTTTAACTGTTTTAACTACTTTAAGGGGGGGGGGATACAAGTTGAACACAATGATAATTGTATAAATGTTTGTTATAAACTTCTTTCAAAATGTTACTTATGTCACTTATAAGTTATCAAAACATTTCAAAACTCTTTTAAAGTTATGTTACTTTTTAGTTATACAAAACTCTGTTTTTAAAGTACAAGCATAACTTAGTAGATAAATGAGTCTTTTCAATAACAGTCCAAGTAGAACATTAGTAAGCTATAATAGGTATAGTTTAGGAGAATGCTATTCATTACTTCTAGTACAATGAAGCACACAAAGAGTCAGTTCTTACATGATTCAAACACACAGTAAAGAGAAACAAACAATACCATACGGAACATATAGTGAAGAGAATCAAACAATACCATACAGAGAGAATACACAATAAAGAGAAACAAACAGAACAAACAAGTAAGGTTGCTATAGCATAATAACACACATACAGGATCTAACTATACCAATGAATCACTAACTCGTTGTTTTAAACAAAAGGTGATAGTTATATTGGGTATATATGATCATATACTTTAATGTGAATTACATGGCTTGCAAGAATTTGCATAGGTCGTGTTTAGTTCCCCTAATCTCCCGACATGGAGAGCATATAGTAAGGGTTCTAGCCTTCACATTATGACCGTAATAAAACAAATATGTTTTTCGGTTATTAGTACATCCGCATGTCATGATAAACGACAGTTGGGTACTTCATTTCCCAATACTTTCATAAAGTGCCAGTACCACTTGAAAGTTGAACTCAATCTATTTTCGAGTTATAAACTAGGGAAATAATACATTTTTACAAACGACAAATGGAACAGTCGAGTCTAGAACAGAACAAAAGATGCCTTGGTAGAAGGCTACGATTAAAGGATAGGACCATAATGCTAGTCTTATGATTCCTTAATGTATACGTCACTAGATACATATATACCAATAGGTTCCGACAGCTAATAGGATGTGTGCTCTCCGCTTCATTTCCTGTTCCTCGTTTGGTTGTGGGCTTGGAACGGATTCACCCAATCTATTATCTACCCGATTCTATATATATGTATGCTTAGTATACATTAAGTCATCATAAGGGTACCAGGTATGGGTCAGGTTATAGGACACAGAGTCAAGCACAGTTTTTCTAGTACAAAACATACTTTCCAAAATCAGTACTTTTGGTATACAAAACTAGAAACTTCCCAGTAAAGGGTTTAATCCATTTTATTAAACCAGTTCAATTTTAAAGACTTTAGGTGAGTAACTCTATAATACCTTAGTTTATCACCATGTTTATATATAAAACTAATACCCAATAGGTAGTTAGATGTGTGTTTTCCGCCTTACTTCCTGTTCCTCGTTGGGTTGTGGGCTTAGGGCAGATTCACTCAATTAACTTTCTATCCAATATTAGATTATATATAGCAGTATAAACTAAGCTATTATAAAAGTAGTCACTGTGGTCACCATTTTTACTATAAGAAATATAGGTTTTCTTAAAGAACTTTTCATTAGATATAAAGGAACCATTACAATTAACTCCATGAGTAACAAGTGAATACACCAGGTTATATATGACAACGATCTAACAACCAATGGGATGTGTGCTATCCGCCTTACTTTCTGTTCCTCGTTGGGTTGTGAGCTTAGGGCTGATGCGCACAATCGATTGTTTGTATACTCTGAGTCTTATATAACTTGTACCCACTTAGTACCCATAGAAAGGCTTGTAGTGTCATTTTACTTAACTTTCATCAAAGTAGGAAATATAGGATTTTCTAGAGGAACAGGCGAACTTTTCAAAACAGAACTTACAGCTTACACCACTTATACATATACATTTTCAACCACATTTTACAGCTTACTCACATCACTAAAATCTTATGAACTCACCAGCTTAATTGCTGATCAACTCTTTCAAATAACTTGTATTCTCAGGAGACTATTAGACAGGTGCTCGTGCTGGGGATTTAGAAGATGAAGCATTATAGCTTCAAGTCTTGTTTTGTTATTTGTTTATGAATTCTATGTTTTGTGAACACACACATTGTAAACACTTTCTTTCGAAATGAAATGGTTGTTCATTACTTGCTTACCATATACATATCTCGTGATACTAAACATGACGTCCTCCACCCCTGAACGTTTCCACCGTTCCGGTTTTGGGGTGTGACACAACCCTAATGCTTCAGATCTATGTTTTTCTCAAGTTATACATGCAAATCAAATCATCCAAAGCATGAACCCTAACTAGCATACAATTTTCGGAATTCATAACATAAAACATAGATAGAAGAATACCTTTTCCTTGTAGCTTGTCGATCTTGACCTTCAAGAGCTTAATGCCTCAATTGTTGCACCTCTAGCGAGTCACAAACACCAAGTAGCAAGTTGGAAGAATATGAGAGAGGTTAGGTGTGACAACCCGAAATTTCTATTATGTACAACATTTCAATTCAATAGAAGTCAGAACACTTTCTGCTAACTTTCAAGCTTTTTGGAATAAGTTCGAGTCTTTTTAAGTTAGTACTTCAGGAGATACCAGGAGAGAGGATGCTCTAGGGTTTATTGTGCAACAATAAAGTCCCAAAGCTCCAAGAGTTTGGAGTTTACGGCCTAAACAAAGGTGTTTACGGCCGTAAACCCTAAATTGGGGGTATATATATGACACTTAGTCATTATTTACCATTTTCACAAATTCAAGATCCAAACTCAATTCTCTCTCAAGTATCATCCAACAATTCTTCAAGATCTTCAACTTGTAAGTGTTTCTAGCCCTAATAAGTTGATATATTACTTAATCTAGTGATTTAACACACTTCCATCCGTGAAATCATTCCAAAAGGTTAGATCTTCAAGTTTCACCAAGAACACCAAGAACACACACTAGTGTTCTTGGACTTTTAGCACCTTTTCAAGCCTCTATCTTGTAAGTACTTATATCCTAGAGTATAATAAGGCTTGTTACACTTCCATATATCAAGAAATCACCCAAGAAACACAAGAACAAGGTGTTTACGGTCCAAGGTGTTCTTGGACCGTAAACCCTAAAAAGGGTGCCAAAGTGTTGGTGCATGGAAATGCTCCACAAATAATGAGTGTTTATTAGGTTGTATTTTCCCTTTATGTATTTATGGTGTAAATACTCTCCCTCCTATATAAAGGGAGAGTTGGTCATATCTCACTTTTAAAAAAAAAGCTAGCTTATCTTTTCCTTAGTAAGAGTTACTTTTCTCACAATGTAATTCTAGAGAGAGAGAAAGTTGGTGGGTTCTCCCACCCAGGGAGAGTCTCTCTCCCACCATGTTCTTCATTAATATATTTTATTCTCTCTTGTTCTTGGTCTCTTTTTATGAACTCATAATATGTTCTTGGTGTTCATACTTCCAAAAACACGATTAATCTCGAGATATCTTTCTTCCGCACTCACCGTTCGTTATAAAAATGGGTCTCTACAATTGGTATCAGAGCCAAAGTGGTTGCTTTTTGAAAACGGAACTCTGATTTTTCAAAGAGCCTTCTATACCACTAAAGCTCATTTCTTCAAAACAAAAAAAAACAATTTCAAATGGCACAATCATTATCTCTGAATGTTTCCAACAGTGTCGGTGGTTCTAACCGAGCCCCAATACTAGTCGCAAATGAATATCATCACTGGTCACAAAGAATGGAAAGGTACTTGAGAAGACTGGGTAGAGATGTATGGCGATCCATAGAAAAAGGACCACATGTTCCAGTCCTTACACCAGGGCAAACTGACGGCGCTGCAACCAGGCTAGGAGGAGGTCAACCAGCCATGAGCCGTCCCACCAAGGATGATCTCGATAAAATGGAAAATGATGCTGTTGCTTTTTATGAAATCTCCTGCGGAGTTGCTCCTGACAACTTCGATATTATTATAAATTGCAAATCAGCGAAAGAGATCTGGGATGTTCTCAAAAACCTGTACGAAGGCTCAGAACAAGCACAAGATAAGAAGCTTACTACCGCACTCAACGAGTTCAACAACTTCAAAGCTCATACTGGAGAAAGTTTGGAAGACTCCTTCAAAAGGTTCAACCTGATAGTCACCAAGTTATCCAATGCGGGCACCATCCGCAGTAACCATGAAATCAATCTTCAGTTTCTTAATGGTTTGGGCAGACATTGGACTACGGCCAAGATGATAGTCCAAGGCGATAGAAAGATTCACTCCTGTCACTTTACAAGTTCTATGGAGAGCTGCAAGCTCAAGAATCCACCGTACTCAAAGACTGTGCTGACTTCGGAGGACCACTTGCTCTCATAGCACAAGCTCCACCGCAGTCACCTTACCCTTCCTCGTATGACACTCTACCGCAGTCATACGAAGCGGATTCTGAATATGATGATGAAGAAGATTTTCAGAAGGCTATTGCTCTGGTTAGCCAACAGTTCAACCGTCTACCACCTTCCTTCCGCAAGAATCAGCAGTTCAACAAACCTCCATTCAACTGTAACTTCGGTTCTCAGAATAACCACTCTCGATTTCCCAAAAGTTCTCATCCACCACCGCAATCTCAGAATATTCAACCAAAGGAGGTACCACAGTCTCCTCAAATCACTGACTCTGGTACTCCTTCAAAAGACAAGACTGATGTTGTAATTTGTCACAAATGCAACAAAGAGAATCACTTTGCACGAGATTGTAAGGCCAATGTAGTAAAAGACAGAGCATTCTACCTTAGAATGGCTCAAGAGTTGGAAGACAAAGAAAAAGCTGAAAAGGCAAGGGCATACGTAGCCCATGTCAAAAGAGACCATCAAGTCTGGTCATCCGGAGACGAAGATGAGGCCATCAGCAGTGTCAAAGGAAAAGGGAAAATCTGCATGCTGGCCACTGCGGATGATGATGGGTCTACAATGTTGAACAATAACTACTGCTACATGGCAAAGGATGGAACACTAAGCATCGTCGAACAGGTAAAACTCATGATCCAAACTCTAAACTATAGCATGCATGACTGTCAGCCTTACATAGATGATCTTAATGACACTTGTGCTGCCGTCCTTATAGACTATAATAAAGCCTTAGATGAGAAGAACATTGCGTCCCAAGAGATGTTCCACGTGAGAGGATGACTGGATAACAAAAGACTTAAGATGGCTATGTTAGAGAAGGACCTAGAGTTAGAAAAGGATGCAAGAATGTTAAGTGAAACCCAATTAGAGATAGATTTGAACCAGAGAGATTTAGCTCAGAGAGAAATTGTACGCTTAAATCTCTTAATTGAAAATTTGTTTAATGAAAGTGAAGCTATTGAAAATTTGGTAGACAATGGAACCGTGGACAATACATACAATTGGGGTTGGTCAAATGGATATCCTACCTCAATGGATTCCTCACCCCGGTTCAACAAAGACAGACTGTATGTCCCTCCAGACCGAGAATTTCATTTCCCTGTCAATGACAAGACTTTTCCCGAAGATATTAAAACTCACTTCGGTAGACTGCACAACTTAAGCAATAATTGTGTCATTGAGGAAATTGTGTCGGAGGTTTCGGGTCACACATGTGATCAAATTCCTATCTGTGGCACCATCTATCCAAATTCTCAAGCTTCATCCGTAGTTGATGAAGAGATTGTTGTTGAGGGCCCCGAAGTCTCAAAAGACTTTCCATCTCTGTCCTCAGACCGCAGTGTCTCTCACTGTAGTCAAATGTCCCACAAATGTCCCACCGAAGTCCAATCTAAGACTTACTCAGCGGTAGTCAAGTCATCCCTACCACAGTCATCAGTTCAAGGAACTGTAACTCTTCAGCCAATATTTCATGAACTACCCATAGAAAATTTTGAAGTAGGTCAATGTTCCCAAATTCCTGAATCTTCAAGTTCTGATGACTCAAGTCCGCGTTTTCAAAATCATTCTAAGAATTCCAGGAAACCGCAGTTGAACAACAATGACTGCGGTTCACCAAAATCTTTGGCAAAAAAGGCTTTTAAAGAAGAAATCAGATCTCTCGGTACTAATAGACAAACCTTTTCAAAAAACAAGAAGCAAGTCAGATTTCCTAAATCCAAAAGTCCTAAAAAATTTGTTTTCTCTCACCACATTTCAAAAAACTCTTCTTTCAAGAAAACAAACAAAAAGGAAAGTTCAGTTTCAAAAGTCATTCCTACTCCTTCTGACACAACCCAAAAGGGTGTTCAGTCTTTTCGAAACTATGTTTTTCAGGTCTATTCTTCAAATGATCCTAAATGGAAAGGTATTTTACCCACTGCAACACTTTTAAAGTCACGTCAAAATTTAAAATGGAAGGGTATCTTACCAAATCCATCAAAAAGAATTCAGAAATCTACACGTGCTAAAACCTTTCATAAACAGACTTTTTCAAAACCCAAAAACACTCGTGTCAGGAATTACCCATCTCGGACCGGTAACAGATCCAAAACATCCTTAAAACCGCTGACCAATCACAGTGTTAGATCAAAAGACAAAATCTCCTTTTGTAAATGTCAGTGTAGTTGTCAAAAGGTTTTATCTCATGTCAAATCGAGTCAGAGTCAGAAACCTCGTATTTTTTCAAAAAATCACAACACTCCAAATCTACTCAAACACCCAGGACTAGGCTCAAAAGTTGACAAGAGACCTGTCCCTGCAACCTCAGACCATGCATCACTCAGAAACACATCAATTGTCCCAGGCTCCAAACTTGTTTGGATGCCTAAACTAACCGTGTAATTCTCAGGCTTTGTGCAAGGAGGAACAAGAAGAAGAGTGGTTAATTGACAGTGTCTGCTCCTTGCACATGACCGGAAGGTTAGAGTACCTTCGGGATTTCAGGCCTATATGCAATGGTGGAAATGTCACGTTTGGTAACAATGCAAACGGTGTCATCCGAGGTTACGGTGTTCTCACTACGGGGAACTTTTCCATTCAGAAGGTTGCTTATGTAGAAAGCCTTAAACACAATCTCATCAGTGTTGGCCAACTATGTAAAGCAGGACATTGTGTTGAATTTGATGATCAGTTTTGCTACGTAATGACGAGTGATAGAAACACCTGCCTGATCAAATCTCGATCCGAAGGTACCATGTACCCTTTGGATGTTTCTCTAATCATTGGTAAACCGCAATTGTGTTTCTTGTCCAAAGCTGTATCCGAAGTCAGTTGGCTATGGCACCGTAAGCTAGCTCATCTCAACTTCCGGTACATCAACAACTTAGTCACTGGAGAACTAGTCCGCGGTCTCCCTATTCTCAAATTTAGCAAGGATACTCTATGTCCGGCTTGTGAATGTGGTAAGCAGTCTAAAGCAAGTCACCCTCTGATAATGGACTCTTCTATTTCTGAACCACTGGAGCTATTGCACATTGATCTCTGCGGTCCATCAACCGTAGCCAGCCTCCACCACAAGAAGTATATACTGGTTATTGTTGATGACTATACACGCTTCACATGGGTCTTCTTCCTCAGACTCAAATCAGAGACACTGCAGATCTTTATCAACTTCATCAAAGAAATCGAACTTCAGATCAAGCTTCCAGTTAGACGCATCCGCAGTGATAATGGAACCGAGTTCACTAATCATCTTCTTAACAGTTTCTTGGTGTCCAAAGGCATTTCTCACAACTTCTCAGCACCCTACACACCGCAACAAAATGGTGTAGTAGAAAGAAGGAACCGCACACTGGTAGAAGCAGCCAGATCCATGCTTAACTTCGCCCAACTTCCTCTCTACTTCTGGGCTGAAGCAGTAGCAACCGCATGCTTTGTCCAAAACCAAAGTATCGTGTGCAAACGCCTCAATAAAACACCATATGAGGGCCTTAACAACCGCAAGCCCAATGTTCGCTTCTTTCATATTTTTGGGTGTAGATGCTTCGTGATCAACAACAGAGATCAGCTCAACAAGTTTGCACTGAAGTCCGACGAAGGCATATTCCTTGGTTACTCCACTAACAAGGTTGCTTATCGAGTGCTCATCAGGCGTACAAGGCTGATCATTGAAAGCTTCGGACGCAGCCATCCTTCCCAGCTCGGACCGCAGCCTCGGACGCAGGCTCCCTTCTCGGTTCGGACCGCAGGCGCTTCACTGCAGTCTTGCACCGCAGCCGATTTGCTCACTTGCACCGCATCGCCTACTGCAGCCAGCTCCATCTGCGACCAGCTCCATCCGCGACCAGCACCATCCGCACCCAGCCCCCTCGTCCGCACCCAAGACCCCCACCTTCCCCTCTGATCTGCAGTCACCTCCTACCGCAACCACCTCCCACCCAAATCACCTCTCTCACCCGCAGCCTCCTACCTCCGATCCTCCCTCCTCCCTTCTCCACCTTCCTTCAGCCCCTTTTTTTCCCTTTCCCTCTCATCAGCCCCTCCCTCCTCCTCCTTCCCCCCCTCCTTTCCTCCTTCTTTTTCCTCCCCTCCTTTTTTCCCCTTCTTTTTTTTAAAAAACCCTCTTTTTTTTCTAGACTTTATCTTTTTTTATTATTCAGATTTTTTTTCTCCATTTTTTTTAATTAAATTTTTTTTCCAGCCAATTTTTTTTATTTATCCATTTATTTTTTTAACACCATTTTATTTTTTTTTATTAAAACCAATTTTTTTTATTAAAACCAATTATTTTTTTTAACACCAATTTTTGCCACAACCGAACCTTGGATTGCCATATTGGTTCATTTCATGCCGGTTATTATTATTGGAAGAATATTCCTACCGCAGTCGGACTTCATATTATTATTTGTGATGCTTGCACCGCAACGGCGATTGATCAACAAAGTTGTTTCGCATTCTTCACATTATGGGATTTTATGACTTGTCGCTCTTGATTTTTGGTTGACGAATCATGTATCTTGAGCATGTGGACTTTACTTTCTATTGAAGACCACTTCAAGTGTTCCGGCACCGCAGTTTGGATATTTGGATATATTTTTGGCACAACAGATTATTCTCAGCACAGCTTCAACAACTATGTCACCCGCCTCCTCATGACCGCAAGAGTATCTCTTTTACTCTTTCTCGTTTCTTATCGAGACCCTTCATACATCTAGGGAGAGCTTCTTTGTTAGCTCTTGGTATCCGATACTTTCCATCTGATGATTTGTTGATTTTTGATATCCGGTCATTGGTTATCAAAAATAGGGAGAGAATATCATCCGGATTTGGTTATTATGATTGTTTGAGTTCGGATTTTTGAAGACTTCTGAAGACGATTATTTATTTAGTGATGCGATGTGGCACTTCTTTTTGGCCTTTACGGATCAAAATTTTGGCATTACTCGATGTTTTCCGATTCAGATTATTTATTATTCGGACTCTACCACAGGATGATTTTGTGTTCGCATCCGGTTCAGATCTTATGGTTTCACGAGTTTGGATTTGTGATATGTTGAAGACGAAGATTATTTTGGCAATGTGATGTGGCACTTATTTTTGGTCCTTGGATCAAATTTTCGGCTTTGCTAGACCATGTTTTTGGACTCACATTATTTTTATCCGGACTTCATTTTATGGATGCTTCACATTTTTAGCAGGTTATTCTTTGAAGAATTTCGGTGTATTATGATTCGAGAACTTGAGATGTTTTTCAGACTTTTGAAGCCGAAGTGTTTCTTTTATTGGATCTTCTACTTGCTCATGGTGACCTCCTTCTTCGGGTGATTATGACTGGTTTGAAGATTTGGATCTTATTTTTTTTCTGCTCCATTGGTTGTGCTTTGAAGCCGAAGACCTTCATTTCAGAGATTCATGACCAGTTTTAGACTGCACAGACACTTCAGAGTTTCAGAGACATTTCAGCACTTGATTGCATTTTATTACCACACTTGCTAGTCGGATTACTGTATTATAGCCTTGTATCACTTATTGGATCTCTCATCATTTGTAAGCATTTAGGGAGAGAATGTTGGTGCATGGAAATGCTCCATAAATAATGAGTGTTTATTAGGTTGTATTTTCCCTTTATGTATTTATGGTGTAAATACTCTCCCTCCTATATAAAGGGAGAGTTGGTCATATCTTACTTTTAAAAAAAAAGCTAGCTTATCTTTTCCTCAGTAAGAGTTACTTTTCTCACAATGTAATTCTAGAGAGAGAGAAAGTTGGTGGGTTCTCCCACCCAGGGAGAGTCTCTCTCCCACCATGTTCTTCATTAATATATTTTATTCTCTCTTGTTCTTGGTCTCTTTTTATGAATTCATAATATGTTCTTGGTGTTCATACTTCCAAAAACACGATTAATCTCGAGATATCTTTCTTCCGCACTCACCGTTCGTTATAAAAATGGGTCTCTACACAAAGTGTTCCCTAGTCCCTTCTAAGCCTTGGAAACTAGCATAGATCCTTTCCTTGATGAGCTTAGCACTTGAAAACATCAAAAGACCATAAACCATATGGGTTTACGGCCATAAACCCAAAGGAAAATGGTCTAAGGACCGTAAACTCCATTTAGGAGTGAAATGGTGCCCTAATCACTTCCATAAGCTTATACTTCAAGTAGAAATGCTTCTAAGGACTTGTAGAGCTTCAAAACAACACATGGTCAAAGAAGCATGAGTTTACGGCCGTAAACTCATGGGTTTACGACCGTAAACTCAATGAGTTATGCTCATAAAACCGTAAACTCAAATAAGGGTTTCCCTTGAACCCTAAACTCAATAGCAATGTCCTACAACATTTAGATGCAATCCTTAGCACTTATAACACTTATAGAAGGTGTTTTTCATGCCCTAGGATGTCTTAACTTTGTTAATTAGTTGTTTAAAGACTAATTGGATACATATATGTTTTATTATATGTTAACTAGGATCATTGTGTGTGTACAAGTCTTCACTTGACACCTAGCAATCCTATATCATCAGTTCATCCAAACCACTCACTACAGGTGAGTTCATACCCCTTAATTAACCTTTTAAATGTTTTTAAATGCTTTTATGGGGGGGGGGAATACAAGTTGAATTATTATAGTTATTATATCAATCACATGTGATTAATAACTACCAAACAAGTGGATTTCTTACTTTTCAAACTGTGTTACCAAACTGTTTTACTTCAAACTGTTTTACAAACTCCTTTTCATGTCAAATACTTTGACTTAAACTCTTTTAAACTTATATTCTGTTAAATGTGTATCTATATAGATATAGTTATATAAGTAGGATTGAAAGGACTTAGGACTGATAGCTCACCTTACTTCCTGTTCCTTGTTTGGTTGTGGACTTAGGGTATTAGTGTTATCTGTCCGAAGGTCGTTTGAATCCTAGTTATATATTATGTATATGTATATAGATACAAAGGTTCCTTATTTCATTCAGCTCCATACCTTTGGGTAGCAAGGGTATACAAACATGTTCATACATTACTAGTAAGCTACTATAGGAGTAGTTTAGGAAGATACTAAAACTATTACTAGAACAATGAAACATACAAAGAGTCAGTTCATACATGAAACAATACCATACAGAGTAGATAACAAACAATACCATACAGAGTAGATAACAAACAATACCATACAGAGAAAGAGATAACAAACAATACCATACAGAGAAAGAGATAACAAACAATACCATACAGAGAGAACATACAGGCTAGACAAAGGTAGAACATACAATACAGCTAGCACATTAATTACATATACATTATTACAGTTATGTGAGCCACCTAACGGGGCATGGCACTACCTGCCATGACCGTTTTGTATCCATAATCTCCTTAAATGGTGAGCGTATGAGTTTGTGTATAGATCTATACTGGATTGACTATCCTACACCTTGCTGCTCGCTACAGTGGGACTTGCAAGTCTACGGGTGCCAAACGTCATTTCTTACGACGGCTTACATCGTTGTTTTTCTATTGAGTCGGTAGCAGGATACTGGCCGATCACATGGTACTTTAAATAACAATTGGTTTAAAGTAGTTAGTACAGCAGTAGTTACTTAATACAACACTAGAGTACTATATCATTTTCCCATTACATTTACTTTGTGATATTCACAAAATAAACAATAATGTAAAAACTATATTTTTGGCTAATGATAGTCGGATTTGGGAAAATACACACTCTTACAAGAGACATACACACAGATACTAGATGCCTTGGTAGAAGGCTACTTTTAGTAGGAAACATAGGGTTTTCTAGGAGAGTTCAAACAATTACAAACTTTTACAAACATATACAATTACAAACTTACAAAACACTTTCATACAACTACAGACACTAATATACTTATGATCTCACCAGCTTTAAAGCTGATAAACTCTTTCAAAATAACTTGGATTCTCAGGTCGCCAGTAGACAGGTACCGGAGCCAGGTTTTTGCGAAGATGGAGCTCGTTCAAGACTCATCTTTATTTTGATGTATATTATATGTTGGTGTCTATATAACTTGACAGAACACACTTGTATGAAATTATATTATTGATGCAATGGATGATGTTGTTGCTTCTTTACTACTTTGCATTGTTGTGATACTGTACATGACGTCCTCCACCCCCGAACGATTCCGCCGTTCCGGTTTTGGGGTGTGACAGATTGGTATCAGAGCATTGTTTATAGTGAATCGAGTGTATCAACCCATAAAAGATATATGAACTATAAACACACGCGGGATTAAAATACTCTGATAAAGAGTTTATACTTTTAAATAATAAAATATTTAACCAAGTATACATACCTGCATTCATACTAAAATCAGTGTCACTAGGACAGAACAAAAGTATTACGATTGTTGGACAGCACAAGTGGACTTAGAGACATATGGTTGTGAGGTTGCAACAAGTCTAAAAACTTACCAACACTTCTACAACAAGAACAGTAGAACAGAACATTAAACTTAAAATACTATAGGAGTATTTTGTGTTACTATAATTACTTATCTGAGAAGTAAAGGTCTTTATTAATATGTCAATGGTTGTTTAGTGGATACACTAAGGTTATATGTGCTAGGATGTCATAGACTTAGAATCTGTGATCTTCGCTTTACTTCCTGTTCCTTGTTTGGTTGTGGGCTTAGAGTTAGGGTCACTTATTCGAAGGTCTATCCTGTCTGGGTTACATATAACTGGTATGTACTAAACAAGTATTGAAGCAACTGATAAAGATCATCTTATAATTATCTAATTAGATCGTCTACTTAGTTATATCTTACACCTCTTTTCTCACGTAGATTAAATGGTTGGATTCCATCTTCCCGGAGACCCGTACTACCCCAACCACGGCAATGCAGGATGGCTGGAAGAAGAACCAGAAGATGATCACCCAATCCCTTTGGATGATCATGAAGCTGAAGGCTTTTCTGATGGTTATGACTCAGAGCCAGAAGTCAATAACCTACCCCCAGCTGCTCAAGACCCAAACTTGAATCCTCGTCCAGTATTTCAAGGACCCACACCTCTGTGGGCCACAAACTTGAATAGATGGAGTCAGGAACTGGATCAACCCATTCCCCACAATGGAGATAGAAGCTTCTACAACCTCACCGAGGGAGGTTCAGCTGACAGAGTCCTACCCATCATGGTTCGTAGGATTGCTCGGAACACTGTACAGGGTCGAGCGACTATCGATCGAGTCGTAGAGATTGACGCCAACTCTGGCGTTAACACCGTCCGCATTCGCCAACTTGAGTCTGCTCATGAAAGGACTCAGGTCCGCAATGCAGTTCTGCAGAGGGAACTTGCTGAGACCCAAGCTGAAGTCAGGGAACTTCGAGCTCAGCAAGCAAGATCTGATAGGCGCGTGAGGGTCATAGAACGTCTTCTGTCATATTCAAGAACTCACTCTAGCAGTTCTCGTCGCCGATAGAGTCTCATCGACTTCTCTTTTTTGGATATATCCTAGTTTGTGTAAAAACTCTAAACTAATTTCCTATCCTTGTAATCTTAGACCTGTTAGGTCTTGATTAGGTCGTAGTTCTGTTAAAATTTTCCCATCTTGGTTGAGGTAAGGCCTACTTCTAGGTCATTTTTCCCGAACTTGTTACATCTGTAATTCCAGTATCTTTGACAGATATCTAATCTTGTGGAAATTTTATCCAAATGCTATCCTTTGTTAGTACTAAAATCTTCCTTCAATCATACTATTCAATTATGCTGTTGGGCTATGGAGAGTTAGTCCATGAGTCATTCTCATCAATTTTCCTATTAAATTCTTATCAATGTCTTCATCTTTCTAAACTTATAGTTCAAATATGCCTCCACGTAAATCAACAAGATGCGATCCTCCCGCACCGACACCACCTGCTCCTCAAATCGATACGGCAGCTCTAAATGCTGCTGTAGCTGCGGCTGTGGCTACAGCCATGGCACAATATCATTCTTCCGGTTCCACTGGAGGAGGAACCCCTATTCAATCTACTCATGGTGAAGCTCCTGTGCGCTTGAGAGAGTGCTCCTACAAGGACTTCACTAACTGCAAGCCCAAGTCCTTCAGAGGGACTGGCGGAGTCATTGCCCTCTCGCAATGGTTCGAGAAAACCGAATCGGTTTTCGAAATCTGCTCCTGTCCAGAGGGGAGCAAGGTCAAGTTCGCCGCTTGCACCTTTGAAGACAAGGCCCTGACATGGTGGAATAGCCATGTAAAGTCACTATCCCTAATAGTGGCTAATGCTATGGGCTGGGAAGCTCTGAGAGAACTGATGATTGAGGAGTACTGCCCGAGGTGCGAGATCCAAAAGCTGGAGGAGGAACTGTGGAGCCTAACCATGAAGGGCTCCGACATAGTCTCTTACACCGCCAGGTTCTGTGAACTGGTGGCCCTCTGTCCCAACATGGTTCATACTGAGGGAAAGAAAATCGAGAGATATATATGGGGGCTGATGCCACCATACCAGGGAAATGTTTTGGCATCACACCCCACTACATTTGATAGTGCCAAGCGATTGGCACAGCGACTCATAGACCATGGGGTTTGTACCCCGGCCGCAACAACAACCCTGGCCATCTCAGAACCTGCCAGAACCAGTGATTCCAAGCGGAAGTTTTGGGATGACAAGAAAAAGAAGAAGGCTGCCAAAAAGCAGCAGATCGTGGCAGTACATGCTGCAATTGCACCTGCCGCTGCTGCTCCAGTAAGGCAATACGCCGGAAGTTTGCCCAAGTGCAACAAGTGCAACTTCCACCACACAGGAGCCTGCCGGGAAATGCAGTGCTCGAACTGCAACAGGAAGGGGCACACCGCCCGTTTCTGTAAAGCTCCGGCGAGACCACTCAACCAAGTCCCCGGCGCTGGTGTGGGCCAGGCTTGCTACAATTGTGGCGACGTGGGCCACTACAAGAGGGACTGCCCAAAGGCAGGGAATTCTGGTAGAGTTGGAAGAGTTTTGGCCATAGGCCACGAGGAAGCGGTTGCCGACCCCACAGTGGTCACTGTTACGTTTCTCCTCGATAACTCATATGCATGTATACTATTTGATAGTGGAGCGGAGAGGAGCTTCGTGAACCAAAAATTTGCTCATTTACTTAAGCAAAAATCACGAGCACTTAAAGAACCGTTCACTGTAGAAATGGCTAACGGAAAGACAGAGAGCACTAGCAGTATATACATAGGGTGTACCTTAACACTAGATAGCCATTCATTTTCGATCGATCTCATGCCGGTCTCAATTAAAAGTTTCGACGTCATTATCGGCATGGATTGGTTGAGTCTTCATCGTGCCGACATCATGTGTTACGAAAAGGCTGTACTCCTTAATCTGTCGTCTGGCGAAACTCTAGTAGTATATGGCGACAAACCCGGCACAAACCTTCGTATAATCTCGAGCAATCAAGCTCAGAAATTCTTGCGAAAGGAATGTCGCGCATTCCTTGCTCATGTGGTCGATGTGAGCCAAGAAGAGAAAGACATCCAGAACATCCCAGTGGTACGCGACTTTCCCGACATCTTTCCGGAAGAACTTCCAGGATTACCTCCGCAACGTCAAGTCGAGTTTCGAATCGACTTAGTTCCAGGGGCTACCCCCGTAGCCAAATCGCCCTATCGTCTAGCACCTGCAGAGATGCAAGAGCTGTCCTGTCAACTTAACGAACTGCTCAACAAGGGCTTTATAAGACCAAGCTTCTCACCCTGGGGAGCTCCAGTCTTGTTCGTCAAGAAGAAAGACGGATCGTTTCGTATGTGCATCGACTACAGGGAGCTCAACAAACTGACCGTCAAAAATCGTTATCCTTTGCCTCGGATTGACGATTTATTCGATCAACTTCAAGGGGCGAACTTCTTTTCAAAAATCGACTTAAGGTCCGGATATCACCAACTACGAGTGCTAGGGGAGGATGTTTCGAAGACAGCCTTCCGAACTCGTTATGGGCACTACGAATTCTTAGTGATGCCGTTCGGATTAACAAACGCACCTGCTGTATTCATGGACTTAATGAATAGGGTGTGTCGTCCTTACTTGGATCAGTTCGTCATCGTCTTCATCGATGACATACTTATCTACTCTCGTAGTAAGGAGGAGCATAGTCAACATCTGCGACTAGTCTTAGAAACCCTTCGTTCGGAGAAGCTCTATGCGAAGTTCTCGAAATGCGAATTTTGGATCCGACGAGTCGAATTCTTAGGGAGCGTGGTTAGCGAAGAGGGAATACACGTGGACCCTTCCAAAATTAAAGCCATTGAGAGCTGGTCAGCACCGAAGATGCCTACAGAAATTCGTCAATTTCTAGGCCTCGCTGGCTACTACCGCAGGTTCATTCAGAACTTCTCCCGCATAGCGAAACCTCTTACAACACTGACCCAGAAAGGCGTGGCCTTTGAATGGGAAGAGAAGCAGGAGAGAGCGTTCCAAACGCTCAAGCGAGCCTTGTGCACCGCACCAATACTATCCCTCCCCGAAAGGATAGAAGACTTCGTCGTCTATTGCGATGCGTCAAATCAAGGACTCGGATGTGTTCTGATGCAGCAAGGTAAGGTCATTGCCTATGCCTCAAGACAGCTGAAGACACACGAGGTCAACTACACTACCCACAATCTTGAACTAGGAGCTGTTGTTTTTGCTCTGAAGATCTGGAGACACTACCTGTATGGAACAAAAACCACAATCTTTACAGATCACAAAAGCCTACAACATATATTCGACCAGAAGGAGCTCAACATGAGACAACGACGGTGGGTCGAACTACTCAGTGATTACGAATGTGAAATTCGTTATCATCCGGGTAAAGCCAATGTAGTAGCTGACGCCCTAAGTCGGAAAGCATATTCTGGTCGTAGAGTCAAGTCATTGACTATGACTATCCATTCACACTTGTCCACACAAATTAAGGAGGCTCAGCTCGACGCTTTGAAACCTGAAAATGTGGCAGGTGAATCCCTGAGAGGAATGGATAAGAACTTGGAGGTTAAGGGTGGCGGAGCTTATTATCTCATGGATCGGATCTGGACCCCGAAACTTGGTGGTTTCAGAGACTTGGTCATGAACAAGGCGCACAACACTCGTTATTCCGTCCACCCAGGTTCAGATAAGATGTATCTGGATCTTAAAAAGTTATACTGGTGGCCTAACATGAAAGCAGAGATTGCTACCTTCGTAAGTAAATGCCTTACTTGCGCCAAGGTCAAGGTCGAATACCAGAAACCCTCCGGTCTACTACAACAGCCAGAGATACCGGAATGGAAGTGGGAGTGGATCACTATGGATTTCATAACCAAGTTGCCCAAGACAACGGGTGGGCTTGATACCATATGGGTCATCGTCGACAGATTGACCAAGTCCGCACACTTCCTGCCTATCAAGGAAACAGACAAGATGGAGAAACTCACAAGAACTAACATTAGGGAGATTGTACGACTGCAAGGTGTTCCCATATCCATTATCTCGGACAGAGATAGTAGGTTCACTTCGAGGTTCTGGCAGTCGCTACAAAGTTCCCTAGGAACGAGGCTGGACATGAGCACAACCTACCATCCACAGACAGACGGACAAAGTGAGAGGACTATCCAAACCTTGGAAGATATGCTGCGAGCCTGTGTGATCGACTTTGGGAAAGCATGGGATACTCATTTACCCCTTGTAGAATTTTCCTACGACAACAGTTATCACACAAGCATAAAGGCTGCTCCATTCGAGGCCCTCTATGGCCGCAAGTGCAGATCCCCTCTGTGCTGGGCTGAGGTGGGTGATACCCAGTTAGCTAAAGGACGAGTTCCTGAAAGCACTCTCACAGGTCCGGAGATCATTCGGGAAACGATAGAGAAGATCGTTCAAATTCGTGAACGATTGAAAGTCTCTAGAGACCGACAGAAAAGCTATGCTGATAAACGAAGGAAACCGTTGGAATTCTAGGTGGGCGACCGTGTTCTATTGAAGGTATCACCCTGGAAGGGCTTGATACGCTTTGGAAAGCATGGAAAGCTAAATCCAAGGTACATAGGGCCTTTTGAGATTCTCGCAAGAATCGGCCCTGTAGCTTACAAACTTAACTTACCGCGCGAGCTCAGTAACGTACATTCTACTTTCCACGTCTCGAACTTGAAAAAGTGTCTGTCCGACGAGACTCTTGTAATCCCACTCGACGAGATCGAGATCAACGAGAGCCTCAACTTCATGGAAGAACCAGTAGATATCATGGACCGGGAGGTCAAGCAAACAAAGCAAAGCCGTATCCTGATAGTGAAGGTTCGCTGAAACGCCAAGCGAGGACCTGAATTCACTTGGGAGCGAGAGGATCAGATGAAACTGAAATATCCTCTTCTTTTTACTTAGTTATTTGTAACTACTTATTTGCTTAAACTCTAATATCGGGACGAAATTCCTTCTAAGGGGGGGATGATGTGACAACCCGAAATTTCTATTCTGTACAACATTTCAATTCAATAGAAGTCAGAACAGTTTCTGCTAGCTTTCAAGCTTTTTGGAATAAGTTCGAGTCTTTTTAAGTTAGTACTTCAGGAGATACCAGGAGAGAGGATGCTCTAGGGTTTATTGTGCAACAATAAAGTCCCAAAGCTCCAAGAGTTTGGAGTTTACGGCCTAAACAAAGGTGTTTACGGCCGTAAACCCTAAATTGGGGGTATATATATGACACTTAGTCATTATTTACCATTTTTCACAAATTCAAGATCCAAACTCAATTCTCTCTCAAGTATCATCCAACAATTCTTCAAGATCTTCAACTTGTATGTGTTTCTAGCCCTAATAAGTTGATATATTACTTAATCTAGTGATTTAACACACTTCCATCCGTGAAATCATTCCAAAAGGTTAGATCTTCAAGTTTCACCAAGAACACACACTAGTGTTCTTGGACTTTTAGCACCTTTTCAAGCCTCTATCTTGTAAGTAATTCTATCCTAGAGTATAATAAGGCTTGTTACACTTCCATATATCAAGAAATCACCCAAGAAACACAAGAACAAGGCGTTTACGGTCCAAGGTGTTCTTGGATCGTAAACCCTAAAAATGGTGCCAAAGTGTGCCCTAGTCCCTTCTAAGCCTTGGAAACTAGCATAGATCTTTTCCTTGATGAGCTTAGCACTTGAAAACATCAAAAGACCATAAACCATATGGGTTTACGGCTGTAAACCCAAAGGAAAATGGTCTAAGGACCGTAAACTCCATTTAGGAGTGAAATGGTGCCCTAATCACTTCCATAGGCTTATACTTCAAGTAGAAATTCTTCTAAGGACTTGTAGAGCTTCAAAACAACACATGGTCAAAGAAGCATGAGTTTACAGCCGTAAACTCATGGGTTTACGACCGTAAACTCAATGAGTTATGCTCATAAAACCATAAACTCAAATAAGGGTTTCCCTTGAACCCTAAACTCAATAGCAATGTCCTACAACATTTAGATGCAATCCTTAGCACTTATAACACTTATAGAAGGTGTTTTTCATGCCCTAGGATGTCTTAACTTTGTTAATTAGTTGTTTAAAGACTAATTGGATACATATATGCTTTATTATATGTTAACTAGGATCATTGTGTGTGTACAAGTCTTCACTTGACACCTAGCAAACCTATATCATCAGTTCATCCAAACCACTCACTACAGGTGAGTTCATACCCCTTAATTAACCTTTTAAATGTTTTTAAATGCTTTTATGGGGGGGGGGGGGGGAATACAAGTTGAATTATTATAGTTATTATATCAATCACATGTGATTAATAACTACCAAACAAGTGGATTTCTTACTTTTCAAACTGTGTTACCAAACTGTTTTACTTCAAACTGTTTTACAAACTCCTTTTCATGTCAAATACTTTGACTTAAACTCTTTTAAACTTATATTCTGTTAAATGTGTATCTATATAGATATAGTTATATAAGTAGGATTGAAAGGACTTAGGACTGATAGCTCACCTTACTTCCTGTTCCTTGTTTGGTTGTGGACTTAGGGTATTAGTGTTATCTGTCTGAAGGTCGTTTGAATCCTAGTTATATATTATGTATATGTATATAGATACAAAGGTTCCTTCTTTCATTCAGCTCCATACCTTTGGGTAGCAAGGGTATATAAACATGTTCATACATTACTAGTAAGCTACTATAGGAGTAGTTTAGGAAGTACTAAAACTATTACTAGAACAATGAAACATACAAAGAGTCAGTTCATACATGAAACAATACCATACAGAGTAGATAACAAACAATACCATACAGAGTAGATAACAAATAATACCATACAGAGAAAGAGATAACAAACAATACCATACAGAGAAAGAGATAACAAACAATACCATACAGAGAGAACATACAGGCTAGACAGAGGTAGAACATACAATACAGCTAGCACATTCATTACATATACATTATTATAGTTATGTGAGCCACCTAACGGGGCATGGCACTACCTGCCATGACCGTTTTGTATCCAGAATCTCCTTAAATGGGAAGCGTATGAGTTTGTGTATAGATCTATACTGGATTGACTATCCTACACCTTGCTGCTCGCTACAGTGGGACTTGCAAGTCTACGGGTGCCAAACGTCATTTCTTACGACGTCTTACATCGTCGTTTTTCTATTGAGTCGGTAGCAGGATACTGGCCGATCACATGGTACTTTAAATAACAATTGGTTTAAAGTAGTTAGTACAGCAGTAGTTACTTAATACAACACTACAGTACTATATCATTTTCCCATTAAATTTACTTTGTGATATTCACACAATAAACAATAATGTAAAAACTATATTTTTGGTTAATGATAGTCGGATTTGGGAAAATACACACTCTTACAAGAGACACACACACAGATACTAGATGCCTTGGTAGAAGGCTACTTTTAGTAGGAAACATAGGGTTTTCTAGGAGAGTTCAAACAATTACAAAATTTTACAAACATATACAATTACAAACTTACAAAACACTTTCATACAACTACAGACACTAATATACTTATGATCTCACCAGCTTTAAAGCTGATAAACTCTTTCAAAATAACTTGGATTCTCAGGTCGCCAGTAGACAGGTACCGGAGCCAGGTTTTTGCGAAGATGGAGCTCGTTCAAGACTCGCCTTTATTTTGATGTATATTATATGTTGGTGTCTATATAACTTGACAGAACACACTTGTATGAAATTATATTATTAATGCAATGGATGATGTTGTTGCTTGTTTACTACTTTGCATTGTTGTGATGATGTACATGACGTCCTCCACCCCCGAACGATTCCGCCGTTCCGGTTTTGGGGTGTGACATTAGGAGGCTCAGAATCGGCTAGGGTATTCTCTTAGAAGCAAGTGGCCGATTTCAAGGTGTTATGGGGTCTTTATATAGTTGTGCAATTAGGGTATTTGACTGGAACCCTAATTCTCTGCTTAGGCATTAAGCAATCCAGTAGATCCTTCCAGAAGGCCTCTTATGGACGAAAATTATGTGGGCTACACATAGAATTTCGTCCATCCCTTCTATACTGGATTGACTATCCTACACCTAGCATGTGATGAGTTATTAGATTGAATAGTGTAAATACCTGCGAAGGTGGGCTTTATCTTCCTATCCTTGATATCTTGCAGATACTTCAGGCAGCTTCATTTCTAATGCTCTTTATCGTGACATTAGAAGCACTCTGCATCTTTCGGATTAGACGAAGGAGCAGTAAATCCACCTTTGGTTCCACTTGAAGAAGAACCATCATGAGACTTTCCCTTGTGGCTCTTAGAAGGAGCTTTCCTCTTCTTCCCCTTCCCTTGTCCAATTACCAAGACATGGGAAGCATCAGTAGGAGTTGATGGGACAACTTTGCCTTTCAAGTCGGTTTCAGCAGTTCTTAACAACGCTTGAAGTTTGCTCAAGGTCACCTCATTCTTGTTCATATGATAAGTCATCTTGAACTGTTCATAACAAGGAGGTAAAGAGTGGAGGATAATATCAATGGCCAGCTCTTCATCAAAGTTGACATTCAACTTGAGCAAACGATCCACGTATCTATGCATTCTTTGAAAGTGGGTCGTGATGGACTCTCCATCCTTCATTTTGGTTGTTATTAATGAGGCAACAATATTGTACATTTCTTGACACGCACTTTGATGGTACTTTTCCATCAAATCTTGGTTCATGTCATAAGGCCAATAGTCCTCGTAGAACTTTTGAAGCTCGGGAGTCATAGTGGCTACCATGATGCATGACACCTTGTCGCCTCTTTGCATCGAGCCCTATACTCGGTGATTTCTTCGGGAGTAGCAGTAGATTCGTTGATCTCGACGAGTTCTTTGTCGAGAATCTCTTCCTTGTCCTCGTACCTTAGGGCAATTCGAATGTTGCGAATCTAATCATTAAATTTAAATCCATCAAATGTGACCCTCCCACAAATACCCAAGAGAGAAAGTGGGTTCGAGGAGTTGGCGTTGGAGGAGTTTGAGCCTGACATCTGAAAAAGAAAAGAGACAAAGTTTATATTAGATAATAATCCTTAATATAACACCCAAATGAAATATTAAGGCTTGGACCCAACACAATATTCTACAATTCGGAAGAGGGATGCCGTAATCCAATTGCAAAATATTTGAAGGTAGGTAAATGACGATTTACCAATTTCCACCATGAAAAACGAAAAAGAACATTAGGTTTTAAATGAATTGAAATTACTAGATTCTTTGAGATTCTTTGAACTTTTCAATGGCATGTTTAATCTCGATTATGCCCTTCAAGTTTGTGACTGGGATACCGAGGATCGCAAACAAGGTGTGAATAACCATGCAAATGTGCTCGGTACTCTCGATGTCATTTATCACCTAATCAATGTGACGGTTAACCACACACGTTCCATTGATCTATGATAAACATCGAGCTACACTTTGCCACCCTTGTTAGTCCAAGTTAGTGTGCGAGTTAACCACACACGCTCCACTAACGACTTGGCAAGGTGCAAAGTGCAATTTCATGGAATAACATCATTTTCACATTTTTCCTAAAGTAACTAAGGTTGGGAATTTATGAAACATTTAGTTACTTTATAGTAATCATTATACCTATTAATGAGGAATTAGTTGTATTTTGTTTCAGAATGAATTCGCATCTAGGTTTTTATATATGAATTCGTATTTTGTTTCAGGACTCACTCACTTAAAATACAATAAAGTTGCATTGAATATGAAGAACAAGAATGTATTATACTAGAATACACTCTCATTCTGCTGGAATACACTCTCATTCTTGTAGATATGAATTCATTCTGAAAGAATATTATTGTTGACATTAATGACGAATTTAATTAGTTTCCATAAAAATGAGTTATAAGTATGTATAGCATTTAATATACATATAATTAATACTAAATTCCTATTGGTGCATTCTAGCACACAATAGATGTGAGAAACATTTGAACCTACCTCTATATATATATATATATATATATATATATATATATATATATATATATATATATATATATATATATATAGAGAGAGAGAGAGAGAGAGAGAGATAAGTATTTAGCTTTTATAATTATAATAGTATAAGGGTTGTATTTTAAATCTTTTTAAAACACTAGGGTTTAGAATTTAATCTTTCAAAATCAAAACCTTTTTTTAATCAAATTTTAAATTCCAAAACTTGAGGGCAAGTTATGAAACTTTTCAAAACTATCTCGATCAAATTTAAAATAATTAAAATAATCATATAATTTTATTTTTATCAAAATTTGACATAATCTAATTTTAGTTTGCAAGATAAATACAATTCAAAATTTACAAATAATTAGTTTATCATATAATCTAGTAATTATCTTAAATTTGGACCATTATATTCCAATTAGATTAGGATATCCATTACCATATTAGAAAATTTGGATTTTGACAGAAAAAACAGTTTATGGTAATTATCCAAATCTAATTTAGGCTTAAAATCTGAAAATCATGCAATCAGACGAGTCAACTCGTCGAGTCGGGCTTTGGACTCATCGAGTTGCCTCAACTCGTCGAGTCCCAATATGGACTCGTCAAGTTCATCTGTCAGAGGGCAGAAATCGATTCTTTACAACTTTGAATAATTAACCATGACATCAAATACAACAGAAAAACAGCCTAGGCGCTGATACCACTGATGGAGTTTTGAGCACTACAACCTTCCTATGGTGTACATGCAACCCTAATGCTTCGGATCTATGTTTTTTATCAAGTTATACATGCAAATCAAATCATCCAAAGCATGAACCCTAACTAGCATACAATTTTCGGAATTTGTAACATAAAACATAGATAAAAGAATACATTTTCCTTGTAGCTTGTAGATCTTGACCTTCAAGAGCTTAGTGACTCAATTGTTGCACCTCTAGTGAGTCACAAACACCAAGTAGCAAGTTGGAAGAATATGAGAGAGGTTAGGAGGCTCAAAATCGGCTAAGGTATTCTCTTAGAAGCAAGTGGCCGATTTCAAGGTGTTATGGGGTCTTTATATAGTTGTGCAATTAGGGTATTTAACTGGAACCCTAATTCTCTGCTTAGACCTTAAGCAATCCAGCAGATCCTTCCAGAAGGCCTCTTATGGACGAAAACTATGTGGGCTACACATAGAATTTCGTACATCCCTTCTTAGGGATCCACAAGCCAACTTTGCAACTATCATATAATTGCAATACACGTACCCATAATTTAATAAGTATCTTTTGATCACTAAATTAATTCCAAATTAATTTCTGATCAATACTAATTAAATAATATGATTTCTCAATTAATATATTATTCCTATAATATATTAATAAATCAAAATTAACCTCTTTCTCCATAATTCATCCAGTCAAGTTGCTATGGTGAAGGCAATCCAAAAGGACCATGCTACTATCGGGTCAAGTACATACCAATTATAGTTATGGGCTTAGACACCTAATCTAACAATCTCCCACTTGGATAAGTCTAATAACTATAACTGCAAGTACGACTTCAAAATCCGATTAGCAATCGTAGATCTGAAAAGCCGCTGCCGAACTCTGACCTAGTCAATAACGTGTCCTTTAGATAAGGGATCATGTAGTCCTCTGTTCTCAAGATATCGTGTGGACAAAGACATTGAATAAAGTCATACTCATTGATCAACAGTTTGTTTCCCGATTTCTGATTTGTTTGACATAGAACTTAATTGAACACATCAATTCAGTCCTGACCGGGCCCGACACATTAGTCAACACAGAATCATCGAGGGGCCCAAGATATCGCTTTTAATCCTCTTAGGATAAAAGGAACAAATAAACGTTGACTTATATGTTTGTACTATTTACTTATTAAATCATACACAACAATACGTTTTATAACATCAAGTTACTGATGCGTTTACGCACTATCAATGTACAACCAACTTGTAAACAACAACTCATATATCTTGGTTTAAAGACTACGATATTATCGTCTCACAATCACTCGTGATAAATTCCATGAAGTGATTCATATGAGTGTGGGTTTAATCCAATACTCAAATCTTATTTCAAGAGCACTCATGAATGTTGCAACAAACTTTTGCTATGTCCAAACACTCAAACAATCTACAAACCAATTCACGACAGTCTAACCTTATAGCCTACTTCCAAAGAATGATCGACTTTGGATAATTTAAATAATCCTACTATTCTGAAAGTCAAAACATGCAAAAGCCAAACAATAGTAAACAATTGACACAAGATAGTAACTTTACTCATAAATAAAATCCTTCATTCAATCATCAAATGTCAGTTACATTTTATCTATTACAAGTTTCTAAACAACTATCTAATCACTAAAACTAATATCGTCCTTCAGACCAATGCTCCTCGCATGCTGTAAGTGCTTAACCCTGCTCAAACCCTTTATGAGGGGATCTGCTAGGTTCTCCTCTGACGATACTATCTTAACTACGATGAGTCCCTCTTCTTCCCGATGTATGATGAAGTGCTATTTTCTTTCGATGTTTCTGGATCTCCCATGATCCCTCGGTTCCTTGGTCAGGGCAACGCTCCTTCGTTATCGCAAAAAATCTCCATAGGCTCCTTTATGGCTGGTACAACTCCAAGGTCTCCGATGAAGTTCTTCAACCAAATCGTCTCCTTCGATGCATCGCTCGCTACTATGTACTCTGATTCACACGTTGAATCAGCTACAGTCTCCTACTTGGAACTTTTCCAAGTCACTGCTCATCCATTTAGGGTAAATACCCAACCCAACTGAGAGCAGAAGTTATCTCTGTCGGTCTGACAAACTAGCATCACTATACCTTGTCACTCTCAAGTCTTCACTTCCACCAAGTACGAGGACCCAGTCCTTCGTCCTTCATAGATACTTAAGAATGTTCTTTGCTGCTATCTAGTGAGCTCTACCAGGGTTCCCTTGATTTCGGCTGACCATGGTCAAAGCAAAAGCCACATCAGGGCGAGTAATAGCGTACATGATCGAGCCAACGGCAGAAGCATATGGTACTCAACTCATTTCCGTTATCTCATCATCGGTACTCGGGCTTTGAGTCTTACTCAATTTGGTATTGCTCTGGATTGGTAACTCCCCTTTCTTGGAATTCTCCATGCTAAAACGCTTCAACACTTTATCCAAGTAAGTACATTGACTAAGTCCTATTAGTCTCTTACTCCTATTTCTCAATATCTGTATCCCTAGAATATAAGCAGCCTCTACGAGGTCCTTCATAGCGAAACACTTCCCAAGCCATGACTTAACCTCCTGCAAGGTTGGGATGTCTTTCCCTATGAGTAGTATGACATCCACATACAATACCAAGAAGCTAACTATACTCCCACTAGATTTGACATATACGCAGGACTCATCCTCGCTTCTTGAAAAACCAAACTCTTTGACTTTTTCATCAAAACAAAGATTCCATCTGCGAGATGCTTGTCTCGATCCATAGACGGATTTCTAAAGCTTGCACACCTTATTCGGGTACTTTGCATCCACAAAACCCTCTGGCTGCTTCATGTAAACATCCTCAGCCAACTTTCCATTAAGGAAAGCAGTTTTGACGTCCATCTGCCATATTTCACAATCACGAAACGCAGCTATGTCTAGCATAACCCTTATAGATTTGATCTTAGCCACTGGTGAGAAGGTCTCGTCATAGTCAACTCCCAAAGTTTGAGTGAAACCCTTCGCAACTAGTCGTGCCTTGAATGTGTGCATTTTCCCATCCATGTCGGTCTTCTTCTTGAAGATCCACTTGTACCCAACCGTCTTACGACCTGGTACACAGTCAACCAAGTTCCAAACTTGATTGTCATACATGGACTGAATCTCACTGTCGATCGCCTCTTTCCATTTTGCAGACTCCAGTCCTGCCATGGCTTCCTTGTAGTTGTTAGGTTCATCCATATTTATTAGTGTACTATCACTAATAAACGTATCACCCTCAGCAGTTATATGGAATCCATATAACACAGAACACTGACTCTACTGGAATGTCTAAGAGGTTAGGAATCGTCAATCGGTTCAACAGGAGTTTCCTCCTCGGGTTGCGCGCTAGTGTTTGAGGTTCCTTCATCACTTGATTCTTGAAGCTCTTCAAGGTCAATTTGCCTCCCACTTTCCTCTTGGCATATGAGTTCTCTCTCTCTCTCTCGGAAAACCCCTCTCCTCGCAACGAAGACAACATTGTCACTCGGTCGGTAGAAGATATATCCAAAGTAATTCTATAGATAGCCGATGATAATACACTGCTCACTACGAGGTTCAAGCTTGTCGTGAGTCAATCATCTTACGAAAGCCTCGCAACCCCAAACCTTGATATGTGCCAACGAGGGAACCTTCCATGTCCACATCTCGTGAGGTGTTTTGGCAACCTTCTTAGTTGGGACTAGATTAAGGATATGGGCGGCAGTCTCAAAGGCATACCCCCAGAATGAGATAGGTAACAAAGATCGACTCATCATGGAACGAACCATGTCCAACAAGGTTCGATTGCGCCTTTTAGCCACATCATTCAACTGCGGTGTCAATTGTAAACCAATTCCACATTCCTTAAGATAGTCGTGGAACTCGATACTAAGATACTCACCACCTCGATCGGATCGGAGCATCTTTATCTTCCTGCCCAATTGATTCTCCACTTCTTGCTTAAACTCTTTTAATTTTTCAAAAGTTTCTGACTTATGCTTGATTAAGTAGATATACCCATATCTGCTATAATCATCAGTAAATGTCCCTAGAAGCGATTTGCATCCCTTATGGTGGATCTAAAGAGCCCACACACATCAGTGTGTATGAGATCCAATAATCCCTCACATGTTTCACAAGTACCAATGAAAGGTGACTTAGTCATCTTTCCAAGCAGACAATATTTGCATGTGTCATCCGACTTTAAGTCAAATGACTCCAACACTCCATCCTTTTGGAGTTGGTCTATGCGTTTCTTGTTGACATGTCCAAGACGACAATGCCACAAGCATGACTTGTCCAAACCATTGGACGAATCAATATGCAACACATTATTTCCTAAGTTGTTTACAACCATCACAGTTTCATATATACCATTACAAGGCAATGCTTCAAAATAAAACTTACCATTATAGAAATCATTCATAGAACCAATTTCATTATTAAACGAAAATCTAAAACCTTGTGTATATAAACCCTGAAAAGAAATAATGGTTCTCGCCATTTCTAACAAATAGCAACAATCGTTCAAATCTAACCCTAACCCATTACTAAGAAATAAAGAATAAACTCCAATATTGGTGACAGACGACACTCTCCTATTCCCCATGATCAATTTCATCTTCCCGTGCTTCACATCCCTACTTCTTCTTATACCCTGAAAATCAGAACAAATGTGAAAACCACACCCTGTGTCAAGGACCCAAGAACTAGCATGTGATGAGTTATTAGATTGAATAGTGTAAATACCTGCGAAGGTGGGCTTTATCTTCCTATCCTTGATATCTTGCAGATACTTCAGGCAGCTTCATTTCTAATGCTCTTTATCGTGACATTAGAAGCACTCTGCATCTTTCGGATTAGACGAAGGAGCAGTAAATCCACCTTTGGTTCCACTTGAAGAAGAACCATCATGAGACTTTCCCTTGTGGCTCTTAGAAGGAGCTTTCCTCTTCTTCCCCTTCCCTTGTCCAATTACCAAGACATGGGAAGCATCAGTAGGAGTTGATGGGACAACTTTGCCTTTCAAGTCGGTTTCAGCAGTTCTTAACAACGCTTGAAGTTTGCTCAAGGTCACCTCATTCTTGTTCATATGATAAGTCATCTTGAACTGTTCATAACAAGGAGGTAAAGAGTGGAGGATAATATCAATGGCCAGCTCTTCATCAAAGTTGACATTCAACTTGAGCAAACGATCCACGTATCTATGCATTCTTTGAAAGTGGGTCGTGATGGACTCTCCATCCTTCATTTTGGTTGTTATTAATGAGGCAACAATCTTGTACATTTCTTGACACGCACTTTGATGGTACTTTTCCATCAAATCTTGGTTCATGTCATAAGGCCAATAGTCCTCGTAGAACTTTTGAAGCTCGGGAGTCATAGTGGCTACCATGATGCATGACACCTTGTCGCCTCTTTGCATCGAGCCCTATACTCGGTGATTTCTTCGGGAGTAGCAGTAGATTCGTTGATCTCGACGAGTTCTTTGTCGAGAATCTCTTCCTTGTCCTCGTACCTTAGGGCAATTCGAATGTTGCGAATCTAATCATTAAATTTAAATCCATCAAATGTGACCCTCCCACAAATACCCAAGAGAGAAAGTGGGTTCGAGGAGTTGGCGTTGGAGGAGTTTGAGCCTGACATCTGAAAAAGAAAAGAGACAAAGTTTATATTAGATAATAATCCTTAATATAACACCCAAATGAAATATTAAGGCTTGGACCCAACACAATATTCTACAATTCGGAAGAGGGATGCCGTAATCCAATTGCAAAATATTTGAAGGTAGGTAAATGACGATTTACCAATTTCCACCATGAAAAACGAAAAAGAACATTAGGTTTTAAATGAATTGAAATTACTAGATTCTTTGAGATTCTTTGAACTTTTCAATGGCATGTTTAATCTCGATTATGCCCTTCAAGTTTGTGACTGGGATACCGAGGATCGCAAACAAGGTGTGAATAACCATGCAAATGTGCTCGGTACTCTCGATGTCATTTATCACCTAATCAATGTGACGGTTAACCACACACGTTCCATTGATCTATGATAAACATCGAGCTACACTTTGCCACCCTTGTTAGTCCAAGTTAGTGTGCGAGTTAACCACACACGCTCCACTAACGACTTGGCAAGGTGCAAAGTGCAATTTCATGGAATAACATCATTTTCACATTTTTCCTAAAGTAACTAAGGTTGGGAATTTATGAAACATTTAGTTACTTTATAGTAATCATTATACCTATTAATGAGGAATTAGTTGTATTTTGTTTCAGAATGAATTCGCATCTAGGTTTTTATATATGAATTCGTATTTTGTTTCAGGACTCACTCACTTAAAATACAATAAAGTTGCATTGAATATGAAGAACAAGAATGTATTATACTAGAATACACTCTCATTCTGCTGGAATACACTCTCATTCTTGTAGATATGAATTCATTCTGAAAGAATATTATTGTTGACATTAATGACGAATTTAATTAGTTTCCATAAAAATGAGTTATAAGTATGTATAGCATTTAATATACATATAATTAATACTAAATTCCTATTGGTGCATTCTAGCACACAATAGATGTGAGAAACATTTGAACCTACCTCTATATATATATATATATATATATATATATATATATATATATATATATATATATATATATATATATATATATATATAGAGAGAGAGAGAGAGAGAGAGAGAGATAAGTATTTAGCTTTTATAATTATAATAGTATAAGGGTTGTATTTTAAATCTTTTTAAAACACTAGGGTTTAGAATTTAATCTTTCAAAATCAAAACCTTTTTTTAATCAAATTTTAAATTCCAAAACTTGAGGGCAAGTTATGAAACTTTTCAAAACTATCTCGATCAAATTTAAAATAATTAAAATAATCATATAATTTTATTTTTATCAAAATTTGACATAATCTAATTTTAGTTTGCAAGATAAATACAATTCAAAATTTACAAATAATTAGTTTATCATATAATCTAGTAATTATCTTAAATTTGGACCATTATATTCCAATTAGATTAGGATATCCATTACCATATTAGAAAATTTGGATTTTGACAGAAAAAACAGTTTATGGTAATTATCCAAATCTAATTTAGGCTTAAAATCTGAAAATCATGCAATCAGACGAGTCAACTCGTCGAGTCGGGCTTTGGACTCATCGAGTTGCCTCAACTCGTCGAGTCCCAATATGGACTCGTCAAGTTCATCTGTCAGAGGGCAGAAATCGATTCTTTACAACTTTGAATAATTAACCATGACATCAAATACAACAGAAAAACAGCCTAGGCGCTGATACCACTGATGGAGTTTTGAGCACTACAACCTTCCTATGGTGTACATGCAACCCTAATGCTTCGGATCTATGTTTTTTATCAAGTTATACATGCAAATCAAATCATCCAAAGCATGAACCCTAACTAGCATACAATTTTCGGAATTTGTAACATAAAACATAGATAAAAGAATACATTTTCCTTGTAGCTTGTAGATCTTGACCTTCAAGAGCTTAGTGACTCAATTGTTGCACCTCTAGTGAGTCACAAACACCAAGTAGCAAGTTGGAAGAATATGAGAGAGGTTAGGAGGCTCAAAATCGGCTAAGGTATTCTCTTAGAAGCAAGTGGCCGATTTCAAGGTGTTATGGGGTCTTTATATAGTTGTGCAATTAGGGTATTTAACTGGAACCCTAATTCTCTGCTTAGACCTTAAGCAATCCAGCAGATCCTTCCAGAAGGCCTCTTATGGACGAAAACTATGTGGGCTACACATAGAATTTCGTACATCCCTTCTTAGGGATCCACAAGCCAACTTTGCAACTATCATATAATTGCAATACACGTACCCATAATTTAATAAGTATCTTTTGATCACTAAATTAATTCCAAATTAATTTCTGATCAATACTAATTAAATAATATGATTTCTCAATTAGTATATTATTCCTATAATATATTAATAAATCATAATTAACCTCTTTCTCCATAATTCATCCAGTCAAGTTGCTATGGTGAAGGCAAACCAAAAGGACCATGCTACTATTGGGTCAAGTACATACCGATTATACTTATGGTCTTAGACACCTGATCCAACAATACTTCCCTTAATTGAATTATAGGTCCAATAGAGTACATAACCTCTTAGACCTTCCTTTTATTCAATTATTTGAACAGGTTTGAAGCAGGTTCTACTATTCAGAATGAATATTTGCTTTATTTTATGAAACATTTGGTATGCTTCATAATTATCCAAGACCTTCTATAGGCCAAGGAAAATTATTCATGTATGATGTTATACATATCAACATCATCACAATAATGCTTCCATCAAAGCATCATGATCAGACTGACTGGTTGGTAGATGTTGTCCAGTAATGAGATCTTTCAGTATATATAATTTCTATTTATCCTTGAGGAAAAACTCAAGGCATTATACCAGTTATATAAATTATAACCATCAAATGTTACTATCTCTTGATACTCAACAAGAGAGAGGTTTTATAGGGCATATGAGTATTAGTAGCTATATATATAGAATTTAACAAAATTTCATTTAGTATTTTCAATATTAAATATTTAAAAAAAACTAATACCTTTTTATTGTTTCTAAAACATTAATTTATTAAAGTCTAGGATCCAAGTAACGAAACAAGTAAATGGTTAGGTGACCTTTATCCCATCTACTTACTCCAACCTAGTAGGTAGCGACTACCAATTGTATAATATATGTAATTCCTAGATAATGGGATCCTAAACAACTATTTTTCAATTTGGCATGCTTGATCGGTTGACCCCATCTATGTCTGAAGTTTCTCATACTTAGGTGATCTTTATCACACAAGATTCTTGATCAAGTCTTCCTACTTGAAACAACTTGTAGCATTATAACTAACACTACTAGAAAAACAGCCTTTTACGACGCGCAATGTGTGTCGTAAAACGCTCAGACGACGCGCAAATGCGTGTCAAGGAAGGCCCTGTCACAACGAGAGACGACACGTTTTTGCGCGTCGTCTATTTACGACACACATTTATGACACACATTTACGACGCGCAGTTACGACACGCAATGCGTATCAAGGAGGGCCCTATCATAAAGGTAGACGACACGCATTTGTGTGTCGTAACCTTACGACGCGCGTTTAGGACACACATTGCGTATCATTAAAGCCCCTGTCATAAATGAAGATGACACGTATTTGCGTGTCATAATTTTAAATGTTTTAAAAATATATATATTTTTCATTGAATTACTAATTTTCAAATTAAACAACAGATTGAAATTATCATAATACAAAATAAAATACCATACATAAGAACAATAATTTATTTCAAAAAAATATCACATGTCAAACAAGATACCTAACATTATATGTCAAACAACACTACATGTCAACACTAATAACACTTAAAAACATGCTTTTTCCTGCATTTGGAGCACCCGCTATTTCTATATCAACAACCAACTTTAGGTCCAATTGCAACCACCTTTAAAAGAACAACATTGTAAAAAAAACAACATTAGAAGATCAACATTTGCTTGATTTGATGATTCAACATTAGTTGCCCTTGGACCTATTCCTGTTAAAAAGATACATATGAGAATATATATATATATATATATATATATATATATATATATATATATATATATATATATATATATATATATATTATGTGAACAGCAGGTCCACCAGATGCTTCATACATAATATAATACATTTCAAGTCTAACTTTGATGATAACAAACTTGAAACTTTTAAAATAAGAACAAACCTCTAGTGGACCTTCCAAGACCCTCATAGTGTCATTCATATATGAACATTTTGTTGCTTGTTGCATCTTTTGTAGAGGTTATTCCAGAACCATCTGCACCTTGGCTTTTCATCTTTATTTATCACTCTTCTTTTTTATGTGTGTTACTGGTTCTAAAGCTTTGGAGCTTGTGTATTTTTTACTCTTTGTAGGAGGAAGACCAAAACTTGCATCATTATTAGACTTTGATTTTTCTGTGAAAAAAAGTAAAAAGATAATTTAAATCGGTAAATTTTTTCAAATGAAGTAGAAAAGTAAATTATTAGAAAGAATGTAAATTCGGGCTCACCTGTGAATCCGAATTTCTGATGCAAATCCTGTTAAAAAGATGTTTTGTGTATTGGGTACTAATTAAATATAATATTACTAAAGAAAGTTTTATAAAAGAATAACTTACAGTTGCAAGGTTGAAATCTATGAGATAGCCCTTGGAAGCCCTGAGAGAGAAAAGGAAATTTCCAGGCTTAACGTCTATGTGAACTACTCCCCGAGGACAAAATCGGAATTAATTATTTTTGATATGAGAAAATTTTCTTTGATTAAAATAGTTACCTGTTTATGAAGACTAGAAAGTGCTTTGAATAAACAGTAGCCATACCACCGGAGTTGTTGGACATCTATTTCTCTCTTCAAGGCCTAAACAAAAAAGAAAGAAAAGCTTACGGATATTAACAAGGGGAACTGTTACTTCCGCGGACATTTTTGATAATACATTGATTTTTTAATGAATTTGACAATTATATCCTTATTTATATTTAAACTGTAATTGTTACTCAAATGCAAACTCATGCAGTGGCGTTTGCGTGGTTCTTGGTTTTGTATAATGGTTTACTAAAATTTTGCATTTGAAAAATTCACTTAGGGACATAATTGTCAAATTCCTTTAAAATCAGTGGACTAGTTTGATTTGTTGCATTTTATTTTCAGCATAGTAGGACTAGTTTGAGATTCAAATAGATAACTAAAAACTCAGAAAATTGTCCCATCATTTGAGCCTCTGTTCTTAATTTTTTCCTATATAGTTCATGTGCTTTTTATCATGTGCAGACCTATATCCAGTAAATTCTTCAAACGGTGATTTTGGTAAAATCATCGGCTAAGAGTAATCAACTGAAACAGTTTCACCCAAACCTGTGATGTCGATTGTTATTGGAGTTTCCAGTCTTCAATATTACAATGTAAACTGACTTGCACTATTTTTTTTCAAGAATAAGTTTATGACTACCAAGCTCTTGATGCAGACAAATCAAAGAATCAGAGAATTGACAATTCATACAATAAAAAAATTCCACAATTCATACTCATGTACAGAGAATCATAGAGTCATACGCACACACAAAATCAATATGTTCAATTCATCAAAACTTTAAACTTTGACAATTCATTCGCATAGCAATGACAGTGCTTGAGAATCAGACATTGAAAAATCATACACATACACATGGTTTTAACAGAATTAGATAATGAGAATCGCTTACCTTTTGAGAGTGAGATGAAGAATCTGAGCCGATAAGAAAGCAAGATCGAATAAGGAAGGAGCATCGTTAGCCCTGGAATCTTTTTCCCTATAATATTTAAAAACTTAAATTAAGGGTATAATGGGCAGTTCAAATAAATCTTAGTGGATGGATTAAAATTTACACTGGAAAATTGAATTCCTTAGAAACAAAAAAAAACTTGTAATTTTAAACTCAGTGTTCATATTTGCTTTCATTACCTGAACCTTCTTCTTCGTCTACAAATGGTGTCTATAGTTTACAGGAAAACCATATGACAAATGGTGTCTATAGTTTACCGGAAATTTCCACCTGTAGCAGATTAAAGAAACTAAATTTGACACCATATTCTCCTTGCCATCTTCCTCAAGTAGCATCTTCCAAAGCACTGTTCAATAAATTATATATTTATATTCATACAATGTATAAAAAAATATTCAAATTTAAAATAAAATGTTAATAGGGAAATTGAGATGCATACAGAGCACCTTTTGCAAGTGCATCAGATGCAGGTTGTGACCTCCCACATTCATTATATAACTCAGAAGCCCTTCTGTAAAAATCAGCAACTTCATTCCTCTAGTCAGCACCTTCATAATATTGAGTTGTTTTTTTCAGCCTAAATTACCTATTAAATAAATATTTTACCAGTGTAGGTAGAAGGTCTGCAGCATTGAGTGGAAGTCCAGCCCCATTAACCATCCAGGGTTTTTTATTAAATAATCTGTTTGCCTGTGCTGCCTTCACTCCAGTAGTTATTAATTCGTTCAATCTTACCTAAAAGATCATTAAAAAAAAGTTAAACTTATATAAAGCAAAAAAAAAATTATAAAATAATTGGTATATTAAGAGGTAACAGGGTACAAGAAAAACAACCTTAGCTTCTTCCATTTCAATGCTTGCATTATCAAGTCCATCTAACATTGATGAATCCTTGCTAACAAGTGAAACCAATGCTGGTGTTAATTGTCCTTCCAAGTCTAGGATCCCCTTGGCAAATGCAACACCTGCTATCTGTCAAGATTGATAAGTCATCAAATGGGACCCACAAAGAATAATGTAAAAAACTGAAGATGATATTGATACCTGCACATGGCCCTCATCAGAGCTGTAAATTTTAAGGTCATGACAATATGTGATGTGAAGGCGAAGGAGTCCAGTACCTTCACCTGGATACACATTATTGCGAAAATATCTCCCAAGTTCTTCAGCCTGTAAATAAAAAATATGTACATGATTAAAGAAATATAAGAACTTACCCAACTTCACCTCTCCTTGTTTAGTTAAAGAAAACATGAGAAAGTAAATCTAGAGTAATATAAAGAACATATTTTTATCAGAACTTACCCAACTTCCTTGTTCATTTAATAAAATATTACCTCCCTTAATATCACGATGCACCTTGAAAATCGAGTGAAAATAGGATAAACCCTTCAATGCTTCAGTACATATATATGCTATTTGGTACTCCTCTAAAGCCTCATCAGTGACATTCATCAAATTAGCAACACTTCCTCCACCACAATACTCCATTACAATCTGCCAACACATGGAATCATCATCAAAAATAAATAGAGAGATGAATACAATTGATGGAAAAGATACAATTATTATGGGAATAACAGAAGTGAATGATGGAAGAGTGTTCATACCCAAAGATACTCCTCACCCTGATAGTTTCCTAAATAACGAACAACATTAGGATGACTGCATTGCTGCAACATCTCTATTTCACATGAATACAACCTTAAAAAAGTGCCATAATAACTTATCTTCCAAGTTTTCATGACTTCAGGAATTTCATGAGATCGAATGTCAAAGTTCTTGAGCACATGTAGTGGAAATAAATAAGAAAAATTCATATTAATTCATATAAAAATGATGAAAGCTGAAAAATGATGAGTTCCTAAACCTAAATAAAAATGATCGACGACGTATGGTATTTTCAGGACCCCACCCACCCATTCATCCTCTCCGAATAAGGGCTGAACCCAAAATCCACTTTCACTCAACCTGAAATCGGCTCCTTGAAAGGCACCGATGG
Organism: Lactuca virosa; assembly: GCF_052849685.1. NCBI lineage: Eukaryota > Viridiplantae > Streptophyta > Magnoliopsida > Asterales > Asteraceae > Lactuca > Lactuca virosa. The sequence continues at coordinate 120,547,556 of NC_136430.1, read as the reverse complement.
GAGGTACATGTTTGTCCTAGATCCTGAACTCCTATCGGATTTCGTCCCGGAGTTCTTGCTCTTCCGTGCGTCGACTTTCTTCCCTGTTCCACTACGATAACGCAGACGTACCTGCGAGAGTCGGTCCTCGAAAATTTCAGTCTCGGGTGATTCGGAGGTGGGACCATCGGTAGAGGAAGAATCATCGAGCGTTGCTTTCATTGTGAATGAGAAGTTTATGGGGAGCGGCGCATGGGATCCGAGTGGGGACAGAGGGAGTGGTGATAAGAAGAGAGGGTTGGAGAACGCCATTGTTGATAGAAGTAGAACCTCTCCTTTGGGACTTGGGTGTGGCTGCTTTGTACTTTTAATATTATTAAGGTTAAAATTCACCTTAATAAGATATGGCTTGTAAATTTGAGCAATAGAAGAAGTAAGCCTAAGGTCGTCGGACCTGATGTTGTCGACAAGGGGAGGTGAGGTATCGTGATTAGGGTTTGTAGAGAGAAAGGAAGAAGAGAAAGAAGCGGTGTATTTAAAGATTTTAGAATTTTAGGAGGATTTCATTTCCCCCTTTTGAGATCGCGCGTTTTGAGAAAAATTATAAAGCGACATTCACAGAGGACGCACATTTAAAAAAAGCGCCCTCCGTGTTTGTTAATTTTTTGTGAGAAAAATATTCTAGGGCACGCACAAATGCGTGTCCTCTATCCTTCAAAATTTGGAAGGCTGACATTAAATTTTAGGGCACGCACAAATGCGCGTCCTCTATCAGTGTGTGTCATTATTTTCGCGTCGTAAAATGCTGTTTTTCTAGTAGTGTAAGTAGTGACTAGGTGGCCCATCTGGCACTAGAAAACACAAATCCACCCCAAACATCATCAGTCAAATCTTAATGAGTAGGTGACCCTGTGCCACAAAGTCCGTACAAACGATGCCCAAGTGTTCTTCAAAATGACGACATTGACTTGTATTTTTAAGAAAAGTTTTTATGTATATGTTTTACAAATATAGTAATAAAAACATGGTCTCATGAATATTGAATGAATCTAACAATTCATGTACCCTTTTGTAAAAATAATATCACTTGAATAATGTTCTTTAGGTTTTCAATAAAATTTAATTTTATTAACCATTAGCCGCGATCAATTATAGACTAAAATCTGATATTTTAAAGTTTAGTCGTAGAGCGTTTTAAGAACTGGTTATAGTTTTTAATAAAATTTCATTTTATACTTAAGACATGGAGTTTTTTATGAGTTCTAAAATCATAATTTTAAATCTCCTTCTAATAAATCAAAATCTTATGAACTTATGAATTTGTAGCACAAAACTCATTTTATTGTATAAATTCAATTTTATACATCTTATGATAAAAGTGATATTTTGATAAACCAAAACTTGGGTGATAATTATTATGTTTTAAATCTCATTTGGCATGCGTAAAACATATTATCAACATGTTGCGTTAAGTTTAAAAAACTAATCTCATATATTAAGTTTCGACATAAAAAATAATCACTAGTATTGTGATTTGCAGTTATAACGCTATAAACCATATTTTAGTCTTTTTAATAAAACTCTTATCTATTATGAAAGACGTCGAGTTTAGATAAATTTTAAACAATTTTTGAATTATTTTAAATAATTTAAAGTTAGATATTTAAAAGTTTTACCATAAAAATATTTTTAACAAAAAAACTTGATTTTAATTGGTTAAACGTTTTAATAAATAGTCATTAATAAACATATTATGTTGTATTTTAAATATTTTTATACTCAAACTCCAAGTCATATGATAAAATGTTATTTGACATGTAAAAACCATTTTCATACATAAAACATAACATACAACAACATGAAATAAACATCACAAACATGCATTAAAATATATGTGCATAAATCAACCAAGTCTAGTGACATTTTGTGAGCCAACACAAACTGCCAAGTTCATTCCTAAAGGGAAATAAACGGACCCAAAACTTCTAGTGATGTTGTTGTTGAAGCTCCTACTTTAGAAAACATCCAATTCTTGCAAATAAGTTGAAAACATCTTGAAAGGTAATATTTCAGCAACATGCAACACATCAGGAAAGTGTTGCCTTAGGACCTGCACTTAGAAGGAATCTGATGCAACACTTTTCCAACATCAACACTTTTCAGAAAAGGTTGCGTTAAAACCCGCTATTAAAAAGTTGCGAAAATAAACCATTTGGATCTTAAAAATGGCTTCATCTTCATTTCTTGTTACATTTTTGTAGAAAATAAATTATTTCCTAAACTAATCTACTACTTACAAAAATAAACAAAGAAAACTAACTATTTAATTATTACATACCATATGAATAAATAAATATTACAACCACTTTAAACAAATCAACACATCAACAACAAAAGGGTCCATGGCTAGTTTATTCACATCATACAAATACTAACATACACTTTGTTTTTCTAAGACAACTTTATACAACCAAAATGCATGAAAAGACTTGGTTGCATAAAAATAACAATTATAAAAAACAACAAGTTGCCATAGAAAATATATTTAGAGATTTCTTTTCCAAAAGAAATATCAAACATATTTTTCAAAACCAAAGGTTATCAAACACTTAAATAAATCTTTCTAAGCATGTATAAGAGGCTATGTTACCACTGATGGGGTTTGATAACAAAAAATGATCATTTTTATAAAAATAACTTTAGTGGCAAACGAAAGACTTTAAAATTAACTAGTTTATTTTTAGATCTTTTTAACAAAACCACCTAGAGGATCCAAATACATGAACTATAAAGATAATAACAACCACAGGAAGTTAATGAGATAACCTTTGAAGCCTTTGATCCCACTTGGAATTGGGGAGTTGATGAAGATAGCAAAAACTCAAGAATAGAGTTTCTCTACAATGTGTCCACCTTCAAGAGTAAGACACTTGGAATGATAGTTCCCATATTGTATGAAGTAATTCTTAAGCATTAAGTGCTTAAAACAATTAAAAACTATAGAAGAAACACTTTAGCATCACCAATACTTGCAACTTGTCTTCAAAAGAGGCAAAAAGGAAGAGTAGATGTAGGCTACGGTTTTAGAGAGAAAATCAAATGGAAGAGTAGTCTCAAGTGCAAGCCCCATGCACTTCTTTTATAATTTCATGCAAGTAAAAGCCTATTCCATATAATACGCTAAATTAATAGCTAGAAAAAGTTAAGCATTGGGAAAAAAGGGGGGGAGGTTGACAAACAACCTCCCATGCCTCTTGGGACTTACGATTTTGACTAAAAAGAAAGAGACAAAATTATTATCTAGTTTTACCAACTAGATAAAGGTAACTAGTTAGTAAGTGTAAAGTTAACCAAAGTATCCAAAACTTTGTACATGACTAATTAAATCATACCATATGATATAATAACTAGTTGTTTCTTTCTTTAATTATTATTTTCATAAAAAATAATTATTCCCTAATTAAATACTAGATTTGATTTTATTTGTTAATAATCATATTAATAATAAACAATTAAAAGGTGCCAACTTGATAAAAGTGTGACCCTAGAGGATCATATGTTATTAGCAATATCATTCAATAATTATTCTTTAGCATATAGATCCAACACATTCCCTTATAGGATTCAATCTTACTCTCAGTTGCATCTCCTTTTTACATCCTCTTTATAGGGATTACTCCTAGGAAGTCTACACTTCAGCTGCACATCAACACATACCAATAGCTTCAACTTGGTTCTCTGTCATTCCTGACACAATTATCTATTCTCATGCAATACTTTAGGTGTATCACTATTTTCAAAAACTAATGACTAATTTCACCATCCTATTCCTGTTTGTTAAAGTCGGCTTAACATATTAAGGAATTCTCGTAAAGATGTGATAGAAGTCAATCGCCACTTAGTATCATTAATTACCAAGTCAGAGCATCCTGTATAGGATACATGCAGCTCTTAACACACTAATCAAACTGCATATTGCCTTGCATAAATAGAAAAGTCTTGGCCTTTTGAGTTTTGGAACTCTGTTAGCCTCAATATTTTCTTCTTTACTCAAATTCCATCGAATTTTGCACAGCATATCATCTAACTCCAGCTTCGATACTATTGGATTATTTATCACCATCTCCAGTTCTTCTAAATCTGCAAGCAATGAATGCTTCAATCTGGTCAAAGGTGGAATCGCTAGGTAGTGGGACGATTTCATGGATTACACCAAATTTTAACATCCCGCCAGTTGAAAACGTACTTCACACATTCAGTACTCTTCCGAAGGTACTATTACCTCATCAAACATATTCTAAAGGTATGATACTATTATATCAGTATTATTCATGATATCATTCGATAACTTCTTAAGTCTCCTTCTCTCCTGAAAAAGTTATATGTCATTTCTAATGTAGTAATTAGACGTTTAGAATCCTGTACACATAAGATTTCATCCTCCAAGCCAAGGTAGGAATCAAACCTTAAATCTTTTCAAGTGATATCGATTTCAGTACCCAACATACAACTTTCTATATTAATTATCATTTAACACATATTAGCATATAATGTATCTCTCCTAAAGTATGCTAGTGCACATCATAGCAAGTAAGGTATTCAACCTAAGGCATTTATAAAACAAATCTCTTAGCATTAAATATCAATTAAGGACTACACCTTAAGGTATTCTAGTACTTGTGTCAATTTAGGTGTACAACCTAAGATATACTATAGACACACCTCACCATCATCACTTAACAATCAAAGTTTAAATCTAGAAATCCTCACAATTCCTAGTTCTCTTAAACTAATTCTTTGATACCAACCGTGACATCCCCAATTTTCCAGAACAAAAAAAATCTTTACGCTTTAAAACCATTACATCTTTAATTGCAGAAAATCCCAGTATATTAAACATTTAGAATACAAATGATTGTATCAAAATATCAAAACTTTATGGGTGTCATAATCGATACACAACATATGTTAAAGTGTAAAGACCTAACAGTCCTAAATACTATTGCATGTCATTTCTTTGATCACTCAACATCCTATTCCAGTCTTCAGGAGTCTTAATATCGCTACCTATGATGCATATAAATTAAGTGGGTCAGGTTGGGAAACCTGGTGAGATATATAAGGTTTTCAATCCCACAATATTATTATAATAATAAAATCATAATTAATAAACCTATAAAACCAACTGTCATCCAATAACACATCATAAACATCTTATAAGATATTTTCCTGAATTACACATCTCATCGATCCTCACATACTGGTCCTAATACAGTGATCTTATATGATATATCCTAACGGATCAGCATAAGCAACGAGTTGACTATACTACTTCAGGTTATCCTTGGCAGCAATCGTTAGTCAATAAAGGAAACCATGAGGGGTATGTAGTGTATCAAATGAACATATTATCCTAATCTCCTCAGATCAATATGATTCATTAACATTTTCATACTATAAGTCTGCTAGTGTATTCCACAAGACTGAGTTTAGTTAGTGGTCATCATCCCACTCTGGTAGATAACTGGTCATCCAGGCACCTAACGGCTTCCTGAATCAGACATACCTAATAGTGGTCTGATACAGACACATCCTATCTAGTACTCCAAGTGGAAAAGGAGGGGGAATACCAATACAATACTCATGTATGCTCCAGTACCCTACCGATCATCAATGTCATTTAACAAAGTTCTACTCTTTGTTCCAACCTTACACATACCCTTAGTAAGATGTTACCCAATATCCAAACTTAATTGAACTAAGCATCTCCTTTATTTCTTAGGTATAACTAAACAAGATTACAATACTCGCAATCAACCTTCAACACAAACTTTCGTCTTTTGTAATATCTTTATACTACAAGGTATAACTAACACTTTTTCAACTTAAATCGAACTAAGCATCCTTCTTTTTTATCATTATACAAGACTATAATACTTGTAACCATCATCCAAAAACCATTTTCCTGTTTATGACATATTATCGCAATACTGTATTCAACTATAGTTGAACACTATATTGCGATAGTGTGACATAAATAGGAAACAATTTTAAATTGCGCCACGTGTCACAAAGTCGTGGTGCCATATGTCGCAAATTTATGGAACCACATGTTGTCTTCGTATGGTGCAACACCATCATGTCGGCGGAGGGTCCGACCTTAGATTCTCTATGTGGCGTAACGCGCACCCCGGCGCCACCAGGTCACCCTCAACAAGTATTTTTTGAAATCTTCAAAAAATCATAACTTTTTCATATGAGCTCTGTTTTCCACATTCTTTATATCCACAAGTAGGTATTTTAGAGTACTACAGCTTTCCTTTAGATCTTAATAGCTAACTGTAACATCTCGACTCCCCAGGTATAATATTTAATTAATTTACATTTATAATGTCAGAGTAACTCGACGAGTTGGATGCCCCAAATCGCCGAGTAGAGGAGTTAATGGCCGCGTGATTTTTAGAGTCTACTCGACGATTTGGAGGACCCCAACTCGACGAGTAGGTGCTGAGTGAGAAAACCCAAAATTTCAGGGTTTGTGTCCTATTTAAAGGACCTTAAGCCTCCATTACTGCCTCCCTTATCACCCTTATGCTCTGTGAGAAACCCTAATCGAGTGTATTCGTTTGTGAGTTAGAGAGAGAGAGAGAGAGAGAGAGAGAGAAGCTAAGTTTGGGTGTTCTAGTGCATTTTTGGAATAGGAGTGAAGAGCATCAAGGCTTGGAATGAGAAGAGGCTTTTGGATCAAGTGTTTTTCAGTGCTAGCTTTAGTTTGGAGGTAAAAATCTTCAACCTTGCTCATTATTTTGGTTAGATCTCGTTCCTAATAAGTTTAGGGCCTTTTTCATCCTTTATTGAGTTCTAGAGTGTTTTGAGCTAGCCATGGAGTTGAGGTTTCAGATCTAGACCTTATGTAGTCCTTTGAGCCCAAAGATCAAAGCTTTATCAAGCTGGTGGCAAGTTTCTATGCATTAAAACCCTAAATAGAGCTTGTGTTGGCATTTCGAGCCCTAGATGCCATGCATGAAAGTAAAGCTTGCAGCTTTACGTGGTATTTCAGCCTTGGGAGGCTGGATCTAGAGTTTGGGACCTTACTTTTTCTTAGAATCGTCTGAATGAGAAATCGTCTAGATGGACTCGGCGAGTGCATGAGCAAACTCGACGAGTCAGCTAGAGTTTTCCCTGATAGACTGAACGCGCTACAACTCGGCGAGTTGATGAGACAACTCGACGAGTTGAGTTGGATTTTCCCGATGCTTCTGAGAAAATGAGGGAACTCGACGAGTCGCGTAGTTAACATGTACTGTTGACTTGAGCATTGACTTTCGTTGACTTTTTGGGTTTGGCTCAGGTGAGGACTTTAGAGACCATGGAGGGGTAAAATGATCTTTTCACCCTTTTTGAGATTTAGTGAATGAGGTAGCTTAGCGTCTCAAGTGGTTATTACAATTTTCTTATTAGAGATAATTATATTATGTAGGCGGAGTCTAAACTATTCGTGGGGTGCTAGATATACTTGCTTACTTCTGAGGTGAGTCTTCTCACAATACTTACGTGAGTGGTAATACTGAGTGACCAGAGGGTCTTATTTGAGTTATCATCCGGAGGGTCCTATATGCTTATATTGTGTTATGTGATATTATCCATTTTGTCTTTGTGATATATGCTATATTATTCTGTGCTTTACTGAGTTAGGACCGGAGGGTCCAAACCGAGCTGTGAGACCGGAGGGTCTTCGCTGACATATAGGACTGGAGGGTCCAACCCGAGCTGTGAGACCGGAGGGTCCTCATTGAGACACACGACCGGAGGGTCACACCAAGCCGTGAGACCGGAGGGTTTTCACCGAGATGCATGAGACTGGAGGGTCCATGCCGAGTTATAGCCATGAGAGGCTTATTATTTATGTATGTGGTATTTTGGGGAACTCACTAAGCTTCGTGCTTACCGTGTTGTGCGGTATGTGTTCCAAGTACTTCTCAGGATCGTGGGAAGGCGCGGCTTGATTGTACACACCTGTTTGAGATTATGTTTGAGGATTCTGAGATATTATCAGTTGTTTTGTTGATTTGTGTTTTGACAATTGATACACTGTGGTTTTGAGAAAATGTGATATTGAGTTTTTTGTGATTTAAAAATGAAACATTTGTTTGAAAATTTACGGTGTTACAAGTTGGTATCAGAGCCTTGGTTTGAGGGATTCGGATGTACTCTCAGGTACGTTCGAACTCAAACTGAGCATTTGAGAAAAATTTTCTAAAAAGAAACGATTTTTCCTAAAACGAGTAAGAGATTTAAAGAGAAAACAAGATGGAGCAGTGTGTACAATCAGCCAGAGCCCGAACAGTGATTTCCCAAAATACCATTATTTGTTTATATTATGAGATATTTATGAGATATTAGAGCTGCATGCTAGAGAATAGGCTAGGTACTTCAGAAATTAGGGCTAGAGTTGCCTGATTCATGATGCCTTAGCCTAGGGTATGCTATTGATTGATTTTATCTGCTATTTGCTCTGTGTGTGAACTGAGTAGCTAGAAACATAGCAGGAATCATTGGAGAGAGTTTTGAGTAATCTAGGAGAGATACCTAGATGAGCATTTAGGAATCTACCGAGAGAGTAGTGATCCGTGAGGGATAGAGTACTGTGAATTAGGATCCTAGGAGGAGGACTTGGGACAACTACAGGTTGGTGTGGAAGGTAGTATTGGGCCCGTACTACTGAAGGCATCAGATATGTATGCGAATCAAGTAAGAATCTTAGGATGCTAAGGAGTGTGTAGGGTGGGTAATCGAGTGTGTGTGTATTGAGCTAGTATCTAATGATTTTGTGTTTGCGTTTCAAAGACACTGTGGTAATTACCCGCAACAACCCCGGGGGCAGTGGTACCAGTGACAAGGAGATTCGCAGGATCATTCATGAGGAGGTGGCTGCAGCTATCAGAGAGGCCATACCAGAGATGTTCAGGTCTATTAATACCACTTTGATTGAGACATTCGATGACCGATACGCTGCTGTTACGGAGGCTGCTGCTGCTGCAGCCACCGCGACCATAGCTGCAGCCCGTCCACAGGGAGGTGACTCGTTGTTCTTCCGTGAGTTCAGCAACATGAAATGAATCACCAACATTGAGGGGTGTTTCTATACGTGTTCATGTCCAGAGCATCTGAGAGTTCGGTTCGCGCTGAACCAGCTTCTCTTGGGAGCGAAGGACTGGTGGAAGTTTGTGACGACTCATTTTACCCCTGTAGATCATGCTGCAGTGACTTGGGAGAGATTCACCAAGTTCCTGATGCATTTTGAGCAAAAGAACATCCTATGTACACATGCAAAACCCTAAAGCTTTGTATCTAGGTTTCCCTATTGTACATGCAAATTTATCCAAAGCTTGAAACCCTAATCTAGCATACTATTAAAACGAGATCTACAATAAAAACAAGTTTAGATGATACCTTTCAATAGTTGCAAGAGTCTTTCATCTTCAAGAAGCTTAGTGTCACAAGTGTCACACCTCTAATGGCTTACAAACACCAAGGCAAGAAGATGATTGAGAGGAGAGGAGGAATGGAGGCAAAAAAATCGGCTCAAGGACTCTCTGGAATAATTGGTAGCCGATTTTGGGTGCCATAGGGGTCCTTAAATAGCTGAGCAACTAGGGTTTCAGTCAAAACCCTAATTGGATGACTTAGGCCCTTGGACGAAATTAAAGTGGGCCTCCACTCTAAATTTCGCCCCCTTATTTCCATAAGAATTCACAGCCCAAATTCAATTATCTTATAATTGACAGTTTCAGTCCCCTTTATTTAATTAATCTCTTTTAGTCACAAAATTAATTCTTAATTAATTCTTGACTAATATTAATTAAACTATATGATTTCTCTTTTAATATATTATTCATATAATATATTAATAAACCATAATAACCTCTCTCTCTCTCTCCATAAATCATCCTATCCAGTTGCTTTGGTGAAGGAAACCCAAAAGGACCATGCACAACCGGGTCAAGTACATACCAAATATAGTTACAAGCTTAGACACTAATCCAACAATCTCCCACTTGGATAAGTCTAGTAACTATAAATGCAAGTACGACTTCAGGATCCGATTAGTAATTGTAGCTCTCAAAGATGTTGTTGAACTCTGATCTTATCAGTAACCTGTCCTTTAGATAAGGGATCGTATAGTCCTCCGTTCTCAAGATATCGTGCGGACAATTACATGGAACATAGTCATACTTATTGTCCAACAATTTGTTTCTCGATCCCTGATTTGTCTGACATAGAACTTTGTTGAACACATCAATTCAGTCCTGACCGAGCCCGACACATAAGTCAAACCAAATCATCGAGGGGCCAAGATATCGCATACATCAGGACGAGTACAAGTCATAGCATACATGATCGAGCCAACTGCGGAAGCGTAAGGTACTCGACTCATTTCTGCTATCTCGGCCTCGGTACTCGGACTTTGAGTCTTACTCAAGTTGGTATTGCTTTGGATCGGTAACTCCCCTTTCTTGGAATTCTCCATACTAAAACGATTTAGTACCTTGTCTAAGTAAGTATTCTGACTAAGTCCTATTAGTCTTTTACTCTTGTTTCTCACTATCCTTATTCTCAAAATATAGGCAGCCTCTCCGAGGTCCTTCATAGCGAAATACTTCCCAAGCCAGGACTTAACCTCCTGCAGGGTCGGGATGTCGTTTCCTATGAGTAATATATCATCGACATACAATACGAGGAAGCTAACTATACTCCCACTGGCTTTGACATATACACACAACTCATCCTCGCTTCACAGGAAGCCAAACTCTTTGACTTTCTCGTCGAAACAAAGATTCCATCTGCGAGACGCTTGTTTCAATCCATAAATGGATTTCTCAAGCTTACACACTCTATTATGATGCTTTGCATTGACAAAACCCTCTAGCTGACTCATGTAAACATCCTCAACCAACTTTTCATTAAGGAAAGTAGTTTTGACATCCATTTGCCATATTTCATAGTCATGAAATGCAGCAATGGCTAGCATCACCCTAATAGACTTTATCTTCGCAACCGGTGAGAAGGTCTCATCATAGTCAACTCCGGGAGTTTGAGCAAAGCCCTTCGCAACCAATCTCGCCTTATAAGTATGTACTTTCCCATCCATGTCGGTCTTTTTCTTGAAGATCCACTTGCACCCGACCGTCTTACGATCTGGCACATTGTCAACCAAATTCCAAACTTGGTTGTCATACATGGACTGAATCTCTCTGTCCATAGCCTATTTCCATTTTGCAGACTCCGGGCCTGCCATGGCTTCCTTGTAGCTATTAGGTTCATCCAAATTTATTAGTGTACTGTCACTAATAAATGTATCACCCAAACTTGTTATATGAAAACCATACAACACAGGCGGAACACTAACTCTACTGGAACGTCTAAGAGGTAAGGACTCATCAATCGGTTCAACAGGAGTTTTCTCCTCAAGTTGAGCACCAGTGTTAGAGGTTCCTTCATCGCTTGATTCTTGAAGCTCTTCAAGATCAATTTGCCTCCCACTGTCCCCTTGTCTTTTGAGTTCTAGCTCTCGGAAAACCCCTCTCCTCGCAACGAAGACAACATTGTCACTTGGTCTATAAAAGAGATATCCAAAGGACTTCTGCGGATAGCCGATGAAAATACACCGCTCACTATGAGGTTTGAGCTTGTCCTGAGTCTCTCGTCTTACGAAAGCCTGGCAACCCCAAACCTTGATATGTGTCAACGAGGAAGCTTTCCCTGTCCACAAATTTGAAAACCACATCTTGTATCAAGAAGCCAAGAAATAGCATGCGATGAATCATTAGATTGAATAGTGTAAATACCTGCATAGTACGGCTTGATCTTTCCATCCTTGATATCTTGCAGATATTTCGGGCAGCTTCGTTTCTAGTGCCATTTGTCGTGGCAGTGATAGTTTTCTGCATCCTTTGGGTTTGAAGTGGGTGCAGCGGGACCAGCCTTGGTTCCACTTGAAGAGGTGTCATCATGGGACTTTCCCTTATGGTGGCTCTTTGAGGGAGCCTTCCTCTTCTTACCCTTTCCTTGCCCGATAGCCAAGACGGGGGCAGCAATAGGAGTTGATGCAACAGATTTATCCTTGAGGTTGCTCTCAGCAGTCCTCAACAACCCTTGAAGCTTACTCAAGGTGACCTCCTCTTTGTTCATGTGGTAGGTCATGTGTAACTAGTTGTAGCAAGGAGGTAAGGAGTGATGAATTATGTTAATCACCAGCTCCTCATTGAAGTCCACATTTAACTTCTGCAGGCGGTCAACATATCTTTGCATCTTCTCGAGATGAGTATTAACAGACTCTCCGTCCCTCATCTTGGTAGTGATCATCGAAGTGATGATCTCGTACCTCTCCTGCCTCGCGCTTTTATGGTACCTATCCATCAAATCTTGATGCATCTCGTAGGGATAGAAGTCCTCGTAGGACTTTTGGAGTTCTGCGGTCATGGTAGCGAGTATGATGCAATGGACTTTCGTAGCATCACACTCGTGGGTATCATAAGCAACAATCTCCTCGGGAGTAGCAGTCTCGAGGTTTATCTCCTTCAGCTCCTTGTTAAGGACATATTCCTTGTCCTCATAGCGGGTAACCATTCTTATGTTGCGGATCCAATCATTAAAATTGTTTCCGTCGAAGATTACCCTCCCACACAAATTCATGAGTGAGAATGAGCCGGAAGAGTTCGAGCCTTGAGCGTTGTTCGAGTTCGACATCTGAAAAGAAAAAAGACAAACTTTGATTAGATAAGAATCCCCAATTAAACACCCAAATAAGAAATTAGGGCTAGGATCCAACAACATTATTTTCAACTTAAAAGAGGGATGCCGTAATTTAAATTGCAAATAATTTGAAGGTAAGTGAATGACGATTCACTAATTTCCACCATGAAAAACGAAAAAGATTAAGTTTTAAATGTATTGAAACTCCTAGATCTTTTGAGATTCATTGAAGTTTTCAATGGCATGTTTAAATCTCGATATGCCCTTCAAGTTTGTGACTGGAATACCGAGGATCACAAACTGATGGGTTTTGTGCATTCTAACACTCCTAAGTGTACATGCAACCCTAAATACCATGGATCTATGTTTTCTCTATTATACATGCAATTATGAACTTTCCAAGTTATTACCCTATCTAGCATACAATACTTGATACTTGGGTAATCAAATGGATAGAATACATACCTTTGTTTGATGTAGCTTGTCTCCATGAAGCTTGAGTGCCTAGTGCCCCAAGTGTGACACCTCAAATGGTTCACACAATACCAAATGCACATGGAATGACTTGAGAGAAATGGAACACTCCTTGAAATCGTCTAGCCCTCATATTCACACATTAGTGCACGATTTCTTTAGCCATGGGATTCTTTTATATGGTGGCTATTATGGTTACACCATGTAACTCATAACTTTACCCATTCCTTATGCTCCATGGATTTTAACCTCCATGGAGTATCCATGGGTCACCCCATGGACTTAGTCCAACATAAGGAATCTTGGATCACAATCCCACATATATAAGAATGAATGATTTACACAATCAACCCATATATTTAATTAGTCTCCTTTTGATCACTTAATTAGTTCCAAATTAATTCTTGATCACTACTAATTAAATAACCTTATTAATATATTAGAACTTATAATATATTAACCAACCTTAAGTGTTATTTCTCTCATTATAGTCTATCCAAATGCATGATGCCATGCAACCCAAATGGACCATGCCAGGTCGGGTCAAGTCTTACCAAGTATAGTTATGGACTTAGACATTAATCCAACAGTCTCCCACTTGGATAAATCTAAAACTATTATTGCGTATGACTTCAGGAACCGATCAGCAATCGTAGCTCTCAAAAGCTTCTGTCGAACTCTGACCTTGTCGATGAACTCTGACCTTTGTCAATGACTTGTCCATTAGATAAGGGATCATATATTCCTCCATTCTAGATATTATATGGACTGAGACATGGATTATCAATCATTCTCTCTGTCCATTTGTTGTTTCCCGATTTCCGATTCATGATGACTGACAGATTGAACAAATCAAATCAGTCCTGGCTTGGCCAAGCACTCACATGTATCATCTTTAAATCATCGAGGGGCCCACAGATATCGCTTTTATCCCGAAGGTAAAAGGAATGGATAAACTTCGACTCATATGGCTTGTTCTACTACTTGTTGAATCATACACAAAGGCACGTTTTATAACATCGAGTTACCGAATGCGTTTTCGTGCAATCAATGTACAACCAACTCATAGTAACAACTCATATCTCTACGTTTGAAGAATATAAGATATTATCGTCTCATGATCACTCGTGATAAAATCGATGAAGTGATTCAAATGAGCGCGGGTTGAATCCAATACTCAAAACTTATGAGCACTCATGAGTGTTGTAGCACCACTTTGTCCACCAACTTGGACCTCGACAAACCAACCCATGACAGTCTTGATTCATATCTACTTCCAAAATATGACCGACTGTGGATGGTTTGAATAACTTAATCATTCAGGAAGAGCGACTTAGTTATTCTGGAAGTCAAAACATGCAAAGTGAAACACAAGAATAAATGAATCAAATATGGTATCAAACCCTATGAATATAAATAAACACTTTTATTTATCACCATACTGATTACTCATTATTCATTGTTTCGGTTTTATCAACTTTATACTTGAATTAAAAACACTAGTTGTCCCATGCTCCAAGCATGTACACTATGTTTTTCTTAAACAATAGCTTTGCCATACACCAAGTATGCACTCTATGTTTGTCTATGATCCTTACTTTGTGAAATAAACCAATTGAACATAATTTCAATGATTCTAATTTCACACTCCCAAATCCTTCTCGAAAAATGTGAGAATTTCAAATTCCTATCATTTATCGAAATCTGTTTAGATTTTAAACTTATATGCACTGACCCTCCTGTAATGAATATGTACAAAGTCACAAAGACTTGTCAACAGTCATTATAAGGTATTCCAATGGAGATCAACTCCATGGAAACTAAGTCTCATATTCAAAGTACATTGCTTTAGACATGCTTCTTGCATTAAGTTTTCTAATCTTACACATATAACTTCCACCTATGGAGACAACTCCATAATCTCATTTTGACTATCACTTCTGAATAAGAGATGCCTCTTTTCAGAATATGTCAATATGGTCCTTCCAAAATTAGCACTATACTTCCAACTGTCCCTGAGCAACCAATCTTTGGTAAACCTCAGATTGTCCTCGACAATTGCTTAATCATTTTAGTCATATCCAATTCTAGACCTTTTCCCTTCTTAATGCCTCTGGGCATTTGGAAAAAATTAGAAATGAAAAATATTATAGCACATGCAATCGATCCTGTACCCAAAGCAAATGGTACACGATTCATGATGTCTCACATAAAGACATGATTCTAGACCAGTCTTTTGCTATAATATTTTTATTTGCCATGTTTTCAAAATTTGACTATGAAGAGGGATGTCGTAATCATAATCGAATTTTGAGAACGCAATATATAGAATTTCCTTAAGTTGAACCAATCCAACATGAAATTCTTATATATATTCTTGACTAAAGATGATTAAGGTCTCAATCTAAGCCTTTAGAACTGAAATGAAGTATATCCTCTCCCTTAATTATAGCAAAACAACTTTTTCAATCCCTGCAGCCTCACAAATTGAAACTTTTGTTTTCTATAATTAACATTGCTAACTTGCAACACTAACAATAATTATCATGCTCCCACTAACATGATGATTATTAGCATAACACTTATGCTCCCACTAGCTTTGACATGTACTCAGAAATCAGCTGGACTTCTAGAAATCAATACTTTATTGACTTCCTTACCAAAGTTCAGATTTCTGATACGAGATGCTTTGATAAAACTTTATCAAAATCATACACCTTTCCTTAGATAGCATGCATGTGTGTCTAAACAATTTCAGAACTATGAAAAGGGATGCCGTAATCATAGTCTCAATTGTTTAGACCTTTTGCCATCTGCTTCAAATCTACTTGGTGGAAGTGTTTCCTCACCATCATTTTCATGAATCGGAGAGAAACCTTATGACCCTTAGATTTTATGGTGTATGTGTTCTTATCCATGTGAATCGTCAAAACCATAGTCACAAGACAAGGATAATGACAAATCCAAACTCATATGGACTGAACTTATGCAATCTTAACTTCTTGCCACCTGGCAGTACAGGGCCTGCCATTGCTTCCAAGTTGTTATGCAACCAATTGAGAACTTTCAGAACTCCTATGCAAAGCCAACTTTAACTGGAATGGGCACAGAAATAGAAGTATGTCAACACGATAGGTTATAAACCTCAAGTCGTGTGCTAGTGAAGAACCTCAGGTTTTACTCTTGATTAGTTCTTGAGATTTTCAAGACCTTTAAGACTCCCACTGTCCTCTTGACATATAAGACTCTCTTGTCAAATATTCAAGGGATAGTGCAGATTCTTTATCAAGACAAACACTTCACACAATTGGCCTTAGTTGGTCTTTGTTTAATCCAAAACATCACAACTTACCAACTTCAAATGTACAAGAGTAGGACACTTTTACTCTTACATTTGACAAGTGTTATAAACCTTTCTTTAAGATATGTCACTCAACTTATAGTCTTGGAGTATGACTCTAAGACTTGTTTTGAAACGAAGTATGACTCATCTTCTTGATTTAACCATTTCAACAATTCATGACTCCTCTTCTTAGTCATAAGAATGCACTAAGATGTCCTTAGAAGACCAATTGTGATGTGGTTCTTAAATCATTAAGATGATCACAAAACATGATACTAAAGTACTCTCCCATCTTTTCAGATTTGAGAAACTTTTATCTTTCTGCCTAATTTGATTCTTCTCATTCGTTCTGCCATACATCGAGACTTTTCCAATGCTTCAGAATTACACTTAAGCCTGTAAGTATAACCATATTTACTAAACTTTAGTAAATCATGACGAATAGTCTTATCGATCTTTGTGGTGGACTTGACCAGTGCACAAGAATGTGTACTCGATCCCTTTAGTCATTTACTTGACTCACATATACATGTGAACAAGGAATTAGTCTTAATTTTCGAAAGCTGAAAGTTCTCATTCATCATACTATACAACTTGCATGATTCCAAGTTTCGGTCCAATTGAAACTTGGGTGATGAGAAACTTTCCTTATTTGGTAAATTTAGACACTACCACAAATGAAAGAATCAAATCCATTTTCCAATATTGCTATCAATGGAAACATGTAAACAACAATTTTTCACAAATGCCATTGTAAGGATACTTAAAATAAATAAATCAAAACTGTTTTTTTTTTATTTTAAAACTTCCGGAAAAACTTATCCTTACAATGCAAATGCATATGAAAAACTTGTTGTTATCTATTCCTAAGCAATATATCATAACTCCTAAGCAACAGCTCAAAATTCTGATCACCGAACCATGCGATCGAAAACCATCTTCGCGATCAGAATCAACATATACTTCCTTTAAGTTTCTTCACTTTTCTTTGATTCTTAAAACATCAACATGTGACCAAGTCACATCATGTAATAAGAATCTCAGAATAGAAACTTAACAGAGTTAGATAGTGAACTTTACCTGAAGCAGAGTCAAACTTCTTGACTTGATTAACCTTATGATCTTTCAGGTAAATAGGCAGCTTTGCAATCAATGCCCCTTCCTTTGGCAAGAGAAACATATGGACTCACTGGGAATGATACATGGGACTATCGCAGACTTAGCCTTTCTCTTTACCATTTGGTCAACCTAGTTGACTATGGTCAAACCCTTTCTTTGGGATGAGAAGGCTTTTCTAGATATCCAATGTTACCATTGTCAATGTCCATTGGGAAGTTGATATCCTAATCAATTTGCTTTACTAGTCCTCAAATCATTGCTGACCAAGCAAATAGATAAGATCATTAAGGGTCATGTCATAGTCTATTTCATAGTAGTCCCAAAGGAACTCACTAAGTGACTTAGAAAGTGATTGAACATCCAACCTTCTTAATACTTTGACACCCAACTCTCCCGACTTGTCAATATGTGACTTCATCTCCAAGATGCGATCACACATAGACCTTGCTTGCCAATAGGGATTGAGTGACCTTTGAACTTGTGGGTTAGGGAGAATAATTGGAGGAGGTGGAGGAAGTAAAGTTCCAAGAGATTTGGGAAGATCATAGATGTCTGAGCTAGACATCTTTTGGGAGATATTCAAGATAGTTGATCTAAAGTCCTTAATATAACACCTAATATGAAATATTAAGGCTAGGATCCAACAACCTATTTATAACTGGAAGAAGGATGCCGTAATCCGAGCTATAAAATAGTTGAAGGTAGGTAAATGACGATTTACCAATTTCCACCATGAAAAACGAAATAATGTAATTAGGTTTTTATTTGGATTTGAAACTCCTAGATCTTTTGAGATTCATTGAACTTTTCAATGGCATGTTTCAATCTTGAGTGTGCCCTTCAGGTTTTGTGACTGGGATGCCGAGGATCACAAAACAAGGTGTGAAGTAACCATGCAAATATACTTGGTACCCTTAATATGTACCCCTCAATCGATGTGCCGGTTAACCACACGAGCTCCACCGATACTATGATAAATATTAAGTTACCCTTTGCCTACTTTGTTAAATCCAGGTTAGTGTGCCGGTTAACCACACACACTCCACTAACGGTTTAAACAAAGTGCAAAGTGTAATTTCATGGATTAGCACCTTATTCACATTTTCCTAAGTAACTAAGATTGGGAATTTATAAGTGTTTAGTTACTTAGTATTTATCATTAATACTTTTAATGGAGGGAGAATTATAGTCCTTGTCCTACCCGTTCGGCTAACGACCCTCCACCAGTCAAGGAAGCGGTGGGTGAGAGTGGATACCCATTAAACTGTCATTTTATAGGCAGTAACCTTATACCCCCCTTATAGACTGGCTTAGTGAATGAGGCCTACTAACGGTAAGACTGACTTGCTCTTATACATATATTTATTATTAACTTATAATACTATAAAGTATAAGGGTTGAATTTTAACTTTTAAAATTCTAAGGGCTAACTTGGAATTAAAGTATTCATGGGGAAAACTTTACAAATTCCAAAACTTGAGGGAAAGTTTTGAAAATATTCAAAACTAATTAATTCCATAACTTATGTGTTTAAAGTAGTTTTAATTAAAAAAAACTCTTCAAGTTCCATAACTTGAGGACAAGTTATGGAAGACTTTAAACTAATAAAAGAATGTAACTTTTCTTTATTTTTGTAACTTATGGAACTAATTAAGGTTACACATTTTATCATTTAATGAAGTGACTCTTGAACCTCCATAACTTGAGGACAAGTTATGGAGTCATAAAACCATTTAATGAGGACAAGACTCTTCATTCTTGTAACCATTGCCAACTTTTTATGAGTTTTATGAAACTTAAATGTGACTTTTCATATAACTTGAGGACAAATTACAAAAACACATTTTAGAATCAACTCTTAGATTAAAATGGATTGAAAACACATAATCAATTAACTATTCTATTAATCTAATAAACTCATATGAACAAAGATAATTCACATCAAAAAAAATTTCAAGTAATTAGCATAACTTTTAAACTAATACAATTCGATTTTTCAGCTAATTTTGCAAGTATAACAAGAAAACAAGCCTTGGCTCTGATACCACTGATGGGTTTTGCGCATTCTAACACTCCTAAGTGTACATGCAACCCTAAATACCTTGGATCTATGTTTTCTCTATTATACATGCAATTATGAACTTTCCAAGGTATTACCCTATATAGCATACAATACTTGATACTTGGGTAATCAAATGGATAGAATACATACCTTTGTTTGATGTAGCTTGTCTCCATGAAGCTTGAGTGCCTAGTGCCCCAAGTGTGACACCTCAAATGGTTCACACAATACCAAATACGCATGGAATGACTTGAGAGAAATGGAACACTCCTTGAAATCGTCTAGCCCTCATATTCACACATTAGTGCACGATTTCTTTAGCCATGGGATTCTTTTATATGGTGGCTATTAGGGTTACACCATGTAACTCATAACTTTACCCATTCCTTATGCTCCATGGATTTTAACCTCCATGGAGTATCCATGGGTCACCCCATGGACTTAGTCCAACATAAGGAATCTTGGATCACAAGCCCACATATATAAGAATGAATGATTTACACAATCAACCCATATATTTAATTAGTCTCCTTTTGATCACTTAATTAGTTCCAAATTAATTCTTGATCAATACTAATTAAATAACCTTATTAATATATTAGAACGTATAATATATTAACCAACCTTAAGTGTTATTTCTCTCATTATAGTCTATCCAAATGCATGATGCCATGCAACCCAAATGGACCATGCCGGGTCGGTTCAAGTCTTACCAATTATAGTTATGGACTTAGACATTAATCCAACACAAACAAGGTATGAATAACCATGCGAATGTACTTGGTGCCCTCGATGTTACCGTCACCTAATCAATGTGTTGGTTAACCACACACACTCCATTGATCTATGACAAACAACTAGTCACCCTTTGCCACCTTTGCTTAGAGCCAAATTAGTGTGCCGGTTAACCACACACGCTCCACTAACGTCTTAGCAAGGGTACAAAGTGTAATTCCATGGAATAGCATCAAATTCACATTTTTCCTAAAGTAACTAAGATTGAGAATTTTATAAAAACATTTAGTTACTTTATTAATCATTATACTTTTAATGAGGAATTAGGCTGCCCTATCCTACCCGTTCGTCTAACGACCCTCCACCAATCAAGGAAGCGGTGGGTGAGAGTGGACACACATTAAACGGCCATTTTAGAGGCCTACTAACGGTAAGACTAGCATTTATCTTATACATATATAATAATTATTCTTATAATATTATAATAGTATATGGTGAATTTTAAACTTGTAAAATTCTAGGGTTTGGAATTTAATTATTTCAAAATTAAACTTTTAATCTAAAAAAAATTAAATTCCAAAACTTGAGGGAAAGTTTTGAAACATTTCAAATCTATCTAGATCAAAATTCAAATAAAACAATTAAACAATTAATTTTGGTGATTATCTAATTTTGAACTAATCCAATTTCATGCAATATAATGATCAAATAATTCAAATAATTAAGATTTATCATATAAGGTAATAATTATCTAACTAAATGACAAAATCCTTTTATTTTGACAAAGATAATCATAAGGAATCAATAAAATTCGTATTTTATTAATTTGAAACAATTATGGTAATTATCCTAAGTCAAAACAAACAAGTATCCTGAAAATCCGTTTGTCTGACAGCCCGACTCGCTGAGCCCCATACAGGACTCGCCGAGTTCATCCTACTCGTCAAGTACCTCATTGGGCTCGACGAGTCTGTCAGGCAGATTGCATAAAAATCAATTTTAAGCAATGAACAAATACACCATGCATCAAATACAATAGAAACCAAGCAAGGCTCTGATACCACTGATGGGTTTTGAGCAAAAGAACATCCTATGTGCACATGCAAAACCCTAAAGCTTTGGATCTAGGTTTCTCTATTGTACTCGCACATTTATCCAAAGCTTGAAACCCTAATCTAGCATACTATTAAAATGATATCTACAATAAAACAAGTTTAGATGATACCTTTCAATAGTTGCAAGAGTCTTTGATCATCAAGAAGCTTAGTGCCACACCTCTAATGGCTTACAAACACCAAGACAAGAAGATGATTGAGAGGAGAGGAGGAATGGAGGCACAAAATTGGCTCAAGGACTCTCTGGAATAATTGGTAGCCGATTTTGGGTGCCCTAGGGGTCCTTAAATAGCTGAGCAGCTAGGGTTTCAGTCAAAACCCTAATTGGATGACTTAGGCCCTAAGCAGCTCGAAGAACCTTCTGGAATAAGGCCCTTGGAAGAAATTAGAGTGGGCTTCCACTCTAAATTTCGTCCCCCTTATTTCCATAAGAATTCACAGTCCAAATTCAATTATCTTATAATTGACAGTTTCAGTCCCCTTTATTTAATTAATCTCATTTAGTCACAAAATTAATTCTTAATTAACTCTTGACTAACATTAATTAAACTATATGATTTCTCTTTTAATATATTATTCATATAATATATTAATAAACCATAATAACCTCTCTCTCTCCATAAGTCATCCTATCCAGTTGTTTTGGTGAAGGCAACCCAAAAGGACCATGCACAACCGGGTCAAGTACATACCAAATATAGTTACGGGCTTAGACACTAATCCAATAGTTCCGAGATGAGTATATTCCCCAGGTGGAGAGGGAACATTTGGAACATGAGTTTCTATCTCTTAAGCAGAAGACAAAGTTAGTGACAGAGATTACGAGGATGTTTCATGAGAGGGCGTTGTTCTGCCATGAGCAAGTGTTGACTGAGCATGCACGTGTGAGTCAGTATTTGAGCATCTTGGGGAGGGATATTTGGGAGTTCGTGGTGAACTCGTCTTATTGGACATTGGCTAAGTTGCAGACCAATGCAAGGAGGAGAGAGATTGAGCTGGAGATTCAGACCAGGGAAGAGGGAGAGCAACAGGGGAGAGATAGGAGACTGGTACAGTCGCAACCGGCGACGAAGCCGGCTAAGCCCGTCGATTCGAGAGCTGGAGGCCAGAATGGCCGCACTTGTAGCAAGTACGGAAAGAGCCACGATGGGTCTTACTGAGCAGGAATTTGCTACAAATGTGGTAAAGAGGGGAATATGGCGAGGGACTGCCCCAAGGGATTCTCGGTTTGCTTTCACAGCAACCAGACGGGCCATCGGAAGGCCGAGTGTCCCCAGCTCACTTAGGGATCAGCCCAGACTGCTGCTCCTGCTGCTTTACGTTTTACTGATGGCCGGTCGGGGAAGGCTGAGCCTCCGAGGGCTCGAGGGAGAGCATTTCAGTTGACGGTGGAGGAGGTCTGTGCGGCACCTGATGTCGTTGCTGGTATGTATCTCCTTATTTATCATATTTTGAGATTTGTTTATGCTTATGTTGTGCTGTATATAGGTACTTTTCTTGTGAGTTTTGTGCCTGTTTTGGTGTTATTTGACTCGGGTGCGAGTCGATATTTTGTGTCTTTATCCTTTAGTCGTAACATTAGTGCCAGACGCGAGGCGTTGACTCGACCACTGAGGGTTTCTATAGCCGTCGAGCATGTGGTTTTTGCAACCGATGTATTCCGGGGATGTGTATTGGAGATTTTCGGTGTTGAGTTCCCGATAGATCTGGTGCCGATAGCGATGGGTGATGTCTGTGTCATAGTGGACATGGACTGGTTGAGCCGGTTTGGAGCTGTGATTAATTGTGAGCGTTAGATGGTGACCATACGAGACCCTAGTGGGGGAGTTCTTACTGTGTATGGCGAGGGGACCAGATCTAGATCAGCTTTCTGTTCTGCCGCCAGGGCGAGGCAGAGTTTACAGCAGGGTGTATGGGCTTTCTAGCATATGTGATGGATACGAGAGTTGCCACCGAGAGGCTGAGTTCTATCTCTGATGTTCTGGTAGTGTGTGAGTTCCAGAATGTTTTTCCCAAGGAGTTACCGGGTGTGCCTCCCGAGAGGCAGGCAGAGTTCTGGATTGATTTGATTTCGGGTGCGGCGCTTATTGCCAAGGCACCTTATCGCCTTGCGCCGCCTGAGATGCAGGAGTTATCCTCGCAGCTTCAGGAGCTATTGGGGAAGGGTTTTATTAGACTAATTAGCTCATCGTGGGGAGCGCCGATCCTTTTTATCAAGAAAAAGGATGGTTCACACCGGATGTACATCGACTACCGGGAATTGAACAAGCTAACAGTCAAGAACCGTTAGCCACTACCAAGGATTGACGAGTTATTCGATCAGTTGTAGGGGGCGTCTTGGTTTTCCAAGATTGACTTGAGATCTGGATGTCATCATATGAGAGTTTGCGAGGAGGATATCTAGAAGACGACCTTTAGGACTCATTATGGGCACTACGAGTTTGCAGTGATGCCTTTCGGACTCACCAACGCACCGACAGTGTTCATGGATCTAATTAACCGGGTGTGCAGGCCCATGTCGAACAGGTCGGTGATCGTGTTCATCGATGACATCTTGGTATACTCGAGGTCCAGAGAGCAGCACGAGGAGCATCTTCGAGAGATCCTTGGAGTGTTGAGGACGAAGAGGCTTTATGCCAAATTCTCCAAGTGTGATTTCTGGTTACGAGAGGTCCAGTTCTTAGGGCATCTCGTTAACCAGAATGGGATTTTGGTTGACCCGGCCAAGATCGAGGCAGTTATGCGATGGGAGGTGCCGAGGTCCCCATCCGAGATCAGGAGTTTTCTTGGCCTGGCAGGTTACTACCAGAGATTTATCAGGGATTTCTCCAAGATTGTCGTTCCCCTTACCAGACTGACCAGCAAGGGTGTTACTTTTGCTTGGGGGCCCGAGTAAC
Organism: Lactuca virosa; assembly: GCF_052849685.1. NCBI lineage: Eukaryota > Viridiplantae > Streptophyta > Magnoliopsida > Asterales > Asteraceae > Lactuca > Lactuca virosa. The sequence continues at coordinate 120,523,076 of NC_136430.1, read as the reverse complement.
AGGCCTCATTCGAGACTCTTCGCCAGAGATTGTGCGAAGCTCCAGTGTTAGCCGTTCCCGGGGGAGTGGAGGACTTCGTAGTTTATTATGATGCATCTATATCAGGGATGGGTGTTGTGTTTATGCAAAGGGGACACGTGATTGCATATGCATCGAGGCAGTTGAAGCCTCACGAGAAGAGGTATCCCACCCATGATTTAGAGTTAGGGGCGGTGGTGTTCTCCCTCAAGATTTGGCTCCACTATCTGTATGATGTTCGGTACACCATATATACGGACCATAAGAGCCTGAAGTACCTTATGGATTAGCCCAACCTGAATATGAGACAGAGGACATGGTTGGATGTAGTGAAAGACTACGACTGTGAGATTTTGTATCACCCTGGCAAGGCTAATGTGGTAGCCGACGCCCTGATTCGCCGAGCAGTGAGTGCTCCGATCTGAGGCGTGTGCATGAGGATGACGGTGATGACTCCAGTCTTAGATACCATCCGAGAGGCCCATGTGGTGGCCATGAGACCAGAGAACCATAATAGAGAGTGGGTGATTGGGCAGATTTCTGAGTTTGAGACCGATAGTCATGGGCTTACCTATCATGGGCGGATCTGGGTGTCGTATACAGGTGGATCTCGACGTATTTTGATGGAGGAGGCCCATAGGTCGAGATTCTCGATCCATCCGGGAGCCACCAAGATGTATTTGGACTTGAAAAAGGATTATTGGTGGCCCTGTATGAAGAGGGATGTGGCATGGGTAGTCGAGAGATACTTGACCTGTCTTCGGGTCAAGGCGGAGCACCAGCGTCCACATGGCCTGTTGCAGCCTTTAGAGGTTCCCTAGTGGAAGTGGGAACCGATTTCCATGGATTTTATCACCAAACTACCGAGGTCTGCGCGAGGTGTCAACACGATATGGGTGATTGTAGACTGGTTGACGAAGAGTGCTCACTTTCTGGCTATCAGTGAGAGATCTTCTGCGGAGAAGTTGGTCGAGCTCTGCGTACGAGAGGTGGTGGCACGGCATGGGGTGCCGACATCGATAGTGTCAGATCGGGATGTACGTTTTACTTCCAGCTTCTGGAAGAAATTTCATGAGGACTTGGGCACCTAGTTGCATTTCAGCACCGCTTACCACCCACAGACCGACAGGCAGAACGAGCGGATGATACAAACACTCGAGGACATGCTACGTGCATGTGTTATGGACTTTGGAGGAAGTTGAGACACTTACTTGCTCTTGGATGAGTTTCCATACAACAACAACCATCACTCCAGTATCGGTATGCCTCCCTTTGAGCTCTGATATGAGATGAGGTGTCGGACTCCAATCTGTTGGGGAGAGATAGGGCAGAGAGTGATGGGGAGCACTGAGATAGTGCTCAAGACGACAGAGTAGATCCAGCAGGTCAGACAGAGGTTACTGACGGCCTAGAGTCGTCAGAAGAGTTACGCCGACCGTCGCTGTTCAAAGCTGGAGTTTCAGGTCGGACATTTTGTCCTCCCGAAGGTATCCCCATGGAAAGGGGTGATCCGATTCAGGAAGCGGGGTAAGCTGGGCCCTAGATACATCGGTCCTTTCAGAGTGATCGCTCGAGTGGGTAAGGTAGCTTATCAGTTGGAGCTGCCTGCGGAGTTGAGTCAGATTCATAACACCTTCCATGTGTCCCAGCTAAGGAAGTGTGTACCAGATGAGACGGCGGTGGTCCCCTTAGAGGACATTCAGGTTGATGAGCGCCTGAATTACAATGAGAAGCATGTAGCGATCTTGGATAGGAAGGTGAAGTTCTTGAGGAATAAATAGGTGCCTTTGGTTTAGGTTTAGTGGCAACATCGGAAGGGATCCGAGTGGACTAGGGAGCCAGAGTCCGAGATGTCGGAGCAGTACCCAGAGTTCTTTCCAGAGGATGACTACGAGGGCGAAGTCTGATTCTAGTGGGGGAGAATTGTAACATCCCGACTCCCAAGTATAATATTTAATTAATTTACATTTATAATGTCAGAGCAACTCGACGAGTTGGATGCCCCAACTCGCCGAGTAGAGGAGTTAATGGCCACGTGATTTTGAGAGTCCACTCAACAAGTTGGAGGATCCCAACTCGACGAGTAGGTGCTGAGTGAGAAAACCCTAATTTTCAGGGTTTGTGTCCCATTTAAAGGACCTTAAGCCTCCATTCCCACCTCCCTTATCACCCTTATGCTCTGTGAGAAACCCTAATCGAGTGTATTCGTTTGTATGATAGAGAGAGAGAGAGAGAAGCTAACTTTGGGTGTTCTAGTGCATTTTTGGAATAGGAGTGAAGAGCATCAAGGCTTGGAATGAGAAGAGTCTTTTGGATTAAGTGTTTTTCAGTGCTAGCTTCAGTTTGGAGGTAAAAAGCTTCAACCTTGCTCATTATTTTGGTTAGATCTCATTCCTAATAAGTTTAGGGCCTTTTTCCATCCTTTCTTGAGTTCTAGAGTATTTTGAGCTAGCCATGGAGTTGAGGTTTCAGATCTGGATCTTATGTAGTCCTTTGAGCCCAAAGATCCTAGCTTTATCAAGTTGGTGGCAAGTTTATATGCATTAAAACCCTAAATAGAGCTTGTGTTGGCATTTCGAGCCCTAGATGCCATGCATGGACGTAAAGCTTGCATCTTTACGTGGTATTTCAGCCTTGGGAGGCTGGATCTAGAGTTTGGGACCTTACTTTTGCTTAGAATCGTCTGAATGAGAAATGGTCTAGATGGACTCGGCGAGTGCATGAGCCAACTCGACGAGTCAACTAGGGTTTTCCCCGATAGACTGAATGCGCTACAACTTGGCGAGTTGATGAGACAACTCGACGAGTTGAGTTGGATTTTCCCGATGCTTCTGAGAAAACGAGGGAACTCGACGAGTCGCGTAGATGCAAACGACGAGTTTAGTCAACATGGACTGTTGACTTGAGCATTGACTTTCGTTGACTTTTAGGGTTTGGTTCAACTGAGGACTTTAGAGACCATAGAGGGGTAAAATGGTCTTTTCACCATTTTTGAGATTTAGTGGAGGAGGTAGCTTAGCATCTCAAGTGGTTATTACAATTTGCTTATTAGTGATAATTATATTATGTAGGCAGAGTCTAGACTGTCCGTGGGGTGCTAGATCTACTTGCTTACTTCCGAGGTGGTCTTCTCACCTTACTTACCTGAGTGGTAATAATGAGTGACCAGAGGGACTTATTCGAGTTATCAACAGAGGTTCCTATGTGCTTATATTGAATTATGTGATATTATGCATTTGTTCTTTGTGATATATGCTATATTATTCTGTGCTTTACTGAGTTAGGACCAGAGGGTCCAAACCGAGCTGTGAGACTGGAGGGTCTTCACTGAGATATAGGACTGGAGGGTCCAACCCGAGCTGTAAAACCGGAGGGTCCTCACTGAGACACATGACTGGAGGGTCCACATCGAGTCGTGAGACTGGAGGGTCCATGCCGAGTTATAGCCATGAGAGGCTTATTATTTATGTATATGGTATTTTGAGGAACTCAATAAGCTTCGTGCTTACCGTGTTGTGTGATATGTGTTTCAGGTACTTCTCAGTATCGCGGGAAGGCGTCGGCTTGATTGTACACACCTGTTCAAGGTTATGTTTGAGGATTCTGGGATATTATCAGTTGTTTTGTTGATTTGTGTTTTGACAATTGATACATTGTGGTTTTGAGAAAATGTGATATTGAGTTTTATGTGATTTAAAAATGAAAATTTTGTTTGAAAATTTACGGTGTTACACTAACTTTGAATCTATTTTAAATTCATATTTTTATAGAGATTACATTGTTAAAACCCATGCGAAAATCATAACTCTTTCATATGAACTCCATTCTCGACTGTCTTTATATCGACGGATTCACAATTTTTAGATCTTCAACTCTCGTTTACATTATTTTGGCTAACAATCAACCGATTTTAATTTTAATTTCTATGTCGCACATTCTTGCACTGTGTCACACCGAAACTTTGAAAAATCATAACTTCCTCATACGAAGTCATATTTAGGCGTTCTTTATACCTACGAGATCGTCATTATGACTACTACAACTATCATCAAGATTATTTATCCTTAATAATCTTTTATTTTTAAATGTTTATTTATCAAAATTCGTTAAATTTACGATACAGTTTTATCCAAATATTATAAGCCCATAATACTTGCCCATAAAACATGTATGCCATATAAACATTAATCAAATTGTCTAGCTCTAACTGATGGATGTTACAATTTCTGACCATGTCATGGTGACAATGTATACCATCTCATGGTGGCCTTCTCACCATGTCGTGGTGTCTGTATTTCAGCAACTCCTTAGCTTATTCCATTCTAGCTTTGTAACATGTAACATCCGGATTCCCAGGTATGTCATTTTAAGTATTTATTTTTGAGGATCATTGACCTACTCGACGAGTTGGCGCTATAACTCGCCGAGTAGAGTCGGGATGGCCACGTGGGTTTAATGATCTGCTCGACGAGTCTGGATGTAGACTCGCCGAGTAGGCGCTGTGAGTTGAAACCCTAATCAACCCTTGAGCTTTTGAGAGAGTTTTGAGCCATTGTTTGAATCTTTGGTGCATTTTTGTAGAAAGAAAGAGGATTCCAAGAAAGGATTGTGAAGAAGTTGCTAGATCTGCTGCTTAGACATCCAGGGGCTTCTATTCAAGGTATAAAGTTCGTACCTTTCTCTCTTCTATGGATAGATCTCATGGTTTTAGATTTAGGGCTCCATTTCCATCTTATTTTGGGGACCTTGAAGGTTTTGAGCACCTTCATTGTAATAGACATCAGATCTGGACCTAGTGAGGTCCCTGGAGTCTAAAGTCCCCTGCTTTATTCAGCCATGATAGCCCCTTGAATGAGAGACTTCTTCTCAAGCTTGTTCTTGGCATTTTTAGCCCTTAGTTCCATGCATGAACGTAAAGCTCGAGGATTTACGTGATATTCAGGCCTTGAGAGCTTAGATCTGGGGTGTGAGAGATTTTTCTGCCTGGAAATCACATGAATACGAGTTGAGACCGAACGGACTCGCCGAGTTGATGAGCCGACTCGACGAGCCGGTTAGGGTTTTGTCCCGATGAACTTAGTCAGATGGTGACCCGTCGATTTGAGGGCTAGCTCGTCGAGTTGGAGCTTGCCGGGGTTGCCATGAATCGACTGGACTCGACGAGTCCCCCGAGTGCACTCAACGAGTCTGGTCAAAGTGGGACCGTTGACTGGAGTTGACTTCTGTTGACTTTAGGGCTTGGTCAAAATGAGTGAAAGAGGTCAGGGAAGGGTAGAATGGTCTTCTACCCACTTTTCAGAGATAAGAGTAGAATATTGATTAGAAATATTATTTGTGATAGGCGGAGGCTATACTGAGGATTTCGGGCACGAGACTTTTACTAGTTGTCTTACGAGGTGAGTCTTCTCACTATACTTTACCTAGAGTGGTAATTACGTGTGACCGGAGGGTCTTATATGCTTGCTTGAGTTATGCATGATTATGTGATACATATTGTATGCTATATTATTTGTTGCTTAGACCGGACCGGAGGGTCCAACGAACTATGAGGCCAGAGGGTTCTCAATCAGACCGGACCGGAGGGTCCAACGAGCTACACCAGACCAGAGAGTCCAACGAGCTACGGGACTGGAGGGTCCCGCTGAGACACATAGACCGGAGGGTCTTACAGAGTATAGGCTCGAGTAGCGAATTCTTGTATGTGTTATGTGTTTCAGGTACTTCCGAGGATCGCGGGAAGGCACCGGCGTGATTGTACACACACTCTTGTTATGGAACTATGATTGTGGATCCTGGATTGAATAATTGTATTGAAAACTTGTTGTTTGTTTTTGAGAATTAATGATGAGACATATGTTTATGAGTTTAAAATTGAAGATTTTGTTTTGAAAATCGTGTTGTTACAAGTTGGTATCAGAGCCTTGGTTTGAGGGATTCAGATACACCTTCGGGAATATCTGGACTCAAACTGAGGATTTGAGAAAAGTTTTCAAAAAGAATTTTTTTTTCTTAAAAGAGTAAAAGATTTCCAGAACGAGCGGAAAAGAGCAGTGTGTACAATCAGCCAGCGCCCGAACGGTGATTTCCCAAAATACCCTTACGTTATGTGTTATGATATTATGTGATGTGTTTTGCATGCTAGAGTAGGCTAGGTAATTCATATGTTAGGACTAGAGTGGCCTGATTTGTGATGCCTTAGCCTAGGAGTTTCTGCTGCTGTGAGTGGTTTTGAGTGCACTTAGGTAGCGGAGAGTAGCTTATGAGAAGTCTGCTAGAGAGTAGGCTATGTTCAGAGTGGTATAGAGTACTTACGAGTTGGGATCCTAGGAGGAGGACTTGGGGTGGATACGGATACGATGTGGAAGGTAATATTGGGCCCGTACTACTGAAAGCATCGAATCGGTAAGCATTCCATGTAAGAATCCTCAGGGTGCTAAGGAACAAGTAGGAATGGTTGGCCGAGTGTGAGTAATCTCGGTCGAGTCTCTGATTATTTTATGTTGTGTTTCAGAGGCATCATGGTGGTTACGCGCCACAACGCAGGAGACAGTGGTACCAGCGGTACCAGTGACGAGGAGATTCGTAGGTTGATACACAAGGAGGTGGCCGTAGCCATTCGAGCTGAGATACCAGAGATGTTTGGGTCTATCAAGACCACGCTGATTGAGACATTTGACGAGCGATATGCTGCTCTTACCGAGGCTGTTGTTGCTGCAGCCACCGGAGCCGTCTTCGCTGCTAGGCCACAGGCCGTGACTCGTTAATGTACCGGGAGTTCAGCAACACGAAGCCACCAGAGTTTGATGGGACTCAGGATCTGATAGCCGCGATGAGATGGATCTCTGACATTTAGGAATGCTTCTATACATGCTCTTGTCCGGAGCATCTGAGGGTATGGTTCGCATTGAACCAGCTTCGCTTGGGAGCGAAGGACTGGTGGAAGTTTGTGACAGCTGACTTTACTACTGCAGAGCTTACCGCGGTGACTTGGGAGAGGTTCACTGCTATGTTTCGAGACAAGTACGTTCCCCCGGTGGAGAGGGAACGGTTGGCTTAGGAGTTCTTGTACCTCAAGTAGAGGACTGAGTCTGTGACTGTGATCACATGGACGTTTCATGAGAGGGCGTTGTTTTGCCCTTAGCACGTGTCTTCTGAGCAGGCATGTATGAGCCGATATCTGAGCAATCTGAGGAGAGACATTCGTGAGTTCGTGGCGAACTCGACATACCAAACATTTGTCGCGCTCCAGGCAAATGCTCGGAAGAGGGAGATTGAGCTAGAGACTCAGGTCAGGGAGGAGGCGGAGTCTCAGAGGAGGGATAGGCGGCCGACACAGTCTTAGTGGCGGCCAAGCGGACAAAGCCCGCAGATTCGAGATCGGGAGGTCAGAAGAGCCGCACTTTTGGGAAGTGCGGCAAGAGCCATGATGGGGTGTGCAGAGCAGGTGTGTGTTACAAGTGCGGGAAAGAGGGGCATATCGCGAGGGATTGCCCCAAGGGATTTTCGGTTTGCTTCCATTGCAACCAGACTGGCCATAGGAAGGCCGAGTGCCCGCAGCTGCTGCAGGGATGAGCGCAGGGATCTACGCCTTCTTCTTCTCGAGCTATAGAGAGTCGGCCCGTGAAGGCCGAGGCACCGAAGGCTCGCGGTAGAGCCTTCCAGTTGACAGCGGAGGAGGTCCGCGCAACACCTGATGTTGTGTCTGGTATGTGATCTTTTGCTTATTATGTTGTTTATATATATGGCGCTTAATTGTGATATATTTAGGTAATTTTCTTGTGAGTTCTATACCTGCTTTGGTGTTGTTTGACTCCGGTGCGAGTCGATCCTTCGTATCGCTAGCATGTTGTCGTCACATCAGTATCCGACATGAGGCGTTGAGTCGACCTTTGAGAGTCTCCATAGCTGATGAGCATGCTGTTTTTGCGACTGATGTGATCCGGGGATGTGTGCTTGAGATTTTTGGAGTCGAGTTTCCGATAGATTTGGTACCTATCGCGATGGGGGATGTCTGTGTCATCGTGGGCATGGACTGGTTGAGTCGATTCGGGGCTATGATCGACTGTGAGCGTCAATTGGTGACCATCCGGAACCCTAGTGGGGGAGTACTTATGGTATTCGGCGAGGGTACCCGATCTGGGTCAGCATTTTGTTCGGCTGCTCGAGCGAGGCAGAGCTTGCAGCAGGGTTGCATGGGTTTTCTGGCGTATGTGTCAGATACGCGGGATGTTACGGAGAGACCGAGTAATGTCGCTGAGGTTCCGGTGGTTAGCGAGTTTCCGGACATTTTCCCCGAGGATTTACCAGGTGTGCCTCCTGAGAGGCAGGTGGAGTTTCGTATTGATTTGCTTCCGGGGGCGGCACCTATCGCCAAGGCGCCCTATCGCCTTGCGCCGCCAGAGATGCAAGAGTTATTCTTGCCGCTCCAGGAGCTGTTGGGAAAGAGATTTATCCGGCCGAGTAGCTCGCCTTGCGGAGCACCGATCCTTTTTGTCAAGAAAAAGGATGGCTCGCACCGGATGTGCATTGATTATCGGGAGTTGAACAAGCTGACGGTCAAGAACCTTTATCCACTCCCGAGGATCGACGATCTGTTTGATCAGTTGCAGGGTGCATCTTGGTTTTCCAAGATCGATTTGAGGTCTGGTTATCACCAGATGAGGGTTCGTGAGGAGGATATTCAGAAGACAGCATTTAGAACTCGTTATGGGCATTACGAGTTCGTGGTGATGCCTTTCGGGCTCACCAATGCACCAGCAACGTTCATGGATCTCATGAACCGGGTATGCAGGCCTATGTTGGATCGTTCGGTGATCATGTCATCGACGATATTTTGGTGTATTCGAGGTCTAGAGAGCAGCATGAGGAGCATTTGAGAGAAGTCCTCGGAGTATTGAGATCGGAGAGGCTTTATGCCAAATTCTCCAAGTGTGATTTCTGGTTACGAGAGGTCTAGTTCTTGGGGCACCTCGTTAATCAGAATGGGATTTTGGTCGACCCGGCCAAGATTGAGGCGGTTATGAGTTGGGACGTGTCGGGATCTTCCACCGAGATCAGGAGTTTTCTAGGGTTGGTCGGCTACTACCGGAGGTTTATCAGAGATTTCTCCAAGATTGTTGTTCCTCTCACCGAGTTGACCCGGAAGGGCGTTGCTTTTGTTTGGGGTCCCGAGCAGCAGACCTCGTTTGAGACTCTTCGCCAGAGATTATGCGAAGCTCCAGTGTTGGCTCTCACTGAGGGAATGGAGGACTTTGTGGTTTACTGCGATGCATCCATATCGGGGTTAGGTGCAGTGCTTATGCAGAGAGGGCATGTGATAGCATATGCATCGAGGCAACTGAAGCCTCATGAGACGAGGTATCCCACCTATGATTTAGAGTTAGGGGAAGTGGTATTCGCCCTCAAGATCTAGCGCCATTACTTGTATGGGGTTCGGTGTACCATATACACAGACCACAAAAGCTTGAAGTATCTGATGGATCAGCCCAACCTGAATATGCGCCAGAGGAGGTGGTTGGACGTGGTAAAAGATTATGACTGTGAGATTCTGTATCACCCTGGCAAGGCTAACATGGTAGCCGATGTCCTGAGTCACAAGGCGGAGAGTGCCCCGATTCGAGACATATGCATGAGGATGACCGTGATGACTCCGGTATTGGATATCATTCGAGAAGCCCAAGTGGAGGCCGTGAGACCGAAGAACCGCAAGAGGGAGCGGGTGAATGGGCCAGTATCCGAGTTTGTGACGGATAGCCGAGGACTTATGACCTTTCGAGGTCGGATTTGGGTACCTTATATGGGCGGAGCTCGTAGCACTCTGATGGAGGAAGCGCATAGGTCATGATATTCGATCCATCCCGGGGCCACTAAGATGCATTTGGATCTGAAGAAAGATTATTTGTGGCCATGTATGAAGAGGGATGTTGCTTGGGTGGTCGAGAGGTGCTTGACCTGCCGTCGGGTCAAGGCGGAGCACCAACGTCCACATGGTCCATTGCAGCCTTTGGAGATTCCCCAGTGGAAATAGGAGCAGATCTCGATGGACTTTATCACCAAATTACCGAGGACGACGTGTGGAGTTGACGCGATCTGGGTGATTGTGGATCGGTTGACGAAGAGTGCTCATTTCCTTGCTATTAGTGAGAGCTCTTCTGCTGAGAGGCTGGTAGAAATTTATGTACGAGAGGTGGTAGCTCGGCATGGAGTGCTGACGTCCATAGTGTCGGATCGGGATGTGCATTTTACTTCTAGATTCTGGAAGAAGTTCCATGAGGAGTTGGGAACGCGATTGCATTTTAGTACCGCCTACCACCCACAGACAGAAGGACAGAGCGAGCGAACGATTCAGACGCTCGAGGACATGCTTCGAGCATGTGTTATGGACTTCGGTGGGAGTTGGGACACGTATCCCTTGGCTGAGTTTTCTTACAACAACAGCCATCACTCGAGCATTGGTATGCCTCCCTTTAAGCTCATGTATGGGAGGAGGTGTCGCACTCCCATATGTTGGGGAGAGGTGGGACAGAGAGTTATGGGAAGCACTGAGTTAGTGCTGAAGACGACCGAGCAGGTTCAGCAGGTCAGACAGAGGTTACTGACGGCGCAGAGTCGTCAGAAGAATTACGCGGATAGACGACGATCTGAGCTTGAGTCTCAGATCGGAGATTTTGTGCTCCTGAAAGTTTCCCCCTGGAAAGGGGTGATCCGGTTCAGGAAGCGGGGCAAGTTGGGGCCTCGATATATCGATCCGTTCAGAATGACCGCCAGAGTGGGTAAGGTAGCATACCAGTTGGAGCTACCTGCGGAGTTGAGTCAGATCGATAACACCTTCCACGTGTCCCAGTTGCGGAAGTGTGTGGCTGATGAGACGGCAGTGGTACCATTAGAGGACATTCAGGTGGATGCGAGCCTAAATTACATCGAGAGGCCGATCGCGATCTTGGATCAAAAGGTGAAAGTTTTGAGGAACAAGGAAGTGCCCCTGGTTCAGGTCCAGTGGCAGCATCAGAGAGGGTCCGATTTGACTTGGGAGCCAGAGTCAGAGATGCGGGAGCAGCATCCAAAGTTATTTGCGGAGCACGACTTCAAGGGCGAAGTCTGATTCTAGTGGGGGAGAACTGTAACATCCGGATTCCCAGGTATGTCATTTTAAGTATTTATTTTTGAGGATCATTGACCTACTCGACGAGTTGGCGCTATAACACGCCGAGTAGAGTCGGGATGGCCACGTGGGTTTAATGATCTACTCGACGAGTCCGGATGTAGACTCGCCGAGTAGGCGCTGTGAGTTGAAACTCTAGATCCCCGGGTTTGGGGCCTATAAAAGGATAAGTATAGCCTCATTTGCGGCTCTCCATCTGTTTCCTTTCACTGAGAGAAACCCTAATCGCCCTCTTGAGCTTTTGAGAGAGTTTTGAGCCATTGTTTGAATCTTTGGTGCATTTTGGTAGAAAGAAAGAGGATTCCAAGCAAGGATTGTGAAGAAGTTACTAGATCTGCTGCTTAGACATCCAGGGGCTTCTATTCAAGGTATAAAGTTCATACATTTCTCTCTTGTATGGATAGATCTCATGGTTTAAGAGTTAGGGCTCCATTTCCATCTTATTTTGGGGACCTTGAAGGTTTTGAGCACGTTCATTGAAATAGACATCAAATCTGGACCTAGTGAGGTCCCTGGAGTCGAAAGTCCCCTGCTTTATTCAACCATGATAGCCCCTTGAATGAGAGACTTCTTCTCAAGCTTGTTCTTGGCATTTTGAGCCCTTAGTGCCATGCATGAACGAAAAGCTCGGGGTTTTACGTGATATTCAGGCCTTGAGAGCTTAGATCTAGGGTGTGAGAGAGTTTTTTGCCTGGAAATCACAGGAATACGAGTTGAGACCGAACGGAATCGCCGAGTTGATGAGCCGACTCGACGAGCCAGTTAGGGTTTTGTCCCGATGAACTGAGTCAGATGGTGACCCGTCGAGTTGAGGGCTAGCTCGTCGAGTTGGAGCTTGTCGGGGTTGCCATGAATCGAATGGACTCGACGAGTCCCCCGAGTGCACTCGACGAGTCTGGTCAAAGTGGGATCGTTGACTGGAGTTGACTTCTATTGACTTTAGGGCTTGGTCAAAACGAGTGAAAGAGGTCAGGGAAGGGTAGAATGGTCTTCTACCCACTTTTCAGAGATAAGAGTAGAATATTGATTAGAAATATTAATTGTGATAGGCGGAGGCTAGACCGAGGATTTCGGGCACGAGACTTTTACTAGCTGTCTTACGAGGTGAGTCTTCTCACTATACTTTACCTATAGTGGTAATTACGTGTGACCGGAGGGTCTTATGTGCTTGCTTGAGTTATGCATGATTATGTGATACGTATTGTATGCTATATTATTTGTTGCTTAGACCGGACCGGAGGGTCCAACGAACTATGAGGCCAGAGGGTTCTCAATCAGACCGGACCGGAGGGTCCAACGAGCTAGACCGGACCGGAAGGTCCAACGAGCTACGGGACTGGAGGGTCCCGCTGAGACACATAGACCGGAGGGTCTTACAGAGTATAGCCTCGAGTGGCGAATTGTTGTATGTGGTATTTTGGGGAACTCACTAAGCATTCGTGCTTACCGTGTTATGTGTTATGTGTTTTAGGTACTTCCGAGGATCGCGGGAAGGCACTGGCGTGATTGTACACGCACTCTTGTTATGGAACTATGATTGTGGATCCTGGATTGAATAATTGTATTAAAAACTTGTTGTTTGTTTTTGAGAATTAATAATGAGACATATGTTTATGAGTTTAATATTGATGGTTTTGTTTTGAAAAATCGTGTCGTTACATAACAATTTTCTTCTAACTTCTAACCCTTATAACTTCTTCATCTTAAACCTGTTTTCAATGATCTTTATATCCGCACGAAAGGTGGTGATGGGTTATACAACTCCATTAATTAACTTCTTACTGACTTATTATGGGTCCTAATCTATTAAGTCACAAACTTGGCCCAAAAAACATAAAAATCCAATTTTACCCTTTTGTCTTAAATGCATCTTCTCTTGCATTCCTTCTCTTGAACTCACTTATACTATCTCAGAAAAGTGACTTAAACTTATCTTGGTCAATTTCATGAAGTTACAACTTCACAAACTTATAAATTACAACTTCACAAACTCAGAGTCAAATCTCTATAAAATTTGGGTTCTTACAATCTCCCCTCCTTAAAGAGATTCCATCCTCAAAATCTTTTCTTAACCTCCATAGCCATTTTCTCATTCTATCACTCATTTCTAAAGTTATTTTCTTTTTTAACCTCATAATCCAAAATAACAACTACCTTGCATTTCAAAGCAATTGATAATCTCTTTTCATCAATCCATTCACAATGGATGATATGGGAAATTTATTACCACATCATCTCTTATGCAAACACCTTGCATACTTAACACTTTCTTTCATCTTTTGTTCCACTTTACACAACCATAAGTATACACTTATCTTTTTCATTCTTCTTTCTCACAAGTTTGGTTTTAAACCAACACACTTCTTAACCAATTACTCTTAAGTAGGTTACAAACCTACTACTACTTTGACGCCACAACAGGTGGCTACATCACCACTTTTCAAACTCTCTTCTAAATTCTTTGTGAAGTATCATATCTACTCATTTTACATTCATTCTAACTATCACATCTAACCACGATTGTTTTTTCTCAACAATCTCTTAGTGTTTGTGCACCGAACTTTCACATCTATCTTTATGTTATTCATGAGACCCTAAATCTCAATCTAGAAATGGAAAATTCTTCCAATTAGCCTTTCTCATTGCAAGGAACTCGATCCTCTAGTTACTTTATGATTCCACTGAATCATAATAAGTGAAATGTGTCTGCAGTTCCATAATATTGCATGCATACTATACTTATATAGTTTCAATCTCACCATTTCATTCCATGGTTTACAAGTTTTCTATCTCTTTTCTCACAACCCACATTTCTCTACTTGAAAATTCTTAGGTATTTATTTTCCGTAACTCTCAGTTGCTCATAAGTCAGATGCTATTACTTTCACACTTCTTCTTACCAACTCTATATTTGATACATCAAAGGATGTATTTTAACATACATACTCATCTCTTACATCAGGATGTTACACACTCCTGATTTTCTAAATTCTCATTGCTATATGACACTTGATCATTACATTCTCTATTGGGACTCTATACCCAACCTTAGACTATTATCACGAGTCCACTATCTTCTCACCATTCTATGAAATTACACAATCTTTCGTTAATTGTCCTTTATTATATATAGGGTTCGGTTCTCTTATTTTTCCAACAGTTCCTCCCAAATGAACTATTACATAATATACACTTTTCTATACAATCTTATGGGTTCAACTCTTATCACTCTAGGAGTTACACCTCCTCTTCTTTCTCTCTTATAGACACATTACCAAAGTGTCCTCTCACCTAGCTTACCTATATCTTTCTTCCATAGGAATATTGGCATGTTTTCTCATGTTCCTTAGTTCCTAATATGGAAACACTGGAACATTCTTACTAACTTTCTCTTAAATGTCTATCATGACTCTTGTTGCGCATTTTCTTAATTTCTTCATATATATCTCATTTATTCTTCAAACTATATTTCGTCAATGCTATCACCATAGTATTGAACAATATGGTGCAAGCTCTACTTGACATATCTCATAAACTTTCCATATAACAATGGACTTTCTTTTCTGCATGACCACTTGCTCTCACGCTATGCCAATCTAGTCGTGTACTCATTTATACATTCATTGACCCTCAGGTCTATCTAAATATAAACTTTTATATATTTTTTTCTTTCTACGGGAAAAATCTTATTTGTACTAAATTATTTTGTGTGATTGATGGCCAAAAGCATTGGTACTGATTAAGGGTGGTTACATTGGCATATATGGTTGTACAACTTGATGTTGTGATTGAAGTAGACACATCAAAATTTGGTACAATTTGAGAGGTATGCCATTTTTCTCCAGTGACTTCTTGATTATATTGATGATTTTGTGTTTTTTTCATCTGCCGACTAATGCTTCCCAGTTTATTGACGGAGTTGCGAATTGTTCCGATAAGGATTGGGTTTGCTCGTACGTTAAGTAGTGCATGTTTCAGTTGGTTCTCTTGTTTGTTTTGTTTTCTCATTTCCTCGACTCCTTGTTGCTTTTTGTGTCTCTATGGCTGAAACTTTATGTTCTCCTTGATTTTATACAATTGGTATCGTATTGATTGGGCATAAGGGAGTGGACAGTGCATTTTGTTGTGGTGTTTTTTCTTCCATTACTTTCTATATCCTCAATAAATTGCACATATGGAATCGATGATGCTACATCTCCCCTATTGATAGGATTAAATGACTGCAATAATGGGATAAGAGGAGAGTCGATAACTTCCTGAAAAAGAGGAAAAGACAAGAAACGTCAAAATATTTCCAAGAATTCTCATGGTAATACTCTCTAATGCCTAAGTTATAACAATTGGCTCATTGTATTACAATATGAAGTGAATGAGAATTATTAATCTGCCTTATTCTTGGTTGTTGTTCTTTCTTCCCTTTTATACGCTCAAAAGCAACAAATTACATTGTGTTGTTCTTTTATGGGATTTGATTGGTCTTTTAGAGATTTATTGTCGATTTGGTTTGTCCATACCTTCTTTATTGTCCTAGTGTTGTTGTGTGTGTTACTTTTTGGTAGTCGGCATTCGGTTCTCGCTATCCGATTATGGCTATCGTTCTGATTGTCTACCCAGATTTATCTAAGTGCCTCCCCCAATTAACGTCCCAGTCTAACCAATTTTTTTTCTTATATATATATATATATATATATATATATATATATATATATATATATATATATATATATATATATATATATATAATAATTCTCTTCATTCATTTATGAAATGTCTATTTGAAGTGTCTAATATATATATTTCATTAAATGTCTGATTTTTAGCACTTATATCATATATATATATATATATATATATATATATATATATATATATATATATATATATATATATATATACTTTCCATTATATGTTTCTAAAACTTTTTGTTAAATTTGGAAGTTTTTTTTTCTCCAAATTCATGAATTTTCATCGGATTTTGAACTTGTACTTAAGATGCTGAAGGTTTTTTTTTTTCTCTGAAATCCAGAATTCCGAATAAAAATGTGTTATTTTAATGGTGGCATAAAATGGTCCAGAGCCGCCATTTCGAAAATATTGGTCATTTAAAAGTATATATATATATATATATATATATATATATATATATATATATATATATATATATATATATATATATATATAATAGTTAGATTTATTATTATTTCAATAAATTACAAACTAATCTCCTTTAAACGAGACTTGTACCTATAGGCCATGAATTCTGAATTCCGTAAATCAATATTACCACTTTTGAAGTACAATCATATCACTACTTAGCTATTTAAAATATTGCAGCTTCATAAAGATCCATTAGTATGTTTCAAATGAAAAGTGAGTTTTTGACTATAAAGCCATAAAACATTCTGTTTTTGATTCCTCTTGAAATAGAAAGTCCATGTGAAATAGAAGAGTAAACTTTTTCTGTTCCGCGTGAAATAGAAAAGTAAAGTTTATCTTTATGTAAAATAATAGACAAAAAGTCAATAAAAGTATGCGGGATTTTAATATGTAACAATTGAGAAGTGATAAGATGACAATAACATATACATCTCTAAAATTTACTACATTACATTTCAAATCTTATTTAATATGTGTTTTCTAAATGTCCGAAAAATCATTCAGTTTTTCGTTTGTAATCGTGTTAAACTTCTTTGATAGTCAATAAAAAGACACCATATAGTTTTAGGCTCATAAGGACCCACATGGCCACATTCTCACTTTCTATCTACATGTTATGTTTTATTACACGTTACACTAGTCATTTTCGGTTAATGGCGAATCTAAAATTAAAAACTTTATGATTTACTCATTTAAAATAAGGTATATCGTTGATTTTTTTCTAATACTAAAAGATAGGTTCTACAAAAATTTCTAATGTTTTGAAGAAAATAAATGTATGTTTTTCTAATACAATTTAAACTCGTTAGAACCACCTTAAATGTATGTAGCTATGCCCTACATAAGGAAATAAATAAAATTGTCTTCAAAGCAAAAAAATGATGTTGTTAGAACATAAGATCTCACTTATAAATTTATCTTTTCAAAAGGAGTCTTTCGAGTTTTGGGGATGACTAGGAGAATTGACATGTTATGAGTCAAATTGTTTAATAGCACCTATGATAAAATCTAGTTTTTAAATATCTACTCAATAAATTAATGAATTTTAATATTATTTCTTATGATAGTTTCTAAATATGTCCTAAGCACACGTATAAATACTATTAATTATGAAAATATTATTATAATTAAATGTGAAATGCGTTAATTATAGAAAATATTTTCTCATTTAAAAATATTAAATGCATTCATTATAAATATAGCATATTTATATTTAATTATGATAATATTTTCTATAATTAATATATATATATATATATATATATATATATATATATATATATATATATATATATATATATATACACACGACGCAATAGTAAAACTATATTTGGTTAAGTGAATTAAATTCATAAATAAATTGTCTAATATGTGTCTTAAGGTATATATATATATATATATATATATATATATATATATATATATATATATATATATATACACACCACGCGATAGTAAAACTATATTTGGTTAAGTGAATTAAATTCATAAAGAAATTTTCTAATATGTGTCTATATATATATATATATATATATATATATATATATATACCTTAAGACAGAAAATTTCTTTATGAATTTAATTCACTTAATTACCATCGCGTGGTATATATATATATATATATATATATATATATATATATATATATATATATATATATATATATACACACCTTAAGACACATATTAGAAAATTTCTTTATGAATTTAATTCACTTAACCAAATATAGTTTTACTATTGCGTCGTCTCATCAAATGATAAGTTAATTTATATGTTTGTTATGTATCATTTATATTTATACTATTTTAGAGACCTTTTTTTTAATATTTATTTGACATTTTCATAATTTTTTAATTTTTTTAATAATGATTATAAGTTGGTTAATAATGTTAAATAAGGATAAAACTTAAATTGTAATACCAAACTAACTAAAACTTAATATTAAAAATAATATATTTTACTTCTACTCACAAAATTATGTTTTTAACTTTTAAGATATTATATTTAACGTATTAGTTTAAATATGTTGTTGTATATGAACCATTGTCATTTGAAAGATACAACTTTTGAATAGTTTGTATAAAATATTTTAGGGCTTTTTAATAGTTGCTAACTGAGTCAAATCTGACAGAGTTAGGACCTGACTCAGTCTGAAGCTTTGACTGCATCTACTTCTAATTAAAATCATTGTTTGATTACAGATATCACTGGCTGGGTTGACTGCTAAAAATGACTAGTTTACCCTTCTATTTGTTTTGTTATTAATAAAATGCTTCATTTTGATAAAATATTTAAATGAAGTTGCAGATTAATTACAAAAAATACAAAATGTCATATAAAATTCAAATTAAACATAAATATTTGAAAGTATTGATGGGTTTTCTATGCATCTTTACACTAGATTTAGGCAACAAAAGCATTCAAAATAAGCCTAAGTGTACATACATCCTAGATCTAGGTTTTACTATTATGGCAACCTACTTTTAAAACTACGAATATAAAGTAGCAAGAAAGATAGAATTACTAACCTTTCAAGTATAATTGTATATACTTGTGATTCCTTTGTCGATCTCAAATTCGTTGCAATCACTTTGAAGGACAATCACTTTAAGGGGTTCGAGAATGTTCCTCTTACTCAACTTTTAAACAATTAACCCTACACCTTGAATCAATTCCTGATTAGTTTTAATTAATTAAAATTAAATACAAATTAATTCTAAATTAATTTCAACAAGTTTCTAGTTAATTTATCAAGTTATGATAAATTAATAAACTATTTATCTCACTCTCATACATCTTTTTCTAGCTATTTTTGCTCTTAAGTGCAACCAAAAATGACTTTTTTATTATTCTCAAAGTTATACCAATTTAGTTATGACAATGGACACATATTTCCGTCAGTCTCCCACATGGACAAGTCATTCACTACCATTGGTTAAATAATCTTCGAATAACCAACAAAGCGTGCCTTCCACAACAATTACCGAACTCTAATCTTATCAAATATCATCCCTTTGATAAGTGATCAATTATTCCTCTGTTTCTACAAGATATCATTTTGAACTGGGTTATGGATTATGAATAAACCAAATAGTGCAACATTTTGTTTCTCGATTTCCGATTTCTGATGATCAAATCAAACTACTAATTGAACACTTCAATTTAGTCCGGACCTAGCCAGGCACATGATATATCAGTACGAAATCATCGAGGGCCTAAGGGTATCGCTTATCCTATTAAGGAAGAAGGAACAAATAAAATTTGACTACATAATTTTTTTCTGCTTGTTAAATCATGCCTGAACTTAATTGTTATGACCACCGATTATGGATAGAGTTAGAGTAAGACCAATGCACAATCAAATTGTATGCAAAGAAATCTATGTCTTTCCGTTTTAAGAATGAAAGATATTATTATCTCAGAATTACTCATGATTGAATCCATAGAGTAATCTCTTTGAGCATGGGTTGTTCCAATACTTAAAATCTTCATTCAAGTACTCATGAGTGTTAGCGTAATCTCCCTTGTGTGTCCAATTTCTATGGACAATCCACCAACCTTATGATAGTATTAATTCATATACTCATTCCCATGAGTATGATCGACTATGGAGTTTTGAATAAATTAATATTTAGGAAGTGGGTTCTAAACTATGACACTCGTCAATTTCCGGTCAAGTCAAAGTCAAACAAAGTCAACAAGTCAAACCGGTCAACTCAGTTGACCCTTGTATGTTAGGGTTTACTCTATGTAATTACTAAACAACTCGCTATTTTAATGAGAAAACATCATTTGGAAAATTCGTGTGTTTAATTTTTCTTAGCCTTGATAATGCTAAACAATGAACCAAAGAGATAAAACACTATTGCACACTCATCGGGAGTGTGTAGGACACTAAAACATGACTTAACGGGGTTTACGGACCTTGCATTGCGAAGCCGGACACTCAAAAAGGTCACAAACGAAACCTCCCTCAATCGTTTTCACTCTATCTCCTTCTATTTGAAATTTCTCCCAAATCTCTCTCAAAAGTTCCCGTAACTTTTTGAAACCATTCGGGTCATCCCGACCCATCACCGGATCAAAAATCGCTTAAAACGGGGTTAGAACAGGAAAAATACCCCGAATGACCCAAAACCCCTTTTAAGGCCGAGGTCCCCCTATAGGGGCCAAACCCTCCTTGAACCGCAGCCAGCAGCCGCAGTCACCGAGCGCAGCCAGCAGCCGCAGCCACCGACCGCAACCTTCTTTTCTAATTGAATCCGCATCCGCTACCAAGCCCCACCTCGGATCTAAGGCTGTTAAGGCCGAGGTCACCCTCCTGACTTCGGATTTTGCCATTTTCTACCCGGTTTTCAACCCCGACTCAGTTTTAAGCCCGTCTTTAATTATTTTAAAGGGGGATTTCCACCCAAAACTTTATTTTAACAAATTAAGACCCATATGTCTTAATTAATCACGTTTTAATGCAAATCTTATACAAGATTTAGTGGCTGGAGTAATTAAGGTGGAGTGTTGACTTATCTTTGATTTATGACACAAGCAACCACCACACCCACTCCATGACTAACCCACACACCTCCCCACCATACCTAGTCACTTCCTTGTACCTTCCCACTCAATTTTCAGCCCCTCCCACGTTCTAAGAGCTGGAACAAATCAACCTCTCTCCTCATTTTCACTCACTTGCTCTCATTTCACCAAAAATCAAACACAACTTTTCTCCCAAACTTTTTCTCTCTATTTCAAGACTCCAAGGCTAATCATCAAGCTTTATTCTACTCTTGGTAAGTATAATTCACCCTCCTTGTGATTATTACACTTCATTCTACTCCAATCATCGATTGCTTACACAAACTCCATCACTTTGATGTTAGATTCTCGAAAATCTTCAAGGCATCTTCAAGTGTTCTTGAGTTGAACACTTCCCTTCTCCAACATTCATCTACTGAAATCACATAAGGTGAGTTCATACCCCTACATTTTCATGGTTTCTTATATTTTAAGGGGGGGAATACAAGTTAAAACACCAAGAACACAACTAAATTCTTCTAACAGCTTTCATCAGAAAAGTTGGACTCCATTCACGGACTGTTTTGGTCAACTTAAACATTTTTGTTTTCAAAACTGTACAAGGTGCAAGTAGTTCAAGTTCTTAGCTTTAAAATGGCTACTTGCACATCTCCATAAGATGTTTCTACAATTTATGGTGATTTTTACAAAACGGCCTATCATTTCAAGAACCAATCCGGACCAGTCTGTGATTATGGACGTTTTCACCTAAGTTGGAGGTCACTAAAAATCGTGAGAAAATTTATGAACAAACTAGACTCATTTTACAAACTCTCAGCATTTACGGATTCTGATTTGGACCTTTGATGATTTTTCTACAAATTTTCTAAGAACAGTAATAGAAATTGTTAACAACAGAAAAATGCTATCAATTTCATTACACCTTGTAACATGTTGAGCAAGGTGTATATCTTTATGTGATTATATGTTATTGCATTATATGATAGTTGTCTTAGTATAAGGACATACAACAGTTAACAAATGGATTTTGCTAGATAAAGCATAGAAATAACAAATTGTTATAATCAAAGTACATCCATTACATACAAACATTTGGATAAACTATGTTAAGTATAGTTTACATACATTACTACTACTGCCCTTGTTTTGATAACCTATAATAGGTATAGTTTATGATACATTACATAATACATACATTTCAAAAGGGTACATTTATACAAAGAGGATTTTCATTACACAACACATAATTCCGTTAATGACTTTGTGAGACATTCGCTTCACTTTACAAATAAGTCTTGTATTGTAACCAGAGTCTCCTGGAGGGAGAGCGTGATAGTTGTATATAGATCTATATTGGGTCTGACAAACCCACACCTTAACTGCATGCAACAGTTAGACCGGCAGGTCTGGGGTGACAAATGTCATAACATTTTCCGACGCCTGAAGAACGTCGTTTCAGGCCAACTAGGTCATAGCATGGTTATAATAACTCACAGAAAATATTAACAAACATAGGAATTTACGGGGATTTCATTGAAATCAAACGCGTTTATGTCGATTTAAACTTACATTATTTTCTATAAGTAAGAAAGGTTGCGTATACATTTCGGTCTTTGGATATAAGACTACATTACACATTTTAAGGAAAATATCGGATTTTTCTGGAACAAACATTACATTTACAAGAGAAAGGCTTTTATCCATACAAAACAAAAGCTTATGAACTCACCAACCTTTGTGTTGACACTTTTTCAAACAACTTGTATTCTCAGGAAATCACTAAACAGGTAACCAAGTGCATTTTGAGGATGGGACGTTAAGGCGTCAAACATTTCATATTTTGTCAACAGATTGTAATTGATTTGGAAACATGTAATTCATACAATGATGTAACTCTTTCAATTATATATATGTTGGTTGTGTTTGCTTGGATTACTATTGCCATTGTGGTTATGATACTATACATGAAGTCCTCCACCCCCGGACGTTTCCGCCATCCTTGGTTTGGGGGTGTGACATAAACAATCAAAAGAACACAATGATAAACTAATTGAAATGACTGATCACCATCATGTATTAAAATCTTTACTTAATAATCGCCAAGTAAGATTAAGACTTTATACTTCTTAAGTTCTCAAATTTAAATCAAACCATTCCAAGTGGGCTTTTGTCGAATCATTTTCAAACTAAATGCCTCATTATCTTTCATTGTCCGTCTTACTGTCAGACTTGTTAAGTTAGCAAATGGATCAACAAGATTTCTATCGATATGACTCTATTGACTATGATGTCTTCACATTCGAGAAACTATCAGATGTTATGGTCCTTACTGAGTATACACCATGTGAGCTTGCATGACTTTGGGATCCATACTCAAGGTAAGTTCACCCATTCAATCACAAGAACCTTTCATAAGGATCATCAATGTTTGAACAATGATGTCACTAATGAATCTCTTTTAGTCACATAACTTCCTTTATAATCTAAATAATAACAATATACTCTAAGTTTATTGTTAATCCACCATAGTGTATTCCTTTTTACTCTTTCAGGCAAATACTTCACCATTTAGTACAACACACAAGTTCCGATCACAAACGAAATTGTCTTTATTTAGTGTGGAACTTAGCATCAATGTAACTTTTACAATAGCCTCTTCCATTTTATGATCATATCCTTTGTCCACTTAGGACACTAAGGAATGAACTTGATTTTGATTAATTGATTTTTGCAAAGTTGTTCTAATCTGACTTGACATGCTCGAGGCATACAAGTCATCATATATGGTATGTGTTATGGCATACATGATCGATCCCATAAGAAAAAATAATATGAGACGTGATTCACTTCTTTTAGCTCAATACTAGAATTAGGACATCAGCTCAATTTCATGCCACACATTATGAGCTGTTTCAATTTTCTTCAAGACGTCATGTACTTTGGCTTATCCTAATGAGTTATCAAGATCTATCTTAACATTTAATATGTGTGTTGTTTCTTCAACTAAAATTGTAACATCCATGGCTCATCTTCGTTTCTTGAAGTTCAAACTCTTTAACGTTACTCATTGAAATAAAAATTCCAGTTACTTCCAGAGACATATCTTATCATCGTTTCTCGAAATTCAAATTCTTTGAACTTTCTTATTGAAACAAAGATCCTAATTACTCCTACCGTCACTAACATTTATATATATATATATATATATATATATATATATATATATATATATATATATGTGTGTGTGTGTGTGTGTGTGTCTGTGTCTGTGTGTGTGTGTGTGGCTTATTTTCGTTTCTCAAAGTTCCAACTCTTTGAACTTTCTCATTGAAACAAGAATCTCAATAACTCCCACTGTCTTCGAAATACCTTATGGTCCGTCTTTGTTTCTCGAAATCCAAAACCTTTGAATTCTTTCATTGAAGCAAAGTGCCCCATCTTGTGAGATGCTTGTTTAGTTCGTAAATGAACTTCATAAGCTTACACATTCTTCACAGCCTATCTTTGTTCGACTATTTGTTAGTTCCCATTCATGTTTGTTATCTTCTTGAAGATTCACTAATACTTACAGTTTTAATGTGAAGTGCTTGATCAATCAAGTTTTCAAACATCCATAGACTGAATCTTAATATCCATGTCCTTCTTCAATCGTGTGGCCTTATAGGGCCTGCCATAGCTTACAATAGATGGCATACTCTGATTACTATCTTCCACTGACTCATATAACCTTAATCTATATGACTAGGTATATTATATCTTCTATTAAGTATATTAGGAAGAGTTAGAGGTATGCCGTCCTCAATAGCTCTTTTAATCTCGAATTGAATGTTAGGACCAACTTTAGGTTCTTCATTGGTTGACTCTTGAATCTTATCAAGATCATTATAGCTCTCACTAATTCTTTTGAATATCATATCCCTCTCTTGGAGGACTGCCCTTCGAGTAACAAACATTTTTTTCTTAGAAGCTTTGTAAAACAATTATCCAAAACACTTTGGGATGTCTAATGACATAACACATCTCTAATCTAAGTGGTAGATTGTCGAGCACTTCACGAAGAACGTGAACCTCATAATCGTAGACTTCAAAATATACTTAGTGAGGGATGAACCCTTACTCTACATTTTAGAGAGTTTTCCATAACCTTCTAAATTGGTACAAGACCAAGGACTATTGTAACACTATTCATGATACAATCCATTAGTTGTTATGTAAAGCATATTTTCACTCATCAAGTATCAAATCAAACAATGAGTTGTTTTTATGTCCCAACACACTCCTAGTAACAGTGTTGGAGACAATTTATGAAAATTTTCTTAATTTTTTAGATGATCGATTTGGTTTTGACTAAGATTCTTACCAAACTTATTAGATCTGCGTATCTTATCATTTTGCCCAGTTGATTCTCAATTTCGTTTCATGAGAACTCTGGACACCTAGAAGGTTCTAATCTCAATGTTGTAATATCCAATTATATATTGATAATGTTAGTAAAATGATTTAAGCCCCTAAATTGTATTTTGGAGCCAAAAAGGGTAAAATAGAAAAAGTGATATTTTAGACTCTTCATGTATTAATGAATTAAGTTCAATATACATTATTGGATAGAATTGCAGGGTTCGTTAATACCTTTGTGTGCATATAAAGATCACTGAAAACGGATTTAAAAATATGAAGTTATGATTATTTGAAGCTGGAATGGAATATGTGAAGACCAGTCACCACATCGTGGTCAAATGTGCAACCCAAACCTATAAAATTAGGTTTTGCTCTGTATTTAAATGCATTGTTACATGCTTTTCATCATTTTTAGCTTCCATATCATTAAGAGCTCCTTAGGAGCATACCCTAACATCCCTTTTCATAGATTGATCTCTTCCACTCTCTCATTTCATCCATGTTCTTGAGTTTTTATTGCTTTTGGGTGGTGTGTTCTTGAAAGACTTGGTTTTGATCCTTTACAACTAAAGAGATTAGCCCTCATTCCTCTTCTGGACCTTGGTACGTTCTAAAGCTTTAATCTTTATTGGGTTCATCTTTAGATCAATGTGTATTTGATGTTAATGTCCATTTTTATGAAGTTATGGTCTCTTTATGGTTTGATCTTGAGAGTTTGGACAACTCTATGATCTTAAATTCATATTAGACTTCAGATCTGACATTTTGAGCCCATAAAGTTGAATTCTTGTAATCATTTCATGTCATGAATTCTTTATTGGTCTTTTAGTCCCTTAAGAAGCTAGGGTTTTAGATACAGTTGATTTGGGATGTTTGAATGGATAAATTTGAGAAAATTATCCATTAAGACATAATTTGGATGTAGATATGAGCTTTAGAGCACTGAAATTAAGGGTTAAGAGCTTAATGGATTAATTTTTTATGGACGTTTACCATGGCACGGTGGGGAGCTTGCCACGACACGGTGATCAAGGGGATTGGTCGTGATGCGGTGTGTTGGGTTTTTATTCAAAAATTAGTTTCAAAAACATAATATTTAGCAATGGAAGACTTTATGATTTGAATAACATAAAACAAGTTTATACCCCACCAAGGATCTACTTACAAAGTTTGGAAAGAAAAACAAGCACGAAAGAAGAAGATGAAGAAATGACAACCTTTGTAGTTCTTTGGATCCTCTTGGGAGGCTTGAATGTTGATGAAGCATGATGAACTTAAGAGACGCCAACAATAACTCAATTTGATATAGAATGCTAGTTTTTTTGTATAAAACTTTTAAGACTCTTAGGATTTATGTTCTTATCAAAATAAGTACATAAAGATGCAAGTAATCTTCAAGACTTTTTGAGGAAAAGAGAGAGAACCCACATGCACAAGCATGTTACGGTTTTCATGCATGAAGTCTAAAGAATGAAAGCCTTTTTCTCATTCATATAAGATACACAATATTCATGAGTCTTTAACCATTAAGCACCCATGCTTATACTAGCTAGATTTTGTCCCCCGTGATTCTTAAGACAATCCATACCTTTTTATTTAAATAATCAAAAGGCATGTCTTCCTTTTGTCTAGCGGAATTTAAAAAATAGGAACAAAGAAGAGGACAAAAGCTTTTATATTTTGTAAACAAAGTTTATAAAATATAAACTTTTAACTTTTTGGTAAAAGACAAAAGAATTAATCTAGTCCAAAATGTTGTGCATGACTTATTAATTCATACCATATGAATTATGTAATATTACTTGCTAATAAAAAAAATTATTTCCTCGAAATAAATAATTTCCAATTTAATTATAAGAGTTTATTAAATATTCATTAAAACCAATTTCTAATAAATAATCAATTATATCAAGTTGTTGTTAGTGTGACCTATTAGTATCATATGTTAATTAGCAATATCACTTTAATATGATTCATGAGCATACAAGATCTTTCAATCTCGCACTTGCAAAATATTCATATTAGACAGTAGTGAACGTCTAACAACATTTCACTGCCCCCATTAACATACAACTTCGTGCCATTTTATCAATGCCCAATTCCCCAAAAGCTCCAAGCTACAGTTTGTATATAAGGTAAATTTATCAATTAGCCCTTTGTCACAGACATCATGTTAAACATGAGACATGGATTGCGATTAATCTCATTAGGTGTTCAACTTTTGGAAAGGCGCATTAGATGTCTAACTCTCAAGACATAAGAGGAACAAATCCAATCTTGACTACATAAGCCTCTTGCATAATTTATACCATACCAGAAAATGGCTTTTATAACTGCCCGGTTAAGGACCAGTGTTTGACCATATCTAAGCATAGTACTCCTTACACTTAAGTCCCACTATGTCTCTCAGGTGTTAAGGATACAAAGATAGTGTAGAATTGATAATCGAGTATTAAACAAATCAGAGTAAATCAAATGTAATTTGAACACGAGAAGTAAATATAATCTGGTTTTCAGCTCTATTACTTCCGATGAACACGAGTACAAAGATGATAGTAAAAAGGGTGAACTATTACAATCACTCTCAAACTCTTTACTATCTACTCAATGCTCAGTCCCTATTTATAGGAAACAGGAAGTACAAAAAATACTAAGGCTTAGACGTTAAGCTTCGAACATACAAGACACCTTAGTAAATACATAACAAAACATACGAAGTGAACAAATCATACGGAGAGTACAAAATAACAGACTTCGATTGTTTACAATATATTTCGACCCTACAATCTCCCCCTTTGTAAACAAGTCGAACTTCTCAAGTTGAGAGAATCTGTGCAGCAAACAACATCACTCTTCGTATCTCTGTATACCATGAGATAATCTTCTTCAATTCCTTCTTATCTCCAAGATTTTTTTCGAACAGTTATTCATACGAACAATGAAGTTCGTATACTGGGATGTAGTTTACCTCTCCACTTCACTTGCTTGGAATAAGAATCTTTTGGCCTTTCCATTCTCATCCTTTCCTGCGAACACCAAACCAAACAGTTTCAAACAAATTTCTCCATCAGCATATTTCTTCAACTCAGGTTGAGTCTTCGTAACTTCCATAGGGACTTTCACTTCCAACCCCTTTGTAGTAGCCAACTCCACATCAGTTAGGGCCAAACACTCATAGTAATTATCTATGAATATTTTGATGTGGGCAAGACCAAGTCTAAACACTTCTGGGTCCGTTCCTTGAAGATACGAAGCATTCTTATCTTTCAAAAGCAATGCAACTTGTATAAGATCATACAAGTTCATTAAAGGAAAATCTACAACTGAGAAATCACAGGATTGACCATTCGCCCTTGTAACATGAAAACGAAAATTTTTCATCATGTTTTCAAACAGAACATCCTTCGTAATACCGATCACCTTCTTTATCTTCACCAAGGACCATATCTCCTCTGGAACTTTCCTAAGAACAACATGAAACCTAAGTTTCATATAAGTGTAGTCATCATCATTATCAAACTTTTCAGCAGTTCTGTATTGATCCATAATGAACATCATCTCATTAACAGGGAAATCCAGTTGGTTCATGTCTAAATTAGCAATAGCATAGCTTTGTTTCGGCTTCTTCAGAAAGGTATACATATGATTATATGGAACTTTCGCTTCAATCGTTTCATAGTTGTAATGCTTGCTTGGATCACCCTTGTTCATTCCAGGTGGATCATTTGCAAGAAGTCTCAAAATACTCTGAATCACCCTTTGTTTCTCCATTTCAGGTTCGACTTCTGCTTTCTTTTCTTCTTTTGACTTCTCGACAACAATTGTTTTCCCTTTGTCTTGTTTTGAAGAGTCATCCACAACCTTCGTTTTTTTTGAACTACTACCACCTTCACCAGAAGTATTAATCACAATGCCTTTGGCAATTGGCTTTGTAGTTACAACTGTCGAAGTCACCGGAGCAGCAGTCGAAACAGTTGGCTTTGTTGGAATTTTAGTTGAAAAAACTTTTCCAACAACCTTAACACTTTCATGCGAAACTCCCTCACCAACCTTTCTTTCTCCCCCTTGCACCCCTGTGAAAACAGGCGGGGCATCCGTTGGTAACAAATTCGAAATTTTGGACAATGGAGCTAACTGTTTGTGCAGAACAACTTCAAATTGAATAAACTTCTGGGATAAGAATTCAGGAGTAATTAATGGATATGAACTGGACTTCGTGACTAAAGACTTCAACTCAGCCAACTGGGTAGTAATATCAGTGAAACTGTTCGATTCTTGAGTAAGTTGAGGACTCAGTGCTTCGTATAATTTCACAAACTTGGTGACCACATCAGCAATAACATCCATTTTCTGATTAAGAGAAACAAAATCACGTTGCACTACTTCAATTTCTTTGGTCATATCTGTTCGAAGTTCTTGAATCTGTAAATTAACATCCTCCCTTACCTTCTTCACATCTTGAACAAACAATACATGTCGTTCCTTAGCCAACCGGCAAAAATCTTTAACTTCTTCCACAAAATTCGAAGATTGAGCCTTCACCCGTAACTCATTACACTTATCATTTTGGTCCAACTTCTCCATTAGATGTGATTCAGATTCTTTAACCATTCCAGAACATTTGGTAAGCATCCTTACTTCGACAGCTTTTAGCAAACCATCAACCTCCATACTTGACACTGAACTATTTCCCCCCATATCAGCTTAAGATTGAATAATTGAATTCGGCTTCTTGTTAAGAATATTGAATTGCTTCATAGACATTAACATATGATCTGGAAAATTTTCTTCCTCATCATCAAATTCCAAATCATCGAAAGTTCCTCCAAAACCTCCATCATCAGTATCAGTTTCAGGTTTATCAACATGTGTGGGTGGATCAGTAGATTGAGATGAGAAAAGTGTGGTAATTGGATTTTGGATAACAAGCTCAAAAGTAGGTGAATTTGTAGTGTTTGAAACAACAATGATGTAAGGGGGTAAAGAAACATAAGTATCCATGGAAGACAATATAGGAATACCTTGTGTTGATAACGGAAGCACTATATGCGCCTTCACCCATGTTGACATTTACATTCGTATCAGATACGTGTGTAATGATGTCTGAAGTTCGAACCTCCTCAGGAACTGACTTGGTTAACGAAACTTCGGGTGGTATGACCTCAGTCTGCTCAGGAGTCGATGTTGGTTTAGAGATAGTAGCTTCGGGTGTTTCAGAAACTTTCTCACCATCGGACGATTATTCCTCTTGAATAACCAACTTTCGTTTCTTCTTCTTCTTGGAAATATGCTTTGCCACATATTCAGCTCTTCGTTTCTTTAATGAAGGAGAAACAGGAACTGGAACCTCACGAATAAGGACCCCTTGGTGATTAAGATGTGGTTTACGAACCATGGTAGGAGAAAACCTAGAATATCCATCTGTAGACTTTCGTGAACCACGAACTTGTTGCTTTATTCTGTGAAAAACACCTAACTTCGATGGAATTTTTTCCTTATCTTGATCATCAACAACAGGCTCAACAACCTTTGTCACAACATGCGAAACTTTTTCCTCAGTTGTAGACTGTTTCTTTGGAGACTTCTTTGGCTTGGGTTCTGGCACAGGCTTCTCAGGAGTATCCTTTGCATCCTTTTTCGAATGTTTCGATTTCTTAGAAGGACCAGCATCCTCTTTTAATAACAACTTTCCTGTTTCATCATCAGGATTAACAGACTTTAAATACTCAACTAATACCGAGTTGGTTGGATCAACCCGTTTTAACATTGCATCAGGAATTCTAGCAATGTTCGAAAACAGCTCAGCATCATCCGAAACCTCCTTTGGAAAATGATACTTCAAGAATTCAACTTTCTCTTCATCTGCTGGTACTGCAATCCCTTCCTTTTCATAGACATAACGAAGAATCAAACTCCAGTATCTTGCACAAGATATGCCTTGAACCACATTGGTGTTCTCCACACTTTTCTGAAACTCCTTCCACATCTGAGTAGAATAATCAACTGGAATATCATAGTACAGACCAGCAACCATGGCATACACTTCCATTCTCCCTTTATCCAATCCAACACTGCGACCAGTCAAGCAGCGAAGAAAAATACCAAATAAGAAATTCCAAATACTTGGAAGTCCAGACTTCTTGAAATCACTGATCTTGGTGAGTGGGGGTTGATGACCCATCTCATTGAACATATATATGACTTGAGCAAACGAAAGTTCAGTGTATGGTGGAGAATTAGGAATTTCAAGAATCTGACAGAATAACTTCTTGGACAATCGAACCTTCTTATCGGTTACCAGATTAAACGTAATGACATCCAGAGCTTTGCTGTATGATGCAGTAGATCCTGCTATGGATAGCCAGGATAGAGGAACAACAAACGAGTTGAACATGGCAGTAGAAAGAACAGAGCTTTTCAATACGACAATCAACATCTCCAACTCTTGTAGATACAGTGAAACATCCCCCTCGACTTGATAATTAGTGCTTTGAATCTTCATAATCGGTTGGGAAGTAATATCTTCAGTTGTTTAGGATGCAGAATCAACACCAGCAGGAGCAGCCATGATTAGGGTTTTGAAGCATTGAAGAACAGAGACAATTTAGGAATTTTTCTTTTGTAAGCGTAAACTGATAAAGAATCCTTGAATCCCCTTTTATATGTAACCCTGGAATTTTGAATTTAACGCGGGATAAGCATTAAAGGAGATCTGACGTGATACCTTGAAACTCGCATCACTCTGCTGATAAAGTAGCCATGCGTCAAAAAGTAACTGTCACATCATCTTGAAACCCGGACTGAATACAAAACGTCTTGTCAAACAGTCTGTTCGTTTATCCTAATAGAATTGTAACCGTCATGAACCTTCGGATGGAGGTAAGGCTCTTTCTTCTTTGGGTTTAAAGACAAAGTCATTTGCCAGATTGTTGAAATCATCAGCCTGAGTTGGTAATACTCAGAGCCTCAAGGATTTTGTGAGTGCAGTGTGCCAAAGATAAGATAAGAAGCAAATTTAATGAAAAATTTGGATCTATGATGTCGAAAAACAAATTTTCGACACAAAAGCAGTAAGACCCCGGGCAAAGGTTACTTCGTGAATTATCAAGAGAGATAATCAACTGCTTGTGTATGTTCTTGTGAATTTCAACCGAATACTTATAGAGAAGTATCGAAGGGCTTCTTTTGCAAGGCTTCATGGGTGGTTTACAATTTCGTTACATATCAACCTAAACATAAGGTGAGTAATTGTAACCGAAATTACCTGTTTGACCAGTGTAGTCATTGACAAGTATGCTTTGAATTATTTTGGATGTGACTTAGAAAGAAAGTGAAACTCACACTGAAATCATATTCAAGAAAATAAAATATGTGTGCTGGATCTTGTTGGGTAACAAATATCGTGGGATTCGAATATTTGATCAAGACCACTCAAACGAATTGAATATGATTTGGAGTTTTGAAAATTGGTACAGAAACAACTGTTTCGTTAAAACTGGAACATAGTTCCCCGTCAATTCCTTAAATGAGTTCGTAAGAATGGGTTTCACTTTCAACACGGTCTCATGATGTTAGATCATTAACACAAAAGTTTGATATGCCTAAGTCATGATTGGTTTCATCAATTACCTCTCGGACATATGTTATTGTGTGTGAAATGTGTTTGAATTTTGAGATGAAAAAGATTGGTTCACGAAATCAATTGTACCTCTGTTATAATTGGACCAAACAGACAACTCTTAACTCATTTGAGAAGAGTAAGGTAGCTCAGGAGACTAATGTGAATGCAAGCCTGATTGGGAAGAAATTTTCATACGAAAAATTTCATTAAGGCTTTCGAAATCATACATAGAGTTAATAGAGGCTTGGGTCGACATGCTGCAGCATGCTTCTAGGGACAGTCTAACTAGTACAAAGTTGTCGAAATTTTTACCTTCCCATAGAAATGCAAGCATGACCCCTGTAGACCTTTCGTGAATGTTGTACAAATGAAAGACAAAGAACAAAATAACAAAATTTTTTTTGATATTTTTGATTTTTCGAAAAGAAAGAAAATATTTTTGTGTTTTTGTAAGTTTTTCGAAAAAGAAAACAATTAACAAAAGAAAATCTTTTTGGAATTTTTGATTTTTCGAAAATTAAATGTCAAAAATAAAATCTTTTTGAAGTTTTTGATTTTTCGAAAATAAAATGACAAAACAAAAACAAAATCTTTTTGAAGTTTTTGATTTTTCGAAAATAAAACTATCTTACAAACTAACGATAATTTGAAAAACTAACGAAAAATTGACAAACTAACGAAAATTTGACAAACTAATGAAAATTTGTACCCCAAAACCAAAATCCACAATGAGTCGAATTCGAAGCATGTCGAAGCGCTGAATGTGAACAGTAACCTCTGAATTGTTAATACTATCAGCCTCTAAATGAACCATTATGGCCTCTGAATCGACACATTTATATAACACTTCTTTGTCATACATTCGAAATCATTCCTCGAACTGAACTTGCTTCGATCATTCCCAAACCTGTTAAAATTCGAACAAATGATTTTTCATCCAAAGCTTTTGTAAAAATATCAGCAAGCCGATCAGTTGTTTTTACAAAATGGACTTCAATGTTGCCATCTTCCACATGATTTTTGATAAAATGATAACGAAGAGCAATATGTTTTGTTTTCGAATGTTGTACTGGATTATGACAAATGCGTATAGCACTTTGTGAATCACAGTATAATGGAATCTTTTTCATATTAATGGCATAATCTTGCAACTGACTCTGGATCCAAATAATTTGTGAAGTACAAGCAGCAAATTTAACATATTCAGCTTCAGCAGTAGAAATCGAAACACACGTTTGCTTCTTCGACTGCCAACTAACCAACTTTCCATCCAGAAATTGACATCCACCACTTGTGCTTTTTCGATCTAAAGAACATCCTCCTAGATCTGCATCTGAAAATGCCTGAATAAAAAATCCTGATTCCAAAGGATACCACAATCCTAACGAAATTGTTCCCTTGAGATAACGAAAGATATTTTTCACAGCCGTTAAGTGTGGTTCTCGTGGATTTGCTTGATACCTAGCACAATTACATACAGAAAACATGATATCAGGTCTACTTGCAGTAAGATAAAGCAATGAACCTATCATACTCCTGTATAAGGTAAGATCAACCGCAGGCGTTTCTAACGAAGGTGACAGCCTTGTTCCAACCGCCATTGGTACTCTTAACTTCGTGCTATTTGTCATACCAAATTTTTCGAGCAAAATCCTTGTATATTTTTCCTGATTGATGAAAATGCCTTCTCTGTTTTGATGAATGTTTAAACCCATAAAATTATTGATTTTACACATCATGCTCATTTTGAATTGGCTTTTCATCAAATTTTCGAATTCACTAGACAAAGCAGGGTCAGTCGAGCCAAAAATAATATCATCGACATAAATTTGAACAAGCATTAGATGATTCCCAACTTTCTTTCGAAATAACGTGGGGTCAACTGATCCTTGTTTAAATTTCGATTGTTTTAAAAAACTGGTAAGAGTTGCATACCATGCTCGAGGTGCTTGTTTTAACCCATAGACTGCTTTATCTAATATATACACATGATTAGGATATTCTTTATTCACAAAACCTGGAGGTTGTTCCACATACACAGTTTCTTCCATCTCTCCGTTCAAAAATGCACACTTCACATCCATTTGATAGACATCAAAGTCTTTGTGAGCTGCATAAGCCAAGAATATTCGAACAGCCTCGAGTCTTGCGACAGTGGCAAAAGTTTCTTCATAATCTATACCTTCTTATTGTGAATATCCTTTAACAACTAGTCGTGCTTTATTTCGAACGATATTTCCATCCTTGTCGGTTTATTTTTGAAAATCCATTTTAATCTGACAATGGAAACATCTTTTGGCTTTGGAATCAATCTCCAAACCTTGTTTCTCTCGAATTCAGCCAGTTCAGATTGCATTGCAACAACCCAATCAGAGCATTCCATTGCAACCTTAGTAGTCTTTGGTTTAATTTTCGAGATAAAAACATTAAACATGCAAAATTCTTAATGAGTATTCAGTACCTCATTCTTTGCACGAATTTGAGCTCTCGTCAAAACTCCATCTTGTGGATTTCCAATGACTTGCTCTTTTGGATGATTGCTTGTCCACTTTTCCAATGGTAGATATGCTGGATCAAAGTCTAAAGGTGCATCTTCGTACATATCTCCATTTTCGGATCCTGCAACAGAAAAACTATCATTTAGATCATGATATTCATCATTTTGATCAAGATTTATTGTTTCAGTCTCATTGTGCTCCCCCTCAACATAATTGTTATCCTGATGCTCTCCCTCGAAACGTTCATGTACATTGCTATTCTCCCCCTCGAAAGGATGCTCCCCCTCAACATTCGAAGGATTAGTCAAGTGCTCCCCCTCCACTTGAGCATCTAGCATTCTTTCGCCATTAGCAGATGTCTCTGAGGTGATTATCGATTCATCAGAATATTTCGAAGATTCAGTATTTCGATTATCAGCAGCATGTATTTCAGCATCAACAGCCCTGTCTGGAACACCAAAAATTAAATCATAATCAAAGTCAGATGAATTAGATTCTTCAGTTTCATCAGTTGATTCATTACGAATTGGTTTTTGTTCAAACTGTTTTTCAACTTGTTTCACGAAATAATCATCAAAAGTTAGATTAAACTTTTCTTCGATTTTACGCGTTCGTTTATTTAACACTTTGTATGCAACCGAATTTGTCGAATATCCCAAAAATATTCCTTCATCAGCCTTGGCTTGAAATTTCGAAAGGCTATCTTTGAGATTCATTATAAAACACCTACAACCAAAAATATGAAAGAATTTGACATTAGGTTTTCGGTTATTGATGATTTCATACAGAGTGATATTGAATCGACGATGAATGAAAGATCGATTTTGAGTGAAACATGCGGTCGAAACTGCTTCTGCCCATAGATATTGAGGAAGATTCACATATGTCAACATAGTTCTTGCTGCTTCGCAAAGGGACCTATTTCTTCTTTCGACCACACCATTTTGCTGAGGTGTATAGGGCGAATAAAAGTTATGCGAAATTCCTTTTTCGGTTAAGTACGAATCCAACACTTTGTTCTTAAAATCAGACCCATTATCACTTTTGATCTTTCGAACGTTTTTTCTTCAGACTTATTTCAATT
This sequence comes from Lactuca virosa, assembly GCF_052849685.1. Classification (NCBI taxonomy): domain Eukaryota; kingdom Viridiplantae; phylum Streptophyta; class Magnoliopsida; order Asterales; family Asteraceae; genus Lactuca; species Lactuca virosa. Next base: position 120,486,606 of record NC_136430.1, on the reverse strand, counting down.
TTCTTTATAAACTCGATCATTTTTTGAGCGACATCAGATTTGAACCTGAGAAAATACACCCAAGTGAATCGTGAAAAATCATCAACAATAACCAAAACGTATCGTTTCTTGTTGAGTGTTTCAACAGTGGATGGTCCACAAAGGTCAATATGAATAAGTTCCAACGGTTCAACAATTTTCGAATCTATGACAATTGGATGTGCTTTGCGATGTTGTTTTCCTTGTTCACAAGCTGCACACAAAGTATCATTATCAAATTTTAGTACTGGTAAACCTCGAACAAGATCATCAACTACCAATTTATTTAAATTTCGAAAGTTTTAATGTGATAAACGTCGATGCCATAACCAGCTGACATCTGAGGAGGCTTTCTAAAGTAAACACACTGAGGGTTTCCCGATGATTGGTTTGATATCAAGAGTAAACATGTCACCATGTCGTTTGGACTTGAGCAAAACTTTGTTAGTTTCAACATTCGAAATGATGCTGCCTTCTTCGTTAAACACCACTTGATTGTCAGTGCCCACAACAAGTTGTGAAACACTTATCAAGTTATGTTGAAGACCTTCTACATAGGTAACACGATTAACAGTGAACTTCCCATTTGTGACTTTGCCATATCCTTTCACTTGACATTTCTGATTGTTCCCAAACTTCACAACTCCAGCATTTTCCAAACTGCGATAATCTCTTAAATTTTCCTTTCGACCAGTCATGTGACGAGAGCAACCACTATCAACGTACCATTTCTCATCATATTGCTCGTCACATAATACCTGCATTTAATGAAAGAATTTAGGTACCCAAGGCTGTTTGGGTCCTTGGTTATTAGCTTTGAAAACCGAATGAAATGAAGAACCTAAAACCCAATTACAAACTTTTGATTTGAAAGTATCAATTAAGTCAACATCATTGGGTAAAAGAGCATAAATATAAGTTTTCGAAGGTTTAGATTTGTCACTGACATTCGCCTTTTTGTTCTCAGTTTGGTTTGCAACTGGTTTATCTTTCGAAACTGGTTTCCATGTTTTCACCGGAATATTTGAATCTTTGGAAGAGAAACTTCCGTTTGACGAACCATTCAAATATTGCTCATATGCGTCGTGAATCTGTTGTTGGGAATACTTACGAGATTGAAACATCTTCCCTTGGCCTTCAAGACAATGATCGATATTCTTCACACTTGACGAACCCTTTGTGTATGACACTTTCGAATTATGCTTCCCAGATGGATTTGGAAAATTCGGTTTTTGTGGAACGAAATCAACATTTGACTTACGACGAAATGCCATAGCATATCTACTTCCAAAATTATTTCCAACGCTTGTATTTTGAGAAAATCGATTATGAAATTTTCGTTTTTGAGAAAATCTTTGTTGTTGAATAGAAGAAAATTGTTTTGTTGAGGGTTGATTTTGAAATCTCTTTGATATGTTTTTGACATTTGTGGAAAACGTTGTATTTTGAACTTTCAAAGAGTTTGTTTTTGAATAAAATTCAGATTTTGTGTTGTTTGATTGAGCGGGATTTTTCTTTTGGTCTGAATAAGATGCTGAATTTGAAGACTTGTTCTCAACAGATTTAGTCTTTATGTTTTCAGACGTTTTCAATGTCAAACCATTTTGTTTCTTTCGAGACTCAACAGTTTGCCATAAAATTTTCTTTCGTGCTTGTCTTTTTGAAATTTCATTTTATTTTGAAAACTTGTCTATTTGTTCTTTAAATTATTTTGAATTTAATTTGATAACACTTTCATTTTCCACAACAACTTGTTTTGAAACTTCTTTCTCAGCTTTTTGTTTTTCAACCCATTTTCGTTGAGGTTTTTGTCTTTCAAAAACATACGGATTCTTTGTTAGATTATTTTCGACAGTACTTTGATTTGAAAAGAATCCTTTGTCTGATGTTTTCTTGTTGTCATCTTCGACCATTTTGGTAAACTCTGGTTTGATGTTTTCAACATTTCCAGTAGTGACAAACACTTGATTTGGAAAAACAACATCATCTGTACACTTGAAATTTGGATACACCATTGATTTGTTTCCAAATAATGGGCTCCTTTTCCAGACATAACTTTATTGAAATTTTCAGTGTCTCCATACACTTGATCAACAACAACTCGTGGAATGTTTGTTTCGTTTGAAACTGGCTTTTCAGTCTTAGATTTGTTCGAAACATGTTCTTCATCCTCATCATCACTACTATCTGTTTGACTATCTCTGACACTCACATTGTTGAAATCACAAACTTTGGAAGTTGAGGGTTTGTCAGTGTCATTCTTAACCAACGAATCATTACATTTTTCGTTTCCTTTAGACGTAGATGTGACATTAATGACAGACAACTATGAACAATCGACACTTTCCTCTTCCTCAATTTCACTGATTTCGCTGAAACTATCAGAATTATCATCAACATCAACGAACTTGGATTGAGAGTCAAGTTTCGAATTCTCAGTTCTTTTCAAAATTTTGATTTGTTCATTCTTGGTTAAGGTATCATTCACAATCTCAACAAGTTCATCAGCATTCAAGTATTCATCTATCTTAACAATACCATAAGCAAATCGATTATCAGGTACTTTATCGAATTCTGCTATGGTTTTCTTACAATCATAAGACATGCTATCAATTTTCTCTCTTTCGAAAGCAAGAAAAGGTAATAACTTCCTATGTTGTTCTTTGCTTATATCAGACGAATGATGCAAAGCAGTCAATTTAACATATAAACGTTTCACAGAATTACAGTAAATGTTTCTTTGTGCTAATAACATTTTAACATCACTACTTAAAGTATCCCTATCACACGTAATATTTGTGATATGTAATTCCAGATACTCTATTCTGCTGAGTTTCGAATCTAACAATTTTTGTGTCTCTTGCAATTGGATGTTTAATTTCTTAGCTTCGTTACTAGCAGACACCACAATTGAATCAAAGTAAGCAATAGTATCATCAAATGCAATTATTTCAGAATCATAAGCTTGTAAAGGAATGTTAAAAGACTGAAGAATAGCACGTACCTTGGTTTTCATTGGAGATTTATCAGCACTTTTGGTCATGAAGCAATAACCAATCACCTCTTCGTCAGAATCTTCCTCCAGCTTCGCGTACATCGCTCCATGCGTAGGATTACGCATCTCTTCATCATCAGATCAGGAAGACCAGATCTGATATGTGCCTTCTTCCTCCTGTTCACCTCTAGCCACCAATGATAAGTTTTTCTCCTTCGAACGCACCTCTTCCAATCTCTCCACATAATACGCTTCATCCTTTATCCTATTATTTTTCTCCTCCTTCTTACGAAGCATGCAATCACTTGCTAGATGATTTGCTCCATTGCAATAATGACAGTCAACACCCGAATCTCCTTTCAGTTTCTTCTCGTTCTTGACCTCAGTAACCTTCTCATCCTTCTTTTTAAACTTCTTCTTCTCTTCTCCTGCAGGCTTGTTTACGAAACTTCCTTTTCCCTCATTCTGCTTTATCTTCGGATTAAATGGTTTCTTGAAAAACTTTTTAACTCTATTGTTCGAGTAAAAAGCTATTGCCTCATCATCCGAATTCATTAAAAACCCCTCTTCACCATCAGAATCACCTTTTTCAACAACTTCTTTTTCAGATACTTTTGAAACAAGAGCCAATGGTCCTCCCAGACTGAGCTTCGACTCTTCTGTCATCTCCTTTACTTCACTTTCATGAGTTTTCAGTTGGTTATATAGATCATTCAGAGATGATGTATCAAACTTTGTTGATTCTTCACCATCATGCTAACACTCCTCCATTCCTTACGTAGCCCCATCACGAAGGTGAGATTGAACTCCATAGCTGACCTTGTAATTCCATAACGATTGCATTGATAGATTAGCTCATTAAGATGATCGTAGTAAATTTCAATCGTTTCACCCTCCTTTTGTCTGAATTCTTTCAGCTCCACAAGACATTGCTTACCAGAGTTTATCTTCGTTTTCTCGCTTCCCTGATACTTTTCTTTAAGAGTATTCCAGATATCTTTTGCAGTTTTACAACCACGGGCGTAATTGTAAACAATAGGTGGTAAAGCACCTCTCAACTCTCTCAAACATCATTTTTTGTTGTTCTTTAGCTTTGTGGATTGATCGCCGACTGCAGATGCTGTTCCAGATGATCCAATTTGTTGAACATTTGGTTGAGGTTGAGCAATTCTATTAATGCAGTTCCACAGCTCCTCGTCCAAACCATTCAAATAATCATCCATTCGATCAGCCCACTGATCATAATACTCCGGAATCAACATATGAATCTTCGTAGAAGATCCTAACAGATGAGAGTATGAAGTCATCGTGTTCATGTTGAAATTCACCATGAAAGTACGGATGAGATTTTTCAGAAAAACTTGAAGAAATTTGAATTTGAATGAACAAAACGATCATAAACTTAAAATCAATTACTCGATTATGCAAATCAAGTGTAGAATCAAATCAAAACTGTAGATCAGAGATGATTTTCTGAATCAAACAATGCGGAAACTTTTTGAGATAAACATGCGACTCAAAAACTAAAGATTCAACTGAAAATCAGATCACAGCAATGATTCCTGCTCTGATACCAATTGTAAAATTGATAATCGAGTATTAAACAAATCAGAGTAAATCAAATGCAATTTGAACACGAGAAGTAAATATAATTTGGTTTCAGCTCTATTACTTCCGATGAACACGAGTACAAAGATGATTGTAAAAAGGGTGAACTATTACAATCACTATCAAACTCTTTGCTATTTACTCAATGCTCAGTCCCTGTTTATAGGAAACAGGAAGTACAAAAAATACTAAGGCTTAGACGTTAAGCTTCGAACATACAAGACACCTTAGTAAATATAAAACAAAACATACGAAGTGAACAAATCATACGAAGAGTACAAAATAACAGACTTCGACTGTTTACAATATATTTCGACCCTACAGATAGTACCTTTTAATCAAGTATCATTGATGATAGCGATCCATGAGATTATCTCTATACGGGTCAGTTCAATACTAGTTCTCTGACAAGTATCTATGAAACTTGGTTACAATCCATTGCCTACATTCATCTAGTGAAAGTCAACGAATCCAATTCATATTCGTCTTACTTCATAATTGCTCCAACAATTATAATCGACTATGAACTTTTAGAATAATAAAATTATTCATGGATTGAACATGTATAGAACACAACAAGTATTGATGTTATCATCATATCCCAACATATCAAAACATTATATAATAGTTATTGTTACAATGTTCAAATATCCAAATACTAAATCCAAATCAAAATCCCATTTCTAGATTAATGAAGTCTTACAGCAGAAGTCTGACCATTCATACTTAGCTAAGAAGAAGGACTTTATTAATGGGTTCGACTAAACTTAATTTGTGTGAATTTTGCGAATACTATCATTTCTATATTTGAATTTACTCTAGGTATAATTAAATATCTTGGAGTATATGATTGGTGTTCTTTCATGACATAGAGTCTCTTAGCTCGATTAAGTATACTCTCGAAGTCACAAAGATTTCTATGTGATCCTTGAATGGCAGAAATCAACATAGTTTTTCAATGAGCTCATTCATCCAAACATATTAGATTTCAACTTATAAAGTAGTGTATTCTTATTTTGTAGTAGATTGTGTTATTTTGTTTTGCTTGGACCTCATTCCAACTAAACTTACTCTTCATTTCACAATGAAGTCGTAATCCAATTATAATTCATAATTACATATATTTGTTTAGAAATCAGAATCTTATGTAGCTCTTGTAACATACATGTTTTGAAATCGTGTTTTGTAAATTTTAAAAGTGAATAATATTATGAAATATTATATAATTATGAGTATTGATTTCTAACGGATAGTTTTTACTAGAAATGAAGTAAAATTATGTTTAGAATCATTCAGAATGTTTTGGAAGTCTTATGAGATTTCGAACAAAAGGCAAATATTGAAATTTAACAAGAATATAAATTTTGAAATAAGTAGAATTTTATTATTAAAAGTTGTAAAGAATCTCGTTAGAAACATTTAGGCGAAAACCTCATCGAAATCCGAGTTATAACGAAGAAGTTATGACCAATCAAAGATCCGCGACAAAACCGGCACGACACCGAATGACGGAAAAAGTGAGTTTTTGATAAAATACTTTTTAGCCTTGGTGATCTAAATGAAAGTCGTAGTATTTGTTAAATCGAGAATTTTCATAAAAAGAACATCCAAATCTGACTTCATATGAGGAAGTTATGATTTTTCTAAGTTGCGGAATAGCAGTAGACAACTAAAAACTCGAAATAAAGATCGAGTGAGTTTTAGCCGACAGAACCTAAACGAGAATTTAAGGTCTCGTCAATTGTAGTACAACGGTAAAAACCAGACGAAAACGGACTTCAGATGAAGAAGTTATGAATTTTTAACGGATTTTCCTGTCTCGATCAGTTAAAAATAATAATATTAAAAATAAAGTCAAAATTAGCCAACGAAGTCTAAACGAAAGTTGTAGAGTATATTCCCGCCTACGTGTGCATATAAAAAACGTCAAAAACGGAGCCCGTATGCGAAAGTTATGGATTTTAGAAGTTTGCGACACAAAAATCGAGAAAATCTTGAAATCCGAGAAATTTCGCATGGCTTAGGTTCGGCCACGTCACCCTCGCTCGCTGCTTGCCTCGTGTCCGACCCGATGACTCATCCGATGTGCGGTCCAGCCAAAATCCGATGCGTGTCGCATCCGTGGAGGCGTCCGAAGCGAGCCATGTCGCCCTTCCCTTGCGAGTCGCCCCGTGTCCGAAGCAGGTGAGTCATCCGAAACGCTGGACCAATCCGAAGACGACGCGTGTCCGCCAGCTGCCTTGCCTCGCATGCGCGCCATCTGTCCTCGCCTCGCATCTGACGCCTGGCACCCTCACATGCGAGCCACGTGCCCCCTTCGGTCCGAAGTTCCTCCTATAAATAGGAGGGTGCGAATCCTCCCGGGTAAGTTTGGAAAATTGCCCATTTTCACCCCTTAAACAATATTTTTATCATTTCGACTTCCCCCGAAGCCCCGAGATCATTTTCAACACCCGAAATACGTTCCGAAGTGCCCGAAGAGCCCGAGAAATTTATCTTGTCGTTTTGAAGCTCAACCCTCGCAAGGCCCGGTTTTCAATAAAGCTCCCGGTTTTCAGCGAAGAAAGCTATCTATTATAACGAAGTGTGGCACAAATTACTATTTTAACCCCCGATTTATTCACGGTGAGTTCAATATATAGGAACAATTGTATGTTATGTGTTATATGTGCTATGTGCTTTTCCGTTGTTATTATTTCTGCTATTTATGATAGCAAAGTTATACCTCTGACTATGTGATCAGTGAAAGGACTTAGATTCACGGTGGTATTGGTATGTAGTGTAACATCCTGAAATTCAGGTAAAGTTATTTAACCCTTCTTCTTTTCCCAAGTTGTCAAATTAAGTCCCTTAAGTAAATGTTAGGCTCGTGAGTACGCTGGGCGTACTGAGGAGTACGTTGCGCGTACTCGCGCGCTTAATTTGGACGCGGACTCGTCGGGTACGCTGGGCGTACCCAGGGTTATGCTGGGCGTAGCGAGACCATGTGTAAACCCTAATTTGGGGCTTGTGCACTATAAAAGGAATGCTATGGCCTTGCCCTCAGCCTCTATTCCAGAGAGTGAAACCCTAAAAGAGAGTCCTTCTTCGTTTCTAGCTAGTGTGTTGGTGTTCTAAGCTTCTAAGTGTCATTTCAAGGTGGTGGAAGAGAAGAAGAGGCCATTTTGGAAGCTAGAAGTTTGTGGGAAAGAGTAGATCCGAGCTTTTCAAAGGTTGGAGCTTCTTCCTGAGGTAAAAAGCTCAAAACTTGCCTTGCCATTTGTATTGTGGGTTTTTAGACCAATTTCTAGGGTTTTTGGTCCCAAGGTGGAGACTTTATGAGCAAATGGTCTCCACAAGCCTAGATCTGCCATATTTCAGAGTAAAATGAGTTGTGGGTTTATAAAAATCCAATCTTGGACGTGAATATTGAGCCATGCATGAGATCTAGACTTTATGAGGAAGAAGGAAAGGTGTTAGAGTGATTAAGGACCTTTACAGCCATGCAAAGGCTTAAAGGTCTCGACTTTATGGATTAAGTGGTCTTAGAGAAGTCATATCTAGAGTTTGAGCTTATGTCTTAACCGTTTAAGACCAAAATCCAAGAAAGGCTGAAACTGAGACTTACGTTGGGCGTAAATCTCAGTACGCGCAGCGTAAGGGTCCGAGACCCCGATTCTGGATCGCCGGAGTACGCCCCGCGTACGAGAGCTGGTTCGCACCGCGTACTGTCCCTGTTGACTTTCGTTGACTTTTAGGGTTTTGGTCAACATTTGGACTTTTGGGCCAAGGAGGGGTAAAATGGTCTTTTACCCTTCTGTGGGATTGTAGGAAGGGATTAGTCTAGCCTTGAGAGCCGTTAATGATTAGAAATAATTACTTTATGTGATTAGGCGGGGCTAGGTCGTTGCTTCGAGATTCAGGGATATCGAGCACGTGAGTTACTAGACATCATACGAGGTGAGTCTTCTCACTATACTGTACCTGGAAGGGTACCTATGTGTGACCGGAAGGTCTTGTATACTATGAGATGTATGTGTTATATGCGGTTATGAGATGTATGTGTTATATGCGGTTATGTGATATGTGTGTGCTATGTATGTTATGTATGGTATGGACCGGAAGGTCAAGATGATATGGACCGGAAGGTCAAGATGATATGGACCGGAAGGTCAAGAGGTTACGGACCGGAAGGTCGATACGGGTAGGACCGGAAGGTCTACCGGGATTCTGGACGGAAGTCCCCTGAGACACATGGATCGGAAGATCCTATAGAGTTATGGCCTGGAAAGGCGTATGTGTGGTATGTGGTGTTTTGGGGAACTCACTAAGCATTTATGCTTACAGTTGTTGTGTTATGTGTTGCAGGTACTAGCGAGGATCGCGGGAAGGCGCCGGCATGATCCGTACACACTTATGGAGTTTATGTTATTGAGATTCTGGGACATGTTTTATTATGAGACAGTGAATACATTATGTTTTATGATTATTGTGTGATTGAAAGTATGATTTAAAAATGAAAAATTGTTTTGAAAATTTACGTTGTTACAAGTTGGTATCAGAGCCTTGGTTTGAGGGATTCGGATGCATCTTCGGATGAATCTGAACTCAAACTGAGGAATTGAGAAAGTTTTCATAAAATAAACAATTTTTCTAAAAGAGTAAAAGATTTTGAGAAAGGCAGAAGGAAGCAGTGTGTACGATCAGCCAGCGCCTGAACGGTGATTTCCCAAAATACCCTTACATTATGTGTTATGAGATATGTTATGATATGATATGCATGCTAGAGTAGGCTAGGTATTCATATTAGGACTAGAGTGGCCTGATTTGTGATGCCTTAGCCTAGGAAGGATTTTGCTGCTATGTGATGCTTGAGAGCGAGTAGGTAGCAGTGAGGAGCTGATGAGAGGTCTACCGAAGGGTAGCCTATGCCAGTGAGATATAGAGTACTTGTGATCTGGGATCCAAGGAGGAGGACTTAGGGTGAATACTGATGCGGTGTGGACGGTAGTATAGGGCCCGTACTACTGAAGACACCGGAGCAGTGCGCACTCTAAGTAAGAATCCTTTGGATAGTAGGGAACAAGTAGGGTTGAGTTATCGAGTGCGAGTATACTCGAGCGAGTATCTGATATTATTATGTTGCATTTCAGAGACATCATGGTTGGGACACGTCACAGACCTGAGCCGAGTGGCGTGAGTGACGAGGAGCTTCGTCAGATGATCCACGATGAGGTGGCGGCGGCGATCAGGGCCTAGATTCCGGAGATGTTTGGGTCTATCAAGACCACACTGATTGAGACTTTTGATGAGCGGTACGCCGCGGTGACTGAGGCTGCGGCTGCTGCAGCTACTGCAGCTGTGGCTGCTGCCAGGCCTCAGGGAGGTGACTCGTTGTTGTTTCGGGAGTTCAGCAACACGAAGCCACCAGAGTTTGATGGGACGCAGGATCCGATTGCTGCGATGAGATGGATTTCTGATATCGAGGGATCCTTCTATACGTGTTCATGTCCGGAGCATCTGAGGGTACGGTTCGTGTTGAACCAGCTTCGCTTGGGAGCGAAGGATTGGTGGAAGTTCGTGACGGCGAGCTTCACTCTTGCAGAGATTTCAGCGGTGACCTGGGAGAGGTTCACCACCATGTTCAGAGATGAGTATGTTCCCCCTGTAGAGAGGGAACGGTTGGTTCAAGAGTTCTTGACCCTCAAGCAGGGTACTGATTCGGTTACTGTGGTTACCAGGAAGTTTCACGAGAGGGCGATGTTCTGCCCTGAGTAGGTGTCTACTGAGCAGGCACGCATGAGCTGGTATTTGGGCGTTTTGAGGAGGGATATACGGGAGTTCGTGTCGAACTCGACTTACCGGACATTTGCCGAGCTTCAGGCAAACGCCCGGAAGAGGGAGATTGAGTTGGAGACTCAGGCCCGGGAGGAGGCCGAGTCTCAGAGGATGGATCGGCGGCCGGCACAGTCTCAACCGGCATCCAAGCGGGCCAAGTCCGCCGATACGAGATCTAAAGGCCAGAAGGGCCGCACTTGCGGAAAGTGCGGAAATGGACATGATGGGGTTTGTCGATCGGGTGCTTGCTACAAATGTGGCAAGGAGGGGCATATCGCCAAGGATTGCCCCAAGGGATTTATGGTTTGCTTTCATTGCACCCAGACTGGCCATCGGAAGGCCGAGTGCCCGCAGCTACATCAGGGATCTGCACCTGCTTCTAGGGCTACCGAGATTCGGCTAGTGAAGGCCGAGGCACCGAAGGCTCGTGGGAGAGCTTTCCAGTTGACAGCGGAGGAGGTCCGCGCAGCGCCCGATGTTGTGGCTGGTACGTATTCTTTATTTATTTATGTTGAGATGAGATATTGTGCTTATATTATGATATGCGTAGGTACTTTTCTTGTGAGTTATGTACCTGCCTTAGTGTTATTTGACTCGGGTGCGAGTAGATCATTTGTGTCGATGGCGTTTAGTCGGCACATCAGTAGCAGACGAGAGGCGTTGAGTCGACCTCTGCGAGTTTCCATAGCCGACGAGCGAACGGTGTATGCTACGGATGTGATACGAGGATGTGTACTCGAGATCTTTGGTGTTGAGTTTCCGGTAGATCTGGTCCCGATAGCGATGGGGGACGTGTGTGTCATAGTGGGCATGGATTGGTTGAGCCGATTTGGAGCTGTTATAGACTGCGAGCGACAGTTGGTGACGATACGAGACCCTAGTGGGGGAGTACTTACGGTGTACGGCGAGGGTACTCGTTCTGGGTCAGCGTTTTGTTCGGCTGCCAGAGCGAGACAGAGTTTACAGCAGGGCTGCAGCGGGTTTGTAGCCTATGTGATGGACACACGAGGGGCCGATGAGGGGCCAAGTTCGGTGGATGACGTTCCAATAGTGCGCGAGTTCCCGGATGTTTTTCCCGAGGAGTTGTCGGGTGTGCCTCCCGAGAGGCAGGTAGAGTTCCGTATTGATTTGGTTCCGGGGGCAGCGCCTATCGCCAAGGCGCCTTATCGCCTCGCGCCGCCAGAGATGCAGGAGTTATCCTCGCAGCTTCAGGAGCTGCTGGGGAAGGGGTTTATTCGACCGAGTAGCTCGCCATGGGGAGCGCCGGTCCTTTTTGTCAAGAAAAAGGATGGTTCATACCGGATATGTATTGATTACCGGAAGTTGAACAAGTTGACGGTCAAGAACCGTTACCCATTACCGAGGATCGACGATTAGTTCGATCAGTTGCAGGGAGCGTCTTGGTTCTCCAAGATTGATCTGAGGTCTGGGTATCATCAGATGAGAGTGCGTGATGAGGATATCCAGAAGACGACATTCAGGACTCGTTATGGGCATTACGAGTTCGTAGTGATGCCTTTCGGGCTCACCAATGCACCAGCAGCGTTCATGGATCTCATGAACAGGGTGTGTAGACCGATGTTGGATCGTTCGGTGATCGTGTTCATCGACGACATACTGGTGTATTCGAGATCTAGAGAGCAGCACGAGGAGCATCTGAGAGAAATTCTCAGGGTATTGAGGACGGAGAGGCTTTATGCCAAATTCTCCAAGTGCGAGTTCTGGTTACGGGAGGTCCAGTTTTTGGGGCATCTCGTCAACTAGGATGGGATTTTGGTCGATCCGGCCAAGATTGAGGCGGTTATGAGTTGGGAGGTGCCGAGATCTCCCACCGAGATCAGGAGTTTTTTGGGATTGGCCGGCTACTATCGGAGATTTATCAGGGATTTCTCCAAGATCGTCGTGCCTCTCACCAGGTTGACCCGGAAGGGTGTTGCTTTTTCATGGGGTCCGGAGCAGCAGACCTCGTTTGAGACACTTTGCCAGAGACTATGCGAAACCCCTGTGTTAGCCCTCCCGGAAGGGATGGAGGATTTTGTGGTGTATTGTGACGCATCGATATCGGGGTTGGGTGCGGTGCTTATGCAGAGAGGGCATGTGATAGCGTATGCATCGAGGCAGCTGAAGCCTCATGAGACGAGGTATCCCACCCACGATCTGCAGTTGGGGGCAGTGGTGTTTGCCCTCAAGATATGGCGTCACTACTTATATGGGGTTCGGTGTACCATATACACGGACCACAAGAGCTTGAAGTATTTGATGGATCAGCCCAATCTGAATATGCGTCAGAGGAGATGGTTGGACATGGTAAAGGATTACGATTGTGAGATCCTGTACCACCCGGGCAAAGCTAATGTTGTAGCTGATGCGCTGAGTCGTAGGGCGGACAGTGCCCCGATTCGAGGTACTTATATGAGATTGACAGTGATGACTCCGGTGTTGGACACCATTCGGGAGGCCCAGGCAGAGGCCGTGATACCGGAGAACCGCAGGGGGGAGCGGGTGATCGGGCAGGTGTCCGAGTTCGTTACCGATAGCCGAGGGCTAATGACCTTTCAAGGTCGGATTTGGGTGCCGTACACAGGCGGGGCACGTACCATTCTGATGGAGGAGGCGCATAGATCGAGGTTCTCGATCCATCCCGGGGCCACAAAGATGTATTTGGACTTGTAGAAGGATTATTGGTGGCCCTGTATGAAGAGGGATGTCGCGTGGTTTGTCAAGAGGTGCTTGACCTGTCACAAGGTTAAGGCCGAGCACCAGCGTCCGCATGGCAAGTTGCAGCCGCTTGAGGTTCCCCAGTGGAAGTGGGAATAGACTTCCATGGATTTCATCACCAAATTGCCGAGGACCGCGAGGGGTGTCGATGCAATTTGGGTGATCGTAGACCGGCTGACGAAGAGCGCGCATTTTCTTGCTATCAGCGAGAGCTCTTCCGCTGAGAGGTTGGCAGAGTTGTATGTGAGGGAGGTGGTATCGCGTCATGGAGTACCGATCTCGATTGTGTCAGATCGAGATGTACGTTTCACTTCCAGGTTCTGGAAGAAGTTCCACGAGGAGTTGGGTACGAGGTTGCATTTCAGTACCGCCTACCACCCCCAGACGGACGGACAGAGTGAGCGGACGATTCAGACGCTCGAGGACATGCTCCGAGCATGTGTGTTGGACTTCGGGGGGAAGTTGGGACACGTATTTGCCGTTGGCTGAGTTTTCCTACAACAACATCCACCATTCTAGTATTGGTATGCCTCCCTTCGAGTTGTTGTATGGGAGGAGGTGTCGGACTCCCATTTTTTGGGGAGAGGTAGGGCAGCGCGTGATGGGTAGCACTGAGATAGTGCTTCAGACGACTGAGCATATACAGCAAGTTAGGCAGAGGTTGTTGACGGCCCAGAGTCGCCAGAAGAGTTATGCGGATAGGCGACGATCCGAGCTTGAGTTTCAGGTGGGAGACTTTGTACTCCTGAAGGTGTCTCCTTGGAAAGGAGTGATCCGATACAGGAAGAGGGGCAAGGTGGGGCCCCGGTACATTGGTCCGTTCAGGGTGACCGCGAGGGTGGGCAGGGTAGCGTATCGTTTGGAGCTACCTGCGGAGTTGAGCCAGATGCATGATACCTTCCACATGTCTCAGTTGAGGAAGTGTATTGCCGACGAGACGGCAGTGGTACCGCTAGAAGACATTCAGGTGGATGCGAGCCTGAATTATGTTGAGAGGCCGATCGCGATTGTGGATCGAAAGATCAAGGTTCTGAGGAACAAGGAGGTGCCCTTGGTTCAGGTCCAGTGGCAACATTGGAGAGGGTCCGAGCTGACTTGGGAGCCGGAGTCGGAGATGCGGGGGCAGCATCCAGAATTGTTTTTGACATGAGACTTCGAGGGCGAAGTCTGGTTCTAGTGGGGGAGAATCGTAACATCCCGAAATTCAGGTAAAGCTATTTAACCCTTCTTCTTTTCCCAAGTTGTCAAATTAAGTCCCTTAAGTAAATGTTAGGCTCGGGAGTACGCTGGGCATAGTGAGGAGTACGCTGCGCGTACTCGCGCGCTTAATTTGGACGCGGACTCGCCGGGTATGCTGGGCGTACCCAGGGTTACGCTGGGCATAGCGACCCAGGTGTAAACCCTAATTTGGGGCTTGTGCACTATAAAAGGAATGCTATGGCCTTGACCTCAGCCTCCATTCCAGAGAGTGAAACCCTAAAAGAGAGTCCTCCTTCATTTCTAGCTAGTGTCTTGGTGTTCTAAGCTTCTAAGTGTCATTTCAAGGTGGTGGAAGAGAAGAAGAGGCCATTTTGGAAGCTAGAAGTTTGTGGGAAAGAGTAGATCCGAGCTTTTCAAAGGTTGGAGCTTCTTCCTGAGGTAAAAAGCTCAAAACTTGCCTTGCCATTTGTATTGTGGTTTTTTGGACCAATTTCTAGGGTTTTTGGTCCCAAGGTGGAGACTTTATGAGCAAATGGTCTCCATAAGCCTAGATCTGCCATATTTCAGAGTAAAATGAGTTGTGGGTTCATAAAAATCCAATCTTGGACGTGAATATTGAGCTATGCATGAGATCTAGACTTTATGAGGAAGAAGGAAAGGTGTTAGAGTGATTAAGGACCTTTACAGCCATGCAAAGGCTTAAAGGTATCGACTTTATGGATTAAGTGGTCTTAGAGAAGTCAGATCTAGATTTTGAGCTTATGTCTTAACCGTTTAAGACCAAAATCCAAGAAAGGCTGAAACTGAGACTTACGCTGGGCGTAAATCTCAGTACGCGCAGCGTAAGGGTCCGAGACCCCAATTCTGGATCGCCGGAGTACGCCCCGCGTACAAGAGCTGGTACGCGCCGCGTACTGCCCCTGTTGACTTTCGTTGACTTTTTAGGGTTTTGGTCAACATTTGGACTTTTGGGTCAAGGAGGGGTAAAATGGTCTTTTACCCTTCTGTGGGATTGTAGGAAGGGATTAGTCTAGCCTTGAGAGCTGTTAATGATTAGAAATAATTACTTTATGTGATTAGGTGGGGCTAGGTCGTTGCTTCGAGATTCAGGGATATCGAGCACGTGAGTTAATAGACATCATACGAGGTGAGTCTTCTGACTATACTGTACCTGGAAGGGTACCTATGTGTGACCGGAAGGTCTTGTATGTTATGAGATGTATGTGCTATATGCGGTTATGAGATGTATGTCCTATATGCGGTTATGTGATATGTGTGTGCTATGTATGTTATGTATGGTATGGACCGGAAGGTCAAGATGATATGGACCGGAAGGTCAAGATGATATGGACCGGAAGGTCAAGAGGTTACGGATCGGAAGGTCGATACGGGTAGGACCGGAAGGTCTACCGGGATTCGGGACGGAAGTCCCCTGAGAGACATGGATCGGAAGATCCTATAGAGTTATGGCCTGGAAAGGCGTATGTGTGGTATGTGGTATTTTAGGGAACTCACTAAGAATTTATGCTTACAGTTGTTGTGTTATGTGTTTCAGGTACTAGCGAGGATCGGGGGAAGGCACCGGCATGATCCGTACACACTTATGGAGTTTATGTTATTGAGATTATGGGACATGTTTTATTATGAGACAGTGAATACATTATGTTTTATGATTATTGTGTGATTGAAAGTATGATTTAGAAATGAAAAATTGTTTTGAAAATTTACGTTGTTACATGTAGCCTCTGGCCAGGTAGAGCATGTCTCGTAAGAGAATGACTTCTATTCTATGGCATTGGCAGAAAGTTAGACATGGCTGAAAGCCTGAAATCTACCAAAATGTTTAATCAGAAAGTGTATGTCTTCTGTGCCATTTGGGCCGAAGCTTTATTGATGTATATCAAGTATGGAAATTGTTATGTCTCATTGATTGTATATCTTTGAATCAAATCATTGATTGATATGGAAAGTTTGTCACATGATTCACATATGCCTTTGTTGTTCCTTGTTCCTCTTTGCTTCTGCCATATTGAAGTATATATATGGCATAACGTTATATTGTATCTATTATTGAACTCACTAAACGTCACCGCTTACCCCTCTCAATGTTTAACAAATTGCAGGAGATAAGTAACCAGTATAATCGTATACTGTTGGAAGATTTTGAATAGTTTGAAACTATTGTACTTTGTACTCATGTATGTATAAATCATAGTATCCTGGGAAGTTATGTAATGTATAACACTTTGTAATAGTCGGTTTGTATCCAGTCTTATGTAAACAAGTTATCAATGTAAAATATTGTTTTTATGAATGTGCAAGTAGCATGTTTTGGAGTAACAATTGTCAAATATGAAAGTGTGGGTCTTTCAGCTCTTTACATAAAGATTTTTATTCTAAACTAATTGTCTCATATACATTCTCTTAGTTCTTCTAAATTACTCATATAATGTTCTTATAGTCATCCTGTGACTTAACCATGTATTCAATTGGTATATTATGATATGCTCATAATATAATCATATACCAGGTCTTATGCATAATATGGCATAAATGATGGATTCATTTGCCAAGAAAATTGAATATAACTCATTTTAGCTAGTTCAAACCTATGAGCTAGGTCCTTTTGAGGCTAGCTCAAACTTAGTGCCATGTGACAATGCTAAGGTTTCTCCAAAGGAATCTTTTATCTTGATCTCTTTCAAGATATTGTCAATATATGCATAAGTATATAAAACTTTTAACATTCATTTTATCTATCTCTATAGATTTTACATTCCAAGAATGTATCTTGTTCTTCTTAAGTCTTTCATTTTATAAATACATTCCGAGTCAAGGTGAAAAGGCCTGACATGGTCAAAATGTAATTTCTCATGATTCAGTATGTCTCATTCATAAAAGATTATGTTGGGTTATTTATTGCGTCGTGTCAAATTTATTATGCATGTAATTAGGCTTTATTAATCGGATTGGGCATGTCCATCCAAATTTATGTTGCTAGGTTTAGACTATAAATATTGCATGTGTATTTTGTATTAGGGTTAATCGATTGTATTGCCCTACATTGCCTTTACAGAGAAGTTCACATAGAACTCTTCTAAGGATTTGATAATATAATCATTCGACATCTTTTTGATAAATTGTTCTTCTGTTTGATTCTCTTTTCGGTTAAAGAATCTATTGATCATAAGTTTATTGTTTCAACAATTGGTATCAGGGCAACAGATTTTGTAATACATACGCATATCTTCTGTCGAGTTCAACTAGGGTTCTGAGTTTTTTGTCGGATTTGTTCTAGATGTCTTCATCGTTTTCATCGATTGTAGACGTTAGATCTAGGTCATTGTTTTACCCTAAAATCGATTAGTATCTTACACATCTGATTCTTTACGTTTTCGATTATCTTGTCAAAGATGAATCAAGAAGATCCACATACTTTGTCTTTCAATCTCTCTAGCAGTATCGGATCTACTACTAGGACCCCAATCCTTTTCCCTCAAGACTATAAAGTTTGGGCTTTACACTTTGAAGACTATGTTCTTGGTCTTGAAGAACATGGAACCCTAATATGGGAGGCCATCACAATGCAAACTTTCTCTCACATGGCTACAAGGAAGATTGTTAAAATCCAAGAAGATTACAATGTTATTCTGATCGATCATAAAGATACTCCTCAAGATGAAAAGAACAAGCTTTTCAATGATATCAAGGCGATGAGAATCATCAGGTTCGCTCTTCCTCCAGACACTTTTCGTCTGGTTAGTGCATGTGACACAGCCAAGGAGATTAGGGATATGTTGACAGAGCTCTACTCAAGTGATGCAGATTTGGAACACTCAGTTCAAACATTACTTCTTTCTGAATTTGGTGCTTTCGTTCAGAAGCCAGAAGAGAAACTGGATCAAACCTTCAATCGCTTCAATAATCTACTCAGCAGGATGCTTAAGCATAATATTAAGTGTGAAAAGATTGAGCAGAAAGTTATGTTTATGAATGGTTTAAGATCTGAATGGAAAGTAGTTGTATCAACTGTGAAAGCTCATGAACAGTTCAGGAGCTATTATTTGGCGAAGCTAGTGGGAATCCTTAGATCTCACGAAGACGAAGTGATGAAGGACGTGAAATTTGTGTCTAGAATGGGATCGTTGGCCCTGGTTGCGAAGGGAAAAAAAGGTATTAGAAGAGGATTCAGACTCAGACCTCTCAGATTGTGATATAACCAAGGAAGAATATGCCTTAATGGTTTCAAATCCTAAAAAGTTCTTCAAAAAGAACTTTGGTCGATTCAATGGCGGAAGCAGGAATGGAAACTTCAGTTCTGAGACGCCAAGGGATGAGAGCTTCAAAAGCTCGCAAAAGGATGAGGAAAAACAGGAGAAAAATCTGCTTGGTGATTCTGGTTACGATTGTAACTATTGCCATTGCAAGAACCATTTTTCCAAAGAGTGCATGTTGAGAAGAATGAGTAACAAAAAGGAAGAAAAGAAAAATGAAGCTTACTATTTTTAAAAGATAGAAGAGATAAGGAAGAGAAAGAATGTTGAGAATGTGAAACCTACTTTGATTGTGTAGGAAGATAGTGATGAATTTGGACGAGTGGAAGTTTGGTCCACTGACTCGGAAGATGAGGAAGTTCGCAAGCCAACGCATGGTGAGTGTTTTGTTGCGAAGGCTGAAGCAAAGGAGTATGCTGGGAAATGTATGATGGTACAAAGCGAAGGCTCGGAGCAGAAGGAATTCGCAGCTGAAAATAGCCGTCCCATTGAAAGTTGTTTCGCAGCGATGCCTATTTCTGAACAGGTGAAGGAATGCGAGAATGTCATCAACACGGTACACTCTATTCTCCAATCTCTTAATATTCTTGTTACACGTTACAAAACTGAATTAGATGATATGAATTACACTTTCTCTAGTTTTCGTGATAGTTTAAAGAGAACTCGTCTAAGTAATTCTAACCTAGGGGATCAAATTAGCAGGGCAGTGAGTAAAAGTGAAGAGAGACGAATGTGGATACAGAAGTTGGAGTTAGAGCTGACTAGGTCTAGGGATGATGTCATTTATTTGAAACGAGAAAATTTAGTGCTTTTAAAACAACAAAATATTTTTTGTTTAATTGCGAAACGGTTATATTTTAACATTACTCAACTGCATCTTGATTGTGAAATAGGCAAAAAGATTCACAATGGGGAACAAGAGCATGGTAGTTGTTACCAAGATTGGAGATTATGAGCTTTCATTACCTTCTAGTTTTTCAATTAGTTTAAAAGATTGTTTCTATTCGCCTTACATGACAAGAAACATTATTTCATTTTATGCATTGTGGCATGACAGTTTCACTTTTGTATTTGATAATGATAATGTTAGTATTTTGGTTTACAAAGATAATACTCTTTATTTTAAAGCAAATACTTGCAATGGAATATATGGATATGTGATTGGTGTAAGTAGAAACGATAACTTAATCTTAAACTTTAGTTCATCTACTTTAGGTAAATCATGTCTATGGCATCGTCATCTTGGACATATAAACAAGAAGAGAATCGCCAAGCTCTAGTCACATGGAATCTTGGAACCATTTAACCTAGAGTTCAATGGAGATTGTGAATCTTGTTTACTTAGGAGAATGACAAAGTCTCCTTTCACAAACAACTTTGAGACATGGACATATCTATTGGACATCATCCATTCAGATGTATGTGGTCTGTTCAGAACATCACTAGACATGGTGAACATCACTTTGTCACATTTACTGATGATTTCAGTAGATATGGGTATGTTTATCTTATTAAACATAAGTCCAAGACATTTGAAGTATTCAAGATGTTCCAAGGAGAAGTAGAGAACCAGCTAGGCAAGAAAATCAAAATACTTTGTTTTTATAGGGGCGATGAATATCTTAGTGATTAATTCTAATATCATCATAGAAATTGTGGGATAGTCTCAAAACTAGCTCCACCAAGAACAACATAACACAATGGTCTTTACTTTATTGGTTACCCCAAAGATTATTTTGGATCCTTGTTCTACAAGCCTACTGAGAACAAGATTTTTGTTTCTCATAGGTCAGTCTTTCATGAAAGGGAGGTGATATCTCAAGAAACTAGTGGGAGCCCAATTAATCTTGATAAGATTCAAGAATTAACCAAAGAAGAACCTGAAGTTGACACTAGACCTCAACAAGAGGTTAAACAGCCTGTTGAGGAATCTAATATACTTCCACCTCCACCTTGTAGATCTAATAAAGAATGTCGTCCACCAAAGCTCTATGGATTCTATATTACTTAATAGGATGTCAACTTTCTAAGTGATAATAAGCCACACAATTATCAGGAAGCCATGGCGAGCCTAGAGACTACAAAATGGAGAGAGGTAATGGACACGAAGATTCATTCCATGTAGGATAACTAAGTATGGTACTTGGTTGATCTTAGCCTTAAAACCATTGGGTGTAGACAGGACTTCAAGAAGAAGACTGACATGGATGGAAATGTATAAATTTAAAATGTTTGATTGGTTGCGAAAGGTTATACTCAAACTCAAGAATTGACTATGAGGAAACTTCCTCACCAGTAGCTATGATTAAGTCTATTAGGATACTACTTTCCATAGCTACATTTTATGACTATAAAATATGGAAAATGGATGTAAAAATGGTTTTCCTTAATGAGAAACTGGATGAGGATGTTTACATGGCTCAGCTAGAAGGTTTTGTATAGTCCAAGTCTCCTAATATGGTATTCAAGCTTGAAAATTCCATTTATAGACTCAAACAAGCACCTTACAGGTGGAACATCTATTTCGATGAAAAAATCAAAGAGTTTGGTTTCTTAAGAAATGAAGAATAACAATGTGTATGTTAGATCTAGTGGGAGAGTAGTTGTCTTCCTTGTCTTATATGCATGATATGTACAACGCCAAACATCACAAATGCCATAGTATGATGAGTCTTTATCAATCCAACCATGGTGAAAGTCATTGATCGCAGTCAAGAACATTTTAAAGTATATTAGGAGGACTAAAGATATATTGTTAGTTTATTGTGGTAAAAAAGAGCTAAGTGTTAAAGGATATTTGGATGCAAGTTTCCAAACTGAAAAGGATAATTTCAAATCACAGTCTGGGTTTATGTTCATGTTGAATGGAGGAGAAGTGACTTGGAGAAGTTCCAAGCAAGAGACTATATCAAACTCAACTATAGAGTTAGAGTATATCGCAGCCAATGAAGTGGCCAAAGAAGCAGTATGGCTAAAGAATTTCATCAATGATTTGGGTGTTGTTCCTAGCATAGCCAAATCGATTGAGATCTTCTATGATAACGAGGGTGCAGTTGATTTAGCTAAAGAACCTTGAGATCACAAGCGTACAAGACATATACAGAGAAATTCCCACTATATATAAAAGCTTGTTGAAGATGGAGATATTATTATGAGTCGAGTTCTATCAGAAGATAATTTAGCAAATCCGCTCACCAAACCATTGTCACAAATTAAGCATGATGTTCATACTAGTTTTATTGGCATTAGATTTGCTAGTAAGATGTTTTGATTACACAATTTGTAGTTTGATCATTTGGAACACTTTACATATTTTGATTTTATGATTATTAATAATAATTTACTATATTTGTTTATATTATCTGTGTTTCTACTTTTGCATGTTTAGAATCACTCCCAGAATAATATTTTATTATTCAAACTTCCACAATAAGTCCTACACTTAAGAGATAATAGTGAATTAATATTTTCATGTAGTATTGGAAGCTTCCCAATAGGGATGAACATAGAAAAGTCATGAAACCAATACTAATGAGTACTTGAAAATGGAGTTTTTAATTATTAAAGTACCAACGTGTAACGACCCGAATTTTCCCACTTTGCCATTCAGGTTAGCTCCATTATGTTTCCCCATAAGTTACCTCTTTGGTTGGTTAAAGTTAATTTTTAGGGGCCAAATGTGTAAGTAAATGATACTTGATCAAGTAAATGTTATATATATATATATATATATATATATATATATATATATATATATATATACATATATATATATATATATATATATATATATATTGGTCATGGGGTCATTTTCTCACACTTTAGGAGCTTAGAATCAAAGTTATCAAGTATTTAAGGAGGCTAAACCCTAAAATCCAGGAATCATATCATTTTGCAGCCACCAAACCCTAAGTATAAGCATCCAAGTGCTTTGAAGTGAGTTCTTAAGTGTGGTTTCCATACTTGAAGATTTGGTGAAGATCGAAGAAGTTGGCGTGGTAATTTTGGTGATTTCGAGTGGAGATAATTCCTTATA
Source organism: Lactuca virosa (assembly GCF_052849685.1). Taxonomy (NCBI): domain Eukaryota; kingdom Viridiplantae; phylum Streptophyta; class Magnoliopsida; order Asterales; family Asteraceae; genus Lactuca; species Lactuca virosa. The sequence continues at coordinate 120,463,940 of NC_136430.1, read as the reverse complement.
GAGATCAAGACTTATTCCTTACTTATTCTCCTGGAAATTCATCATAGATCCAGCGGCATAAATGAATTTCTTACCATCCATCTCTATTTTTAGTCCTTGTCTTAATCCTTAAAGTATTTGGTGATGTTTGTCAAAGTTACAAATATGGACAAAATTGTTGATCTGTTTTACGACGGCTGTAGAGCATGATATGCTCTGAATTAGACGATGCCCTAGAGAGGTGAAATTGTAAGAAATCTATTCTAGTTTCCATAAAGCTTGATAAAACCCTTTTTGGAGTTGTAGATTCTATTTTACGCTCAAAACACTAAAGAGGGGTCGGGCATGAAGCATAACAATACGAAACTTAGACTTAGTTTTTTGTTTTGATTTCTTGTTTCTATTCGAGATTTTGTGCCACCTTTTAGGGTTCTTAGTGAAATTTGGGAGAGTGTCTTCCAATTCATCATTTCCCATAACTTGGATTTGAGGTGATTCATTTCTTGTGGCGGTTTAAGCACTTGTTTGGAAAGATGACATGCACCTATACTTATGTTCTTGTCTATTTGGTATTGTGTGAGGTTATAAACTTAATGTCAAAAGATATTTACAATATAACATGTAAAGTTATTTATATTGTGCTTGAATTTAGGAATCTTTTGTATGCTAGAATTCTTAAATTAATCATTTGTGTGCAAATTGAGAAAGTTAGGTCCATGCTAGAACTGAGGATTATTTGTGTACTTAAATTATGATGATATGCATGTTATATTATTGTTTGTTAAACTTGAATGAAACTAGAATATGCATGCTAGACGTTGTTTTATTGAAAGGTGTATCTCTTTACATGTTACTAATTGATGTTATGTAGTAGTTATATAAATATACCTTTGATGTGTGATTTGAGGTGTAGTATGCCATGGATTCCTATGATAATAATTCACTAGCACGATTACATAATGATATTTGTAACATCCGAAAACACAGTAGAAAATTTTTTATTTTTCAAACACCCATAATATCATTAATTTGTTCCAAACAACCTGAATACAAAGTACTCTCAATATCATAGTGAAATCAAAAAGTCAATGTGAAATAAAAACTAGGGGATGTTGTGCGATCACGTCGGGCCCTTCTCTTTCGAACCGGAAGTACTTGAAACATAAACATGAAATCATAAGCATAGAGCTTAGTGAATTCCCTAAAATACCACGTGACATACAATCAGTGGGCCTAGCGTTGGGGTATGTTCCAACCCAACATACAATCATGGGCCCAAAGCTAGGGTGTATTTCAATCCAAACATGCAATAATGGTCCCATCCCTAAGGTATATCTCAACCCAAACATACAATAATGGGCCCAACCTTAGGTGTATTTTCACCCAATCATACATGCAAGAGTCACCAAGACAACTAGCATTCTACATAACACAATCTAGTGGACCGATATTGGTGCCTTCGACCCATAAGTACAATGAAAAGGCTCACCCCAATCTGAAGTCAGATAATGGAATCACATATGCGAGCTGCCTAAATTAGAACTCCCTACACAAAACAACACATCATAAAACCCAAATTAGATTTAGGTAACAACCCCAAACAAAAGCCTTGTTTTTTGATTGACCTACTTTGGTAAAAGACCATATTACCCTTCCATGGTTAGGACCCACCCCTCTTGACCTAACATCCACCTTGACCAAAATTTGGTCTTCTGGAGCTACGTCATACGTACTCTTGATCTACACACCGTGTAGATCTTTTCGATGGAAAAACGGGGAAAACTAGGCTACACGTTGCGTAGCCAGAATTACTCCCTGCGTAATCATGATGCTTTCTAACTTTCATATTAAGACCTTAATACCTTAAGACCAAACGTCCAACTCTCAGATTGGATTCTAAAGGACGTCTTAAATGAGAAACTCACAAACTTTATGCCATTGCATGGCTTAAAATGGAACAAAACCAAACCCTAGCTCCAAAAAACCACTCAAGAGTTCGTGCATGGATGGATGGAAATGCCCAAGCTCCCAATTTTATGGCTTCTCAAACTCAAAACTAGCAGAACATGGTGCTCATAGGGTCTGGAGTAGTTCTTAATTCATAAAGCCAAAGTCGTGGGACCAAAAGTATAACAAATCATGAGCTAACTTGAGATCTATCAACAAGGAAACATAAAGGTTCAAGCTTTATACCTTTTGGGGCTGAATAATGCAAGGTAGACTCTGGATCTACAAGCTTGAGCTTCACCAAGATTCAAATATGGGCTCCGCCTTCTTCAAAATAAACCACAAACACACAAGTGGCTCAAATCTTGGCTCATGGGAATTAGGTTTTCAAGATGACTGGTTGGGAAAGTGGAGGCTGATGATAAGAAGGGCCTTAAGGGTTTATAGTCCTTAAATGGGGCTTAAAACCTTGGAATTATGATTTCCTTATTACGTATCTACACAGGGTGTACCTTGCCTTGCACCTCGCGTAGGGCACTAAGCTCCCGATTTGACTTTGTTGACCTACACCATGCGTAGGTGATTACCTACACCCTACGTAGGACCTATTTTCCAAAAATAAAATGAAATTAAAGTTTTAAATGATGTACCTGCAGAATGGGTATTACAACTTTCCCCCACTTGAGTCAGACTTCGTCTTCGAAGTCCGCTGCTACAAATCTATCTACGTAATGCTCCTTCATTTCCTCCTTAGGGTTCCCATGTCCACTTTCAACCCTTACGGTGTTGCCATTGCACGTTAGCTAATCTCGCAACCTTGTTGCGCAAGGCCTTCGTCTTTCTATCAAGGATCATGATCGGTCTCTCTACATAGTTCAGGTATTCGTTCACCAGAATATCATCCAAGGGAACCCATACGGAGTCATCAGCTAGGCACATTCGCAACTATGAGACGTGGAGTGTGTTGTGGATCTGGCTGAGCTCATCAGGAAGATCCAACCTGTATGAAAACTTGCCCACCCAGCCAATAATCCTAAAGGGACAATATATCAGGGGCCCAACTTGCCTCACTTCCAGAATCGAATGACACCTTTCCATGGTCAACGCCTGCATCTTGTCATAGGGTCTCTGATGTTTGGCCTTGAATTTCCGGCAATTCAAGCACCGCTCCACAAACCATGCTATATCCCTCTTCATATAGGGCCACCAGTAACCCAACCTCAGATCCCTATATGAAACCTAAACTTAGTTTTCTGTTTTGATTTCTTGTTTCTAATCAGGATTTTGTGCCACCTTTTGGGGGTTCTTGGTGACCTCTTGGAGAGTTACTTCCTCAACTCATTGCTTCCCATAACTTGAATTTGAGGTGATTCATTTCTTGTGGTGGTTTAAGCACTTGTTTGGAAAGAAGGCATGCACCTATACTTATGTTCTTTTCTATTTGGTTTTGCATGAGGTTATAAACTGAATGTCATATGATAATTACAACATGGACATGTAAAGTTATTGATAGTGAATTTGAATTTAAGAATCTTTTGTATGCTATAATTATTAAATTAATCACTTGGTGCAAATTAAGAAAGTTAGATCCATGCTTGAATTGAGGATTATTTTTGTGGTTAAATTGTGATGGCCTGCATTTTATATTATTGTTTGTTAAACTTGAATGAAACTAGAATATGCATGTTAGAAGTTGTTTTGTTGGAAGGTGTGTCTCTTTATACACTATTAATTGATGTTATGTAGTATTTATGTAAATATACCTTTGATATGTGATTTGAGGTGTAGTATGTCATGAGTTAACTACGATAATAGGTCACTAGCATGATTACATAATGATATTGGTGATGTGTGTGTTTGCCCATGTGAGAGAATTAATTAATTATACCAATTAACTAAATAAAGGGGAATACACATAGTGAGGATAAAAGGGTAGTAACGTAACTTAGGTGCGTACCCTTACGATATATAGCAATGGAAGGTTATCGAGGGTGGAAAATAGCTTAAGCCAAGGCAATGCTGAGTGCTTTTCTAGATGATCATTTCAAAACATGGTTCTGGTGCACTTGGTGTACGGGAACTGGAGTGATGTTGGCAATTCGGAAACGCCAGATCAAGAATCACATGCTCATGGAGGTGCATAATACCACCCTTGAACAACAGCGCATCATGCTCATACATGCATAGTCGGAGTAGTGAATATGGAGAACCAGGGACAGTGTTACAATTGGGAGTCATGCCCTATTTGGTACACTTGGTCGTCAGGTCACGTTAGTAGCTAATGTGGTGTTTATTTGGGGAGTTTTATTGATGTGATAGACCCTAATTAGCGAGGGACATTAGTAGTAATTAAAGTGAAACAAATAAGTTAATAATTACCGCGATGAAAGAATGTCCGGATTAATGTATACACACACACACACACACACATATATATATATATATATATATATATATATATATATTAATAATTATTGGTGTATCATGCATGGATTGATGTGATTACATGAATTGACAGAGTGTATCTGTATGTTTTGTTTCCATGCTTACGTGCTTGATATTGACTCACTGTACTAACGATGACACTTGTTTCTTGGCTGTTGTTGTGGCTTTTGCACTCATACATGTAGCTTGACATTGATGATATGTTAAGGTTGGGATCTTTTCAATAGTCATAGTCTTTTTGATTACTAGTGATGATACTAGTTTGAGACATAACGTGATGTTTCATTTACATTTGGTTTTGATACTTATTTTCACTTGAATTTTAAAACTTTAATTTATGATGGGTTTTTGTGAAAGGCTTTCGATAATGTTTTCTGATATAAATTGGTTAAAAATAAAAGAAAAAAAAACTGGGTGAAAAATCACGGTGTTACAAGTTTGTATCAGAGCCATGTTGTGAGTGAACTGAATACAAATGCCAATGTTCAGAATCACAGTGTAGACTGGCTCAATTATGTTGCTTTAGACTCTTAGGGGGGGTTGTGTTGAGAGTTATATGTTTTTTGCTATAGACTTTTATTTCTTTTCGATATCGAATCATACTTTCTTCTTTCCTACGGATCCTGGAATCGTTAATATCACAAAACATTTAAGGAAAAGGTTCCATCGCTAAGGAACAACAATCGAGGGGTAGCAAGGGGTAGTTTAATTACTAAGGCAGATTGTATTCTTAATGTTTCAAGATGCTCATGACCCAAAAGCTCAATTATACTAGAATATTCATATTTCCAATGGCATTGCATGTATCGGAGAAATAGAAGATCATCTTAGGTTGATGCTTGGTATGCACAAATTCAGTAAGCATGGTAAGATGTTGGCCTATCAGAGTAGAAAGGGAACCTTTATATAGTCTAAGGGTTCTAGCGTGTCATGGAAGTTGGAAAACAAAATAGGTGTGAAAGCCTCTAACCTAGATCGAGGAGAAAAGAGACTTTGTGGTAATGTCAGAAGCAAACATATATAGGTTTGAACGTTAGTATTGGGCCCGTACTGTCATAAGCATAGGATATATGTTTGGTACTGGAGGAACCATGAGGAAAAGCAAGGTTCTTGTGGACAATAATCATATGTGGAATGGAGGTAGGAATGGTAGACCTTTTTGGTGTTATCGTCTTTTGTGCTCGAATTGTGATACCTCGTAGTTCATCGATTTATGTGTACCTCATAGTTCATCGATTTATGTTCTAGGTATTGAGGTGTAGTATGGAATCTTGTTATGGTGCAGGAGAAATTCGATGGGTGCTTGTTCAGAATCTTTGATCACACCTTTCCTTTGACTCTGATTTCGATAGGAATCAAATTTTTTATGTTGTCCTGGGTATAAATTGGTTATCCGCAAATCGAGATGAGATCTTGTGTTTTAATAAGTGTTTTTGAATCAAGCTCACCGAGGGAAGAGTTATTATGGCTTGGGGGAAAAAGTCCATCGGGTCTATACCAATTATTTTTGTGATGAAAGAATGCAAGTGCCTAGCGAGAGGGTGTGAGGTTTTCTTGGCTCATATGATCGAGAGTCCAAGGTAGGCAATGGATCTTACCAATGTGGAGGTGGTCAGGGAGTTTAGCGATGTTTTCCCTGATGAGTTGCTTGGTTTATGTCACACCCCGGCCCTCGGCGGAAAAACCGGGTGGTGTAACGACATATCTCGTATCATAGTTATCAACTTCCTAAAAACACATGCATTTTAAAATACGTCAACATAAAGTTGGTGATTTCACAGGTTTTGACTCTGAGTAAAAATAATACTTTTTCCCAAGTTGGAAAAGTATATAATATAGTTTGAAGATATCATTTTGACTCATGCTTGTTTCTAACATATAGTATATATATCCTAGGTATAATAGTTTACTTACCAAATAAGTAGCATACCTATAAGTCTCATATACTATGAATATAAGTGTTTGTAATTCCATACAAACGAAGGTTGCTACGTATAAATCTTATTTCAATTCTATACGAGTAAAAACCGCTACGTATAAATCTATTTCAATTCTATATGAGTAAAACCGCTACGTATAAATCTATTTCAATTCTATACGAGTAAAACCGCTACGTATAAATCTATTTAAATTCTATACAAGTAAAACTGCTACGTATAAATCTATTTCAATTCTATATGAGTATGTGTTCTAAGTATAATTATCTACTTAATATACAAGTAGTATACCTACCAGTTTCTTGTACTTAGAGTATAAGTGTTTGGGAAACTTATACTTAACATTAATACCTGTATAACGACAAAGTATAATGCTTCTAACAATTTGCTACCATGAGTCTATATGACTAGTTTCAAACCTCTGCTTGATGCTACAAGTTTCGCATCTTAAGATAAGTTCCACACGCTTCATCAACGTCTGAACAATAAACAAATAAAAGGACAGTTCGTCACTTGCAGACCGTTGGGTTGTAGCTAGCAACCACGAGTGGGGTTGTCAACCCGTACCTTATTCATACACGACTTCCTCGCTAGCAACGAAATTAGCGGTTACAGGTCAGAGGATTTTCCCTAAGATTTCCAATCTTAGTTGATGAATACAATAACTCATGTAGACTTTTCGAGTTCCGCTAGTTCTAGTAGTAAAAGCATATTCGTTTCTAAAACCCTAAGTTATTAGACTATGCTTTAAGAATTACTCATAATATTTATAATACTTAGGCAGTACAACAGCTAAAATTTGAGTTAAAACCAGATTTTATCTTAACATAAAACGAATAATAACAACATATAACATACGAGGTTTTATCTTGACATAAAACCAATAATAACAACATACTTATCAATTAACATATAGAACTTCCGAGTATAACTCTGGAACTATATCGCACACAAAATATATATAGAATCCTAAGTATAACTCAAGATCTACATTAGTATACTACTATAACAATAACACACTAACAAGTTTACGATAGTTGTATAGATACAAAATAATTATATCCTGATTAACGAATATACTATCATATAAATATAGTATTAACTTGTATTCAATATTTAACAAGCGTTTTCCCCCGAAAACATTAAAAAGTGGGGCCGTGAAACTCACCTTAGTAGCATGATTTTATGTAATCTAAGCAGAAACGGTCAGCGGTACGAGGTCGTCGGGCTCGAGATGCAAGAGGGCTTCACCAAATGAGAGAAAGGGAAGAAGTTCAAGTGTAGGAATAGCTGAAGTCGGACCAGATATTTATAGGAAGGTTTTTGGCCTCTCACGTCGTGAGAAACTCATTGTTCACGTCGTGAGTTTGGAACTTATCTCTTCGTAGACTTGACATCCGTCTTCTAGCTTCCGAAGGTGGCCATATGACTCCTCAGGTCGTGAAATATCATTGTTCACGTCGTGAGCTTAGAGCTTATCCCTTCATAGCCTTGCCACACACCTTCTAGGTCTGAAATGTCGCAATTTGACTCCTCACGTCGTGAGTTTCTATGCTCACGTCGTGAGTTCAGTCGGTTTAGGGTTTCTGACAGCTGTATCTTCGTAAGGTCGTAAATTTCGCATACGAACTCCGTTTTTGACGTTCTTTATATCCACATGTAGGTATTTACGAGTACTAAAACTCTCTTTTATACTTCAATAGCTAATTCTAAGTCTACTTTAAATTCCTCTTATTATAGAGATTTATAGTGTTCGGTTATCATAACTTCTTCACGCGAAGTCAGATTCAGACGTTCTCTATATTTATGGAATCGTATGGACATATATTTTGAGTTGTATCATAAAGAAAGTTCATATTTGTATTAGAATTTATCATGAACTACATAGTAAGTTTATCACATTACTAGTTTAACAACATCACATTACATGATTGGCATAATCATATGTGATTGTTATTGACCTAATTTTGACGGGTGTTACAGATTACCACCACCGCGAGAGGTGGAGTTCCAAATTGATTTCGTTCCTGTCACAACCCCGATAGCCAAGGCTCCATATCGGTTAGCTTCATCAGAGATGAAGGAGATGTGGACTTAGCTTCAGGAATTATTAGAGTGGGGGTTTATTAGTCTGAGTTCCTCGCCCAGGGGAGCGCTGGATCTATTTGTGAAGAAGAATGATGGTTCTATGCAGATGTGCATTGGCTATAGGGAACTGAATAAAGTGATTATGAAGAATAAGTACCCACTCCCAAGCATTGATGATCTATTTGATCAGTTGCAAGGAGTTAGTCACTTTTCGAAAATAGATTTGTGATTAGGGTATCATCAGGTACAGGAATGTGAGCGGGATGTTCCTACGACCGCTTTCAGTAAACAATATGGGCATTATCAGTTCCTGGTATTTCCTTTTGGTTTGACAAACGTGCCTGCAGTTTTGATGGACTTGATGAATCGGGTATGTCGACCATTTCTAGATAGGACGGTTATAGTATTTATCGACGACATTTTGGTATACTCTTGGAGTGTCGAGGATCATCAAAGGCATCTACGAGAAGTTTTGGAGACTCTACGAAGAGAGAAACTTTACACAAATTTCTCCATATAAGAGTTTTGGTTGAGGGAGGTCCAATTTCTTGGGCACATTGTTGGTGCGGATGGGATCAAGGTGGACCCAACCAAGATAATGGCAGTCAGGGAGTGGCCAAGGCTGAAAACTCCTACTGACATTCAAAGTTTCTTGGTTTTAGCAGATTATTATCAGAGACTTATCAAAGATTTCACCAAGGTTGCGGGTTTGCTAACCTAGCTGACGAAAAAGGTGGAACCATTTATTTGGACTGATAAGCAGGAGGACACATTTCAGACATTGAAGAAGCTTTTATGTGAGTCTCCTGTTCTATCTTTTCCGGAGGGGAATAAGAATTTTGTGGTTTTAGTAATGCATTATATCCGGGTTTGGATTGTGTACTTATACAACGGAGGAAGGTGATCGCTTACGTTTCCCGTCAGCTGAAGAGCACAGACCGAAATTATTCGATGCACGATTTGGAGTTGGCGGGCGTGGTATTTGCACTCAAGTTATGGCGACATTACTTGTATGGAACAAAGTGCATGCTATATACTAATCATAAAGGCTTACAACATATTCGAAACCAGAAAAATATGAATATGAGGCATCGAAAATGGGTTGAGTTAATTGCATATTATAATTGCAAGATTAGTTACCACCCAGGTAAAACAAATATGGTAGCTGATGCATTGCGTCATAATGAGCCGAGGGTGTCATATCACCTGAAGTCTATGGAATTGGCTGTGATACCATGTATATGTCAACAGTTAAAGGCTACTCATACTGAGGGTTTGAAATAAAACCATATGAAAGAAGAGGTAATGGTTAAGCAACATGCATGTTTGGTTGAGGATGAGTGGGGACTTATGACCTTTCAGGGTCGATTATGGGTTCCAAAGGTAGGTAATGTACATGATACACTGTTATGGGACATGCATAGATCGAAGTATTTGATCCACCCACATATGAAGAAGATGTATCAAGACCTGAAAGCCAATTATTGGTGGTCGGGTATAAAGAAGGAGATAGTGAAGTATGTGGCAGAATGTGTGACTTGTGCGCAAGTCAAAGCTGATCACCAACAAACCTATGGTGAATTGCAACAACTGGAGATTCCCGAGTGGAAATAGGATAAGGTTACGGTGGATTTTGTTACAAAGGTACCGAAGACTTCACGAGGTAAGGACATGATTTGGGTGATAGTGGACCGTTTGATGAAAAGTGTCCACTTTTTGGCAACCAGAGAGAACAAGAAGTTAGAAAAGTTGGCCAAGATGTACGTGGAGAAGATAGTTATAGGGCATGGTGTACCACTATTTATCATTTCAGATTATGATAATCGGTTTGCTTTGTGATTCTAGTAGAAACTTTGGGAGGAATTGGGTACGAGAGTACATTTGAGCACAACCTATCATCCCCAGATTAATGGGCAGAGCGTGAGGACAATACAGACTCTGGAGGACATGTTACGAGCTTGTGTTATTAAGTATGGTGAGAGTTGGGATACTCATTTTCCTTTGGTGGAGTTTGCCTACAATAACACCTCCCTTTCCAGAATTGATATGGCACTGTATGAGATGCTTTGTGGGAGGAAATGTCACAGTCCCACATGTTGGTTGGATCCGAGGGAGAAACAGTTTGCGAGTTTTGAGATTGTGCAAATTACCAAGGAGAAATACTCAGACTTATAGATTGGCACCTTGGAAGGGGATTATTCACTTTGGAAAGCGAGAAAGTGATATTGAAAGTCTCACCTCGAAAGGGGATTATTCGCTTCGGAAAGTGAGGCAAGTTGGGACCTCGATATATTGATCCACTCGTTGTGTTGGAGCATGTCGGCGACCAGGCTTATAGATTGGAGTTACCACCAGCGTTATAAGGGAAACACGATGTGTTCCATGTATGTTACTTACGAAAATATTTAGCTGAAGAACCAAACATTTTACCCTTGGACGAGTTATGAGTTGATGAGTCTAAGTGACTAGTAGAAGAGCCCGAAGCAATCTTAGAACGCGAGAACAAGCAACTATTAAAGAAGTAGGTGAAACTTGTGAAGCTCTTGTAGAAGAAAAAACATAGAGGTGACATGACTTGGGAGCTTAAGGATGATATGAGGGCTTCTTACCCTCACATGTTTGTACCGGTTCCTGATTTCGGGACGGAATCCTCTTAAGGAAGGGAGGATTGTAACGAGCCAAATTTTCCCACTTTGTCATTGAGGTTAGTTCCATTATGTTTTCCTATTAATTTACCTTTTGGTTGGTTAAAGTTTAATTTTAGGGGACAAATGTGCAAGTAAATGATACTTGATCATATATATGGATCATGGGGTAATTTTCTCACACTTTAGGGGATTAGAATGAAATTTATCAAGTATTTAAGGAGGCTAAACCCTAAAATATGGGAATCATATCATTTTGCAGCCACCAAACCCTAAGTAGCAGCCTCCAAGTGTCTTTGAAGTGAGTTCTTAAGTGTGGTTTCCATACTTGAAGATTTGGTGAAGATCCAAGAAGTTGGCGTGGTGATTTTCATGCTTTCAAGTGTAGATAATTTATTGTAGAGATCAAAAATTGAATGTGCTCCTAGGATAGAGTAAAGATCAAGTCAAGAAAAGGTTAACAGCTTGAAGACTTATAGGCTTTGTTTAAGTAGATAGTTATGATTGGCACTTTGTGATTTGGGAAATATATGTACCATCACTACTCGACATTTCCGCCAGCGGCCAGATAAGGTGTGACAGAATGGTATCAGAGCTAGTCTCTATAGCGATTTAGTATTTCCTTAGAAATTACGACTATAGCTTAGGACATATACCTCGATTATGTTTTCCCTCAAACCTATAAATAAAAGTATTACTATTAATTACCCTACTTATAAACTACGTACTGGAATGGTGCCTAGGCTGAAACTGGCTTTTTGGCTTGCTGGATTTCAGAAAAACTATATGCCAAAATGCTCCTACCCTCCAACTTTTCCTACATGGACGATCCTTACTTGATAGTCTAGAAGTACAAAACAATAATAACCACCAATATTGAATAGAGTATACAAATATAAAACCTAATATATAAGACAATTGCCCAAGATGATTCAGTATGTAAAGGTCGAGTCATTCCTAAACATAGTCTGATCAACTATGTTTAGTCTTGACAGAACCAATACATCAACCGAATTGGGGATAGATAAACGATAGAACATAAATCATTTATACAAATATAAATCCAAAGCATACATTAAGTATATCAAATACATCCCACAAAATAAAAAAAGACAAGTATCAAATACAAATTAACAAACCAAAAACCTCAAGCTACTCATCGTTGCTCTCATACTCACCCTCATCATCCTCTGTACCCTCATCATCATCATCAATATCCCCAATATGTGCTCCTGAAGGACCAGCACCATCGTGACCAGCACCCCGTGGCTGAGAAGGGTGTGGAACAACAGAACCCGCCTGAGGAAAAAGTGGATGATCCATCCCTAGATGCCGCATCACCCCAGCAATCGAAGCCATGATCTAGTGACGATCCTCATGTACAACAACTAGACACTGCATTACGTCACGTAGAGTTGGCTTCAGCTGACCAGGATTTACGTACCTATGTCTCTGATGCCTTACAAAGGCAGGCTCAGGGATGTCCTCCAGCTCTACCTGTCGAAGCAGCTCCACAATATCATCATCCAGAATCCTTCACTATTGCCCCTCTCCTCGAACCAACACGTGTATCTTCCTAAGAACCATAGTACCCATCTCTCGGATAGGCATAGGAACCATCCTACTAGTTTCAACCTCATAAGATAAGGCCAACCTAGTAACCTAGTGACCCCCGCAGATCCTGATCGAAGGTGTGGAACCTAGATCCATGCCAGATAAGTAGAGAGCACGAGAAAAAGGAAGATGAAGACAAACCTCCGTCGCCACATATAAAACAGGTCGCCAGAAAGAACCTTGTCACACTCCTGGCGATGAAAAATAGTAGAAGCGACCAATCAGTGGATCAACCGATAGATAGAAGATCAGAAGGCACTTTCCTTGGCCGTCCTGGAAACATAATTCCCCCTAGCGTGAAACCAAACCTTCATGTAGATGTACTCCTGTGGTGGCTCAGTAATACAACTATCAAGATAGGCATAAAAATGAGGACTCAGAGTCTCCTTAGCTATATAGATCCCTAGACGCCTCCCCAACTCGATCAAGCTACTAGAGTGGGATACGCGTCCCAGGTAAAAAGTAAAGACCGGTCGATTAGCCCATCTCGTCGACGCCTTGTCAAAGCGGACTGTCGAAAAGAACTCCCAACAGAGCTCCTTGTAAACCACCATCCAAACCCCAACAACCCGCCGCCATCTGTGGCAGACAAAAAGCTCGAGACCCCTATCATCCCGCAATACACGGGTAAGAAACGACCCCAGTCGAGCTATTAACCAAGACTCATCAACCACTCTCCAGGAAAGAGCCTGGGGAATACTTATCTTCTTGGACAGTGAAGGTTTGTATCGATCAGATACACTTAAAGTATAAGGAATGAAAGTAAACTTAATCTAATAAAAACAAAGAACAGAAAATAAATAACACATGAAGTTCTCCAAATTGTTCTTTCACCAAGAAAGGGTTTTGTCTTCACCAAGAATATGGTTTGTCACAAAGAAGATTACGACATCAAGCCGTGTTAACATTAGGGTCTAACCCTAATGTTCAATATATACTGGTATATACAAGTATATCCCTTGATTGAAGGGATTGTATGTTATCTATACTAAGAACCGGTCTTCATAACAAATTTATCAAATATGTTATCTATTCTATACTTATCTATATCGTTTCCTAATATACAGAAGATTACATAGAATAAATATACTAAGTGTTGATGCTGATAAGCATGATACGCTGGGGTTGTTGGTATAGTAGAAGTCGATGCTGACGGATAGCATGTAGGAGAGTTTGATTTATCAGATCATAAAGTGTGACCTTACAATCTCCCTCTATCTGATGATTTCAAAACTAATCTTCTTCTTCAGATTCGTCAGAAGAACCATTGTAGAACTTGTTATCTTCTTTCAAGATCTCAGGCTTGACCCATCTAGATTGATTAAGTTTAAGTTCATCCATTCTTTTACTAATCTCCAGAGATATCAGCACATGATATCCTCTTTCCAGTTCATAGTGACTAAGTCCTTCCATGCGAAGATGAAACAAATGTTTAGTGGGAGCAGAATGAAGATCATCAGTTCATTGAAAGCACATGTGATTTTGATTGTCAAGATAAAATATTCCTTGCTCTGGCTCTGGAATGAACATGTATTAGACTGGTTCAACACCCGCTGGCAATTCATTGTTGATGTATCGAGTGCCATAAGGAAGAATAAACTTGGTATTCTTGGACTGTCTGGGAGCACCTATTCTTCCTGAAGAGGAGGCTCTAGATGGACCTGCTGATGACACAAGGTTCAGCTTCTTAACTTTGTTAAGCAGCTGCTGAATTGCCAATTTCACTTCCTGAGCATGAATACCCTTGTGTTTGTCAATGGTTTCTTGAATTTACATCCAATCAATGTAGCCAAATTTAACTAGCACACAAGAAAATACAACTTCAGTGTATTCATATTCATTTTTCTTCTTGACTAGATGAAGCTTTAGAGACTCGTTCCTTGGTTTGGTGCATCTTAATTTGATAATAGGACCAGGCTTTGTTCTGCGAGTAAGAACATCTCTAAACTTCTTCCTGTATATCTGGTCATTTAGGTTTGTAACTCTATGTTGCTTCTCTACATTATTATTTAAGAGATGAATTTTCTTTACTTGATCATCAACACTTTTATCAGCGGAAGCAAGATCTTGAACAAGTTTGGCGGACATACGTTCTTCTTTTCTAGCTCCTTTCTTTTGTCGAATAACAACATTATACTCTAACATGATTTCTCTAACTTCCTCAATAGGTAATTTCCATATTTTAGCTAACTCATTAAGATCAAAAATGAGTTTTATTTTCTTTCTTTTCTTGGAAGGAGGGGGCGCTGAAGGATCACCAGCAACAAAACTTCCAACTTCAGCATCATTAGCTCCCCCTGAGAACGAAGCCTTCCTCTTTCGAGGATTGAGCTTTCATTGTCACAATGAATGTCACTATTAGTTTCTTAAGGAGCCTCCCCCCCTCAAAGTAAGAATAAGGATAGACAACATTCAGTGGAACAGAAAAAACAATAGCCTGTGGCATAAAACCAAGATCAAGAAACCCTTCATAGTCATCGGTCTTTGATTGAACACCAGTATCTGGAATGGGCTGATTAGTTGTTGTTTCAGCATCTGGAATATCAGTAACAACAATTTCTTTCTGAAGCTTAACCCTTCCAGTTTTAGATATCTTAGACTAAGATGGAGTTGGTACAATCACCACCATTTGTTTTCTTTTGTTGATCTGAACCCTCTTGATTACTCTCCCCTTTTTTTGGCAGCATCGGATTAGGGAGGAGAGTTAGGAGGCAGCGAAGGAGTTCGGGGAGGATAATGAGATGGTGGACGAGGTGGTGGAGGAAGATTTGTTTGAGGGTTATCACATGGTGAGTTTGGTGGGGTGTCATCGACAACCAAATCATCAGCATCATCATCACCCTGTGCCATAAGTCGCTTCATCACAGCCACATCCCTTTCAACTTTAGTCAACCTTTTATCCATTGATTGAGTTAGCTGAACAATTAGAGAACGTTGAGAAAGCATAGCCTTTTGAAAGTTGGAGTTGGATTCATCCTAATCATCCTGATGAAAAGCAGCACTCTTGATAGGAGTTGGCGTTGGAGGAACATTCTAAACTTGAGGAGAAGGAGATACTAACTCATCTTGGATCATTGGTTTGAGCATTTTCCACAAAAGAGAGGTTGATCCATGTTGTACAAAAACATTTGCAGAAGGAGTGGATGAAGAAGTAGATGAAAAGCGAATGTGCTTGTTCATTCTTGGAGGAGAATTTATTCCCTAAGCAAAGCCTTCTCCCTTATCAGTGGCTGATTCTTCTTCATCTTTATCAGAGTCTTCTTCTTCTTCTTCGACCCTTCTTTATTACCAGCGCCTTCTTCATAATCATCCTCATCATTGTCTTCATCAGTGTCTTCTTCCATCATCCTCATCATCCTCTTCAAAATCTGAGGATTCAACCACATAGGGTTTCTCAATCCATTTTGCATCCTCATAGTGATAGGAAAATCGCCTTTAGATGTAGCGACATTAATAATCTTGGAGGAAAGAGCAGGAATTGGAATGATGATCCATGACTTTCGACATAACCTTCCTTACGAGATAAGAACATGTCCAAACCAACGTGGATAAGGAACATATGTTGGCTTCTTGTTCCCAGAGATGCAATCAATCACTTGATCAAGAAAAAATTGAGCAAAATCCAATCTTTTTTGTACACAATAGAATATAATATCCTTTTCTCAAAAAGATTCAGTTGATCCAAACTCCCAGTCTTGTGTCCAAGATATTTTCCGATTACACCTGTTAAATACTTCCATCCTACATTAAAACACTGACGAAGAGCGTTCTTGTATGGATCACAAGTGAGGCCCTTAAGTTTGAAATTATACCCTAATTTTTCACGAACAGACTTGCAACTTTCTCCTGAGGGAGTTTCAGAGTAATTTTCAAATCGAAGAAGGGAAATAGCAGTTTGAAAGGATTTCACATCAATAGTAACTCTATATTGACCATCTTCAGTGGTTCCAATAATGGTTCGAGCATTAGAATCAACAGAGCTTCAATAGTAGAACTCGCATACTTGTTTAGGATAGAATGAATCTGGGAAATCACAGAATGCATATCGAGGAGGACAACTCTTAACATATTTAACGAAGTATTCAATTCTTGAGTTTCCGAACTACTTTGGGATTTCATCAGAGAATGCCACATTGTTCGCTTGAATGATGGGAGAGATAAGGGCATGAGAACCTTTGAAAACATTAGCACCAGAGGAAAACTCGTACAGAGGCTTTGACATGGTGAAAGCTTTGAGAGAGATTATGGTTGAGAGATTTTTTATCGAGAAAAAGAGAGCCAATTGGTTGGATAGTTTGGAAAAGTAACCCAAGGATGGAGAGTTCCCAATTTATACCCGAAAAAAGTTTCTTCCTTTTTACGTAATCATGAATGAAGAGATATGGGCCGTAAATATCTCGTTTCCCAAGATAATGATGGATCTTTCAATCGTCATCCAAAAATTTACCGTTGAAATAAGGAAGTTACATCAGTGAGATATGTCATCAGTGGTAATGAGCACCAGTGTAATCGATCAGCGAGTCAATTTATGATGATATCCTAGTAAGTTGTGATTCCTCCTAATAGTGTGGGCGATCATTCATTGAAATAGTAATGCGAGATCTCATCGTGGTTTCATACACTGACTCATTAATCACTTTTGTTAGAAGAAAAAGTGCAAGAGTGATATGTTGCGTCTAATAAATTCCGGTATGAAATGTACCCATCGGAAAAGTATGTCGAAGTTTTATCAGTGTATGGCTAATACAGTGAATCATTAACTTCTTAATAGAAGAATTGTTGGGAAATAGTAGGTAGGTGCAGGTAATACATCACGGACAATGATATACCCATCGGCACAAATTTTTCGAATCCTCATCAGCGTCTGGTATCATACGTTGAATCATGAAATTCTAAAGAAGAAAATATGGAGAGAGAGAGAGAGAGAGAGAGAGAGAGAGAGAGAGTGGATTGTTTTAGTTATGCTGAGGTGAAATCAGCGTAAATCAATAACACATATAACCTATCAACAAGAAATGATTTAACTCTTGCATCATAGAGTTTTAGTTGCAGTCTAGAATCAAAGATTATCTGTTAACTCATAGTGGTACCATGTCATACCTCAAACTAGAATTCAGAGACATGAATAACCCTTTGTCATTTATGGACCAGACAAGTATCTCTTACGCTGATGATTGTGCAATCAGTGTAAGCCTTTGGGTTATGCTCAATGTTTCAGCAGAACATGAGATTTGATGCATACGACAAGCATGGTTCCAGGAACAGGGTCAGGTGAGATATTTAACTAAGAATAAACACCCAAGCCTTTCTATCAGTTTTTTATTTGGACCAGGAAATCTCACATAGAAAGTTTAAAAAATGCTAGACAGTCAACGCGAGGGGGTGACTCAATGTTCTCAGTAGATGGTCTCCATAATGAGAAAATTATAAAGATTTAGTAACATACAACATCATGCTTCTAGGGACGATGATTTGTCAAAAGTTGCATACTAGGCTTAGAATTGCCACCATCATATTCCTTTAAAAAATGGTACAAAATAATAAATAATATAAGAATACAAACAAAAAGCGTTAGTTAAACAAGAAAATAGTTTAAACAACGAAATATATGCAGTTTTTTCAAAAAGGTGATAAAGACCCGATCCATAAAATCTTTTGAATTGAATGGTCATAAATGTACATCCATTTAAATAGAGAAAACAAGATCAACCATATCACACAAAAACACAATTCATAGTAAGCAACAAGAGAGAATGCTTTTTAATCATTGAGATATTGCAGATTGATTCCAAGCTTCATGTTTACCAAGAACAAGAGAAAAGCATGAACCAGCCTTTCTAACCAAAGAGTTAAAGGTATCCAATCTTTGTAACCTTCGAGTTATGAGAGTCACCAAGACAATACTCAAAGGTTCCAATCATTGTGATCCATGAAGGAAGAGAAGGTGGGATGGTTGTATTGTTGAAGACGCATTTGGATATTTGAGGTGATGGAGAGGTAGTGACATCGTCAATGGAAATTAGATGTGCTATGTCACCGAACTCCACTTCATCTCACTGCAACCGAAATAGGTTGTTCAACACAAAAGAGATATGTATCCAGAAGAACACTTGGCGGCACAGTTATCCCCCATCTGGTCTCATTAGTGTGAGCATCAGCATTAGTGAGAGGGCAATTGGTGCTAAAGAAAAGATACAGAGTTAGAGTCAACTAGCTCTTACAAGGAAGGTGATGCATTCAAGGAGTGACATAATGATCTAAACATCTAAGATCAATGTCGAGATGGAGAGGGAAGGTCGTGACACATACATAGGAAAGAGAAGAACGAACATTAGCAATGTTAGTAGCAAAATATGTATGTATAATGTATACTCCTTTAGTTAAGTAATAGTTAAAAAGAATGTTTAAAGCAAAAGTTATAGTAAATAAAGTAAAAATATAGTAGCTTATGTTCAAAATTGTAAAACTAGCGAAGCATGAAACAAAAACAAAATAAAGTATCAATGTCTAAACCAACAAAATCAAACCATATAAATATCATTGTCCCTAAGTGCAGAAAGCACAATTTTTTTCTCAAAATCAAACAACTTTCCCTCATGATGATTGAAAAGAACTTTATAACCAATGTCACAAAGTTGACTTATGGAAATAAAATTGCCTTTTAGACCCTTGACATATGTCACACCCCCGAACCAGAACGGCGGAAACGTCCGGAGGCGGGTGACATCATTGTGTAGTATCATAACAATTGAATATAAATGAAACATAGCAAATCCAAACATCATACATAAAGATATCAAACTTACATTGTTTTACATCATGTTCATGTTCTCAAATTACACAAAAGAGACAATAGTGAGTAAATTCCAAACTACATAAAAATAATTTTGCATCCGCGTTCCACTAACCTGCTTACTGATTTCCTGAGAATACAAATCGTTTGAAAAGCGTCAACATAAAATATGTTGGTGAGTTCATAAGCATTTTGTATAAAAATTTGTGATAGTTAGAAAGCCAGAAAATCCAATATTTTCTTGTCAAAATAGTTGTAAGTCTTGTTTCCAATCAAGAATAGTTGCATGTGAGTTTTAGTTTATCGTTTTCGAAATCGTATAAAATTGTTTTCTCCAGAAAATCCTATATTTTCTGATGTACAAATAGTAGTCTTAAAAACCCTAAGACTTGTGTGGTAAAAGCTTCGTTTAAAGTATCCAAATAATAGTTTTTTATAATCGAAAGGTCTAACTTGCATAATTTTCTAAATAATACTGTTATATTCTAAGTGAGTCGTTATAACCCTACTAATATGACGGAGTGCATGTCCTAACGTTCTTCAGGCTTCGGTTATAACTCTTACAAGACTTTAAACGTACACTAACACATATAGGTACAGTGAAGATGCGTCTAACTAGAATACTAACAGATATTTGTGCAAATAGTTGAATTTCGTTATTTATTAAATAAATAACAATTATTGTACTCGTTGACTAGATATTTCGTTTTCGTTTGTTGAAAATAATCCACTTTGAATCATATTTGTAAAAAATGACTCAATATTATCGATATTGGCAAAAATGGCCCTTCATTTATTAAATTATCAAATAAGACCCATATTTGTCAAAAGGTGTCATAAGTGGTTCAAAACTATGTGAATTGTTGAAAATGGCCCATTTCTTCTAAAATGCTCATTTAGACTTATATTTAAGGAAATGTTCAAAAATGCCCTTATTCATCCCAAAAATTCATTTTTGGTCTTTTTAAAATTGAAATGTTCAATGGTTACTCAAATTTATCCCATGTTCCAAAATGATCCTTATATATATATATATATATATATATATATATATATATATATATATATATATATATATATATATATATATATATATATATATATATATATGGCCGAAAGTGGTCCCCAAAATATTATTATTTCCATAATTTAACCACTTCAAAAATATTTTTTCCAACAACTTGTTTAAGCAAATTTTGAAGCAATCCTTATGGTTTTTGTCATAACAATTTGTGACTTATATTTTGTAACATATTAGTTCTTGGTTCTATAAAAAATTTGTAAAATATGGTTCAAGCTCTTGAGACTTGCAAAAGATTTCGAGTTCTTGGACTAATTCCTATGGAGTTTTCATAAGTTTAGCACATATAACTTACCAAGGATGCATAACAAGCAAATATATCAAGATTTAAACAAGGCTTTGACTTGTATCCTCCCCTAAAAACAATGAAAAACTCAAAATAGGGGTATGAAGCTCACCTTGGGTAGGAGAATGTGTGGGTGAAGAGATGAGGTGAGAAATTGGAGCCTAGAACACTTGATGTGTTGGATGAACTTCTTGAGGATTTTGCTAGCATAAGGTTGTTAACACATAAATTTATATGTGAGTAGAAGAATCATAATAGCTAAATGTATGAACCATTTACTAGGCATGAATTACTTACCAAAAACTACGAAGAATTGTGGAGTAATGGATCTTAGAGCTAAGTCTTGAGTTCTTGGGAGAGTTCACAGAAGGTGAAATGAAGTTGTAGAATGAGAAATGGGGTTTACGCCCCCTTCATATGGGATAGAGAAATTGATAAGATGTTTGCTTGGTTTACTGTTAGGTAATGTCTATTACTAAGGGTTAATACATAAATGACTGGGATTTTCATTGGGAATTTACGTATTACAGCTTGCAGTCACCGTAAACACATTGAATTTGAAAGGGGTTCACGGTCATAATGGGTTTAGACAAGGGTTTGCGGCCAAATGGTGGTCCCTTATGGGGTTTACGGCCAAGATTCCTTCCCTTAAGGTGTTCACGGTCAAGTCTTTGGTGTTTTAAGGTAGTTCACGGCCAAAGTAGCCTCTTGGGGGTTGTTCACCGCCAACCATGGTTCTTAAGAGGTAGTTCATGGTCATGGAAGCTTCCTAGGGAACTGTTTATGGTCAAGAATGCATATGAACTTTAATGTGTTGGTTTTATGTTGATATGCTCAATATCTTGACGTAACTTAAATTTCTTATTTGCTTGCATTGACTTAAGAGGCTTTAGGGTAGTATAATTCTCAAAAACATTACATTACCAAAGCATAATAATAGTATAGTTATAACTATTACATATACGGGACTCTTTTGGCTTGGTTTCTGGACTTGAAATTTCCAATTGCGACATCATCCCTCCGTTAGAGGGAATTTCATCCCGAAATTCTTTAGGAGTCATTCCTACGAACTAGTGAAGAGGTGAGGGTACTTTTGCATCATCTGATCCTCGCGTTCCCACGTGAATTCCGGTTCGCGCTTGGCATTCCATCTAACCTTCACAATGGGGATGCGGCTTTGTTTCGTGCGCTTAACTTCTCTATCCATAATCTCGATAGGCTGCTCAACGAATAGGAGGTTCTTGTTCACTTCAATCTCATCTAGTGGAACTGTGGGGGTTTCTTCCGATAGACACTTCTTTAGGTTTGACACATGGAGTACGGGGTGTACATTACTAAGTTCTGCGGGTAGTTGGAGTTTGTAGGCTACCGGAGCGATCCGGGCAAGGATCTCGAATGGTCCGATATATCGGGGATTTAGTTTACCTCTCCTTCCAAATCATATCATCCATTTCCAAGGGGAGACTCAATCCCCCACCTGGAATTCCAGAGGCTTTCGCCGTTTATCTGCATAGCTCTTTTATCGGTCCCGCGATGCTTGGAGCCGTGCTCTGATTTGGATTATCTTTTCCGTTGTTTCTCGAATAATCTCGGGTCCAGTGAGTGTGCTATTGGGCATTTGGCCTTTTTCCAGCTGGGTATCTCCCACCTCAGCCCAGCAGAGGGGCGATCTGCACTTTCGGCCATACAAGGCCTCAAAGGGAGCGACTCCTATACTCGTATGGTAGCTGTTCTTGTATGAGAATTCGATTAGGGGCAGGTGAGTATTCCAAGCTTTTCCAAAGTCTATTACACATGCCCGGAGCATGTCTTCTAGAGTCTGAATGGTTCGCTCTCTTTGGCCATTAGTCTGAGGGTGGTAGGCAGTGCTCATATCTAGTTGGGTTCCCCAAGCTTTCTGAAATGACTGCAAAACACGAGAGGTGAATCTGTTATCTCTAGGCAGTGCTCATATCTAGTCGGGTTGCTGAAGTAGACCCGAGGGCTTTTGATATTCCACTTTAACTTTGGCACATGTGAGACACTTACCCACATAAGTGGCAATCTCCGCTTTCATATTCGGCCAACAATAATGTTGTTTGATATCCAGGTACATCTTATCGGAACCCGGATGGATAGAGTACCTCGTTTTGTGAGCCTCATTCATTATCACGTCTCAGAATCCACCGAACCTCGGTATCCAGATCCGGTCCATAAGGTAATAGGCTCCGTCTGCTTTGAGCGTCAGATTCTTTTCCATTCCGTGCAATACCTCATTGGCGACATTTTTTGGCTTCAAGGCTTCTTGCTAAGCTTCCTTGATTTGTGAGGATAGATGGGAGTGGATAGTCATTGTTAACGTCTTTACTCGGCGACCCGAGTACTCCTTTCGGCTTAAGGCATCGGCTACCACATTTTCCTTGCCTGGGTAGTACTTGATTTCGCACTCATAGTCGTTTAGCAGTTCGACCCATCTCCGTTGTCTCATGCTCAATTCCTTTTGATTCAGGATGTGCTGGAGGCTCTTGTGGTCTGTGAAAATGGTGCACTTTGTACCATATAGGTAGCGCTTCCAAATCTTTAAGGCGAAGACCACAGCTCCCAGCTCGAGATCGTGGGTGGTGTAGTTTACTTCATGGGTCTTTAGTTGCCTAGATGCGTAAGCTATCACCTTTCCGCGCTGCATAAGCACACAGCCTAACCCCTGATTAGAAGCATCGCAATACACTACGAAGTCTTCCATTCCCTTTGGCAAGGACAGCACTGGAGCACTGCATAGGGCTTGTGTTGGGTCTAAAATTGGTTTATACTTTGCTTTTCTAAGAATTTATTGTTTTATCATTTGGGCCGAAAACTAATATTGGGATTAATTGTAGCTTGGACCGAAAACCCATGAGTTTTCGGTCTAGCATTGGGTTTTCGGTCCATTGGGTTTTCGGTCCAGCCTTGAGTTTGTGGCCCATGTATATATAGGTGTTAGGTGGGTGAGGCGATAAGATGTCTCAAGGTGCTTAAGTGTGTGTTCGTAAGGTGTGAGAGAAAGTTAGAGAGAAGAGTGTGTGTGTGTGTATGAATCTATATGTAAGGAGCTTCATTCCAACATTGAATACATCATAGATTCAAGTTATTCTTCTTCTCCTTCTATTCTATTTTGATCTGAAATCATCCAATTGATTGGGATTCCGCACCATCAATTGGATCTGATTGATACACAAGCAGATTTGGGGACTTACAATTGGTATCAGAGCTTGGTTGTATCAATCATTTTTTTCAGATCTGGAGCTTATTTGATCTTATTTTGAAGAGATACACCCTTCTGGGTGAGAGTGGTGAGAGGCTTGGCGATTTTGAAAATTTTTGGATGAACCTTCGATAATAACCAGCAAGGCCTAAAATTTTTCGGATTTCGGTTGGGGTTCTTGGGGTTGCCCAGCCCTCAATAGCTTTGATCTTGGTAGGGTCCACATGTATTCCCTCTTCACTGACTACATGTCCCAAGAATTCCACTCTACAAATCCAGAACTCGTATTTGGAGAACTTTACGTAAAGCTTCTGCGCTCTCAAGTTTCCCAAAATCTGTCGTAAGTGCTAGTTGTGCTCTTCCTCACTCTTAGAGTAAACGAGTATATCATCTATGAAAACAATCACTAAGTTGTCAAGAAACAGCTGACAAAGTCGGTTCATCAGGTCTATAAAGGTTGCGGTGCATTTGTGAGGCCAAAAGGCATGACTACGAATTCGAAATGCCCATAACGGGTTCAAAAAGCAGTCTTTAGAGTATCCTCCTCTCAGAACCTTAGTTGGTGGTATCCAAGCCTCAGATCTATCTTGGAGAAGTAGCTGGCTCCTTAAAGTTGGTCGAATAGATCATCGATTCGAGGGAGTGGGTATTGATTCTTAACAGTAAGCTTATTTAACTCCCGATAGTCGATGCACATTCTGAAAGATCCGTCTTTCTTTTTGACAAACAGGACCGGAGCTCCCGAAGGTGAAAAGCTCGGCCTGATGAATCCTTTGTCAAGAAGTTCGCTTAGTTGGCTAGATATCTCTTGTATCTCGGCAGGAGCTAACCTGTAAGGTGATTTGGCGATTGAAGTGGCTCCAGGTACAAGATCGATTCGGAACTCGACCTGACGCTCGGGGGGTATTCCTGGCAAATCTTCGGGAAATGCGTCGGGAAAGTCACGTACTTCTGGAATATCGTTAATGTTTTTCTCCTCTTTTGTTTTATCTACAACATGAGCAAGAAAGGCGTGATTCCTTTTATGCAAGCACTTTTGTGCTTGGATGCAAGAAATGAGTCGGAGGTTTGTGTCGGTTTTATCGCCATAAACTATTAAGGTTTCGTTGTTGGGTAGATAAAGATGAACGGCCTTCTTGTGACACATAATTTCAGCATGGTGGGGGCTTAACCAATCCATGCCAACAATCACATCAAAGCTCCTAATATTAACAGGCATCAAATCGATTGGAAATGGGTGATTATTTAATGCTAATGTGCACCCTACGTAGATGTCGTTGGTTGATTCTGTTTTACCATTGGCCATTTCGACCGTAAAAGTTTCGTTCAATTCGTGGGGATTTTGATTGAGTAGGTGTTTGAATTCGTGACTTACGAAGCTCCGCTCAGCACCACTATCAAATAAAATGCACGCATAAGAGTTGTTGAGGGGAAACGTACTAGTCACCACAGTTGGATCTTGTACTACCTCTCCTTGTCCCATGGCTACAACCCTTCCTGCATTCTAATTGTTGTTCTTGGGGCAGTTGCATTTAAAATGGTCGGCTTCTCCGCATCTGTAACATACACAGCTGGCTCCGGCGTTGTTGTCATTGGGCTGCTTGTTTTGTTGTGGGGGCATCTTGTAATATCGAACGGTGTGCCCTTTTTTATTGCAGTTTGTGCATTGGAAGTCCTTTAATGCCCCTAAGTGGTGGTAATTACACTTGTCACATTTGAGATTGGAACCCGCATATGACATGGCAGGGGCTGTTGTGGTTGAGGCTAGGGCGGGTGGAGCTGGTGCGGCTGAAGCGGTAGCAGAATGGACTGCTACTGTCTGTGGTTTCTTGGACGGCCCTGAATTCTGTCGCCCTTTTCGCTTGTTCTCCCAGTTCTTCTTGTTACCTCCTTCTTGTTTTTTTTCTCCCTCGGTCGCTTTGGTACTTTTCTTGTCGCTGTGATCATAAAGCTTCTTGGCTAGGCACTTTGCACTGTCGTAGGTCTCGGGTTTCGAGGCAATCATATTACCTTGAATGGGAGGCGTTAATCCCCAAATGAATCGTTCGACTTTCTTTCCCTTCGACGTAATCATACCAGGACACAAAAGAGCTAGTTTGCTAAACCTCGAGATGTACGCATCAATGTCCGAGTTCTGCACCGTAAGGTTCCATAGTTCTTGCACGAGTTTTTTTACCTCCCCTCGGGGACAGTACTCGGTGATTAGCATTTTCTTGAGTTCTTCCCAGGACATGGCGTTTGCAACGGGGAGTGTCATAGCCTCAATGTGACCGTTCCACCATGACAATGCCTGGTCGATGAATGTGCAGGCCGCAAATTTCACTTTACTCCCTTCTGGACATTCACATATTTCAAATACCGATTCAACCTTTTCGATCCATCGTTTCAAGGCGATGAGTCCTCCAGCCCCGTTGAAAGTGTGGGGTCTTGCATTGGAAAAGTCGTTGTAGGTACAGACCTTTACAGGTCCTTGATTCATCCCTTGGTGGGAGCTTCCTGTCCCTTGGCCATTCCCACCACCATTATTTCCGGTTTGTATGTGGGCTAGGGCCGCTGTTACTGCAGCTGAAACTGCCGCTTGGAACGCGACATAATTCATATCCAGCGAAGGCGGTGGTGGTGGTGATGTGTTGTTATTCTTACGGATCGGTCTCCTTGGCATCTTTTTGTCATGGAACAGATGGACAATGAGTATATAATGATTTCAGATATCGGTGATTGTTTAGAGTTCGTGGTGGTTTTCTTACGCAACGTAAACCAATGATAGAAAACATAGCAGATACGTCTCAAATAAAACACAGAATTGTTTCATTAACGATAATTTCTTAATACACACATGAAAATTTGCCTTTGAAAGGCATTCGGTACCTAGAGGAAACAAAATCTGCTAGCACATAGATTCGACGAGGAGTGTGGTTACTTAGTTTTTAGATTTAATCCTACATTCATAAGCAAAAGAGAGTTATGTGGTTAACAGCAACAAGTAAAACGGGTTCTACTTGCGATGAGGAGCATCCGATGGTGCGGCTGCTGATGAGGATGCACCCTGAAGTTCAGCTAATCGGCGCTCGGCGATACGTACTCTCTCCTCAAAGGCAGCGTGTCGCACCTGATATGCCCTTATCTCTTTTCGTGCAGCGGTAAGGTCTTCAATTAGGCGCTCCATTGGGACATAGCTTCGTTCAAGGTCCTGGATGTGAGCATTTGCTTGTTCCGAGGCAGATCTCATTTGCACCATCTGGTCGGCGGTCACTTGAGCCTGATCGCCAATATCTCCAATTCGTCGGACCATGACCGGAAGAGCGCGGTCAGCGGGTCCTCCCCAGCGAATATCGTAAAATCTTTGCTCCATCCCATAAGGAGGTGGTTATTGTTGATGCTTTCTCCATCTCTCGGTGTCATAAGCACATGGAGGTATAGGATCATTGGGGCCCAGACGGTGTGGACGTACCTTGTTGACGTAAGGAGGGTCGATGACTTCGGACTCGGCGTCCGACACATCATCCTCTTCTTCTTCTTCTTCCTCCTCCTCATTGATATCATCTTCCTCAAGTTCTTCCATGGGTTCTTCCTCTGGGTCTTCTTTGATCCACCCTCCATTTCCCTTATTAGGGAAATAAGGATCGCCTGGCAAATGAAATCCTGCCATGTCGTCTGTACGAGAGTAGGGCGTAAGAAGAGTGTAGAAAATTTTCGAAGCGTCAAAATACTCCTATAGTATTTTTTTTAATTGTTTAGGTTTGGCTCTTAAAACTTTTGGATAACGAGTTGGGAAGTTTTAGGCATGTTGCAACACCACTACCACTCCCAAACACATATTGGTCATATCTCAAATAAATATAGTTGATCAGGCTATATTTATCCCAGATATGATTACATAACTGTCCGGGTTTGACTGTAGTGTTCAACCTTTAAGTTCTTTTGTGTTGTTCTTATTATGATACAGTTCTAGAAAGTATGTATACTTTTAGTCAGAGTGTTTTAGTCCCATTGTCTTTATATTTGTATATCTTGTATAGCTAGATATACTAGTTCACTATAAACAATGCTCTGATACCAATCTGTCACACCCCCGAACCAGAACGGCAGAAATGTCCGGAGGCGGGTGACGTCATTGTGCAGTATCATAACAGTTGAATACAAATGAAACATAGAAAATCCAAACATCATATATAAAGATATCAAACTTACATTGTTTTACATCATCTTCATGTTCTCAAATTACACAAAAGAGACAATAGTGAGTAAATTCCAAACTACATCAAAATAATTCTGCATCCGCGTTCCACTAACCTGCTTACTGATTTCCTGAGAATACAAGTCGTTTGAAAAGCGTCAACATAAAATATGTTGGTGAGTTCATAAGCATTTTGTATAAAAATCTGTGATAGTTAGAAAGCCAGAAAATCCAATATTCTCTTGTCAAAATAGTTGTAAGTCTTGTTTCCAATCAAGAATAGTTGCATGTGTGTTTTAGTTTATCGTTTTCGAAATCGTATAAAATCGTTTTCTCTAGAAAATCCTATATTTTCTTATGTACAAATAGTAGTCTTAAAAACCCTAAGACTTGTGTGGTAAAAGCTTCGTTTAAAGTATCCAAACAATAGTTGTTTATAATCGAAAGGTGTAACTTGCGTAATTTTCTAAATAATATCGTTATATTCTAAGCGAGTCGTTATAACCATACTAATATGACGGAGTGTCTGTCCTAACGTTCTTCAGGCGTCGGTTTCATTTAAGACATTTGTCACCCTAGACTGGCTGGTCTAGCTGTAGCGAACAGCGAAGGTGTGGGATGTCAACCCCGTATAGATCTATACACAAATTCCCGCTCTCCCTCCAGTAGACTCTGGTTATAACTCTTACAAGACTTTAAACGTAGACTAACATATACAGGTACGGTGAAGATGCGTCTGACTAGAACACTAACATATATTTGTGCAAATAGTTGAATTCCGTTATTTATTAAATAAATAACAATAATTGTACTCGTTGACTATATATTTCGTTTTCGTTTGTTGAAAATAATCCACTTTGAATCATATTTTTCAAAATAACTTAATATTATCGATATTGGCAAAAAATGGCCCTTCTTTTATTAAATTATCAAATAAGACTCATATTTGTCAAAAGGTGTCATAAGTGGTTCAAAACTATGTGAATTGTTGAAAATGACCCATTTCTTCTAAAATGTTCATTTAGACTTATATTAAGGAAATGTTCAAAAAGGCCCTTATTTATCCCAAAATTTCATTTTTAATCTTTTTAAAATTTAAATGTTCAATAGTTACTCAAATGTATCCCATGATCCAAAATGATCCTTTTATATATATATATATATATATATATATATATATATATATATATATATATATATATATATATATATATATATATATATATATATATATATATATATATATATATATATATGGCCGAAAGTGATCCCCAAAATATTATTATTTCCATAATTTAACCACTTCCAAAATATTTTTTCCAACAACTTGTTTAAGCAAATTTTGAAGCAATCCTTATGGTTTTTGTCATAACAATTTGTGACTTATATTTTGTAACATACTAGTTCTTGGTTCTATACTTAATTTGTAAAATATGGTTCAAGCTCTTGAGACTTGCACAAGATTTCGAGTTCTTGGACTAATTCCTATGGAGTTTTCATAAGTTTAGCACATATAACTTAGCATGGATGCATAACAAGCAAATATATCAGGATTTAAACAAGGCTTTGACTTGTATCCTCCCCCAAAAACAATGAAAAACTCAAAATAAGGGTATGAAGCTCACCTTGGGTAGGAGAATGTGTGGGTGAAGAGATGAGCTCAGAAATTGGAGCCTAGCACACTTGATGTGTTGGATGAACTTCTTGAGGATTTTGCTAGCATAAGGTTGTTAACACATAAATTTATGTGTGAGTAGAAGAATCATAATAGCTAAATGTATGAACCATTTACTAGGCATGAATTACTTACCAAAAACTACGAAGAATTGTGAAGTAATGGATCTTAGAGCTAAGTCTTGAGTTCTTGGGAGAGTTCACAGAAGGTGAAATGAAGTTGTAGAATGAGAAATGGGGTTTACGCACCCTTCATATGGGATAGAGAAATTGATAAGATGTTTTCTTGGTTTACTGTTAGGTAATGTCTATTACTAAGGGTTAATACATAAATGATTGGGATTTGCATTGGGAATTTACGCATTACAGGTTGCAATCACCGTAAAGACATTGAATTAGAAAGGGGTTCACGGTCATAATGGGTTTAGACAAGGGTTAACGGCCAAATGGTGGTCCCTTATGGGGTTTACGGCCAAGATTCCTTCCCTTAAGGTGTTCACGGTCAAGGCTTTGGTGTTTTAAGGTAGTTCACGGCCAAAGTGACCTCTTGGGGGTTGTTCACGGCCAACCATGGTCCTTAAGAGGTAGTTCACGGTCATGGAAGCTTCCTAGGGAAGTGTTTGTTGGGTTATGAGCATTCTAACACTCCTAAGTGTACATGCAACCCTAAATACCTTGGATCTATGTTTTCTCTATTATACATATAATTATGAACATCTAAGGTATTATCCTAATCTAGCATACAAAATAATAAATATAACAAGATAGAATACATACCTCTTTGATGTAGAATGTCTTCATGAAGCTTGAGTGCCTAGTGCCCCAAGTGTGACACCTCAAATGGTTCACACAACACCAAATACACTTGGAATAACTTGAGAGAAACTTGAACACTCCTTGAAATCGTCTAGCCCTCACACTCACACATTAGTGCACGATTTCTTGAGCCATGGGATTCTTTTATATGGTGGCTATTAGGGTTACACCATGTAACTCATAACTTTACCCATTCCTTATGCTCCATGGATTTTAACCTCCATGGAGTATCCATGGGTCACCCCATGGACTTAGTCCAACATAAGGAATCTTGGATCACAAGCCCACATATATAAGAATGAATGATTTACACAATCAACCCATATATTTAATTAGTCTCCTTTTGATCACTTAATTAATTCCAAATTAATTCTTGATCAATACTAATTAAATAACCTTATTAATATATTAGAACTTATAATATATTAACCAACCTTAAGTGTTATTTCTCTCATTATAGTCTATCCAAATGCATGATGCCATGCAACCCAAATGGACCATGCCGGGTCGGGTCAAGTCTTACCAATTATAGTTATGGACTTAGACATTAATCCAACAGTCTCCCACTTGGATAAGTCTAAAACTATTATTGTGTATGACTTCAGGAACCGATCAGCAATCGCAGCTCTCAAAAGCTTCTGTCGAACTCTGACCTTGTCGATGAACTCTGACCTTTGTCAATGACTTGTCCATTAGATAAGGGATCATATATTCCTCCATTCTAGATATCATATGGACTGAGACATGGATTATCAATCATTCTCTCTGTCCATTTGTTGTTTCCTGATTTCCGATTTATGATGACTGACTAATTGAACAAATCAAATCAGTCCTGGCTTGGCCAACCACTCACATGTATCATCTTTAAATCATCGAGGGGCCCACAGATATCGCTTTTATCCCGAAGGTAAAAGGAATGGATAAACTTCGACTCATATGGCTTGTTCTACTACTTGTTGAATCATACACAAAGGCACGTTTTATAACATCGAGTTACCAATGCGTTTTCGTGCAATCAATGTATAACCAACTCATAGTAACAACTCATATCTCTAGGTTTGAAGAATATAAGATATTATCGTCTCATGATCACTCGTGATAAAATCCATGAAGTGATTCAAATGAGCGCGGGTTGAATCCAATACTCAGAACTTATGAGCACTCATGAGTGTTGTAGCACCACTTTGTCCACCAACTTGGACCTCTACAAACCAACCCATGACAGTCTTGATTCATATCTACTTCCAACATATGACCGACTGTGGATGGTTTGAATAACTTAATCATTCAGGAAGAGCGACTTAGTTATTCTGGAAGTCAAAACATGCAAAGTGAAACACAAGAATAAATGAATCAAATATGGTATCAAACCCTATGAATATAAATAAACACTTTTATTTATCACCATACTGATTACTCATTATTCATTGTTTCGGTTTTATCAACTTTATACTTGAATTTAAAACAATAGTTGTCCCATGCTCCAAGCATGTACACTATGTTTTCTAAACACTAGTCATGCCATACACCAAGTATGCATACTATGTTTGTCTATGATCTTTACTTTGTAAAATAGATCAGTTGAACATCACTCCAATGATCCTCTTTTCACAGTCCCAAATCCTTACTGCAAATGCAAGAATTCCAAATTCATGCCATTTACTGAAATCTGTTAGATTCTAAACTTATATGCATTGATCCTCTTAATGATTATGCACGAAGTCAGAAAGACTTGACAACAATCATTACAGAGCATTCCAAAGGAGATCAGATCCTTGGAAACATCCTTCTTTCATTAAGTTTCCTAATCTTACACAGATTGAATAATTTCTAACTTTGAAACATTTCCATATTCCATTTTGACTATCACTTCTGAACAAGAGTTGCCTCCTTACAGATTATGTCAATATGGTCCTTCCAGAATTAACATTATACTTCCAACTGTCCTTGAGCAACCAATCTTTGGTAAACCTTAGATTGTCCTCGACAATTGCTTAATCATTTTAGTCATATCCAATTCTAGACCTTTTCCCTTCATAATGCCCCAGGCATTTGGAAAATTTTAGAAAGGATGAATATAGCACATGTAATCGATCCTATATCTGAAGCATATGGGACACGATTCATGATGTCTCACATAAAGACTAAACCAGTCTTTTGCTATAATATTTCCATTTCAATTTGCCAAGTTCTCAAAATTCAGATTATGAAAAGGGATGCCGTAATCATAATCGAATTTTAGAACGCAAATAATGGACCCATATATAGAATTTCCTTATGTTGAGCCATTCCAACATGAAATTCATATATATATCATTGATTAAATACGATTAAAATCTCAATCTAAGCTTTTAGAATTGAAATGAAGTATAATTTCCTCTCCCTTAATTATAGCAAAACAACTTTTTCAACCCCTGCAACCTCACGAATTGAAACTTTTGTTTTCTATAATTAACATTGCTAACTTGCAACCTTTGTCATAATATTCATGCTCCCACTAACATGATGATTATTAGAATAACACTTATGCTCCCACTAGCTTTGACATGTACTCAGAAATCAGCTGACTTTCTTACCAAAGTTCAGATTTCTGATACTAGATTGTTTTGATAAAACTTTATCAAAATCATACACCTCTCTTAGATAGCTCACATGTGTGTCTAAACAATTTTAGAACTATGAAAAGGGATGCCGTAATCATAGTCTCAATTGTTTAGACCTTTGCCACTTCTCACAAGTCCATGTTAGTGTGCCGGTAAACCACACACGCTCCACTAACGACTTTGAGAATGCAAATATCACAATTGCTATCTAGCTAAAATCTACTTAGTGAAAGTGTTTCCTCACCATCATTTTCATGAATCGGAGAGAAACCTGATGACACTTAGATTTAATAGTGTATGTGTTCTTATCCATGTGAATTTGTCAAAACCATAATCACAAGACAAGGTTAGTGACAAATCCAAACTCATATTGATTAAACTTGTGCAATCTTAAATTCTTGCCATTTGGCAGCTCAGGTGCCTGCCATTGCTTCCAAGTAGTTGTGCAACCAATTGAGAACTCTCAGAACTCCTATGCAAAGCCAACTTGAATAGGCACAAAAATTTCAACACGATAGGTTATAAACCTCAAGTCGTGTGCTAGTGAAGGACTTTAGGTTTTATTCTTGATTAAGTCTTGAAACTTTCAAGTGCTTTAAGACTCCCACTGTCCTCTTGACATATAAGACTCCCTTGTCAAATATTCAAGAGATAGTGCGGATTCTTTATCAAGACTAACACTTTACACAATTGGCCTAAGTTGGTCTCTGTTTTATCCAAAACATCACAACTTACCAATTTCAAATGTACAAGAGTAGATAACCTTTTACTCTTACATTTGACTAGTGTTAACAAACCCTCTTTAAGATATGTCACTCAAGTTACAATCTTGGAGTATGACTCTAAGAATTGTTTTGGAACGAAGTATGACTCATCTTTTTGATTTAACCATTTCAACAATTCATTACTCCTCTTCTTAGTCATAAGAATGCACTAAGATGACTTTAGAGGACCAATTGTGATATGGTATCTTAATCATTAAGATGATCATAAACATGATACTAAAGTACTCTCCCATCTTTTTAGATTTGAGAAACTTTTATCTTTCTGCCATACTTTGATTCTTCTTATTCGTTCTGTCTCACATCGAAACTTCTCCAATGCTACAGACTTATACTTAAACTTATAAGTATAACCATATTTACTGAACTTAAGTAAATCATGACGAATAGTCTTCTTGATCTTTTGTGGTGGACTTGACCAGTGCACAAGAATGTGTACTCGATCCCTTAGTCCTTTCCTTATTCACATAAGGAATTAGTCTTAATTTTCTAAGCTGAAAGTTCTCATTCATCATACTATACAACTTGCATGATTCCAAGTTTCGGTCCAATTGAACCTTGGGTGATGAGAATCTTTCCTTATTTGGTAATATTAGACACTACCACAACCGAAAGAATCAAATCCATTTTTCCAATATTGCTATCAATGGAATCTTATAAGCAACAACTTTTCACAAATGCCATTGTAAGGATACTTAAAATAAATAAAATCAAAACCTTTTTTCTTTTATTTTAAAACTTTGCGGAAAAACTTATCCTTACAATCCATATGAAAACCTTGTTGTTATCTATTCCTAAGCAATATAAATATCATAACTCTTAAGTAATAGCCCAAAATTCTGATCACCGAACCATGCGATTGAAATCCATCTTCGCGATCAGAATCAACATGTACTTAATAGAGTTAGACAATGGACTTTACCTGAAGTAGAGCCAAACTTATTGACTTTAACATCCTTAGGTAAATTTGGCAGCTTCGTAACCAATGCCCCTTCCTTTGGCAATAGTTACCTATGGATCCTTGATAATGGGACTATCTCAGACTTCGCCTCTCTCTTTACCATTGGGTCAACAGAGTTGACTATGGCCGATCCCTTTCCATTGGGAAGAGAGAGCTTTACTGGATATCCAATGGCATCATTGTCAATGTCCATAGCGTTTTAGGAAGTTGATCTTAGCAAATAGATAAGATCATTAAGGGTCTTGTCTTAGTCTGTTTTATAGGATTCCCAAAAGAACTCACTATGTGACTTAGAAAGTAGTTGAGCCACCAACTTTCTCAAGACTTTGACACCCAACTCTCCCGGCTTATCAATATGTGACTACATCTCCAAGATGTGATCACACCTAGACCTTGCCTTGCCAATAGGGCTTGAGTGACCTTAAAATTTTTAGGAACTTGTGGGTTAGGGAGAATAATTGGAGGAGGTGAAAGAAGTATGATATCCATGGGACATCATCTTCATTTAGGAAAGCTTGTTTCAAGAGATTTGGGAAGATCATAAATGTCTAGACCAGACATCTTTTTGGGAGATATTCAAGATAGTTGATTTAAAGTCCTTAATATGACACCCAATATGAAATATTAAGGCTAGGACCCAACAAACTATTTTATAACTTAGAAGAGGGATGCCGTAATCCAAGCTATAAAATATTTGAAGGTAGGTGAATGACGATTCACCAATTTCCACCATGAAAAACGAAATAATTTATTAGGTTTTAATTGGATTTGAAAGTCCTAGATCTTTGAGATTCATTGAACTGTTCAAAGGCATGTTTCAATCTCGAGTGTGCCCTTCAGGTTTTGTGACTGGGATGCCGAGGATCACAAAATAAGGTGTGAATAACCATGCAAATATACTTGGTACCCTTAATATTTACCCCTTAATCAGTGTGCCGGTTAACCACACACGCTCCACCGATACTATGATAAATATTAAGTTACCCTTTGCCTACCTTGTTAAGTCCAGGTTAGTGTGCTGGTTAACCACACACGCTCCACTAACGACTTAAGCAAAGTGCAAAGTGTAATTTCATGGGTTAGCACCAAATTCACATTTTCCTAAGTAACTAAGATTGGGTATTAATAAGAGTTTAGTTACTTAGTATTTATCATTAATACTTTTAATGAAAGGAGAATTATAGTCCTTGTCCTACCCGTTCGGCTAACGACCCTCCACCAGTCAAAGAAGCGGTGGGTGAGAGTGGACACCCATTAAACTGCCATTTTATAGGCAGTAACCTTATACCCCCCTTATAGACCGGCTTCGTGAATGAGGCCTACTAACGGTAAGACTGACTTTACTCTTATACATATATATAAATATTATTAACTTATAATATTATAAAGTATAACGGTTGAATTTTAACTTTTAAAATTCTAAGGGCTAACTTGGAATTAAAGTATTCATAAGTGAAAACTTTTCAAATTCCAAAACTTGAGGGCAAGTTTTGAAACTATTCAAAACTAATTAATTCCATAACTTATGAGTTTAAAGTAGTTTTAATTAAAAAAAAAAAAACTCTTCAAGTTCCATAACTTGAGGACAAGTTATGGAAGACTTTAAACTAATTAATAAAAAAAATAACTTTTTTTTATTGTAACTTATGGAACTAATTAAGGTTACACTTTTTTTTTAATTTAATGAAGAGACTCTTGAACCTCCATAACTTGAGGACAAGTTATGGATTCATAAAACCATTTAATTAGAACTAGACTCTTCATTTTGTAACCTTTGCCAACTTTTATGAGTTTTATGATTCTTAAATGTGACTTTTCATATAACTTGAGGACAACTTACAAAAACACACTTTGGAATCAACTCTTAGATTAAAATGGATTGAAAACAACTATTTCACACAACTTTTCTATTAATCTAAGAACCTCATAAGAACAAGATAATTCAAATCATCAATCTTCAAGAAATTAGCATGAACATACAAACTAATACAAATCTTGAAATTATGACAATTATCTTAGAAATTGGATTAGCATGAACATTACCACATCAAAAACAAGTTTATAAGTCCAAAAACATCTTAGGGTAATGTTCCTAGTCCAATTCCAGCCAAAACAATCGAATATATGCATCCAACTCGATTTTTCAGCTACTTTTGCAAGTATAACAAGAAAACAAGCCTAGACTCTGATACCACTGTTGGGTTATGAGCATTCTAACACTCCTAAGTGTACATGCAACCCTAAATACCTTGGATCTATGTTTTCTCTATTATACATACAATTATGAACATCCAAGGTATTATCCTAATCTAGCATACAAAATAATAAATATAACAAGATAGAATACATACCTCTTTGATGTAGAATGTCTTCATGAAGCTTGAGTGCCTAGTGCCCCAAGTGTGACACCTCAAATGGTTCACACAACACCAAATACACTTGGAATAACTTGAGAGAAACTTGAACACTCCTTGAAATCGTCTAGCCCTCACACTCACACATTAGTGCACGATTTCTTGAGCCATGGGATTCTTTTATATGGTGGCTATTAGGGTTACACCATGTAACTCATAACTTTACCCATTCCTTATGCTCCATGGATTTTAACCTCCATGGAGTATCCATGGGTCACCCCATGGACTTAGTCCAACATAAGGAATCTTGGATCATAAGCCCACATATATAAGAATGAATGATTTACACAATCAACCCATATATTTAATTAGTCTCCTTTTGATCACTTAATTAATTCCAAATTAATTCTTGATCAATACTAATTAAATAACCTTATTAATATATTAGAACTTATAATATATTAACCAACCTTAAGTGTTATTTCTCTCATTATAGTCTATCCAAATGCATGATGCCATGCAACCCAAATGGACCATGCCGGGTCGGGTCAAGTCTTACCAATTATAGTTATGGACTTAGACATTAATCCAACAGTGTTCATGGTCAAGAATGCATATGAACTTTAATGTGTTGGTTTTATGTTGATATGCTCAATATCTTGACGTAACTTAAATTTCTTATTTGCTTGCATTGACTTAGGAGGCTTTAGGGTAGTATAATTCTCAAAAACATTACATTACCAAAGCTTAATAATAGTATAGCGATAACTATTACATATATGGGACTCTTTTGGCTTGGTTTCTGGACTTGAAATTTCCAGTTGCGACAACATAGAAACATCCTTGAGCTTAATCATCCTTCATTCAAAAGTTCCAACACCCGTAACAACTCTTCACTATTGTCACCAAATACCATCATTGGACCATCCTTTTCTGCAAAGTCTGTTAAGAGGGACTTGAAACTTGTCATGTGTCTAACACTTCCACTGTCTAGGTACCAAGTTTTTCCTACATTTGGACTTGATCCTTTGACAGCATGAGAATCATCAGCGTCACATATGCCATCGGGGGAATCATTGATAAGAGCCATTGGATCCTTAACATTCAGCCCCTCATGTTCAGATGTCTCCTCTTCTTCCACCCATTCTTCATGATCATCTTTTTTTGCAATGAAGGATTTTGGCAGCGAGATGTTTTCCTACTTCATATAGGCCACCAGCTTCTTGTATAAGACTTCATAATTCTTCGGACTTTGAGCTTCTTTCTTCTCCTTGCGGTCCCTGGAAATACGATCAGGGCTTCTATAATTGAAGCAATTACATGAGTTTCTCTTCTCTGATGTGGATCTCTTTGCTGAACTGCTTCTTCTAAACTGAGTTCTTCGAGCCCCGCTTGATCTACTTTCTTCATAACGTTTGACAATAAGAGCAGCATTGGCAACAAGTTCATCAGTGAGTTCTTCATCACTCTCTTCACCTTGATATGAGTTATCTGAGTCGTTGATGTTCTTTATTGCTTCCTTTTGAGACACTAGAGCAACATACTTTTGCTTGCTTGAGTCCTTCATGATTTCTTTACGTAGAGCTTTGGTCTCTTCATAATTTCGTAGATTACCGAACAAGGAGTTCAGATCCATGGCATCGATCTTTTCACCATTCTTAAGAACATCAATGTGATGTTCCTAACTTTTCCCAAGAGGGTCAAGAAACTTCAGAACCAACTGAGATGAATGCTTCACGATTCCTAGCCAATGCATATCATTAACCAAGCTGTTAAACCTATTCAATGTTTGAGTAAGCGACCTACCTTGTTGAGCAAAGAAATGTGCATATCTCTGATTAAGGTTGTTAATGGTTATGGTCTGGACTTCTACAGTCCCTTCATAAGCCACTTTCATCGTATTCATCATATTTTGAGCCGAATCACAATTTTGTACGAGATGATACACATCGTAGGGAAGAGAGTTTCCAATAGTAGCCATGGATTTCACATCAAGACTAAGAATTCTCTTTTCATCTTCATCATAACTCGTCTCTGGTTTTTGCTTCAAGGAGCCAATAGGAGCATTATTGAACATGGGTTCATACATAGGAACGAGAGGACCTTTTTTAACAATCTTGCGCATCTCATAGTCCATGGTTTCTAGAACAACCATGGCCTTTGTTTTCCACATAGCGAAGTTGTGTTCATCGAATGGAGGAATTTTGTTGAGACCAAAGGATTTGGGATTATTGGAAGTCGACAATATTACTTGAGTATATCTAAAACCTTCTCTGATACCAATTGAAGGTTTGTATCGATCGGATACACTTCAAGTATAAGGAACGCAAATAAACTTAATCTAAGAAAAACAAAGAATAGATAGTAAATGTAACACTGTAAATTTTCAAGTAAAATTTTCATTTTTAAAATCACATAAACTTAATATCACATTTCCCAAAACCACAAAATGTATTAGTTGTCAAAACACAAGTCAACAAATGTTTGATAAAATCCCAGAATCCTCAAAATCATGATCTCTAACTGGTGTGTACAATCAAGCCGGCGCCTTCCCGCGATTCTGAGAAGTACCTGAAACACATATCACACAACACGATAAGCACGAAGCTTAGTGAGTTCCCCAAAATACCACACACAAATAATTAGCCTCTCATGGCTATATCTCGATAAATACCCTCTGGTCTATATGTTCTATTGAGGACCCTCCAGTCTCACAACTCGGTTTGGACCCTCCGGTCCTAATCAATAAAGCACATAATAATATACAACATAAATCACAAAGACAAATGCATGATATCACATAACTCAATATAAGCATATAAGATCCTCCGGTCACACAGTATTACAACTCAGGCAAGTATAGTAAGAAGACTCACCTCGTAAGTAAGCAAGTAGGTCTCGTACTCGATGATCGGTCTAGACTCCGCCTACATATCATAATCATCTCTAATTAACACTTAATAATAACAACCCTAAAATGTTAGGCTACTCCTTTTCTAACTCTCGGAAAGGGTGAAAGACCATTTTACCCCTCCATGGTCTCCATAACTCATGTCTTGACCAAACGCTAAAAGTCAACGGAAGTCAACAGTCCATGTTGACCCAACTTGTCGAGTGCACCTATACGACTCGTCGAGTCCCTCCTCTTCTCATAAAATCGGGAAAACTCCAACTCAACTCGTCGAGTTGTCTCATCAACTCGCCGAGTTGTAGCGCGTCTAGACTATCAGGGAAAACACTAGCCAACTCATCGAGTTGGCTCATCCACTCGTCGAGTCCCTTAAGTCCATTTCT
Organism: Lactuca virosa; assembly: GCF_052849685.1. Lineage (NCBI taxonomy): Eukaryota > Viridiplantae > Streptophyta > Magnoliopsida > Asterales > Asteraceae > Lactuca > Lactuca virosa. The sequence goes on along the minus strand of NC_136430.1, from coordinate 120,423,244 downwards.
CATTCAGACAACTTTAAGCAGAACTAAAGCCCCATACTCTAGATCTAGCCTCCCAAGGCTTAAATACCACGTAAAGCAGCAAGCTTTACGTCCATCCATGGCACCTAGGGCTCAAAGTGCCAAAAAAAAGCTCGATGGAGGATTAATGCATAAAACTTGGCCAATAGCTTGATAAAGCTTGAATCTTTAGGCCTATAGGACCTCATACTGCCCATATCTGAAGTTTCAACTTCATGGTATGCTCAAACAACTCAAAGGCTCAAAAAGGAAGATGGAAATGACCACAAACTCCCTAAGAAGAGATCTAACCAAACAATGATCAATGTGATAGCTTTTTACCTCCAACAAGCAGCTAGCACTGAAAGAACACCGGATCCAGAGGTTTCTTCTCGTCCCAAGCCTTATGCTCTTCTATCTCCTTCCAAGAATGCACCAAACCACACACTTTTAGTCTCTCTCTCTCTCACAGATGATACCAGCTCATTTAGGGTTTCTCTCAGGGTGTTAAAGTGATAAGGGAGGCAGAAATGAAGGCTTAAGGTCCTTTAAATAGGACACAAACCCTGAAAATTAGGGTTTTCACACTCAGCTTCTACTCGTCGAGTTGGGGTCCACCAAATCGTCGAGTAGACTCTAAAAATCACGCGACCATTTAATGCTCTACTCGGCAAGTTGGGGCCTTAAACTCGTCGAGCTGCTCTGACAACGTGAATATAAATTAATTAAATATTATACTTGGGATTCGGGATGTTACAGTAAATAACACAAAAAGCTCTCCAAATTGTTCTTTCACCAAGAAAGGGTTTTGCCTTCACCAAGAAGATGGTTTGTCACAAAGACAATTATGACACCAAGTCGTGTTAACACTAGGGTTTAACCCTAATGTTCAATATATACTAATATATACAAGTGTATCCCTTGATTGAAGGGATTGTATCTTATCTATACTAAGAAACGATCATCATAAAAAAGATATTTGTTATCTATATTATTTCCTAATATACAAAAGATTACATAAAATAACTATACTAAGAGCTAACACTGATAAGCTTGATATACTGGTGATGTCGGTATAGTAGATACTGACACTGGAAGATAGCGTGGAGGAGAGTTTGACTCATCAGATCATAAGGTGTGACCCTACTGACAGAAGAGAAATCATGCGAGCAACAAAAGAACTGCGATCAGGAAGATCATCGGGGAACTCTAGGAAAAGATGCGAAGGCCAGTTAGGAGGTAACTGACCCGTAACTTGTCAACCTCGTCTCGCCATATCTGTAGAAATATAGACCAAAAGACAGATAGGAATAAGTTAGAAAAGATAAACGTTTCTTAAAGTGTTGAAATGGGCCAGATGCATGTTGCATGCGAGTGCACGCAGCGCATATGCATCTGTGCGGTGTGCTCCAAGAACAAGAAGAACAGCAAGCATGGCAACCTACTGTTTCGTCCAATATTCAACACAAAAACTATAAGGGAATGTTCAAATAAGCTTCTAGGACACAAATAGGTAACCCATTTCATCTAAAACATCACCAATTTACGGATTTAGCTAAAAAAATCAAATTCCAAAACTTCAAAATGTTGATTAGTTGATTAGTTAAACCCAAAATTGAGTATATAGGAAGTAACATTGGTAGTATAAGATGCTTAAGTGATCATATATTTCACAAAACTAACCCAAATTCATCAATTGATAAAAACCTCAAAAACCCTAAAAACTCAAAATTTAGCCCAAAATCTAAGTTAAGATTAGACATAGAAGTTACCTGGAAGTAGAGAGAGATCGAAAGAAATGAAGAAATCGAAGAGTGAAGGAAAGCGCATGAAGTGTGTGTCGTGCGTATGGGACCCAATCGAGGCAAATCAGATGGGGACCGGAAGGAATGTTGGAAAAATTTCGAATGAAGCCAAAATTCGACTTTAATACTGATTTGTTGCAAGTGTATGGCACGTGTGTTCAAGATTTCTAAAATTGACACTTTCAAAAGCCTTTAGATACCCTAGATATTAAAATCTTTATAAATTTAATATAATTAGAAAAAATTAAGGGCAAGGAAGAAGGATTTCCTTGAAATAATAAGAGATTTTCATCATAATAGTTGCTAGGAAAGCAACAATATTATGTCGTGATAGGAAGGAAAACAACAATAAAAGAAAGATACCATTAAAGTCTCTATTTAATCAAGCGATAAGGAGACAGGTTGCTAGGAAAGCAACAGTACTATGTCGTGATAGGAAGGAAAACAACAATAAAAGAAAGATACCATTAAAGTCTCTATTTAATCAAGTGATAAGGAGACAGGATGCTAGGAAAGCAACAGTAGTATGTCGTGATAGGAAGGAAAACGACAATAAAAGAAAAGATACCAGTAAATTCACTATTTAATCAAGTGATAAGGAGATAGGTTGCTAGGAAAGAAACTACAGTACAATAAAAATGGAAAAGGTAGTGTTAACCCCATTTGGAACAACAAATAACCTTATTGTTGTCATTTCAGGACAACCCTGCAATGCTAACCTTGATTGACCCGACTACTATTCAAACCATGATTCAGCGTCAAGTCTCTGATGCATTAGGGTATCTCAGAGCTAATAGGGAAGAGGGAAGTAACAGTAAGCTGAGATTATTCTACGGAGACAGGGGAGTAGATAGTTTGATCTACTGGACAAAGAGATAGAGAGCAAGTGTGCTAGTGAACATAGAGTTAAGTTTGCAACATGGGTGTTTATGGGAAGAGCTCTCCTCTAGTGGAGTATTTAGGTCAAGGCTTTAGGCATACACAAAGCCTATGTAACCCCCTACGAAGAGTTGAAGAAGCAGATGATAAAGGAATTTCATTCTGGAAGAGACGTGGCATGAGCCAAGCATGCACTCAATCACCTAAGCACCAAAGAGTCAGGCTTGGCTTTCTATACGGTATGTTTTGAGTACCTAGTCACCATATTCCCTGAATTGGTAAACTCGGAGATCCAAAAAATCAACACATATCTCCATATGCCTTGAATTGGTCAACTCCAAGTGGGGAGGAACCGTCAAGGGAAAATCTAGTCGACCCTTGTGGAAGGAAAGAGAGGAAAAGAAGCCTCGTGAGAGATCACCCACTTCACCAAAGAGGATACTTAGGAAGAATCCCTTTGTGAAATAATTGTGGACTTCATCATCTGGGAAAATGTTAGAAGTTTAGGTGTAACAACTGCGGAAGGCCAAGGCACATCGCCAACGTCTGCAAGAGTCAACCAGGCAAGTACAAGGAAATATTGGATGTTAGAATAAAGAGGTATAGGAAAATGTCCCATAGGAATAATTATGTAATGTTTGAACAAGGCAATTGGAAACCCTTGAAGTTGTACTCAACATTATTATATATAAAGGTCTATTTTGAGTACATATAGTGATAGACAAATAAAAATAGAACTCCTTCCAGAAATCCACACCAATATTAAGATAAAAGATTTAGGTTTCCTATTGGTGTAAAATAAAGATAAGATCAAATAGGATTTCAAAAGATAAATATTATATGCTAATGATAAAGTTGAAGAATTAGAAGTAGAAAGCTAAAAAGGAAATTTAGTTATCCCAATAAATAGGAAAATGAATCGATTTCCAGCTTAAGAAACCGATCCCCTAATAAGATTACCATAAGGTATGAATTTCGGGACGAAATTCCAAAAATAGGGGGAGAATGTGACAATTGGGAATTTTCTATCACCAATCATCACAAGAAATTAGCATCAACCGATGATAATAATAGAAATTTTCATATTGAAGGAAAACATAACCCATCAAATGATAATAATAGGGTAAAAAAAGAGTGACCAAAGAGTTATATCACTTTTAATAATGGTTAGTGTATTTGGAAAGTACACAACAAGGTGATCCCAATGATATAATCGTTATAAAAATCTGACTCCACTTGGAAGAATTATGATTTTACAAAAGATAAAAACCAACCGTTTTAATAACGATATTAACGTCAAAATAGCATAAAGAAATTGGTTGAGTTTTGGCTAACGTCACAAAAAGGAAAATCGTATTAACCCAAAAGATAAGGACTTTAAAAGGAAAAAGATCAAAAATATGAAGGAGATATGATTTTTAGAAAAATATAAAATACAGGTTAACAATAAAAGTCAAAATTTGGCAACGCGGCCTTAAGGAAAGTTGTAGTACTAGTAGAGAACTACACAGATATATAAAGAAGGTAAAACACTTAGTTGTACAGGCGGAAATTGATAACGGATACGCATATGTTTTCCATCCAAACATGTTTTCTTAAACTATGCTAATCATTACCTTAATATACACAAAAACATACTTTCTTTTTGTTTTTTTGATTTTTATAAAGATATTTTTATCGAAAAATTATTTTAAATATATCAAAATTCATAATTTTTTGTTCTCTATAAGTAGACATTCATATTGATATAGTTTTAAGATAAAATAAAACCTTAACTTTTTTTAGAGTTTCAGCTCTCATTATTCATTTATGAATAAAAATGCATCAGATTTTTATTACAGTACATTCGTTATTCACTGATGAATAAAACATATGCTTAACTTTTTTACAGTTTAAGTATTGTTCATATATGAATATAACACATAATAAATTTTCTTACCTAAAGTATATTTTTTTACATCATCTTTCGTCACATATTATATTTATATATGAATAAAACGTATATTAGTTGTTGTCATATGTTATATTCATATATGAATATAACATTTATTAAAATTTTGTTACAGTTCATTTATTATTTATATATGAATAAGTATTATGTTAATAAAAGACGTAGTGTTTTGAAAATTTGAACTACTTATTCATATATGAATAACAAATGAACTGTAACAAAATTATGATAAATGCGTTCTTCGTATATAAATATAACTTGTGAGGAAAGCTAATACACGTTTTATTCATATGTGAATATAACATGTAACGAGAGTTGATGTAAACTGTAAATAGTTTATTATATGTTATATTCATGTATAAATGATTATTAAACTGTAAAAAAAATTTAATCATACTTTTTATTCATAAGTGATCAAACGAATGTACTCTAGTAAAAATCTAATGCATTTTTATTCACTTATGAATAACGATTGTTGAAAATAAATGTGACGAGAGTTGATGTAAACTGTAAAGAGTTTATTATATGTTATATTCATATATGAATGATAATTAAACTGTAAAAAATAAAAAAATTAATCATACTTTGTATTCATAACTGAATAATGAATGTACTGTAGTAAAAAATCTGATTCATTTTTATTCACTTATGAGTAACGATAGCTGAAACTACAAAAAAAAATAAAAATTTTATTTTATCTTAAAACTATATCAATATGGATGTCTATTTATAGAGAATAAAAATTTCTAAATTTTGATATATTTAAAATCATTTTTCGATAAAGATAGCTCCTTAAAAATTAAAAAAAATGAAAAAAAAAATATGTTTTTGTATATATTAAGGTAATGATTAGCATAGTTTAAGGAAACATGTTTTGTTGGAAAACACACGTGTATTCCTTTCCCATTTTCCGCCGGTACAATGGAAGCTTTTGCGGAAAAAAATAAATAAGTGGCTGAGAATAATTTCCCCATTCTCAACTTTTTTATTTTTTCAATTGAACTCACCTATATATATATATATATATATATATATATATATATATATATATATATATATATATATATATATATATATATAGGGTTAGGTTATTTTGTATCTAGTAACTATTTTGTGCTAGAATGCACAGATCTGGACCATCGGATGGAATATAATCAAAGATCATAATCTGAGGGTCTATGATAGTACAATAGGGTAACATATACCATATAATTACACAAAATTCAGCATAAGGGCATTTTAGTCAATTGAGACGAATTTAAAAAAGGAAAAGTCGAGATTTATGGGATAATTAATGATTTTGATTTAAAAAATCTGATTTTTTTTCAAATTAATTCAATTTCAAACGTAATTTGTAAGCATAAACCGATTTTATTCTATCAGAATGTTATTTTGTTAGAATGATATTTTGTAATTCTGTCAGAATGGTACACAACTATGAACATAATATTATAAACACATATTATCAAGACCAATAATTTTTAATGAATACAAATTTTATATAAGACGAAGTTTAATAGTTTAGAATAAGTAATTACATTCATTATTAAAGAATACAACTATGAACATAAATTACATTCATTCTTGAAATCTCTTGCAAAAAAAATATCAGCATTCTTGAAAGAATCCTCATTCACTTTCTTGTTTCGTTTCTAAATGTCTTGTGTATGTTTGACCTCTAAGCCACTTCAAAATATGCTAGCATTCTATGAGATTGACATTTTGTGAGATTGGCATTTTGTCAGAATTGTATTGCATGAGAATGATTTTATACAAGGAGCTGCAAAAAGGAGATAAACATGAGAATGATTTTATACAACATACATTAGAATAAGTAGAATAATTTGAAGTGAACATTTTATTAAACCAACATATTAGATTTCATTCTAACAGAATTGGAATTCGTGATTCCATTTTGGCAGAATTACCCTCATCATATTAGATACTAAGGCGATTTTACTACTGCTACTAATTGAAGATTATTCCTTTGGTGCATGATATTAATGAGGAAGATAAGAGATAAATTTTTCACCAATGTATTTTTCAAATATCAAATTCTACAAGATAGAATACAAACATGATAAAGTAATTGTTTTATATGTTATCTGAAACTATTCTAAAATTCTATGTGCCTGAAGTCGGATGACTTCACCATTTGATTTTTTGATGTACTGGTAATATTCAGGTTGAGCAAGTGAATCATTGACTGAAGACTTCACCATCTTTATATGATGGATCTCAAAAAATCAAGAATATAGTATCAAATGGGTAAATAAAATTAGGGAAAATCAAACACTTACATATAGTGTTAGAATAACTTCCATGACAAAGCCCCTGAATGCAGCTCCAATGGGTTTACCGGTGGTTGAACAGATCGCAAGGAAGGGAGATCTAATCTCCGACAGGCTTCCCTTGGTTCACTATCTCCGTCTCCGTCAGCCACCAATCGTGGAAAGGAAAGGAACGGAGGCAGCAGTGTTGCCGTCAAGTGGCAGCGACGGCTGCTCCTTCTTCTATCTGACAACAATCACGCACGGAGGGAAAGACTTCGGTCCTCAGTTGATCGGAGAAGAAAGAAACACAAAAACAGTCAGAAAATGGCCGATGACTCTTAATCGATCGCAAGGAAGGGCTGCAATCAGCGGTGGGAAGTCGCTGATTTTCTTCTCTGTAGTGGTGATGTTCCACGCAGGAAACGAAGGTGAAGGACGAGGTCAAATATATTTACTTTATTTCCATAATTGTAGGATTTCAATTAAATGATTTCCTTAATTAAAAGTACAAAATGTCCAAATTACCCTTTAATGATTATTTGATTATTTATTATTTCTTGAATTCTCATTGGTGCATTTAGGCGCACAATAGTTGCTAGAAACATTTGAACCTAGCTCTCTCTCTCTCTCTCTATATATATATATATATATATATATATATATATATATATATATATATATATATATATATATATATATATATATATATATATATAATCACGAGATCAAAAGATATAACTATCAAATATAAACTTTAAAGGTGTTTATATTAGGATAATTATAGGACTGATAAAAGATAAAAGATAAATGATAAAAGATAAAAGATAAAATATGTATGGTTAATGCAATAGTGAGCTATTAATATTCATCCAATATCCTTGATTAAATTCGGCTTCCTCAGTACCTATAATCGTTAATCTTGCGAGAGCTAGGAAGATATGTATAGATCTATATGGGGATTGACGCCCCCACCTACGATTGCTAGTACAATCGCGTTAGGATAACTTTCTTATTAATCACTATTTGACGTCCGATGAAGCGTCATGGCGGGGCAATTATTAGTCAAACAACGTCGATTATGGGGGCTGATGGCAATACATTACAAACACCTTAGAGATCAGACTACCATTAGGAACACTTTAGAGTGGTAGATAAAATACGTTAGGTTGTTAGATATCCTACAAAGCTAATTAATTATGATAAATAAAGATATCCTAAAAGATAATAAGATAGGATCGTTAGATATCTTAAAAGATAATAAGATAGGATCATTAGATATCCTACAAATATAGTAAATTAGGATTAATAAAATATCCAAAAAAGATAATAAGATAGGATTAGCAGAATGTCCTAAAAAGATAATTATATAGGAGGTGATATAATAAAACATAGGAAGCTTGGAAATTAAGAATCGTAAAGATTTCTAAAAAGTTTTCAAAAGAGTTTATTATACATTTAGCTTAAAACCTGTGAACTCACCAACATCAAGTTGACGTTTTCAAAAATCGCATGTGTTCCTAGGATGGAGTAAAGATCAAGTCAAGAAAAGGTTATCAGCTTGAAGACTTATAGGCTTTCGTTTAAATAGATAGTTATGATTGGCGCTCTGCGATTTGGGAAATCTATCTACCGTCACTACTCGACATTTCCGCCGGCGGCCGGGTAAGGTGTGACAATGTGAGAGAATTAATTAATTATACCAAATAAATAAATAAAGTGGAATACACATAGTGAGGATAAAAGGGTAGTAACCTAAATTAGGTGCGTACCCTTACGGGATATCGCAATGGAAGGATATCGATGGTGGAAAAGAGCTTAAGACAAGGCGATGTCGAGTGGTTTTCTAGATGACCATTTCGTGACTTGGTTCTGGTGCACTTGGTCTACGGGAACTGGAGTGATGTTGGATACTCGGAGACGTCGGATCAAGCATCATATTTGGGTGTAGGTATGCTCATGGAGGTGTCGCATACCACCCTCGAACGACAACGTATCATGCTCGTACATGTATAGGCGGAGTAGTGAAAACGGAGAACCAGGGACACTGTTACGGGTAAGATTTGTGTTGGGTGACAACAAAACAAGTTAAGCACTTCTGGTAATATCTAAATAAACTTCGATGAATTCGCGAAAAACTTCTGAAAAAACGTAAATCAAAAGAACACAATATTTAACGTGGTTTGGTCAAGGTGACCTACGTCCATGGGCGAACAAGAGAGAGAGAGAGAGAGAGAGAGAGAGAAAGAGAGAGAGAGAGAGATTTTATTAACTTTCTGGAACTATTACAAGCAATCAAAATTGTATCTCACTTTGAGCTCTCACAAAAATTTAGCAATTTTCAATGATGGGGATATGAACCTATTTATAAGAAAGCATGGGAAACATTAATTTTGATGGGCCAGGCCCATCCATAATTAGCCTATTTATGGGATGCCCTAATTTCTAACCAATCATGGAATGCCATGCGATTGCTTCTAGAACCTTCATACTTTAGAGACATAGTATTGGTACCATCAATATTTTGTTGGCACATCAAGTGACATTGAGTGGCATATCCCATCATTTCGTGGCATATCCTGTCACTCTTTGACATATCCTTTCACTTTAGCACATCCTATCACTTGGTGGCATATCTTGTCACTTCATGGCATATCTTGTCACTTGGTGGCATATCTTGTCACTTGGTTACATATCAAGTCACTTGGTAGCACATCAAGTCACTTCTTGGCATATCCTATCACTTGGTGGAATATCATGTCACTTCGTGGAATATCAAGTCACTTGGTTGCATATCATGTCACTTCGTGGCATATCAAGTCGCTTGGTGACATATCAAGTGACTTGGCATATCCTGTCACTGTTGGATTAGTGTCTAAGTCCATAACTATAATTGGTATTTACTTGACTCGATTTGGCATGGTCCATTTGGGTTACATGGCATCGGAACAATTGGATAGACAAAATGAGAAAATGGATACTAAGTGATTTATATTAATATATTATAAGTTCTAATATATTAATATGAAATCATATTATTTAATTAGTATTGATCAAGAATTAATTTAGAATTAACTTAGTGATCAAAAATGAACTAATTAAATATGGACTCTTATATATATGTGTGGTGGGCCAAGATTATTTAGGTTGGGCTAAGCTTTCATGGATAGTCCATGGAGTGTTTAACCCATGGATCCTATGGAAATGAAAGGTCATGGGTATTAGGGTTTACATGAATGTAACCCTAATCCTCCACACTATATAAAGAGGTCTATGGTTCATGAAATAGGTTGGAGTGCTAGGCACTAGAGTATGTATACACAAAGAGGGAAAAAACCGATTTCATGAGTGTGAACCTAAGTATCCTTATTCTCAAGTTATTCCAAGGGTTCTTAGTGTTGTGTGATTCCATTTGAGGTGCAACACTTGAGGCACTAAGCTCTTAAAGGTTCAAGACTTCAAGCTTCATCAAAAGGTATGTCATTCTACTAGATACTTGTATTGTATATACTTATTATTGTTCTAGTTAGGGTGAAACCTTGGAATATTGAATATTTGCATGTATAATAGTGAAAACATAGATCCAAGGTTTATAGGGTTGCATGTACACCATAGGAGTGTTAGAATGCTCAAAACTCATCAGTGGTATCAGAGCCTAGGCTTGTTTTCATTTATACTTGATGCAACTTATTTTTCAAAACCAAGAATCTGCCCAGACTGAAAACTCGACGAGTTCTGGTCAAAAACTCGACGAGTTCATGTGTTAAAGCATGAACTCGATGAGTTCCTTATAGAACTCGACGAGTTGGTCTTCCAGTTTGCAGATTTTCATGTTTTAAGGTTGGAATTGGTCTATAATCATTACCTTAAACTGTTTTGGACTTATAAAATCTATTTTTTGATGTGGTAATGATTATGGTAAACCAATTTCAAGGTTGTTATCAAAATTTCAAGTTGTATGTGTGTTTATGTAATTCTTGAAATTGTTGATATGATTATTCATACACTTATGAGTTTTGGTAGATCATAGGAATTATTTGCAAATTGGTTGTTAGTTAATTCTTGATCTAAATGTTTTTTAATGGAGTCCATAATTTGTCTTCAAGTTATGGATTACCAAAATTTATTTCTTTTAAAGATCCATTAAAATTCATAGGTTACAAAATTGAAGAGTCTTTTTGTCTTATGAACTCCATAACTTGTCCTCAAGTTATGGATGTTCAAGAGTCTCTTCATTAAAGTTTTTAAAACATTAATTAAACTCATAAGTTATGAAAATCCAAAAGTTTTTGAATAGTTCAAAACTTGCCCTCAAGTTTTGGAATTTGTAAAGTTTCCCCTCATGAATACTTTAATTCCAAGTTAAACCCTTAGAATTTTAAAAGTTAAAATTCAACCCTTATACTTTATAGTATTATAAGTTAATAATATATATATATGTATAAGAACAAAGTCAGTTTTACCGTTACTAGACCTCATTCACGAAGTCGGTCTATAAGAGGGGTATAAGGCTACTGCCTATAAAATGGCATCTTAATGGGTGTCCACTCTTACCCACCGCTTCCTTGATTGGTGGAGGGTCGTTAGCCAAACGGGTTTGACAGAACTCTAATTCTCACTTCATTAAATGTATAATGATAAATACTAAGTAACTAAACACTTATAAATTCCCAATCTTAGTTACTTAGGAAAATGTGAATTTGGTGCTAACCCATGAAATTACACTTTGCACTTTGCTTAAATCGTTAGTGGAGCATGTGTGGTTAACCGGCACACTAACTTGGATTTAACAAGGTAGGCAAAGGGTAACTTAATGTTTATCATAGGATCGGTGGAGAGCGTGTGGTTAACCGGCACATTGATTTAAGTGATAAATATTAAGGGTACCAAGTATATTTGCATGGTTATTCACACCTTGTTTGTGATCATCGGCATCCCAGTCACAAACTTGAGAGGGAACAATCGAGATTTAAACATGCCATTGAAAAGTTCAATGAATCTCAAAAGATCTAGGAGTTTCAAAACCAATTAAAACCTAATTCCCATTTCATTTTTCATGGTGGAAATTAGTGAATCGTCATTCACCTACCTTCAAATATTTTGTAGCTTGGATTACGGCATCCCTCTTCCAAGTTATAAAATATTGTGTTGGGTCCTAGCCTTAATATTTCATATTGGGTGTTATATTAAGCACTTTAAATCAACTAACTTGAATTTCTCCCATTATAAATGTTTGGTTCAGACAACTATGATCTTCCCAAATCTCATGTGTCACACCCCAAAACCGGAACGGCGGAAACGTTCGGGGGTGGAGGACGTCATGTTCAGTATCACAACAATGCAAAGTAGTAAACAAGCAACAACATCATCCATTGCATTAATAATATAATTTCATACAAGTGTGTTCTGTCAAGTTATATAGACACCAAAAATATACATCAAAAATAAAAGATGAGTCTTGAACGAGCTCCATCTTCTCAGAACATCGCACCGGTACCTGTCTACTGGTGACCTGAGAATACAAGTTATTTTCAAAGAGTTTATCAGCTTTAAAGCTGGTGAGATCATAAGTATATTAGTGTCTGTGTTTGTACGAAAGCATTTGTAAGATGTTTGTAATGTATAAGTTTTGTAAAAGTTTGTATTTGTTTGAACTCTCTTAGAAAACCCTATGTTTCCTACTAAAAGTAGCCTTCTACCAAGGCATCTAGTGTCTGTGTGTGTGTCCCTTGTAAGAGTGTGTATTTTCCCAAATCTGACTATCATTAACCAAAAATATAGTTCTTACATTATTGTTTATTGTGTAAATATCACAAAGTAAATGTAAAGGGAAAATGAAATAGTACTGTAGTGTTGTATTAAGTAACTACTGCTGTACTAACTACTTTAAACTAATTGTTATTTAAAGTACCATGTGATCGGCATGTATCCTGCTACCGAATCTATAGTAAAACGACGATGTAAGACGTCGTAAGAAATGACGTTTGGCACCCGTAGACTTGCAAGTCCCACTGTAGCGAGCAGCAAGGTGTAGGATAGTCAATCCAGTATAGATCTATACACAAACTCATACGCTCCCCAATTAAGGAGATTATGGATACAAAACGGGTCATGACAGGTAGTGTCATGTTCCCCCGTTAAGTGGCTCACATAACTGTATGTAATGTATATGTATATGTATATGTATGTGCTAGCTGTATTGTGTGTTCTTTCTCTGTCTAGCTTGTATGTTTTGTTTCTCATCACTGTGTATTATGTTTGTTTCTCATCACTATGTATTATGTTTGTTTCTCATCACTATGTATTATGTTTGTTTCTCATCACTATGTATTATGTTTGTTTCTCATCACTATGTATTACTTATGAATGAACTGACTCATTGTATGTTTCATTGTTCTAGTAATAGTATCTTCCTAAACTATACTTATTATAGTTTACTAGTAATGTTGTTTGTGTATATGAACATGTTTGTATACCTTTGCTACCCAAAGGCATTGAACTGAATGAACGAAGTAACCTTTTATATCTACACACATATACATGATATATAACTAGGATTCAAACGACCTTCGGACAAATAACCTGAATGCCCTAAGTCCACAACCAAACATGGAACAGGAAGTAAGGTGAGCTATCAGTCCTAAGTCCTTTCAATCCTACTTATATAACTATATCTATATAGATACACAGAATATAATTTAAAATAAATTTAGGTAAAAGTATTTATCATGTAAAAGAGTTTGATAAAAGCATTTGGTATTTAAAAGAGTTTGTAAGACAGTTTGGAGTAAAACAGTTTGGTAACACAGTTTGAAAAGTAAGAAATCCACTTGTTTGGTAGTTATTAATCACTTGTGATTGATATAATAACTATAATTGTTCAACTTGTATCCCCCCCCCATAAAATCATTTAAAAACATTTAAAAAGGTTAATTAAGGGGTATGAACTCACCTGTAGTGAGTGGTTTGGATGAACTGATGATATAGGATTGCTAGGTGTCAAGTGAAGACTTGTACACACACAATGATCCTAGTTAACATATAATAACACATATATGTATCCAATTAGTCTTTAAACAACTAATTAACAAAGTTAAGACATCCTAGGGAATGAAAAACACCTTATATAAGTGTTATAAGTGCTGAGGATTGCATCTAAATGTTGTAGGACATTGCTATTGAGTTTAGGGTTCAAGGGAACCCTTTATATGAGTTTACGGTTTTGTGACCATAACTCATTGAGTTTACGGTCGTAAACCCATGAGTTTACGGCCGTAAACTCATGCTTCTTTGACCATGTGTTGTTTTGAAGCTCTACAAGTCCTTAGAAGCATTTCCACTTGAAGTATAAGCCTATGGAAGTGATTAGGGCACCATTTCACTCCTAAATGGAGTTTACGGTCCTTGGACCATTTGCCTTTGGGTTTACGGCCGTAAACCCAAATGGTTTATGGTCTTTTGATGTTTTCATTTACTTAACTCGTTAGGGAAGGGATCTATGCAAGTTTCCAAGGCTTAGAATGGACTAGGGCACACTTTGGCACCCTTTTTAGGGTTTACGGTCCAAGGTGTTCTTGGACCGTAAACACCTTTGATCCTTGGTTTCCTTGGTGTTTTCTTGATGTATAGAAGTGTAAGCCTTATTATACTCTAGGATAGAAGTACTTACAAGATAGAGGCTTGAAAAGGTGCTAAAAGTCCAAGAACACTAGTGTGTGTTCTTGGTGAAACTTGAAGATCTAACCTTTTGGAATGATTTCACGGATGGAAGTGTGTTAAATCAGTAGATTAAGTAATATATTAACTTATTAGGGCTAGAAACACTTACAAGTTGAAGATCAAGAAGGAAAATTCGGATGCTACTTGAGAGGATTTGAGCTTTGTTCTTGAAAAAAGAGGAAAAAGTGTGAAAAATGGCCAAGTGCCATATATATACCCCTTGGGGTTTACGGCCGTAAACACCAAGTTTAGGCCGTAAAATCCAAACTCTTGGAGTTTTGGGACCTTATTGTTGCACAATAAAACCTAGAGCATCCTCTCTCCTGGTATCTCCTGAAGTACTAACTTAAAAACACTGAAACGTATCCCAAAAAGCTTGAAAGTTAGCAGAAACTGTTCTGACTTCTATTGAATTGAAATGTTGCACAAAATAGAAATTTCGGGTTGTCACATCATCCCCCCCTTAGAAGGAATTTCGTCCCGAAATTAGAGTTTAAGCAAATAAGTAGTTACAAATAACTAAGTAAAAAGAAGAGGATATTTCAGTTTCATCTGATCCTCTCGCTCCCAAGTGAATTCAGGTCCTCGCTTGGCGTTCCAGCGAACCTTCACTATCGGGATACGACTTTGCTTCGTTTGCTTGACCTCCCGGTCCATTATCTCTACTGGTTCTTCCACGAAGTTGAGGCTCTCGTTGATCTCGATCTCGTCGAGTGGGATTACAAGAGTCTCGTCGGACAGACACTTTTTCAAGTTCGAGACGTGGAAAGTAGAATGTACGTTACTGAGTTCGCGTGGTAAGTTAAGTTTGTAAGCTACAGGGCCGATTCTTGCAAGAATCTCAAAAGGCCCTATGTACCTTGGATTTAGCTTTCCACGCTTTCCGAAGCGTATCAAGCCCTTCCAGGGTGAGACCTTCAATAGAACACGGTCGCCCACCTGGAATTCCAACGGTTTCCTTCGTTTATCAGCGTAGCTTTTCTGTCGGTCTCTAGAGGCTTTCAATCGTTCACGAATCTGAACGATCTTCTCTGTCGTTTCCCGAATGATCTCCGGACCTGTGAGAGTGCTGTCAGGAACTCGTCCTTTAGCTAACTGGGTATCACCCACCTCAGCCCAGCACAGAGGGGATATGCACTTTCGGCCATATAGGGCCTCGAATGGAGCAGCCTTTATGCTCGTGTGATAATTGTTGTTGTAGGAAAATTCGACAAGGGGTAAATGAGTATCACATGCTTTCCCAAAGTCGGTCACACAGGCTCGCAGCATATCTTCCAAGGTTTGGATAGTCCTCTCACTTTGCCCGTCTGTCTGTGGATGGTAGGATGTACTCATGTCCAGCCTAGTTCCTAGGGAACTTTGTAGCGACTGTCAGAACCTCGAAGTGAATCTACTATCTCTGTCTGAGATAATGGATATGGGAACACCGTGCAGTCGTACAATCTCCCTAATGTAAGTTCTCGTAAGTTTCTCCATCTTGTCTGTTTCCTTGATAGGCAGGAAGTGCGCAGACTTGGTCAATCTGTCGACGATGACCCATATGGTATCAAGTCCACCCGTTGTCTTGGGCAACTTGGTTATGAAATCCATATTGACCCGCTCCCACTTCCATTCCGGTATCTCTGGCTGTTGTAGTAGACCGGAGGGTTTCTGGTATTCGACCTTGACGTTTGCGCAAGTAAGGCATTTACTTACGAAGGTAGCAATCTCTGCTTTCATGTTAGGCCACCAATATAACTTTTTAAGATCCAGATACATCTTATCTGAACCTGGGTGGACGGAATAACGAGTGTTGTGTGCCTCGTTCATGACCAAGTCTCTGAAACCACCAAGTTTCGGGGTCCATATCCGATCCATGAGAAAATAAGCTCCGCCACCCTTAACCTCCAAGTTCTTATCCATCCCTCTCAGGGATTCACCCGCCACGTTTTCAGGTTTCAAAGCGTCGAGCTGAGCCTCCTTAATTTACGTGGACAAGTGTGAATGGATAGTCATAGTCAATGATTTGACTCTACGACCAGAATATTCTTTTCGACTTAGGGTTTTCAGCTACTACGTTGGCTTTACCAGGATGATAACGAATTTCGCATTCGTAATCACTGAGTAGCTCGACCCATCGTCGTTGTCTCATGTTGAGCTCCTTCTGATCGAATATGTGTTGTAGGCTTTTGTGATCTGTAAATATTGTGCTCTTTGTACCGTACAGGTAGTGTCTCCAGATCTTCAGAGCAAACACAACTGCTCCTAGTTCAAGATCGTGGGTAGTGTAGTTGACCTCATGTGTCTTTAGCTGTCTTGAGGCATAGGCGATGACCTTACCTCGCTGCATCAGAATACATCCGAGTCCTTGATTTGACGCATCGCAATAGACAACGAAGTCTTCTATCCCTTCGGGGAGGGATAGTATTGGTGCGGTGCACAAGGCTCTTTTGAGTGCTTGGAACGCTCTCTCCTACTTCTATTCCCAGTCAAAGGCCATGCCCTTCTGGGTCAGTGTCGTAAGAGGTTTCGCAATGCGGGAGAAGTTCTGAATGAACCTGCGATAGTAGCCAGCGAGACCTAGAAATTGACGAATTTCTGTAGGTGTCTTCGGTGCTGACCAGTTCTCAATGGCTTTAATTTTGGAAGGGTCCACGTGTATTCCCTCTTCGCTAACCACGTGCCCTAAGAATTCGACTCGTCGGATCCAAAATTCGCATTTCGAGAACTTCGCATAGAGCTTCTACGAACGAAGGGTTTCTGAGACTAATCGCAGATATTGACTATGCTCCTCCTTACTACGAGAGTAGATAAGTATGTCATCGATGAAGACGATGACGAACTGATCCAAGTAAGGACGACACACCCTATTCATTAAGTCCATGAATACAGCAGGTGCGTTTGTTAATCCGAACGGCATCACTACGAATTCGTAGTGCCCATAACGAGTTCGAAAGGCTGTCTTCGGAACATCCTCCCCTAGCACTCGTAGTTGGTGATATCCGGACCTTAAGTCGATTTTTGAAAAGAAGTTCGCCCCTTGAAGTTGGTCGAATAAATCGTCAATCCGAGGCAAAGGATAACGATTCTTGACGGTCAGTTTGTTGAGCTCCCTGTAGTCGATGCACATACGAAACGATCCGTCTTTCTTCTTGACGAACAAGACTGGAGCTCCCCAGGGTGAGAAGCTTGGTCTTATAAAGCCCTTGCTGAGCAGTTCGTTAAGTTGATAGGACAGCTCTTGCATCTCTGCAGGTGCTAAACGATAGGGCGATTTGGCTATGGGGGTAGCCCCTGGAACTAAGTCGATTCTGAACTCGACTTGACGTTGCGGAGGTAATCCTGGAAGTTCTTCTGGAAAGATGTCGGGAAAGTCGCGTACTACTGGAATGTTCTGAATGTCTTTCGTTTCTTGGCTCACATCGACCACATGAGCAAGGAATGCGTGACATTCCTTTCGCAAGAATTTCTGAGCTTGAATGCTCGAGATGATACGAAGGTTCGTGCCGGGTTTGTCGCCATATACTACTAGAGTTTTGCCAGACGACAGATTAAGGCGTACAGCCTTTTCGTAACACATGATGTCGGCACGATGATGACTCAACCAATCCATGCCGATAATGACGTCGAAACTTTTAATAGAAACCGACATGAGGTCGATCGAAAATGAATGGCTATCAAGTGTTAGGGTACACCCTATGAATATATTGCTAGAGCTCTCTGTCTTTCCATTAGCCATTTCTACAGTGAACGGTTCTTTAAGTGCTCGTGCTTTTTGCTTAAGTAAATGAGCAAATCTTTGGTTCACGAAACTCCTCTCCGCTCCACTATCAAACAGAATGCATGCATAAGAGTTATCGAGGAGAAACGTACCAGTGACCACTGTGGGGTCGGCAACCGCTTCCTCGTGGCCTATGGCCAGAACTCTTGCCACTCCACCGGCATTCCCTGCCTTCGGGCAGTTCCTTTTGTAGTGGCCTACCTCGCCACAACTGTAGCAAGCTTGGCCCACTCCTATGCCGGGGACTTGGTTGATTGGCCTAGCCGGAGCTTTGCAGAAACGGGCAGTGTGCCCCTTCCTGTTGCAGTTCAAACACTGCATTTCCCGGCAGGCACCGACGTGGTGGAAGTTGCACTTGGGAAAACTTCCAGCGTACTGCTTTACCGGAGCAGCAGCGGCAGGTCCTATCGCAGCATGAACTGCCACGACCTGCTGCTTTTTGGCAGCCTTTGTCTTCCTCTTGTCATCCCAAAACTTCCGCTTGGAATCAGCGGTTCTGGCGGGTTCTGAGATGGCCAGGGTTCTTGTTGCGGCCGGGGTACGAACCCCATGGTCTATAAGCCGATGTGCCAATCGTTTGGCACTATCAAATGTAGTGGGGTGTGATGCCAAAACATTTCCCTGGTATGGTGGCATCAGCCCCCATATATATCTCTCGATTTTCTTTCCCTCAGTATGAACCATGTTGGGACAGAGGGCCACCAGTTCACAGAATCTGGCGGTATAGGCGACTACGTTGGAGCCCTTCATGGTTAGGCTCCACAGTTCTTCCTCCAGCTTCTGGATCTCGCCCCTCGGGCAGTACTCCTCAATCATGAGGTCTTTCAAAGTTTCCCAGCCCATAGCATTAGCCACTATAAGAGATAGTGACTTAACATGGCTATTCCACCATGTTAGGGCTTTTACTTCAAAGGTGCAAGCAGCAAACTTGACCTTGCTCTCCTCTGGACAGGAGCAGATTTCGAAAACCGATTCGGTTTTCTCGAACCATTGCGAGAGGGCAATGACTCCGCCAGTCCCTTTGAAGGACAATGGCTTGCAGTTGGTGAAGTCCTTGTAGGAGCACTCTTTCAAGCGCATAGGGATTTCACCATGAGTAGATAGGACAGGGGTTCCTCCTCTAGTGGAACCAGAAGAATGATATTGTGTCATGGCTGTAGCCACAGCCGCAGCTACAGCAGCATTCAGGGCTGCCGTGTCGAATTGAGGAGCAGGTGGTGTTGGTGCGGGAGGATCGCGTCTTGTTGATTTACGTGGAGGCATCTTTTAACTATAAGTTTAGAAAGATGAAGATATTGATAAGAATTTAACAAGAAGTAGATAAGAATGACTCATGGACTAACTCTCCATAGTCCAACAGCACAAATGAATAGCACGATTGAATAGTATGATTGAATGAAGATCTAGTACTAACAGATGATAGCAGTTGGATATTGATTTCCATAAGGTTAGATATCTGTCAATAATACTGGAATTACAAATGTAATGAGTTCGGGAAAAATGACCTAGAAGTAGGTCTTACATCAACCAAGATGGATAATTTTGACAGACTACTACCTAATCAAGACCTAACGGGTCTAAGATTTACAAAGATAGGAAATTAGACTAGAGTTTTTACATAACTAGGTTATATCCAAAAAGAGAAGTCGATGAGACTCTATCGGCGACGAGAACTACTAGGGTGAGTTCTTGAATCCGACAGAAGGCGTTCTATGTCTCTCACGCGCCTATCAGATCTTGCTTGCTGAGCTCGAAGTTCCCTGACTTCAGCTTGGGTTTCAGCAAGTTCCCTCTGTAGAACTGCATTGCGGACCTGAGTCCTTTCATGAGCAGAATCTAGTTGGCGAATGCGGACAGTGTTAACGCCAGAGTTGGCGTCAATCTCCACTACTCGGTCGATAGCTGCTCGACCTTGCTCGGTGTTCCGATCAATCCTACGGACCATTATGGGTAGGACCCTGTCAGCTGAACCTCCCTCAGCGAGGTTGTAGAAGCTTCTGTCTCCATTGTAGGGAATGGGTTGACCCTGTTCCTGACTCCATCTATTCAAGTTTGTGGCCCACAGAGGCGTGGGTCCTTGAAATGTTGGACGAGGATTCAGGTTTGGGTCCTGCGCAGCTGGGGGTAGGTTGTTGACTTCCGGCTCTGAGTCAGAACCATCAGAAAAGCCTTCAGCTTCGTGATCATCCAAAGGGATTGGGTGATCATCTTCTGGCTCTTCTCCCAGCCATCCTGCATTGCCGTTGTTGGGATAGTACGGGTCTCCGGGAAGATGGAATCCAGCCATGTTATCTACGCGAGAAAAGGGATAAAGAAATAACTAAATAGACGCACTAAATAGATAATTATAAGATGATCTTTATCAGTTACTCCAACATTTGCGTAGTGCATACCAGTCATAGGTAACCTAGACAGGATAGACCTTCGAATAAGTGACCCTAACTCTAAGCCCACAACCAAACAAGGAACAGGAAGTAGAGCAAATATCACAGATTCTAAGTCTATGCCATCCTAGTTACCTATAACCTTAATGTATCCACCCCGCAACTATTGACATACCAATAAAGACCTTTTTAGTTCTCAGATAAGTAATTAATAGTCACACAAAATACTCCTATAGTATTTTAAGTTTATGTTCTGTTCTACTGTTCTCATTGTAGTAGTGTTGGTAAGTTTTTAGACTTGTTGCAACCTCACAACCACACTTAGGCACATGCTAATCACTCCTCGGATAATGTAGTTGATCAGGCTACATCGTCCCAGGGTTGACCATATGTCTCTAAGTCTACTTGTGATGTCCAACAATCGTAACACTTTTGTTCTGTCCTAGTGACACTGATTTTAGTATGAATGCAAGTATGTATACTTTGTTAAATATTTTATTATTTAAAAGTATAAACTCTTTATCAGAGTATTTTAATCCCGCTGTGTTTATAGTTCGTATATCTTTTATGGGTTGATACACTCGATTCACTATAAACAATGCTCTGATACCAATCTGTCACACCCCAAAACCGGAACGGCGGAAACGTTCGGGGGTGGAGACGTCATGTTCAGTATCACAACAATGCAAAGTAGTAAACAAGCAACAACATCATCCATTGCATTAATAATATAATTTCATACAAGTGTGTTCTGTCAAGTTATATAGACACCAAAAATATACATCAAAAATAAAAGATGAGTCTTGAACGAGCTCCATCTTCTCAGAACATCGCACCGGTACCTGTTTACTGGTGACCTGAGAATACAAGTTATTTTGAAAGAGTTTATCAGCTTTAAAGCTGGTGAGATCATAAGTATATTAGTGTATGTGTTTGTATGAAAGCATTTGTAAGATGTTTGTAATGTATAAGTTTTGTAAAAGTTTGTATTTGTTTGAACTCTCCTAGAAAACCCTATGTTTCTTACTAAAAGTAGCCTTCTACCAAGGCATCTAGTGTCTGTGTGTGTGTGTATCCCTTGTAAGAGTGTGTATTTTCCCAAATCTGACTATCATTAACCAAAAATATAGTTCTTACATTATTGTTTATTGTGTGAATATCACAAAGTAAATGTAAAGGGAAAATGAAATAGTACTATAGTGTTGTATTAAGTAACTACTGTTGTACTAACTACTTTAAACTAATTGTTATTTAAAGTACCATGTGATCGGCCTGTATCCTGCTACCGACTCTATAGTAAAACGATGATGTAAGACATCGTAAGAAATGACGTTTGGCACCCGTAGACTTGCAAGTCCAACTGTAGCGAGCAGCAAGGTGTAGGATAGTCAATCCAGTATAGATCTATACACAAACTCATACGCTCCCCAATTAAGGAGATTCTGGATACAAAACGGGTCATGACAGGTAGTGCTATGTTCCCCCGTTAAGTGGCTCACATAACTGTATGTAATGCATATGTATATGTATATGTATGTGCTAGCTGTATTGTGTGTTCTTTCTCTGTCTAGCTTGTATGTTTTGTTTCTCATCACTGTGTATTATGTTTGTTTCTCATCACTATGTATTATGTTTGTTTCTCATCACTATGTATTATGTTTGTTTCTCATCACTATGTATTATGTTTGTTTCTCATCACTATGCATTACTTATGAATGAACTGACTCATTGTATGTTTCATTGTTCTAGTAATAGTATCTTCCTAAACTATACCTATTATAGTTTACTAGTAATGTTGTTTGTGTATATGAACATGTTTGTATACCTTTGCTACCCAAAGTCATTGAACTGAATGAACGAAGTAAGCTTTTATATCTACACACATATACATGATATATAACTAGGATTCAAACGACCTTCGGACAAATAACCTGAATGCCCTAAGTCCACAACCAAACAAGGAACAGGAAGTAAGGTGAGCTATCAGTCCTAAGTCCTTTCAATCCTACTTATATAACTATATCTATATAGATACACAGAATATAAGTTAAAATAAATTTAGGTAAAAGTATTTATCATGTAAAAGAGTTTGATAAAAGCATTTGGTATTTAAAAGAGTTTGTAAGACAGTTTGGAGTAAAACAGTTTGGTAACACAGTTTGAAAAGTAAGAAATCCACTTGTTTGGTAGTTATTAATCACATGTGATTGATATAATAACTATAATTGTTCAACTTGTATCCCCCCCCCCCATAAAATCATTTAAAAACATTTAAAAAGGTTAATTAAGTGGTATGAACTCACCTGTAGTGAGTGGTTTGGATGAACTGATGATATAGTATTGCTAGGTGTCAAGTGAAGACTTGTGCACACACAATGATCCTAGTTAACATATAATAACACATATATGTATCCAATTAGTCTTTAAACAACTAATTAACAAAGTTAAGACATCCTAGGGCATGAAAAACACCTTATATAAGTGTTATAAGTGCTAAGGATTGCATCTAAATGTTGTAGGACATTGCTATTGAGTTTAGGGTTCAAGGGAACCCTTTATATGAGTTTACGGTTTTGTGACCATAACTCATTGAGTTTACGGTTGTAAACCCATGAGTTTACGGCCGTAAACTCATGCTTCTTTGACCATGTGTTGTTTTGAAGCTCTACAAGTCCTTAGAAGCATTTTCACTTGAAGTATAAGCCTATGGAAGTGATTAGGGCACCATTTCACTCCTAAATGGAGTTTACGGTCCTTGGACCATTTGCCTTTGGGTTTACGGCTGTAAACCCAAATGGTTTATGGTCTTTTGATGTTTTCATGTACTTAACTCGTTAGGGAAGGGATATATGCAAGTTTCCAAGGCTTAGAAGGGACTAGGGCACACTTTGGCACCCTTTTTAGGGTTTACGGTCCAAGGTGTTCTTGGACCGTAAACACCTTTGATCCTTGGTTTCCTTGGTGTTTTCTTGATGTATAGAAGTGTAACAAGCCTTATTATACTCTAGGATAGAAGTACTTACAAGATAGAGGCTTGAAAAGGTGCTAAAAGTCCAAGAACACTAGTGTGTGTTCTTGGTGTTCTTGGTGAAACTTGAAGATCTAACCTTTTGGAATGATTTCACGGATGGAAGTGTGTTAAATCACTAGATTAAGTAATATATCAACTTATTAGGGCTAGAAACACTTACAAGTTGAAGATCAAGAAGGAAAATTCGGATGCTACTTGAGAGGATTTGAGCTTTGTTCTTGAAAAGAGGAAAAAGTGTGAAAAATGGCTAAGTGCCATATATATACCCCTTGGGGTTTACGGCCGTAAACACCAAGTTTAGGCCGTAAACTCCAAACTCTTAGAGTTTTGGGACCTTATTGTTGCACAATAAACCCTAGAGCATCCTCTCTCCTGGTATCTCCTGAAGTATTAACTTAAAAACACTAAAACTTATCCCAAAAAGCTTGAAAGTTAGCAGAAACTGTTCTGACTTCTATTGAATTGAAATGTTGCACAGAATAGAAATTTCGGGTTGTCACATCATGGAACAAGCTTTCGTAATGAAGATGATGTCCCGTGGTTGGCTCATGGAAATCATACTTCACTTCCTCCACCTCCTCCAATTATTCTCCCTAACCCACAAGTTATTGAATAGTTCAAGGTCACTCAAGCCCTATTGGCAAGCAAGGTCTATGTGTGCTCACATCTTGGAGATGAAGTCACATATTGACAAGCCGGGAGAGTTGGGTGTCAAGTCTTGAGAAAGTTGGTTGTTCAATCACTTTCTAAGTCACATAGTGAGTTTCCTTTGGGACTACTATGAAATAGACTATGACATGAACCTTAATGATCTTATCTATTTGCTTGGTGTTGTTGAATCAGCAATGATTTGGAGGACTGGTAAAGCAAATTTGATTAGAAGATCAACTTCCCAAACCTCCATGGACATTGACAATGGTAACATTGGATATCCAGCAAGCTGAAAAAATCGAATTTTTTATTGTCTGGACAGGGGATTCGATGAGTCCATTAAGGGACTCGACGAGTCCATGTATAAACTCATCCAACTCGTCGAGTTTGCTCTTGCACTCGACGAGTTGGACCCCCTGAGAGCTTATCTTCGAGTTTTTGGCTGGAATTGGACTAGGAACATTACCATAAGCTGTTTTTGAACTTATAAACCTGTTTTTTATGTGGTAATGTTCATGCTAATCCAATTCAAAAGATAATTGTCAATAGATTCATGTTTTGTATTAGTTTAGTGGTTAGGCTAATTACATGGAAATTTTTTGATTTGAATTATCTTGTTCTTATGAGTTAGCTTAGATTAATAGAAAAATTATGTGATAATTTGTTTTTGATCCAAATTGATCTAAAAGTTATTCATAAAATGTGTTTTTGTAACTTCTCCTCAAGTTATATGAAAAGTCTCATTTATGATTTTTAAAAACTCATAAGATTTCCATAAGTTATGAAAATGAAGAGTCTCATTTTTTAAATGTTTTAAAGTCTTCCATGACTTGTCCTCAAGTTATGGAACTTGAAGAGTTTTTTCATTAAAACTACTTTAAACTTATAAGTTATGAAAACCAAAAGTTTTTGAATTGTTCAAAACTTGTCCTCAAGTTTTGGAATTTGTAAAGTTTTCCCCATAAATACTTTAATTCCAAGTAAACCCTTAGAATTTTAAAAGTTAAAATTCAACCCTTATACTATTATAATATTAATAGTTAATAGTTATATATATATATATATATATATATATATATATATATATATATATATATATATATATATATATAAGAACAAAGTCAGTCTTACCGTTAGTAGGCCACATTCACGAAGCCGGTCTATAAGGGGGGGTATAAGGTTACCGCCTATAAAATGGCAGTTTAATGGGTGTCCACTCTCACCCACCGCTTCCTTGACTGGTGGAGGGTCGATAGTCAAACGGGTTTGACAGGATATTAATTCTCCCTTCATTAAAAGTATAATGATAAACACTAAGTAACTAAACACTTATAAATTCTCAATCTTAGTTACTTAGGAAAATGTGAATTTGGTGCTAACCCATGAAATTACACTTTGTACCTTACCAAGTCATTGGTGGAGCGTGTGTGGGTAACCGACACACTAACATGGACTAGTAAGAGTGGAAAAGGGTGAATTAATGTTTATCATAGATCGGTGGAGCGCTTGTGGGTAACCGACACATCGATTAGGTGGTAGAGATTAAGGGTACCAAGTTAATTTGCATGATTATTCACACCTTGTTTGTGATCCTCGGCATCCCAGTCACAAACTTGATAGGGCACAATCGAGATTTAAACATGCCATTGAAGAGTTCAATGAATCTCAAAAGATCTAGGAGCTTCAAACCAACTAAAACCTAATACCTATTTCGTTTTTCATGGTGGAAATTGGTGAATCGTCATTCGCCTACCTTCAAATATTTTATAGCTTGGATTACGGCATCCCTCTTCCAAGTTATAAAATGTTGTGTTGGGTCCTAGCCTTAATATTTCATATTGGGTGTTATATTAAGGACTTAAATCAACTAACTTGAATATCTCCCATTTTAGATGTCTGGTTCAGACAACTATGATCATCCCAAATCCCTTGGAACAAGCTTTCCTAATGAAGATGATGTCTCGTGGTTGGATCATGGAAATAATACTTCAATTTCTCCACTTCCTCCAATTATTCTCCCTAACCTACAAGATCTTGAATAGTTCAAGGTCACTCAAGCCCTATTGGCAAGCAAAGTCTATGTGTGATCACATCTTGGAGATGAAGTCACATATTGACAAGCCGGGAGAGTTGGGTGTCAAAGTCTTGAGGAAGTTGGTTATTGACTAGGTTCTTCAATCACTTTCTAAGTCACATAGTGAGTTCCTTTAGGACTACTATATAACAGACCATGACATGACCCTTAATGATCTTACCTATTTGCTTGATGCTGCTGAATTAACAATGATTTGGAGCACTGGTAAAGCAAATTTGATTGGAAGATCTACTTCCCAAACCTTCATGGACATTGACAATGGAAACATTAGAAGTCTAGAAAAGCTTTCTCTTCCCAATGGAAAGGGATCGGCCATAGTCAACTCGGTTGACCAAATGGTAAAGAGAAAGGCTAAGTCTGAGATAGTCCCATGTACCATTACCAAAGAGTCCATATGGTTCTATTACCAAAGGAAGGGGCATTGGTTGTGAAGCTGCCCTAACTACCTGAAAGATCTGAGAGAAGGTCAATTCAAAAAGTTTGACTCTGCTTCGGGTAAGTCCACTATCTAACTCTGTTAAGTTCCTTATTGATGATTCTTAATACAAAATGTGACTCGGTTACATTTTGATGTGTGGCAGGATCAAGCAAAGGGAAGGAAACTTAAAGGAAGAGTATGCTGAATCTGATCACAAAGATGGATTTCAATCGCATGGTTCGAAGATCGGATTCTTGAGCTACTACTTAGGAGTTATGATAGATTGCTAGGAAATATGTAATAGCATAGTTTTCATTTAAAGTTGCATTGTAAGGAAAAAGTTTTTTCCGCATTTCATAAATAAATAAAATTTTGTTTTACTTTATTTTATATCTCCTTGCAATGGCATTTATGGAAAATTGATGTTTGTATGTTTCTAGCAATATTGGAAATATGAATTTGATTCTTTCATTTGTGGTAGTGTCTAAATTTACCAAATAAGGAAAGATTCTCATCACCCAAGTTTCAAGTGGACCGAAACTTGGAATCATGCAAGTTATATTATATGATGAATGAGAACTTTCATCTTTGGAAAATTAAGACTAATTCCTTGTTCACATGTATATGTGAGTCAAGTGAAGGACTAGGGGATCGGGTACAATGGGTGTGCGCTGGTCAAGGTCCACCACAAAAAGATCGATAAGACTATTCGTCATGATTTACTAAAGTTAGGTAAAAATGGTTATACTTACAAGCTTAAGTATAATTCTGAAACATTGAAAAAGTTTCAATGAATGGCAGAACGAATGAGACCATATCACAATTAATCCTCTGGGGACATCTTAGTGCATTCTTATGGCTAAGAAGAGGAGTCGTGAATTGTTGAAATGGTTAAATCAAGAAGATGATTCATACTTTGTTCCAAAACAAGTCTTAGAGTCATACTCCAAAATTGTAACTTGAGTGACACATCTTAAAGAAGGTTTATAACACTTGTCAGTTGTAAGAGTAAAATGTGTTTTACTCTTGTACATTTGAAATTGGTAAGTTGTGATGTTTTGCATAAACAAAGACCAACTAAGGCCAATTGTGTGAAGTGTTTGTCTTAATAAGAATCCGCACTATCTCTTGAATATTTTTTTGACAAGGCATGGTACTTGGCAAGAGAGTCTTATATGTCAAGAGGACAGTGGGAGTCTAAAAGATCCTGAAAGAGTTTCAAGAACTAATCAAGAATAAAACTTGTAGCTTATCACTAGCGCACGACTTGAGGTTTGTAACCTATCGTGTTGACATATTCTTATTTATGTGCCCATCCCAGTTAAAGTTGACTATGCATCTGACTTCTGTAAGTTCTCAGTTGTTTGCTTAACTACTTGGAAGCAATGGCAGGCCCTTGTGCTGCCAGGTGGCAAGAAGTTAAGATTGCACAAGTTCGGTCCATATGAGTTTGGATTTGTCACTAACCTTGTCTTGTGATTATGGTTTTGACAAATTCACATGGATAGGAACACATACACCATAAAATCTAAGTGTCATAAGGTTTCTCTCCGATTCATGAAAATGATGGTGAGGAAACGCTTTCACTAAGTAGATTTTAAGTAGATAGCAATTGTGATATTTGCATTCTCAAATTCGTTAGTGGAGCGTGTGTGGTTAACCGACACACTAACATGGACTTGTGAGAAATGGCAAAGGTCTGAACAATTGAGACTATGATTACGGCATCCCTTTTCATAGTTCTGAAACTGTTTAGACACACATGTGTGCTATCTAAGGAAAGGTGTATGATTTTGATAAAGTCTTATCAAAGCATCTTGTATCAGAAGTCTGAACTTTGGTAAGAAAGTCAATAAAGTATTGATTTCTAGAAGTCCAGCTGATTTCTGAGTACATGTCAAACCTAGTGGGAGCATAAGTGTTATGCTAATAATCATCATGTTAGTGGGAGCATGATAATTATAATAAGTGTTGCAATTTAGCAATGTTAATTATAGAAAACAAAAGTTTCAATTGGGAAAAGTTGTTTTGCTATAATTAAGGGGGAGGAAATTATACTTCATTTCAAATCTAAAAGCTTAGATCATGAGATTTTAATCAAATTTAGTCAAGTATATATATGAATGTTATGTTGGAATGGTTCAACATAAGGAAATTCTATATATGGGAACATTATTTGCGTTCTAAAATTCGATTATGATTACGTCCCTTTTCATAATTTGAATTATGAGAACATGGCAAATAGAAATATTATAGCAAAAGACTGGTCTAGTATCATGTCTTTATGTGAGACATCATGAATCGTGTCCCATATGCTTCCGATATAGGATCGATTGCATGTGCTATAATATTCATCCTTTCTAAATTTTCCAAATGCCTGGGGCATTAAGAGGGGAAAAGTCTAGAATTGGATATGACTAAAATGATTAAGCAATTGTCGAGGACAATCTAAGGTTTACCAAAGATTGGTTGCTCATGGACAGTTCGAAGTATAGTGCTAACTTTTGAAGGACCATATTGACATATTCTGAAAAGAGGCAACTCTTGTTCAGAAGTGATAGTCAAAATGGGAATATGGAGATGTCTCCATAGGTGGAAGTTATTCAATCTATGTAAGATTAGAAAACTTAATGCAAGAAGGATGTTCAAAAAAATGTACTTTGAATATGGAACTTCGTTTCCATGGAGTTGATCTTCATTGGAATACTCTGTAATGTCTGTTGACAAGTATTTTTGACTTTGTGCATGATCATTACAAGTGGATCAGTTCATATAAGTTTAAAATCTAACAAATTTCGGTAAATGGAAGGAATTTGGAATTCTTACATTTGCGGTAAGGATTTGGAGTTGTGAAATGAGAATCATTGGAATTATGTTCAATCGATCTATTCCACAAAGTAAAGATCATAGACAAACATAGTGTACATACTTGGTGTATGGCATGACTATTGTTTGGATAAAGATAGTGTGCATGCTTAGAGCATGGCATGACTATTGTTTTAATTCAAGTATTAAGTTGATTAATTGAAACATTATACAATGAATAATGTGTAATCAATATGGTGATAAATATAAGGTGTTCTATTTATATTCATAAGTTCTGAGACCATATTGGATCCGATTATTCTTGCGTTTCACTTTGCATGTTTTGACTTCCAGAATAACTAGGTCATTCTTCCCGAATGACTAAGTTATTCAAACCATCCACAGACGATAATACGTTGGAAGTAGGTATTAAGGCAAGACTGTCATGAAGTTGGCTTGTAGATGTCTAAGGTGTGGACATAGCAAAAGTTGCTACAACATTCATGAGTGCTCATAAGTTCTGAGTATTGGATTAAACCCACGCTCATTTGACTCACTTCATGGATTTTATCACGAGTGATCACGAGACGATAATATCTTATATTCTTCAAACCTAGAGATATGAGTTGTTGACTATGAGTTAGTTATACATTTATTGTACGAAAACGCATTGGTAACTCGATGTTATAAAATATGCCTTTGTGTATGATTCAACAAGTAGTAGGACAAGCATATGATTCGTAGTTTATCTATTCCTTTTACCCTTGGAGGGATAAAATCGATATATGTGGGCCCCTCGATGATTTAGTGATGACACCCCTAAGCGCTTGGCCAAGCCTGAACTGATTTGATTTGTTCAATTAGTCGGTCGTCATAAATCGGAAATCGGGAAACAACAAATGGACAGAGAGAATTATTATAATCCATGTCTCAGTCCATATGATATCTAGAATGGAGGAATATATGATCCCTTATCTAATGGACAAGTCCTTTGACTAGGTCAGAGTTCGGCAGCGGCTTTAAGAGCTACGATTGCTAGTCGGGTTTTGGAGTCATATGCAATAATAGTTTTAGACTTATCCAAGTGGGAGACTATTGGATTAGTGTCTAAGTCCATAACTATAATTGGTATGTACTTGACTCGATTTGGCATGTTCCATTTGAGTTGCATGGCATCTGAACAATTGGATAGACAAAATGAGAAAAAGGATACTAAGTGATTTATATTAATATATTATACGTTCTAATATATTAATATGAAATCATATTATTTAATTAGTATTGATCAAGAATTAATTTAGAATTAATTTCGTGATAAAAAAGGAACTAATTAAATATGGACTCTTATATATATATATATATATATATATATATATATATATATATATATATATATATATATATATATATATCTGTGTGTGTGTGTGTGGTGGGCCAAGATCATTTAGTTTGGGCTAAGCTTTCATGGATAGTCCATGGAGTGTTTAACCCATAGATCCTATGGAAATGAAAGGTCATGGGTATTAGGGTTTACATGAATGTAACCCTAATCCTCCACACTATATAAAGAGGTCTATGGTTCATGAAATGGGTTGGAGTGCTAGGCACTAGAGTGTGTATACACAAAGAGGGAAAAAACCGATTTCATGAGTGTGAACCTAAGTATCCTTATTCTCAAGTTATTCTAAGGGTTCTTGGTGTTGTGTGATTCTATTTGAGGTGCAACACTTGAGGCACTAAGCTCTTAAAGGTTCAAGACTTCAAGCTTCATCAAAAGGTATGTCATTCTACTAGATACTTGTATTGTATATACTTCTTATTGTGCTAGTTAGGGTGAAACCTTGGAATATTGAATATTTGCATGTATAATAGTGAAAACATAGATCCAAGGTTTATAAGGTTTCATGTACACCATAGGAGTGTTAGAATGGTCAAAACCCATCAGTCACATGGTGGCATATCAAGTTATGTGGTGGCATATAATGTCACTTTGTGACATATCAAGTCACTTGGTGGCATATCAAGTGACTTGGCGGAATATCAAGTCACCAAAGTGGCACATCTCTGATGCTTCGTTCTATTTCCTGATGATCCACTCCAACTCTAAGTGCTCAATGTGGATCCAAGTGCTCCATGTTGGATAAAACTTCATACCCCAACAAGTCGCAACCTATTTGGTGCACTGGGTCACCAGGTCACATTAGTAGCGTATGAGGTCTTCATTTGGGGAGTTTTAGCGATGTATTAGACCCTAGTTAGCGAGGGACATTCGTAGTAATTAAAGCGAAGCGAATAAATTAATAATTACTGCAATGAAAGAATGTATGGATTAATGTATACATGTATATATTAATAATTATCGATGTATGTTGCATGGACTGATGTGATTACATGACTTGATATAGTGTATGTGTATGTTCTGTTTTTCATGCTTACATGTTTGAGATTGACTCACTATGCTGATGTTGAAACTTTTTTCTTGTCTGTTGTTGTAGCTTTTACATTAGTACAGGTAGCTTGACATTGATGGCATGGTTAGGTTGGGATCTTTTGGGTAGTCATAGTCTTTTTGATTTCTAGTGATGAAACCAGTTTGAGACTTGACGTGATGTTTCATTTACATTTGGTTTTGATACTTGTTTTAGCTTGAATTTTACAACTTTGATTTATGATGGGTTTTTGTGAAAGATTTTCAAGTAACATTGGTGGTGTTTTTTTTAATAAGACTTCCGGTAATATTTTCTTATATAAACTGGTTAAAAATAAAAGAAAAAATTGTTGGTGAAAAATCACGTTATTACACCACGCTTAAATATTACTTCATGGATCATGTCGTAAGTAAATTAAGACGACTATATTTCTTATTCTTTAAATGGAGATGCTGTCACACCCCAAAACCGGAACGGCAGAAACGTTCGGGGGTGGAGGACGTCATGTTTAGTATCACAAGTCATGAATCATAGTAATCAAAGTAATAAACAACCATTTCATTAGAAAGAAAGTGTTTACAACGTATGTGATTCACATAACATAGACTACAAAGTAAATAACAAAAATAACACATGAAGCTATTATGCTCCATCTTCTGAATCCCAGAGCGCGTACCTGTCTACTGGTCTCCTGAGAATACAAGTTATTTTGAAAGAGTAGATCAACATTTAAGCTGGTGAGTTCATAAGATTTTAGTGATGTAATGTAAGTTGTAAGAAAGTTGTAGTAAGTTGTAAGTTCTTTTAGAAAAGTTTGCCTGTTCCTCCAGGAAATCCTATATTTCCTGCTTTGATGAAAGATAAGTAAAAATGACTCTACAATCCTTTCTATGAGTACTAAATGGATACAAGTTATATAAAACCCAGAGTAAACAAACAATCGGCTGTGTGTACCTTCCCTAAGCCCACAACCAAACAAGGAACAGGAAATGAGGCGGAAGGCACACATCCCATTGGTTGTTAGATCTTCGTTGTATATAACCCTGGTGTATTCACTTGGTACTCACGGAGTTAACTGTAATAGTTCCTTTATATTTGATGAAAACATTCTTTAAGAAAACCCTTATTTCTTTTAGTAAAAAAGGTAACCACAATGGTTCCTTCTATAATCACTTAGTTTATACTACCTATATATAATCTAATATCGAATAGATAGTTAATTGTGTGAATCTGCCCTAAGCCCACAACCAAACAAGGAACAGGAAATGAGGGGGAAAGCACACATCCAACTACCTATCGGGTATTAATTATATATAACCCTGATGTATAAACTAAAGTATTATAGAATTAACCACCTAAGGTCCTTTAAGTTATATTGGTTTAATAAAATGGATTAAACCCTTTACTAGAAAGTTTCTAGTTTTGTATACCAAATGTTCTATTTGAAAAGTATGTTTTGTACTAGAAGACGGTGCATTGAATTAGTGTCCTATGACCTGACCCATACCTGGTACTCCTTATGATTACTTGGTGTATACGGAATATATATATATATATATATATATATATATATATATATATATATATATATATAGCTAAGTCGAATAGATAGTAGGCTGGGTGAATCTGCTCTAAGCCCACAACCAAACAAGGAACATGAAATGAAGCGGAAAGCACACATCCTACTACCTGTCGGACCCGATTAATATAAATCCCTGATGTATAAACTAAGGAATCATAAAGTTAGCATTATAGGCCCCTTTCTACTGAATGTACTAGACTCGACTGTTCTGTTTGTCGCTTGAAAAGATGTAAGTTTTCCCTAGTTTATAACTATCTTAACTCGAAAATAGTTTGCATTAACTTTCAAGTGGAACTGTCACAATATGAAAGTAATGGGAAAATGTAAGTACACAGTTGTCTTTTAAATTGACATCCTGAAGTACTGATTACCTTAAAACAAGTTTGTTTTATTAAGGTCATAATGTGATGTGGTTGTACCCATACTATACGCTCTCCCTGTAAGAGATTCTGGTTACAAACGCGTCTTCAGCAAACAAATAGCTAAGCCGTGAAATAGTCTCACATTAAAGTTATTGTAGTCTTGTACACCCAATTTAATATCACCTTTTGTTTAGAACAATAAGTTAGTGATCATTGGTATATTTTGTTAATCATGATTTGTTCTTCTGTTATAGTATCTTAGTATGTTCTTTCTGTTATAGTATCTTAGTATGTTCTTTCTGTTATCGTGTATTGTATCTACCTCCCTGTTTCTCTTTATAGTATGTTCTAGTATCTAGTATGAACTGAACCCCTAAACTATACCTATTATAGTTTACTAGTATGTTTACTTGAACTGTTACTGAAAAAGACTCATTTATCTACTAAGTTATGATTGTACTTTAAAACGGAGTTTTATAAACTATAAAGTAACATAACTTAAAAAGAGTTTTTGAATTGTTTTGATCACTTATAAAAACATAAGCAATCCTTTGAAAGATGTTTATAACAAACATTTACACAATTATCATTGTGTTCAACTTGTATTCCCCCCTTAAAAGCATTTAAAACAGTTTAAAAGATTGATTATAAGGGTATGAACTCACCTTATGTGGGTGATTCAAACGAATATGCGCGTAAGGATGAGAAGTTCCACGAATGAAGTCCCGAGACAAAAACGAGTCCTAAATGACATATAATGGCATATATTGGCATGAATATAGTGTTTATAAGCAACCACATGCAAGGAAACA
Source organism: Lactuca virosa (assembly GCF_052849685.1). NCBI lineage: Eukaryota > Viridiplantae > Streptophyta > Magnoliopsida > Asterales > Asteraceae > Lactuca > Lactuca virosa. The sequence continues at coordinate 120,388,294 of NC_136430.1, read as the reverse complement.
CCTTTAGGGACTAGGAAACACTTGGACCAAGTGTTAGAATCACATGTGATTCATCATAGGGGAGTGTACGACCACAATAGGGAGTGTACGGCCATGGGTGTACGGCCATGGAGTGTACGGCCATACACTCATGTAAAAAGTGCACAAAAGTGTGTTTGAATGATAGGGAAGCTTGTGGAACTATTGCTCATCAAGTGTTGAAGCTAGATTTGCATTTTGGAGACCCTTTTGGGGTGTTTTGAGGGGTGTTTTGAGGGGTGTATGGCCACACATGGGTGTACGGCCGTACACTCCTTTTGGTCTTGAGTTCTGGACGATTTTAAGGTGTTTTAACAAGAGTCCTAACGTGTACTAAGCATAGGGAAAGGATACTTACACTTTGGAGGCTCAAAAGGGTGTTTTCAGCCACTAAGAACAAGTGTGTGTTCTTGGTGTTCTTGGTGAAAGATGAAGATCTTGAAGATCTACCCAAAAGATGATTTCCATGGATGAAATCAAAGGGTGTTACTAGGTTAAGAAGAATAACAACTAATCAAAACGAAAGAAAGGCTTACATTCTTGAAGATCGGGGTGAAAAGCTTGATGATAGTCGAGAGAAAACTCGAGTTCTTGACTTGGAAACTGAAGAAATGACTTAGAAATGGAAGTATATCACACTTATGGAGGGGGTGTACGACCAACATGGGTGTACGGCCGCACACACATGTGTATGGACGTACACTCATGTGTACGGCCGTACACTCCCTCTGACGGAGTGTTCGGCTCGATTTCAACGCGAAGGACTTTAGCTGACACTTCTCTAAACCCAATGCTTGAATGTACTGAGCTTAGAACCCTTAAACAGACTCTAAACAAGGCTAAAAGATATCATAAACGAGTCTGACACATGGTTGAATTGAATGGCTGGACTTACAAGGCAACAATTTTTCGGGTTGTCACAGATGCATGAGGTTTCGTTTTACAATTTGTTGTATCTTGGTTTTTCCCAACGTTGTTCGTACTGGCAGTTATACATGGTTTGACTAGATATAGCATGAGAAATAGCACGAGCCTATGTAGTTAAAGTTTATTTGATACTTTTGCCATAAATGGAGAAGTAGATATCTTTGGGCCCCTCATTAATTTGATATTGACAACAAATTCTTGGCCATGTTAAGACTGGGTTGATTAGATTTGACAGTCACTCTGAAGGGTCACCACAAGTTGGTATCGGGAAACATAATATTGAACCATGAGATTGACTCTTGATCCATGTCTCTAGTTCAAAATAAGATGTCATGAAGATCAAAGGAATTTGAAGTTATTAGTCTTAGGGTTGTTTATAGAATATTTTTTATAAGTACAATAGTTGCATTGGACTGCTACTCATTGATGCCTCTAGTTAGTATTAGACTGGTCAATTGTTGATTCCTAAGTGCAAGTGGGAACTGATGGAGATTATTGCCCATAGTCACAACAAACTCGTTAATATCTACCTTTTCTAATAAATGAAACCTAAAAATGACACGTGTCAGTTTTTTAGAATGTCTCTTTGACACGTGTCATTTTTTATAATTTTTATTATTTCCTTTTTTTTGTAACAAATCAAATTCAATTCAAATTTTAAAAATACAAAATCATATCCTGATAACATTATTATGTATATTTTGCTTAACAAATTAATTAATAATTACTTACAATCGACAATATCTTGGTTTTTTTATATTTATTATTTTTTTATCTATTTAAAATTTTTAAATATACAGACCGTGGTTTTCACGGGTTATAACCTAGTTACTATAAATAAGAGTGTCCTTTTGGGTTACACGCAGAACAAATTCCAACATAACTGAAAAAATATTTATATAAGGGACTTGTTTTGTTAATTAATTAATAGTTTAATTAGTTAATTAGAAAAATAAAGGCATATAGAATATTCCAAAATGATTTGAATTCCATAGATAATTATTATTATATTTGGTAATTATCCGTAGGGTTTCAAATCACATCCCTATATATAGAGGGCTCCAAATCTAGTTTTAACAGATGTGAAATATAACTTCCAGTTACCAAATTTTGGAACCCTAAAAAAACCTATAATAGTTGAAGCCCGGTTCCCACGACATAGTTACTAGCTTGCCATGATGTGGTCAAACGCATATTCGTGTTTTCAGATCTGCTTGCTGTTGGTGTTCGAGTTTTGTTTAAATCTGCTAGAGGTTTGTGTTTTGGGTGTGATTACAGAAGAGAGACTCTTCGTTAGATTCTTTAGTTAAATCAACTGGCTTGTCAAAAGAACAAACCCACCAAGAAATCTAAGGTATGTTTCGATCTATCATGTCCTACAAGTTGCATAGATTTATTGAGTTAGATTTGTTAGTTTCGATTTATTGGATCATAATTGTTGTTTTCAGTGCCCATATTCTTTGTCTTTGACTGTGCTCAGAACCCATCAATGAAGCCTATTAGACGTCTAGTAATTAAAAAAACATATTCGAAATACATAGGTGTTGGGTATAAATCACAAAATAAAAAATAAGACAAGTTCAAAAACAATAGAAAGAAGCTAACAATGAAAAAAATGTGTTTTTAATCAAAATGAAGTCATTTTTTATGGTTCTATACCTTATATTACATATAACATTGTTGTTATGATTAATTACTTTTCAAAAAAAAAATTTGCTTAACATTTTAAATTTTATGTTGTAATTTTTTAAAACATCATACATTATTTTTGTTTTTAAATGTAACAATATAACTTTTTATATAATGTTGGATATAATGTCCGTAGTAACAACATTTGGTAATATTACTATTAATCGTAGGGTCTTTTTGGGTTACACGCAAAGACATAAATAACCAACTAATGACATGACAGTTTTATTAGGATCTAGTTTGTTAATTAATTAAGGGTTAATTAATTAATAAGAAACTTGTAGACTTAAGGGGTTTAAAGTGTAAATATTTGAAAGTCAAATCTTTTAGGATAATTACCAAAATTAGAGTAATTACTTAGTGACCAAGTAATTATCCCTAAGAGTTCAAAAACCCTCCCCTATAAATAGAGGGGTCAATGGTCAGATTTGATGATAAAGATTTCACTATCCAAACCATAAATTTGGCAACCTCTTTCTGATTCTTAAAACCATAAGGTGTCGTTTGGTTCGCTAGAATCCATTGGAATTAGAAGGAATTGGAATCTAATTCCATCACTTTCCTTTGTTTGGTTCAAGCTTTCAAAAGGAATTGGATTCCTAAATGAGTCAAATTTTCCTTCCAATGAGGGAAAATAAATTACATCCAAAAACTTAAGGAATTAAAATTCCTTTCAAGCGAGAATATTGAATGTTACCATATTACCCATTTTACCTTTAACACTACATATGAAACCCTTCTGTCGCCACCACTACCACCCATCACCACCGCTACACACCACCACCACTGCCACCCACCATCACCTCCACCGCCACCCACCATCACCAGCACTGGTAACTCCGCTACCACCACCCTCCACCCACTAGCACTGTCACCTCCACCATCATCGATCACTACCACCGCTATCACCACCTCCGTCACAACCACCACCACATATCACTGCCATCACCACTCGATACACACCACCTCTACCACCACCCACCACCCACCACCCACCACCACCACCTATACCACCACACTACCTTTCACCTCCACCACCACTCGCCACCACGACCATACAATTACTGCCACCACCACCGCCACCACCACCAACACCATCGTCACCACCTTCATCACCACCAACGTTACTACCACCATTGCCACCTCCACCACTACTCATGACCGCCACCATCACCATCACAATTACTACCGCCACCATCGTCATCACCTCCGCCACTACCCACCATCACCTCTATCGCCATCATTACCACTATTGCCACCGTCAACTTCACTGCCACCATCACCATCATTTACTAATTTTATAATTTATATAATATACTTTTACATATAAGTTATAAAAAAAAGTAAAAATAAGCAAAAAAAAAAAAAAGGCAATTTTGTCATTTCATATTATTTCAGTTCTATTTTCTGTCAACCAAACATAATATGAAATTGGATTCAAATTTCATTCCTGCCAACCAAACAGAATACGGAATTTGATTGCAATTCCTAGCAGATTCCAATTCCTTAACAGATTCTAATTCCTTCAATAACATTCTGCAAACCAAACGCCGCCTAAGATTTTACAAAGGACGCAATCAGGGGCGTAGCTACACTATTTGAAGGTGGGTCCTAGGACCTACCTTTTTTCTTTTTTAATACAACAATTATATATAAAAAAACATAAGGAACTACCTTATTTTTGCCAAAAGACCTACATTTTCATACTTTTTTCCATTTCATTTATATAAGGAACCACGTTGATTTTGGTTCTAGATTCGCCAATGGACGCAATGCGTCTAGGGCTTCACACGGCGCACCTGTGTCGAATCCATAATCTGCTTTGACGTTCAAGGTGTTCGTTGGTTTGGGTGATGTCAGATTTTGCCGATATGTTACTTGAATATGATATGGAAGAGGAGTTCTACTTTGGACTCTTAGCAATCCATTATCCATCAAGATCTAAAAAGGTTTTAAAGGACTACGAGATGTTAGATGTTTTTCTTGTTTCTTCTGTTTATGTTTTGTTGCATTAAATCTTGTTTTGTTGCATTAGATCTCGATGAACTTGGATTCATATTTTGGTATATAAGGTTAATTTGTTTAGTGCTTCCGATGTGCACCTTAGCGGGCTTTTAGATCACTCATAACCCAACAGTTGAGATTTTTCAAAAATGAGGACCATTTATACAAATTTTTTGTTATTGAGTTAAGTTTGATATATTTTAAGTGGTATCCATTTTCATTTAAAATGAAGTACGTTGGAGAAGAGTTTAAACTATTATTTAGTTATTAAACTTTGCTTAAAATTAAAAAAAAGTCACTTAACTTAAAAGTCAATTTGGTCCTTTGGTCGTTTCTATTTATTTTTTTCACATTCTATTATTCTCTAGTCAATGAACTTTTAATAATTCGTTTTTACAAATTCATTTTTATATTTCATTTTTACATGTTTTTTTTTCTCAATTCGCTTTTACAATTTCATTTTTACATATTTTTTATAATTCGTTTTACAACTTCATTTTCTTATTTCGTATTTTACAACTTAAATTCTTTACTTGTTTTTTTACATGTTTCTCACATTTTGTTGCCACACCCCTAATTAGAATAATGAAGTTGTAAAACCGAAATATAAAACATATAAAATCGAACTTAAAAATTTAAAAATGTTAAACACATTGTAAAAATATATATATAAAAAAACAAAATAAAAAATATATCTATAAAAAATACACTTGTAAAAGAACATGCAACAGACCAGACCTCGCAAAAAAAAAATGCTATTAACAACTATAAGGACCAAGTTAATCTTCCTAACTAATAAACGAAAGTAAATTGTCAGGTGTCCCTTCAAAAACACTAATTTCATCCAATGTTAAATACTGCTTTTGCTTCTCCTTGATTTCACCTTCTATAATGACCAGTCAAAATAAATCAGCATTTAATATTCGATTTGTATGGTATTTATGGTATATGATCTCTATTTAAATATTTAAATTTCAAAATAAATCAGCATTTAATATCTAATTTTTATGGTATTTAATTTTATGGTATATAATCTCTATTTAAATTTAATTTGATACGTTTGAAATAAATACCCGATTCAGTCCTCCAATTTTAAATAATCAATAAAAAATTTTTAAACAAAATTATCTCTTATTAATAATATAAATGTTTTATAAATTTTTTATCCGTGGTTCCATGAGTTGTAACCTAGTTAGAAAATAACCAAAGTCCTCGTACATTTTGAATCTTAAAAAAATTTAGTCTTATACTTAACCTTGACCCATTTGAAAAAAAAATAAAATAAAATAACGAATTAAAAATATTGGAAAAAACTTAGAGGAATCGTGTGATGCGAAAAGGTGTATAAGTATTCCAATATTCCATGCAGTGTGAACATAATGCCCTTGATTTATAGGGACTATGTTGTACCTTATTCTAACATTGTAGCACCAAAAGTGTAGTTCGGTAGTTAATGAGGGACTCAAAATGAAAAATAAATATTAAAGGCGCTTGACCTCATCGATACAACAAGGCTAGTGTGACGACGTTGACTGCGTATGCAAAACCCAGCAAGCTACAATGGCGTCATTATCTGCGTCACCTCAACTACTTCATCTTCATCTCCTTGTTCACAATCCGACAACAGTTTACAGCGAAACCTCTGCGAAATTTCCTGCTTTTCACACTCTAGCTAATTGATAGACTTTTGAAGCTTCTTTTGATTCATCAACTTCAACAAATATTCTCGGTTTTTTCTCATTAATTTCGGTTTGTGATTGATTTCTCGTTCAAGGAGTTTGTCATTTTTGGGTCTATTTCTAGGTCCTTGAACACGGATTTGATGTTGTGAGTTGTTCTTGGAAACTGATTTCATCTGGGTTTAATTATGTGATCGAGTCCTCGATCTGGGCATTCGTCATTTGTAGTTTACTGTGGACCTTTGATGAGGGCTTTCATTTTGCTGCTTGAAATTAAACTCTTGATTTCATCAGGGTTTTTTCTGTGATTGATATTTCGGTCGAGGGTTCATCATTTTGGAGTTATTTTAGGTTTTATTATGATGGATTTGATGTTGCGTGCTCCAGTTGAAGCCTGAATTCATCTTGGTTTGTTATCTGATCGATTGCTCGATCTGGGCATTTCGTCGTTTTCGGTTTCTTTTTGGTTTATGATCATGAATTTAATGTTCGGGGCTGCAATTGAAATCAAGTGAAAAGGATTCATCTGGGTTTTGTCAGAGATTACTCGTTCATTCTGAATCATTCAAGTTTTTGATGATCAAGATAAACTGAACTCCTTTGAGGGGTTTTAGTTCCTGTAGTTCACCATTTCCCCTTCTGCAATTAGGTACAGGACAACTTGCATAGCATCAGGTACAAATCATTATAGCTAGATTTTGCATTTCTCTCTCTTATCTGCAATCGAATAATGGTGACGTCATTGGTAGAGATATTGATTCTTCATCATCATCATCATCATCTACCATGAAAGATCAGATTTCTCAAGAAATCTTGACCCAAATCTTTCAGATGCATACCCCCAATTCCTGATTCCGAATTGGGTTTTTCAAATTACGAAATTTGAGTTCGATCAATGGCAAATTATTCTGAACCATCATCATCCTTAAGCTTTACTTCACCTTCTCATGTCTCCAATGGCTCTAATGGCTACAATATATCTTCTTCTTCAATACCTGAAACACGAACAAATCTTGAAATCATCAGCTTAAACAAACTCAGTAGCCACTTAGAAAAACTCTTGATCCAAACCGACTCCAATTCCGATTTCGGTTCAAGTTACAGTGATGCAGTAATTGTAGTAGAAGGCAATAATGTTTTCATTCATCGGTGTATTTTAGCAGCTAGAAGTAAGTTTTTCTGCAATTTGTTTAAGGAAAGTAAATATTCCGTTGAAGAAGATGGGAAATCGAAGTACATCATGAGTGAAATTTTGCCATTTGGGAATGTTGGATATGATGCTTTTCTTGTGTTCTTGAATTATCTGTATACTGGAAAAATGAAGTCTTCTCCACCAGAGGTTTCAACATGCATCCATGGTGAATGCCCACATGATGCTTGTCGACCAGCTATAGCGTTTGCTGTTGAATTGATGTATGCTTCAGTCATTTTTCAGGTCCCCGAATTAGTTTCTCTTTTTCAGGTATGTTTGTTCTTCGCCTATTTTGTATTATTTCTGTACTACTTTCATTTCTTTCTATTATAACATTATGCTTTTACGACTTTATGCAAAATCATTTTCCATATGAAATGTAGCGACGACTTCTTAATTTCATCGAAAAGGCATTCGTAGAAGACGTGATCCCAATACTTCTAGTAGCATTCCACTGCGAGTTAACTCACATCTTAACTCAATGCATCCACCGAGTCGCCCGGTCAGACCTCGATGACATCACCCTCGAGAAAAACCTCCCGCCCGAAGCTGCCCGAGACGTAAAATCCCTTCGCAACACCCTACCCGAATCCGCTGCCCGAGAACCAAAATCCGATGAAGAAGCATTACGAGAAAAACGAATCCGACAAATACACAAAGCATTGGATTCGGATGATGTCGAGTTGGTCAAACTTCTACTGACTGAGTCAAACATAACCCTAGACGAGGCCCACGGGCTACACTACGCGGTTTCATACTGTGACCCGAAAGTAGTGAAAGAAGTGATAGATTTAGATCAAGCCGATGTGAACCGTCGAAATGCCCGAGGGTACACCGTATTGCATGTGGCTGCGATGCGGAAAGAACCGTCTATTATTGTTTGTCTTTTGAGTAAACAAGTATCGGTTTTTGAAACGACACGCGATGGGCAAAACGCGCTTGGGATTTGCAAGCAGTTGACACGGCCGAAAGATTATAACACGAAAACGGAGCATGGGCAAGAGGCGAATAAGGATCGGTTGTGTATTGAAGTTTTGGAAAGGGAAATGATTAGGAATACAATGGGGAAAGATGTGATTGTTTCGTCTTCGGATATGACCGATGATTTGCACATGAAGTTGTTGCATTTGGAAAACCGAGGTATGTTGTGTTCAAAACCGGATATCTGGAAATTTTCTGATATTGGATTTTGATATCTAAATCCATATCAGGGATGATTTGTTGTTGGATTTTCGGATTCAAATATTTTTGAACATGCCTAGTTTCTTGTATGTACTTTTTCGAGTTAAATTACAATTGTACCCTTTCGGGCGTTGATTTCTGTCCTTTTTTTTTTGCAGTCGCGTTTGCACGATTGTTGTTTCCATCCGAAGCAAAACTAGCAATGGAGATCGCCAATGCACAAACAACATCTGCTTATCCCGGTTTATTGGCAACAAAAGGCTCAAACGGGAACTTAAGGGAGATGGATTTGAACGAGACACCATCCATACAAAAACAAAGACTCATATCACGAATGGAAGCTCTCTTGAAAACAGGTACATATATAGATAGCTTATTGGATTAAGACATGTGTCTTCATCCATCAAGTTAAAAAGAAACAACACATATTACTAATTGAGATCATTTTATTAATTGTGGATGTAGTGGAGACGGGTCGACGTTTCTTCCCTCATTGCTCAGAAGTTCTTGACAAGTTCATGTTGGACGATTTGCCTGATTTGTATTTTCTTGAAAAGGGGACACCAGAAGAACAAGTGATAAAACGTTCACGATTTGTGGAGCTCAAAGAGGATGTTCAAAGAGCATTCACCAAGGACAAAGCCGAGCTACCGAGCATTTTGACACACGGTATAAAGAACCGAGCCCGGAAATACTCGTAAAATTTGTTTTTTTTTTTTTTTCATTTAGAATGAACTTTTTGTTGAAGAATTTTAGTTAAAAAGTTGTAAAAAGTTCTATTAAATAGGACGAAATATTATATTATCATATACATAATAATATATGTATACTAGTGTGGAAGGTAAATGTCCTTATTTGACTAGCTTAACGATTATTAGGAAAGTAAAGGAATGTGACGTGCAGATTGAATCTGATACACGTTATATTGATGGCTTATTTCATACGACCGGATTAAAAAATATATGAAATTTGGGTGACTATTGATATTTGTATAGTCAAATCATCTGAAAGTGTTTGCTGCAAATTTTGAAAAGCCAGTTTGGGACATAAAATTAAGACGGGAGAATTGTCAAAGTACCAAAAGGGTTTTTTCCACTTTGGTGTTGATTTATATTCTGATGCTGTTTCAAAGAATAATATACAAAGAAAAGTTAGTGAAGTTTGAGATTCTTTTACATCAAGACAAACTGCATCCATCGAATGTTGTCTGTAATTTGGTGTAAAAATCTTTTTCGAATATATTTATGTTTGATTTTTTGGGTAAACTTCATGCCTTTACCAAATTTCAACATCAAGTATATTATACTCAATATTTTTATAAAATTATCTATTGTATTAGTTAGATATTTGTTTTTGTCATTGAACTGGTAATTTAATTGAGCATGTGTTTTGCCGTGGGTTTTTATGTGTTTTTATTGTGTATCAAGAGTGAAAATTGATTAAACTAGTATAGCATATCACAGCTTCTTGTTTTGTCATACATATAAGGTAATTTGTTCGGTTGCACGTCGCGGTGCCGACAATGTATTTTAGGAATGATGAGTTGCATGTGTTAAACATATACCAAATATTTGGCAAACATGTAACAACTATATTGAAAACTAGAAGGGTTTCCCCTGCGTTGCGGGGGTCGGAAGGTGTCATTTTGTGTTAAACTAATGTACGTAGGCCGAATTGGTAGCCACAGTAAAGTATGTTGCTATTCTTTTCAACCGAAAACCACAAGTTATATAAAGAAATGTAATAGTAATGTGTTTCAAGGGGTGAGTGAACTGTTATGTTTGAAGTTTTGGAGAATATGCAAGTACTTTATTATTTTGAGACCTTTGTTGACAACAAAGCAGAATACAAAAGAAAATTTTACAAACATGAGTGTACAACTTCACTTATCATTCAAATTTCAACTAAATTCACTAATTTTTTTCATCCTGAATAATCATTCACAACTCACGGATGACAATACCAAGTAACTAATCTTCAAGAATCTTAAAGCAAACAGGTTGGTCGAAAATTTGAATCAAATGCATATTTAATCATTTGATGATTCAATTTGCAATCAAAGAGAAAATCTATATTGTTTTGTGGCTCTGGGATCTGTTAACTACCTCATGCATGTGCCCTAAAAAAGCATCCCATACAACTCCATGCGTTCATCTCGCCCAATACACATTCTGGTCCAACTTATGACCACTCTTCTTTGGGAGTCCCGTTTTTTTAAGTTCCCATTCATCTACGAAAATAGATAATAACAAAAAAAAAAACATACTTTTTGTCAATAAGCAAGTTACGAAAATAGCTTAATGCAAGAAAAAGCAATGTACTTCACTTAATTTTTTATAGCTTCCTACTTTCATGTGTTCCCATTGCGACGTCATGCCTGGAAAAATATAACCAATTATAGAAAGGTCATCTAATTGTAATGAAATTTTCATTGGTATGCTAAGAAAGAAAATTATAGGCAGAATATTATAATTGGGTAGACAATCCTCATCAACATGATTGAAATGGATGCAAGTTACTGTAATAAAAAGATACACCCTTAGTAATCATACTTCATAAAGAGATATATACACAATAATACATATATAAACTTACTTGTTTATATGTATTTACTTACCATAGTCATTGTGTGAAAAGATCTTCAAACATGACTTGCTAGACAACTGCCACAACCGCACAGTTTTGTCCATTGAAGATGACAGCAAATGGTGTGATTTGGACCAGGACAGATCAATAACATCATCCAGATGTCCAAAGAAAACTTGAATCTTTCAACTTCTCAGGAGTTAGGTTAGAATTAGAAGATTACTTAACTGATGTAGACTGGGATGTGTCGTCGAAGGAGAGAGCAGGCGACAATGGTGAAGACGGATGGTCTAAGTGGTGACAGATGAACGTAGATCGGATTAAACATAAATAAAAACTAAAAGCAAATCAAAATTAAAAAAAGGTCTAACTTGAACATATATGATCAATAGCAATACTACTTGTATACATAGAATCCAAAATAAAATTAACCCGACAATTTCCAGTATTTTTTTTTTGACAAACCTGGTGAAATTAGGAGTATAGCAGAAGAAATTAGGAGTATAGTAGAAGAGGAGAGATCAATCGGTGACCCATGAAATTGGGTTTCTGAGGTCTGACAGCAAGCCACGAAAGCTCCTTCTGAGAACACAACAACAGAGGAATGGAAGAAAACACAATCAGTAAGCTTAGAACAAAACATACAGAAGAAAAGATTAATGGTAAAGTACCGTAGACGGAACAGAAAACAGATCCAAAACCTCCAAAAAGCAACCACCAAAGAGGAATGTGAAAAAACGAAAATAAGAGATAGAAATCAACCTTATGTAACATAAATGATGAGCAGTATCCGTCAATTTTGAAAGTCAAAAGCATATCCTTTAAGCTCTATCGTTTCCTGCGTCAAATCATAGCAAAAACTTAAATCTTTCAAATAAACAAACTTGAAATTACAAATGAAAACAAAATAATAGATAGGAGCAGGGGTGGATTTAACTTGTGATGTCACACCCCAAAACCGGAACGACGGAAACGTTCTGGGGCGGAGGACGTCATGCGTAGTATCACAACAATCGTATCATAGTAATCAAAGTAAAGACAACCATTACATTGCAATATGAATGTAACATCCCAAAATTCAAGGCCAAAAATTTCATTTTTAAATAAGTTATTACATAAACCATCAGTATAAAACATTCATAATAATATCTCGTGTTAAGCCAAAGTGTCAATAATCAAAGCATATTATCATAAAACCATATCAGAGTGTGATCCCAAAGATCTCATGTGCGGAAAACATAGTGTGATGCGCTGCGATCGAACCGGCTCCTTTCCTTGAAAACAAAGTACCAGAAACCAAAACTGAAAACCGTAAGCACGAAGCTTAGTGAGTTCCCCAGATACCACATACCATACAAACCAACTGATCCATACATGCCATACACAGCCAAGAGCCATTCATAACCAACATATCCATAATCAAGTAAGGTGCTATGTGCCAAACATAGTCTTGCTAAGGTGTTATGTGCCAAACATAGTCTTGCGGTTATGCCACGGGCCGCACGTGGTCTTCCTGGTCAAGCCTGGGGCCACTCCCTGGGTCTTACAGACAAGTGCCAAGGGCCACCCCCTGGTCTTTCATACACAATAGCATACAGTGCGCCAGGAGCCACCTCCTGGTCTTTCATACATATTGCCTAGGGCTAACCCCCGGGTCTTCCTATCATACATAATAACATACTGTGTGCCAGGAGCCACCTCCTGGTCTTTCATGCATAATGCCTAGGGCTAACCCCCGGGTCTTCCTACCATACATAATAACATACTGTGTGCCAGGAGCCTCCTCCTGGTCTTTCATGCATAATGCCTAGGGCTAACCCCCGGGTCTTCCTACCATACATAATAACATACTGTGTGCCAGGAGCCTCCTCCTGGTCTTTCATGCATAATGCCTAGGGCTAACCCCTGGGTCTTCCTACCATACATAATAACATACTGTGTGCCAGGAGCCTCCTCCTGGTCTTTCATGCATAATGCCTAGGGCTAACCCCCGGGTCTTCCTACCATACATAAACTAAATGGGTCGGCATTGTGGCCGTAGACCCATACAAACAGTGAGGAGACTCACCTCGCACTGCTGAACTTTGCTGATAACCCTCTGGCTGCTGTCCGACCACTTTCTGAATCGCTGCTCCACTAGCTCCCCGAGCTACTAATATCAATAAAACACTTAGCTCCAAACTGAACTCTAGAAGTCAAACTAAGTCAACTCTGGTTAAAGTCAAAGTCCTGGTCAAAGTCAACCTTCCAGTTGACTCGACTCGCCGAGTCAACCCGAAGACTCGTCGAGTCCTTAAACTCAGAAGTTCAACGATCTCTGAGTCCCATCCTGTCCAACTCACTGAGTCACCACTCAACTCACTGATCTGCGTCTTAACCAGAAGAGGTTAGGGGTTCTGCGACTTGACTCGTCGAGTCCAAGAACAGACTCGCCGAGTCCTAGGCAATCTTCAACAGACTCGCCGAGTTGTTCTTCCAACTCGCCGAGTCTATGCACATATTCATACAACTCGTCGAGTACACCAATGTGACTCGCCGAGTCTCTCCAGTTCTCAATCCATATAGTGGCTTTTCGAGCCATGCAGGGGCTCCAATCCATAGATCCACTCTTCTACAGTCTATCCCCCACATAAAGTTGCAAACTTTACGTGAAACCAAGGAGCTAAAGGCCCAAAACACTCAAGGGCTAGGGTTTAAGACAAAGGGGCTTCACCAACAACTTATTGACATGACTTTATGACCTTCTGGACCATCACAAGTCTAGATCTGAGGTAGCAACCTTAGATCTAGGCCTCTAACTCGACATAGATCTCAATCATGCCCAAAATGTCCCAAATCTCAAACATAAGATAGATGTATTTGCAATAAAGCCAAAGCAACAGCTTATTACCTCCAATATATGCTCCAACTGAAGTAGATCCCGGATCTACACCACTCCTTTGCAGCAAGCCTCTTGATCTTCAAGCCCCTTTCCACCAAAATCACTTATTTAGGCTCTAAATTGCTTCCAAGGGCTCTCACTCACGATTTAGGGTTTCTGGATCTCAAGTGGGGGAGTAAAGAGGCTGGGGAAGGGATGTAATGTTCTTTAAATAGGGCACAACCCCCAAGATTAGGGTTTTTCTCGCCCAGACCAGACTCGCCGAGTCCACTAGCCGACTCGCCGAGTCGGTCGCTTACTCTATGCCCCGGATCCCGCTCCGACTCGTCGAGTTCCTCCCTGGACTCGACGAGTTGACTCTTGACTTAGAGCCTTTCCTTTCTTTTCTTGGTCTTTCTGATTCTGGTTGTTACAACACTCCCCCACTTAAACTAGACTTCGTCCTCGAAGTCTGCCACGGCCAACTACCTTACCATCTGGTCGCCACTTACCACAAGGTACACACTCCGCCCATCCGATCCAAACCTTGAAGATGTCATCTTCAGAATAACCCGTTACTTACTACCTTCGAGTACAACACTTTTATCCAACCGGTAAACATATCGATACTCCTGATACACTTACCCTTGATTCGCAAGGGGTTTACCCTTTTACCCTACTCTGTCACTGGCCTTTCTAAGGCACTTTTCACAAGCAACAACCTTCCCAATTTCCTTCGAGGACCGATCCTCTGCTGAAACCGCAATCCCGGCCACTCCTAGTGCCGGCCATCATACCAATACTCACGTAATAACCCCCATACAATGGTCCAATACTGAAAGCTCCACCCAGTCGTGAGAATTCAGACAATCCTTCGGGTAGCAGATCCCTCTCTGCTACGTTTAAGGCTCAGACGAGAACGGCGTCACCGAGCCAAATCCTTTACTCTGAGATCATTCGATCTCGCGATGAGCAGCTTAGCATCATCCGATCAGCTCACGGCTTTTCACACCGAATCCCTTACCATCATTCCTGCCTGTAGTCCTGTTGACTCCCATCCGCCTACCGGATGAACCGAGACCGCCCTGGTCCCAACTGATCTACCATTACCCGGAATACAGGTTTCCCCCATGCCACCTCGGAGATACGGGCCCCCGCCCACACTCTGCGAACTAAGCTACTAATGAATGCTACGGCTTACCCGCAGTCTTACGCCACTCTTGGTCCCCAATGGCCTACCGCCTTCCGGACCCAATCATAATGTGGCCCACTCACATCCGGGCGGCTGCCCCGTCCTGAACTTAACTATCTGAAAAACCCTGCCACTGAATCACACACCTGATACATTCGCACTAGCGAATAGGGACCGACGAATGCTACGGGCCACCCTGTAGTCTTACTATACTCGCTCTGTCAACTAGTGAATGCTACGGCCACCCACATAGTCTTACAACACTTCTGCGCTGCCAACCAACTAAAGCTACAGGCCACCCCGCAGTCTTGCTAAATCAGTGCTTCGGGCCACACCGTAGCCTAACTATACTGTGTGCCAGGAGCCTCCTCCTGGTCTTTCATGCATAATGTCTAGGGCTAACCCCCGGGTCTTCCTACCATACATAAACTAAATGGGTCGGCATTGTGGCCGTAGACCCATACAAACAGTGAGGAGACTCACCTCGCACTGCTGAACTTTGCTGATAACCCTCTGGCTGCTGTCCGACCACTTTCTGAATCGCTGCTCCACTCGCTCCCCGAGCTACTAATATCAATAAAACACTTAGCTCCAAACTGAACTCTAGAAGTCAAACTAAGTCAACTCTGGTTCAAGTCAAAGTCCTGGTCAAAGTCAACCTTCCAGTTGACTCGACTCGCCGAGTCAACCAGAAGACTCGTCGAGTCCTTAAACTCAGAAGCTCTCAAAATACGACCCAACTCGCCGAGTCACCCCAGGACTCGTCGAGTTCAACGATCTCTGAGTCCCATCCTGTCCAACTCACTGAGTCACCACTCAACTCACTGATCTGCGTCTTAACCAGAAGAGGTTGGGGGTTCTGCGACCTGACTCGTCGAGTCCAAGAACAGACTCGCCGAGTCCTAGGCAATCTTCAACAGACTCGCCGAGTTGTTCTTCCAACTCGCCGAGTCCATGCATATATTCATACAACTCGTCGAGTACACCCATGTGACTCGCCGAGTCTCTCCAGTTCTCAATCCATACAGTGGCTTTTCGAGCCATGCAGGGGCTCCAATCCATAGATCCACTCTTCTACAGTCTATCCCCCACATAAAGTTGCAAACTTTACGTGAAACCAAGGAGCTAAAGGCCCAAAACACTCAAGGGCTAGGGTTTAAGACAAAGGGGCTTCACCAACAACTTATTGACATGACTTTATGACCTTCTGGACCATCACAAGTCTAGATCTGAGGTAGCAACCTTAGATCTAGGCCTCTAACTCGACATAGATCTCAATCATGCCCAAAATGTCCCAAATCTCAAACATAAGATAGATGTATTTGCAATAAAGCCAAAGCAACAGCTTATTACCTCCAATATATGCTCCAACTGAAGTAGATCCCGGATCTACACCACTCCTTTGCAGCAAGCCTCTTGATCTTCAAGCCCCTTTCCACCAAAATCACTTATTTAGGCTCTAAATTGCTTCCAAGGGCTCTCACTCACGATTTAGGGTTTCTGGATCTCAAGTGGGGGAGTAAAGAGGCTGGGGAAGGGATGTAATGTTCTTTAAATAGGGCACAACCCCCAAGATTAGGGTTTTTCTCGCCCAGACCAGACTCGCCGAGTCCACTAGCCGACTCGCCGAGTCGGTCGCTTACTCTATGCCCCGGATCCCGCTCCGACTCGTCGAGTTTCTCCCTGGACTCGACGAGTTGACTCTTGACTTAGAGCCTTTCCTTTCTTTTCTTGGTCTTTCTGATTCTGGTTGTTACAACACTCCCCCACTTAAACTAGACTTCGTCATCGAAGTCTGCCACGGCCAACTACCTTACCATCTGGTCGCCACTTACCACAAGGTACACACTCCGCCCATCCGATCCAAACCTTGAAGATGTCATCTTCAGAATAACCCGTTACTTACTACCTTCGAGTACAACACTTTTATCCAACCGGTAAACATATCGATACTCCTGATACACTTACCCTTGATTCGCAAGGGGTTTACCCTTTTACCCTACTCTGTCACTGGCCTTTCTAAGGCACTTTTCACAAGCAACAACCTTCCCAATTTCCTTCGAGGACCGATCCTCTGCTGAAACCGCAATCCCGGCCACTCCTAGTGCCGGCCATCATACCAATACTCACGTAATAACCCCCATACAATGGTCCAATACTGAAAGCTCCACCCAGTCGTGAGAATTCAGACAATCCTTCGGGTAGCAGATCCCTCTCTGCTACGTTTAAGGCTCAGACGAGAACGGCGTCACCGAGCCAAATCCTTTACTCTGAGATCATTCGATCTCGCGATGAGCAGCTTAGCATCATCCGATCAGCTCACGGCTTTTCACACCGAATCCCTTACCATCATTCCTGCCTGTAGTCCTGTTGACTCCCATCCGCCTACCGGATGAACCGAGACCGCCCTGGTCCCAACTGATCTACCATTACCCGGAATACAGGTTTCCCCCATGCCACCTCGGAGATACGGGCCCCCGCCCACACTCTGCGAACTAAGCTACTAATGAATGCTACGGCTTACCCGCAGTCTTACGCCACTCTTGGTCCCCAATGGCCTACCGCCTTCCGGACCCAATCATAATGTGGCCCACTCACATCCGGGCGGCTGCCCCGTCCTGAACTTAACTATCTGAAAAACCCTGCCACTGAATCACACACCTGATACATTCGCACTAGCGAATAGGGACCGACGAATGCTACGGGCCACCCTGTAGTCTTACTATACTCGCTCTGTCAACTAGTGAATGCTACGGCCACCCACATAGTCTTACAACACTTCTGCGCTGCCAACCAACTAAAGCTACAGGCCACCCCGCAGTCTTGCTAAATCAGTGCTTCGGGCCACACCGTAGCCTAACTATACTGTGTGCCAGGAGCCTCCTCCTGGTCTTTCATGCATAATGTCTAGGGCTAACCCCCGGGTCTTCCTACCATACATAAACTAAATGGGTCGGCATTGTGGCCGTAGACCCATACAAACAGTGAGGAGACTCACCTCGCACTGCTGAACTTTGCTGATAACCCTCTGGCTGCTGTCCGACCACTTTCTGAATCGCTGCTCCACTAGCTCCCCGAGCTACTAATATCAATAAAACACTTAGCTCCAAACTGAACTCTAGAAGTCAAACTAAGTCAACTCTGGTTAAAGTCAAAGTCCTGGTCAAAGTCAACCTTCCAGTTGACTCGACTCGCCGAGTCAACCCAAAGACTCGCCGAGTCCTTAAACTCAGAAGCTCTCAAAATACGACCCAACTCGCCGAGTCACCCCAGGACTCGTCGAGTTCAACGATCTCTGAGTCCCATCCTGTCCAACTCACTGAGTCACCACTCAACTCACTGATCTGCGTCTTAACCAGAAGAGGTTGGGGGTTCTGCGACCTGACTCGTCGAGTCCAAGAACAGACTCGCCGAGTCCTAGGCAATCTTCAACAGACTCGCCGAGTTGTTCTTCCAACTCGCCGAGTCCATGCACATATTCATACAACTCGTCGAGTACACCCATGTGACTCGCCGAGTCTCTCCAGTTCTCAATCCATACAGTGGCTTTTCGAGCCATGCAGGGGCTCCAATCCATAGATCCACTCTTCTACAGTCTATCCCCCACATAAAGTTGCAAACTTTACGTGAAACCAAGGAGCTAAAGGCCCAAAACACTTAAGGGCTAGGGTTTAAGACAAAGGGGCTTCACCAACAACTTATTGACATGACTTTATGACCTTCTGGACCATCACAAGTCTAGATCTGAGGTAGCAACCTTAGATCTAGGCCTCTAACTCGACATAGATCTCAATCATGCCCAAAATGTCCCAAATCTCAAACATAAGATAGATGTATTTGCAATAAAGCCAAAGCAACAGCTTATTACCTCCAATATATGCTCCAACTGAAGTAGATCCCGGATCTACACCACTCCTTTGCAGCAAGCCTCTTGATCTTCAAGCCTCTTTCCACCAAAATCACTTATTTAGGCTTTAAATTGCTTCCAAGGGCTCTCACTCACGATTTAGGGTTTCTGAATCTCAAGTGGGGGAGTAAAGAGGCTGGGGAAGGGATGTAATGTTCTTTAAATAGGGCACAACCCCCGGGCTTAGGGTTTTTCTCGCCCAGACCAGACTCGCCGAGTCGGTCGCTTACTCTATGCCCCGGATCCCGCTCCGACTCGTCGAGTTCCTCCCTGGACTCGACGAGTTGACTCTTGACTTAGAGCCTTTCCTTTCTTTTTTTGGTCTTTCAGATTTTGGTTGTTACAATGAATATTTACATTTGTTTGAAAATATGGTTTGTACATAACATTATATAACAAAAGTAAAAGACGTGACTCCAAAATGCTTCGTCTTCTCCAAAAGCTTGGCAAGAGTACCTGTCTATTGTTGCCCTGAGAATACAAGAAATTTTAAAATATCAGCATAAAGCTGATGAGTTCACAAGTGTTTAGTTCTGGTGAAAGAAATGTTTCTTTGATCCTTTGAAAAGTGTTTCCCCGAGAAAATCCTATATTTTCTTATGAAAGATGTTTGATTATCCATTCGTTACTTGTTTAACAGCATGTTTATGTAAGGTTGAGTTATCCCAGGAAAATCCTATATTTTCCTTATGAGTTGATAGTTGGTTATCTATTCGAGTATGAGGTGTACAAGTATCTACCATACTTGTATCGTTAGATGTAGTTTCCTTGAAAAACCCTGTTTGTTCTCTGAGAGATGTATTAGCCTTATTACATAAATAAAACTAATAAATAGGTGGTGAACTAGATCCTAAGGGTATTATTAATACCCTCTAGTAATCAATCGGTTACTTTGAGGTTAGTTCACTTGTTTCATTATTACAAAATTAAATCTATGTTATCTAGGTTGCGAGTTTTATAACCATACATTAACTTGATACGGCACGTATGGTGGCCAGTATCCTTTATGACTTTGTCACCCGTAGACCTGCCGGTCCCACTGTAGCTAGCAGCGAGGTGCGGAATAGTCAGTCCCGTATAGATCTATACACAATAGTCACGCTCTCCCTTCAAGAGATTCTGGTTACAAGGGTTAGTCCTACACTCTCGAATCCGGTGGAGTGTTACCAAGGACGTGTCTCCAACTTAAAATAACAAATTTACAAGTCATAATACCGGAAATCCTGTTTATGATTTGCATGAATCCCTTAAAATAATACATTTTACTGTAAGGTTCACAAATTAATTATCCTGGTTTTGAAAACTGTTTTCTACGAGTTGATTTCTTAATCGATTGGTAAAAACTGTTTTCCGTGTTAAAAGCATACCAAGCATGTAATTAACTTATACAATGTAAGTTACTTTGAACACGAGTTTCCTCGTGTTTTTGCTTGTATTCCCCCCTGAAAACATGAAAAACTCGGAAAAGCGTAGGGGTATGAACTCACAGTTAATCGTAGGATCCGAAAGCAAAATTGGTTACGAGTGTTGAGTATCAACTGATGTTTCGTACACAAGTGGATCCTATTACATATAGTAACATATATATGTATTAGATTAAGGTATTCCATGACAAAACATGACGGGAAACCACCCTAAAGACTTGGAAATGCTTGGAACTAAGTGTTGGAGCCATAAATGATTGAATAAGGGAGGTGTATAGCCATTTGAGTGAGTGTGCGGCCAGGGTGTGCGGCCAGGCTGTGTGTGCAGTCGTACATGGGAGTGTGCGGCCGTACAGAGGAGGGTGTGCGGCCGTACACAGGAGTGTGCGACCGTACACCCCTCATTTGTGCCCGATATGTCGATTTTTAGGTGTTCTAGTGCTAATACCAAGTCCAACTAGCAAATGGAGGCCAAACTCTTCACTTTGGAGAGTCTTTAAGGTGTGTACGGCCACCTTATGAAGGTGTGCGGCCGTACACCTTCAATGGATGAAGAACACGAAGAACACTATGAGTTTTAGGCTTAGATTCAGGTGTATTACCAATATAACAAGCTGAATGATGAAGTAGTTCACGTTTTTGAGGCCTTTAGAGTGTTCTTGGATGAAGTTTTTAGAGAGAGAAAGTAGTGAGAGAAAGTAGAGTGCAGCCAAAGGAAAAGAGTGAGTGAAGGGGTCTCCTCCTTTATATAGAGAAAGTAGTGAGAGAAAGTAGAGTGCATCCGCCACCACATTGGCTTTGCCGGGATGGTAGCGTATTTCGCACTCGTAATCGCTGAGTAGCTCAACCCAACGCCGTTGTCGCATGTTCAATTCCTTCTGATCGAAGATGTGCTGCAGACTTTTATGGTCAGTGAAGATGGTACACTTGGTTCCGTAGAGATAATGTCTCCATATTTTCAATGCGAAGACCACTACTCCCAATTCCAGATCGTGCGTTGTGTAGTTGACTTCGTGTACTTTCAGTTGTCTTGAGGCATACGCAATAACTTTTCCCCGCTGCATGAGCACACAGCCCAAGCCCTGACTGGATGCATCGCAGTAGACAACGAAATCCTCAGTCCCTTCGGTCAGAGACAGGATAGGTGCGCTGCATAGGGCCTGTTTCAAAGTTTGGAATGCAGTGTCTTGCTTTTCACTCCAACAGAAAGGTACACCTTTCTGAGTCAGAGTGGTTAAGGGTTTGGCAATTCTGGAGAAATTCTGGATAAATCTGCGATAATAGCCAGCGAGACCCAAGAATTGACGAATTTCTGTGGGTGTCTTTGGTGTTGACCAGCTCTCTATCGCCTTGATTTTGGAAGGGTCCACGTGAATGCCTTCCTCGCTTACCACGTGACCTAGGAAGGTTACTTTTAGAATCCATAATTCGCATTTGGAGAATTTCGCGTAAAGCTTCTCCGTCCTTAGAGTTTCCAGTACCAATCTCAAGTGCTGTTTGTGATCCTCCTCGCTTCTGGAATAGACAAGTATATCATCGATGAACACGATGACGAACTTGTCCAGGAAAGGACGACACACCCGGTTCATCAGGTCCATGAACACTGCCGGTGCGTTGGTTAGACCGAAGGGCATTACTACGAATTCGTAATGACCATATCGAGTCCGAAATGCTGTTTTAGGAACATCACCCTCATGGACTCGCAGCTGATGGTACCCTGATCTTAGATCTATTTTCGAGAAGTAGCTGGCTCCTTGAAGTTGGTCGAAGAGATCATCGATTCGAGGAAGAGGGTAATGGTTTTTGACAGTGAGCTTGTTCAGCTCCCGATAATCGATACACATCCGAAAGGATCCATCCTTCTTTTTCACGAACAAAATCGGGGCTCCCCAGGGTGAGGAACTCGGTCTGATGAATCCTTTGCTGAGCAGCTCATTGAGCTAACTAGATAGCTCCTGCATTTCTGTTGGCGCTAGGCGATATGGAGATTTAGCTACGGGGGTAGCTCCGAGGACTAAGTCGATACGAAACTCGACTTGCGTTCAGGAGGGATTCCCGGAAGCTCCTCGGGAAAGACATCAGGAAAGTTGCAGACTTCAGGAATGCTCTCAAGGTCTTTAACTTCCTGTTTTTCGTTGACAACGTGAGCTAGGAATGCATGACATTCCTTTCGCATAAGCTTCTGAGCTTTGATGCATGAGATGATACGGAGGTTTGAACTGAGTTTATCGCCGTAGACTATGAGAGCTTCACAAGAGGGAAGGTTGAGGCGAACGGCTTTATCGAAACAAAGAATATCAGCATGATTGGGGCTCAACCAATCCATGCCGATGATGACATCGAAGCTTTTTATGGAGACTGGCATAAGGTCGATAGGAAAAGAATGATCGTTTAAGGTAAGGGTACAGCCTACGTATATATCATTAGCGCTCTCCTTCTCTCCGTTAGCCATCTCGACGGTAAATGTCTCGGTTAAGGGTTGAGGTTTATGTTTAAGAAAATGCTTGAATGCATGACTAACAAAACTTCTTTCAGCACCAGAATTGAAAAGAATGCATGCATAAGAGTCATCGAGGAGAAACGTAC
Source organism: Lactuca virosa (assembly GCF_052849685.1). Taxonomy (NCBI): domain Eukaryota; kingdom Viridiplantae; phylum Streptophyta; class Magnoliopsida; order Asterales; family Asteraceae; genus Lactuca; species Lactuca virosa. The sequence continues at coordinate 120,365,048 of NC_136430.1, read as the reverse complement.
CCGTCACAACGGTAGGGTCAGCCACGGCCTCCTCTTGCCCTATAGATAGTACTCTCACGGTGTTGCCAGTTGTTGCTGCCTTGGGGTAGTTTCTCTTGTAATGCCCGACTTCTCCACAACCATAACAGGCTTGACCGACGACTGCTCCAGATGCCTGATTGGTTGGTTGGACTAGTGTTTTGCAAACTCGAGCTGTGTGCCCCTTTTTGCCACAGCTGGTGCATGACATTTCTCAGCATGGGCCGGGATTATGATGATAGTTACACTTGTCGCACCGAGGAAGGGTACCAGCATATCTACTGGTAGGTGCTTAAGTGGCAGGAGCAGCGACAGGGGTAGTAGCAGTGTGAACTGCTACCGTATGTTGCTTCTTTGAGGGCTCCTGCGAAGACTGACCCTTTCTCTGTTTCAAGAATTTTCTTTTCCCACCACTCCCTTTATCCGGTTCGGGAGTGGCTATCACTTCATCGAGATTGACTCCATGATCAATCAGAGTCTGCGCCAGGCACTTGGCGCTATCAAATGTAGCTGGCCGAGTAGCCAAGACATTTCCTTTGGTCGGCTGGGTCAGTCCCCAAATGTATCTTTCAACCTTTTTGCTTTCCGGGGTGACCATCCCCGGACAGAGAAGTGCTAGGTCTTCAAACCTAGATGTGTAAGCAGCAATGTCGGAACCCTTCATCTTTAGGTTCCAGAGTTCGTGCTCCAGTTTCTGCATTTAGCCCCGTGGGAAGTACTCAGCAAGCATGAGCTCTTTCAAGCTCTCCCAACCCATAGCATTTACTATTGGCAGGGTTAGGGACTTGACCCGGCCATTCCACCAGGTCAATGCTTTGTTGGTGAAAGTGCAAGCGGCGAATTTCACCTTGTTGGCTTCAGAGCAAGAGCAGATTTCGAAGATAGACTCGATCTTTTCGAACCATCGATTCAGGGCAACAACACCTCCAGTGCCGTTGAAGGAGGTGGGTTTTGCGTTCATGAAGTCTTTATAGGAGCACTCCTTCTGGTGCCCTTGACTCCCTTCAGGATGAGTACCACCTCCCGGTCCACCAGATCCACCAGGATTTATCTGTGACATCGCGGCAGCCACAGCAGTAGTAACAGCCGCCTAAAACATAGCGGGATCGAATTGAGGAGGTGGAGGAGCTGGGTTTGTTGGGGGATCATTGTTCTTTTTGCTGGGTCTTTTCTTTGGAGGCATCTTGTTCTAAAAAGGATCAGGAAGAAGAGGGTGGTAAGTCCTCTGGAATCGAATCAAGAGATATAAAGCAAGAATGTATATCTCAATATGATAGCTAGAGTGTTCTACTAAGCGACAAGCAAAGAAAGTCTACCAATGCAATTAAGTTATCGCTAAAAGGAATGAGTAGCAACACTTGGAAGCGAATTTCTGCGATGAATTTGACTCTAGTAAAATACTCCTATAGTATTTTAGGTTTTGTTCTTTCGACGTCTTGTTGTATGGATACTTGGTAAGTTTTAGGCCTGCTGCAACACCACCATCACTCCCAAGCACATGTTGGTCATGTCTCGAATGAATATAGTCGATCAGGCTATATTGACCCTAGACATGATTACATAACTGCCCAGGTTTAACCGTAGTGTTCAACATCCAAATACTTTTGTTTTGTTCTATTCATGAGATTGTTTTTGGTACGTAGGTATACTTGTATACTTTTGTTAAAATACTTATATTTTGAAAGTATACTTTTAGTTCAGAGCACTTTAGCCCCTTTAGTGTTTATGGTTGTATACCATGTAAGGTTCGGTATACTTAGTTCACTATAAACAATAGCTCTGATACCAATCTGTCACACCCCAAAACCGGAACGGCGGAAACGTTCTGGGGCGGAGGACGTCATGCGTAGTATCACAACAATCGTATCATAGTAATCAAAGTAAACACAACCATTACATTGCAATATGAATATTTACATTTGTTTGAAAATATGGTTTGTACTTAACATTATATAACAAAAGTAAAAGACGTGACTCCAAAATGCTTCGTCTTCTCCAAAAGCTTGGCAAGAGTACCTGTCTACTGTTGCCCTAAGAATACAAGCAGTTTTAAAATATCAGCATAAAGCTGGTGAGTTCATAAGCGTTTAGTTCTGGTGAAAGAAATATTTCTTTGATCCTTTGAAAAGTGTTTCCCCAAAACAATCCTATATTTTCTTATGAAAGATGTTTGATTATCCATTCTTTACTTGTTTAACAGCCTGTTTATGTAAGGTTGAGTTATCCCAGGAAAATCCTATATTTTCCTTATGAGTTGATAGTTGGTTATCTATTCGAGTATGAGGTGTACAAGTATCTACCATACTTGTATCGTTAGATGTAGTTTCCTTGAAAAACCCTGTTCGTTCTCTGAGAGATGTACTAGCCTTATTACATAAATAAAACTAATAAATAGGTAGTGAACTAGATCCTAAGGGTATTATTAATACCCTCTAGTAATCAATCGGTTATTACTTTGAGGTTAGTTCACTTGTTTCATTATTACAAAAGTAAATCTCTGTTATCTAGGTTGCGAGTTTTATAACCATACATTAACTTGATACGACACGTATGGTGGCCAGTATCCTTTATGACTTTGTCACCCGTAGACCTGCCGGTCCCACTGTAGCTAGTAGCGAGGTGTGGGATAGTCAGTCCCGTATAGATCTATACACAATAGTCACGCTCTCCCTCCAAGAGATTCTGGTTACAAGGGTTAGTCCTACACTCTCGAATCCGGTGGAGTGTTACCAAGGACGTGTCTCCAACTTAAAATAACAAATTTACAAGTAATAATACCGGAAATCCTGTTTATGATTTGCATGAATCCCTTAAAATAATACATTTTACTATAAGATTCACAAATTAATTATCCTGGTTTTGAAAACTGTTTTCTACGAGTTGATTTCTTAATCGATTGGTAAAAACTGTTTTCCGTGTTAAAAGCATACTGAGCATGTAATTAACTTATACAATGTAAGTTACTTTGAACACGAGTTTCCCCGTGTTTTTGCTTGTATTCCCCCCCCCCCCTGAAAACATGAAAAACTCGGAAAAGCGTAGGGGTATGAACTCACAGTTTATCGTAGGATCCGAAAGCAAAATTGGTTACGAGTGTTGAGTGTCAACTGATGTTTCGTACGCAAGTGAATCCTATTACATATAGTAACATATATATGTATTAGATTAAGGTATTCCATGACAAAACATGATGGGAAACCACCCTAAAGACTTGGAAATGCTTGGAACTAAGTGTTGGAGCCATAAATGATTGAATAAGGGAGGTGTATAGCCATTTGAGTGAGTGTGCGGCCAGGGTGTGCGGCCAGGCTGTGTGTGCAGTCGTACATGGGAGTGTGCGGCTGTACAGAGGGGGGTGTGCGGCCGTACACAGGAGTGTGCGACCGTACACCCCTCATTTGTGCCCGATATGTCGATTTTTAGGTGTTCTAGTGCTAATACCAAGTCCAACTAGCAAATGGAGGCCAAACTCTTCACTTTGGAGAGTCTTTAAGGTGTGTACGGCCACCTTATGAAGGTGTGCGGCCGTACATCTTCAATGGATGAAGAACACGAAGAACACTATGAGTTTTAGGCTTAGATTCAGGTGTCTTACCAATATAACAAGCTGAATGATGAAGTAGTTCATGTTTTTGAGGCCTTTAGAGTGTTCTTGGATGAAGTTTTTAGAGAGAGAAAGTAGTGAGAGAAAGTAGAGTGCAGCCAAAGGAAAAAAGTGAGTGAAGGGGTCTCCTCCTTTATATAGAGGAGGGTGTACGGTTGGAGGGTGGGTGTGTGGCCGTACACTCCTCCCAAGAGGGTGTATGGCCCAAATGTTGTACTACGACTTGGTATTACTCGACCTAGAACTCAACCTTTGATTGTACGAGGCTTAGAAAGTATCATTACACCCTTAAATGGTGTTAAATGATGATAAAATCGAGTTTAATATTGATAACATTAGCTGATCTTACAAGTTAGAAGTTTCGGGTTGTCACATCATCCCCCCGTTAGAGGGAATTTCGTCCCGAAATTCGAATATAGAATACAAATCATGAATTACGGAAAGAGATGTGGATACTTCTGTTTCATCTGATCTTCGCGCTCCCAAGTGAATTCAGGTCCCCGCTTGACATTCCAACGAACCTTCACTATCGGGATGCGACTTTGTTTTGTTCGTTTGATATCCTTATCCATGATTTCGATTGGTTCTTCCACAAAGTTTAGATTCTCGTTGATTTCAATCTCACCGAGAGGAATAGTAAGATTCTCGTCGGATAAGCACTTTTTAAGATTCGAGACGTGGAAGACGGGATGAATGTTACTAAGCTCTTGAGGTAAACGGAGTTTGTAGGCTACGGGACCGATCCTGGTGAGGATCTCAAATGGTCCTATGTATCTTGGATTCAGCTTTCCACGCTTTCCAAAACGTATCATGCCTTTCCAGGGCGAGACTTTTAAAAGAACACGGTCTCCAACCTGGAATTCCAAGGGTTTTCGTCGTTTATCGGCGTAGCTCTTTTGTCTATCTCGCGAGACTTTCAGTCGTTCTCGGATTTGGACGAACTTTTCTATGGTTTCACGGATGATTTCTGGACCAGTGAGAGTGCTGTCAGGGACTTGTCCCTTGGCTAGCTGCGTGTCGCCCACCTCAGCCCAGCACAGAGGGGATCTGCACTTGCGACCATAGAGGGTTTCGAAAGGCGCAGTCTTAATGCTGGTATGGTAGTTGTTCTTGTAGGAAAACTCAACCAAGGGCAAATAGACGTCCCATGACTTACCGAAATCGATGACACATGCTCTCAACATGTCTTCCAAGGTCTGGATGTTCCTCTCACTCTGCCCATCTGTCTGAGGATGATAAGCCGTACTCATGTCCAACTTAGTTCCAAGAGCCTTCTGCAGGGACTGCCAAAATCTCGAGGTGAACCTACTATCTCGATCGGAGATAATAGACACAGCCGTGCAGTCAGACTATCTCTTGGATGTAGATTCGTGTGAGCCTCTCCATTTTGAAAGTTTCTTTGATTGGCAGGAAGTGAGCGGATTTAGTTAGTCGATCGACTATCACCCAGATGACGTCGTACCCACTCGGGGATTTGGGTAGTTTGGTGATGAAATCCATGGTAATCCTCTCCCACTTCCATTCGGGAATTTCTGGTTTTTGGAGCAGACCTGAGGGCTTCTAATATTCGATTTTCACCTTGGCGCAAGTCAGACACTTGCCCACAAATGTAGCGATATCTGCTTTCATGTTTGGCCACCAATATAGTTTCTTGAGATCAAGGTACATCTTATCCGCGCCTGGATGAACGGAGTATTTGGTCTTGTGGGCTTCGTTCATGACAACCTTTCTGTAACCCCCGAACTTCGGGGTCCAGATCCGGTCCATGAAATAATAGACTCCGTCTCCCTTGATCTCTAGGTTCTTATCCATTCCTCTCAAGGCCTCATCCGTGACGTTCTCTGGTTTTAGTGCTTCCAGCTGAGCCTCTCTGATTTGCGCGGATAAGTGGGAATGGATAGTCATAGTTAGTGCTTTCACACTGCAACTTGTGTACTCTTTGCGGCTAAGAGCATCCGCCACCACATTGGCTTTGCCGGGATGGTAGCGTATTTCGCACTCGTAATCGCTGAGTAGCTCAACCCAACGCCGTTGTTGCATGTTCAATTCCTTCTGATCGAAGATGTGCTGCAGACTTTTATGGTCAGTGAAGATGGTACACTTGGTTCCGTAGAGATAATGTCTCCATATTTTCAATGCGAAGACCACTGCTCCCAATTCCAGATCGTGCGTTGTGTAGTTGACTTCGTGTACTTTCAGTTGTCTCGAGGCATACGCAATAACTTTTCCCCGCTGCATGAGCACACAGCCCAAGCCCTGACTGGATGCATCGCAGTAGACAACGAAATCCTCCGTCCCTTCGGTCAGAGACAGGATAGGTGCGCTGCATAGGGCCTGTTTCAAAGTTTGGAACGCAGTGTCTTGCTTTTCACTCCAACAGAAAGGTACACCTTTCTAAGTCAGAGTGGTTAAGGGTTTGGCAATTCTGGAGAAATTCTGGATAAATCTGCGATAATAGCCAGCGAGACCCAAGAATTGACGAATTTCTGTGGGTGTCTTTGGTGTTGACCAGCTCTCTATCGCCTTGATTTTGGAAGGGTCCACGTGAATGCCTTCCTCGCTTACCACGTGACCTAGGAAGGTTACTTTTAGAATCCAGAATTCACATTTGGAGAATTTCGCGTAAAGCTTCTCCGTCCTTAGAGTTTCCAGTACCAATCTCAAGTGCTGTTTGTGATCCTCCTCGCTTCTGGAATAGACAAGTATATCATCGATGAACACGATGACGAACTTGTCCAGGAAAGGACGACACACCCGGTTCATCAGGTCCATGAACACTGCCGGTGCATTGGTTAGACCGAAGGGCATTACTACGAATTCGTAATGACCATATCGAGTCCGAAATGCTGTTTTAGGAACATCACCCTCATGGACTCGCAGCTGATGGTACCCTGATCTTAGATCTATTTTCGAGAAGTAGCTGGCTCCTTGAAGTTGGTCGAAGAGATCATCGATTCGAGGAAGAGGGTAACGGTTTTTGACAGTGAGCTTGTTCAGCTCCCGATAATCGATACACATCCGAAAGGATCCATCCTTCTTTTTCACGAACAAAATCGGGGCTCCCCAGGGTGACGAACTCGGTCTGATGAATCCTTTGCTGAGCAGCTCATTGAGCTGACTAGATAGCTCCTGCATTTCTGTTGGCGCTAGGCGATATGGAGATTTAGCTACGGGGGTAGCTCCGGGGACTAAGTCGATACGAAACTCGACTTGGCGTTCAGGAGGGATTCCCGGAAGCTCCTCGGGAAAGACATCAGGAAAGTTGCAGACTTCAGGAATGCTCTCAAGGTCTTTAACTTCCTGTTTTTCGTTGACAACGTGAGCTAGGAATGCATGACATTCCTTTCGCATAAGCTTCTGAGCTTTGATGCATGAGATGATACAGAGGTTTGAACTGAGTTTATCGCCGTAGACTATGAGAGCTTCACAAGAGGGAAGGTTGAGGCGAACGGCTTTATCGAAACAAAGAATATCAACATGATTGGGGCTCAACCAATCCATGCCGATGATGACATCGAAGCTTTTTATGGAGACTGGCATAAGGTCGATAGGAAAAGAATGATCGTTTAAGGTAAGGGTATAGCCTACGTATATATCATTAGCGCTCTCCTTCTCTCCGTTAGCCATCTCGACGGTAAATGTCTCGGTTAAGGGTTGAGGTTTATGTTTAAGAAAATGCTTGAATGCATGACTAAAAAAACTTCTTTCAGCACCAGAATCGAAAAGAATGCATGCATAAGAGTCATCGAGGAGAAACGTACCCGTCACAACGGTAGGGTCAGCCACGGCCTCCTCTTGCCCTATAGATAGTACTCTCACGGTGTTGCCAGTTGTTGCTGCCTTGGGGTAGTTTCTCTTGTAATGCCCGACTTCTCCACAACCATAACAGGCTTGACCGACGACTGCTCCAGATGCCTGATTGGTTGGTTGGACTAGTGTTTTGCAAACTCGAGCTGTGTGCCCCTTTTTGCCACAGCTGGTGCATGACATTTCTCGGCATGGGCCGGGATTATGATGATAGTTACACTTGTCGCACCGAGGAAGGGTACCAGCATATCTACTGGTAGGTGCTTAAGTGGCAGGAGCAGCGACAGGGGTAGTAGCAGCGTGAACTGCTACCGTATGTTGCTTCTTTGAGGGCTCCTGCGAAGACTGACCCTTTCTCTGTTTCCAGAATTTTCTTTTCCCACCACTCCCTTTATCCGGTTCGGGAGTGGCTATCACTTCATCGAGATTGACTCCATGATCCATCAGAGTCTGCGCCAGGCACTTGGCGCTATCAAATGTAGCTGGCCGAGTAGCCAAGACATTTCCTTTGGTCGGCTGGGTCAGTCCCCAAATGTATCTTTCAACCTTTTTGCTTTCCGGGGTGACCATCCCCGGACAGAGAAGTGCTAGGTCTTCAAACCTAGATGTGTAAGCAGCAATGTCGGAACCCTTCATCTTTAGGTTCCAGAGTTCGTGCTCCAGTTTCTGCATTTCGCCCCGTGGGAAGTACTCAGCAAGCATGAGCTCTTTCAAGCTCTCCCAACCCATAGCATTTGCTATTGGCAGGGTTAGGGACTTGACCCGGCCATTCCACCAGGTCAATGCTTTGTTGGTGAAAGTGCAAGCGGCGAATTTCACCTTGTTGGCTTCAGAGCAAGAGCAGATTTCAAAGATAGACTCGATCTTTTCGAACCATCGATTCAGGGCAACAACACCTCCAGTGCCGTTGAAGGAGGTGGGTTTTGCGTTCATGAAGTCTTTATAGGAGCACTCCTTCTGGTGCCCTTGACTCCCTTCAGGATGAGTACCACCTCCCGGTCCACCAGATCCACCAGGATTTATCTGTGACATCGCGGCAGCCACAACAGTAGTAACAGCCGCCTAAAACATAGCGGGATCGAATTGAGGAGGTGGAGGAGCTGGGTTTGTTGGGGGATCATTGTTCTTTTTGCTGGGTCTTTTCTTTGGAGGCATCTTGTTCTAAAAAGGATCAGGAAGAAGAGGGTGGTAAGTCCTCTGGAATCAAATCAAGAGATATAAAGCAAGAATGTATATCTCAATATGATAGCTAGAGTGTTCTACTAAGCGACAAGCAAAGAAAGTCTACCAATGCAATTAAGTTATCGCTAAAAGGAATGAGTAGCAACACTTGGAAGCGAATTTCTGCGATGAATTTGACTCTAGTAAAATACTCCTATAGTATTTTAGGTTTTGTTCTTTCGACGTCTTGTTGTATGGATACTTGGTAAGTTTTAGGCCTGCTGCAACACCACCATCACTCCCAAGCACATGTTGGTCATGTCTCGAATGAATATAGTCGATCAGGCTATATTGACCCTAGACATGATTACATAACTGCCCAGGTTTAACCGTAGTGTTCAACATCCAAATACTTTTGTTTTGTTCTATTCATGAGATTGTTTTTGGTACGTAGGTATACTTGTATACTTTTGTAAAAATACTTATATTTTGAAAGTATACTTTTAGTTCAGAGCACTTTAGCCCCTTTAGTGTTTATGGCTGTATACCATGTAAGGTTCGGTATACTTAGTTCACTATAAACAATAGCTCTGATACCAATCTGTCACACCCCAAAACCGGAACGGCGGAAACGTTCTGGGGCGGAGGACGTCATGCGTAGTATCACAACAATCGTATCATAGTAATCAAAGTAAACACAACCATTACATTGCAATATGAATATTTACATTTGTTTGAAAATATGGTTTGTACTTAACATTATATAACAAAAGTAAAAGACGTGACTCCAAAATGCTTCGTCTTCTCCAAAAGCTTGGCAAGAGTACCTGTCTATTATTGCCCTGAGAATACAAGCAGTTTTAAAATATCAGCATAAAGCTGGTGAGTTCATAAGCGTTTAGTTCTGGTGAAAGAAATGTTTCTTTGATCCTTTGAAAAGTGTTTCCCCAAGAAAATCCTATATTTTCTTATGAAAGATGTTTGATTATCCATTCTTTACTTGTTTAACAGCCTGTCTATGTAAGGTTGAGTTATCCCAGGAAAATCCTATATTTTCCTTATGAGTTGATAGTTGGTTATCTATTCGAGTATGAGGTGTACAAGTATCTACCATACTTGTATCGTTAGATGTAGTTTCCTTGAAAAACCTTGTTTGTTCTCTGAGAGATGTATTAGCCTTATTACATAAATAAAACTAATAAATAGGTAGTAAACTAGATCCTAAGGGTATTATTAATACCCTCTAGTAATCAATCAGTTATTACTTTGAGGTTAGTTCACTTGTTTCATTATTACAAAAGTAAATCTTTGTTATCTAGGTTGCGAGTTTTATAACCATACATTAACTTGATACGGCACGTATGGTGGCCAGTATCCTTTATGACTTTGTCACCCGTAGACCTGCCGGTCCCACTGTAGCTAGCAGCGAGGTGCGGAATAGTCAGTCCCGTATAGATCTATACACAATAGTCACGCTCTCCCTTCAAGAGATTCTGGTTACAAGGGTTAGTCCTACACTCTCGAATCCGGTGGAGTGTTACCAAGGACGTGTCTCCAACTTAAAATAACAAATTTACAAGTAATAATACCGGAAATCCTGTTTATGATTTGCATGAATCCCTTAAAATAATACATTTTACTGTAAGATTCACAAATTAATTATCCTGGTTTTGAAAACTGTTTTCTACGAGTTGATTTCTTAATCGATTGGTAAAAACTGTTTTCCGTGTTAAAAGCATACTAAGCATGTAATTAACTTATACAATGTAAGTTACTTTGAACACGAGTTTCCTCGTGTTTTTGCTTGTATTCCCCCCTGAAAAACATGAAAAACTCGGAAAAGCGTAGGGGTATGAACTCACAGTTTATCGTAGGATCCGAAAGCAAAATTGGTTACGAGTGTTGAGTGTCAACTGATGTTTCGTACGCAAGTGGATCCTATTACATATAGTAACATATATATGTATTAGATTAAGGTATTCCATGACAAAACATGACGGTAAACCACCCTAAAGACTTGGAAATGCTTGGAACTAAGTGTTGGAGCCATAAATGATTAAATAAGGGAGGTGTACGCCCATTTGAGTGAGTGTGCGGCCAGGGTGTGCGGCCAGGCTATGTGTGCGGTCGTACAGAGGGGGGTGTGCGGCCGTCCATAGGAGTGTGCGACCGTACACTCCTTATTTGTGCCCGATATGTCGATTTTTAGGTGTTCTAGTGCTAATACAAAGTCCAACTAGCAAATGGAGGCCAAACTCTTCACTTTGGAGAGTCTTTAAGGTGTGTACGGCCACCTTATGAAGGTGTGCGGCCATACACCTTCAATGGATGAAGAACACGAAGAACACTATGAGTTTTAGGCTTAGATTCAGGTGTCTTACCAATATAACAAGCTGAATGATGAAGTAGTTCACGTTTTTGAGGCCTTTAGAGTGTTCTTGGATGAAGTTTTTAGAGAGAGAAAGTAGTGAGAGAAAGTAGAGTGCAACCAAAGGAAAAGAGTGAGTGAAGGGGTCTCCTCCTTTATATAGAGGAGAGTGTACGGTTGGAGGGTGGGTGTGTGGCCGTACACTCCTCCCGAGAGGGTGTATGGCCCAAATGTTGTACTACGACTTGGTATTACTCGACCTAGAACTCAACCTTTGATTGTATGAGGCTTAGAAAGTATCATTACACCCTTAAATGGTGTTAAATGATGATAAAATCGAGTTTAATATTGATAACATTAGCTGATCTTACAAGTTAGAAGTTTCGGGTTGTCACATGTGAGGTGGTGGAAGAAGACCTAAATCATAGACGACACACTATAATCTGCAGGGAGTAAGCGAAACATGAATATTACAACGATTCACAGGTTGAGTTCCTTCCTCTAACGCTCCAGCCTGGCCCCAACTTCACGTCTGGCTTCCATATGTTTGCCTAAAAACAACGTCCTCCAAACACTTAAAAAACCCTAGGAGATGAAATGAGACAATCTATTGTGCGTATTTGTGTGGAAAAAGATGCATAAAATATATTCATTCATAAGTGATTGATATAAGAATCTATATAAGGGTTAACGTTAATCCCATAAATTAAGGCCCAAGTTTCAATTTTACCTTCAGCTTATGCTTCATTATTAGAAACCGCTCCAGGTGAATCGATTATCCGGTGAAAATTGATAAGAATCCTGCAAATGGATAAGCACAACTAAGCATCAGATATAAATCAAACGGACGCCATAAACAACAATTGAAGAGAAGAAACTGCGTTTGTAAACGAAAACTCATGCATACTTACTTTTCGTATACAAACCGAGGGAAGGATTTGTTACCGTGAAAGCAAAATACTTACATCGAAGCAATCGATTCGAAGCCCTAAACCCAGATGAAACGTGCTGCAAGATCTGCCGCTTTAGTGGCGGAGGAAGACGGGCAGCAGTTGCAGTCGATCCCGACCTTCGATCTTGCAGTCGATCCTTTTCTGGCGCCTCAACCATGCTGAAGGTCGTGTGTGAAGCAGAGAAGAGAAAATGAAAGGAGACAGAACTGTAGAAAAACGATGATAAGCGGTGGAAAGGCTGAGGCGGTGGATAACTGGGCGAAAGCAAGGAGGTGATAGAAGAGGAGACACTCACAGAGGGTTGAGGAAGAATAAGATGAGGCGATGGGTTCCTCGAACAGTGGAATGAGGAAGAATCCAGATGAAGCGGTGAATATACCGGATGAGGGGGTGGTAACCGATGAACAGTATCGTGGTTAGGTACTGTTTAAGGGACTAAATTGTAAATATGACAAAGTTTAGTGACAAAAATCTGATAATTGAAAATATAAAAACTTATGGACTACTTTTGCCAACCCACCAACTGTTCCTAAGATTCATATCTTTAATATATATATATATATATATATATATATATATATATATATATATATATATATAGTAATTACATAGACCAAAATTCATATAAATGACAATGGTGTAAAAGTAAATAGTAAAAATGACAACAACCAAAACGTAAGGACTAAAGTTGGACAAAAAGAAGTGCGTTCCCACTTCAATTTAGATAAAAAAAAACTCCGAAAACATAAATAAAATTTATGTCGAAACATAAATAAATTTGAATTTATACTGACATGTACATAAAAAATTATGTAAGTAAATTTTTTTTCACTAAAAGTGGTAAGAGTGACATTTTACAAAGTTCAAAGTTGAGGAGGTCAAAGTAACATTTTAACAAATAGAGGGGTCGAAAATACATTTTACAAAGTAGAGGAGGGAAAATCATATATATATATATATATATATATATATATATATATATATATATATATATATATACACACACACACACACACACACACACACACTATACGGGTCCGGACAGATGATAAACACGAAAGTTTAAAAAATAAAGGGGTTAAAGTGACATTTTACAAAGTTAAAAGTGAAGAGAGTGAAAATGATATTTTAAAAAGTAAAGGGATGAAAAATATTATTTTACAAAACAAAGGGTTGCAAGTTACGGATTATACAAAGTTGAGGGATTAAACTTGAAGTTCATACATTAACATATTTGTAAATTGTGCATAAAGATTTGTAAAGTTTTCTCATACAAAAAGAAAGTTGCATTTTGTATATATAATATATATACAACTCAATTTCATAGTTATATCAATTCTTTTTAGTAGGATAACCGTTAGGGATTCAACAATGCACAATTTAATCACCTTTTGACACCAACATAATTCAAATATGTTTATTATGCTCTCCCACTTCCCAACAAAACGAGAAGTATGAAAGAATGTTACGAACCATCAGCGATACCATTCACACACTATTATTTCAAGCTCACCTTTCCCTACCTATTGGATCGAGGCATTACATATGTCAACCCATCTTCTCAACGTCCATCCTTCCACAACTCTTCAAAATGATACCCCATATCACAAAATCTTCCAAAAACAACCCTCACACACTCACCTTGTAACGTCCCTAAAACCCATGCAATATTTTCCATTTTTAACATAATATAACATCCATTTTTTTTATAAAGTTACATTCAGATAAAATCATTTGTTAATAAACCATTGTTTAGAAATCAGAATTATAATGAAGACAGTGCGGAATCTCGGATCATAAAGCTGTTGATGTGTGTGTATAGTCACGTCTTCGCAATCCGATAAGTACCTGTAAAATATTTAATCCATAGCCGTAAACACAAAGCTTAGTGAGTTTCCCAAAATATCTCATACAACACAGCATAATAATCAGTTATGGGTTATCAACAACCCTAAGGACTATTAACAGTCTTAATATCACATATAACACACGATATAAAAAACTATGAGTTATCAGCAATTCTGGGGACTATCAGCAATCCGAATGGGCTAACAGCACGTTCTGTGGATTAACAACACATCGCCCGGATTATCAGTAACCCTTAGTAGTCCCATGGACTTTCAACAGTCCAGGAGTTATCAGCAACGTTTACATATAACAGCTATCAACAATTATGACCCAGCTGGTCAACATGTGCCTACTACCACAAAAGCAAGTTTAGTGAGAGGAGTCACCTCGCGAATAGCAGCTAGAAATATGGAAGCTCTCGCATACAGGGTAGACATAAACAACGAGACACCTAACAACAGTAAAGTCGTACCCTATCAGCCTACATCCTTAAAACCCTAATTTGACCCAAAACGTCAACCATGGTCAAAAGTCAACGGTCACGTCTTGACCACCCATAGGTCACATCGTGATTAGAAAAGGACAAAATGGTCGTGAACACCACATCTCACGACGTGACATGCTATTTCTTACGTCGTGAGATCCGTTCTGGACAACTTTGAGCATTAAGCTCTTAATCCCTTAAGCCAATCCTTGAGACTTTCTAGAGGGTCTTCCCCAACCTTAAAGACCAAAAAAAATCATGGCTTTTTAGTCATACATGTCCAATGCATGACTTGGACACTAATTAGGTCATAATGAAGAGATTCTACCAAAATTCACATGCATGAATCCAATAATCACCCAACTCTTATGTCTGGACAATATCATACTCCATGGACCCTTAGAATGCATAAAGTTGCCAACTTTATGTATTCCTTCCATTCAAACTTGCTTGGGCATGAAAGAAATGGGACAACAACTTAGATCTAACCACCTTAAGTAATAAAGTTTGAGTCTTTGCCACTTAAAAAGGTACAGAAATAATATGAGGTGATGATGATGTTGTTTCCTTGAAAGTTCCACCAATAGAGCACCTTTCTTCTCCTTCTTTCTTCTTCACTTCAATAAATGCTCGAAAAGGCCAAGAATCACCAATGGAATTAGGGATAGGGTTTTTATAAGGTAAAAGGGTGTTGGAGGCTGGTAATGAACCCTAAAATGACTTAGAGGGGATTAAATACGAAGGAAACTCTAAAAGATCAAGGGCTTGGGCTATAGTAGTTCTCACGTCGTGAGATTGGTCCGAATGCATTTTCTTGTATTCTGCTTATCTCGTCGTGACCACCAATGGTCACATAATCACACTCGATTTTCTCCAAAAATCAACCTTTTGACTCCTTGAAACCCTAAATCGATCCATCCTAGAAAACGGATGTTACAACTCCCCCCCCCCCACTTAAATTAGATTTCGCCCTTGAAATCTACCTTTATCAATCATTCTGAAACCGATCCCTCCTAAATCCCCTCGAGGGATGTTCCAGACCAACTACGTCTTACTCGAGCCATCGTCACCCTAAATGCCCAAATCAGCGACTGAAAAATCCAAGAATTTATAAAACCAGGAGCGCACGCCAAACCCGAGAAGAGACTTCCCAAGGTCAAAATCATGTCTAGCGATAGAGAAGGAAAATCCACACCGCACAGCCAACCGAAACAATAAAAATTGGCTCCCCCGCCCTAATCTTAAAACTTCGCGAACATGAATGTCTCCCCGACAGACAAGGCCTCCCTCAACATCAACCATGTTGTCCAAAACTCAATGATATGACCCCAACAAAACCTCCCAGATCTTACGTCGTCCTGCTGACAAAAGAAGACATGAAACACTACCAACTGTAGAAACTAACGCCCTTACTTACTGACATTCGAGCGAAACAGAACGAGTGGGGGCTAAACTAGCCCACACCCCCTGGTTCAAAAACCCTGCATCAGACTTCCTAATAAAGCATAACCAACCGACTGCTCCCCAGAGTGAAACCATGGCGATATTAACACTTATGTGAGCCTAGGCCCCCAGATCAGCATAGGTGACCATCATATGCCAAAACTCCCAAGAGACTTATCACCATCTGCATCACTGGCCTGCTGGAAATCCAACAAACATACCACTACCCCTATGTCAATCTAATAGCTATCGGTTATCAGCAACCCTAGGACTATCAACAGTCCCCAGGACCATCAACAGTCCTAGAGTTTTCAACAACTCTGAAAATACTCATAACAACCTTCACCTACTAAGACTCGACTAGTCTAGCAGGTAGCCTATTATGACATAGGTAATATAGGGACAAAATTCTCATGATGCCTCATCATAAAACAGACGTGAGTCTGGTAGGAATACTTCTAGCAACGAGCTGCCAAAATACTTCCATGCCTTTCCTAGCAAGTCAACATTTTGCATCAATCTAACTCAACCCACCGGTCACTGAAACACCAGTGACAACACTATACTTCTCAAGCACCCGTCATTGCCACCGGATTAGCAAACCAACACACGGGTCTCTGCTATAAAACCGTCAGCCATACCCATAAAAGTAAAAACCACGATGGCTCACGACACGTCGTGATTCCATCCAACCATTGGAATGAGAAGCTCACAGATCCTCACCGATTTTTCCATCATCCTACAAGAACATGAAGATTACCGACCCGCCCCAACGGGTCTAAGGACATACTACCATTATCTCACTAATCAGTAGGAACCTAGTCAACATCCCACTGTGCATTCGCCTGACTAAAGGAGCCATACCATCCTGAAACAGGCACTCTTCCACAGTCCAATTGCTGCTGACTCATCGACAGACGAACATGACCGTACACAATTAGGTAACAAAACAGACCACCAAGCTCCTACATCAATTTATAAATCTGACATGACATAATCCCCAAGAGAGAACACATCGCTCCTTAAGCCAATTGTGTTTCTTCTTAATCGTGACCTTACCCAAAAGGTGACGTGCCTGCGAATCGAATGAAACGATGAACCTCCACTGCTATTAGACACATTCGTCTAGCAACCATAGCCAGATCCCACACCCTAATGAAACTGCATAGATCCCACCAATGCACAAATAGAAAATAAAACTTCCAATCTCATAGGAGAACTCCTCAATTATCCAGAACATAGCCAAAAATTCTGGTTGAAACATTCTGAAAACTAACCCAGCCGACACGACCTGCCAGAACCGCACTTTGCATAACCATGATGATATCTGAAAACTGAACAACATTGCTTCGATATCCAATCTTCCAATAATTAAGGCCAGCTACCTTTTCAACCACAAGAGCAACAATTTCACAACCAAGGAATCGAGAGGAAACCTTCATAGGGATCAAGGTACAAACTTTATTGAACTTGACTAAGGGTTGACTCATCAATTGCACCCTTAGATGATACAAATTGAATCCTGCGAATAACTTCAACTGCTACTGATAAAGAAACAACCAACGATCGAAAATAGGTCGGGATCTAAACCCGATGACCCAACACATATCGAACACAACCCCCGTGAAATACTTTTATCAAACTCTAAAGCTGCCTGCCACATCAATGACTGCCATCCTCAGCCATATCTAACTGACCCATACCGCAACCCAATCATTATCTCTAAATCTGATGCACAAAAGAATGGTTCAACACCCGTCCATCCAGATCCACGGAGTTACCCAAAAAGGAACTACTGGCCACAATAAGTTCCTTACCCATTAACTTTTACTACAAGGACAACACACATGCCTAACGACAACTTGCTATGTACTCATGATCTGACAAAAACCTTGAATTTTCTACGTCTGTGGAGGACTCCGTCAGATTCCTGAGGAACGAAATAAGAAACTTCCAAATCATGAACACTTCAATGATAGCCCACTTCTTTCCTCCATGTAGCCATAACCCTGAACTAAAATCCCACATCCCTAAACTACATATTACCCTGTCCCATCACGATGAAACCATAAAGTCGGACCGACTGATGATTTACCACACATAATACCCAGCTCTCCCCCACTTAGGGTTCAGACCATCATCGATTGACATATGCAACGCTAAAGCCGAATATCTGTTTAACCATGATCATACCCGAATTGACTTTCAGAATGCATAAACAACACAAAATGGTCCTTCGAACAAGAAAACTTTGAATCTTAGATGGAGACTTCGAAGATTTTCTCCCCCAGCATTGCCAACTAAACTTAGCAAAATCGATCAGAACCCATTGGATAGACTAGGCACCTTCTGAACCGAACCTTCACACAGAAAACCGTACACTTTGGGAGTTGACCCACAACCTCATCCTCCTCTTGAAACTTCAAGAAACCGTATAGATGCTCAAAACATTGCTCCGAAAACCCAACATAACTACAGAACTCTCTCGAGTCCTAAAACAGAAACCACTTAACGCCCCACTCTCAGATACACCTGAACCCCTTAGGATCCGTGATACTTATTCCACCTGCGACATGGCCTTTAACTTGGCCATCAAACCAACATCCCTTTGTTGCGACACATGGACAATTTACTGTGATCCAAACTTCACCTTCTTACAACAGAACTAATGAGCAGATTACCACATCCTATCTTAACCATAGACTGAACCACATCCGATATTTCCTCCCTTAAGCCTAGGAGGCAGGAAAACACAACCCCGATACAAAAAGTAACATCCCTTGCCATAGGCTGACCACTCAATCTCAGGCTGCAATCCTCAAGCCGATCATCTCAACAGCTTCCTTCATGAGTCATGCGAGTCAGTCTGGCACTACTTCATGCAAGGCCAACGAGGTTTTTGAATCAGTTCTCACACAGGTCTTCCCCAACCATACCTAAAGTTCCACATACACTAAGTCCCAAACGGTTACCAATCTCATTCCAAACAATCATAGCTGACAGGCCGACAGCGACGGGAACGAATCCAATTATGCTAGTGTTATACCACACTATCAACCCTTCCTTAGCTCCTTAGAAACCGTTTTTATCCCTCCCTATCCTCGTACAGATCCTGTGATTTCAGTAGTATGGGACCTTAATACCTTCCACACCTATCCGTACGTTTCCTGAGAGTTGCCTTAATGTCTCTAAGTCACTATACTAGACCACTATCAATCTTAGATACTTGTGCCACCACAGACACACACTACCGTACCACCTAGACTCTCTCACTCTAGGATTTTTCTTGTTGGATAAAGTGTCAAAGTCCATAACTATATTTGGTATGTACTTGACCCGACTTGGCATGGTCCATTTGGGTTGCATGGCATCACAACAATTGGATAGACAAAATGAGAAAAAAATGACACTTATGAATTATTAGTATATTATATGTTTTAATATATTAATATGAAATCATATTATTTAATTAGTATTGATCAAGAATTAATTTGGAATTAATTTTGTGATAAAAAAGAGACTAATTAAATGTATGGGGATTGATTGTGTAAATCATTCATTCTTATATAGTGGGCTTATGATCCATGGTTCATAAGATTGGGCTAAAACCCATAGGGTGCTCCATGGAGGTTAAAACCCATGGATCATGGAGTAAGTGAAAGGTCATGCACATTAGGGTTTGCATGGTGTAACCCTAATTGCATGACACTATATAAGGAGCCTCATATGGAGCAAAATCGGCACTAAGACTAAAAGAGAGAGGGCTAGCCGAAATTTGCATACAAGTGTTCAATTCTCAAGTTATTCCAAGAGTTTTGGTGTTGTGTGAAACATTTGAGGCATCACACTTGGGGTGCTAGGCTCACAAGGTCTTAAGGAATCAAGCAACAAGAAAAGGTATGTCATTCTACTAGTTTTATATTACATATACCTCATGATATGCTAGATAGGATGAAACCTTGGAAAAATCAATATTTGCATGTATAATAGAGAAAACATAAATCCAAGGTTTCTAGGGTTGCATGTACACCATATGAATGTTAGAATGCTCAAAACCCAACAGTGGTATCAGAGTCTAGACTTGTTTTCTGTTATATTGTTGTTTATATGTGACTTTGCAAAGCTGGAATGCTGTCTGACAGATCAAATCACTGAGTCCATGAACAGACTCGACGAGTTGATGGTTTTATTCATGGACTCGACGATTCTGTTCTTGCACTCGGCGAGTCTGATGAACAGACAACATGATGTTCGAGTTTTTTTTGGCCATAATTGGGTTAGGATCATTACCTGTAACTGTGTTCAATCATTTAAACTGTTTTTTATGATATGGTAATGATTATCCTAATGTAATTACAAGGTAATTGTAATAATTTCAAGAATTGGATTAATATGATTATGCTAATGTCTTGAACTTTGATGGTATGAATTGTCTTGCTTCTATGAGTTTGAATATGATCATGCTTGCTTGTTTGATTATTATGATTAATTAAATCCATCATGCATATGTTTTAATGGAGTCCATAACTTGTCCTCAAGTTATGGATAACCAAAAGTCTTTTTCCTTTAAAAAGCCATTAAATAACACTCATAGGTTATAAAATGAAGAGTCTTCATTTTATGAGCCATTAAACTCATAAGTTATAGAAATGAAAGGTTTTGAATAGTTTCAAAACTTGCCCTCAAGTTTTGGAATTTGTAAAGCCAATTAGAAAACTTTAATTCCAAATCCCTAGAATTTTAAAAGGTTAAAATTCAACCCTTATACTTTATAATATTATAAGTTAATAATATATATATATATATATATATATATATATATATATATATATATATATATATATATATATATATATATATAAGATCAAGTCAGTCTTACCGTTAGTAGGCCTCATTCACAAAGCCGGTCTATAAGGGGGGTATAAGGTTGTTGCCTATAAAATGACAGCTTAATGGGTGTCTACTCTCACCCACCGCTTCCTTGACTGGTGGAGGGTCGTTAGCCGAACGGGTAGGACAAAGACTATAATTCTCATTAAAAATATAATTATAAATATAAAGTAACTAAACCTTTATTAATTCCCAATCTTAGTTACTTTAGGAAAATGTGAAATAGGTGCTAACCCATGAAATTACACTTTGCACCTTGCTAAGTCGTTAGTGGAGCGTGTGTGGTTAACCGACACACTAACTTGGACTTAACAAGGGTGGAAAAAGGTTTATCATAGATCGGTGGAGCGTGTGTGGCTAACCGGCACATCGATTAGGTGATAAAATTAAAAGTACCAAGTTAATTTGCATGGTTATTCACACCTTGTTTGTGATCCTCGGCATCCCAGTCACAAACTTGAAGGGCACAATCGAGATTTAAACATGCCATTGAATCGTTCAATGAATCTCAAAAGATCTAGGAGTTTAAATCCAATTAAAACTTAATAATTTATTCTGTTTTTCATGGTGGAAATTGGTAAATCGTCATTTGCCTACCTTCAAATATTTTATAGCTTGGATTACGGCATCCGTCTTCCAAGTTATACGATATTGTGTTGGGTCCTAGCCTTAATATTTCATTTGGGTGACTTATTAAGGACTCTTTATCTAATCTAAACTTGTCTTTCTTTCTTTTCAGATGTCTTCCAACACTACCACTGGCTCAAACCCTACAGGCTCCTTTTCCCTCATGAACTTGTGTAGGAAAGTCACTTTTGATGGAACTAATTTCAATGATTGGATTAGGAACATCAGGATGATTACTCGCTATGAGGTCAAGGAGTATGTCCTTGATAAGGAACTGAAGGTTGTTGATGAGTTGTCTGCTACTCCTGAGGAGATTGCTGAGTACACTACCTATGAGAAAGATGCCACTAAGGTGTCTTGCATCATGTTGGCTACCATGTCAGCAGAACTCCAGAAATCCTATGAAGATTTCTACCCTTTTGAGATGCACCAAGATCTGATGGAAAGGTACCATCAGAGTGCTCGTCAAGAGAGGTATGAAATCATCTCTTCCATGATAACAACCAAGATGAAGGATGGTGAACCCATCACCGGCGACTTGCAGAAAATGAAAAGGTTTGTGGACCGGTTGCTAAAGCTAAATGTGGACTTTCCTGAGGAGATGGCTATTGATATCATTCTACACTCCTTACCTCCAAGTTATGATCAGTTCCACATGACTTATCATATGAACGAGGAGGAGGTCACACTTAGCAAACTTCAAGGACTTTTGAGGACCGCTGAAAGTGGTCTAAAAGGTAAATCAGTTTTTACTTCTACTCCTACTACTACCCCTGTTCTGGAAATCGGGCAAGGTAAGGGGAAGAAGAGGAAAACCCCTTCGAAGGGTACCAAGGGAAAGTCTCTTGATGGCTCCTCTTCAAGTGGAACCAAAGGTGGTTCCATCACTCCTTCTTCAAACCCAAAGGAAGCACAATGCTTCTACTGTCAGGAAAAAGGGCATTGGAAGCGAAGCTGCCCTAAATACTTGTAGGATGTTAGGGATGGGAAAGTAAAACCCACCCATGCAGGTATTTACACTATATTGTCTAATAAATCATCGCATACTAATTCTTGGGTTCTTGATACAGGTTGTGGTATTCACATTTGTACTGATTTGCATGGCCTAAGAAGAAGTGAAGAAGTGGAGCATGGGAAGATAAACTTAATCGTGGGCAATAGGAAAGCATCACCTGTTACCAAGATTGGAGTTTATTCTTTATTGCTTAGTAATGGGTTAACATTAGATTTGAATAAATGTTGTTACTCGTCTGAAATGGCGAGAAATATTATTTCCTTTCATAGTTTGTACAAGCAAGGATTTACCTTTTCATTTGATAATATGATTGGTGCTATTGATGCTTTTTATAACGGTGTATTTTATTTTAAAGCATTACCTTGTGATGGTGTACATGAAACTGTGTCGATTGTAGACAACTTAGGGAATAATGTATTACATATTGATTCTTCCATTAGTTTGGATAAAGCATCCTTGTGGCATTGTCGTCTTGGACATGTTAACAAGAAGCGCATAGGCCAACTCCAAAAGGCTGGAGTTTTGGAATCATTTGACCTAAAATCAGATGATAGTTGTGAATCTTGTTTACTTGGAAAAATGACAAAGTCACCCTTCACTGGTACTTGTGCTAGGGGTGAAGGTTTGTGGGACCTCAGACACACAGATGTGTGTGGACCCTTCAGAACCGCCACAAGGGATGCTAACTGCTTCTATGTGACTTTTACTGATGATTACATCAGATATGGCTATATCTACTTAATCAAGCATAAGTCGGAAACCTTTGAAAATTTCAAAGAGTTTAAGCAGGAAGTGGAGAATCAGCTGGGCACGAAGATGAAGATGCTCCGATCCGATCGGGGTGGTGAGTATCTTAGCATCGAGTTTCTTGACTATCTTAAGGAATGTGGAATTGTTTCACAATTGACACCTCCTAGGACACCACGGCTGAATGGTGTGGCTGAGAGGCGCAATCGAACCTTGTTGGACATGGTTCGTTCCATGATGAGTCGAGCTTCGTTACCAATCTCATTCTGGGGGTATGCCTTAGAGACTGCCGCCCATATCGTTAATCTAGTCCCTACTAAAAAGGCTGCCAAAACACCTCACGAGATGTGGACTGGGAAAGTTCCCACTTTGGACCACATCAAGATTTGGGGTTGCGAGGATTTCGTGAGGCGCGAGTCTCACGAAAGCTCGAACCTCGAAGTGAGAGGTGTATTTTCATCGGCTACCCACAAAAATCCTTTGGTTACCTCTTCTACAGACCCAATGATAATGTGGTCTTTGTGGCAAGGAGAGGAGTCTTTCGTGAGAGAGAGTTCATAAGCCAAGGAAACAGTGGGAGGAAAATTGACCTTGAAGAGCTTCAAGAGTCAAGTGGTGAAGGAAACTCAAACACTAGCAATCAACCTGAGGAGGAAACTCCTGTTGAGCCAATTGATGAGTCTGTACCTCCGAGACGTTCCACTAGAGTTAGGAACACACCTGATTTTTATTATGGTTAGCATATCACTGCAGAAGGTGATACATTTATCAATGATAGTACACTGGTAGATTTGGATGAACCTAATAATTACAGGGAAGACATGGCAGGCCCCGAGTCTGCTAAATGGAAGGAGGCTATGGACAACGAGATTCAGTCCATGTATGAGAATCAAGTTTGGAACTTGGTTGACAATGTACCGGGTCGTAAGACACTCGGGTGCAAATGGATATTCAAGAAGAAGACCAACATGGATGGGAAGGTACATACCTACAAAGCGCGACTGGTTGCGAATGGCTTTACTCAAACTTCGGGAGTTGACTATGATGAGACCTTCTCACCAGTAGAAAAGATTAAGTCTATTAGGGTTGTGCTAGCCATAGCTGCATTTCATGACTATGAGATATGGCAAATGGATGTCAAAGCCGCTTTCCTTAATGGAAAGTTGGCTGAGGATGTTTACATGAATCAGCCAGAGGGTTTTGTCGATGCCAAGTACCCTCATAGAGTGTGTAAGCTTGAGAAATCCATCTATGGATTGAAACAAGCATCTCGCTGATGGAATCTTTGTTTCAATGAGAAAGTCAAAGAGTTTGGCTTTTTGAGAAGCGAAGATAAGTCCTGTGTATATGTCAAAGCTAGTAGGAGCATAGTTAGCTTCTTGGTATTGTATATAGATGACATACTACTCATAGGAAATGACATCCCAACCTTGCAGGAGGTAAAGTCCTGGCTTGGGAAGTGTTTCGCTATGAAGGACCTTGAAGAAGCTACCTATATCATAGGGATAAGGATATTGAGAAAGAGGAGTAAGAGACTAGTTGGACTTAGTCAGAGTACCTACTTGGATAAGGTGCTGAAAAGGTTCAACATGCAGGATTCCAACAAAGGAGACGTACAGATCTTGAGTAACGCCAAACTGAGTAAGACTCAAAGTCCGAGTACAAAGGCTGAGATAGCTGAGATGAGTCATGTACCATATGCTTCCACTGTGGGCTCGATCATGTATGTTATGACTTGTACTCTCCCTGATGTGGCCTTTTCTTTGAGCATGGTCAACAGATATCAAGGGAACCCTGGCAAGGCTCACTGGACTGTAGTGAAGAACATTCTCAAGTACCTGCGGAGGACTAAGGACTGGGTACTTACACTCGGTGGGAGTGATGACTTGAGAGTGGTAGGGTATAGCGATGCCAATTTTGAGACTGATAGGGATAATTTCCGCTCTCAGTCGGGCTGGGTCCTTACCATGAATGGAGGGGAAATTACTTGGAAACGTTCCAAGCAGGAGACAGTAACTGATTCTACTTGCGAATCAGAGTACATAACAGCAAGCGAGGCGGAAAAGGAGGCGATATGGTTGAAGAACTTCATTGGAGACCTTGGATTTGTACCAGCTATAAAGGAGCCCATGGATATTTTCTGTGATAGCGAGAGTGCAGTTGCCTTAGCCAAGGAACCAAGGGATCACGACAGATCTAGGCACGTCGACAGAAAATACCATTTCATTAGACATCGTATAGAAGAAGGACTCCTCGTGGAAAAGAGGATATCATCAGATGAGAACCCAGCAGATCCCCTCACGAAGGGACTGAGTAGGGTTAAGCATATACAGCATGCGAGGCGCATTGGGCTGAAGGATGATAGTAGTTTTAGTAGTTAGATAGCTTTCGAAACTTGTAATAGTTGAAATGTAATTGACATTTGATGTTTAAATAAAAGGTGTTTTTTATTTACTAGTATGGTACTGTCTTGTGTCAATCATTTACTATTGTTTCATTTTTGCATGTTTTGACTTCCAGAATAATTTTATTATTCAAACTATCCATAGTCGATCATACTTTAGAAGTAGGTATTGAAATAAGACTGTCATGAATTGGGTTTGTAGATTTGTCTAAATTGTATTAGACATAGCAATGGTTGCTGCAACATTCATGAGTGCTCATAAGGTCTAAGTATTGGATTCAACCCACGCTCATTTGTATCACTTCATGGAATTCATCCCGAGTGATCGTGAGATGGTAATATCATATGAGTCTTCAAGCCAAGGGATATGAGTTGTTGAGCTGTGAGTTGGTTGTATATTGATAGTACGAAAACGCATCAGTAACTTGATGCTATAAAATGTGCTGTTGTGTACAATTTGATGAATAGTTACTACAAGCATATGAGTCGAAGCTTATCTGTTCTTTCTAGTCCTTGGAGGATTAGAAGCGATATATTTGGCCCCTTGATGATTTTGTTTTGACTTATGTGTCGGGCCCGGTCAGAACTAAATTGATGTGTTCGATTAAGTTCTATGTCAAACAAATCGGAAATCGGGAAACAAACTGCTAGACAATAAGTACCATGGTGTTCTATGTATTTGTCCAGCTGATATCTTAAGAACAGAGGATTTTATGATCACTTATCTTAAATTGCGCATCATCCTAGTTCCGTGAGACTTTGAAAGAGCTACAATTGCTGGTCGGATCCTGAAGTCATACCTGTAACTATAGTTATTAGACTTATCCAAGTGGGAGACTGTTGGATAAAGTGTCTAAGTCCATAACTATATTTGGTATGTACTTGACCCGACTTGGCATGGACCATTTGGGTTGCATGGCATCACAACAATTGGATAGACAAAATGAGAAAAAAAAGGACACTTATGATTTATTAATATATTATACGTTCTAATATATTAATATGAAATCATATTATTTAATTAGTATTGATCAAGAATTAATTTGGACTTAATTTTGTGATCAAAAGAGACTAATTAAATGTATGGGGATTGATTATATAAATCATTCATTCTTATATAGTGGGCTTATGATCCATGGTTCATAAGATTGGGCTAAAACCCATAGGGTTCTCCATGGATGCTCCATGGAGGTTAAAACCCATGGATCATGGAGTAAGTGAAAGGTCATGCACATTAGGGTTTGCATGGTGTAACCCTATTTGCATGACACTATATAAGGAGCCTCATATGGAGCAAAATCGGCACTAAGACTAAAAGAGAGAGGGCTAGCCGAAATTTTCATAGAAGTGTTCAATTCTCAAGTTATTCCAAGAGTTTTGGTGTTGTGTGAAACATTTGAGGCATCACATTTGGGGTGCTAGGGTCACAAGGTCTTAAGGAATCAAGCAACAAGAAAAGGTATGTCATTCTACTAGTTTTATATTACATATACCTCATGATATGCTAGATAGGATGGAACCTTGGAAAAATCAATATTTGCATGTATAATAGAGAAAACATAGATCCAAGGTTTCTAGGGTTGCATGTACACCATAGGAGTATTGGAATGCTCAAAATCCAACACTTCTTACGTACGAGCAGACATTAGAATGCTTTTCTTGGAACTCCACCACTCCCAAGTGTATCAGCACACCCATATGCTTCGAAAAGCAGCCACAAGCTGCCTATATTCCCAACTTAGACTTCCTACTAACTAAGTGCTCACACCAACACTCTCTAGCACTCCCATAAGGTTACTAGGAATACTCATTCCCACCTTGCTATCAGCTATGATAGAATGTTCTACCAAGGTCAGCAAACTATCTTACAAATACAATTACATCAGCAAGGATTAAACATTTCTTCGATTGAAAGATCCTGCACTACAACGGTTTGACTCAAACACGAGTTGTGCAATAGGCCAAATCAGACATTCTAAAACTATTTTATCCTCGTGGCATGCAACTTACCGTATTTGTTGAATAGCTAACTAACATCAATATAGGTTTCACATAACACAAAGCAAGCATAATTCAAGCAGAAAAACAACAGGCAAAAAGGCATCATAAGGATCAGGCAATTATAACGTGCATTTCCTAAGTATCCTTAGCCTAAACACTGTCCTACATCTCTAACAACTTATACATCACAAACAAAAGGCATATCTCCTAAGCAGACACTCTATCATGCAATCTTGAGTAGATCCTTATCCTAACTTATAACATACACATCATACTATAACACATATAACAACAAGTCAATCACAACATGTAAAGAAAATATGGATATTTTAGGAAATCAATTTTCGAGCTCCAACTGACTGTACACATCGCATCATCTTTTTACTTATCTTGAAATGAATCTTTTCCAAAAATGTTTAGTAAAACTCTCAGCTCCATAGTTTGAGTCTGGAATCCCACAAGTGTTTACCAGGGCTCTGATACCAATTTGTAATGTCTCAAAAACCCAGGCTAAATTTTTCATTTTTAATATCATATAACATCCATTTTTTATATAAAGTTACATTTGGAATAAATCATTTGTTCATAAATCAGAGTTATATTGAAGACAGTGCGGAATTTCGGATCATAAAGTTCCTGATGTGTGTGTACAGTCACGCCTTCACAATCTGATAAGTACTTGCAAAATATTTAATCCACAACTGTAAGCACAAATCTTAGTGAGTTCCCCAAAATAT
Source organism: Lactuca virosa (assembly GCF_052849685.1). NCBI lineage: Eukaryota > Viridiplantae > Streptophyta > Magnoliopsida > Asterales > Asteraceae > Lactuca > Lactuca virosa. The sequence continues at coordinate 120,336,941 of NC_136430.1, read as the reverse complement.
CTTATACAACACAACATAATAATCAGTTATGGGTTATCAACAACCCTGGGGACTATCAACAGTCTTGAATATCACATACAACACATAGTATAAACAACTATGGGTTAGCAACAACCATGGGGACTATCAGCAATCCTAATGGCCTAACAGCACACCCTATGGATTAACAACACACCACCCGGGATATCAGCAACTCTGGGGACTATCAGCAGTCCCATGAACTTTCAGCAGTTCAGGGGTTATCAACCACTCGGTTCAAATATAACAGTTATCAATAATTAGGACTGTTATAGTGAGAAAACTTACCTCGTGAATAGCAGCTAGAAATACGGTAGCTCTCGTACATTGGATAGACAGGAAGAACGAGACACCTAACAGCAGTAAAGTCATAAACTATCGGCCTACATCCTTAAAACCCCATTTTGACCCAAAAAGTCAACCATGTTCAAAAGTCAACGGTCACGTCGTGACCACCCATAGGTCACGTCGTGACTGGAAAAGGAAAAAGTAGTAGAGAACACCACATCTCACGACGTGACATGCTATTTCTCGCGTCATGAGATCAGTTCTGGACAACTTTAAGCATTAAGCTCTTAATCCCTTAAGCCACTCCTTGAGATTTTCCAGAGGGTCTTCCCCAACCCTAAAGACCATAAAAATCATGGATTTTCAGTCATTCATGTCCAGTGCATGACTTGGACACTAACTATGTCATAGTGAAGAGATTCTACCAAAATTCACATGCATGAATCCAATCATCACCCAACTCTTTGATCTGGACAATATCATACTCCATGGACCCTTAGAATGCATAAAGTTGCCAACTTTATGTATTCCTTCCATTCAAACTTGCTTGGACATGAAAGAAATGGGACAAAAACTTAGATCTAACCACCTTAAGCAATAAAGTTTGAATCTTTGCCATTTACAAAGGTCTAAAAACAATGAGGTGATGATGATGTTGTTTCCTTGCAAGTTCCACCAGTAGAGCACCTTCTTCTCTTATTCTTCAAGCCAACAAATGCTCCAAAAGGACAAGAATCACCAAGGAAATTAGGGCTAGGGTTTTTCAGAGGTAAAAATGTGTTGGAGGATGATGTGTCGATTGTAAGGGTAAGACAACGGTTGATGATGTGCCGATTGTACGGGAGTACCCGGATGTTTTTCCGGAGGATTTTACTAAAGTGCCTCCGAAGAGGCAGGCGGAGTTCCGAATTGACTTGGTTCTTGGTGCGGCTCCGATAGCAAAAGCACCATATCGGTTAGCTCCACCATAGATGCAGGAGTTGTCTACACAGCTGTAGGATCTGTTCGACAAGGGGTTCATTCGATCGAGTAGTTCACCTTGGTGGGCACCGATGTTGTTTGCGAAGAAGAAGGATGGGTCGCATCGGATGTGTATTAACTACCAGGAGCTGAATAAGCTAACGGTGAATAACCGTTACCCACTCCCAGTGATTGATGATTTGTTTGACCAGCTTCAAGGTGCATCTTGGTTTTCCAAGGTTGATCTTCGTTCGGATTATCATCAGATGAGGGTCAGAAATGACGATGTGCAGAAGATGGCCTTTCGGACTCATTATGGTTATTACGAGTTCGTGGTGATGCCCTTTGGGCTCACCAATGCTCCAGCCACGTTCATGGATCTCATAAATGACGTATTCCGACCGATGTTTGATCGGTCTATGATTGTATTCATCGACGACATTCTGTCTACTCCAAGACCCAAGAGTGGCATGAGGAGCACTTGAGGGAGGTGCTGGAGACCCTGATGAGGGAAAGATTGTATGCGAAGTTCTCAAAGTGTGAATTATAGTTGTGCGAGGTGCAGTTTCTGGGGCACCTTGTCAACCAGAATGGTATTTTGGTAGATCCGGCCAAGGTCGAGGCCGTGATGAGGTAGGAGGTTCTGAGGTCTCCATCTGAGGTTCGTAGTTTCCTTGGGTTTGGCAGATATTATTACCGAAGATTCATTTAGGGTTTCTCCAAGATAGCGATTCCTCTGACTCGACTGGTGAAGAAGATTGCCACTTTTCATTGGGGGTCTGAGCAGCAGGCAGCGTTTGAGACCCTGAGACAGAGATTGTGTGAGGCACCGATTCTGACCCTACCAGAGGGTGTTGAGGATTTCTTGGTTTATGTTGATGCGCCTATCACAAGATTGGGCACAGTTTTGATGTAGAGGGGTCGTGTTATTGCTTCCGCTTTGAGGTAGCTAAAGCCTCATGAGGCGAATTATCCGACACATGATTTGGAGCTGGGGGCTGTGGTTTTCGACCTCAAGATTTGGCGGCATTTCCTCTATGGGGTTTGTTGTACTATTTACACGGATCACAAGAGCCTGAGGTACATGATGGATCAGCTGAATCCGAATATGAGGCAGCGTCGGTGGTTGGATGTGGTGAAAGATTATGATTGTGAGATCCTTTACCATCCAGGGAAGACCAATATGGTGGCCGATGCTCTCAGCGGCAAAGCGGTCGGGGCTCCGATTAGGGATATCTGTATGAGGATGACAGTGATTACTCCACTCTTGGAGCATATTCGGGAGGCTCGGGTCGAGGCTATGAAGGAAGAGCATCGAAAGAGTGAGCGCATAGTGGGTCAGGTGGCTTCCTTCGATTATGATAACCGGAGTTTATTGACTCTCCATCGGAGAGTGTGGGTTCCTTATTGGGGAGGTGTGCGTCAGGTTCTGATGGAGGAGGCGCACAAATCAAGATTCTCTATTCATCCCGGGGTGACAAATATGTATAGAGATATTCGTCCTGATTATTGGTGGCCCTGTATGAAGCGAGACGTAGCTTGGTATGTGGAGAGGTACTTGACTTACAGGAAAGTCAAGGCCGAACATCAGCGGCCTCACGGCAAGATGCAGCCGTTAGACATTCCCATTTGGAAATGGGAAGAGATTACCATGGATTTCATTATGAAGTTTTCTCGGACAACGTACGAAGTTGATTTGATTTGGGTCGTTGTGGATCGATTGACCAAGAGCGCACACTTTATTCCGGTACAGGAGAGTATCTCTGCGGAGAAGTTGGCTGGCATTTATATCAGGGAGGTTGTGGCACGACATGGGGTGCCAGTTTCGGTGATTTCAGACCAGGACACCCAATTTACTTCCAGGTTTTGGAAGAGGTTCCAAGCAGACCATCAAGACACTAGAGGATATGTTGCGAGCATGTGTTCAGGATTTCAAAGGTAGTTGGGATACATATCTTCCATTAGCAGAATTTTCATATAACAACAGTTATCACTCCAACATCGATCGAACTCCTTTTGAGATGCTCATGGGAGGAAATCTAGGACCCCGATATGCTGGGGTGAGGTCGGTCAGCGAGTCATGGGAATTATCGAAGTGGTACTCATGTAACGCTAGAATTTGGTGCCTTCGATCCATAATACAATGAGGAGACTCACCTCGACAGCTGAACCCACGAATAAATCTCTGACTGCTGATACGCTAGAATTCCCGCGCTCAAAAAGCCTCCCCACAACATGATGATTCTAAATCCAAAGCCTCTCCACCAAGACAAACAACTTCAAGCTTCTTTTCTTTCCATCCCAAGGGCAAAATGTGCACCAAAGCCTTCCAATAGCTCAAGAACACCACCAAGAGGCTACAAGGTCGATTTAGGGTTTTTAGGGTATGGAGGCTAGCTTAGAAATGAACCAAAGGGACTAACATAAAGCTTATATAGGGTACATCACTAAAAATTAGGGTTTCACACTAACCCTCATACGCCCAACATACGAGGTGTCGCACCCCAATCCCAACCTCGTAATACGCTAAGCGTGCTCCTCATTACGCATGGCGTAACTCCCTTCGCATAAGTACGCCCCTTGTACTCCCTTGGTACGCCCCCGTACTAGGGACTTCCCTCAAAACCTAACTTACTTTGAAGGCTATAACTTCTTTGATACAACTCCAATTCCGACCATCCTTATATCTATGAAAAGGTATCGACAAGCTCTGTACTTTTATCAACTCATACTTGACATAAAGTTCCCTGAACACAAAATCCAATTTCCATAAAAGCTCGCTGACATTTTACGAAAATACCCTTGACTCCAAAACCAATTCCGAACGCCCAAAACATCTTCATTCCATCACCCACGCCTAAATGGGTAACGATTCGAAACAGGGCGTTACAACTCTCCCCCACTTAAATTAGATTTTGTCCTCGAAATTAGTCATTACCTTTCCTAACACACCAAACAACCTGAGCAACACGACCACAATCCCGAGAATACCACAACCTTCCCACGGAAACCGAAACCAACCCCAGCAGAATCACCAAACCTGAAGAAGAATGAACCTTAAACCCTTGCAGAAAACCACCTCTACCTTTCCCAAAACCCGAAATCTCAAATTGGTATGGCTCCCCAACTGACCGCCCACACTGAACCACTACCATGCCAATTCCACAATGAATTCCATACAAAAAACACTTCCAACCCTTGAGGCTTCCATGGGAAAACCAAAATCACTGTCCTTATACTGCTGCAGAACACTTATACTTCAGAATGCTCAGATAATCCTTCGAGTAGAAGATTCATCCCTGCAACGGTTAGACTCAAACAAGAGCTATGCAACAGGGTCCAATCAACCACTATGGGATTATTTAATACATTTGCAAGTGACTTAGCATATGTCTCGAATAACAAGCGACTCCACATTCGAATCCCAATTCACTGAAATCGCCCCGACTCATCTTGCTGCCCCTAACTGATTTCTAAAAGTAGTTGAGACCTCCCTGGTCCCAACTTGTCTGCCAACTATCTGAAACACCAGACTCCTACCCGGTTTCTATGTCGAAAAACACACATACACAGTCGCCCTACGTGATTCCCGACAGAAACCTTATCTGGAGATAATTACCCAAACCATCTGGCCACCAAATCCAATGCCAAGATGAATGCTACATGACCAACTGCAGTCTCATATCATACCCGGTCTCCAACGACCTACTATTTCCTGATTCCAAAAATGTTGTGGCCCTCCCACAGTCTTACGAGCTGACCCACTCTGGTCCTATCTATCTGAAGAAATCTGTGACCAATCGTGGATTTACCACACCCTCACTGTTACATAGGGACCCATGAATTCTACGGGCCACCCTGCAGTCTTACAAAACTCCCACACTAACTTCCAACTAGTGACTGCTACGAGTCACCCTGCAGTCTTACAAAACTCCCACTCTAACTACCAACTGGTGAATGCTACGGGTCACCCTGCAGTCTTACGACACTTCTACCTTGCCATAGCCACCGCTCATGGTCTTACCGCTCATCTATCAATCCGAACGCGTCCAGAGTCGAACACGCACTCGACCAAGCACCCATGTTGAACTCGAGTCATGACTGGAATCCCCAACCTGGGTCCACAAAAAACCTGCTATCCATCGCCAAGATGACGCTAACCAACTGTTAGGAAGTTTCCCGAACTCCCAGCTAATACAAGCCTCAATCCAGATGGCCACTTGGGCCACCTTCCTCCCCGATGGGGATGTGAAACTCATCCTAATTTCATGCCTACTTCTGCTCCCGGATATCCAAACGGTTCTCCCCTACTTTGATTTGAATAACTCATACAACACACCATGTTTGAAAGATTCCTAATCCATCTTACCCTCTAATGATCGAACTGCTGACAACATGTGCTTACCGGTGCTAGTGTTCCATTGCTAGCCAAACCCAAAGACCGCACAACCCTTGAAGACCAGATGAACACTCCCCAAAATCCCAACAAATCTGATAACTCTAGATGCTTTATATGATACAACACCCAACTCTTGAAGTTCTTTACACCGATGACAAGACCAAAAACTTAGCAATAGACCCCTTCTCGTGGCACTCCCAGTGGCAAACCGAGTACAAAAGCTAAAACCACGGAACCCGAGCGATACTGGAGAACTAACCCGTTGATCCTAGCCAAAGACATTCCATACAATACCCCTGAACTGATCCCGACTAAGAACCAGAATAACAACCAGACATACTGAAACCCGCTCAACAAGATACAACCCCTTCTGACCCACTAATGATTCATGACATGCGAAAGGCATATAACAATTCTTAAATAATACAGCATAATCAATGACCGAGAATTAAACCACAGATGACGCTTACCCAAACCGATACAAAATACCAAACAACATAAATACTGATAATAAACAAAAGAAAGCAAAAGATAACATACTCGCAATATCATCTACTGGAGTCCTGACCTCCCCTGTCTGACACTGTAATTCCCGACTCCTCTCTGTTGGGGCTCCAGCCCTACTCTCACGACCATCAGTGATCCTTAAAGTAACCGGAGCAGATGCAGTCACTGCTCCTCCCTTCAACATCGGACAATCATCCTTCTTGTGGCCCACCTGGTTTCGGTGAAAACATAACGGGCTTGCTCCCTGAGGGCAATCCCTGCTGACATAACCAACCCTGCCACACTTGTAGCAGCCCATACCCCCGGAAAGACAAACTCCATTGTGCAGTTTCCTACACGTGTTGTACTGATTCTGGCCCTACTAACCTCTCAAACGCTGATCAAAAGTCTTTGGTATCTTCCCGGGACCCTCGACTACATCCACCTAATCTGGCCCCCTCTTTCCTAGGAGCTTCAAATCGATCTCTTGCTCTCGGGCTCTAGAAATCATATCATTCAGGGTCTTGCATCCTGAAATACTCACAAACTCCCTGATATCATCCCACAGCATATCATGATACCTCACTTTCTTCATTTCCTCATCTGTTGCATACTGCGGAACCAATAAAGCCCTCTCCTGGAACTTGGCAGTGATCTCTACCACAGTCTCAGTAGTCTGGCGGAGATCCTGAAACTCTCGCGCTAACTACTGCACCTCAAGCACCGGTGCAAACTCAGCTCAGAACCTGGTCGGAAAAATCATCCCATAACATAGCATCAACATCATCATCACCTAACTCGACCAACCTCCTCCCACCAATCTCATGCCTTGTCCTTCAGTAGGCAGGAAGCATATCTGACTTTCGCCTCCTTGGGGCAGAATCTCATCCTGAACGCGTTAGCCATATCCGATAACCACCACCTACTTGCAATGGGTTCCCTCTCCCCATAGAACGTAGGAGCTCCGCACGCACGGAACTTGTCACACCCCAAAACCGAGAACGGAGGAATACGTTCTGGGGTGGAGGACGTCATGTACAGTATCATAACAATGCATAATAGTAAAGACAAGCAACAACATCCATTGCATTAATATAATAATTGTAATACAAGCGTGTTCCGTACAGTTTGTTAGACACCAAAAGTATAATCAAAATAAAGAGGAGTCTTGTATGTGCTCCATCTTCTCAAAAGCTGCATCTGCACCTGTCTACTGATGACCTGAGAATACAAGTTATTTTGAAAGCGAGTATCAGCATAAAGCTGGTGAGTTCATGGGTATTTAGTGTCATTGCTTGTATAAAAATGATTACAACCATGTAGTATAATATTTGATCTCAATGTTGGAAAATAGTATGCTCCCTAGGAAAACCCTATGTTTTCCAGTAAAAGTGGTCTTCTACCAAGACCCGGTTGTATGTATGTTTGATCCTTTGAAAATGTAAAAGTTTTTCCAGAGAAACTATTAGTAGGAAAATATAGTTTTAGACTTCATTCATGTAAAGTAATTGGGAAAATAGTGTTTTACCCCAGCATCATCACTGCCAGCTAATGAAATGAAAATGCAGACTCCAGGTAGTATTAAATGTACAATACACCTCGGGGAGTCTGTTTTGCCTTTAATTCTTAATGTATTAATTAAAGGTCGAAATGTGAACTTGTATGTAACCATGCTGATTGACGATCGAATCCCTGATGACCCTCCGAGTCATCTGTAGAAATGTGACATTTTGTCACCCCTGGGCCTAGTCGGCTCGGACTGTAGCTAGCAGTCGGGATGTGGGAGTGTCTGTCCCGTATAGATCTATACACATAATGCCCGCTCTCCCTCCAGGAGACTCTGGTTACACGGTGATAGCATGGTGAAGTATCGTATCGAGAGATAGTATGTCACATTCTGTTGTAGTATGTTCTCTTTGTATAATGTATAATGTACTTTCTGGTATAGTGTATAGAGTGTTCTCTTGTATAGTATATAGTATTCTCTTTCTATAGTGTTTAACATGTATTGACTCATAACTGTTCGGACTCTGGTAGGTCCCATTGTAATAGTATACACGAGTAGTAATCCTTAACTATACCTATTATAGTTAAATAGTAAGGTTGGTTGCATGCCTTTGATACACAAAGGTATTGTACTGAAGTGAAGACTTTAATATTCAACACGAATATATATAATATATAACTAAGAATTCAACGATAGTCGGACAGATAACAATATACCCTAAGTCCACAATCAAACAAGAACAGGAAGTAAGGTGAGCTATCAGTCCTAAGTCCTTCAAGTCTTACTTATATAAATATATTGGTGTAGATATGGTTTGAGAACAGAAGGAGTTTAAAAGAGTTTAGAAATATTTTTATAACAATTTAACATGAAAATGAGTTTGATAAACACTTAAAGCAGTTTTGTTGGTAAAGCAGTTAAAAGTATGAAAATCCTTTTTGGTTGCAAGTTATAAATCACATGTGATTGATACTATAACTTGATTGATTCAACTTGTATCCCCCCCCCCATAAAAGCATTTAAAAACATTTAAAAGGTTGATTAAGGGGTATGAACTCACCTGCAATGAGTGAAGTGGATGGAAGTGTCGGGTAGGATGCTAGGTGTCAAGTGAGGACTTGAACACACACTCGGATCCTATGTAACATGTAGTGATACATAAATGTATCTAATTAGTTATTTAATCACTAATTAGGTAAGTAAAGACACCCTAATGCATGAAGACACTTTGTTTCAAGTGCAAGGAGTGCTAAAGGTTGCATCTAAGGAGTGTATGGCCTCACTATGGAGTTTACACTTCAATTGGTTACACTTAAGTGTGTTTACGGTTTCTGGACCATTGTCCCCATGAGTTTACGGCTGTAAACTCATGGTAATGGTGCCATTGGGTGTTCAAAGGTCTTAAACTACTCAAGGAATTATGATAGACTCGAATCCATGGCTTAGAAAGTGATTGGGGCTAGAAACGGACACTTCTTGGAGTTTACGGTCCTTGGACCACTCCCTTGGGAGTTTACGGCCGTAAACACATGAGTTTACGGTCGTAAACTCATGTTGGTTCATTTCTCTTGTGTTTTGGTGGTTCTAGGCTATGCATGCAAGGTTCTAGTCACTTACACAAGCATAGGAAGGTTTTTAGGGCACTTAAACATTCTTAGAAGGTGTTTACAGTTTTGGGAGGCCTTCCCAAACCGTAAACTCATCTTTGTCTCATCCTTACATGTTTTTGGGGTTCCTAGTTCATGCATGTAAGTCCTTAGTGCATTACTCAAGCATTGGAAAGAGTTTGGGGCTTCAAAACCCTTCTTTGGGGTGTTTACGGTTTTGGAATGTTCCAAAACCGTAAACCCATGTTCTTGGGGGGTTTTTGGGTGTTTAATCCATGAATACTAAGCCAATAACTAGTTAGATGAAGTATACTTACTTATAGGAAGCTTGTAGAGGTGATTTAGGACCCAAAAACGCAAATGTGTTCTTGGTGTTCTTGAAGATTTGAAGATTCTTTGAAGATCTAAGTAAAAATCGGAATCCTTTGGATGAGAAGGTGTAGAAACACTAGATTAAGTGTTGTTTAAAAGGATCTAGGAAGAAAACTTACATTTTTGGGCGGATTTGGAAGAAGAAGATGATGATACTTGAGAGAAAAACTTGTGTTCTTGAGTGGAAGGTGGTAAAAAGTGAGGACAAGGGGTAAACTCATGTTGTATGCATGAGTTCTTGGAGAGAAGGGTGTTTACGGCCCAAACACCCCATGTTTGGCCGTGAACACCTAGTTAAGGTGTCGGGTTGTCCGGTTTATTACACGCCACTAATTACGTCACTTCCAATTAATAAATTGTTTGATGAAAAAATAAAATAAAATAAAACACCAAACGGGTTTAAATCCGGCCAAAATGCATTTGAAATGTTTTTGAATATTATTATTTGACGTATTTAACCGTGGAAATTATACAAAGAAAATTTCGGGTTGTCACAGAACTCGCAGAAAGATAGAGTGCGAGCTCCAAAGATAGCCATAACCTCAGCACGGAACGCGCCCAAGCGCTCATCCAAGATATCCAAAATCCCCTCCTTGACCGAACCAAAGATCACATAAGTCTTCTCTAAAATACCACGGGTAATCTCCGACTAGATGAACTGTCACATCTGCTCGCTAATCGGCTCAGTACCTGCACCTAAGCCGGAACCAGAAACAGAACCTCCTTCCTGAGTTCTCATCACCAAATGAAATACAACATGCCAATGGTCAGAACATACCCAAGAATCCTCCTCTCATAAGCTTCTTAGATTCTCCAATACTCTCCCTGATTCGAGTATGGATCCTGTGCTTTCAGTAGTACGGGCCTAACACTACCTTCCATACCTATCCATATTTTCCTCAGGAATCATCCCGAATCCTCTAAGTCACCTACCCAAACTGATGCACATGAAACTCACTAAACAACGCCACTAAACGCACTGAAGCATATCCTAGGCTCTCCTAGGTTCTCGACCTCACCCAACCCTCAGTTGCTGAAAGACTCCCACCAATTCCAGGTAGCTACCTCGTGAATATAGTCACATGAAACAAAGATCAAATCATCCATCGAGTAAAAGACTCAACCCTAGAACGGTTGGAATCAAACAAGAGTTGCGCAATAGATTCAGATTCATCACTTTGAGATTATTTAACATGTGCCCCATGTGACTTAGCATATTCACTTAGCAGCCAATTCACATCACTAAGAGTCCACAAAGCACAAAGCATGCAACATTCAGACAACGGAAAATCTAACCATCATACACTAATCAAGACATTTTATCCACTTATGTGGAAACCATACTAGCATGCAATTCTAAAAGCTCATACAATTAGGCATATAAAGACATCTCTCCTATCATGAAATCCTGAGCATATCCTTAGCCCTAACCTAGCATGCAATTCACATAATCATATCATATATCATAATAAACATGTATTGGTATTATGGGAACCACTTACTTGATCTCAGGCGATTTCACGTATTACACCCCTTTCTTTGATTAGAAACTCTTTTTAATGAAACATTTATTTTATGAAAATTTTCACCAAACCCTCAGTTTGAGTCCAGGAATACCCAAGAGTATGCCCGAATCCCTCAAACCAAGGATCTGATAGCAACTTGTAACGTCCCAAAATACGAAGGTAAAAAATTCATTTTGAAAGCATAATCAAAACACTCATTTATCCTTTATTCAAACATTTAGAAGTATAAAATAAAAAACAACTATCAGAGTTCATTCCCAAAATCACAAATTGTGGAAAACACGGGTGTATGCGCTACCGGAAGTACCTGAAACCATAAACCACAAACTGTAAGCACAAATCTTAGTCAGTTCCCCAAATATCACATACCATACATAACATACAAGCCATACATATCATGCATACAATAGGAGGTGCTATGTTTCGATGGTCTTTCCTTGCCAAGCCGGGGCCAAAACCTTGGGTCTTACAGACAAGTGCTAGGAGCCACCTCCTGGTCTTCCATGAAAGCATCGCAAAGACAACTAGCATACAATCTACAATTACTTATCTAATTAACTTCCAGAGTTCAGACTCTGGTATTGCATAAAAATTTCCAAGAGGCACCTCCTGGTCTTTCATACAAAATGCCAAGGGTCGCGCCTAGTCTTCCTGTAATACATAAACCAAATGGGTTGAGTTTGGTTCCTCCGACCCATAGTATAATGAGGAGACTAGCCTCGACAACTGAACCCACGAATAAATCTCTGACTGTTGATCCGCTAGAATCCCCGCGCTTAAAAAGCTTCCCCACAAGATGATGATTTTGGATCCAAAGCCTCTCCACCAAGACAAACAACTTCAAGCTTCTTTTCTTTCCATCCGAAGGGCAAAATGTGCACCAAAGCCTTCCAATAGCTCAAGAACACCACCAAGAGGCTACAAGGTCGATTTAGGGTTTTTAGGGTTTGGAGGCTATCTTAGAAATGAACCAAAGGGACTAACATAAAGCTTATATAGGGTACATCACTATAAATTAGGGTTTCACACTAACCCTCGTACGCCCAGCGTACGAGGACTTGCACCCAGATCCCAACCTTGCAATATGCTAAGCGTACTCCTCATTATGCATGGCGTAACTCCCTTCGCATAAGTACGCCCCGCTTACTCCCTTGGTACACACCGCGTACTAGGGTCTTCACTCAAACCCTAACTTATTCTGAAGGCCATAACTTCTTTGATATAACTCTGATTCCGACCATCCTTATATCCATGAAAAGGTATCGAGAAGCTCTGCACTTTTATCAACTCATACTTGACATAAAGTTCCCCGAACACAAAATCCAATTTCCATAAAAGTCCGCTGCCATTTTACCAAAATACCCCATGGCTCCAAAACCAATTTCGAATTCCCGAAACATCTTCATTCCATCACCCACGCCCAAATGGGTAACAATTCGAAACATAGCGTTACAACTCAAGACTACCGAGTTGATTCAGCAGGTTTGGGGTAGACTTCAGACAGATCAAAGTCGGCAGAAGATCTATGCCGACAAGCATCAATCCGACTTAGAGTTTCAGCTTGGGGATATGGTTCTCCAGAATGTGTCACCTTGGAAAGGTGTCATACGATTCAGGAAGCGGGGAAAGCTGGGCCCCAGGTATATTGGTATTTTAAGGGTCTTAGCTTCGGAAGTGTTTGGTTGATGATTTTGTAATGGTTCTATTGGTGGATATTCAGGTGGATGACCGCCTGAACTACATTGAGAGACGGGTAGCGATCCACAACAGGAAGAATAAAACCTTGAGGAACAAGGTTATTGAGTTGGTAAAGGTGCAATGGCATCACAAGACGGGTTTAGAATGGACGTTGGAGTTGGATGACGAGATGAGGGAGCATTACCTCAATTTATTTCTCGAAGCGGACTTCGAGGATGAAGTCTGATTCCAGTGGGGAAGAATTGTAGCGCCCAAGTCGCCAGGTATGAATTAATCTATTATTCAATTTAATTCATTTTTTAAATGTGGTGATGGGTTCGTGAGTACGTTGGGAATACATTAGGTATGCACGATGTACTCCTTGCATGCGCGTCATCAGGGTGATCCCGACGTACGCTGGGCGTATTCAAGCCAGGGGCAAACCCTAATTTTTAGGGTTTGCACCCTATTTAAAATCCTTAGGTTCTTCAAGTGCATCATCCTTTCAGCCTCCATTTCCTTTGAGTGCTAATCTTGAAACCTTATATATCTTGAGTGCATTTTGAGCTTACATAGAGTTGTTGGGGTGTTCTTTTGTGGTTTTGAAGAAGAAGGAAACTTGAGGAGAAGCAAAGGAAAGGAAGAAGCTTGTAGATCCCGAGTTTGTGCATCATTTCTAGCCCATTGGAGGTATAAAGTCTAAAACTTGCTCACTCTAAATTTAGATCTAGGTTTAGGGAAGATTTTAGCATCTTTTGGTCCCATAAATTGGCCTTTTGGAGTAGGGGATACTACAGGCCATTTGAGTTGTCCTTTTGGACACTTGGGAGTGTATGAAGTTATACAAATTTTATCTTAAAGGTTAAGACTCAACCATGCATGATTTGATGACCACCTAAGAGAGTTAGAGGGCTTAATTCATTGTTTGATTCCCAATAGGCATGAAAGAGCATAAAGTTTGCAAATTTATGGCTTAAGGCACTTTTATGAGCTTGGATCTAAGTTTTGGACGTTAAAGATGAATGGATGAAGACATGGGAGCAAGTATGCGCTAACTGAACAGTACGTCAGGCGTACTCTAGAGTACGCTGCGCGTACTGGGTCAGTGCCCCGATTCCGGATCATCAGTGTACGTCGGGCGTACGCGCCATGTACGTCGCACATACTCAGTCTGTGGGCTTATTGGATTTTTGGACTCGAGTTTTGTTGAGCTTTGACTTGTTTAGGGTTGGGCCTCAGGTCCAGCTGTTGTAGCTAGACATTTTTGGGCTTTAGGCCACTTTGGGTGCTCTTGGGCCATATTGGGCATTAAAGGCCTTGTAGTTGGGCTTGAAATGCCTTTTTGGACTAGTCGGACATAGGCCTTAGTGAGTCAGGCCCAATGATTCAAGGTTCAAGCAACCCTTTATGCTTTTAAGACAAGAATTAGGGTTTGGACCCTCGGGTGAGAATAATGGCCTAATTTCTAATTAGGGTTTTATGCTTGTGCCTTAGGGAGAGGATTTCGTGAGTCATCCGTTGAGTGTGATTTGATACCTTCAGTCTGAGGTGAGTTTCCTTCGTTGTATCTGTGGGTCGAAGGCACCAATGTCGGCCCACTAGTTTATGTTGTAGTATGATGGTTGACTTCATGACAACTGTCAGTTATGCCTGTGTTTGTTTGATAACTCTGTGATTCTTTGTTATGATATTATATTGTAGTGGTAGGGGTGAAATAGACCCAATATCCGATTGAAATAGACTGAAGTGGATTGCAAGCACCCAGATATGCTTGACACTATCCGGTTGAAATAGATCGAAGGGGATTACAAGCACCCATATATGCTTGACTGTATCCGGTTGAAACAGACCGAAGGGGATTGCAAGCACCCAAATATGCTTGGCTGTATGGTTGTATGGTATGAGGTATTTTGGGGGAACTCATTAAGCTTTGTGCTTATCCTTTTCAGTTTATGTTTCAAGTACTTCCAGTTCGAAGGGGAAGGGCACGACCTGATCGCGCCGCATCACCCTATGGTTTCCGCAATTTGAGATTTTGGGAATTTGTACTCTGATAACATGTTGCTATGATACACCTTTGACTATTTTGATATTAGTATCGTATGTTTTGAATGAATTTAAAAACAAAATTTTATCTGTATTTCTGGGTTGTTACAAAATATGTTCCTTTCATGGGAACATATAATCGTGTCCTCTCTGAGGAACCTATAACTCGAGGACTATAAATTTGTCCATAACATAAAATCATAATAGTGAAAACACACAAATAGTAAGCATTCCAGATAAATAACTTGATTTCATATTTCACATAAAATCATTTACTTTGCTATTTATCCAGAAATTCCACATGTACTTGCTTAGCTAGTTCGTGGAGACTAGCTACTTTCATGACTTCAAGCTCAATACTACTTTCCAACTTATTTCCTTCCTAAAATCTTATGTCGTTCTATAACCATATTCTCGAAATCAGTGTTGTTACATACTTCCTTTATCTACGAGTCATTGCTTTGAAAGTTCTGAAATTCAGTTGGAGAAATTTAGCACTTTAGGCTATTTATACTTGGTTGTGCTACGTGCCTACGCGTCGATTAATGTGATTTCTCAACCTTTAAAACTTTTATAAATATGGAATTCCATTAAGTGAAAATATATTTTTCTAGAAATTTCGCCACTCTTTCTGAATATTTGATTGAGTTGTGTGATTGAAAATAATAAACACTTCTTCTATTTATAATAAAATTGTGAACCACAATTCAATGTATCAATTCTTAGTCACTTCCCAAAAACACCCATGTATACTTTATAACTACTTGAAGGTGTACGAACTTTATTATATGCCTAACACGTATCACTAAAAATTAACACTTATACGCCTTAGTAAATTGAATCTACAAATGATTTAAATGATCAACATGTAACATCTTATCCAATTCATTTAAACTATAGTTACGTCTGTGGTCTCTCATCTCTTTCTTCTTCAACACAATATACTTTTCATATTATACTAATGGTCCATTAACTATTTTCTAATAAAAACAACATACCCCTTATTTTTATATAATAAAAATCTTATCATATAATATTATTAAATCTATAATAAATATTATTTTACGACATATTAAATAACCGACAACTAATGTCGTAAAATATAAGTGATAATTATTTTTGAAAAACAGAAGTTACATCTCGAAAATATATCAAATACACATATGTGTATTTATGTTATATAAGTTAGTAAATAAATAAACTAGTTTCATTATTTTCCTTTAAATAATTAGGATATAATACTATTTTGGGGGTAAATACCACAAAATTTTGGTAATGTTATATTTATTTCATTAATAAATCCCAATTATGTATCGTAAAAATATTACATATTTTATTTGGCTCGTAAATCATTTAAACCCATATATAGCTATTTTTCGGATGTTACGTATACTGTCTCCCACGTCTATTCGTACTTGTCCCGATAGTTTTCCTAAACGAGCACATGATACTAGTCTTCCTAGACTCTACATCTAGGATTCTTCCCACCCTCGCTCTCATACCACTAGAAATATCTGCTAAAGTCGATAGTTTCCTCATGAATGCAAGTCCTATATACTCAAGGATGAGATAGACATTCGGATGGATGTCTCTACCCTAAGGCCTTTATCAAACAAAAACATGCAATAAGGCTGAATAAAAAATTCTAAGGCTATCTAATTCTAATTATGGGCAACTATAAAGCATTCACTTAACAATTAGTTAACATTAGCATGAATTTCAAAAAACACATACCAAGTAAACTCTAAGGCAACAATACATATTAAAGATCAAAGAAATTCTATCATGTTATTACTAAAAAGATCATTATCATATACTCTAGCATTCATTTCTAACAATTCACATATCAACAAATATAACAAATATGAATATTTTTTGGAATCACTTTCCCTTCTGGGCTACAGCTGATTGTACGCACCACATCTCTCCTCTTTTATTTCTATTTTTTTCAAAAAAGTTTGTATAAATTCACAGAGCCTAGTTTGAGTTTGGAATCACACGAATGTTCATCTAAATCCCTCAAACTAAGGCTCTGATACCAACTTCTAATGCCCTATATTTCAAACGAAAATTTTTATTTTTAGAATAACATATAATGTCAAACTGTGTTCCCAAAAATAATATAAAATCCCTTTTGTTCAATCATTGTAAAAGATAATTTTCTAAACAGAGTAGTATCATAAAATCAACGGAAGTCTAATTCATAAATCAAGAATGGTGCACGTGGGGGATGGTCAAGTTGGGCCCTTCTTCCTTGTTGGAGCATGAAAATGCTCTATAATGATGAGTGATTTATTAGGTTAGAATATTCCCTTGTATAAGAGTATATTCCTTCCACCAGTATATAAAGTGGAGGTGAGTGGTCATTTTATGTATGAGTGCACTATGTAGAATTTAGAGAGAGAGAGAGAGAGTGTTTGGTTGGGGATTCTCCATAGCCATGTGAGTTGTTCATGTAACATTTGATATCTCTCTATCTATCCATTATCAGTTTTACTCATATATTATGTTCATCATTGTTCATACGATTATCTTCTTGATATTATCTTTCTGCACCAATACAATTGACAAAATAGGAACCTACAAGTAGTATCAGAGCGAGACCTTGAAGATCTAACTGGTTATTTCAAGCGAACGATCCTGATTGTTTTATTATCTTGAAGATTTTCGTCATTTGTAACATCCATAGATTTCATAAAAATTTAAACTTTTGAAAACATCCAAAATCCATTAGTTATTACAAAATGTTTTCAAAATAGTTTCATGTCAGAGAATCCCAGAAATCAAAATCATAGAATGTGAGGAAGTGCACGATCAAGCTTTCGCCTTCCCGCGATCATCCGAAGTACCTGAAAAAAATCCAAATTGTAAGCCAGAAGCTTAGTGAGTTCCCCCAAAATACCAACGTCATACAAACCAGAACAATATCATAACAAACATGTAACACCTGTTCCAGGTATTAATTTAATTTTCAAAAATTTTAGTGTTTTGGTGCTGGGACTCAACGAGTTAGGAGCCCCGACTCGTCGAGTGGAGGCTATCAAGAAGACGCGGAAGTTGGGTCCTACTCGACGAGTCGGAAGGCCCGACTCGACGAGAATGAGCTGTAAAGAGAAACCCTAATTTTTAGGGTTTGCACCCTATATAATCTCCTTAAGGACCTTGAGGCTGACCTTCCATCAGACTCCAAACCCTAAAACGTCAGTGCTAAACCCTAATCCCCATTCTCTTCCATTTTGTAAGCTAAGAGTGATTTGTGGAGCGTAAGAAGAAGGAGATAGTGAGAAGAAGGAGGAGATCCAGCAAACCAATCCCTCACTCTTGAGCTTGATCATCTTGTGGACTATTGTAAGTCTTCAAGAAACGATTTTTATCTTAGAATATCACTAGATCTTGAGTTTACTCTTCATTTCCTATCATTCTTGTTGATTGCATGCATGGGGTTCATAAAGTTTGCAACTTTATGAATCTCCAGGACAAAATAGTCCCAAGGTGGGCTAGATCTAGTTTTTGGTCAAGCAAGGATGCTATGCAAGGATTTTAGTGTATATTTCCCCTTTTTGGCCATTTTGGCTTAAAGACATGCTTTGGATATGTATATCCATAAAGCCTCCATCTTTAGAACATTTTGAGGACTGGAAACTCTTCTGGAAAGGAGGGATTCCAGATCCCTAGAGTTTTAGACCACATGGCAAAGATTTTGAGCTTTCCAACCTTTGATAAGGGCCTTAGAGAATTCGGAGTGGTTCTAGAAGGTAAAGTTGGAAACTTTATCCTTCTAGACATCCTAGCGTTTCAGATCTAAGCTACGGAGTCCCTGTATTCAGTGTATCATCATAAGAAGCAAACAGGGAGGGGGACTCGATGAGTTGCCCTGGAAACTCGACGAGTCGGGTAGGGTTTACCCTTTTTCAGGACTCTAAGGAAGTGCAATAGAGGATTAAGGTTTTCGGTCTTCATGACTTTTTGGTCTCTTGGATATTGAGGAACTCGGCGAGTTCCATAGGGAACTCGGCGAGTTGACAAACTACTCAGGAAACTTGACAAGTTTTTAGATGCACTCGACGAGTTGAGGTCAACATGGACTGTTGACCTTGATTGTTGATCTTGACTTTGACCAGGGTTGACTTTAAGGGCAATTATAGGATTATAACAAGTTAAACACACAATCATTATAGGCGGTTGAGTTGGAGCAGCACGTGGGACATATCTGATTCTTGCTTGTCAGTTCAGCATTCGAGAGGTGAGTCTTCTCACCATACCAATGGGTCTAAGGAACCAAGGCCGACCCATTTTATGTTATGTGGATTGTTGATTGATTATGCATTATGTTGGTATGACACTTACATGGGAGGCCACATGGGGGTTCCCGTGGCATTTGGTATAAGACATTGGAGGGTTTTCGTGGCATCCTAGTATATCTGCATGTATAGTTACATTATGTCTTGTTTGGTAATAAAGACCTTGTGGGGGTTCCCAAGGCAGGAAGACCTTGTGGGGGTTCCCAAGGCAGGAAGACCATGTGGGGGTTCCCATGGAAGATAGTAAAGACCACATGGGGGTTCCCGTGGCACTAGGTGTAAGACCCTGGATGGTTTACATGGCTTCCTTATATGTTGTATGCATGGCTTATGTGATATGTGTAGCCTTATTGCTAACTTGATATGTGTTATGTGGATTGTGTGTGGGGTATGCTCTGGGGGACTCACTAAGCATTAGCTTACAATTTGTGGATTTTTTTTCAGGTACATCTGAGCCCAAGGGCAAGGGCAAGGCTTGATGGCGCGACGTGTCACTCTATCAGGCATTTTTACGGGACACTCTCATGTTTTGAAATAAAATTGTAATTGATATGATTTTTGAAAACAAATGTATTTGGAATCCGTGGTTTATGGGAATGTGTTTTGACTAATAAATAATGAAAATTTTCTTTTGACAAATTGGGTCGTTACAAAACAACATGCATATAGAGTCTTCAGTATGACTGTACCGCTCTTACCGGGCCTTCAGTCTATCTGGCCCACTCTCAGAACCTTCAACATGTCTGGTCCGCCCTACCGGGCCTTCACCCTCTCTAGACCGTTCTCAAAACCTTCAGGGTGTCTTGTCCGCCCTACCAGGCCTTCATCCTATCTGGACCGTTCTCCGGGCCTTCGACCTGAGTGGTACACCCCGATGGGCCTTCAGTCTATCCGGGCCGCCTTGGGTCTGTTGGCCTAGAGCACAAAGCAGGACCACCTCAACCCACCCGCAAACACAATCAACACATAGATATCAAACGCTAGCTAGCATGTATAGACAGTCATACAGATCTAACAGATCACTAGTCATAGCATCATCCTATATACCAGGATACAAATCTAACAGATCACTAAACATAGCATCATCCTATATACCAGGATACAGATCTAACAGATCACTAAACGTATCATCATCCTATATACCATGATAAAGATCTAACAGATCACTAAACATAGCATCATCCTATAACCAGGATACAATCCAAAAAGGGACGGCCTTGGTGCCTTAGACCCTATTGATATAGTGAGAAGAACTCACCTCACAAGTAGTGCTGAACCGATAAAATCGAATCCCAACTCACAGCTCTGAACTCAACTGCCTGTAACCACCATATGACTAATTCCATTAAAATCCCAAATTACCAAAATACCCTCAGAAGTCAAACTTGGTCAACCATGGTCAAAGTCAAAGTCAACAGTCAAGGTCAACAGTCCATGTTGACCCAACTCTTCGAGTGCATCTACTGACTCGTCGAGTTCCTTCATATCTCAGAAGACCGTGAAAATCTCGAGATAACTCGCTAAGTTACAAGAGCAACTCATCGATTTCTTCAGTGTTTAGAAAACCGGGAAAACCCTAGCCAACTTGCCGAGTTATCTCACCAACTCACCGAGTTTACTTAGTATGCAGAAAGCGGGAAAACCTGACCCAACTCATCGAGTTGTTAGGGAAACTCGTCGAGTTTTCCTGTCTTAACATATTTAGCCCCTTCCAGTTGAATCTAAAGCCCCAAACTATAGATCTGGTCCCCTAGGGTTGAGATATCACGTAAAGTTGCTAACTTTACGTCAATGCATGGCATCAAAGGGCTAGAACACTCCATTAAAGATTTATTAGGGGACTTAGTGCATGAAGGAGATCTAGATCTAGTTAAAGCTTGGAACTTTTGTCTCAATGAGGCCACAAAGCTCCTAGATCTGAAACTATGACCTCATGCAATGACCAATCCATGGAATGGTCCAAAATGGGCCAAAAATGCCCCTAAACTTCCATAGGAGGAGATCTAAGAAATAAGAGGTCAAGGTATAGACTTTATACCTCCAAATGGTTGCAAGAACACAGAGAATCCCGGATCTAAAGCTCCTCCCTTTACTATGCACCACTAACCTTCCAACTTCTTCAAGAAAAGCACCAAGAACACTCTTAAAACTCACACACACTCAAAATGGAGAGGGAAATCACTATTAGGGTTTCTATGGGCTGAGGGAACGGTAAGGGAGGCTGCAAACGAGAGTGAAGGCCTTAAATGGGGTGAAAACCCTAAAAATTTGGGTTTTCATATTCAGCCTTCAACTCATCGAGTTAGGGCTTTCCAACTCGTCGAGTAGGTCTTGAAAAAGATGCGGCCATTAAAACTCAACACGACGAGTTGGTGCCTCCCAACTCGTCGAGTTGCTCTAGGGAAATACATATAAAGCTTAAAATTCATTCCTGAAAATTGGGATGTTACAACTCTCCCCACTTAAATTCGATTTCGTCCTCGAAATCATCCCTTGCCATCCTTGGCATGCCCGATATCCTGAGGGGCTCTCCATAACTTGAACTCACAATGACCTTCCCAAGACGATCAAACCTAGTAGAAAATTTACACCTCGGAGAAACCCAATCAATAATTCCACGTAGTGACCAATCCCAGTTCACCTGAAATCTAAAGCCCGGAATCTCGAAACCGGTCTGACTCCCTGACAGACCGCTCATACTGAACCATTGTTAATTTCATTCCATTTATCCCTTAAACTGACTATCCAACTTCTGATAATTTAAGGTTCCCACCAGAAAACGGAATCACATGTCACATGCTGTTGCGACAATTCAATGTCTCCTTTAAATCCCGAACCAACATGCACATCACTGTTAGCTCATAAGCACGAACACTCGTGCCTGGCCGGATCAGCCCCGGGCTGGAATGTCATCATGTCAGGTCCAATCAACCATCGACTTGGAATACCCAGGGTTTGTCGGCCTACCACCTCAACCCTACCGTTCCTCCTGAGCCTCCGTGCCTACGATTTACCGTCAGGCCGCACCGGGTGTCTTGGCCTACTACAACAAGCGGGACCGCCTCAACCCAACCAAACACAATATGTCGTCAACTAGACAATCAGGATCAAGTATGCACATAATACCGACCAACAGCTGTAACAACCCAAAATATGTTTCATCAACCATGTAATCCCAAATACAATTGTTTTCAAATACATAACATCAACAGTTTTTATTTTAAAACATCAGAGTGTCCCATGATAACAACTGAGAGAGAGTACGCGTCACGCCATCAAACCTTGCCCTTGCCCTTGGGCTCGGATGTACCTGAAACAAATCCAAAAACTGTAAGCTAATGCTTAGTGAGTTCCCCAGAGCATACCCCACACACAATCCACATAACACATAATATATTAGCTATAAAAGCTACATATATACTACATAAGCCATGCATACAACAAATAAGTTTGTTGTGGGCTCGTCCCCAGGGTCTTACTCCAGGATGCCATGGGATCCCTACATGGTATTACACCTAAGTGCCATGGGTTCCCCCATGGTCTTCGATAGGAAATCCATGGGCTCTCCACATGGTCTTACATCCAAGTGTCATGAGCTCTCTCATGGTCTTCCACACATACATACCATATACCACTAGCATGCTTCCTACCTCAACAATTTAACATACCACATAATACAACTACAACTAGGATGCCACATATCATAAAATGGTTCGACCTTGGTGCCTTAGACCCATTGGTATGGTAAGGAGACTCACCTCTCACGAATGTTGTGCTTACAAGATAAGATCCAATAAGTCCTAACGCACAGCTCCAACTCAATTCCCTATAAGCATCATAAGATTAATTTGTCAAAATCCCAAAATTACTCTCAAGGTCAACCCTAGTCAAAGTCAAGGTCAACAGTCCATGTTGACCCCAACTCGTCGAGTGCATCTAGCAACTCGTCGAGTTCCTGCAGAATCCAGAAAACCTGAACAAACCCTAGCCAACTCGCCGAGTTGTTTCATCAACTCGACGAGTTCACTTGATATCCAGTAGACGGGGAAACCCAATCCGACTCGTCGAGTTTTCCAGGGCAGCTCGTCGATTCCCCTTCCCTGTCTGCTTATTATGACGCTACACGGAATGCAGGGACTCCAGGGCTTAGATCTGAAACCCAAAGGTGTCTAGAAGGATAAAGTTTCCAACTTTATCCTCTAGAACCACTCCGAATGCTCTAAGGCCCTTAACAAAGGTTGGAAAGCTCAAAACCTTTGCCATGTCGTCCAAGGCTCTAGCGATCTAGAATCCCTCATTTGGAGAAGAGTTTCTAGTCCCCAAAACGTTCCAAAGATGGAGGATTTATGGACATGCATGTCCAAAGCATGTCTTTAAGTCAAAATGGGCCAAAAAGGGGAAATACACTCTAAAAACCTTTGCATGGCATCCTTGCTTGACCAAAAGCTAGATCTAGCCCACCTTGGGGCCATTTTGCCCTGGAGATCCATAAAGTTGCAAACTTTATGAACCCCATGCATGCAATCAACAAGAATGATAGTAAATGAAGAGTAAACTCAAGATCTCGCCATATTCTAAGATAAAAAATTGAATCCTGAAGACTTACTGCAGTCCACAAGATGGTCAAGCTCAAGAGTGAGGGATTGGTTTGCTGGATTTTCTCACTATCTCCTTCTTCTTAAGCTCCACAAGTCACTCTAGCTCACAAAATGAAAGAGAATGGGGATTAGGGTTTAGCACAGGCAATCTTAGGGTTTGGAGGCTGATGGAAGGTCAGCCTCAAGGTTCTTAAGGAGATTATATAGGGTGCAAAGCCTAAAATTAGGGTTTTTCCTTTACAGCACCTACTCGTCGAGTAGGTTTTAGATCCCGCGTCCTTCAAATGTTCTCTACTCGACGAGTCGGAGCTCCCAACTCGTTGAGTCCCAGCACCAAAACCTAAAACTTAGAAAATTAAATAATACCTAGAACAGGTGTTACAAATCTCTCCCACTTGTACTAGACTTCGTCCTCGAAGTCTGCCGACCCAAATAAGTCCGGGTAGTGGTCTCGCATATCATCCTCCGGCTCCCATGTCCATTCGGAGCCCCTTCGGTGCTACCATTGCACCTTTACCAGCTTCACTTCCTTGTTCCGAAGAACCTTGGTCTTCCTGTCTAGAATCGCAACATGCCTCTCAATGTAGTTCATGCTCTCATCCACCTGAATGTCGTCTAGAGAGACAACGGCGGCCTCGTCTGTGACACACTTTCGAAGTTGTGACACATGGAAGGTGTTGTGAATCTGGCTAAGCTCATCCGGAAAATCCAAGTGATAGGCCTCCTTGCCTACCCGGGCCGTGATCCTAAACGGTCCAATATATCGGGGCCCTAGCTTGCCCCTCTTCTGAAATCTAATGACTCTCTTCCATGGCGACACCTTTAGTAGCACAAAGTCCCCCACCTGGAACTCAAGATCCGATCGCCGCTGGTCAGCATAACTTTTCTGACGACTCTGTGCGACCCGCAGCCGTTCACGTACCTGCTTAATCAGCCTGATAGTCTTGAGCACTACCTCAGTGCTCCTCATGACCCGGTGTCCAACCTCGACCCAACAAACCGGGGTCCTGCATCTCCTACCATACAACATATCAAATGGAGGTCGGTTGATACTAGTATGGTAACTGTTACTGTACGAAACTCTGCCAGTGGAAGGTATGTATCCCAACTCCCTCCAAAATCCAACACACATGCTCATAGCGTCTCCTCCAGTGTCTAGATCGTCCTCTCTTTCTGGCCATCTGTCTAGGGGTGGTATGCCGCACTAAAATGCAGCAGAGTGCCCAGTTCCCCGTGGAACTTCTTCCAGAATCTAGATGTAAACCGAACATCCCTGTCAGAGACTACCGACACTGGCACCCCGTGTCTAGCCACTACCTCTCGCTCATAAATATCCGCCAACTTCTCAGCGAATATACTCTCAGAGATCGGAATGAAGTGGGCACTCTTCGTCAGTCTGTCTACGATCACCCATATGGCGTCCACACCCCTCGCCATACTCGGTAACTTCATAATGAAGTCCATAGTGATCTCTTCCCACTTCCATATAGGAATGGGTAGCGGCTGAACCTTTTCATGAGGCCGCTGATGCTCGGCCTTGACCTTCCTGCAGGTCAAGCACCGCTCCACAGACTAGGCGATCTCTCGCTTCATGCAGGGCCACCAGTAACTCAGTCTCAAATCTCTATAAATTTTTCTAGCCACAGGATGTATAGAGAACTTGGACTTATGCGCCTCCTCCAATATCTTCTGCCTCAGTCCTCCAGTCACCGGTACCCATACCCGGCCACACTGTGTCAAAAAGCCACGACCATCCTTAACAAACAAAGGATACTGCCCCCGAATCCACTTTATCTTCCAATTCTCCTTTTTCACCCCCTCGACCCGAGCCTCCTTGATCATATCCAACAATGGAGAGATCACAGTCATCCTAAAACAAACGTTCCCAATTGGGGAACCTGCCGCCTTGTGGCTTAAAGCATCGGCCACCATGTTGGCCTTCCCGGGATGGTATAGGATCTCACAATCATAGTCCTTCAGCACGTCCAACCACCTCCTTTGTCTCATGTTGAGGTTTTGTTGATCCATCAAATACTTCAAACTCTTGTGATCAGTATAGATGGTACACCGCACTCCATACAAGTAGTGCCTCCAAATCTTGAGGGAAAACACCACTGCCCCTAATTCCAGGTCGTGAGTGGGGTAATTCGCCTCATGAGGCTTCAACTGCCTCGATGCGTACACTATCACATGCCCTATCTGCATCAGTACCACGCCTAACCCTGAAATCGATGCGTCACAGTACACCACCAAATCATCTAACCCCTCGGGTAGTACTAGCATCGGAGCCTCGCAAAACCTTCGTCTCAGGGTCTCAAAAGCCATCTGCTGATCCGTACCCCATCGAAATGTCACATTCTTCTTGGTCAAGCGGGTCAAGGGCACAACAATCTTGGAGAAATCCTGGATGACTCTTCGATAATAGCCCGCTATACCCAAGAAGCTACGGATCTCAGAAGCATTCTTCGGTACTTCCCACCAAATCACTGCCTCAACCTTGGCTTGATCAACCGAAATATCCTCCTGGTTGATGATGTGCCCCAAAAATCACAGCCAAAAATCGCAGCCAAAAATCACACTTGGAGAACTTCGCATACAACCTATCGACCCTCAGGGTCTCCAATACCTCCCTCAGATGCTACTCCTTGGTCTTAGAATAGACCAGGATATCATCAATAAAAACGATCACCGACCGATCCAACATCGGTCTACACACCTGTTCATGAGATCCATGAACGTTGCTGGGGCATTGGTGAGCCCAAATGGCATCACCACAAACTCATAATGTCCATACCGAGTCCTAAAAGTTTTCTTTGGTATGTCCGCATCTCGAATCATCATCTGATGGTATCCTGACAGTAGATCAATCTTGGAAAACCAAGACGCGCCCTATAGCTGATCGAACAAATCATCGATCCTCAAGCGGATAACGATTCTTTACCGTTAGTTTGTTCAGTTCCTGATAATCAATGCACATCCTGTGTGACCCATCCTTCTTTTTCACAAACAGGATTGGAGTTCCCCATGGGGAACTGCTCGGACGGATGAAACCTCGGTCTAGCAGCTCTTGAAGCTGCGTAGATAGCTCCTGCATCTCGGGCGGTGCTAGCTGGTACGGTGCCTTCGCTATCGGAGTGGCACCCGGCTCCAAATCGATTCGAAACTCCACCTGCCTCTCCGGAGGCACCGCTAGTAACGCTTTGGGAAAGACGTCCATAAATTCATGTACAACCGGAACACTGACCACATCTGTCGTGGTCTCAACCCTCGTATCCGAAATATAAGCCAAAAATCTCGTACATCCCTGCTGTAGAAATCTCCTAGCCCGCGCAGCTGAACAGAAGGTTGGCCCCTGCGAGGCCCTCTCACCATGTATAACCAGTTCTCCCCCACTTGGGGTTCGAACCCTCACTAACTGGCACTCGCAAGCGATCATGGCCCCATTGGCCTCCAACCAGTCCATCCCGACAATCACCTTCAGTCCCCGCAATATTATCGGAACTAAATCAACACAAAACCTCCCTCCAAGCACATTCAGAACACAGTCCCGTTACACCCTCGCAGGACTCACTGTGTGGTCATCTGCAATCTCCACCTCGAGTGGGGAATCCAAAGTTCCCGGCGCATCCGAAAACTTCTTGCTTAGCGCAAGAGACACGAATAATCGGGTAGCTCCCGAATCGAACAAAACAAGAGTCGACATACCATTGACCAAAAAGGTCTCTATATAAGCACATTGTATACATAAGCAATGCAAATAAATATAGAGTAGAGAAGAAGAAATACATACCAGCCACGACGTTTCGCTCTGCCCGAGCCTCCTCAGTAGTCAACTGAAAGGCGCGGCTCCTCACCGCTGGAGCATCCGCCTTAGCAGGGCGGCCATCTGTGATCCTCAGTGTGGCGGGCGCATGCACCGCCACTGCTCCACTCCCTCCCTGCAACTTCGAACAATCGGCCCGTTATGGCTGCTCTGGTTGCAGTGAAAACAATTCAAGCCCTTCTTGGGGCAATCCCTAATCACATGGCCCGATTGGCCACAAGCATAGCATCCCGAGCCTGCCACCCGACAAGCCCTACTGTGCGGTTTACCGCACATGGCACACCGGCCACGGCCCTGTTGGACCCTGCTGGAAGGATCCGAGGTCTTAGGCTTTTTAGCATGACCCACTGCTGCATGTACCTGCTCAGGCTTCCGCTTGGTGCGGAAGTCCAACTCTATTTCCCATTCGATGGCCTTCTCCACCATCTCGTTCACGGTTTTGCACCCTATAAAGCTCACAAACTACGGGATCTCATCCTTCAGCATGGAATGATATCTTGCTCGCCTCATATCCTCATCCGCAGTGTACTGTGGGATCAACAAAGCTCGTTCCTGAAACTTGGCGGTGATCTCCACCACAGTCTAGGTGGTCTGCTGAAGGTCATGAAACTTGTGAAAACCAGTCAAACTTAACTAGTACTTGTATGTTAAAAAGTTATTCTATGTATAAAAATGTGCATTTGTATGTCAAAAATTCAAGTGTCTCGAAGACTCTATGTGTTAACAATGTAAAAACCCTAAAAAGGGAGTTAAACGCATCAAAACACGACTAAGGACCCTTTCAGGGACTTAAAACGATCATTAACGAAGCATAACGGGGTTCACGAACCTTGCATTTGCGAGATTATGCGATAATAATGGCTAAGGTTAAATCTCTCCCAAATCTCTCCAAGTATGGGAAATCTCTCACAAATCTCTCTAAGTATGTGAAATCTCTCCCACATCTCTCCAAGTATGTGAAATCTCTCCCAAATCTCTCCAAGAATGTGAAATCTCTCCAAGTATGTGAAATCCCTCCCAAATCTCTCCAAGTATGTGAAATCTCTCCCAAATCTCTCCAAGTATGTGAAATCTCTCCAAGTATGTGAAATCTCTCCAAGTATGTGAAATCTCTCCCAAATCTCTCCAAGTATGTGAAATCTCTCCCAAATCTCTCCCAAAATCTCTCTCAAACTTTTTATGGTCATCCGGGTCATCCTGACCCTTAACTTGGTCAAAAATCACGCAAAACGGAAAGACTTCTCGAAAAACAGCCATATAGAGCCGAAACTCCTCTTAGGAACAGAAACTCATCTTAGGAACCGAAACTCCTCTTAGGAGCCGAAAGTGTCAGAACCGAACTTGTCAAAGGTCATCTCGGACCGAAGCTCAGCAGCGAGGACCGAACCTCGCCCCCCCCCCCCCATGCGAGACCTCGGACTTCGGCTTCCCCCTTCGGACCCTCGGACCTTCGGCCTACTCTCGGTTCTTCTTTTCCCTACTCTCGGTTCCTAGCTCCTTATAGCCGAACCTCGCAGGTTCGGTTCCTAATGCCGGTTTTTGACTACTTTCGTCTCCTAAACCCATTTTTGACGAGATTTTTTTTCACCAAATTCATATTTTTATCATTTTTAACCCCCAGAACTATTATTTTAATTATTCTTCAAGGATTTATTAATTAAAAATCATTATTTTACATTAGGAAGAGTATCTTACACCACAAGTGGGTCAAGTGTGCCTACTTGCCTCCTATGTGTCACTTTCTCATTGGTCCAACCTTATCCACATCACACAAACCAAGGCAAACATCCCTTCACCTTATCCACTTGCTCCAGCAACCCTCCATATAAGGAAATGCCTGGGATTTTCCTTGATCATTTGCTTCACCATCAAACATTATACACTTCTTAAACAATCAAGAGGGCCTCTTTTCTCTCAACTTTCAGCCACACTTTTGATGTATTCTTAAGTCATTTATTCACTTATTGGTAAGTATTTCCTTCTAACTCAAGTGTTATTACATGTTTTCATAACACTCTTGGATCATCGACTCATATCTTAACACGAAATCGTTCTTAGGAATCATCCAAACTCTCACGTGTTCATCAAATGTTCTTGACTTGATACTCCTCGCCTTCGACCTTCCAATCTTCCAAGAATCACTGAAGGTGAGTTCATACCCCTACATTTTCATGTTTTCTTCAGTTTTCAGGGGGGGAATACAAGTTAAAATACCAAAAAC
Source organism: Lactuca virosa (assembly GCF_052849685.1). Lineage (NCBI taxonomy): Eukaryota > Viridiplantae > Streptophyta > Magnoliopsida > Asterales > Asteraceae > Lactuca > Lactuca virosa. The sequence goes on along the minus strand of NC_136430.1, from coordinate 120,307,112 downwards.
TTAACTAAACTCAAACAACAGCTTTCATCATAAAAGTTGAGTCTTATTCACGGACTGTTTTGACTATCTTAAACTTAATATCTTTCAAAACTGTATATTATTCAAATAGTTCAGGTTCATACCTTTAAAATGACTACTTGCACATCTCCATACGATTTGTCTACGATTTATGGTGATTTTTACAAAACTGCCTATCATTTCAGAAACGAATTCAGCTAGTATGTGAATACGAATATTTTAACACACGTTAAAGACTTCCAAAAATCATAATAAAAATTATGAACAAACTAGACACATTTTATGAACTCTCAGAATTTACGGAATCAGTTTTCGACTTCATATGATTTTTCTATGATTTTTCTAAAACAGTGCTGAAAGGTTAAAAACTAGTCAACAGCTTATAACTTTCATAACACTTTGTAATATGTTGAGCAAAGTGTATAACATTAAGTTCTACATATTGAATGTATTTTTCTTGTTAGTTTATCATCATAAACTGAAATTTAGTCATTCATAAAAAGGATTCTTCATTCATTTCGAACACATATAATAAACTACATTAAGCATGTTTATGGATTTTTACTACATGAAAAAGGTTTTACTCTCAAAACAAAGAGGTTTTTCACATCGTAGTTGATAAACTATAATAGTAATAGTTTATGGATTCATAGCACTAATGTATTTTCATAAAAGGCGATTTCACTTCCTCCACGGAAGAGGTTTTAATATCAAACTATGTGTAAACTAGTTAACTTAGGTTGTGAGGCCATTCTCTCCCCGTACGTTCGAGTACGGGAACCCAATTCCTGTAAGTTATAACCAGAGTCTCTTGTAGGGAGAGCGTGATAATTGTGTATAGATCTATATTGGGATTGACACCCCACACCTCGCTGCTAGCTACAGCCGGACCGGCAGGTCTACGGGTGACAAGAGTCATAGTATCTTAACGTCTGAAAAACGTTGTGCAGGTTATTTCTCGTCATAGTATGGTTATAGCGACTCACATAGGTAGTTAACAATCTTTCAAGTTTACATGGAAAATTCTACTTCGAAAAGGGGTTTTACTTCTAAACTAAACGAGTTTATGTCGATTTAAACTTGTATGAATTGCTTTAAGTATGGTAAAATACTTGTTTATTCTCGGTCCTGGGATTTAGGGCTACATAACTTTTATAAAGAAAATATTGGATTTTCTTGGAAACATATTTTTATTAAAACTACATTTCATCTAGAATTGTTAGACTTCAGCTATAATTGCTAAGTGTATATGCTAGAGTTATATAAGAATCTAGTCAAAATCGACTTAGAATTGGTGGGCCCGCCTTATCTGCTGTTCCTTGTTTGGTTGTGGACCTCGGGCAGACCCATTATATTCAACGGTTTATTTAACTTAAATTTTATATAACTTATATATGCTGGGCGATTATAGGAGGAATCTATGGGTCTTTCTAGAGTTTATTATCGCATAACATAGGAGCATTCATTCCACACTTAACTAAGAAAATATTGGATTTTTTGGAGATCATACTCTATCGCTTTTACAAGGAAAACGGTTTCTTCCTCAAACAAAACTCTTATGAACTCACCAACTTAATTGTTGACACTTTTCAAAACTACTTGTATTCTCAGGAAATCAGTGAAACAAGAAAACTTCAGCATTTTGAGGATGGGACGTTAAATCGTCAACAGTTCATTTTGTCATCATAATGTAATTGATTTTGAAACATGTAAACATACACTATGGTGTAACCTTTTCAATTATATTTATGATGGTTGTATTTACTTTGAGCACTATTATACTCGTTGTTGTGATACTATACATGAAGTCCTCCACCCCCGGACGTTTCCGCCATCCTTGGTTTGGGGGTGTGACAGATTGGTATCAGAGGATTGTTTATAGTGAACTAAGTATATCGAACCACATAAGATATACAAACTATAAATGCATTGGGACTAAGGTCTCTGATTTAACATTTTTTTCAATTAACTATACTTTTAGAAATAAATAGTTTCTTGTTGAAAGTATACATGAATGCATACATACTAAGGTTAGCATCATACTAGAACAAAATAAAAGTTGTGATTGTTGAATGACACAAGTAGGCTTGGGGATGTATGGTCAGGTCTGGGAATGACATAGCCTGATCAACTATGTCTGACACAGAAGTGATTAGCATATGCCCAATAATGGTTGTGGCGTTGCAACAAGTCTAAAAACTTACCAACTGCATCTACAAACAAACATCGAAAACATAAGACAAACATTAAAAATACTATAGAAGTATTTTGTGATACTATAACCAACTTACGTGAAAACTAAAGACCCTTATTAGTGGGTCTATAATGACTAAGTGCATACGCCAAGGTTATACATAATTAACGATATTATAGACTCAGAATCTACGACTATTGCTCTACTTCCTGTTCCTTGTTTGGTTGTGGACTTAGAGTAGAGTCATTTATTCGAAGGTCTATTCTATCTCAGGTTATGTATAACCGGTATGCACTATGTGATTATAGACGTGACTAATAAGGATCACCCCCTATAAGTAATTATAGGATTAGACGTCTATTAACTATCTCTTGTACCCCTATTCTCGCACGAGCAACGTGATGGGTAAATCTTAACGCCCGTACAAAACCCACTTCTACCCACTACCATAACTCCGTCTCAGGGACTTTAGCAGAAACACTGAGAATAGTTCAGTAAAGTGCGAAATTTATTACGTGTGTATATAAATGGTAAGGATATAACCAAAGTATATCAATAAAAATTGGCATGCATTTTATTTCAGTGGGAGTTTACCACATATTTCACAACCTGTTATTACAAACAATTTGCTTATGGTAACTCTAAGATTACTTGATGTATACCTCAAGGTTATGTGTAATTAAGAGACGATCGGCTTAGAAATGGTAAGTCCGCCTTAGGTCCTGTTCCTTGTTTGGTTGTGGGCTTAGGGCAGAATCATTAAGTTTAACGGCCTATCGGACCTTAATTACACACAACTGGTATACATTGGGTGATCTTAGGGGTGGATCGGGCATGGAACAAATCACAAGATTACAATCGAGTCATTCCTACTAAATTCATAAGTTTATTTATATAGACCTCTGGTATGAATTGTTTTCCACACTCGAAAAATCGGGAAATGCCATACTTGAAAACTAATAACCTAGTTTTACGACGCCCGACTAATAACCAGTACTAAAAGACGTATACTCATTTTGTCTTTGAAATTCTATAACAGAAAGATGCCGACTCGAAGGTCTGTTAGACGCACTAACGGAACGCAAACAAATCCGCCACCACCACCTCCACCACCCCCTCAGTTCGACCCGATAATGTTCCAGGCTGACGTAACAGCCGCAGTAGCAGCTGCAATGTCCCAAATCAGCACCAATAATGCGGGTGGTGCGAGTAATGGTCCCACAAATTCTAACAACGGGGAAAGTCAGGGACGCTCGAGAGAGTGTACCTACAAAGACTTTACTAATACCAAACCCAAAACTTTCAATGGGAGCGGAGGTGTCATAGCATTACTTCAATGGTTCGAGAAAACCGAATCCGTCTTTGAAATATGTGCATGCCCTGAAGCAAACAAGGTCAAGTTTGCAGCATGCACATTCTCTGAAAGGGCACTCACCTGGTGGAATGGCCACGTCAAGACATTGACACTTCCGGTGGCTAACTCGATAACATGGGAAAATCTGAAAACCATGTTGATGAAGGAATACTGCCCAAGGGGTGAGATACAAAAGTTGGAAGAGGAACTTTGGGGTCTCAAAATGATAGGCTCTGACATCCTGTCTTATACCTCAAGGTTTAGTGATCTAGCCATACTGTGTCCAGGTATGGTTCCGTCGGAAAGCAAGAAGGTGGAAAGATACATATGGGGACTATCTTCCCAACTTCAAGGGAACATATTGGCCTCAAAGCCAACTACCTTTGACAGTGCCAAAGAACTGGCACAACAACTCATCGACCATCGTGCCAACCATGACACTACGACAAGCACCCCTGATCAAGCAAGAGGAGGAAACAACAAAAGGAAGTTCTGGGACAACAAGAAGGACCAACCAGCCCATGACTTCACTAAGAAGCAACAGATTGTTGTTGTTCATGCTGCCACAACCCACGCCACGCCAACACCCATAAATCGATACGCTGGAACCCTTCCGAAATGCAACGAGTGTAACTTCCATCACACTGGGGCTTGCCGAGAGATACATTGCAAAAATTGCAACAGAAAGGGGCACACTGTCCGTTCCTGTAAGGCACCAGCACGACCCATCAACCAGGTCCCTGGCACTGGAGTTAGCCCAGCCTGTTACAAGTGCGGCGAAACGGGACACTTTAAAAGGGACTGCCCAAGAGCACGAAATGTCGGTGATGGTGGAAGGGTGCTCGCGATCACTGCAGGAGAGACCACCCCGGAACCGCCCGTGAATATCAGTACGTGTTTCTAACATCGGCGTTTAAATTTTAAATTTCTTTTTATTACTAAATCTAGCATCGATTAAAATATACCAACCATAAATCTCGAGAACACGACAAAACCCAAATAAGTCTTATCTCCTATATAAAAATGCAGGGTTTTTACAAGTGAATCTATGATGGCTAGTGTAAACATTATGGTCATATATCATTAGGATTCTACGGACTTAGAATGTGTGATTCCGCCTCATTTCCTGTTCCTTGTTTGGTTGTGGGCTTAAGGCGGGGTCACCCATCCGAATGCCCTTGCAATCTTAATGATATACGACTAGTTTACACCAAGCGATTATAACAGATCTGGTAGGGCTTATAATGCAAATTTCGTCATAGTTTGTTGAAACATTCGTAATGCTGGAACTTGCTAACTACAATATAAAATATTCATAGTGGTAATACCAAGGATAAAACATGGAGCATAAAGGCACACATTGAATACACTATCATCCCAAAACAATAACTCCTTTTAAATTGACTCAGCTCAAGTTACAATAAGAAATTCCAAGGTCGTCATGTGACATCAGGCGGGTTGTTCCTCACCATAATCAATTTCTTATACTACGAAAAGTTCCCCCATCTTTCCTCAAAATTCTTGAAGTCCCATTCGAAACCCTAATTTCAGGACGAAATTCTTTCTAACGGGGGGATGATGTGACAACCGTCAATTTCGGCCAAGTCAAAGTCAAAGTCAAAGTGAAAGTCAACAAGCCAAACCGGTCAAACTTAACTAGTACTTGTATGTTAAAAAGTTATTCTATGTATAAAAATGTGCATTTGTATGTCAAAAATTCAAGTGTCTCGAAGACTCTATGTGTTAACAATGTAAAAACCCTAAAAAAGGAGTTAAACGCATCAAAACACGACTAAGGACCCTTTTAGCGACTTAATACGATCATTAACGAAGCATAACGGGGTTCACGAACCTTGCATTTGCGAGATTATGCGATAATAATGGCTAAGGTTAAATCTCTCCAAGTATGTGAAATCTCTCCCAAATCTCTCTAAGTATGTGAAATCTCTCCCACATCTCTCCAAGTATGTGAAATCTCTCCCAAATCTCTCCAAGAATGTGAAATCTCTCCAAGTATGTGAAATCTCTCCCAAATCTCTCCAAGTATGTGAAATCTCTCCAACTATGTGAAATCTCTCCCAAATCTCTCCAAGTATGTGAAATCTCTCCAAGAATGTGAAATCTCTCCCAAAATCTCTCTCAAACTTTTTATGGTCATCCGGGTCATCCCGACCCTTAACTTGGTCAAAAATCACGCAAAACGGAAAGACTTCTCGAAAAACAGCCATATAGAGCCGAAACTCCTCTTAGGAACCGAAACTCCTCTTAGGAGCCGAAAGTGTCAGAACCGAACTTGTCAGAGGCCATCTCGGACCGAAGCTCATCAGCGAGGACCGAACCTCGCCCCCCCCCCCCATGCGAGACCTCGGACTTCGGCTTCCCCCATCGGACCCTCGGACCTTCGGCCTACTCTCGGTTCTTCTTTACCCTACTCTCGGTTCCTAGCTCCTTAGAGCCGAACCTCGCAGGTTAGGTTCCTAATGCCGGTTTTTGACTACTTTCGCCTCCTAAACCCGTTTTTGACGGGATTTTTTTCACAAAATTCATATTTTTATCATTTTGAACCCCCAGAACTATTATTTTAATTATTTTTCAAGGATTTATTAATTAAAAATCATTATTTTACATTAGGAAGAGTATCCTACACCACAAGTGGGTCAAGTGTCCCACTTGCCTCCTATGTGTCACTTTCTCATTGGTCCAACCTTATCCACATCACACAAACCAAGGCAAACATCCGTTCACCTTATCCACTTGCTCCAGCAACCCTCCATATAAGGAAATGCCTGGGATTTTCCTTGATCATTTGCTTCACCATCAAACATTATACACTTCTTAAACCATCAAGAGGGCCTCTTTTCTTTCAACTTTCAGCCACACTTTTGATGTATTCTTGAGTCATTTATTCACTTATTGGTAAGTATTTCCTTCTAACTCAAGTGTTATTACATGTTTTCATAACACTCTTGGATCATCGACTCATATCTTAACACGAAATCGTTCTTAGGAATCATCCAAACTCTCACGTGTTCATCAAGTGTTCTTGACTTGATACTACTCGCCTTCGACCTTCCACTCTTCCAAGAATCACTCAAGGTGAGTTCATACCCCTACATTTTCATGTTTTCTTCAGTTTTCAGGGGGGAATCCAAGTTAAAATACCAAAAACTTAACTAAACTCAAACAACAGCTTTCATCATAAAAGTTGAGTCTTATTCACGGACTGTTTTGACTATCTTAAACTTAATATCTTTCAAAACTGTATATTATGCAAATAGTTCAGGTTCATACCTTTAAAATGACTACTTGCACATCTCCATACGATTTGTCTACGATTTATGGTGATTTTTACAAAACTGCCTATCATTTCAGAAACGAATTCAGCTAGTATGTGAATACGAATATTTTAACACACGTTAAAGACTTCCAAAAATCATAATAAAAATTATGAACAAACTAGACACATTTTATGAACTCTCAGAATTTACGGAATCAGTTTTCGACTTCATATGATTTTTCTATGATTTTTCTAAAACAGTGCTGAAAGGTTAAAAACTAGTCAATAGCTTATAACTTTCATAACACTTTGTAATATGTTGAGCAAAGTGTATAACATTAAGTTCTACATATTGAATGTATTTTTCTTGTTAGTTTATCATCATAAACTGAAATTTAGTCATTCATAAAAAGGATTCTTCATTCATTTCGAACACATATAATAAACTACATTAAGCATGTTTATGGATTTTTACTACATGAAAAAGGTTTTACTCTCAAAACAAAGAGGTTTTTCACATCGTAGTTGATAAACTATAATAGTAATAGTTTATGGATTCATAGCACTAATGTATTTTCATAAAAGGCGATTTCACTTCCTCCACGGAAGAGGTTTTAATATCAAACTATGTGTAAACTAGTTAACTTAGGTTGTGAGGCCATTCTCTCCCCGTACGTTCGAGTACGGGAACCCAATTCCTGTAAGTTATAACCAGAGTCTCTTGTAGGGAGAGCGTGATAATTGTGTATAGATCTATATTGGGATTGACACCCCACACCTCGCTGCTAGCTACAGCCGGACCGGCAGGTCTACGGGTGACAAGAGTCATAGTATCTTAACGTCTGAAAAACGTTGTGCAGGTTATTTCTCGTCATAGTATGGTTATAGCGACTCACATAGGTAGTTAACAATCTTTCAAGTTTACATGGAAAATTCTACTTCGAAAAGGGGTTTTACTTCTAAACTAAACGAGTTTATGTCGATTTAAACTTGTATGAATTGCTTTAAGTATGGTAAAATACTTGTTTATTCTCGGTCCTGGGATTTAGGGCTACATAACTTTTATAAAGAAAATATTGGATTTTCTTGGAAACATATTTCTATTAAAACTACATTTCATCTAGAATTGTTAGACTTCAGCTATGATTGCTAAGTGTATATGCTAGAGTTATATAAGAATCTAGTCAAAATCGACTTAGAATTGGTGGACCCGCCTTATCACCTGTTCCTTGTTTGGTTGTAGACCTCGGGCAGACCCATTATATTCAACGGTTTATTTAACTTAAATTTTATATAACTTATATATGTTGGGCGATTATAGGAGGAATCTATGGGTCTTTCTAGGGTTCATTATCGCATAACATAGAAGCATTCATTCCACACTTAACTAAGAAAATATTGGATTTTCTGGAGATCATACTCTATCGCTTTTACAAGGAAAATGGTTTCTTCCTCAAACAAAACTCTTATGAACTCACCAACTTAATTGTTGACACTTTTCAAAACTACTTGTATTCTCAGGAAATCAGTGAAACAGGAAAACTTCAGCATTTTGAGGATGGGACGTTAAATCGTCAACAGTTCATTTTGTCATCATAATGTAATTGATTTTGAAACATGTAAACATACACTATGGTGTAACCTTTTCAATTATATTTATGATGGTTGTATTTACTTTGAGCACTATTATACTCGTTGTTGTGATACTATACATGAAGTCCTCCACCCCCGGACGTTTCCGCCATCCTTGGTTTGGGGGTGTGACAAAACTCCCTTACAATTTGTTGCACCTCAATAGGTGATGCAAACTCTGCATCGAATCGCCGAACAAACTCGGCCCACGTCATCTCAGCCATACCGGCTGTTTCCACCTGGCTGGTCACCTCTCCCCACCAATCTCGGGCTCTGTCTCTCAGCATACATGAAGCGAAACCCACCTTTTCCACATCAGGGCAAGAACTCGTGCACTGGGCGTTCTCAATATCCACCACCCAGTGTCGGCTAACAATGGGGTCCCTGACCCCGAAAAACTCTGATGCTCCACATGCCTTGAACTCCCGAAAAAAAGGGAGTTCGGGCCCCGATCTGGCTCGCAACAATCTCGGCTCTAAATGACATGAGTCTCTACTCCATAATCTCCATCATACCCTCTTTGAATGTCCCAAATATCACTGGGGTAGCGTCAGGGATGCCCTTCGTAACCTCAGCTGCAATGATCTCGCGCAACCTCTCATCAATGGCTTAGTACTGCTCCCCAATCCGGATCCATATCCTGATCCTGATCTTGATCCCCCTGTCCCAAATCGTGTCACCACCATGCTGAACTAAAATGTCATAAATCATAATGATCAGGATATATATATATATATATATATATATATATATATATATATATATATATATATATATATATATATATATATATATATATATATATAGGGGATCTTCCTACACTGGTCCTCCTTAGAGTTGTCAAATCTAACATTGGTTCGGGTACATGTCTTGTGCTTTCAGTAGTACGGGCCCAATACTACCTTCCACACCTACATGTACCTTTCCTAAGGCTCTACCTGATAACCCGAATTCGTCCCAACATAAATCATATCCCACAGACTACTATATATCTCAAATCCTAGATTGTCCTAAGATTCGCTCTACTCACATCAATCAGACCAATCATAATAGGTTGCCTTTATGCATGCAAATTATACACAGAAAATGATCAAATAGACTTTCAACTAAAAGATTCTACCCTAGAACCACAACCAAACAAGGAACAGGAAATAAGGCCAAATCAATCATTCTGAGGCTATATGCTCCTAACCGTATACAATTTTAAAAGCATGCACGTAGCAAGATCCATACGAATATCATAGCTCAAATATCAGTATAACATGGGTAACATATTGGGGAAACTACTTACTTGGCTCGGCTGATCACGCGCGTTGCACTCTCATCTTTTCCATTCTTTAAAAGTTTTTAACTTTTATTTTTGAAAACAATTTTATCATTTCCTTAGTTTGAGTCCTGACACACCCGAGAGTGTGCATGAATCCCTCAAACCAAGGCTCTGATACCAACTTGTAACAACCCAATTTTTCAAAATAAAATTTTCATTTCTGATTAGCCAAAATATGTTTCATCAACCATGTAATCCCAAATAAAATTGTTTTCAAATACATAACATCAACAATTTTTATTTTAAAACATCAGAGTGCCCTATGATAACAACTGAGAGAGAGTGCACGCCGCGCCATCAAACCTTGCCCTTGCCCTTGGGCTCGGATGTACCTAAAATAAATCCACAAACTATAAGCTAATGGTTAGTAAGTTCCCCAGAGAATACCCCACACACAATCCACATAACACATAATATATTATCTATAAAAGCTACATATATACTACATAAGCCAGGCATACAACGAATAAGGATGTCGTGGGCTCGTCCCCAGGGTCTTACTCCAGGATGTCATGGGCTCCCCACATGGTCTTACACCTAAGTGCCATGGGCTCCCCCATGGTCTTCGATAGGAAAGCCATGGGCTCTCCACTTGGTCTTACATCCAAGTGTCATTATCTCTCTCATGGTCTTCCACACATACATACCATATACCTCTAGCATGCTTCCTAACTCAACAAACTAACATACCACATAATACAACTACAACTAAGATGCCACATATCATAAAATGGGCCAGCCTTGGTGCCTTAGACCCATTGGTATTGTGAGGAGACTCACCTCTCACGAATCTTGTGCTGACAAAATAAGATCCAATAAGTCCCAACGCACAGCTCCAACTCAACTCCCTATAAGCATCATCAGATTAATTTTTCATAATCCCAAAATTACCCTCAAGGTCAACCCTGGTCAAAGTCAAGGTCAACAGTCAATGTCAACAGTCCATGTTGACCCCAACTCGTCGAGTGCATCTAGAAACTCGTCGAGTTCCTACAGAGTCCAGAAAACCTGAACAAACCCTAGCCAACTCGCCGAGTTGTTTCACCAACTCGACGAGTTGTTTCACCAACTCGACGAGTTCACTTGATATCCCATAAACGGGGAAACCCAATCCGAATCGTCGAGTTTGCCAAGGCAGCTCGTCGAGTCCCCCTCCCTGTCTGCTTATTATGACGCTACACGGAATGCAGGGACTCTAGGGCTTAAATCTGAAACCCAAAGGTGTCTAGAAGGATAAAGTTTCCAACTTTATCCTCTAGAACCACTCCGAATGCTCTAAGTGTTGGATAAGGTGTCTAAGTCCATAACTATTTCTGGTATGTACTTGACCCGACCCGGCATGGTCCATTTGGGTTGCATGGCACCATGCAATTGGATAGACTAAATGAGAGAAATAACACTTGTGGATTATTAATATATTATAAGTTCTAATATATTAATAATATTATTTAATTAGTTTGATCAAGAATTAATTTAGAATTAATTAAGTGATCAAAAGATAACTAATTAAATATATGGGTTGATTATGTAAATTATGCATAACTTGTATAGTGGGCTAAGAGGCTCCATGGATTATCAAGTTGGGTTAAACCCATAGGATGCTCCATGGGAGTTAAAAACCCATGGGTCATGGAAATGAAGAGTCATGACACATTAGGGTTTACATGGTGTAACCCTAGATATGTCAACACTATATAAAGAACACATGCTCCACCAAAATCGGTTGCACACTAAGAAACCAGAGGGCTAGAGCCGATTTTGCAAGTGTAAGATTCTCTCAAAGTTTACTCCTTTGCATTTGGTGTTGTGTGAAGCATTTGAGGCATCACACTTGGGGTGCTAGGCTCACAAGGTTTCAAGGATCATAATCAACAACAAGGTAAGTTATTCTATATTTCATTCAAGTTAAAAATGTTCCCCATGTATGCTAGATAGGAATATAACCTTGGAATTCAACTTTCCATGATTATTAGACAAACATAGATCCAAGGTTATTAGGGTTGCATGTACACTTAGGAAGTGTTAGAATGCTCAAAACCCATCAGTGGTATCAGAGCCAGGTTTGTTTGTTGTTTTTTTTTTGGTGCAAACTGCTTGAAAAAAAATCGTTTTTCTATTTTCTGCTCGTATGAAAGTTTGCACATTTGTTGCTGGAAATGGACTAGAAACATTACCTTAAACTGTTTTGATGTTTTAAAAACTTGTTTTAGATGGTGTAATGTTTATGCTAATCCATTTACAATGGCAATTATCAAAATTACAAGTTTTTTTTTTAAGTGTAATTTTTGATTCTTGAAAGTGTTCATATTCATGTTCTTGAACTTATGAAGATTAGATGATCATAGGAATTGTTTGTAACCTTCATGGTAGTTTAATTCATGATCATAATGTGTTTTAATGGAGTCCATAACTTGTTCTCAAGTTATGGAAAACCAAAAGTCTCACTTTTATTAAAGCCATTAAAAGAACACAAGAGTTATAAAAATGAAGAGTCTTCATTTTTATTACTCAATTAATTCATAAGTTATAAGAAATGAAAAGTTTTTGAAGTTTACAAAACTTGCCCTCAAGTTTTGGAACAAGTAAAGTCTTGATTAAAACTTTAGTTCCAACCCTTAGAATTTTAAAAGTTAAAATTCAACCCTTATACTTTATAATATTATAAGTTACTAATATATATATGTATAAGATCAACTCGTCTTACCGCTAGTACGCCTCATTCACGAAGCCGGTCTATAAGGGGGGTATAAGGTTGTTGCCTATAAAATGGCAACTTAATGGGTGTCCACTCTCACCCACCGCTTCCTTGATCGGTGGAGGGTCGTTAGCCGAACGGGTAAGACAAGGACTTATAAATTCTCATTAAAAGTATGATAAATATTATAAAGTAACTAAATGCTTTTATTAAATTCCCAATCTTAGTTACTTTAAGAAATTGTGAATAAGGTGCTAATCCATGAAATTACACTTTTACACTTTGTTTAAGTCGTTGGTGGAGCGTATGTGGTTAACCGGCACACTAACTTGGACTTAACAAGGTAGGTAACGGGTGACTTAAGGTTTATCATAGTATCGGTGGAGCGTGTGTGGTTTACCGGCACATCGATTGAGTGATAAACTTTAAGGGTACCAAGTGATTTGCATGGTTACTTCACACCTCGTTTTGTGATCCTCGGTATCCCAGTCACAAAACTTGGAGGGCACACTCGAGATTGAAACATGCCTTTGAAAAAAAAATTCATTGAATCTCAAAAGAATCTAGGAATTTCTAAGAACCAATTAAAAACCTAATATCTATATTTCGTTTTTCATGGTGGAAATTGGTGAATCGTCATTCACCTACCTTTCAAATATGTTATAGCTTGGATTACGGCATACCTCTTCTAAATTATAATATATTGTGATTGGATCCTAGCCTTAATATTACATTTGGGTGTTTTATTAAGGACTCTCTTAATATCTAAACTCATCTTGTTCTCTTCTTTCAGATGTCTTCAAACAATGCTGCTTCTGGCTCTAATCCTAATGGCTCCTTTACCCTTATGAACTTGTGTGGGAAAGTCATTTTTGATGCATCCAGCTTCAATGAATGGATCAGAAACATCAGGATGCTTACCCGCTACGAGGAAAAAGAATATGTCCTTGACAAGGAGCTTAAGGAGATTGATGAGACCACTGCAACTCCCCAGGAGATCGCTGACTTCCGGGCACATGAAAGGGATGCTACAAAAGTGGCATGCATCATGTTGGCCACCATGACAGTGGAACTCCAAAAGTACTATGAGGACTTCTACCCTTTTGAAATGCACCAAGATCTGATGGAAAAATACCATCAAAGTGCACGACAAGAGAGGTATGAAATCATATGCTCTATCATAACAACCATGATGAAGGACGGGGAATCCGTCACGAGCCACATGCAGAAAATGCAAAGGTATGTGGATCGGTTGCTGAAGCTTAATATGAACTTCCCTGAGGAGCTTGCAATAGATATCATTTTGCACTCCTTACCATCGTGCTATGATCAATTCCGCATGACATATCACATGAATAAGGAAGACGTCACACTCAGCAAACTTCAGGGACTCCTCAAGACCGCATAAACAGGTCTTAAGGGTAAGTCGGTTGTTAACACTCCTACTCCAAACTCCGCCCCGGTTTTGGCAATCGGGAAAGGTAGAGGGAAGAAGAGGAAGAGCTCTTCGAAGGTACCAAGGCTAGGACCCTTGATGACTCTTCTTCAAGTGGAACCAAGAAAGGTTTCGTCACTCCTTCTTCTGACCCAAAAGAGGCTGAATGCTTCTATTGCCATGAAAAGTCACATTGGAAGCGGAACTGCCCAAAATACCAGCAAGATGTGAAGGATGGGAAAGTTAAACCCAACCATGCAGGTATTTACACTATCTTATCTAATAACTCACCCCATTCTAACTCTTGGGTCCTTGATACCGGTTGTGGTATTCATATCTGTTCTGATTTGCATGGACTAAGAAGAAGTGAGAATGTGGAGCATGGAAGAATAAACTTAATCATGGGGAATAGGAAAGCTTTACCTGTCACCAAGATTGGAGTTTATACTTTATCGCTAAGTAGTGGGTTTAGTTTAGATTTGAATAAATGTTGTTATTCGCCAGAAATGGCAAGAAATATTATTTCCTTTCATGCATTGTATAAACAAGGTTTCACCTTTTCATTTGATAATGAAGTTGGTTCGATTAATGCTTTCTTTAATAATGTTCTTTATTTTAAAGCATTACCTTGTGATGGTGTGTATGAAACTGTATCTGTGGTTGATAACTTAGGAAATAATGTATTGTGTATTGATTCTGTTAATGATAATAACTTGGATAAAGCATCATTATGGCATTGTCGTCTTGGACATATAAGCAAGAAACGCATAGGCCAACTCCAAAAGGATGGAGTATTGGAGTCATTTGACCTAAAGTCAGATGATAGTTGCGAATCATGCTTACTTGGAAAAATGACAAAGTCATCCTTCACAGGTTCTTGTGAGAGGGGTGAAGGTTTGTTGGATCTTATACACACGGATGTGTGTGGGCCCTTCAAACATGCCACAAGGGATGCTAATCGTTATTATTTGACTTTTACTGATGATTACAGTAGATATGGATATGTCTACTAAATCAAGCATAAGTCAGAGACTTTTGAGAGGTTTAAAGAGTTTAAACAGGAAGTCGAGAATCAATTGGGCAGGAACATTAAGATGCTTTGATCCGATCGAGGTGGTGAGTATCTTAGTTCAGAGTTCCTCGACTATCTTAGGGAATGTGGGATTGTCTCACAATTGACACCTCCCAGGACACCGCAGTTGAATGGTGTAGCTGAGAGGCGTAATCGAACCTTGTTGGATATGGTTCGTTCCATGATGAGTCGAGCTTCGCTACCAATCTCATTTTGGGGGTATGCCTTAGAGACTGCCGCCCATATCCTTAATCTAGTTCCCACAAAGAAAGTTGCCAAAACTCCTCATGAGATGTGGACTGGTAAAGTACCCAAACTAGACCATATTAAGATTTGGGGTTGCGAGGCTTTCGTGAGACGCGAGACTCATGATAAGCTCGAACCTCGAAGTGAGAGGTGTATTTTCATCGGCTACCCACAGAAATCCTTTGGTTACCTCTTCTACAGACCTAGTGAGAATGTGGTCTTTGTAGCTAGGAGGGCTTTCTTTCGAGAGAGAGAGAGAGTTCATAAGCCAAGGAGACAGTGGGAGGAAAGTTGACCTTGAAGAAATTCAAGAGTCAAGTGGTGAAGGAACTTCAAACCCTAGCACTCAACTTGAGGAGGAAACTCCTGTTGAGCCAATTGACAAGTCTGTACCTCTGAGGCGTTCCACAAGGGTTAGGAATGCACCTGAGCATTACTATGGATTCCATATTACTGCGGAAGGTGATACACTTATCAGTGATGAGACACTGATAAGTCTGGATGAACCTAACAGTTACGCGGAAGCCATGACAGGCCCTGAGTCAGCCAAGTGGAAAGAGGCAATGGACAGCGAGATACAGTCCATGTATGACAATCAAGTTTGGAACTTGGTTGAGAATGTACCAGGTCGTAAGACTGTAGGGTGCAAATGGATCTTCAAGAAGAAGACCGACATGGATGGTAATGTACACACTTATAAGGCACGACTGGTTGCAAAGGGTTTCTCACAAACTCCGGGAGTTGATTATGATGAGACCTTTTCTCCAGTGGCCAAGATTAAGTCTATTAGGGTTCTGTTAGCCATAGCCGCATTTCATGACTATGAAATATGGCAAATGGATGTCAAAACCGCTTTCCTTAATGGAAAGTTGGCTGATGATGTTTACATGAGTCAGCCAGAGGGTTTTGTCAATACAGAGTACCCTAATAGAATGTGTAAGCTTGAGAAATCCATTTATGGGTTAAAGCAAGCACCTCGCAGATGGAATCTTTGCTTTGATGAGAAAGTCAAAGAATTTGGCTTTTCTAGGAGTGAAGATGAATCTTGTGTATATGTCAAGGCTAGTGGGAGTATAGTTAGTTTTTTGGTATTGTATGTGGATGACATACTACTCATAGGAAATGACATCCCAACTCTGCAGGAAGTTAAGTCCTGGCTTGGGAAGTGTTTCTCTATGAAGGACCTAGGAGAAGCTGCCTATATTCTAGGGATAAGGATCTTATGAGACCGGAGTAAAAGACTAATTGGACTTAGTCAGAGTACCTACTTGGATAAGGTGCTGAAGAGATTCGGCATGCAGGACTCCAAGAAAGGAGAGTTACCCATCCAGAGTAACGCCAGATTGAGTAAGACACAAAGCCCTAGTACTGAGGCTGAGATAGCATAAATGAGTCGAATACCTTATGCTTTGGCTGTAGGATCGATCATGTATGCTATGACGTGTACTCGACCTGATGTAGCCTTTTCTTTGAGCATGGTTAGCAGGTATCAGGGGAACCCTGGCAAGGCACACTGGACTGCGGTAAAGAATATCCTCAAGTACCTACGGAGGACTAAGGACTGGGTCCTTACCCTCGGTGGGAGTGAAGACTTGAGAGTTGTAGGGTATAGTGATGCTAGCTTTCAGACTGATAGGGATAATTTCCGCTCTCAGTCAGGCTGGGTCTTTACCTTAAATGGAGGAGCAATTTCTTGGAAGAGTTCCAAGCAAGAGACAGTGGCTGATTCAACTTGCGAATCAGAGTATATAGCAGCTAGCGAGGCAGCAAAGGAGGCGATATGGCTGAAGAACTTCATTGGAGACCTTGGAGTTGTACCAGCTATTAAAGAGTCAATGGAAATTTTCTGTGATAGTGAAAGTGCAGTTGCCTTAGCCAAGGAACCAAGGGATCACGGGAGATCCAGACACATCGACAGAAAATACCATTTCATCAGACATCGAATAGAAGAAGGACTCCTCGTGGCAAAGAGGGTATCATCGGATGAGAATCCAGCAGATCCCCTCACGAAGGGACTGACTCGGGTTAAGCATCTCCAGCATGCTCGTAGCATAGGGCTGAAGGATGATGTTAGATTTAGTAGTTAGATAACCTTGAAATTTGTAAAGTGTAATTGACATTAGATGATGAATAAAAGGTGTTTTATTTATGAGTAAAGTGTTTCTATCTCTTGTCGATCGTTTACTATATTTCTTTTGCATGTTTTGACTTCCAGAATAATTATGTTTGGTATATCATATTATTCGAACCTCCATAGTCGGTCATATGTCGGAAGTAGGTATGAATCAAGACTGTCATGATTGGTTGCAGAGGTCTAAGTTGTTGGACATGGCTACAACACTCATGAGTGCTCATAAGTTCTGAGCATTGGACTCAACCCACGCTCACTGGAATCACTTCATGGAATTTATCTCGAGTGATCGTGAGACGGTAATATCATATAAGTCTTCAAACCTAGAGATATGATTTGTTACTTATGAGTTGGTTATGCATTGATTGTACGTTAACGCATTGGTAACTCGATGTTATAAAACGTGCTTTCATGTATAATTCAATGAGTGGTAGAACAAACATATGAGTCGAAGTTTATCTGTTCCTTCTTGGATTAGAAGCTGATATCTGGGCCCCTCGATGATTTTGTTTTGACCTATGTATCGGGCCCGGTCACAACTAAGTTGATGTGTTCAATTAAGTTCTTTGTCAAACAAATCGGAAATCGGGAAACAAACTGCTGGACAATAAGTAAGACATTGTTCCATGTATTTGTCCGGCTGATATCTCGAACAGAGGATTATATGATCACTTATCTTAAATGGCGTATCATCATCTTCTCAGTTCCGAGAGACCTTGAAAGAGCTACGATTGCTGATCGGTTCCTGAAGTATTGCAATTATAGTTATTAGACTTATCCAAGTGGGAGACTGTTGGATAAGCTGTCTAAGTCCATAACTATTTCTGGTATGTACTTGACCCGACCCGGCATGGTCCATTTGGGTTGCATGGCACCATGCAATTGGATAGACTAAATGAGAGAAATAACACTTGTGGATTATTAATATATTATAAGTTCTAATATATTAATAATATTATTTAATTAGTTTGATCAAGAATTAATTTAGAATTAATTAAGTGATCAAAAGATAACTAATTAAATATATGGGTTGATTATGTAAATTATGCATAACTTGTATAGTGGGCTAAGAGGCTCCATGGATTATCAAGTTGGGTTAAACCCATAGGATGCTCCATGGGAGTTACAAACCCATGGGTCATGGAAATGAAGAGTCATGACACATTAGGGTTTACATGGTGTAACCCTAGATGTGTCAACACTATATAAAGAACCCATGCTCCACCAAAATGGGTTGCACACTAAGAAACAAGAGGGCTAGAGCCGATTTTGCAAGTGTAAGATTCTCTCAAAGTTTACTCCTTTGCATTTGGTGTTGTGTGAAGCATTTGAGGCATCACACTTGGGGTGCTAGGCTCACAAGATTTCAAGGATCATAATCAACAACAAGGTAAGTTATTATATCTTTCATTCAAGTTAAAAATGTTCCCCATGTATGCTAGATAGGAATATAACCTTGGAATTCAACTTTCCATGATTATTAGACAAACATAGATCCAAGGTTATTAGGGTTGCATGTACACTTAGGAAGTGTTAGAATGCTCAAAACCCATCACTAAGACCCTTAACAAAGGTTGGAAACCTCAAAAGCTTTGCCATGTCATCCAAGGCTCTAGCGATCTGGAATCCGTCCTTTGCAGAAGAGTTTCTAGTCCCCAAAACGTTCCAAAGATGGAGGATTTATGGACATACATGTACAAAGCATGTCTTTAAGTCAATGGGCCAAAAAAGGGGAAATACACTCTAAAAACCTTTGCATGGCATCCTTGCTTGACCAAAAAGCTAGATCTAGCCCACCTTGGGGCCATTTTGCCCTGGAGATCCATAAAGTTGGAAACTTTATGAACCCAATGCATGCAATCAACAAGAATGATAGGAAATGAAGAGTAAACTCAAGATCTAGCCATATTATAAGATAAAAATTGAATCTTGAAGACTTACAGCAGTCCACAAGATGGTCAAGCTCAAGAGTGAGGGCTTGGTTTGTTGGATCTTCTCCTTCTTCTCACTATCTCCTTCTTCTTAAGCTCCACAAGTCACTCTAGCTCACAAAATGAAAGAGAATGGGGATTAGGGTTTAGCACAGGCAATCTTAGGGTTTGGAGGCTGATGGAAGGTCAGCCTCAAGGTTCTTAAGGAGATTATATAGGGTGAAAACCCTAAAATTAGGGTTTTTCCTTTACAACACCTACTCGTTGAGTTGGCCTACCAGCTCGTCGAGTAGGTTTTAGATCCCGCGTCCTCGAAATGTTCTCTACTCGACGAGTCGTAGCTCCCAACTCGTCGAGTCCCAGCACCAAAACCTTAAAACTTAGAAAATTAAATAATACCTGGAACATGTCTTACAACATCAATCATATTGTTCCATGTCCCCTACTAATTTCTCATATTATACAATCCTGCAGGCGATTACCACGAAGCAACATGCTAAATACTAGGAGAAAGATCTAACTCGGTTCTAAACTCACGACCCGAGATTCAAGGATCTACCATTGCATTTCACCCAAAATATTATGAATCATCACAACCTCTCAATAATCCTAGATGCACAGAATTTCTCCCTGCCGCTGAGACTACCAGTCCCACACCTGATCCAGCCACCAGGTTCCCAGAACCTGGAAAACAGGAACATTATAACCCAAATAACCCTTTGATTACAACATCATGATGACATTACACCTTCTGCCTGGAACTCGCGATTCACACCACCGACATAAAGATCCTTCACTTACTTCACAGACATCCAGAATACAGACCTTGCACGAATACACTCGCGATCCCCAACGCGAGTTTCCACCAAAATCCCACTCGGAAGTTGTCACACCCCCGAACCAGACGGCGGAAACGTCCGAGGGCTCGTGTGACTTAAATTGAAATATCATCACAATGAATATACATGAAACATAACATAAACATCACCATGCATTAATACATTACAACCGTCATTGTTCACATCAAGTACATTGTTTACATTACATAATCCAGCACATAAATTGTTTATCGATTGACATCACACAAAAGACTTTCAGAAACACGCTTGGTAATTCTTCAATCTAACGATTACCTGAGAACACAAGTTATTTTGAAAACGGTCAACATATATAATGTTGGTGAGTTCATAAGCAGGTTTGATGTGAAAATGTTTTGTATCGTTTGTAAAACCCAGAAAATCCGATATTTTCTGAAACAAAAATTGTTTACGAAAAAAGATGTGATGATCCATAAGTATATGTGTGCATGATTTCAAAACATGTAAAAGTGATATGCCTTTCATACTAGTTTCTTGTATATTAGTTGTTGTAAGTAGAAGTGAATAATGTTGTTCTCCCGGAAAACCCGATGTTTTCCGATATAAAGAGTTTGATAGTCTTGTATTATTGTATCGTCACAGCGTCTGAATATGATTTCTCATGATTACTTAGGTGGTAATGGGTCTCTATGTGAGTCGTTATAACCATGCATAATAGTGACTATTTCGCCTGTCTTGGCATTTTATCAAATGCCGGTTTTGAATTAAGATTTTGTCACCCTAGACTGGCCGAGTCTAACTGTAGCGAACAGCTCAGGTGTGGGGGAGTCACCCCTGTATAGATCTATACACAAACTCTCGCTCTCCCTCCAAGAGACTCTGATTATAACTACAGGCTACGACCGACACTTATTGGTGCCAATCGATAATTCTCACTAAATCCCAATTATTACCCCATGAATTTGAATAACATTGATTACAAACCGTTTGATGTTTACGTGAATATGAAGTAAGCCTAACAGACAAGAAAGAGGACAACGGAGGCCCACTAACTTTGTATGTTATTACAGGCTGTCGAATATGCTACGGACACGTTATAGCCCATAGAGCATATGATAAGTTATTTGGACCATATTAGCAATGCAAATGGGCCACTAAGGCCCAATAGCATGTAAAAGCTTTTAAGGATCCATTAGGCATGTAATTCGGTCACCGGAAGCCCAATAAACATGTATTGATATATTGGCCCATTAATCATGTAATTGGGTCACCGGAAGCCCAATAAGCACGAATAGGAAACATTGGGCCCAACCGTCATATCATTTATAGGTTATTCGATATAAGTTCGTAGTGTAGGTATTTGTTGTATGCTAAATGTTTATTCGCAATGTTAAAAATACTTTGACGTTTGATTTATAACGAAGCTTTGGTTATATATATATATATATATATATATATATATATATATATATATATATATATATATATATATATATATATATATATATATATATATATATATATATATATATATATATATATATATACATTTTTAACAACCATGTGTTATAAACTTAATATTTTTAACCCAATAAGTTAATATTAGCCTATTTGGCCCAAAAATATTTATTTTGACCATTCCAGCCCCTTTATCAATAAAAATGACACTTTTAGTCCATTTTTATGAAAATCGACATTTTTGGTCCTTAAACCATTTTTCTTAACACTTTTGACCCAAACTTTATTTAAATAATAATTTCAGTGCAGAACTATTGTATTTACCATTTCCAGCCCTTATTTGTAAAGAGTTTACACTTTTGGCCCAAATTCCGTAAGTTTTACACTTTTGGCCTAAAATCCAAAAAGTTTGCAATTTTTAGTCCAATTTTGCACTAAAGTCGTTTTCAGCCCCTGAAATAGTTTATTTATGTTTTAGACTCATATTTTGATGAATTTACAACTTCAGCCCCCAAAAATCTTTATTTTTCACAACTTTGGGCCCAAAAACCGTGAGGCCCAAATCTTAAGCCCAATAAGCATAAATTTATGTTTTTAGCCCCTTGAGAAGTATTATTTCCATACAAATCAGATTTTATATAAATAAATACCATTTTGTCCCTATAAAACCGAAAAACATCATCTTTTAACCAAATCTTTGTTATTTTGCAAAAATAACACATATAGAAATCTTTGGCTTTGTTTTTCACTTCTTAAACATAAAGACTCTTGGATCTTGGAAGTATGTTGTTTATTATGTTTTTGTTTATGAATCTTTCACACTTTTAGCTATAAATCTCGAGATCTAACAATTATTATCACATTTTAGCAACACAAAGCAAAGGAATCACACATAACATGCATACACACATAGATCAACACATAACACTTGTATTCTCCCCCAAAAACATGTAAAAACCGAAAACAAGGGGGGTATGAACTCACCTTGCTTATTTGATCACGGTTTTGAAGAAGAAATGGAAGAAGTTGATGAGATTCTCGGCCCTAGCAATCTTCTTAAAGACACCTTCGAATTTGAAGAGTTCTAGGGAGTATGATCAAGAATTTAAGGGGGTAAGAAGAGTGATTAAGTGTAGAAATAAAGTATGTTTGCAAGATCTTACCACAAGTATGTAACTTGAAGTGATTTTTGGATGAAAACCTTCTTGAAATGCCCTAGATCTCGAAATTTTTGAGAGGAAATGAGGGATTGTTGTTGTGAGTGTTTGAGAGAAAATTCAAGTGAGGTGTGTGTGTGTGTGTGCGACCCTCGGCTGAGAAGAAGAAGAAGAAGAGAGGGGAGAGAGGGGTGAGGTGACATTGCATGGGTATATGAGATAGTTACCTTGTTGCATGGGGGATAATATGGAGGTGGCACCTCCAAAGTCAACTCCACTTTCCATTTCATTTCTTTTTTTTCTTTTTTTTTAATTGGTGTTTAGGCCGAAATGGGCTAAAGAAAGAGGAAAGGAATCATCTTGGGCCCATTCTTGGTCTTGCTTGTAAATGTGAAGTCCGTGGAAAAGTTTTCGGCCCATTGGGCCTTTAGGGTAGTTCACGGCCCAATTTTTGTATAAAAGAATGGATTTATGACCCATTAGGGCTAATTAGATTTGTTATGGCCCAACAAGGCCCATTACAGGTAAACTAATCCATTTTAGGCCCATTATGGCCTAAAATGTTAAGTTTCAGGGAAGTGGGTTGATTAGAGCCCAATTAAGAGTTCTAAGACCAAAATAGTCAAATTGGAAGCTTATTGGCCCATTAGGCCCAATAAGAAAATCCTAGTCCATATTGGACTCAAACCGGGATTTTTAGGGTTTCCAATCTTTTGTTGACTATTTGAAGTGTTACCTGTAACATCCCAAAATTTGAGGCCAAAAAAATGTTTTAAATTAAGTAAATCATCATTTAGGTTGCCAAACATTGTCACTATTTCATCATTCATAAAATCATAAAATCATGTCTCGAAAACCATATCATCACGAACAATGAAAATCAGAGTACAATCCCAGAAAATCTGATGCGGAAACGATGTGTGTGATGCGCTGCTACGCCGCCGGCTCTTTCCCCTTGGACGAAGAGGTACCTGAAACCAAAACTGAAACTGTAAGCACAAAGCTTAGTGAGTTCCCCCATCATACCACATACCACATAACACCGTCGGTATCTTTCAATAGGTAACTACCATCGGTATCTTTCAACCGGTAACCATCATCGATATCTTTCAACCGGTACACGCCATCGGTATCTTTCAACCGGTAATTGGGGACTATTTCACCCCCTAGCACTAGCATACCGTAACGAGAGGTAATCATACAGTCAGGCATAACTGGGTAGGGACAACTAATCCCTTCTACACACATAGCATATCACACAGGCATATCCCATGACCATAACACATTAACATACCAAGATAATTATCACAAAGACAATCATCTCAAACATAACTACCCACTGGTGGGCCGGCATTGGTGCCTTAGAGCCACCCCTATTGGAAGGTAACTCACCTCGTAGTAGTAGCTGCCGATCTGTGCGGGAACTCTCTGTCTGTTGCTGCTGCTCCGGAAATCCTCCGGCTATAATTCCCACAAAACACTCAATCAGGGTCTGATAACTACTCTTATGGTAGAATAACTATTTTACCCCTGACCTAGTCAAAGTCAAGCCAAAGTCAACTTCCAGCTGACCTGACTCGCCGAGTTGGGCCGCCAACTCGTCGAGTCCTTATCCATCTAATTGTCCTCATTCCCGTCCCTACTCGTCGAGTTAGGCAATGACTCGACGAGTTCTCCTCCTATTCGAACATCGAATGATCCTTCATCCGACTCGCCGAGTTGTATAAACAACTCGCCGAGTTCTTCTTCATCTGAAGAACAAGTCCTATCCTAGACTCGCCGAGTTGTATGAACAACTCGTCGAGTTCATCTTCATATGCTGGGAGATTGCCTTGGACTCGCCGAGTCTGTTCATGCACTCGCCGAGTCCCATGAACTCCAGGTCTAAGGCTAAGTCCAATACGTTGGGTCACTCCTTTCGATCCTCTAAAACTCTTACATCACCCAACTGGGTTCCTTCGAACCCTAACAGAAAAAGGGAGTCAAGTCTCCGACTCGCCAAGTCCCAAGAACGACTCGCCGAGTCGATAACGTCCAGCTCTAATTCTTCGATTTCTGAAGTGCAACTCTTGTCCAAATGATAGATCTATGCCCCTAAGATCGATCTAGCACGTAAAGTTACAAACTTTACGTGCATGCATGGGACTTTGAGCCTAAAATGCCCAAAAAGAAGCTCTTAAGATGCATGGAGCCTTCCATGGGTGCAAAAGCAACCCCTAACTGCCTTGTGACCCCTCCAAGGTCCTAGATCCGAAGCCTTGACCCCCCAACCATGCTTGCAATCATGGTTGGTTACAAAATATGGCTTAAAAGCCCTAAATCTCCCCAAAAAGGGATCTAACAAAAGAACAAGCAAGGTATAGACTTTATACCTTCTGGAGACTGCAAATGATGAACCAACAAGGACTCCTTTGGTCTTCTCTTGATCCCTCTAAGTTCTTCCTTCTTCCTTGTGATCAAAACCACCAAAAATCACCACAAATGCCTTAGATCTTCACACACACAATTAGGGTTCACTATGGAGGGTTTCTGGGAGCAATAGGGACGAGTGGGGGCTGAATGAGATGATTAAATAGGGTCCAAACCCTCATATTAGGGTTTTTGTCCAGACAGCGTCTACTCGTCGAGTCCGGCCGCCGACTCGACGAGTCCACCACTTAAACCCCGGGTCTAAACCGCTTCTACTCGACGAGTTGGGCCGCCAACTCGTCGAGTCCCAAGACAAAATGCAAAATTCTTAAATAAAGGAAATACATACCAGGAACTAGGTGCTACATTAGCATAGGGTGATTGATGGAACTTTGGTGTTATTGAATGAACATCATGCATGTTTTCAAGTTTTAGTTATAAACTTTGGTTGTGACATCATCCCCCCGTTAGAGGGAATTTCATCCCGAAATTCTTTTGAAGCTAGATTTAAGAATGCGAGAATAAGTAAGGGTACTTTTGTTTCATTTGTTCTTCGCATTCCCATGTGAATTCCGGTCCATGCTTTGCGTTCCATCGAACCTTCACAATCGGAATGCGACTTTGCTTAGTACGCTTCACTTCCCTATCCATGATTTCAACTGGTTCCTCGATGAACAGGAGATTCTCGTTGATTTCGATTTCTTCCAATGGGATGACAAGAGGTTCTTAGGATAAGCACTTTTTCAGATTAGAGACATAGAACACAGGGTGTACACTACTGAGCTCAACAGGTAGCTGCAGCCTATAGGCAACTGGGCCGATTCGGGCAAGAATCTCGAATGGCCCAACGTATCGCGGGTTTAATTTTCCCTGTTTCCCGAAACGAATCACCCCTTTCCAGGGAGGGACCTTTAACAACACTCGATCCCCGACATGAAATTCCAAGGGTTTTCGCCGTTTATCAGCATAGCTCTTCTGTCAGTCTCGTGATGCTTGAAGTCGAGCTCTGATTTGAACTATCTTCTC
Organism: Lactuca virosa; assembly: GCF_052849685.1. NCBI lineage: Eukaryota > Viridiplantae > Streptophyta > Magnoliopsida > Asterales > Asteraceae > Lactuca > Lactuca virosa. The sequence goes on along the minus strand of NC_136430.1, from coordinate 120,280,932 downwards.
TGTCGTTTCGCGTATGATTTCTGGCCCCGTTAAAGCATTGTTTGGTGTCTGTTCTCTTGCTAGCTGAGTGTCACCTACCTCAGCCCAACACAACGATGATCTACATTTACGACCGTATAACGCTTCGAAGGGAGCAACCTTGATGCTCGTGTGATAACTGTTGTTGTAAGAGAATTCAATCAAAGGCAAGTGGGTATCCCACGACCTTCCGAAGTCTATCACACATGCTCGAATCATATCTTCAAGCGTTTCAATGGTTCGCTCACTTTGACCATCCGTCTGTCGGTGGTAAGCAGTGCTCATGTCGAGTTGTGTTCCCATAGCTTTTTGAAGTGATTGCCAAAAACGTGAAGTGAATCTACTATCTCGGTCTGAGATAATAGATACTAGCACCCCATGGAGTCTCACGATCTCCTTGATGTAGGTTCAGGTCAATTTCTCCATCTTGTAAGATTCCTTTATTGGCAGGAAATGCGCGGATTTAGTCAATCTATCGACGATTACCCATATAGCTGTTGGGTTATGAGCATTCTAACACTCCTAAGTGTACATGCAACCCTAAATACCTTGGATCTATGTTTTCTCTATTATACATACATTTATGAACATCCAAGGTATTATCCTAATCTAGCATACAAAATAATAAATATAACAAGATAGAATACATACCTCTTTGATGTAGAATGTCTTCATGAAGCTTGAGTGCCTAGTGCCCCAAGTGTGACACCTCAAATGGTTCACACAACACCAAATACACTTGGAATAACTTGAGAGAAACTTGAACACTCCTTGAAATCGTCTAGCCCTCACACTCACACATTAGTGCCCGATTTCTTGAGCCATGGGATTCTTTTATATGGTGGCTATTAGGGTTACACCATTTAACTCATAACTTTACCCATTCCTTATGCTCCATGGATTTTAACCTCCATGGAGTACCAATGGGTCACCCCATGGACTTAGTCCAACATAAGGAATCTTGGATCACAAGCCCACATATATAAGAATGAATGATTTACACAATCAACCCATATATTTAATTAGTCTCCTTTTGATCACTTAATTAATTCCAAATTAATTCTTGATCAATACTAATTAAATAACCTTATTAATATATTAGAACTTATAATATATTAACCAACCTTAAGTGTTATTTCTCTCATTATAGTCTATCCAAATGCATGATGCCATGCAACCCAAATGGACCATGCCGGGTCGGGTCAAGTCTTACCAATTATAGTTATGGACTTAGACATTAATCCAACAGTCTCCCACTTGGATAAGTCTAAAACTATTATTGCGTATGACTTCAGGAACCGATCAGCAATCGTAGCTCTCAAAAGCTTCTGTCGAACTCTGACCTTGTCGATGAACTCTGACCTTTGTCAATGACTTGTCCATTAGATAAGGGATCATATATTCCTCCATTCTAGATATCATATGGACTGAGACATGGATTATCAATCATTCTCTCTGTCCATTTGTTGTTTCCCGATTTCCGATTCATGATGACTGACTGATTGAACAAATCAAATCAGTCCTAGCTTGGCCAAGCACTCACATGTGTCATCGCTAAATCATCGAGGGGCCCACAGATATCGCTTTTATCCCGAAGGTAAAAGGAATGGATAAACTTCGACTCATATGGATTGTTCTACTACTTGTTGAATCATACACAAAGGCACGTTTTATAACATCGAGTAACCGATGCGTTTTCGTGCAATCAATGTATAACCAACTCATAGTAACAACTCATATCTCTAGGTTTGAAGAATATAAGATATTATCGTCTCATGATCACTCGTGATAAAATCCATGAAGTGATTCAAATGAGCGCGGGTTGAATCCAATACTCAGAACTTATGAGCACTCATGAGTGTTGTAGCACCACTTTGTCCACCAACTTGGACCTCTACAAGCCAACCCATGACAGTCTTGATTCATATCTACTTCCAACATATGACCGACTGTGGATGGTTTGAATAACTTAATCATTCAGGAAGAGCGACTTAGTTATTCTGGAAGTCAAAACATGCAAAGTGAAACACAAGAATAAATGAATCAAATATGGTATCAAACCCTATGAATATAAATAAACACTTTTATTTATCACCATACTGATTACTCATTATTCATTGTTTCGGTTTTATCAACTTTATACTTGAATTAAAAACACTAGTTGTCCCATGCTCCAAGCATGTACACTATGTTTTTCTTAAACAATAGCTTTGCCATACACCAAGTATGCACTCTATGTTTGTCTATGATCCTTACTTTGTGAAATAAACCAATTGAACATAATTTCAATGATTCTAATTTCACACTCCCAAATCCATATCGAAAAATGTGAGAATTTCAAATTCCTATCATTTATCGAAATCTGTTTAGATTTTAAACTTATATGCACTGACCCTCCTGTAATGAATATGTACAAAGTCACAAAGACTTGTCAACAGTCATTATAAGGTATTCCAATGGAGATCAACTCCATGGAAACTAAGTCTCGTATTCAAAGTACATTGCTTTGGACATGCTTCTTGCATTAAGTTTTCTAATCTTACACAGATAACTTCCACCTATGAAGACAACTCCATATTCTCATTTTGACTATCACTTCTGAATAAGAGATGCCTCTTTTCAGAATATGTCAATATAGTCCTTCCAAAATTAGCACTATACTTCCAACTGTCCCTGAGCAACCAATCTTTGGTAAACCTCAGATTGTCCTCGACAATTGCTTAATCATTTTACTCATATCCAATTCTAGACCTTTTCCCTTCTTAATGCCTCTAGGCATTTGGAAAAATTTAGAAATGACAAATATTATAGCTCATGCAATCGATCCTGTACCCAAAGCAAATGGTACACGATTCATGATGTCTCACATAAAGACATGATTCTAGACCAGTCTTTTGCTCCAATATTTTTATTTCAATTTGCCAAGTTCTCAAAATTCAGATTATGAAAAGGGATGTCGTAATCATAATCGAATTTTAGAACGCAAATAATGGACCCATATATAAAATTTCCTTATGTTGAGCCATTCCAACATGAAATTCATATATATATCCTTGATTAAACACGATTAAAATCTCAATCTAAGCTTTTAGAATTGAAATGAAGTATGATTTCCTATCCCTTAATTATAGAAAAACAACTTTTTCAACCCCTGCAACCTCACGAATTGAAACTTTTGTTTTCTATAATTAACATTGCTAACTTGCAACCTTTATCATAATTATCATGCTCCCACTAACATGATGATTATTAGCATAACACTTATGCTCCCACTAGCTTTGACATGTACTCAGAAATCAGCTGACTTTTAGAAATCAATACTTTATTGACTTCCTTACAAAAGTTCAGATTTCTGATACGAGATGCTTTGATAAAACTTTATCAAAATCATACACCTTTCCTTAGATAGCATGCATGTGTGTCTAAACAATTTCAGAACTATGAAAAGGGATGCCGTAATCATAGTCTCAATTGTTTAGACCTTTTGCCATCTGCTTCAAATCTACTTGGTGGAAGTGTTTCCTCACCATCATTTTCATGAATCGGAGAGAAACCTTATGACCCTTAGATTTTATGGTGTATGTGTTCTTATCCATGTGAATCGTCAAAACCATAGTCACAAGACAAGGATAATGACAAATCCAAACTCATATGGACTGAACTTATGCAATCTTAACTTCTTGCCACCTGGCAGTACAGGGCCTGCCATTGCTTCCAAGTTGTTATGCAACCAATTGAGAACTTTCAGAACTCCTATGCAAAGCCAACTTTAACTGGAATGGGCACAGAATATGTCAACACGATAGGTTATAAACCTCAAGTCGTGTGCTAGTGAAGAACCTCAGGTTTTATTCTTGATTAGTTCTTAAAATTCTTTTTAGGATCTTTAAGACTCCCACTATCCTCTTGAGATATAAGACTATCTTGCCAAATATTCAAGAGATAATGCGGATTCTTTATCAAGACAAACACTTCACACAATTGGCCTTAGTTGGTCTTTGTTTTATCTAAAACATCACAACTTACCAATTTCAAATGTACAAGAGTAGGACACTTTTACTCTTACATTTGACAAGTGTTTTAAACCTTTATTTAAGATATGTCACTCAAGTTACAATCTTGGAGTATGACTCTAAGAATTGTTTTGGAACGAAGTATGACTCATCTTCCTGATCTAACCATTTCAACAATTCATGACTCCTCTTCTTAGTCATAAGAATGCACTAAGATGACCTTAGAAGACCAATTGTGATGTGGTCATTTAATCATTAAGATGATCACAAAACATGATACTAAAGTACTCTCCCATCTTTTCAGATTTGAGAAACTTTTATCTGTCTGCCTAATTTGATTCTTCCCATTCGTTCTGCCATACATTGAGACTTTTCCAATGTTTCAGAATTATACATAAACTTGTAAGTATAACCATATTTACTAAAATTTAGTAAATCATGACGAATAGTCTTAACGAGCTTTGTGGTGGACTTGACCAGTGCACAAGAATGTGTACTCGATCCCTTTAGTCCTTAACTTGACTCACACATCCATGTGAACAAGTCTTAATTTTCCAATGCTTGAAAGTTCTCATTCATCATACTATTCAACTTGCATGATTCCAAGTTTCTATCCAACTGAAGCCTTGGGAATGAGAATCTTTCCTTATTTGGTAAATTATGACACTACCACAAACGAAAGAATCAAGTCCATTTTTTTCAAATATTGCTATCAATGGAATCATATAAACAACCATTTTCCACAAATGCCACTTGTAAGGATATTTAAAATAAATATAAAATTAAAAACTTTTATTTTATTTCAAAACTTTGCGGAAAAAACTTATCCTTATAGTGCAAATGCATACGGAAAAACTTGTTGTTATCTATTCCTAAGCAATATATCATAACTCCTAAGTAACAGCTTCAAAATTCTGATGCGATCGAGATCCACCTTCGCAATCAGAATCAGCATATACTTCCTTTAAGATTTCTCTCTATTCTTTGATTCTTAAAACATCAACATGTGACACAGTCACATCATGTAATGAGGATCTCAGAATAAAACTTAACAGAGTTAGATAATGGGCTCTACCTGATGTAGAGTTAAACTTATTGACTTTAACATCCTTAGGTAAATTTGGCAGCTTTGCAATCAACGCCCCTTCCTTTGGCAAAATAAACATATGAACCCTTTGGTAATGGGACTATCTCAGACTTAGCCTTTCTCTTTACCATTTGGTCAACCGGGTTGATTATGGCCAATCCCTTTCCATTGGGAAGAGAATGTTTTTTCTGGATTTCCAGTGTCACCATTGTCACTGTCCATAAAGTTTTTGGGAAGTTGATCTTCTAATCAAATTTGCTTTACTATCGTTCCAAATCATTGCTGATTCAGCAGCACCAAGCAAATAGATATGATCATTAAGGTTCATGTCATAGTCTGTTTCATAGTAGTCCCAAAGGAACTCACTATGTGACTTAGAAAGTGATTGAACATCCAACTTTCTCAAGACTTTGACACCCAACTCTCCCAGCTTGTCAATATGTGACTTCATCTCTAAGATGTGATCACACATAGACCTTGCTTGCCATTAGGGCTTGAGTGACCTTGAACTTGTGGGTTAGGGAGAATAATTGGAGGAGGTGGAGGAAGTAAAGTTCCAAGAGATTTGGGAAGATCATAGATGTCTGAACTAGACATCTTTTGGGAGATATTCAAGATAGTTGATCTAAAGTCCTTAATATAACACCCAATATGAAATATTAAGGCTAGGATCCAACAACCTATTTATAACTGGAAGAGGGATGCCGTAATCCGAGTTATAAAATAGTTGAAGGTAGGTAAATGACGATTTACCAATTTCCACCATGAAAAAAGAAATAATGTAATTAGGTTTTTAATTGGATTTGAAACTCCTAGATCTTTTGAGATTCATTGAACTTTTCAATGGCATGTTTCAATCTCGAGTGTGCCCTTCAGGTTTTGTGACTGGGATGCCGAGGATCACAAAACAAGGTGTGAAGTAACCATGCAAATATACTTGGTACCCTTAATATTTACCCCTCAATCGATGTGTCGGTTAACCACACGAGCTCCACCGATACTATGATAAATATTAAGTTACCCTTTGCCTACTTTGTTAAATCCAGGTTAGTGTGCCGGTTAACCACACACGCTCCACTAACGGTTTAAACAAAGTGCAAAGTGTAATTTCATGGATTAGCACCTTATTCATATTTTCCTAAGTAACTAAGATTGGGAATTTATAAGTGTTTAGTTACTTAGTATTTATCATTAATACTTTTAATGAAGGGAGAATTATAGTCATTGTCCTACCCGTTCGGCTAACGACCCTCCACCAGTCAAGGAAGCGGTGGGTGAGAGTGGACACCCATTAAACTGCCATTTTATAGGCAGTAACCTTATACCCCCCTTATAGACCGGCTTCGTGAATGAGGTCTACTAACGGTAAGACTGACTTTACTCTTATATATACATATATAAATATTATTAACTTATAATATTATAAAGTATAAGGGTTGAATTTTAACTTTTAAAATTCTAAGGGCTAACTTGGAATTAAAGTATTCATAAGTGAAAACTTTTCAAATTCCAAAACTTGAGGGCAAGTTTTGAAACTATTCAAAACTAATTAATTCCATAACTTATGAGTTTAAAGTAGTTTTAATTAAAAAAAAAACTCTTCAAGTTCCATAACTTGAGGACAAGTTATGGAAGACTTTAAACTAATTAATAAAAAAAATAACTTTTTTTATTGTAACTTATGGAACTAATTAAGGTTACACTTTTTTTTTTAATTTAATGAAGAGACTCTTGAACCTCCATAACTTGAGGACAAGTTATGGAGTCATAAAACCATTTAATTAGAACTAGACTCTTCATTTTGTAACCTTTGCCAACTTTTATGAGTTTTATGATTCTTAAATGTGACTTTTCATATAACTTGAGGACAAGTTACAAAAACACACTTTGGAATCAACTCTTAGATTAAAATGGATTGAAAACAACTATTTCACACAACTTTTTTATTAATCTAAGAACCTCATAAGAACAAGATAATTCAAATCATCAATCTTCAAGAAATTAGCATGAACATACAAACTAATACAAATCTTGAAATTATGACAATTATCTTAGAAATTGGATTAGCATGAACATTAGTACATCAAAGACAAGTTTATAAGTCCAAAAACATCTTAGGGTAATGTTCCTAGTCCAATTCCAGCCAAAACAATCGAATATATGCATCCAACTCGATTTTTTCAGCTACTTTTGCAAGTATAACAAGAAAACAAGCCTAGGCTCTGATACCACTGTTGGGTTATGAGCATTCTAACACTCCTAAGTGTACATGCAACCCTAAATACCTTGGATCTATGTTTTCTCTATTATACATACAATTATGAACATCCAAGGTATTATCCTAATCTAGCATACAAAATAATAAATATAAGAAGATAGAATACATACCTCTTTGATGTAGAATGTCTTCATGAAGCTTGAGTGCCTAGTGCCCCAAGTGTGACACCTCAAATGGTTCACACAGCACCAAATACACTTGGAATAACTTGAGAGAAACTTGAACACTCCTTGAAATCGTCTAGCCCTCACACTCACACATTAGTGCCCGATTTCTTGAGCCATGAGATTCTTTTATATGGTGGCTATTAGGGTTACACCATGTAACTCATAACTTTACCCATTCCTTATGCTCCATGGATTTTAACCTCCATGGAGTATCCATGGGTCACCCCATGGACTTAGTCCAACATAAGGAATCTTGGATCACAAGCCCACATATATAAGAATGAATGATTTACACAATCAACCCATATATTTAATTGGTCTCCTTTTGATCACTTAATTAATTCCAAATTAATTCTTGATCAATACTAATTAAATAACCTTATTAATATATTAGAACTTATAATATATTAACCAACCTTAAGTGTTATTTATCTCATTATAGTCTATCCAAATGCATGATGCCATGCAACCCAAATGGACCATGCCGGGTCGGGTCAAGTCTTACCAATTATAGTTATGGACTTAGACATTAATCCAACAATAGCATCCAGCCCGTCTGCTGTCTTGGGTAATTTAGTCACGAAATCCATGGTAATCCTTTCCCATTTCCACTCAGGGATTTCAGGTTGTTGTAATAGTCCCGAGGGCTTTTGATATTCTACCTTTACTTTAGCGCAAGTGAGGAACTTGCCAATGTAAGTGGCAATTTCGGCCTTCATGTTAAGCCACCAATAATATTGCTTGATATCCAGGTACATTTTATCTGAACCCGAATGGATGGAGTATCGTGTCTTATGAGCTTCATTCATGATTACCACTCTGAATCCCCCAAGTTTAGGGACCCAAATTCGGTTCATGTAAAAATATGTTCCATTCTCCTTGACTTCAAAATTCTTTTGCATTCCACGTAACGCTTCGCTTGTTATGTTTTCTGTCTTCATGGCATCATACTGAGCTTCTTTGATTAGCGAGAATAGATGGGATTGAATGGTTATTGAAAGAGTTTTCACACGACGATTCGATTATTCTTTTCGACTCAAGGCGTCAGCGACCACGTTAGGCTTGCCTGCGTGGTACTTGATTTCACACTCATAATCGTTTAGCAGCTCAACCCATCTTCGCTGCCTCATGTTTAACTCCTTTTGATTCAATATGTGTTGGATGCTTTTGTGGTCAGTGAAAATGGTGCACCTTGTACCATAGAGGTAGTGCCTCCAAATCCTCAAAGCAACGACCACAGCTCCTAATTCGAGATCATGGGTGGTATAATTCACCTCATGTGTCTTTAGTTATCGGGATGCATAAGCTATCACCTTCCCACGCTACATGAGTACACAGCCTAAACCCTGATTCGAAGCATCGCAGTAAACTACGAAGTCCTCAGTTCCCTCTAGTAATGATAGTACTGGAGCACTACAGAGAGCTCGTTTCAGAGTTCGGAATGCAACCTCCTGCTTTTATTTCCATTCGAATGCTACGCCCTTTTATGTAAGCATGGTAAGAGGCTTGGCTGTTTGGAGAAGTTCTGGATGAATATTCTGTAATAGCCTGCGAGTCCCAGAAATTGGCGAATTTATGTGGGTGTCGTCGGGACGGCCCATCCTTCAATGGCTTTAAACTTGGAAGGGTCCACATGTATCCCTTCTTGGCTGACAACATGACCCAAAAATTTCACGCCACGTAGCCAGAACTCACACTTAGAGAGTTTTGCGTACAACGTTTTGGTTCGCAGGGTTTCCAAGATTTGTCGGAGATGTCGTCTGTGTTCCTCTTCGCTTCGAGAATAGACCAGGATGTCATCGATGAAAACGATTACAAAGTTTTCAAGGAATGGTTGGCAAACTCGATTCATCAGGTCCATAAATGCAGCAGGGGCATTCATTAGAACGAAGGGCATTACAACAAATTCATAATGTGCATAGCGAGTTCGGAAAGCGTTCTTGGGGATATCCTTCTCCCGAACCTTGAGTTGATGATAGCCGGATCACAGATCTATCTTAGAGAAGTAATTTGCTCCTTGAAGCTGGTCGAATAGATCGTCGATTCGTGGAAGTGGGTAGCGATTCTTGATAGTGAGCTTATTCAGCTCTCTATAGTCGATGCACATCCTAAAGGATCCGTTCTTCTTTCTAACAAAAAGTACCGGAGCTCCCCAAGGTGAGAAGTTGGGTCGGATGAATCCTTTGTTCAAGAGTTCGCTGAGTTGGCTTGACAATTCTTGCATCTCCGCAGGAGCCAACCTATAGGGCGATTTGGCGATGGGTGTAGCTCCTGACACAAGGTCGATTCGGAATTCTCCTTGTATTTCTGGGAGTATCCCCGGAAGATCTTCAGGAAAGATGTCCGGGAAGTCGCAAGCCACTGGGATGTTTCGAATATTAATCTCTTCCTTAGATTTATCCACAACATGAGCCAGAAACTCAAAGTCTCTCCTTTGTAGACACTTTTGTGCCTTAATACATGAGATAAGACGGAGGTTCGCACTGGGTTTGTCTCCGTAGATGATTAGGGTTTCGCGGTTAGGGAGATGAAGGCGAACGACCTTCTCGCGGCATATAATATGAGCATGATGGGGGATTAACCAATCTATGCCGATAATCACATCAAAAATCTTAATAGTTACAGGCATCAAGTTTATTTGAAATGCATGGTGATTTAAAGTTAGGGTACATCCTATGTAGATTTCCCCAGTTGATTCTGTTTTCCCATTAGCCATTTCCACCGTAAAGGTTTCATTAAGCTTGTGGGGTTGTTGTTTTAGCAAATTTTTGAATTTATTACTAACAAAACTCCGCTCTGCCTCGGTATCAAATAGGATGCATGCATATTTGTTGTTAAGGATAAACGTACCAGTGACAACAGCGGGATCCTGAACCGCTTCCCCTTGGCCCATGGTCAGCACTCTCCCTGCTCCTTCGTTCCCTTGGTTGTTGATATTGGGGCAGTTTCGATGAAAATGCCCAGTCCTTCCACATCCATAACAGGTGTGTCTGGCCCCAGCGTTGTTGTCGTTGTTGTTGTTGGTGCGGTTGTTGTTATTGTTTCCCTGTTGCTGGTTTTGGGGAGGATAGGTCCTACAGTATCTTGTCGTATGACCCTTTCGGTTGCAACTGGTACAATGCATCTCCCTGCATCCACCATTGTGATGGAGATTGCACTTGTTGCACTTTGGGAGATTTCCGGAATACTGCTTAGGGGCACTTGGGGTGGATGAGGCTGGAGCATGCGGGGTGAAGGGAACTTGGGTGGTTGCAGCATGAACTGTCACTGTTTGTTGTTTCTTTGACGACTTTGAGCCTTGTCGTCCCTTCCGCTTGTTATTCTTTCCCTTCTTGTTATCGCTCTCCTTCTTGTTTTTAGTTTCCCTTGCTTTTTCGCCCTTCTTGTCGTTGTGGTCGTACAACTTCTTGGCTAACCTCTTGGCGTTGTCAAAGGTTTCGGGATTTGTGGCTATCACGTTTCCTTGAATTGGGGAGGTTAATCCCCAGATGAATCTTTCGATCTTCTTTCCTTCCGAAGTAATCGTGCCAGGGCACAACATAGACAGTTCACTAAACCTTGATATGTAGGCGTCGATGTCGGAGTTTCGGACAGTGAGATTCCATAACTCTTGCTCCATTTTCTGAACCTCGCCACGCGGGCAGTATTCAGCCATCAGCATTTCTTTCAATTCCGCCCATGGCATGGCATTAGCGACTGGAAGAGTCATAGCCTCCATATGTCCATTCCACCAGGTGAGAGCTTGATCAACAAATGTACACGCTGCAAACTTCACCTTGACCTCTTCAGGGCATCCGCATATCTCGAACACCGATTCCACCTTTTCAATCCACCTCTTTAGGGTTATCACTCCCCCTGCGCCATTAAAGGTTCGTGGTTTGGCGTTGGTGAAATCTTTGTAAGAGCATGTCTTGGTAGGTCCTTGGTTCATCCCGTTGCTTGAACTTCCGGCCCCCTGTCCGTTGCCTCCACCATTGTTCCCATTGTGGATCTGCGCCAGTGCTGCTGTGACTGCAGCAGATACAGCTGCTTGAAATGCAGCTGAGTTGATTTCTGGTGGCGGTAGTGGTTGATTGTTTCCGCGAGTGGGTCTTTGAGGCATCTTACTGTCATGGAACAAAAAGACGTTGAGTATGCATCGTGTTAAAGTTGGGAATTTCGCCAACCGATTGCGCATCTAAGTGGTTCCACAGATTTACACCAAATAAGAAGAATATAAAACACATAGCACATAACAACATCACAATAAAACACATAATATTTTTCACTTCTTGTATATTAGTTGTTGTAAGTAGAAGTGAATAATGTTGTTCTCCCGGAAAACCCGATGTTTTCCGATATAAAGAGTTTGATAGCCTTGTATTATTGTATCGTCACAGCGTCTGAATATGATTTCCCATAATTACTTAGGTGGTAATGGGTGTCTATGTGAGTCGTTATAACCATGCATAATAGTGACTATTTCGCCTGTCTTGGCATTTTATCAAATGCCGGTTTTGAATTAAGATTTTGTCACCCTAGACTGGCCGAGTCTAACTGTAGCGAACAGCTCAGGTGTGGGGGAGTCACCCCCGTATAGATCTATACACAAACTCTCGCTCTCCCTCCAGGAGACTCTGATTATAACTACAGGCTACGACCGACACTTATTGGTGCCAACCGATAATTCTCACTAAATCCAAATTATTACCCCATGAATTTGAATAACATTGATTACAACCCGTTTGATATTTACGTGAATATGAAGTAAGCCAAACAGACAAGAAAGAGGACAACGGAGGCCCACTAACTTTGTATGTTATTACAGGCCGTCGAGTATGCTACGGACACGTTATAGCCCATAGAGCATATGATAAGTTATTTGGACTGTATTAGCAATGCAAATGGGCCACTAAGGCCCAATAGCATGTAAAAGCTATTAAGGATCCATTAGGCATGTAATTGGGTCACCGGAAGCCCAATAAACATGTATTGATATATTGGCCCATTAATCATGTAACTGGGTCACCGGAAGCCCAATAAGCATGAATAGGAAACATTGGGCCCAACCGTCGTATCATTTATAGGTTATTCGATATAAGTTCGTAGTGTAGGTATTTGTTGTATGCTAAATGTTTATTCGCAATGTTAAAAATACTTTGACGTTTGATTTATAACGAAGCTTTAGTTATATATATATATATATATATATATATATATATATATATATATATATATATATATATATATATATATATATATATATATATATATATATATATATATATATATATATATATATATATATATATATATATATATATATTTAAAAACCATGTGTTATAAACTTAATATTTTTAACCCAATAAGTTAATATTAGCCTATTTGGCCCAAAAATATTTATTTTGACCATTCCAGCCCCTTTATCTATAAAAATGACACTTTTAGTCCCTTTTTATGAAAATCGACATTTTTGGTCCTTAAACCATTTTTCTTGACATTTTTGACCCAAACTTTATTTAAATAATAATTTCAGTCCAAAACTATTGTACTTGCCATTTCCAGCCCTTATTTGTAAAGAGTTTACACTTTTGGCCCAAATTCCGTAAGTTTTACACTTTTGACCGAAAATCCAAAATGTTTGCAATTTTTATTCCAATTTTGCACTAAAGTCGTTTTCAGCCCCTGAAATAGTTTATTTATGTTTTAGACTCATATTTTGATGAATTTACAACTTCAGCCCCCAAAAATCTTTATTTTTCACAACTTTGGGCCCAAAAACCGTGAGGCCCAAATCTTAAGCCCAATAACCATAAATTTATGTTTTTAGCCCCTTGAGAAGTATTATTTCCATACAAATCAGATTTTATATAAATAAATACCATTTTGTCCCTATAAAACCGAAAAACATCATCTTTTAACCAAATCTTTGTTATTTTGCAAAAATGACACATATAGAAATCTTTGGCTTTGTTTTTCACTTCTTAAACATAAAGACTCTTGGATCTTGGAAGTATGTTGTTTATTATGTTTTTGTTTATGAATCTTTCACGCTTTTAGCTATAAATCTCGAGATCTAACAATTATTATCACATTTTAGCAACACAAACCAAAGGAATCACACATAACATGCATACACACATAGATCAACACATAACACTTGTATTCTCCTCGAAAAACATGTAAAAACGAAAACAAGGGGGTATGAACTCACCTTGCTTAGTTGATCACGGTTTTGAAGAAGAAATGGAAGAAGTTGATGAGATTCTCAGCCCTAGCAATCTTCTTGAAGAGACCTTCGATTTTGAAGAGTTCTAGGGAGTATGATCAAGAATTTAAGGTGGTAAGAAGAGTGATTAAGTGTAGAAAGAAAGTATGTTTGCAAGATCTTACCACAAGTATGTAACTTGAAGTGATTTTTGGATGAAAACCTTCTTGAAATGCCCTAGATCTCGAAATTTTTGAGAGGAAATGAGGGATTGTTGTTGTGAGTGTTTGAGAGAAAATTCAAGTGAGGTGTGTGTGTGTGTGTGTGACCCTCGGCCGAGAAGAAGAAGAAGAGAGGGGAGAGAGGGGTGAGGTGACATTGCATGGGTATATGAGATAGTTACCTTGTTGCATGGGGGGTAATATGGAGGTGGCACCTCCAAAGTCAACTCCCCCTTTCCATATCATTTCTTTTTTTTCTTTTTTTTTAATTGGTGTTGAGCCGAAATGGGCTAAAGAAAGAGGAAAGGAATCATCTTGGGCCTATTCTTGGTCTTGCTTGTAAATGTGAATCCCATGGAAAAGTTTTCGGCCCATTGGGCCTTTATGGTAGTTCACGGCCCAATTTTTGTATAAAAGAATGGATTTGTGACCCATTAGGGCTAATTAGATTTGTTATGGCCCAACAAGGCCCATTACAGGTAAACTAATCCATTTTAGGCCCATTAAGGCCCAAAATGTTAAGTTTCATGGAAGTGGGTTGAATTAGAGCCCAATTAAGAGTTCTAAGCCCAAAATAATCAAATTGGAAGCTTATTGGCCCATTAGGCCCAATAAGAAAATCCTAGTCCATATTGGACTCAAACCGGGATTTTTAGGGTTTCCAATCTTTTGTTGACTATTTGAAGTGTTAGCATAGGGTGATTGATGGAACTTTGGTGTTATTGAATGAACATCATGCATGTTTTCAAGTTTTAATTACAAATGTTATCCTTGTTAATGTTTACAAAAGCATTAGAATTTCCTGGTTGTGACAGAAGTGGCGACTCTAAATATCTTCTTGTAGATTCTTCCAGGAAACCGATGTGCATCCAATTATAATCCACCCCCAGCCCCTGACTGGAGACCCTATCAGAAACATGCAAACATGATCCTTAAAACATATCGACCGCGCACTTCACCCAGATCCCGACAATATGATGTACTAATACCTTAATAATCCTTGGCTCTTTGTTATGGCATTACAAACCACTGTTTCGATAAGCAAAATGATCCACCAAAAATTTCCGCATTACATCCACTCCTATCAGCTCAGGTGTACCCCCACCTGGATAACCGCTCGGGACATCATAAAGAGTTCTTATGACTTGCGACTTCATAAGCACTTTTCAATACTAAAATCAAAACCCCAACAGCAGTTCGCGTACAACCAGAAAGATAATGCAGGTATCTCATAGAGGCTTCGTGATACCTGACCGATACTCCCCACAACCCTTACTGCTCCCTTATTCAAACCAACAGATTTGTGGGTCTTCTGATTCCCCATCAATGCGTTAATACTGTGAGTATCCCAAACAAGAGAACGAATAATCCTGTCCACTAGGCCCACAGCCTATGACCGGAATGCTCTCGACCTCATACCGACCTTGTCAGCATTACCTCGCTTGTCCAACACCCTGGGCCTAAAGATACTCACCTCCTTCCATTGCCTTGAACGGACCTAATCAATGTTCCTCACAACCACGAGCAAGCACAATAATGTTGAAACCTTACCATGCGCGATTCACTTATAGTACAAACTGCTATCCAAGCAAAACCTTACGAATCCATGGTCATACACGACCTGAGAATAGGGTGATGGTCAAACTCTTGATCCAATTTGCATACTATAACCCCAACCTAACCATGCGCATAAGTCAAACCAAACCCCGATGCTACCTTGGTCAACCCACAGACACACACAAGGAATTTCCGCCATACACATACATAGGGAACTCCCAGTCCTCATGATTTATCGCAACAAGATCCCATACCGGATTGAGACTAAACAAATTCTACCAACACGAAACTAGTTCGTGAAGGCTTCCCTGGTGATCCCAAAGGTTGCCAAAACCCGAGTCTGATATGAATTAGAATTCCACTCCACCACCGAGGGTAAAGATACCCAAAGACTGAGAGAGCATGAACACACTGCACAAGAGGGTCGGTGAGCATCCCTTGCTTTTAACTGTTGCCTCTTGAACCCTTCGGAGGATTCCCGCTGAAAGACGAACTCATCAACCGATGTTCTATAACATCCTGACACCTAAACCAGAGAGCCATAAGTCCACCTGGAGCTGATCATTCCCGTTCATGGAAAGGTTCACCAACCAACACCTGCCCAACAAATCTGAAAACAGCAGTCCGAACAGTATCTAACAAAACCTTTAATGGATGATGCTCAACCCTAGAATTCCCAATTCTCCCCCACTTAGATGCTAACCACCACCCACTGGTAGTGAAACCAAAACATAACTTAACTGATCCAACCATGTATCACCATACTTAACCGTGGAATGAACAACATACGCCGAATAATCCTCCAGATACGGATCAAACGGACTCCAAGAGAAACCTGAATTCTAGTTGAAGACCTTTGAATTTCCAAATTATAACTACTTATAGAGCATAAGAAACTACCGATTTCCGATCCAGACATATCTTACTTGCTTGCAACCCAAATACAATCTAATGCCTAGCTTTCCCATTCCCAAGAGTGCGGCCCTTACTCGCATCACTAAGGTACTCGTGCCGCATCAATCCATCTGCATACCCCGGCACTGACATACTGTTGCTAGCCACTGCGATCAACTCCTTAAGTCCTTTATGCTGGTGACTTAAAACTATAACCCTTACCATGAACTGGTGAATCCTTACTCTAACTTATCATCCTCAAATGAATCTCTGATCTCTAGCTATCTACAATCCCTCGTGGTAATAAAATTCCCCTGGCACTTCCAACGCCCTAAAGACCCAAGCGGAAGGGCATATGAGGATTCACAGTACATAGTTTAGGCAAAACAGAGAACTAACCCGCATACACTACTTACCCATACCCAATAAGATTCTGAAGCAAAAAAATTACCAATCAAGGACATTTACACCATAAAATTATTACAGGATGGGGGTTCCATTTACATACCAGAGACTCCTTACGGCTCGACCTTGACCTCCTGAGGAACAATGATCGGTGGAACCCGAATTCCTTCCGCCCCCAAAGTAGGACAGCTGGACCTAAAATGGCCTGGCTGATGAAATTGAAAGCATATCTGATCCTTCTTATAATCCTATTGCACATAACCTCTTTCTCCACACTTGAAACATTTGAACTTGTGATAAGAAAATCCGAGAGTGCCCCCACACTTGCCACACACCTCATGATTCTCCTGACTTCCCCGGTCAGAAACCTCAGACTTCTTGTCTTCTGATGAGAGATCCCTCCTCCTCTTTCTTAGTCGTGTCCCCACATCCAGTACTCCCCTCATGGTCATCTCAATAGCAACACCTCTTGCAGTCTGTAAGGCTGTAGCCTGCTCCTCGAGCTTGGCGATTACCATGGCAATGACCTGATCCACAACACCGGACAATTCTTCTTGAAAAATCTAAGAAACCTCTATTTAAATCATCTCCCGCATCTGATCAACGGACAACACCGGCCTATCCTGGCCGCTAGCTCCCGATCCTGATCCGGATCCGCCTCAAATCGGCTCATCATCACCATACTGAACATAAACTAGGAAGATATCAGATAATCCGCATAAACAACGGGGAACCAACTCCCAATGAAGCCCTAGGGGTTGTGACTTCCTTGTTACGCGTACGGGTCCTGTGCTTTCAGTAGTACGGGCCCATACTACCTTCCACACTTACCCGTATTTGTCTCAAGGATCATCACCACACCCTAACGATACTCATAAGCATAGGCGAATGCTCAATCCTCATTCCTAGAGGAAGGCTAAATAACTCATACTGGCCGACTGACCCCACATAATCCATCCTACCACCAACTGCCACACGACCCTTCATTGGTGCCAGTTAACTATTACATGAATACAATCACATGTCGCACGGCTTAAACAATCTTAGACTAAAAGATTTAATCCTACAACGGTTGGACTCAGACAAGAGCTGCACAGCAGGACCAAATCCCTTACCCTAAGACTATTTAATCCATGTAGCATGTGCCTTAGCGTATTCACTCAATAGTTAGTTCACACACGAAAGAGTCATACAACAATCAATGATGCACTTTACACAAGATAAGGCATCAAAGATCATCCAATTCTATCATACGATTCCTGAGGATCCCTATCTTATCACTAGCATACTGTTCTAATGTATCACAATATCAAATAATAACATGGTATTTTGGGGTCTACTTGCTGGCTCCGGTTGATTGTACACATCGCATCCTCCTTTAGTATTTTGAAAACCATTTAAACATCATTTTAAAAATCTTTTCCTTAGTTTGAGACTGGATTCATACGAGTGTTCCTCCAATTCACTCAAACCAAGGCTCTGATACCAACTTGTAACATCCATGAAACTCATAAAAGTTTAAAAAATTTCAAACATCCAAAAGCCATTAGTTATTAAAAAATGTTTTCAAAATAGTATCATATCAGAGAATCCTGTGACAACCCGAAATATTTGGATCAAGCAAAGACTAAATGGTAACCCTATTACACCGAGAACTTTGAAACCATTAGTGAATTAGTGCATGTATACGAAAGTATACACTTTGAAAGCCACATACAGGGTAAACCCTTGAAAGTAAACAAGGTTATCAAAGCAAAACTAGACAAATGGATTTGGTTAAGAATCACAACATATGGATGTAAGAACTTGTGATATGTTGTAATCTTCAATATGAGAACTATAAGGCCAACATAATTAAGTTGCTAGGACCATGAACACCTTTACTAGACCAAGTAGACGATGAACCTCCTTAATGGACCCCTTGGAGCGTAAACATCCAAAAGTACCCAAGCTAAACTGTGAACACATCCCTAAGGGAGGTCTTGGCCGTGAACCCCCTTAGAAACTCCACCTTAGGCCGTAAACACCCTAATAAAGCAAAGCTAGGCCGTGAACACACCCCTAGGTAGTGCCTTGGGCATAAACTCCTTCAAGATGGTATACTAGAGCGTAAACACATTAGATTTCCAAACCTTGACCATAAAAACTTCCCTAGGAAGTATCTATACCGTGAATACTCTTCTAGAAGGCATCTAGGGCGTGAACTCAACCTAGGAATCTTTTAGGCCGTAAACAACTCCATTCCATGGAGTTTACGGCCATAAGATATGAATAAGACAAATGCCTTTGACTTTATGATGAAACATTTCAACCATTTCTAAGGTGTTCACGGGTAAACACACAATATCCTCCAGGTAACCAAGCACACCTTATCACCCCCTTATCCTCTTTGAGCATAAACCCCATTCTACACTTCACAAACTCATTTTCATTCAGTGAAAACTCCGTAAAATTTTTGAAACATTCAACCAAGTTCTAGAGGCCATTTCTTTACATCCCCTTCTAAGCTTCTGTAAGTTAATTCATGTCTGGTAAATGTTTCATACATTTAGTCATTTTAAATCTTCTACTCACACATAAATTTATGTGTTCATAACCATATGATAGCAATTTCCTCAAGGAGTTCATCCAACACTTCAAGTGTTCTAGGCTCCAAATTCTCACCTCATCTCTTCAACTACACCATCTTCTACCCAAGGTGAGTTTCATACCACTCTTTTGATGTTTTTCATAGTTTTGGGGGAGGATACAAGTCAAGGGTCTTGTGAAATTTTAGTATAATTGCTTGGTTATGCATGTATGTTATGATTTATGTGCGTAAAGTTATGAACTCTATGCATTTGTTCAAGAACTCAAGATTTTTAGCAAGTCTCAAGGTTTTGAACTATATATCACCAATTATATGTTAGAAATAAAAACTAGTATGTTTATGGAATATTAATCATAAAGTGTTATGTCAAGAACCATAAGGATTTGCTTCAAAAATGTGTTTAAACAGGTTGTTGAACATAATATTTTGGAAGTGGGTAAAATTTGGAAATAATGATATTTTGGGGACCATTTTCGGCCCCATATATATATAAGGACCATTTTGGAAAATGTAATAAAATTGAAGAATTATTGAACATCTCAATTTTTAAAGGACCAAAATGGATTTTTTGGATAAACAAGGGCCTTTTTGAATATTTTTCATAAATGTAAGTCTAAAATGAACATTTTAGAAGAAATGGGCCATTTTCGACAATTCACCTAATTTTGAACCACTTATGACACCTTTTGGAAAAAATGGATCTTATTTGATAATTTATAAAAAGAAGAGCCATTTTTGCCAATACCGATAATTTTGGGTCATTTTTGATAATTATGATTCCAAGTGGATTATCCTCAATAAACGAAAACGATAAACCTAGTCAACTAGCACAATTAATGTTATTTATTAAATAACGGATTTCATCGATTTGCTCAAAAACCAGTTGGTATTCTAGTGAAGTTGAGTCTCTAAAGTACCTAAATATAAATATATTAGTGTACGTCTAAAGTCCTGTAGGGAGTTATAACCAGAGTCTCCTGTAGGGAGAGCGGGAAATTGTGTATAGATCTATACGGGGTTGACACCCCACACCTTCGTTGTTCGCTACAGCTAGATCGGCCAGTCTAGGGTGACAAATGTCTTTAATCAAACGCAGGAGCCTGAGAAACGCCAAGACAGGTCTCTGTCATATTAGTATGGTTATAATGACTCACTAGAATATGTTAATGTATTCAGAAATTTATGTAAGGAAAACCTCATAAATAAATTGGCACATTGTGTTGACTGCCCCTATGCATGGTAGTGATGGTCTGCATTTGTTGTGTTGGCCGTCCACACAACTTGCACGGAATGTCCACAATCGCCTGTTGATTTTTCACACCTCTTCGGTCTTAGAGTTTTAAGACCACCACTTTGTATATAACAAAATATAGGATTTTCTGGGGAAAAACAATTTTATACGATTTCAAAAACGATAAACTAAAACGCACACTGAATTATACCTGATAAGAAAACGAGATTTACAACTATTTTCCTTTTAGAAAACAGGGGATTTTCTGGAATCTATTTGTTATTACTACTCAAAAGAACTACTCACAAATACAACTCGCCTTTATAAATTATATTACTTTCCAAAAATCAATCCTTATAAGGATGAATAAAAAGTAATGACATGCATGCATATATCCATGATTTCAGAGCAAGACTTCAAATGATTTTATAGATAATATCGTATTTCCTGAAAGTACAATGATGTTATCTCAATGTATGATGTTTGGATTTGCTATGTTTCATTTATATTCAATTGTTATGATACTGCACAATGAAGTCACCCGCCTCCGGACGTTTCCGCCGTCTGGTCCGGGGGTGTCACAAATCCCATAAATCAAAATCATAGAATGTGAGGAGGTGCACGATCAAGCCTTCGCCTTCCCGCGATCATCTGAAGTACCTGAAACAAAATCCAAAATTGTAAGCCCGAAGCTTAGTGAGTTCCCCCAAAATACCAACGTCATACAAACCAGAACAATATCATAACAAACAGCATGCATATAGAGTCTTCAGTATGACTGGACCGCCTTGACCGTGCCTTCAGTCTATCTGGCCCACTCTCAGAACCTTCAGCATGTCTGGTCCGCCCTACCGGGCCTTCAGCCTGTCTGGACCGTTCTCAGAACCTTCAGCGCGTCTGCTCCGCCCTACCGGGCCTTCAGCCTTTCTGGACCGTTCTTCGGGCCTTCGGCCTGACTGGTATGACCCGATGGGCCTTTAGTCTATCCGGGCCGCCCTGGGTCTGTTGGCCTAAAGCACAAAGCAGGACCGCCTCAACCCACCCGCAAACACAATCAACACATAGATATCAAACGCTAGCTAGCATGTACAGAGAGTCATACAAATCTAACAGATCACTAATCATAGCATCATCCAATATACCAGGATACAAATCTAACAGATCACTAAACATAGCATCATCATATATACCAGGATACAAATTTCACAGATCACTAAACATAGCATCATCCTATAACGAGGATACAATCCAAAAAGGGTTGGCCTTGGTGCCTTAGACCTGTTGATATAGTGAAGAGAACTCACCTCACAAGTAGTGTTGAACCGATAAAATCGAATCCTAACTCACAGCTCAGAACTCAACTGCCTGTAACCACCATATGACTAATTCCATTAAAACCCCAAATTACCAAAATACCCTTAGAAGTCAAACTTGGTCAACCATGTTCAAAGTCAAAGTCAACAGTCAAAGTCAACAATCCATGTTGACCCAACTCGTCGAGTGCATCTACCGACTCGTCGAGTTCCTTCATATCTCAGAAGATCGTGAAAAGCTCGAGACAACTCGTCGAGTTCTTTAGTGTTTAGAAAACCGGGAAAACCCTAGTCAACTCGCAGAGTTATCTCACCAACTCACCGAGTTCACTCAATATCTAGAAAGCGGGAAACCCCGACCCAACTCGTCGAGTTGTCAAGGCAACTCGTCGAGTTTTCCTGTCTTAACATATTCAGCCCCTTCCAGTCGAATCTAAAGCCCCAAACTATAGATCTGGTCCCCTAGGGTTGAGATATCACGTAAAGTTGCTAACTTTACGTCCATGCATGGCATCAAAGGGCTAGAACACTCCATTAAAGCTTTATTAGGGGACTTAGTGCATGAAGGAGATCTAGATCTTGTTGGATAAGGTGTCTAAGTCCATAACTATTTCTGGTATGTACTTGACCCAACCCGGCATGGTCCATTTGGGTTGCATGGCACTATGCAATTGGATAAACTAAAATGAGAGAAATAACACTTATGGTTTATTAATATATTATAAGTTCTAATATATTAATAATATTATTTAATTAGTTTGATCAAGAATTAATTTAGAATTAATTAAGTGATCAAAAGATAACTAATTAAATATATGGGTAGATTATGTAAATCTTCCATATCTTATATAGAGGGCTAAGAGGCTCCACGGATTATCAAGTTGGGTTCCACCCATAGGATGCTCCATGGATGCTCCATGGATGCTCCATGGGAGTTACAAACCCATGGGTCATGGAAATGAAGAGTCATGACACATTAGGGTTTACATGGTGTAACCCTAGATGTGTCAACACTATATAAGAAACCCATTCTCCACCAAAATATGCACACAAGAATCAAGAGGGCTAGAGCCGATTTTGCAAGTGTAATATTCTCTCAAAAGTTTACTCCAAAAGCATTTGGTGTTGTGTGAAGCATTTGAGGCATCACACTTGGGGTGCTAGGCTCACAAGGTTTCAAGGATCATAAGCAACAACAAGGTAAGTTATTCTATCTTTCATGCAAGTTAAAATTTGTTCCCCATGAATGTTAGATAGGAATATAACCTTGGAATTCAACTTTACATGATAATTAGACAAACATAGATCCAAGGTTATTAGGGTTGCATGTACACTTAGGAAGTGTTAGAATGCTCAAAACCCATCAGTGGTATCAGAGCCTAGGTTTGTTTGTTGTTTTTTTTGGTGCAAACTGCTTGAAAAAAAATCGTTTTTCTGTTTTCTGCTCGTATGAAAATTTGCACATTTGTTGCTGGAAATGGACTAGAAACATTACCCTAAACTGTTTTGATGTTTTAAAAACTTGTTTTAGATGGTGTAATGTTTATGCTAATCCATTTACAATGGCAATTATCAAAATTACAAGTTTTTTTTAAGTGTAATTTTTGATTCTTGAAAGCGTTCATATTCATGTTCTTGAACTTATGAAGATTAGATGATCATAGGAATTGTTTGTAACCTTCATGGTAGTTTAATTCATGATCATAATGTGTTTTAATGGAGTCCATAACGTGTTCTCAAGTTATGGAAAACCAAAAGTCTCACTTTTATTAAAGCCATTAAAAGAACACAAGAGTTATAAAAATGAAGAGTCTTCATTTTTATTACTCAATTAATTCATAAGTTATAAGAAATGAAAAGTTTTTGAAGTTTACAAAACTTGCCCTCAAGTTTTGGAACAAGTAAAGTCTTGATTAAAACTTTAGTTCCAACCCTTAGAATTTTAAAAGTTAAAATTCAACCCTTATACTTTATAATATTATAAGTTACTAATATATATATGTATAAGATCAAGTCGTCTTACCGCTAGTACGCCTCATTCACGAAGTCGGTCTATAAGGGAGGTATAAGGTTGTTGCCTATAAAATGGCAACTTAATGGGTGTCCACTCTCACCCACCGCTTCCTTGATCGGTGGAGGGTCGTTAGCCGAACGGGTAAGACAATGACTTATAAATTCTCATTAAAAGTATGATGAATATTATAAAGTAACTAAATGTTTTTATTAAATTCCCAATCTTAGTTACTTTAAGAAATTGTGAATAAGGAGCTAATCCATGAAATTACACTTTACACTTTGTTTAAGTCGTTGGTGGAGCGTGTGTGGTTAACCGGCACACTAACTTGGACTTAACAAGGTAGGTAAAGGGTGACTTAAGGTTTATCATAGTATCGGTGGAGCGTGTGTGGTTTACCGGCACATCGATTGAGTGATAAACTTTAAGGGTACCAAGTGATTTGCATGGTTACTTCACACCTCGTTTTATGATCTTCGGTATCCCAGTCACAAAACTTGGAGGGCACACTCGAGATTGAAACATGCCTTTGGAAAAAAAAATTCATTGAATCTCAAAAGAATCTAGGAATTTCTAAGAACCAATTAAAAACCTAATATCTATATTTCGTTTTTCATGGTGGAAATTGGTGAATCGTCATTCACCTACCTTTCAAATATGTTATAGCTTGGATTACGGCATACCTCTTCTAAGTTATAATATATTGTTATTGGATCCTAGCCTTAATATTACATTTGGGTGTTTTATTAAGGACTCTCTTAATATCTAAACTCATCTTGTTGTCTTCTTTCAGATGTCTTCAAACAATGCTGCTTCTGGCTCTAATCCTAATGGCTCCTTTACCCTTATGAACTTGTGTGGGAAAGTCACTTTTGATGGATCCAACTTCAATGAATGGATCAGAAACATCAGGATGATTACCCGCTACGAGGACAAAGAATATGTCCTTGGATCTATGTTTTCTCTATTATACATACAATTATGAACATCCAAGGTATTATCCTAATCTAGCATACAAAATAATAAATATAACAAGATAGATTACATACCTCTTTGATGTAGAATGTATTCATAAAGCTTGAGTTCCTAGTGCCCCAAGTGTGACACCTCAAATGGTTCACACAACACCAAATACACTTGGAATAACTTGAGAGAAACTTGAACACTCCTTGAAATCGTCTAGCCCTCACACTCACACATTAGTGCACGATTTCTTGAGCCATGGGATTCTTTTATATGGTGGCTATTAGGGTTACACCATGTAACTCATAACTTTACCCATTCCTTATGCTCCATGGATTTTAACCTCCATGGAGTATCCATGGGTCACCCCATGGACTTAGTCCAACATAAGGAATCTTGGATCACAAGCCCATATATATAAGAATGAATGATTTACACAATCAACCCATATATTTAATTAGTCTCCTTTTGATCACTTAATTAATTCCAAATTAATTCTTGATCAATACTAATTAAATAACCTTATTAATATATTAGAACTTATAATATATTAACCAACCTTAAGTGTTATTTCTCTCATTATAGTCTATCCAAATGCATGATGCCATGCAACCCAAATGGACCATGCCGGGTCGGGTCAAGTCTTACCAATTATAGTTATGGACTTAGACATTAATCCAAGAGTCTCCCACTTGGATAAGTCTAAAACTATTATTGCGTATGACTTCAGGAACCGATCAACAATCGTAGCTCTCAAAAGCTTCTGTCGAACTCTGACCTTGTCGATGAACTCTGACCTTTGTCAATGACTTGTCCATTAGATAAGGGATCATATATTCCTCCATTCTAGATATCATATGGACTGAGACATGGATTATAATCATTCTCTCTGTCCATTTGTTGTTTCCCGATTTTCGATTTATGATGACTGACTGATTGAACAAATCAAATCAGTCCTGGCTTGGCCAAGCTCTCACATGTGTCATCGCTAAATCATCGAGAGGCCCACAGATATCGCTTTTATCCTGAAGGTAAAAGGAATGGATAAACTTCGACTCATATGGCTTGTTCTACTACTTGTTGAATCATACACAAAGGCACGTTTTATAACATCGAGTTACCAATGCGTTTTCGTGCAATCAATGTATAACCAACTCATAGTAACAACTCATATCTCTAGGTTTTAAGAATATAAGATATTATCGTCTCATGATCACTCGTGATAAAATCCATGAAGTGATTCAAATGAGCGTGGGTTGAACCCAATACTCAGAACTTATGAGCACTCATGAGTGTTGTAGCACCACTTTGTCCACCAACTTGGACCTCTACAAACCAACCCATGACAGTCTTGATTCATATCTACTTCCAACATATGACCGACTGTGGATGGTTTGAATAACTTAGTCATTCCGAAAGAATAACCTAGTTATTATGGAAGTCAAAACATGCAAAGTGAAATACAAGAATAAATGAATCAAATACGGTATCAAACCCTATGAATATAAATAAAACTTTTATTTATCACCATACTGATTACTCATTATTCATTGTTTCGGTTTTATCAACTTTATACTTGAATTAAAAACACTAGTTGTCCCATGCTCCAAGCATGTACACTATGTTTTTCTTAAACAATAGCTTTGCCATACACCAAGTATGCACTCTATGTTTGTCTATGATCCTTACTTTGTGAAATAAACCAATTGAACATAATTTCAATGATTCTAATTTCACACTCCCAAATCCTTATCGAAAAATGTGAGAATTTCAAATTCCTATCATTTATCGAAATCTGTTTAGATTTTAAACTTATATGCACTGACCCTCCTGTAATGAATATGTACAAAGTCACAAAGACTTGTCAACAGTCATTATAAGGTATTCCAATGGAGATCAACTCCATGGAAACTAAGTCTCATATTCAAAGTACATTACTTTGGACATGCTTCTTGCATTAAGTTTTCTAATCTTACACAGATAACTTCCACCTATGGAGACAACTCCATATTCTCATTTTGACTATCACTTCTGAATAAGAGATGCCTCTTTTCAGAATATGTCAATATGGTCCTTCCAAAATTAGCACTATACTTTCAACTGTCCCTGAGCAACCAATCTTTGGTAAACCTCAGATTGTCCTCGACAATTGCTTAATCATTTTAGTCATATCCAATTCTAGACCTTTTCCCTTCTTAATGCCTCTGGGTATTTGGAAAAATTTAGAAATGACAAATATTATAGCACATGCAATCGATCATGTACCCAAAGCAAATGGTCCACGATTCATGATGTCTCACATAAAGACATGATTCTAGACCAGTATTTTGCTACAATATTTTTATTTGACATGTTTTTCAAAATTTGACTATGAAGAAGGATGCCGTAATCATAATCGAATTTTGAGAACGCAATATATAGAATTTCCTTAAGTTGAACCAATCCAACATGAAATTCATATATACATTCTTGACTAAAGATGATTAAGGTCTCAATCTAAGCCTTTAGAACTGAAATGAAGTATATCCTCTCCCTTAATTATAGCAAAACAACTTTTTCAATCCCTGCAGCCTCACAAATTGAAACTTTTGTTTTCTATAATTAACATTGCTAACTTGCAACACTAACAATAATTATCATGCTCCCACTAACATGATGATTATTAGCATAACACTTATGCTCCCACTAGCTTTGACATGTACTCAGAAATCAGCTGGACTTCTAGAAATCAATACTTTATTGACTTCCTTACCAAAGTTCAGATTTTTGATACGAGATGCTTTGATAAAACTTTATCAAAATCATACACCTTTCCTTAGATAGCATGCATGTGTGTCTAAACAATTTCAAAACTATGAAAAGGGATGCCGTAATGATAGTCTCAATTGTTTAGACCTTTTGCCATCTGCTTCAAATCTACTTGGTGGAAGTGTTTCCTCACCATCATTTTAATGAATCGGAGAGAAACCTTATGACCCTTAGATTTTATGGTGTATGTGTTCTTATCCATGTGAATCGTCAAAACCATAGTCACAAGACAAGGATAATGACAAATCCAAACTCATATGGACTGAACTTATGCAATCTTAACTTCTTACCACCTGGCAGTACAGGGCCTGCCATTGCTTCCAAGTTGTTATGCAACCAATTGAGAACTTTCAGAACTCCTATGCAAAGCCAACTTTAACTGGAATGGGCACAGAATATGTCTGTTGGGTTTTGAGCATTCTAACACTTCCTAAGTGTACATGCAACCCTATTAAACCTTGGATCTATGTTTGTCTAAGATACATGCAAAATATTATTTTCCAAGGTTTATAACCTATCTAGCATGGCATGGGGTACTTTTAACCATAAAAGAACTAGATGAATTACATACCTTTTGTTGATTGTTGATTCCTTGGAGTTTGAGAGCCAAGCACCAATAATGTGAATGCCTCAAATGGAAATCACAAATCACCACAAACTTGGAAAATGTATGAGAGAGTATACTAACTCTTGATTTTGGCCACCACACTTACACACACCCTTAGTGTGTTTTTCATGCAACATAAGCTTGTTTATATAGTGTGCATGGTTAGGGTGAAACCCTAATAACCCATGTCTTTTCCTCTTCCAAGGATCCATGGATTAAAAGCTCCATGGATCATCCATGGACTTCCATATAAGCTTAGCCCATTAACAAATGAGCATTAGCCCACACCATATAAATACAATAGCCCATGATTTAATTAGTCTTCCTTTTAATCACTAAATCAATTCATAATTAATTCAAGATTAAAACTAATTAAATAACATGACTTTATATTAATATATTATAACTTATAATATATTAATAAATCATAAGTATACAATTCTCATAAAATTATCCATAAACAGTTTGGGTGAAGTGCAACCCAAATGGACCATGCCGGGTCGGGTCAAGTATATACCAAATAAGTTATGGACTTAGACACCTTATCCAACAGTCTCCCACTTGGATAAGTCTAATAACTGTATTTGCGTATGTTACTTCAGGAACCAACCAGCAATCGTAGCTCTCGAAAACTCTGTTGAACTATGAAGCGCCATTTTAGATAAGTGATCATATAATCCTCTGCTCTCATGATATCAGTCGGACAAATACATGGAACAATGTCTTACTTATTGTCCAACAGTTTGTTTCCCGATTTCCGATTTGTTTGACAAAGAACTAAATTGAACACATCAATTAGGTTCTGACCGGGCCCGATACATAGGTCAAAACAAAATCATCGAGGGGACCAGATATCGCTTCTAATCCTCCAAGGACTAGAAGGAACAGATAAACTTCAACTCATATACTTGTTTCTACTACTTGTTGAATTATACACAAAGGCACGTTTTATAACATCAAGTTACTGATGCGTTTACGTGCAATCAATGTACAACCAACTCATAGGTAACAACTCATATCTCTAGGTTTGAAGACTTATATGATATTACCGTCTCACGATCACTCGAGATAAATTCCATGAAGTGATACAAGTGAGTGTGGGTTAATTCCAATACTCATAACTTATGAGTACTCATGAATGTTGTAGCAACCATTGCTATTTCTAAACACGTTTAGCCATCTACAAACTCGATTCATGACAGTCTTAATTCATACCTACTTCCAACATATGAACGATTGTGGAGTGTTTAAATAACTTGGTCATTCGGAAAGAATAACCTAGCTATTCTGGAAGTCAAAACATGCAAAGTGAAACACAATAATAATCGAATCCAATATGGTCTCAGAACCCTTTTGAATATAAATAAAACCACCTTTTATTTATCACCATATTGATTACACATTATTCATTGTATAATGTTTCAAATAATCAACTTAATACTTGAACAAAAACAACAGTCATCCCATGCTCCTAGCATGTACACTTTGTTTTCTAAACAATAGTTATGCCATACTCCAAGTATGCACACTATGTTTGTCTATGATCTTTACTTTGTGAAATAGATCAATTGAACATGATTCCAATGATGCTCATTTCACAATCCCAAATCCTTATTGTAAATGTAAGAATTCCTAATTCCTACCATTTACCAAAAAAAAAAACTGTTAGATTTTAAACTTATATGCACTGATCCTCTCGTAATGGTTATGCACAAGGTCACCAAAACCTTGTCATCAGTCATTACAGAGGATTCCAAAGGAGATCAACTCTATGGAAACGAAGTCTCATATTCAAAGTACATTGCTTTGAACATCCTTCTTGCATAAAAGTTTCTAACTTTCTCATAGATTCTTAATATCCAACTCCCAATATGGAAAATTTCCATATTCCCATTTTGATTATCATATCTGAACAAGAGCTACCTCTTTTCAGAATATATCCATATGGTCCTTCCAAAATTTAACACTATACTTCCAACTGTCCCTGAGCAACCAATCTTTGGTGAGCCTTAGATAGTCCTCGACAATTGCTTAATCATTTTAGTCTTATCCAATTCTAGACTTTTCCCTTCTTAATGCTCTCAGCATTTGGAAAATTTAGAAAGGATGAATATTATAGCACATGTGACCGATCCTATACCCGAAGCATATGGGACACGATTCACGATGTCTCACATAAAGACCTGATACTGGATCAGTCTTTTGCTACAATATTTTTTTTATTTTCCATGTTTTCAAAAATCGACTATAAAGAGGGATGTCGTGATCATAATCGAATTTGAGAACGCAATATATATAGAATTTCCTTATGTTGAACCATTCCAACATAAAATTCATATATATATCCTTGACTAAAGATGATTAAAACCTCAATCTAAGCTTTTAGAATTGAAATGAAGTATAATTTCCTATCCCTTAATTATAGCAAAACAACTTTTTCAACCCCTACAACTTTACGAATTGAAACTTTTGTTTTTCTATAATTAACATTGCTAACTTGCAACACTAAACATAATAATCATGCTCCCACTAACATGATGATTATCAGCATAACACTTATGCTCCCACTAGCTCTGACATATTTCCAGAAATCAGCTGGACTTCTGAAATTTAGATTCGTACACCCTTTCTTAGATAGCTCACATGTGTGTCTAAACAATTTCCAGAACTATGAAAAGGGATGTCATAATCATAGTCTTAATTGTTTAGACCTTTGCCATTTCTCACAAGTCCATGTTAGTGTGCCGGTTAACCACACACGCTCCACTAACGACTTTGAGAATGCAAACATCACAATTGCTATCTACTTAAAATCTTCTTAGTGAAAGCATTTCCTCACCATCATTTTCATGAATCGGAGAGAAACCTTATGACACTTAGATTTTATGGTGTATGAGTTCCTATCCATGTGAATTTGTCAAAACCATAATCACAAGACAAGGTTAGTAACAAATTCAGCCTTACATGGATTGAACTTGTTCAATCTTAATTTCTTGTCATCTGGTAGCACAAGGCCCACCAATGCTTCCAAGCTGTTATGCACACAGTTTAGAACTAACAAAACTCATATGCATAGTCAACTTAATAGATTGCAAACCTTAAGTCGTGTGCTAGTGATAAAACTCAGGTTTTACTCTTGATTAAATCTTGAAATCCTTTCAGGATCTTTAAGACTCCCACTATCCTCTTGACATATAAGTTTCCCTAGTCAAGAACCATTCCTTGACAAAACAAATATTCAAGGGATAGTGCAGATTCTTATTAAGATAAACACTTCACACAATTGGTCTTAGTTGGTCTTTGTCTTATCCAAGACAACACAACTTACCAACTTCAAATGTACAGGAGTAGAAAACATTTTACACTACATTTGATAAATGTTTTAAACCTTACTTTATGTCACTCAATGTTACAATCTTGGAGTATGACTCTAAGAGTTGTTTTGGAACGAAGTATGATCCATCTTCTTGATTTTAACCATTCCAACAATTCGTGACCCCTCATCTTAGTCATATCAATGCACTAAGATGTCCTTAGAGTATGAATTTGTGATATGGTTTCATAATCATTAAGATGATCATAAAAACATGATACTAAAGTACTCTCCCATCTTTTCAGATTTGAGATACTTTTATCTTTCTGCCAAATTTGATTCTTCTCATCCGTTCTGCCATACATTGAAACTTTTCCAATGTTACAGAATTATACTTAACCTTATAAGTATAACCATATTTACTAATCTTTAGTAAATCATGACGAATTGATCTTTGTGGTGGACCTTGACCAGCACACACCCAGTGTACCTAATTCCTTAGTCCTTCAATTGACTCACATATGCATGTGATCAATGAATTAGTCTCAATTTTACAAAGATGAAAATTCTCATTCATCATACAATACAACTTGTATGATTCCAAGTTTCTGTCTAACTGAAGCTTGGGTGATGAGAACCTTTCCTCATTTGGTAAATTCAGACACTACCACATATAAGAGAATCAAACTCATATTTCCAATATTGCTAGAAACATACAAACATCAATTTTCCATAAATGCCATTGTAAGGGGATATAATATAAAATAAACTAAACAAAACTTTTATTTCTTTATTAAAATGCGGAAAAATATTCCTTACAATGCATCTTCAAATGAAAACTATGATATTACATATTTCCTAGCAATCTATCATAACTTTTAAGTAGTAGCTCAAAAATCCGATCCTCGAACAATGTGATAGAAATCCATCTTCGTGATCAGATTCATCACACTCTTATTTTAACCTTCCTTTTGCTCGATCCTGCTAAACATCAAGATGCAACCTAGTCACATCATGTAATAAGAATCAACAATTAGGAATTTTAACAAAGTTAGATAGTGGACTTACCTGAAGCCGAGTCAAACATTTTGTCTCTACTTGCTTTCAAACATTTCAGGTATTCAGGGCAGCTTCGCTTCCAATGTCCCTTCTCATGACAATAAAAACATATAGACTCTTTGGGAATGGTACATGAGACAATCACAGACTTAGCCTTTCCCTTTACCTTTTGGTCAACCGGGTTGACCAAGGCCGATCCCTTTTCATTGGGAAGAGAAAGCTTTTCTGGACTTCCAATGTTACCATTGTCCATGTCCATGGAAGTTTGAGAATTAGACCTTCCATCAATATTTGCTTGACCATTGCGCCAAATCATTGCTGATTCAGCAACAACAAGCAAATAAGAAAGATCTATTAGGGTTATGTCAGGATCTTTCATATGGTAGTCTTTAACAAACTCACCATACGACTCAGGAAGTGACTGAAGAACCCAGTCAACAGCGAACTTCCTTGAAATAACAGCACCCAACATTCTCAACCTGTCAATGTGTGACTTCATTCCTAAGACATGAGTGCACACAGGTCTTCCATCTTTATGTTTCATTTCTAGTAGAGATTGAGTGACCTTGAACCTTTCAATTCTTCGGGCTTGTGGGTCAGGGAGAATAAATGGAGGAGGTGGAGGGAGTGAAGCATGATGTTGAGGGACATCATCTTCAAGAGGAAAGCTTGTTCCAAGCGATTTGGGAAGATCATAGTTGTCTGAACCAGACATCTACAATGGGAGAAAATCAAGTTAGTTGATTCAAGTCCTTAATATAACACCCAATATGAAATATTAAGGCTAGGACCCAACACAATATTTTATAACTTGGAAGAGGGATGCCGTAATCCAAGCTATAAAATATTTGAAGGTAGGCGAATGACGATTCACCAATTTCCACCATGAAAAACGAAATAATTTATTAGGTTTTAATTGGATTTGAAACTCCTAGATCTTTTGAGATTCATTGAACTTTTCAATGGCATGTTTCAATCTCGATTGTGCCCTCTCAAGTTTTGTGACTGGGATGCCAAGGATCACAAAACAAGGTGTGAATAACCATGCAAACTCACTAGGTACCCTTAATATTATCACCTAATCGATGTGCCGGTTAACCACACACGCTCCACTGATCTATGATAAACATTAAGTCACCCTTCGTGATCCTTACTAGTCCAAGTTAGTGTGCCGGTTAACCACACACGCTCCACCAACGACTTGGTAAGGTACAAAGTGTGAATTCCATGGACTAGCACCAAGTTCACATTTTTCCTAAAGTAACTAAGATTGGGAATTAAAATATTTAGTTACTTTATAATAATCATTATACTTTTAATGAGGATTTAAAGTCATTGTCCTACCCGTTCGGCTAACGACCCTCCACCGATCAAGGAAGCGGTGGGTGAGAATGGACACCCATTAAGTTGCCATTTTATAGGCAACAAACTTATACCCCCCTTATAGACCGGCTTCGTGA
Organism: Lactuca virosa; assembly: GCF_052849685.1. Taxonomy (NCBI): domain Eukaryota; kingdom Viridiplantae; phylum Streptophyta; class Magnoliopsida; order Asterales; family Asteraceae; genus Lactuca; species Lactuca virosa. The sequence goes on along the minus strand of NC_136430.1, from coordinate 120,246,747 downwards.
ATGAGGCCTACTAACGGTAAAACGACTTGATCTTATACATATATATAATAATTAACCATTAATGTTATAAATAGTATAAGGGTTGAATTTTAACTTTTAAAACTCTAAGGGTTTGGAATTAAAGTTTGTTAAAGTGTCTGAAACTTTACAAATTCCAAAACTTGAGGGCAAGTTTTGTAACTATCCAAAACTTTTCATTTCATAACTTATGAATTAAAGGTTCATAAAAATGAAGACTCTTCATTTATGTAACTTATGTGTTTTAAGTGTGTGTTTAAAAGAAGTGACCTTTGGATATCCATAACTTGAGGACAAATTATGGACTCCATTAAAACACATAAATGATCAAGAATTAATCCTAAACAATTCAGCAAATAATTCCTATCATCTTCTAAATTCATAAGAACATGAACATGATCATCAAAGTTTCAAGAATTATATGAACACATACAAAGCATGAAATTTTGATATAAGCTATTGTAAATGGATTAGAACTACCATTACACCAACTAAAACAAGTTTTAAAACACCAAAACAGTTTAGGGTAATGTTTCTAGTCCATTTCCAGCAGCAAAAGTCGAAAATCTGCATTCTGAGGCTCCTACTCGCCGAGTGCACGAACCTACTCGGCGAGTAGGATGAGTTTACACATGAACTCGGCGAGTCCCCCCATGGACTCGGCGAGTTCATCAGTCAGACAGCAAAAAATCAACTTTTTATCACCATTTTGCATCAAGTGTCAACCAAATAAGCCTAGGCTCTGATACCACTGTTGGGTTTTGAGCATTCTAACACTTCCTAAGTGTACATGCAACCCTATTAAACCTTGGATCTATGTTTGTCTAAGATACATGCAAAATATTATTTTCCAAGGTTTATAACCTATCTAGCATGGCATGGGGTACTTTTAACCATAAAAGAACTAGATGAATTACATACCTTTTGTTGATTGTTGATTCCTTGGAGTTTGAGAGCCAAGCACCAATAATGTGAATGCCTCAAATGGAAATCACAAATCACCACAAACTTGGAAAATGTATGAGAGAGTATACTAACTCTTGATTTTGGCCACCACACTTACACACACACACACTTAGTGTGTTTTTCATGCAACATAAGCTTGTTTATATAGTGTGCATGGTTAGGGTGAAACCTTAATAACCCATGTCTTTTCCTCTTCCAAGGATCCATGGGTTAAAAGCTCCATGGATCATCCATGGACTTCCATATAAGCTTAGCCCATTAACAAATGAGCATTAGCCCACACCATATAAATACAATAGCCCATGATTTAATTAGTCTTCCTTTTAATCACTAAATCAATTCATAATTAATTCAAGATTAAAACTAATTAAATAACATGATTTTATATTAATATATTATAACTTATAATATATTAATAAATCGTAAGTATACAATTCTCATAAAATTATCCATAAACAGTTTGGGTGAAGTGCAACCCAAATGGACCATGTCGGGTCGGGTCAAGTATATACCAAATAAGTTATGGACTTAGACACCTTATCCAACAATGTCAACATGATAGGTTATAAACCTCAAGTCGTGTGCTAGTGAAGAACCTCAGGTTTTATTCTTGATTAGTTCTTGAAATTCTTTTTAGGATCTTTAAGACTCCCACTGTCCTCTTGACATATAAGACTATCTTGCCAAATATTCAAGAGATAGTGCGGATTCTTTATCCAGACAAACACTTCACACAATTGGCCTTAGTTGGTCTTTGTTTAATCCAAAACATCACAACTTACCAACTTCAAATGTACAAGAGTAGGACACTTTTACTCTTACATTTGACAAGTGTAATAAACCTTTCTTTAAGATATGTCACTCAACTTATAGTCTTGGAGTATGACTCTAAGACTTGTTTTGAAACGAAGTATGACTCATCTTCTTGATTTAACCATTTCAACAATTCATGACTCCTCTTCTTAGTCATAAGAATGCACTAAGATGTCCTTAGAAGACCAATTGTAATGTGGTTCTTTAATCATTAAGATGATCACAAAACATGACACTAAAGTACTCTCCCATACATTGAGACTTTTCCAATGTTTCAGAATTATACTTAAACTTGTAAGTATAACCATATTTACTAAAATTTAGTAAATCATGACGAATAGTCTTAACGAGCTTTGTGGTGGACTTGACCAGTGCACAAGAATGTGTACTCGATCCCTTTAGTCCTTAACTTGACTCACACATCCATGTGAACAAGTCTTAATTTTCCAATGCTTGAAAGTTCTCATTCATCATACTATTCAACTTGCATGATTCCAAGTTTCTATCCAACTGAAGCCTTGGGAATGAGAATCTTTCCTTATTTGGTAAATTATGACACTACCACAAACGAAAGAATCAAGTCCATTTTTTTTAAAAATATTGTTATCAATGGAATCATATAAACAACCAGTTTTCACAAATGCCACTTGTAAGGATATTTAAAATAAATATAAAATTAAAAACTTTTATTTTATTTCAAAACTTTACGGCAAAAACTTATCCTTATAGTGCAAATGCATACGGAAAAACTTGTTGTTATCTATTCCTAAGCAATATATCATAACTCCTAAGTAACAGCTTCAAAATTCTGATGCGATCGAAATCCACCTACGCGATCAGAATAAACATATACTTCCTTTAAGCTTTCTCTCTATTCTTTGATTCTTAAAACATCAACATGTGACCCAGTCACATCATGTAATGAGGATCTTAGAATAGAAACTTAACAGAGTTAGACAATGGGCTCTACCTGAAGTAGAGTCAGACTTATTGACTTTAACATCCTTAGGTAAACTTGGCAGCTTTGCAATCAACGCCCCTTCCTTTGAAAAAATAAACGTATGGACCCTTTGGTAATGGGACTATCTCAGACTTAGCCTTTCTCTTTACCATTTGGTCAACCGGGTTGACTATGGCCAATCCCTTTCCATTGGGAAGAGAATGCTTTTTCTGGATTTCCAGTGTTACCATTGTCACTGTCCATAAAGTTTTTGGGAAGTTGATCTTCTAATCAAATTTGCTTTACTATCGTTCCAAATCATTGCTGATTCAGCAGCACCAAGCAAATAGATATGATCATTAAGGTTCATGTCATAGTCTGTTTCATAGTAGTCCGAAAGGAACTCACTATGTGACTTAGAAAGTGATTGAACATCCAACTTTCTCAAGACTTTGACACCCAACTCTCCCAGCTTGTCAATATGTGACTTCATCTCTAAGATGTGATCACACATAGACCTTGCTTGCCATTAGGGCTTGAGTGACCTTGAACTTGTGGGTTAGGGAGAATAATTGGAGGAGGTGAAAGAAGTATGATATCCATGGGACATCATCTTCATTTAGGAAAGCTTGTTTCAAGAGATTTGGGAAGATCATAAATGTCTAGACCAGACATCTTTTTGGGAGATATTCAAGATAGTTGATTTAAAGTCCTTAATATGACACCCAATATGAAATATTAAGGCTAGGACCCAACAAACTATTTTATAACTTAGAAGAGGGATGCCGTAATCCAAGCTATAAAATATTTGAAGGTAGGTGAATGACGATTCACCAATTTCCACCATAAAAAATGAAATAATTTATTAGGTTTTAAATGGATTTGAAAGTCCTAGATCTTTGAGATTCATTGAACTGTTCAAAGGCATGTTTCAATCTCGAGTGTGCCCTTCAGGTTTTGTGACTGGGATGCCGAGGATCACAAAACAAGGTGTGAATAACCATGCAAATATACTTGGTACCCTTAATATTTACTCCTTAATCAGTGTGCCGGTTAACCACACACGCTCACCCGATACTATGATAAATATTAAGTTACCCTTTGCCTACCTTGTTAAGTCCAGGTTAGTGTGCCGGTTAACCACACACGCTCTACTAACGACTTAAGCAAAGTGCAAAGTGTAATTTCATGGGTTAGCACCACATTCACATTTTCCTAAGTAACTAAGATTGGGTATTAATAAGAGTTTAGTTACTTAGTATTTATCATTAATACTTTTAATGAAAGGAGAATTATAGTCCTTGTCCTACCCGTTCGGCTAACGACCCACCACCAGTCAAGGAAGCGGTGGGTGAGAGTGGACACCCATTAAACTACCATTTTATAGGTAGTAACCTTATACCCCCCTTATAGACCGGCTTCGTGAATGAGGCCTACTAACGGCTTCGTGATATGTCACTCAAGTTACAATCTTGGAGTATGACTCTAAGAATTGTTTTGGAACGAAGTATGACTCATCTTCCTGATCTAACCATTTCAACAATTCATGACTCCTCTTCTTAGTCATAAGAATGCACTAAGATGACCTTAGAAGACCAATTGTGATGTGGTCATTTAATCATTAAGATGATCACAAAACATGATACTAAAGTACTCTCCCATCTTTTCAGATTTGAGAAACTTTTATCTGTCTGCCTAATTTGATTCTTCCCATTCGTTCTGCCATACATTGAGACTTTTCCAATGTTTCAGAATTATACTTAAACTTGTAAGTATAACCATATTTACTAAAATTTAGTAAATCATGACGAATAGTCTTAACGAGCTTTGTGGTGGACTTGACCAGTGCACAAGAATGTGTACTCGATCCCTTTAGTCCTTAACTTGACTCACACATCCATGTGAACAAGTCTTAATTTTCCAATGCTTGAAAGTTCTCATTCATCATACTATTCAACTTGCATGATTCCAAGTTTCTATCCAACTGAAGCCTTGGGAATGAGAATCTTTCCTTATTTGGTAAATTATGACACTACCACAAACGAAAGAATCAAGTCCATTTTTTTCAAATATTGCTATCAATGGAATCATATAAACAACCATTTTCCACAAATGCCACTTGTAAGGATATTTAAAATAAATATAAAATTAAAAACTTTTATTTTATTTCAAAACTTTGCGGAAAAAACTTATCCTTATAGTGCAAATGCATACGGAAAAACTTGTTGTTATCTATTCCTAAGCAATATATCATAACTCCTAAGTAACAGCTTCAAAATTCTGATGCGATCGAGATCCACCTTCGCAATCAGAATCAGCATATACTTCCTTTAAGATTTCTCTCTATTCTTTGATTCTTAAAACATCAACATGTGACACAGTCACATCATGTAATGAGGATCTCAGAATAAAACTTAACAGAGTTAGATAATGGGTTCTACCTGATGTAGAGTTAAACTTATTGACTTTAACATCCTTAGGTAAATTTGGCAGCTTTGCAATCAACGCCCCTTCCTTTGGCAAAATAAACATATGAACCCTTTGGTAATGGGACTATCTCAGACTTAGCCTTTCTCTTTACCATTTGGTCAACCGGGTTGATTATGGCCAATCCCTTTCCATTGGGAAGAGAATGTTTTTTCTGGATTTCCAGTGTCACCATTGTCACTGTCCATAAAGTTTTTGGGAAGTTGATCTTCTAATCAAATTTGCTTTACTATCGTTCCAAATCATTGCTGATTCAGCAGCACCAAGCAAATAGATATGATCATTAAGGTTCATGTCATAGTCTGTTTCATAGTAGTCCCAAAGGAACTCACTATGTGACTTAGAAAGTGATTGAACATCCAACTTTCTCAAGACTTTGACACCCAACTCTCCCAGCTTGTCAATATGTGACTTCATCTCTAAGATGTGATCACACATAGACCTTGCTTGCCATTAGGGCTTGAGTGACCTTGAACTTGTGGGTTAGGGAGAATAATTGGAGGAGGTGGAGGAAGTAAAGTTCCAAGAGATTTGGGAAGATCATAGATGTCTGAACTAGACATCTTTTGGGAGATATTCAAGATAGTTGATCTAAAGTCCTTAATATAACACCCAATATGAAATATTAAGGCTAGGATCCAACAACCTATTTATAACTGGAAGAGGGATGCCGTAATCCGAGTTATAAAATAGTTGAAGGTAGGTAAATGACGATTTACCAATTTCCACCATGAAAAAAGAAATAATGTAATTAGGTTTTTAATTGGATTTGAAACTCCTAGATCTTTTGAGATTCATTGAACTTTTCAATGGCATGTTTCAATCTCGAGTGTGCCCTTCAGGTTTTGTGACTGGGATGCCGAGGATCACAAAACAAGGTGTGAAGTAACCATGCAAATATACTTGGTACCCTTAATATTTACCCCTCAATCGATGTGCCGGTTAACCACACGAGCTCCACCGATACTATGATAAATATTAAGTTACCCTTTGCCTACTTTGTTAAATCCAGGTTAGTGTGCCGGTTAACCACACACGCTCCACTAACGGTTTAAACAAAGTGCAAAGTGTAATTTCATGGATTAGCACCTTATTCATATTTTCCTAAGTAACTAAGATTGGGAATTTATAAGTGTTTAGTTACTTAGTATTTATCATTAATACTTTTAATGAAGGGAGAATTATAGTCATTGTCCTACCCGTTCGGCTAACGACCCTCCACCAGTCAAGGAAGCGGTGGGTGAGAGTGGACACCCATTAAACTGCCATTTTATAGGCAGTAACCTTATACCCCCCTTATAGACCGGCTTCGTGAATGAGGTCTACTAACGGTAAGACTGACTTTACTCTTATATATATATATATAAATATTATTAACTTATAATATTATAAAGTATAAGGGTTGAATTTTAACTTTTAAAATTCTAAGGGCTAACTTGGAATTAAAGTATTCATAAGTGAAAACTTTTCAAATTCCAAAACTTGAGGGCAAATTTTGAAACTATTCAAAACTAATTAATTCCATAACTTATGAGTTTAAAGTAGTTTTAATTAAAAAAAAAGAAAAAAACTCTTCAAGTTCCATAACTTGAGGACAAGTTATGGAAGACTTTAAACTAATTAATAAAAAAAAATAACTTTTTTTTATTGTAACTTATGGAACTAATTAAGGTTACACTTTTTTTTTAATTTAATGAAGAGACTCTTGAACCTCCATAACTTGAGGACAAGTTATGGAGTCATAAAACCATTTAATTAGAACTAGACTCTTCATTTTGTAACCTTTGCCAACTTTTATGAGTTTTATGATTCTTAAATATGACTTTTCATATAACTTGAGGACAAGTTACAAAAACACACTTTGGAATCAACTCTTAGATTAAAATGGATTGAAAACAACTATTTCACACAACTTTTCTATTAATCTAAGAACCTCATAAGAACAAGATAATTCAAATCATCAATCTTCAAGAAATTAGCATGAACATACAAACTAATACAAATCTTGAAATTATGACAATTATCTTAGAAATTGGATTAGCATGAACATTACCACATCAAAAACAAGTTTATAAGTCCAAAAACATCTTAGGGTAATGTTCCTAGTCCAATTCCAGCCAAAACAATCGAATATATGCATCCAACTCGATTTTTCAGCTACTTTTGCAAGTATAACAAGAAAACAAGCCTAGGCTCTGATACCACTGTTGGGTTATGAGCATTCTAACACTCCTAAGTGTACATGAAACCCTAAATACCTTGGATCTATGTTTTCTCTATTATACATACAATTATGAACATCCAAGGTATTATCCTAATCTAGCATACAAAATAATAAATATAACAAGATAGAATACATACCTCTTTGATGTAGAATGTCTTCATGAAGCTTGAGTGCCTAGTGCCCCAAGTGTGACACCTCAAATGGTTCACACAACACTAAATACACTTGGAATAACTTGAGAGAAACTTGAACACTCCTTGAAATCGTCTAGCCCTCACACTCACATATTAGTGCACGATTTCTTGAGCCATGGGATTCTTTTATATGGTGGCTATTAGGGTTACACCATGTAACTCATAACTTTACCCATTCCTTATGTTCCATGGATTTTAACCTCCATGGAGTATCCATGGGTCACCCCATGGACTTAGTCCAACATAAGGAATCTTGGATCACAAGCCCACATATATAAGAATGAATGATTTACACAATCAACCCATATATTTAATTAGTCTCCTTTTGATCACTTAATTAATTCCAAATTAATTCTTGATCAATACTAATTAAATAACCTTATTAATATATTAGAACTTATAATATATTAACCAACCTTAAGTGTTATTTCTCTCATTATAGTCTATCCAAATGCATGATGCCATGCAACCCAAATGGACCATGTCGGGTCGGGTCAACTCTTACCAATTATAGTTATGGACTTAGACATTAATCCAAGAGAGACCACTGCAACTCCCCAGGAGATCGCTGACTTCTGGGCACATGAAAGGGATGCTACAAAAGTGGCATGCATCATGTTGGCCACCATGACAGCGGAACTCCAAAAGTCCTATGAGGACTTCTACCCTTTTGAAATGCACCAAGATCTGATGGAAAGATACCATCAAAGTGCACGACAAGAGAGGTATGAAATCATATGCTCTATCATAACAACCATGATGAAGGACGGGGAATCCGTCACGAGCCACATGCAGAAAATGCAAAGGTATGTGGATCGGTTGCTGAAGCTTAATGTGAACTTCCCTGAGGAGCTTGCAATAGATATCATTTTGCACTCCTTACCATCGTGCTATGATCAATTCCGCATGACATATCACATGAATAAGGAAGAGGTCACACTCAGCAAACTTCAGGGACTCCTCAGGACCGCAGAAATAGGTCTTAAGGGTAACTCACTTGTTAACACTCCTACTCCAAACTCCGCCCCGGTTTTGGCAATCGGGAAAAGTCGAGGGAAGAAGAGGAAGGGCTCTTCGAAGGGTACCAAGGCTAGGACCCTTGATGGCTCTTCTTCAAGTGGAACCAAGAAAGGTTTCGTCACTCCTTCTTCTGACCCAAAAGAGGCTGAATGGTTCTATTGCCATGAAAAATCACATTGGAAGCGGAACTGCCCAAAGTACCAGCAAGATGTGAAGGATGGGAAAGTTAAACCCAACCATGCAGGTATTTACACTATCTTATCTAATAACTCACCCCATTCTAACTCTTGGGTCCTTGATACCGGTTGTGGTATTCATATCTGTTCTGATTTGCAGGGACTAAGAAGAAGTGAGAATGTGGAGCATGGAAGAATAAACTTAATCATGGGGAATAGGAAAGCTTTACCTGTCACCAAGATTGGAGTTTATACTTTATCGCTAAGTAGTGGGTTTAGTTTAGATTTGAATAAGTGTTGTTATTCGCCAGAAATGGCAAGAAACATTATTTCCTTTCATGCATTGTATAAACAAGGTTTCACCTTTTCATTTGATAATGAAGTTGGTTCGATTAATGCTTTCTTTAATAATGTTCTTTATTTTAAAGCATTACCTTGTGATGGTGTGTATGAAACTGTATCTGTGGTTGATAACTTAGGAAATAATGTATTGTGTATTGATTCTGTTAATAATAATAACTTGGATAAAGCATCATTATGGCATTGTCATCTTGGACAAATAAGCAAGAAATGCATAGGCCAACTCTAAAAGGATGGAGTCTTGGAGTCATTTGACCTAAAGTCAGATGATAGTTGCGAATCATGCTTACTTGGAAAAATGACAAAGTCACCCTTCACAAGTTCTTATGAGAGGGGTGAAGGTTTGTTGGATCTTATACACACGGATGTGTGTGGACCCTTCAAACATGCCACAAGGGATGCTAATCGTTATTATTTGACTTTTACTGATGATTACAATAGATATGGATATGTCTACTTAATCAAGCATAAGTCAGAGACTTTTGAGAGGTTTAAAGAGTTTAAACAGGAAGTCGAGAATCAATTGGGCAGGAACATTAAGATGCTTCGATCCGATCGAGGTGGTGAGTATCTTAGTTCAGAGTTCCTCGACTATCTTAGGGAATGTGGGATTGTCTCACAATTGACACCCCCAGGACACCGCAGTTGAATGGTGTAGCTGAGAGGCGTAATCGAACCTTGTTGGATATGGTTCGTTCCATGATGAGTCGAGCTTCGCTACCAATATCATTTTGGGGGTATGCCTTAGAGACTGCCGCCCATATCCTTAATCTAGTCCCTACAAAGAAAGTTGCCAAAACTCCTCATGAGATGTGGACTGGTAAAGTACCCAAACTAGACCACATCAAGATTTGGGGTTGCGAGGCTTTCGTGAGACGCGAGACTCATGATAAGCTCAAACCTCGAAGCGAGAGGTGTATTTTCATCGGCTACCCACAACAATCCTTTGGTTACCTCTTCTACAGACCTAGTGAAAATGTGGTCTTTATAGCTAGGAGGGCTGTCTTTCGAGAGAGAGAGTTCATAAGCCAAGGAGACAGTGGGAGGCAAGTTGACCTTGAAGAAACTCAAGAGTCAAGTGGTGAAGGAACTTCAAACCCTAGCACTCAACTTGAGGAGGAAACTCCTGTTGATCCAATTGACAAGTCTGTACCTCTAAGGCGTTCCACAAGGGTTAGGAATGCACCTGAGCATTACTATGGATTCCATATTACTGCGGAAGGTGATACACTTATCAGTGATGAGACACTAATAAGTCTGGATGAACCTAACAGTTACGCGGAAGCCATGGCAGGCCCTGAGTCAGCCAAGTAGAAAGAGGCAATGGACAGCGAGATACAGTCCATGTATGACAATCAAGTTTGGAACTTGGTTGAGAATGTACCAGGTCGTAAAACTGTAGGGTGCAAATGGATCTTCAAGAAGAAGACCGACATGGATGGTAATGTACACACATATAAGGCACGACTGGTTGCAAAGGGTTTCTCACAAACTCCGGGAGTTGATTATGATGAGACCTTTTCTCCAGTGGCCAAGATTAAGTCTATTAGGGTTCTGTTAGCCATAGCCGCATTTCATGACTATGAAATATGGCAAATGGATGTCAAAACCGCTTTCCTTAATGGAAAGTTGGCTGATGATGTTTAGATGAGTCAGCCAGAGGGTTTTGTCAATACAGAGTACCCTAATAGAGTGTGTAAGCTTGAGAAATCCATTTATGGGTTAAAGCAAGCACCTCGCAGATGGAATCTTTGCTTTGATGAGAAAGTCAAAGAATTTGGCTTTTCTAGGAGTGAAGATGAATCTTGTGCATATGTCAAGGCTAGTGGGAGTATAGTTAGTTTTTTGGTATTGTATGTGGATGACATACTACTCATAGGAAATGACATCCCAACTCTGCAGGAAGTTAAGTCCTGGCTTGGGAAGTGTTTCTCTATGAAGGACCTAGGAGAAGTTGCCTATATTCTAGGGATAAGGATCTTAAGAGACCGGAGTAAAAGACTAATTGGACTTAGTCAGAGTACCTACTTGGATAAGGTGCTGAAGAGATTCGGCATGCAGGACTCCAAGAAAGGAGAGTTACCCATCCAGAGTAACGCCAGATTGAGTAAGACACAAAGCCCTAGTACTGAGGCTGAGATAGCAGAAATGAGTCGAATACCTTATGCTTCGGCTGTAGGATCGATCATGTATGTTATGACGTGTACTCGACCTGATGTAGCCTTTGCTTTGAGCATGGTTAGCAGGTATCATGGGAACCCTGGCAAGGCACACTGGACTGCGGTAAAGAATATCCTCAAGTACCTACGGAGGACTAAGGACTGGGTCCTTACCCTCGGTGGGAGTGACGACTTGAGAGTTGTAGGGTATAGTGATGCTAGCTTTCAGATTGATAGGGATAATTTCCGCTCTCAGTCAGGCTGGGTCTTTACCTTAAATGGAGGAGCAATTTCTTGGAAGAGTTCCAAGCAAGAGACAGTGGCTAATTCAACTTGCGAATCAGAGTATATAGCAGCTAGCGAGGCAGCAAAGGAGGCGATATGGCTGAAGAACTTCATTGGAGACCTCGGAGTTGTACCAGCTATTAAAGAGCCAATGGAAATTTTCTGTGATAGTGAAAGTGCAGTTGCCTTAGCCAAGGAACCAAGGGATCACGGGAGATCCAGACACATCGACAGAAAATACCATTTCATCAGACATCGAATAGAAGAAGGACTCCTCGTGGCAAAGAGGGTATCATCGGATGAGAATCCAGCAGATCCCCTCACGAAGGGACTGACTCGGGTTAAGCATCTCCAGCATGCTCGGAGCATAGGGCTGAAGGATGATATTAGATTTAGTAGTTAGATAACCTTGAAATTTGTAAAGTGTAATTGACATTAGATGATGAATAAAAGGTGTTTTATTTATGAGTAAAGTGTTGCTATCTCTTGTCGATCGTTTACTATATTTCTTTTGCATGTTTTGACTTCCAGAATAATTATGTTTGGTATATCATATTATTCGAACCTCCACAGTCGGTCATATGTCGGAAGTAGGTATGAATCAAGAATGTCATGATTGGTTGCAGAGGTCTAAGTTGTTGGACATGGCTACAACACTCATGAGTGCTCATAAGTTCTGAGCATTGGACTCAACCCACCCTCACTGGAATCACTTCATGGAATTTATCTCGAGTGATCGTGAGACGGTAATATCATATAAGTCTTCAAACCTAGATATATGATTTGTTACTTATGAGTTGGTTATGCATTGATTGTACGAAAACGCATTGGTAACTCGATGTTATAAAACGTGCTCTTGTGTATAATTCAATGAGTAGTAGAACAAACATATGAGTCGAAGTTTATCTGTTCCTTCTTGGATTAGAAGCTGATATCTAGGCCCCTCGATGATTTTGTTTTGAACTATGTGTCGGGCCCGGTCAGAACTAAGTTGATGTGTTCAATTAAGTTCTTTGTCAAACAAATCGGAAATCGGGAAACAAACTGCTGGACAATAAGTAAGACATTGTTCCATGTATTAGTCCGGCTGATATCTCGAACAGAGGATTATATGATCACTTATCTTAAATGGCGTATCATCATCTTCTCAGTTCCGAGAGACCTTGAAAGAGCTACGATTGCCGATCGGTTCCTGAAGTATTGCAGTTATAGTTATTAGACTTATCCAAGTGGGAGACTGTTGGATAAGGTGTCTAAGTCCATAACTATTTCTGGTATGTACTTGACCCAACCTGGCATGGTCCATTTGGGTTGCATGGCACCATGCAATTGGATAAACTAAAATGAGAGAAATAACACTTATGGTTTATTAATATATTATAAGTTCTAATATATTAATAATATTATTTAATTAGTTTGATCAAGAATTAATTTAGAATTAATTAAGTGATCAAAAGATAACTAATTAAATATATGGGTAGATTATGTAAATCTTCCATATCTTATATAGTGGGCTAAGAGGCTCCATGGATTATCAAGTTGGGTTCCACCCATAGGATGCTCCATGGATGCTCCATGGGAGTTACAAACCCATGGGTCATGGAAATGAAGAGTCATGACACATTAGGGTTTACATGGTGTAACCCTAGATGTGTCAACACTATATAAGAAACTCATTCTCCACCAAAATATGCATACAAGAATCAAGAGGGCTAGAGCCGATTTTGCAAGTGTAATATTCTCTCAAAAGTTTACTCCAAAAGCATTTGGTGTTGTGTGAAGCATTTGAGGCATCACACTTGGGGTGCTAGGCTCACAAGGTTTCAAGGATCATAAGCAACAACAAGGTAAGTTATTCTATCTTTCATGCAAGTTAAAATTTGTTCCCCATGAATGCTAGATAGGAATATAACCTTGGAATTCAACTTTGCATGATAATTAGACAAACATAGATCCAAGGTTATTAGGGTTGCATGTACACATAGGAAGTGTTAGAATGCTCAAAACCCATCAGATCTAGTTAAAGCTTTGAACTTTAGGCCCAATGAGGCCACAAAGCTCCCAGATCTGAAGCTATGACCTCATGCAACGACCAATCCAAGGAATGGTCCCAAAATGGGCCAAAAATGCCCCTAAACTTCCATAGGAGGAGATCTAAGAAATAAGAGGTCAAGGTATAGACTTTATACCTCCAAATAGTTGCAAGAACACTGAGAATCCTAGATCTAAATCTCCTCCCTTCAATATGCACCACCAACCTTCCAACTTCTTCAAGAAAAGCACCAAGAACACTCTTAAAACTCACACACACTCAAAATGGAGAGGGAAAGCACTATTAGGGTTTCTCTGGACTGAGGGGACGGTAACGAAGGTTGCAAACGAGAGTTAAGGTCTTTAAATAGGGTGCAAACCCTAAAAATTTGGGTTTTCATGTTCAGCCTTCAACTCGTCGAGTTAGGGCCTTCCAACTCGTCGAGTTAGGGCCTTCCAACTCGTCGAGTAGGTCTTGAAAATGACACGGCCATTAAAATTCAACACGACGAGTTGGGGCCTCCCAACTCGTCGAGTTGCTCTAGGAAAATACATATAAAGCTTAAATTTCATTCTTGAAAATTGGGATGTTACATCATTCTTGAAAAAAATTTCAGCCTTCACAACTGAAAAATCTTCTGTGAGTTATTTAGTGTTTTGTTGGTGATGTTGTTTGAAAAATAAATATTTTGCTGCTACGGTTCATACATTTTGTTGCTGTTAAATCTAAGTTCACGAAAAAAATTATTTTATGCTGAAGAAGTTGAAGTTCTGTGTTAGAAAGGTGGTGTTAGATCTTTTTTATCCCATATATAAAAGTGATTTAGAAAACGACAAAAAATAGTGTTAATGGGGTAAAAGATTCTATCAGAGGTATGGAGTTTGGAAGATATGACTTTTAGAAGTGTTTGGGTATTTATTTCGGAATGTACAAATTGACTGAGCTGGAGATACATACATACATACATATATATATATATATATATATATATATATATATATATATATATATATATATATATATATATATATATATATGCAATGGAGTTTAGTGTGTATGGATATGCATTTTCCAAGAATATAAGTTTATTTTCCGAGAATACAAGTTAGTAGAGCTGTTAGTACAAGCTTGAATGCTTGTGTACATGTTCGAGAATGGGAGTACAACTAAGATTGTCGTACAAGAAAAAATGTTGAGAAATCTTGTGTACCATATCCGGTCCTACCACATTAAATGATTTGGACTCAAAACCCATTTTGTCGTTTTTGCTTCAGGAGTAAGAGTATCTCAGTCGACTCTAAGAACCTCACTTGCAGTGTGTGAAAACCACGGCCCATTCTGCTTGCGCCACATCAGGTCTTGTGAGTTCAATAAATCCAACGACATGATTTAATGCATCTGTATGGCTTTTAATGTATCTGTATGGCATTTAATGTAGTAGGGACAATTTCTTGATGCTATTTTCTCACCGTGAGCATGTGTTTTCATGGTCCAATGAATAGCTTCCAACGATTGTACTTGTGGTATGAACGGGGGACAAAACTATCAACTACAGCTTTTTAGGTCAACTCTTAAATTGCTATCTTTTTGCCCTTTTGCGCATACCAACCTGAAGCTGGATCCACCCAATGCCTTCCATAAAGTCTTTTGTGGGTTGTGGTCATGATTGAAGACATAATCGCTGCCAGCTTATCCGAGTTACTCCTTTCCATCATTTCTGAGATTCAATGTAACACCTGTTCCAGGTATTATTTAATTTTTTCAAGCATAGGGTTTTAGGCCGGACTCGACGAGTTGGGAAGCTCCAACTCGTCAAGTAGAGGCATTATGTGGACGCAGGATTTAGATCCTACTCGATGAGTCGGAAGGCCCTGACTCGATGAGTAGGTGATGTAATGGAGAACCCTAATTTTTAGGGTTTGCACCTTATATAAAGGACTTAATCCACCCTATGTGGCCTCCCTTACCACTTTACCACCCAGAGAAGAGATCATAAGTCGTTCTTTATTGTCCCTTGTGCTTGAGAGGCTAAGAGAGGGTTTTTGCTGCATTTTTGTTGAAGAAGTTTGAAGGTTGAGGAGCTTGGGACCAGAAGGAGATTGTAGATCCAACATCTACAGCATTTGGGCACTCATTTGAAGGTAACAAGATGTTACCTTGATCATTATAGCATTAGAACCTCTTTTCCTTGGGTTTAGGCCATTTTTAGTATATTTGGGAAGCATTTCGGGTGTTGGGTAAGATCTAGAGTTGCAACTTCAGATCTGGACTCCTCTAAGTCCTTAGAGTTATAAATTCATTGAATTCATCAAGCATTATCCCTTCTCCTTGGCTAAGGCCCCTCCCTTAGCTTGGTTTTGGCACTTAAAAGCTTGCATGCATGTAAATTTTGCAACTTTACGTGGAAACCATGCCTTAGGAGGTTAGATCTGCAATCTGGAGCTTTGGGGTAGCTTAAAAAGGTTCGAACACAAAAAGGATTGAAGGAAGTCGTCGAGTCCCTTAGTCGACTCGACGAGTCGGGTATGGTTTACCCGTTTTCGAGATCCTGGATGAGTGTAGGGAAGGATTAGAGTTTTGGCCTACATGAACTTTTGGTCTTCTGGACATTTGATGAACTCAACGAGTCCCTTGGGTGACTCGGCGAGTTGACCCGGGATTCAGTGGAATGAACTCCGGAGGAACTCGACGAGTTACATAGGTAACTCAGCGAGTTTATGAGTTATTTAGCTAACTCGACGAGTTGCTGGATGCACTCGACGAGTTGAGGTCAACATGGACTGTTGACCTTGACTTTGACCAGGGTTGACCTTGAGGATAATTATGGTATTTCGGGATTGTGACGAGTTAATCACATGATGATTATAGGCAGTTGAGTTAGAACAGTGTGTGGGATATATCTAATCTTAGCTTGTCAGTTCAACATTTGAGAGGTGAGTCTTCTCACCATACCAATGGGTTTGAGGCACTAAGGCCGGCCCATTTTGTGATATGTGGTATACTTGTTGTTGTAGAGATATGTGGAATGCTCTTTGTTGTAGAGATATGTAGTATGATAGTTATACTTGGTGTTATGCTAGCTATATATGTGATGCTTGCAGGGAAGACCATGGGGGGAGCCCATGGCACTTGGATGTAAGACCATGTGGGGGATCCTATTGCTTTTCAAGTAAAGACCATGGGAGGATCCCATGACACTTGGATGTAAGACCATATGGGGGAGCCCATGGCTTTCCAGCAAAAGACCATGGGGGAGCCAATGGCACTTAGGTGTAAGACCATGTGGGGGAGCCCATGGCATCCTGGAGTAAGACCTTGGGAAGAGCCCACAACATCGGTGTATGTTTGTATGCATGGATTATGTGGTATATGTAGCTTTTATAGCTAATATGATATGTGTTTATGTGGATTGTATGTGGGGTATGCTCTAGGGGACTCACTAAGCATTAGCTTACAGTTTGTGGATTTGTTTCAGGTACATCTGACCCTAAGGGCAAGGGCAAGGTTTGATGATGCGGCGTTCACTCTCTCTCGGGAGTTTTTATGGGACACTCTGATGATTTGAAATAATATTGTTATTGTTATGAATTTGAAAACAATTGTATTTGAGATTTCATGGTTTATGGAAAGTGTTTTGGCTACTTAAAAATGAAAAAATTTCTTTTGAAAATTGGGTCGTTACATTCAATATGAATGACGTCAATTCTAGTAAAATTCTTTTTTTTGTTGTTTCGTCACATTCTGAGAATTCCCTTTCGGAGTTTCTCCATCTGGACTGATGGACCCTCACCTGCCTTTCTCGGTTTTGTGATTGTCCGTCCCAATCAACAAATTATCATTGGTTTGTTGTAATGACATTTTTTCGAGCTCACCATTCCAAGATTAAAAGCCGTTTTGAACCTTACCCATTCCGAGATCTCAGACTCAAACCTCAACCCATATTCATTTTTTTTATTTCGGGCGCTCCTTTGTTTCACCCGCATGGATTCAACTTGGATCCACTTCGGACCACATTGAATCTAACCCACATCCTTCCGCTGCAAACCCATTTTCTGAGATTAAAATTCATTCCGAGAAACTTTTTTTATTATTTTATTTTTAACCAATTTCTTTTCATTTTAAACCAATTAATTCCTTTTTTTAAACCAACTTTTTTTTATTAAAACCAATTTTTTATTTAAAACCCATTATTTTTTACATCAATTGTAGCCTCATGATTCAAGGCTTCATTCTTCTAGCTGATTACGAGTGAAGACACGGTTTCTTCAAAGGTTATTATTTGTGTGTTCTTCGTCTTTCCGAGCAACTCGCATTTACAACCTCCGATTTATATGCTTCAGAGATTCGGATCCACATATTTTCATTCGGAAACTTGTCTGATCAACAACATTTTCAGAGGTTTGGATCTTTTCTGAGGTTTGCATTTTACTTCCTTCAGACTAGTTACATATGGTTTTGGACCATCATTCAGACCGACTAGAGGTCTAGACCAGTTCACTTCGACCTTGATTGAAGAGTCATTGGTTGTGCTTTGGGAGTTCGGGTTTGCATTTCGGTTATCAACATTACTTCGGTTCATCATTTTGGTTCTTCAACGGCCGGATTTTGTCATATATATTCTACAATGTTTGTTCAGTTCGACAATAAATCACCAAGTCTACCCTTGACAAGAAAAATAATATACTCAATTTTATGGGTAGATGCTCACATCAAAGGGGAGCGTGCGATGCTCCATCATATCCAACATATTCTCTTGCCCGATTTCATGATTATTTTTTTTATCTTTATTGCATGGTCGATCAAAAATAGGGAGAGAATCATGAGCATTTCAGCATTCATTGTGACTTTTTGAGTTTAGATTATTGAAGACATCTGGGAAAGGAGATCGGTTAGTAATGAAGGTATCTAATTGGTCTTAGCCTATTATCTATATGGTAGTAGTCGTGCTGATTGAAATCTAATTTTCAGTTCATGAGTTGACAAATCCTTGGTGGAAATATTTGGCTAGACTTTAGTTTTGGATTCAGATTTATTTGGTATTCTTTACTTTGGATGTCTCATTTTTGTTATAATTCGGATAAGATCTTATGATTTTTCGAGTTTGGATTTGCGATATTTTGAAGAGGAAGATTGTATTGGTGATGCGGTGTGGCACTTATTTTTGATCTTCTAATCAAATTTTTTGCATTGCTAGACCATGTCTTCGGATTCACATTATTTATCGTTCAGACTTTACTTTGGGATTCTTTACATTTTTAGTAGGTTTTCAAAGATTTTTTTGGTGCATTATCACTCGAGTTTGGAATATTGAAGACGTTGTGTGATTCAACATTGTGCTCTTCGGTTCAACAATTTAGGGAGATATTATGAACATAATCGGTTTTTGGGGACTGGTCAGTTTCGAAGATTGGGATTTCATATTTTTATTTAGAGATTGGGTTCCTCTATATGTTCTTTGATGCTAGAGATCTTATTTCCAGATTCTGAGATCACGACAGCTTCAGCTTTCCGAGACACTTCAACACCAAAGCCTGCTCGTCGGGTGTTCTGCCTTTTATCACTGCTTATTACCCTCACCATTTTCGAGCATTTAGGGGAGATTTTTTTGTAACGCACCGACTCTCAGGTATTAAATTTCAGCTTTACTCTTCCATATTGAAAAGTCTACTCGACGAGTTGGAGGCCCTGATTCGTTGGGTAGGAACGCGTTTCGACCGCAAACTTAAGTGACCAACTCGCCGAGTCGAAGGATACGACTCGACGAGTTGGAGCTGGAGGATGAAACCCTAATTTTAGGGGTTTTGCACCCTACTTAAAGGATCCTTTTCCCCCTTAGCCTCACCTTACAGTCCCTTGTGAGTCCAGAAACCCTAAATCTTCGTTTTCTCTGCATACTTGTGTGTTTTAAGCATTTGAAGGAGGACCTTGGTGAGAGGAACTTGAAGATCAAGAAGTTTGAGGCAAAGAACGTGTGTGGATCTGAAGTCTACCCTAGTTTAGCATCATTTTGAAGGTATCAAGTCGTTACCTTGATCTTCTTCTAACTAGATCCTTCTATATTTGAGTTTTGGGGCCATTTTGGCAATTGGTGCTACATTTCGAGTGATGAACCAAGATCTGAAGTTGCAACTTCAGATCTAGGCTCATCTTGGCCCTTACATTCATAAAGTCTCAGTCTTTAGCATGCTAGTGTAATTCCCTTGCCTAGAACCTCTTCTTTAGCTTGATTTAACTCATTAGCACCTTGCATGTACGTAAAGTTTGCAACTTTATGTAAGAAGTATGCCTTAGGAGCTTAGATCTACGTTATGGAGCTTTAGAATGACTTAAAAAGCATCTGGATGGAGAAAAGACTGAAGGGACTTGAGGAGTTGCATGGTCAACTCGACGAGTCCGATGAAGATTGTCATGCAAGGACTTCTACTTGGACTCGGCGAGTCAACAAGGGTTTTCCCGACATTTGGACATGCATGAACTCGGCGAGTTGCAGGGAAACTCGATGAGTCAACCAGAGATTTCACGACTTCTCAAGTTCAGGAAGGACTCGACGAGTCGGTGAACTGCACTCGACGAGTCGGGTCAACATGGACTGTTGACCTTGACTTTGACCAAGGATTGACTAGTTGACTTATGGAGTATTTGGTAATTTGGAAATTTATGAAAATGGTCTTATCGTAAATATAGGTGGTGGAGTTCATGTCGATGATTCGAGAGTTGAGCTTATCACTTCAGTGCGACAGTTGTAAGGTGAGTTATCCTCAGTATATCAACAGGGTCTAAGGCACCAATGCTGGCCCTTATCGGATATGTATTCGGGTTTATTACATGATATGTTTATTGATTTCCATCCTGGTAGTGAGGATGGTGATATGCTTAGTGACCTGGTTAGGTCGGTATCCTGGTAGATAGGATGATGCTATGTTAGTGATCAATTAGGTCTGTATCTTGGTTATAGGACGTTGTTATGATTGATGATCTGTTGGATCGGTTGGCTGTTATATATGCTAGCGTATGATATTATGTGCACATGTTTGTTTGATTGGGGGATGGGTTGAGGCGGTCCTGCTTTGTGCTGAAGGCCAACATACCCAGGGTGGTCCGGATAGACTATAGGCCCAAGAGGGCATGTCAGTCAGACCAAAGGCCCGGTGAGAGGTTCGGATAGGTTGAAGGCCCTGCGAGGCGGTCCAGACATGCCGAAGGCTCGGAGAGCGGTCTAGATAGGCTGATGGCCTGCGAGGCGGTCTATTCAGGCCGAAGGCTCATTATGCATGTTGTTTGCTTATATGTTTATATGACATGGTTATGATTATATGGTGTTGGTATTTTGGGGGTAACTCACTAAACCTTCAAGCTTACATTTATCAATTATTGTTTCAGGTACTTCAGACGATCATGGGAAGGCGAAGGCGTGACCATACACTTCCTTGATTTATGATTATTATTTTTTGGGAACTCTGATATGATACTTTTTTGGAAACGAATTGTAATAACTTAATGATTTTAAATGTTTTTAAAAAAGTTCAAATTTGGCATGATTTTTATGGATGTTACAAGTTGGTATCAGAGCCTTGGTTTGAGTGAATTAGAGGAAACACTCGCGTCTCTCCAGTCTCAAACTGAGGACAAGATTTTAAAAATGATTTTCTTAAAATGTTTTCAAAATAATAAAGGAGGATGCAAGTGTACGATCAGCCGGAGCTCGCGGATAGACCCCAAAATACCTTGCGGATTATTTGATTATGTGATATGTTAGAACAGCATGCTAGTACTAGGCTAGGGATCTTCATGAATTGCCTGATTATATGATGCCTGATAGCCTAGGGTTTACCTCATATGAAATTGACATCATTACTGTAGTTGCTTAGTGTATGCATTACGACTGTACATAATTCAGATCTATAGCCTGAGAATGTTTGGTTTGGCCTTATTTCCTGTTCTTGTTTGATGAAGGGCTTAGGGTAGGATCGGGTATTCGAAAGTCTATAGGGTTCAGCGTTATGTATGGCTAGCATACACGAGTGATGCAGGGTTGGTGGAAGTTTCATGGATGGGTAGGTTGTTTGGGGGTGATACTTGAGACAAATATGGGTAGGTGTGGAAGGTAGTATGGATCCGTACTACTGAAAGCACATGACCCATACGCGTAGCAAGGAAGTCACACCCCCTAGGGTTTTGGTTGGGAATTGGTTCCCGGATTGTTATGTGGAGTATCTGATATATTTTTGGTATGTTTTCAGCATGGTGGTTACACGTCGATTCGTGACTGGATCCGGATCAGGATCAGGAGAGGGCGGACAGGAGGCACCGACAGCGCCCGAGACAATCAGCCAGATGAGATGGACGACAGGATCCGGGAGATCCTGCATGATGAGGTTGTTGCTATGTTACGGGCTCAGTTGCCGGAGATGTTTGGGTCTATCAAGACCGCTATGGTGGAGTACTTTGATGATCGATATGAAGCCCTCACTGAGGCGGCTGTCGTAGCAGCTACAACAGCTATATCGGCAGCAGGGTTGGGAGCCGGTCGGGCTTTTCTGTATCGGGACTTCGACAACACAAAGCCCCCTACTTTTGATGGGACTCATGATCCCATCAAGGGTATGAGGTGGTTATATGATGTGGAGGGGTGCTTCTTCACATGTTCATGTTCTACTGACCAGAAGGTTAGATGTGCCCTGAACCTGCTAAGGTCTGGGGCAAAGGATGGTGGAGGTTGATGACTGGATCTTACACTGATGATCAGAGAGCTGCGGTTACTTGGGAGCAGTTCAGGGATATGTTCCGCGCTTGCTATATTCCACGAGTCGAGTGGGAACGATTAGCTCATGAGTTTCTAGACCTGAGACAGGATGGTGAGACGGTCACAGAGATCACCCGCATGTTTACCGAGAGGGCGATTTTCTGCCCAGAGTTTGCTTCTGAGCAAGCTCAGATGACTCGTTATCTGAGCATGCTCAAGACTGATATTCGACACTTTGTGGCACCCCATCATTTTGATATGCTTCTGGATCTACTAGAGGCTGCTAGGCGGCGTGAGCTCAAGATTGAGCTACAGTTGAGAGAGCAGGGTCGGGCCCCGGCACAGACACAGTCGGCGCCAATGCGGTCTAAGACCGCTAATTCCAGATCAGGGGGACTGCAGGGCCGCACTTGTAGCAATTGCAGGAAGGGTCACTCGGGGGCCTGCAGGTTTAGCAGTGTGTGCCGCAAATGCGACAGGGAGGGGCATTATGCGAAGGATTGTCGCCAGACAACCCCGATTCAGGATATGAGGATCTGCTACCACTGTCATCAGGTTGGTCACGTGAAGACCAACTGTCCACAGCTTGCAGCAAGGTCGGCATAGGCTCCAGCGCCGGCTACACTGAGGATTACTGACAGGAGTCAGGGTCGACCAGTGCCCCCGAGGGCCCAAGGACGCGCCTTCCAGCGTACAGCCGAGGAGGCCAGAGCAAGACCGGATGTGGTTGCTGGTACATTTCTATCCCTTATCTTATTAATTAGATCTGTTTTATGCTTATATGTTGTACCTGTGATTATGTACCTTTTTAGTGAACTCCTTACCTACTTTGGTGTTATTTGACTCGGGGGCGAGTCAGTCGTTTGTTTCTCAGACTTTTAGTAGGGAGTTCGGGTTGCCAGTGGGAGAGTTAGAGTGTCTGTTGCGAGTCTCCATCGCCAACGAACACGGGATTTCCGCTTCTTCGGTCTATCGGGGTTGCGTATTGGAGATTTTCGGAGTATCTTTCCTAATAGACCTGATTCCTATCCCCATGGGGTATGTATGCGTGATCGTGGGTATGGACTGGCTTAGCCGTTTCGGTGCCATGATCGACTGTGAGGGGCAGTGGTAGTGGTTCGAACCCCAAGTGGGGCAGAACTGATTGTCTATGGCGAGGGCACCAGATTAGGATCAGGATTTTGTTCAGCTGCCAAGGCTCGGCAATACATTCAGCACGGGTGTGCGGGTTATCTAGCGTACGTGATAGATACACGGGCCAGAGAACAGGTCTCAGTTTTAGAGGTTCTGGTGGTCAGGGAGTTTGTTGATGTGTTTCCGGAGGAGTTACCCGGAGGGCCTCCAGAGAGGCAGTCGATTTTAGGATCGACCTAGTGCCAGCTGCGGCCCCTATCGGCAAGGCGCCGAACCGGTTGGTACCACCAGAGATGCAGGAGCTGTCATCACAGCTGCAGGAACTTCTGGGGAAGCAGTTCATTCGTCCGAGCAGTTCCCCGTGGGGAGCACCAATACTCTTCTTCAGGAAGAAGGAAGGTTCACACCGGATGTGCATTGATTACGGGAGTTGAACAAGTTGACGGTGAATAATCGTTATCCACTCCCGAGGATAGTTGATCTTTTCGATCAGTTGCAGGGAGCATCTTGGTTCTCCAAGATAGACCTGAGGTCCAAGTACCATCAGGTCAGGGTTAGGGAGGAGGACGTGGTGAAGACCGCGTTTTGGACTAGTTATGGACATTACGAGTTCGTGGTGATGCCGTTTGGGCTCACCAACGCGCCAGTAGTATTTATGGACCGTATGAATCGGGTCTGCAGGCCGATACTCGATCGCTCGGTCATAGTATTCATCGACGATATCTTGGTGTATTCCAAGACCCGAGAGCAGCATGAGGAGCATCTGCGGGAGTTATTGGGAGTTATGAGGCGGGAACGACTTTATGCCAAGTTCTCGAAGTGAGAGTTTTGGTTACGAGAGGTCCAGTTCCTAGGACACCTCATTAACCAGGAGGGGATTTTGGTCGATCCGGCCAAAATCGAGGCAGTTATGTAGTGGAAGGTTCTGAAATCTCCCTCAGACATCAGGAGCTTCTTGGGATTAGCAGGGTACTACCGGAGATTCATAAAAGATTTCTCCAAGATTGCAGTACCCCTCACTCGTCTGCGAGGAATGGGGTGGATTTCCGTGGGGCCCCGAGCAGCATAGGACGTTTGTGACCCTCAGACAGCGACTATGCGAGGCTCCAGTCTTGACTCTTCCGGTAGGAGTCGAGGATTTTGTGGTGTTCTGTGATGCATCCATCACGGGACTGGGAGCGGTCCTCATGCAGAGAGGACGGGTGATAACTTATGCATCGCGGCAGTTGAAGGCGCATGAGACGAGATAACCTACACATGATCTGGAGTTGGGAGTGGTGGTATTCGTTCTCAAGATATGGAGGCATTACCTCTATGGGGTCCGTTGTACCATCTACACGGACCACAAGAGCCTAAGACACATCATGGGTCATCCGAACCTGAACATGAGACAGCGCAGATGGCTAGATGTAGTCAAGGACTACGACTGTGAGATCCTTTACCACCTAGGTAAAGCGAATGTGGTAGCGGACGCTCTGAGCCGCAAGTCAGCTGGATCTTCTACACCAGTTACATGCATGAGGATTTTGGTGGATTCTCCACTTGTAGGCTTGATCAGGGAAGCCCATGCTGAGGGTATGCATCAAGAGAACTGGAAACTTGAGAGAATCAGGGGTGAGAACACCCAGTTTTTTTAGGATAGCCGGGGACTATTGACCCGTTGCGATCGGGTCTGGGTTCCGATGTCTGGTGGGGTCAGACAGAGTATATTGGAGGAGGCTCATAAGTCTAGTTCCTCTATTCACTCGGGGGCCACCAAAATGTATCGGGACTTGCGATTGAGTTACTGGTGGTCGTGCATGAAGTGAGAAATCGCTTGGTACGTCGAGAGTTGCTTGACCTGCAGGATGGTCAAGGCCGAGCATCAGAGGCCGCATGGCAAGCTGCAGCCTCTGGAGATTCCCATGTGGAAATGGGAAAAGATCACAATGGACTTCATCACCAAGCTGCCGAGGACGGCGATGGGGTTCGACGCTATCTGGGTCATCGTGGATCGATTGACCAAGAGTACTCATTTTCTGCCCATTCGGGAGAGCTCGTCAGCCGAGAAGCTGGCCGATGTGTATATACGCGAGATTATCGCTCGCCATGGGGTTCCGGTCTCTATCATCAAGGACTGTGATGTTCGGTTTACCTCCCGATTTTCGCAGAAGTTCCACGAGGAACTGGGCACACGACTGTATTTCAGTACAGCCTATTATCCGCAGATGGAGGGCCAGAGTGAGCGGACGACACATACTCTTGAGGATATGTTGAGAGCCTGCGTTATTGACTTCAGTGGGAGTTGGGATTCCTACCTACCACTTGCAGAGTTCTCCTACAACAACAGCTTTCACTCCAACATTGGTGCTCCACTGTATAAGCTGTTGTATGGGCGGAGGTGTTGCACCCCAGTCTGTTTGTGTGAGGTGGGTCACAGGGTGATGGGTCGGACTGAGGTAGTCCTGTAGACTACCGATATGATTCAGCAGATTAGACAGTGGCTGCAGACCGTAGAGATTCGGCAGAAGAGCTACGCCGACCGACGCCGATCTGAGTTGAAGTTTCAGGTTGGTGACATGGTACTTCTGAAGGTCTCACCCTATAAGGGTGTGATCTGATTCAGGAAGAGGGAGAAATTGGGTCCCCGATACATTGGGCCATTTCGGATCATTGTCAGGGTTGGCAAAGTGGCATATAGACTCGAGTTACCAGAGGAGCTTAGTCAGATCCACAGTACCTTCCACGTTTCGCAATTGCGGAAGTGTGTTCTGGACGAGGAGGCGGTGGTGTCATTAGATGATATACAGGTCGATGAGCGCCTGAATTATGTAGACAGTCCAGTAGCCGTTCTGGAAAGGAAAGTGAAGGTTCTACAGAACAAGGAAGTACCTTTGGTAAAGGTACAATGGGAGCACCGGAGAGGATCTGAGTGGACTTAGGAGCCGGAGGCTGAGATGCGGGAGCATTATCCGGAGTTGTTCACCGCAGCAGACTTCAAGGACGAAGTCTAGTTCAAGTGGTGGAGAATTGTAATGCCCTGACTCTCAGGTATTAAATTTCAGCTTTACTCTTCCATATTTAAAAGTCTACTCGACGAGTTGGAGGCCCTGACTCGTCGAGCAGGAATACGTTTTGACCGCAAACTTAAGTGGCCAACTCGCCGAGTCGAAGGACACGACTCGACGAGTTGGAGCTGGAGGATGAAACCCTAATTTCTAGGGTTTGGCACCTATTTAAAGGATACTTTGCCCCCTGCCTCACCTTACAGTCCCATGTGAGTCCAGATGTAACAACCCGAAATTTCTAACTCGTACAATTCTTCATCTTTATCAAAGATAGCCTCATTTTGCTATTTTGTAATGAAGTTTTGGGTCTATATGGGTACTTGAGGCGTAGTATAATCTTGATATGAGTCTTAGGAGGGGTAGGAACGTGTGTAGCATCACAAAAATCGAGCCAAACACACCCATCAAGGTGTGTGCGGCCAGCCAGCCGCACACCCGAGTGTGCGGCCAGCCAGCCGCACACAGCCGACCGCACACTCTTTCTTCGGCAGCACACTCGTTTGGCAGCACTCACATACCTATAAGAAAGAGTCTTGGCCTTCATTTCACCCTTTTACACCCTCTTAGTCAAGAACCCGTTTTCTCTCAAGTGGATCCCGATTTTTCACCTAGATCTTCAAGTGGTAAGTGTTCCTAGCCTTTGATTTATAGATTCCTTACTCCATCTAGTGTAAATCACTAATTTCCTCTATGAAATCAGCTCATTCTAGTGAATCTTCAAGTGTTCTTCAAGAACACCAAGAACACCTACTAAATTCTTGGGCTCCAAACACCCCCATACGCTTCTACACTGTAAGTACCCTACTCCTACATGTGTTTAGATATATTAGAGCCTTGTTAAAAGCCCCAAAACTCGATCTGAAAGGAGTGTGCGGCCGCACACCTTCATGTGGCCGTACACCCCTTATTTTGGTGCTTTAAGGCCTCAAACTCAAGTAGTATTCTAGCACATGATCAAGGGCACTTAGGGGAAACAAGATACGAACTTAGAAACATGTTATAACCAGCAGTGTCACTGCTGAGGTAAAAATATTATTTTCCCTATTACAGTTACTTTGTGAATTTATCACATTCACGTTTATGCATATCTATACTTAGATAATAATAGTTATACTAAGGGAAAAACCTTCATTTTTATAGAAGTGCAAACCTTCAAAACAGTCGGGTCTTGGTAGAAGATTACCTTTTATACTAGTAGGAAATATGGGATTTTCTAGGGTTTTTCATGCTCGTACCAAGTTTTCATAAACCAATTGCAAATCTTTTCTTTACAGTTTTACTAAGCAATGACACTAAAATACTTATGTTCTCACCAGCTTTAAAGCTGATACTCGCTTTCAAAATAACTTGTATTCTCAGGGCACCAGTAGACAGGTACGATGACCAGGTCTTGAGAAGACGGAGCGGTCAAGACTCGTCTGTTATTTTGATTTCTTATTATCATGTCGTATACTATGAAAGAACACACATGTATTAAAATTCTACTATTAATGCAATGGATGATGTTGTTGCTTGTTTACTACTTTACACTGTTGTGATACTTTACATGACGTCCTCCGCCCCAGAACGTTTCCGCCGTTCTTGGTTTTGGGGTGTGACAGATTGGTATCAGAGCATTGTTTATAGTGAATCGAGTATATCAACCCATAAAAGATATACAAACTATAAATACAATGGGATTAAAATACTCTGACCAAGAGTTTATACTTTTAAATAATAAAATATTTAACTAAGTATACATGCCTGCATTCATACTAGAATCAGTGTCACTAGGACAGAACAAAAGTATTACGATTGTTGGGCAGCACAAGTAGACTTAGAGACATATAGTCAAATCTGGGAAGATATAGCCTGATCAACTAAATTATCCGAGGATTGACTATCATGTGCCTAAGTGTGGTTGTGAGGTTGCAACAAGTCTAAAAACTTACCAACAATACCACAATGAAAACCTTGGAACAAAACATAAACCTAAAATACTATAGGGGTATTTTATGTTACTATAAATTACTTAGGTGCTTATTCCTTATATCCCTTTTCTCGCGTGGATAATATGGCTGGATTCCATCCCCACGGCAACTTGTACTTCCCTAACCAAGGTAATGGAGGAGGGTTTGAAGCAGAGCCCGAAAATGATCATCCAATCCCTGTGGGTGATCACCAGGCTGAAGGCTTTGCAGATGGTTCTGACTCCGAGCTTGAAGTTGAGAACCTACCCCCGATGTCTCCCAATCCAAATCCTAACCCTCGTCCGGCTTTTCAAGGCCCGACGCCTCCTTGGGTAGAATGTTTGGAGACGTGTAGCCAAGAACAGAATCAGCCCATACCATTCGACGGAGACCAAAGCTTTTATGACCTGAGCGAGGGAGGCTCAGCAGACAGAGTCTTGCCAATCCTGGTCCGCAGAGTGGCCCGAAACGAGATTCAGGGCAGGACAGCCCTCCATCGAATCACGGAAGTTGACGCCAATGCGAGAATGCATACCCTCTGCACCATTCGTCTGGAAGATGCTCGCGAGAGATCTAGGGGAGACCATGAGGCCCTACTGCAGGCACTAGCTGAAACTCGAGCTGAAGTCATAGAGCTATGAGTACGCCAGAGGGTGTACGAAAGACACCTGCTAGATATGGAACGTCAACTGGCTGAACTAAGGGTTCACCAGAGGGATGACCGTCACCAATAAAAGATGCCTCATCTTTCCTTCTTTGTTATAAGGAATCGTTTTCATGTCTATGCCCTATGTAGCACTTTTCTATTTTAACTACCCCAGTACTGTGAGTACTTTTAGTTAGGCCTTTTTACTGTCAAAACTCTTCTACTCCAGATATGATGTAAGACCTACTACAAGGTCAATTTTCCCAAACTTATTACATCATAATTATTAACGATATGGACAGTCGGCTAATTTCTGTGTCAACCTTTGTTCAAAAACTTTCATCCTACTATCGTTAGAACTCTATCTGAACGCACTCTAGTCAAGTTATTGAGCTATGGTAATTTAGCTCAGAGATCACTTCCAATTCTTGTTGAAGGTTGGATAACAATCGTCTTGTAACCATTCTATGAACTTACTTCTACTCTTTGCTAGGACTGCATCATAGGGATGTAGGTCAAACCCTCGAAAACTTACTCCTACTCGTTGCATGAATGTTAGAAATACGTCTAGGTTCAACCGTAGTCGCTCACGAACTCATTTTCTTTTGTATAAGAGAATCATGTCGTCAACCAGAGATAACCAGCCGAGCGACGAAACCCCGATCCTTCATATCGACGCCGCTACATTCCAAGCCGCGGTAACAGCCGCAGTGACAGCTGTCCTTGCAAACCTCAGCGTTAGCAGCACAAGCAAGGCCGACAAGGGAGTTGACAATTCCGATCGTTGTATCGATCCGGGAAACCAACAAATGATAACAGTTACAGGCTTACAAAGCCGTAAAACCGAGAATAGGAAACGAAAGCGTCAAGCCCAAAAGGAGCGCAAGCGATCCCAAAGACTTGCCACTCAACAACAACAAGTGGCGACCCCGACCAACCCAGCACCAATCAGACCCTATAAGGGAACACTCCCTAAGTGTGAAAGGTGTACCTTTCACCATCAAGGAGTTTTCCGGGAGTTGCAATGCCTCAACTGCAACCGAAAGGGGCACACCACTAGTGCCTGCAGAGCACTGACACGAACCACCTCCCAAGCCACTAACATCAGAATCAGCCCAGCTTACTATGGTTGTGGTGAAACCGGACACTACAAGAGGAATTGCCCAAAGGGGAAGAGCAACGCAAGCACTCGTGTCTACACAACTCCGACCCGACACTTCACTTCCACCACCGATGCTGGTGCTAGCCAGATATGTCACCTATGCGGTGAGATAGGACACCTCGAAAAGGATTGTCCAATAACGAAGAACTCTGGCGCGGACGGGAAGATACTAAGGATCACAGCCGCAGGAGAGACTACTCCGGACCCACGTTGAAATACTAGGGCGTTTCGTTATAATAGACTTGTAAGCTGTTAAACACCAGTGCAACTCGATTCTTGTCTTTTGCGAGGCCCCGCCAGTTAAGGGGCTCTTGTGCTGCGTATACTTGCTTTTGTAGTATACCTTATTCGCAGCAGTAGTCTCGTAGTAAACTTAAGTACTGAAACTCTGTTAAAGGTTGCACTATTGTGTTTTGTCTGTAATGCCATTATGATCTAGTCTAATGCCTTTTATTCCGAGTAGTCCGACATTTTCATATAACTTGAGCAAATCCCACCCTCGCAATACCAGTCTCACGCGTAAATTCTTTTCTCCAAAAATCGCCTTTCTAGCGAAGCCGTCATTTCAGAATTCTGAGGTACTCATGTGGAGAGTATCTTATGCTTCGTATCCTTCCCGAAGACACCTCAACAAACCTCCTCGGAGTACCACTCGTACAGTTCGTCAAGTTCAACCCGAAGACCCATACGGTTGATCTATCACTGGAGAAGGTATACACAAGGGTGGTATATAATCAAGATTCTACAGGCTTAGAATTAATGATTCCGCTTTGACTTCTTTTCCTTGTTTGGATGTTTGCTTAAAGAAGAATCATTTATTCGATTGCCTTTTCAGTCTTAATTATACACGACTCGTATACACGAAGCCGTGATTGATGAACCAAATATGACTTCTGATATGAACTTTAGGACGGAGACTGCCCGAAACTACGAGTGATCGTACTGCCATGTGGATAAACTTACAATCCAATCAAATGCCTTCTCACCGATCGAGATAATAGATTCATATAGAACAGGAAACTCCCAGGATTCGCCTCCGCAACGTCAAATCGAACTTAGGATCGACTTAGTTCCAGGGGCTACCCTAGTAGCCAAACCGCCCTATCTTCTAGCACCTGTATTGAGGCAAGAACTGTCCGATCAACTTAACGAACTGCTCAGTAAGAGCTTTATAAGACCAAGCTTCTCACCCTGGGGAACTCCAGTCTGGTTCGTCAAAAAGAAAGACTGATCACTTTCATATATGCATCAAGTACAGGAAGCTCAGCAAACTAACCATCGAAAATCAGTACCCTTTGCCTATCAATAGACGAACTATTTGATCGACTGTAAAGAGGCGATCTTCTTTTCAAAAGTCGATCCCAGATCCGGGTATCGCCGACTACGAGTGCTAGGGGAGGATGTTCCGAAGACAGCCTTCCAAACTCGTTATGGGCACTACAAATTCGTAGTGATGTCGTTCGGATTAACAAACGCACCGCAATATTCATAGATTTAATGGATAAGGTGTGTCGTCCTTACTAGGATCAGTTCATCATCGTCTTCATCGGTGATATACTTATCTACTCTCGTAGTAAGGACAAGCATAGTCAACATCGTCAACAGATCTTGGAAACATCTCGATCAGGGGAGCTCTAAGAGAAACTCGCTTAAACGCGAGTTTGGATTCGAAGAGTCAAATTCCTGTGTCACATTGTTAGTGAAGAGGGAATTCAAGTAGACACTTTCAAATCTATGACTCAGTTGCATTTTGATGTAACGAGGTAAGATCATTACCTAAGCCTCCCATCAGTTAGAAACACTCAAAGCTAGCTATGAAATTCACGATCTAGAGTAAGAGGGCATCATTAGAGAAGATCGTTCGGATTAGTGGACGACTAAAAACCTCTAGTGACCGACAGAAAAGTTACGTAGGGCTTCTCGAGATTCTCGCCAGAATCGGACCTGTAGCTTACAAACTTAACTTATCCCGCGAACTCAGTAACGTACATCTTACCTTCCACGTCTCGAACTTGAAGAAAAGTGCCTATCCGACGAGACTCTTGTAATTTCACTCGACGAGATCGAGATCAACGAGAGACTCGGCTTCGTGGAAGAACCAGTAGAAATCATGGACCGAGAGGGCAAACGAACCAAGCAAAGCTGTATCCTAATTGTGAAGGTTCGCTGGAACGCCAAGCGAGGACCGGAATTCACTTGGGAGCACGAGGATCAGTTTAAGCTGAAATGACCTCATCTTTTTACTTAGTTATTTGTAATAACTTAGTTGCTTGAACTCTAATTTTAGGACAAAATTTCCTCTAACGGGGGGATGATGTAACAACCCGAAATTTCTAACTCGTACAATTCTTCATCTTTATCAAAGATAGCCTCATTTTGCTATTTTATAATGAAGTTTTGGGTCTATATGGGTACTTAAGGCGTAGTATAATCTTGATATAAGTCTTAGGAGGAGTAGGAACGTGTGTAGCATCACAAAAATCGAGCCAAACACACCCATCAAGGTGTGTGCGGCCGCACACCCGAGTGTGCGGCCAGCCAGCCGCACACAGCCGACCGCATACCCCTTCTTCGGCAGCACACTCGTTTGGCAGCACTCACATACCTATAAGAAAGAGTCTTGGCCTTCATTTCACCTTTTTACACCCTCTTAGTCAAGAACCCGTTTTCTCTCAAGTGGATCCCGATTTTTCACCTAGATCTTCAAGTGGTAAGTGTTCCTAGCCTTTGATTTATAGATTCCTTACTCCATCTAGTGTAAATCACTGATTTCCTCCATGAAATCAGCTCATTCTAGTGAATCTTCAAGTGTTCTTCAAGAACACCAAGAACACCTACTAAGTTCTTGGGCTCCAAACACCCCCATACGCTTCTACACTGTAAGTACCCTACTCCTACATGTGTTTAGATATATTAGAGCCTTGTTAAAAGCCCCAAAACTCGATCTGAAAGGAGTGTGCGGCCGCACACCTTCATGTGGCCGTACACCCCTTATTTTGGTGCTTTAAGGCCTCAAACTCAAGTAGTATTCTAGCACATGATCAAGGGCACTTAGGGCAAACAAGATACGAACTTAGAAACATGTTTTGGACCATTTTTGCTAGGAGTATGCGACCGCACACACCATAGCCACACACACTTGGCCGCACACACCCTTTTAAGGGTCCAAAATAGCAACAAACTCTCAATCCGGCTAAGCAATGGCCAAAACACCTTCTTAGGATCATCACAAAGTCTTGGAAAATCGATTTAGACACATTCCTATGGGAGTGTACGGCCGCACATAGGCCTGGCCGCACACTCTGGCCGCACACCTGGCCGCACACACATAAAAGTTGAGTTTGGTGGCCTTACACTCAAATCTAAGACCCTACACTCATTTAGGGACTTCCATAGGTGTTTGTAACACCTAATTCTAAGTGTTTTCATGTCCTTAAGGCATGTCTCTATCACCATTAGTGGTTATATACACTAATGTATTCATATATGTGTAATTATATGTTAAATAGGATTCGTTTGTGCTCGAGACTCAATTTGACACCCAACGATCCTATATCGATCTTCCATTCGAGTTACTCAAAACATGTGAGTTCATACCCCCTTAATTAACCTTTTAAATGTTTTTAAATGCTTTTATGGGGGGATACAAGTTGAATTATGATAGTTATCATATCAATCACATGTGATTAATAACTATCATGATATGGATCTACTACACTTTTAGCTGTTTTACCAAGTATACTACTTCAAAATGATTTCTCGGATGTTTTTACACGTTTAACTCTTTATCAAACTTGATTTCTAAAAACTATACTTTCCTTTCAAACCCTGTTATATCTATGTTTCAAACAAAGGTTTTCATGTACTTCAAACTGTGTTCCAAATAAAGGATTTCTTATACTTTAAACTGGTTGCTTCTAAATCATTTTATAAATTGACATCAAGTCATCGTTTCTCATTATTAAACTTTTCGAATGTTTTACAAGACTTCTTTTAAACTTTTATATTATCAATTGCATGCCTCTATATGTATAGTTATATAAGTAATGTTTAAAGGACTCAGGACTGCTAACCCGTCTTTTTTCCTGTTCCTTGTTTGGTTGTGGACTTAGGGTATCCTGTTATTTGTCCGAAGGTCGTCTAAATATTAGTTATATTTCATGTATACATATATAGACATATAAGTTCTATCAGTCAGTTCAGTACCTTTGGGTAGCAAAGGCATCCTTCCATTTGTTCATATACATATATTACTAGTAACTATTATGGGTATAGTTAGGAGATACTATTTACTATTTCTAGTACAAGGAATCACACAAGAGTCAGTTCATTCATTCATTTAGACTTGTCGAGGCGTATCGTTCATTCGATACCACCTGGAGTCCACATTCATTCATTTAGACTTTTCGAGGCGTATCGTTCATTTGATACCACCTGGTGTCCACATTCATTCATTTAGACTTTTCGAGGCGTATCGTTCATTCGATACCACCTCGAGTCCACATTCATGTTGGACTAATGTCTAAGTCCATAACTATATTTGGTATGTACTTGACCCGACCCGGCATGGTCCATTTGGGTTGCACTTCACCGACACAATTTATATGGATAGTCTTTTGAGAATAGTATATTTATGATTTATATTAATATATTATAAGTTCTAATATATTAATATGGAATCATATTATTTAATTAGTATTGATCAAGACTTAATTTAGAATTAATTAAGTGATCAAAATGAACTAATTAAATATGGACTCTTATATATATGGAATGGGCCAAGATCATTTAGCTTGGGCTAAGCTTTCATGGATAGTCCATGGAGTGTGTAACCCATGGATCATATGAAATGAAAGGTCATGGGTTTAACCCTAGTCTCCACACTATATAAAGATGTCCTTGGTTGGTGAAATTGGCACTAGTGTGGGTACACTAAGAGGGCTAGCCGATTTCACTAGAGAGAACCAAAGTATTCTTATTCTCAAAGTCTTCCAAGGTGTTTTGGTGATTTGTGATTCCACTTGAGGCTTCCACACTATTGGGGCTAAGCTCTTAAAGCTTGAAGATATCAAGCTACACCAAAAAGGTATGTCATCTAACTAGTCTTTGTAGTATAGTTGCCTCATAGTATGCTAGTTAGGATTAAAGCCTTGGAAAGTTCTTATTTGCATGTATAATAGAGAAAACATAGATCCAAGGTTTATAGGGTTTCATGTACACCATAGGAGTGTTAGAATGCTCAAAACCCAACAGTGGTATCAGAGCCAGGTTTGTTTTCTTGTTATACTTGCTTAAACTGCTTAAAAATCGAATTTTGGTGTTGTTTGCACAGCAGACTCGCCGAGTCCACTGATGGACTCACCGAGTCTAAGGCAAAAAGCATCCAACTCGCCGAGTTGGTTCGTGCACTCGACGAGTTGGACCCCCTGACAGCATATATTCGACTGTTTTGGCTGGAATTGGACTAGGAACATTACCCTAAGCTGTTTTTGACTTATAAACCTATTTTTGATGTGGTAATGTTCATGCTAATCCGATTTCAAAGATAAGTGTCAAAAGATTCATGTTTTGTATTAGGTTAAGAGTATTGCTAATTACGTGGAAAAGTTTGATGTGAATTATCTTTGTTCATATGAGTTGCTTAGATTAATAGAAAAGTTAATTAAATAGTTGTTTTCAATCCATTTTAATCTAAAAGTTGATTCTAAAATGTGTTTGTGTAACTTGTCCTCAAGTTACATGAAAAGTCACATTTAAGTTTCTTAAAACTCATAAAAAATTGTCATAGGTTACAAAATGAAGAGTCTTGTTCTCATTAAATGGTTTAATGACTCCATAACTTGTCCTCAAGTTGTGGAGGTTCAAGAGTCTCTTCATTAAATAAAATATGTGTAACCTTAGTTAAACTCATAAAGTTGCCATAAGTTATGAATTATGAAGAGTCACTTTCTTAATTAGTTTAAAGTCTTCCATAACTTGTCCTCAAGTTATGGAACTTGAAGAGTTTTTTAATTAAAACTACTTTAAACACATAAGTTATGGAATAGAAAAGTTTTGAAAGTTACAAAACTTGCCCTCAAGTTTTGGAATTTGAAAAGTTTTCTCTTATGAATACTTTAATTCCAAGTTTAGCCCTTAGAATTTTAAAAGTTAAAATTCAACCCTTATACTTTATAATATATATATGTATAAGAGCAAGTCAGTCTTACCGTTAGTAGGCCTCATTCACGAAGCCGATCTATAAGGGGGCTATAAGGTTACTGCCTATAAAATGGCAGTTTAATGGGTGTCCACTCTCACCCACCGCTTCCTTGACTGGTGGAGGGTCGTTAGCCGAACGGGTAGGACAAAGACTATAAATTCTCCCTTCATTGAAAGTATTAATGATAAATACTAAGTAACTAAACCTTTTATAAATACCCAATCTTAGTTACTTAGGAAAATGTGAATAAGGTGCTAATCCATGAAAGTACACGTTGCACTTTGTTTAAGTCGGTTAGTGGAGCGTGTGTGGTTAACCGGCACACTAACTCGTATTTAACAAGGTAGGCAAAGGGTAACTTAATGTTTATCATAGTATCGATGGAGCGTGTGTGGTTAACCGGCACATCGATTGAGGGGTAAACACTTAAGGGTACCAAGTAATTTGCATGGTTACTTCACACCTTGTTTTGTGATCCTCGGCATCCCAGTCACAAAACCTGAAGGGCACACTCGAGATTGAAACATGCCTTTGAAAAGTTCAATGAATCTCAAAAGAATCTAGGAGTCTCAAAACCAATTAAAACCTAATAATACATTTCGTTTATCTTGGTGGAAATTGGTGAATCGTCATTCACCTACCTTCAAATATTCTATAGCTTGGATTACGGCATCCCTCTTCCAAGTTATAAAATATTGTGTTGGGTCCTAGCCTTAATATTTCATATTGGGTGTTATATTAAGGACTTTAAATCAACTATGTTGAATTTCTCCCAAAAGATGTCTAGTTCAGACATCTATGATCATCCCAAATCTCTTGGAACTTCACTTCCTCCACCTCCTCCAATTATTCTCCCTAACCCACAAGTTCTTGAAAAGTTTAAGGTCACTCAAGCCCTATTTTCAAGCAAATGTCTATGTGTGATCACATCTTGGAGATGTAGTCACATATTGACAAGCCGGGAGAGTTGGGTGTCAAAATCTTGAGAAAGTTGGTGGCTCAACTACTTTCTAAGTCACATAGTGAGTTCCTTTGGGACTCCTATGAAACAGACTATGACAAGACCCTTAATGATCTTATCTATTTGCTAAGATCAACTTCCTAAAACTTTATGGATATTGACAATGATGACATTGGATATCCAGTAAAGCTCTCTCTTCCCAATGGAAAGGGATCGGCCATAGTCAACTCGGTTGACCAAATGGTAAAGAGAGAGGCTAAGTCTTAGATAGTCCCATTATCAAGGGTCCATTGCCAAAGGAAGGGGCATTGGTTGCGAAGCTGCCAAATTTACCTAAGGGTGTTAAAGTCAATAAGTTTGACTCTACTTCACGTAAAGTCCATTGTCTAACCCTATTAAGTTCCTACTTGGAGATTCTTATTACATGATGTGACTGGGTCACATGTTGATGTTTGAAGAATCAAAGAAAAGTGAAGAAACTTAAAGAAAGAATATGCTGAATCTGATCGCGTAGATGGATTTCTATCGCATAGTTTGAAGATCGGATTCTTGAGCTACTTCTTAGGAGTTATGATATATTGCTTAGGAATAGATAACAACAAAGTTTTCATGTGCTTTTGCACTGTAAGGATAGTTTTTTCCGCAAAGTTTTTAAAATAAAAGGAAAATTTTTTATTTTATTTATGTTAAAATATCCTTACAATGGCATTTGTGAAAATCTTTGTTGCTTATAAGATTCCATTAAGAGCAAGAGTGGAAATATGAATTTGATTGTTTCATTTGTGGTAGTGTCCAAATTTACCAAATAAGGAAAGATTCTCATCACCCAAGTTTCAGTTGGATAGAAACTTCGAATCATGCAAGTTGTATAGTATGATGAATGAGAATTTTCAACTTTGGAAAATTAAGACTAGTTCCTTGTTCACATGTATATGTGAGTCAAGTGAAGGACTAAGGGATCGAGTACACATTCTTGTGCACTGATCAAGTCCACCATAAAAGATCGATAAGACTATTCGTCATGATTTACTAAGGCTTAGTAAATATGATTATACTTACAAGCTTAAGTATAATTCTGAGACATTGGAAAAGTTTCAATGTATGACAGAACGAATGAGAAGAATCAAATTAGGCAGAAGGATAAAAGTTTCTCAAATCTGAAAAGATGGGAGAGTACTTTAGTATCATGTTTTAAGATCATCTTAATGATTTTGAGACCTTATCACAATTCATCCTCTAAGTGCATTCTGATAGTTAAGAACAGGAGTTATGAATTGTTGAAGTGGTTAAATCAAGAAGATGATTCATACATCGTTCCAAAACAATTCTTAGAGTCATACTCCAAGATTGTAACTTGAGTGACATATCTTAAAGAAAGGTTTAAAACACTTGTCAAATGTAAGAGTAAAAGTGTCCTACTCTTGTACATTTGAAATTGGTAAGTTGTGATGTTTTGGATAAAACAAAGACCAACTAAGGCCAATTGTGTGAAGTGTTTGTCTTGATAAAGAATCCGCACTATCTCTTGAATATTTGGCAAGATAGTCTTATATGTCAAGAGGATAGTGGGAGTCTTAAAGATCCTAAAAAGAATTTCAAGAACTAATCAAGAATAAAACCTGAGGTTTATAACCTATCGTGTTGACATATTCTAGATCTTCAAGTGGTAAGTGTTCCTAGCCTTTGATTTATAGATTCCTTACTCCATCTAGTGTAAATCACTGATTTCCTCCATGAAATCAGCTCATTCTAGTGAATCTTCAAGTGTTCTTCAAGAACACCAAGAACACCTACTAAGTTCTTGGGCTCCAAACACCCCCATACGCTTCTACACTGTAAGTACCCTACTCCTACATGTGTTTAGATATATTAGAGCCTTGTTAAAAGCCCCAAAACTCGATCTGAAAGGAGTGTGCGGCCGCACACCTTCATGTGGCCGTACACCCCTTATTTTGGTGCTTTAAGGCCTCAAACTCAAGTAGTATTCTAGCACATGATCAAGGGCACTTAGGGGAAACAAGATACGAACTTAGAAACATGTTATAACCAGCAGTGTCACTGCTGAGGTAAAAATATTATTTTCCCTATTACAGTTACTTTGTGAATTTATCACATTCACGTTTATGCATATCTATACTTAGATAATAATAGTTATACTAAGGGAAAAACCTTCATTTTTATAGAAGTGCAAACCTTCAAAACAGTCGGGTCTTGGTAGAAGATTACCTTTTATACTAGTAGGAAATATGGGATTTTCTAGGGTTTTTCATGCTCGTACCAAGTTTTCATAAACCAATTGCAAATCTTTTCTTTACAGTTTTACTAAGCAATGACACTAAAATACTTATGTTCTCACCAGCTTTAAAGCTGATACTCGCTTTCAAAATAACTTGTATTCTCAGGGCACCAGTAGACAGGTACGATGACCAGGTCTTGAGAAGACGGAGCAGTCAAGACTCGTCTGTTATTTTGATTTCTTATTATCATGTCGTATACTATGAAAGAACACACATGTATTAAAATTCTACTATTATTGCAATGGATGATGTTGTTGCTTGTTTACTACTTTACACTGTTGTGATACTTTACATGACGTCCTCCGCCCCAGAACGTTTCCGTCGTTCTTGGTTTTGGGGTGTGACACCAGAAACCCTAAATTGCCGTTTTCTCTCCATACTTGTGTGTTTTAAGCATTTGAAGGAGGACCTTGGTGAGAGGAACTTGAAGATCAAGAAGTTTGAGGCAAAGAACGTGTGTGGATCTGAAGTCTACCCTAGTTTAGCATCATTTGAAGGTATCAAGTCGTTACCTTGATCTTCTTCTAGCTAGATCCTTCTATATTTGAGTTTTGGGGCCATTTTGGCAATTAGTGCCACATTTCGAGTGATGAACCAAGATCTGAAGTTGCAACTTCAGATCTAGACTCATCTTGGCCCTTACATTCATAAAGTCTCAGTCTTTAGCATGCTAGTGTAATTTCCTTTCCTAGAGCCTCTTCTTTAGCTTGATTTGAGTCATTAGCACCTTGCATGTACGTAAATGTAACGCCCGTAGATCCGGGCTAGTCAATTTAGAGATAATAGGGGTTGAAAATGACTTTTCGACAAAAGATTATTTAGAATAAATAATCTTAACCAAGTTGTAGAATATGTCTCAATGGTTCCGTACATATAAAGAACGCCGAAATCCGAGTTATAACGAAGAAGTTATGACCCGTCGATGTTTCGCGACGAAACCAACACGACACCGGGAAGCGTAAATAGTGAATTTATGATAGAAGAGTTTTTAGCCTTAGTGATCTAAACAAAAGTTATAGTATACGTTAAACCGAGAGCTCCCATAAAAAGAACGCCCAAATCTGACTTCGTATGAGGAAGTTATGATTTTTCGAAGTTTCGACTTAGCAGTATACAGCCCGAAACTCGAATTTTAGTTCGGGCAGTTTTTGGCTTACGCGACCTAAATGAGAGTTGAAGATCTCATTAATAGGAACTCAATGGTAAAAAGACAGACGAAAACGGAGTCCGTATGAAGGAGTTATGAATTCTTCGCGGTCATTTAACAGTCTAATCTCCTCGTACTGTTAAATTTAAGATCGGTCGAGAATTAGCCGATAGAGTCTAAATGAAAGTTGTAGATCATGTTTTTACCTACGCGTGGATATAAAGAACGTCGAAAACGGAGCTCGTATGCAAAAATTATGAATTTTTGAAAATTGGCTGATTTCCACCCTGTGTGCGATGCCACGTGTCAGCACCAGGCTGTGACTTGGTGCCCAAGTTGGCTCATGACGTGAGCATCATAAAACTCATGACGTGAGTGACCCTCCAGCCTCCTATAAATAAGAAGTGAAGCCCTCTTCATTCCTCACACCTCCCATCACTTCCCTCTCTCTCTAGAACTTCTCTCTAACCCCGAAACCCCCCAAAAAGCCTAGGGAACCTCCCTAGCACGAGGCGGAAGCCCCAGAGCGCCCGACGACTCCGAGAAGAAGAGCCT
Organism: Lactuca virosa; assembly: GCF_052849685.1. Lineage (NCBI taxonomy): Eukaryota > Viridiplantae > Streptophyta > Magnoliopsida > Asterales > Asteraceae > Lactuca > Lactuca virosa. The sequence goes on along the minus strand of NC_136430.1, from coordinate 120,205,230 downwards.
TTCGGCTCGGGAACGCTGCTCCAGCGAATCCCGGTTTTGAGAAAAACCCGTTGTAAGTGAGCTACGCCTACCCTATCTTTAGTATAACTTATGTTTCAATATAGTAACATTATTAGGACCTTAAAATAATTATTTGAGCTATTATTATGAGTTATATAGTGTTGTTTAACACTTATATAATAATAATAATAATAATAGCTAGACTATTAATTAGTCTCGGTTAACGTTAGACTAAACCCTAGTGGTATTGATATTAGGTTTTGTTAAGGGAAAATTGTTTTGAGATAACGAAGCGCTGCCCGAGTTCCGAGTCACCACCTTTCAGGTGAGTGCATAGTTACTTTCATCTTACACATAGATACGAAGTATTTTATTTAAATTACATGCTATGTGTGCATATTGTCTGAGTACTTGCTGTCTATGCTAGATGAACGATTTTATACACGTTTTAAATGATTTAAACTGTATATGTATTTTATATCTACGAAAATGTTGGGGTAAAACATGGGTAGATGTAATAGATGAAATATGAGTTGGATGATGAGGTGAGAGGTGATATAGACCATGAGTTAAAGGTGAGAGGTGGACGATGTGAGAAGCCTTACTCCCAAATGATGGCCCCATCATCTAGCAGAGTATGGATGACAACCATGGACTATTCTAGACAGTCCAGTGGAACACTAGCAGGCTCGCAACCTGTAGGTGTTGTGAACGATGTGTTCACCGGTGTACTCTAAAAACCCATTGACATGTATTGCAAGTGGACTCTCGAAAATGATACTGTCAATAAACGAGATAACCCTAGCAGCTGTGCTCGAAGGACAATACTGGCAGCTGCGCCTCACATAGAATGTCACAATTCTGGCAGTTGCGCCTAAGTGATAGAACTAGCAGCTGTGTCATTGACAACGATGGACTTTGTACCTATTCCTTAGGATAATCCTTAGGAATGAAGGAATGACAAATAGCTGATTCTTAGGGTAGATCCTTAAGAGTAAAGAAGATAATGGGGATGGGTAATTGGGTTAACTGTTTGATGATTAAACATAATAATTATATTATTGTGGGTTGAAAACCCTATGTACTCACCAGGTTTCCCAACCTGACCCACTCATCTTATTTGTATCACAGGTATCGATATGAAGTTACATTGCACTGAGAGATTTAAAAGGGATGTAGATCACTAGTGTAAATAAATGTAAGTTCTGTTTATGCTTATGTTCCTGTATTGACGATGACATCCCAAGGTTTTAAAATGAATAAAAATACATTTCTTCGGAAATGCTTTGATAATGTATTTATCATGTTTTTCTGGGAACGAATTCCGCAACATTTTTATTAAAAGAGGTACTCTGATTTTTATAAAGCATAAACAAAATCGGTCTTTTCTGGCCGTGAAAATGGGGATGTCACAGTAAAGTTTGCAACTTTACGTAAGAAGTATGCCTTACGGTTTAGATATACGTTATGGAGCTTTGGAATGACTTAAAAAGCATCTGAATGGAGAAAAGATTGAAGGGACTCGACGAGTTGCATGGTCAACTCGACGAGTCCGATGAAGATTGTCATGAAAGGACTTCTACTTGGACTCGGCGAGTCAGTAGGGTGACTCGGTGAGTCAGCTAGGGTTTTCTCGACATTTGGACATGTATGAACTCGGCTAGTTGCGGGGAAACTCGACGAGTCAACCGGGGATTTCATGACTTCTCAAGTTCAGGAAGGAATCGACGAGTCGGTGAACTGCACTCGACGATTCGGGTCAACATGGACTGTTGACCTTAACCGTTGACCTTGACTTTGACCAAGGATTGACTAATTGACTTATGGAGTATTTGGTAATTTGGAAATTTATGAAAATGGTCTTATCGTAAATATAGGTGGTGGAGTTCATGTTGATGATTCGAGAGTTGAGCTTATCACTTCAGTGCGACAGTTGTAAACTGAGTTATCCTCACTATATCAGCAGGGTCTAAGGCACCAATGCTGGCCCTTATCGGATATGTATTCGGGTTTATTGCATAATATGCTTATTGATTTCCATCCTGGTAGTGAGGATGGTGATATGCTTAGTGACCTAGTTAGGTCGGTATCCTGGTATATAGGATGATGCTATGTTAGTGATCGATTAGGTTTGTATCTTGGTTATAGGACGTTGTTATGATTGATGATATGTTGGATCGGTTGGCTGTTATATATGCTAGCGTATGATATTATGTGAACATGTTTGTTTGATTGGGGGATGGGTTGAGGCGGTCCTGCTTTGTGCTGAAGGCCAACATACCCAGGGCGGTCCGGATAGACTATAGGCCCAAGAGGGCATGTCAGTCAGACCAAAGGCCCGGCGAGAGGTCCGGATATGCTGAAGGCCCTGCGAGGCGGTCCACACGTGTCGAAGGCTCGAAGAGCGGTCCAGATAGGTTGAAGGCCTGCGAGGCGGTCCAGTCAGGCTGAACGCTCATTATGCATGTTGTTTGCTTATATGTTTATATGACATGGTTATGATTATATGGCGTTGGTATTTTGGGGGTAACTCACTAAGCCTTCGAGCTTTCATTTATCGATTATTGTTTCAGGTACTTCAGACGATCGCGGGAAGGCGAAGACGTAACCGTACACTTCCTCGATTTATGATTATTATTTTCTGGGAACTCTGATATGATACTATTTTGGAAACGAATTGTAATAACTTAATGATTTTAAATGTTTTTAAAAAAGTTCAAATTTGGCATGATTTTTATGGATGTTACATTGTTGGTGTAAGGCCTGGTTCCTGGTACGCATTTAAATTACAATTTATTCATTTTTGTAGAGCAGCTCGACGTGTTGGGATCCCCAAACTCGTCGAGTAGAGATCAGAAGAGACGTGGGCTTTAAGTAACCTACTCGACGAGTTAAGAGCCTCGACTCGACGAGTAGGATGGCAGGGTTGAAACCCTAATTTCGGGGTTTTGCACCCTATTTAAGCATCCCAATCCCCACATGATGGCCTCATTTCCATCCTCCAAGTCCTAAACCCTAGATCCATAAACCCTAATGCATTTGTGAGCTTGTGAGCCATTTTTGAGTGAAATTGTGTGTGTGTTGAAGCTTGTGAAGGAAGGAGAAGCTTGGGGATTGAAGAATAAGCTAGTAGATCCAGAGACTTCATTTCATTCTCAGCATTTTCTGGTAAGCAAGTCTCAAACTTTCTTAGTAACTTCTTATATCTCCTTATTATCATTTTATTGTGGGTGAGGCCTGTATCTCATAGTAGCTGACTGTGGGCGTGCCCGTATCTCATAGTAGTTGAGTGTGGGCGGGGCTCATATCTTATAGTAGCTAAGTATGGGTGGGGCCCATATCTCATTGAGTGTGGGTGGGGCCCGTATCTCCTAGTTGCATCTTATGTGTATGGTATGTGGTAGTTTGGCGAGACTCACTAAGCTTCGTGCTTACAGTTTTCAGTTTTGGTTTCAGGTACTTCCGGTAGCAAGGAGAAGAGCTCGGGATGATTGCAGTGCACACACCATTTGTTTAGCATGGGATGTTTTTACTCTGTTATTTGGATATGAGTTTTGATATGATACTCTGATTTGACACTATGACTTATGTTTTGGGTTGGAATGCATTTGATAACTATGGTTTACTTAATAAATAAAAATGGAATTTTTGGACTGTATTTTTGGGATGTTACAGTTGGAGCATGAAAATGCTCTATAATGATGAGTCATTTAATAGGTTAGAATATTCCCTTGTATGAGAGTATATTCCCTCCACTAGTATATAAAGTGGAGGTGAGTGGTCATTTTATGTATGAGTGCACCATGTAGACTTTAGAGAGTGTGTGTGTTTGGTTGGGGATTCTTCCTAACCATGTGAGTTATTCATCTAACATTTGATATGTCTCTATCTATCCATTATCAGTTTTACTCACATATTAAGTTCATCATTGTTCATACGATTATTTTCTTGATATTATCTTTCAGCACCAATCCAATCGATAAAATGGAAACCTACACTCCTTGACAATAGAAAAACTTATAAAAAAATTAATCTACAAGTGTAAGCATAAAACTTAGTGAGTTCTCCAAAATACCATATATCTCACTACATATACAATACATACATTTAAGGCTTATAGTATACGCCTTAGTAGGCCTATAGGCGTAAAGCCATCATCTAAAGAATTGTAGAACTTCCATCCATTCTCATAGCGGGCATGAAAGCTTACATTTAACTTCCCTATGTACAAACCTTCTCCTAGGGAGCCTGAAGGCCTACAACCAATTTCCCATAGGTGCCAACAACCCCCTAGCAAGCCTGAAGGCTTACAACCAACTTCCCCTAGGTACCAACAGATACTCCAATCAGCCTAAACACACATACATGCCCTACAATACTAATCCCAACCTACTACACTGAACATATAATGTCATATATAGTATAGTGAGAAAACTCACCTAAAATTGAAGAGCCGCAAATGCACATGCGAGAGTCCTCAAGGAATCAACTACGTGAACCACGAAAATCAAACAGAGGTCAACCCTTAGTATACAGGTTAAACCTCTCAAAATTAACTAAAGTCAAAACAATCAAAAAGTCAATTACCAACGGTCAAACTAGTCAAAGTCAATGTCGACGCCACATGTAAGAACCTAAAATTTAGCGAGATTTGACTTTTAGTCAAATATTGACTAAAATGACAAAATGGTCATTTATGAGAATTTTATAAGATTATGAAGTTGTTGACTCGGTCCGGTCAGACTTTTTGGTTGACTCGGTACGGTCAGACTTTTTGGTTGACCCGGTCCAGTCAGAATGTTTGATAACAACACTTAAAAGCTTCTTACCCAGTCCATACTCTGATTCGGTCATTAGAAAACGTCCGACTTGGTCATTAAAAAATGAAGTTGACTAGAAACATGCCCTCACTTGCCTTTCTCCCATTTTCAGGTCGACAATCCCTTTTTCTCCTTCTCTGCTCTAAACGTCGACAACTTCTCCAATTCCGATGATCTTCAATCCCTAATTTCTTAAAAACGATGATGAGGTGGGTTCACACTGATTTATTATTTTTGATCAGCATTTGGTAAGGGATACAGGAAGATTGATTTCTACTATGTAATTAAATTAAAGCTAAAACTATGTAAGCTTCTATTTTTTGTGTCAAAAACTAAGGTATGATTGATTTCTACTATATAATTAAATTAAATGTATTACATATTAATAAAAGCTCATGATGATGTAAGTAACAATGACCTTTGTAGCATATGGAATATAGAGATATTTAATTGGAAGCGCTACAAAAGGCTCTACTTGAAGGAGTAGTTTATCATCTCTTTCATGATAGTATCCTAAATATTATAGAAGCATATGATAAAGTGTTAAATAACATAGTGAAGGCAAAAGAGAACCTAACCAAATTTTTTACATCAAATGAAGTGAAAGCAACTATATGTGATTTAATAATTATTACAAATATCTTTTAGTAACAATGTTCTATTTTCAATAGCTGATCAATTAATTAGAGCTAGTTTATTTGTTGATATGTATGCCTTTTTTGATGATGCGGAAAGAAGCAGTAGAATACATGGAAAACTTCGTGGGTTGTACTTAAGTTCATTATTCTCTAGTGTTGAGGTAGAAAATATGCAATAGATTTTTTTTCTATGTAATAAATATTTGGTGTTCTTTTTGAGTGTTATTACCCAATTTAGAAATGGGTTTATATAATGATACTTAAACTATTAGTATATTGTATGTAAACATTCTGCTAATTTTGAAACGTGTTCATACAATGATGCTTAAACTATGAGTATATTGTATTTAAACATGTTGTTAGTTTTAAAACGTGTTCTTATAATGATTCTTGTGTAGATAATTTTGTATATTGCCTTTATCATACATATACATTTATCCATCACAAGATATAACAAAAGGGTAATATGGTCATTTTATCAGTCAACAAATCAGTCAGATGCAAAATCAAAAAACTAAGTTTCATTCAGAATCATACTCATTCAGATCTGACTCAATCAATAACTATCAAACAACCCCTTATATGAGGTTAGATAAGTGAGTTCAAGAGAAGATATGCATGAGAAGATGCCTTTTGGCCAAAAGGGTAAAATGGAAAATTTTATGTTGTTTGGGCCAAGTTTGTGACTTAATAGATTAAGAACCATTTCAAGTCAGTGAGAAGTGAGTTAATGGAGTTGTAGAACGCATCCCCACCTTTTCATGGATATAAATATCATAGAACACGAGTTTTATCATCAAGAAGTTATGCACGTTTGAAGATTGGAAGAAAATTTCCTAAATCAGGAATGAAATCAGCTAAGGGGGTTGCTGTCATATAGCCACTGTGGTGTGATGAAGAGATTGCCACAACACGGTGATGAAAAATGGTGGTTTAGACAAGAGTTTCGTGGTAAGTGGAAAATAATGTACGTTGCGCAACGGCGTGGTATGTGGGTACTACGGCGCAGTGGCCAAAGTAGGTTGTTATGGGAGAAAGGCACCACGACTCGACAATAGGCTGACCGTAGCTAACTTACGCGCACCACGGCGCGGTAGAGACCCTACCACGATGCAGTTATGAGGTCAGAGAACAAAATTAGTAGAGTTAAGGGCCCATTCTCATACCAAAACTCTCCGAAACCATTTGAGAGTTGAGGAGGGGCGATTTTGGTGCCAAGATGATGCTAAGAGAAGCTAGAGATGGTGGATTGCTAGGATTATCATCCTCACCACATTAAGGTCAAGATTTCCATTTTGATTAAGCTTTAAGATTTAAATGGTGAAATTGCTAGATTAGTTAAAATGGTTGAATTGATCAACCTATAGTTCGTCTATGATGTTATTGGGAGTGTCTAGAAGCTTTTAACAAGCTTTGTATGTGATTTCCATGGTGAAATCCATATATGTGAAGTTAAGGTTAGAAAACATAACTAATGAGAGTGATGAATTGATGCAATAGATAAGAGTGTAATGAATTAAGTAGTATCAGATGCTTAATTCATTCGGTGGAATAGATTTAGAAGTAGAAAACAAGATGTTAGAATTATGATCATTTAAGTAAACATTTTGACATGGGGTGGAGATAGGCTCTTAACAGGCTACGACAAGTTTTAAGAAACTTGATATGTTGTAAGAATAGGCCTTGAGCAAAAAATATGGATCAATATGCATCAATGGAAGAATTGAAGAGAAATGGTAGTTAGTCTTCACAAACTAACAATGTGAGTTATAGCTCTCAGTCTCTCTTTAGATAATGTTTATATACTTTATATACCTTTGTATGAATATATTTATATTCATGTATGTTTAGATGTATTGGCATTAGATCAAATGTCCATAGGTTATGAAATGAATGTAAGTATGATTATACGCTTAAAATCATGTATCTGAGCATGTACGTATATTTAGAGTATGTATGAGATTAAACATTTAAAATCATGTATCTGAGCATGTATGTATATTTAGAGTATGTATGGGTCGTTAAAGATAGAGAAGAAATAGTAGGATTTTATGCATTAAAATCCTAAGTATGGTTAGATGAGAAGGTTATTATGATAAATACCTAAGAGAGATTGGATGGATATGGAGTATGATTATACGTGTTATGATCATGAGAATAAGAATATATGTATGTTTAGACATTAATGGTATTGTGTAGAATATATATATGTTATTATATGAAGATAGAGATTAAGTACTTAATGAGTTAAGTATTGGATGAGTAGAAAAGATCTCTTGATGAGATAAAGAGATAGAATGTCAATAGGGAAAGTGTTGGGAAAGATTATGAGAATAGTAGAAATATGAGTCCTTCAGGAATGTGATAGAGATTCCTACGGGAATGCGATATGATTCATAAAGGAATAAGAGTGTGATTCATGTGGGAATAATATTATGATTCCTCGGGAATGTAGATAGATGATTCCTATAGGAATGAGATTATGTGTGGTAAGGAAGGTAGAAGAAGGGTTCCACGAGTGGAACAAGGATAGAGAGCTCTTTAAAAGAACTTAGATATAATCCGCGAGGGATTAAGAGGAAGGAATCCGTGTTGGATTCAAGAGAAGAAGAATGTATAAGGATCTATGAGGGATCAAAGGAAGTGGATTAAGTTTAAACGAGTGTACCTGGTAATGGTGGTGTGATGTTGTTTCCCTAAGATGATAGATGAGGCTATCAAGTGAGATTAGACCGTTGGTCTAGATGGGAATATAATGTTAAGGTATGAGAAGTTAAGAATAGAGAAGTAAAGTGTAAGTAGAGTATGGGAATGGCATGGTAAGAGTAAGATATATGATAAGGGTAGAGTAGGAGTATAATAAGGGCATGCATAATGTTTAAGAATAGAAAATAGACGAGATGAGACAAGAGTATCGGACAAGTGAAGGGTTTTAGTATACTACAACATCCTATGGTGCACATACAACCTTAAATGCTTTGGATCTATGTTTTCTCTAATTATACATTCAATATTTTTTTCCAAAGCATTAAGCCTACAACTAGTGTGACCTCCCCAATTTCACGGCCAGAAAAGACCGGTTTGTTTATGCTTTGTTTTAAAATCAGAGTTATCTTTTAAAGAAAACAGTTGTGGAATTTGTCCCAAAAACAAAATATGATAACCATTTATCAAAGCATTTCTTTTAAGAAATGTATTTTCATTAAATAACAAAATCTCGGGATGTCATGTTCCGATACAGACCAAAAGCATAAACAGTATAAAATAGACCTTACAACAGTCATTTATAACTACTAATCTATAATCCAAAACCTCGCGTCAAGTCCACCAACTAATACTCTTGTTCCATTACCTGTAATGCAAAGAAAACTGAGTGGGTCAGGCTTGGGAGCCTGGTGAGCATATAGGGTTTTCGACCCACAATAATATAATTATTATATTCAACCATCAAATAATCAACCCAATTACCCATCCCCATTATCTTCTTTATTTCTTAAGGTTTTACCCTAAGAATCAACTATCCTTCATTCATTCATTCCTAAGGATTGACCTAAGGAATTGGCACAAAATCCATTGCTACATAAGGCGCATCTACCAACTTTATCCTTTAAGCGCCTCTGCCAGGATTACGACATTCACTATTAGGCGCCACTGCCTGGATTACAACATACACTATTAGGCGCATCTGCCAACATTATCCTTTAAGCGCATCTGCCAGGATTACGACATTCTCTATTTGGCGCATCTGCCGACCTTATCCTATAAGCGCATCTGCCAGGATTATCCTATAAGCGCATCTGCTAGTATTATGACATTCTCTATTTGGCGCATCTGTCGACCTTATCCTATAATCACATCTGCCAGGATTATCCTATAAGCGCATCTGCTAGTATTACTAGGATTATGACATTCACTATTAAGCGCATCTGCTAAGATTATCTATAACATCTTTCATACCACATCACTTATCTACCCATGTTTTACCCGACATATTCGTAGATATAAATTACATATATGGTTTAATTCATTTAAAAACATGTATAAAACATTCATTCCAACAACCATCTCAAGTAAACAAACAACGTATAAACACATAGCACGTATTTCATAGCAAATACTTCATATCTATGCGGTAGAAGAAAGTAACTATACACTCACTTGATCAGAAGATGATCGGACAGCACTACGGCTCTAAGAGTAGTATTCTTCGGTGAAACCGGGAGATCTTCACACACCGGGTTTCTCGCGGACAGAGCTTCGGCTCGGAAACTCTTTTCTTCTCGGGATCTTCGGAGCGTCGGGACTCACTTCGGGTCTCGAGATGATATCGGGGCTTCGGGGGTACTTATTTGCATGTAAATCGATGCAATACGGGTGAGAGATGAGAGAATGAGCAACCAAACTCGGTTGGCCCTTGATTTCTATTTATAGGGCAAATTTCTCATTTTCCACGTTGTGGGCTTGGTTGTCATTGCATGCGTCATCATCCACTTGCTCTATCAGGCTCCAGAAGGCGTCAGAAACCATGCCACGTCGTGGCCACTTTTGCCACGTCGTGGTCTCTGACAGTTTTGGGGTTTCGCGCCCCGAACTTCAGAAATTCATAACTTTCGCATACAAACTCCGTTTTCGACGTTCTTTATATCGACGCGTAGGTAAAAACAAGATCTACAACTTTCATTTACACTTTGTAGGCTAATTTTGAATTTATTTTTAATATATTAATAATATACTATTTTTAGTAGGCCGGGACAGGAAAACTCCGTTCGAAATTCATAACTCCTTCATATGAACTCCGTTTTCGTCTGTCTTTTTATCGTTGGACTACTATTGATGAGATATTCAATTCTCATTTAGAAAGTTTTGGCTAAATATCACTCGACCTCAATCTCGAGTTTCGGGCTGCATACTGCTAATGCTGAAACTTCGAAAAATCATAACTTCCTCATACGAAGTCAGATTTAGACGTTCTTTTTATGCACGCTCTCGGTTTAACGTATTCTACGACTTTCATTTAGATTGCTAAGGCCAAATATCGCTCTAACGTAAATTCACTATTTACGTCGCGTTGTGTCGTGCCGGTTCTGTCGCGAAACTTCGACAGGTCATAACTTCTTCGTTATAACTCGGATTTCGGCGTTCTTTATATATACGGAATCCTTGTAACATATACTACAACTTAGTTAAGATTACTCCTTCTAAATACTCTTCCATCAAAAAGTCATTTTTGATGCTTATCGTCTCTAAATTGAGTAGCCCGGATCTACGGGCGTTACAATTATCTCCCCCTTAGGATGATTACGTCCCGGAATCATCAACGAAATAGGACTTGTATAATGATTCCATACGTTATCTATTCATCCTAGGTAATAACTGTAAGTTCTATGTTTCCTCGAAAGAGTATCTAACTCTTGGACTTCTCGATAGCAGGTAGTGCTCAATCTTGCATCTGCTCTTCGTACTATGTTGTACTTTCAATCGTAACCTTCGAGTTACAAAATAAATCCTTATTGAGGACTCCTTCTTCTTCTTAGGATAAGTACTTTCCTTTATCTATTGTAACAGACCGATGGGTCGTGTTCTAATGACCTCTCATCGTATGATGCAACGCTAAGACTCAAGTCTCATAGAGTCAAATTCCAGAATGGAATATACCTTCCTTCATATTCTAATGTGATATAATCACATTTTATTTACATGTAGCATTTCTAGCTACAAGCTTCTTTAAAAACGAGCGCGATGCTATCGATCGTATTGATTTCAATCTTCTGACTTGAGTCAGATGCTACCTCGAACTTGGTTCTATGAACCACGTAACAAACTCATCGTAGTCGGACTCAATTTGATATGACCGCTAGGGTCAGAATATCAATCATCTTCTTAGTCACTACCGAAACAATGGTACCGACATACTTGAATAAAACGAGATCAATCACTAGCTTCTTGGTAACCCTGTGACTTTCCCTGATCCAAGTGTGAGTCTTGTGCTTCCGGTAGTATATGCATCTACTACCTTTCACACCTACTCATACTCGTCCCAAGTATTGTCTCGCAGTCCCCAAGTCCTAAAATCACAAAACAATTTAACACATACGAATGTGTCTAAATAATCATAAACAATTTCCCTAGACTCTACTAGGACTTCTTCATTGCGTATCTTCAATCATCAATTCCACTTCAACTCGATTGGTGATGGAAATGTCGGGTGATGAGACAACCTCAAGAATTACACCAATCTCTCCATCATCCTGCCAATCGAAGGTGTACTTCAGACATACTGTACTCCTCTAAACGTACTGTTATTTCATAAGACATACTCTAAAGGCAAGATACCACTCTTACGATATCTTACGATATCTTTCGATATGTGTCATCCACTATCATAAGCCTTTTTCATTTCCTCCATTTACTCAATTTCTCTACGAGTCTTCACCATGACCCTTTGTACATCCAAGCAGACGTTCAGTGTACCGGGTGAGAATTTAAGATAAGAAAGCTTTAATTACGATAAACGTATAAATATCCTTATCACCCGAAAACGTTTACATGCTAGTTCTAATATCGTAGTCATACGCTTAGAATCCTAAACACATAAGGTTTCCAGATCTAGTCGGCAACAGACCATAGATCCGAACAAATAATAGCATCAATATAGCTATCACACAAAACATTTAGCACATAAAAGCATTTTAGGCATCATTCCTAAAATAAACTAGTGCTTGTGTCAATTTAGGTGTACTACCTAACATATTTTAGACACACTCCTCACAATCATTACTTAGCATTCTAAGTTTAAGTCTAGAAATTTCCTACAAATTCCTAGTTCGCTTAAACTAATGCTCTGATACCAACTATGACATCCCCAATTTCACGGCCAGAAAAGACCGGTTTGTTTATGCTTTGTTTTAAAATCAGAGTTATCTTTTAAAGAAAACAGTTGCGGAATTTGTCCCAAAAACAAAATATGATAACCATTTATCAAAGCATTTCTTTTAAGAAATGTATTTTCATTAAATAACAAAATCTCGGGATGTCATGTTCCGATACAGACCAAAAGCATAAACAGTATAAAATAGACCTTACAACAGTTATTTATAACTACTGATCTATAATCCAAAACCTCTCGTCAAGTCCACCAACTTATACTCTTGTGCCATTACCTGTAATGCAAAGAAAACTGAGTGGGTCAGGCTTGGGAGCCTGGTGAGCATATAGGGTTTTCGATCCACAATAATATAATTATTATATTCAACCATCAAATAATCAACCCAATTACCCATCCCCGTTATCTTCTTTATTTCTTAAGGTTTTACCCTAAGAATCAACTATCCTTCATTAATTCATTCCTAAGGATTGACCTAAGGAATTGGCACAAAATCCATTGCTACATAAGGCGCATCTACCAACTTTATCCTTTAAGCGCCTCTGCCAGGATTACGACATTCACTATTAGGCGCCACTGCCTGGATTACGACATACACTATTAGGCGCATCTGCCAACATTATCCTTTAAGCGCATCTGCCAGGATTACGACATTCTCTATTTGGCGCATCTGCCGACCTTATCCTATAAGCGCATCTGCCAGGATTATCCTATAAGCACATCTGCTAGTATTATGACATTCTCTATTTGCCGCATCTGCCGACCTTATACTATAAGCGCATCTGTCAGGATTATCCTATAAGCGCATCTGCTAGTATTATGACATTTACTATTTAGCGCATCTACTAGGATTATGACATTCACTATTAAGCGCATATGCTAAGATTATCTATAACATCTTTCATACCACATCACTTATCTACCCATGTTTTACCCGACATATTCGTAGATATAAATTACATATATGGTTTAATTCATTTAAAAACCTGTATAAAACATTCATTCCAACAACCATCTCAAGTAAACAAATAACGCATAAACACATAGCACGTATTTCATAGCAAATACTTCATATCTATGCGGTAGAAGAAAGTAACTATACACTCACTTGATCAGAAGATGATCGGACAGCACTACGGCTCTAAGAGTAGTATTCTTCGGTGAACCCGGGAGATCTTCACACACCGGGTTTCTCGCGGACAGAGCTTCGGCTCGGAAACTCTTTTCTTCTCGGGATCTTCGGAGCGTCAGGACTCACTTCGGGTCTCGGGATGATATCAGGGCTTCGGGGGTACTTCTTTGTAGGTAAATCGATGCAATACGGGTGAGTGATGAGAGAATGAGCAACCAAACTCGGCTGGCCCTTGATTTCTATTTATAGGGCAAATTTCTCATTTTCCACGTCGTGGGCACTTCTTCCACGTCGTGGGCTTGGTCGTCATTGCATGCGTCATCATCCACTTGCTCTGTCAGGCTCCAGAAGGCTTCAGAAGCCATGCCACGTCGTGGCCACTTTTGCCACGTCGTGGTCTCTGACAGTTTTGGGGTTTCGCGCCCCGAACTTCAGAAATTCATAACTTTCGCATACGAACTCCGTTTTCGACGTTCTTTATATCGACGCGTAGGTAAAAACAAGATCTACAACTTTCATTTAGACTTTGTAGGCTAATTTTGACTTTATTTTTAATATATTAATAATATACTATTTTTAGTAGGTCGGGACAGGAAAACTCCGTTCGAAATTCATAACTCCTTCATCTGAACTCCGTTTTCGTCTGTCTTTTTATCGTTGGACTACTATTGATGAGATCTTCAATTCTCATTTAGAAAGTTTTGGCTAAATATCACTCGACCTCAATCTCGAGTTTCGGGCTGCATACTGCTAATGTTGAAACTTCGAAAAATCATAACTTCCTCATACGAAGTCAGATTTAGACGTTCTTTTTATGCACGCTCTAGGTTTAACGTATTCTACAACTTTCATTTAGATTGCTAAGGCCAAATATCGCTCTAACGTAAATTCACTATTTACGTCGCGTTGTGTCGTGCCGGTTCTGTCGCGAAACTTCGACAGGTCATAACTTCTTCGTTATAACTCGGATTTCGGCGTTCTTTATATGTACGAAATCCTTGTAAAATATACTAAAACTTAGTTAAGATTACTCCTTCTAAATACTCTTCCATCAAAAAGTCATTTTTGATGCTTATCGTTTCTAAATTGACTAGCCTGGATCTACGGGCGTTACAACTAGCATGCAATTGACATAAACAAAATAGAAATGAGTTATAGAATTACCTCTTTGTTATAGCTTGTAGTTTTGGCCTTTAAGAACTTAGCACCAATAGTGTGAATGCCTCAAATGGAATCACAAAACACCTTTGGACAAAAGATGACTTTTGAGAGAGTATGGTGTACACAAATCGGCTCAATGATCTCCAAGAACACTAGTGTGTCTAGTCACCAATTTTGGATGCTAAGGGCCTTCTTATATAGTGTGGCAAGATTAGGGTTACACCATGTAAACCCTAATGTGCATGACCCTCCATATTCCTTAGGCTCCATGGGTTTAAACCTCCATGGATCATGCGTGGATTGTCACATGGGTTTAGCCCAACCTAAGGAATCATGGATCATTGGCTCACACCATAAGAATGAATGATTTACCAAATCAACCCCTTATATTTAATTACTCTCTTTTGATCACAAAATTAATTCCAAACTAATTCTTGATCAATACTAATTAAATAATATGATTTCATATTAATATATTAGAACTTATAATATATTAATAAATCATAATTAACCTCTTCTCAAAAGTTCATCCTATCAAATTGTCCTGGTGATATGCAACCCAAATGGACCATGCTACTCTCGGGTCAAGTACATACCAATAATAGTTATGGGCTTAGACACCTAATCCAACAGCCTCCCACATGGATAAGTCTAATAACTATTATTTCAAGTACGACTCCATAACCCGACTAGCAATCGTAGCTCTTAAAAGTCGATGTCGAACTCTTACCTAGTCAATGACGCGTCCATTAGATAAGGGATCATATATTCCTCCATTCTAGATATCATATGGACATGAGACATGGATTATAATCATTCTCTCTGTCCATCTATTGTTTCCTGATTTCCGATTTATGATGACCGACTAATTGAACAAATCAAATCAGTCCAGGATTGGCCAGGCACTTAGGGGTGTCATCACTAAATCGTCGAGGGCCCCACAGATATCGCTTTTATCCACATGGGGTAAAAGGAACGGATAAACTTCGACCCTAATGCTTGCTTGTACTTACTCATCAAATTACACACAACGATATTTTTATAACACCAAGTTACTGATGCGTTTACATATGTCAATGTGTAACGGACTTGTAACTACAACTCACATGTCTAGGTTTCAAGAATATAAGATATTATCATCTCACAATCACTCGTGATAAAATCCATGAAGTGATTCAGATGAGCGTGGGTTGAATCCAATACTCGAATCTTATTCCAGGAGTACTCATGAACACTAAAGCAAACTTGTGCTATGACTAAAACACCTCTACAGACCCATTCATGACAGTCTTGCCTCAATACATACTTCCAAAGTATGATCGACTGTGGATGGTCTGAATAACCTAGTTATTCGGGAAGTCAAAACATGCAAAGTGAAACACAAGAATAATACTAATCCTATATGGCCCGAAAACTTTTGAGTGCCATATTGACTACTCATTATTCATTGTATAATGTTTCGATTTATCAACTTAATACTTGAATTAAAACAATAGCTATGCCATGCTCCAAGCATGCACACTATGTTTGTCTATGGTCCTGACTTTGTGAAATAGATCAATTAAAAAAAACATTTCAATGATGCTCATTTCACAATTCCAAATATTTATTGCAAGTGTAAGAATTCTAAATTCTTGTCACTGCTAAACTTTCATGTAATGCAGCCTTTGTAATGTCATGGCACCAAAAGTCACAGAGACTTGACCAACGATATTACAAAACTTTCCACTGGAGATTCATAACAAAGCAATTCCAAGGAAACGAAGTCTCAAATTCAAAGTACATTCCTTTGAACATCCTTCTTGCATTAAGTTTCCTAATCTTACACAGATTTAAAGAATAACTTCCACTTATGGAAACATTTCCATATTCCCATTTTGACTATCACTTCTGAACAGGAGTTGCCTCTTTTCAGAATATGTCAATATGGTCCTTTCCAATTTTATACTTCCAACTACAAGTGACCAATCCTTGGCGAACCTTAGATTGTCCTTAACAATTGTTAACCACTTTAGTCATATCCGGTTCTAGTCCTTTTTCCCTCTTAATGCCCTAGACATTTGGAAAATTTAGAAAGCGAGAATATTATAGCATATGCAATCGATCCTATACCCGAAGCATATGGGATGCGATTCATAATGTCTAACATAAAGACATGATACTTGATCAACCTTTTGCTATAATATTTCTATTTGCCATGTTCTCATAATTTTGATTATGAAGAGGAATGTCGTAATCATAATCAAATTTTGAGAACACAATTAACATTTCCATATATAGAATTTCCTTATGTTGAACCATTCCAACATAACATTCATATATATATATATATATATATATATATATATATATATATATATATATATATATATATATATATATGACCAAATTTGATTAAAAACTCAATCTAAGCTTTTTAGATTTTGAAATGAAGTATAAATTCCTCTCCCTTAATTATAGCAAAACAACTTTTCAAACCCACAACTTTGCGAATTGAAACTTTTGTTTTCTATAATTAACATTGCTAACTTGCAACACCTACCATAATAATTATGCTCCCACTAGCACAATAATTATTATCTTACTAGCATAACACTTACGCTCCCACTAGCTTTGACATGTACCCAGAAATCAGCTGGACTTCTAGAAATCAATACTTATTGACTTTCATTACCAAAGTTCAGTTTTTTGATACAAGATGCTTCGATAAGACTTTATCTAGGCTTCTCACAATTCAAATTGTGAAGAGGGATGTCGGAATCATAATTGAATTAGAGAATGCAAATATCACAATTCTATCTCCTTAGAATCTACTTAGCGAAAGCGTTTCCTCACAATCATTTTCATGAATCAAATCCATATCGAACATTGCTAGAATATACATAAACATGAATTTTCACAAAAGCCATTGTAAGGAGATGTAAAATAAAACAAAATCAAAATTTTATTTATTTATAAAACGCGGAAACTTTTTCCTTACAATGCAGTCACAAATGAAAACTATGTTTCTAAATATTTCTAAGCAATCTATCATAACTCTTAAGCAACAACTCAAGAATCTGATCATCGAACCATGCGATCAAAATCCATTTCTTTGCGATCAGACTCAACTTACTCTTCTTTTAAGCTTCCTTTGATTCTACAAAACATCAAAATGTAATTGCATTACATCATGTATTAAGAATCTCCAAATAGGAACTTAATAGAGTAAGATAGTGGATTTTACCTGAAGTGGAGTCATACACTCTGACTTTACCATCCTCGTGGTCCTTCAGGTAGATACGGAAGCTTTGCAACCAATGCCCCTTCACTTGGCAATAGAAACATATGGACTCTTTGGAATGGTAATGTGACATCCCCATTTTTTCACGGCCAGAAAAGACCGATTTTGTTTATGCTTTATAAAAATTAGAGTACTTCTTTTGATAAAAATGTTGCGGAATTTGTTTCCAGTAAAACATGATAAATTCGTTATCAAAGCATTTCCGAAGAAATTATTTTTATTCATTTTAAAACATTTGGGATGTCATTGTCAATACAGAAACATAAGCATAAACAGACTTACATTCATTTACACTAGTGATCTACATCTCTTTAATCTCTCAGTTTAATGTAACTTTATATTGACACCTGTGATACAAATAAGCTTGAGTGGGTCAGGTTGGGAAACCTGGTGAGTACATAGGGTTTTCAACCCACAATAATTTAATTATTAGGTTTAAACATCAAACAATCAACCCAATTACCCATCCCCATTATCTTCCTTACTCTAAGGTCTACCCTAAGAGTCATATATCCTGCATTCATTCATTCCGAAGTCCATTGCTTTCAGGGTTTATATGACAGGAACTAAGTCCATAGCTGCCAATGCTCGTTCGTAAATCACTAATTCCATAGGTGCTAAAGTTCATTCATCGGGTACTAAATCCATAGCTACCAGTGTTTATCTAATAGGTACTAAGTCCATAGCTACTAACGTTTCTCTAAAGGTACTAAGTCCATAGCTACCAACGTTTATTCGATAGGCACTAAGTCCATAGCTGCTGATGTTATTTGTTAGGCACTAAGTCTGTAGCTGCCAACGTTCACTCATATCATCTTTCATCTCTCATCATTCATCTACCCATGGTTATCCCAACATATTCGTAGATATAAAATACGTATACAGTTTAAATTATTTAAAACATGTATAAAATCGTTCATCCGGAATAGGAAGCAAGTATTCAAATAATATGCACACATAGCACGTAATTTATATAAAATACTTCATATCTATGTGTAAGATGAAAGTAACTATGCACTCACTTGTTAAGGTGGTGATTCCGAACTCAGACAACGCTTCGCTTCTATCAATTTATTGTCTTTTGACGAAACCTAGTATTATTACCACTAGATTTTAGTCTAATATTCATTGCGACTAATTATTAGTCTAGATTCATCATTAACTCAAAGTCTACTTCATGATCTATCAAGTAAGGAACAACTAGGTAGGATCATATCGGAGGTAGGGTCCGTTTGGTATACGAAGTATACTGTTTGGAAATCCCACTTTAAACACCTCACTAAATCACAGCCTAGACATCATCCCCGTAAGTAGATAAATCAGTATAACGACTTGGAATCAGTGATAAATCATGTTTATAAGTTCATAATAACGATAATGAACTTAAACATAAGTTATACTTAAAGTAGGGTAAGCATAACTCACTTACAGCGGGTTTTTATTAAAAACCGGTCTTTGCTGGAGCAGCGTTTCCAAGCTGAAAAGCTCTTTTCTTGGAGCCTTCGGGAGCCTCGGGGCTTCCTTCCGGTGCTAGGGGGTTTTCCTAGGCTTTAGGGGGCTTAAGGAGAGCTAGAGAGAGGTTCTAGAGAGAGAAAGAAGGCTTGAGAGGTGTGAAGAAATGGCAATGCCTGACACCTCTATTTATAGGCTGCCAGACTGATGGACTCGCCGAGTTGGGTCACTAACTCACCGAGTCTGTGCCATGTGTCATCATCTGATTCCTTGCATTGGAGAGAAAGCAACGGCTATGATCGTGCCACGTCACCCAAACTCGCACAGCAGCCTCCCGACTTAGAAAAATCATAAATCTCGCATATGAGCTCCGTTTTCGACGTTATTTATATCCACGCATAGGTAAAAACAAGATCTACAACTTTCATTTAGACTCCGTTGGCTAATTCTCGACCGATCTTAAATTTAACAGTAGGAGGAGATTAGACTATTAAATGACCGCGAAGAATTCGTAACTCCTTCATACGGACTCCGTTTCCATCTGTCTTTGTATCGTTGAGTTCCTATTAATGAGATCTTCAAATATCATTTAGGTCGCGTAGGCCAAAAACCGCTCGAACTAAAATTCGAGTTTCGGGTCGTGCACTGCTATGCCAAATCTTAGAAAATTCATAACTTCCTCATACGAAGTCAGATTTGGGCATTCTTTTTTTGTATGTTCTCGGTTTAACATATAATACAACTTTTGTTTAGATCACTAAGGCTAAAAAGTCCTCTATCGTAAATTTACTATTTACGTCTCCCGGTGTCGTGCCGGTTCCGTCGCGAAACTTCGACGAGTCATAACTTCTTCGTTATAACTCGGATTTCGGCGTTCTTTATATGTACGGAACCCTTGTAACATATACTACTACTTGGTTAAGATCACCCCTTCTAAATAATCTTCCATCAAAAAGTCATGCTTATTGTCTTTAAATTGACTAGCCCGAATCTGCGGGCGTTATAATTATCTCCCCCTTAGGATGATTACGTCCCGGAATCATCAACAAAACTGGTTTGTATAATGACTCCATATGTTATGTCTTCATCCTAAGTAATAATCGTATCTTCTATGTTGCTTCAAACGAGTATCTAACTCTTGGACTCCATAACTGCAAACGGTGCTCGATCTTGCACCTACTCCCTATCTCACGTTGGACTCCAAATTATGACCTTCAAGTCACAATCTCAATCCTTACTGGAGACTGCTTCTTCTTCTTAACAATCTTAGGATTACTACCATGGACCGATGTGTCGTATTGTAATGACCTATCATTGTATGTTGTAACGCTTAGACTCGGGTCTTTTAGAGTCAAATTTCCAGAACAAACTATACCTCCCTTCATGTTCTAATGGGATATAATCACATCTTAAAAGGTAGCATTCCTAGCTACAAGCAACTATCGCGATACCACTACTGATCGCTTTGATTGTCTTTCACTTCAATCTTCTAGCTTAAGTCAGATGCTACATCGGACTTGGTTCTCTGAACCATGTAACATACTCGTCTTAGTCGGACTCAATTTGATATGACCACTAGGGTCGGAATAACAACAATCTTCTTAGTCATTACCGAAACAATGGTAACGACATACTTGAATAAAATGGTATCAATTACTAGCTTTTTGGTAACCTTGTGACTTTCCTTGATCCAAGTGTGAGTCATGTGCTTCCAGTAGTATAGGCCTCTACTACCATTCACACCTACTCATACTCGTCCCAAGTATTGTCTCGCGGTTTTCCAATTCACCATACAAGAAAATCACATAAGAACTTAACACACCAGATAACAAAATGAAGGTTTTATATTATTCCTTGAAATGATTACATAGGTGTTCAAGTTCAACATATACTATGCCTCTAATAGGCTACACCTCCTGGCTACTTCATATCTTGATCTTTGGATATGAAGTCCTCATCCTTGATTCCTCGCGTTGTTATCTGCTTCGTCGAGGATCATGTGGAATGCCCTTGGCCTTGGTGGTGTATCTGGCCTTACCGCTTTATTTTTCCTCGGGCAGTCTCTGGACATGTGCCCCTTGCCTCCACATCTGTAGCATACCTTATCATTATGTGTGCAGTCCTTGGAATAGTGACCGGTCCTCCCACACTTGTAACAAGTCACTTCTTCGTTGCATCTCCCACTATGCTTCTTCTTGCACTTATCACACCATCTCGCATCACCTCTTTCTCCTCCTCCAAGCTTCGAGAATTTGCTCTCCTTGTTGGATCTTGAAGATCCTTCAAAATTCCTCTTCTCTCCTACCTTATCTTTTTATAGACCCTTTTCTCTTATCTGGGTCTCTACGTTCTTAGCTGCTCTAACGACTGTTTTCAAAGTGGTTGCCATTTTGACCATTGGGCCAAAGTCTGTGGGAAGCCCGTTAGCGAACCTATCTATCTTGGAGAGTTCCGTAAGCACCAAGTAGGGGAATAGCTTAATCCTTTTGGTGAATGTGGTGGCATACTCATCAACACTCATCTTCCCTTTCTTCAGGTTCTGAAATTCATTGTTTAGGTCTATCAGATCTATCTCTGAGCAGTATTGCATTTTCAACTGCTCCATGAATGCTTCCCAAGACATTCGCATGGCTTCTCCTCGTGGAATTGTATCTGCCAACAACTTCCACCAACTTAGCACTCCGGTCTCTAGTTGCCTGACTGCAAAGACAGTCTTTTGCTTATCGCTGCAGTTGCAGCTCTCAAATACCATCTCCATCTCGGAGATCTAGTCCATAATTTCCACTGGTTTTGGGCTTCCTGAAAGACTCGGTGGTTTTGCACTCAACAAATTCTTATACATCCGTCCATCCTTGTCATTTCCCCTCTCTGGGCCATTCCTCCTTTCCCCTTGGGTTCTTGCTTGACTCACAGTGCAGCTATAGTTTCTTTCCTCCGATTTCTCAACGATCAGTTCAGGTTGCATAATGGGTATTGTACTCCAGCCATTGTGATTGGCTCAGGTCCCTATTTTCTTGCAACATTTGCCTCATCTCTTCTCTTTGCTCAGCCAACATAGCCTGAACCATGGCTTGTACTCCAGCCATTGTGATTGGCTCAGGTCCAGCTACCACCACAGGTACTGGCTCAATCACTTGGGGTTGAGGTTGCTGATTCCTATTTTCGTTCGTGTTTCCGACTCCGCTTCGGGTTCTTTCCATTTCGATCTTATACACCAAATCATACGTTTGGTGTGAAATGACGAGAATTAAGATAGGAAAGATTTTATTTACGATTGACGTGTAAACCTCCCTTTCACTCCGAAAAGTTACATGTCAGTTCTAATACCGTACTTAAACGTTTAGAAATCTGAACACATAAAATTTCCAAATCCGGTCGGCAACAGACCATAGATCCGTTCGGACATTTAGCATCATAAATCATCATAAATCATTTAGCACATAAAAGCATGTTAGGCATTTTCCCTAAATTAGCTAGTGTTTGTGTCTATTCAGGTGTATTACCTAAAATTTATTAGACACATTCCTCACCATCATTGCTTAGCATCCTAAGTTTAAGTCTAGAAATAAATCCTTATTCCTATTTCGCTTAAACTAATGCTCTGATACCAACTGTGACATCCCCATTTTTTTTCACGGGCAGAAAAGACCGATTTTGTTTATGCTTTATAAAAATCAGAGTACTTCTTTTGATAAAAATGTTGCGGAATTTGTTCCCGGTAAAACATGATAAATAGTTGTCAAAGCATTTCCGAAGAAATGTATTTTTATTCATTTTAAAACATTTGGGATGTCATTGTCAATACGAAAACATAAGCATAAACAGACTTACATTCATTTACACTAGTGATCTACATCTCTTTAATCTCTCAGTGTAATGTAACTTCATATTGATACCTGTGATACAAATAAGTTTGAGTGGGTCAGGTTGGGAAACCTGGTGAGTACATAGGGTTTTCAACCCACAATAATTTAATTATTAGGTTTAAACATCAAACAATCAACCCAATTACTCATCCCCATTATCTTCCGTACTCTTAAGGTCTACCCTAAGAGTCATCCATCATGCATTCATTCATTCTGAAGTCCATTGCTTTCAGGGTTTATATGACAGGCACTAAGTCCATAGCTGCCAATGCTCGTTCGTAAAGCACTAATTCCATAGGTGCTAAAGTTCATTCATCGGGTACTAAATCCATAGCTACCAATGTTTATCTAATACGTACTAAGTCCATAGCTACCAATGTTTATCTAACAGGTACTAAGTCCATAGCTACCAACATTTATTCGATAGGCACTAAGTCCATAGCTGCCGATGTTATTTGTTAGGCACTAAGTCCATAGCTGCCAACGTTCATTCATATCATCTTTCATCTCTCATCATTCATCTACCCATGTTTATCCCAACATATTCGTAGATATAAAATACATATACAGTTTAAATTATTTGAAACATGTATAAAATCATTCATCCGGAATAGGAAGCAAGTATTCAAATAATATGCACACATAGCACGTAATTTATATAAAATACTTCATCTCTATGTGTAAGATGAAAGTAACTATGCACTCACTTGTTAAGGTGGTGATTTCGAGGCAATCTCCCAACCCATGAAGATGGACTCGACGAGTTGTTCATACAACCCAGCGAGTCACAGACTAGTCACACTCATATGGTGAAGATGAACTCGACGAGTTCAGGGATGAACTCGGCGAGCCAGATGAAGATAGTCTTGATGCTATGTTTGAAGGAGAACTCATCGAGTTCTTGCTAGACTCGACGAGTAGAGTCGGGGTTGGGAACAAATGAAAGAATCGGGACTCGACGAGTTGGTGAACCAACTCGATGAGTCAGGTCAACTAGGTGTTGACTTTGACAAGGATGTTGACTTTAGCCAGGGGTAAAATGGTCATTTTACCCTAAGAGTAGTTATCAGTTTTTGACTAAGTACCTTTATGGAAATTTATAGTCGGAGAGTCGCCGGAGCAGCAGACAGAGATTTCCTCACCCAGAGTTGCAGCAGTCAGGCACACGAGGTGAGTTTCCTTCCATTAGTAACGGGTCTACGGCCACAATGCCGCCCGTTTAAGTTGTAGAGTATGTCGGGGTTAGCCCGATGCAGTTATATGTTTCCGGACTTCGGTTCGATGCCGGGGCGATCTCGAGAAGTAGTTAATTATGCTTGATGTCTTTGTGATTCATGCATGTACATGTGTTATGTGTTATGTGTCCCGGACTCCGGTCCGATGTCGGGCAAGCCCGATGCAGTACATGTGATTATGTTATATGTTATGTGTTAAGTGTTCCGGGGTAAGCCCGATGTCGGGGTTAGCGCGATATATGTTCGTCATTATGACATGTATTATGTATTTCGGGGCAAGCCCGATGTATGCTAGATTATGTGTTATATGTGATATGTTTCGGGCTTCGGTCCGATGTCGGGGCAAGCCCGATGCAGATTATGTGATTATGTTATCTGTTTATGATACATGTTATGTTATGTATGTGCCGAGGTGAGCCCGATGCCGGGGTGAGCCCGATGCCCGATGCGGTCAGATGCCGGGGTGAGCCCGATGTCGGGCAGGAGTCTGATGTCGGGTAAGCTGATGTCGGGATTCGTCCCGATGCAATTGGGAGTAGTCCTAGAGTTATGTTATTTGTTATATGTGCTTTGTATGGTATGTGGTAGTTTGGGGGAGCTCACTAAGCTTCGTGCTTACAGTTTTCAGTTTTTGTTTCAGGTACTTCAGCTAGTAAAGGGAAGGGCTCGAGTTGATGGCATAGCACACACCACAGTTTTATTAGCCTGGGAGCTTACTCTAATATTTTATGCGTGACAGTTATATGTGGATAGATTTTATGAGATTCTGAGATACATGATTGATGATTTTATTTTATGGTGATAATATTATGTTTGCTAAACGATTTTAAAAAATGGAATTTTTGGCTTGTATTTTGGGATGTTTCAAGTTGGTATCAGAGCTTTGGTTTGAGGGACTCGGGCGCACTTTCAGGTGTGTCTGAACTCAAACTAAGGAATTGGTAGAGAAATTTTCAAAAGGAAAATCAAATTTTGCAAAAGAACAGAGTTTTAGAAAAAGCGAAAAGAAAATTTTTGAGAAAATAACTTTGAAAAGAGAAAAGAGTGTGGTGCATGAAATCAGCCGAGCTCAAGTAAGTACTCCCAAATTACCCATACAAGTTTATGCTATGTTATGATTATCAGCTTTATTAGAACAGCATGCTAGATTAGGACTAAGGATCTAGGAAGGATGCCTGATGTGCCTATTATATGTGTTTCAACTTTATGAGAACTGCATGCTAGTACATAATTGTCAGTATGATAGCCTGAGTAGTATACGCTTGAATATGTGTACTCAATGCCCGAATGTTGCTTGCTTTGTGCTTTTAGGAGTTCTAGTTGTCTTTCACTAACTAGTAAACGAATATGCTAAGTTACATATTGCAAGGACTAAATAATTTCAGAAGGTTAGGTCTAGCTCTATTTCGCAGCTCTTGTTTGAGTCCAACCGTTGTAGGGTAGGATCTCTCATTCGAAGAATTATCTAGTCTGAGTAATATGTAATAGTATTCGCGATCTAGTTAAGGGAAGAAAGCAGGGACTTCTTATGCAGCTGATGGCGGAGAGTGAGTTGGTGATTACCCTAGGGCAAACTTAGGATGAGAGTAGCAGAGAGCAGTAGCAGTAGAAGGGACTTGGTGGAATCAAGGCAGTTCTTGAGGAAAGTACGGATAGATGTGGAAGGTAGTATGGGCCCGTACTACTGAAAGCAGAGGATCCGTACTCGAATCAAGGAAGGCTGAGATAAGACCAAGGAACTTGTAGTGCATGTGATCCCTCTAGTTATATTAGTATTCTGACGCTTGTTATGATGTGTTTTCAGAATGGTGGTTTTACGCCCTAGACCAGCAGATGGTAGTTCAGGCGTAGGAGAGGGATCGGGCTCAGGCTCTGGAGCTAGGCAGTTAGATGAGCAGACCAGGGAGTTCATCTCCTCGGAGGTCACACGCAGCATACTAGACCAGACTCCTGTGATTTTTGGATCGGTCAAGGAGGGTATTTTAGAGCTTCTGGATGAGAAGCTGAGCGCATTCCTCACTGAGATAGCGGCCATGATGGGATCGCGCACATTGACTTTCAGGGAGTTCAGAGCTTGTCGAGCGCCCGACTACCATGGGGCTCGGGACCCCATTGCGAGTACCAGATGGTTAGCGGATGTCGCCAACGCGTTCCGTACCAGCAAATGTCCCGAGGGGGACAAAGTCAGATTAGCATCCTGTCTTCTGAAGGACAGGGCACGAGATTGGTGGGAGGAGGTCGGGAGATCCATTGGAGATGACACTGTGCTGGATGCTATGACCTGGAGTGATTTCACGAATAGGTTCAGAGCCGAGTTCGCACCTGTTATTGAGGTGCAGCGGCTTGCTGGGGAGTTTCAGGACCTCCAGCAGACGACGGAGACTGTGGTGGAGATTACCGCCAAGTTTAGGGAGAGGGCCCTTCTTGTTCTGCAGTATGTGGCGGACGAGGAGATGAAAAAGGCCCGATATCATGAGATGTTGCGGAGTGATATCTGCCAATTTGTGAGCTAATCCAGCTGCAAAACGCTAGAGGATATGATAGCGAGGGCGAGAGAGAGAGAGAGAGAGAGAGAGAGAGAGAGAGTTGGATTTAGAGATGGAGAGGAAGAGGGAGCCAGAGGGAGTTCAGTCAGGAGGTTTGGGCAAGAAGCGCAAGGTATCATATCAAAGATCTCGGAGCCAGCAGAGCCACGGTCGTTGTGGCAAATGCGGCAGGATGAACGAGGGAGCGTGCAAGGCTGGGAGTTCAGGTTGCTACAAGTGCGGCCGAACTGGTCACATGAGCCGAGATTGCACAGCTACTACCACCACCACACTAGCATCAGATATGATTTGCTTTCAGTGCAATCATAGGGGACACAAGCGGTCCCAGTGCCCGAGCTTAGCAGCAGAAGGGAAGGTGGTAGTACCTTCTCCTGCCACCTTGAGGATTACAGATGGCCGTCATGGCCAGGCTGATGCGCCTTCGGCGCGGAGCAGGGCTTTTCAGCTTACTGTAGAGGAGGCACGAGCAGCTCCTGATGTGATGACGGGTATGTATTTTCCTCTTATCTCTGTTTTTGATATTGTTTGTTTCTCATGTTTATGTGTTTGTGTATAGGGTCGTTCTTAGTGAACTACATTTCAGCTATGGTATTGTTTGATTCGGGGGCTACCCAATCTTTTGTGTCGCTCGCACTTAGCAAGCAATTTAGCGGAGTTCCAGGGGAGTTGGATTGCCCACTCGACGTTGAGATAGCTGATGAAATGACCGTCAGGGTCACGAGAGTTCATAGAGGATGTACACTGTGGTTATTTGATGAGCAGTTCTCAGTGGATTTGGTTCCTATTCCCCTGCGAGGGAATAAGGTTATAGTATGTATGGATTAGTTGAGCCCCAATGGGGCAGTAATAGATTATGAGCAGCTGTTGGTTAGATTCCGCACTCCTAGTGGGGGAGATTTAGTGATTCAGGGCGAGAGGCCACAGCGCGGACCAATTTTCTGTTCTGCAGCGAGAGCAAGACATCACATTCAGCAGGGCTGTGCGGGATATGTCACGTATGTCATGGATACCGGAGATAAGGGTCAGACGACAGTCGATGATGTACCGGTGGTACGAGAGTATCCAGATGTGTTCTCGGATGATTTGCCTGGGATACCTCCGGAGAGACAGGTTGAGTTCCGGATTGACCTAGTCCCCGATGCGACTTCGATAGCCAAGGCACCATATCGGTTGGCTCCTCCCGCGATGCAGGAGTTGTCTACGCAGCTGCAAGAGCTGCTAGACAAGGGTTTTATCAGGCCGAGCAGTTCACTATGGAGAGCCCTGATCCTGTTTGTGAAGAAGAAGGACGGGTCGCACTATATGTGCATAGATTACCGGGAGCTGAATAAGGTAACGGTGAAGAACCGTTACCCATTCTCGAGGATAGATGACTTGTTTGACCAGCTTCAGGGAGCATCTTGGTTTTCCAAGATTGATTTACGGTCTGGATATCACCAGATGCGGGTCAGAGATGATGTGCAGAAGACCGCTTTTAGGACCCGCTATGGTCATTATGAGTTTGTGGTGATGTCGTTTGGGCTCGCCAACGCTCCAGCCGCGTTCATGGACCTCAAGAACGCGTATGCAGACCGATGCTAGATCAGTCTATGATAGTATTCATCGACGACATCTTGGTTTATTCCAAGACTCAGGAGCAACATGAGGAGCACCTGAGAGAAGTGCTGGAGACCTTGAGGAGGGAGAGACTTTTCACAAAGTTCTCCAAGTGCGAGTTCTGGTTGCGCGAGGTGCAGTTTCTGGGACACCTCGTCAACCAGAAGGGTATATTAGTCGATCCGGCCAAGATAAAGGCCGTGATGCAGTGCGAGGTCCCGAAGTCTCCATCCGAGATTCGGAGCTTCCTGGGTTTGGCAGGGTATTACAGGAGATTCATCCAGGGTTTCTCCAAGATAGCAGTTCTACTGACCCGACTGACCAAGAAGTCGGTGGTGTTTCGCTGGGGTCCTGAGCAGCAGACAGCCTTTGAAATGCACAGGCAGCGATTGTGCGAGGCGCCAATTCTTACCCGGCCAGAGGGAGTAGATGATTTTGTAGTCTACTATGACGCTTAGATCACAGGTATGGGAGCAGTGTTGATGCAGTGGAGGCATGTGATAGCTTATGCCTCGAGACAGTTGAAGCCTCACGAGGCTAACTACCCGACGCATGATTTAGAGTTGGGGGCGGTGGTGTTCTCCCTCAAGATTTGGTGGCATTACCTCTACGGGGTCCGGTGTATGTAACGCCTGTAGATCCGGGCTAGTCAATTTAGAGGCAATGAGTGTCGAAAACGAATTTTCGGCAAAAGATTATTTATAATAAATAATCTTAACCAAGTTGTAGAATATTTCTCAAGGTTTCCGTACATAAAAAGAACTCCGAAATCCGAGTTATAACGAAGAAGTTATGGCCCGTCGAAGTTTTACGGCAAAACCGGCACGACACCGGGAAGCGTAAATAGTGAATTTACGATGGAGCGACTTTTAGCCTTAGTGATCTAAACAAAAGTCGTAGAAAACGTTAAACCGAGAGCGTCCATAAGAAGAACGCCCAAATTTCGTATGAGGAAGTTATGATTTTTCAAAGTTTAGGCTTAGCAGTGTACAGCCCGAAACTCGAATTTTAGTTCGAGCGGTTTTTGGCTTACGCGATCTAAATGAGAGTTGAAGATCTCATTAATAGGAACTCAACAGTAAAAGGACAGACAAAAACGGAGCTCGTATGCGAACGTTATGGACGAAGCTTAGTCTCTACTTTTCGAGCGCGGCGAATTCGATACAGTTTTGTAAATCCGAGATAGAATGAGAATTAGCCAACGAGGTCTAAATGAGAGTTGAAGATCTCATTAATAGGAACTCAACGGTAAAAATACAGACAAAAACGGAGCTCGTATGCGAAAGTTACGGACGAAGCTTGGAGACTACTTTACTATACAATTCCTATAAATAAGAGATGAACTCTTCATAATTTCCTCACACCTTCAAACCTTTCTTTCTCTCTCTAACTTCTCTCTAACCTCCCTAAACCCCTCCCAAGTCTAGGAAACCTCCCTAGCACGAGAATAAATCCCCGGAGCGCCCGACGGCTCCGAGAAGAAAAGCTTTCGGCTCGGAAACGCTGCTCCAGCGAAGCCCGGTTTTTAATAAAAACTCCCTGTAAGTGAGCTACGCCTACGCTATTTTTAATATAACTTCTAATTAATTATAGTAACATTATTAGGACCTTAAAACAATTATTTGAGATATTATTATGAGTTATATAAGAGTGTTGTTTAACGCTTATATAATAATAATAATAATAATAATAATAATAGCTAGACTATTAATTAGTCGCGGTTAACGTTAGACTAAACCCTAGTGGTATTGATACTAGGTTTTGTCGAAGGAAATTGTTTTAATAGTAACGAAGCGCTGTCTGAGTTTGGAATCATCACTTTAACAGGTGAGTGCATGGTCCCTTTCATCTTACACATAGATATGAAGTATTTTATATAAATTACGTGCTATGTGTGCATATTATCTGAATACTTGCTGTCTATGATGGATGAATGATTTTATACATGTTTTAAATGATTTAAATATATATTTATTTTATATCTACAAATACATTGGGATAAAACATGGGTAGATGAAATAGTTGGTGTGTGATGAAATAAAATGATGAGAGATAGGTGATGATGGGAAGGTGATGATAATTAGGTGATGGATAGGTGATGATGAATCGGTGATGTAGGATGAAAGATACTATAACCTTGTCCGACAATTTGGAGATGTAGTCATCTACTAGAGTATAGATGGCGACCACGGAATATTCTAGACAACCCGTGGAAACACCAGCAGACTTATAACCTGTAGGTGATGAATTACGAGTCCAGGTGGTGTGGTGACTGTATATTCATGCGATGATACTCTAACCCTTACAATGAATTACGAGTTCAGGCGACGTTGTAACTACGTATTCATGCCTTAGGAACGAGCATATAAGGAAATGTGAGGTAGAAAGATGAGAGGTAAATATGATATAGGAGATGACCCTTAAGATAATTCTTTAAGGAATATTAAAGAAGATAACGGGGATGGGTAATCGGGTTGATTGTTTGATGTTTAAATATAATAATTATATTATTGTGGGTTGAAAACCCTATGTACTCACCAGGTTTCCCAACCTGACCCACTCCAGCTTATTTGTATCACAGGTGTCGATACGAAGCTACTTTGCACTGAGAGATTTAAAAGAGATGTAGATCACTAGTGTAAATGAATGTAAGTTCTGTTTATGCTTATGTTTCTGTATTGACGATGACATCCCAAATGTTTTAAATGAAGAAAAATACATTTCTTCGGAAATGCTTTGATAACGTATTTATCATGTTTTTCTGGGAACAAATTCCGCAACATTTTTATTAAAAGAAGTACTCTGAATTTTATAAAGCATAAACAAAAATCGGTCTTTTCTGGCCGTGAAAATGGGGATGTCACAGTGTACTATCTACACGGACCACAAGAGTTTGAGGTACCTCATAGATCAGTCAAATCTTAACATTGAGGCAACGTTGATGGTAGGATGTGGTAAAGGATTACGACTTTGAGATCCTTTACCACCCGCGCAAGGCCAACGTAGTGGCCGACGCCCAGAGCCGCAAGGCGGTAGCGGCTCCGATCCGAGATATCTGTCTAAGGATGACAGTGATTACTCCAATGCAGGAGCAGATTAGGGAGGCGTAGGTTGAGGGCCTGAAGGAGGAGCGCCAGAAGTGCGAGAGGATAGTGGGCCGAGTAGCTTCATTTGATTATGATAGTCGAGGATTGTTGACCCTACATGGGAGGGTCTGGGTACCGTACTGGGGGGAGTACGGCAGCTGTTGATGGATGAGGCCCACAAGTCTCGGTTCTCCATCCATCCAGGGGTGACGAAGATGTACATAGATATTCGACCTGATTACTGGTGGCCCTGCACGAAGCGGGACGTAGCTTGGTATGTGGAGAGATGCCTGACTTGTAGGAAGGTCAAGGCAGAGCACCAGAGGCCCCACGACAAGATGCAGCCGTTAGACATTCTCGTGTGGAAATGGGAGGATATCACTATGGACTTTATTACTAAGCTTCTGAGGACCGCATGTGGGGTTGATTCGATATGGGTCATCGTGGATTGGTTGACCAAGAGCGCCCATTTTATACCGATCCAGGAGAGCATCTCGGCCGAGAAGTTGGACGAGATTTATGTGCGAGAGGTAGTGGCACATCATGGAGTGCCTGTCTCGGTTGTGTCAGACCGAGATGTCCGGTTTACTTCCAGGTTTTGGAAGCAGTTTCACGACGAGATGGGTACTCGTCTCCATTTCAGCACCGTTTTCCACCCTCAGACGGACGGGCAGAGCGAGAGGACGATTCAGACTCTCGAGGACATGTGTAACGCCCCGATTCTCAGGTATGGATTTAAATAAAAGGATATTTGGTTTATGTCCTACTAGATGAGTTGGTTGCCCTACTCGTCAAGTAGCAGCGGGGTGGGATCATGTGTTTAGTGACCTACTCGTCGAGTCCATGAAGGGACTCGACGAGTAGGAGCTGGCAAATGAAACCCTAAATCCCGGGGTCTTGCACCCTATTTAAAGGAGCCTCAGCCTCCTTTGGTCTCTTTACAGTTCTAGAGAGTTCCTAAGAAAACCCTAATTTGTGTGGTGCCTATTTGTGTGTGTGTTAAGCTTGGAAAGAAGATTCTTGGAAGAGGAAAGGCTTGGAAGGCAAGGAAATTGGAGCAAGGAAGTGTGGTAATCAGATCATACCTCAGTTAGCATCTTCTTGAGGTATCCAATTGCCTTCTACTTCTTTCCCTTTTAGATCTCTTTATGGTTGAGTTTTGGGGGCTTTTTATGGACCTTGAGTTGTTAAGATGGGCTATGGACTAGATCTGAAGTTGTAACTTCAGATCTGGACCCTTCCCAAGTTCTAGAATCATAAAGTTTCTGTTTTGGTCGAGAATGAGGCCCTCCTTGTGCATGAAGCCCCATTAAGAGCTTAGTTTTGGCATTAAGAGCCTTATTAGTCATGCATGCACGTAAATTTTGCAACTTTACGTGAAAAGCATGCCCTAGAAGCTTGGATCTGTAATTTGGAGCCATTGCATGGCTTAAATGAGTCTGTGTGGCTTAAGGACTGAAGGGACTCGGCGAGTCGCAAGGTTGACTCGGCGAGTCATATGAAGATTGCCATGAACTCGGCGAGTCCGATGAAGATTGCCATAGACTCGACGAGTTGTATGAACAACTCGGAGAGTCGGATGAGTTTTCCCCAAGTTATGAATGTGTGTGTATCTGTCGTGTTGCAAGAAGGAAACTCGGCGGGTGGCCTTAGGGTTTCGATTGAAAATCGTAGGAACTCGACGACTCACCCCGGTGACTCGGCGAGTGGGAAAGAACTTCAAGGAACTCGGCGAGTAGCTGAGGGTACTCGGCGAGTTAAGGTCAACATGGACTGTTGACCTTGACTGAGGACTTTGACTTTGACCAGGGGTTGACTAGTCGGTTTATGGAGTACCTTGTGAGGTTAAGGACTTATGAGTATTTTCGTACTATGGTGATAGGTGGTGGAGTTTTTGGCAAGTGATCTGAGAGTTGGGACTTATCTATCGAGTCGACATCTGCGAGGTGAGTTATCCTCACTATATCGATAGGGTCTAAGGCACCAAGGTCGGCCCTTTATAGTTGTTATCGTGATGGTATGCTACATGTGGATATGATCTGTTAGATCGGAATCAGGATAGACAGTATGTTATGCTCGTATGATTCGTATGGGTTAATATGTCAGTGACCTGCTAGGTCAGTGTATAGTTATGAGTGATTGCTATGTTTGGTGATCAGTGAGATAGATATGTTGATGATTGTATATGCCAGTATATGTTGGTTATGCGCACATGATTAATTGCTTGTTGCTTGGGTTGAGGCGGTCCTGCTCTGTGCTGAAGGCCAACACACCCTATGAGCGGTCCGGGGAGACTGTAGGCCCACGTGGCGGTCCAGTCATGCCGAAGGCTCGGTATAGATTCAGTGGGACTGTAGGCCCTGTAGGGCGGTCCTACCAGGCCGATGGCCCAGTATGCATGTTGATTGAATGATTGATACGGATTTGGTATTATCAGTATGGTATTGGTATTTTGGGGATAGCTCACTAAGCCCTCGGGCTTATAGTTTTCAGTTTGTTGTTTCAGGTACTTCAGGAGATCGAGGCAAGGCGAAGGCGTGACCGTACCGCTCCTCATCCTTATGATCTGGCTTTTGGGACACTCTGATTGAATAATGAATTGAAAACGCTTTTGTAAATAATTACTATTTGGTTTTATTTATGTTTGAAAAGTTTAAATTGGGCGTAAAATTTTGGATGTTACAACATGCTTCGGGCATGTGTGCTAGATTTCGATGGCAGTTGGGATACGTATCTTCCGTTAGCGGAATTTTCGTATAACAACAGCTATCACTCCAGTATAGACCGGCCTCCCTTCGAGATGCTCTATGGGAGGAAGTGTAGGACCCCAATCTGTTGGGGTGAGGTCGGTTAGAGAGTCATGGGGAGTACGGAGGTAGTACTCAAGACCACAGAGTGGATTCAGCAAGTCCGGAGCAGGCTCCAGACTGCTCAGAGTCGGTAAAATAGTTACGCCGACAAACGATGTTCAAACTTGGAGTTTCAGGTGGGCGATATGGTCCTCCTGAAAGTGTCACCCTGGAAGGGTGTTATCAGGTTTCGGAAGCGGGGCAAGCTGGGCCCCAGGTTCATTGGTCCATTTAGGGTTTTGGCATGGGTGGGTCGGGTTGCCTATCGGTTAGATCTTCCAGCAGAGCTCAGACAAATCCACATCACGTTCCATGTTTCTCAGTTGCGGAAGTGCTTAGTGGATGATTCAGCAGTGGTACCCCTTGAGGACATTCAGGTTGACGATAGCATGAACTACATCGAGAGACCCATGGCGATTTTAGATCGCAAGACGATAGAGCTGAGAAACAAGAGGGTAGAGATAGTGAAGGTGCAGTGGTAGCACCGCAACGGTTCGGAGTGGACATGGGAGCCCGAGGAGAAAATGAGGGAGCACTACCCATAGTTGTTTTCAGAGATAGCAGACTTCGAGGACGAAGTATAAGACAAGTGGGGGAGAATTGTAACACCCGGTCTTAGGTACGCATTTAAAATCAAGCCAAACTCCTTATTTTACCCTTGAACTCGGCGAGTTGGAGGCCCAACTCGTCGAGTAGGATCGACTCCGGGTCGGGGGATTAAGTGACCTACTCGACGAGTCGGAAGACCGACTCGGCGAGTAGGAGCTGTCTGAGTGAAACCCGAAATTGGAGGGTTTGCACCCCTATTTAAACATCTTATGAGGCTTCCACCCCAGCCTCCATCACCTTCAAGCTCTGTCCTCGAAACCCTAATCAATTGTGAGCACTCTTGAGCAATTTGTGCCTTTCCTTGTGTTTTGAAGTTAGAAGAAGGAAGGGAAAGCTTGGTGAATCAAGAAGGAAGTCAGTGGATCCAGAGTTGTGGTTGCACTTCCAGTTATTTGAGGTAAAGAGCTCCTGCCTTGACTCCTTATTTGTTAGATTATCTTTGAGGCTTGAATCTTGACACCTTTGGGGGCATTTCCAAGCCATTTTGGGTTGTAGAGGGTAATATAGGGTAAATGCTTCAGATCTGGAACCTTGGAGGGTTCTTATGGCATAAAGGTGCCAACTTTATGGCCATGAGAACCCCATGCATGTAATAGACCCTATTTTGGTCTTTTAAGCTTAAAAGTCCCATGCATGGACGTAAATTTCATGACTTTACGTGTTATGTCGACCTTAGGAGCCTAGATCTACCCTTTGGATGAGATTAGCACAACATAAATCGAGTTATGGGCATGGACATTAGTTGACTCGACGAGTCATTCTTGGGACTCGACGAGTCGGGGGTTTGGTTCCCCAACCTTTTCTGATTCGAAGGGATCTAGATGAGTCCAGAAGGGGGACTCAAAATAGGCGTAGTTATGGACCTGGAAACCATGGGACTCGGCGAGTGTATGAACACACTTGGCGAGTCCAAGGCAATCTCCCAACTCATGAAGACGGACTCAACGAGTTTTTCATACAACTCGGCGAGTCACAGACTAGTCACACTCATATGATGAAGATGAACTCGACGAGTTCAAGGATGAACTCGGCGAGCCAGATGAAGATAGTCCCGATGCTATGTTTGAAGGAGAACTCGTCGAGTTCTTGCTAGACTCGACGAGTAGAGTCGGGGTTGGGAACAAATGAAAGAATCGGGACTCGACGAGTTGGTGAACCAACTCGGCTAGTCGGGTCAACTAGGTGTTGACTTTGACCAGGATGTTGACTTTAGCCAGGGGTAAAATGGTCATTTTACCCTAAGAGTAGTTATCAGTTTTTGACTAAGTACCTTTACGGAAATTTATAGCTGGAGAGTCGTCGGAGCAGCAGACAGAGATTTCCTCACCCAGAGTTGCAGCAGTCAGTCACACGAGGTGAGTTTCCTTCCAGTAGTAACGGGTCTACAGCCATAATGATGGCCCGTTTAAGTTGTAGAGTATGTCGGGGTGAGCCCGATGTCGGGGTTAGCCCGATGCAGTTATATGTTTCCGGACTTCGATCCAATGTCGGGGCGGTCCCGAGAAGTAATTAATTATGCTTGATGTCTTTGTGATTCATGCATGTATATATGTTATGTGTTATGTGTCCCGGACTCCGGTCCGATGTCTGGCCAGCCCGATGCAGTACATGCGATTATGTTATATGTTATGTGTTAAGTGTTCCGGGGTAAGCCCGATGTCGGGGCAAGTGATATCGCAATAATTATACATATATTTCGAGCGATATTTATGTATTTTTAGCTATATTTTGGTATGATTTAAGATAAAAGGTACTTATAAAGTTTGAAATTCCATTTTACAGCTAAAAATCATTTCTGAGGAAAAAGGAGAAGAAAACATGCAAAAATCCGCAAAAAGAAGTGAAAGAAATTACACGAAGAAAAACGAGATCAAAAAGTCAAAGAATTTAAAGATAGCCGCGTTGGAAAGACGAGAAAAACAAAATAAAAATATAAAAAGAATTTAATTTAATTAATGAGGTTTAATTAAAATAAATTATTGGGAATTAATTATTTAATTTCTAAATAATTTATATTAATTAAATTAATTTAATTTAATTTGCAAAAAGAAAAAAAAATAAAAAAAGAAACAAAAAATTCGGATTTAGCCCAAAACCCGGAGCCCAAAGACGGCCTGATCCGTCCACCAGAAGACCCGAACCGAATCCGAGATCCGACCCGTCCGCCCCGCGTCCAAATGCCCTCACAAACTGATCCGGTACACGACCCGACCCAGAGATCCGAACCGGGTTTAGACCCGCGTGTTTTATCGTCTGTGACGTCATCGGTGACGTCATCAAAATCCGATCCGCGCCCAGTTCCGACCCGATACGACCCGACCTCCGATTCGTTTTACCTCACATGCAGATCCGCGCCTCGACCCGGATTCCGACCCAAATTCGATTTGGTACTGTTTATTGGCAATACGACGTCGTTTTGAGTACCAGATTTGCCAATTCCGATTCCATTACGTTTTTAACCATTTTTTCCCCACTTTTTCCTATTCTAAACCCATTCCTTTCCAACCAATACTCAATAATTCACCACCTTTAAACTTTCCAACCATTTATTCCCATCTTTTTATTTCTTTTGAATTCTTTTTCATTAGATCCAATCTCAATTTATTTCTTTTTGGTATTTAATTTTCCAAATTTTTACTATAAATACCACCATTTTTCACCACAAAAAGATCCATCATACACTTTGATACACAAATTTCTCCATACAATTTCTTACCATATCACCACTATACCAAATTCCACCCAACCTTTGAACCACAATTGGGGATTCAAGAGTCAAAAAGCTAAGGAATTGAAGATTGCAGTGGCATTAGGGACTACATCGGGTTTGTTTTATCGACATGTTTAACATTCTCAATATGTTTTCTATGTATGTTGTAACCTTAATTATGAGCTAAATTCTCTTTGCTTTCACTTGGATAATGAAACCTTGAAAATATGATTTGATTTATATTATTCGGATATTAATTGTTATTTATTTTATCATGCATATTTGATCATTTATTTGTATATGTTAAGTTTTTGTAATTAATTTTCCCATAACTAAGTTAATATTTTTAAAAGATCACTTTAATTATATTATCTTGAATCATAAATTTTTCATAACCATTGATATTTATGACTAGTAAAGGACAATATTCTAGGAATTGGGCAAAATAAAATACTAAAAATTTAACATGTATATTTTATATCGTACGACCAACTTACGATTCCTATTTGTTTTACTACCACTAAAATGAATAGTTTGATCAAATGTTTGCATGATACGAATTAATTATTGTTAATAAAATTGTTAATTGCATGACAATTGTTTTTAATTAATTTTATTATCAAAACGGTAAAAAATTTAGATCATGATTTTTAACCAATTTTAGAAATCGGTAAATAACTAATAATATCCATTGCACTTAATATAAATCATTCATTACTAAAAGGTGGAATTAAATCTAAGTGAAAGCATCCTTATCATTCTTGATTCTTAAAAACCAATTCTTGTTCTATATTTATTCTACACTTTAATTGTTAAAATTCTCATTATTGTCTTGTTACTAGAAATTCCCCCAAGTTACTTATCTTTTAAGTTAATTAGCGACAAATAGTCTAATATTAAATCATACTCGTTTCCCCAAGTGTTCGACATCCGTTCTTACCATTGCTATATTACAAATTCAATTAGGTACACTTGCCTAAGTCGATAGTAAATTCTAGTATCGGTAATTTCAACCTTATAAATTTAAGACTAGTGAAATTTACACATCAAGTTTTTGGCGCCGTTGCCGGGGAAACGGTTTTATTTGGTTTAGTCTTATTGTTTGTTAGTTAGCATATATTTAAAAATATATATATATAAAAAAAAAAAATTTTAAAAATATAAAAAAAAATTTTAGTCTTGTTGTTTGTTAGTTAACATATATTTAAAAAAAATATTATTTATATATAAAATATATATATATATATATATATATATATATATATATATATAGTATTGCATAAATTTCCTTAGTTGTAAGATAATTATAGATTGTTAAATTCCTTTAGTTAATAATAGATTGTTAAATTTACTTAAAAAAAAATAAAAATAAAAATAAAAAAATTAAAAATTAAAAAAATATATATATGGTATCAGAGCCATGTTTATATTGCATTAATAACCTTATTTAATTCGCGTGTAATACGAGTAATTCTACTTACCAGAACGGTGTTTGGAATTGGTACGTTGTCTTTGGTTGTTGGATTCCAGAAAAGTTATAATTATAATATACACCGAAATGATCCTGCCTCCCGGCTGCCTCTCTCTGTCTGTTCTCTATTTGATAGTCAAAGTATTACACAAAAATTAAATAAATAATTTATGCAGTATAATCAATTCACTTTAAGATAGAATTTCCCTAATATATGACCCGAAGTTCAAATTCCACTTTCGTTCCACCGTTAGAAGAGCCCGAACGCACGTTTCATCAACGAATCCGAGAAAACCAAACAATGACCGATCTAGCCCTCCTTTCATTAGAGGAATATGCAAGTCGTACTAGAGACGGAGATGAAAATGGAGTCATTCGTCCCGCGATACCAGCCCAGACAAATTTCGAATTAAAAGGACAATATTCTAGGAATTGGGCAAAATAAAATACTAAAAATTTAACATGTATATTTTATATCGTACGACCAACTTACGATTCCTATTTGTTTTACTACCACTAAAATGAATAGTTTGATCAAATGTTTGCATGATACGAATTAATTATTGTTAATAAAATTGTTAATTGCATGACAATTGTTTTTAATTAATTTTATTATCAAAACGGTAAAAAATTTAGATCATGATTTTTAACCAATTTTAGAAATCGGTAAATAACTAATAATATCCATTGCACTTAATATAAATCATTCATTACTAAAAGGTGGAATTAAATCTAAGTGAAAGCATCCTTATCATTCTTGATTCTTAAAAACCAATTCTTGTTCTATATTTATTCTACACTTTAATTGTTAAAATTCTCATTATTGTCTTGTTACTAGAAATTCCCCCAAGTTACTTATCTTTTAAGTTAATTAGCGACAAATAGTCTAATATTAAATCATACTCGTTTCCCCAAGTGTTCGACATCCGTTCTTACCATTGCTATATTACAAATTCAATTAGGTACACTTGCCTAAGTCGATAGTAAATTCTAGTATCGGTAATTTCAACCTTATAAATTTAAGACTAGTGAAATTTACACATCAAGTTTTTGGCGCCGTTGCCGGGGACTCAAGATAGTAAATTCTAGTATCGGTAACTCCTTTTGCCGGAAGAGAAGATGAAGATGCGAACCAACATGTCGAAGATGTACTCGAAATAGCTGACTACTTCAACATTGTTGGAGTAAGCAAAGATGCAGTCATGCTTAGAGTGTTTCCAATAACACTACAAGGAGCTGCAAAACGTTGGATAAAATCTGAACCTACGATTACCACATGGGAAGGTTTAAGATCAAAATTTACAAAACAATTTAGCCCACCATGCAAAATTGCGAAGATGAAAATGAAAATTCAAAATTTTCAGCAGCTTGAAGATGAGACACTGTATGATGCTTGGGACCGTTATAAAGAAATGCTGCAAAATTGTCCACAACATGATCTAAATCCACATCAGGTCGTGCAGACTTTCTATAACGGGATCGATGTTTGTACCCGTCAGTTAGTTGACTCTCAAGGACCCATTCCTAAGAAAAATCCAGCTGACGGGAAAGCAATAATCGAGGAACTCGCCCAACACTCAC
The DNA here is from genome assembly GCF_052849685.1 of Lactuca virosa. NCBI lineage: Eukaryota > Viridiplantae > Streptophyta > Magnoliopsida > Asterales > Asteraceae > Lactuca > Lactuca virosa. The sequence continues at coordinate 120,164,312 of NC_136430.1, read as the reverse complement.
ATCAGTGGCATTCTTCACGAGATTCATCTTTCCGAAAAAGATCAACAGGAGAGAGCTCAGATGGCTTGGCAGCATTAAATGCAAAATTGGATGCATTAGGAAGAGACATGAAAAAGGTCAATCAGACAATTCATGCTATCCAAGTCGGCTGTGACAACTGTAGTGGACCACATCTTGAAAGAGATTGTCCATTAGATCAAGATGGGAATCAAAAGGTTGATGTATGCTACTCATCTGGAGATAGATACGATGAAAGGAAGCCTCGGAACAATTGGAAACCATTCGATGAATACAAGAAGGAAATGGAGATGCAAGGGAAATGGAGACAAAGCGGTCAAGGTTTCTACCAAAAAAACCCACCAGTGGAGCAAATTGTGCAAGAAAAGAAGCCAACTTTCGAAGAAATGATGGCCAGATTTGCAGAAGCATCTGATAAAAGACATCGAGATACAGAAGAGTTGGTGAAAAGAATCGGATCAACAACTGAAACTGCTCTAAGAAATCAGCAAGCTTCGATGTTGAACATCGAAAACCAAGTCGGGCAAATTTCGAGAGTACTACAATAGCGATTTCCTGGAACATTACCAAGTAACACTGAGACAAATCCGACTGCTCATGTCAAAGCAATAACAACTCGAATTGGAAAAAATCTTGAGCCGTTAGTTCCAGTTCATACTAACGAACCTTCTACTATTTCACAATCCCAAGAGAAGGAAAAAGAACCAGTTCCGGTTGAGACAAATACATCCACTCCAGTTGTCAAACCATATAGGCCACCAATTCCTTTCCCTCAACGCTTGAGGAAGGAAAAAGAGGAGGAGGACTATCGAAAATTCATCGATCATATCAAATCCTTGCATATCAACATCCCATTCATTGAAGCTATGGCTCAAATGCCCAAATATGCAAAATTTCTGAAAGATTTGCTTGTTAACCGAAAGAAAATGGAGGAAGTTTCAAGTGTAGTATTAAACGAACAATGTTCAGCAGCCATGTTGAACAAACTTCCTCAGAAAATGAGAGATCCAGGAAGTCTGACTTTACCGTGCCAATTTGGTAATTTGGGTCTCAGCCATGCTCTGGCTGATTCAGGAGCAAGTATAAATCTTATGCCATATTCGTTTTACAAGAAACTTGATTTACCTGAACCAAAACCAATTCGAATGGCAATCCATCTGGCAAACAAATCAGTGACGTATCCAAAAGGGATAGTGGAGGACTTACTGGTGAAAGTTGACAAGTTCGTATTTCCTGCAGATTTTGTAGTGCTTGATATGGAAGAAGACAATGAAGTTCCTATTATTTTGGGAAGACCATTCTTAAGCACTGCAAGAGCATTAGTTGACATTCATGGATCAAAGTTGACACTAAGAGTCGGAACTGATGCTATCACCTTCGGTCTTGATAGAGCAATGAAGCACTCCAAGGTGAGTGATGATGAAGTTTTCTTTGCTGATGTTTTTGATAACTTATTGGAAAATGAGATATTGGAAGTAAAAGATAAAGACATTGAAAGCATGATGCAACTTGGAGAAGATACGTTTGATGCTGAAAAAGATCTGGAAGAACTGGAAAAGCTGCTGGAGGAGATTAATCAAAAAGAAGACTACACGGATAGTAAATCAGAAAAAGAGGAAGCACACCACAAAGAAACACCTTTTGACTCCGATGTCAAAAGTGAGTTGAAAGTTTTACCTGATCATTTGGAGTACGCATACCTAGGAAATAATGAGCAATTCCCTGTGATCATCGCTGCAAATCTCTCACCGCATGAAAAAGAGAGGTTGATTGAAGTTTTGAAAAAGAGAAAGCAAGCTATAGCATGGAATATTTCTGATATCAAAGGAATAAATCCATCCTATTGTTCTCACAAAATTTTGATGGAAGAAGGATCAAAACCAGCAGTCCAACCACAAAGGCGATTGAACCCGAAAATGCAAGAAGTTGTGAGAAAAGAGATCGTAAAACTCTTAGATTCGGGAATGATCTACCCTATTTCAGACAGTCCATGGGTAAGCCCCATTCACATTGTCCCAAAGAAGGGAGGAATGACCATCATAATCAATGAAAAGAATGAGCTGATACCAACAAGAACAGTTACAGGGTGGCGAGTGTGCATCGATTATCGAAAGTTAAATGATGCATCCCGCAAAGACCATTTCCCCCTTCCTTTTATCGATCAGATGCTAGAACGTCTTTCTGGAAATGCTTACTATTGTTTCCTAGATGGTTTCTCAGGATACTTTCAAATTCCTATCGTTCCTGAAGATCAAGAAAAGACAACATTCACTTGCCCATACGGAACTTTTGCATACAGACGAATGCCATTCGGACTTTGCAATGCTCCTGCAACCTTCCAAAGATGCATGACAGCCATTTTCCACGACATGGTGGAAAACTTCATGGAAGTGTTTATGGATGATTTTTCAGTGTTTGGAGATTCCTTTGATGCATGTTTAGCTAATCTAGACAAAATGCTTGCTAGATGCGAAGAATCAAATCTGGTTTTGAACTGGGAGAAATGTCATTTCATGGTGCAAGAAGGCATTATACTAGGGCATAAAATCTCCAAGGAGGGGATTGAGGTGGACAAAGCGAAAATAGAGACAATCTCAAAATTGCCACCTCCAACCAACGTCAAAGGGGTCAGAAGTTTTCTAGGTCATGCAGGATTTTACAGAAGGTTCATAAAAGATTTTTCAAAAATCACGCGCCCTTTGACTCAACTTCTGTTAAAGGAAGCAAAGTTTAATTTTTCTTCAGATTGTTTAAATGCTTTCAACAATTTAAAAGAAAAATTAACAACAGCCCTGATAATGGTCGCTCCAAATTGGAATTTGCCATTTGAATTAATGTGTGATGCTAGTGATTTTGCAGTGGGAGCAGTTATGGGACAAAGAATTGAGAAACATTTTCAGCCAATCTACTATGCCAGCAAGACGTTAAACCCCGCTCAAGCAAATTACACCACAACTGAAAAAGAATTGCTTGCTGTGGTTTATGCTTTTGAGAAATTTCGCTCTTACTTGATCTTGTCAAAAACTATTGTCTTTACTGATCATGCTGCCTTGAAGTATTTATTCAGGAAAGAAGACTCCAAGCAACGATTAATTCGTTGGATCATGTTACTCCAAGAATTTGACATCGAGATTAAAGACAAGAAAGGCATGGAAAATGTGGCTGCTGATCATTTGTCCAGATTAGAGAATCCCAACATCGAAGAACTCAAGGAGTCTAAAATAAATGACAAATTTCCAGATGAATCCTTGATGATGATAGGTGAAGAGGTACCTTGGTATGCAGACATTGTAAACTACTTGGCTGCAGGATTTCTTTTTAAAGGAATGACACATCAACAGAAGAAGAAATTTTTTTCGGACCTCAGGCACTATTATTGGGATGACCCTTACTTATTCCGAAGTTGCGCGGATAATGTAGTAAGGAGATGCGTATTCGGAAAAGAAAGTCGTGAGATCATGAAAGGATGTCACGCTGGACCGACTGGGGGGCATCATGGTGCTAATTACACAGCAAGAAAAATCTTTGATGCTGGATTTTACTGGCCTACGATTTTCAAAGATGCTCACATCTTCGTGAAAGAATGTGATGCATGTCAAAGGGCCGGTAACATCTCTTCCCGAAATGAGATGCCCCAAAACAGCATCCAAGTATGTGAAATTTTTGACGTTTGGGGAATCGATTTTATGGGACCATTTCCTTCCTCACGAGGAAACAAATATATTTTGGTAGCTGTTGACTACGTATCAAAGTGGGCTGAAGCGAAAGCTTTACCCACTAACGATGCTCGTGTAGTAGTCAAGTTTTTAAAGAATCTGTTTTCACGTTTTGGTTTCCCTAAAGCTCTGATCAGTGACAGGGGTACACACTTCTGCAATACCCAACTGGAAAAGGTTTTGCAAAAATATGGTGTTCACCATAGAATCGCAACGGCCTATCATCCACAAACCAGTGGGCAAACTGAAGTCACAAATCGAGCTTTAAAAAGAATTCTGGAACGATCAGTGGGAAGTAACAAGAAGGAATGGGCAGATAAACTTAATGATGCGTTGTGGGCATTTCGAACTGCATACAAAACACCTATTGGTAGTACACCATATAGGATGGTCTTTGGAAAAGCATGTCATTTGCCAGTCGAAATCGAACATAAAGCATTTTGGGCATTGAAATCATGCAACTTTGATCCTGTGGAAATTAAAACTAACCGTCTTATGCAGATGAATGCTCTGGAAGAATTAAGGGATGAAGCTTATGGAAACTCTCAAATCTACAAAGAGAAATCAAAGAAATGGCATGATAAAAGATTAAGCAGAGACAAAAAGTTTACCCCTGGAGAAAAAGTATTGCTATTCAATTCCAGGTTGAAACTTTTTCCAGGTAAACTGAAGACGCGTTGGTACGGTCCATTCACAATAAAAGAAGTCTTTTCACATGGTGCAATCGAACTAATTGGAAAAGATGGAGAAAGCTTTAAGGTAAATGGACATCAAGTGAAGCATTACCAGGAAGGAATGTTTAAAGAAGAAGAGAAAGAGGATATACCCCTCCAACTCACTGAAAACAATTAAGTGAGGGGTAGAGTCTGGCTCATGACTCAGTTAAAAAGAAGCGCTTGCGGGAGGCAACCCGATGTTTGTTTTGATTTTTAAATTTGGTGTGTTTATTTTCTGTATGTTTGGTGTGAATTTTCTTTTTAGTTTGTGTTTTCAATAAAAGTGCTTTTTAATGGTTTTATTTTTCTGTGAAAGTTACTTTTCAGCTTAGAAACAGGTGATGGTCAGAATGGTGTAAAGTAAATTTCTGAAATGCAAAATACAATAGGAGAAGTGGCATCACATAAGTGTGGGGTGATTCCCCACAAAGAACAGGATGAAGAACTGAAGCTGATACTGACCAACGGGAGAGTTTTATTCGAAGGATAAAGCAAGTGTTCGGCCGACACAAGTCAAATCAAATTCACTCAGCGAAAAGAAGTAATTGTTCTAATAACGCAATGTGTACGTGGCCAGTATACACAGCGTTAAATTCAAGAAACGCGTAGAGGATCCCAATAATTGCATTACGCGACGTGTTCAAATATTATACGCGACACGTAAATGAACCTGTTCAGAGAAATTGTGCGGAAAAAGATTCAGATGCCACACTTGCCTAAATCTCCAGCTGGTTCAAAAAGAAAAGATTTACATGCACTTCAACATCACAAACAGAAAAGTGCACTCAACACTTGTCCCACGCAAATCAGGATTTCGACCTCGCCACTACAATACCCCAGGGGAGTCTGTTCCTTTTTCTCCCTTTTTACTTTTATGTTCTTTAATTTTGCATACAATGGGGACATTGTATGATTTAAGTGTGGGGTAGGGGGTCGAATAAGGAAACCAAGCATTTTTGAAAGAAAAAAAAAATTGAAAATTTTTGCTAGATTCACATTTATTGAATAATGGTTTAATTCAGAAATCTAGTAAAAATTAAAAAGTTTTATTGTGTTGAAACTCAATTTGCCACGTTATGTGGGATGATCCAATGCGAACTCAAATGTTTAATTGAACCAATAGTATGTTATAGTACATTTGTGGCTTCCCTATCCTAGTGAAATCATGGAACAAAAACACAACCTTGCTTAGTTTGAGGGCCATAACATGTTTAACATCGTGTACCAGAAATATATCCAGGAGAGCTTATGTAGTCATTGCACTCTAGACTAATATCTCTAACCAATAAGAGTTGAAGTTAAGTTCCCTTGCTTAAGCATATGTTTTTTTTTTTTGGATTTTTAGTTAAAAAAAAAAAAAAAAAAAAAAGAAAAGAAAAGTCTACAAAGCTATGAAGATCAAGAAATATCATGAAGAAAAATTCCAAAAATCAATGAAGACTCTAGAATAAAGGCAATTTGCCAAGTTATTAGTTATTGTAATTTTATTTCTAGGTTATTTTTCCATATGTATGCTTGGGGACTTAGTAAAAATACTTTGAGGTTAAGAAAGATTTCTGAGGATATATTCGGAGGGATGCAATAACCAGAATGTTGTTCAAAATAAGTAAGCAAGTGTTTTTTTGAAGATTGTGAGTATTTAGGATTGGGGAAGTTTTAGGAATCATTAGACACAAATGTATGCATTGAGGTTTCGATGTAATGGCTGGGTTCAAGTCGGATTGTCTTGTGCAATGTTGGTGATGAAGGTTTTGATATGATGACATGCTAAAGTCAGTTTTGCTTGAGGACAAGCAAAGTTCAAGTGTGGGGTATTTTGATATCGCAATAATTATACATATATTTCGAGCGATATTTATGTATTTTTAGCTATATTTTGGTATGATTTAAGATAAAAGGTACTTATAAAGTTTGAAATTCCATTTTACAGCTAAAAATCATTTCTGAGGAAAAAGGAGAAGAAAACATGCAAAAATCCGCAAAAAGAAGTGAAAGAAATTACACGAAGAAAAACGAGATCAAAAAGTCAAAGAATTTAAAGATAGCCGCGTTGGAAAGACGAGAAAAACAAAATAAAAATATAAAAAGAATTTAATTTAATTAATGAGGTTTAACTAAAATAAATTATTGGGAATTAATTATTTAATTTCTAAATAATTTATATTAATTAAATTAATTTAATTTAATTTGCAAAAAGAAAAAAAAATAAAAAAAGAAACAAAAAATTCGGATTTAGCCCAAAACCCGGAGCCCAAAGACGGCCTGATCCGTCCACCAGAAGACCCGAACCGAATCCGAGATCCGACCCGTCCGCCCCGCGTCCAAATGCCCTCACAAACTGATCCGGTACACGACCCGACCCAGAGATCCGAACCGGGTTTAGACCCGCGTGTTTTATCGTCTGTGACGTCATCGGTGACGTCATCAAAATCCGATCCGCGCCCCGTTCCGACCCGATACGACCCGACCTCCGATTCGTTTTACCTCACATGCAGATCCGCGCCTCGACCCGGATTCCGACCCAAATTCGATTTGGTACTGTTTATTGGCAATACGACGTCGTTTTGAGTACCAGATTTGCCAATTCCGATTCCATTACGTTTTTAACCATTTTTTCCCCACTTTTTCCTATTCTAAACCCATTCCTTTCCAACCAATACTCAATAATTCACCACCTTTAAACTTTCCAACCATTTATTCCCATCTTTTTATTTCTTTTGAATTCTTTTTCATTAGATCCAATCTCAATTTATTTCTTTTTGGTATTTAATTTTCCAAATTTTTACTATAAATACCACCATTTTTCACCACAAAAAGATCCATCATACACTTTGATACACAAATTTCTCCATACAATTTCTTACCATATCACCACTATACCAAATTCCACCCAACCTTTGAACCACAATTGGGGATTCAAGAGTCAAAAAGCTAAGGAATTGAAGATTGCAGTGGCATTAGGGACTACATCGGGTTTGTTTTATCGACATGTTTAACATTCTCAATATGTTTTCTATGTATGTTGTAACCTTAATTATGAGCTAAATTCTCTTTGCTTTCACTTGGATAATGAAACCTTGAAAATATGATTTGATTTATATTATTCGGATATTAATTGTTATTTATTTTATCATGCATATTTGATCATTTATTTGTATATGTTAAGTTTTTGTAATTAATTTTCCCATAACTAAGTTAATATTTTTAAAAGATCACTTTAATTATATTATCTTGAATCATAAATTTTTCATAACCATTGATATTTATGACTAGTAAAGGACAATATTTTAGAAATTGGGCAAAATAAAATACTAAAAATTTAACATGTATATTTTATATCGTACGACCAACTTACGATTCCTATTTGTTTTACTACCACTAAAATGAATAGTTTGATCAAATGTTTGCATGATACGAATTAATTATTGTTAATAAAATTGTTAATTGCATGACAATTGTTTTTAATTAATTTTATTATCAAAACGGTAAAAAATTTAGATCATGATTTTTAACCAATTTTAGAAATCGGTAAATAACTAATAATATCAATTGCACTTAATATAAATCATTCATTACTAAAAGGTGGAATTAAATCTAAGTGAAAGCATCCTTATCATTCTTGATTCTTAAAAACCAATTCTTGTTCTATATTTATTCTACACTTTAATTGTTAAAATTCTCATTATTGTCTTGTTACTAGAAATTCCCCCAAGTTACTTATCTTTTAAGTTAATTAGCGACAAATAGTCTAATATTAAATCATACTCGTTTCCCCAAGTGTTCGACATCCGTTCTTACCATTGCTATATTACAAATTCAATTAGGTACACTTGCCTAAGTCGATAGTAAATTCTAGTATCGGTAATTTCAACCTTATAAATTTAAGACTAGTGAAATTTACACATCAGCAAGCCCGATGTATGTTATTCATTATGCCATGTATTATGTATTTCGGGGCAAGCCCGATGTATGCTAGATTATGTGTTATATGTGATATGTTCCGGGCTTCGGTCCGATGCCAGGGCAAGCCCGATGCAGATTATGTGATTATGTTATGTGTTTATGATATATGTTATGTTATGTATGTGTCGGGGTGAGCTCGATGCCCGATGCGTCGGATGCCGGGGTGAGCCGGATGCCATGCAGGAGTCCGATGTCGGGTAAGCCGATGTCGGGATTCGTCCCGATGAAGTTGGGAGTAGTCCCAGAGTTATGTTATTTGTTATATGTGCTTTGTATGGTATGTGGTAGTTTGGGGGATCTCACTAAGCTTCGTGCTTACAGTTTTCAGGTTTGGTTTCAGGTACTTCAGCTAGTAAAGGGAAGGGCTCGCGTTGATGGCATGGCACACACCACAGTTTTATTAGCCTGGGAGCTTACTCTGATATTTTATGCGAGACAGTTATTTGTTGACAGATTTTATGAGATTTTGAGATACATGATGGATGATTTTATTTTATGGTGATAATATTATGTTTGCTAAACGATTTAAAAAAATGAAATTTTTGGCTTGTATTTTGGGATGTTTCACCCACTTTAAACACCTCACTAAATCACAGCCTAGACATCATCCCCGTAAGTAGATCAATCAGTATAACAACTTGGAATCAGTGATAAATCATGTTTATAAGTTCATAATCACGATAATGAAGTTAAACATAAGTTATACTTAAAGTAGGGTAAGCATAACTCACTTATAACGGGTTTTTATTAAAACTGGGCTTCGCTGGAGCAGCGTTTCCGAGCCGAAAAGCTTTTTCTCGGAGCCTTTGAGAGCCTCGGGGCTTCCTTCGGGTGCTAGGGGGTTTTCCTAGGCTTTAGGGGGCTTAAGGAGTGCTAGAGAGAGGTTCTAGATAGAGAAATAAGGCTTGAGAGGTGTGAAGAAATGGCAATGCCCGACACCTCTATTTATAGGCTGCCGGACTGATGGACTCACCGAGTTGGGTCACTGAATCACCGAGTCATTGCCATGTGTCATCATCTGATGCCTTGCATTGGAGAGAAAGCAACGGCTATGATCGTGACACGTCACCCAAACTATCACAGCAGCCTCCCGACTTAGAAAAATCATAACTCTCGCATACGAGCTCCGTTTTCGACGTTATTTATATCCACGCGTAGGTAAAAACAAGATCTACAACTTTAATTTAGACTCCATCGGCTAACTCTCGACCGATCTTAAATTTAACAGTAGGAGGAGATTAGACTGTTAAATGACCGCGAAGAATTCGTAAGTCCTTCATATGGACTCCGTTTTCGTCTGTCTTTTTATTGTTGAGTTCCTATTAATGAGATCTTAAAATCTCATTTAGGTCACGTAGGCCAAAAACCGCTCGAACTAAAATTCGAGTTTCGGGCCGTGCACTGCTATGCCAAATCTTAGAAAAGAACAAATTATTGAAATAGTCCCTGTGGTTTGGCTAAAGTTGCGCGTTTGGTCCCTATGTTTTGTTTTGCACTCGGACCATCCCCATGTTTTCTTTTTATTACCCGCCTGGTCCCTGGGTCCGTTAGTCGTCAATTCCAAACGTTAAGTCCCCCCACGTGCTTCGCACATGAGGGGTATTTTCGCCATTTTATATACAAAATCTATTAGAACACCCTAAACCCTGATTCTCTCTATTTTCAAATACGCCCTTTCTTCGTCTCTTTCATTTCCTCTTCTGTGAATAGTCGATCAACCCTAATGGAAAAAACCTGTAAGTGTGGTCAAGTTGGTGTGATACGAAGATCGACTACCAAGAAAAACCCTGGAAGACTTTTCTATTGTTGTACTGGGAAGGTAAGGGAAATTTCTTCTTAAGTATATCTATATATCACATACCTTTAACACACAACAAATTACTTAAAATGCAGGGAGCAAAATGTGGTTTCATAGATTGGGTTGATGATGACAACTTTAATGGTGAAAAAAGTATCTCCCCTGATTTGCAGAAGTCATTGGATGAGCTTCAACTTGAGAATACGGCCGTGAGGCTGTTATTAGTGTTCAGTTGGGTTCTTTTTGTGTCAATTTTAATTTACAAGCTTTAATTTATGCTATCAATGTACTTATCTTTTGTTTCATCATGGCAGTAATGTAATTGAATGACAATGTATGAATGACTAGAATTGTCTATTGGAATGCAATTTTCTTTTGGAATGGAATTGATTGTTTTATAATGGAATGGAATTTAGTGGTTTGTAATGGAATGGAATTGAGTGGTTTGTACTGGAATGAAATTGACTATTTTATAATGGAATGGAATGGAATTTAGTGGTTTGTAATGGAATGGAATTGAGTGGTTTGTACTGGAATGCAATTGATTGTTTTAAAATGGAATGGAATGGAATTGACTGTTTTACAATGGAATGGAATTGAGTGGTTTGTAATGGAATGCAATTGACTGGTTTTCTATTGGAATGGAATTGAATTGAATTGAATTGAATTGAATTGAATTGAATTGAATTGAATGGTATTGAATAGAATTGAATGGAATTCAATTGAATGATTGAATAGAATTGAATGATTGATGAAATTGAATTGAATGATTGAATAGAATTGAATTGAATGATTGAATTGAATAGAATTGAATTAAAACAAAAACATAGCAACATATTATAGCACTAATTGTTCATACCGTAATTGAAAATAGAGATACATTAAAAGTCATACCATACATAGACAACAGGTCCCAAAAGTCATACCATAATTGTTCATAACACAGACATAAAACATAATGACAAATATAACAAACACAAAAGATCATAACACCATAATTGGTTATAACACAGACACAAAATATGATAACACAATCATAACTTAAGCAATAATTTTCCCTTTCTTCCCAGCCTTCCTTGTCCTGCTTGAAATTCCATCACATGCACTTTGAGTTCCACTTTGCCTACCACCATATACACTTTGAGCTTTCTTCCCAACATTCCCTTTCTTGCTTGAAGTACCATCACCTGCACTTTGATCTTTTTTCCCATCCTTCCCTTTCTTGATTGAAGTACCATCACCTACACTTTTAGCTTTATTCCCAGCCTTCCCTTTCTTGCTTGAACTAACATCACATGGACTTTGACCTTTGTAGCTTCTTTTATTATGACCAAGCTTTTTGCATTTTGAACATGTCACACTCTTGTCCTTCCTTGATGTCGTACCACCCTTCACCATATCTTCTAATTCAACAACTGACTTCCTTCTTTTCTTCCTTGGTCTTCCAATGGGGACATGATGATTGGGAGGAAGCAAAGTGGTTGGACATGGAAACTTTTCCCACATTCTTCTTCCATTAATTGGTTCAATCTTGAAAGAATACATTTCCTTCCAAGTTTTTAACCAGTAAGTAGAATGAACCCATTCTTCAGGTACGCCAACATTCTGCTTATTTTTTCTCATGTCCCATATAGCAACAAGGGCATGTTTACAAGGTATACCAGTGAGTTCCCATCTTCTACAAGAACATGTGTGTTGAACCATGTCTAACACACATTGGTCCATCCATGGACCACTCACCTGATATTTTCCATTCCCACAGAACTTACCCACACATTGAGCTACATCAGATTTGTTTCTTTCAAGCACACTTGTTGCAGTTGGAGTTAATGGTCCAACAGCCTTATCAATTACCTTTTGGACACTCACAATCCTTAACATAAGGTACTCTCTAATATACTCAAGGCATGTGATAAGTGGTTGGTCGCGTGCTTTGTTAATTTGATTATTTATGGTCTCACACAAGTTATTCAGAAGCCCATCACAATGAGCCCTCCCTACAATATAAATAAAAAATTATGTGAGAAAGTGAATCATTTGGTAACAATTAACCCAAAAAAATAAAACAAACCTGTGAAGTGTGCCCTAGACCAATGTTGAGGTGGAATAGCTTTGACCCATTCGTAGCAGTCATTGTTTAGCTTTCTTAACTCTTCCATAGCATGGTTGAATTTTTGTATTGTTGTTGTACTTGCACAGTTCCACAACATGTCCTGAAACACCTTTCCCTCCATATTTTCTTCATGTTTTCATGAATGTGTCGCAGACAAAACCTGTGTTCTGCACATGGATACAATGTACCAATTGCTTGCAACAAACCCTGTACAAAAAGTAAACAACATTAGATGTAATGTATACAATGTACAATAAGAACCAAGTCCATTGAAATTACTTACCTTCTGTCTGTTAGATATAAAGGTAAAGTTGGAATTAGCTTGCAAATCAATGTCATCACCCAAGCACCTTAAGAACCAAGTCCATGAATTTATATTCTCAGCCTCTACGACAGCATATGCCAAAGGATATGTACAATTATTTCCATCAAGACCCTAAACATAGTGAAGGAGTTAGTAATTTAAATAAAATGGAATAAAATAACACAAGATATGTGTTTACATCTTACCACTGCTGTGAGTATCATTCCAGGATAAGGCCCTTTCATAAAAGTCCCATCCAAACCAAGGTAATCTCTTTTACCAGTTAGAAAAGCTTTCTTTAATGGCCCTAGACAGATGTAGATCCGTTTGAAAGTTCTAGTCTCAGAAGCTGGGTTTGGCTCACTTTCGACCTCTATCTTAACTGTTGTCCCTGGGTTTCGAGTGCGAAGTTCTTGAACATAGTCTCGTAGTGTAGTATATTGCCCTGCATAATCGCCCCTTACTTGATTCAATGCTTCTGTTTTAGCCCTAAATACCTTCATCTTTGAAATATCTACCTGGTATTCACGTTGAAGTTGTTCTTGTAAAGCTCGTGTAGGGACTGTAGGGTTGCTTTCAATTTGCTGCACTATTTTCTTTGCCAAAAACTTGTAGGTACAAGCTTTCACATTTCTTGTTTGTAGACATCTATGCTCTTTTTCGTAGGTCTTGATCTCCCAGTCAACATCTTGTTCCCACTTGCTAGCATAAAGTACCCATGGACACTTGTTTTCTTCACTTTCTTTATTGCTGTGACTGGGCCCACATGGATCAAGTTGACCAAGGTCTGGGATAGTACCTTTACAAATAGCTCTCACTCTGTTTTTATCATTTTTTATGAAGTCTATTTCCCTCCTTGTCTCCACAGCATGTTGTCTTATTGCATCTTTCAATTATTCAGATGAGGTGAATTTTTGGTACACATAGAATGGATCACTAACTCTTGCATCACTGTTTTCCATTGCCCTTCGAATTGCCTTAATTGATTTTCTTCTCCTGTTGCTCCCACCTTCATCAGATGATGACTCATATAAGAATACCTCATTGTTTACAACCTCAATATCATCAATTTCCCTTGTTTCTGTTTCCTTGACATTTGACCCTCCAAGATCACCCACCCACTCTATATCTTCATCAATATTTAACAAAAACTCATTCATGTCTATCTCAGGTTCATCTAGGAGGTTATCTAAGTCTACTAAGAACTCACTATCATCACTATCACCACTATCATCAACATCATCTCTATTGTCACTTTCATGAGTATTCCCTCCAGGTTCTTCATTTAGAATTTCATCAAATTCATCAAATATACCGTGTGTTTCACATTGGGCATCAATTTGGTCAGTTTCAGTTTCTTTTGTTGGCACAACATCTGGTTTACTTGATCCAATACAATCCCCTGTTTCAGTTTCCTTCCATTCCAAAAATAGCCTTTTACTACATGAAGGTTGATCAATGATTTCTTCTATCCTAACTTTACTAGGGGTAGATGACATTGTATATGTATGCAACACTGTTTTACCATGTTCAACATAAACTTCAATCAGTTTATGTTTACCCACGTATGTACCCAAATGGTTAATGTCACTGTCACTAGCCAATGCAAACAACCCAAAGTCCAAATCTGAAAAGGGTCTTTTGAAGTGGTAATAAAGCAACTTACCCTCTTCAACATAGCTTAGGGTCTCCATCATCTCATCAATATCGTGTACACAGAACTCATCAATGTCCAATAGATCAACGTATCTTTCTTTGCCCTTGACGTACCTCCTTCCAGGAAACTTTGTAAACTCTCCACCATAGAATAATCTGATGGAGAAGATAGTTGGATGACCAGCTGTAAAAGAGAAAGCTTCAACTTATTAGCTTAAAATCTGTAAGTGATAAATTTAACTTTTGAAAATAAGGGGTTACCGTAATGTTTTTCAACGTCTATTTCTTCCATGTTTGCTCTAATCCTCCAACCCACCATTGTTGCTTCGATGATTCTTGCAAAATTTTGAGGAGTTAGGGTTTCTACTCGATTTTGATGAGTTACAAATTAAGTGAGAGAGAGTGTGTGTGAGAGGGAGGTGATCGTAAAATGATCGGAATGAAGAAACTATTGGCATTGCATTTAGGCGCCATGTACAAAATGACGAAAATACCCCTCATGTGCGAAGCACGTGGGGGACTTAACGTTTGGAATTGACGACTAACGGACCCAGGGACCAGGCGTGTAATAAAAATAAAACCTGGGGATGGTTCGAGTGCAAAACAAAACATAGGGACCAAACGCGCAACTTTAGCCAAACCACAGGGACTATTTTAGTAATTTGTTCCTTAGAAAATTCATAACTTCCTCATACGAAGTCAGATTTGGTCGTTCTTTTTGTGTATGTTCTCGGTTTAAAATATACTACAACTTTTGTTTAGATCACTAAGGCTAAAAAATCCTCTATCGTAAATTCACTATTTACGTCTCCCGGTGCCGTGCCGGTTCCGTCGCGAAACTTCGACGAGTCATAACTTCTTCGTTATAACTCGGATTTCGGTGTTCTTTATATGTACGGAACCCTTGTAACATATACTACCACTTGTTTAAGATTACCCTTTCTAAATAATCTTCCATCAAAAAGTAATTTTTGACGCTTATTGTCTTTAAATTGACTATCCCGAATCTGCGGGCGTTACAGGTACACGGGACTATCTCAGACTTAGCCTTTCTCTTTACCATTTGGTCAAATGACTTAAACATGGCCGATCCCTTTCCACTGGGAAGAGAAAGCTTTTCTGAACTTCCAATGTTACCATTGTCAATGTCCATGGAAGTTTGGGAAGTAGATCTTCCAATCAAATTTGCTTTTACCAGTGCGCCAAATCATTGCTGATTCAGCGGCAACAATCAAATAGGTAAGATCAATAAGGGTCATGTCATGGTCTGTCACATAGTAGTCCTTAATGAGCTCACTATATGACTCGGGAAGTGATTAAAGAACACAGTCAACAGCCAACTTCCTTGAGACTTCGACACCCAACTCTCCCAGCTTGTCAATATGTAACTTCATCTCCAAGACGTGAGCACATACAGACTTTCCTTCCTCCCAATAGGGCTTTGAGTGACCTTGAA
The DNA here is from genome assembly GCF_052849685.1 of Lactuca virosa. NCBI lineage: Eukaryota > Viridiplantae > Streptophyta > Magnoliopsida > Asterales > Asteraceae > Lactuca > Lactuca virosa. The sequence goes on along the minus strand of NC_136430.1, from coordinate 120,148,572 downwards.
CTTGTGGGTTAGGGAGAATAATTGGAGGAGGTGGAGGAAGTGAAGTTCCACTACAACACGAAGAAGGGATTAATCTTTCACCTTGATCGCCTTGTGGAAAATCATCTTTATAAAGAAATTTTTTTTTTAAGATTTGGGAAGACCATAGTTGTCTGAACTAGACATCTGTAATGGGAGAAATCCAAGTTTAGTTGATTTTAGTCCTTAATATAACACCCAACATGAAATATTAAGGCTAGGACCCAACACAATATTTTACAATTCGGAAGAGGGATGTCGTAATCCAAATTTCAAAATATTTGAAGGTAGGAAAATGACGATTTACCAATTTCCACCATGAAAAACGAAAATTATTATTAAGTTTTAAATGGATTGAAATTCCTAGATCCTTTGAGATTCATTGAACTATTCAATGGCATGTTTAAATCTCGATTGCGCCCTTCAAGTTTGTGACTGGGATGTCGAGGATCACAAACAAGGTGTGAATAACCATGCAATTTAGCTTGGTACACCCAATGTTACAAACACCTAATTAATGTGCCGGTTAACCACACACGCTCCATTGATCTATGATTAACATCAAGCTACCCTTTGTCACACAATGTCAGTCCCAGGTTAGTGTGCCGGTTAACCACACACGCTCCACTAACGACGTAACAAGGTGCAAAGTGCAATTTCATGGAGTAGCACCATTTTCACATTTTTCCTAAAATAACTAAGATTGGAAATTTAATAAAAGTTTAGTTACTTTATAATTATCATTATACTTATAATGAGAATTAATGTCATATCCTATCCGTTCGGCTAACGACCTTCCACCAGTCAAGGAAGTGGTGGGTGAGAGTAGACACCCATTAAACTGCCATTTTATAGGCAGTAACCTTATACCCCTTTATAGACCGGCTTCGTGAATGAGCCTACTAACGGTAAGACTGGCTTTACTCTTATACATATATATATATATATATATATATATATATATATATATATATATATATATATATATATATATATATATTAAACCTATAATAATATAATGGTTGAATTTTAAACTTTTAAAATTCTAGGGTTTGGAACTAAATGTTTCAAAGTAAGACTTTGCATTTACAAATTCCAAAACTTGAGGGCAAGTTTTGAACTATTCAAAAACTTTTGGAATCCATAACTTATGAGTTTAATATAGGTTTTATGAAAAGACTCTTGACATTCCATAACTTGAGGACAAGTTATGGAGTTCATAAAAAACATTTATGTAAAAGACTCTTCAAGTTCCATAACTTGAGGACAAGTTATGTAAGACTTAAATCCATTTTATGATGACATTTAAAAATGAGACTTTTCACTTTCCATAACTTGAGGACAAGTTATGGATTTTATCAAAAACATTTAGATCAAAAATTGTAACTAACAAAATCAATCAATTTGCATATGATCTAATTAAACTCATAAATTAAGATAATTCATATCAAACAAGTTTCAAGAAATTAGCCTAATCATATAAACTAATACAAATCATGAAACTTTGACAATTATCTTTTATTTGGATGAGGATAATCATTACCATAGCAACAAAATCAAATTTTATGAACAAAAACATTTTGTGGTAATGATCCTAACCCAAAACAGGCCAAAAAACGATTTTTTTCACTGAACAGTCACCACCTCGTGGTGATCAGACAGATTCCAAAAAAACGATTTTTCTTGCTTTAAAAAAACAATAAGCATCAAGTATAATAGAAAACAATCCTAGGCTCTGATACCACTGAAGGGTTTTAGTATACTACAACATCCTATGGTGCACATACAACCCTAAATGCTTTGGATCTATGTTTTCTCTAATTATACATGCAATATTGTTTCCAAAGCATTAAGCCTACAACTAGCATGCAATTGACACAAACAACATAGAAATGAGTTATGGAATTACCTCTTTGTTGTAGCTTGTAGTTTTGGCCTTGAAGAACTTAGCACCAATAGTGTGAATGCCTCAAATGGAATCACAAAACACCTTTGGACAAAAGATGACTTTTGAGAGAGTATGGTGTACACAAATCGGCTCAATGATCTCCAAGAGCACTAGTGTGTCTAGTCACCAATTTTGGATGCTAAGGGGCTTCTTATATAGTGTGGCAAGATTAGGGTTACACAATGTAAACCCTAATATGCATGACCTTCCATATTCCTTAGGCTCCATGGGTTTAAACCTCCATGGATCATCCATGGATTGTCACATGGGTTTAGCCCAACCTAAGGAATCATGGATCATTGGCCCACACCATAAGAATGAATGATTTACCAAATCAACCCCTTATATTTAATTAGTCTCTTTTGATCACAAAATTAATTCCAAACTAATTATTGATCAATACTAATTAAATAATATGATTTCATATTAATATATTAGAACTTATAATATATTAATAAATCATAAATAACCTCTTCTTAAAAGTCCATCCTATCAAATTTGTCCTGGTGATATGCAACCGAAATGGACCATGCTACTCTCGGGTCAAGTACATACCAATAATAGTTATGGGCTTAGACACCTAAACCAACAACAAGATGAAAGAGATTAAGTGAGAAGAGTATGAAATAGGTAAGAATAGAAAAGAAGATATGGTATAAGGTGAGATGAGATTGATGGGGTGAGAAGACACAAGTAAAGATAATAAGAGATAGATGAAAAGAGAAGATAATATAAGAGACATATGTGATGAGAAATAATAAGAACATAGCATAATTTGAGGAAAATAGATTAAAAAGATAGAGTATGGAAAGATAGAAATATTAGAAGAATATTATGATAACATGAAAACAAATAGAATATAACTCACCAGACCTGTTGTCTAATGTTCACGTAGCAACCATTGTACGTGAGAAGATAGGAGCACGACTTATAATAGAAGAATAATTTTATGTCTTTGTACTTTCCTTGTTGCATTATATCAGAGTTTGAATTTATTGTAAACCCGAATATTAGCATGGGTGTAAAGTGTTTTTTAAAGTTATAGAATTCCACAAAAAATTATAGAAACTCTGATAATCCCTAGATATTTAGATGAAAAAAAAATTTGGGTCGTTGCACCACGTGCCACGAACCTTACACTTGTTGCGTCGCAGTCACTAAGTGCCAAGATAGTTGTAACTTTAGACTTAAACTCACGACATGAATGTTCCCTTAGTCGCGCCGCGATTCTCGTAGCATAATCCATTTCCTTGTTAAGCACTTAATAGTTAATCCCTTAAGACAAGGGATCAAACTTCTAGATACCCTTCCAATAGGTCTTAAAGGACAAAGTTTCCAACTTTATCCATAAGAAAGCCTTGTGCAACAAACCCTAACTTCTAGGTTTAAAAATAGGACAAGAAGTATACCAAAATCCATGCATGGCAAATAGGGAAAGACAAAAATCCATTCTTAACACCACAATAGGTCCAGGAGACCCCAAGACATAACCTTTAGAGTTGTCCAAACTCCATCAAAATACCATTAAAGGGACCAAAACAAGCTCACGAACCTAGATCTACAAAACATAAAGCATAAAGCTTGAAATTTGGAGACTTACCAAGGTACATAGATGACTTAGAAGGTTGAAATGCCACAATATATAGCTTCTTGGCACTAAAGTAACTTCCTTCAACTTCAATACACACACAAATGACTTAAAAGTTCAACAACTTATGAAATGGAGGTTAGGGTTTTGGGAGAAACGTTCCTGAGGAATAGAGACTGCTAAATGAGGCAACCCTAAGAGTTAATGTCCTTAAATAAGGCCCAAGTCCCGATGTTTAGGGTTTTGTGAAAATAACGTCTTCGCACTACAAGCTTCATTTAGATCGCGCCACGACTAAGGGTTTTTATTCACCTCGTGACCCATACTTGTTCGCGCCATGCTTTTGTTTCCTTTACAAAACCCACCATCCTTAAACACTTGAATTAAATAAACTTGGTATCAACATTCCCAAAAAGTAGGTGTTACAGTTTGTTAGAGAAATTATATCATTTTTACTTGGAAATTACGTAACCCCAAAATATTCTTCCAGGGTTGTCCTGTGTCATTGAAGTGAAAATTGGAAAAACATTGGCATATCAACATCTTATTACGCCCTTGTTCTTCCATGGTGAACCTCCATTGAAGCTTGCTTTGTTTGAAGAAGGTATCATTATTCCTTTTGAAGATTGTTTAAGTGGAACGAAATAGGGGAACCTTTTAAGAATGTCGAATGGTTTTAACAACCATGCGAGTTTCCAGTGTGGTCTTGGTAACCGACTACGTAACCTTTAACCTCCTAAAATGCATTTATGATAAAAGCTACTTAAATACAAGACATTAATGGACACAAAAACGAACTTGGGGTGAAATTGTATTTATTTATTTATTTATTTTGTTAAATCTAAAGGGTTTTGTGACTAGGGATGAAAATTTGGCCTGGAAACCCGAACTGAATCGAATTAGACCCGAATAAGCAATTCGATTCGGTTCTCAAGTATCTATATTAGACTTATTCGGTTATCGGGTTATTCGGCCTGGGTTACCCAAATAAGGGATTATTCGCTTCTAAATACTCAGTCCGAAATTGAAAAGTCAATTTTTAATCGTATTTTTCTTGCTACGCCGAATGACCTACATTCAATCGATCCGCTCGTGAATAATTGTGTATACTTTGCATTATTTTTAATTAACAAATTTGTTTCTTTAAAAGATTTGTTATAGAATCATAAGCTACAAAAGTCATAAAAAATACAATTTTTATAATCATATTGTAAATGTTATTTGGGTTATAGAATCCTAATACAGTTTATTCGGTTATATTAGGTCCTTAATTCAACTTGTACATGTTATTCAGATAATAACCGAAGCAAACCGATTAATACCCGAATCGAATCGAACCGAACCCGTATTGGTTATTTGGTCTGGTTTTCGGTTCATGCAATTACCCTTATTCGGTTTTCAAGTTCGAGTCGGTTCGGTCCGGTTCCGACCCGAATAACATCCCTATTTGTGACAATATCCCACAATGCAAAAGATGAATATAACAAAATTTCTACATACGAATACTTATATCCATAAACCCTAGCAACTGTCGGGTCGAGTCGATATACGATTTTGAGCCTAACAACCCTCAACCTATTCCAAACACTTATCCTTTGAAATCGCCAATCGGGTTTGTACCCTTTGATCGGGGTCAGATTATTCGGGTCACTAGTCATACTATAATAGATACTTTTGCCATACATGCTAGTACACATCTCTTGAAGAGAGAACGACTTTCGGTTATAATAAATAGATATTTACAATTATTTTTGGATGTGTGTAATCCAAATATATATTAATACTTTATATTATGTAGTTAGTTGTTGGAATTTCATTCTATTCGAGTATTTGTTTTTTATGAGAATTATTAAAAAATTATTATAAGAAAAGTTAATGTTGCTAATGAAACGTACCACAATGACTTGTACCTCGTCACACATCTTTTTTTTGTTGTGGGAGCAAACGTCGTCATTTAACGGAGTCTAAGGACAAAGAAATACACAAACGCCAAACGGAAAATAAACCGCGCGGGGTCGCCAAAATGATTTCCGTTCAAAATACAGAGACTGACAATTGTCAGTTTTTCTTTCAGCAGCAAGAACACCAAATCAACAATGGCGAGAACGAAGCAAATAGCTAAACGGAGTTCCTCCAAGGCCAAGCTCAAAACTGGTGTGCACATGAACTCACTTTTTCTTCGTCACTCATTTTAGATTGAATCATTATTTTTTGATATTTCCCATTTTTTCTTTTGCTAGAACCCTAAAGTCTTTTTCATCAACTAAAATCGCAGGTATCGCGTCTAGTTCTACCAGCACGGTGATAATCTTTCTCTATTATCTCGATTTCAGTGTTAATTTTAAGTGTTTTTGAGGTTTGATTTACTGATTTAGCAGCAGATTTTTGTGATGTAATGTGGTTTTGATGTTATTTTGATATCTTCTGCTCCAGCCACAACCAAGAAAGAGTCCGAGGAAGACTCCGTCAAGTGAGTTCTTGTATACGTTTTGATGTTTGTTGTGTGTGTGTGCTGAGATTTTGTAGATCTGAAAGGTTTTTGGTTTACAGGTTCAGAAGCCGGAGCCGGAGAAAGGAAGAGACCGCATCGTCATAAGCCTGGGACTCAAGCCCTCCGTGAGATCCGGCGTTTGCAGAAGACCGTCAATCTTCTCATCCCGGCCGCTCCTTTCATCCGAACTGTAAGATGTCTGCAATTGCATTCATCCCCAACAAGATTTTTGTTTACCAATTGTGTACTTCGATTCTCATAAGTCACAATCATATCAATTACATTATTTTTATCCAATTTTCTTGCAAATGGACAAATTAAAGCATTCGTCGTCAAGTTATGAAATATTGGGCACTTAGATATGTGATTGTTTATCTTAAATTCTTCAGGCATTAATTGAAAAAACCCTAAACGTTAGTTTTCACTTCATATATTTTGCCAGGATTTGTGTTCAATTTTTGTGTAATCTTGAAATTATATATGTTAACACACATTGAATCGTTACCATAATTTGGGGATTTAGTGAGGGAACTAGAAATAAATTTGCCTTTGTTTTGTAGATTAATCTAATGTGAGAGAAAAAGCAAACGTAATTTTGAAGAGCAAAGTTAAGAATTTATGATGAGAAATCAAATATCCTCCTATTTTTTCTTCCTATCATCTTCCTACACTTGTCTTTCTGTTGCAAATGGACCACAAAAGAAAAACTACTAATGATTGCGGTCATTTGCCACAACACAAAATGACTAAAATACCCTCATTACATATTAATGATGGCTTTAATTTGGGTGTTAAATTGTTTGCAGGTAAGAGAAATTAGCAATTACTTTGCCCCTGAAGTCACCCGATGGCAAGCTGAAGCTTTACAAGCACTTCAGGAGGTATCATATTATTTCCTTTTTCATTAAGTCGTTCTTTTTGAATTAAGTAAAAAAAAAAAAAACACTCATATATAGCTTACTGGGTTAAGTCATGTCCCCATTAAATACATTAGTAAATGTTAAAAGTTTTTTGTTATGCAGGCTGCAGAAGATTATTTAGTTCAGTTGTTTGAAGATTCAATGCTATGCTCCATACATGCAAAGCGTGTGACACTTAGTAAGTTTTCACTGAATCTGGGAAAATAGAACATATTAAAATGGGTAATTTGTTTCTCCTCATTACAACATTGTACTTTGAAAAATTTATCCAATTATAGCCATGTCATCAAATACAAAAGCAACTTTTGAATATTATATGGGTTAAAATGGGTAATAGCAAGTAGGGTGCTATAATAAAAAAATTAATGAAATTATGTTGCTATTTCTTGTAATTAGCTCAATTCTATTTTACCCATGACCAATGCTGACTTGTCATTTGCACATATTATTATTTTCAGTGAAAAAGGATTGGGAATTGGCAAGAAGACTTGGAAAGAAAGGGCAGCCCTATTAATTATACCAGTTAACTAATTGTTTATAACATATGTTACGTGGTAGTGACTCCTTATTGTTACTTCTTGAATAGATTTATGAGGTTAGAGGACATATTTATAAACTTTACAAAACTATATTTGTAAAAGTCACATGATTAAATGAAAAAAAAATCATATTTACATCATGCAAAATTTGTAGCTTAAGGATAATAACAATATATAACTTGAAACTTATAAGCATTGATGATAGTAATAATATAATGAAACTTGTACAAATGCTTACAAGTTTGGTGTTACATATTGCTAAGATGTTATTATGTCAGTATGTTGCTATTATGTGTAAAGAGATGTAATGTTTATTATGATTGAAAAATAAAGTAGAATTTACAAGTTTCAGGTTAAATATTGGTAATTATTTGTCAAGTAATCAATTTCCCATCCACTCACCAAATATACTGATAAGTGTGAATTGAGTATTAGTTTGTAAAGTAAGAAAATTAAGAAATGAGAATACACTCAAAATTTTTATACCAGTCAAACATGATATTGAAATTGTGAATACATAATATTTAAAGTACATGTAATGTTGAAAATTACTTCCAAACATAAAAATATAATTGTTTTATAGCATTGTGAAATGGTGTATGCATCTACAAGTATATACAAAGACCATTTCTAGCTATAAAACATAAAAATGGAGGCAATAAGTTTTTGTACACTCATATATACCAAATCAGCTTGAATGAGCAAGCCTTTGTTAAACACCTGAATGCCTTCTTGATGGGCTTCCTGTTATTACAGAAGCCAGTCTTTTTGCAGTCCATGTCACCTTCGATATGTTTCTAAGATGAACCACCATTGCCATTTTCTCATCCTCTGAAATCTCAAACATAAAACCTACCAAAAAGTAACAGGAAACTCGTTAAACCTCATGGCCCACAACCGGGTCTTACCCATGACCCTTGAGGACCCATTTGGTATAAGACAGAACATCGTGTACTGTGTTTGACGTGCATTGGATGGAGACTCAGACAATCTTTCTAGGGCTGTTTTCGATGACGAGGATAAGGAGGGCATTTATGTCTTTTGCACATACGAGAAATCAAGAGCGAGCCCATGTCCCACCTTTTTGGACGGGACAACAAATTGAAATTTTTTATTCTATTGACATCGGTCATAGTCTCAGTCAAATGCACGTCAAAAGCAGTACAAGCACAAGTTTGTTCTGTCATGCGTAACCAACAGGCCCCGTTGGTTACATAGGACAACTAAGGACGGTCTTGCACTGCGTTTGGTTTGCATGTGGCTGAGACTGTGACCGATGTCGATAGAATAAAAAAATTTCAATTTGTTGTCCAATCCAAAAAGGTGGGACACAGACTCGTTCTTGATTTCTCGTATGTGCAAAAGACGTAAATACCCTCCTCATCCTCGTCATCGAAAACAGCCCTAGAAAGATTGTCGAGTCTCGGTCTACTGCATGTCAAACACAGTATAACCTGTTCTGTCTTGTTTTGTCCCGCCCAAACAGGGTGAGACTGATGTCAATGAGACAAAAATTAAAAAGATACCTGAACTCTTGGAAAGAGCGAGTAATGAAAACGAAGCAAGAACTCTTTCTTCAATCGTATTATCACGATTCAACGAATCTATCAACTTCCGTATTAGGGTTGACAATGCGGCACTCTGAAGAACATCTCCATCACCAACCGTATGAACAAATTTACTCATCCAAGCAACTGTCACAAGGCTTGCACGTGCCAAACACGGGATCCCATAACCTATCGATTCCCCAATTGCCCTTATAAGCTTTTCGCCACCACTAATCCATAATGCCATTGCAGCTTTCCTTTGCCAATGATCTATCTCATCGTCTTCATTCTAAACCACATGAATTAATTAGGTTTAGGTCTAAGTTTTAGTCCAAATTAAATGGAAATTGAGAATTTGGATATTATTGTTTGTGATTACCAAATGTTTGGATCCTTGGACGATGAAGTATCTACCATGGAAGCCGCCCTCCAAGCTCTCATCATAACCAGCTTCTTTCAAGATCCAATTTTCAGCTTCTGGTGTGCCTGTGTAAGCATACCTGCCTCCTAATATCAACAAGGCTTTCGCTGTTTGTTCTTGAACATTTTCATTACATATTTGACAATCTAAAGCTTCGGTTATTGCATCTATGGCCTCCTCTCGATATACACTACTCTTCAGTGGATCTCCCTGCAATAAACTGCTATATAGGGGTGTTTCTTTTTGACTGAATGCAGAAAGAATGACTTAATAGAGAAAGTCAAAGAAAACGTTACCATAAAAAGATCAAGCTGAAGCATTATAGTAGCAATTAGAGGGCGTTTTTCTTGTGTAGCCTTTTGTAAAGAAACTAACAAGATTTGCATAGTGTTCAAGCAATCCAATCCCTTCAATAATTTGTTGAAAAGTTTCGTTCTTTGCTCAAATCTGTTGAATACAAGAAAAAAAATCATTAATCCTACTCTAAAAGTTCCCTGTAGTGAATGTTATGAATGTACCTATGGAGGCAGATTAACTCGACAAGCAAAGAGAACACAATCTCATTGCAAAATTTGCCATCGACCTCTTTACCACGAACCAAGAGTGCAAGAATGAGCTCCGGATTCAAATTATCCGCCAAATAATGGCGACACCTTCCATCGGCTTGAATACACCAATAAATCACAGAAACCGCTTTACACTTCTCAACATCATCTCCATTCGTCATTCTTCTCAGCAACAAACTCAACCCTCCAATCGCAATCACTTGTCTTCCATTCTCCAGATTCCGATCTTCATCAAACCCCGTAAGAAGCCGATCGAGAAAATAATACGCCGCGATTTGAGGACTACACCGAACGCTGAACAATTGCTGTGTTTGATCTCCGAATTCAAGCACTCGTAGCACCAACGGGATCCATTCGGTGGAAATCATCTGTTTCGCTTCAGGTTTCACGAAATGGAGCAAAATCGATGCTTTTAGGAACAGGCTACTGTTTCTCATGAGTTCAGTGAACCCTTCGAGACGTGGATCAAGGGTTAGGATGATCTTCCCGTTCGCAGGGTTTTTCGAAACGAGTTCGGTTAATAAGGAGATGACGAGTTCGAGGATTTCTTCGTTGGTAGATGCGAATAATACTTCGAGCATACCTTCGATTACTGATGGATGGGATAGTTGTTTTTCGATTAATTGATCGTCTAGCCATGATTTGGTTATGACACGAATCGCGGTTTCGCATTCGGGTAAATTTTCGGAGGTGGTGATTGAGGAAATGGCTCTGGTTAGATCAGATGATGAAGACGCGATTGAAGAAGATCTGGTGAATCGTGATTCTGTTTGTAAGGTTTGACATGGAAGAAATCGCGTGTAGTCTGGTTTGCTTGATGAACTTCGAAGATCGGAGAGTGTACTCTGCGGGTGATCAACAAAATTGATCAGTGGCTTTAACTATTTCTAGTATAAAAGTCAAAATTAAACAATTTCATAAAATGCTATTAAAAGCAATACATAATAAAAAAATTATTTATTTATTTGTTAAAATATTTTACTCTTATTTATTTCTATTATATCATTTTATTTGTAGTTTATTTCTTATTAAAGAAGATTTATATTCTGGAAATTTTATTTCTTTATTATATTGTGTATATATATTTTTAAATTATCCATTATAACAATAATTGGATATATTATTTTAAAATATAACCATAAATAGAAAGAGATTTATTAAATAAAAGAAATAATAAAAATTAAGTTGTTATTTTTGCATTTTACCCTTTAATATTTTTAATGTAAATTTCATCAACAAAACAAAAAAATTTATAGTTTATCTCTAAACCTTGCCCCTTTTGGCTTTTCCCATAAAAGGAAAAAAAATAGCAAAGTAATGTCATTGATTTGTTTATTATAGTATCCCATTTTTTTTATTTTTTATATTCTACTTTGAAAGATCTACCAATAATGATGTCATGAATATATAACTGTATAGATCTTTTCAAAATGTAATGTCTTAACTAAAAAAAAATGAAATCATTATAAAAATGAAAACTTTCTTGAAATTAGTCTTTTCCATAACAAATTTTGTGCACAGTTTAAATAGCAAAATGAGAAAGATTGATAAACATACTTGAACAATCTTTTGTTGGTTGGTATCATAATCATCTAAACAAAGTTCTTCTTCTTCTTCCTTTTGTTCCATGGCTCCATAATCAGACTCCATAGATGCTTGTTTCTCAATCGGAGCACCAAAAACAGCTCGATGTCTTCATGATCAAAGAACCCAAAACCACATTCAACATTTGCTTTATAAAAATATAAATTAAATCATTCTCATCAATTTTCAGAGGGTTTTAAGACTTACAGAAAGTTACCAAAGGATGAACTCCTTCTTCTTCGACTAGATGAAGAAGATAATAAACTGATTGAAGGCAAAGCCACAGAAGGAAGTGTAGCAGGAGGTTGACCACCTGTTTTAAGCCATTCTTTATAGTAGAGAGCAAACTGAATCGTACCCATATCCATATGATCTTCATAAATCTTGCTCAAATTGTTAATTTGTTCTTCTTGATCCTTCGAGCAATCATCAGAAAGGTTATCGATTTGTTTGTGGTACCAAATTTTGATATGGAGGAGATGTGGAAGAAAGAAATGCTCCCAAAGATCTGGTAGCAAGTGAGTTCTAGCTAATTGAGGCGAATCAACAAACACTTGGAGTGCATGTCTTGCAGAGATTCTATCGTTCTTCTCAAGCTTGTAAACGATTGATAAATAAAGCTGCGCACAAGCAGAGAGATGTGAATTTGGAGTTCCACATGTTGTGCCATGTCTCGATTCTTTCGAATTCAAAGCTGCAACAATCGTTAAAAACCCAATTGAATTCCTCAACGCTTTCATCTTCAATTCCTTAATCGTCCCTGGATTATCAATCAATTTCTCAATACTCTCGATCCCCAATTCCATATTAGCGAAAACCCCATTATCCGACAACCCATTGCTTCTCCTCACCAAACACGATTGACACTTGTTCCTCAACGAATCTCGGAAATCCTTGTCTTTCAAGTACTTACCAGCATACCCACTCAAAATCGAAATCACAGCTTTGGTAGCAACTTCATCAATGGCGGGTTCATCCGATCTTCTCGAAGCCGATGAAAGACGACCTTTGGATGAAACAACCGATGAGCTCTTCTTGTGCTTTGGAACGTCGATGCTCTTCCGGTCACGGCAGATGTAAATAGGCAAAGAAATGGAGTCATGATCAGGAGCTGCTACTGTTCTATTGAATCGGACCTTTTTGCGATTGAAATTATCACGTACGAATCCTTCTTTGGCTAGAAGCTCACTTAAAGAACCCATGTACCATAGATTAATAAATGAGGTTGATGGTTGATTCGTGAATGAGAAAGAAGATGAAGAAGAAGAGGAAGAAGAACAATGGCAGATGTCATAGGGGTCGGGGGTGGGAGTGGGGCAGAGGACAAGAAGGTGGCGGAGGTGTAAGGAGTGGTAGTGATTTCCCCAATAATTCTTGTTTTAACGGTTAGTGACTTAGTGCCTTACTGGTTCTTCAAAGATTTAATAAGTACATTCACATAGAAACATATAAAGAAAACCAAAAAAGTAGTCATTTTCTTGAAGTTTTTATATAAAAAAATATTCAAAGTTGAAAGAAAATTCCCACGATGACCACATATATGGCGGTGGCACGCTAAGACGGTCAAAACGGTGTCGTTTTGCAAATTTGCAGGGTGTTAGTGAAATGTGTACCCTTGCAAAATCAACCGTTATATAAGACAAATTTTCATTTTTTCCCCCTATTCTACAATGAAAATGCATTTTAAAATCTCTTTCAACTCTAATTTCACACTCCGCTGTAGGTTTAAATTTTTTGCTCTAGGTTCAGATTTTGGATCATGGAGGTAATATGATAAGTTATGTTGAACATATCAAGCCTCTTGTTAGGTTTTCAAACCGTCTAAACAAATCGATCATGGTAATGGAAACAAAACAAAATCATATGTGTTCATGCAACCTAAAAATTTAAGTTTTGTGCTATTACTGCTACCCTATGAAAACATAAAAAATGAAGAACTAGATACATCTCTTGCAACTAACGACTTTCGAGCTTGAGATCTTGTGCGTGCCACCTTGTTTGGATCAATCTGTCTCTTGGTTCACACCCAATGAACTCAAAAGAGCAAAATAAGATGAAGTGTGAGGAGGGTCAAATTCACAAACCGTGGGAGGGAGAGGAATTCGTCCACTGTAGAGGAAGGAAGAGAGTTGTCGAATTTGTCAAGCCAAAATGAAAAGAATAATGAGATCCCAAGGGCCCTATTTATAACCTTGGATAACTTCCTTGGATTTGTCCTTGTGACATCGCCTATTTTTCATAACCGAAAAAAACAATTTTCTTTACACTTTCAAAACCATATTTATTGTTTGCGGAAAATTCCAATACAATAAAACATTTTGTGGAAACTGTCCCGTTTAATTAAAATATCATGAGTGAAGATGTTATTTCAAAATACAATACCCTAAGGATGTCATAATCAATACAGTACATAAGTTACAGCGTAAAGACCTAACAATCGACTCTTAATCACTCAACATCCTAATCAAGTTCCGACAACTTTAATCCTGTTACATGTGATGCATATAGTTTGAGTGGGCCAGGTTTGGGAAAACCTGATGAGACACATAGGGTTTCCAATCCCATACTATTTTAGTGATAATAATTCATAATTAATAAATCTACAAAACCAACTATTACCAACAATATATCATTTAACATAGATATCCATAAGACATTCTACCACATCTCGTCGATTCTCACATATTGATCCTTGAGGTCTAACATGATGGATCACTGCAAGCAACAAGTAGATTTTCTGCTTCGGGGATTCCTTGGAAATGGAAATCAATAAAGGCAACCATAAGGGGAATAGAGTATAAACACCTATGGGAACGGATACCCGTTATGTTACATAATACGCATGTGGGTTATTAATCCACATTAACTACGTAATTCACGAGACTTGTCTAGATCACTAAAGTGTTGTCATCTTACTCTAACAGATAACCAAACATACCTAACCGGTTTCTTGATACATGCCCACCATTTCTAGTTGTCCAAAAAGAGGAGGAATACTAGTGTAGTACTCTGGTATGTAACCTGTACCCTGACACACATCAGTGTCATAGAACAGAGCTCTACTCTCCGTTCTAAGCTCACACTGTCACACTCCCAGCCGACGGTGGAAACACCGAGGGTGACATACAATACAAATCTCAGAAGATAGATTATCTTTAATTAATAATATCAATTACATTAACTAAACTGATACATATCTATCTTCATGTGGCCTGCCCTTCCTTACACTAAGCTTATCTTTATCCTAGGAGCACATGTGATTTTGAAAACGTCAACGTGATGTTGGTGAGTTCATAGGTTTATAAGTTTCGATAAAACTCTTTGAAAAAATTTAGGATTTTTGTTTATGAATATATTATTCTTTCATAAGTTCCTTATTTCTTAGGTTTCAAATTCGAAGTTTCTAAAAATCATATTTTCGTTTCCTGATTCTTATCCTTAGGATGTACTATCAATCCTAATTTTCTTTCTTTTAAATCTTTCTCTCTTTTAGGATATATTAAATATCCTAGCTTTTATAATTGTTATCGAATTCTTTTTAATCGGATCATCCAACTACTTGTAAGAGTCCCTCTAGGCAGTTTAAGTAAAGATTTTCCAAACAGTATTACCATGAGGCCCTATAATCGACGCTATGAACCGATATATGCCCCGCACGACGCTTCATCGGACGTCGAATAATATTATTTTTATATTTAAGAAAGTTATCCTGTAGAGATTATAGCTAGCAATCGTAGGTGGGGGTTTCAGCCCTATATAGATATACACATATCTTTGTGGCTCACACAAGATTAACGATTATAGGTTCGGGGTTCTCCGAATTTAATCAGGCTATATGATGAATAATAACAACTCACTAACACGTGTTTATTTAATCTTAAGTACGATTATAGTTTTATATTTTCTTTCTTTCATCTTTGTCTAATGAAATTTTTTCCCTAATTATCACTATATATATACGCTTTACCATGATATATATAAATATATATATATATATATATATATATATATATATATATATGATAATTATAATTAGTGAATACTTCATAAATAGTTTCGTGTGTGTGTGTGTGTATATATATATATATATATATATATATTATATACTCTTTTAACCATATATACAATAATTATGATTATTTTAATAACAGGATATTAGGGAAGAGTAACAACTAAGTATAATGCATATCCTTATATTCGGCCAACATTAGTTCTATGTACTAAGTTATCCTAGAAAATTGGCTAACGTAACATCTTGGTATAATCTTTGCCCAGTATAACGGATAGCATAACGATTAGGCATAATATCATTGCTTAAGTCTAGACAAAGTTTCTACCAACATATTATCCTATCGCTTCATGTTTATATATATATATATATATATATATATATATATATATATATATATATATATATATATATATATATATATATGTAGGGAGAAGTTCAATCGAGAACACCAAAAATGTTTAGAACGCGAGAACTATTGTAGACCAATCATTTTATAATGGCATAAATGGAATTTTACCATCTAATTAAATTATGATTTCCTAAATTTTAGTGATTATGATAACAATTACCCAAAATGTCTCATTTTTCAGATTCTATTCTTTTAATGAATTATAAAAATCGTGATTTAATGTCTTTATCTTAGAAAAGGTTTTTTGTTTCCTTTCATTTTTCATTTTTTTGTTTCATTTTTAGCAATCAAATATCAAGAGAATGAATAATTTATCGGTTTACCTCATTGATTTTTTTAATAAAAAAATTCTTCATAAATAATGATTTATACATTTCATTTATAAATGAATAAAATTATAAATTATAAGTTAATTAACTCAGTTGTATTTATGAATACACTTGTAATCGTAAATGAATAAAACTCGAGAAAAAAATTATAAAATCAACTAAAATGGTAGTCATATATAAATACATAAAAAAACATTTGTATTCATATAAGAATACAATTATAATAGTAAATGAATAAGTTACAATATTTTCTTTTGAAACGGTAACTAGTCCTACAATGACTGTCACAACTAGCATTTTTAGCTAGGAAATTCTGTTTTCATGTAAACATCAACTCTTGTAAACTTGTAATCTAAGTGGATATCATATACTATGCTCAATTAAAAACATCCATTTGAATCAAAACTCCTTAGTGAAGTCCAAAACCTAATTTAATACATCTCAGATACTCAATTGTGGCTTTGAAACCCTAATGTTTCGGTTCAACTCAGTATGGACCATGATCCTCTTATTGGGCCTAATGGGCCAGCAAGCTTTTCATTTGATTATTTTGGGCCAAGGAACCCCATTTGGGCTCTAATTGGACCCACATTCATCAAACCATAGCATTTGGGCCATGTTGGGCCTAAAATAACTCACTTTATTATCATGGGCCTAATGGGCCGTAAATGGGTTCTTAAACCCTAATGGGCCGTAAACTCTTCTCTCTTTATTGCTATTGGGCCCTAAACCCATCAAGGGGCCCAATGGGCAGAAACTTCCATATTAGACCCTATAACATGCGAATATATTCACTTATGGCTCAAACTCTTCTTTCTCTTTTCCTTTCCCTTCATTCTCGGCTATGCTAAAAAAAGAGTTAAGATGAGGAAAATTGTGAGGAAGACGCCTCATCATTGAATGGTGAATATCCATGCATAATACCCACCATACAACTAAGAAGTCTCATGCATCTAGGTAAGTCTCATCACCCTCTCTCCCCTATCTTTCTTATTCTCGGCCAAGGACCAAGAAAACCACCATCACCTTCATTTCTACTTCAAGCTTATCTCCAAACCTCTCATCTCCATCTGAATCCTCAAAAGAAAAATCATCCTATCTTCCCTAAAATCGTGTGGGTGTAAGGTGTGTTCAAAAGGTCTTTCCATCCAAGATCACTTCAAGCTTCACTCTTGTGGTAAGATCTTGTAAACTTAAGTTGGTTTACTTGATTTTTAGCTAAGTCACTCCTCATAAACACATGTTTTCATGATTCTTGCTTCCTAGAACTTCCTAAGTTCGAAATCCACTCAAGAAAGCTTCTAGGGCCGAGATCTCATCCATCCTTCATCCAAAAACCGAAATCTTCAAAGCAAAGTGAGTTCATACCCCCTATTTTCGGCGTTTACTATGTTTTGGGGGAGAATACAAGTTGTTTTGTGTAGATCTATGTGTGTATGCATGATTTTGTGTGTCTTTCATGATATATGTGTGATTATGTGTTATAAACTCCATGAACTTGAAGATCTACTAAAATGTGATGATATTTGTAGAACATAACACTCATTTCAACTTATTATGCAAATAAAAGGTTTAAAAATACATCAAAGTTACTTAAAACTAAGAAATTTGCATAAGAGGGCCAAAAATGACAAAATAACCAAAAATGAGGTATTTTTATGTAACTTACGGTTTTAAGGACCAAAAAGGGTGTATTTTGATAAATATAAATCTTTATGGTATTTGTGATCTTAAAAAGGGCTAGGAGTGTAAAAGTTCATAAATGGGCTTCTTTTGGGCTTTTACGAATTTTTGGGCCAAGTTTGTAAATTTTTGTACTTTTGTGGGCTTAAATGTCATTTTCAACAAAGTTGTGCCAAAAATATAAATTTTGATAAGAGGAGCGAAAAATGTGAATTTATTAAAACTTGGGCCAAAACGATGAATTTATTTATAAATGGGCCGAAAATGCACATTTTCATACAACCAAGCCAAAAATAATATTTTTGACAAAAGTGGGTTAAAAATGTTATTTCTACTTAAAATAGCCTCAAATGCAAATTTTGTCCTTAAAGAACCTAAACTGTCATTTTTACCAAAAATGTGCCACAATTGTAAATTTTCGGTTTTTAGGACCAAAAATGACCTTTTGCAAAAAGGTGAGCTTTTTATGTCACTTTGGTAAACAATATAGCTTAAACAACCAACGTAACAAACCACAGATCGATTTCGGTATTCACGTCCGTATTAGGCCTGGAAATAATATACATGTTAAATGGGCCTTAGTTGTCCTTTTACATGTATATTGGGCTAGGATATATATATTCTCATTCCTTTTGAGCCTCGAAATAATTTACATGCTTAGTGGGCCTTAGTTTTTCACTTACATGTTTACTGGGCATGGAATATACCTTATATGTCTTTCTTTTTTTCGCGTAAATTCGATTAACGATCTAGTGAGACGTGTCGATTGATACCTATTGAGTGTACAATCGTAGCCTGTAGTTATAACCAGAGTCTCCTGGAGGGAGAGCGGGAGTTTGTGTATAGATCTATACGGAGGTGACACCCCACACCTGAGTTGTTCGCTACAGTTAGACAAGGCCGGTCTAGGGTGACAAAAACCTTACATTATTCCGCCGGCGTCCGAAAAGTGCCATGACAGGCGAAATTGTCATTATCTAGTATGGTTATAGTGACTCACTTAGAGGAATTAACGTTATAAAATTTACGGGAAACCATCTTTTTTTGATAACACGGTAACATATTCGCGCTGGTACTCAACCACGGGTGTTGAGTTTCCAGCATTCTCATAAACGGACAACATCGGGTTGTCTGGGGTCATTCTCTTTATATTCTCACAAATAATAACACACATGCATTAATACAAGATCGGACACAAACATTTCAAACTGTTTTTCAGAAAATATCGGATTTTCTGGTATTTACAAAGCGATACAAAACATTTTACTCAAACATGCTTATGAACTCACCAACATTTGTATGTTGACCTTTTTAAATTAACTTGTATTCTCAGGAAACCGTTGAGCAGGTTGGTCAGCAAGATTACATGGATATTTTGTTATGTTTTGTTTTCATCATACTTTTGAATATTTTGGCATGTAATATTAAAATACAATATTTGATGTAAACCAAAGACAATTGTAATATTACATGTGTGATGATGATGATGATGTTATGTTTCAATTATATACTCTGTGATGATACTACAAGAATGAAGTCACCTAAGCCCCCGGACGTTTCCGCCGTCTGGTTCGGGGGTGTGACAGATTGGTATCAGAGCATTGTTTATAGTGAACTGGCATATCTAATCATACAAGATATGCAACTATAAATACAATGGGACTAAAACACTCTGAATAAAATACATACCTAGGTGTGCATAACTGTGACATCCCCTAATTTCTCGGCCAGAAAAGACCGATTTAATTTATGCTTTTTAAAATCAAGTCAGAGAAATCTTTATAAAAGATGTTGCGGAATTGGTCCCCAAAACAAAATATGATAAAAGTTTGTCAAAACCTTTCTTTAAGAAATATATAATTTCATTTCATATCGGCTTTATCTAAAATTTTCTTAATAGATATCGCCCACTAAAAGTTTCTTAATAGATATCGGCTTTATCTAAAATTTATTTTCGACGCTCATTTTTATTCTTAATTAATTAAACCCTAATAATTAAGCATAAAACACATAATTCACATAATATTCACATAATTCCTTTTCATTTCTTTAAAATGAGTTACAAAGGTTAACCTAGACTATAATGTCAATATTAATGCCTAGCCTAGAAACATGGGCATTACAATTCTCTCCCCCTTAGGATGATTCCGTCCCCGGAATCATACATCAGCAAACAAATGCGGGTAGCGACTTATCATGTCACTCTCCGTTTCCCAAGTGAGATTTGGCCCATTCGTATGTTTCCAACGCACAAGCACTAAATCGACCATCTTGCGTCGCAACTTCTTAGTCTTACGGTCAACGATTGCCTCAGGTTCTTCGATCAACCTCTTGTTCTCATCCAACCTTAACTCAGAAATCGGAATTATGTCGGGCACCTCTCCCGTGAACTTTCTCAAATAGCACACATGAAAGGTATTATGAATACCCTCCAGTTCTTCCGGTAATTCTAGCTTGTAAGCTTGATTCCCGATCCTCTGAAGAACTTTAAATGGTCCAATAAACCTTGGACTCAACTTTCCCCTTTTACCAAATCTTATAAGTCCCTTCCACGGTGAGACTTTAAGTAAAACCGAATCTCCAACTTCGAAGGATATCAGTTGTCTTTTCTTGTCAGCATAACTCTTTTGTCGATCTTGAGTAGCTAACATCCTTTCCCTTATCACTTTCAACTTTTCAGCAGTCTGATGGACTATTTCAGGTCCCATAAATTGCTTTTCCCCAGCTTCCAGCCAGCATGATGGCGTTCGACACTTTTCCCCATACAAAGCGTGATAAGGTGCCATCTTGATGCTTGAGTGGAAACTATTATTATAGGAAAATTCTACTAGAGGTAAGTGTTCATCCCAATTACCTTGGAATTCTAGGGTACATGCTCTCAGCATATCCTCCAATGTTTGAATCGTTCGTTCGCTTTGGGCATCGGTTTGAGGATGGTAAGCTGTACTCAAACACAACTTGGTACCCAATTCCTCTTGTAGACTTCTCCAAAACCTTGAGGTAAAACGGCTGTCACGATCGGATACAATCGTTAACGGAACACCGTGAAGCCTCACAATTTCCTTCACGTAAGAATTCGCAAGTTTATCCATAGACCATTTCTCGTTAGCGGCTATGAAATGCGCACTCTTAGTGAAGCGATCAACGACCACCCAAATCATGTCGTGACCGTTCCTTGTTCTGGGCAGTTTAGTCACAAAATCCATTGTAATGTCCTCCCATTTACCCATGGGTACAGGTAAAGGTTCTAAACTCCCATACGGTTTCTGATGTTGTGCCTTAACCCTAGCACATGTAACACACTCGACCACATACTTAGCAACATCGAGCTTCATCATCGGCCACCAGTAATAGGGTTTTAGATCCCTATACATTTTCGTACTGCCGGGATGAATCGAGTACATGGTTTTGTGAGCTTCTTCCAAGACCTCTTACTCCTCCCGTCTTAGGTACCCAAATCCTATCTTTGAATGCCTTCAATCCCTGACCATTTGTATCAAACACCAACGTTCTTCCCAAACGTTCCTCCTTTCGGTCATTCTTTTCTAAAGCTTCCTCCTGAGCTTTCTTTATACTTTCCACAATTTTCGAGACGACTTCAATTCTCAACGCTCTTGGCCTTCTCTTTTCAAGATTTACCTTCCGACTGAGAGCATCAGCAACAACATTTGCTTTACCAGGGTGGTAAAGTATCTCACAGTCGTAGTCCTTGAGTAGTTCCAGCCAGCGCCGTTGTCTCATGTTCAATTCCTTCTGATTAAAGAGATATTGAAGACTCTTATGATCAGTGAAAAGTTTACACTTAGTACCATAAAGATAATGTCTCCATATCTTTAAGGCGAACACTACCGCTGCCAACTCCAGATCATGAGTGGGGTAGTTCTTTTCATGCTCTTTCAATTGCCTTGATGCATAAGCTATCACTTTATCCCTTTGGGTCAGAACACATCCTAACCCAACTCCAGAGGCATCACTATAGACTGCGAAGTCATCAACTCCTTCAGGTAACGAAAGAATCGGTGCTTCACACAGTCTCTTCTTTAACTTTTCAAAAGCTTCCTTATGCTTTTCATTCCAAGCATAAGTAGCTCCTTTGTGAGTCAAAGCTGTTAATGGAGTAGCGATCGAAGAAAAGCCTTGGATAAATCGGCTATAATATCCGGCTAATCCTAAAAAGCTTCGAATCTCCGTAGGACTTTTTGGTTGTTCCCACTTCATTACAGCTTCAATCTTTGCTGGGTCAACCATTATTCCTTCTTGATTAACCACATGACCTAAAAATTGGACTTCTTGAATCCAAAATTCACATTTGGAGAACTTCGCATACAGCTTCTCCTTTTTCAGAACTTCTAGCACTTCACGCAGATGCTTGTCATGCTCCTGCTTGCTTTTCGAATAGATCAAGATATCGTCTATGAATACTATCACGGATTTATCAAGGTATGGTTTACAAACCCTGTTCATCAAATCCATGAAAGCTGCTGGGGCATTGGTTAATCCGAACGACATAACCAAAAATTCATAGTGTCTATATCTTGTTCTGAACGCAGTCTTTTCGATATCCTGCTCCCTCACCTTTAGTTGATGGTATCCTGACCTAAGATCGATCTTCGAGAAATAGCTCGAACCTTGCAACTGGTCGAACAGGTCATCGATCCTCGACAACGGATACTTGTTCTTTATTGTCGCTTTATTCAGCTCTCTGTAATCGATGCACATTCTCATGCTACCGTCTTTCTTCTTTACAAATAACACAGGGGCTCCCCAGGGTGATGAACTAGGTCGAATGAAACCTTTGTCCAATAACTCCTGAAGTTGTGTCATAAGTTCTTTTATCTCGGTTGGTGCTAATGGATACGGTGCTTTGGCTATCGACGTCGTTCATGGTAACAAGTCGATACGAAATTCCACTTGTCGATCAGGGGGCAATCCGGGAAGATCTTCGGGAAAGACTTCCGGATATTCACACACCACCGTAATATTCTGCACCTCCTTCTTTTCCTTCTTAGCATCAATCACGAACGCTAAATATGATGTACACCCCTTGGCCAAACACTTTCTGGCTTTCATTAGGGAAATGATTCCAGAATTTACTCTGCGTTTGTCTCCATACACCATAGACGACTCTTTACCTGGCGGGTTTACTTTTACTATTTTTTGCCTACACAATATTTCGGCATCATTGGCGCTAAGCCAATCCATTCCTAAAACTATGTCGAAACCATTTAACTCGATAGGCAATAATTCCTCGTGGAACTTATTCCCATTCAAGTCAATGATGATGTTTTTCATACGATGGCTAACAGGTACAAACTTGCCACTAGCAATTTCGACTAATAAAGCATTAACTAGTCTATCAACAGGCAAAGCTAGTTTTCTACCAAATTCATGTGAAATAAAGGAGTAATTGGCTCCAGAATCAAACAAAATTTGGGCAGGAAATTCGTTTACAAGAAAGGTACCTGAAGCGACATCGACTTCTTCTTTTGCAGCTTCAAGTGTCATCTGAAAGGCTCTCGCCTTCGGCTTTGGTGGAAGATTGGGCTTTGCTGCATCCTTCCTCTTTGGACAGTCTTTAAAAACATGCCCTTCTTCACGGCACTCAAAACATACCCTCTTGTCGGATGGACACACGTTGGCATAATGCCCAGTCTTTCCACATTTGTAGCAAGTCACCCCCTCGCTACATTTCCCAGAGTGCTTTTTCTTGCACTTCTCACACCATTTCACTTCACCTCCTCCTCCTCCAAACTTCTTAGACTTAGAAAATTTTCTTTTCTTGTTGGAACCTGAAGTTCCTTCAAATTTTCTCTTTTCACCAACTTCTGCCCTCTCTAGACCCTTCTCTTTGATCTGAACCTCAACATTCTTAGCAGCCCAGATGGCGGCTTTCAAAGTGGTTGCTTGTTTAACCATCGGACCAAAGTCCGCTGGTAATCCGAGGGCAAACTTGTTAACCTTAGAGAGTTCAGTTGGAACTAGGTAAGGAACAAGTTTCATCTTTTCCGTAAAACTAGCAGCGTATTCAGTAACGCTCATCTTTCCCTTTTTCAAATTCTGGAACTCATTATTAATTTCCAGAAGATCCTGCTCAGAGCAGTATTGCAATTTCAATTGCACCACAAAGTCTTCCCAAGACATCTTACTAGCTTTTCCCTTGGGCATCGAATCAGCTAGTAACTTCCACCAGCTCAGTACACCAGATTTTAACAGAGGAATTGCAAGTGCGGTCTTTTGTTTGTTGCTGCACTCACAGCTTTCAAACATCGTCTCCATTTCGGAGATCCAATTCATGACTTCCACCGGTGTCGGACTCCCAGATAGACACGGTGGTTTAGATGCCATGAAATCTTTGTATTTGCACCCGCGTCCATCAACTCCTCCATCCTGGTTGTTTTGTCTAACTATCGGTGGGTTGGCTTGACCAAGAGTCCCACTGTAGTTCCCTCCTACTGATTGCCCTTCATTCAATTCGGGCAGTTCAACAGGTATCGTAGTT
Source organism: Lactuca virosa (assembly GCF_052849685.1). NCBI lineage: Eukaryota > Viridiplantae > Streptophyta > Magnoliopsida > Asterales > Asteraceae > Lactuca > Lactuca virosa. The sequence goes on along the minus strand of NC_136430.1, from coordinate 120,124,018 downwards.
TCTTCCCTATTCTGTTGTAGTAATCGCCTGGTCTCCTCCATTTGGCGATCTAACATCATCTGCATCATTTCTTGTACCCCAGCCATCGTCATTGGCTCAGGTGCAGCTCCTACAACAGGTACTTTGTGACATCCCCAAAATCACGGCCAGAAAATACCGTTTTAATTTATGCTTTTAAAATAATTTCAGAGTAAATCCATCGATTTAAAAGAGCTGCGGAATTTCTTCCCAAAACAAAATATGATAAAATAAAGTTTATCAAAGCATTTCATCAAGAGATGCATTTTCATTATATAACAATATTCGGGATGTCATGTTCCGATAAACAGACCAAAAGCATAAACAACAAAAGATAGACCATACAACAGTTACATATAACAACTGGTCTAATACCAAAAGATCTTGATAAGTCATCCAACTTATGCTCTCGCGCCACTACCTGTAATACAACAAAACTGAGTGGGTCAGGCTTGGGAGCCTGGTGAGCATATAGGGTTTTCAACCCACAGTAAATAATTATATTTAATTTCACCAACCAACAATAACCCGATTACCCATTCCCGTTATCCTCACTTTACGTCCCTAAAACAACATCTATTACCAGTGACCTAATCTAGGATTTTCATCGAGACGGGCATTACTGCAAGGGGTTTCCTCAACAATAGATGTCCTAAAGGAAACCATGAGGGGGATAGAGTACACCGGTGAACTCATCGTTCACAACACCTACAGGTTATGAGCCTGCTAGCGTTCCACGGGACTGTCTAGAAAGAGTCCGTGGTCGTCATCCATACTCCGCTAGATGACTAGATCAACAACAACAACAACATCGAGGCCTCTCATCTATTTATCACACATCAACTATCTACCCATGTTCTACCCAACATATTAGTAGATAAAAATATATATTTTTATACATAGTTTAAAACCTGTATAGCATTCTCATTCAATACATATTCCAAACAACAGATGAGACACATACACATAACACGTATTTCATAGAGAATAAATCATATCTATGAGATAGAAGAAAGTGAATATACATTCACACATATAAACATATACACATAACACGTATTTTGTATCAAATACTTCAAATTATGTGTTAGAAGAAAGTAACTACACACTCACTTGATCAGAAGATAATCGGACAGCACTACGGCTTGTAGAAGTATTCTTCGGTGAAACCGGGAGATCTTCACGCACCGGGCTTCTCGCGGGCAGGGCTTCGGCTCGGAAACTCTTTTCTTTTCGGGATCTTCGGTGCTTCGGGACTCGCTTCGGGTCTCGGGATGATACCGGGGCTTCGGGGGGTTAAAATAGGGCTTAGAGAGGGTATCGGGAGTGAGAGAGTAAGAGAGGAGCAACCAAAATCGGCTGACCCTTGAATTCTATTTATAGGGCCATTTTTCAAATCTCACTTCGTGAATTTTAAGTTCTCACGTCGTGAACTTAGTCGTCACTGCATGCGTCATCACAGGTTGCGCCTGTCAGGCTCCAGAAGGTCAAATCACTGAGTTCACGTCGTGAACACTGTATTCACGTCGTGAACTCTGACACAGTATCGGGGTTCGCACCCCGAACTTCAGAAATTCATAACTTTCGCATACGGGCTCCGTTTTTTACGTTCTTTATATCTACGCGTAGGTGAGAATATGCTCTACAACTCTCATTTAGACTCCGTCGGCTAATTTTGACTTTATTTTTATTATATTATTATTATATTATTTTTAGTCGGCCGGGACAGGAAAACTCCGTTATAAATTCATAACTCCTTCATCTGAAGTCCGTTTTCGTCTGTCTTTTCACCGTTGGACTACTATCGACGAGATATTCAATTCTCGTTTAGATTGTTTCGGCTAAATATCGCTCGATATCATATTCGAACTTCGGGTTGTACACTGCTAAGCTGAAACTTAGAAAAATCATAACTTCCTCATACGAAGTCAGATATAGACGTTCTTTTTATGCACGCTCTCGGTTTAACTTATTCTACGACTTTTGTTTAGATGACTAAGGCTAGATCTCACTCTATCTTAAATTCATATTTTACGTCATTCAGCGTCGTGTCGGTTCTGTCGTGAAACTTCGACAGGTCATAACTTCTTCGTTATAACTCGGATTTCGGCATTCTTTATATATTCGGAAACCTCGTCACGACCAATACGTCTTCATGTATCGATATTGGGTTTATCTTTCATTTCATTTTGACGCTTATTTTTATCCTTAATTCATTTAAGTCACACAATTAAGCACAAAACACATAATACTCAAATAATACATCTTTATTATTTCAAGACGGGTTACAAAGGTTAACCTAGACTATCACATCATCATTAATGACGAGCCCAGAAACACAGACGTTACAGTTCTCTCCACCTTAGAATGATTCCGTCCCCGGAATCACACATCAACAAACAAATACGGATAACGACTCATCATGTCACTCTCCGTCTCCCATGTGAGATTCGGCCCATTCGTGTGTTTCCAACGGACAAGTACTAATTCGACCATCTTGCGTCGTAACTTCTTAGTCTTTCGGTCAACGATTGCCTCTGGTTCTTCAATCAACCTTTTGTTCTCATCAATTCTTAATTCAGAAATTGGAATTATGTCGGGAACTTCTCCTGTGAACTTCCTCAAATAACACACATGGAAAGTGTTATGAATTCCATTCAGTTTTTCTGGCAATTCCAGCTTGTAAGCTTGGTTCCCAATCCTCTGAAGAACTTTAAACGGTCCAATAAACCTTGGATTTAACTTTCCCCTTTTACCAAATCTTATAAGTCCCTTCCACGGCGAGACTTTAAGTAAAACCGAATCTCCAACTTCAAAAGTCATCGGTCTTCGCTTTTTGTCAGCATAGCTCTTTTGACGATCCTGAGCTGCTAACATTCTCTCCCTAATTATTTTCAACTTTTCAGCAGTTTGATGGACTATCTCCGGTCCCATAAACTGCTTTTCCCTAGCCTCAAGCCAACAAGACGGCGTACGCCACTTCTGTCCGTACAAATCTTGATAAGGTGCCATCTTTATGCTCGAGTGGAAACTATTATTGTAGGAAAATTCTACCAAAGGTAAATGTTCATCCCAATTACCTTGGAATTCCAGGGTACATGCTCTCAGCATATCCAAGTGTTTGTATCGTTCTTTCGCTCTGACCATCAGTCTGTGGATGGTAAGCTGTACTCAAACACAACTTGGTACCCAATTCCTCTTGTAGACTTCTCCAAAATCGTGAGGTGAAACGGCTGTCACGATCTGACACAATCGTTAACAGAACACCGTGAAGCCTCACAATTTCCTTCACGTAAGAATTCGCAAGCTTATCCATAGACCATTTCTCATTGGCCGCTATGAAATGCGCACTCTTAGTGAAGCGATCAACGACTACCCAAATCATGTCGTGACCGTTCTTTGTTCTGGGCAGTTTAGTGACAAAATCCATAGCAATGTCCTCCCATTTGCCCATAGGCACAGGCAAAGGTTCTAAACTCCCATATGGTTTCTGATGTTGTGCCTTGACTCTCGCACAGGTCACACACTCCGCCACATACTTCGTAATGTCGAGCTTCATCGTCGGCCACCAGTAATAGGGTTTCAGGTCCCTATACATTTTAGTGCAACCGGGATGAATCGAGTACATGGTTTTGTGAGCTTCTTCCATCAGAAGATCTCTTATTCCTCCTGACTTAGGTACCCAAATACAATCTTGGAATACCTTCATTCCATGACCGTTTGTACCGAACACTAATGTTTTGCCCAAACGTTCCTCCTTTCGGTCATTCTTTTCAGAAGCTTCTTCTTGAGCTTTCTTTATACTCTCCATAATTGTCGAGACAACTTCTATTCTCAAGGCTCTTGGCCTTTTTCTTTCAAGATTGACTTTCCGACTGAGAGCATCAGCAACAACATTGGCTTTACCGGGGTGGTAAAGTATTTCACAGTCGTAGTCCTTAAGTAATTCTAGCCAGCGTCTTTGCCTCATATTCAATTCTTTCTGATTAAAGAGATATTGGAGACTCTTATGATCAGTGAAAAGTTTGCACTTCGAGCCATAGAGGTAATGCCACCATATTTTTAGAGCAAATACTACCGCTTCCAACTCCAAGTCATGAGTGGGGTAGTTCTTTTCATGCTCTTTCAGCTGTCGAGACGCATATGCTATCACCTTTTCTCTTTGGGTCAAAACACAACCCAACCCAACACCAGACGCATCGCTATAGACATCGAAGTCTTCAACTCCATCGGGTAGAGAAAGAATCGGTGCTTCACATAGCTTCTTCTTTAGCAACTCGAATGCCTCTTTGTGTTTATCACTCCAAGCATAAGTAGCTCCTTTGTGAGTCAAAGCTGTTAATGGAGTAGCGATCGAAGAAAAGCCTTGGATAAACCTTCGGTAATATCTGGCTAATCCCAAAAAGCTTCGGACCTCCGTGGGACTTTTCGGTTGTTCCCACTTCATCACAGCTTCAATCTTTGCTGGATCAACCATTATCCCTTCTTGGTTGACCACGTGACCCAAGAATTGGACTTCTCGAATCCAAAAATCACATTTGGAGAACTTAGCATACAACTTCTCCTTCTTCAAGACTTCCAACACTTCTCGCAAGTGTCTGCCATGCTCGTCTTGGCTTTTCGAATAAATCAGAATGTCATCTATGAACACTATCACAAATTTATCAAGGAACGGATTGCAAACCCTGTTCATTAAATCCATGAATGCTGCTGGAGCATTGGTTAGTCCAAACGACATAACCAAAAACTCGTAGTGTCCATATCGTGTTCTGAATGCAGTCTTCTCGATATCCTGCTCTCTTACTTTCAGCTGATGATATCCTGACCTTAGGTCGATCTTTGAAAAATAACTTGAACCTTGTAGTTGATCAAACAGGTCATCAATCCTTGGCAACGGATATCTATTCTTTATTGTTGCCTTGTTCAGCTCTCTGTAATCAATGCACATTCTCATACTCCCGTCCTTTTTCTTTACGAATAACACTGGAGCTCCCCAGGGTGATGAACTAGGTCTAATGAAACCTTTGTCCAATAACTCCTGAAGTTGCATCATCAGCTCCTTCATCTCCGTTGGTGCTAATCGGTAAGGTGCCTTTGCTATTGGTGTCGTCCCTGGTAACAAGTCTATTCTAAACTCCACTTGTCTATCAGGCGGTAATCCGGGAAGATCTTCGGGAAATACTTCCGGATAATCACACACGACAGGAATGCTCTGCATCTCCTTTTTCTCCTTCTTAGCATCGATCACGAATGCCAAATATGATGTACATACTTTGGCCAAACAATTTATGGCTTTCATTAGTGAAATGATTCCAGAATTTACTCTGCGTTTGTCCCCATACACCATAAATGACTCTTTTCCTGGCGGGTTTACTTGTACTATCTTCTTCTTGCATAAAATCTCGGCATCGTTGGCGCTAAGCCAATCCATTCCCAACACGATGTCGAAACCGTTAAGTTCGATAGGCAATAAATCCTCGTGAAACTTATTCCCATTCAAATCAATTAAGATGTTTTTCATACGATGGCTAACAGGTACAAACTTGCCACTAGCAACTTCGACTAATAAAGCATTATCTAGTCTATCGACAGGCAAAGCTAGTTTTCTACCAAATTCATGCGAAATAAAGGAGTAGTTGGCTCCAGAATCAAATAAAATTTGGGCAGACAATTCGTTTACGAGAAAGGTACCTGAAGCGACATTAGCTTCTTCTTTAGCAGCTTCCAGTGTCATCTGGAAGGCTCTCGCCTTCGGCCTCTTGCTGCCTCCTTCTTTTTCGGACAATCCCTCGAGATGTGCCCCTCCTCACCACACCCGTAGCACACTTTCTTGGTAAGGGTGCATTCGTTGGCATAGTGCCCTGGCTTTCCACATTTGAAGCATGTGGTTTCCCCGCCACATTTCCCAAGATGCTTCTTCTTGCATTTGTCGCACCATTTCGCTTCGCCTCCTCCACCTCCTCTCGAACCAGATTTCGAGAATTTATTTTTCTTGTTGGACCCTGAAGGCCCATCAAACTTCCTCTTCTCACCAATCTCTGATCTCTCCAGACCCTTCTCCCTGATCTGAGTCTCAACATTCTTAGCAGCCCAGACGGCGGCTTTCAAAGTTGTGGCTTGCTTAACCATTGGACCATAGTCCGCTGGTAATCCGAGGGCAAACTTATTGACATTTGAGAGTTCTGTTGGAACTAGGTATGGAATAAGCTTCATCTTTTCTGTGAAACTTGCAGCGTATTCAGTAACGCTCATTTTTCCCTTCTTCAAATTCTGAAACTCATTATTGATTTCCAGAAGGTCCTGCTCGGAGTAGTATTGCAATTTGAGTTGCACCACAAAGTCTTCCCAAGACATTTTGCTCGCTTCTCCCTTGGGCGTAGAGTCAGCTAACAGCTTCCACCAACTCAACACGCCAGATTTTAACAAAGGGATCGCAAGAGCGGTCTTCTGCCTGTTGCTGCATTTGCAACTTTCAAACATTGTCTCCATTTCGGAGATCCAATCCATAATTTGCACCGGCGTCGGGCTTCCGGATAGACACGGTGGCTTAGATGCCATAAAATCCTTGTATTTACATCCTCTTCCATCATTTCCTCCATCACGATTGTTTTGTCTAACAATCGGTGGGTCGGCTTGACCAACATTCCCACTGAAGTTTCCTCCTTCCGACGGACCACCATTCACTTCGGGCTCTTCAACTTGAATTGAAGGTTCTTCACGATTTTGTTGAAGCAGACGTCTAGTTTCTTCCATCTGATGATCCAACATCGTCTGAATCATCAATTGTACACCAGCCATTGTTATTGGCTCAGGTGCAGCAGCTACAACATGTATTTGCTCGATTACAGGTGGTCGATTCCTGTTTTCGTTCGCATTTCCAACTCCGCTTCTTGTTCTTGCCATTATTGATCTATACACCGAATAAGGTGAATTTAGGTCCTTAATTTCGATAGAAAATCAAATCATCCTTATCACTCCGAAACGTTTACATGCTAGTTCTAATACCGTAGTCCTACGCTTAGAACCCTAAACACATAAGGTTTCCAGATCCGGTTGGCAACAAACCATAGATCCGAACAAATAATATCATATATGGCAAACATATAACATTTAGCACATAAAAGCATTTTAGGCAACTTTCCTAAAATAAACTAGTGCTCGTGTCTAAAATATAACAGACACTATCTCAAAATCTTCACTTAGCATTCTAAGTTTAAGTCTAGAAATCCTACAAATTCCTAGTTCGCTTAAACTAATGCTCTGATACCAACTGTGACATCCCCAAAATCACGGCCATAAAAGACCGTTTTAATTTATGCTTTTAAAATAGTTTCAAAGTAAATCCATTGATTTAAAAGAGCTGTGGAATTTGTTCCCAAAACAAAATATGATAAAATAAAGTTTATCAAAGCATTTCATCAAGAGATGGATTTTCATTATATAACAATATTCGGGATGTCATGTTCCGATAAACAGACCAAAAGCATAAACTACAAAAGATAGACCATACAACACTTACATATAACAACTGGTCTAATATCAAAAGATCTTGATAAGTCATCCAACTTATGCTCTCACGCCACTACCTGTAATACAACAAAACTGAGTGGGTCAGGCTTGGGAGCCTGGTGAGCATATAGGGTTTTCAACCCACAGTAAATAATTATATTTAATTTCACCAACCAACAATAACCCGATTACCCATTCCCGTTATCCTCACTTTACGTCCCTAAAACAACATCTATTACCAGGGACCTAATCTAGGATTTTCATCGAGACGGACATTACTGCAAGGGGTTTCCTCAACAATAGATGTCCTAAAGGAAACCATGAGGGGGATAGAGTACACCGGTGAACACATCGTTCACAACACCTACAGGTTATGAGCCTGCTAGCGTTCCACGGGACTGTCTAGAAAGAGTTCGTGGTCGTCATCCATACTCCGCTAGATGACTAGATCAACAACAACAACATCGAGGTCTCTCATCTGTTTATCACACATCAACTATCTACCCATGTTCTACCCAACATATTAGTAGATAAAAAAATATATTTTTATACATAGTTTAAAACCTGTATAGCATTCTCATTCAATACATATTCCAAACAACAGATGAGACACATACACATACACGTATTTCATAGAGAATAAATCATATCTATGAGATAGAAGAAAGTGAATATACATTCACACATGTAAACATATACATATAACACGTATTTAGTATCAAATACTTCAAATTATGTGTTAGACGAAAGTAACTACACACTCACTTGATCAGAAGATGATCGGACAGCACTACGGCTTGTAGAAGTATTCTTCGGTGAAACCGGGAGATCTTCACGCACCGGGCTTCTCGCGGGCAGGGCTTAGGCTCGGAAACTCTTTTCTTTTCGGGATCTTCGGTGCTTCGGGACTCGCTTCGGGTCACGGGATGATATCGGGGATTCGGGGGGTTAAAATAGGGCTTAGAGAGGGTATCGGGAGTGAGAGAGTAAGAGAGGAGCAACCAAAATCGGCTGACCCTTGAATTCTATTTATAGGGCCATTTTTCAAATCTCACTTCGTGAATTTTAAGTTCTCACGTCGTGAACTTAGTTGTCACTGCATGCGTCATCAAAGGTTGCGTCTGTCAGGCTCCAGAAGGTCAAATCACTGAGTTCACGTCGTGAACACTGTATTCACGTCGTGAACTCTGACACAGTATTGGGGTTCGCACCCCGAACTTCAGAAACTCATAACTTTCGCATACGGGCTCCGTTTTCAACGTTCTTTATATCGACGCGTAGGTGAGACTATGCTCTACAACTCTCGTTTAGACTCCGTCGGCTAATTTTGACTTTATTTTTATTATTATTATTATTATATTATTTTTAGTAGGTCGGGACAGGAAAACTCCGTTATAAATTCATAACTCCTTCATCTGAAGTCCGTTTTCGTCTATCTTTTCACCGTTGGACTACTATCGACGAGATATTCAATTCTCGTTTAGATTGTTTCGGCTAAATATCGCTCGATATCATATTCGAACTTCAAGCTGTACACTGCTAAGCTGAAACTTAGAAAAATCATAACTTCCTCATACGAAGTCAGATATAGACGTTCTTTTTATGCACGCTCTCGGTTTAACGTATTCTACGACTTTCGTTTAGATGACTAAGGCTAGATCTTGCTCTATCTTAAATTCATATTTTACGTCATTCAGCGTCGTGCCGGTTCTGTCGTGAAACTTCGACAGGTCATAACTTCTTCGTTATAACTCGGATTTCGGCATTCTTTATATATTCGGAAACCTCGTCACGACCACTACGTCTTCATGTATCGATATTGGGTTTATCTAACATTTCATTTTGACGCTTATTTTTATCCTTAATTCATTTAAGTCACACAATTAAGCACAAAACACATAATACTCAAATAATACATCTTTATTATTTCAAGACGGGTTACAAAGGTTAACCTAGACTATCACATCATCATTAATGACGAGCCCAGAAACACAGGCGTTACATACTTGCTCAACTACTTGAGGTTGAGGTTGTTGATCCCTGTTTCCGTTTGCGTTTGTAACTCCACTGCGAGTTCTTGCCATTACAATCTATATACCGAATAAGGCGAATTTAGGTCTATATCCTCGATAGGTATTTAAATTCCCTTAACACTCCGAAACGTTTACATGTTAGTTCTAATCTCGTAATCATACGCTTTGAATCCTACACACATAAGGTTTCCAGATCCGGTCGGCAACAGACCATAGATCCGAACAAATAATGGCACATATGGCAAACACATATCATTTAGCACATAAGGGTATTTTAGGCATCTTTCCTAAAATAAACTAGTGCTCGTGTCTAAAATATGGTAGACACTCATCTCACAATCATCACTTAGCATTCTAAGTTTAAGTCTAGAAATCCTACATTTTCTTAGTTCACTTAAACTAATGCTCTGATACCAAATGTGACATCCCCTAATTTCTCGGCCAGAAAAAACTGATTTAATTTATGCTTTTTAAAATCAAGTCAGAGAAATCTTTATAAAAGATGTTGCGGAATTGGTCCCCAAAACAAAATATGATAAAAGTTTGTCAAAACCTTTCTTTAAGAAATATATAATTTCATTTCATATCAAAACTTCGGGATGTCATGTACCGATACAGACCAAAAGCATAAACAATACATTATAAGCCTTTCAACAGTTATATACAACTACTGGCCTATAATCCAAAAAATCTCACGTCATCCTCCGACTATGCTCGGGGTCCACTACTTGTAACATAAAAAGCTGAGTGGGTCAGGCTTGGGAGCCTGGTGAGCATATAGGGTTTTCAACCCACAATAATAATAAACTTATTAAGTTCACCAATCAACAATAACTCTGATTACCCGTTCCCGTTATCCTCACTTTACGTCCCTAAACACTTATCACAAGGGACCTAGCCTAAAGAATATCATCGGGATGGACACTACTGCTAAGGGGTTTCCTCAGCCATACATGTCCTAAAGGCAACCATGAGGGGGGGTTGGAGTACAGCGAATGAACGCCCAAGTTCATTAACACCTACAGGTTGCGGGCCTGCTAGTGTTTCCACTGGGCTGTCTAGAAAAGTCTGTGGTCGTCATCCAAACTCCGCTAGATGACTGAATCACAATCACATCGAGGCCTCTCATCACTTTATTTCATCACACACCAACTATCTACCCATGTTTTACCCAACATATTTGTAGATAAAAATACTTATACAGTTTAAAACTTGTATAAAACATCAACTCAACAGTCACCTCAAATAAACAATTAATATATTTACACATAGCACGTATTTTAAGGTAAATACTTTATATCTATGTGTAAAGTGAAAGTGACTATACACTCACTTGATTTGATGATAATCGGGCAGCAATTCGTTTCCTAAAACGTTCGTTTCTAATAAAACCGGGAGTTTTATTCAGAAACCGGGCTCTGCGAGGGTCGGGCTTCGAAACCAAAAAGATAAATTTTCCGGGCTTCTCGGGCTCTTCGTGGCGTATTCCGGGGGTTATAATCGATACCGGGGCTTTGGGGGATGTTAAGATGAAGAAAATATGGAAAAAGGGGCTAAAAGTGACAAAACTCCAAAAGTAACCGAGAAGGCTCACAAGCCCTCTATTTATAGGAGTCCGAAGTCGGTTAAGGAGGGTGGGGTCAGCAGGCGAGGGTGCGCAGATGGCTGCACATGGGCTGCGCGTGCGAAAGCTCGGTGTCGGCCTCTGATTGGACTGCGGCCTAGGGTCCGAGATAGGGGCTTCGTGGCTTCTTCTACGAGACTCGGACACGAGGAATGGGACACGCGTCGGACAGCCATTGGACCACTTCAGATTTGCTCAGCAGCTCGGATGACTCAGCCTTATTTCAGACACGTGGCATGCTCTAAGCGAAGGTGACGTGGCCGAAGCCACGTATGCGAAATTTGTCGGTTTTCTCGCCAAAACTTCTAAAATCCATAACTTTCGCATATGACCTCCGTTTTTGACGTTCTTTATATGCACGCATAGGTAAAATTACGCTCTACAACTTTCGTTTAGACTTCGTCGGCTAATTTTGACTTTAATTTTTATATTATTATCTTTAACAGACCGGGACAGGAAATCCGTTAAAAATTCATAACTTCTTCATCCGACGTCCGTTTTCGTCAGACTTTTTACCGTTGTGCTACTATTTACGAGACCTTCGATTCTCGTTTAGGTCGTGTCGGCTAAAAATCACTCGATCTAAAATTCGAGTTTTTAGCTGTGTACTGCTAAGCTGACACTTCGAAAAATCATAACTTCCTCATACGAAGTCAGCTTTGGGCGTTCTTTTTATACTTACTCTCGGTTTAACGAACACTACGAGTTTCGTTTAGATCATTAAGGCCAAAAAGTAGTTTATCAAAAACTCACTTTTTACGACATTCGGCCCCGTGCCGGTTTTGTCGCGAAACTTCGACAGGTCATAACTTCTTCGTTATAACTCGGATTTCAGCGTTCTTTATATATCCGTAATCCTTGTCACGCCCACTACAAGTTTCTTAATAGATATCGGCTTTATCTAAAATTTATTTTCGACGCTCATTTTTATTCTTAATTAATTAAACCCTAATAATTAAGCATAAAACACATAATTCACATAATATTCACATAATTCCTTTTCATTTATTTAAAATGACTTACAAAGGTTAACCTAGACTATAATGTCAATATTAATGCCTAGCCTAGAAATACGGGCATTACAATAACTCTAAAAGCTTCAGGAGGAAACTGAACACGGTGGTTAAACCCAGACAGTTATGTAGTCGTATTGTGGATAAATAGAGCCCGATCAACTATATTTATTCAAAATAAGGCCAACATGTGTTCGGGAGTGACCATGGTGGGCAGTGAATCTAGAAAACTTACCAACCTTGTATCCAAAAAGCTTTTAAGGAACTCAAACTTAAACAATTAAAATACTATAGGAGTAGTCAAATGTGCTTAGCTTCACGGACCATTTTGCCAATCTTCCTGACATTTTTGGTTTTCTCATGACACTCTTAATTGGATAATTAGTTCTTACATTTATAGGGTGTGTTTCAAAATAATGTCTTAACTTAGTAGAAGTTGTTACTAATGCAAGTATTAGTTTTTTAAGGTGGGAATACCTGGTCTCGGGATCCAGGAGACTTTTACTCACATAGTAGATGGGATGTTGGTCCCCATTGAGATCCTTAGCTAATACTGCACTTAACACGTTTGAGGATATTGAGAGGTAAAGAAGGAGTGGTTCCCAGTCTAATGGTTTCACCAATAGGGGTGGTGAGCTTAAATATCTTTTAAGTTCATGGAAAGCGTCTTCATGTTCGTGGGTCCATTTGAATCTTTTGTTCTTTTTCAAGATGCCGTAGAAAGGCTTGCATCTTTCTGAGGATCTTGAGATGAACCTGTTTAGGGCTGCCACTCTTCCTGTTAGTCTCTGGATATCTTTGTCGAGGATGGTGATCTTAGGTTAAGGATGGCCTTGATTTGCTTCGGGCTTGCTTCAATTCCTCTTTTGGTCACCATGTATCCTAGGAACTTACGCGATCTCATACCAAAGTGACAATTGGAGGGACTCATCTTCATGTTATATTGGTTTAGGATGTTGAAGGCTTCTTCAAGATCCTTGAGGTGATCCTCGACTTTTTTGGACTTGACCACCATGTCATCGATGTAGACTTCCATGGTGTCCCCCAATTTCTCTTTCAACATCTTATTTACCAGTCTTGGGTATGTTGCACATGCATTTTTAAGACCAAATGGCATGGCAGTGTAACAATATATACATGTTGGAGTTATGACGTGTCTTCTTGGTCAGAAGGTTCCATCTAGATCTGTTGGAATCCTGTTGATGTGTCCATGAATGTTAATAACTCATGACCTGGTATTGCCTCTATCATGGAGTCGATATGTGGTAAAGGGAAAGTATCCTTGGGACAAGCCTTGTTAAGATCCATATAATCTACACACACTCTCCATTTTACGTTCTTCTTTTGTACCACGACCACATTAGCTAGCCATCTTGGGAATTTCACCTCCCTGATCATGCCTGTTCTGAGAAGTTTCTCTACTTCTTGTATGACTTGGTTTCTTTCTGGTGCAAACTTCCTTCTCTTTTGGTGTATCGACCTGAAAGAGTGATCAATGTTAAGTTTATGGGTTATTATGCTTTTATCTGTCACACCCCCGAACCAGACGGCGGAAACGTCCGAGGGCTCGCGTGACTTAAATTGAAATATCATCACAATGAATATATATGAAACATAACACGTGCATCACCAACCATTACATAGTACAACTGGCATTGTTTACATCAAGTACAAGGTTTACATTACATGATTTCCAAATATAAAGTGTTTGGTGATTAGCAACTACAAAAGAAACTTTCAACACACTGGATGCTTCCTTGTCTAACGATTACCTGAGAATACAAGTTATTTTGAAAACGGTCAACATATATAATGTTGGTGAGTTCATAAGTGTGTTTGATGTAAAGTAGTTTATGTCATTGGTAAAACCCAGAAAATCCGATATTTTCTATATTAAAACTTTTCTTGAAAATGTTGTGATGATCCAGTAAGTATATGGGTGAATGATTTCAAAACATGAATAAATGAGAAGTTTTGCATTATAGTTTTTGAAAGTACAAATGAGTAAGATTGGTTTCCCCGGAAAACCCGATGTCTTCCAAATAAAAAGTTATTATTGTTTTTGCTTTATTGAATCGTTACATCGAATGGATATGATTTCCCTTGATTAATGATTTCCCTTGATTAATGATATCCCTTGATTAATGATGTCGGATTTCTACGTGAGTCGTTATAACCATGCATGATAATGACTAGTTCGTCTGTCTTAGTATTCTAATGAACACCGAAATTTGATCTTAAGACTTTGTCACCCTAGACTGGCCGAGTCTAACTGTAGCGAACAACTTAGGTGTGGGGGAGTCACCCCCGTATAGATCTATACACAAATTCTCGCTCTCCCTCCAGGAGACTTTGATTACAACTACAGACTACGACTGCCACTTATAGGTGTCACCCGTTATTACTCACTCAATCCACATGAATTTGATTAACCTTGATTAATGATCTAATTTTATTTTACTTGAAGAGAAGGTAAGCCTAACAGACGAGGAGAAGAGGACTACTAGGCCCTACTAATTTCGTATGTTATTTAAGGCTGTCGAGTATACGAAGAGCGTGTTGGCCCATTTCGCATATAATTTATTTGGACCTTACTAGTAATGCTAATGGGCCACTGAGGCCCAATAGCATGTAAAAACCATTGAGGGTCCATTAAGCATGTAATTGGGTCACAGGAGGCCCAATAACATGTATTATTTATGTTGGGACCAAAAGCCATGTTAATGAGTCACGAAGGCCCATTAAGCATGATTAGAATCTCTCAAGCACAACCACTTGAACGTTTACTTGTTTTATATAGAATTAATGTTGCGAGTTGTTTAATCGATGTGTCGTATAAATCACGAATTTGTTTTATAACGATTTATAGATTTATAAAAATAGTTATTTTTCTATTTACAACCCATAAGTTATAAAGTTTTGCATATTTTGACCCAATTATTATTATTATCAACATAATTGACCAAAAACATTAGTTTGACCTATTCAGCCCCTTATTTTGTAAAGTTGGCAATTTTTGCCCTTTTTATAAAAAATGACATTTTAGGTCCTTGAACCATTTTCCTTGACATCTTTGACCCAAACACTTATTTAAATAATGTTTTAAGCCCAAAAGTAAATTTTTGAAAGTTTCAACTCTTTAGTTAAAAGATTTGCATTTTAGTCCATGTCACACCCCCGAACTAGACAGCGGAAACGTCCGAGGGCTTGCGTGACTTAAATTGAATATCATCACAATGGTTATACATGAAACACAACATAAACTTCACCATGCATTAATACATAACGATTGACATTGTTCACATCCAGTACATTGTTTAAATATTACATATCCGTAGCATCAATTGTTTGAGAGTTTTCAAAACATAACATCCTAACATACTTGATATTACCCTTCAGCTTACCTGTTACCTGAGAATACAAGCGATTTTGAAAAACGTCAACATATGAAATGTTGGTGAGTTCATAAGCAGGGTTGTGATAAAAATGATTTGTGTAGTTTATAAAACCCAGAAAATCCGATATTTTCTGAAAAGACAATTGTTTACCAAAGTGTGAAGATCCATAAGTTGATGCATGAATGATTTCAAAACGTGTATAAATGGGAAGTTTTGTATTATAGTTATAGAAAAATACAAGCGAGTAGTGTTGAATTCCTCAAAAAACCCGATGTTTTCCGATAACATAATATAATTATTTTGAATTGTTATATCACCACAACGAATGATTTTGATTACTCTTCCTTGATTACTCGGATGGTATTGGATTTATTTATTTATGTGAGTCGTTATAACCATGCATAATAATGACTAGTTCGTCTGTCTTGGCATCCTAATGTACGCCGGAATTGATCTTAAGATTTTGTCACCCTAGACTGGCCGAGTCTAACTGTAGCGAACAACTGAGGTGTGGGGGAGTCACCCCCGTATAGATCTATACACAAACTCTCGCTCTCCTTCCAGGAGACTTTGATTATAACTACAGACTACGAACGACACTTAGAGGTGTCGCCCGTTATTACTCACTTAATCCAAACAACATTGATTACTATTGATTAACGACCTGAATTTGTTTACTTTGATTGCAAATAAGCCTAACAAACGAGGAGAAGAGGAATACAGAGTCCTGCTAATTACGTGAGTTATTTTAGGCTGTTGGTTATACGAAAGACGTGTTGGGCCATTTCATATTTGATTTAATTGGACCTTACTAGCAATGCTAATGGGCCACCAAGGCCCAATAGCACATATAAGCCATTGAGGGTCCCTTAAACATGTAATTGGGTCACAGGAGGCCCAATAGACATGTGTTATTATTGTTGGGCCCAAAAGTCATGTCAATGGATCACGAAGGCCCAATAAGCATGATTAAGATCTTTCAAGCCCAACTATTTGAATATTTACTTGTTTTAGGTATAGTATAATGGTCGGAAGTTTGATTGAACAATTGTTAAATTCTCAACGGCACGAAACTTGTCGGTTGTTTATAACGATATTTGAAAATATATGTATATTCTTCATTCTATTTTCATAAGTTGTAATTGGGTATTCTTTTGACCCAAATATCTTAAAACCAAAATAATTGACTCAAAATATTGATTTGACCCATTCAGCCCTTCTTTAATAAAAATGACAATTTTAGTCCCTTACATAAACAAAAGGACATTTTAGGCCCTTAACTCATTTTCTTGACATTTTTGACCCATAGACTTGTTTAAATGATGTTTTGAGTTCAAAATTTTGTCTTTGGCAGTTTCAACCCTTCCAGTAAGGAATTTTTCAGTTAAAACCCAAACTTTTCGCAACTTTTACCATTTTGGCCCAAAATCCAAAAAGTTTGCATTTTTTATCCTTGTTTGGAAAAAAAATCATTTTAACCCCTGAATTGGTTTTGTTTACCCTTTTACCCCCTGTTTTGAGAAGTTTATCATTTCAATCCCTTGAAAATTATATTTTTCGCAATTTTGGGCTCAATGGGCCGAAAAGCCCAAAAATTGGCCCATTAAGCTACAAATTACATTTCTAGTCCTTTGAAGAGCATAATATTCATAAAAACATTTATTTTAACTGTTTTGACTCTTTTGATCCTTAAGAAAACCGTGAATGGCAATTTTAACCCAACTTTTGCTTATTTGACAAATTAAGCCCAAAAATGGGTTTTATGTTGCAATATGTTTATTATAATCTTAGAGGGTAATTTTTCTTGACTTTTTTAGTGTAATATATCTTAGATCATGTTTGTTTTCCTTCTTGTGCCATAGATCTTGAGATTTCTTCCCTTTTTGTTACATATTTACCACATAAACACATAAAATCACACATACATACATGAAATCACACATAACATACACATACACATAGATCTACACATTTTACTTGTATTCTCTCCCATAAAACTTGTGAAAACCGAAAATAGAGGGGTATGAACTCACCTTTTCTAGTTGATCACGGTTTTGAAGAAGAATTGGAAGAAAGTGAGGTGATGTTCGACCCTAGCAAGCTCCTTGAAGAGATCTTGAGCTTAAGGAGTTTTCTAGGAGTATGATAACCAAAAGCTTGTTTAGAAGGAGTGATCTTACAAGAGAGAAGAGTTATATAACTTAGACATGTAAAAACTTACCAAAGAATGATGATTATCTTGTGAAAACCTCTTGAAACACAAGCAAAAGTCTTGAGAATTTTGGATGAAGAAAATGGATGAGTCTTGAAAGACTTAGAGAGAGTTTGTTGTGATGTGTGTGTGTGTTTGGGAGGCTCTCGGCCGAGTAGAAGAAAAGAGTGAGGGGAGAGAAGAGATAAGTTGCATGGGGACATGAGATGTCTTAGATGTATGTGAGGTATTAAGCTTTGATACCCTTTGAGTAATAATGATGTGTCAAGGTTTAATAATTCTAATTAATCTTTTTTTTCCTACTTGGGCAGAGAGAGAGAGAGAGAGAGAGAGAGAAGAGAGAAGAGGATTTGGGTCTTTTGTGCTTAAGTCCAAATTATGGGTCCATTTTGATGATTTTCGGCCCAATGGGCCTTTTAGATCAATTCACAGCCCAATATTCATTAAGGAATGAGTTTTTATGGCCCATTAGGGCTAATTAGATTTGTTATGGCCCAATAAGGCCCATTAAGGATAAACTAGTCCATTATAGGCTTATGAGGCCCAAAATGTTAAGTTGCATGTAAATGGGTCCAATTAGGGTCCATTTAAGAGTTCTAAGCCCAAAAAGTCAAATTGGAAGCTTATTGGTCCATTAGGTCCAATAAGAAAATCCTAGTCCAAAATAGACTTAAACCGGGATTTTTAGGGTTTCCAACCTGTTGTTGACTATTTGAATGTCTGTATAGAGTGGTTGATGAAATTTTGTTGTCATTGAATAAGCATCATACATGCTTTCAAGTTTTAAATCACCATATTATCATTGTTCAATGTTTACAAAGCATCAAAATTCCTAGTTGTGACAGTCCACCTTTTTCGCAATTTTTACACTTTTTACCCAAATTCCAAAATCTTTGCATTTTCAATCCTTTTTAACAAATATGATCATTTTAAACCCCAGAAATAGATTTATTTACCTTTCTACCCACTGTTTTGAGAAATTTACCATTTCAGCCCCCTTAAATCCATAATTTTTGCAACTTTGGGCCTATGGGCCGAAAAGCCCAAAATTTAGCCCAATAAGCCACAAATTTCATTTTTAGTCCTTTGAAAAACATAATGTTCATAGAAATTTCCATTTTTACTGTTTTGGCATTTTGAACCTTGTAAAAACTGTAAATGGCAACTTTTTCCCAAACTTTTGTTTATTTGACAAAAATAATCCAATAATGAGTTTTATGTTGTAGTGTGTTATTTTAAAGCTTGTATATTAGTTTATCTTGACATGTTAAGTGAAATATGAAGTAGATCACATATTTTTCCTTCTTGAACTATAGATGTCGAATTATCTTTCATATTTTGCACATATATATACCATAAAAACACAAGAAATCACATATATCATACAAATACACATAGATCTTCACATTTTACTTGCATTCTCCCCCATAAAACATATGAAAACCGAAAATAGAGGGGTATGAACTCACCTTAGGTTTGTGGGTTCGGTTTTGAAGAAAAATAGAGAAGATGAGGTTGTTTTTGGCTTGAATGCTTTCTTAGAAGAAGTATTTAAGCTTTGATGGTCCTAGAAGACATGATCACGAAACGAAGTCATATGAAGGAGTGTTCTTAGCTTAAAGATAGAAATAAAAACTTATGTATGACAACAACTTACCAAGGATGGTGATATAAGTGAAGATTCTCTTGAAGCCCTTCTAAGTTTTCGAGATTTTTGAGGAAGGTAGGGAGATGTTCTTGAAGATTTAGAAAGAGTTTGAAATGTTGTGTATGTGTGTTGATCCTCGGCCGAGAGTAGAAGAAGAGAGGGGAGAGAGAGTGATGAATGACTAGCTTGGATACATGTTGGGTTTTGCATGGGAGTATGAGCTTGGTGCATGGGTTTCCAATGGATAATTATGAGGTGTCTTGCCCTCATAATTCTACATTTCTCTTTTTTTTGTCTTCTACTTGAGCCGAGAGAGAGAGGAGGAAAGAAAAGATTTGGGCCTTAGTGTTTGAGTTTCGAAATGTGAAGCCCAACTTGATAGTTTTCGGCCCATTAGGCCTCTAAGGCGTCTCACGGCCCATATGACTTAAAAGGTTAGGTTTTATGGCCCATAATAATCAAATTAGGTTAGTTATGGCCCAATAAGGAATTTAAATTACTCATGGCCTAATAAGGCCCATTAAAGGTAAACCAATCCATTTTAGGTCCATTATGGCCCAAAAAGTTAAGCTTCATGAAAGTGGGTTGAATTTCAAGCACAACATGAATTAGGGTTTACGGGTTTACAGTAGATAATGTTTACAAGAGTACAGAATTTCCTAGATAGAATGCTAGTTGTGACATTATCGATACATGTCATGTCCTCAAGCTTCCATGCGAACATCTTGCTTCTAGCCTTGAGGAACTTTATGAGATCATGTTCGATTTGTTCGGGCATTGAGGATCCTATGAGAACCTTGGCTTCAGGATCCTCAAGGTCCAGAGGCACTTCTTTATATCTTGCCATCTTGCTTCTAGCACTTATCGTGCCTCCTGCCTTAATTGCTATGCTTGTCGTGGTACCACCAAAGATTTCATCGAAGTCTTGTAGCATTCCTTGGATTCTTGTTGGTCTCCTATGATCTTCACTGTCCCCCATGGGGTAGCCATCTTTACACATTGATGATACGTGGATGGAACGGCCTCCATTCCGTGGATTCATGATCTACCTAGTATAACATTATAAGAGGATAATGTATAAATCAAACAAAAATGTTGTATAGAGTTTACCCCCTCTATGTAGATTGGTAGCTTTATCTCGCCGATGGTGTGTTTGGTTTCGCCACTGAATCCAATCAGCAATGAGGATCTTACGACTATCTCAGACTCTGGGATGTTCATTCCCTTCAATGCGTCTAGGAGCATGATGTTGACCGATGATCCTCCATCGATGAGGATCCTTCTAACGAAATGGTTGGCGATGTAGAGTAATCACTAATCCGTCATGATGAGGATCCTGGATGTCTTGCATATCCGCTTCGTCAAAGGTAATATCCTTTTCATTTGTGATCGATGTGTTCTTCCGTGGTTCTTTTTCCTTCTCCGTTTTGGATACCTTGGCGTACCTCTTTGCTGCAGAGAAAGAGGTACCACAAATGTCAGATCCTCCAGAGATCATATCAATTGGTTTTGAGCATCCTAACAACCTTAAGGTGCACATACAACCCTAAATGATTTGGATCTATGTTTTCTCTAATTATACATGCAATTTGATTTTCCAAAGCATTACCCTAACTAGTATGCAAAACATGGGTACTTGTATAAAAAAACTAGTTAGATGACATACCTTTCTTGTAGCTTGTTTCCTTGGACCTTTAAGAGCCTAGCACCCCAAATGTGATGCCTCAAATGCTTCACACACCACCACCAACAATGGAGGACTTAAGAGAGTATTACTTGCACTAAAAATCGGCTATGCTCTTCCAAAGATCACTAGTTGCCGATTTCATGAGCTAAAGGGGTTCTTATATAGTGTGGCAAGGATTAGGGTTACATCCATGTAAACCCTAATGTGCATGACTTTTCATCTTACTTAGGCTCCATGGGTTAAACCTCCATGGACTATCCATGAACTACCATGTTGGTTTAGCCCAACCTAAATAACCATAGGCCCGCACTATAAGAATCATTGATTTACCAAATCAACCCCTTACATTTAATTAGTCTCTTTTGATCACCAAATTAATTCTTGATCAATACTAATTAAATACTATGATTTCATATTAATATATTAGAACTTATAATATATTAATAAATCATAAATAACATCTTCTCAAAAGTCCATCCAAATGTTCTGGTGACATGCAACCCAAATGGACCATGCTACTCTTGGGTCAAGTGCGTACCAATTATAGTTATGGACTTAGACAGCTTATCCAATAGTCTCTCACTTGGATAAGTCTAATAACTATAGCTGCAAGTACGACTTAAAATACCGACTAGCAATCGTAGCTCTTAAAAGCCTCTGTCGAACTGTGATGAGCCATTTTAGATAAGTGATAATATAATCCTCTGTTCTCAAGATATTAGTCGGACAAATACATGGAACAACGTCATACTTATTGTCCAGCGGTTTGTTTCCCGATTTCCAATTTGTTTGACATAGAAATTAACCAAACACATCAATTTAGTTCTGACCGGGCCCGACACATACGTCAAAACAAAATCATCGAGGGGCCTAAGATATCGCTTTTAATCCTCCAAGGACTAAAAGGAACAGATAAACTTCAGCTCATATGCTTGTACTAACCACTTGTTAAATTGTACACAACAACACGTTTTATAGCATCAAGTTACTGATGTGGTTCTGTACTATCAATATACAACCAAATCATAGTCAACAACTCATATCTCTTGGTTTGAAGACTTATATGATATTATCGTCGCATGATCACTCGAGATAAATTCCATGAAGTGATACAAGTGAGCGTGGGTTTAATCCAATACTCAGACCTTATGAGCACTCATGAATGTTGTAGCAATCCTTTGCTATGTCTAATACAATTCAGACAATCTACAAGCCAAATTCATGACAGTCTTGCTCCATTCAGGGTAAATACCCAGCCCGACTGAGAGCAGAAATTATCTATTTCGGTCTGAAAGCTGGTGTCACTATACCCCACCACTGTGACAACCCGAAATTTTCATTTGTTTAAACTCCGCAATCAAGCGCTTCAAAAATTAGCCAAATTCATCTCAAAACATTTTTGGCCGGTTTTAAGTCCGTTGGGTGTTTTTATTTTATACTCGTCAAGCGAACAAATAAAAGGAAGAATACTTTAGAGGTTGCCGTATATCACGTAAGTTCCAAAACTCCAAAAGTTTGGAGTTTACGGACGTAAACATGGAGTTTACGGCCGTAAACTCTAAAGAGTATAAATATGACACTTAGTCATTTTTGGCTCATTTTTCATTTCCTAGTTCAAGAACACCCAAGAATTCTGTCTCAAGTATCATAACCCATTTCCGTCAAATCCGCCAAAATGTAAGTGTTTTCTTCCTAGATTCGTTCATATAACACTTTATCTAGTGTTTATACTCGATTTCATCCATGGAAATCTCCTCTTTTCTTAGATCTTCAAGTGTTCTTCAAAACACCAAGAACACCAAGAACACACACTAGTGTTCTTGGCCAAAAATCGATCATTCAAGCTCCTAGATCGTAAGTACACTTGTCCTAGCTTCTTCTGTGCTTAATATGAACTTGTTTACATTTGAAAATCATCAAAATCCCCATGATCATATGTGTTTACGGTTCAAGAAGATCTTCAAGAACCGTAAACACCTCCAAAAGGTGTGTAGATGCCCCTAATGCCTTCTAATGTTTGTATAAAGGAGTAGAACCCTGCATGCATGAACTAGAAACCCCAAAAACATGAAAGGAATGGACAAACATGAGTTTACGGTTTGGGAAGGTCTCCCAAAATCGTAAACACCTTCAAAGGGTGTTTAAGTGCCCTTAACACCTTCTATGACATGTATAAGTGACTAGAACCTTGCATGCATAAGATGGAAACACCAAAACACGAAAGAAATGGGAAAACATGAGTTTACGGCTGTAAACCCATGTGTTTACGACCGTAAACTCCCAAGGAGTGGTCCAAGGACCGTAAACTCCAAAGGAGGGTCATTTCGAGCCCTAGTCACTTCCATAGCCCTTGATTCGAGTCTAGCTTAATTCCTTGAGTGGTTTAGGACCTTTGAACACCCAATGGCACCACTTCCATGAGTTTACGGCCGTAAACTCATGGGGGAAGTGGTCCAGAAACCGTAAACACCCCTAAGGGCCACCATTTGAAGAGTAAACTCCAATGTGAGGCCATACTCTCTTTATATGCAACCCTTGGTACTCCTAGCACTTGTAGCAAAGTGTTTTCATGTCCTTACTTGCATAATTAGTTGTTAAATGACTAATTAGATACTTAAATGTATCATTACATGTTAAATAGGATCCGAGTGTGTGTTCAAGTCCTCACTTGACACATAACATCCTATACCATCTGTTCATCCGAATTACCCACGTCAGGTGAGTTCATACCCCTGAATCAACCTTTTAAATGATTTTAAATGCTTTTATGGGGAGGGGGGGAATACAAGTTGAACTATAGAGTTATTATATCAATCACATGTGATTAATAACTGTCTAGCAAATAGATTTATGCATGTTAAAAGGTTTTATCCAGCTAAAGGTTTTCAAATCCTGTTTTATAAACTGACATCAAGTCATAAATTCTTATTTATTAATTTCCAAAGGTTTTATCAAAACTTCCTTTTATGCTTTTATATTGTAAAATGCATGCCTACATATGTATAGTTATATAAGTAATGTTTAAAGGACTTAGGAAGGTTAGCTCGCTTTAATTCCTTTTCCTTGTTTGGATGTGGCTTTAGAGTATCGGTTATCCGTCCAAAGGTAGTCTAAATATTAGTTATATATCATGTATACATATATAGTCATAAAAAGTTCTATAAGCCAGTTCATCACCTTTGGGTAGCAAAGGCATCTAGATAACCTCTCAAGTAAACTATAATAGGTATTGTTTAGAAACCAACCATAACTTTCATGAAGGATAACTTAGTTACAACTAGATTCTAAAAACTTATACTTTTAATAAAAGAAAGGTTTATAGAAATCAAAACACGGGATACATCCTCATGACGCGGATTTCACCGTTGTCGAGCGGTAACCAGAGTCTCCTGGAGGGAGAGCGGGCATTGTGTGTATAGATTTATACGGGACAGACACTCCCACATCCTGCATGCTAGCTATAGTCCCGGCTGACCAAGCCAAGGGGTGAAAAATGTCACATTCATTCCGACGCCAGCAGCTCGTCAAGTATTCGATTGTCAATCAGTATGGTTACGAGTATCTTTACGCTTACCTTATAATTCATGGCTTTAAGGTAATAAGTATTATCACGGTATTTTCTAAATGGGAAACTATCATAAACATTTTTCCTAGTTATACACTAGGCCACATTTTAAACCTTTAAACCAACCTACTTAGGACTAAAGGCTATTTTAGACTCTCCGAGGCGTATTGTTCATTTAATACTTCCTGGAGTCTGTATTTCTTTGTTTTAGACTCTCCGAGGCGTATTGTTCATTTAATACTTCCTGGAGTCTGTATTTCTCTATTTTAGACTCTCCGAGGCGTATTGTTCATTTAATACTTCCCGGAGTCTGTGTTTCTTTGTTTTAGACTCTCCGAGGCGTATTGTTCATTTAATACTTCCTGGAGTCTGTATTTCTTTGTTTTAGACTCTCCGAGGCGTATTGTTCATTTAATACTTCCTGGAGTCTGTGTTTCTTTGTTTTAGACTCTCCGAGGCGTATTTCATTTAATACTTCCTGGAGTCTGTATTTCATTCTTTTAGACTCTCCGAGGCGTGTTGATCATTCAATACCACCTGGAGTCTATGTTCTATTTACTTTTAGCCAGCAGTGTTATTGCTAAGGTAAGAATATTATTTTCCCTATTGCTTTTGATTGTGATCTTCTCACATATTCTTTAAAGCATAAATTATATTTTGGTAATGATAGTACTTTTAAGGGAAAATGTTTCTTAATCGATAAACAATTGGGTCTTGGTAGAAGACTACTTTTATTAGAAAATATAGGATTTTCTGGGAGAAATACTAATACTCTGTAAATTCTAATCATCATCATTGTGTGAGATTATTTTGAAGAAAAACATGTATTTATACCAATTTCATGAAATACTTATGAACTCACCAGCATTTAAAAATGCTGATACTCGCTTTCAAAATAACTTGTATTCTCAGGTCATCCGTAGGCAGGTACACTCCGGAAGCTTTTGTGAAGACAGCCTTGTACCGAGCTGCATTATATGTTATTCTCTGTATTTACTTTTGATGTTGTTGCTAAATGTAACCTATGTAAAATTATTACTATTAATGCAATGGTTGTTGTACTTTGATTACTATACTACATATGTTGTGATACTTGACATGACGTCCTCCACCCCAGAACGTTTTCGTCGTTCCGGTTTTGGGGTGTGACAGATTGGTATCAGAGCATTGTTTATAGTGAGCTCAGTATATCAAATCATAAAAGATATACAACCTATAAATACATTGGGATAAAACACTCTGACCAAGAATTATACTTTAAAATATAACCATATTTTACAAAAGTATAAGAACATCCAGAATAAAAAAAAAAACCCGAACAAGTATCACAAGAAGAACAAGAATAAAAGTCTTTGGATGTTGAGCATTACCGTCAAACCTGGGCAGTTATGTAATCGTAAGCTGGAATAAATGTAACCTGATCAACTACATTTATTCGAGATGCGACTAACGTGTGCTTGGGAGTGATGGTGATGTTGCAATAAATCTGAAACTTACCAAATAGGAATGCTAGAGCCGAACATAAAGTTTAAAATACTATAGGAGTATTTTAGGATACTAAAAGACTCACAATAAACCCAAAATCATGTTCAGAAGATAAGAATCAAGCATGAAATTAAAATACCATAGGGGTATTTTAGGAACCATAAATTAGCTTGCGTGAGAACTAAAAAGATCCTTATTGATAGACCTATGATTACAAAGTGTATACTTCCAAGATTATATATAGTAAGGATCTCATAGGCTAAGAATATATGGTTTCGCTCTACTTCCTTTTCCTTGTTTGGATGTGGATATAGAGTAGTATCACATATTCGAAGGCCTATCAGATCTAAGTTATATATGATTTGTGTACGCTATGTAATTGCACAGGACTCGATATGGATCACCCAGTGAAATGTTTTAATAATCTCTTAGGATTCTTTAGACATTTCCATTCTCGTACGAACCCCTTTAGAAAACCCTATCCTCTTCAGTAATCGGCAGAAGAGTCGATACAGACCCGGAAGAAGTTCATTGAGAAGATTTTCATTTAGGAAATAAATGAACAGGGACGAGACTATTGGAATCACCATGTGCCTATGCCTTTTAGGGTCATCGGTGGGAAATTCGCTTGAACTTCCGACATTCCAGTCATACATTATGAGGTGATGACACTCAGAGTCAGAATCAGAAGTAAGGAGGAGCAGAAATTCAATATGTCTGCAAGAGAAGAAAACCCTAGGAAAATACCCGAAGAAAACCAACGCCTGTTCCAATCAAGGATAAGAGGTGGACAGAGGGAGCCAATACATGGATCCCGAGAAGTGTCTTTTCCTCGTTATCATCACGCTAATAAATCCATAAAATAATACAATTTAGTGAGTTAGTGATTACACTGCTCACATTATGTGTTAGGCAAATCGTCTTTCCCGTCGCAATTAATACGAATAGATCGGATCTAAAAACCTCGATTGAGTGTGTTTAGCCATAAGTTTTTCATGAGCCTTTTCTTCTGTGATCCTCGTTCCGAACCTCTCTTAGATCTTTTCAAAACCGGAGAGTGAACCTCTCCAGTATAAAGATAACTTAATAGGAACGACTCCCATTTTATGGCTTTCCAATACGCCTACTCCTACCTTG
Organism: Lactuca virosa; assembly: GCF_052849685.1. Taxonomy (NCBI): domain Eukaryota; kingdom Viridiplantae; phylum Streptophyta; class Magnoliopsida; order Asterales; family Asteraceae; genus Lactuca; species Lactuca virosa. The sequence continues at coordinate 120,096,689 of NC_136430.1, read as the reverse complement.
TTACCCGAACTGCATCATAGGGATGTAGGTCGACACTCAGATAACCATAATTCGAGGCGCGAGAAAATTTATGCCTATCATAGTAAAGAAAGATACGTCAAGGGTTAACCATCGTTTCTCATCAGCTTGTGTTCCTTTTCGTGTAGGAAAAACCATGCCTCCAAAGAAACGTAACCAACCCGCTAGTAAGACACCGGTCCTTCAATTCGATGAAGCTACGTTCCAAGCTGCAGTTTCAGCACCCGTAGCAGCTGTCATGGCTCACCTGAATGCTAACAACGCCAATGTTAGCAGGAGCCCTATCGGAAATCCCGATCAAAGCAATGGACAGCAACAACCAGCACCGGTGTGTAAAGCCACCCAAGAACCCCAACCAAATCCACTGAAAAAAGAAAGTTTAAGAACGAGGAGGGAAGTACCTCGACTCAAGGACCTTCCGAAGGACAACGAACTGAAGTGGTCAATGCCTCTGACAACCCTTCTGTCTCAACACCTGGAAGACCATACCTAGGAAACCTCCCCCACTGTAGCAAGTGTAACTACCATCATCATGGTATCTGTCGAGAACTCCTTTGTGTTAGGTGTAACATGAAGGGGCATACCGCTCGCTTCTGTAGAACCCCGGTTGAGTTCATTACATCAACCAGCAATGTGGGGACCAGTCCAGTATGCCACCTATGTGGTGAAATTGGACACTTCAAGAGGGACTGCCCAACTGAAAGTAATGACAAAGGCGCAGGAGGAATTTAACCCTAATGCCTAGGAGAAGCATCAAAGAACCCGGTAGAATTTTGGTACGTCTCTCTCAATCCCGAGTAGTTAACCGAAAACATTAAATGATTAATTCTAATTGTAATTACTCCCTCGTTAAGGCGAAAGTCACAGCACTGTTGAAAAACTCAAAAACCCATCAGGTAAAGCTATGATGGCTTGGTATATACGTTAAGGCCATTTATAATTAAGATTGATAGACCTCGAGTGAGTGATGCTGCCTTATCTCCTGTTCCTCGTTTGGTTGTGGATTTAGGGCGGAGCCGCTCAGTCAACAGACCTTTTAATCTTAATTACACATGACTAGTGTATACTAAGCGATTATAGAAAGGCCTCGTGAGAAATCCATTCATGAAAAGTACATTGTTCCCAAAACATCAGGACCCCCTAGAGTTCCGCGTCAATTCTATCGGTCCAAGTATCCGCGATAGTGATACCATGGACGAAACCCGAGACGCTAAGAACTTGTGTGCCCTGTTCAGCACATGGTCCTATCGATATTCATTCCATATCATGTCGATGTTTGTTAAATTCGACACGGCCGTCAATCATGGTTCGACTTGGTGCGACCATGTGAAAATTCCTAGTGATGTGTAAAGAGAACTTTCACCATAGCCTATGCGTCCAATAAAGGTTCTTCCGAACCTAATAAGAAAACCTAATGCGATCCGTCAGTCGTCTCTCTTATCCAAAACCTTCCGAAGTACCCAGGAAAAGGGTACCACGCGTTGTTAACCGACCCCTCCATAGACATTAAAACCAGAAGCGGAAGACACCGCAGATTCTCCAGAAGACAACAACCGCCCGAAACCTACTCGATAGATCCCCCAAAAAGGCCGTCCGCACCGCACAATCAGGTTCGTGAATCAAGAGAGAACTCATGGGATTAACTTACTACTACTGAGTATATGCATAAGAGTGGTATATAATTTAGATCAATAAGATTTAAGATGTGTGCTTCCTCCCTACTCCCTATTCCTCGTTGGGTTGTGGGTCTGGGGTGGGGCCACACATCTGAACATCCCGTCAAATCTCAATTATATACGACTTGCATACACCGAGTATTAGTGATTAAGCCGAGTATGAGGTCGACCACGAACCTTATAATAAGACCCTTCATCCTATCCCATAGAAAAGGAACTGGAGTCAAGAGAACCACTGCGGGTTGAGCTACTAAAATGACCACAAATTCGAAATTTGTAGTCATCCCGGTTAAGCCAACATAGTAGCTAACACCCTCGGTTAGGAAAGGTAACTCAAGTCGTAAGAGTCAAAACATTGACTACGACCATCCATTCACGCTTAATCCCACAAATTAAGCATCTCAGCAGGAGACCCAAAAACCTGAAAGCTGCGACAGGTTAAACTCTGAGGAGAATGGATGGGGAAATTAGAGGTTCTGAGTAGCAGAATCTTATGCTATCTAGATTTAATCCAGATCGAGAAAACTCAGAAACATCAGAAGAGTAGTTGCAAGTTATACTCGCACTACTCAGGCACTTCGTCCATCCCGTTACAGACGAGTAGTGCCTAGGACACAACGCCTCCTCATGCGAGAAAAAGTCACCGTCACCCTATAGACGATCGACCGCATTCATCGAAGTTAATACTAGAATGCCAAGAACCACAGGATAACCTTCGCGACCAAAAATACTTGAGGAAAGTAGGCGATAAGTTGTGTCAAGCTATATAACCCGGATCATAAAGAGATTGTAGACTCGACACCAGTCTAGGTGTTAGTCGATGGGTTATGCAAGAACACGCGCTTCCTACAAACTAGAGGGAGCCGACACCTTAGAGAATGGGGCATGTCTTAGAGATTTGTTAGACTACTAGGTGTTCCAAGAAATACTATCTCGAAAGAGATAGTAGAACCACCTCCTGAGATAGTCAATCCTTTCGAAAATCTTTGAGGACTAAGTTAGCCTTGATCTGAGACTGCTATCCATGAAACAGCGAAGCGAGTTAGAGAATGATTCTTTCCAGTTAGGAATCATACTGTGAAAGCATCGTCTGGTAAAACCCCCTATCACACCGACTTTGAGAGTTTCCGTTAGGAACACCTCAAGAGTTAGAAGTGCAGATCCATTTTGCACTAGGTCGAGATAGATGCCACATAACCAATAGAGGCCTGTACTTAGCCAATACATCCGATGACCCAGAAAACATCCAAAAGCCAATCAGTAGGAAATACGAATCCGAAGACGATCTGAGCCTTCTAAGAACCAACTCGGAGAGCTACACCCTCAGTAAGAGAGAACTTTTGGAACTTCGAAATGGCGATCACGCCAGTGATGATCTCACCATAGAAGTACATTATGTTCTGAGTACTGAAAAGCTCTATCTTCCCAAGAGCTTAGGACCATCCGAGATTCTTGATAAGAATTGGTCCAACCCCCGTCAGACCTCAGCTACTTGAGGAATTCCATAAATTCCACCCAAATCTATCCACGTCTTAGATTTGAAAAAGTACTTGTCCGACGTGACTCTTGAAATCCCACTCGTCAAGATCGAAATCAATGAGAACCCAACTGCGTGTAGGAACCTATAGAAGTCAAACGACCCAAGCAAAGCTGTATCCCGGTAGTGAAGGTTCGCCGGATCACCAAGCGAAGACCTGAATTCACTTGGGAGCGTGAGGATCTGATGAAACTAAAACATCCTCATCTTTTGCGTCGCTCAATTACATCTGCATGTGTGCTTGAACTCTAATTTCGGGACGAAATTCCCTCTAACGGGGGGATGATGTGACAACCCGAAATTTTCATTTGTTTAAACTCCGCAATCAAGCGCTTCAAAAATTAGCCAAATTCATCTCAAAACATTTTTGGCCGGTTTTAAGTCCGTTGGGTGTTTTTATTTTATACTCGTCAAGCGAACAAATAAAAGGAAGAATACTTTAGAGGTTGCCGTATATCACGTAAGTTCCAAAACTCCAAAAGTTTGGAGTTTACGGACGTAAACATGGAGTTTACGGCCGTAAACTCTAAAGAGTATAAATATGACACTTAGTCATTTTTGGCTCATTTTTCATTTCCTAGTTCAAGAACACCCAAGAATTCTCTCTCAAGTATCATAACCCATTTCCGTCAAATCCGCCAAAATGTAAGTGTTTTCTTCCTAGATTCGTTCATATAACACTTTATCTAGTGTTTATACTCGATTTCATCCATGGAAATCTCCTCTTTTCTTAGATCTTCAAGTGTTCTTCAAAACACCAAGAACACCAAGAACACACACTAGTGTTCTTGGCCAAAAATCGATCATTCAAGCTCCTAGATCGTAAGTACACTTGTCCTAGCTTCTTGTGTGCTTAATATGAACTTGTTTACATTTGAAAATCATCAAAATCCCCATGATCATATGTGTTTACGGTTCAAGAAGATCTTCAAGAACCGTAAACACCTCCAAAAGGTGTGTAGATGCCCCTAATGCCTTCTAATGTTTGTATAAAGGAGTAGAACCCTGCATGCATGAACTAGAAACCCCAAAAACATGAAAGGAATGGACAAACATGAGTTTACGGTTTGGGAAGGTCTCCCAAAATCGTAAACACCTTCAAAGGGTGTTTAAGTGCCCTTAACACCTTCTATGACTTGTATAAGTGACTAGAACCTTGCATGCATAAGATGGAAACACCAAAACATGAAAGAAATGGGCAAACATGAGTTTACGGCTGTAAACCCATGTGTTTACGACCGTAAACTCCCAAGGAGCGGTCCAAGGACCGTAAACTCCAAAGGAGGGTCATTTCGAGCCCTAGTCACTTCCACAGCCCTTGATTCGAGTCTAGCTTAATTCCTTGAGTGGTTTAGGACCTTTGAACACCCAATGGCACCACTTCCATGAGTTTACGGCCGTAAACTCATGGGGAAGTGGTCCAGAAACCGTGAACACCCCTAAGGGCCACCATTTGAAGAGTAAACTCCAATGTGAGGCCATACTCTCTTTATATGCAACCCTTGGTACTCCTAGCACTTGTAGCAAAGTGTTTTCATGTCCTTACTTGCATAATTAGTTGTTAAATGACTAATTAGATACTTAAATGTATCATTACATGTTAAATAGGATCCGAGTGTGTGTTCAAGTCCTCACTTGACATATAGCATCCTATACCATCTGTTCATCCGAATCACCCACGTCAGGTGAGTTCATACCCCTGAATCAACCTTTTAAATGATTTTAAATGCTTTTTTGGGGAGGGGGGAATACAAGTTGAACTATAGAGTTATTATATCAATCACATGTGATTAATAACTGTCTAGCAAATAGATTTACGCATGTTAAAAGGTTTTATCCAGCTAAAGGTTTTCAAATCCTGTTTTATAAACTGACATCAAGTCATAAGTTCTTATTTATTAATTTCCAAAGGTTTTATCAAAACTTCCTTTTATGCTTTTATATTGTAAAATGCATGCCTACATATGTATAGTTATATAAGTAATGTTTAAAGGACTTAGGAAGGTTAGCTCGCTTTAATTCCTTTTCCTTGTTTGGATGTGGCTTTAGAGTATCAGTTATCCGTGCGAAGGTCGTCTAAATATTAGTTATATATCATGTATACATATATAGTCATAAAAAGTTCTATCAGCCAGTTCATCACCTTTGGGTAGCAAAGGCATCTAGATAACCTCTCAAGTAAACTATAATAGGTATAGTTTAGAAACCAACCATAACTTTCATGAAGGATAACTTAGTTACAACTAGATTCTAAAAACTTATACTTTTAATAAAAGAAAGGTTTATAGAAATCAAAACACGGGATACATCCTCATGACGCGGATTTCACCGTTGTCGAGCGGTAACCAGAGTCTCCTGGAGGGAGAGCGGGCATTGTGTGTATAGATCTATACGGGACAGATACTCCCACATCCTGCATGCTAGCTATAGTCCCGGCTGACCAAGCCAAGGGGTGAAAAATGTCACATTCATTCCGATGCCAACAGGTCGTCAAGTATTCGATTGTCAATCAGTATGGTTACGAGTATCTTTACGCTTACCTTATAAGTCATGGCTTTAAGGTAATAAGTATTATCACGGTATTTTCTAAATGGGAAACTATCATAAACATTTTTCCTAGTTATACACTAGGCCACATTTTAAACCTTTAAACCAACCTACTTAGGACTAAAGGCTATTTTAGACTCTCCGAGGCGTATTGTTCATTTAATACTTCCTGGAGAGTGTATTTCTTTGTTTTAGACTCTCCTAGGCGTATTGTTCATTTAATACTTCCTGGTGTCTGTATTTCTCTATTTTAGACTCTCCGAGGCATATTGTTCATTTAATACTTCCTGGAGTCCGTGTTTCTTTGTTTTAGACTCTCCGAGGCGTATTGTTCATTTAATACTTCCTGGAGTCTGTATTTCTTTGTTTTAGACTCTCCGAGGCGTATTGTTCATTTAATACTTCCTGGAGTCTGTGTTTCTTTGTTTTAGACTCTCCGAGGCGTATTTCATTTAATACTTCCTGGAGTCTGTATTTCATTCTTTTAGACTCTCCGAGGCATGTTGATCATTCAATACCACCTGGAGTCTATGTTCTATTTACTTTTAGCCAGCAGTGTTATTGCTGAGGTAAAAATATCATTTTCCCTATTGCTTTTGATTGTGATCTTCTCACATATTCTTTAAAGCATAAATTATATTTTGGTAATGATAGTACTTTTAAGGGAAAATGTTTCTTAATCGATAAACAACTGGGTCTTGGTAGAAGACTACTTTTATTAGAAAATATAGGATTTTCTGGGAGAAATACTAATACTCTGTAAATTCTAATCATCATCATTGTGTGAGATTATTTTGAAGAAAAACATGTATTTATACCAATTTCATGAAATACTTATGAACTCACCAGCATTTAAAAATGCTGATACTCGCTTTCAAAATAACTTATATTCTCAGGTCATCCGTAGGCAGATACACTCCGGAAGCTTTTGTGAAGACAGCCTTGTACCGGGCTGCATTATATGTTATTCTCTGTATTTACTTTTGATGTTGTTGCTAAATGTAACCTATGTACAATTATTACTATTAATGCAATGGTTGTTGTACTTTGATTACTATACTACATATGTTGTGATACTTGACATGACGTCCTCCACCCCAGAACATTTCCGTCGTTCCGGTTTTGAGGTGTGACAACCACTCTCAAGTCATCACTCCCATCAAGGGTAAGGACCCAATCCTTAGTCCTCCGTGGGTACTTGAGAATGTTCTTTACCGCAGTCCAGTGAGCCTTGTCAGGATTCCCTTGATATCTGTTGGCCATGCTCAAATCAAAGGCCACATCAGGGCGAGTACAAGTCATAACATACATGATCGAACCAACTGCAGAAGCATATGGTATTCGACTCATCTCAGCTATCTCAGCCTCTGTACTCGGACTCTGAGTTTTACTCAGTTTGACATTGCTCTGGATCGGTAAGTCACCTTTCTTGGAATCCATCATGCTGAATCTTTTCAACACCTTTTCCAAGTAGGTACTTTGATTAAGTCCAATTAGTCTCTTACTCCTGTCTCTCAATATCCTTATCCCAAGAATATAGGCAGCTTCTCCGAGGTCCTTCATAGCGAAACACTTCCCAAGCCAGGAATTAACCTCCAGCAAGGTTGGGATGTCATTTACTATGAGAAGTATGTCATCCACATACAACACCAGAAAACTAAATATGCTCCCAATAGCCTTGACATATACACAGGACTCACCCTTGCTTCTCGAAAAGCCAAACTCTTTGACTTTCTCATCGAAACAAAGATTTCATCTGCGAGATGCTTGTTTTAATCCGTAAATGGATTTATCAAGCTTACACACTCTATTAGGGTACTTTGCATCGACAAAACCCTCTGGTTGACTCATGTAAACATCCTCAGACAACTTTCCATTAAGGAAAGCGATTTTGACATCTGTTTGCCATATTTCATAATCATGAAATGCAGCTATGGTTAGCATAACCCTAATAGACTTAATCTTCGCTACTGGTGAGAAGGTCTCATCATAGTCAACTCCCGGAGTTTGAGTAAAGCCCTTCGCTACCAGTCGCACCTTATAAGTGTGTACCTTCCCATCCATGTCGGTCTTCTTCTTGAAGATCCATTTACACCCGCCTGTCTTACGACCCGGTACATTGTCAACCAAGTTCCAAACTTGATTGTCATACATGGACTGAATCTCGCTATCCATCGCCTCTTTCCATTTGGTAGACTCGGGGCCTGCCATGGCTTCCTTGTAGTTGTTAGATTCATCAAAATTTATCAGTGTGCTATCATTGATAAATGTATCACCCTCAGATGTTATATGAAAACCATATAACAAGGTGGAACACTAACTCTACTGGAACGCCTCAGATGTACGGACTCGTCAATCGGATCAACAGGAGTTTCCTCATCGGGTTGATCGCTAGTGTTTGAGGTTCCTTCGTCGCTTGACTCTTGAAGCTCTTCAAGGTCAATTTTCCTCCCACTGTCTCCTTGGCCTATGAGCTCTCTCTCACGAAAGACTCCTCTCCTCGCCACGAAGACAACACTGTCACTCGGTCTGTAAAAGAGATAACCAAAGGATTTATGTGGGTAGCCGATGAAAATACACTGCTCACTTCGAGGTTCGAGCTCGTCGTTAGTCTCGTGTCTCACGAAAGCCTCGCAAACCCAAACCTTGATGTGTGCTAACAAGGGAACCTTCCATGTCCACATCTCGTGAGGTGTTTTGGCAACCTTCTTAGTTGGGACTAGATTAAGGATACGGGCGGCAGTCTCTAAGGCATACCCCCAGAATGAGATAGGTAACGAAGCTCGACTCATCATGGAACAAACCATGTCCAACAAAGTTCGATTACGCCTATCAGACACACCATTAAGCTGTGGTGTCCTAGGTTGGGTCAATTGTGAAACAATTCAACATTCCTTAAGATAGTCAAGGAACTCGATACTAAGATACTCACCAACCTGATCGGATCGGAGCATCTTTATCTTCCTGCCCAGCTGATTCTCCACTTCTTGTTTAAACTCTTTGAATTTCTCAAAGGTTTCTGACTTATGTTTGATTAAGTAGACATAGCCATATCTACTGTAATCATTAGTAAAAGTCACATAGAAGCGGTTAGTATCCCTTGTGGCGGTTCTGAAGGGCCCACACACATCGATGTGTATGAGATCCAACAAACCTTCACCTCTTTCACAAGTACCAGTGAAGGGTGACTTGGTCATCTTTCCAAGTAAGCAAGATTCGCAAGTGTCATCCGACCTTAAGTCGAATAACTCCAAAACTCCATCCTTTTGGATTTGGCCTATGCGCTTCTTGCTGACATGTCCAAGACGACAATGCCACAAGCATGCCTTATCCAATTCATTGGAAGAATCAATGTGCAACACATTATTTCCTAAGTTGTCTACAACCATCACAGTTTCATATACACCATTACAAGGTAATGCTTTAAAATAAAAAACACCATTATAAAAAGCATTAATAGCACCAATTTATTATCAAATGAAAAACTAAAACCTTGTTTGTACAAACCATGAAAGGAAATAATATTTCTCGCCATTTCAGACGAGTAGCAACAATTATTCAAATCTAATTCTAACCCACTACTAAGAAATAAAGAGTAAACTCCAATCTTGGTGACAGGTGAAACCTTCTTATTCCCCATGATCAAGTTTATCTTCCCGTGCTCCACATCCTTACTTCTTTTTAGGCCCTGCACATCAGAACAAATGTGAAATCCATAACATGTATCAAGGACCCCAAGAACAAGAATGTGATGAGTTATTAGATAGAATAGTATAAATACCTGCATGGGTGGCCTTAACCTTCCCATCTTTGACATCCTGTAAGTATTTGGGGTAGCTTCGCTTCCAGTGCCCTTTCTCATGACAATAGAAACACTCTGCTTCCTTAGGAATGGTAGAGGGAGCAGCAGAACCAGCCTTGGTCCCACTTGAAGAGGATCCATCAAGAGACTTTACCTTGCGGCTCTTAGAGGGAGCCTTCCTCTTCTTCCCCTTCCCTTGTCCAATTCCCATAACAGGGGCGATGGTAGGAGTAGTAACAACCGATTTAGCTTTGAGACTACTTTCAACAGTCCTCAAAAGCCCTTGAAGTTTGCTAAGTGTGACCTTCTCCTTGTTCATATGATAGGTCATGCGGAACTGATCATAACATGGAGGTAAGGAGTGTAGAATGATATCTATATCCAGCTCCTCATCAAAAAATTCACATTCAATTTCAGCAAACGGTCCACAAACTTTTGCATTTTCTGCAAGTGGGTCGTGATGGGTTCACCATCCTTCATCTTAGTTGTTATCATGGAAGAGAGGATTTCATACCTCTCTTGACGAGTACTCTGATGGTATCTTTCCATCAGGTCTTGGTGCATCTCAAAAGGGTAGAAGTCCTCATAGGACTTTTGGAGTTCAGCTTTCATGGTGGCCAACATGATACAAGACACCTTGGTGGCATCATTCTCATGAGTCCTAAACTCAGCGATCTCCTCAGGAGTAGCAGAAGACTCATCGATTTCCTTGTCCTCGTAGGGCATATTCCTTGTCCTCGTAGCGAGTGACCACCCTGATGTTCCTAATCCAATCATTGAAGTTGGAACCATCAAAGATGAATCTCCCACACAAGTTCATGAGAGAGAAGGAAGCTAGTAGGGTTTGAGCCAGAAGCAGTGTTGGAAGACATCTGAAAAGAAAGAAAGACAAAGTTTAGATTAGATAAGAGTCCTTAATATAACACCCAAATGAAATATTAAGGCTAGGACCCAACACAATATTTTACAATTTGGAAGAGGGATGTCGTAATCCAACTTGCAAAATATTTGGAGCTCGGCTGTCATCGTGTCCATCATGATACATGTCACTTTAGTGGCATCTCTCTCATGAGTCCTGAATTCAGCGATCTCCTCTGGAGTAGCAGTTGACTCATCAAGTTCCTTAAGCTCCTTATCGAGGACATATTCCTTGTCCTCATAACGAGTGACCATCCTGATGTTCCGGATCCAGTCTTTGAAGTTGGAACCATCGAAGATGACTCTCCCACAAAGGTTCATGAGAGAGAAGGAGCCGGTAGGGTTAGAGCCTGAAGCATTGTTGGAAGACATCTGAAAAGAAGAAAACAAGTTTAGATTAGATATATATAGTCCTTAATAAGACACCCAAATGTAATATTAAGGCTAGGACCCAACACAATATATTATAACTTAGAAGAGGGATGTCGTAATCTAAGCTATAACATATTTGAAGGTAGGTGAATGACGATTCACCAATTTCCACCATGAAAAACGAAATAAATTATTAGGTTTTAATTGGTTTTGAAATTCCTAGATTTTTTTGAGATTCATTGAACTTTTCAATGACATGTTTCAATCTCGATTGTGCCCTTCAAGTTTTGTGACTGGGATGCCGAGGATCACAAAACAAGGTGTGAATAACCATGCAAATTCACTTGGTACCCTTAATAATAAACACGCGCTCCACCGATCTATGATAAACATTAATTCACCCTTTTCCATCCTTACTAGTCCAAGTTAGTGTGTCGGTTAACCACACACGCTCCACCAACGACTTGGTAAGGTACAAAGTGTAAATTACATGGGTTAGCACCAAATTCACATTTTCCTAAAGTAACTAAGATTGGGAATTTATAAAAAACATTTAGTTACTTTATAATAATCATTATACTTTTAATGAGAATTAAAGTCATTGTCCTACCCGTTCAGCTAACGACGCTCCATCAGTCAAGGAAGTGGTGGGTGAGAGTGGACACCCATTAAGCTGCCATTTTATAGGCAACAACCTTATACCCCCTATACACCGGCTTCGTGAATGAGGCCTACTAACGGTAAAACGACTTGATCTTATACATATATATAAATATTAACCATTAATCTTATAATAGTATAAGGGTTGAATTTTAACTTTTAAAATTCTAAGGGTTGGAATTAAAGTATTTAATAAATGTGTGAGACTTTAAAAATTCCAAAATTTGAGGGCAAGTTTTGAACAATTCAAAAACTTTTCATTTCATAACTTATGAGTTAATGGTTCATAAAAAGAAGACTCTTCATTTTATGTAACTTATGTGTTCTTAAATGAAATTTAAAATAAGTGACTCTTGGTAATCCATAACTCGAGGACAAATTATGGATTCCATTAAAACACATAATGATCATGAATTAACTAACAAACAATTTGCAAATAATTCCTATGATCTACCAAAACTCATAAGTGCATGAACATTCATATCAACAATTTCAAGAATCATATGAACACATATAAAACTTGGAATTTTGATATTAGCCTTTGAAATTGGATTAGCATAATCATTACAACATCAAAAACAGGTTTTATAAGTCCAAAACAGTTTAGTGTAATGATTCTAGTCCAATTCCAGCTTAACAACTCGAAAAACTACACTCTGGGCCTCCTACTCGTCGAGTGCATGAACCTACTCGACGAGTAGGATGAACATGAACATGGAATCGTCGAGTCCCCCCATGGACTCGGCGAGTTCACTGTGCAGACAACAAGTTTTTCGATTTTTTCAACAAGTTTGCATCAAGTATCAAGAAATCAAGCCTAGGCTCTGATACCACTGATGGGTTTTGAGCATTCTAACACTCCTAAGGTACATGCAACCCTAGAAACCTTGGATCTATGTTTTCTCTAAGATACCTGCAAATAATAATTTTCCAAGGTTTACATCCTAACTAGCATGGCATGGGGAACTTGAATCATAAAATGCTAGAAGAATTACATACCTTTTAGTAGTGGTTGATTCCTTGGAGTTTGAGAGCCTAGCACCAATAATGTGGATGCCTCAAATGGAAGTCACAAATCACCACAAACTTTGGAAAACTATGACAATGTATGTGCACACTCTAGAATTCAGCCACCACCTTTCTCACACACTACTAGTTCCAAATCAAGTGCCAAAGACTCCTTTATATAGTGTGGAGGATTAGGGTTACATCCATGTAAACCCTAATACCCATGACTCTTCCTTTCCATAGATCCATGGGTTAAAAGCTCCATGGACTATCCATGGACTCCCATGCAAGCCTAGCCCATTCCAAATGAGTATTAGCTCACACTATATAAAACACAAGAGCCCATATTTAATTAGTCACATTTTTTATCACCAAATTAATTCTAAATTAATTTATGATCAATACTAATTAAATAATATGATTTCATATTAATATATTATAACTTATAATATATTAACTAACCATAAACATACAATTCTCAAAAGATTATCCATACAAATAGTTCGGGTGAAGTGCAACCCAAATGGACCATGGCGGGTCGGGTCAAGTATATGCCAAATAAAGTTATGGACTTAGACACCTTATCCAACAATGTTCTGGTGACATGCAACCCAAATAGACCATGCTACTCTTGGGTCAAGTACATACCAATTATAGTTATGGACTTAGACACCTTATCCAACACATATTAAATACCTTGACGCCAGCAGGGGGGATCCTGGTCTTTCAAGGATCTTCTAAGGATCCTAGTCTTTTTCTTTGGATCTCTCCTTTCTTCTTCCAAGGATTTCTTTGAAGTATCCTTTGTTTAAGAGATAGTTGATTTCCTTCATGAGAGCTATGCAATCCTCTGTGACGTGACCAAAGTCTTTATGGTATGCACACCATTTGGACTTGTCCTTCAAGGATGTGGATTTTTCTTCTTTTTTTGGCCATCTCGCCTTGTCTCCAAGATCCTGCATAGTAAATATTACACCTGAAATATCCACAGAAAAACAATAGTCGGTAATCTTGGGAAATTTTTCTTCCTCTCCCTCGTCTTCAAGAGCATTAACCCTGTGATGGTCAGGTTTGGAATAAGGTTTCGAATTATAGGATGTTTGGGCCGATGAATCGGCCTTCCTATCGGGGTGATCATAATAGCTTGGTGGCTTGCTCCTCTTTTGGATCTCATTGTCTTCTTTGAGCCTGATGAACCATAGTGCTTTGATTCTGACTTCGTCCATTCCCTTGCATGGAGTCATTACAAGGTCTTCATAGAAGGGAGAATCCTTCTTTAAGACCATTTTAAAGGCTTCAACTGCGTTCGCCATGTCGATGTTGGGGATGCTTAGAGCTTCCCTGCCAAACCTGTTCACAAAAGTCCTAAGGGATTCCTTAGGATCTTGGACCACCCGATAGAGATCGCTAGTGATCTTTTTGAATGTTCTGCTACAATAAAATTGATTGTTGAATAAATTAATCAAATGAGCAAAGGATGTAATCAAATAAGGAGGAACATTAAGAAGCCATTTCAAAACTGATCCTATGAGGGTGGAACCAAAACCCTTGCACATGCAAGATTCCTTCAAATGAGTGGGGACGGGAATGATCTTCATCCCGGGGCACAGTGCTGCCAGGTCGCTAAACATGTCAATTTAGGCTACTATGTCTGAGTCGGCCATGGTATAAACCCATAGCTCTTGCTCCAGCTTTTGTACTTCGCCTCTTAGACAATATTCTTCCAACATCATCTCTTTCAGGTTCTCCCAGCCCATTGAGTTACCCACTGATAGGGTCAGTGACTTAACATGGCCATTCCACTATGTTAGTGTTGGATTAGATGTCTAAGCCCATAACTATTATTGGTATGTACTCGACCCGAGGGTAGCATGGTCCATTTGGGTTGCACTTCACCAGAACAATTTGTATGGATAGTCTTTTGAGAATAGTATGTCTATGGTTTATTAATATATTATAAGTTATAATATATTACTATGAAATCATATTATTTAATTAGTATTGATCAAGAATTAATTTAGTGATCAAAAGGAACTAACTAAATATGGACTCTTATATATATATATATATATATATATATATATATATATATATATATATATATATATATAGAATGGGCCAAGTTCATTTAGGTTGGGCTAAACTTGCATGGATAGTCCATGGAGTTTTAACCCATGGATCCTATGGAAATGAAAGGTCATGGGTATTAGGGTTTACATGAATGTAACCCTAATCCTCCATACTATATAAAGAGGTCTTTGGCACATGAAATGGCACTAGTGTGTGAGTGAACAAGAGTGGGCCGATTTCTAGTGTGATTACTATTCTCTCAAGTTTTCCAAGGTGATTTGGTGATTTGTGATTCCACTTGAGGCATCCACGTTATTGGTGCTAGGCTCTTGAAGCTCCAAGGAATCAACCACAAGAAAAGGTATGTCATCCCACTAAGTTTTATATTACAAGTTCCCCATGGTATGTTAGTTAGGATGAAAACCTTGGAAAAATCATATTTGCATGTATAACAGAGAAAACATAGATCCAAGGTTTCTAGGGTTGCATGTACACCATAGGAGTGTTAGAATGCTCAAAACCCATCAGTGGTATAAGATCCTAGGCTTGTTTTCATTATACTTGATGCAAAATGCTTGAAAAAATCGAAAAATTGTTCACTGTTCAGTGGACTCGCCGAGTCCATGGGGGGACTCGACGAGTCCAAGTGTAAATTCATCCTACTCGTCGGGTAGGCTCTTGCACTCGGCGAGTAGGAGGCCCTGTGTGCAGATTTTCGAGTTTTGCTGCTGGAAATGGACTAGAATCATTACCATAAACTGTTTTGGACTTATAAAACCTGTTTTTGGTGTGGGAATGATTATGCTAATCCATTTTCAATGGTTATTATCAAATTTTCAAGTTTTATATATGTTTATATGATTCTTGAAAGTGTTGATATGAATGTTCATACTTATGAGTTTTAGTAGATCATAGGAATTATTTGCAAATTGTTTGCTAGTGTAATTCTTGATCTAAATGCCAATTAATGGACTCCATAACTTGTCCTCAAGTTATGGAATTCCAAAAGTTTTTTCTTTAAAACCATTAAAACTTATAATTTATAGAAATGAAAAGTTTTTGAATAGTTTCAAAACTTGCACTCAAGTTTTGGAATTTGTAAAGTCTCACACACACTTTAATTCCAAACCCTAGAGTTTTAAAAGTTAAAATTCAATCCTTATACTTTATAGTATTATAAGTTAATATATATATATATATATATATATATATATATATGTATATATATATATATATATATATATATATATATATATATATGTATGTATGTATAAGAACAAGTCAGTCTTACCGTTAGTAGGCCTCATTCACGAAGCCGGTCTATAAGGGGGGTATAAGGTTACTGCCTATAAAATTGCAGTTTAATGGGTGTCCACTCTCACCCACCGCTTCCTAGACTGGTGGAGGGTCGTTACCCGAACGGGTAGGACAAGGACTATAATTCTCATTAAAAGTATAATGATAAATATAAAGTAACTAAACCTTTTATAAAATCCCAAACTTAGTTACTTTAAGAAAATGTGAAATTAGTGCTAACCCATGAAATTACACTTTGTACCTTACCAAGTCGTTGGTGGAATGTGTGTGGGTAACCGGCACACTAACATGGACTAGTAAGAGTGGCAAAGGGTGACTTAATGTTTATCATAGATAGGTGGAGCGTGTGTGGGTAATCGGCACATTGATTAGGTGATAAAATTAAGGGTACCAAGTTAATTTGCATGGTTATTCACACCTCGTTTGTGATCCTCGGCATCCCAGTCACAAACTTGAGAGGGCACAATCGAGATTTAAACATGTCATTGAAAAGTTCAATGAATCTCAAAAGATCTAGGAGTTTCAATCCAATTAAAACCTAATACCTATTTCGTTTTTCATGGTGGAAATTGGTGAATCGTCATTCGCCTACCTTAAAATATTTTATAGCTTGCATTACGGCATCCCTCTTCCAAGTTATAAAATATTGTGTTGGGTCCTAGGCTTAATATTTCAGATTAGGTATTATATTAAGGACTTAAATCAACTAACTTGAATTTCTCCCATTGTAGATGTCTAGATTAGACAACTATGGTCTTCCCAAATACCTTGGAAAAAGCTTTCCTAATGAAGATGATGTCCCGCAATTAGATCATGGAAATCATATTTCTCTTCCACCACCTCCTCCAATTATTCTCCCTGACCCACAAGCTCAAAGACTTGAAAATTTCAAGGTCACTCAAGCCCTACTTGCAATGAAACATGAATATGGAAGGCATGTGTGTTCTCACGTCTTGGAGATGAAGTCACATGTCGACAGGCTGAGAGTGTTGGGTGTCGAAGTCTCAAGGAAGTTGGCTGTTGATTGGGTTCTTCAGTCACTTCCTGAGTCGTATAGTGAGTTCATTAAGGACTACTATGTGACAGACCACGACATGACCCTTATTGATCTTACTTATTTGCTTGTTGCTGCTGAATTAGAAATGTTTTGGCGCACTGGAAAAGTAAATTTGGGTGGAAGATCTACTTCTCAAACTTCCATGGACATTGACAATGGTAACATTGGAAGTCCGGAAAAGTTTTCTCTTCCCAATGGAAAGGGATTGGCCATGGTCAACCTGGTTGACCAAATGATAGAGAGAAAGGCTAAGTCTGTGATAGTCCCGTGTACCATTCCCAAAGAGTCTATATGTTTTTACTGTCAAGAGAAGGGACATTGGAAGTGAAGCTGCCCTGACTACCTGAAAGATCTGAAAGAAAGTAAAGACAAAATGTTTGACTCTGCTTCAGGTAAGTATACTATCTAACTCTGTTAAATTCCTAATTGATGATTCTTAATACATGATGTGACTATGTTGCATTTTGATGTTTGGCAGGATCAAGCAAAGGGAATGAAGCTTAAAAGAAGAGTATGTTGAATCTGATCGCGAAGATGGATTTCAATCACATGGTTCGAAGATCGGATTTTTGAGCTGGTGCTTAGAGTTGTGATAGATTGCTAGGAAATATGTAATAGCATAGTTTTTCATTTGTAATTGCATTGTAAGGAAAAAAAATTCGCATTTTATAAATAAATAAAATTTTGTTTTGTTTTATTTTATATCTCCTTGCAATGGCATTTATGAAAAACTGATGTTTGTATGTTTCTAGCAATATTGAAAATATGAATTTGATTCTTTCACTTGTGGTATTGTCTAAATTTACCAAATAAGGAAAGATTCTCATCACCCAAGTTTCAATTGGACCGAAACTTGGAATCATGCAATTTGTATTGTATGATGAATGAGAATTTTTCATCTTTGGAAAATTAAGACTAATTCCTTGTTCACATGTATATGTGAGTCAAGTGAAGAACTAAGGGATCGAGTATACATTCTTGTGCACTGGTAAAGTCCACCACAAAGATTGATAAGACTATTCGTCATGATTTACTAAAGTTTAGTAAATATGGTTATACTTACAAGTTTAAGTACAATTCTGAAACATTGGAAAAGTTTCAATGTATGGCAGAACGAATGAGAAGAATCAAATTAGGCAGAAAGATAAAAGTTTCTCAAATCTGAAAAGATGGGAGAGTACTTTAGTATCATGTTTTATGATCATCTTAATGATTAAGAAACCATATCACAATT
The DNA here is from genome assembly GCF_052849685.1 of Lactuca virosa. Taxonomy (NCBI): domain Eukaryota; kingdom Viridiplantae; phylum Streptophyta; class Magnoliopsida; order Asterales; family Asteraceae; genus Lactuca; species Lactuca virosa. The sequence continues at coordinate 120,078,473 of NC_136430.1, read as the reverse complement.
GATCCTCTAAGGACATCTTGGTGCATTCATATGGATAAGAAGAGGAATCATGAATTGTTGTAATGGTTAAATCAAGGAGATGAGTCATACTTCGTTCCAAAACGATTCTTAGAGTCATACTCCAAGATTGTAACTTGAGTGACATATCTTAAAGAAGGTTTATAACACTTGTCAAATGTAGAGTAAAATGTTTTCTACTCTTGTACATTTGAAATTGGTAAGTTGTGATGTTTTGGATAAAACACAGACCAACTAAGGCCAATTGTGTGAAGTGTTTGTCTTGATAAGAATCTGCACTATCTCTTGAATATTTGTTTGTCAAGGAATGGTTCTTGGAAAGAGAGTCTTATATGTCAAGAGGACAGTAGGAGTCTTAAAGATCCTGAAAGAGTTTCAAGAAGTAATCAAGAATAAAACATGTAGTTTATCACTAGCACACGACTTGAGGTTTATAACCTATCGTGCTGACATAATTCTTGTTTCTATGCCCATTACGGTTAAAGTTGACTATGTATGTGAGTTCTATGAGTTCTCGGTTGCTTGCATAACAACTTGGAAGACATGGTAGGCCCTTGTGCCGCCAGGTGTCAAGAAATTAAGATTGAAACAAGTTCAGTCTATATGAGTTTGAATATGTCACTAACCTTGTCTTGTGATTATGGTTTTGACAAATTCACATGGATAGGAACGCATACACCATAAAATCTGAGTGTCACAAGGTTTCTCTCCGATTCATGAAAATAATGGGGAGGAATTGTGATATTTGCATTCTCAAAGTCGTTAGTGGAGCGTATGTGGTTAACTGGCACACTAACATGGACTTGTGAGAAATGACAAATGTCTAAACAATTGAGACTATGAATACGACATCCCTTTTCATAGTTCTAAAATTGTGTTAGACACACATGTGAGCTATCTAAGAAAAGGTGTATGATTTTGATAAAGTCTTATCAAAGCATCTCGTATCAGAAATCTGAACTTTGGTAAGAAAGTCAATAAAGTATTGATTTCTAGAAGTCCAGCTGATTTCTGGATACATGTACAAGCTAGTGGGAGCATAAGTGTTATGATAATAATTATCATGTTAGCGGGAGCATGATTATTATGTTAAGTGTTAATTATAGAAAACAAAAAGTCTCAATTCGTGACTCTGTAGGGTTTGAAAAGTTGTTTTGCTATAATTGAGGGAGAGAAAGTTATACTTCATTTCAATTCTAAAAGCTTAGATTGAGATTTTAATCATCTTTAGTCAAGTATATATATATATATATATATATATATATATATATATATATATATATATATATATATATATATATGAATTTTATGTTGGAATGGTTCAACATAAAGAAATTCTATATATATTGTGTTCTCAAAATTCGATTATGATTACGGCATCCCTCTTCATAGTTGAATTATGAAAACATGGCAAATACAAAATATTGTAGCAAAAGACTGGTGTAGGATCATGTCTTTATGTGAGACATCATGAATCGTGTCCCATATGCTTCGGGTATAGGATCGATTACATGTGCTATAATATTTATCCTTTCTAAATTTTACAAATGCCTAGGGCATTAAGAGGGGAAAAGGTCTAGAATTGGATATGACTAAAATTATTAAGCAACTGTCGAGGACAATCTGAGGTTTACCAAAGATTGGTTGCTCATGGACAGTTGGAAGTATGATGTAAATTTTTTGGAAAGGACCATATTGACATATTCTGAAAGGAGGCAACTCTTATTCAGAAGTGATGGTCAGAATGGGAATATGGAAATGTTTCATAGGTGGAAGTTATTCATCAAATATGTGTAAGATTAGCAAACTTAATGCAAGAAGGATGTTCAAAGGAATGTACTTTCAATTTGAGACTTCGTTTCCATGGAATTGATCTCCATTGGAATACTCTGTAATGTCTGTTGACAAGTCTTTGTGACTTTGTGCATAGTCATGACAAGAGGATCAATGCATATAAGTTTAGAATCTAACACATTTCGGTAAATGGCAGGAATTTGGAATTCTTACATTTACGATAAGGATTTGGGATTGTGAAATGAGCATCATTGGAATCATGTTCAATTGATCTATTTCACAAAGTAAGGATCATAGACAAACATAGTGTGCATACTTGGAGTATGGCATAACTATTGTCTAGAAAACATAGTGTGCATGCTTGGAGCATGGGACAACTATTGTTTTAAATTCAAGTGTTAAGTTGATAAATCGAAACATTATGCAATGAATAATGTGTAATCAATATGGTGATAAATAAAAGGTGTTTTATTTATATTCATAAGTTCTAAGACCATATTGGATTCGATTATTCTTGGGTTTCACTTTGCATGTTTTGACTTCCCGAATAACTAGGGTATTCAAACTTTCCACAGTCAATCATACTTTGGAAATAGGTATGAATCAAGACTGTCATGAATTGGGCTTGTAGATGTCTAAAGTATTTAGACATAGCAAAAGTTGCTGCAACATTCATGAGTACTCCTGGAATGAGATTCGAGTATTGGATTAAACCCACGCTCATTTGAATCACTTCATGGATTTTATCAAGAGTGATCATGAGTCGATAATATCTTATATTCTTCAAACGGAGACGTGTGAGTTGTAGTTGCGCGTCGGTTGCACATTGACATATGTAAACGCAACCAGTAACTTGGTTGTTATAAAAACATATCGTTGTGTGTAATTTGATGAGTAAGTACAAGCGAACATTTGGGTCGAATTTTATCCGTTCCTTTTACCCTTCGAGGGATAAAAGCGATATCTGTGGGCCCCTCGATGATTTAGTGATGACACCCCTAAGTGCTTGGCCAAGCCTGGACTGATTTGATTTGTTCAATTAGTCGGTCGTCATAAATCAGAAATTGGGAAACAACAAATGGACAGAGAAAATGATTATAATCCATGTCTCAGTCCATATGATATCTAGAATGGAGGAATATATGATCCCTTATCTAATGGACACGTCATTTGACTAGGTCAGAGTTCGGCAGCGACTTTAAGAGCTACTTGCTAGTCAGGATCTTGGATTCATACTTGAATAATAGTTTTAGACTTATCCAAGTGGGAGACTGTTGGATTATATGTCTAAGTCCATAACTATTATTGGTATGTACTCGACCCGAGAGTAGCATGGTCTATTTGGGTTGCACTTCACCGAAACAATTTGTATGGATAGTCTTTTGAGAATAGTATGTCTATTGTTTATTAATATATTATAAGTTATAATATATTAATATGAAATCATATTATTTAATTAGTATTGATCAAGAATTAATTTAGTGATCAAAAGGAACTAACTAAATATGGACTCTTATATATATATATATATATATATATATATATATATATATATATATATATATATATATATATATATATATATATATATATATATATATATATATATATATATATATATATATATATATATATATATAGAATGGGCCAAGTTCATTTAGGTTGGGCTTAAACTTGCATGGATAGTCCATGGAGTTTTAACCCATGGATCCTATGGAAATGAAAGGTCATGGGTATTAGGGTTTACATGAATGTAACCCTAATCCTCCATACTATATAAAGAGGTCTTTGGCACATGAAATGGCACTAGTTTGTGAGTGAACAAGAGTGAGCTGATTTCTAGTGTGATTACTATTCTCTCAAGTTTTCCAAGGTGTTTTGGTGATTTGTGATTCCACTTAAGGCATCCACGTTATTGGTGCTAGGATCTTGAATCTCCAAGGAATCAACCACAAGAAAAGGTATGTCATCCCACTAAGTTTTATATTACAAGTTCCCCATGGTATGTTAGTTAGGATGAATACCTTGGAAAAATCATATTTGCATGTATAGTAGAGAAAACGTAGATCCAAGGTTTCTAGGGTTGCATGTACACCATAGGAGTGTTAGAATGCTCAAAACCCGTCAGTTAGGGCTCTGTTGGAGAAGGTGCAGACATCAAACTTCACTTTGCTCCCTTCTGGGCACATACAGATTTCGAAAACTGATTCTGTTTTCTCGAACCGCAACATCAGAGAAATGGCTCCCCCGTTTCCATTAAAAGATTTGGGTTTGCAGTTCATGAAGTCATTGTACGAACACTCCCGTGGGTGTCCGTGGGTAACTTCGGGGTTAGATAGGTGGGTACCGCTACCAGATCCACTGGTACCACTTGCGCGGATTTGAATTATAGCAGCTGTTGTTGCGGCTGTTACCGTTGTTTGGAAAGCAACAGGATCGTGTTGTGGTGGTGGAGGCGATTGTGGATTCTCTGTTGTGGTATTGACTACGCGCCTTATAGGTCTACCGCGAGGCATCTTTTGCTATAATGAATACGAGATGAAACGGTGATAAGTCTATAGCAGTGGTTATAAGTCGAATGCTGATTAAACTAAGTTATCCTAGTTCTAAGTGTATCCTGCTCCGACTTTCATAGGGTTCTAAAACAATTCATGATGGAAGTATATATAAAATAAACTTTATGAATTATTAGTGAATAATCTCGAATGAATTTCTGTGAATTGAATATCTATTATCAGTTGTTACTAAAATGAAATAATCCTAACACATAGTGTGAGTAGTGTAATCACTAACTCACTAGGTTATTTTTAGTTTATTAGTTATTTGCACGACGCATAAGACGTTGGGTTTCTTCGGCTGATCGCTCCTTGGAAAACTCCTCATGAGTCTCTTCTTGTTCCTCCTTGACTCCTCTGCTGACTGCTATGATGGAGTGGTTACATCTATCTAGGTTTGTCGTGCGAGAATGGGAGTGTCTAAAGAATCTATGAGATTAAGTGAAACATTATGGGGTGATCCTTACCGAGTCCTCCTATAATTGCGCAGTGTATACAAGTCGTATATAATTTAAGATTAAATAGACCTTCGAATAAGTGATCCTACTCTAAAACCACAACCAAACAAGGAACAGGAAGTAGAGCATAGATCACTCATTCTAAGTCTATAAAATCTCAATTATATAAAACCTTGGGAGTATACACTCCAAAATTATAGACCTACCAGTAAGGGTCTTTTAAATTTTCACATAAGTTATTTTTAGCGCCTAAAATACTCCTATAGTATTTTAATGGTATAAACTTGGTAAGTTTTAAACTTGTTGTTATCTTATAGTATCATAAAGTACTCCTATAGTATTTTAACTTTATGTTCTGTTCTAGAAATCCTTTGTATATAGAGTAAGGTAAGTTTTAAGTCTGTTGCAACACAACATCACTCCCAAACACATGTTGGTCATATCTCAAATAAATATAGTTGATCAGATTATATTGATCCCAGATATGATTACATAACTATCCAGGTTTGACCGCAGTGTCCAACCTGTAAATACTTTTGTTTTGTTCTTCTTGTGATACTTGTTCTAGTATGCATATATATATATATATATATATATATATATATATATATATATATATATGCAGGTATGTATACTTTTATAAAAATATTGTTATATTTTAAAAAAATACTTTTAGTCAGAGCACCTCGGCCCCATTGTATTTATAGTTGTATATATTTTATAGGTTGATATACTTAGTTCACTATAAACAATGCTTTGATACCAATCTGTCACACCCCCAAACCAGAACGGCGGAAACGTTCGGGGGCAGAGGACGTCATGCTCAGTATCACAACACATGCATCATAGTAAAATAAGCAACAACATCCATTGCATTAATATTAAAAGTTTACATTGTATTCGAATCACATATGATTGAATCCAAAAGTAAATAACAAAACAAGGACATGAAGCTAATATGCTCCATCTTATGAGTCCCGGTGCATGTACCTGTCTACTAGTTTCCTAAGAATACAAGTGATTTTGAAAGAGTAGATCAACATTTAAGCTGGTGAGTTCATAAGTATTTTCATTATAAAAAGTATATTCTTAGTTATTTGGAAAAGTTCGCCTGTTCTTTGGAAAATCCTATATTTTCTAATATGATGACTGATAAGTAAAAATGACTCTTACAATTCCTTCTATGAGTACTTAATAAATACAAGTTATATACAATCCGGATCAAACAGACAGTCGATTGTGTGAATCTGTCCTAAGTCCACAACCAAACAAGGAACTGGAAATGAGGCGGAAGTCACACATCCCATTGTTTGTTAAATCCTCATTGTATATAACTCTAACGTATTTATCTAGTGCTTACGGAGTTAACCGTAATAGTTCTTTGATATTTGATGAAAACATTCTTTAAGAAAATCATATATTTCCTTTAGTAAATTGGTAACCACAATAGTTCAGTCTATAATCACTTAGTTTATACTAGCTATATATAATATAATATCGAACGGACAGTTAAATGTGTGAATCTGCCCTAAGCCCACAACCAAACAAGGAACAGGAAGTAAGGCGAAAGTCACACATTCCAGTGCCTATCGGATATTAATTATATATAACTCTGATGTATAACCGAAGGAATTATAGAATTAAACATTTAAGGTCCTTTATGTTATACTAGTTTAATAAGAAGTATTAAACCTTTTATAAATAAGTTTCTAGTTTCACTAACTCTATTGTGAAACATTATTTTCGGTAATAAATGTTATTGTTTTCAGAAAGTTCTATCGAAAATTGTTTACCTTGAAATAACGATGTTTGCCATAGAAAATCCTATATTTTCTATAAAACCGATTGGTAGTCTTAATTGTTCCAAGATCAAAAAGCACAAGTATAATCAATATACTTACTTCAATGATATCTAGTGTTGTTGATAAGTTAAACTGAATAAAGACTTGTTTACCCTGAAAACCTGATACGGCGATATTACCCTCCTATGATCACCTAATACATACGAGTTGTATATAACCCTTATCGAACAGATAGTTGAATGGGTGAATCTGCCCTAAGCCCACAACCAAACAAGGAACAGGAAATAAGGCGGAAGTTACACATTCCACTGTCTACCGGATTTCAGTTTTATCTAACCCTATGGTATATACTGAGTAATCACATAGTTAACATCCCTTGAGATTGTTTAAGAAAAGTATATTACTACGTAAATATATCGTTGTTATCTATTTGTGAGTGTTATGACCATACTAATTGATACGACGTGAAACGGACGCCGATATCATTTATGACTTTGTCACCCATAGACCTGCCAGTCCAACTGTAGCTAACAGTAGAGGTGAGGGATTTTTGGTCCCATATAGATCTATACACAAACTCATGCTCTCCCTCAAGGAGACTCTGGTTGATAAGGGTAGACTTCCACTGGTACTTATGTAAGTACTCGAAGACGTGTTTCACAAGCTAGATTAACGACTTTACAAGTAATAATGCGAAAAACACTTTTTATAAATAACAGATAAGTTTGTAAAAAGATTTCCTTTGTTTTATAAACTAAACTTATAGTTTATAACCTTATTTCCATGTTTTAACAAGTTTCATGTTTTAAATACATTTTAAAGGTAAGAAAGACATAATAAGCAATTGATACTTTTCAACACAAGATTTCTTGTGTTTTACTTGTATCCCCCCCCCCCCCCCCTAAAAACATTAAAAAGTTGGGAAATATATGGGGGTATGAACTCACCTTATGTGAGTGATTCGATTGAAGAGTGGAATAAGGATGTTATACTCACGAACGAAGTCCTGGAGCTCAAACGAGTCCTAAATAGCATATTGTGACATATATATGTGTACAGTTAGCGCATTTAACATCTAAGGTGCAAAGGAAACAATCTACGAAGTAGGGAACACTTACAAAGAAGTGTTAGAATCGAAAAATGGAAGGCTGAATGTTGATCACGGCAAGGCTTGATGGTTTCACGGCCCATGAAGGGTTCACGGCCCGTGAAGGTTCACGACCCTAAGAGTGGTTCACGGCCCAAATCAAGGAAGAACACTTGAAGATCTTGATGATTGGCGAGTGTTTAAAGGGCCTAAGTGGTATACTAAGGAGATGCAAAAGGAAAAGGGATGAAAAGAGTGAAAATGGTGTTCTTGGTATATGCTACTTGAGACAGAAAGGGAGGTTTGTGGCCAAGAGATGAAGAATGAGGACAAAATCGAACACTTCTTATATATAGAGTCTAGTTCACGGCCAAGGGAGGGTTAACGGCCGTGAACCTAGTTTGCGGCCGTGAACCTCACTTGTTGAGGTTTATGGCTCGAATGTAGTTCTTGGTTCTCGGTTCTTACATGGTTTACTTCCTAACACACAACCATTACGTATACTAAGTCTAGGAACCCATAAGTTTGACCTTCGGTTGATGTGTTTGACTTTACAAGATAGAAATTTCGGGTTGTGACAGATACTTCCGGTACACGCTGAACTACTCTAGGTACGCTTGAGATCATTTGTCTTAGTTATTGTAGTTCCTTAGCCATAATTGGGCTTAAGTCTGCATCAAGATCAATTGAGTTAGTAGTAAAGATATTATTATTGACGGGGTTACCACGATCCTTGTTATTGGGAGTAACAAAGGTTTCATTGGGATCCTGGGTCGTATGGGCTTGGTTCCTCGGAGTCGCGTCCCAAGCGGGAACAAAAGTCAGGATTGAGGATCCTGTCTCGTGATGAACCGCTGAGGATCCTGGGTTACCAAAGTTCAGGATCTTGGGTTGCAAGATCGAGGGCACTGCCTCCTGAGGCTTGTGGATTTCTGTCCTCGTTCTTTCCAATTCCTTGAGAATTGTCCTATTGTCCTCCTGCTATTGTGCGACTTGTCGTTCTAGTCTCTTCATCATAGCGAAGATTTCATTGTTGGAAATCAACACAGGAGAACCCTGGGGTCCTGGGGTAACTAGCGGAGAGGTATTTTTCTTCGGTCCTTCTGAGGCTTTCTTGGGAGCTCCAGCTGGAGGTGGTGGAAGTTTTTTGGAGGAAAGGGGAGGAATAGAGGAAAAGGACAGGGTTGATTTTGTATACATGATTTTTCGAAGGATTGTGAACACCACGGTCCCATGGATGGCGCCAAATTGCTTTGGTAAAAAATGAACAATCTAAGATCGACCAAAGTGTATGAGAGGCTGTGATGTTCAGAATAATACAAGTATGAAATTTAAATCAAATGACACAAGTTGTTTACAAGGAAAGCCCTTAATCCTTTCTATGATCTCCAACATAAAACCTTGGGAGGTGATAATGATCACCTTCCTTGATGATTTTCTTGATCAAAATGTTGATTACAGAGAAAATACAAAGAGTGTAAGTACAAGTGTTGTTTTCCTGCTAAGCTTCGTGTGTAGTGTGATGAAATACAAGTGATTTATATAGTCTAAAGCTAAGCAACAAGAACTCTGAAAATTTCGGGATCCTCCGAGATCAACTCATGGACGTTGATGGACTTGGTCTTCCGGGTCTTTTGCATGGTTATGAAGACTATTCGTTGACAACAAGTCTTTTACTGGTTATTTCTACACATGTAAGAAAGAAAATAGAATATATAACTGTTATAAATATTTGGGAAATAATAGTCATGATCCTGAAGTGTGCTTGGGATCCTGAAGTTTGAGGATCCTGAGGTTTGAGGATCCTTAGGTTCGAGGATCCTTATTGTAGTTCAGAGATCCTAGCCCTAACAATGATATTTCATTAAGTTTCAGACTTTCACTACAAAACCTATACCAACACAGATACCTATTTTCCTCCATAAAGATATCTCAATATCACATCCAATTGCTATTACAATTTTTGGTTCTATTACTAATCCAACAAAGAAACAAGAGTTATCAGTTTGTCAAATAACTTCGCTTTTTTAGGCTTAATTGTTTAAAAAAGGAAAAATTGCAAAATTGGTCCCTGTATTTATCAAAATTATGTGGTTTTGGTCCAAAAAAGTTTGATAATGCATGGGTGGTCCAATTTCTAATACATTGTGTGGTTTTTGTCCCAATGGTTGGCATTTTTGTATGATTTTTGTCCATAACCAACCTGAAATAACAAATATGCCCTTATATATAACTTTTTTTTTTATTTTTTCTTAATATTTTAAAAGAAAACTGATTAATTAAACATGTGGGTCCTACCACCCTACACCCTTCTCACCCCAATTCACACCAACACATTCGATGTCAAAACACCACTAAATGTCGCTGTCATACCCACCGCCACCATTTCTATCGTCAAACACCACCGCTACTGCCTTTGCCATCAAACACCATTGACCACCACCACTGTCATTAATCACCACCACCCCTTTAACATAAACCAATTGTTGAAATTGAAATCTAAAACCTTGAAACCGAAATCCTAATCTCAAATCAAAACCAAATCCTACCTCAAAATCTAATTGCGTTCAAAATTTACTTTATCTAGACATATAATTACATCTATAACTTTAATTTTGATAAAGTTCCTTTAATAATAGTTTTTTTTTTTAATTATTATTTAAAAAGACTTTAAAAAAACTTTTTTATCATTGTTGAAAGATGAGTTTTATAATAATTCTAACCATTTAATATTCTTTAATCTTATAACTTTATTCTAGTTTTTGACCATTTTAGTTTTTATATTTCGTAATAATTTATTTTACATCTTAGTTATATTTAGATATCCGGCTTTTATTAATATTTTTTTTAAACGATAAATATACTAAACTGCACCTAAATTATTTTATCTATGTCCAGTGAAACTTGAACGTTCAACCTCAAAGAAAGAAGGCAACACCAGATATTGTTGGGCTAGAAGCCCTTTGGTATCATGCTTTATTATTATTACTTAATTTGTTTGCCAAAATATAAAAAATAATTTAAATATATTTTATAAAGCCTATATCATCAATAAAAAATTCTCAAAATCATACAAATAACAAGATAAAGAAAACTTTATCCTAACATGTTAATTAGTAGTTTTTTTAGACAAAATTACATAAATGGTGGTTGACACAATTGACCAACTATGGTCCTTATGACAAATTTTGTGCATAGATGGTCCATATGGTTTCAAAATCTTGCAAAGACAGTCATTTTGGCTAACGGTGTTAACTTTTTTTTCAGTTAAGTCCCTTGTGACATGACACATTTGCCCTTCCTGTCATAGGGACCATTTAGGAATTTTGTTTCAGCAACAGGGACCATTTATGTAACTTCGTCTATTATTTATTATTATTTTTAATTAATTTATTTATATTTCTATGATTTAGATTTTTTTTTGACATTTTGTTTAAATATATTCTTTAATATTTTTTTATATATATTTTCGCTTACATTTCTTGATATTTTGTGTATAATTTTTTTTTTAATATTTTTGACATTTTGTTTGAACGCATTTATTAATATTTGTTTTGATTTTTTGTTTGAATAATTTCTTTTAATTTTTTTTTTTACTATTTGTTCAAATATTTTTTAATGTTTTATTATTTATTATTTATTATTATTGTTTTTTTTACATTTTGTTTGTTTATATTTGTTAAAGATTTCATGGTCACCGTAATCATAATTCATAACTTAATTCACTTATGTTAGGGTCGAAATGTTGTAATAGTCGAAGTTTGTATTTAGGGTCTTCGAACATTTTTGTAATGTATTTTACTAGGGCATAATATTCGAAGCTTCATGTTTAGTCCTTAGTATATTTTTTGTACGTTTTTCTCTTCTATAAATAGGAGTGGTTACTAGTGTCTTAGTAACGAACTCTTTACAGAATATTCATTGTACTCTGTAAAATTTGCAAAAGCGTAATAAAGCCAAACAGATCATATTTACATTGGTGTTCAAATCTTTCAATTCTACTTTGAATTTACACTCTAATTCGTTCAATACTTGATTCATTGTCACATCAATTGGTATCAGAGCAGGAATTATATCTCTGATCTGATTTTCACTTTGTTCAAAAGGTTTTTGAGTCAACTTTTTGATTCAAAAGTTTCCGCACTTTTTGAAAGTGAAAAATTGTTTAGATCTAAGTCTGTGATTCGATTTTGCACGTAATTCATTGAATCGAGTGTTCTAAGAGTGAATGTGATTTGAATCATACAGCTTGTTGTCAAATTCTCAAAGTTTCTTCAAAAATTCTCAAGGATTTATTCCGTACAACAATGGCGTCATTCAATCTGAATTCCATGACTTCATTTTCTCATCTTCTATGATCATCCACCAAAATTCCTATGTTCATCCCTGAGTATTACGATCAGTGGGCTGATCGTATGCAGGATTATCTCAATGGATTGGATGAAGAACTGTGGAATTGCATTTCTGGCAATCTCAATCCACCATCGAATGTTCAACCAATTAGTTCTTCCTCTGGAAACTCTGAAGTTGAAAATCAATCTGATCGTCTGAAAAAGCTGGAGAAAAGGTGTGTAAGAGAGCTAAGAGGAGCTTTGCCTCCAGTTGTTTACAACTACTTGAGGAGTTGTACAACTGCAAAGGAAATCTGGAACAATCTCAAGGAAAAATTTCAGGGAAGTGAGAAGACGAAAGTTAATTCTGTGAAGCAATGTTTAGTGGAGCTGAAGGACTTCAGACAGAAAGATGGTGAAACAATTGAAGTTTATTACGATCGTATTAATGAATTGATATATCGATGCAATCGATATGGTATCACCAGATCAGCCATGGAATTCAATCTGATATTTGTAATGGGACTTCGAAAGGAATGGCGTAGTGTGAGCATGATGGTGAAGAATCAACAGAGCTTTGATACGTCAACATTGAATGACTTGTACAACCAACTTAAGACTCATGAAAGCGAAGTGAATGAAATAGCTGAAGAATCGAAGGCTATGTTGGGAGGTCCACTAGCTTTGGTTTCGAAGATCTCTGAAAAAGATGCTGAGAAAGATGCTTCGGATGAAGATGAAGGGTTCATCATGAACTCAGATAATGAGGCAGTTGCCTTTTATTCAAACAATCGTGTGAAAAAGTTCTTCAAAAAGCCTTTCAATCCGAAAGCAAAGTCGTCTGAGACAAAAGGGAACTTTCTGAGTAAAAGTGCTGGGGAAGAGAAAAAGAAAGATGAGATGAAAGATTCGAAGCCTGTTGAGGGAAAGTATGAGAAGAAGCTACAGGGAAATGTTAGGATTGATTGTCATTATTGTAATAGTGCTAATCACCTTGCTAATGACTGCATGCTTCGAAAAAAGGATGAGAGAAAGAATAAGGTCAAGGATGAGGCGTACTATGCTGAAAAGTTGGAGGAGGTTCATGCAAAAGCCAAGAATTTGTCTCTGGTTGCAAAGGGTGCGAATGAGGATGAAGATGGTACTTATCAAATCTGGTCATCTGGATCAGATGATGAGGAAATACGAAATCCAACCCATGGAGCTATGTTTGCAAAAATGGAGGAAGAATCAGAGGAGGAAACATACGAAGTGCATGGAAGATGCTTCGTATCAAAAGCTACTGACAAATCACCAATGACCACAAATGTACGAAACATTCTTGAATCTTTTAATATTCCAGTACATGCTTATAATTCTGATTTAGTATCTTTTGATGAAACTGTTACTTATTTTGATTCGATTGTGGTATCTGCTAGCAATGAGGCTAAGAAGATGTCAATGCAATTGCTAGAGACACAGAAGAAATTAGATTCGAAAATCACTAAGATAGATTGTCTAGAACTTCAAATAACGAATATCATGGTTGATAGGGACAATTTATCTAGTGATAATAAACTGTTGTTAGCACAAAGAAACATTTACCGTAATGCTGCTAAAAGATTATATGGGAAAATAACTGAACTTCATCATTCATGCGAAATCATTAAAGAACAACATAGAAAATTGCTGCCATTTTTAGCTTATGAAAGAGCTAAGGTAGATAACATTTCGTATGACTGTGAAAAAGAAATAGCTGATTTTGACAAAGTTCCGAATGACAAGTATAGATATGGAATTGTTAAAGTTGATGAATGTCTTGATTCGAATGATTTAGTTAACATTGTAAATGATACTTTGACTAAATCTGAACAAATTTACATTTTGAAAAAGACTGAGAATTCATCATCTGATTCTCAATCTAATTTTGCTGATATTGAAGATAATTCTGACAATATTAGTGAAATTAGTGAGCTTGAAGATGTTGATTGTTCTCAGTTGTCTATTGTTAATGTTGCTTCGAATTCTAAAGGGAAAGAAAAAGTTAAGGATTTGATAGTTGAGAAAGAAACTGATATTCCCTCAACTTCGAAAGTTAGTGAAATGAAATTCGTGGATCTCAAAGATTACCAAACTGATGATAGTGATGATGAAGATGTAGAGAAAGTTTCGAAAGAAAAGAAATCTTCAAAGGAAGAAGTAATTCCACGAATAGTTGTTGACCGAGTGTATGGTGATACACAAAAGTTCGAAAAAGTGATGAATGAAAAAGGTGAACATTATCTTGAAACAAACACGGTGGTTTTTCCAAATTTCAAATGCACAGATGATGTCATTTTTCCAAATCAAGTTTTTGTAACTACCGGAAATGTTGAGAATATCAAACCAGAGTTCAAGAAGATGGTTGAGGAGGATAATTCAAAAACAATTGAGGAAGGTTTTTTCGCAAATCAAAACACAGTTGAAAACAACTTAACAAAGAATTCATATATTTTTCAACGACAAAAATCACAAAACCAATGGGTTGAAAAATCAAAAGTTGAAAAAGCGAAAGTAATTCGTGTTGAAAAGGAAAATGAAAATGTTGTTAAATTAAACTCTAAGGAATTTAAAGATCAAATTGACAAATTTTCGAAGGAAAACAACATTTCAAAAAGACAAGCACGAAAGAAAATATTTTGGCAAAATATTGAGACTCAAAAGATGTTTGAATCACAATCCATCAAAAAGGTTTTCAACGTTAAAAATGATTCTTTTTCAAAAACTCAACAATCATCTCAATCAAATCAAACAAGGTCTAAAGTACATAAGCAAACAAAGTTTTCGAAAGTTTCTGAAACTAACAAAACAAGAGATTTTTCAGAAAGATCTAATTCAAATCAAAAAGTTTTTCAACGTCAACATTTTAAATCAAAAATTGATACATCCTATGCTTACACTTATGTTACCAAACCCAAAGTTGATTTTGTACCTCAAGAGCCAAATTTTCCTAATTACACAAAGAAAGAAACTATAAGGATGTCACGGAAAAAAAAATGACTTCAAGGAAGAACATTGATCATTGGCTTGACGGAAGAGGAAAAATGTATCAGTCAAATAAATATTCAAAAGAGCAAATTCATGAAGCATATGAAAAGTATGTCAATACTTCTTCGAATGGCAGCTCATCATCTAAGGATTCGGATATCTCAATCAAAACATGGAGACCTATTACAAAAGCGAAGACTGTTCAATCACAAACTCAAGATGTGAAGGGAAAAGTCAGTGAACATTCGAAACTATCAAACACTTATGTTTCAGTTTCTTTAGATGATGAAGTGAACTTAATTGATAGTCTCAAAACCAAAGTTTGTGATTGGGTTAAAAGTTCTTCATTTCATTCGAAATTGAAATCTAATTTCCAAGGACCCAAAAAGCCTTGGGTACCTAAAATTTTTCATTGACTGCAGGTATTATGTGACGAGCAATATGATAACAAATGGTACATTGATAGTGGTTGCTCTCGTCACATGACTGGAAAGAAGGAGAATTTAAGAGATTTTCGAAGTCTCAAAAATGCTGGAGTAGTAAAGTTTGGGAACAATCAAAAGTGTCAAGTCATGGGATATGGAAAAATCACAAATGGACAATTCACAGTGAATCGTGTTGCATATGTTGAAGGTCTTCAACATAACTTGATTAGTGTTTCTCAACTTGTTGTGGGCACTGGCAATCAAGTTCTTTTCAACGAAGAAGGAAGTGTTATTTCGAATGTTAACACAAACGAAATATTACTGAAATCTAAAAGGAAAGGTGACATGTTCACTTTGGACATCAATCCAATTGTAGGCAAACCAGCAGTATGTCTTCTTTCGAAAGCTACATCTAATTTAAGCTGGTTATGGCATCGAAGACTTTCACATCTCAACTTTCGAAACATAAATAAACTTGTGGTACAAGATCTGGTAAGAGGTTTACCTGTACTTAAATTTGACAATGATTATTTATGTGCAGCTTGTGAAGTTGGCAAGCAACATAAACAAGGTCATCCAATCACAATTGATTTGAAAATTGTTGCACCTCTTGAGTTGATACATATTGATTTGTGTGGTCCTTCGACTGTTTCAACTCTCAACAATAAATGGTACATTTTAGTTATTGTTGACGATTTTTCCAGATTTACGTGGGTTTATTTTCTCAGGCTCAAATCCGAAGTTGCACAAATTATGATTGACTTTATCAAAAAGATGGAAACCACGTTGAAGAAGACTGTTAGAAAAATCAAGAGTGATCATGGAACTGAATTTAAGAACAAAGTTCTTGATTCATTTTTGGTAGACAAAGGAATTTCGCATAATTTTTCATCTCCATATACACCACAACAAAATTGTGTTGTAGAACGAAGGAATCGCTCATTATGCGAAGCAGCAAGAACCATGTTGGCATATGCGAATTTACCTCAATATCTATGGGCTGAAGCTGTTTCAACTGCATGTTTTACTCAAAACAGATCGTTCATTCATCGTCGATTTAATATTACACCATACGAAATTCTGAATAATCGTAAACCTAATGTGAAGTTTTTTCATGTTTTCGGATGTAGGTGTTTTATTATGAATCTCAAGGATCATCTTTCGAAGTTTCAAGCAAAAACTGATGAAGGAATTTTTCTTGGATATTCGCACAATTCAGTGGCATATCGAGTGTTAAATAAGCGAACACGAAAAGTGGAAGAAACGTTCAATCTCACATTCGATGATTATTATGTTAAATCAAATGACCATAGATTTACGAATCATCCAATTTTACAAGAAAAACAAGTTGAAACTGAATCTATACAAATGGATGATACTGATTATGATTTGATTTTTGGAATTTCAGATCATGCAGTTGATGCTGAAGTTCATGCTCCTGATAATCACATACCAGAATTTTCAAAACTTACTGATGATTCACCATCGACTCCTCAAGAAGGCGAAACTATGAGTGATAGTCCACTAGAGGGGGAGCAATTGGATTCGAATACTTTAGATGATGAAGAGCATTCTTTCGAGGGGGAGAAAGAACAATTGAATGCTGAAATTGAGGGGGAGCATGGTGTTAAGGGGGAGCATAATGTTGATGATGCTTGTTCGAATGCATGCTCAGAAAATGATGAAATATACGAAGTTGCCCCTTTGGAATTTGATCCAGCTTATCCACCCACGGAAAAATGGACAAGAGACCATCCGAAGGATCAAGTTATTGGGAATCCACAAGAGGGAGTTCTGACAAGAGCTCAAATTCGTGCAAAGAATGAGGTATTGAATACTCATCAAGAATTTTGCATGTTTAATGTTTTCATCTCTAAAATTGAACCAAAAACAATTAAGAATGCAATGGAACACTCAGATTGGGTTGTTGCAATGCAATCGGAGTTGTCTGAATTCGAACGAAACAAGGTTTGGAGATTAATTCCTAAACCTGAAAATGTTACGATTGTCGGGTTAAAATGGATTTTTAAAAATAAACCGACAAAGATGGAAAATTTATTCGAAATAAAGCCAGACTTGTTGTAAAAGGATATTCACAACAAGAAGGAATCGACTATGAAGAAACTTTTGCCCCTGTCGCAAGACTCGAGGCGGTTCGAATATTTTTGGCTTATGCAGCTCACAAAGATTTTGATGTTTATCAAATGGATGTGAAATGTGCATTTCTCAATGGAGAGCTTGAAGAAACAGTTTATGTGGAACAACCCCCAGGTTTTATTAACGAAGAATATCCTAATCATGTTTATATTTTAGATAAGGCAGTTTATGGTCTGAAACAAGCACCAAGAGCATGGTATGCAACACTTACATCATTTTTGAAACAATCTAAATTTAAACAAGGATCAGTTGATCCCACATTATTTCGAAAGAAAGTGGGGAATCATCTAATGCTTGTTCAAATTTATGTTGATGATATTATTTTTGGCTCGACTGACCCTGCTTTGTCTAGAGAATTCGAAGAATTGATGAAAAGCAAATTTGAAATGAGCATGATGGGAAAAATCAATAATTTCCTTGGATTGAATATTCGTCAAAACAGAGAAGGGATTTTCATTAATCAGGAAAATATACGAAAAATCTGTTAGAAAAGTTTGGATTGACGAATAGCACAAAGCTTCGTGTACCAATGGCAACAGGCATAAAGCTAACAGCATCGTTGGACAAACCTGTTGTTGATATAACGTTGTATAGGAGCATGATTGGTTCATTACTTTATCTAACAGCAAGTAGACCTGATATCATGTTTTCTGTGTGTAATTGTGCTAGGTATCAGTCTAATCCACGCGAACCACATTTTACTGCAGTGAAGAATATTTTTCGTTACCTTAAAGGCACAATTTCGTTAGGATTGTGGTATCCTTCGAAAACTGGATTCTTCGTTCAAGCATACTCAGATGCAGACTTGGGTGGTTGTAATCTTGATCGAAAAAGCACAAGTGGAGGATGTCAATTTCTTGATGGTAAATTAGTCAGCTGGCAGTCGAAAAAGCAAACGTGTGTGTCAATTTCCACAGCTGAAGCAGAATATGTGGCTGCTGCTGCTTGCACTTCGCAAATAATATGGATCCAAAGTCAATTGCGTGATTATGCAATTAATATGAAAAAGATTCCATTATATTGTGATTCTCAAAGTGCAATAAGAATTTGTCATAATCCTGTGCAGCATTCGAAGACTAAACACATAGCTCTTCGTTATCATTTCATTAAAGATCACGTGGAGGATGGAAACATTGAAGTACATTTCGTGAAAACAACTGATCAGTTAACTGATATTTTCACGAAAGCTTTGGATGAAAAATCTCTAATGCGAATAATAGAAGGTCTTGGAATGATTGATGGCAATTCAGTTCCATGCGAAAAAGAAGAATGATAGGCGAAAAAGAATGAATCAGAGGCGCTGAATAAAAGATAACACAAAGTCATTCAGCATTCAGAGGTTACTGTTCATGGTCAACGCTTCGACCGCTTCGAATTCGCATGATTGTCAATTATTCTCAGCGTTGAGTTAATGGTTACTGTTCATAGTCAAAGCTTCGATCGCTTCGAATTCGCATGATTGTCAATTATTCTCAGCGTTGAGTTAATGGTTACTGTTCATAGTCAACGCTTCGAATTCGTACATTTGTCACTCTTCAAGGAATGCCAAATATTCGTCTGTTTGCAACAAATTAATATATATATATATATATATATATATATATATATATATATATATATATATATATATATATATATATATATTATTATTAGACTTTTGTTGCAGATTATGATGATGATTCAGAGGGGACAATCAAGGCAGTTTTAGGGTCAGGTAAAATTTTTCGTATGAATTGATATGTTTCTCATTATTCGAATTAGTTAGGTTGTCCCTAGAAGCATGTTGCTGCATGTCGTCCAAAGCCTCCATGACTCAATGTGTGTGAACGAAAGCCTTAATGAAATGTTTCGTACGAAAATTTCTTCCCAATCAGGCTTATATTCACATTAGTCTCTGAGCTACCTTACTCTTCTCACAATGAGTTAAGAGTTTCCTGTTTGGTCCAAAACATAACAGAGGTACTTTTCGTGTCTTACACCAATCTTTTTCATCCAAAACATTCTTACACGATCACACACAAAGACGTATATGCGAGAGGTCTCTGATCAAACCCATCGAGACTTAGATATATAAAAACTCTGTGTTTATGATCTGACATCATGAGTCCGTGATGGAAGTGAAACCCAAAAAATCTTACAAATTAAGGAATTGACGGGGAACATTGTTCCAGATATATACGAAACTTTTGTTTCTGTACCAATGTTTGAAACTCCAAATCATATTCATTTCGAATGAGTGGTCTTGATCAAGCATTCAAAACCCACGATGTTTGTTAACCAACAAGATCCAGTATACAAATTTTTTTTTATGAATATGATTTCCGTGTGAGTTTCATTCGAATGTCCTAGTCATGTTAAAATTTTTCAAAGCCGACTTGTCACTGACTACACTGGTCATACAAGTAATTTCTGTTACAATTTATCACCTTATGTTTAGGTTGACATGTAACGAAATTTTGAACCTACCCACGAAGCATTCTTAAAAGAAGACCTTTGATACTTATCAAAAAGTATTCGATTGTAATTCACGGGAACATACACAAGCTGTTGATCATCTCTCTTGATGATTAACGAAGCAACCTTTGCCCGGGGTTTAACTGCCTTCATGTCAAATTAAATTTTTGACATCACAAAATTCAAAAAAAAATTTGTTTCTTGTCTAAACTTTCTTTGGCACACTACACACACGAAATCCTTGAGGTTCTGAGTAATACCAACTCAGGCTGATGATTTCGAACATCTGGAAAATGACTTCGCTTTTTATCCCAAAAGTGAAAGAGTCTTGCCTCCATTCGAAGGGTTCTAACGGTTACAATTCTATTAAGGGGATAATGACAGGCTGTGTATACGTGACGTATGGTATTCTGCCCGGTTTTCTAAGTGATGTGACAGACACTTTTTGACGCATGGCTACCTTTCCGCTGTACAGGTCTGATTTTCAAGGTGCCACGTCAGATCTCATTAAATGCATCCCGCTTCAAATTCAAATCATTTAGGGTTACATATAAACTTTATACGTTTACGCGATCAAAACTCAAAACTTCCCAAATTCTCTGTTCTTCATCTTTTTCAAACCCTAACAATGGCGACTACTGCTCATATCGATCCTTCTACTGAAGATACTTCTTCTGCACCAGTTATGAAGATTCAATCTACCAATTATTATGTTGATGGTGAACTTTCTCAATGTCCAGAACAATTCAAGATGCTTATTGTTTCTTTAAAACACTCTGTTTTATCCAAAGCAATGTTCAATTCTTTTTCTGTTTCGGTATCATGGCTTTCTCAAGCAGGATCTACTGCCACATACAACAAAGCCTCTGATTCGATTACTTTTCACCTAATCAATGACAAAAAGGTTAGGCTTTCCAAGAAACTGTTTTGTCAGATTCTTGACATTCCAAATACACCTCCTTTTGTTGAATTTCAATTCTCCCAAATAATTCATATGTTTAATGAAATGGGATATCAGCCCCCGTTGTCAAAGATAAGTGACTTTAAGAAGTCTGGTCTTCCAAAAGTATGGAATTTTTTGTTTGGGATATTTTTGTGTTGTTTAACCGGAAGAACAGTTGGATTAGATAAAGGAAGAATGGAGGTTTATGCCATGGTGGCTGGTTTATACTATGATCTTCCAGCAGACTACTCTACACAGCTATGGAAGGAATTCCAAAAAGGAGTAGAACATACGAATGTTGTTCATGGTATTTCGTGTGCTAGGTACTGGAGTCTAATTCTGCAACATTTTTACAACAAGGAAGGCATCTTGGTTTCAAATGAAGAAGAGAAGGTTACTTTTCAATCTTATCACTTTCCGAAGGAAGTTGTTGACAATGCTGATGAATTTCCAAACGTTGCTCGGATTCCAGACACGAGGCTTAAAAGGGTGGATTCTACGAATCCTGTTTTGATTGCATATCTGAAAACATTCGATTCTTCTATTCCTACAGGAATTTTGTTGCCACGCGAAGAAATTAAGACCAAAAAGTCGAAGAAAGCTGATCCTGCTTCACCTGAAAAGAAAACGAAGGGTTCAACATCCTCTAAATCTTCAAAGAAGAAGACAGAAAATGTTGCAGTGACAGTTGAAGCAACACAAGTAATTGAGCCAATAGTGGAAGAGACTCAAGAGAACGTGATTATTCCTTCGAAAACAGGGATGTTTCGAAGAATCAAGATGAAATCCGCTCACAAACGAAAGTCACCATCACAGAAGTTGATTCGCAAGCCTCAAATTACTCACCAAGGAGTTTTAATTCGTGAGGTACCTGTTCCTGTTTCTCCCGGATCCAAGAAAAGAGCAGCAGAAGATATGGCAAAACACTTGTCACAACCGAAAAAGAAGAAGACGAAGAAGATTCGAAAGATTGTTTTATCTACTGAGTCCACAGAAGAGGATGAACGAATACAAGAAACTCCAGAGTTCACTTCTATCATTACAAGTTCCATTCCTGAGAAGACTGTTATCATACCACCCGAAGTTTCAATTGCCAAGTCAATTTTTGAGGAGGTTCGAACTTCAGGCATCCCTGCACACGTATCTAATACGGATGCAAATGTCAACATGGGTGAAGGTGGTTCGAAAGATGCATATCAAGGTCCAATTATCTCTACTCCTTTCGAATCAACATCTACTATTCCTCTCACATCAACCACTGTTTCACCAACCTTTGAATATATCATCAATCAACCAATTACTTCCATTTTTTCCTCTCAATCCACTGATACACCCAAACCATCTTCACCCACTGAAACTGATAATGAAGGGTTTGGTGGAACATTCGAAGACATAGAGTTTCATGATGAAGAAGAAGAATTTCCTGATCATATGTTAATGACAATGAAGCACTACAAAATTCTTAATCAAAAGTTGAACTCCATCATTCAATCCCAAGCTGATCTTGGCGGAGGTTCATCTATTTCAAGTTTGGAGGTTGATTCTATGCTCCAGATGTTTGAATCAAGAGTAATCAACAAAGTTTCTGGAATGCTGAAAGCCTCAGAATCTGTTATTTTAGAAAAAGTTGATTACACAGATCAGAATTCTGAGCTTCGTATTAAAACTCTCAGATCTGATTTTATGGGAGAAGTTAAGGATCTGCGAAGCATAACAAAAGAACGACATGTTCTTTTTGTTCAGGAAATCAAGAAAGTGAGGGAGGATGTTAACTCCCAAATTCACGAACTTCGTGAAGACATGAAAAAGGAAATTCTATCTGTTCAACATGATTATGCGTCCTTGAATCAGAAGGTCGATATCATTTGTGAAGCTGTCACTCGATTTGTCAAGCTATACGAAGGTTTGAGTCCTCAAATAACTCAAATCTCCAAGTCTGAAAGTGAAAATTTTGAAGGTGTGATCAAGTTGTTAAAGGAGTTAAAGGAGATCTCAACGAAACAGGTTTCGTCACTGTTGATTACTCCAGAATTTTTATCCCAGAAGTTTGTGCAGTTCGAAGCCATACTTAACAAGCAACTTGCTCCACTATTTCGCATATCCAGTCTTCTTCCCACAACTACTGCCCCTCCTGTTTTCATAGGGGTGCAAGGGGGAGAAAGGAAGTCAACAGAAGAAGAAGCGAAAGTGGTGGGCAAGGTATTTCCATCAAGCATCCCTTCAACAAAACCAGTAATTATGTCTGCTCAACCAGTGACCTCAACAATCGTAACAACATTACCAATTACAAGAACAATTTCGAAAGGAATTGTAATTGGTAAACCTTTGGAATCTGGTGGAAGTGGTTCGAAGCTAAAAGACGTAACTGAAAAATCTGCTTCGAAAGACAAAGGAAAATCAATTCTGGTTGAAAAATCTAAAGAAGAAAAGAAGGCTGAAGCTGAAGCTGAACTCGAGAAAATGAGGCTTATTCAAAGCATCATGACTCAGAGGGCTGATGATCCGAAGGGCATGAATAAAGGTGATCCAGCAAAACATTACAACTATGAAACAATCGAAGCCTTGGTTGCCTTTAATCACATGTACTCATTTGATAAGAAGCCAAAACAGAGTTATATGGTTACAAACACTGATGCATGCCAGTTGGATTGCCCTATAAATGAGATGATGTTCATCATGCCTCGGTTCAAAGCTGAAGGGAATTTCAAAGAAAAAGATGAAGGGACTCATATGAAAATTCGTTTTCATGCAGTACTTGGCAAAGCCCCTGAGGATGTTTGGTCACTGATCAAGATCAAGAAGGTGATAAGCATGAAAAAGGATGTGGTCTTTGAAAACATTGTTCAAAATGTTAAATATATTGTGGCCAGGGCAAATGGAAAAACATGCGAATTCACTATTGCAGATTTTCCTCTGATGAACTTGTATGACCTTATACAAGTGGCATTGCTTCTGAAAGACAAATCCTTTTCTTTTCTGCAAAACACAGATCCAGAGGAATTCAAACTTGGAGTTGCTCACATCAAAATCTTCATTGAGAATTATTATGAGTGCCTAGCACTGACTGATGTGGAGTTGGCTACTGCAAAGGGAATGGAAGTAAAAGTTCCAATGGCTCCTTCGTTGACTCAGACTGAGTTAAAGAAATATGCTGATGGAGAAATATGTTTAAAGCCATTTGGAATAGTTTTTGCTGGAAAGGATAAAGCTGGAAAAGCGAAGCGGTATTTGTTCCAAGCTAGCAAAGTGGAGAGATATTCTACATCTCAATATACGAACTTGATTGTTCGTATGAACCACTGCAAAAAGAACAATGAAGGAGACAAGAAGGAATTGAAGAAAATTATTTCTTGGTATACTGAGATTCGAAGAGTTTTGCTGTACTCCATTACTCTACTTACAAACTGAAGACTTCGACTTTGATTACAAAGGGGGAGATTGTTAGGGTCGAAATGTTGTAATAGTCGAAGTTTGTATTTAGGGTCTTCGAACATTTTTGTAATGTATTTTACTAGGGCATAATATTCGAAGCTTCATGTTTAGTCCTTAGTATATTTTTTGTACGCTTTTCTCTTCTATAAATAGGAGTGGTTACTAGTGTCTTAGTAACGAACTCTTTACAGAATATTCATTGTACTCTGTAAAATTTGCAAAAGCGTAATAGAGCCAAACAGATCATATTTACATTGGTGTTCAAATCTTTCAATTCTACTTTGAATTTACACTCTAATTTGTTCAATACTTGATTCATTGTCACATCAACTTACAATCATATTTTCATTTTTATGTTCTTTTAATATAGATAAGGTTTTCTAAGTATTATTTTATAATTCATATATAACTATATAACACATAAAAGGTTGTATAATTATTATTTTTGTAAAGATTTTTATAAACATTTTTTTGTAAAAAAATATAAAAAAAATTTGTTAAACGTGAATATGACTAATATAAATAAGGTACACATAGGTTAACCTAAGACTGTCACGTAGTCTTGACGAGAGCGACCATGTCATTTCACATTAGACTTAACTTTAGTATTTTTGAGTTATTTAAATCCTCTAGACATTTTTTTGTTTTCAAGTTATACAAATTTCGATTAACCTATGTATAACTTGACATCGGTTTTGAATTCCGATTAGCCTATATGTTCCGATTAGCCTATCTATATTAATCATCTTCACATTTAATAAACTTTTTTATATTTTCTTTTAAATTTTATATAAAGCTTTACAAAAATAATAATTATACAACCTTATATGTGTTATATAGTGTAACGCCCGTAGATCCGGGCTAGTCAATTTAGAGACGAAATCATCCCGAGACCCGAAATCATCCCGAGATCATCCCGAAATCATCCCGAGACCCGAAGCGAGTCCCAAAGCCCGAAGATCCCGAGAAGAAAAGAGTTTCCGAGCCGAAGCTCTGCCCGCGAGAAGCCCGGTGTGTGAAGAGATCACGGTTTCACCGAAGAATTACTACTCGAAGAGCCGTAGTGCTGTCCGAGAATCGTCTAATCATGTGAGTGTATAGTCCCTTTCATACACACGATTTTAATAAAAGTATTGTTTGAATGTATTAAGTATATGTTTTGGGTGAGTGTGTAGTTACTTTCTTCTAACACATAAATATGAAGTATTTTCTATGAAATACGTGCTATGTGTTTATATATTGTTGTTTATTTGAGATGAGTGTGGAATGGATGTTTTATATAGTTTTTAAATGAGTTAAACTCTATATGTATTTTGTATCTACAAATATGTTGGGTAGAACATGGGTAGATGGAATAGTTGGTGTGTGATGAGAGATGGTATGAGTAAACCCTGGTGACTATGAGACGTAGTGCCTATTAGATAAACCCTGGCGACGATGTGACTTCGTGCCTATTAGATAAACCTTGGTAGCTATGGACTTAGTGCCTGTTGTATAAACCTTGGCGACGATGTGACTTCGTGCCTATTAGATAAACCTTGGCAGCTATGGACTTAGTGCCTGTTGTATAAACCTTGGCGACGATGTGACTTCGTGCCTATTAGATAAACCTTGGCAGCTATGGACTTAGTGTCTGTTGTATAAACCTTGGCGACGATGTGACTTCGTGCCTATTAGATAAACCTTGGTGACTATGGAGTTAGCGTCTACTGTTAAGTAAACCTTGGTGACTATGGAGTTAGCGCCTATAGTATAAACCTTGGTGACTATGGAGTTAGCGCCTATTGTATAAACATTGGTGACTATGGAGTTAGCGCCTATTGAGTAAACTCTGGCGATGATGTGACTTCGTGCCTATACCTCAGGTCAATCCTTAAGAATGAAGGATAGATGATTCTTAGGGTAGATCCTTAAGATAAATGGAGATAATGGGGATGGGTAATTGGGTTGATTGTTTGATGATTAAATATAATAAATATATTATTGTGGGTTGAAAACCCTATATGCTCACCAGGCTCCCAAGCCTGACCCACTCAGTTTTCTTTGCATTACAGGTAATGGCACAAGAGTATAAGTTGGTGGACTTGATGAGAGATTTTGCATTATAGATCAGTAGTTATAAATAACTGTTGTAAGGTCTATTTTATATTGTTTATGCTTTTGGTCTGTATCGGAACATGACATCCCGAGATTTTGTTATTTAATGAAAATACATTTCTTTAAAGAAATGCTTTGATAAATTCTTATCACATTTTGTTTTGGGAACAAATTCCGCAACTGTTTTCTGTAAACGATCACTCTGATTTATAAAACAAAGCATAAACAAATCGGTCTTTTCTGGCCGTGAAATTGGGGATGTCACAGTTGGTATCAGAGCATTAGTTTAAGCGAACTAGGAATTTGTTGGAAATTTCTAGACTTAAACTTAGAATGATAAGTAATGATCGTGAGGAGTATGTCTAAAGTATGTTAGGTAGTACACCTAAATTGACACGAGCACTAGTTTATTTTAGAAAAGTTGCCTAAATTTATTTTATGTGCTAAATGTTATATGTTGCCATATATGATATTATTTGTTCGGATCTACAGTCTGTTGCCGACCGGATCGGGAAACCCTATGTGTTTAGGATTCTAAGCGTACGACTACGGTATTAGAACTAGCATGTAAACGTTTCGGAGTGATAAGGAGATTTATACGTCTATCGTAAATAAAGCTTTCTTATCTTAAATTCTCGCCCGGTACACCGAACGTCTGCTTGGGTGTACAAAACGTTATGGTGAAGACTAGTAGAGAATTGAGTAAATGGAGGAAATGAAAGGCTTATGATATTGAATGACACCTATCGGAAGATGTCGTAAGAGTGGTGTCTTGCCTTTAGTTTATGTCTGATAAAATAACAGAACGTTTAGAGGAGTATGGTACGTCTGAAGTACACCTTTGATTGGCAGGATGATGGAACGATTGGTGTAATTCTTGAAGTTGTCCCATAATCTGGAATTTCCATCACCAACCAAGTTGAAGTAGAATTGATGAGTGAAGATGCGCATGGAAGAAGGCCTAGTAGAGTCTAGGAAAAAAAAATTTGATTAATTGGACACATTAGTATGTGTTAAATTGTTTGGTGATTTTTAGGACTTGGGGACTGCGAGACAATACTTGGGATGAGTATGAGTAGGTGTGAATAGTAGTAGAGATCTATACTACTGGAAGCACAGGACTCACACTTGGATCAGGAAAAGTCACAAGGTTACCAACAAGCTAGTGATTGATTCCGTTTTTATTCAAGTATGTTGTTACCATTGTTTCGGTAATGACTAATGAGGTAATTGATATTCTGACCCTAGTGGTAATATCAAATTGAGTCCGACTACGATGAGTTTGTTACACGGTTCAGAGGACCAAGTTCGATGTAGCATTTGACTAAAGTCAGAAGATTGAAATCAATGCGGTCATTGGTAACGCGCTCGTTGTTAAAGAAGTTAGTAGCTAGAAATGCTACATGCTAAAATGTGATTATAGCACATTAGAATATGAAGGAAGGTATATTCCATTCTGGAATTTGACTCTAAGAGACCTGAGTCTAAACGTTGCATCATACGATGAGAGGTCATTAGAACATGACCCATCGATCTGTTACAATAGATAAAGGAAAGTACTTATCCTAAGAAGAAGAAGGAGTCCTCAATAAGGATTTATCTTGTAACTCGTAGGTTACGATTGAAAGTCCAACATAGTACGAAGGGCAGGTGCAAGATTGAGCATCGCCTGCGGTCAAGAAGTCCAAGAGTTAGATACTCATTCGTAGAAACATAGAAGTTACGATTATTACCTAGGATGAAAAGATAATGTATGGAATCATTATACAAGTCCTATTTTCGTTGATGATTATGGGACGTAATCATCCTAAGGGGGAGATAATTGTAACGCCCGTAGATCCGGGCTAGTCAATTTAGAGACGATAAGCATCAAAAATGACTTTTTGATGGAAGGTTATTTATAAAGATTAATCTTAACTAAGTTGTAGTATATGTTACAAGGATTTCGTACATATAAAGAACGCTGAAATCCGAGTTATAACGAAGAAGTTATGACCTGTCGAAGTTTCGCGACAGAACCGGCACGACACAGCACGACGTAAATAGTAAATTTACGTTAGAGCGATGTTTGGCCTTAGCAATCTAAATGAAAGTCATAGAATACGTTAAACCGAGAGCGTGCATAAAAAGAACGCCCAAATCTGACTTCGTATGAGAAAGTTATGATTTTTTGAAGTTTCGGCTTAGCAATGTACAGCCCGAAGTTCGAATATGAGATCGAGCGATATTTAGCCGAAACAATCTAAACGAGAATTGAAGATCTCGTCGATAGTAGTCCAACGACGGAAAGACAGACGAAAACGGACGTCAGACGAAGGAGTTATGAGTTTATAACGGAGTTTTCCTGTCCCGGCCAACTGAAAATAATATAAAAATAATATAATAAAAATAAATTCAAAATTAGCCGACAAAGTCTAAATGAAAGTTGTAGATCTTGTTTTTACCTACGCGTCGATATAAAGAACGTCGAAAACAGAGTTCATATGCGAAAGTTATGGATTTCTGAAGTTCGGGGCGCGAAACCCCAAAATTGTCAGAGACCACGACGTGAAATCAGTGGTCACGACGTGCCATGTCTTCTGACGCCTCCTGGAGTCTGCCAGACCCAACTTTCGATGACGCATGCAGTGACGATCAAGCCCACGACGTGAAAGTACTGTTCACGACGTGGAAAATGAGAAATTTGCCCTATAAATAGAAATCAAGGGCCAGCCGATTATGGTTGTTCCATCTCTTCTCTCCCACTCCCGATACACTCTCTAAGCCCTATTTTAACCCCCCCAAAGCCCCGACATCATCCCGAGACCCGAAGCGAGTCCCGAAGCCCGAAGATCCCGAGAAGAAAAGAGTTTCCGAGCCGAAGCTCTGCCCGCGAGAAGCCCGGTGTGTGAAGAGATCACGGTTTCACCGAAGAATTACTACTCGAAGAGCCGTAGTGCTGTCCGAGAATCGTCTAATCATGTGAGTGTATAGTCCCTTTCATACACGATTTTAATACAAGTATTGTTTGAATGTATTAAGTATATGTTTTGGGTGAGTGTGTAGTTACTTTCTTCTAACACATAAATATGAAGTATTTTCTATGAAATACGTGCTATGTGTTTATATATTGTTGTTTATTTGAGATGAGTGTGGAATGGATGTTTTATATAGTTTTTAAATGAGTTAAACTCTATATGTATTTTGTATCTACAAATATGTTGGGTAGAACATGGGTAGATGGAATAGTTGGTGTGTGATGAGAGATGGTATGAGTAAACCCTGGTGACTATGAGACGTAGTGCCTATTAGATAAACCCTGGCGACGATGTGACTTCGTGCCTATTAGATAAACCTTGGTAGCTATGGACTTAGTGCATGTTGTATAAACCTTGGCGACGATGTGACTTCGTGCCTATTAGATAAACCTTGGCAGCTATGGACTTAGTGCCTGTTGTATAAACCTTGGCGACGATGTGACTTCGTGCCTATTAGATAAACCTTGGTAGTTATGGACTTAGTGCCTGTTGTATAAACCTTGGCGACGATGTGACTTCGTGCCTATTAGATAAACCTTGGTGACTATGGAGTTAGCGTCTACTGTTAAGTAAACCTTGGTGACTATGGAGTTAGCGCCTATAGTATAAATCTTGGTGACTATGGAGTTAGCGCCTATTGTATAAACCTTGGTGACTATGGAGTTAGCGCCTATTGAGTAAACTCTGGCGATGATGTGACTTCGTGCCTATACCTCAGGTCAATCCTTAAGAATGAAGGATAGATGATTCTTAGGGTAGATCCTTAAGATAAATGGAGATAATGGGGATGGGTAATTAGGTTGATTGTTTGATGATTAAATATAATAAATATATTATTGTGGGTTGAAAACCCTATATGCTCACCAGGCTCCCAAGTCTGACCCACTCAGTTTTCTTTGCATTACAGGTAATGGCACAAGAGTATAAGTTGGTGGACTTGACGAGAGATTTTGCATTATAGATCAGTAGTTATAAATAACTGTTGTAAGGTCTATTTTATATTGTTTATGCTTTTGGTCTGTATCGGAACATGACATCCCGAGATTTTTATTATTTAATGAAAATACATTTCTTTAAAAAAATATTTTGATAAATTCTTATCACATTTTGTTTTGGGAACAAATTCCGCAACTTTTTTCTGTAAACGATCACTCTGATTTATAAAACAAAGCATAAACAAATCGGTCTTTTCTGACCGTGAAATTGGGGATGTCACATATACTTATATATTTGAATTAAAAAATAATAATTATATAACATTATCTATATTAAAATAACAAAAAGAAGGAAAATATGATATGAAGTAAATTAAGTTACAAATTATGATTATAGTGACTATGAAATCTTTAAGAAATATAAACAAAAAAAATCTAATAAAAACATTAAAAAATATATATTTGAAAAAAATCGTCAAAAAAATTAGAAGAAATTATTCAAACAAAAGTCAAAAGAAATATTAGTAAATGTATTCAAACAAAACGTCAAAAAAAATAGAAAAAATTATATGAACAAAATATTAAAAAATCTAAGCGAAAAAAAAAATAAGAATATATTCGAACAAAACGTCAAAAAAAATTCTAAATCACAGAGCTATAAATAAATTAAATAAGACAGTTACATAAAATGGTCCCTATGACCC
Organism: Lactuca virosa; assembly: GCF_052849685.1. Lineage (NCBI taxonomy): Eukaryota > Viridiplantae > Streptophyta > Magnoliopsida > Asterales > Asteraceae > Lactuca > Lactuca virosa. The sequence goes on along the minus strand of NC_136430.1, from coordinate 120,047,258 downwards.
GAAGCAAATTACATAAATGGTTCCTATGGCAGGAAGAGCAAATATGTCATTTCACAAGGGACTTAACGGAAAAGGTTAACACCGTTAGCCAGAAGTACTGTCTTTGCAAAATTTTGTCAACTAACATTATTTTAAACTGAAAAAACATATAAAAATCGTTTATATAAATAATATAAAGATGCATTAGTTAATTTTTAAAAAAAACGTTTTAAAGGTTAATTTTGGAATGGTTTATAATGAAAGTTTTTAGATTAAGAAAAGTTGATGGAAATATGTTTTAAATTTAAAAAAAAATGAAGGGTTAATACTAAAAATGTCATAATTAGCTTTTTTTCACACATTTTAAACAAACATCCATTTTATATATTTACTATAATCACTTAATTTGTCCACGGATTATCAAAATTTATATATCATTTTCACCCTAAAAGAAAAAAGAACGTTTTATTTATTTATTTTGCAATGTACAAAATAAATATTCTAATCCAAAATGACCTTTTTCCATCAACAATTATTACAACATACTTATTGTGATCAGTTTCGTAAATTTTCTTACCTTTAGCTTACTAAAAGACATTTCAGGGATTCAAAATTATCCTTTGATGATAAGAAAAGATTAGATATTGAAATTAGAGTTGTCAATTTTAACCAATATGTACAAAAACAAGTCGATTCAGGGGTATTTTGACAGCAACATATCAAAAACTGGGTAAGAAAAAACAAACCGGCTAAAAGGGAAATGTAAGTATATCAAACGAGTTAAACTAGAAGTCTTGTAAAATATCTTTAAATACTTTTAACTTCATAAATCATATATATATATATATATATATATATATATATATATATATATATATATATATATTGTTATGAATTAAGCGTAATTAATGTAACTATAAATCAAACAAAACTAGTAAACTTTGATAAGAACTTTAATTGAGAAGAAAGAATATTTAGAGAGAATATGAAAGTTATATCTCTTATAACTTTTAACTTTTGGTGTGTTTCATTCTTTACAATGGATGGATATTTATACTACAAATTTTATTAACATATAATTGTAACTAGTTAGAAATGTTGACAAATTTGCCATGCACCAATTATTTACAACATCACCAATTATTTACAACATCACCAATTATTTACAACACTCCCCCTTGGATGACATCATTTTAGACACTCCCCATTGGATGACATCATTTTAGCATTCAACTTTGACGTACTGCCTCATTAAAAACCTTGCTAAAGAAAACCCAGTGGGAAAAAAACTTTAGCGAAGGGAAAAAGAGTGCAGTGTATAGTTGACTCCCCCTTATTTAGACATCCGTCACATTATATTCTATGCACATGTCGCATTCCGATGCCATGGACATGTTTCCTGAAGATTGCAGTAGGAAGTGCCTTCGTAAAAAGGTTTGCTGCATTGTTACCGGATTGAACATATTTGATTTCAACTTGATGGTTCTTTATAAGCTCTTGAGTGTACTCAAAAAACTTTGGAGGTATATGTTTTGTCCTGTCGCTCTTGATATATCCCTCTTTCATTTGAGTGACACATGCTGAGTTATCTTCATAAATTAAAGTTGGACATATATCATTTTCAAGTCCACATGAAGTTAAAACTAGTTGTGTCATCGATCTTAACCATGTACATTCTCTACTAGCTTCATTTAGTGCAATTACTTCAGCATGATTTGAGGATGTGGCAACAAGTGTTTGCCTTTGAGAACGCCAGGAAATTGCAGTACCTCCATTCATGAATACATATCCAGTTTGAGATCTAGCTTTATGAGGATCAGACAAATAACCTGCATCTGCATAACCAATCAAGCCTTGTTTTGAATTGTTAGGGTAAAATAACCCTAAATCACTAGTTCCTCGAAGGTATCGAAAAGTATGTTTGATTCCATTCCAATGTCTTTTTGTTGGGGCTGAACTAAATCTTGCTAGCAAGTTTACAGCGAAAGAAATGTCAGGTCTAGTACAATTGGTAAGATACATAAGAGCTCCAATTGCATTTAGATATGGTACTTCTGAACCAAGGACTTCTTCATTTTCTTCGCATGGACGAAATGGATCCTTGTCAATATTTAATGATCTAACAACCATTGGAGTGCTTAAAGGATTTGCATTTTCCATATTGAAACGTTTCAAGACTCTTTCTGTGTAATTTGATTGATGCACAAGTATTCCGTTAGGCATATGCTCAATCTGTAAACCAAGACAATATTTGGTTTTTCCAAGATCTTTCATTTCAAATTCTTTCTTTAAAAGTTCAATCACTTCAAGGATTTCTTTATTCGTTCCAATGATGTTTAGATCGTCAACATAGACTGCTATGATCACATATCCAGATGTTGTTTTCTTAATAAATACACATGGACAAATAGTGTTATTTTTATAACCTTTACTTGTCAAATAATCGCTTAAACGATTGTACCACATGCGCCCAGATTGCTTTAACCCATACAAAGATCTTTGTAATTTTATAGAATACATTTCTTTGGGTTTTGCACTTAACGCTTCAGGCATTTTAAATCTTTCAGGGATTTTCATATAGATATCACTATCAAGTGATCCATACAAGTAAGCTGTAACAACATCCATAAGACGCATCTCTAAATTTTTAGATACTGCCAAGCTGATTAAATATCTGAAAGTGGTTGCATCCATTACCGGTCAATAAGTTTCTTCATAATCAATTCCAGGTCTTTGAGAGAAACCTTGAGCAACAAGCCTGGCCTTGTATCTTACAATTTCGTCTTTCTCATTTCTTTTTCGTACGAAGATCCATCTATATCCTAATGGTTTCACAACTTCCGGTGTGAGGATAATGTTCCCAAAAACCTTTCTCTTGTTAAGAGAATTTAATTCAACTTGCATAGCTTCCTTCCATTTAGCCCAATCATTTCTTCTTTGACATTCAATGACAGATTGTGGTTCGGGATCATCATTCATAATATCACATGCAACTGAATAAGAAAATATTGCACCTATATTGTCAGTTTCATTTTGGTCACATATTCTATTTGTCTGACCATAATTTAATGCATCATCCTCCTTTCCTGGGGGAATTTGAATAATTCGTGTTTCTCTAGGAACACTTTCATCGTGATCTAGTGCATTTTCTGCTCCTCTTCTTTTTCGTGGGTTCTTATCCTTAGAACCAAATGGCCTTCCACGCTTCAGGCGTGTTTTAGACTCTTGAGTGACTTTATCATCAGATTGTCCATGTGGAATGTCAATTCGAGCTGGAACATTGACAGCTGGTATATATGATTTAGTCACCCTTTTTGTGTCAGTAAATGCATCAGGTAATTGATTTGCCATTTCTTGGAAATGCATTATCTTTTGAACTTCCATGTCACATTGCTTTGTGCGAGGGTCAAGATATGATAAAGTAGGCTCATGCCATGACACATCCTTTTCCAGAATCTTCTTTTCTCCACCTAATGATGGGAAATTTGCCTCATCAAATTGACAATCTGCTAGGCGTGCTGTGAAAACATCACCTGTTAATGGTTCAAGATATCTTATAATAGAGACTGACTCATAACCAACATATATTCTCAACCTTCTTTGAGGACCCATTTTTGTCCGTTGAGGTGGTGCAATAGGGACATATACTGCATACCCAAAAATTCTCAAATGGGATATATTTGGCTCTTGACCGAATGCAAGTTGTAGTGGAGAATATACATGATATGAACTTGGTCTCATGCGTATCAATGATCCAGCATGTAAGATTGCATGGCCCCAAACAGAAACAGGAAGTTTGGTCCTCATTATCAATGGTCTAGCTATTAGCTGGAGACGTTTAATCAGTGATTCAGCTAAACCATTTTGTGTGTGTACATGAGCAACTGGATGCTCAACAACAATTCCTACAGACATACAATAGTCATTAAATGCTTGTGAAGTAAATTCACCAGCATTATCAAGTCTCACTCTTTTGATAGTATAATCTGGGAAATGTGCCCTTAATTTAATAATTTGGGCAAGAAACTTTGCAAATGCCATATTACGAGTTGATAATAGGCAAACATGAGACCATTTGCTGGATGCATCTATTAAGACCATAAAGTATCTAAATGGTCCAGATGGTGGGTGAATCGGTCCACATATATCACCTTGAATTCTTTCTAGAAATCTAGATGACTCCCTTTGAACTTTCATTGGAGAATGTTTTATAATTAACTTTCCAAGGGAACAAGATGCACATGGTTTTATGCTATTGGATTGAGGAAACTTTTGGTCCTTCAATGGATGCCCGTGTGTATTCTCAATTATCCTTCGCATCATTGTTAATCCTGGGTGGCCCAACCTATCATGCCATAAACTGAATGTCCTAGGATCACAATGTTTTCCTTCTACTACCATATTTGATTCAATCATATGTATATATGTATAATGCAGACCAGAATCAAGTGTTGGTAGTTTTTCAAGCACATGGTTTTTGTCTATAATATACATATATTTCTTATTTTCAATGGTCACAGTTTTTGTGTCATAACCTTTGAAATATATGTCATTGAAACTTAATAAGTTTCTATTAGACTTTGGAGAAAATAAGGCATTTTCTATACAAAAGCTTGTACCATTTGGTAATATAAAATGGGCTTTCCCGGTTCCCTTTATCAAGTCTGCGGGACCTGATATTGTATGTATGACTGTTTTTGTTGGTACTAATTCTGAAAAATATTTCTTTGATTTCAGAATAGTATGTGTACTACCACTATCTGCTATACAAAGATCTCCAATCTTTTGTGCTCCAGTTGGACTCGTATTAAACTTCACATATAAAAGGAATAATAAGTGAATAAACATAATCATAATTATTATTAAAAAGAAAGCTCATTTATTGTAGGAAAGACATTACATGAAAAACAAACGAAGGAAAAACAGTTTTACTAGAACAATAATAGATTTTTTTTTTTAGTTTATGTCTTCCATGTCATTGCAGAAATCAGCAACATTTAGTGGAGTGAATTCAACATTATCAATGAAGTTTGCTTCTTTTCCTTTTCCTTTAATGGACTCTTGATAAAGTTGACAAAGATGTGCAGGTGTGCGACAGGTCCTTGACCAATGGCCTGTGCTACCACATCTATAACATGAACCATCAGATTTTTGTGATGTCCCAGTGTCATGCCTTGCCACTTTGGCCTTATCTTGTGTGTGGACATTGTTTCTTTGTGAATATTGGTAATTATTTCTTTTCTGACCACGACCACGATTATTACCTTGTCCACGACCAGAATTATGGTTCTGATTATGGCTTTGGTTTCGATTAAAATAGCCACGGCCTCGCCCTCGACCACGACCTCGCCCTCGTCCACGTGTATTGTTTCGATGACAATCAATATTTGTAGCATTTGCTTCGGGAAGTGCTACTGATCCCGTTGGACGAGATTCATGGTTTTTCATTAAGAGTTCATTGTTTTGCTCTGCAACGAGCAGACATGCATTCAGTTCAGAATATCTTGTGAACTTTTGCATCCGATATTGTTGCATCAAAGTAATGTTTGTTGCATGAAATGTTGAGTAAGTTTTCTCCAACATATCTTCATCAGTAACCTCTTGTCCACAATACTTGAGTTGTGAACATATTCTGAACAAAGCTGAGTTGTATTCATTTACTTTCTTGAAGTCTTGAAACCTTAGTGTTCTCCATTCATCTCTGGCATTTGGAAGTATAACTTCCTTTTGATGATCAAATCTTTCTTTCAAAAGATTCCAGAGAATACTTGGATCAGTAACATCAAGATATTCAAGTCTCAACATTTCATCAATATGCTTACGAAGGAAAACTTGTGCTTTTGCTTTGTCTTGTGCTAAGTAATTATTAAATTCATATATAGTATTTGAGATACTCATGGATTCAAGATGCATTTTTACATCTATCATCCATGGCACATAGTTTTTCCCACTAACTTCAAGTGCTGCAAACTCGAGCTTTGCAATGTTGGACATAATGTAACTATAAATTTTAAACAAAATAAAAATTAAAATTAAAATCCATTTATTTCAATAAATATTACACAAAAAAGAAGCGGTAAAGCTAACATTGCATACAAGCCTAAAAGTAGATGAAATTCCATATTATCTTCGATCTTAAGGATTGGGTTGAAAAGTAACATGACTATTATAGTCATGATTATCACAAAATGATGAATCATCTTGAAGCTTGATTTCTTGAAATTGATTTATTTGATAGAAGAGAGAAATATTTGTTGTGGGTAAAATAAGCAGGGTAAAGATGTTTATTTATGGTAAAAAAATATAGTCGTTGTTTTTGCTGTTGATAACCGTTGCATATATATTCCCGTTGTGTATATATGTATATGTATTTTATAAATCATATAATAAGACTTATAACTAATACATAACTTTACTAATTAGAAACATAAATAAATATTAGTAAATGTTTAAATAAAATTATGAAGAGTATCTAAAATATAAATAAACATTGACATGTATAAATAAATATAATTTAAATGTTAGTATGCACAAATAAAAGTTAGTAGCATAATATAAATGTTAGTATGCATAAATAAAAGTTAGTTGCATAATGTAAATGTTAGTTTGCATAAATAAAAATTAGTTGCATAATGTAAATGTTAGTTTGCATAAATAAAAATTAGTTGCATAATCTAAATGTTAGTATAAAAATTAGAATACATAAAGAAATGTTAGTATAAGAAATAAAAATTGTTAGTAGTCCATAATGTATAAGTTTCATTAATTCATTAGTATTATTATTTTAATATGATTGAGGTTTTTATAATTAATAGTGTTTTTACTAAGTAATACATACCTTGATTAAGATAGATGTGATTTTCCACTTGTTTAGTAACCTTGATTAGAGCTTTCGTGCTGATAACGTGTTATGAATTAAGCGTAATTAATGTAACTATAAATCAAACCAAACTAGTAAACTTTGATAAGAACTTTAATTGAGAAGAAAGAATATTTAGAGAGAATATGAAAGTTATATCTCTTATAACTTTTGGTGTGTTTCATTCTTTACAATGGAGGGGTATTTATACTACAAATTTTACTAACATATAATTGTAACTAGTTAGAAATGTTGACAAATTTGTCATGCACCAATTATTATGTCATCCACCAATTATTTACAACACCACCAATTATTTACAACATATATATATATATATATATATATATATATATATATATATGCAAATGATCTCTAACTCAACTGGGTGTTGCACCCAGGTTTTTCCCCTTGTGGGGTTTTCTCCTGGAAGTGATGGGTTCGAGTCTTGCTCGTACCAAAGTGGTGAAATTAGGTGTGGGGGAGAGAGCGGCGATTCCGGGCAGCCCAGCTTATGACCGGACCCGTGTCTAACGTTAATGTGTACTCCCGTTTAAATATAAACTCCGTCGTTTCCAAAAAAACTAAATTATATATATATATATATATATATATATATATATATATATATATATATATATATATATAACCCGTGGGAACCACGGTTACAAAATTAATTAAACTTTCATATTAAAATTCAAAATTATTAATCAGTTATTTTAAATAAATTATTAATTAAGAAATATTTTTTAATTATATAAAATTATAATAACTGATTTAAATAAATACATGAAATTATATCACCTTATAATTTGTATTGATTTTATTTTAATTTTATTCAAATGTTATTAATTTAAAGGGTGTTTGAGAATGACTTTTAGGACTTTTGGCTTTATCAAAAAGCTAAAAGTCAAAAAAGATGTTTGTCAATTTAAAAAGTTATTTTAGATCAACTTTTTGGCAAGAAAAAAAAATGTTTCAGAATCATGAATTAGTGACTTTTTGTGACTTTTGAGTTTTTAGCTTTTAGTTTTTCAAAAGATAAACCAAACACTTTTTAAAATCTTCTTTTGTAAAAAGCCAAAAGTCAAAAAGTCTTTTTGTCAAAAAGAACCTTTTAGCCTAAAAAGCAATCCCAAACACCCTCTTAATGTAAATAGAATATCCTCGTTCACAACCAAGCACAACCCAACTATTTATTAAAAACTAATTTCTTTCACTTCCACCTTTACAACCCAACTAAATCTAAATTTTCATTCCATTAGCAATCCAACTAAAACCATTTTTTATTAATAAATACAACTTTTAACCTTTTCTATTATATTATTTTTTTTAAATAAATATTTTATTTTGGAAGCAAATGATCTATGAAAAAAAACAAATGATCCACCGTAGATAAAAGAGAAAACTGCAATAAAGTCTCTACATATTGGCCTCATAATCGATTTAGTCCCTATATATATTTTTTATTCAATTAAGTCTCAAATACCGGTAATCGTATTCAATTTAACCTTTTGACCCGGCAAACAGGTCATCCAACTTTCAAAAATTACATTTTTGGCCCAGATTTCAAAATTTATTACAAATTTGGTCTAAAATTTACACTTTTGGGCCAGATTTTAAATTTTGTTACAAATTTGGTCCAAACTTTACCCTTTTTGCCCAAATTTTAGAATTTTCTATGAATTCATCCTAACTTTAGTTTTTTACAACTTTTTTTTCTCAAAGAATTGTTTCTAATATGTTTTTTCTTTATAAAATCATATTTATACAAAAAAACGTATTTTCACATAAAAATCTTATATTTTCTATATAAAAACTTTTTTTAAAAAGTTTTTTGTATATGAAATATCTAGTTATAAAAAATAGGTATTTATTAAGTATATAAATATATACAAATCCGTTTTTATAAAAAAAAATGTATACAAACACGATTTTATAAAATATATACAAACACGTATTATATAAAAAATTATTCAAACACGTTTTTATAATATGTATATAAACACGTCATATATAAAAAATTATTCAAACACGTTTTTATAAAAAAAAAATATAAACAAACACAATTTTATAAAAAAAATATAGATACACACCTATTTGTGTGCATATATATATATATATATATATATATATATATATATATATATATATATATATATATATATATATATATATATATATAAAGGTGATAGGTATTTGTATACATTTTTTTTGTAAAATACGTTTTTGTATACATTTTTTTTATAAAACGGATTTGTATATATTTATATACTTAATAAATACATATTTTTATAACTAGATATTTCATATACAAAAAACTTTTTAAAAAAGGTTTTTGTATAGAAAATATAAGATTTTTATGTGAAATACGTTTTTTTTTGTATAAATATGATTTTATAAAGAAAAAACATATTAGAAACAATTTTTTGAGAAAAAAAGTTGTAAAAAAAAAACTAAAGTTAGGATGAATTCATAATAAAATTCTAAAATTTTGACAAAAAGGGTAAAGTTTGGACCAAATTTGTAACAAAATTTAAAATCTGGCCCAAAACTGTAAATTTTGGACCAAATTTGTAATAAATTTTGAAATCTGGGCCAAAAATGTAGTTTTTAAAAGTTGGATGACCTGTTGACCGGGTTAAAGGGTTAAATTGAAAATGATTACCAGTATTTGGGACTTAATTGAATAAAAAAATATATAGTTACTAAATCGATTATGAGTCCAATATGTATGGACTTTATTGCAGTTTTCCCTAGATAAAAATACAAACTTGAAAAAAAAAATCAATAGTTTAAAAAATATATTAAAAGAAATAATTCATTGGACATGAAAGTGTCTCTGCTTATAAATAAAAATAAATTATAATTTTTTATAATTTTTTTATATAACTTTAAATTTGATAAATTATAGATTTTTGAAACAATAAATATTATTCAAAAAAGAATTGATTTTAAAACGAATTCACTTGAAGTGATTGTGAAGATATATAGTAAAATATTTTATATCACACCCCAAAACCAAGAACGGCGGAAACGTTCTGGGGCGGAGGACGTCATGTAAAGTATCACAACAATGTAAAGTAGTAAACAAGCAACAACATCATCCATTGCATTAATAGTAAAATTTTAATACATGTGTGTTCTTTCATAGTATACGACATGATAATAGGAAATCAAAAATAAAAGACTAGTCTTGACCGCTCCGTCTTCTCAAAACCCGGTCATCGTACCTGTCTACTGGTAACCTGAGAATACAAGTTATTTTGAAAGCGAATATCAGCTTTAAAGCTGGTGAGATCATAAGTATTTTAGTGTCATTGCTTTGTAAAGCTGTAAAGAAAAGACTTGTAATTGTTTTATGAAAACTTTGAATAAGTATGAAAAACCGTAGAAAATCCCATATTTCCTTTTAGTATAAAAGCAGTCTTCTATCAAGACCCGACCGTTTCGAAGGTTTGCACCTCTGCAAAAAAATGAAGGTTTTCCCCTAGTATAACTATTATTATCAAATATAACTATACATAAACGTGTATGTGATAAAATCACAAGGTAACCGTAATAGGGAAAATAATATTTTACCTCAGCAGTGACACTGTTGACTATAAAGTGAATAAAACATAGACTCCAGGTGGTATCGAATGAACAATACGCCTCGAAAAGACTAAATGAATGAAGTGTAGACTCCAGGTGGTATCGATGAACGACACGCCTCGAAAAGCCTAAATGAATGCAGTGTAGACTCCAGGTGGTATCGAATGAACAATACGCCTCGAAAAGCCTAAATGAATATAGTGTAGACTCCATGTGGTATCGAATGAACGACACGCCTCGAAAAGCCTAAATGAATGAAGTGTAGACTCCAGGTGGTATCGAATGAACGACACGCCTCGAAAAGCCTAAATGAATGCAGTGTAGACTCCAGGTGGTATCGAATGAACGACACGCCTCGAAAAGCCTAAATGAATGAAAAGCGGACGCCAGGTGGGATCAATGAACGATATGCTTTGAAAAGTCTATTTGGCCTTATATTCTAAATTGGATAATTAAAGGTTTGAATGTGAACTCCTATGTAACCATGCTGATCGACGGTTGAATAACTGATGACCCTCCAGGTCATATATAGTAAGGTGACATTTTGTCACCCCTGGGCCTTATCGGCTCGGACTGTAGCTAGCAGTCGGGATGTGGGAGTGTTTGTCCCGTATAGATCTATACACACAATGCCCGCTCTCCCTCCAGGAGACTCTGGTTACAAGGTGATACCACAATGAAGTGTCGTATCGAGAAGTAGTATGTCACATTCTATTTATAGTATTCAAATATTTGTATAGACTCATGAATGAACTGACTCTTGTGTGATTCCTTGTACTAGAAATAGTAAATAGTATCTCCGAACTTACTCATGAATGAACTGACTCATGTGTGATTGCTTATAAATACTGGGGTAGTCCCTGGAACTAAGTCGATCCTAAGTTCGATTTGACATTGCGGAGGTAATCCTGGGAGTTTTCTGTTCTTTTTGAATCTATTGTCTCGATCGGTGAGAAGGCACTTGATTGGATTCTATGTTTATCCGTATGGCAGTACGATCACTCATAGTCTTGGGCAGTCTCCGTCCTAAAGTTCATATCAGAAGTCATATTTGGTTCATCAATCACAGCTTTGTGTATACGAGTCGTATATAATTAAGACTAAAAAGGCAGTCGAATAAATGATTCTTCTTTAAGCTCACATCCAAACAAGGAAAAGAAGTTAAAGCGGAATCATTAATTCTAAGCCTGTAGAACCTTGATTATATACCACTCTTGCGTATACCTTCTCCAGCGATAGATCAACCGTATGGGTCTTCGGGTTGAACTTGACGTACTGTACGAGTGGTACTCCGGGGAGGTTTGCTGAGGTGTCTTCGGGAAGGATACGAAATATAAGATACTCTCTACATGAGTACCTCGGAGTTCTGAAATGACGGCTTCACTAGAAAGGCGATTTCGGAGAAAAGAATTTACGCGTGAGACTGGCATTGTGAGGATTGAATTGACTCTTGTTACTGTTGGATAAGGTGTCTAAGTCCATAACTATTTCTGGTATGTACTTGACCCGACCCGGCATGGTCCATTTGGGATGCATGGCACCATGCAATTGGATAGACTAAATGAGAGAAATAACACTTGTGGATTATTAATATATTATAAGTTCTAATATATTAATAATATTATTTAATTAGTTTGATCAAGAATTAATTTAGAATTAATTAAGTGATCAAAAGATAACTAATTAATTATATGGGTTGATTATGTAAATTATGCATAACTTGTATAGTGGGCTAAGAGGCTCCATGGATTATCAAGTTGGGTTAAACCCATAGGATGCTCCATGGGAGTTACAAACCCATGGGTCATGGAAATGAAGAGTCATGACACATTAGGGTTTACATGGTGTAACCCTAGATGTGTCAACACTATATAAAGAACCCATGCTCCACCAAAATCGGTTGCACACAAGAATCAAGAGGGCTAGAGCCAATTTTGCAAGTGTAATATTCTCTCAAAAGTTTACTCCAAAAGCATTTGGTGTTGTGTGAAGCATTTGAGGCATCACACTTGGGGTGCTAGGCTCACAAGGTTTCAAGGATCATAAGCAACAACAAGGTAAGTTATTCTATCTTTCATGCAAGTTAAAACTTGTTCCCCATGTATGCTAGATAGGAATATAACCTTGGAATTCAACTTTGCATGATAATTAGACAAACATAGATCCAAGGTTATTAGGGTTGCATGTACACTTAGGAAGTGTTAGAATGCTCAAAACCCATCAGTGGTATCAGAGCCTAGGTTTGTTTGTTGTTTTTTTTTTTTTGTGCAAACTGCTTGAAAAAAATTGTTTTTCTGTTTTATGCTCGTATGAAAGTTTGCACATTTGTTGCTGGAAATGGACTAGAAACATTACCCTAAACTGTTTTGATGTTTTAAAACTTGTTTTAGATGGTGTAATGTTTATGCTAATCCATTTACAATGGCAATTATCAAAATTACAAGTTTTTTTAAGTGTAATTTTTTATTCTTGAAAGTGTACATATTCATGTTCTTGAACTTATGAAGATTAGATGATCATAGGAATTGTTTGTAACCTTCATGGTAGTTTAATTCATGATCATAATGTGTTTTAATGGAGTCCATAACTTGTTCTCAAGTTATGGAAAACCAAAAGTCTCACTTTTATTAAAGCCATTAAAAGAACACAAGAGTTATAAAAATGAAGAGTCTTCATTTTTATTACTCAATTAATTCATAAGTTATAAGAAATGAAAAGTTTTTGAAGTTTACAAAACTTGCCCACAAGTTTTAGAACAAGTAAAGTCTTGATTAAAACTTTAGTTCCAACCCTTAGAATTTTAAAAGTTAAAATTCAACCCTTATACTTTATAATATTATAAGTTACTAATATATATATGTATAAGATCAAGTCGTCTTACCGCTAGTACGCCTCATTCACGAAGCCGGTCTATAAGGGGGGTATAAGGTTGTTGCCTATAAAATGGCAACTTAATGGGTGTCCACTCTCACCCACCGCTTCCTTGATCGGTGGAGGGTCGTTAGCCGAACGGGTAAGACAAGGACTTATAAATTCTCATTAAAAGTATGATGAATATTATAAAGTAACTAAATGCTTTTATTAAATTCCCAATCTTAGTTACTTTAAGAAATTGTGAATAAGGTGCTAATCCATGAAATTACACTTTACACTTTGTTTAAGTCGTTGGTGGAGCGTGTGTGTTAACCGGCACACTAACTTGGACTTAATAAGGTAGGTAAAGGGTGACTTAAGGTTTATCATAGTATCGGTGGAGCGTGTGTGGTTTACCGGCACATCGATTGAGTGATAAACTTTAAGGGTACCAAGTGATTTGCATGGTTACTTCACACCTCGTTTTGTGATCCTCGGTATCCCAGTCACAAAACTTGGAGGGCACACTCGAGATTGAAACATGTCTTTGAAAAAAAAAATTCATTGAATCTCAAAAGAATCTAGGAATTTCTAAGAACCAATTAAAAACCTAATATCTATATTTCGTTTTTCATGGTGGAAATTGGTGAATCGTCATTCACCTACCTTTCAAATATGTTATAGCTTGGATTACGGCATACCTCTTCTAAGTTATAATATATTGTGATTGGATCCTAGCCTTAATATTACATTTGGGTGTTTTATTAAGGACTCTCTTAATATCTAAACTCATCTAGTTCTCTTCTTTCAGATGTCTTCAAACAATGCTGCTTCTGGCTCTAATCCTAATGGCTCCTTTACCCTTATGAACTTGTGTGGGAAAGTCATTTTTGATGGATCCAACTTCAATGAATGGATCAGAAACATCAGGATGATTACCCGCTACGAGGACAAAGAATATGTCCTTGACAAGGAGCTTAAGGAGATTGATGAGACCACTGCAACTCCCCAGGAGATCGCTGACTTCCGGGCACATGAAAGGGATGCTACAAAAGTGGCATGCATCATGTTGGCCACCATGACAGCGGAACTCCAAAAGTCCTATGAGGACTTCTACCCTTTTGAAATGCACCAAGATCTGATGGAAAGATACCATCAAAGTGCACGACAAGAGAGGTATGAAATCATATGCTCTATCATAACAACCATGATGAAGGACGGGGAATCCGTCACGAGCCACATGCAGAAAATGCAAAGGTATGTGGATCGGTTGCTGAAGCTTAATGTGAACTTCCCTGAGGAGCTTGCAATAGATATCATTTTGCACTCCTTACCATCGTGCTATGATCAATTCTGCATGACATATCACATGAATAAGGAAGAGGTCACACTCAGCAAACTTCAGGGACTCCTCAAGACCGCAGAAACAGGTCTTAAGGGTAAGTCAGTTGTTAACACTCCTACTCCAAACTCCGCCCCGGTTTTGGCAATCGGGAAAAGTCGAGGGAAGAAGAGGAAGGGCTCTTCGAAGGGTACCAAGGCTAGGACCCTTGATGGCTCTTCTTCAAGTGGAACCAAGAAAGGTTTCGTCACTCCTTCTTCTGACCCAAAAGAGGCTGAATGCTTCTATTGCCATGAAAAATCACATTGGACGCGGAACTGCCCAAAGTACCAGCAAGATGTGAAGGATGGGAAAGTTAAACCCAACCATGCAGGTATTTACACTATCTTATCTAATAACTCACCCCATTCTAACTCTTGGGTCCTTGATACCGGTTGTGGTATTCATATATGTTCTGATTTGCAGGGACTAAGAAGAAGTGAGAATGTGGAGCATGGAAGAATAAACTTAATCATGGGGAATAGGAAAGCTTTACCTGTCACCAAGATTGGAGTTTATACTTTATCGCTAAGTAGTGGGTTTAGTTTAGATTTGAATAAGTGTTGGTATTCGCCAGAAATGGCAAGAAACATTATTTCCTTTCATGCATTGTATAAACAAGGTTTCACCTTTTCATTTGATAATGAAGTTGGTTCGATTAATGCTTTCTTTAATAATGTTCTTTATTTTAAAGCATTACCTTGTGATGGCGTGTATGAAACTGTATCTGTGGTTGATAACTTAGGAAATAATGTATTGTGTATTGATTCTGTTAATAATAATAACTTGGATAAAGCATCATTATGGCATTGTTGTCTTGGACATATAAGCAAGAAACGCATAGGCCAACTCCAAAAGGATGGAGTCTTGGAGTCATTTGACCTAAAGTCAGATGATAGTTGCGAATCATGCTTACTTGGAAAAATGACAAAGTCACCCTTCACAGGTTCTTGTGAGAGGGGTGAAGGTTTGTTGGATCTTATACACACGGATGTGTGTGGACCCTTCAAACATGCCACAAGGGATGCTAATCGTTATTATTTGACTTTTACTGATGATTACAGTAGATATGGATATGTCTACTTAATCAAGCATAAGTCAGAGACTTTTGAAAGGTTTAAAGAATTTAAACAGGAAGTCGAGAATCAATTGGGCAGGAACATTAAGATGCTTCGATCCGATCGAGGTGGTGAGTATCTTAGTTCAGAGTTCCTCGACTATCTTAGGGAATGTGGGATTGTCTCACAATTGACACCTCCCAGGACACCGCAGTTGAACGGTGTAGCTGAGAGGCGTAATCGAACCTTGTTGGATATGGTTCGTTCCATGATGAGTCGAGCTTCGCTACCAATCTCATTTTGGGGGTATGCCTTAGAGACTGCCGCCCATATCCTTAATCTAGTCCCTACAAAGAAAGTTGCCAAAACTCCTCATGAGATGTGGACTGGTAAAGTACCCAAACTAGACCACATCAAGATTTGGGGTTGCGAGGCTTTCGTGAGACGCGAGACTCATGATAAGCTCGAACCTCGAAGCGAGAGGTGTATTTTCATCGGCTACCCACAACAATCCTTTGGTTACCTCTTCTACAGACCTAGTGAAAATGTGGTCTTTGTAGCTAGGAGGGCTGTCTTTCGAGAGAGGGAGTTCATAAGCCAAGGAGACAGTGGGAGGCAAGTTGACCTTGAAGAAATTCAAGAGTCAAGTGGTGAAGGAACTTCAAACCCTAACACTCAACTTGAGGAGGAAACTCCTGTTGAGCCAATTGACAAGTCTGTACCTCTAAGGCGTTCCACAAGGGTTAGCAATGCACCTGAGCATTACTATGGATTCCATATTACTGTGGAAGGTGATACACTTATCAGTGATGAGACACTGATAAGTCTGGATGAACCTAACAGTTACGCGGAAGCCATGGCAGGCCCTGAGTCAGCCAAGTGGAAAGAGGCAATGGACAGCGAGATACAGTCCATGTATGACAATCAAGTTTGGAACTTGGTTGAGAATGTACCAGGTCGTAAGACTGTAGGTTGCAAATGGATCTTCAAGAAGAAGGCCGACATGGATGGTAATGTACACACTTATAAGGCACGACTGGTTGCAAAGGGTTTCTCACAAACTCCGGGAGTTGATTATGATGAGACCTTTTCTCCAGTGGCCAAGAAGTCTATTAGGGTTCTGTTAGCCATAGCCGCATTTCATGACTATGAAATATGGCAAATGGATGTCAAAACCGCTTTCCTTAATGGAAAGTTGGCTGAGGATGTTTACATGAGTCAGCCATAGGGTTTTGTCAATACAGAGTACCCTAATAGAGTGTGTAAGCTTGAGAAATCCATTTATGGGTTAAAGCAATCACCTCGCAGATGGAATCTTTGCTTTGATGAGAAAGTCAAAGAATTTGGCTTTTCTAGGAGTGAAGATGAATCTTGTGTATATGTCAAGGCTAGTGGGAGCATAGTTAGTTTTTTGGTATTGTATGTGGATGACATACTACTCATAGGAAATGACATCCCAACTCTGCAGGAAGTTAAGTCCTGGCTTGGGAAGTGTTTCTCTATGAAGGACCTAGGAGAAGCTGCCTATATTCTAGGGATAAGGATCTTGAGAGACCGGAGTAAAAGACTAATTGGACTTAGTCAGAGTACCTACTTGGATATGGTGCTGAAGAGATTCGGCATGCAGGACTCCAAGAAAGGAGAGTTACCCATCCAGAGTAACGCCAGATTGAGTAAGACACAAAGCCCTAGTACTGAGGCTGAGATAGCATAAATGAGTCGAATACCTTATGCTTCGGTTGTAGGATCGATCATGTATGCTATGACGTGTACTCGACCTGATGTAGCCTTTGCTTTGAGCATGGTTAGCAGGTATCAGGGGAACCCTGGCAAGGCACACTGGACTGCGGTAAAGAATATCCTCAAGTACCTACGGAGGACTAAGGACTAGGTCCTTACCCTCGGTAGGAGTGAAGACTTGAGAGTTGTAGGGTATAGTAATGCTAGCTTTCAGACTGATAGGGATAATTTCCGCTCTCAGTCAGGCTGGGTCTTTACCCTAAACGGAGGAGCAATTTCTTGGAAGAGTTCCAAGCAAGAGACAGTGGCTGATTCAACTTGCGAATCAGAATATATAGCAGCTAGCGAGGCAGCAAAGGAGGCGATATGGCTGAAGAACTTCATTGGAGACCTTGGAGTTGTACCAGCTATTAAAGAGCCAATGGAAATTTTTTGTGATAGTGAAAGTGTTGTTGCCTTAGCCAAGGAACCAAGGGATCACGGGAGATCCAGACACATCGACAGAAAATACCATTTCATCAGACATCGAATAGAAGAAGGACTCCTCGTGGCAAAGAGGGTATCATCGGATGAGAACCCAGCAGATCCCCTCACGAAGGGACTGACTCGGGTTAAGCATCTCCAGCATACTCGGAGCATAGGGCTGAAGGATGATATTAGATTTAGTAGTTAGATAACCTCGAAATTTGTAAAGTGTAATTGACATTAGATGATGAATAAAAGGTGTTTTATTTATGAGTAAAGTGTTGCTATCTCTTGTCGATCGTTTACTATATTTCTTTTGCATGTTTTGACTTCCAAAATAATTATGTTTGGTATATCATATTATTCGAACCTCCACAGTCAGTCATATGTCGGAAGTAGGTATGAATCAAGACTGTCATGATTGGTTGCAGAGGTCTAAGTTGTTGGACATGGATACAACACTCATGAGTGCTCATAAGTTCTGAGCATTGGACTCAACCCACGCTCACTGGAATCACTTCATGGAATTTATCTCGAGTGATCGTGAGACGGTAATATCATATAAGTCTTCAAACCTAGAGATATGATTTGTTACTTATGAGTTGGTTATGCATTGATTGTACGTTAACGCATTGGTAACTCGATGTTATAAAACGTGCTCTTGTGTATAATTCAATGAGTGGTAGAACAAACATATGAGTCAAAGTTTATCTGTTCCTTCTTGGATTAGAAGCTGATATCTGGGCCCCTCGATGATTTTGTTTTGACCTATGTACCGGGCCCGGTCAGAACTAAGTTGATGTGTTCAATTAAGTTCTTTGTCAAACAAATCGGAAATCGGGAAACAAACTGCTGGACAATAAGTAAGACATTGTTCCATGTATTTGTCCGGATGATATCTCGAACAGAGGATTATATAATCACTTATCTTAAATGGCGTATCATCATCTTCTCAGTTCCGAGAGACCTTGAAAGAGCTACGATTGCCGTTCGGTTCCTGAAGTATTACAGTTATAGTTATTAGACTTATCCAAGTGGGAGACTGTTGGATAAGGTGTCTAAGTCCATAACTATTTCTGGTATGTACTTGACCCGACCCGGCATGGTCCATTTGGGTTGCATGGCACCATGCAATTGGATAGACTAAATGAGAGAAATAACACTTGTGGATTATTAATATATTATAAGTTCTAATATATTAATAATATTATTTAATTAGTTTGATCAAGAATTAATTTAGAATTACTTAAGTGATCAAAAGATAACTAATTAAATATATGGGTTGATTATGTAAATTATGCATAACTTGTATAGTGGGCTAAGAGGCTCCATGGATTATCAAGTTGGGTTAAACCCATAGGATGCTCCATGGGAGTTACAAACCCATGGGTCATGGAAATGAAGAGTCATGACACATTAGGGTTTACATGGTGTAACCCTAGATGTGTCAACACTATATAAAGAACTCATGCTCCACCAAAATCGGTTGCACACAAGAATCAAGAGGGCTAGAGCCGATTTTGCAAGTGTAATATTCTCTCAAAAGTTTACTCCAAAAGCATTTGGTGTTGTGTGAAGCATTTGAGACATCACACTTGGGGTGCTAGGCTCACAAGGTTTCAAGGATCATAAGCAACAACAAGGTAAGTTATTCTATCTTTCATGCAAGTTAAAATTTGTTCCCCATGTATGCTAGATAGGAATATAACCTTGGAATTCAACTTTGCATGATAATTAGACAAACATAGATCCAAGGTTATTAGGGTTGCATGTACACTTAGGAAGTGTTAGAATGCTCAAAACCCATCAGATACATGCTACTGTCGGACCACTCGGAGAAAAAAAAAGGCGTTAGACTAGATCATAAAAGGTATTACAAACTAAATACAACAATGCAACTTTTAACAGAGTTTCAGTACTTAAGCTTACTACAAGACTACTGCTGCGAATAAGGTATACTACAAAAGTAAGTATACATAGCACGAGAGCCCCTTAACTGGCGGGATCTCGCAAAAGACAAGACTTGAGTTGCACTAGTGTTTAACAGTTTACAAGTCTATTATAATGAAACGCCCTAGTATTTCAACGTGGGTCCGGAGTAGTCTCTCTTGCGGCTGTGATCCTTAGTATCTTCCCGTCTGCGCCAGAGTTCTTCGTTATTGGACAATCCTTCTCGAGGTGTCCTATCTCACCGCATAGGTGACAAATCTGGCTAGCACCAGCATCGGTGGTGGAAGTGAAGTGTCGGGTCGGAGTTATGTGGCCACGGTTGTTTTTGTTGATCTTCCTTTTTGGACAATCCCTGTAATTGTGCCCTGCCTCACCACAACTATAGCAAACTTGGCTGGCTCCGATGGTAGAGGTGGTTCTACATAAACGAGCAATGTGTCCCGTTTTGTTGCATTTGATGCATTGCAATACCCGGCAAGCTCCATTATGATGGTAGCTACACTTGCTACACTTCGGGAGTGTTCCCTCATATCGCTTGACCGGTGCAGAGGCGGCAGGGGTCGCCACTCGTTGTTGTTGCATGGCAAGCCTTTGAAATCGCTTGCGTTACTTTTGAGCTTGACGCTTTCGTTTCTTAAACTCTGAGTTGTGGCTTTGGGTGTTCGCAACAGTTATCATTTGTTGATTTCCCGGGTGGTTACAACAATTTGAACTGTCAACACCTTTTTCAGCCTTTCCTGCGTTGTTAGTGCTGAGGTTTGCAAGGACAGCTGCCACTGCAGCTGTTACCGCTGCTTGGAATGTAACGGCGTCGATATGAAGGATAAGGGTTTCGTTGCTCGGCTGGTTATTTCTGGGTGACGACATGATTCTGTTATACAAAAGAAAATGAGTTCGTGAGTGATTATGGTTGAACCTAGATGTATTTCGACCATTCATGTAAAGAGTAGGAGTAAGTTCTCGAGGGTTTGACCTACATCCCTATGATGCAGTCCTAGTAAAGAGTAGAAGTAAGTTCATTGAATGGTTATAAGACGATTGTTATCCACCCTTCAACAAGAATTGGAAGTGATCCCTGAGCTAAATTACCATAGCTCGATAACTTGACTAGAGTGAGTTTCAGATAGAATTCTAACGATAGTAGGATGAAAGTATTTGAACAAAGGTTGACACAGAAATTAGCCGACAGTCCATATCGTTGACAATTAGGATGTAATAAGTTTGGGAAATTTGACCTTGTAGTAGGTCTTACATCATATCTGGAGTAGAAAAGCTTTGACAGTATAAAGGCCTAACTAAAATTACTCACGGTATTGGGGTAGTTACATAGAAAAGTGCTACATAGGGCATAGACAGGAAAACGATTCCTTACAACAAGGAGGGAAAGATAAAGCATCCTTTACTGGTGACGGCCATCCCTCTGGTGAACCCTTAGTTCAGCCAGTTGACGTTCCATATCTAGCAGGTGTCTTTTGTACACCCTCTGACGTACCCGAAGCTCTATGACTTCGGCTCGAGTTTCAGCTAGTGCCTGCAGTAGGGCCTCATGGTCTCCACTAGATCTCTCGCGAGCATCTTCCAGACGAATGGTACGGAGGGTATGCATTCTCGCATTGGCGTCAACTTCCATGATTTGATGGAGCGTTGTCCTGCCCTGAATCTCGTTTCGGGCCACTCTGCGGACCAGGATTGGTAAGACTCTGTCTGCTGAGCCCCCTTCGCTCAGGTCATAAAAGCTTCGGTCTCCATTGAATGGCATGGGCTGATCCTGCTCTAGGCTCCATCTTTACAAACATTCTACCCAAGGAGGCGTCGGGCCTTGAAAAGCCGGACGAGGGTTAGGATTTGGATTGGGAGCCACCGGGGGTAGGTTCTCAACCTCAGGCTCGGAGTTAGCACCATCCGAAGAGCCTTCAGCATGGTGATCATCCAAAGGGATTGGATGATCATTTTCTGGCTCTTCTCCAAACCATCCAGCATTGCCTTCGTTCGGGAAGTACGGGTCGCCATGGGGATGGGGTCCAGCCATGTTATCTACACGAGAATTGGGGTAACGAAATAATTGTTGGGCGTACTAGATAATTATAGTAACACAAAATATTCCTAATGCTTTCCTTGTGGTAGTGTTGGTAAGTTTTTAGACTTGTTGCCATATCACAACCATTCTTGGGCATATTCTAATCACTCCTCGGACCAGCATAGTTGATCAGGCTATGCCACTCCCAGGACTGACCATACACCCCCGAGCTTACTTGTGATATTTCAACAATCGTAATACTTTTGTTTTTGTCATTGTTACACTGATTTTAGTATGAATGCAGGCATGTATACTTAGTTAAATATTTTATTATTTAAAAGTATAAACTCTTGGTCAGAGTATTTTAATCCCATTGTATTTATAGTATGTATATCTTTTATGGGTTGATATACTCGATTCACTATAAACAATGCTCTGATACCAATCTGTCACACCCCAAAACCAAGAATGGCGGAAACGTTCTGGGGCGGAGGACGTCATGTAAAGTATCACAACAATGTAAAGTAGTAAACAAGCAACAACATCATCCATTGCATTAATAGTAAAATTTTAATACATGTGTGTTCTTTCATAGTATACGACATGATAATAGGAAATCAAAAATAAAAGACTAGTCTTGACCGCTCCGTCTTCTCAAAACCCGGTCATCGTACCTGTCTACTGGTAACCTGAGAATACAAGTTATTTTGAAAGCGAATATCAGCTTTAAAGCTGGTGAGATCATAAGTATTTTAGTGTCATTGCTTTGTAAAGCTGTAAAGAAAAGACTTGTAATTGTTTTATGAAAACTTTGAATAAGTATGAAAAACCGTAGAAAATCCCATATTTCCTTTTAGTATAAAAGCAGTCTTCTATCAAGACCCGACCGTTTCGAAGGTTTGCACCTCTGCAAAAAAATGAAGGTTTTCCCCTAGTATAACTATTATTATCAAATATAACTATACATAAACGTGTATGTGATAAAATCACAAGGTAACCGTAATAGGGAAAATAATATTTTACCTCAGCAGTGACACTGCTGACTATAAAGTGAATAAAACATAGACTCCAGGTGGTATCGAATGAACAATACGCCTC
The DNA here is from genome assembly GCF_052849685.1 of Lactuca virosa. Classification (NCBI taxonomy): domain Eukaryota; kingdom Viridiplantae; phylum Streptophyta; class Magnoliopsida; order Asterales; family Asteraceae; genus Lactuca; species Lactuca virosa. The sequence continues at coordinate 120,024,264 of NC_136430.1, read as the reverse complement.
GAAAAGACTAAATGAATGAAGTGTAGACTCCAGGTGGTATCGATGAACGACACGCCTCGAAAAGCCTAAATGAATGCAGTGTAGACTCCAGGTGGTATCGAATGAACAATACGCCTCGAAAAGCCTAAATGAATATAGTGTAGACTCCATGTGGTATCGAATGAACGACACGCCTCGAAAAGCCTAAATGAATGAAGTGTAGACTCCAGGTGGTATCGAATGAACGACACGCCTCGAAAAGCCTAAATGAATGCAGTGTAGACTCCAGGTGGTATCGAATGAACGACACGCCTCGAAAAGCCTAAATGAATGAAAAGCGGACCCCAGGTGGGATCAATGAACGATATGCTTTGAAAAGTCTATTTGGCCTTATATTCTAAATTGGATAATTAAAGGTTTGAATGTGAACTCCTATGTAACCATGCTGATCGACGGTTGAATAACTGATGACCCTCCAGGTCATATATAGTAAGGTGACATTTTGTCACCCCTGGGCCTTATCGGCTCGGACTGTAGCTAGCAGTCGGGATGTGGGAGTGTTTGTCCCGTATAGATCTATACACACAATGCCCGCTCTCCCTCCAGGAGACTCTGGTTACAAGGTGATACCACAATGAAGTGTCGTATCGAGAAGTAGTATGTCACATTCTATTTATAGTATTCAAATATTTGTATAGACTCATGAATGAACTGACTCTTGTGTGATTCCTTGTACTAGAAATAGTAAATAGTATCTCCTAACTATACCCATTATAGTTACTAGTAATATAAGTATATGAATAATTGGAAGGATGCCTTTGCTACCCAAAGGTACTGAACTGACTGATAGCACTTTTATGTCTATATATGTATACATAATATATAATTAATATTTAGACGACCTTCGGACAAATAACAGGATACCCTAAGTCCACAACCAAACAAGGAACAGGAAATAAGGCGGGTTAGCAGTCCTAAGTCCTTTAAACATTACTTATATAACTATACATATAGAGGCATGCAATTGATAATATAAAAGTTTAAAAGAAGTTTTGTAAAACATTTGAAAAGTTTATTTATAAGAAATGAGTGACTTGATGTCAATTTATAAAACGATTTAGAAGCAGTTTGTTTGATATAAACAGTTTAAAGTATAAGAAATCCCTTATTTGGAACATAGCTTGAAATACATGAAAACCTTTATTTGAAGCATAGATATAACAGAATTTGAAAGGAAAGGTGTAGTTTACTAACAAGTTTGATAAAGAGTTAACGTGTAAAAGCATTCGAGAATCATTTTGAAGTAGTTTGCTTGATAAACAGCTAAGAGTGTAGTAATTTCATAGTTTGATAGTTATTAATCACATGTGATTGATATGATAACTATCATGATTCAACTTGTATCCCCCCCCCATAAAAGCATTTAAAAACATTTAAAAGGTTAATTAAGGGGTATGAACTAACCTGCAGTGAGTGGTTTGGATGGAAGTGCCGGCTAGGATGCTAAGTGTCAAGTGAGGACTTGCACACACACACGGATCCTAGTTAACATGTAATGATACATAAATGTATCTAATTAGTCTTTTGACAACTAATTAATCAAGTAAAGACATCCTAATACATGGAAACACTTTGTTTCAAGTGCTAGGAGTGCTAAAGGGTTGCATCTAAGGAGAGTATGGCCTCACATTGGAGTTTACTTCTCAAATGATAACAACACATGAGTTTACGGCCCATGGTCATTTCCCCCATTAGTTTACGGCCGTAAACTCATGGTAATTTGTGCTATTGTGTGTTTTAAGGTCTTATACCCTTCAAGGAAGTGTTCTAGGTTTGAATCAAAGGCTTAGGAAGGGGCTAGGGCTCAAAAGGGCTCACCTTTGGAGTTTACGGTCCTTGGACCACCCTTGGGAGTTTACGGTCGTCAACCCATGAGTTTACAGCCGTAAACTCATGGTCACTCCAACCATTTCGTGTTTTGGGGTTTCTAGCTCATGCATGCAAGGTTCTAGTCCAATATCCAAGCCTTAGAAGGTGTTAGGGGCACTTAAACACCACTTGATGGTGTTTATGGTTCAAGGATATCCCTTGACCGTAAACCCAAGTGTTCTTGGGTGTTCGTGATGTTTTTCCATGGATTAACAAGTATACTAAGCAAATAACTAGTTAGGAGGAGTGTACTTACTTATGGGAAGCTTGTAAGAGTGTTTAGGGGCCAAGAACACTAGTATGTGTTCTTGGTGTTCTTGGTGTTTTGAAGAACACTTGAAGATCTAAGAAAAAAGGAGATTTCCATGGATGAAATCGTGTATAAACACTAGATAAAGTGTTGTATCAACAAATCAAAGGAAGAAGCACTTACATTTTTGGAGGATTTGAAGAAATGTGTTATGATACTTGAGAGAGAAAAGGAAGTGTTCTTGAGCTTGAAGGTGGAAAAAGAAAGAATGAAGAGTAAACTCATGCCTTAAGCATGAGTTTGCAGCCATGAGGGAGTTCACGGCCCAAACCCCCTTTGTTTGGCCGTGAACACCTAACCAAGGTGTTAATTGTTTTGTCGTTGCTCCAAAGTCCTAGAGTATACTTCCTTTCATTCGTTCATTTTGAAGAATAATTATTAAAAACACTCAAACGGACTTTAAACCGGCTAAAAATTAACAGAATGTATTTGTCTACTATTTGTAGTGCTTGACTGTAGAGTTTATACAAATGAAAATTTCGGGTTGTCACATTTTACAACTAAAAGTTTGTGCACCAAATCTGTGTGGGGTTTTGGAAATTTATCAACTTTTTATAATATTTGGGCCAACCGACTACAAAATTATTCATGGATGGGAGTAGTCTTAGAGTGGAAATTTATCAATTTTGGAAATTTATCAATTTTCTTACCTTTAGCTTACTAAAAAAAGACATTCAGTGATTCAAAATTATCCTTTGATGGTAAGAAAAGATTGGATATTGAAATTAGAGTTGTCAATTTTAACCGATATGTACAAAAACAAGTGGATTCAAATGGTCTTTTGACAGCAACATAACAAAAATCTAAGGTAAGAAAAGACAAATTGGTTAAAAGGGAGATGTAAGGCTGCAGGGAGTGGTAGCATTATTAGCACATTATCATATCGGATTTTTGAAGCCACATAGTATTTTTTGAAGACACATAAGCTGAAGAAAGTGATTGTATCTAAGTTGTAAAAGTGTACAAAGTGGTGGTTTGTTATTTTAATAGGATTTATTATGAAAAAAAAAATTTAAAAAGAAGAAAAAAAGAAACAACCAATCAAAACTCAACTAGCCGTTTTCCCTCTCCTCTCACTACCTCTTTAGCCAGACACTCTTGGCAAATTGTTTAGTGAATGATGAGGGATGGTGTAACATTTTCTTAACGAGGGAGGCGACGAGGCTTAGCACCTCCCATTCCCTCAAAGCTTAAGTATATAAATCAAACAAGTTAAACTAGAAGTCATGTAAAATATCTTTAAATACTTTTAACTTCATAAATCATATATATATATATATATATATATATATATATATATATATATATATATATATATATATATATATATATATAATAAAAGAAATGGAAGTTACTATTTTAAATAGATGAACTCTTTCATAAAACTGGAAAAAAAAAATTGAATATTGTCCATCTATCTGACCTTTACCAATTTTACACATTGTAACTTGAACTTATTTTACATATTATTAAATTCGTTTAATCGGTATGTTCTTTTTTGTAGTCGCGAGGTGATGGTTAAGAAAGTAGTGACTAGTGACATCAAAATGAAGAGGTAACAAAGACATTCCAACCTCACAAAACAAAGAACATGTGATGTTGGGACATACTTGAAACCCTACTTTTTTATGGATTTTCTTATATATTTCGATGTTAACATATACAATAAACAAAAAAAATGTTTTATATTAGTTATTAAGTCTTGAACTTATAGTTGTTATGTTTAAACAATTAAACTAGGTTCGAGAATGAATATATAGTTTTTCATGTACTAAGAGGGTGTTTGGCTTAGCTTTTCACAGCCAAAAGTCATTTTTGGAAAAGAAAAAAAGCAAAAGATGTTTGACAAAACTAGTTTTAAAAGCTAGTTTTGGATTTTGATACAAGGAAAATGAACTTTTTGGAAAAGTCAGGAAAACCTGATTTTTTGTAACTTTTCCAAAAAGGTCTTTTGGGCTGTGAAAAACTAAGTCAAACACCCCCTAAACCTACATCAGTAATCTTTTTATGCATAAAATATGTTTGTCATTATTGAAGTTGATGTAGAGGTAAAATTTAGGTTTAACTTTGAACATATATATTTAGAAAAATATATTAACAAAAAAAAAGGTCATTGTTTCTTAAGAAAATTTTATATATGCAAAAAAGATAGCTAGTTATTTGTTACACTTAATTAGTTAATATATATATATATATATATATATATATATATATATATATATATATATATATATATATATATATTATTTATAAGTTTATCATGTCTTGAATTTTTTTCATCCATCCACACATCTGTATGTGATAATTGTTCTTAGGATGAGAAGTTAGAAGACTATGACAAGAGATGGTCCTAATCGAGGGTCATATTCTAATGACAAATCTACATCATTCTATAATAGTATAATATGCGTGTCACAAATGGTCCAGTTTATTTTTGATCAACATGATTAATTTGTTTTATATCCATAAGAAATCATTCATTTCGGATTTTGTTATGACTTTAAATGATTAGGTATTCAGGGTTTTTTCGGTTTTCTAATAACTAAGAATGTTTTGTTGGCAACTAAACGCCCGACTTTCTTAGTATCAATTAATAACTAAATGATGTAGTTTAGTAACAAACAATTTGGTTCTAAGTTTTTCTGGGTTTTTCCCCTAAAATTGAAGATTTAGAAAAAAATCCGAAAATTAACTTTTTCGAATTCACCTCTTATTTTCTTTTCAAATCAAGTCGTTTTTTGGTTAATAACTAAATGATGTAGTTTAGTAACAAACGATTGATTCAAGTCGTTTTTTCTTGGTTTTTTTCCCTTAAAATGAAGATTTGGAAAAATAATCCGAAAATTAACTTTTTCGACTTCTAACTTTGAATATTAGAAAATGGATTATGTTCCTAGGAAACATGTGGGAACTTCCGATGGATTTCCGAGGAAATACATTATTCGTCACAAATTTCTAGGAAATGCATTTGAAGTTCCAAGAGATTTTCTAGAAATCAAATTCGTTTTTTCATTCTTATAGGTTCAAAGGTTTTTTTTTCGTTCCATATTTTGTGGAACATTGTTATACATGAAATACTTTTGTCTTACCAAAATCTGTATTATACACATACATATGTACACATACAATATATAGAATATATAATGATAAACAAATGCTTTGAGTAATGTGTTATGGTGGTGTGCACACGTATGTATGTATATATCATGCATAACTTTGTAAACTAAAACAATTCATATATAATGAAGTTGTACAAAATATTGAACGAAAAAATAAACGTTTCAACCTCGAATTTAAAAAAATGGATTCTGCTCCTAGGAAATCTCTTGGAAAGTGAGGAACTTCCTAAGGTTTTCCTACGCAAGCCAATACTGTCACTATTGTCATGGAAATGCATAGAAAATTCCAAAGGATTTCATAGGATTATAACTTGCTTTTTCTCCCTTCTGGGTATAAACATCATTTTTAGTTCTTTATTTGGTACAATTTTGTTATACATTAAATGTTTTTTTATCTTACCAATATATATATATATATATATATATATATATATATATATATATATATATATACACATACAATATATAGAGTTTAGAATGATAAACAAAAGTTTTAACTAGACACGGTTTAATTCGTTTAAGTAACATAAGTGTCAATATAAATTGATCATTTATACGCGAGTTCCTAGGAAATACCGAGAGAATACCGAGGAAAGTGTAATAAGTACAACATTCTTAGGAAAAGTATAGGAACAATTAGTGTATTCTCTACTCAAACTCGATATTATATTTTTTGTTACAAGAAAAAAATTGTTAAAAAAAATATTACTAAGGAAATACCGAGGAAAGTTGGGTATTTATAAAGATCCAAGGAAAAGTGTAGGAACTTCCGAGTTATTTCCGAGGAAAGCACGTTTATGGTTATTCCTAAGTGTTTCCTCGGGAATGTGTAGGTGATACCAAGAAATTCCTTGTCCTCGGAAATATTCGTAGAAAATCCCTCCTTTTTGTCGAAGCCGTTTTTTGTTTACTTTGCATAACCTATAGTATAGACTCACGAAGCTTGTTGATCTTCCTTTTATCAAGATTCCAAATTGCTTATGAGGTTTCAATTCTATGTTATAACATTTATAAATTTTTTTCAATAAACCGAAAGTCAAAAAGTGCTACAATATAGCATTTCACAGATTGAAATAAAAGACATATTTAACTATAAACTGACTGTAAATAAATGGCCCTTTGGTCGTTATTCCACTTTTTTATAGTAAAATTGAACATATAGGTCATGAGATTGCATTTATATAGTATAAAAAAAGGATTGAATTCAATAAGTTGTGTAAGGTTATTTTAATGATTGGATTAGGAAAAAAAAATCATCTCTTACATATATGTTGTCATGTCCAATTTCTCATTGTTTGCATGTTGTTGTTCTCACAACTTCATATTTTATGATCATATAGTGTGATATCGACTTTTATAATAAATACATATAGCAGCAAATCAATGGGTTAAATGCAGTAAATAAAAAAAAAATTATGTTTTATAGAATCTTATTTTTATTTTATTTTTCTCTATAACAACATTGTACCTTAATATTTTGTTTCTTTTACAAAATCTACCCGTTAAAGCATCATAAACTTATTTTTTCAATATGATATTATAATTTCAAAATCCGTGAACTATAGTAATGAAAATTATTTTGCATTTTAATAACAATTCTAAGTTGGGTAGGTTTTCAAAATTTGATGTTATAATAGAAAAAAGTAAACAAGTGTAGTATTATTTCTATAAAACTTTGAGTTTTAAAAAGATCTTTTTATTCTTATAAAATGACTCCTAAAACACCCTATAATCTGTCTGTTTCGGTTTTGATAGCCACGAGTAATAATATTTGGGTTATCTTTCTGAAAGTTATGTAAGATCAGGTAAAAGAGAAAAAGTTGGGAAAATTAGCATTAATTATATAAATGAGTAACTAACTATTAAACTATTCAAAAACAAACTTTGATTGAAAAATGTTATCAAAATGTAAGTCACTATACTTTTATTAAGAAAAACATTCAATTGGTAAATTGAACGGCTAATATTGTAAATGGATAATGAACAATTTACAATAATAAAAAAAACAAAATAGCGACGAGCTTGTTTTTGATTTCGCTCCGGTTCCATTCTATACTTGAAGTAATAATTACTTAGAACAATATAGATTATGTTTGAAAGATCAAATTTGTTAAATTTAAAAGTTCTACAAATTCTTACAAACATGTATACATCACTTATGATAATTAAGCAAAATACGATGGGATGTCGAAGAACGAAATTCACCTACTTCGTTAGGTTTGTATTGGTGGTGGTGACCAGTAATGAGGTGGTGGTAGTGAATGGTGTTTGAAGTGGTAAAGAATATTTTTTGCATGCATATTTAAGTAAGTAGTTAATAACTCTTTTATGATATTAACCTTTCAATTACAAGTTAAACGACCTATAGGATGTGATTATTGTATATTTTGAACTAAATAACAGTAAACTACATTTTAATAACAGTTTTGAGTTTAATTGTGTTTTTTGAACAATTTAAATAGTTTGTTACATGTTTGTAACATTAGCCATGGAGATTATGTTCTAACTAAACATCTTTTTGAAAGAATCAAAAATGATAAATTCTCATATTTGTCAAAATTTAGAAGTTAAAAAAATTATTTTGATCATTTTAACATAAAATAAAATAAATCATGCTTTTTGTTTTTTTTTTTTTTCTTGTTATAAAACACAAATGAGATTTGGACATGTTTACTAAATACCCATGAAGGAAATGACCAAGTTAAGAGTAGTAAGATTTGTATTCTCATGCATGAATATAAAACCATTAACATGCTTCCCAAATGAGAACATAAATTCTATGTTCAAAAGATTTAACCTTATTGTGACTAATCTAAAGAGCTTACGAATATTTGCAAAAGATAATACAATGCATTCCATCTGAATGGATTCCCAAATTCACATCTCTAGAAAGAATAAAAGATTTCAACACAAACTTGAAGAGCCTGTTTGGATCTTAAAGGTCTATGATATTTTTGTAAATAAATCATAACAAAATGAGGCATGGCAAGAAGATAAAACGTTAGCTCTCCAAGCTAGTGTTGACAAGGAAAAGAAAAAGAATGATAAGAGTGTTCCCAAATAGAAAGAAGAATCAAAAGAGAATCATGAAGAGATGACAAGAATAAATATGGGTCTTCAAATACAACAAACCTAAAGGCACTTGTCATAAATATGAGAAAATGGAAAATCATGCCAATGATGTCCCAAAAGGAAGAAAGAAAAAGAAGATCAGAAAGCTTTCATTGGATGTGCATGGTCAAGTGAAAGAAAAAAAATTAAGATGATGTCATTTTCCTAATTGAAAGCACGAGGTACCATTTTCCTATCCTAACAATGAATATGAATGTTTGGTGTAAGTAATTTCAAGTTCTAGTGCTATTCAAAAGAACTATGCAACTTTTTCAAAAAGAAGATAGTGACATTGAAAAGAACTTCAATACACATCTATCATCACTCATGTGGCATATTTTTGGCATAATTTATATGGATTTGATTACATTAAATGTCGCATCAAACAAATTATATTTTCAACGCCAAAAATAAGAGCAATTTTCATTTTTATAATGACTTATTTCTCAAAGTATAAAGTACTAGTAAAAATGTTTGAAAGTATAATACTACATATGGGTAGCCTTTTCAATATCCTAACTCGTAATAGGTAAAAACAAAAGCATTTTCCCTAAAATCCAACCTAAATAGATTATGGTAATGCGATCTTTGTTTCTACAATACTTTTTGCAACTCCAAAACAGGAGAAACATAAACAATTAGGAGGAAAAAATTAAGAAAAATTATCTAAAGAAACACAACGTAAACCATGTGTATAACTCAAGGTAAAAAGTAAAACAATCAAACCATAAACGCAACGAATAACAGTAGAAGAAAAAAAAAAACATTGGTTCTTGTGTATTTTGCTTGCATAGCTTTCCTGAAATGATAAAAGATCTCACTGATTCACAACAACTTGGCAAAAATAAAAAAACAAAAACATTGTTTCTTCTAATTCTTTGATGCCTGCATATAGAGAGAAACTGAGTGATCAATTTTTACAAACAGTAAAATGATGTTTAAAAACTTATATTCCACAAAAAAAAAAGATGGAAGTAGAATAAAACTTTAATACCAAAAAAGAAAAGTTATTTTATAGAAAGATTAAAACAAAATTGATAAAAATAGCAGTGGACAATTAATTAATTACCTTAGCCAGCTGGTGGGTCCCAATACTCTTTCATTATCTTAACGCTAGATCTTCAAGCCATATCTAAATAGAAAATAAATAACCAATGATAAAAATGAAAGTAGAATGTTAAATAAAAAAAAACACACACACACACACACAAAATATCACATACCTTCCTTGGTTAAGAAAATAGAGGTAGGAGACCCTGGAGAAGGTGGAGTTTGTTTTAACAAACTTCCATGGCGTCCAGCTTTAGCAACAGAATCTCCATCACTAGCAGACAAAATCTCCACATGTTCAAGTCCGATCTGTCTTTTCACCAACTCCAGATTCTCTTGAAGAACCTCGATTTCCCCAAATGGCAACCTCAAATCCAACGCCTGAACGCCAAGTGTTATCACCTCATCCTTCTTAAACCTCATGAACGGCATACAAAGCTTCTGTGTCTGCTTAAAGTTTCCCTCTTCGCCAATCACACTTTGCTGTAAGGCCTGAAGTATCTCTTGATCCGGTGCAAATTGACATTTTTGGACATCAAATTTGCTTCTAAGAATATTCAAACACTCTTTCTTCCAACCATCGTATTGTTCATTTACATATATAAGACCAATTGTTGGTTTGCTTTGGGGAGTTGTATTATTTTTTCCTTTCTTTGATCCACCAGAAGATTGCTTCACAAGCAGCTTCCGGAAATTTGAAATAGACTCCTGTAAGTATCTGTTAGCCATCTGAAGAGTCAAATCAGGGTTTTCAGCTTCAGGCCATCCAGCTTTAATAACAAACCCTTCTTTCTTCAAAAGCTTCTTCCACACATATTCAGAATAATGAGGACAAATAGGAGCAATAAGACGTGTCTGAACATCCATAAACCTCCACAAAAGATCCCTATTCATCCCATAAGACCCACAAGAAAACCTATACTCATCTCTAGCAGCTTGCAAATCATAAAACCCTGATTTTAAAGCTTCACGAAACATATATTCACCGTAATTTTTCTCCGTCGTTTTTACCGCAAAATTAATCTCATTAGCAAAAACCCGATCCGCGTAACAGGAACTCGGTCCCACGCGTAATGACGATTCCGCCCCCAACACCTCCTCCATCCACACCCGCTCTTTAGTCAACCGTAAAATCGCAGCATTCGCGGTTTCAAACACGAAATTGGCATCATCCATTCCGTCTCCCGCATCCGCGAGAGAAAATCTCGTCGCATCAGCTGAAAACTCCTCAATCGCTTGCTTTAAAGTTCGAAAATTCCCGGTTGATTTCGACATTTTTTCTGAATTCAACATGATGTGACCATTACATCTAAATCCTCGAGGCCAGTGGCGTTTTGGGAATATCGCGGTGTGGTTGTAAATCGCGAAGGTGAGATGGTTTTGGATAAGATCTTTACCGGATACACGAAGGTCGACCGGATACCAATATTCGAATTCCCGTTTCATCTTTCGAAGTAACGTCAACGGAATTGACGATTCCGGTTCTGGACCGGAAAGGAATAAGTAATCCCAAACCTCGTCGGTGAGTTGTTGGGGGTTTACAGATGAAGTATCGGATCCGAAAAGCTCTCCTTTTTGTAAGAAATGACATACGGTGTAATACGCCATGTAGATAGTGGAATCGGATAAAGATTCAACTAAAAACTCTTCATCCCATGGGATGCGGGTCCCGAGACCAAAGCTTCTAGAACACGCCCACTGGTTGAGCCAGCTCAGCGTGTGTTCGAACCCGTGTCTAGTTTCATCCGAATACAAATTCATCTCCTCTAAACATTCTTCAGCTAATTTTCGCCAGGTGGACTCGCCATAAGTCAAATACCATTGATCGGTCAAAGCGACAACACATTCATCACCGGATCTTGACATGACTTTTTTCTCGGGTTCACTGTAGACGACGGCTTGGTTGGCTTCTAGAAGTTTTGTGCGGATTAAGGTTTTGGCGTCTTGGACACGTAATCCGGAATGTTCTCCTGCAATCATTGTCCCTTCGTAGAAGCCGCCTTTGTAGATTACTTTTTTGGCTGCATCGAGTTTTTCACGTTCGTTTTGGGATTTTATTTTCATGTCTGTGCAGATTTTTTCAGCGGATTTGTCACCAAATTCAGGGTGGGAGATGATTGGGATGACTTCAAAAGGTAGGACCCATTCGTCTTTTATTCCGAATTTAGCCCTGAATGGAGCTTTTGATTTCAAATCCTGAGAAAATAACAAAATGTAAATATTTGAATAACCGATAATTCCATTTAATATGAAAGAAATATTACCTGTAAAGCCATGAAATCATCAGGGGAATCACTAGGAACACTGGTGACAATTCCAGTACCTTTATCAGTAAGAACTGATAACATAGGAAGACAATATATGATCTCATTAAATGAAAGTGGTGATTTTAAAGGTAACCCAATAAGATCTTGACCAGTCAACTCCACAAGACATGTATGCTTTTCTGGGACCCGCGATAAATGCTGATAAGCTAAATTACGAGCTGCACGTTCGGTTAAAATAAACACCTCAGAATCATTAATCTCAAAAGCTCCATATTTCCCATCTGGTAATACCCATGCATTTGTTTGACCATACATAGTCTCAGGTCTAAGGGTTGCAGCAGCTAAGTAGACTTTCTTTCCTTCTAGAAACCCGAATTTGGTGGGAAATGGTGGGACCACTTCCATTTTAATGAGGGTGTATTCTTGAGGGATTACACCTTCACCTGATGCACGATCATGATCTGCACATGGTTGTCCATCTAAAGGTGAGTAGATTGTGTACCTTAAGTCTTTAACAATCTTTCCCATTGATTTCAGTTTTCTCATTTGCCACCTCACGAAAGAATCAAAGTAAGGGTTGATGTCTGTGGTGATGAAAGATCTTCTCCAATCAGCACCAAGTCCAAAAGCTTTAAGATCTTCAACAGCCAATGGTGGAAAGAATCGAAGCCATTGAACAGGATCTTGAAATGTGGCAATTTCAGTGTCTGATAAACCATACCCACGCATTATCTCCCATTGATAAGTCTCTTTACCGGTTTTTGATGCTGCTTTTGACTTTTTGCCTTTGAATTTATCAGGTTGAGAGTTGTTATCTTCAGGTTTGACTTCTGGTTCGATGATTATCTCATCTGTTTCTGAAGGGAAAGAAGGTGGATTACCGAATCTTTCGATTTCCCTACGAAGTTTATCAGCTGAGGCTTTGATTGGCATTCCAGTACAATGGAAGCCAAAGGGTAAAAGGACATTAGCGCCCCTTAACCTGTGATATGCACCAGCGAATTCAAGCTTAGAGAGTGAAAATGCATGGCCTAGATGGAGATACCCGTTCATATATGGAAATGGGAATGTCCCAAAAAACTTATCCCCTTCTTTGGGAGGTTGCTCATTAGCTTCTGCATTGAAAACTTGACATTCATCCCACCATTTTCGGACTTCATGTTCCATTTCTAAAAGCTGGTCTCTTCTCTTGAAGCTTCTACCATCATTGGTGTCTGCCATCTCACAGCTAATTTGACAGAAACTGTAGACAGAAAGAACATGTTAGAAATATCTATAAAAAATGAATGATCAAAGAAAAGGAGAACAGATAAACAAACAATCAATCACAGAAAAAAGAGAACAGATAACCTATAGAATGACCTAGCAATGTCAAGACAAACTATATCCAGATCAACAATCAATCAACAGTTCATTAATGTTAGAGAGAAGTTAGGTGCTTAATCAGTGAAAGTCTTGACATAACTGAAATTGGCTCGTTATTTTGTATGGAGAAATTTGAAGACATGAGACATTGAAAGCTACTTTGTTGCATAAAAAGGCGAAAAAATTGCAGGAAATGCACAAGACAGAATGCCACTGATGGTAATTGAGATTAGGATATATTATCTCGCTTTTAAAGGAAAGCCAGCCACAACCACTATGCAAAATTAGACTTCACAGTTTAATCAAACTTGGCAGTATATAAACTGCAATAAAAGCTGAATGTTTTACAATAATAAACTTTCAAAAGATCAATTAGATTTGATATAACATAGAACCAGCTAACAAATTTGTAGTTTAAATCCTCAGTATAAAAGAGATCTAATGCAACCTCCTTCCGCAAGATGAAATTCCAATCTTTGACCAGCCAAATATGAAACTGTCCGTCTATTAATCAAATGCATCCGATAATCACAAAACAACGACTTTGATGTACAAACAAGATTTCGATATCATAAATCGAACCAATTTTAACTTCCGACATCGTGAAATGGGAGCATTGTTCTACAGCAACTTCAGTAAAAGAGTACAGAAGCTGGAAGTAAGAAAAATAAGGGTTTACCTCCGGTGTATAGTCGACGATTGAATGTTGCGGATAAGGCGAATTGGATGTAAGGAAAGAAGGCGTCTCAACGCCACACTTGTAACTAGGGTTTACTCGGACTTCGCTGCTTTTTTGTCTGTGTATGTGGGAAGCACATAGGGTTTTAGGCGGAAATTCTACAAAGCACCATCTAATTTTTTTATATGCTATTAAACTTTTTTCTTAATATTAATATTTATGGATATAGTTTAAAAAAATATAACCTCAAAATTTTATTTTATTTTTTCAAATATTACCTAATCTACCAAATGGTTTTTTATTCAACGGTATTAGGGTTATGTTTGGCAGACTAACTGAAAAGCTAGCTAATGGTTGAAAAGCTAATTGTTAAATAAAAAACTAGCTGATAGCTGAAAAGCTAGCTGATAAAAAATAACGTTTGGTAAAAACTGACTGAAAACTAGCTGAAATTACATAAAAGGACATATAAGAATATGTGTTTCTATAATTAATTAAGGGGTGTATTTGGAAAATTTTAAAAAAACTCCTAAAAAGCTAGTCTAAGTAGCTTTTCAAAAAGCTAGCTTATAAGTTAGCTTATAAGCTACTTTTTGGTTTACCAAACACAACAACATAAAAAAGCTCAAAAAATAAGCTAGCGTATAAGCTAGTTGTGGCGCGCCAAACACAACCTAGGTGTTGTCCTTCCTCTTTAAGATTGAAGGTTCAAGTCCTGTCGTGAAAATATATGAAATTTGGTGTTAGTTTAAGAGTATATTAGATTTACTTAGAGACTCTAAGATTCGAACTCACGGTTGTCCATTTTAATAAAGGCGACAAATAAAATAGTTTTAAAAAAAAAGTTAGGTTATTGGGTCATGTTGTCGATAATATCATTTAGATCCATTATAATTTTAATATCAAACATCTAAAATACCATCTAAAATAAATGTAATTTTAATAGCAAAAATCAAACTTAGTTTAAATTTATCATCTAAAATAAATATAATTTAAAAGGGATCTCCCATATAATTTGCCTTTTTTCCATGTTAGAGCATGTTTTTTTGACTTTAAATATTGTATTCCTATATAAATTGTTACGTTATGATGATTGTGTAACGTCCTATTCTGAATTGTTTCTCATTTGGAGGCGGGTGATGTATTTTGGATGACTTGGGTGTTCGGTTTGTGTTTTGGAGTCAAGTGGGTATTTCGGTAAAGTGTCAGTTCGAGTTTTATGGAAATTGGATTCTTGTTCGGGAAATTTTATGGCAGGTATTGTAACATCCCCAAAATCACGGCCAGAAAAGACCGATTTCGTTTATGTTGTTTAAAATAAAATCAGAGTATTCCTTTGATTAAAAGAGTTGCGGAATTTGTTCCCATAAAACATGATAAATACATTATCCAAGCATCTCCGAAGAGATGTATTTTATTCGTTTTAAAACATTTAGGATGTCCTGGTCAATACAGACACATAAGCATAAACCGAACTTACATTCATCTACACTAATGATATACATCTCTTTAATCTCTCAGTGTAATGTGACTTTGTATCGATACCTGTGATACAAAAATATTGAGTGGGTCAGTTTTGGAAAACCTGGTGAGTACATAGGGATTTCAATCCCACAATGTTATAATATATATATATATATATATATATATATATATATATATATATATATATATAATTTAGAATTCACACAATATAGAATTTTCTCTCTATATATATAACCAACTCTTACCCCACCCCGTCAATCCTCTCAACGAGACTATCCATACCCTTGGACCTTAAATTTTAACTCTTACTCCCGGATCTAATCCATATTCTCGAGTCTATGATTGTGCCCATTCCATACTCCCGGATAAGGGACAATTGGTCTATGTCTAAATCCATACTCCCGGACTAATGACAAATTCTATGTCCTGTCCATACTCCTGGACTAAGGACAACTGACTATATCTTAATCCATACTCTCGGATTAATGACAACTGACTAAGTCTTAATCCATACTCTCGGATTAATGACAATTGACTAAGTCTTAATCCATACTCCCGGATTAATGACAGCTGACTAAGTCTTAATCCATACTCTCGGATTAATGACAGTTAACTAAGTCCAATCCATACTCTCGGACTAGGGACGAATAACTATGTCTAATCCATGCTTCCGGATCAATGACAAATTTTAAAGTTCTATTCTCCGTATATATCTCACTCGTACTCATAAAGAGATACTACCCCATAACCATTATAACAAATCTTAGGTTTACTCTTTAACCTAAGTTATCATAAACAATCAGGTATGTTCTTTAACACTTAATTCAGACATCATCATATAACTCACACAAAACATATATTTAATACATTCAAACAATACTTGTATTGAAATCATGTTCATGAAAGGAACTATGCACTCACTTGATAAGACGATGCTCGGACAGCACTACGACTCTTAAAGTGATATTCTTCGATGAAACCGAGATGTTTTCTCTAAAAACCGGGCTTCTCGCGGGCAGAATTTCGGCCCGAAAACTCTTTTTCTCGAGATCTTCGGGGATTCGGGCTCGCTTCGGGTGTCGGATGATATCGGGGCTTCGGGGGTACTTCAAGAGGGATAGATAGGGTATCGGGAGTGAGAGAGTGAAGGAATTAGCAACTATGGTCGTTGCCTTTCGGTTTCTATTTATATGGTCATTTTTCTGGATTCACGTCCTGAATCTCAAATATTCACGTCGTGAGTTCAGTAGTCATCAGGTGCGTCATCGCAACTTGGGTCTGTCAGGCTCCAGAAGACATTAATATTGAGTTCACATCGTGAACACTGTGTTCACATCGTGAACTCCGACACAGTGTCGGGGTTCACGCCCCGAACTTCAGAAATTCATATCTTTCGCATATGAGCTCCGTTTTCGACGTTCTTTATATCCACGCATAGGTGAGATTATGCTCTACACTCTCGTTTAGACTCCGTCGGCTAATTTTGACTTTAACTTTTATTATATTATTTTTAGTAGGCCAGGACAGGAAAACTACGTTAGGAATTCACAACTCCTTCATCTGACGTCCGTTTTCGTCTGTATTTTTACCGATGGACTACTATCGACGAGATCTTCGATTCTCGTTTAGATTGTTTCGGCTAGAAACCACTCGATCTCATATTCGAACTTTGGGCTGCATACCGCTAAGTCGAAACTTCGAAAAATCATAAATTCCTCATACGACGTTAGATTTAGACGTTCTTTTTATGTACGATCTCGGTTTAACGTATTCTATGACTTTCGTTTAGATCACTAAGGCTAAAAATCGCTCTATCGTAAATTCACTATTTACGTCACACAGTGTCGTACCGGTTCTGTCGCGAAACTTCGACAAGTCATAACTTCTTCGTTATAACTCGGATTTCGGCATTCTTTATATTTTCGGAAACCTTGCCACGACCACTACAACTTAGTTAAGATTATTCATTCTAAATAATCTTTTATCAAAAAGTCATTTTTGATGCTTATCGTCTCTAAATCGACTAGCCCGGACTTACGGGCGTTACAATTATCTCCCCCTTAGGATGATTACGTCCCGGAATCATCAACGAAAATAGGGCTTGTATAATGATTCCATACGTTATATTTTCATCCTAGGTAATAATCGTAACTTCTATGTTTCTTCGAATGAGTATCTAACTCTTTGACTTCTTTACCGTAGACGATGCTCAATCTTGCACCTGCCCTTCGTACTATGTTGGACTTTCAATCGTAACCTACGAGTTACAAAATAAATCCTTATTGAGGACTCCTTCTTCTTCTTAGGATAAGTACTTTCCTTTATCTATTGTAACAGATCGATGGGTCATGTTCTAATGACATTTCATCGGATGATGCAACGCCTAGACTCAAGTCTCTGAGAGTCATATTCCAGAATGGAATATACCTTCCTTCATATTCTAATGTGATGTAATCACATTTTAGCATGTAGCATTTCTAGCCACAAGCTTCATTAACAACGAGCGTGATGCTATTGATCGCCTTGATTTCAATCTTCTGACTTAAGTCAGATGTTACATCGAACTTGGTTCTCCAAACCACGTAACAAACTCATCGTAGTCGGACTCAATTTGATATGACCACTAGGGTCAGAATATCAATCATCTTCTTAGTCATTACCGAAACAATGGTAACGACATACTTGAATAAAAACGAAATCAATTACTAGCTTATTGGTAACCTTGTGACTTTCCCTGATCCAAGTGTGAGTCATGTGCTTCCAGTAGTATAGATCTCTACTACTATTCACACCTACTCATACTCGTCCCAAGTATTGTCTCGCAGTCAACCAAGTCACCATACAAAATCACACAATCTTCCAACACATCAGATAACAAAACTAGGGTTTATATTAATTCTTGAAACGATTACATAGAGGTTCAAGTTCACCCTATACTATGTCTCTAATAGGCTACACTTCCTGATACTAGCTATATCCTGATATGAAGTCGTCATCCTTGATTCCTCGCATTGTCATCTGCTTCGTCAAGGATCATTTGAAATGCTCTTGCCTTTGGCTTTGGCATCATATTTGGCTTTATAACCTCTTCCCTTCTTGGACAGTTTTGCTTGAAGTGTCCTTCTTCACCACACTTAAAGCAGGCTTCTCTTTTGTTTGTGCATTCGCTGGCGTAATGACCAGTCTTCCCGCATTTGAAGCAGGTCATTTCTTTAGAGCATCTCCCAACGTGCTTCCTCTTGCACTTATCACACCATTGTGCTTCTTCTTCGAACCAGATTTCAAAAACTTTCTCTTCTCATCGGACCCTAAGGATCCTTCAAATTTTATTTTCTTGCCAACTTCAACCTTGTTGGTGGCTCTTCCCTTGATCATATCTTCGACAGACTTGGCAGCCCAGATAGCTGCCTCTAGAGTAAGTGACTGACGCACTGGCACTGCATACTCCCATGGAAGTCCCTTTGCGTACCTGTCGATTTTTGTCAACTCGTCAGGGACAATACGCAAAGCAAACTCCATTTTATTTGTGAAGTTATTGGTGTATTCATCAATGGACATGTTGTCTTTCTTTAATGTCAGAAATTTGTTCTCTAACTCCAGCAGATTTTGGGCCGAGCAAAACTTGCGCGTGAATTGCACCAAGAACTCTGCCCAAGTCAGTTACAGTGGCTCATTAGGGCTTAGGGTCTTCCCCAGAGTGTTCCACCAACGAACAACGCCACCCCTGAACTGACATACTGCGAACGTGGTCTGCAACTTGCCTCTGCAATCACACGTCATGAAGGCTAGCTCCATCTCCGAGATCCAATCCATGACTCCAATCGGATCTTCCTTTCCAGTGAAGGTCGATGGTTTGCAAGTCAGAAAATCTTTGTACTTGCATCCGAGTCCATCATTTCCTCCATCTTGGTTATTTTGTCTAACTATCGGTGGGTTGGTTTGACCAACAATCCCACTGAAGTTTCCTCCTTCCGACTACCCTTCACTCAATTTGGGCTGTACAATCGACATTGAAAGTTCTTCACGATTCTGCTGAAGCAGACGTCTAGTTTCTTCATTTGACGATCCAACATCGTCTGAATCATCATTTGCACTCCGGCTATTGTCATTGGCTCAGGTGCTGCTGCTACAACAGGTGCTTGCTCAATTACAGGTGGTTGATTCCTATTTTCGTTCGCGTTTCCAACTCCACTTCTAGTTCTTGCCATTCTTGATCTATACACCAAACAAGGTGAATTTAGATCCTCATTCATGATAGATATTTAAATTATCCAAATCACTCCGAAACGTTTACATGCTAGATCTAATATCGTAGTCATACGCTTAGAATCCTAAACACATAAGGTTCCTAGATCCGGTTGGCAACAAACCGTAGATCCGAACAAATAATGGCATATATGGCAAACATATAGCATTTAGCACATAAAAGCATTTTAGGCATCTTTCCTAAAATAAACTAGTGCTCGTGTCTAAAATTTAACAGACACTTATCTCAAAATCTTCACTTAGCATTCTAAGTTTAAGTCTAGAAATCCTACAAATTCCTAGTTCGCTAAAACTAATGCTCTGATACCAACTGTGACATCCCCAAAATCGCGGCCAGAAAAATACCGATTTCGTTTATGCTTTTTAAAATAAAATCAGAGTAATCCTTTGATTAAAAGAGTTGCGGAATTTGTTCCCAGAAAACATGATAAATACGTTATCCAAGCATCTCCGAAGAGATGTATTTTATTCGTTTTAAAACATTTGGGATGTCCTGGTCAATACAGACACATAAGCATAAACCGAACTTACATTCATCTACACTAATGATATAGATCTCTTTAATCTCTCAGTGTAATGTGACTTTGCATCGATACCTATGATACAAAAATATTGAGTGGGTCAGGTTTGGAAAACCTGGTGAGTACATAGGGATTTCAATCCCACAATGTTATAACATATATATAATTTAGAATTCACACAATATAGAATTCTCTCTCTCTCTCTCTCTCTCTATATATATATATATATATATATATATATATATATATATATATATATATATATATATATAACCAACTCTTACCTCACCCCGTCAATCCTCTCAACGAGACTATCCATACCCTTGGACCTTAAATTTTAACTCTTACTCCCGGATCTAATCCATATTCTCGAGTCCATGATTGTGCCCATTCCATACTCCCGGATAAGGGACAATTGGTCTATGCCTAAATCCATACTCCCGGACTAATGACAAATTCTATGTCCTGTCCATACTCCTGGACTAAGGACAACTGACTATATCTTAATCCATACTCCCGGATTAATGACAACTGACTAAGTCTTAATCCATACTCTCGGATTAATGACAATTGACTAAGTCTTAATCCATATTCCCGGATTAATGACAGCTGACTAAGTCTTAATCCATACTCTCGGATTAATGACAATTGACTAAGTCTTAATCCATATTCCCGGATTAATGACAGCTGACTAAGTCTTAATCCATACTCTCGGATTAATGACAGTTAACTAAGTCCAATCCATACTCTCGGACTAGGGACGAATAACTATGTCTAATCCATGCTTCCGGATCAATGACAAATTTTAAAGTTCTATTCTCCGTATATATCTCACTCGTACTCATAAAGAGATACTACCCCATAACCATTATAACAAATCTTAGGTTTACTCTTTAACCTAAGTTATCATAAACAATCAGGTATGTTCTTTAACACTTAATTCAGACATCATCATATAACTCACACAAAACATATATTTAATACATTCAAACAATACTTGTATTAAAATCATGTTCATGAAAGGAACTATGCACTCACTTGATAAGACGATGCTCGGACAGCACTACGACTCTTAAAGTGATATTCTTCGATGAAACCGAGATGTTTTCTCTAAAAACCGGGCTTCTCGCGGGCAGAATTTCGGCTCGAAAACTCTTTTTCTCGGGATCTTCGGGGCTTCGGGCTCGCTTCGGGTGTCGGATGATATCGGGGCTTCGGGGGTACTTCAAGAGGGATAGATAGGGTATCGGGAGTGAGAGAGTGAAGGAATTAGCAACTATGGCCGTTGCCCTTCGGTTTCTATTTATATGGTCATTTTTCTGGATTCACGTCGTGAATCTCAAATATTCACGTCGTGAGTTCAGTAGTCATCAGGTGCGTCATCGCAACTTGGGTCTGTCAGGCTCCAGAAGACATTAATATTGAGTTCACATCGTGAACACTGTGTTCACATCGTGAACTCCGACACAGTGTCGGGGTTCACGCCCCGAACTTCAGAAATTCATATCTTTCGCATATGAGCTCCGTTTTCGACGTTCTTTATATCTACGCATAGGTGAGATTATGCTCTCCACTCTCGTTTAGACTCCGTCGGCTAATTTTGACTTTAACTTTTATTATATTATTTTTAGTAGGCCAGGACAGGAAAACTACGTTAGGAATTCACAACTCCTTCATCTGACGTCCGTTTTCGTCTGTATTTTTACCGATGGACTACTATCGACGAGATCTTCGATTCTCGTTTAGATTGTTTCGGCTAGAAACCACTCGATCTCATATTCGAACTTTGGGCTGCATACCGCTAAGTCGAAACTTCGAAAAATCAGAAATTCCTCATACGACGTTAGATTTAGACGTTCTTTTTATGTACGATCTCGGTTTAACGTATTCTATGACTTTCGTTTAGATCACTAAGGCTAAAAATCGCTCTATCGTAAATTCACTATTTACGTCACACAGTGTCGTACCGGTTCTGTCGCGAAACTTCGACAGGTCATAACTTCTTCGTTATAACTCGGATTTCGGCATTCTTTATATTTTCGGAAACCTTGCCACGACCACTACAACTTAGTTAAGATTATTCATTCTAAATAATCTTTTATCAAAAAGTCACTTTTGATGCTTATCGTCTCTAAATCGATTAGCCCAAATCTACGGGCGTTACAGGTATGAGTTGGTGTAAGCGTAGAGTTTCTCGTTACCTTTTCATTGATATAAGGATTGTCGGAATTGAATTTGTAACGAAGAAGTTATGGCCTTCGGAGTGTTTTAGGGTTTATGAGAAAGTTCTAGTACGCGAGGCGTACCTAGGGAGTAGGCGAGGAGTACTGTTGCGGAGGAGAGTACGTGAGGCATAATGTTGCGTACGCTTAACGTACTACGAATGGTAGATCAGGAGTGCGAGGCCTCGTACGTTGGGCGTACGAGGGGTACACGGGGTGTATGAGGAGTGAGTGGAAACCCTATTTGAGGGTGTTGTACCCTATATAAACACCTTAAGTCATTAGGGTTGGCCTCTTTACCAGCCTCCAAGCCCCCAAAACCCTAGAAATCGTCCTTTAGCCTCCATTGTTGTGTATTTGAGCTCTTGAGGAGAATTTGATGTTGCTTTGATTTTTCTTAAGAGATTGAGGAAGGAGGAAGGTTCATAGCTTGGTGGGGAATTTAAAGATCCAGAATCATTCATCACTTTGCAAGCTCCTGGAGGTATCAAGTTCAAATCTTGACTTGTTAATCCTTAGATATCTTCTTGTCTTGATTTTCATGTTTTTGGGTCCCTTTTGGGTTGATTGATGAGTTAAGTTGTTTGAAGGACTTGTTCCTTTGGATCTAAGTTGTTATGAGGTTCTTATGCATAAAGATGCAAGCTTTATGAGGTTTAAGGTCACATGCATGTGTTAAGTCACCCAATAAGTCCTTTTGAGCTTTAAGAGCGTCATTTAGTCATGCATGAATGTAAAGTTAGAAACTTTACATGATTATCTAGCTTAAGGAAGTCAGATATATGTTTTGGACCAATGTATTAAGGGATTAAGGGCTGAATGTGAAAGGTGGTTGTTCAGGAGGAGTACGTTAGGCGTACAAGCCCTAAATCATGTACGCTTAGCGTACAGCTAAGTACGCCCACCCGCGTACTCAGTAGAGTGGGCCTCAGATCTTTAGTCTTCGGTTTGGCCCATGTTTTGGGATTCAGAAGTGTGAGGTGAGTCTTCGCACCATGTATACGGGTCGAAGGCACCAAGGTCGGCCCATTTCTGGTTATGTAATATGCTAGTTGTTGTGTGATACATGTTGTGATCGGGTTGAAATATACCCTAGGGCAGGGCCCAATATGACATGACGGGTTGAAATATACCCCAGGGCGGGGACCACTATGATATGTTCGGGTTGAAATATACCCCATAACGGGGCCCACTTTGATATGTTTGAGTTGAAATATACCCCAGGGTCGGGCCCATACTTGCTTCTCTTTTGGGTTGGAATGAACCCAGGGCTGGGCCCATTTGTATGATTGGTATGTGGTATGTTAGGGAACTCACTAAACTTTGTGCTTACAGTTTTCAGTTTATGTTTCAGGTACTTCTGTTTTCAAAGGGAAGAGTTTGGGATGATTGCAGAGTACACACCACCTCGTTCTGCATTTTCTTAACTTACTCTGATATGATGTAATGATTGACACATTTGTTTTACCTGGAATCTCATGATGATGTTTATGGAATACTGGTTTTTCTATATTAAAATAAAATTTTTGCATCTTATTTTTGGGACGTTACAAATTGGAATATGAAATTATTTTATGAAAAATCACTTATGGGATTATGTTTTTTTTACCGGCAAATACAAATATATAATCTACTCCTAAACTAACATCAAATTCCACCTATGTCCACGACGGGACTTGAACCCTCGACCTCAAAGAGGGAGAGCATCACATGATACCGTTGGGCTAGAAGCCCTTCGGTACTTGTGGAATCATGTATTCATAAAAAAAGTAGGTTATTGGTAACACGTGCTCGGATCATTTGTTTAGTTAGAGGAGCTTATCCCATATGTAAATTATCATTATATTAGTTTTCTAATTATGAGAACAAAGGGTGTCCATGGCACACTTACAACTTATGTAGATTCTCCCTTTGGTTAAAATCTAACTTAAACAACATAGTATATTTTTAGAAAACAACATATCAAATCATACCAGATAACATGTATGGGTATTTTGGGAGAAACTTACTTGAGCTCAGCTGATTGCAGGCACTACACCCTTTTATTATTTTAGAAAACTCCTTTCTTAAGAAAATATATTTCTTTTTGAAAAACCTTACCAAATCCTTAGTTTGAGTTCAGACACACCCGAGAGTATGTCTGAATCCCTCAGACTAGGGGTGAGAAAACCCAAACCAAGAAACCGAGAAACCGACGAAACCGAAACCGAAGCAAAACCGACGGTTAGGGTTTGAATTTTTAAAAAATCGAAAAATCAGGTTCGGTTTCGGTTTTTACCTAGAAACCGACCCATACTTAAAACCGGCAAACCGCCCCAATAAACCGACCCATCCAACCCGAGAAACCGACCCATACTTGGTTGTTTTTTTGTTGTGATAGACTATTTCGAGCTTTGTTTGTAACGTGTAATAGACTATTTGTTGTAAGACTCATATTTTTTGAAGTATTTAACTTAAATTTGGTGTTTTTTAAAGTATTTAACATGTTGCTTCATTTATGCAAAATGGGTTAAAACCCAAAACCCATGCGTTTAAACCCAGAACCCATGAATGTATGGGTTGAACCTAAGAAACCGAAAAACCGCCCAAACCGACCTCAGAACCCGAGAAACCGAACCGACCAGAAACCGATCCTATTGAGTTCTAAAACCAGAAACCGACCATTTATGAATTGGGTTGGGTTTGGGTCCAAAACCGACCCATGCACAACCCTACCTCAAACCAAGGCTCTGATACCAACTTGTAATGTCCCAAAAATAATGACATAAAATTTCCGTTTTAGATTAATAGATCGTTAATACTTAACATCTCCATAAAACCCAGGGTAATCAAGATTTAGCAAAATATCGTTAATTCAGAGTAATTCACGGAATGCGGAAACATGTGGTGTGTGCCCTGCAGTCAACTCGAGCCCTTCCATTTGAAAACTGAAGTACCTAAATGATATGTGTATTTTTATACATACTTTTATACATTATATCTTAATATTTTAGCCTTTATTATTCTTATTGAGAACTAAAAAGTACTTATAATGCTTTGAATTATAATTTACAGCTATTAGTTGTCGATAGAGCGGAAAAGAAAAGATTGGAGCAGAAATCGGGCTTAGAAGCTAGAAGAAAGAAAATATGTTGAAGGCTGCCATTACGCCCATCGTAATATAAGTCACGCTAAGCGTACTGGTGAAACAAGGAGTACGCCCCGCGTAAATTCACTTACGCCCAGTGTACTGGGCTTGGTGTCCGGACTTCCTAATCGCGATGGGATTCTCACTACGCCCAGCGTACACCGACTTACACCCAACGTACGTAAGTCGGTTCCAATAGAAAGCGAATATCAGCCAACCAGAAGGGGGATTTCGACTACCATCGATCCTTAGTCGACAAGTAACATATATTTGGCCGTTTTGAGGGTCTAGAAGGCGGCCGGAAGGCCGTTAAGCTGACAGGAGCAAATATCTGAAGGATTAGAGAGCGGATTAGTGTCGGTAATCATGTGGTTTGTTAATGTGACCATGCTTAGCATTCCGCTGTGATACTACTATGTTTTACTTTCTGATTTTGGTGTCAAAACCATTTGCTTGAGATTATGATTAGATAAAATCTTGATTTGTGGATTAATTGTTATATTGGATTGTTTATTTATGTTTAATTTATCTTGCCAAGCTTGTTAAAATATCCTTATGTGTTAATGACAATTATTTTCTGTTAATTATTAAGTATATCGAGTTGTATGACCATCTGCTTGATTGCTTGTCTCTTATGATTTTGATGACCATCAAGATTATATGCCTAGGAATAGCGAACGTGAAACTAGGGTTTAACTAAGAAATAAGTAAGTTAATGTGTGAGCCTTGTGTGACGAATCATCAACAAGAGGTTAATTGAATTAGTAATTTGATTAACTATTATTACAAGTCTTGCTTGATACAAACTGAACACTAGGAAACATGTTAGTTTAATCAACTGATCACTGTTTGAATTGACTTGTTTGCTAAAGGATTAGTAATAGCGAACATGAACCTAATCATTTTAGAAATCGATGAACATGAATAAATAAATCTGTGTGTGCAATTATCTATGATTTAAAGATGTAATATGTCTAAACCAAAGTACCTAAAGAGATTTGTCTTCATGTCAGTTTATCGAGATTTGCTATTTATTTGTTTGTTTGAGATTTAATAAACCCTTTCTTTACTGCTTTTGTGTGTTTTGTGTAACCTATAATCAAACATTTTAAATTAATTCACTACCGTTCCCCTTGAGGTCGACACCCTTGCTTATAAAACCTATACTATACTCGATCGGGTTCACTTCCTGTAAGGTGTGGTTTAGATGCGATAAATTAGGAATTATAAATAAAAAACTAGTGCATTAAATATTCACATCAAGTTTTTGGCGCCGTTGCCGGGGAACGGTTTTCAGTTAATTTAGTTTGCTTGATTATTCGTTATTTTTTTTTTCATTTTTTTTAGTTTTATTTTATTTTTTTCGTTGATATCATTTCACTTGTCGGGAAGGTTTTTGTTGTTATGTGCAGGAATTCGTGATCTTACACATTGTTTGGCTTTACCTTTTGCATGGGTTTCGAGATTGCAAACGATTAGGGAATTTTTGACTTGGTTAGCCTACTACTTTGGTGATTTGTCCAACTCAATCCATGAGGCGTAGTATAGCAAGGCATGTCACGGTGGTTAAGTGGAAGACCGAGCTCTTGTTGTTTTTGACTAGTTGGGTCACCTCTTGTTCTACTTTTAGTTAATGGTGCAAAGAAAACAAAGGAAATAGTCTAACGGGTCCCAAAAGTTTTTGTTTTCACAAATCACTTCTTGCATGCAAGGGATTTAATCAACAATTGTTGTTTGATCTCGACAAAGACGAGTGATCATGATATCTCATTTATTTTTATAACGTGTCACTTGTCTGAAAGTTGTGGCTATTGAGTAAATTAAAATATTAAAAGTCTCCAAATGAATTAAATGGAATAAAAGGGAAATTTAATTAGGCAAAAAAGGAACATATTGCAGTAGAATTACGCCCCGCCTAAAAAGCCTTACGCCAAGCGTACTCAACAATTGATCGCGACTATCTTTCTTGGAATTGGAAGTACGCCCAGCGTACAAGTGGTATACGCTTAGCGTAATTGCGCGGAACAGGTACGCCCAACGACAAAGTGGTATACGCTTAGCGTAATTGCGCGGAACAGGTACGCCCAGCGACAGGTTATGTCTTTTACCCTTTGACTTTTTGTTCTTCTTTCAATTTTTTTTCACGCACACACTGTGGCGGCCGAATCCTCACAAAACTCTCGGTTTTCCTTCTTTTCTTGTAAAATTCGACACAAAGGTATGTCATTCATTTACTTTTTGGCTTTAGTTTGTGTTTAATTTCGTGAAATCTGCTGCATTATGCTTAATAGGAATCTAGGGTTTATACACCTCTTAAATTGGGGCCGATTCCATATGAATTTGAGTTTGATTATGCTTAAATAGACCGATTCAGATCATTGGACTAAACCCTTGGACTTAATTTGGCCTCAATCCCGTACATGAACCACCGATTGGAGCTTATGGGCGTACGCCTAGCGTTCGCTGGACGTACGCCCTGTGTAGAACCCTCGCTTGTTGACTACCCTGCGTATATACATGTGTAATTGCATTGTTATGGTTTATTATGACCTTAGAACAAACAGGGGACATATTCGAGTTCCTGGACGTACGCCCAGTGTAATTTCATGCCCAGCTTCCTATTTTTCATATAAAATATGTTTAATGCTTTGGGTATTTTTGTTTTGGTTTTCTTTTGTTCTTATTTTTGCAGATTATGTGTAATACCCCCAAACCAGACGGCGGAAACGTCTGGGGGTGGAGGACTTCAATTGTAGTATCACAACACATGCATCATAGTAATCAAAGTACAAACAACCATTGTATTTAAAAGGTATAAGTATTTACATGTGTTCAATCATTGTATATTGAACCAAAATATAGTTATACAAAAGAAGATATGACTCAACATAGCTCCATCTTCTCAAAAAGCTCGGGGAGTACCTGTGTATTATTTCCCTGAGAATACAAGTAATTTGAAAAGAGAGTATCAACATAAAGTTGAGTGAGTGCATAAGTGTTTATGTTTAAAGGATGTCTCTGTATCTTGTATATGTAATTTGTTCCAGAAAATCCTATATTTTCTGTTGTATATGAAAAGTAGTTTTATTTCCATAAAACCGTTCTCTTTGTATCAATGTTTTGTATTTGTATTCCTTTATGAAAACTTGTAACTGAGAGTGTGCCTGGCTCCACCAGCTATTATTGAATACTGTATTGAACCTTTGTATTTTGTATTCTGTAAACTGGTACTTTGAATATGTACTTTCGTTTAGTTGTTTATACACTAACGTATTGTTAATATCTTTTTAATGAGTTATTATAAACCATACTATGACTGGTGGCCTGAAACAAACGCTTTGTGGGCGTTTAAACTGGTGATAACAATTGCCACTCATCGGCTTGTAAGCCTGACTGTAGCTAGCAGCCTAAGTGCGGGGTTGTTGTCTCTGTATCTTGTATATGTAATTTGTTCCAGAAAATCCTATATTTTCTGTTGTATATGAAAAGTAGTTTTATTCCCATAAAACCGTTCTCTTTGTATCAATGTTTTGAGTATTTTTAATGATTTAATGTTGTTTTATCATGATTTGAAATCATGATTTTATAACACAAAGTTCTTGTGTTATGCTTGTATTCCCCCTTAAAACAGTAGAAATTATGAAAATACGGGGGTATGTACTCACTTGATAGGTGGTGAATCGGACAGAGTTTTGTTTCACGAAAAGGAATTTATTTGTCGATGAACTGACTCAAATCGGGCAGAGTTTCGACAGGAGAGAGGTTACTTCTCGGGAATCTCGGGGCTTCGAGGCTTGCTCAGGGTTCGAGACTTGATACCGGGGCTTTAGGGGTTGTATATGAGTTTGTGGAAGTGGAAAATGTGAAAGGGAATGAAATTTAGGGTGAAAAGTGTAAATTAAACGGAAGCCCTCGCATGCCTTATATAGGCCGAAGCCTCGGATCCGAGGCTATGCGAGGCTGACACGCGTCGGACAGGTGGCGAGGGTTTGGGCTACTTCGGACCGCAGGCTCGCAAGGTGGGAGGCTCGGATTGGACCAAACCTCGGTCCAATGGGAAGAAGACACGTATGCGGAGGAGGTGTCCGAGGTGCTGTCCGGGGTGTCTCCAGGGTGTCTCATTCGAGGCTGTCCGAGGATGACTGGACCACGGAGTTGGTCGAATCAGAAGGTGCCACGCATGGCTTCGGTCCAATCAGTAGCCGCCACGTGCGAGGGTGACGTGGCATGCGAAATTGCCCGGTTTTTCCCATTTTTCTTTATTTTTGTGCCAAAACTTGCGAAAATCATAGCTTTTGCATACGAGCTCCGTTTTTGGCGTTCTTTATATGCACGCGTAGGTAAAATCATACTCTACGACTTTCGTTTAGACTTCATCGGTTAATTTTGACTTTATTTTTTTTATATTATATTTTAAACAGACCGGGACGGGAATTCGTAAAAAATTCATAACTTCTTCATCCGACGTCCGTTTTTGTCTGTCTTTTACCGTTGTACTACTACTGAAGAGACCTTCAATTCTCGTTTAGGTTGTGTCGGCTAAAAATCACTCGATCTTTATTTCGAGTTTTTAGCTGTACACTGCTATACTGAAACTTAGAAAAATCATAACTTCCTCATACGAAGTCAGATTTTTCCGTTCTTTTTATGAAAGTTCTCGGTTTAACATAAACTACAACTTTCATTTATATTGGTAAGGCTAAAAAGCCTTTTATTGAAAATTCAGTTTTTACACTGAACATTATTTTGCCGGTTTTGTCGCGGATTTTCGATTGGTCATAACTTCTTCGTTATAACTCGGATTTTAGTGTTCTTTATATTTTTGGAAACCTTGTTATAATCTCTATCACTTGGTTCATCACAATCGAGATTGTTAAATAATTTATTTTTGAGGGTCAATTATGTAAATATGCACATTATGCTAAAATTTCTCTTTATTATTATAAAAAGAAATACATATTGACCTTTACTATTACATAGGTTTGAAATAACGATTTGTTACATTATCCCCCCGTTAGAGAGAATTTCGTCCCGAAATTAGTATTTCAGATATACTAGGGAAAAAGATGTGGATATTTTTGTTTCATTTGATCCTCCCGTTCCCAAGTGAATTCAGGTCCCCGTTTTGCATTCCAACGAACCTTCACTATCGGGATACGGCTTTGTTTAGTTTTCTTTACTTCCCTGTCTAAAATCTCTACGGGTTCTTCCACGAAGTTGAGGCTCTCGTTTAACTCGATTTCCCCGAGTGGGATCACAAGAGTCTCGTCGGATAGACACTTTTTCAAGTTCGAAACGTGGAAGGTAGGATGAATGTTATTTAGTTCTTAGGGTAGCCGAAGTTTGTAAGCTACAGGACCAATTCTGGCAAGAATTTCGAAGGGTCCTATGTACCTTGGATTCAATTTGTCACGCTTTACAAAGAGTATCATGCCCTTCCAGGGTGAGACCTTTAACAAGACGCGGTCACCAACCTGGAATTCCAAGGGTTTTCTCCGTTTGTCAGCGTAGCTTTTCTGTCTATCTCTGGAAGCTTTAAGTCGCTCCCGAATTTGTACGATTTTGTCGGTGGTTTCTCGGATGATTTCCGGACCAGTGAGAGCACTATCAGGAGTTTGACCTTTAGCTAGCTGCGTGTCACCCACTTCAGCCCAACACATAGGGGATCTGCACTTGCGACCATAGAGGGCTTCGAATGGAGCAACCTTTATGCTAGTGTGATAACTATTGTTATAAGAGAATTCAACAAGGGGTAAATGAACATCCCATGCTTTTCCAAAGTCTATCACGCAAGCTCGTAACATGTCTTCTAGTGTTTGAATCGTCCTCTCACTTTGTCCGTCGGTTTGTGGATGGTAGGTTGTACTCATGTCCAACCTAGTTCCCAAAGAGTTTTGTAAAGACTGCCAGAAACGAGAGGTGAATCTACTATCTCGGTCCGAAATAATAGATATTGGTACACCATGCAGTCTAACAATATTCCTGAGGTAAGTTCGGGTTAGTTTCTCCATCTTGTCGGTTTCTTTTATTGGCAAGAAGTGTGCGGATTTGGTTAATCTGTCGACGATTACCCAAATAGTATCATAACCACCCGAAGTCTTGGGTAATTTGGTTATGAAATCCATTGTAATCCGCTCCCACTTCCATTCACGGATTTCAGGTTGTTGTAATAAACCTGAAGGTTTCTGGTACTCTACCTTGACCTTGGCACAAGTAAGGCACTTGCCTACAAAGGTAGCGATTTCGGCCTTCATGTTAGGCCACCAATATAGTTTCTTAAGGTCCAGATACATCTTGTCTAAACCTGGATGAATGGAGTATCGGGTTTTGTGTGCTTCATTCATAACCACGTCTCTGTAACCACCGATCTTTGGTGTCCAGATCCGGTTCATGAAATAATAGATTCCATCATCCCTGACTTCGAAGTTCTTATCCATTCCTCTCAGAGTTTCACCTGCCACGTTTTTGGGTTTCAAGGCTTCAAGTTGAGCTTCTTTGATCTGTGTGGACAGATGTGAATGGATTGTCATGGTCAACGACTTTACTCGGCGACCCGAGTATTCTTTTCTGCTAAGGGCGTCAGCTACTACGTTTGCTTTACCAGGGTGATAAAGAATTTCACATTCGTAGTTGTTCAGTAGCTCCACCCATCGTCGTTGTCTCATGTTCAGCTCTTTCTGATCGAAGATGTGCTGGAGTCTTTTATGGTCCGTGAATATTGTGTATTTCGTGCCATATAAGTAATGTCTCCAGATCTTCAGAGCAAATACCACCGCTCCTAGTTCAAGGTCATGTGTTGTATAGTTGACTTCATGCGTCTTAAGTTGTCGTGAGGCGTAGGAGATAACCTTTCCTCTTTGCATAAGTACACACCCAAGCCCTTGATTTGAAGCATCACAGTACACTACAAAGTCTTCTGTCCCTTCGGGTAGAGACAGGATCGGTGCACTGCACAAGGCTAGTTTGAGCGTTTGAAATGCTGCTTCTTGCTTCTCTTCCCAACTGAAAGTTACACCCTTTTGCGTCAGGGTGGTAAGCGGTTTAGCGATTCGGGAGAAATTTTGGATGAATCTGCGATAGTAGCCAGCAAGACCTAAGAATTGACGGATTTCTGTAGGTGTTTTGGGTGCTGGCCAGTTTTCAATTGATTTGATTTTGGAAGGGTCCACGTGAATTCCTTCAGAACTGACCACGTGCCCTAGGAATTCAACCTTCCTAATCCAGAACTCGCACTTTGAAAACTTCGCATAGAGTTTTTCTGTCCTAAAGGTTTGTAATACTAGACGAAGATGTTGGCCATGTTCCTCCTTGCTCTTTGAGTAGATAAGGATGTAGTCGATAAAGACTATGACGAGTTTGTCCAGGAATGGACGACACACTCTGTTCATTAGATCCATGAACACAGCAGGCGCATTCGTCAATCCGAATGGCATCACTATAAACTCGTACTGACCATAACGAGTTCTAAACGCGGTCTTGGGAATGTCTTCCCCCAAAATCCGTAACTGGTGATACCCGGATCTTAAGTCTATTTTAGAGAAGTAGTTCGCACCTTGAAGTTGGTCGAACAGATCGTCAATGCGAGGTAAAGGATATCGATTTTTGATGGTAAGTTTATTTAGCTCACGGTAGTCTATGCACATGCGGAATGATCCATCCTTCTTCTTTACGAACAAAACTGGTGCTTCCCATGGTGAGAAGCTTGGTCTTATGAAACCTTTACTAAGGAGTTCGTTAAGTTGGCTGGATAATTCTTGCATTTCAGAAGGTGCAAGACGATAGGGGGATTTGGCTACAGGGGTAGCTCCAGGGATTAAGTCGATTCGGAATTCGACTTGTCGTTCGGGAGGTACTCCTGGAAGATCATCGGGAAAGATATCGGGAAAGTTGCAAACCTCTGGAATGCTCGCGATATCTTTCACTTCTTGCTTTTTGTCTACGAAGTGTGCTAAGAAAGCACGGTACTCTTTGCGAATGTACTTCTGTGCCTTGATGCAAGAAATGATCCGAAGGTTCATTCCGGGTTTGTCGCCATAGATAATAAGAGTTTCGTTAGTTGGCAAGTTCAAACGAATAGCTCTTTCATAACATAGGATGTCGGCATGGTTGGGGCATAACCAATCCATACCTATTATGATGTCAAAACTTTTGATAGAGACCGGCATAAGGTCTATTGGGAAAGACAAGTCATTCAAGGTAAGGATACATCCTATGTATATATCGTTGGTGGATTCAGATTTCCCGTTAGCCATTTCTACTGTAAACGTTTCATTTAGTGGTTGGGAGTTTTGATTTAGTAGATGTTTAAAATTATGGCTCACGAAGCTCCTCTCAGCACCACAATCAAATAGAATGCATGCATAAGTATTGTTGAGAAGGAACGTACCCGTGACCACAGCAGGGTCTGCCACCGCTTCTTCATGACCCAGTGCTAAAATTCTCCCAACTCCACCGACATTTCTAGCTTTTGGGCAATCTTTCATGAAGTGCCCCACATCACCGCATTGGTACCATGCTCGGCCTACTCCAGCGGCAGGTGCTTGGTTAAGTGGTTGGGGTGGCATTCTACAGAATCGGGCAGTATGCCCTTTCCTGTTGCAGTTACGGCACTGTATGTATCGGCAATTTCCGTTGTGATGAAAATTGCACTTGTTGCATTTAGGGAGGATACCAGCATAGGGCTTAGCTGGTGCAAGGTTATTAGGGACAGCAGCAGGTATAGCAGCGGGTATGGTAGCAGGTACAGTAGTCGCATGGACTGCCACTACTTGTTGCTTCTTTGAAGGTTCCAGAGGAGATTTGCCCTTCCTCTTGTTCCACACCTTCTTCTTGATGTTGTTGTTGTTGTTCTCCCTAGGTTGTTCTGAAGCCGTAACCACAAAATTTTGACGATTTTCGTGGTCAATAAGTGACTGTGCCAATTCCTTGGCACTGTCAAAGGTAGCAGGTCTAGAGGCAATGACACTTGCCTGTATCTGGGGCGACAGTCCCCAAATATACCTTTCGATCTTTTTGCTCTCCAGAGCAACCATTTCAGGACACAGAATCGCCAAGTCACATAACCGATTCGTGTAAGTTGTTATGTTTGCATCGGCCATGATAAGACCCCAGAACTCCTGCTCAAGTTTTTGAATTTCGCCGCGCGGACAGTATTCCCGCATCAGCATGGCTTTTAAGTTCTCCCAATTCATTGAATTAGCCACTACCAAAGTTAGTGACTTAACATGGCCATTCCACCATGTCAGGGCCCTATCAGAAAAAGTATAGGCAGCAAATTTAACTTTGCTACCCTCAGGACAGGAGCAAATTTCAAAGATTGCTTCCGTGTTTTCTATCCATTGTCTTAGTGCCATAACTCCCCCGGTCCCATTAAAGGTCCTGGATTTGGCATTAGAAAAATCCTTATAAGTGCATTCTCGTGAATGCCCATGACTTTCGCCATGGTTAGAAGGATGTGCACCGACTCCCGACCCACTAACACTAGGAGTATGGATATGAGACATGGCAGCCGCTACAGCCGCCGTGACCGCCGCTTGAAACATAGCGGGGTCAAATTGAGGAGGTGGTGGTGGGGGTGGCGTCGGTGCTTCATTGGTGTTGATATGTCTTGAACTTCTGCGAGGAGGCATCTCTTGCTATAAAAGTCAATAGATAAAAAGATAGTGAGATATCAAGAATGAATATGAATTTGATATCTCTGAACTAAACACTTAATTCAACATGAATTTCACAAAGAATTGGAAATAGAAATCCACTGCAAGTACAACTTGCAACAGGATAATATGAAATTGAATGGTTATTCTTCAAAGAGTATCAATGTACATGTCGACTGTATTGGTATATTAAGTGCATAAGGTCTAGAAAACTTGACCTTAACGCAGAATTATAATATACCCCAACACTGAGAAAGTGTCGACATCAAACTGACCTACCGAAAATAACATTTCCGCGGTCGTATTGAAGGCATGAAAAATAACACTGAAACATTTATGTGATCCAAAACTTTGGAATAAGATGTTTATGAGAATTGTACTAACTTTTGTTGAAGTAAAGTGCTTATTGTTTTATTGATACTCGGTTTTGTACATATCGTGAAAAGTAGTATATACATTCGATATAGAAGGTAGAAAGTAGAAGTAGTGTGAATACTACTTGCGGCGACTTCTACGACGGTTGCTAGATTCCGCTTCGTCTTGTGCTTTCCAGCGCCTTTCTTGGGCAGCTTGATGCTCCCTCAGTTCTCTTATCTCTGATTCAGCAGCATTAAGTTGCCTTTGAAGGGCTTCAGTATGGTGCTGGGTGTCATCTTGCATCTCGTCAAGACGAAGAATATCTGTAGTGTTAGCCTGCGCAACCACATTCACCTCTAGGATCCGATTGATCGACATCCTTGATTGATCGGCTTGTCGGGCTATCCGGTTTACTATAACTGGAAGAGCTCTATCAGCTGTTCCTCCTCTAGAGACGTTATAGAAACCTCGTGTCATTCCGTAAGGAGGGCGTTGGCCGTCTTGTCGACTCCAATGGTTTATGTATTGGCCCCACTCGGGTATGGGTTATGCTTCATCTTGCCTCAGGGGACGCTCCCCAGGGTTGCAGACTTGTGGCTCTGTATCCGTACCACTTGATTCGTTGTCCTCAAAGGGTTCTTCGTCTGAGTCTGTGATCCAGCCTGCATTCTGTGGATTGTAGGGGTCTCCCGGTAAATTGGGTTCAGCCATAGGTTCTGTATTAGGAGTAAGGTTAGTAAAATACTCTCCGTAGTATTTTAATCTGTGTGTTCTGTTCTATAGTTCTTCTGTAGGTGTATGGTAAGTTTTAGACATGTCGCAACACCACTATCACTCCCAAACACATGTTGGTCATATCTCAAATCAATATAGTTGATCAGACTATATTAATTCCAGATATGATTACATAACTGCCCAGGTTTGACTATAGTGTTTAACATCCAAATACTTTTAAGTTCTTATGATTGTGATATTGTACTTGTAAGTATGAGTGTGTTCTTATGACTGTGATACTGTACTTGTAGGTATGAGTGTTAGTATACTTCTTATAAAAATACTTAAATCTTTAAAAAGTATACTTGTAGTCAGAGCTCCTTGCCCCGATGTATTTATAGTTTGTATATCTTTTATGGATTGATATACTGAGTTCACTATAAACAATGCTCTGATACTAATCTGTCACACCCCCAAACCAGACGGCGGAAACGTCTGGGGGTGGAGGACTTCAATTGTAGTATCACAACACATGCATCATAGTAATCAAAGTACAAACAACCATTGTATTTAAAAGGTATAAGTATTTACATGTGTTCAATCATTGTATATTGAACCAAAATATAGTTATACAAAAGAAGATATGACTCAACATAGCTCCATCTTCTCAAAAAGCTCGGGGAGTACCTGTGTATTATTTCCCTGAGAATACAAGTAATTTGAAAAGAGAGTATCAACATAAAGTTGAGTGAGTGCATAAGTGTATATGTTTAAAGGATGTCTCTGTATCTTGTATATGTAATTTGTTCCAGAAAATCCTATATTTTCTGTTATATATGAAAAGTAGTTTTATTCCCATAAAACCGTTCTCTTTGTATCAATGTTTTGTATTTGTATTCCTTTATGAAAACTTGTAACTGAGAGTGTGCCTGGCTCCACCAGCTATTATTGAATACTGTATTGAACCTTTGTATTTTGTATTCTGTAAACTGGTACTTTGAATATGTACTTTCGTTTAGTTGTTTATACACTAACGTATTGTTAATATCTTTTTAATGAGTTATTATAACCATACTATGACTGGTGGCCTGAAACAAACGCTTTGTGGGCGTTTAAACTGGTGATAACAATTGCCACTCATCGGCTTGTAAGCCTGACTGTAGCTAGCAGCCTGAGTGCGGGGTTGTTGTCTCTGTATCTTGTATATGTAATTTGTTCCAGAAAATCCTATATTTTCTGTTGTATATGAAAAGTAGTTTTATTCCCATAAAACCGTTCTCTTTGTATCAATGTTTTGAGTATTTTTAATGATTTAATGTTGTTTTATCATGATTTGAAATCATGATTTTATAACACAAAGTTCTTGTGTTATGCTTGTATTCCCCCCTTAAAACAGTAGAAATTATGAAAATACGGGGGTATGTACTCACTTGATAGGTGGTGAATCGGATAGAGTTTTGTTTCACAAAAAGGAGTTTATTTGTCGAGGAACCGGCTCAAATCGGGCAGAGTTTCGACAGGAGAGAGGTTACTTCTCGGGAATCTCGGGGCTTCGAGGCTTGCTCAGGGTTCGAGACTTGATACCGGGGCTTTAGGGGTTGTATATGAGTTTGTGGAAGTGGAAAATGTGAAAGGGAATGAAATTTGGGGTGAAAAGTGTAAATTAAACGGAAGCCCTCGCATGCCTTATATAGGCCGAAGCCTCGGATCCGAGGCTATGCGAGGCTGACACGTTTCGGACAGGTGGCGAGGGTTTGGGCTACTTCGGACCGCAGGCTCGCAAGGTGGGAGGCTCAGATTAGACCAAACCTCGGTCCAATGGGAAGAAGACACGTATGCGAAGGAGGTGCCCGAGGTGCTGTCCGGGGTGTCTCCGGGGTGTCTCATATAAGGCTGTCCGAGGATGACTGGACCGCGGAGTTGGTCGAATCAGAAGGTGCCACGCATGGCTTCGGTCCAATCAGCAGCCGCCACGTGCGAGGGTAACGTGGCATGCGAAATTGCCCGGTTTTTCCCATTTTTCTTTATTTTTGTGCCAAAACTTGCAAAAATCATAGGTTTTGCATACGAGCTCCGTTTTTGGCGTTCTTTATATGAACGCGTAGGTAAAATCATACTCTACGACTTTCGTTTAGACTTCGTTGGCTAATTTTGAATTTATTTTTTTATATTATATTTTAAACAGACCGGGACGGGAATTCGTTAAAAATTCATAACTTTTTCATCCGACGTCCGTTTTTGTCTGTCTTTTTACCGTTGTACTATTACCGACGAGACCTTCAATTCTCGTTTAGGTTGTGTCGGCTAAAAATCGCTCGATCTTTATTTCAAATTTTTAGCTGTACACTGCTATACTGAAACTTAGAAAAATCATATCTTCCTCATACGAAGTCAGATTTTTCCGTTCTTTTTATGAAAGTTCTCGGTTTAACATAAACTACAACTTTCATTTAGATTGTTAAGGCTAAAAAGCCTTTTATTGAAAATTCAGTTTTTACACTGAACATTGTTTTGCCGGTTTTGTCGCGGATTTTCGATTAGTCATAACTTCTTCGTTATAACTCGAATTTTAGTGTTCTTTATGTTTTTGGAAACCTTGTTATAATCTCTATCACTTGGTTCATCCCAATCGATATTGTTAAATAATTTATTTTTGAGGGTCAATTATGTAAATATGCACATTATGCTAAAATTTCTCTTTATTATTATAAAAAGAAATACATATTGACCTTTACTATTACATAGGTTTGAAATAACGATTTGTTACATTATGGCTCGTAGAACTCAAAGAACGAACCCACCTGAGTACGTAACCGATCACCGTTTTTTGCAATTCCCACAAACTTTGAATGATGAAACTCGGGGCAAATATGTGAATAATTTGAGTTTGCTGCTTACTAAGGAGATTGACATTGCACCTTCGTTCGATTGGGGGTTGGCGTCCCAAACTGGACTTGATGATCTGATCCGGAATTTTTTGCAATACACCCACTTGGACGCGAGTGGTGTGTCTTTGTTCGTATGTCGAGGTTGGGAAAGATTGTTCAGGATTCAGGAGCCTGTTTATTGGGAATTTTTGCTGGAGTTCTATTCTACAGTTTCCTATGATCCTATGAAGACACCCGATGACAGGACAAATTTTTTCCTTTCGACTTGGTGGTGTGAGTCGGGAGTGCAGTGCGATTGAACTTGCTACCAGAGTTGGGATTTATACTGCAGACGAGACGAGGAGTGTCCACTTCCTGACATTCCTTGCTGATTGTCTTACGGGACGGCTGGATGACTACAATGTAAATACTTTTTGGGCCGAGATTACCGGGGGAGTTTACATACCATCTACTGCTTGGGGGAAGATGATTCGGTCTACCACGTACATATTATTGCATTGTTTGATTTCTATATCTCTCACGCATCATAAGAATAGTAAGAGAGTGACTTCTACAAATTTGTATTTCCTGTGGACTCTTGTTACTCCAGGGAGGCACATGAACCTCCCGGTTGCTTTAGCTACTTACATGGGGAGGAGGGCCAGGGGGCTTCGTGAGGATAGCCCAATTTGTGGTGGCCACTTCATCACACGCTTAGCTCAATCATATCATTTTTTGACGAGGGAGATCACTAGATCGATGGTGTTTTATGATATGAGGCCGATGAGTTTACAGTTGATGGAGTCGATGCATGTACTTCATCGAGGTGAGGATGGTATTATCCGGATACGATCA
This sequence comes from Lactuca virosa, assembly GCF_052849685.1. Taxonomy (NCBI): domain Eukaryota; kingdom Viridiplantae; phylum Streptophyta; class Magnoliopsida; order Asterales; family Asteraceae; genus Lactuca; species Lactuca virosa. Next base: position 119,984,388 of record NC_136430.1, on the reverse strand, counting down.
GATGACATGGCCGACGAGGAGGGGGCAGATGAGCCAGCACCTGAGAGACGGGGGAGGCGTATACGTTCTTCTCGAGGAGCACAACAGGGACCAGAGCCAGATATCGATATACGTTACCTGGCTCAGCGCGTAGACGAGGGATTTCAGCGTATAGACAAGGGATTTCAGCGCCTGGACGAGCGCTATGCACACATGGAGAGTAGACAGCAGTGGTATGGCTATGCGATGACCGTATTCTTTACCCATCAGGGTTTTCAGTACCCAGTTCCTTTTCCTCCACCATACCAGCCGCGACATGATGGAGTAGACACATCAGGGACGCAATAGCATGACGACAGGGATGATGAGTGACCTAGTTATCCTTTTATGTTATTTTATTTTATTTTGTTAGACTTATTAGTTTTTATTTTTATTTTGGTATGTTTTTAGTTTAAATTAGGATGTTTTATTTTTGGTTTATGTATTTTTGTTTTCCATGTTGATGCTATTTGATTGTTTTAGATCTTTGCAAAATTTCCCCCCTTAGAAAGCTGGCAGTAGATTCAGCAGCTAGGCTCGACTGTTGTCTTATCACAAGAGAGAAAGTCATGTGAGAGTTGGAAGTTTATAGTCAAGACCCACAACTTCTAATAAGTGTGGGGTGCGAGTCGATATTGTGAGAGTATATTATTTAGAAGAGTGGCGTTTCTACCATATTTTGATTCCTGTGGTATGGATGAGCTGTTCCCACACCGTAGATTTTTATTTCGACGCGAGATAGAAGTATCATCCCGGCTGCCACGACATGGTTGACACTTTCCTATGTCGTGGGGGAGTTTTTCATCGCGAGAGGAGGCTGCCATTCTCGATATCACGACGTGGCCACCAATTACCACGTCACCTCACTCGACGACACAACATGGTCGACACTTTCCCACGTCATGGTTACTATGCATTGCATTTATTTGCAATCTTTTGCATCACATTTTAGAAGTTGGCGTTCTTGATTTTATTTTTCCAGCACATTCAGAAGCAGCAGTTCCACTTTCCAGTCTTCCAGCAATTTATGGATCAACTTTTAGCAGCCCCATTCGATCTCGCCACAACTACCCCAGGGGAGTCTGTTTCTTTTTCTCCTTTTTTACTATTTTTATGTTCTTTAATTAGTTTTAGCATACAATGAGGGCATTATATGGAATAAGTGTGGGGTAGGGGGTCGAAAAAGGAATTTAAATTGGAAAATTTATAATTGCTAGATTAGAAAATTTTAAAATTTATAAATTTATAAACTTGAAAAAATAGTTTAATTTAGGAAAATCTAGTGATAATTTAAAATTTTCTAATATTGTATGGAATGATCCGATGAGAACACAAATGTTTAGTTGAGCCAATATACGTTATAGTGCATTTGTGGCCCCCTTTATTCTAGTGAAATCATGGGACAAAAACACAATCTCACTTAGTTTGAGGAACGCAATATGTTTAGCATCATGTACTTGAAATGTATCCAGGAAAACTAATATCTTCAACCAATAAAGGTTGAAGTTGAGCGCCCCTGCTTAAGCATGTAGGTTTTGAGTGAAAAAAAGTGAGATACATGTGAAAAAAAAAATATATATAAAAAAAGGGAATTACAAGAAAAGTTGTAAGAATTTTGGAGCAGTCAAAGTATGAAGATCAAAAGATCAAAATTCTAAAGAAGTTCAAAAGTTGAAGATACCAAAAATCAAAAAGGTGGTGAATTCAAAGAAGTAAAGATCAAATTATCAAAGAAGTGAAGAATTCCAAAGAGTTCCATATTGGTATCGAAAAGTTGTAATTTTTTAGATTATGTATGCTTGGGTTGCTTGACCAAAAATACCTTGAGGTTAGAAAATTTTCTGCGGATGGATTCGGAGGGATGCATAAAATGAGCGTTGTTCAAAAGAAGTGAGCGAGTGTTTATAAGGATTGTGAGTATTTAGAATTAGGGGGGGTCGTTAGGAAAAATTTTAGACACAAATGCACGCGTTGCGGTCTTGGCATAATGACTGAGTTTAAAATTGATTGTTTTTTGCGATATTGGTAAATTAAAAGTAAATTTGCTTGGGGCAGGCAAAGGCTAAGTGTGCGGTATTTTGATATGTGTATTTTTATACATATTTTTATACATTATATCTTAAAATTTTAGCCTTTATTATTCTTATTTAGAACTAAAAAGTACTTATAATGCTTTGAATTATAATTTACAGCTATTAGTTGTCGATAGAGCGGAAAAGAAAAGATTGGAGCGGAAATCGGGCTAAGAAGCTAGAAGAAAGAAAATATGTTGAAGGCTGCCATTACGCCCAACGTAATATAAGTTACGCTAAGCGTACTGGTGAAACAAGGAGTACGCCCCACGTAGTTTCACTTACGCCCAACATACTGGGCTTGGTGTCCGGACTTCCTAATCGTGATGGGATTCTCACTACGCCCAGCGTACACCGACTTACGCCCAACGTACGTAAGTCGGTTCCAAAGGTAATAAAAAGTGAATATCGGTCAACCAGAAGGGGGATTTCGACTACCATCGATCCTTAGTCAACAAGTATCATATATTTGGCCGTTTTGAGGGTCTAGAAGGCGGCCGAAAGGCCGTTAAGCTAACAGGAGCGAAGATCTGAAGGATTAGAGAGTGGATTCGTGTCGGTTATCATATGGTTTGTTAATGTGACCATGCTTAGCATTCCGCTGTGATACTACTATGTTTTACTTTCTGATTTTGGTGTCAAAACCATTTGCTTGAGTTTATGATTAGATAAAACCTTGATTTGTGGATTAATTGTTATATTGGATTGTTTATTTATGTTTAATTTATCTTGCCAATCTTGTTAAAAGATCCTTATGTGTTAATGACAATTATTTTCTGTTAATTATTAAGTATATCGAGTTGTATGACCATCTGCTTGATTGCTTGTCTCTTATGATTTTGATGACCATCAAGATTATATGCCTAGGAATAGCGAACGTGAAACTAGGGATTAACTAGGAAATAAGTAAGTTAATGTGTGAGCCTTGTGTGACGAATCATCAATAAGAGGTTAATTGAATTAGTAATTTGATTAACTATTATTACAAGTCTTGCTTGATACAAACTGAACACTAGGAAACATGTTAGTTTAATCGACTGATCACTGTTTGAATTGACTTGTTTGCTAAAGGATTAGTAATAGCGAACATGAACCTAATCATTTTAGAAATCGATGAACATGAATAAATAAATCTGTGTGTGCAATTATCTATGATTTAAAGATGTAATATGTCTAAACCAAAGTACCTAAAGAGATTTGTCTTCATGTCAGTTTATCGAGATTTGCTATTTATTTGTTTGTTTGAGATTTAATAAACCCTTTCTTTACTGCTTTTGTGTGTTTTGTGTAACCTATAATCAAACATTTTAAATTAATTCACTACCGTTCCCCTTGAGGTCGACACCCTTGCTTATAAAACCTATACTATACTCGATCGGGTTCACTTCCTGTAAGGTGTGGTTTAGATGCGATAAATTAGGAATTATAAATAAAAAACTAGTGTTAAATATTCATATCACTAAAACATAAAATAGAAATCGTAAGCACAAAGCTTAGTGAGTTCCCCAAGATACCTCATACCATACATAAAATAAACATATAATGGGCCTCGTGCAGTCATTGGGCCACACCCGGTCATCGAGATGAGCTCGATAGTAAATCGGGCTCCGCCCAACATGAATATAACATATACCAAATAAACACATACACAGGCAACATAGATACATAGCATATAAATAGTCATCGGGCCCCGCCCGACATCGGACCTTTGCCCGGAAAGCATATAAACACATACACATGCAAGAGTCACGAAGACAAATAGCATGCTAACATAGCATAAACATGGGCCGACATTGGTGCCTTCGACCCGCTAAACGTAGTGAGGAAACTCACCTCGATCCGCTGCTAATTAGATAACACTCGGCTGCCGAATCGGAAATCCCACACTAACAACAAATAAAACCAAATTATTAATTATGCCATAATCCAATATTTGTGGTCTCAACTCGAAAGTCCCGACTCCTAGGGTAAAAGACCATTTTACCCTTTCCTTAATGGGCCCAACACAAACTTTGCCCAAGGCCTTCTAATGGCCCAACAACATAACTCGAGGCCCAAACCAACCTAAGGCCCACTCAAAGCTCTGAGGCACACCTAGAGCCCAAACAGATAATTCATAGCCCAAAGAAACAAGCCCAAACCTCAAAACAAGCCCATGACCAAAAGCCCAAGAAGCTCACTGATGAACCGAACGCCCTGCGTTCCCTGGTGGAGCGCAGGGCGTTCGTTGCCGAACCATAGATCGGGACCCCTTGCATGAACGCGCCGCGTTCCTGAGATGAACGCACGACGTTCCCGTCCATTGACCAAAAATCACACCAAACGTCTTATTACCTTAAGTAAAACGTCCAAATCCTCAAAATAGCTTCATGTCAATGACTTAACCCATAAATTTGTCAACTTGGCACCTTTTGCATGGTCCAAAAGGACATAATCGTGATTTCAAGCATTCTAACTCCATAAAGAGGCCAAGATACAAGCTTTTACCTTAAGACCTTAGTCCAAACTTCCAGATTTGATTCAAAGGGACTTCTTAAGTCATAAAGTTCCTGACTTTATGACTTAGCAAGACTTAATGGGACCCAAATCAAAACCCTAAGTCCTAAACTTTACCAACTGACCACCAAAACATGCTTAAAATGTTAATACTCATCAAGATCCAAACTTTAAGACTTCATAACCCCAACAAGGACCAAATATGAACCTCAAAGGTTCTGGAGTAACTTCTACTCATAAGAACCACCACAAAGGGACCAAAACTGTAACATCCCAAATTTAGACCAAAAATTTCATTTTTGATATAACAATTTAGAAAATCATTTGTAAGAAAATATCATCAAGTCATATCATTTCATCAAAACCACAGTCACATGTCTCAAAGTCATATCATGAAAACAATAATAACATCAGAGTACAATCCCAAGAATGTCATAGTGCGGAAATCTTTTGTGTGTGTGTGATGTGCAGCTACCGCACCGGTTCCTTCCCCTTCGCTGAAGAGGTACCTAAAACAAAACTAAAAACTGTAAGCACGAAGCTTACTGAGTTCCCCCATCATACCACATACCACATAAGGCCTGTCCCTCGGTATCTTTCAACCGGTATCCAGCTGGCATGACTGGGAGCTGGGCTCCCCTTCGGTATCTTACAACCGGTAGCCGGGAGCTAACCTCCCCTTCGGTAACTGGGGACTATTTCACCCCTACCACTACCACATAATAACATATCATGAACATATATATAGGCATGCATGGGTGCTGTCTACCCCTTCGGTATCTTTCAACCAGTAACTTGGGACTGTTCTGCCCCTACTACTACCACATACTAACATATATATCTAGGCATGCATGGGTGCTGTCTACCCCTTCGGTATCTTTCAACCGGTAACTAGGGACTATTCCGCCCCTACTACTACTAACACATAATCATAACAGATAGCAACATACCAGATAATTATCACAAAGACAATAATCTCTACTATAATCTCTTACCAGTGGGTCGGCCTTGGTGCCTTAGACCCACTTCTACTGGAAGGCAACTCACCTCAGTGTCGTGAAGTCTGTGAACTCTCCTCGCTGCCTGGATCAACTCCTCTTGATTCCTACACATAACAATCTTCCTTAATTACCATTTCATGGTCAACTCAGGTCAAAGTCAAAGTCAAGGTCAACACCTTGGTCAAAGTCAACTGTGGGTCAAAGTCAATATCTGGTTGACTCAACTCGCTGAGTTAACCCACCAACTCGCCGAGTTCCATAATCCTTAGAACACTAAGAGCTTCGACCCTACTCACCGAGTCTTTCAAGAACTCGCCGAGTTCTCCTTCATACAAAGTCGGGACTTTCTACAACTGACTCGCCGAGTTCATCCTTGAACTCGTCGAGCCCTTCTTCATGCAAGAAGGCACGTCTAGTCTTGGACTTGCTGAGTTCCTTATGAACTCGTCGAGTTCTTCTTCATGCAGTTGGGACTTAGTCTTGAACTCGCCGAGTTTTGTTCATGAACTCGCCGAGTTCCATGACCTTCAGGTCCACAATGAACCCAACTGGCTGAGTGTTCTTCTAACTCAACAAACTACCCATTATCAGAAGAGGTTTGGGGGAAACTGCGACCCGACTCGCCGGGTCGTATGAGCGAATCGCCGAGTCCCTCCATGTCCAAAACTATTTAGTCGATTTCAGTTGACCTTAATGCATCCATAACATAGATCTAACCTCATAGGGTCCATATTACACGTACAGTCACAAACTTTACGTCCATGCATGGGTCTTCAAGCTCAAAAGACCCAAAAATAAGGTCCACAAGGTGCATGGGACTCCCATGGCCATAAAGTTGGCACCTTTATGCCATGGGAACCCTCAATGGTTCCAGATCTGAAGTCATACCCCCTTAGAACCACAAAATCCCTAAAGTGGCCCTACTAAAGCTTAGAAAATGTAGGAACTTGCCCTAACTAGAGATCTAAGAGATAAATGGTCAAGGTTGTAGCTTTTTACCTTGAATGAGCTGGAAATGAAGCAAAATCTCTGGATCTACTTGCTTCTTCTGGAACCCCTAAGCTTCCACTTCTTTCTTTAAGCTTCAAACAACCAAAAACACACAAAAATAGGTCAAAGACACTCCAAATGCTTTAGGGTTTCGAGTTAGGGCTTTCCTGGACTGTGAGAGACGATGGAGGCTGAAATGGGATAATTTAAGGCGTTAAATAGGGTGTAAACCCCAAATATTAGGGTTTCATCCAGGCAGTCCTACTCGTCGAGTAGGGCTCCCGACTCGTCGAGTAGGTTACTTAAAACCCGCGTCCAGAATCCAGTCTAATCGACGAGTTGGGCCTCTAACTCGTCGAGTCCCAGTGTAAAACATGCAATTACTTAAATTTAAAATCCAGTCTATGTGTGTGTGTGTGTGTGGGGGGGGGGGGGGGGGTTGGTGGGTTTTAGCCTTCTTATGTAAGTCAAAAGTAAGGAAAACAATCGTCTGTCCCCTTCGATTATTTAATAATGACTTTTTTTTAACCCCTGGAATAAACTTTTATGCCTTAGGAGTGCAAAAAAAAAATATTAAGGACATTTTAAACCAAAATAAAAATGTTGTAGGGCTACAATGATATTATCTCTAAAAAAAAGTATATTGCACTGATGGTCCCTGTGGTTTGATGTAATTTATGTGTTTGGTCCCTACCTTACTTTTTTTTAACTCGGAACGTCCCTATAATTTGGTTTTGTTACGCTGTTGGTCCCTAGCCGACTTAAAATGGTTGATATACCCTTGTATAATGTTTTAATTGGTTTGTTTTTTTTATTTACTTTTTTAACTAATTATAAAATAATTTTTTTTATTAAATGTGGGCCTACTCTTTCTCTAGTATCAATAAAGAATGAAAAGAAAACCTAATCCATCGGACCAACATCAGTTTCCCTTTCTCCTTCTCCTCTCTTTTCGGCGCCACCTCCCCTGTTCCACTGAAATCGATGCCGTCGACGAGTAGAAACTTCAAACAATCGTCTGACGATTATGTTCAAGGGAAAGATGTTGCTCACTCTTCCTTCCAATCATCTTCCCCCTTTTACCCTAAACCAGTGAACCACCCAACCATCATATGTCGCCTTTCTCCTCTAAACCAACGACACCCACAACGCACCTTAAGTCCATGACACTGAAGCCAACAAGAAGAAGCAACCTATTTCAAGGGACCCAACGTCCGACTTTCAACGACCACATCAACCAACAATTTCTGGATTTTGATTTCTTCACTACAATTTTAATCTAAGGTTTAAAATGGCAGACCATGGTGACCCTGTGACGACGAGAAAATCATATGTTTCGAGGAGAACATGTGATGGGGAACAACTGGAAGCTTCAAGTTAGATCCCTCCGATCCACCAAAATGGCAAAACCAAAGGGAAAAATTTGATGCAGCTGCGCTGAATCATGAGTCCCCTTTGTTAAATTGTTAAATCTCAATTTTTTTGTAACAATTTTGTAATTACCGGTCAAACTATCGAGTGTTAATAGAATAAACTGGTCTCGTGTGTTGATTCACTTGGGATTGTATGTGGGATTTTTGTATCTGCAACCTTTGCATCAACGATTTTGGTTTTGGATTTGAGGTACGGGTTCGATTTTAGATGTATTACAAATTTATTGTTGAACTTTACATAGATTTATGGTTGGATTTGTGTTTAGTTTGTGATGATTTATGTGGTGTGGCCGAAAGTGGTGACCAGAGTTGGTGCCGAGAACTGAATCTATGGCCGGAGATGGTGCCGGGAAGGGAAGAGGATTAAGGTGGGGTGGACCGGTAGGTCCCACTTTCAACAATATATTAATAGTTTACTTTATTTAAAAATAATTAAAATAATAAAATAAGGACTAATAAAATTAAAATATATTATTAAGGGCAAAATAGTCATTCTAAGTCGGGTAGGGACGAACGACGTAACAAAACCAAACTATAGGGGTGATCCGAGTTAAAAATAAGTTATGGACCAAACGCGCAAATTACCCAAACCACAGGACATTCCGTGTAATTTACTCAAAAAAAAAAAATCAATTTCCTTATTTTTTGTTACGTTGTCAAAACTCAAAAGAAAAGGGACCTGTTTGTGAAGTTGGATGAAATATGACGGCGAGTTCGTTTAAAAAGGAGCATTCTGCAACCTTCCTGCCTGTTCTAGAGGTTCCTTCCCAACTGTTTTCAAATTTCATAGCTCCCACAAAATCGCTTTTTTTTTTCTGTGAACTTCTTCCATCAATTAGCAAACTCGAAAGAAGATTCTTAACGAAGACATTAAACGATTCAACAGTAATGGATGTGAGGTCTGTTGTTGAAGCTGTTTCTACGGATGATGACGACGCTCCATTGTACCAGGTTGAGAGCCTCTGTATGCGATGCGGTGAAAATGTAAGTTTGTATGCGAATACACATGTATGAAGATGATTACAGTGGAAGTTCTTTGATGCTGATATAGACTTCAATTGCATTGAGTGACAGGGGATAACGAGATTTCTATTAACTTTGATTCCACACTTTAGAAAGGTAATCTTTATCTTCTTCGTTCAATTGCTTTCTCAATTTAATGTTGTAGCTGTTAGCTGTATGTTTCATGAATTTTTGTTTTTAACAAATCTTCGCGCCTTGCAGATCTTGTTGTCAGCCTTTGAGTGTCCTCATTGTGGCGAGAGGTGTGTGGATATTGATTTTACTTAACTTGTTGCAATTCATAGATCTTTCTTCATTAAATTTGCTGGTGAATGTTTAGTTGAAAGAGGCTCTCTTAAATGTCTTATTGTGATGTTCTTGTTCATATGAAGGAACAATGAGGTGCAGTTTGCCGGTGAGATACAACCCCGAGGTTCTTGCTATCGCTTGGAATTCTCATCAGGTGATCAAAAGGTTGTTGTCTAGTGAACTAAAATAAGATTTTTGTACTTCCAACTTACGTAATTTCATATAAAAGTATTTGTATATTTCATTTTTCTGACTGGATTTTTCATTGCAGATGCTTAATCGTCAAGTAGTGAAATCCGAAACAGCCACAATTAAGGTATGCGACTTTATCCTCTCAACGAGACTATGACTAATCAAAATCGGATTTTCCCAATTTATGGTACAAATTGTCAATTTGATTGTGCTTTCTTCCTTGTATCGGTATACGTAGATACCTCAATTGGATTTCGAAATTCCTCCCGAGTCACAACGTGGATCTCTATCAACGGTAATTCCGTCTTTTCCTCTTCGGATTAATCTTCTGGAATCTTCTAAATTTGAACTTCCTTTCAGTTCATTAACTATTTGATTACTTGTGAGGTTTTCCATTAAACCCTAGGCAGAAATAACTTAATTCTATTGACATCGATTTGAAGTGCATTGTGTATATCTTTCAGGTTGAAGGAATTTTGGTCCGATCTGCTGATGAATTACAAGCACTTCAAGAAGAAAGAAAGGTTTGCCAGTTGATTGCACATGTTCAATGCCCTCTTTCAACATAGTTTCCATTGTTAACTGTTGGGATGACCTAATTTTCAGTGATTTTGGACCTTCTTTTAACAGAAAGTTGATCCTCAGACTGCTGAAGCTATAGACAAATTCATATTAAAACTAAGAGCATGTGCAACAGGGAATTCATCTTTTACCTTCATATTAGACGATCCTGCTGGCAACAGCTTTATAGAGAACCCGTAAGTTCTTTTTTTTTTGTTCTGAAAAATAGCAACATACTTTTATTGATTTTTTTATTATATAGTAAAGTAGTATGCTATAATAAACAAATAAATGAAAGTAGAATGCTATTTCTTGCAACAGGTATGCTCCATCTCTGGATCCATCATTAACTATTGATTTCTACGAGAGAACTCCGGATCAACAAGCCTCACTTGGATATCTTGTTGACCAATCACAAACAAGAGAACATGAAAATGATGAATCATCAAACAAAAACAATCAAACATCTCAACCCCATGGATCAGTTGGAGCAGTTGCTGGAAGGCGAGCTATTGCTCAGGGTAACACTGCAGAATTTGCTGAAACTCTTTTTCGCTATACTGCACCAGAAGAGGTACTGGTAAAAAAAGACCAAATTGCCCTCTTGAGACATTGCCTGAAAAAGGGACCTAAATTGTTAGGAAACTATGAAATAAGGAGCAAACTGGCAAAAAAAGAAAAATACTGAGGGACCATTTTGTAATTTCTTCTTTGAGCAGGTGATGACATTCCCATCAACATGTGGTGCTTGTGCTGTTAGATGTGAGACTCGGATGTTTGTGACCAGTATCCTATTTTTAAGTTCATAAATTTTTTCGCCAAGTCAGCAATGACATGGCTTAAATAAATTGCAAATACAAGGCTACAATTAAAAAAAAGAAAAGGAAAGTACATTGCTATTTCGTGCATGTGTCCCTTTTAAGGTTTGTTTAGCTTGACTTATTGACAAGAGATTCCATACTTCCAAGAAGTGATTGTGATGGCATCTACTTGTGATGCTTGTGGCTATAGAAATTCTGAGGTTTGTATTTATTTTTGTACACCTCTTTGCTTGTTCTTCAAGTTTTCTCATTGCTTAGTTTCTTGCAGCTGAAGGCAGGTGGTGCTATACCTGCAAAAGGAAAGAAAGTGACACTGATTGTGAGAAATGTTAATGATTTAAGCCGTGATGTCATAAAGGTATCCATATATACATAAATAATGAATGACATTTTTTTTTGAATTTAGTGCGTGTTTTTCTTAACAAAATGGTTTGGTGTGTTTTAGTCCGACACTGCAAGTGTAAAAATCCCGGAGATTGATTTGGAGCTTGCAGGTGGCACGTTAGGAGGCCTTGTGACAACTGTCGAAGGTTTAGTCACCAAAATCAACGAAAGTAAGTTTTTTTTTTTTTTTTAAAATCATTTTGACAAAATGTCAGCTTGAGGTGCTGATACTAGCTGATAACTAAAAAGCTAGCTGTTAGCTGGAAAAAAAAGACCATTGGTAATAAAACTAGTTGAAATATGTAAAATGATATAAAAATGACCCTAAGACTATGTTTAAAATATTTTACTTTTTTGTAATTATAAAGGTGGCAAAATATGGTAAAATAAATAAGCTTGTTTGTGATAATGATTTGTAAATAATTACAGGTCTTGAGAGAGTACACGGGTTCACTTTTGGAGATAGTCTGGACGAGGATAGAAGAAGCAAATGGCTCGACTTCAAAGCCAGGCTCCTCAAGGTATGAAAAATGTAGTTATTATTAAGATTAAACTACATTTTTGGTCCCTGAGTGTTGCTTATTTTTTCAGCTTTGGTCCCAAAAACTTTTCTCTTACAATTTTGGTTCTCATTTGAGATTTTGTAACATTTTTGGGACAAAATTATATTCAGGGACCAAAAATAGTCGTTTCCATTGGAACAACGACCAAAAAAGTCACAAGAACATCAAATAAGGACCAAAATTGCAAAATTTAGCTATACCCAGTGACCGAAAATGTAATTTACTCTTATTATTATTGTTGGTATTAATTTATTTCATGATTATTGTCATTGATATGTTGCAGCTTCTGAATATAGAAGAACCTTGGACACTGATCTTAGATGATGCTCTGGCAAACTCTTTCATTGCACCAACAACCGATGATATTAAAGATGACTTTCAGTTAACTTGTAAGTTTTTTTTTTTTTTTTTTTTTATTAACTTTTTTTGGAACAATAAATAGTAAATTGTTAGAAAAGTTTCTATTTATTTTTGTTGATACATGGCAAGTTTATTGAAACAATTTCTTTGGTTACTGGTTTGTGACGTTGTTCCTTAATAAACATTTTCACAAAAATTGAAATATGGTTATTATTTTAAATAAAGAAGGTTGCTATGGATTTTGCAACATTTGTGATATGTTATTGCGCATATAATTTGGTTTTTGATAAAAATGTTTGAAAATTTCAGTTGATGAATACGAGAGATCATGGGAACAGAACGAGGAGTTGGGATTGAATGACATGGACACCTCTTCTGCTGATGTGGCATATGCTTCATGAAATCAGATGGCTTGTATCATAATTAAGTTTGTGTCATTTGTGTTTTTCAAGACTTTTTACTGTAAACTTAATGCCTAACTACTTTTGTCTTATTATTTAAGATTTTACAACTGACTGATTTTAGGCCATATTTCATAGTTATTTGTATAAGAAAATAAGAGATTCGAGTTTTTGTAGGCTTTAGGGTTTTTTTTTTTTTATCAAGTTGGGAAGACACCAGTTTTTATAAGGATGTTGTGATACATAAATAAATTACTGAAAAAAGAAAGCTTTATTTTGTTTTTGGTGGTGAAAATATAAAATTGAACGGGGTGCATAACAAAAAATCTGACAAAGAGCATTCAAGACAAAAGGACTTTTAGAATAAAACCCAATCCAAAAACAAAAACATCCTGAAGAGAATAAATAGCATTCAATGACATTGCCCAAGCATAAGATTCTTCTAGAGTGATCAATTGAATCTAATTCCTTGAGTGGCCAACTTAATTACTCCTTTACAAAATGGGGTTCCCAAGAAGTTATTTATCAATTACCATTTCAATATCAAAATGGGACTATCAAAATGGGAGGAAGATCTTCTCAAGAATGCAGATGCTGTTATAGATAAGTCCCCAATGGAAGACCTCTATGCTGGTGTGTTCTTTAACAAAAATAGAAAGGTAGACCTACCTCCCATCTCAATCTGTTCCTTTTTTTTCTTAGCATAAATTACCATTTTAGCCCACGTTAATATCTACTTTCTAGTGTAAATTGAAGTTTTTGTCATATCACTTATTTGGAAATGGTATACAAGTTTGGTTTTCTGTTTTTTGGTGGTAAATGACAAAAATGTCCTCGGCATACATGGTATAGCCGAGGGTAAAATGGTCATTATACATGAACTTAACCGCTTCAAGGTACAAAAACCGTGACCAAAAGGTAGTTTGAAGGACGATAAATACAATTAATGAAAGTTATGCAGCATATCCATATAAGGTAAATACCACAAGGACGAAACTTGTTATTTAGGCTTTTTCTTATAAATGGTGATAGCATTCATATTCTTTTATAGGCTGTAGGTAAATGGTAGAATCATGTAATGTAAATTGTAGAATCATGTAATGTAAATTGTAAATACCACATTCTCGTATTATGGTAAATGACAATAATGCCCTCATCTTTTTTTGGTTGAAATAGAAGTATTGGATTGACAAGGCAACATTTGGCAACTGCTTCATGGTTTTTGCAAGGGACTTTTCAGTCGCATGGGGTAGTGACAAACGTTATTGGGATTGGCCAAGCATTAAAGAAACAAGGTGATATTTACATGCACATGAGTCGAACAGATTTATTTATCAATGTACAATGAAAAAAAATAAAAATAAATAAACAAATAGATTAAAATATATTGCTATTTTCTAAATTATATTGATCAGAAATGGTAAATGCAAAAAGTAAATAAAAAATTCCTTTGTCTATGCAGTGAAGTGTTTATAGATGTTGCGGAATTGATAATGGTTTGTTGGTTATCGGTGGGGTCGAAATTTGACACAGCCAATTTAACAGCTGGAATGAATTATGAGGTTGTATTTGTGATGATGCTTAAAGAAGATAGTTATGGGTGGAGTGATCCTGTCACTTTTAGACTCGACCTGCCAAACGGAAACAAACAACAACATGAAGAAAGCTTGCTTAAAAAGCCAAGATCGCAGTGGTTTGAGATTCAGGTGGGAGAGTTTATGGTGGAACCAAAAAACGATGGAATTATCAAGTTCATGTTGGGAGAAACTGATTCCGGGGGTTGGAAGAGAGGTTTAGTCGTCAAAGGTGTGGTCATCCGACCAAAAAAGTGAGACTTGGGAGTTGGGAATACTCGAAATATCTTATTTGTTGGGCTCTATACTTACTTATCGGACTATATATATTTGTTATGTAATAATGGATGAGGATTCCCAATTTTTCCATGCATCAAATTTGGGTACTAGTTGATACTGATTGGATCGTATTTGCTATTTTAATGTATTGTGTATTGTGTTATAAATAAGATGTGTATTGAGGTGCAGTATAAAGTGCTTAGGTCCCTAATTTGGAACAATGTTGATTCAATCATATTTATTTATTAGATGGTCTATAGGGCTGTGTGCTTTAAAATTAACATGTGTATTAGAGTTTAATGGAAACACGTATTCCAACTTGTATATAAGGGATGCGGATCTCAATATACTAACACTCCTATTTGCGCTTATAAATGAGTCGATCATATTTGCTATTTAATCGTCTATATTTTTATTTTATTTTTTTAAATGACCAAGGAAAAGAACAGTCGTCAGCACCATATTGTCATGTCTACTATGGAACATATGGAGGGTAAGGAATGATAGAATTTTAAGGATTTGAGAACTTCTTACACAAAAGTAGCCGATAATATCATCTCGCTATCGTTTCTATGGTGCAACCACAAGAGTAATAATGGATGTGGAAGTTGGGTTGATTGGTGTTGCTCGCCATTTCTTCATCTTACTAATGTTGTCTTGTAAATACTTTGCAATTTTCTTTTAAGCTCCTTGTACTACTTCTCCGTTTTAGCTTCTTGCTAAGCATAGTCTTTTGCTTTGGTTATTATATATATATATATATATATATATATATATATATATATATATATATATATATATATATATATATATCGTATTTGCTGTTTCAAAAATAAATAAATAAATAAATGACCACCACACGCATCCATTATCCTATTTTTAAATCTATATTTTTTTTTGTTTCCAACAAGACTTGAACCCTCAACTTTTAGCTAAAAGTCACTTTTATGTCAACTCCTGATTTCTACTCCTTTTATCTATATTAGCAATGTGGAGTTACTTTATGAAGGAAAAGGAAGGATGTAAAGAGATTAGAGTGTCATTGAGATTTTTTAAGGAAAGAAATGAAAGGAAATATGTTGTTGAGTTTTTTTAGGGGGAAAAAAATACAAATTAAACTAAAATTCTTAAAGCATTTGCTTTGAAATAGCAAGAAATTAAAGAAATTACCAAAATAACCATCGAAATCGCAGATGGAAGCTCATCTCTAACGATTTCGCTTAATGGGTTGCAATTTTATGGCTCATGAGCCCGATGTATTTAAACTTTTAGAAAAAAAAAAAACTAACTTCATTTTCATATTTTCAAACTCTATGAATTCTATCTCGTGGCGGAAAATGGATTTCCATCTAATAATGTTGTAACTTAGCAAATATCTAGTTATTGTGTCTGTATTTTACTAGATATTGTTTAAAACATCACCATTTTAACAAAACATAATAGTTAATGCTTTAAAAACTTGTACTTTACACATCAAAACTTATACATGGTTGTGATGAAATCGTATATAGCATGCCCATCTGTAATTGTACACGTTTTTAATGCACGATTTATGCATTAAAGACTTGTAAAATCACAGATGGGCATTGTAACATCCGTTTTTAGGGCCTAAAGGTTTTAACCATTTTTGGTATGAAAATGAAATTGTAACGTCCCAAAACTCAAAACTTTTTTTTTTTAAAATTAAATCAAACATGTTTATCAAACCACAAAGTATTTAGAAAGTATCAATAAACATCCCAAAAGTACACCAGAGTTAAATAAGGGGAAAATCATGGTGTGCAATGTGATCATCCCGAACTCTTCCCCTTCGAACCGGAAGTACCTGAAACATAAACTGCAAACCGTAAACACAAAGCTTAGCGAGTTCCCTAAAATACCGCATACCATACATATATGTCAGCTCAAGGCTATATCGGGTCTATTTCACACTCGGTTCTATTTCACCCCCGAATCTATTTCAACTCATATGTCAGCCCAAGGTTGTACCAGGTCTATTTCACCCCGAGTCTATTTCAACTCATGTGTCAGCACAAGGCTGTACCTGTTCTATTTCACCCCAACTCTATTTCACCCTACATACATATAGCAAACAAGCACACATGCATACAGACATACAACAGGAGTCACGAAGACAACAAGCACATTCAACCCTAGTATCCTATAGTATAGTGAACAAACTCACCTCAGTCCGCTGTCAATCGAATAGATGCTCGGGCTACTGAACCAGAGAATCCCCACACTAACCAATCAAATAAAACCCTAATTAATAATTGGGTCATAAACCATAATTGGGACTTAATAAACTAATCCCAACTCTCAGGGTAAAAGACCATTTTACCCTTCCCTCAAACGACCCAATAGCCGTGGCCCAAACTCAATGACACAAAAAGCCCAATAATGGCCCAATTCCTAAAAGACAATCAAGGCCCATTATGGGCCCAAATCCATGAAGGACCAAAGCCTAACAGTGGCCCAATATTAGAAAGACTTGTGGCCTAACAAGGGCCTAAAACCTTAAAGTCCAATGGTAGCCCAAAAGTCAAAAGCCCAACCTAGTCGAGTATGCTAAGAGTACCCCTAGTACGCCCGACATACTAGGTTGCTACACAGAGTCGGGGATCCAGACGTGTAAGCTTGCGTACGCCCCCATTAATCCATTTTTCCTATTAAGCACTTAATGCTAAAGACCAAACGTCCATATTCCAGATCCAAACCTTGGAGAACGTCTTAATCCATAAAGTCACTAACTTGGTGCCTTTCCATGACTCCAATGGAGTCAAACCTTAGATTTAGCATCCTACTTTCACCAAATGGACATATACTCATGCATGGTTGATCCTCAACCATCAAAATGCTAATTTCATGGACTAGGGATCTTATAAACATCAACATGAACAACTCATAACTTTTGGAGTGATAAATTCCCACTAGATCTCCTTCATGGGACCAAAAAGTGACCAAAACTCTACTAGATTTAGATCTAAGCATAGAATGAGCAAGGTCAAAGCTTTATACCTCTATGAAGCTGGAAATGATGAATGTAATCTGGATCTACAAGCTCATCCTTGATAAATGTTCATCCACCAAGATTCTTCCTCTTGGAGATACACCAAACACACGCTAAAACATACACAAATGTCGACTCTCTCTTGGAATGGGCTAAGGTTTCGAAATGGGACACGAAAGAGGCTATGAAGGCCGGTAAAGAGGAAACCTTGGGTATGACCAGCGTACGCACTCCCCTCCCAAACCCTAAAATTAGGTTTTGTCCCCTGATTACGTACGTCCCATTCACAAGAGGTATGCCCAGCGTACGCACTCCCCTCCCAAAAATTACAAAAATTCCCCTAGGGACAAACTTTGCAAACTAATACACACCAATGATCAAAATGAAAAATACCTTGAATCGAGTGTTACAATTCTCCCCCACTTGAATTAGACTTCGTCCTCGAAGTCCGCTGCCACAAATAACTCTGGGTAATGCTCCCTCATCTCGTCCTCCGGCTCCCATATCCATTCAGAACCCTTTCAGTGCTCCCATTGCACCTTCAAGAGATCCACAACCTTGTTTTGTAGAGTCTTCGTCCTCCTTTCAAGGATCGCTACCGGTCTCTCTATATAATTCATACGATCATCCACTTGAATGTCCTCCAATAGAACCATTGCGGAATCATCAACCAAACATTTCCGCATTGAGACTTGAAAAGTGATATGGATCTGAATGAGCTCCTCTGGCAGATCCAATCGATACGCAACCCTGCCCACCCGGGCTAACACCCGGGAAAGGACCAATACACCTGGGGTCTAGCTTATCCCGCTTCCTGAATCGGATGACACCTTTCCAAGGTGACACCTTCAGGAGTACCATATCCCCAACCTGAAACTCCATGTCTGACCAACATCTATCTGCGTAGCTCTTCTTTCGGCTCTGTGCTATCTAAGGTCTACCACAAACCTGCTAAATCAATTTCGTTATTTTGAGTACCACCTTCGTACTCCCCATGACCCGCTGACCGACCTCACCCCAACATATCGGGGTCCTACACTTCCTCCCATAGAGCATCTCAAAATGAGGTCGATCAATATTGGTGTGATAATTGTTGTTATACTAAAATTCTGTCAAAGGAAGATATGTATCCCAACTACCGCCAAAATCCAGAACATATGCCCGCAACATGTCCTCCAATGTCTGGATAATGCACTCACTCTGACCATCAGTATACGGGTGGAAAGTCGTGCTTAAGTGCAGACGAGTACCCAACTCCTCATGGAATCTCTTCCATAACCTGGAAGTAAACTGAACATCCCTATCCGAGACCACTGAAACTGGCACCCCATGTCGTGCCACCACCTCCCGAATGTAGATATCGACTAGCTTTTCTGACGAAATACTCTCCTGGATCGGAATAAAATACGCGCTCTTGGTCAATCGATCCACGATGACCCATATTGAATCCACTCTGCGCGCTGTCCGAGGAAATTTTATGAGAAAATCCATCATAATCTCTTCCCATTTCTATACGGGAACACCCAACAGTTCCATTTTGTCGTGAGGTCGCTGATGATCGGCCTTGACTTTCCTACAAGTCAAGCACATGTCCACATACTAGGCCACGTCCTGCTTCATATATGGCCACCAATAGTCGGGGATGAATAGAGAATCTCGACTTGTGCACCTCATCCATCAAAACCTGACGTGTACCACCCCAATATGGAACCCACACCCTCCAATGAATGGTCAATAATCCTCGGCTATCATAATCGAAGGAAGCCACCTACCCACTATGCGCTCGCTTTTCCGGTGCTCTTCTTTCGTATCCTCAACATGAGCCTATCGAATCTGATCTAAGAGCGGGCTCCCACCATCGCCACCATCTCAAAACGAAAAGCACCCAAGCGCTCATCCAAAATCTCTGTAATACCTTCCTTGATTGTATCGAAGATCACAGGAGTCTGCTCAATAATATTGCACGTATTCTCTGATGAAATGAACTCCCACATCTGATCATCAATAAACTCGTCCCCAGAGCCCGAACCCGAACCATCATCGGCACCAGAACCACTACTAGAACCTCCTCGAGTGACCACTATACTGAAAATAAACCATTCAAACCATCAGAATATATATACTCGAAGAATCCTACATTCTATAAGCTTCTTAGTATCATTGTGACTTTCCTTGACTCGAGTACGGATCCTCTGCTTCCAGTAGTACGGGCCCATACTACCTTCCACATATATCCGTACTTTCCTCAAGGATCGCCCCGACTTCCCCAAGTCACTTTCCTATCAATCCAAACAACCTCTAGCAAAGCAAGGTTCTCGGCACCGAATCACCTCCTAGGTTTTCCTAGGGCTACCACCACACCACTCTCCGCTATCAGCTGCATAAGGATGAAACATCCCAAAAATACAGTCCAAAAATTTCGTTTTTATATCATTAATAAAACCATAAATGTCATCATCATAAAAAAACAATAACCATGTATCTCAAAAATATCATAATATCTGTCAACATATCAAAATCTCATATCAAATATCAGAGTAAATCTCCCAGGCTTAGAAAACTGTGGTGTGTGTCATGCGATCATCCCGAGCCCTTCCCTTTGCTAGCTGAAGTACCTGAAACCAAACTGAAAACTATAAGCACGAAGCTTAGTGAGCTCCCCCAAACTACCACATACCATACACATAGCATATCACATATAATACAACTATGGGACACCGCCCTGCTGCATCGAGACGAACCCGACATCGGACTCCTTCCTGGCATCGGGCTCACCCCGGCATCAGACCACGTCTGGCATCGGGCTCACCCCGACATCGGGCTTACCCCGGCACCAGACTTACCCCAACACATACACGGCATAACATATATCATAAACACATAACATAAGCATATAACATACATCGGGCTTACCCCGACATCGGGCTTGCCCCAGAACACATGACACATAACATATAAGCTAACATGCATCGGGCTTGCCCCGTAACACATAACACATAACATATAACTAACATACATAGGGCTTGCCCCGGAACATATAACACATAACATGCATGAATCATAAAGACATCAAGCATACATATACTCTTCTCGGGACCGCCCCGACATCGTACCGAAGTCCGGAAACATATAATTTGCATCGGGCTAACCCCCGGCATCGGATCGATATCTGGAACTACTAACATCTAAACGGGCCGACATTGTGGCCGTAGACCCGTTCCTACAGGAGAAAACTCACCTGGCAAAGCTGTCTGCAAAATCTCGCGGTGAGGAATATCTGATAGCTGCTCCAACGACTCCTCGGCTATACAAAATCACAAATACTTATTCAAGATCTGATAATCCTTCTCAGGGTAAAATGACCATTTTACCCTTGGTCAAAGTCAACGCTCTGGTCAAGGTCAAAGACAAGGTCAACTCCCAGTCAACCCAACTCGTCGAGTTATCTCCTAACTCGTCGAGTTCTATGCTATCAGACTCGTGATAAATCGAGTCAACTCGTTGAGTCCCTTCACAGACTCGTCGAGTTCTATCTTGTACAAAATCGGGACAAAACGAGTCAACTCGTCGAGTCCCTTCACAGTCTCGTCGAGTTCTTCAGTTTCCTGGTCTTAATCACGTCCATCTTGCTGAGTCACTTCCTAACTCAACGGGTTCACTCAAAACCAGGAAAGGTTGGGGGTGTTGGATTAGGTGTCTAAGACCATAACTATTATTGGTATGTACTTGACCCGAGAGTAGCATGGTCCATTTGGGTTGCATATCATCAGGACAATTTGATAGGATGGACTTTTGAGAAGAGGTTATTTATGATTTATTAATATATTATAAGTTCTAATATATTAATATGAAATCATATTATTTAATTAGTATTTATCAAGAGTTAGTTTGGAATTAATTCAGTGATCAAAAGAGACTAATTAAATCAATGAGGACTAATTATGTAAATTAGTTATATATATAGTTTGGGCTTATGATACATGATGGACTAAGTTTATGGAGGAATCCATAAAGAGTTAGCCCACTTGATTCATGGATCATGGATAATAAGCCCAAGGGTATGGATTAGGGTTTACCATAATCCTATACTATATATATGAACCCCTTAGCAACCAAATTGGCTAGATGTGTGTTCTTAGAGTTCATAGGGCCGGTTTTGGAAGTTAGAACATTCTCTCAAAAGTCATCCTTTTGTCCAAAGGTGTGTTGTGATTCCATTTGAGGCATTCATACTATTGGTGCTAAGCTCTTAAAGGTCCAAGGAATCAAGCTACAAGAAAATGTATGTATTCTAACTAGATTTTTGTTATACAAGTACCCAGGATTTTATGCTAGTTAGGATGATGCTTTGGAAATTGAAAGTTTGCATGTATATTAGAGAAAACATAGATCCAAAGCATCTAGGGTTGCATGTACACCATATGAGTGTTAGAATGCTCAAAACCCATCAGGGGGACCACGACTCGACTCGCCGAGTAGCATGAAAAACTCGTCGAGTCCCCCATATGAGAAATCCATACAGTCGATTGTAATCAATTCCAATGCTTCCAAATCACAGATCTGGACTCCTTAGGCTAGACTAACATGTAAAGTTGCTAACTTTACGTGCATGCATGGTGTTATGAAGCTAAAACACCAAAACCAAGCTAAAATGGAGACCTAATGCATGGAATAGGGACATGGGTGAATAAAGGTGGCAACTTTGAGCTTCTAAAGCTCAAGGGAGCCTATATCCGAAGTCCTTTCACCACCAAGAGTTCAAATCTCGGAAATGACCTTGGAAATGGTCCAAAAGTGACAACATGCAAGCCTAGAAGAAGATCTAAGTGAAAAGAAGCCAAGGTATAAGCTTTATACCTCAAAAGGGTCTGAAATACAACACAAGCTCCGGATCTACTGCCTCTTCTTGAATCTCCAAGGGCTTCCTTCCTTCTTCTAGCTTCAAATCACACAAATGGAAAGAAAAAGCTCAAGAACACTCAAGGGCTGATTAGGGTTTCGAGAGTAAGATGTGGAGGTGATGGAGGCTGGGGTGGAGGCCAAATATGATGCTTAAATAGGGTGTAAACCCTAAAGATTAGGGTTTCCTCCTGGCGGACCTACTCGTCGAGTCGAGGCTCTCGACTCGTCAAGTAGACCACTTAAACCGCGCATCCAAACTGACGAGTTGGTAGCCGACGAGTTAGGGCTACCAACTCGTCGAGTAGCTCTTACAAAGTGAATACTTAAATGAATTAAATGCGTACCAGGAACGGGGCGTTACAAAGGAACTCCCTCTAACACCATCTAATTAGATTATGAACACAATTACATACCACCGACACTATATAATTCTTTGAATGAAAGGTCTCACCCTACAACGGTTAGACTCAGACGAGCTACGCAATAGGGTTAAACCTAACCTTCTAAAACTATCTAATCTTAGTGATATGTAACTTAGCGTATTCGCTTACTCGTTGGCTGATATTAATGGGAGCTCCTAAAAGCACAAAGCATGCAACATTCGAGCATTGAGTAATCTGAATCCAAGCATAATCTAAACAGGCCATCCTATTACTGACTGAACCAGTACTAGCATGCAAGTCTACAAGATCATACATTAGGCATATAAAGGCATCTCTCATAGCATTCTATCATGCAAATCCTGAGCAGATCCTTAGCCCTGGTCTAGCATGTGATTCACATATTCACAATTCAAAGCATATCATAAGACATTTATGGGTATTTTAGGAAAACTTACTTGAGCTCGGTCGATTGCATGCACCATACCCCTTTCTTTTATTAGAAAATTCTTTTATAAAACACTTATTCTTATGAAAAATTTGATGGGAAACGTAGATTACAAAACTATGCTTTAAGTAGAAAAACATTTAACAGTTAAATGATTAGGGCACATGCAACCTAAGAAGGATCTATGTCTTTCACATAAAGACAACATACTACGAACTATCAAACTACAAAATTTTCCTAATGAAATATGAATTCATAAGGAAGAATACATACCTTGTTGATTGTTGTAGTAAACAATCAAGAATACTTTCTTCAAAGCTTTTGGAAGCGAGCACCACAAGTGTCGTGCCTCTAATGGTTCATGTTGGATTAGGTGTCTAAGCCCATAACTATAATTTGTATGTACTTGATTTGATTGGAGCATGGTCCTTTTAGGTTGCCTTCACCCATGCAACTTGACATAATGACTAGTGGAGAGAGAGAGTAGGATTTATTATTTGAAATAATAAATTGGTACTCAAAATGATTTTATTAATATATTAAAAGATTAATATATTATTTGGAAATCATATTATTAATTGGTATTTAATCAGAAATTAATTTGATATTAATTTTGGGATTAAAGGAACTGATTAATAATGGAGGGACTGTTTCGCAAATCATTGATAGTTGCAAAACTAGGGCCGTATGGAGGCCGAACGGTCGAATTTAATACCTGATTTGACAATCAAGTATATCCAAAATCCGATATCGATAAGTGTAAAGTAAATTCGAATTATTAAAAATAATTCGAACTTAGGGGACTTAATGAGGTATGTCACCTCCAAACAGAAGTGGTTCAGCCGAGCTGCATCCGAACCACTGATATATAGCCCAGATGAACGTATCGTGGAATGCCGAACCCAGGAAAACGAATTCGAATCACTTGACTTGCAAAAAACATTGTGAACTAGTATTCACGAGTGTCAGGTCAAGGAAACGTAGGGAACGACACATAAATATCATGTCATGGACCAATGGTTCGATACAACTTATATAACGAGAATGACAAGAATATCGACAATTCATAAGTACTATTTTTGTAACTTCGACATTGGGCGTATTAATGACGATGAGACGGGAACCTGTTCGGCTCGTCCTCATCTCCATTTCCCCATGCGGAGAAAGTATAAAGGGAGACTAACTCAACCACGAATAGGTATGCTCTAAAAACCCCATTTCATATGCGATTCATTTCGATTACCCATATCTTGCTTATGACTTAAGCATCAGAGCGTTCTCCTGGGTTTAGCACCCGATGAACGTTTGACGTTTGCTCTTTTTCTCAGGTTTGGTTTGTCTCCGGACGAACCAATATCACCCAGCATACGATTAGTCATCCCCCTAAAACCCGAGATTCATCGGTATTCAAACATCAACCAAAAAATATCTCCCAAATAATTAATTACACAACGATAATATTCATAATTCCATATACTCTCGATTCCACAGTTTAATCCATAATCATATTAAAATTTGGTCACATAAACCTAATCTATGACTCTACACAATGAATGATCGGAAAATGAATTCGAAATTGATCATTAAATTTGATAGCTCAAACGAATGTATTAAGATTGAAATCAGAGACTGTTCACAAAGTGTTTGACAATGAATTACTTGAGCATGAATTCATTTAGTGAATCGAGATATGCTAAGAGATGGAAATGTAAGATTAAACAATCGGTATAAGACATGGGCTCAAATAAGCAGATCAATGAAAATTAATCAATAAAGGCATATGGCGCTTTATTTTGGATCGAATGAACAGTGATTAAATAACTTGCATCAAAGTAATACAAATTGGGCTAATTCAAAGATAAATGAATTGAATTAAAAGAAAATGAAATGGATCAAAAGAATTGGGCTAGAAATGACATAGATCCAATCAGAAATCGTGATAAGCAAGAAATTCAAAGAAAAATATACACGATTTAGAAAATTTGGAAAGACTCACCAAAGATTTCGATCCTTGAATCGATTACGCACAAATGTTGTCAAATCGGGAACCGTTCCATGAAGTGATCGCTTGAATCTTCATGGTTTGACTCTGATACCACTTGTTATGACATGAAGTTTTGATTTGACATTGCGAAAATGTAGAAGTGCATAATCGAAAATAACTAATTAACGTTTAAGCACAATTGTGTAGATAAAATGGAGTAGAACAAAATTTGTAGTAGCATGTGCTTGCTCCTACAATACTCTTTCTCAAACTAATCTTCTCATCTATACAAAATGGGAGCTCTCTCAACCTACAACGAATACTGAACTAGTACATATAGGGAAGCTCAACCCATAAGTCATAAGGCTTTAATTCCACACATGTCATAAAAGGGGTGAAACCTTTAAGTCATCATCACATGTAGAGCTTTGCACCCCAACATTTATTCCTATAATCATCCCCATTTACATGCTCATTGTAAGAAGGACCATGATTTAATGTCATATGTAGTAAATTGCAAATTTGGTTACTTCGAACACCAGAAGACCCATTGCCACCATAACAATTTTCTCTGGGAAATCATTGAATACCATTCTATATAACATTATTAACAAGAAATAATTGTAATGTGTAGGATGCATACTACTAAGAAGACTAAGAAAATATTTGACATCACTATCTTCAAGAAGCTATATAACTATATTTGATCAAAGACATTGAAAATATAGATATATTTGATTAGTGTTTAACCTGGACTTGGAAGCAACTAACATAATCAACCCACTGAAGTTGATATGACTCCTTATATCTACACCAAAACATGCGTAGTCTGCAACAATATACTACATAGACCCCTCGATTCCCTACCATTGTCCTCCACTAGAAACTGATAATCGAAGAAAATCCTTATACAGACTTATTTTTTTAGTATCTGAAACAAAGACAAAGGTATATGATGTTTATGGGGTAACAAAGAACAAGGAAAAATAACCTAAATTTATATGTACAAAACAACTGTCGGGGATGACCCTGCATTCCAAAGTTATGTCTGAAATATGTTTTTCCTGTCCAGAACGTACATATGTTAGATTTCGTACTAGAATCTTAATAACCACCACCAACTCTAGTATTGTCATAAGTGTTTCAGAATACAACATTCCGAAGTAAGGGGGGGGGGGTGTTTAGGATTGCTTTTTAATCTAAAAAGTCCTTTTTGACAAAAGGACTTTCTTACTTATAGCTTTTTCCAAAAGAAGTTTTTAAAATGTGTTTGGATAACTTTTGAGGGAGGGCAAAGGTCAAAAAGCCAAAAGTCACAAATTCTTCGCTTTTAAAACAATTCATTTTTCTTATTGGCAAAAAGTTATTCTCAAAGAACTTTTAGAATTGTCAAACACCTTTTTAGTCTTTTAGCTTTTTAAAAAAGCGAAAAGTCAAAAAAATCACTTTGAAAAGTAATCCCAAACACCCTCTAAGTAATCATTTTATAAATTTTAGACAAAATTGCAAAAATGGTCCATGTGGTATGTATTTTTTTTTTCGAGGTTTAGTCCAAACCTCGACTTTTTTGGCTTCATGGTCCTTTTGGCTTAATTTGTATGTAGGAATGGTTCCTCGGTAAATTGAAATGACTTTAATACCCTTGGGTATTTATTTTCTGTTTTTCTTTCATTTTTTTTAAAATCTAAATTCTTATTTAATAAGAGGGGACCCACCTCTCTCTCTCTCTCTCTCTCTATATATATATATATATATATATATATATATATATATATATATCACCGATGTACCTCTTCCTCTCCTCCACCCCTCTTAACCCTCTTTCTTTCTCTCTCTCTCTCTCTCTCTCTCTCTCCCTCTCTCTCTGTCACAACTAGCATTTTTGGCTAGAAAATTCTGTCTTCATGTACTCAACTCTTGTGTAACTTGTAATCTAAGTTAATGTTATGTACTAATGCTCATTCCAAAAACAACTATTTGAATCGAAACTCACTTGTGAAGTTCAAAACCTAATTCAATACATCTCATATACTCAACTGTGGGTTTGTAACCCTAATGTCCCGGTTCAAACTCAGAATGGACCAGGATCTTCTTTTTGGGCCTAAGGGGCCAGTAAACTCTCAATTTGGTTATTTTGGGCCAAGGAACCCTATTTGGGCTCTAATTGGACCTACATTCATCAAACAATAGCATTTTGGGCCATATTGGGCCTAAAATGTCTCACTTGGTTTCTTGGGCTTTATTGGGCCGTAAACCCTTATATAGGCCCAATGGGCGAAAATTTCCATATTAGATCCTATAAATTTCGAATATATTCAATAGTGGCCCAAACAATTCTTTTCTTTTCCTCTTTACTCCATTTTCAGTTATATATACTTATATATATATATATATATATATATATATATATATATATATATATATATATATATATAACACAATTGAACAAAACTTTGACACCTCACTTTTCTTTGTTGGATTTCTAAGCTAATTACACCATAGATATCTAGAATTAGTCCCTAATCCTCCATGCAATAACCACTTCACTCTCTTCTTTCTTCTTGTTCTATCTCTCGGCCACACTAACCCCATCACCACCTTTATTTTTTCATTCTCAACTCAATAGAAATCCTCTCTAGAACTCTCAAGAAATCCTCCTATTTTCCTCTCCAAATTCGTGAGTGTTAGTGTGGGAATCCAATAATACTTCAACAAATCCATCCATTCTTGGTAAGTTACTTCTCATCAAGATGTTTAACTACATGTTTATGAATAAAATCACTTCTCTTACACTCCATTTCATGATCATGTTCCTTAGAAACCTCATAAGCTCGAGATCTACTCAAGAAAGCTTGCTAGGGCCGAAATCTCTCTCATTCTTCATCCAAAAACCGAACCCATCAAACCAATGTGAGTTCATACCCCCTATTTTCAGTTTTTACTATGTTTTGGGGGGAGAATACAAGTTGTTTTGTGTAGATCTATGTGTATATGCATGATTATGTGTGTTTTTCATGATATATGTTGTGATTATGTGTTATAAACTTCATAATCTCGAAAATATGCTAAAATATGATGATATTTGTAGTACATAACACTCGATACAACTTATTATGAAAAGAAAAGGTTTAAAACATTTCAAGGTTGATTTAAAACTAAAAAAATCGCATAAGAGGGCAAAAAATAACTCACAATTTTGAAGGGACCAAAAAGGATTTATGTTGAATAAATATGGATCTTTATGGTATTTATGATTTTAAAAGAGCTAAAAGTGTAAATTTTCACAAATGGGCCTCATATTGGACTTTCATGGTTTTTGGGCTAAAATTGTAAATTTTTGGACTTTTGTGGGCTTTAGTGTCATTTTAAACAAAGTTGAGCCAAAAATATTTTTCGGTTATAAGGGCTGAAAATGATAATTTTATCAAACTTGGGCCAAAAAGGATAAATCCTATGCTTTTGGGCCGAAAATGTAAAACTTTATACACTTGGGCCGAAAATGATATTTTTGACAACAGTTGGTTAAAAATTTTATTTTATTTGAAACTAGCCTTAAATGTAAACTTTTGGTCTTAAGGGACCTAAAAAGTAAATTTTACCAAAAACATGCCTAAATTGTAAATTTTTAGTCTAATGGAACAAAAATGTCAATATTAAAAAAATTGGGCCTTTTTATGTCATTTTGGAAAACGATTGACCAAGAACGAACATTACAATAATAAACGAATCAAATATGTTAAACTCACTTTTATTGGGCCTGTAATATACATTACATGCTTAGTGGGCCTTAGTTGTCCTTTTGCATGCTTGTTGGGCCTCATACATTCACGTACATATTCGTTTGGCTTTGTAATCTTAAAACATACACGGAAACAATACACACTGTGCAATTCAATATTCGCGTAAATTCCGTTAAGGATCTTGTGAGACACTTCGTTTGACACCTATCGAGTGTACAACCGTAGCCTGTAGTTATAACCAGAGTCTCCTTGAGGGAGAGCGGGAGTTTGTGTATAGATCTATACGGGGGTGACACCCCACATTTGAGCTGTTCGCTACAGTTAGACTAGGGCAGTCTAGGGTGACAAACCTTACCTTAAACAAGTCGACGTCTGTAAAACGTCATTGCAGGGAGATCAGTCATTATCAAGTATGGTTATAACGACTCACATAGAGAAATTAACTCCATTATAAAATTTACGGAATACATTTACAGTTGGCAACACGAGAACATACATGCACTGGTACTCAGTCTTAGGGTATTTAGACCACAACGTTTTATGAACAGACAATATCGGATTGTCTGGGATCATTCACTTCATACATTAACACACATGCATTAATACCAGATCGGACACAAACATTTCAAACCGTTTTTCAGAAAATATCGGATTTTCTGGTGTTTACAAAGTAATACAAAACATTTTACTCAAACATGCTTATGAACTCACCAACATTATATGTGTTGACGTTTTCAATTAAACTTTTATTCTCAGGGAATCGTTAAGCAGAAAGGTCGACAGAAACATATGGAAATTGTCATATTTTGTATCATCATACATTAACTATTTGGGCATGTAATATTTAGTACAATACTTGATGTAAACAATGACGGTTGTATTTTGAATGTATGATGATGGTGTTTGTCATGCTTCATTTATATTCACTGTGATGATACTACAAGAATGAAGCACCCGACCCCCGGACGTTTCCGCCATCTGGTTCGGGGGTGTGACGGATTGGTATCAGAGCATTGTTTATAGTGAACTGGCATATCTAATCATACAATATATGCAACTATAAATACATTGGGACTAAACTACTCTAAACAAGATAATTAAAATCCATACCTATGTGTGCATTTTAGGGTAATAACATAATAAGAAACAGTAAAAGTCTTTGGAGGATTTGAACATCGCGGTTAAACCCGGATAGTTATGTAGTCGTATTGGGGGTAAATGTAGCCTGGTCAACTACATTTATTCAAAATACGACCAACATGTGCTCGGGAGTGATCGTAATGTTCAATGAACCAAAAACTTATCATTTGATTATCCAAAGAATTATGAAATCAAACTAAAACAATTAAAATACTATAGGAGTATTTTAGTATGCTATCTACTTTCTTGTATTTACAAAGTTCCATGCAGACTCTATGGCCGGATTCCACCTACCTGGAGATCCTTACTTCCCCAACCAGGGGAACGGAGGATGGCTAGAGCCGGAACCAGAGGAAGAACCAGAAGAGGAACCAGAAGAAGAGCCCGAAGAAGGACCAGCGGAACCGGTAGTGGACTCTGAGGAGGAGGAGTCAGATGGTGAACATGTAGATGACTCGGACGCGAAGTCCAAGGTCATTAATCCGCCATACGTGGCCAGAGTGCCCCCGCACAGGATGGGTCCCAACGGCCCTACTTCCCCATGGGCACATGAGATCTGGAGGTGGAGTCGACAACAGGGGATGCGTCCCCCATTTGGCATGAACCGGGGTTTTTACGACCTGAATCATGGCATACCTGCAGACCGAGCCCTACCAGTGATGGTTAGGAGGACGCAAGACATAGGCGAGCAGGTACAGGCGACCGTCGGTCAGATGGTTGCTATGAGAGCTGCAGTTGAGCGTGGAGAGAGAATGACTCATGAGGTGGTTAGAGACTACCAGGAGAGGCATGCAGCAGTGTTAGTTGCGGTCACCGCAACACTGGCACATATTCACAACGGGAATAACGGTGGAGGTAACGGGCAAGGAGCTGGAAACTCGAACCATGGGATGAACCAAGGACCTACAAAGGTATGTACCTACAAAGATTTCACAAATGCCAAGCCTCAAACCTTCAATGGAACTGGAGGCGTGATAACCTTAAAGCGGTGGATAGAAAAAGTTGAATCAGTTTTCAAAATCTGTGGATGTCCAGAGGAATGCAAAGTGAAATTTGCAGCTTGCACATTTGTCGATCAAGCGCTTTCCTGGTGGAATGGTCATGTGGATGCCATGACACTCCCTGTGGCAAATGATATTCCATGGGAGGAGCTTAAGTAAATGTTAATGGCGGAGTACTGTCCAAGAGGGGAGATCCAGAAAATGGAATAGGAACTGTGGAATCTCATATTACAGAACTCAAACATCGACGCTTACATCTCAAGGTTTGGTGAATTGTCACTCCTATGCCCGGGTATGATCACATATGAGGGAAATAAGATTGAAATATTCATTTGGGGATTAACCCCTCCAATCTAAGGAAATGTAATAGCAACAAACCTTGAGACGTATGATAGTGCAAAAAGGCTAGCCAATAAGTTATACGACCATGGTAACAAGAAGAGAGTCAAAACTGCTGATACTGAGAACAAGAAGGAAGGAGATAACAAGAAAAACAAGGACAACAAACGAAAAGGATGACAAAATCAAGGGTCATCGAAAAAGCAATAAACTGTGGCAGTCCATGCTGCTACTCCTCAGGTTGCCTCAACACCACATGCTACAGCCTCATCTGTGCAAACCACCACCAAACCCTACTCAGGAAACCTACCGAAGTGCAATAAATGTAATTACCATCATCATGGAGAATGTAGAGATATGCAGTGTGCTAACTGCAACTGTAAAGGCCATACCGCTCGATACTGCAGATCTCAACCTCAACAAAACCAACAGCCGAACAACAACAACAACAAACAACAACAACAACAATAACGTCGGGGCCAACTATACATGTGTTGGATTACGTGTCTAAGTTCATAACTATTTCAGGGTTGTACTTGACCCGACCCGGCATGGTCCATTTGGGTTGCATGGCATCATGTATTTGGATAAACTAAAATGAGAGAAATAACACTTATGGTTTATTAATATATTATAAGTTCTAATATATTAATAATATTATTTAATTAGTATTGATCAAGAATTATTCTAGTATTAATTAAGTGATCAAAAGATGACTAATTAAATATATGGGTTGATTATGTAAATCATCCATAACTTGTATAGTGGGCTAAAGGCTCCATGGATTATCAAGTTGGGCTAAGGTCCATAGGATGCTTCATGGATGCTCCATGGGAGTTACAAACCCATGGGTCATGGAAATGAAGAGCCATGTTACATTAGGGTTTACATGGTGTAACCCTAATTGTAACACACTATATAAAGAACATGTTATCTACCAAAATCGGGTAGACTAGTGGCACTAGAAGCAAGAGTGAGAGGGCATAGCCGATTTCTAAGTGTGTGGCATTTCTCTCAAAGTTTATTCCAAGTGCATTTGGTGTTGTGTGAGACATTTGAGGCATCACACTTGGGGTGCTAGGCTCTCAAGGTTTTCAAGGAATCCAATAACTACAAGGTATGTATTTCTAGCTATCTTTTCTGATTAAAAGTTTCCCGTGTATGCTAGATAGGATTAAGAACCTTGGAAATCAAATTTTGCATGTATTTTAGACAAACATAGATCCAAGGTTTTCTAGGGTTGCATGTACACTTAGGAGTGTTAGAATTGCTCAAAACCCAACAGTGGTATCAGAGACTGGTTTTGTTTGTTGATACTTGATGCAAAATAGTGAAAAAAAAGTCGAATTTCTTGCTGTCTGCATAGGGAACTCACCGAGTCCATGGGGGGACTCGACGAGTCCAAGCATAAACTCATCCTACTCGTCGAGTAAGTTCTTGCACTCGACGAGTAGGAGCCCCAGGGTGCAGATTTTCGACTTTTGCTGCTGGAAATGGAGTAGAAACATTACCCTAAACTGTTTTGGTGTTTTAAAACTTGTTTTTGAAGGGGTAATGGTTGTTCTAATCCATTTACAATGGCTAATATCAAAATTACATGATTATATGTGTTCATATGTTCTTGAAATTTTGATATTCATATTCATGTTCTTATGAGTTTAGATGATCATAGGAATTATTTGTAACTTCTTGCTAGTTTTAATTCTTGATCATTATGTGTTTTAATGGAATCCATAATTTGTCCTCAAGTTATGGATTACCAAAAAGTCATTCTTTTAAAAGTTCATTAAAGAAACACATAGGTTACATAAAATGAAAGGTCACTCATTTTATTAAACCATTAACTCATAAGTTATGAAAGATGAAAAGTTTTGAAAGTTACAAAACTTGCCCTCAAGTTTTGGAACATGTAAAGTCACATTAAAAACTTTAGTTCCAACCCCTAGAATTTTAAAAGTTAAAATTCAACCCTTATACTTTATAATATTACAAGTTTAATAATTATTATATATGTATAAGAATAAGTCGTTTTACCGCAAGTAGGCCTCATTCACGAAACCGGTCTATAAGGGGGGTATAAGGTTGTTGCCTATAAAATGAAAGCTTAATGGGTGTCCACTCTCACCCACCGCTGCCTTGACTGGTGGAGGGTCGTTAGCCGAACGGGTAGGACAAGGACTATAATTCTCCCTTCATTAAAAGTATTAATGATTATTATAAAGTAACTAAATGTTTTTATAAATTCCCAATCTTAGATACTTTAGGAAAATGTGAATAAGGTGCTAACCCATGAAATTACACTTTGCACCTTGATTAAGTCGTTAGTGGAGCGTGTGTGGTTTACCGGCACACTAACTTGGACTTAACAAGGTAGGCTAAGGGTGACTTAAGGTTTTTCATAAGGTCGGTGGAGCGCGTGTGGTTTACCGGCACATCGATTAAGTGAAAAACAATAAGGGTACCAAGTAATTTGCATGGTTACTTCACACCTTGTTTTGTGATCCTCGGTATCCCAGTCACAAAACATGAAGGGCACACTCGAGATTGAAACATGCCATTGAAAGTTCAATGAATCTCAAAAGATCTAGGAGTTTCAAATCCAATTAAAACCTAATATATATTTCGTTTTTCATGGTGGAAATTGGTGAATCGTCATTCACCTACCTTCAAATATTCTATAGCTTGGATTACGGCATCCCTCTTCCAAGTTATAAAATATTGTGTTGGGTCCTAGCCGTAATATTTCATATTGGGTGTTATATTACGGACTTAAAATCAACTAACTTGAATATCTCCCATTGCAGATGTCTGGGTTAGACAACTGTGATCTTCCCAAATCTCATGGAAATCATATTTCTCTACCTCCACCCCCTCCATTTATTCTCCCTGACCCACAAGCCCGAAGACTTGAGAGGTTCAAGGTCACTCAAGCCCTACTAGAAATGAAACATAAAGATGGAAGACATGTGTGCACTCATGTCTTAAGAATGAAGTCACACATTGACAGGTTGAGAATGTTGGGTGCTGTTATTTCAAGGAAGTTTGCTATTGACTGGGTTCTTCAGTCACTTCCTGAGTCGTATAGTGAGTTAATCAAAGACTACTATATGACAGATCACGACATGACCCTAATAGATCTTTCTTATTTGCTTGTTGCTGCTGAATCAGCAATGATTTGGCGCAAAAGTCAAGCAAATATGGGTGGAAGATCTATTTCTCAAACTTCCATGGACATTGACAATGGTAACATTGGATGTCCAGAAAAGCTTTCTCTTCCCAATGGAAAGGGATCAGCCTTGGTCAAACCGGTTGACCAAAAGGTAAAGGGAAAAGCTAAGTCTGTGATAGTCCCATGTACCATTCCCAAAGAGTCCATATGTTATTATTCTCAAGAGAAGGGGCATTGGTTGCGAAACTGCCCTAACTACCTGAAAGATCTAAGAGAGAAGAAAAAAATTAAGAAGATTTGACTCTACTTCAGGTAAGTCCACTATCTAACTCTATTAAGTTCCTTATTGATGATTCTTAATACAAAATGTGACTCGGTTACATTTTGATTTGTGTTTGGCAGGATCAAGCAAAGGGAAGGAAACTTAAAGGAAAGGAATGTTGAATCTGATCTTGAAGATGGATTTCAATCGCATGGTTTGAAGATCGGATTCTTGAGCTACTACTTAGAGAGTTATGATAGATTGCTAGGAAATATGTAATAGCATAGTTTCCATTTCAAGTTGCATTGTAAGGAAGGTTTTTCCGCATTTATTAAATAAATAAAATTTTGTTTTACTTTATTTTATATCTCCTTGCAATGGCATTTATGGAAAATTGATGTTTGTATGGTTCTAGCAATAATGGAAATATGAATTTGATTCTTTCATTTGTGGTAGTGTCTAAATTTACCAAATAAAGAAAGATTCTCATCAACCAAGTTTCAATTGGACCGAAACTTGGAATCATGCAAGTTGTATATTATGATGAATGAGAACTTTCAGATTTGGAAAATTAAGACTAATTCCTTGTTCACATGTATATGTGAGTCAAGTGAGGGACTAAGGGATCAAGTACACATTCTTGTGCACTAGTCAAGTCCACCACAAAAGATTGATAAGACTATTCGTCATGATTTACAAAGGTTTAGTAAATATGGTTATACTTACAAGATAAGTATAATTCTGAAACATTGGAAAGACTTCGATGTATGGCAGAACGAATGAGAAGAATCAAATTAGGCAGAAGGATAAACGTTTCTCAAATCTGGAAAGATGGGAGAGTACTTTAGTATCATGTGTTGTGATCATCTTTATGATTAAGGAAAACCATGTCACAATTGATCCTCTAAGGACATCTTAGTGCATTCCTATGGCTAAGAAGAGGAATCAAGAATTGCTGAAATGATTGAATCAAGAAGATGAGTCATACTTCATTCCAAAACAAGTCTTAGAGTCATACTCCAAGATTGTAACTTGAGTGACATATCTTAAAGAGAGGTTTATAACACTTGTCAAATGTAAGAGTAAAAGTGTCCTATTCTTGTACATTTGAAATTGGTAAGTTGTGATGTTTTGGATAAAACAAAGACCAACTAAGGCCAATTATGAGAGGTGTTTGTCTTGATAAAGAATCCACACTATCTCTTAAATATTTGTCAAGATAGTCTTATATGTCAAGAGGACAGTGGGAGTCTTAAAGATCTTGAAAAAGGCTTCCATATCTAATCAAGAAGAAAAACCTATAGTTTATCACTAGCACACGACTTGAGGTTTATAACCTATCGTGTTGACATATTCCTACTTCTGTGCCCATTCCAGTGGAAGTTGGCTTTGCATATGAGTTCTGAGAGTTCTCAATTGGGTGCATAACAACTTGGAAGCAATGGCAGGCCCTTATGCTGCCAGGTGGCAAGAAGTTACGATTGCACAAGTTCAATCCATAAGAGTTTGAATTTGTCACTAACCTTGTCTTGTGATTATGGTTTTGACAAATTCACATGGATAGGAACACATACACCGGAAGGAAAAAAAATCTAAGTGTCATAAGGTTTCTCTCCGATTCATGAATATGATGGTGAGGAAATGCTTTCACTAAGTAGATTTTAACTAGATAGCAATTGTGATATTTGCATTCTCAAAGTCGTTAGTGAAGCATGTGTGCTTAACCGGCACACTAAAATGGACTTGTGAGAAATGACAAAGGTCTAAACAATTGAGACTATGATTATGACATCCCTTTTCATAGTTCTGAAATGGGTTAGACACACATGTGTGCTATCTAAGGAAAGGTGTATGTTTTTTGATAAAGTTTTATCAAAGCATCTCGTATCAGAAATATGAACTTTGGTAAGAAAGTCAATTAAGTATTGATTTCTAGAAGTCCAGCTGATTTCTGAGTACATGTCAAAGCTAGTGGGAGCATAAGTTTTATGCTAATAATCATCATGCAAGTGGGAGCATGATAATTATAATAAGTGTTGCAAGTTAGCAATGTTAATTATAGAAAACAAAAGGTTTCAATTGGGAAAAGTTGTTTTGCTATAATTAAGGGAGAGAAAATTATACTTCACTTCAATTCTAAAAGCTTATATTGAGGTTTTAATCATATTTAGTCAAGGATATATATATGAATTTCATGTTGGAATAGCTCAACATAAGGAAATTCTATATATGGGTCCATTACTTGCGTTCTAAAATTCGATTATGATTACGACATCCCTCTTCGTAATCTGAATTATGAGAACTTGGCAAATAGAAATAGAAATATTATAGCAATAGACTGATCTAGTATCATGTCTTTATGAATCGTGTCCCATATGCTTCGGATATAGGATCGATTGCATGTGCTATGATATTCATCTGTTCTAAATTTTTCCAAATGCCCAGAGCATTAAGAAGGGAAAAGTACTAGAACTAGATATGACTAATTTTATTAAGCAATTGTTGAGGACAATCTAAGGTTTACAAAAGATTGGTTGCTCAGGGACAGTTGGAAGTATAGTGTTGATTTTGGAAGGACCATATTGACATATTCTGAAAAGAGGCAACTCTGGTTTAGGAGTAATAGTCAAAAGGGGAATGTGGAAATATTCCCATAGGTGGAAGTTATTCATTAAATCTGTGTAAGATTAGGAAACTTAATGCAAGAAGAATGTTCAAAGCAATGAACTTTGAATATGAGACTTTGTTTCCATGGAGTTGATCTCCATTGGAATACTCTATAATGTCTGTTGACAAGTCTTTGTGACTTTGTGCATAATCATTATAAGAGGTCCAATGCATATAAGTTTAGAATCTAACAGATTTAAGTAAATGGCAGGAATCTGGGATTCGTGCATTTGCGGTAAGGATTTGGGATTGTGAAATGAGTATCATTGGAATTAATGTTCAGTCGATCTATTTCACAAAGTAAAGATCATAGACAAACTTAGTGTGCATACTTGGTGTATGGCATGACAAATGTTTAGACAAACATAGTGTGCATACTTGGTGTATGGCATGACTAGTGTTTAGAAAACATAGTGTACATGCTCGGAGCATGGGACAACTATTGTTTTAATTCAAGTATAAAGTTGATAGTTTGAAATAGTATACAATGAATAATGTGCAATCAATATGGTGATAAATAAAAGGTGTATTTATTTATATTCATAAGTTCTGAGACCATAGTTGATTCGATTATTCTTGTGTTTCACTTTGCATGTTTTGACTTCCAGAGTAACTAAGTCGCTCTTCCTGAATGACTAAGTTATTCAAACCATCCACAGTCGGTCATATGTTGGAAGTAGATATGAATCAAGACTGTCATGGGTTGGATTGTAGAGGTCTAAGATGTTGGACAAAGTGGTGCTACAACACTCATGAGTGCTCATAAGTTTCGAGTATTGGATTCAACCCACGCTCACTGGTATGACTTCATGGAATTTTATCTCGAGTGATCGTGAGACGATAATATCATATAATTCTTCAAACCTAGAGATATGACTTGTTGCCTATGAATTGGTTATACATTGATCGTACGAAACCGCATTGGTAACTCGATGTTATAAAACGTGCCTTTGTGTATGATTCAACAAGTAGTAGAACAAGCATATGAGTCGAAGTTTATCTGTTCCTTCTTGGATTAGAAGCGATATCTGGGCCCCTCGATGATTTTGTGTTGACCCATGTATCGGGCCCGGTCAGAACGAAGTTGATCTGTTCACTTAAGTTCTATGTCAAACAAATCGGAAATCGGGAAACAAACTACTGGACAATAAGTAAGACATTTGTTCCATGTATTTGTCCGGCTGATATCTAGAACAGAGGATTATATGATCACTTATATTAAATGAAGTATCATCGTCATCTCAGTTCTGCGAGACCTTGAAAAGAGCTACGATTGCTGATCGGTTCCTGAAGTTATACTTGCAGTTATAGTTATTAGACTTATCCAAGTGGGAGACTGTTGGATTAGGTGTCTAAGTTCATAACTATTTCTGGGTTGTACTTGACCTGACCCGGCATGGTCCATTTGGGTTGCATGGCATCATGCATTTGGATAAACTAAAATGAGAGAAATAACACTTATGGTTTATTAATATATTATAAGTTCTAATATATTAATAATATTATTTAATTAGTATTGATCAAGAATTAATCTAGTATTAATTAAGTGATCAAAATATGACTAATTAAATATATGGGTTGATTATGTAAATCATCCATAACTTGTATAGTGGGCTAAAGGCTCCATGGATTATCAAGTTGGGCTAAGGTCCATAGGATGCTTCATGGATGCTCCATGGGAGTTACAAACCCATGGGTCATGGAAATGAAGAGCCATGTTACATTAGGGTTTACATGGTGTAACCCTAATTGTAACACACTATATAAAGAACATGTTATCTACCAAAATCGGGTAGACTAGTGGCACTAGAAGCAAGAGTGAGAGGGCATAGCCGATTTCTAAGTGTGTGGCATTTCTCTCAAAGTTTATTCCAAGTGCATTTGGTGTTGTGTGAGACATTTGAGGCATCACACTTGGGGTGCTAGGCTCTCAAGGTTTTCAAGGAATCCAATAACTACAAGGTATGTATTTCTATCTATCTTTTATGATTAAAAGTTCCCCGTGTATGCTAGATAGGATTAAGAACCTTGGAAATCAAATTTTGCATGTATTTTAGACAAACATAGATCCAAGGTTTTCTAGGGTTGCATGTACACTTAGGAGTGTTAGAATTGCTCAAAACCCAACAACATGTTATGGATGTGGAGGAACTGGCCATTTCACACGAAACTGCCCCAAAGCCAATGCCCAAGGCGCTGGAGGATCGGGCAGAGTCCTCGCAAATAGGACAGGGTGAAGTGGTTTAGGATCCAACCATTGTCACTGGTACATTCCCACTCAACAACATCTTTGCATGCATTCTGTTTGATAGTGGCGCTGAACGGAGCTTTGTGAGGAATAAATTCAAACTCCTATTAAACCAACAACCCCAGAAGCTAAACGAAGCCTTCACGGTGGAGATGGCTAATGGGAAAACTGAAACAACAAAAGACATATACATAGGGTGTACACTCACATTAAATAATCATTCATTCCCAATCGATTTGATGCCGGTAGACATTAGGAGTTTTGATGTGATTATAGGCATGGATTGGTTAAGCCCCCACCATGCCGACATTATGTGCCATGAGAAGGTCGTTCGCCTTCACCTCCCTAACCAAGAAACCCTAATTATCTACGACGATAAGCCGGGCGTCAATCTCCGTCTCATCTCGTGCATCAAAGCACAAAAGTGCTTGCACAAAAAGAACCAAGCATTTCTCGCTCATGTGGTGGATAAGCGAAAAGAAGAGACGAACATCAATGATATCCCAGAGGTACGCGATTTTCCCGATGTTTTCCATGAAGATCTCCCGGGAATACCACCCAAAAGACAAATCGAATTCAGAATTGACCTTGTACCAGGGGCAATGCCAATTGCCAAATCGCCCTACAGACTGGCTCCCGCAGAAATGCAAGAATTGTCAATCCAATTGAGCGAACTCCTGGATAAAGGGTTCATTAGGCCGAGTTTTCTCACCATGGGGAGCTCCGGTCATGTTCGTCAAAAATAAAGACGGGTCCTTCAGAATGTGAATTGATTATAGGGAATTGAATAAGCTCACCATCAAAAACCGATACCCACTTCCACGGATCGATGATCTATTCGACCAGCTTCAAGGGGCTAGTTACTTCTCTAAAATAGATCTGAGATCCGGTTATCATAAACTCCGAGTCCGGGAAGAGTATATTCCGAAGACTGCTTTCCGAAATCGATATGGCCATTTCGAAATCGTGGTATGCCATTCGGTCTGACAAATGCTCCTGAAGCATTTATGGACCTCATGAACCGAGTTTTCCGCCATTTCCTTGATAATTTCGTAATCGTATTCATTGACGACATACTCATTTACTCGCAAAGCAAGGAGAAACACAGTCAACACCTTCGGAAAATTTTGGAAACACTCCGAGCAGAGAAGTTGTATGCAAAACTCTCCAAGTGCGAGTGCTGGATTCGCAAGGTAAACTTTTTGGGTCATGTGGTTAGTGAAGAAGGAATACATGTGGATCCTTCAAAGATCAAAGCCATTGAGGGTTGGGCGACCCAGAGAACGCCAATGGAAATTCGACAGTTCTTGGGTCACTCAGGCTACTACAGAAGATTTATCCAGAACTTCTCCAAGATAGCCAAACCCCTCACCACTCTAACCCAAAAAGATGTAACCTTCAACTGGAATGACAAGCAAGAGGCAGCTTTCCAAACTTTAAAGCGAGCTCTATGCAGTGCTCCGGTGTTGTCCTTGCCAGAAGGAACAGAAGACTTCATGGTGTATTGTGATGCATCGAACCAAAGAATGGGTTGTGTGTTGATGCAGCGTGGAAGGGTGATTACATACGCTTCTGTAACGACGTAAAATTTTAAGCCAAATTTTAAATTTCAATTACGATAAATCACATGTCACATTTCACCAAATCCTCAAATTTCAATATCAAACATTTTTCAAGTATTGTTTATCATAAAACCAGGATCCAAAAACAAATATAACTCCATCTCAGTTGTGTGTGTACAATCAAGTCGGTGCCTTCCCGCGATCATCGGTAGTACCTGAAACACATAACACATAACACTGTAAGCATGGATGCTTAGTGAGTTCCCCAAAATACCACATACAACATATTAGCCACTCGAGGCTATAACTCTGAAAGACCCTCCGGTCAATGTGTCTCAGTGGGACCCTCCAGTCCCACAACTCTGATGGACCCTCCAGTCCTAACTTTGTGAACCTTCCGGTCCTAACTCTATAAACTCCGAATAATGCATAGCATAAATCACATAGAAATAATGCAGTATATCACAGTACACAAATAACATATAAGATACTCTGTCACACAACTCTGATTACCACTCTAGATATGTATAGTGAGAAGACTCACCTCGCAGCTAGTAGGTAATAGACACACACTCGAGAATCCCGAACTAGCCTCCGCCTAACACATTAGATAACCATTTCAATCAATATCCCTCTTTTCCTCATTTACACCTAAAGTCCTATTTTCTCTTTTTATTCTCTTGGATGGGTAAAAGACCATTTTACCCCTCCATGGTCTCAATGTTCCTAATTGACCTACTCTCAAGTCAACAGAAGTCAAGATGAGTCAACAGCCAAGGTTGACCCGACTCGCCGAGTGCACTCAGGTGGCTCGCCGAGTCCACTCGTATTCTCTGAATTCTTCCAAGGGTTTCACACAGCTCGTCGAGTTAACCCCCAACTCGACGGGTTAT
The DNA here is from genome assembly GCF_052849685.1 of Lactuca virosa. Classification (NCBI taxonomy): domain Eukaryota; kingdom Viridiplantae; phylum Streptophyta; class Magnoliopsida; order Asterales; family Asteraceae; genus Lactuca; species Lactuca virosa. Next base: position 119,942,187 of record NC_136430.1, on the reverse strand, counting down.
CATTGGGTCGCGAATCGCTGGGCAACCCGATCCGACTTGTCGAGTCATCTCATAGACTCGGCGAGTTGACTCCTCTGGGTGTCTCATATGGACGTCTGAGGTCAGATCTGCAACTCCAACCTCTAGATCTAGCCTCCTAATACCCAAAAATCACGTAAAGGTTCGATCTTGATGACCATGCATGGCATAAATGCTTCAAAATGCCATCACAAACCCCAAGGAAGGTCATATGCATGGGGACTTGCCTCTAAGTCAATAAAGTTCGAAACTTTGGACCCTCAAGGTCCTCTCTAGTCCAGATCTGAGGTTCTAACCTCAAACCATACTCATATAGCTCTAGAACACAATATGATGAGAGAAAACCCTAAAAGCTTCCCAAAAATGGGATCTAACGAACAAGAGGTCAAGATGAGAGCTTTTTACCTCAGAATAGCAGCTAATGACAGAAGAATGCAAGATCCACAACCTCCTCTTGATTAGCTCCACCAAACTCTTCCAATCTTTCCTCCAAAAAGCTCAAGAATGCTCAAAATGAACTCTCTCTCTCTCTCTCTCTCTCTCTCTCTCTATACCACGAAAAGGGCAGGTTAGGGTTTCTTTCTGTGAAGTGTGGCCGCCCAAGGAGGCTATAAGTGCCTTTAAATAGGCTCCAAACCCGAGAATTTAGGGTTTCTCATTCCAGCGCCTACTCGGCGAGTCTACCCTCGGACTCGTCGAGTAGATCATTAAACTCACGTGTCAAACCCGCTTCTACTCGGCGAGTCATAGCGCCAACTCGTCGAGTAGATCAATGATCCTCAAAAAAATAAATAATGAAAATAGTACCTGAAATCTGGATGTTACAGCATCCAGACAACTAAAAACCCACGAAGTAAACTATACGACGCATGATCTCGAGCTGGGAGCAGTGGTCTTTGCTCTTAAAATATGGAGGCACTACCTTTATGGTACTAAGTGCACCATTTTCATAGACCACAAAATCCTCCAACATATCTTGAACCAGAAGGAATTAAACATGAGGCAACGAAGGTGGGTTGAGTTGCTAAACGATTATGAGTGCGAGATCAAGTACCACCCAGGCAAGGCTAACGTGGTAGCCGATGTGTTAAGCAGGAAAAAGTACTCGGGTCGCCGAGTAAAGACGCTAACGATAACCATCCATTCCTACCTGACCTCACAAATCAAGGAAGCTCAAATGAAGGCCTTGAAAACGGAAAACGCTGCAAACGAAACGCTGCGTGGGATGGATAAGAACCTTGAAGCCAAAGAGGACGGAGCTTACTACTTCATGAATAGAATATGGGTCCCAAAATCTAGAGGATTCAGAGACATAGTCATGAACGAAGATCATAAGACGCGATATTATGTCCATCTAGGTTCCGATAAAATGTAACTGGACATCAAACAACATTATTGGTGGCCAAATATGAATGCAGATATCGCCACTTATGTGGGCAAGTGCCTCACTTGTGTCAAGGTTAAAGTGGAAAACTAGAAGCCCTCAGGATTGCTGCAACAACATGAAATTCCCGAGTGGAAATGGGAAAGGATTACAATGGATTTCATAACCAAATTACCTAAGACAGCGGATGGATTGGACGCTATCTGGGTGATTATCGATAGGTTAACCAAATCTGCCTATTTCATGCCAATAAAGGAATCATACAATATGGAAAGATTAACACGAATCTATATAAAAGAGATCGTGAGACTTCATGGGGTACCAGTATCTATTATCTCGGATCGGGATAGTAGATTTACTTCAAGATTTTGGCAGTCGCTCCAGAAAGCTATGAGAACACAACTAGACATGAGCACTGCCTACCACCCCAAACTGATGGCCAAAGTGAGCGGACCATTCAAACGAAGAAGACATGCTCCGAGCCTGCGTAATCGATTTTGGCAAGGCATGGGATACTCACTTTCCCTTAATCGAATTCTCGTATAAAAACAGCTATCACTCGAGCATTAAGGTGGCTCCTTTCGAGGCCTTGTATGGCAGAAAATGCCGATCACCTCTTTGCTGGGCTGAGGTGGGTGACACCCAGTTGGCAAGAGGACGGACACCAAACATCACTCTCATGGGACGCAAGATCATTCGGGAAATGACGGAAAAAATAATCCAAATCAAGGCACGATTCCAAGCATCGCGTGACCGACAAAAGAGTTATGCTGATAAACGGCGAAAGCCTCTTGAATTCCATGTTGGAGATCGGGTGCTATTGAAGGTCTCTCCCTGGAAAGGGATGATCCGTTTTGGGAAGCGGGGAAAATTAAATCCGCGATACATCGGGTCATTCGAGATTCTTGCCCGGATTGGTCCTGTGGCTTATAAGCTGCATCTATCTGCGGAGCTTAGCAACGTACACCCCGTGTTCCACGTCTCGAACCTGAAAAAGTGCTTATCAGATGAAACCCCAGTCGTTCCCCTAGATGAGATCGAAGTAAATGAAAATCTCTTATTCATTGAAGAGCTTGTTGAGATATTGGACAGAGAAGTGAAGCGTACCAAACAGAGTCACATTCCGATTGTGAAAGTTCGATGGAACGCTAAGTGTGGCCCGAAATTCACATGGGAACGCGAAGACCAGATGAAGCTAAAGTACCCTCACCTATTCTCTCGTTCATAGTTCTATCTTTCAAAATAATTTTGGGACGAAATTCCCTCTAACGGGGGGATGATGTCACAACTAGCATTTTTGGCTAGGAAATTCTGTCTTCATCTACTCAACTCTTGTGTAACTTGTAATCTAAGTTGATGTTATGTACTAATGCTCATTCCGAAAACAACTATTTGAATCGAAAATCACTTGTGAAGTTCAAAACCTAATTCAATACATCTCATATACTCAATTGTGGGTTTGTAACCCTAATGTCCTGGTTCAAACTCAGAATGGACAAGGATCCTCTTATTGGTCCTAAGGGGCCAGTAAACTCTCAATTTGGTTATTTTGGGCCAAGGAGCCCTATTTGGGCTCTAATTGGACCTACATTCATCAAACAATAGCATTTTGGGCCATATTGGGCCTAAAATGTCTCACTTGGTTTCTTGGGCTTTATTGGGCCGTAAACCCTTATATAGGCCCAATGAGCCGACAATTTCCATATTAGATCCTATAAATTTCGAATATATTCAATAGTGACCCAAACAATTCTTTTCTTTTCCTCTTTACTCCATTTTCGGTTATATATACTTATATATAAAAAAAAAACACAATTGAACAAAACTTTGACACCTCACTTTTCTTTGTTGGATTTCTAAGCTAATTACACCACAGATATCTAGAATTAGTCCCTAATCCTCCATGCAATAACCACTTCACTCTCTTCTTTCTTCTTCTTTTATCTCTCAGCCACACTAACCCCATTACCATCTTCATTTTTCCATTCTCAACTCACTAGAAATCCTCTCTAGAACTCTCAATAAATCCTCCCATTTTCCTCTCCAAATTCGTGAGTGTTAGTGTGGGAATCCAAGAATACTTCAACAAATCCATCCATTCTTGGTAAGTTACTTCTCATCAAGATGTTTAACTACATGTTTATGAATAAAATCACTTCTCTTACACTCCATTTCATGATCTATGTTCCTTAGAAACCTCATAAGCTCGAGATCTACTCAAGAAAGCTTGTTAGGGCCGAAATCTCTCTCATTCTTCATCCAAAAACCGAACCCATCAAACCAATGTGAGTTCATACCCCCTATTTTTGGTTTTTACTATGTTTTGGAGGGAGAATACAAGTTGTTTTGTGTAGATCTATGTGTATATGCATGATTATGTGTGTTTTTCATGATATATGTTGTGCTTATGTGTTATAAACTTCATAAACTCGAAAATACGCTAAAATATGATGATATTTGTAGAACATAACACTCAATACAACTTATTATGAAAAGAAAAGGTTTAAAACATTTCAAGGTTGATTTAAAACTAAAAAATCGCATAAGAGGGCCAAAAATGACAAAATAATCATAAAGTGAAGTTATTATATAACTCACAGTTTTGAAGGGACCAAAAAGGATTTATGTTGAATAAATATGGATCTTTATGGTATTTATGATTTTAAAAGGGCTAAAAGTGTAAATTTTCACAAATGGGCCTCATATTGGACTTTCACGGTTTTTGGGCTAAAATTTTAAAATTTTGGACTTTTGTGGGCTTTAGTGTCATTTTAAACAAAGTTGAGCCAAAAATGTTATTTTTCGGTTATAAGGGCTGAAAATGATAATTTTATCAAACTTGGGCTAAAAAGGATAAATCCTATGCTTTTAGGCCGAAAATGTAAAACTTTATACATTTGGGCCGAAAATGATATTTTTGACAAAAGTTGGTTAAAAATGTTATTTTATTTGAAACTAGCCTTAAATGTAAACTTTTGGTCTTAAGGGACCTAAAAACTAAATTTTACCAAAAACATGCCTAAATTGTAAATTTTTAGTCTAATGGACCAAAAATGTCAATATTAAAAAAAGTGGGCATTTTTATGTCATTTTGGAAAACGATTGAACAATAACGAACATTACAATAATAAACGAATCAAATACGTTAAACTCACTTTTATTGGGCCTGGAATATACATTACATGCTTAGTGGGCCTTAGTTGTCCTTTTGCATGCTTATTGGACCAGGAATATACATTACATGCTTAGTGGGCCTTAGTTGTCCTTTTGCATGCTTATTGGGCCTGGAATATACATTACATGCTTAATGGGCCTTAGTTGTCCTTTTGCATGCTTATTGGGTCTGGAATATACATTACATGCTTAATGGACCTTAGTTGTCCTTTTGCATGCTTATTGGGCCTGGAATATACATTACATGCTTAATGGGCCTTAGTTGTCCTTTTGCATGCTTATTGGGTTTGGAATATACATTACATGCTTAATGGGCCTTAGTTGTCCTTTTACATGCTTGTTGGGCCTCATACATTCACGCACATATTTGTTTGGCTTTGTAATCTTAAAACATACACGGAAACAATACACAATGTGCAATTCAATATTCGCGTAAATTCCGTTAAGGATCTTGTGAGACACTTCGTTTGACACCTATCGAGTGTACAACCGTAGCCTGTAGTTATAACCAGAGTCTCCTTGAGGGAGAGCGGGAGTTTGTGTATAGATCTATACGGGGGTGACACCCCACATTTGAGCTGTTCGCTACAGTTAGACTAGGGCAGTCTAGGGTGACAAACCTTACCTTAAACAAGTCGACGTCTGTAAAACGTCATTGCAGGGAGATCAGTCATTATCAAGTATGGTTATAACGACTCACATAGAGAAATTAACTCCATTATAAAATTTACGGAATACATTTACAGTTGGCAACACGAGAACATACATGCACTGGTACTCAGTCTTAGGGTATTTAGACCACAACGTTTTATGAATAGACAATATCGGATTGTCTGGGATCATTCACTTCATACATTAACACACATGCATTAATACCAGATCGGACACAAACATTTCAAACCGTGTTTCAGAAAATATCAGATTTTCTGGTGTTTACAAAGTAATACAAAACATTTTACTCAAACATGCTTATGAACTCACCAACATTATATGTGTTGACGTTTTCAAATTAACTTTTATTCTCAGGGAATCGTTAAGCAGAAAGGTCGACAGGAACATATGGAAATTGTCATATTTTGTATCATCATACATTAACTATTTGGGCATGTAATATTTAGTACAATACTTGATGTAAACAATGACGGTTGTATTTTGAATGTATGATGATGGTGTTTGTCATGTTTCATTTATATTCACTGTGATGATACTACAAGAATGAAGTCACCCAACCCCGAACGTTTCCGCCGTCTGGTTCAGGGGTGTGACACTCTCATACACACACAGACAAACACACACGCAAGAACACCCCAACTGCCACCACCATCTGCCAGCACCACCACCAGACGCCACCGATTTGTTCATACATCGGGGAAGGAGCGACAATGACTTTGTTCTGCATCATAGCTTCGGTGGAAGGAAGGGACATTGGTGATGATGAAAAAGTCGACATAGGTCTCCTATCATCATTGTTTGCCAACTATCACCGTCCGCATGCCACCACCATAGGCCACTAACCACCTCTATCTCCCCTACCCATACCTCCAAATCCCCTTCTTTAATTCGATGAAACCTCTCCTTCTCAAATCTGAAAACCCAGATCTCATTAGTTTCAGAACAAGTGGTGGCGATGAAGGGTTTCCATAAACCGATAAAACCCATAAATTAGAGCACTCGTTGTCTGATTGAAGTTAACAAAAGGGTAAAACAAGTTGCTGCGGTTCAGATTGACTGACCGCTGACAGCAACAACCCGAAGGGAATAAAGTAGCAGGAACAACAGGGAATCGGGGGTGCTTGGTTGCTGTTCCGATTAACAAAAAATATAGGAAGGAGAGGCTGATGCCTCTTGTTGTTCATCGAAAAAACACCACACCTCTAGTGTATTCTTGGCATAAAAACAGAGAAGAAATGGAGAGTGGAGGAGCGGCGATCTAGGGGTGTTTGGGTGGTGTTACTCAACAGGAGGAGGGGCTATTGCCTCCTCTTTGGCCGGAAAAGCTGCCTCCGATGGAGGCTTTCTCCATACACAATACGAGAGAGAGGCTATGTGGGCCCTTTCTTATATTTTTAGTTATTAAATAATTAAAACAAATATTAAAAATGTAAAAATAAAAATAAAAGGGTATAATAGTCATTTTAATTTTCAGAGGGACCAAAACTACATATAAACTATACCAAAATGACCATGAAACCAAAAAGAATCAAAGTTTAAACTAAATCTTGAAAAAATACATACCACATGGACAATTTTTACATTTTTATCTAAATTTTATAAAAAGTTAGCTATTTTTTTTCAAATACTTAATTTATAGGTGTTAGATCACTTAATTTCCCAAAATATAAACATATTACTAGGGGTGAGCATGGTGCGGTTCGGTGCGGTTTTTGGCCAAACCGAACCGAAAACTGCAACTTCGGTTTTTTGAAGTTTAGAAACCGCACCGTTCGGTTTTTATGCGCTTCGGTTTTTGTGTTTCGGTTTTTTCTTTGCAGTTTTTTATCAATTTTTTTTATTTGGTTTTTGTTTTGCCTTTTTACTAAAACTCAGGTAACTCAACGAGTTACTTTGACTCGGATAAGAAGTGTTAATCACTTTTTGAGAAACTTTCTATAGAGATGAGGAGCACCAAATTTTTCATCCCCAGCAATGTGCGACTCCTCAAAGATGTGTGTTAAAAGCCATAGAGTTGACTATCTTATATGAAATGTGAGAATGGTGAATGTTTTATCTCAAATGCGATGAGGGATACTCTTATAAGGCTGACAAAATTAAAGCTCAAATGATATCTTGGAGATGAACCGATATCACCACCTCTTGGTTTGAAATCAAATAACATAACCACTCATCCAACATGTTTCTAATGCTTGAATATAATACGAATTAAATATAATATTTGTTTCACAGGTACATACGACAATATCAATTAATGTATTCATAAAAAAATGATACTAAATACTCTTAATATTAAAATGTTAAAAAATATAATAAACATTATTTGTTCTTGTAAATATCACTACATGTATGCTTAAAAATATACAATCATCACCTTATAAGATAAATATTTATATTTATAGAAAATTTAATTGTCATGAGTTCTTCGTTCTTATAAATATCAACGATTAATATATATATATATATATATATATATATATATATATATATATATATATATATTATATATATTCGGTGCGGTTCGGTTTTTTGCGGTTATCGTAAGACTAGAAACCGCACCGCACCGAACATATTCGGTTTGTGCAAAACTAAAAACCGCACCGTCGGTTTTCATTTCGGTTTCGGTTTTTCGGTTTCGATTTATGCGGTTTTTTCGGTTTGCTGTTCGGTTTTTGCCAGCTATAATTTATTAACAAAGCACGAATAAACATCAAGAAAAGATAAAGCACTGCCTATCAGCGTATAGGTGTTGAGTGTTCGCGCGTGTTTTCGACTCGAGAAAGCAAAATGGCGGGAAGGTTGTAGCCTTAGGGGGATTTTAGGGTCCAATACTCCATTTCAACCACAAATGGGCGGCGGAAGTGCGTCTATGGAGACCGGAACCATCAATCTAGCCGGCGTCGCAGTCGATCTCACCGATCAGATCCATCAGCTGCCTAGCTGCATCAAGTACGACGGACCAGCCCCTGTTTCTAGCTACTTCAAACCCAAATCCACCGGTAAATACCTTTTATATCCATCCCATTCATTGATTATGTGTCGAAATTGATTCCAAAATTAGGTTTTGAATTTGTATTTTGTTTACGATTCTGAAAGAAATTGAGGTCGATGGTCTTAATGTGAAAGAGGCTTGCTTCAGGGGAAGAAAGTTGCTAGGCACAACCTTTCCTCTTCCTGATGGTTATTCAGGTACAGAATACAGATCTAAATTCTTACTTATCTTTTCTTTTTAAATGATTATATTCAGTCATGTTCTTGAAATTTAACTTTGTCTTACAATGATTTATATAAGTCGTTGAGAATCTTTTTCTGGAAATTTAAAAGCTTTTGTGTTTCTTGAAATTAGGCGTTGTCAAACTTGTTTTAACCATAGAAATATTGCAGGATTTGTGATAGGAAAAAAGAAAGCCTCAGGGAAGAGAAAAGCTTCTTCTAATGGCGATGCAGAGATGACAACTTCTTGGCAGATGAATGCAAAGTTTGAAAACATAACTTTATGGAATCACGATAATCGTCCATCAAAAGAAGATGCTTTTTTGCGTGCTTTTCATTGGCTTGATGTTGCAAAAGCAGTAAGTTTTTTCTGTTCCATATTTGGTCAAGAATCTTCTAAAAACTATATTTTATATATTATAAAAACTTAATTTTGCAATTCAATTAAAAAAAGATCAATCTTTTCAATTACGAAACTTCTTTTTTTAGGGCTCAATTGGATTAAAGTTATAATTTTTAGTCTCTCACCCAAAAAGGTTGGACATGGACTTGCTTGTGCAAAAGACACGAATGCCCTTATCCTTAGATCATGCTATGTGAGGAGACGACCAAGACGTTTATGTCTTTTGCACATACAAGAAATTAAGAGTAAGTCCATGTTGTGGATGGGAAAAAAATTACAATTTCTTGTATTGTCCTAAAATTGATGAATTTATAACAAACTAGTTATCAAATATGAATATGATGAATTTATGTTGTTGAATTTGAGTTTTAGATGTTAATTTGGAAAGTTTATTTTTACTCTTACATGATCTTTTTTTGCAGTTGCATAAACCAGTAACAAGTGAAGAAATGGAGTCAAAATCTAACCTTTGAGCTACTGCAACAGACTGAGCTAAAAGACAATCTTCTATATGTATCTTTTTTACTGAGTTCACTAGTTAATTAAAACTTTGTATTGTAGCATTGTATTTTAATTTGTTGTTACTATAAATTTGTATTTTTTTTTTAAATTATATTCTAATTAGTGCATTGTAATTTGGAAAAATTTACCTAGTATAGCAATTTGGCAACAGGTTTAAAAGATAGCAGTACAGCTGTTGCTAAGGCTGAATGAGGGGTAAATGTGTAATTGCACATATTCAGATAAAACAAAAAAGATTAAATGCAAGGAATAGTAATGTGCTTTTGTATATTTATTTAAAATCAAATGGGATCCGGTTCTTAAAGTAGTTAAGTTCAGAAGGCAGCATTGGCGATGAATCTACTTTAACAACGAATAACCTAAAAAAACAATTAACATGTTTTTATTCCTTTAATTTCAAATACAAAGTTGATATTATATTGATTCTTTTGAAATAGTTTTTGAATGTTAACATCATTCATGCTTTGACCATGAAAACCTTATCCTATTTTAATCTTTTTCATTTCTTCTATTGATATCATGATGTTTATCATATATCTTCATAGTACATTTGGTGAGTATATGACTAGAAGACACTTCTCTAAACATTTTCATTAGGGACTAAACTATGGTTTTATAATTTGATTATATTTACATTACACAAAAACTACAGTTTGTTGCGGCCCATCAAAAATTTATTAAAGGGAAAACGACTTGATAGGGTAATATACTTTTTGAAATGTACACATTTAGTCCTTATTTATTATTATTATTATTATTATTTTTTTGTAAATTAAACCCTTATACTAGATTTTTTGTAATTATGCAATCCTTTTGACAGGCTATACCCGGTATACCGGTCATATACGAATTTTCTTTTATTTTCTTGAAATGAAATAAGCAGGTGACATCTACATGTCACCTTACATGGATATTGTTAAATTACATCACATTTTGACGACAATTAGGGCTCATTTAATCAGCCATTCCTCCATTCACTCAGCCGATAATCCCTCAAACTTCTTGACTCACAATCACCATCAACAATGGCAGAAGATGCATATACAATCGTTGATGTACACTATAATGGGATGTTCACACCTACCCCATTGATGTATTTTGATGGAGTAAAAGCCTCTGTACCATACACGGTTGTGAACAAGATGAGCTTCCCTGATTTCACCCCCTTTCTTGAAAAGCTTACTAACGGAAGATGCAGATGTGTATTACTGTCCACATGAAGTGAGGTTGTCTGAGGGATTACATGCTATTCAGAATGACTGCAATTTTAACGAGTTTATTGAAGATATCAATGAAAAGAAGAGATTGGATGTGTATGTGGATCATCATCATGAACCTTTGTTTGATTGGATTCAGGAGGAAGAATTACACAACAAGTCTATTACATCAACATCCCCTAAAACCTCCAGAAGCATATCTTCAACCCCAAAACATAACCTTAACAATGACCAGCAGAATCAGTACACAAACCATAACCTTCAACTGTTTCACTTCTTCTCTAACAGATGCCACATCCTCGAAAACTTGTATAAGATAATCTACAACATCTGAAAGAGTATGTTCTACAATGGGCTTCATATTCTCAGGTTCTTCATCAATCCATTCCCAAACTTTACACTTTTTCCCTGGTTTCTTTAGTAATAAAATCAACTACATAGAAGGTAAGAAGAAGAAAATTGATGCAATTTGACAAATAAAATCAATTTAGGTATTTACCAATTAGTTAGGGAACACTCGGAATTTCTTTCCAGGGTTATCTTTGGTCTTGGAGGTACGAATTCTTGTAGGGAGTTTACAATCACAGAGGACTTCCTTATCTACTCTGTGATTGCTTGAACCTGTGGATATTCTTGAGCCACTCGACATCTTCTTTCTTCTTCTACGACAAAACCGTGATTCCTCCTGATTTTGGATGTTAACATTCGTTTATAAGGAGTGACTAAGCTAATTAATTGTTATGCAGTTGTTTTTAGTGCCACGTGTGCTTCCACATCAGCAAAACCTATAGAATCCGGTCAAAAGGACCTAATATGTACATATTAATAAAGAATAAGGGTTTAATTTACAAAAAAAAATAAGGACTAAATATATACATTTCAAAAAGTAACTTACCATTTTCCCCTTATTAAACATGAATATAAATACCAATTTACTAATATACCCTCAAACACTGCTTTTTGCAGGGAAACACTGAATCGATTTTGGACCCACACTTGCATTCTAGAGTTAGAAAACTGAAGAAAGAAAACGAACCGAGAAAGTGGTCGTCTCTCTTACTCTAACAGTGATCTTTGCTTACAATATATACGAAGCTCCATTAACGAAAAGGTCGATCTCTATCCGTCAATTTTTATCTCTTTCTTCCCCGGTTGTGTCTCTTCGTCCCTGCTGCTCCGTCGACCCGTGTCCCTTCGCAGTTCGCAACCTGCAACTGAAGGAGTGAAAGATGTAATACTTGTTCTCGGATCTCTATGACACTTTCTTTGTGGACCTCTGTCTCTCTCAAACCATGCTGTTTAGCGGTTCCAAACCCTAACATCATCCGCTTTTGTGCCATGGAGTCCCTCTATGCATATTTATCTCCCTTTCATAAAATTGAACAAGATGAGAATCTTTTGCGACTTGACCTAATTATTAGAATGGGTGGTCTCGGAATTTCAGTTGTGACATTCATCTGGTGCATTGGGTTTTAGTCTAACATTTCGGTACAGCATGTCAATTGCATGGTCGGAGTGAGAAATTTGGGTCGTAACATGTAAGCAAACTACACCCCAATCTAAAATTCTTTCTCTCCAAGTGCCGACTCATGAAACGGTTTCAATTTTTAACATAGATGTGACAAAACTTTTTAACATACGTTTTGATTTGTAATTCTTACCCATAATTAGATGTGATTACAAAAATATTTTCCTTTATTGCTTGAACTTTAATATGTTATTTTGTAATATGTGATTATAATTTATTAATTAAGCCAATGTTACATGATTTTTTTAAAGTCAATTATTTGTATGAATTTATTAAATTTCTGAGTTTTATGGATTGTTTGAACTTTGAAAGCAGTTAGGTTATGACATAACTCATATGTGATAACAAAAATCTCTTCAAGGACTCAACTTCTTTGTTATGATGCCTTTTGTGAGCATTGGGCTTATTGAGATAAAAATTGTAACTTTTTGTCTCGAAAAGATGGAACATGGTCTCGCTATTGATCTCTTTTGTATGTAAAGGATATGAATGTCTTCCTTATCTTTGTCTCCCGAACCATTTTTAGCAAGTCCCAAGAAAGGGATATGAGGCTGCTTATATTACAATGGGAGATGAGGAGAGCATTTATGTCTTTTGCACATATAAGAGCTCGAGAGCAAGTCTACGCCTTACATTTTTGGTTGAGACAAAATAATTACAATTTTTATCTTATTGAGTCAAACGCAGAACCTGTGTGTCTTGTGATGTCCAAATATTGATGAATTTATATTGAACTAGTTATTAAACATAATTGATGTTGTAATGTCATTAAATTTGATGAATTTATATTGAATTTGATATTGTTAATTATGTATATTTGTTGTATTGTTACATGATCTCTATTTGGAGGTGCATGACCTAGTGACAAGTGAAGATATGGGGTCTGTATTGCTAACATACGGGCAACTCAGCCAAGAGTCTATCTTCATTCAACAACCTTATTTATTTATTTATTTATTTTAAAATCACTAGTTAATTCAAAGTTTGTATTAATTCACTAAGGCCCTGGTAAGATATGTTATTCGTCTATTTATTTCTTGAATTATTAATTTCTTTTAAATAATTTTTTTAATTTCTTTTCTATTGGATTATTATCTTTTTACTGAATTATTATACATTATAAAATATTATTTTAAATATATAATATTTATGTATTAATAAATATTATTTAATTGGATTATGAACTTCTTTTAAATAATTTTTTTAAATTTCTTTTTATGGATTAATTCTTTTTTATTTGATTATTATATATTAATAAATATTATTTATAATATATAATATTAATCTATTAATAAATATTACTTTATTGAATTATTAATTTCTTTTAGTTATTTTTTAATTCATTTTTATTGGATTAATTCTTTTTTTTTGGACAACACCACCACCATCCTAATTTATATTAAAAAATCTCATCCATCCCACCACTATCAGACATAAACCGAGTCAAGAATCACACATTGGGTTATTAAAAAAAAAAAACTAAAATGGCTAGAAAGAATAACAACATAACATCAACTTGAAAAACAATAAACTAAAAACAACCTAATCAAAATTCTATGTGGATTATAATTGATTTATGGTTAATTACTTTGTATGACAATTTATATTTGGATTTTAAATGATTATTGTGTAATTTTGATTTTTTATTACAATTTGTATGTTTTTTTATAAATATTGAGCTACTTCATCCATCACAGTATAGAACAGAAGTATAATATGGTCATTTTTCATCATTCAGCACAGTCAGTCAGATGTACAATCAAACAACATGGTTTTTTTCCTGTCAGAAAACTTTTCCAGACAACAACTATCAAACGGGGCCTAAATCTCTTTCATTTTTTTTATTATAGCATGTTACGACAACATATTTTACTATTATTAAATGATATTCTTATTAGGGCATTGTATTTTGAAAAATCTACTTATCATAGTAATTTGGTAAGCAGTTTGAAAGGTAGCAGTGCACTTATTGTTGTTATAGGTGGGTATATATTTTCAACATACAACACCCTAATAAGATGTAATTTAACAACTGTAATAAAAAGAGTGAAAGTACAATGCTACAATAGAATATTGAAAAATACATTGCTTATTTTCTTGCATTTATCCCTTGTCAACATTGTGATTTACCTACACGCATGAGACTAGTTAGTAGGGACGCCTAAGTGTGGTGTGTATGAATTTCAAATAATAACGATAATTACCTTTATTTTACATGTAATTTGTGCAGTATAAAATATTTTACTTTGGAAAAGATTTTAGTATTTTTACACGTTTATACACTAACAAGTAAAAATCATCACAAAATGTCTACCATTGTTCACAACCTTTTCAACGTGGGCACAAAAATGTATTTTAGGTTATTTTACGACTAATTAAACACTTTGCAAACATGCATTTCACATTTTTGGAATTAAGTATATAATAAACACTAAAATACCAAATTTTCTAATACCAAAATTTCTCAGTTTACTACCTTAGGAGATATGACTGATGATGAAGGAATGGATAAGGTCCACACTCACATCCTTGAGGGTCTGCATTGGATTAGTGAGGTCTCGTTGCGAAACAAGGCTAGGGTTGCTGCCTCTTCTTCGTAGCATATTGAGTTTCAGAAGGCCTCCGAGCTTCTAGAGGATATCCGAGTGAATTACCATGCCTTGGATAGGGAAAAATAGTGCTAGCCCGGAAGAGAGAAGATCTTGCTGCTGAGAACGACCTCCTGCTTCGGGAGTTTGATTAGTATTCCCAATACCACGAGGAGCTCCTAAAGGCAAATGTGAAGCTTCAGACTATAATTAGCAAGGAAAGTGCCCACCGTGTTGCCCTAACCACGGAACTGGAAGAGGTTGCTAAGAAAAACTCTGAGTTGGGCTTGGCTTGTTTTGAGAAAGAAACTCAAATTAGTCGGCTTCGGGAAAGTCTCGCCGAGTGTCAGCTTAAGCTGAAAGATCAAACAGCCCGTTGTGAGGAAATGCAGGCCGAGTCTTCCACTTCAAAACAGGAGGCTCTCTTTCACCAACACCTGGCCGAACAGAGGTCTGAGGAGCTTCACTGGGTCCTAAGGGAGAGAATATCCTCTTCGGTCTAATATCTATTAAACTATGAGGAATTCAACACTATGAATGTCGCCCTTCAATCTGTCGCCATTGAGCTTAGCCTACACCGGGCCTTCTTGGAGATGAAAAATAAATATTCGGCAAAGATTGAAGGGAAAGAAGTTTTATACTCTTATTCGAATGTCGAGGAAGTTATACTACAACACTTTTCCAATCTTACCGATTATAACTATCCTTTTTTTAAGATTCTAGATACCGACAACAAGGATGTGGGTCTATTAAAGAAACATTTGGAGGATACCGGCTTGGCTACTGATGCAAAATGATTTACTTAGTGTAGTTGAAAAAGGAAAATCCTTTTATGCTAGTTTCGATTGTATGTTTGTATTGCTTATATATGGAATGAATCTTTTGTACCTCCTTTATGCTTGCTTGTTTTGTGTTTGTTTGTTTTTTTAAATCATAGTGCCTAAGTCTCCGTAACTCACTATACTCAGATCATGGAACTAGAATCATGATAGTACGTTTAAAGGTCAAACCATGATGTACGAGTCATGGCGACCTAACATGACCGAGCCATGGTGTTAGAACCGTGGTGGTATGTTTTCAGGGTCGAGCCATGATGTGCAAGTCATGGTGACCTAACATGACCAGACCATGGTGTTAGAGCCATGTTGATATGTTTTAAGGGTCAAACCATGATGTGCAAGTCATGGTGATAAAACATAATCGGGCCATGGTGTTAGAACCATGGTGATATGTTTTAAGGGTCGAACCATGATGTGCAAGTCATGGTGACCAAACATAACCGGGTCATGGTGTTAGAACCATGGTGGTTTGTTTTAAGGGTCGAACCATGATGTACAAGTCATGGTGACCAAACATAACCGGGCCATGGTGTTAGAACCATGGTGGTATGTTTTAAGGGTCGAACCATGATGTGTAAGTCATGGTGACCAAACATAACCAGCCCATGGTGTTAGAACCATGGTGGTATGTTTAAAGGGTCAAACAATGACATGCAAATCATGGTGACCTAATATGACCGAATCATGGTATTAAAACCATGGTGGATTAGTACCTTAAAAAGTTCGATGCGAAAATAAAAATTGTACTTCATTGAAATAAATTGGTCCAATGCAGCTATATTTCTTCGATTTTATAAGTTTTTTTTCTCATGAAAGATAATTCAAAGATAAACAAAAATAGAAAAACTCCTTCCTCCTATTTTATTAGTTGGGCTATTGCTGCTTTAGGTCCTGCCGAGGGGTGGCCCTTGGCTTAGAAATGGAAAACATGCAAATTATACATGTTCCATGTTCTAGGTAGTCTCATCCCCTACATGTTTTCCAAAACATACAACCCGTTGCGCCTGGCCTTTACCACCTTATACGGTCCCTCCCAATTGGGAATTAACTTCCCCATGGGTTCCTGCCTACTAGCTTCATTTCACTCGTTTATTGTGATACTCTTCTACTAAAATCTTGTATACAGCATGATGTATGGCGTCGTTTTCATGTCTTTCTTCAAGTACATCCAAATGCTCTCTTAAGTTGGTGGAATTTGTTTCGGGGTTCGATTGCATGGTTTGAGTGGTTTAGACAGTTACCTCGATCGGTATCACGACCTCGGTTCTGTATACCAGACTAAAGGTTGTTTCCTTTGTTGGAGTTCGTACGGTAGTTTGGTAAGACCATAATACATGTTTTAGATCATCCACCCAACTCCCTTTTGACTTGCCTAGCCTGGCTTTTATCCCCTTCACTATTGTTCGGTTCTTTACTTCTACTTGCCCGTTTGCTTGAGGGTGGGCTACTAACATGTAATTTTGCTTAATACCCTTGTCTTGACATCACTTTTTGAAAGGATTATATGCAAACTGTTCCCCATTGTCACTTATGATTGTGTGAGGCAACCCAAATCGGCATACAATTTGCCTCCACACGAATTTGACGATCTTCTTCCCTGATATGACATCGACTGGTTCTGCTTCTACCCATTTTGTGAAGTAATCTATGGCGACCATCAAGAATTTCACCCTTCCTGGGGCTTCAGGGAATGGACCGATGATATCAATCCCCCACTGTAGGAAAGGCCATGGACCGGAGATACTTATCATAGGAGCCTAAGTTAGCGTTGGTATGTTGGAATGTATTTGGCAACTTTTGTACTTCCAAACTACTTCATTTGTGTCTTTAGTCATGGTAGGCCAGAAATATCCTGTGCGCAGGATCTTCTGCATCACTGGTGGAGATCCCACGTGACACCCACATATTCCATCATGAATTTATTCAATCACCTGTCGGGCTTCTTCCATTGTCAAGCATTTCAACCATGGGGTCGAATAGCCTTTTCTATATAGGCTACCCTTATATACAGTATAGTTGGCTGCGTTAACTCGTACTTTTCGGGCTACTTTTTCGTCATCAAGCATCAATACAATTTGAGTTATTGCTTAACTTTTTCTTGGGAGGATTTCCACCAACACATTTTCCGAAAGATAGTTGAACACTACCACAACCAATTTACTCAGGGCATCTGCTTCTTTGATCCTTGATCGAGGGATCTGGATTATGTCAAAGTTTTGAAAACGTTTGGTCAACCCTCTTACTTTCTCTAGGTATTTCATAATGCGGACCTCCTTAGCCTTAAAAGCCCCATTTATTTGATTTGCCACCAGGAGAGAGTCTACAAACGCCCGTACCTTCTGTACTCCAACTTCCAAGGTAATTTGTAACCCAATGAGCAACGCCTCATATTCTGATTCATTGTTTGAGCATTTGAAGTCGAAACGTAATGTGTAGGTTAACCGGTCCTCATTTGGGCTGATGAGAATGATACCCGCTCCCGAACCATCATGGCTTGAAGCCCCATCTGTATACATTATCCAGGGAGTTTGCAGGTCATTCCTCGGCAGAGATAGACATAACCTAGTTGGGTCGGTGTTTGGTATCGCCACTACCCATGTGCTAGATTTTTCTTCATCTGGTATTTCAGCCTGAAAATCTGCTAAACTTGAGCCTCCATGCTTGCCCTTGGTCAGTACGTGATATTGTATTCCCCTAGCTCGACGGCCCACTTTATCATTCAACCCGAGCGTTCAGGGTGCATCAGAATCTTTCTGAGGGGCTGATTTGTTAGGACGGAAATGGGGTGTGCTTGGAAATATCTTTTCAGCCTCCTCGTTGTATACAGTAATGTCAACATGAGTTTTTATATAACAGAATAATTTAGTTCTGCTCCTTGTAGAACCCAACTTACGAAGTAAACATGTACCTACTTCTTCTCTCTCGGACACAAGTACTGCACTTATAGTTTCCCTACTGGTAGATAGGTATACGACCAGAGGTTCTCCGACCTTAGGGCTAGCCAGTGTAGGAAGCCTTCCCAAGTTTTCTTTCAACTTTTCCAGGGCTTTCTCCACCTCTGCTGTCCATGTGATGGTTCCCTTCCCCATGTGATTTTTGAGGGATTGGAAGAAAGGAAGTGATTGTTCTGATGACTTTGCTAGGAATTCCGTAGGGCGGCCATCTTTCCATTCAAATTCTATACCTCTTTGATAGTTCTAGGACTTGTGGTGCTTATCAACGCTTTGAATTTGTTCTGATTAGCGTCGATCCCCTGAGTAGACACGATGTGTCCCAAGAACTTTCCCTTCTGGACCCCAAAGTCACATTTTTTGGGGTTTTGTTTCATGTTGGTCTCTCTTAAGTGAACCATCGTCTCCTTAATATCCCTTGGGAACTCGTTGTCTTCCCTGCTTTTAATCACCATGTTGTCGACGTATACCCCTATATTATGACCTATTTGCCACTCGAACACCCTATCAACTAGTCTTTGGTACGTCGCCCCTACATTCCTTAACCCACAAGGCGTTTTCTTATAGCAGAATGTTCCCTTTTCCGTGTAAAAGGCCATTTTATCTTCATCTTCCTTCGTCTTCTGTACTTGGTGATATCCTTTGTTTTTATCTAGGAATGACTTCCATTTATGACATCCCAAGGATTCTATCTTTTGTTCTATTTACAGGAGCGGGTAGTTATCCTTCAGACAATCTTTTTTTAGGCTGGTGAAATCCACGCACATTCATATCGACCTGTCACTTTTTGTCACCGGGACCAGATTTGCAATCCAGACCGGGAATTGGGTTTCCCGAACTACCCCCATGTTGACTAGTTCTCTAACCTCTTGGTTCAAAACATCATCCGCTCTCTTTCCATCGTCGTCTTCTTCTACTTGATTGGTGGGAAGCTGGGATTGATGTTCAAACGATGTTCGATGATGGCCCTAGGGATCCCTGTCATGTCCTCCAGCTTCCATGCGAATACATCAGCTTACCCAGTTAGTAGTTTCATCAAACCATGTTTGAGATCATTTGGTAGCTCTGCCCCGATCCTTATCATTCGGTCCTCACTTCCAGAACTTAGGCTTACCTCTTCTTCTTCCACCGATACGCTGGCCTCCTTTTCCCTCCGGTGGGTTCTGTATTTTTGCTCTGTTCATCGGGCCTCATCAATATGTTTCTTAAAGTAATGATGCCATGCTATGAAGGGAACTTTAGTAAACCATGCAATATTGAAGGGACAGCCTGCAACTGATATAGTATTGATCGAGCGTCCATTATCTACATATATTCAATGGATGAGAGTCTTACCAACCAAACCTTTGATGATCAGTGGTTCGGTTCCTTGATGCACGAGGGGAATGGGATCATTTGGGGAAAAATCTAACCCAACCCACTTTCTCTCCTTTGCTGGTAGCTTGCTATCTCCAAACCATAACATCATCACCTTAATGGCGTACACTTCTTCCTTTTGAGCGTGTGTGGCTTTCCTGACCGGGTCCCCTTTACCTCTCTCTTTTTCCTTCTTCAACCCTTCACAATCAGCGGTTTCATGCCCTAGATTTTTGTGAAAATCGCAGTACTAATCGGGGTCTCGGATGTATTTTCTCTGGGCCTTCCTTTTGTTATCCCTTTTTACCTTTTTATGCGGTCGTACAAAAAAATATTTCGTGTCTCTAAGGGTTAGCCATATTGTGGTACCTTCCCCTATTTGACCGCGCCGTACGAGAATACCTTCTTGTCCCACCGGGATTGTCCCGATCGATCGTTCGAGCCAGTGTCACGATTCTTTCCTTACATTTTGGGGGATGGACCCTTTTCTCCATGCGTATTTTTTCCGTGCTCTCATCTTCTTGCCTAAGAAACTGATTAACTTTCCTTAGTAGCTCTTCTGCGTTATTCTAGTCTCGTCCTACTAACTTACGGAAGAGTTCTCCCTCTAATAACCCATATGTGAAAACCGCTATGATCATCATATCATCTCTAGTAGGCATTCTTCTGCTTATCTCACCGAATCGCTTAAAATAGGCTATATTCGACTCCCAATCTCTTTGTCTGCATGCAAATATGGCATGGGCTTGCTGTTGGAATCTCCTTTGTTGTATGAAGCTGTTGTAGAACTTTTGACATAGCTCCTTGAAGCTGTCAATGCTCCTCGGGGGAAGACTAGCTAGCTAATAACGGGCTGACCCGTCAAGGGTTCCTACGAATAATAAATACCACAATTTTGGGTTCATAGGAATCATCTTGATTTCCCATTAAAAATTAGACACATGATCGTCTGGATCTCTTGTGCTGTGATAGGGCTTCACTCTAGGTCCTTTCAAACCCGCTGAAATAGGTTTGTCATTTATTTTGTTGGTAAACGTAATTCTGAAGTTTAGCTTTTACAGTGCTCCGTTGTATTCTTTAACCTTTTCGCATGAATCTCTAGTCTTCCGTCTTTCTTAAAGCCAGGATTTCCTGCCTTCTTCCTCCATTTCCTTCCTAGTTTCTACACTTGAACGCCATATATGCATCGATAGTCGATCATCGTTTTCTCTTTCATGTGTTGGGTTGAACAAAGTTATCCATGTATGACTTTGTAAATGGTTTGACTTTTGTAGACCCACTTGCATGTGGTACATTAGCCTTGTGACATGATATATATATATATATATATATATATATATATATATATATATATATATATATATATATATATATAGAGAGAGAGAGAGAGATGTAAACACCTCTATATAAGGTGGGTTCATATCACTTGTAGAGGTGTGCTTGAGATATGTAGTTCATAGTTCATAGTGAGTGAGGTATTTATGGAGTTCTAGATCTAGTACCTTTTTTGTACTCATTTACTATGATCGAATACACCTTTTAGCACCCAAATCACCGTGTTCTTTGTGTGTTCTTTAATTCTGCATGCCAAACCAATGTTCATAATTCACATCAATTGGTATCAGAGCGGGTCTTCGAAGATCAACATGATTGTTTGAAGAAACGATTCTCGGTTTGGCTAAATTTGTCACAATTGGAGCATTTATGGTGAGTCTCTCTCTATAATCTCTCTAAATCTCGTTGATTCGTGCGCTGCGTTCTTGATTTTTGATCATTTTGATTCATTGGATCAAATTTGTTTCAACCCAATTGTTATGATCAAACATATTTTTTCCTTGATCTAGCCCAAACAAATCAAAATCTTGAGTTTATAACTATTCATATTTGATTCATATATTTTTTAGCCCAATTTCTTGTGATCGTTTACTGTTCATCAGATTGAATTCAAAAGCCCAATCAAAAGTTTTAATCCATTACATTCATTCAAATCCAAATGTTTCGATCTGTTTACTGTTCACTTAATCCAGTTTGAAGCCCAAAAACCATTAAAAATACGTTTGACTCTGAATCAATTCGTCATCTGCTCTCACGAACATACAGATGTTCATAAATCGATTTCCGATTCTAATGTTCAAACGTTTTGTTTTTGTTTCTTCATTACTAATATTCGATTTGTGCTTGTGATTCAAAACTTGTGAATCGATTTAATTAGATTTGTTCTATTACAAAAATCGATGATGATCAAGTTATTGCTAAGAAATTGAACATTAAATCTTTGATTGAGATGATAGAATCGATGTTGCTTCAAAATCGATTTTGGTTATTGATTAAATCTGATCAATAAATTTAAGATATTTTAAACGAGTGAAGAACACCAAGAAAAGATGAATGAAAAGTCAAAACTCGGAAAAAGTCAAACTCAGATTTTCAAGGGTGATTCTGTGAATTGATGGCTGAAATCGATAGATACAAGTTGTTTTGAGGATTTGGATGTCGAAATCAAGTTTAATTTGGTGTTTAATGTCGAAATGGCTTGAATTTGAATTCTTGGTGTCGATGACGGTTCATACAATTTTTGTTTGACTCTTAAAATCGATTTCGAAATTGGTTGGGTTTATGGTCGATATTGATGGTCGAAATCGAGTTTTCAACTGTGGTTCCATGAACGAAAGTCAATTTTGATTTTGATAATCTCGAAATGGGATATTAACATGGATGGGTTTGTTAACGAAGCCTTGGTTTCCAATAAACACTCGAATGTAAATTGAACGAGATGAACAATCGATGGTTTAGGATTGTTGGTTGTAAGTTCTTGATTTCGAAAGTCATTACAGCGAATCAACAGGCTTGGAATTGTTTGAAAGAGAATGGTTAAAAGAAAAGTCATGGGTTTTACAATTATAGTTTGGTGTTCGATGCATTTTGATTAAAAGCGAAGTGGCATATGACTTCTCGATTTGAGTTGTTGATGATTCGTTAATGACATATCGACGGGTTGTTTTGGGTATTGATTGGGAAGGTCTCAAATGACTAGTTGATGTCGATGGTACTTCGTTAATGACATATCGACGGGTTGTTTTGGGTATTGATTGGGAAGGTCTCAAATGACTAGTTGATGTCGATGGTACCTTCATTGTGGGTATCGTCTAAGGTCAATTGGATCGCATCTGTCAACGAAGATTTTGACTTTAGAATCGAAGATCATTGTGTTGATAACGAATTGGGAAGAAAATTGTTTGATATCGATGTTTGGTTGAACAAAAAGCGAAGATATAACATTGTATAGTCGATGCTCGATGGATGGTTGAAGGGCTGGATAACAAATTGGGAAGCTCGAAAATTTTGGTTGATTCGGAAGTTCGAAAGTTTTGAGTCAAATGGTAACGAATGGAGAAGACATAGAAATTTCAAAATTGGCCCTTAAACTTTCGTAGGTTTGACATCTTTTACCCATTTTCGACATTTGGGTGATTTTCGAAGGTTTGAAAGAAAAGAGGCAGAAGTTTCGAAAGTTGCACCTGCAGTTTCGAAAGTTTGGTAGTTTATACCCAACTTCGAAAATGGTGTAATAAAAGCTGAGAAATGGAATAATTTTCGAATCAGGCCCCTACAGTTAATGCGAATTGAAACTTTCTACCCAGTTTCGCAAATGGGGGAAGTTTCGCATTTTTGGCTGTTTTGGGCGCACCGGGTCGTTGCAGAATTTTGAAATTGACAATTTCTACCCATATTTGAGAAATTTTGTCAAAGGCGGTCCGTGAAAAAAGCTAAAAATTGAATGTTTTTTTTTGATTTTCTGGATTGAAGCAAAATGTTTATATCATGTGTTAAGGGGGAGTTTTGGATAAACAAAATTCCGAATTGAGCACTTTCTCTTTCCTTTTTGGTTTTATAATCAATTTTCGATTATAAAAAGGGGGAGAAAATTATATGGATATTCGAAAGTTGAATTTTTCATATTAAGCGGACTTGAAGACCGAAGTGACCTCGATTATTTGAAGTTTATGAAATGATTCGATTGGAGATTCGGAAGTGATTTCGGTTCATGATGGGTTTAGACTAATTGAAGATTATTGGGTTGTGCTTTATGCTCAATTTTAGGGTGATTATTTGGAGATTGAGAAACTCCTAATTATGCGTTGATGCTCGGTTTGTATGGTCTCACATTCTAGAACCCAAATTGAAGAATCATGGAAGAATTGAAGATTTGAAGTTCATCTCTACATGTGTCACGCTTGAGGCTCGGTTCGCGTAGTTGCTTGATTTTGGAAGATTTGAAGTGGGTCATCCATTACTAACTTTGAGGGGGAGAATGTTGGGTACAAAGTTATCTATGTATGACTTTGTAAATGGTTTGACTTTTGTAGAGCCACTTGCATGTGGTACATTAGCCTTGTGACATGAGAGATAGATAGAGAGGGGGGGGGGGAGAGAGAGAGAGAGACATGTAAACACCTCTATATAAGGTGGGTTCATACCACTTGTAGAGGTGTGCTTGAGAGATGTAGTTCATAGTGATTAGTGAGTGAGGTATTTATGGAGTTCCAGATCTAGTACCTTTTTGTACTCATTTACTATGATCGAATACACCCTTTAGCACCCAAATCACCGTGTTCTTTGTGTGATCTTTAATTCCGCATGCCAAACCAATGTTCATAATTCACATCAGTTCTTCTCCTTGTCCCTTAGTGATCTTTTCATGGATTTGAATCATTGGAACTCCTCAAAGTCCCCCATATCTTGCTCATTTTGTAGTTCTTCCTTACGACAAGGGACGCTCGTATCTCTTGCTACTATTACAATCTGAGTTGTTTCGCCTTGTGCTTCTAACGGTTGCATCCTCGTGACTGGACTTTTATTGACGTTGTTTATAGGATTTCCAGTGGTGACCATTCGTTACGGTTCCCACGGATGGCGCCATATGACGCATATTCGGATTCAGGTCCTCGATGATCTCATAACACCGGTGATGCAGAATGTATGAATCCTGAGATAACAACACATAAGTGAGTCGTTCACCAGGAATGCTCCTGGGAGAACGCTTCGATGATAAAGTCAACAAAAGAAAGATTAAATAGTATTTAGTGTAAATGTAAGTTCGAGTGCTTTTTGCATACCAGAACCGACCTATTGAGGCTCTCTTTATATCGGCTCATCTCGGGAATAGGTGATCCTAAATGTACTGTGCAAACGAGGGTCTAATCCTCAGAAATGCTCTTGTTGCCGAACGTATAAGAATGATACTATAGAGGAATCACCAGTCATGTCAGGTTGTTATTCGGATAACCATTAGTGGCCTTAAGTACTGTGTGACCTGACTTTAAAAGTCAGGATTATTAGTTGTATACCCGTTGCTTGTAGATAACGCTTGTTCTGTTAACCTTACTTCCTTTTCCTAGTTCGGTAGGCTCGGTAGGCATAACTCGGAAAATCATGTATTGTTCCTCCGAACGTGGTTCGGTGACACATGCCTCGACATATCATACCTTGGTAAATCATGCCTCGGTGCCTTGAAGGTAGTTTGGAGGTACATACCTCGATAACCAGGTATATACCTCATTAAGTATCAACTTCTTGGACTTCTACTGGCAGTGCTCAGCTTGCTCTTGTATCTTCATTTTTTGTTGGACCTCCAGTCCTAATCGTCGGTCCGTAAAATTTCCTTTCCTAGAAGATTCCTGTTTCTCCATATAACCTAAGATAAGGTCCTTACTCCGGCTTTTGCAACTAACCGAATGGTCATATTCTAATGACTTTCCTTCATGTTCTAACATATTATGACCATATTATAGCAGGTAGCATTTCTATTTGCTAGCTGCTTAGCCTTAACTAAGGCTGCATTTCTTCGGTCGATTACTTTGATTATCTCCTTCTTCGATCGTTTGAATAAATTCGGTTCATACGTTGAACAAGGTTCTTGGATCTACTAACTCGCTCAGGCGACTCTAACTTATTCGGGCTTGATGACCACTAGGGTCTAAATAAGACTTTTCTCATCATCACCGAAGCGAAGGTAATAATGAAATTTAAGGGAAAAATTGAAATGGGTAGTACTGACTATACAGGTTACTAGACTAACAATGCCTTAGTAATCTTGTGGCTCCTCCTGATTCAAGTACGAGTCCCGTGCTTCCAGTAGTACAGACCCATACTAGCTTCCACACCTACTCATACTTGCCCCAAAATTTGTCTCGCAGTTATCCAAATCACTCCACACATGAATCAATAAACGGTTTAACACATAGTATAACATATTTAAAGATTTCATTATTTTGGAAATGATTACAATCATCTTTAAAGTCTATTACACTTAATGACTCACATATTAAGCTACATACTACACTATTATCTATGTGGGATAACTACTTCATATCTTGAACTTGGATAGGAAACTTCTTACTCTTGGCTTCCCGAAGTGTCATCTGCTTCTTCCTTTACTGTCTTTAGAGTCTTTTTTAAAGCTCGTGCAACTCCTTTCTTCTTTGGGCAATCCTCCTTGAGATTCCCGACTTTCCCACACTTGAAACATGCCTTATGAGCGGATGTACATTGGTTAGCATAATGACCAGTTTTTCCACATCGATAACATGTTACTGCTTATATGCATTGTTGAAAATGCTTCCTTCCGCATTTTTCACACCATATTTCTTCGTTGCTACCTCCGATCTTCTCGCCGTTAGGGTCATATTTCGGAACTCTACTCTTTTTATTGGGTTCCGAAATTTCCTTACCCTTCTGATTCTCTCCAACTTCCTACTTGGTGGCGTTTCTCCCCTCAACTAATGAATTCCAAGGATCTGGCCACTTGTACGCCTGCTTCCAAGGTCTTTGTGTTTTTCACCAAAGGACCGAAATTCACTGGTAATCCATTAGCAAACTTTTGTATCTTCGAGAGTTCAGTAGGAACTAGATAAGGGACTAATTCCATCTTTTCGATAAAGGTTTCAGCATACTCTTTGACGCCCATCTCTCATTAATTCAAGTTCTGGAATTCATTAGCTATTTCTAGAAGGTCTCTCTCTGAGCAGTATTCTTCTTTAATATGCACAAGGAAGTTCTCCCATGACATCCTCCTTGTTTCTACTTTCACCATAGCATTAGCCAGCCACTTCCAGTAACTAAATACTTTAGTCTTTAGCTTTTTGTCCTCAAAGATTGCTTTATTTTGGTCGTTGCAATCGCAGCTCTCAAACACCATTTCCATTTCGTAGATCCAATCCATAACTGATATAGGTGTTGGTTCTCCATAAATAATTGGTGGTTGGGATTCCATGAAGTCTTCATACTTGCATTCATCTCTATCAACCTCTTTCTTGGTGTCATCCTTCCTTACTCTTGATGGTTCTACATTCCCATTGTAGCCTTCTTCCTCGGGCTGACATTTATTTAACACTGGTTCTATAACCAGTGTAGTGGGTTCATTCGTATTCTCTTAGATTAGTTGTCTAATCCTCTTAGTATATTCGACAAGCATTTCCTGAATCATAGCTTGAACTCCTGCCATTGTAACTGGTTCAACTGTTGGTACGACTGCTAGCGCATATCCATCCATATGGGGTTCAGGCTTTCGATCTCTGATATCATTTTTCAATCCACTATGCGTCCTCACCATGATACTCAGTACATTGAAGTAGGTGTTCATTGTACTTAGACGAGAATATATTATGATAAGGAAGGTTTTAATATGCTTAGATGCATAATCCTCCTTACCACTCTGAAACGTTACATGTCAGTTCTAATACAATAATGATACGTTTAGAATCCTAAACACATAGGTTTCCTCTTTCCACTTTCCAGTTCGACAATAGACCTATACTTATCCTAAGTAATAACAATCTAAGGCATACTATTCGTATTTTTTAGCATATATTTAGCATATAAGGCGTTTCTCCTAAAGTATGCTAGTGTATAACATAGCAGATAAGATGTTCAACCTATGTTATTGTTCATATACTAATCTCTTATGTAGCACTTAATATTATTTAAGCCTTATACCCTAAATATCCTAGTGCTTGTGTCTTCAGGTATACAACCTAAATTATTCTAGACACACACCTCACCATCATTGCTTAATCTCTAAGTTTAAGTCTAGAAATCCTCAAAATTCCTAGTTCGCTCAAACTAATTCTTTGATACCAATTGTGACATCCTCTAATTTTCATAATATATTAAAACTTTTCTTTACGCTTTTAAAATCATTTATTTATATTTGCGAAAATTCCCAGTGTAAAAGTCATTTTGAAATACAATTGTTTATTTCCAAAATGTTAAAACCCTAAGGATGTCATAATCAATACAGATACATAAGTTACAACGTAAAGACCAGAGGGTCCTGAATACTATTGCATGCCGACTCTTAATCACTCAGCATCCTAATCAAGTTCCAGTATCTTAAGCCTTTATACCTGTGACACATATGAACTGAGTGGGCCAGGTTGGGAAACCTAGTGAGTACATATGGATTTCAATCCCACACACCTAAACGTACTTATCCTAATCGATCCTCACATATCCTAGTTGACGATTATCAGGAAGAATTATCTTGCCTAATGAATCGTGCTGAATACGAAGACATACCATTACAGTTGCCTGATCTGGATCCACCATTTGTGGTCATCCAAGAGGATATAAAGGCATACCATTATAGTTTCTTGATTTGGACCCATCATTTCTGAGCATTCATAAGAATATAGTTTATATTATGGTATGTGTCTCATACCATCAACACCTAAAATGTCAAGGAACAAAATTCTACTCTCCGTTCACAATTCCCGAATGAGACTACCTAAGCATATCAAACTAGGCATAAGTCTTATATTATTAACGAGCATGACTACTTAAGCTTCCAATACCAATTCTGTTTAGATAACACTATCCTATCTTAGTGTACATGTTTAGCACAAACTATTTTAGGCATTATTATACTTTTATCCTTTCCTCTAATACATTTTCTATAATAGTTATATATATATATATATATATATATATATATATATATATATATATATGTTCAGTATATATGGAACCATATTTGTTTCGCATATCGTACATCCTTAGATACATTTTTAGCACATAAACCAGGAAATAAGCATATAGCTCACATATAAAATTTCTAACATATATTTAATACTTTAGTCTAATACTTGTATTAAAGTCATATTCATGAAATGGACTATGCACTCACATGATACAAGTGGGCAACTTGCGATTTCAGCAACGCTTCACTTCAACTCTTTTCCAAAAGACCTAGAAATAAATAACGCTAAGTCTTAGTCTATATCCATAATCCTGAGGACTATAACATCAATAGTCTATATTCCTCAATAATCCCAAAGTCTACCTCAAGATCGATCAAGGAATAACCAGGTAGGATCATATCAGAGGTAGGGTCCATTTGATATACAGAGTATATTGTTTTGAAATCCCACTTTAAACACCTTACTAAATCAAGCCTAGACATCACTCCCGTAAGTAGATCAATCAGTATAATGACTTCGAATCACTGACAAATCTTAGTTATAGGTTCATAATAATGAATATGGCTATAATTATAAGTTACATCGAAAGCAAAAGAGTGTAGCATAATTTACAGAGCTTTAAGAGAAAATCAGGAAATATACGGGAAAAACTCAGATCTGAGAGCTTCTATTGACTGACTATCTGACACCATAGCGCTTCGTCGAATGGGTCGGGAAACTTAAGGGAGAAAAGGGGCAAGTGGTACGAAGAATTTCTAGAGAGAGTCTGAAAGAATTGGGAGGAAAATGAATGAAAGGGTGAGATCTATATATAGTGACGAAATTGGCATGCATGCTACACGTCCGGTCAGGGCGTGTCGCTCAGAATGTCGGTTCCAATGACATGGCAAGTTTTTGGCATGACACATGGCGTAAAATGGGTGGGGCTGCATGGATTTGTCGGGCGTGCCGCGCATCTACCCTGCACCGGGGGCATTTTTGAAAAACTTTAGAAAATCATATATTCTTCATACGAGCTCTATTTTCAACATTCTTTATATCCACGCATAGATATCGACGGGATCTACAACTTTCATTTAGACTCCGTAGACTAATTCAAACTTTATGTTTCGACCCTATTTTTATACGATTAATGATTTTGCTAAAATCATAACTCTTTCGTACAGACTCCTTTCTTGGCATTCCTTTTCTCAAAATTCCTATCTTAAAGAGTACTACGATTTTCCTTTTGGTCACTTTAGCTAAATTCAACCATTATCTTCGTAGCTTTTTACGTCACACATTCCTTATGTGCGACTGATTTTTATATCTTATAAATATAATATGTAATTCATACGTAGTCGGATTATATATATATATATATATATATATATATATATATATATATATATATATATATATATATATATATGTTTTGGCGCACCTATTTTTACGATGTACAGACGATTCGACTGATTTTTCCAATCTTTCTTAATACGAAACTTATATTGTATTGTATGCAACGTGCATGACTATAGATTATTCTGATCAAGGATTTTAATTATAATAATTACTACTTATTATATCTTAATTGTCTAGCCCGAATTGGCGGGCGTTAAAACTTAAAACATTCACAAGTTCTCAGGAAGTGAAGTAGATAATTTACTAACATGGAATAGAGACAAGAAGAAAATTGTAATCTGTAAAGAATGATAAAAGTGGGGTCAGGGTAGAGTGGAAAGGCATAAAACCAAATATAGGGATACTTGACACTTGTGGGAAAGATGGGCCTAGTTAAAGTAACATGAAAGGTGGACACAGTTAAACTAGTGAAAAAGGAGGACCAAGTAAAAGTAGTGGTAAAGGTGAGCCCAGTAAAAAGAAAAATGAAGTGAAAGAAGGTGAAAGCAATAAGTGCCCTTGGAAACTTTTAGTGAGTAAATGGAAAAAAGGATGATGATTGGACAATGAAGATATATGAAATGGAGCATAGATTTCTACAAACAAGAAAAATCAAATCATGTAATTACAAGTTTCTTTCCAAAATAAATACTTTAGCAGTTCGAGTCTAACCTAGAAATACTAATCATGGCTTTAAAGGAGCAGCTAGATAGCAAAAGCAAAATTCATATGTCAAACTGAAAGTTTTTAGGGAAAAGAAAAAGCCCTGAAAACTATTAGGATTGGTTTTTGGGGTTAATATTCTATATTGAGGGACTATCTGTCGAGTTTCGAGCCTCATTATAACAAATAAAAGGGCAGCAAAAATGACAAACAATTTGATCTAACACTCAAAACATATGGATTTGAACTCAAAAAATCTATGCAACTTATAAAACTCAATAGATAGAAAAAACATATATTTAACTTCTTCGTAGGTTTTTTCGTTTGACGAGCCAGTTGATTGGACTAGAGAACACAAAGTAGAGTTCATCTTTTGTAATTGCACCCAAGACACAAAACTCTAGTAGATTTGAAACTACCACTAAGAACCAACACAAAATTGATCCAAAACGACAGATCTTATTATCGCCACGTTGTGGAATATAAGGTGACACGTCGTGGTATCTAGCCTTCAGGTTTTTCTAGGTTTTCTTAAGGGTTTTGACTTTTGGAGTAAAGAGGCTAAGTTTTTATTCATCCAAAACCTAGATTTGACCCCTTTATTTATAGGGAGATGATTTGAAACCAAATAGATAGCTACCAAATATAATAATAATTATCTGTGATATTCAAATCATTCTTGAATATTCCATATTCCTTTATTTACTATTAATTAATTAAACTGTTAATTAATTAACAAAACAAGTCCCTCAAATAAATATCTTTTCAGTTTTGCTTTATTTTTTTCTTGCGTGTAACCCAAAAGGACAATGCTATTTATAGTAATATTAACGGGCTTGTTATGACCATGGGCACTATTCTCCATCAAATCCTGCTTTCACTTAGACATTAACAATTGACCGGTCCAATACTTACTAGGAACAACAATGAGTGGCATTCTAATGCAACTATTGTACTTATCACAACAATGATATAAACAGTCCTAAGACTATTGACTTCAAATTCCTTTTGTAACATCCATAATGCATGTATTTACCCTTCACCCCCTTGGAATGGAATTATTTCGCAAATGAGATCTCTACGTACGCTGGGCGTACGTGTGCATACGCTTAGCGTACTAGGGTGGCATGGACGTGGACTTGCACCACGTATGCAGGGCGACTTGGCTTAAGTCAAAACACTAAATATTGGACCGTGAACCTTATTTAAGAAACCTTATGACATTTGGACCAAACCCTAATCAGCCTTCATTGCCTCTTTTCGTCCTTAAACCCTATTTTTGCAAGAGAGTGTGAGTTTTGAGCTTAAAGGTGATTTTGGTGGCCATTTTATTGGGTTTGCAAGAAGGAGAAGGTGGTGTTCAAGCCTTGAAGTGGGAAGAGCTTTTGGATCCTGCATCTAGAGAATCTTCGAGAGCTTTTGAAGGTAAAAAGCTTACACCTTGCTAATCCTTTGTGTTAGTTGAGTTATGGTTTTGTAGAAGTCCACTTTTGAGTCCATGAATCCTCTCTTGTGAGTTGGAGTGACTCTAGAGGTTAGGAAGGTTATATCTGAGGTCCTTTGGATTTGTTAAAGCATAAAAATGCTAACTTGATGGTTTTTATGGCACCATGCAATAGTTTAAGGTCTTAAAGGAAGCCTTAATGGCTAAAATGTAGTGTTGGCTTCCCATATGTCATGCAAAGGCAAAAAGTTGCCAACTTTATGACCTAGGACCTTAGAAATGATCTAGCTCTAGACTTGGACGAAGGATCTTAACGGATTAAGCACTCTATGGATTTGGTGCAAAAATGGTTCGTATGTTGGGCGTACTAGTCTGTACGTTGCCCGTTCTGTCCAGAAGCATAGTACGCTAAGCGTACTGACGAGGTACGTGGGGCGTACGCTTCCAGTGGGCTTTGGATTTTCGTTGGGCCTTTGAGGCATGTGGGCCCTAATTGACCTTGGGCCTAGACTTATTAGATCAGTTGGGCCCTAGAATTTCTTATTGGATCATTGGTAGCATAGTTTGGACTTGTGGGCCTTGGGGCCCATAATTTTTGTGGGGCTTGGATGTTAGGCCCATTAATGTAGAAAAACTTTTGGGCCTTATTTAAGGAGTGTGGACCTAGGATTTGGGCTTATGCCTTGAGTTGTGAGCTAATTCTAATTAGGTTAAGTTATGTATATTCAGTGTGAGATTTTCCAGATCGGCAGCGGAGTAGTATTTTCATTAGCAGACTGAGGTGAGTCTTCTCAGTATATTAATGGGTCGAAGGCACCAATGCTGACCCATTATCTAATATGTGGTTTGGTAGCTGTTATGATTTGTCTGTATGAAGACCCCGGGGGTAGCCTATGGCACTTACGTGAAGACCATGGGGGGAGCCCATGGCACCCGGATGTCAGACCCCGGGAGTAGCCCGTTGCATTCTAGGTAAAGAGGGGTAGCCCATGGCACTTGGATGTCAGACCGTGGGGGTAACCCATGGATTTCCAGGTAAAGACCATGGGAGGAGCCCATGGCACCTTTCTGTATGTTGTATGATATTATGTGTTGTATGTGTGGGATATTTTGGGAAACCCACTAAGCGTTCCCTTACAGTTTATTTGGGTGTTTCAGGTACTTCCGGTTCTAAGGGGAAGAGCCCGGCTTGATGGCACAACATTCCCTCTCCAGCATTTCTCAGCAATACCGATTTAGACACTCTGATCTTTGTATGATGTGATGTAATGGAATTTTTGGAAACCAAACATGATTGTAATTTCTATTCTTAAAAATGAAAAATTTTGTCTAGTTTTTAGGCTATTACAAGTTGGTATCAGAGCCTTGGTTTGAGGGATTCGGGCACATTCTCGGGTGTGTCTGAACTCAAACCGAGGAAATGATAAACCTTTTTCAAAAGAAACAAAAGTTAAATTTTTCTGAAAACGGTTTTCTTAAGTAAGGGGAGAGTGCAATGCACAAAATAAGTCGAGCTCAAGTAAGTGTTCCTAATGTATTAGCCATGCTAGAAATATATTCTTGAAATTGATGTTAATTTGGTTATTTGCTAATTGTATGATTACAAAGTTGTATATGTCTGGGATTGCATAGCCCTAGAATGATGAATTCTGACTTATTTCCTGTTCCTTGTTAGGTTGTGGTTTTAGGGTAGAAGCATTATTTGACAGTCTATGTGATTCTATTTGTGTATAATTTGCATGCATGAGGCAACCATCGATGATTGACTTAGGTTTCTGGGTCAGTGAGAATTGAGAAGTCCTTAAATAATCTAGGATATGAGTTTGTGCTATGTTTTTTGGGTCATGTTTATCTGTGGTTGGGTGAATTAGAGGTGTCAGGTATGGCCTTGGGGAAGGTACATGTAGGTGTGGAATGTAGTATTAGGCCCGTACAACTGAAAGCACAGGACCTGTACCCGAAACAAGGAAAGAACTGGAAGCTCTGAGGAGTCCGGTGAGGAGGAATCCCTTCGAACTTCCTTATCAATTGCTTTTTATGTTGTATGTTTTCAGTTGAGGATGGTGATGATTACGCGAGGAGGTTCAGGTTCGGGATCAGGATCAGGACCAGGATCAGGTTCAGGCTCTGGTAGAGCCAATTGATGAGAGTTTGCGTGAGATTATTGCGGTTGAGGTTACTCGTGGCATCCTTGATGCTACCCCGATGATATTTGGTACTATCAAGGAGGGGATCATGGAGATTATGGAAGAGAGGCTCAGGTCTTTTCGAGCCGAGATTGTTGTGGCTCAGATTGGGACTCGAACTCCCTCATTCCAGGAGTTTAAGGCATGTGGTGCACCTGAGTTCTTTGGGGTTAAGGACCCCATCGCTAGTCGTCGTTGGATCACTCACATGGAGAATGCTCAGCGCATGAGTTTTTGCCCGGATGTGGCAAAGGTGGGATTCGCGTCCTGTATGTTGAGGGACCGAGCACGAGACTAATGGGAGGAGGTTACCCGCAAGGTGGGTTCAACGAGTATGACTGAGATGTATTGGGAGGAGTTTGTTCAGAGATTTGATCGGGAGTTTGCACCGGCCATTGAGGTGCATCAGTTGGTGAGGGAGTCTAGGACCTTCACCAGACTACATAGTCGGTGGCGGAGATTACCACCAAGTTTAGAAAGAGGGCACTGTTGGTTCCGCAGTACACTACGGATGAGGAGATGAGGAAGACGAGATATCATGCTATGCTAAGGGATGATATTCGAGAGTTTGTGAGTTTCTTGGGGTGCAAAAGCCTGAATGACAAGGTGGAGAAGGCCCGAGAACGGGAAATTGAGTTGGAGCTCCGGAAGAAGCGGAAGTCGGAGTAGGTTCAAACAGCAGTGGGTCAGGATAAGAAGCCTAAGACCTCCGATCTTCCTAGCAGAGGCCAGCAGGGTCGGGGACGCTGTGCCAAGTGCGGCAAGCCGCACAGTGGAGCCTGTCGGGTAGCAGGCTCGGCATGTTATGCGCTTGGCTAGCTGGGCCACATGAGCATGGATTGCCCAAGAAGGGCTTGATTTGTTTTCACTGCAACCGGACCGGTCATAAAAATGCCGATTGTTCGAGGTTGTCTGGAGGAGCAGTGGCGGCGCTTGCGCCCGCCACAATGAGGATTACGGAGGGCCATCCGATCAAGGCGGAGGCTCCTACGGTGAAGAGCAGGGCATTTCAACAGACCACAGAGGAGTCCTGAGCAGCGTCGGACGTCGTGACAAGTACGTGATCTATTTCTATCTTATATATTTATTATTATGCTTTTGTGGTTATGATCTTGTATAGGGACCTTTTTGGTCAATGGATTGTCGGCTCATGTTCTTTTTGATTCGGGGGCTACCCGATCATTTGTGTCTCTTGCGCTCGGCAAGAAGTTTCAAGATGCTCTGGGGACTTTGGATTCCCCTCTTGACATGGAGATTGCAGATGACCGCACCGTGAGCGTTGCGAGGGTATTTCGGAGGAGCATTCTGAACATGTTCAGCGAGAGGTTTCCTATCGATTTGGTGGTGATTCCTTTGAGGGGATTGAAAGTAATCATCGGGATGGACTAGTTGGGGCATAATGGGGCCGTAATCGAGTGTGAGCGGCATCTGGTGAGAGTTCGAACCCCAAGTGGGGGAGAATTGGTTATTCATGGTGAGAGAACCTCACATGGGCCAACTCTCTGTTCGGCAGCGAGGGCTATGAGACTTCTTCAGTACGGTTGTTCTAGGTTTCTGGCTTATGTCTCAGATTCAAGGTTAGAGACCATGACAAAGTTGAGCAGGGTACCTATTATGGGGGAATTTCCTGATGTTTTTCCAGAGGAGTTGCCTGGGGTGCCTCCTGAGAGGCAGGTTGAGTTTCAGATTGATTTGATGTCTGGTGCGGCTCTGATAGCCAAGGCGTCGTATTGTCTAGCTCCGCCTGAGATGCAGGAGTTTTCTACGTAGCCGCAGGAGCTGCTGGACAGAGGATTTATTCGTCCGAGCAGTTCCCCATGGGGAGAAGTGATCCTATTAGTGAAGAAGAATGATGGGTAACACAGGATGTGTATTGATTATCGGGAGCTGAACAAGCTGACGGTGAAGAACTGTTACCCGCTTCCGAGGATTGACGATTTATTTGATCAGTTGCAGGGTGCCTCTTGGTTTTCCAAGATCTATCTTCGGTCAGGGTATCATCAGATGAGGATATTCAGAAGACGGCTGTGACATCCCCAATTTCACGGTCATTTTAAAAATTTAATTTATGCTTATTTAAAAATCAGAGTATCCATTTTAAAGAAATACGTTGCGTAATTTGTTCCCAGAAAACATGATACATATATTATCAAAGCATTTCCGAAGAAATGTATTTTGTTTATATTAAAACCTTTAGATGTCATTGTCAATACAGAAACATAAGTATAAACAGACCTTACATTCATTTACACTAATGATTTACATCTCCATTAATCTCTCAGTGTAATGTGTCTTCGTATCGATACCTGTGATAAAAATAAATTGAGTGGGTCAGGTTGGGAAACCTGGTGAGTACATAGGGTTTTCAACCCACAATAATATAATTATTATGTTTAATCATCAAACAATTAACCCAACTTCCCATCCCTATTATCTTCTTTAGTCTTAAGGATCTACCCTAAGAATCATCTATCCTTCATTCATTCATTCCTAAGGATTATCCTAAGGAATAGGCACGAAGTCCATCGCTGCCAGGGTTTACCTAACATGCACTAAGTCCATAGTTGTCGATATTATTTATTAGACACTAAGTCCATAGCTGCCAATGTTCATCTATAGGGCACTAAATCCATAGCTGCCAACGTTCATCTATATGGCACTAAATACATAGCTTCCAACGTTCATTTGTGAGGCACTAATTTCATAGCTTCCAGTGTTTTTAGAGTACATCTGGTGAACACATAGTTCAAAAACACCTATAGGTTGCAAGCCTGCTAGCGTTCCACTGGACAATCTAGAATAGTCTGTGGTCGTCATCTATACTCTGCTAGATGACTGGATCATCTCTTGGGTCAAGGATTCTCATCATCTTTCACCTCTCATCATCTATATCATCTTTCATCTCTCATCATTCATCTCATCTTTCATCTACCCATCTTTACCCATCATAATTATAGGTATAAAATACGTATACAGTTTAAATCGAATGAAACATGTATATTTCGTTCATCCAACATAGATACCAAGAACATAGATAATACTTCATATCTATGTGTAAGATGAAAGTAACTATGCTCTCACTTGTTAAAGTGATGACTCCAAACTCGAACAACGCTTCGCTTCTAACAATTTTATTTTCCTTCGACGAAACCTAGTATCATTATCACTAGATTTTAGTCTAATATTTATTGCGTCTAATTATTAACTCAAGGTCTACGAGCTATATTGTTTTATAAGTGTTCAACAATACTCTTCAACTACTATGTACAGACAGGGGCCAGACATGAAACACCGGAGGGCAGGACCATTTTGGCATTTAAGCTGTTCTGAAAGCCAACAACCCTATGCGTCTCTTCACACTAGATTCCCCGTACCGTGAGCAGTTAAAAGGTATTATAATAACACGTTATATTTTATAATATTTAGAACATATATAATTTTATAGGTTCATAATAACGATAATGAACTTAAACATAAGCTATACTTAAAGTAGGGTTAGCATAACTCACTTACAAGGGGGTTTAGCTAGGATTCGGGCTCTATCGGGGCAGAACTTCTGAGCCGAAAGCTCTTCTTCTTAGAGCCTTCTAGCGCTACGGGACTTGCTTCCAACACCTAGGAGGTGATAGGGAAAGGCTTAGAGGGTTTGGGAGTGTTTGGGAGAGAATGGGGTAGAAGGTGTGAAGAAATGAAGTGATTTATGCCTCTAGTTATAGCTAGTCTGAAGGCCGCATGATGCGCGTAATCATGCCATGTGTCACCATCTGGTGGCAAGGTGTGGGGAGGAAGCAGTGGCTCAGATCGCGCCACGTGTCACTCGCTGGTTACCCCAAAAACTAATTATCTTCTAAAATCCATAACTTTCGCATACGAGCACCATTTTTGATGTTCTTTATATCCACACGTAGGTATCGACGGGATCTACAACTTTCGTTTAGACTCCGTCGGCTAATTTTGATTTATTTTTAAAGCTATATTTTAACAGGCTTAGACAGTTAAATTTCGTTAAAATTTCATAACTTTGTCATCTGACGTCCGTTTTCGACTGTCTTTATATCGTTGAGCTCCTATTATTGAGATATTCAATTCTCATTTAGGTTGTATCGGCTAAAAATCGACTGATCTAAAATTTGATTTCTGGGCTGTGTATTGCTATGCTAAATCTTAGAAAAATCATAACTTCCTCAAACGAAGTCAGATTTGGACGTTCTTTTTATGTACGTTCTCGGTTTAACGTATACTATGATTTTTGTTTAGATGTCTAAGAATAAAAAGTAGTTTATCAAAAATTCACTTTTTACGATACGCAACGCCGTGCCGGTTTAGCCGTGAAACTTCAACGGGTCATAACTGCTTCGTTATAAGTCGGATTTCAGTGTTCTTTATATGTATGTAATCCTTGTGACATATACTATACTTTGATTAAGATTATTTATTCTAAATAATATGCTATCAAAAGGTCATTGTTAACACTTATTATCTCTAAATTGACTAGCCCAAATCTGCGGATGTTACAATGGCCTTCAGAACTCGTTATGATCATTACGAGTTCATGGTGATGTCATTCGGGCTCACCAATGCTCAAGCAACGTTCATGGCTCTCATGAACCGGGTGTGCAGACCGATGTTGGATCGATTCGTGATTGTTTTTATTGATGACATCCTGGTCTACTCCAAGACCAAGGAGCAGCATGAGCAGCATTTGCGGGAGGTATTAGAGACCTTGAGGAGGGAGAGGTTATTTGCCAAATTCTCCAAATGCGAGTTTTGGTTGCGTGAGGTGCAGTTTTGGGGGCACATCATCGACCAGGGAGGTATTTTGGTGGACCCGGCCAAAATCGATGTTGTGATGCGTTGGGAAGTACCAAAGAACGCATCAGAGATTCGTAGTTTCTTGGGCATTGCAGGGTATTATCGGAGGTTTATCCAGGATTTCTCAAAAATTTCGGTGCCTTTGACGCATCTGAACATGAGGAATGTGACCTTTCGGTGGGGTCCAGATCAACAGTTGGCCTTTGAGACTTTGAGACAGAGATTGTGCGAGGCCTCGATTCTTGCGTTGACTGAGGGGTTGGATGATTTTGTGGTATATTGCAACACTTTGATTTCGGGTTTGGGTATTGTCCTCATGCATAGGGGACATGTGATTGCATACGCCTCAAGGAAGCTGAAGCCTCATGAGGCGAATTACCCCACTCATGATTTCGAAATGGGGGCGATGGTGTTTGCCCTCAAGATTTGAAGGCATTACTTATACGGGGTTTGATGAACTATTTACACTGATCATAAGAGTTTGAAGTATTTGATGGATCAGCCGAACTTGAATATGCGGCAGAGGAGGTGGTTAGACATACAGAAAGATTATGACTGCGAGATTTTGTATCATCCCGGGAAGACCAATGTGGTGCCCAATGCTTTAAGCCGTAAGGCGGCGAGTGCCCTGATCTGAGATGTTTGCTTGAGGATGACGGTTACCTCACCATTGATGGATATGATCAAGGGCTCACAGTTTGAGGGATTGAAAAAGGAGAATTGGACGACTGAGCGGATTAGGGGGCAAATCCCTTTGTTTGTCAGAGACAGTCGGGGATTATTGACTTAGTGTGGTAGGGTTTGGGTTCTGACATTTGGAGGAGTGAGGCAAAAGATTTTGGAGGAGGCCTATAAGTCCAAGTTTTCTATCCATCCGGGGGCCACGAAGATGTATCGAGACCTGAGGTTGAGCTATTGGTGGCCTTGCATGAAGCAGGAAGTTGGTTGGTTTGTTGAGCGGTGTTTGACCTGCAGAAAGGTCAAAGCCGAGCATTAGAGGCCTCACGAAAAGGTCCAACTGTTACCCATACCCATGTGGAAATGGGAGGTGATCACCATAGATCTTATCACGAAGTTACCCAGGATGGAACGGGGTGTTGATTTTATTTGGGTTAATGTCAACAGGATGACCAAGAGTGCTCATTTTATTCCGATTGCTGTGAGTCTATCCGTCAAGAAATTAGCAGATATTTATGTTCGGGAGGTGGTAGTCAGGCATGGAGTGTCGGTGTTTGTGGTCTCGGACCGTGATGTTAGGTTCACCTCCAGGTTCTGGAGGAAGTTTCATGAGGAGTTAGGAACTTAACTATATTTCAGTACAACTTATCCCCCCAAGACCGATGGACAGAGCGAGCGGACGATCCAGACGCTCGAGGATATGCTCCGGGCATGTGTTCTAGACTTCGTAGGGAGTTGGGATACTTACCTCCCACTAGCATAGTTTTCCTACAACAACGGTTATCATGTTAGTATTGACTGACCCCCATTTGAGATGTTGTATGGAAGGAGATGTAGGACTTCGGTTTGTTGGGGGGAGGTTGGCCATCGTGTCATGGGAAGCACCGAAGTGGTGCTTAAGACCACTGAGTTGACTCATTAGGTGTGTGATAGGCTGTGAGTCACGCAGAGTCATCAGAAAAGCTATGCTGACCGACACCGATCGGATCTCAAGTTTGAGGTGGGAGATTTCGTACTGCTGAAGGTGTCGCCCTAGAAGGGTGTCATCCGTTTTCGTAAGAGGGGCACGTTGGGACCCCGATTCATTCGTCCATTCAGGATTTCTTCCCGTGTGGGCATGGTTGCTTATTGGTTGGATCTCCATGATGAGCTCAATCAGATCCATAACACCTTCCATGTGTCTCAGTTGCAGAAGTGTGTATCAGATGAGGCTGCAGTTATTTCGTTGGATGACATTTAAGTGGACGAGAGCTTGAACTGTGTTGAGAAACCTATTGCAATTTTGGATAGGAAAACCACAACTCTTCGTAACAAGGTGGTAAAGCTAGTGAAGGTGCAATGGCAGCACCGGAGGGGCTCCGAGTGGACCTGGGAGCCGAAGGAAGAAACGCGGG
The DNA here is from genome assembly GCF_052849685.1 of Lactuca virosa. Classification (NCBI taxonomy): domain Eukaryota; kingdom Viridiplantae; phylum Streptophyta; class Magnoliopsida; order Asterales; family Asteraceae; genus Lactuca; species Lactuca virosa. Next base: position 119,900,787 of record NC_136430.1, on the reverse strand, counting down.
AGCATTATTCTGGTTTATCTGAGGTAGCAGACATCGGGGACGAATACTAATTCAAGTGGGGCAGATTTGTAACATCCAGAATGTAGGTATTTACCCTTCACCCCCTTGGAATGGAATTATTTCGCAAATGAGATCCCTACGTATGTTGGGCGTACATGTGCGTACGCTTAGCGTACTAGGGTAGCATGGAGGCGGACTTGCACCACATACACATGGCATAAGTGGCTTAAGTCAAAACCCTAATTGTTGGACCATGAACCTTATTTAAGCAACCTTATGACATTTATATGAAACCCTAATCAGCCTCCATTGCCTCTTTTCTTCCTTAAACCCTATTTTTGCAAGAGAGTGTGAGTTTTAAGCTTAAAGGTGATTTTGGTGGCCATTTTAGTGGGTTTTCAAGAAGGAGAAGGTGGTGTTCAAGCCTTGAAGTGGGAAGAGCTTTTGGATTATGCATCTAGAGCATCTTGGAGAACTTTTGAAGGAAAAAAGCTTACACATTGCGAATCCTTTTTGTTAGTTGAGTTAGGGTTTTGTAGAACTCCACTTTTGAGTCCATGAATCCTCTCTTGTGAGTTAGAGTGACTCCAGAGGTTAGGAAGGTTAGATCTGAGGTCCTTTGGCTTTGTTAAAGCATAAAAATTCTAACTTGATGGTTGCTATGGCACCATGCAAGAGTTTAAGGTCTTAAAGGAAGTCTTAATGGCTAAAATGTAGTGTTGGGTTCCCATATGGCATGCAAGGGCATAAAGTTGCCAACTTTATGTCCTAGGACCTTAGAAATGATCTAGATGTGGACTTGGACGAAGAATCTTAACAGATTAAGCACTTTATGGCTTTGGTGCAAAAATGGTTTGTACGCTGGGTGTACTAATCTGTATGTTGCACATTCTGCTCAGAAGCGTAGTACGCTAAGCATAGTGATGAGGTACGCTGGGCATACGCTTCCAGCGGGCTTTGGATTTTCGTTGGGCCTTTGAGGCATGTGGGCCCTAATTTACCTTGGGCTTGGACTTATTACATCAGTTGGGCCCTGGAATTTATTATTGGATCCTTAGTAGCATAGTTGGGACTTTTGGGCCTTGGGGCCCATAATTGTTGTGGGCCTTGGATGTTAGGCCCATTAATGTAGAATGACTTTTGGGCCTTCTTTAAGGAGTTTGGACCTAGGATTTGGGCTTATGCCTTGAGTTGTGAGCTAATTCTAATTAGGTTAAGTTGTGTATATTCAGTGTGAGATTTTCCGGATTGGTAGCGGAGTAGTATTTTCATTAGCAGACTGAGGTGAGTCTTCTCACTATATTAATGGGTCGAAGGCACCAATGCCGACCCATTATCTGTTATGTTGTTTGGTAGTTGATATGATTTGTTTGTATGAAGACCCCGTGGGTAGCCTATGACACTTGCGTGAAGACCAAGGGGGGAGCCTATGGCACCTGGATGTCAGACCATGGGGGTAGCCCGTGACATTCTAGGTAAAGACCATGGGGGTAGCCCATGGAACTTCGATGTCAGACCATGGGGGTAACCCATGGATTTCCAGGCAAAGACCATGGGAGGAGCCCATGTCACCTTTCTGTATGTTGTATGATATTATCTGTTGTATGTTTAGGATATTTTGGGAAATTCACTAAGCGTTCGCTTATAGTTTATTTGGGTGTTTCAGGTAGTTCCGGTTCTAAGGGGAAGGGCCCGGCTTGACGGCGCATCATTCACTCTCCAGCATTTCTCTGCAATACTGATTTATACTCTCTGATCTTTGTATGATGTGATGTAATGGAATTTTTGGAAACCAAACATGATTGTAATTTCTATTTTAAAAAATGAAAATTTTTATCTGGTTTTTGGGCTGTTACACCTTTGATCATCATGATATATGTATGAATTCGAGACATGGATAATGGTCAATATTAAAATTCAAGATTATGTTTCCCGACATAGATTTGTGATGACTGCTTCTAACTACTAAATCGAACACATCAATTTCAGACCGAGTACTTTAGATGTCAACACCAAATCTTCGAGGGGCCTAGAGATATCTACTGCTCCATTTCTGGTAGAAGGATCAAACAAACTTTGATTACATAGGCTAGTACTATTCCTCATGCAATATCTAGTCAAACCCTATATAGTTTCTAGTTACAGACAATGTTGGGGAAAAACCAAGATACAATAGATTGTAGGACAAAACCACATGCATCTCCATTTGAAGAATAAGAAATATAGTCATCTTAATTTGCTCATGACATAATCCATGAAGTAATCTTTAAGCGTGGTTATTCCAATACTTAAAATCTCCATTTTCAAGTACTCATCAGTATTGGTCACAAGCCTTAGCTATGTTCATCTCTATGAACAATCTACCAATACTATGACAATCTTAATTCACTACTATCTCCCAAGAGTAGGACTGATTTTGGAAGTTTGAAGAATATATTATTCTGGAAGAGGTTCTAAACATGCAAAAGTGGAACACAGTAATATCCTAAATGAAATGATCAATCTTAATCAAACTTAAGTTCTCCACTTAATAATTCATACCATCACATTAAAACCCTAGCTACCAAAATCGCACAAGACAATCCATTTTTAGCTTCTCCATTACATCATGACCGCAATTCATGTATTTGTGTCTAATTTTCCTAAAAACCTCCCCAATCCTAAATACTCACAATCCACATAAACACTTCCCCACTTCTTTTGAATAACATTCATTTTATGCATCCCTCCGAATATATTCTCAGAAATCTTTCTTAACCTCAAGGTAGTTTTTGGTTAAGCCCCAAGCATACATATGGAGAAATAACCTAGAAAGAAAAAAAATTACAATAAATAATAACTTGGCAAATTTCCTTATTCTCGAGTCTTCGATTTTTGGATTTCTTGAACTTTTCTTCATAATATTTTTTGATCTTCATAGCTTTGTAGACTCTTATTCACTCAAACTTTTGCAACTATTTATTTTTTTTCTTTTCTTTTCTCACTATTTTCTCTCAAAACTAAAAATCCTAAAAAAATAAAAATCATATGTTTAAGCAAGGGAACTTAACTTCAACCCTTATTGGTTAGAGGTATTATTCTAAAGTTCAATGACTTCATAAGATCTCCTGGATACATTTCTGGTACACGATGCTAAACATATTATGTCTCTAAAACTAAACAATGTCGTGTTTTTGTCCCATGATTTTACTAGGACAGGGAAACCACAAATACACTAGAACATATATTGGCTCAAATAAACATCGAAATTCACATCGGATCGTCCCACACAATACTAGCAACCTTGGTCTCAACACAACAATACAACAAATTTTTAACTAGATTCAATTTTAGACCGTTATTTCAAGTCTTTCTAAAATAATTTTTTTAAATCCTAGTCAGATTTTTTTTCTAATTTTTAATTTTTAATTTTTATCATCGGCGAGCTTGCATTCCTAAATTCAACCCCCTACCCCACACTTAATTGATGCAATATCCCATTGCATACTTAAACAATTAAAGAACATAAAAGTAAAGAGAGAAATTGGAACATACTCCACTGGGATAGTAGTGGTGAGATCGAATTTCGAAAGTGTGAGGAAAAGCTTAAACATCTTGATAATATCGAGAAACTGGATCCTCAACAGCTCATGAATGTGTCGAATACATGAAACCAAGAACCATGCCTTCGAAAATGTGGTGCAACAAAACTTCAAAATATACATTGTAGCCCAACCACGACGTAGGAAAGCAAACACCACGTCCTGGAGTCGAGTTTGGCAGACTGTCCTTATAGTGAAAAATAGTAACGCCACGTCGTGGCCTTGGGACGCCATGTCATGGGAACTGGACGTTCAGCAAAACAGTTTCTGTCTAAGTGTACTTCTGGGAATGTTTTTCAATTACTTCACTCATGCGATTTTCAATTCGTAAGCTTCTTAATCTCCAACACTCTCATAAAACTCTCGACACATAACCCACAATTACGCAAAGTTGTGGCTCTCGATTATATGCTTTAACTCTCACGACATTTTTTTTTCTTTTAAAAACTCACCCTCTATCCTGCACAACCAAAAATAAAACAAACTTCCTACATAAAATCATAAAAACATTACGATCATTCGGTTAAATTCCTAAATAAAATAAAACACACCAAACCAAACAAATAAAAAGTCTTAAAACAAATTAAACAAACCAAACAAAAACATAAAAATAGAAAGGATAAAATCACTCATCATCTTCCTCTCTAGCTGCACTAGTTCCGACTCCATCTTGCCCGGCCGCCCACAACTCTTGCCAAGTCGGAATATAAGGCATTTGTTGTGGTAATTGAGGTAAGAGCTTAATATTAAAATGAGAGTATATCCCATCTATAGATTTTCCAATGTAACTCACACCCCCACGAACGTTGTCGAAATAATTTCCAGCCCAAATTTGAAACAGGTCATCTGTAATTCCTCCTATAGGTACATCGCGTGGTGGTTGTTGGGCTTGCTCCTCTCGTCGACGAACATTATGCCGCCCCCTTTTCCTTAGCTCCTCCACTTGATCAACGAGCATAATTGGGTCATCCAGTGAAATAACATGAACACCACTCACCATCTCCACCACTTGCATGTTATCCAAGAAACTAATGGTGAGATTTTTCAACCGAACACATGTCAATGATGTAACCATAATCGGGGTTAACTCGCCATAAGATTTTGCTAAACATGTAAAAAAGTTCCCCCAGTTTATTGGACTTCCCGGACGCGAAATCACCGCATTTTCTCCAAGAAAGCAGGCCAACATATAAGGCAAGTCACAAAAAATGCACGGTGTAACAATACTCTACAAATATAAAAGGTTTGTTCTTGGAACTTTATCTCCATGTTGCTTATGATTGATTGTAAAAGTGCGGAGTCGGTGAATGAAATGGTGGATTGGAGATTGAATGTAACTTTCTTGAGTAGATTTTTTCTCATAAGTCCAATTGGCAATTTGTTGCCAAAATGCTATATCTTGCCCATAGGATTGAAAACCTATCCTAGTGACTTGATAGAATGATGCAAACTGTGGCGGCATAAATTCATCTTGACTAAACAAGCCCATCCGCCATGCAAATTCTGCAAGGCTATATTCTCGATAATACCCTCCAAGCCTAAATGTGATAACTATTGGGTACATCAAATCCATAGTATTCACCAGGAAGTGAACTGTAGCGAAAAATCTAACCGAAAGTTCCTTATAAACCGCTTCTTGAAGTCCAAAAATGTTCCTCCACCCGTTACAAACGAACGAAATTCCATCATCTTCATACATTTTATCCAAATATGGGTTCACTTGATCCATTATTTTCTTGATGTGTCAACCAAACCCAATCAATGGTAGGAGCAATTGCGAAGTTTCTTGTATGTAACCACTCCAAACGGTTGTTAAATCTTTCCAAAATCTCTTGTGGCGTATCTTGTGGGAACTGGTAAAGCATATGCAAATTGGAGACATCAACATGAGCTTCTCTATACCCTATTGGTGCCATTTCCTGCAGATTAAGACAAACAAAACCAACCCAAAACAGATCCCAAAATATCAGCTTAAACATAAAATCACATAACCTGTATACCCAGTAGCCACATTGTGGCCTTGAAAGGCCACGTCGTGGCTTTCGTGCGACAACAGGGGCTTCATCAGAACTGAAATAAGGCATCAATTTGTCCAACGATGTCAAGGGTTTTCGTCCTAGGGCTATTCTAAACTCAAAAATTGGACATGCATTCAACAATTCCAAGTTAAAAACAAGAATTTCGAAATCCTAATCCTAAAATTCTTCATGTTCTTCAGATCAAAGATTCAAGCAAAATTAAGAAGAAAGGAACCAACAATTCATACCTTTTGATAGATTAGACTTGAAATATAGAGAAATTTTTGAAGAAAAGAACCGAAAGTTCGAGTGTGGGGCTGGGAGTTATGCGCAGTCGTGTGTTTCTCCAAAAGTAGGGTTTAGTTTTTCTATTTTAAGTGGGACAAACCAGAATTGGTCCCCTATTCATGCCACGTCGTGGGCTTTTTGGACGGAATAATCATTGGGATTTTTCAAATCACCACGTCGTGGTTAATATCACCATGCCGAGGGGTCTTAGTTTTCGCAAAAACTCAAATTTTTATCCAAATTAAAATTCATTTTAATACCGCAACTCATTATTATAAACCCACACTTATGAAACAGGAAAGAAAGGTGATAAGATCAAATACCCTAACAGTAGTTAAAACGTAAAACAAAACACAAAGAAATGAAAAGAAAATGCAAACCAAAACGATCGTTGTAAGTCCCCAAAATGCTTGTGTATCAATCAGATCCGTTTGATGGTGCGGAATCCCAATCAAACGGATGATGTCAGATCAAATAGAAGAGAAGGAGAAGAAGATGATGATGAATCTTGTATGTATTGATATGAATGAAGATCCGGATACAAGATTCACACACACTAACACACACTCTCTTTTGTCTCTCTCTAGAACACCTTCAAATACACGCACATAAGCTCCTCTTGGCCGTACACTCTCTTCTGTTCATCAATCAGTTCCTCACACCCCTCACCCCTATATATATACATGAGAAACATGGGCCGTAAATGGGTTTACGGTCGGGCCGGAAACAAGGTTTACGGCCGTAAACCTGTTTACGGCCGTAAACACCTCCCTGGCCGTAAACCTGACCGTAAACTCATAAAATATTACAGAAAATTACAATTAACTAGAAAAGCAAAGTATAAACCAATATTTTGACCCAACAATCTCCCCCTTGGTTTATAGCTTTCTTTTCTTAATTGACCCAACAAGCTCCCCCTAAAAAGTAGCTGGCTTTTCTTGTCAATCTTCATCGAGAGCTTGGCTTCAGCATTAATCTTCAAATTCTTCACAACTTCAAGATGAACTTGATGAATCTTCAATGAATGACTTCAGCTTGAGCAGTTGGGCTTTTCTTCAGAATTTGACATTGAACGCACATTGGGTGAGGAGGCTTTTTGTACTGATTCTTGAAAGATAATGCTTTCAGTTTGAGAATCTTCAGAGAGAACAAATCTTCTGGATCACTTCAGCAGGTTCAAGATAGCAGCAGATTGATTGAGGAGGCTTCAATGCAATCCGTCACATAGTTTTCAAGTCAGCTTCACCTTGCTTCTGGGGTTGAAAGATTGAATGTCGAAAGAATAATCTTCATTTCTTGCTTCTTCGAATGAGAATTCTTTGATGATCACGGATGAATCCTTGACTCAAAAATCTTCGACATAAACTTCCATGAGTTTCATCTTCACCTGAATTCACTATTCAAGACAAAACAAAACTAAAAGAAAAATTTAGCACACAATATTTTTTTGGATTTTTCATATTTTCTAAAAAAGAAATAAAACAGAAATAACACTATTTTTGGATTTTGGATTTTCTAATTTTTGTTTGGTTTTTAAAATTTTTAATTCTCCCCTAATATTTAAATTAGAAGAAACTATGAACAAATTTAACAAAAATAAAAATGATATCTAACTTTAAGAGTGATTTGGGATCAAAGTTTTTAGACAACCTTTATCTGTTTATCAGTACCTCTCCCTTCATGAATAGATTTGGTCAATTGCCGATATTGTGGTCCACTTAAACACGAGAGATTGTGAGAAACTTAGGACATACTATAAGTGACAAGACAATGTGATCCTAAGTTCCTAGATAATATTCCTTAAGGACCATTCAGCTGACGACGACCAAAGAGATTGTTGTCCACCTAAATTGAGCAGCGAGATCTACAGACAACCTAGTGATTGTTCAATTTTAAATGTACTAGAACATGTTTCCCGCTTCCTGACATACCCCAATAATCAGGAACTTCCAAAGTACTCCTTACTTTAGGTGCGCAGACAATTATTATGAGAGAAGTCAGATTTAGAGTGCATATGCTATACACCCAGGTCGGATCTCTTCCAATCTCGCAGAGGGTGAAACATATGACTGACCAGATTTAGAGGGATTGAGAAGTAGAATGGTGCATATGCTGTGTACCAGGTCGGATGTATTTCAATCACGAAAAGGAGACAACATATGACTAACAGACAGGAAGAATTGCATAGATAGAAGATGCAGAGAAATAGAATTGCATATGTTGCAGTCCAGGTCGGATGTATTTCAATCACGTAGAGGAGGCAACATATGACTAACAGAAAGAAAGCAAGAAAATAATTTCCTACATACCTACTTTATCTGAATTCCCCAGTTGCCCCATCAATACCGGAATTAAGGACAAAGTCCGTACATCGAGGAAGAGTTAAACCACGGTTCTAGATACAGATTATTTTAGTGTGACCGATGGATTATCATGTATATCTCCCTGCTCAACCTATCTGGGTGTCGTATTGTCAGGCTAAATGGATCTATCTAGGTCAAGATTTTTCAAGTCTCTAGATTCCTTAAGTTCATTAATGCCTAGTCAAGTCCATTTTAATCTCTCGTGCCTACCAGCGCATCGAACACAGAGCCTAGACAATTCAGATTCAGTCCCTTACACAGATTCAGATTGCCTGTTATCACATGATTATATCACTTCCCAAAACATCTCCCTCAAGCACATTTCATAACCAACATATTTTTGGATTTTCTGATTTTCTAATGTTTTTGGATTTTTGAAATTTTCTAATTTTTGTTTAGTTTTTATTTCTCCCCCTAAATTTGTGCATATGAGAGAAACAAAAGTAAATGCACAAATTTAAACTATCCTAAAACAAAAATTAGTCTTTAAAGCGAATCAACTTAAGAAAAACTCAGGAGTATAGAGAAGAAAACTCAAACCGTAAGTCACCGATTGAATTTTCATTCAGAAGGTCTGAGAACAGCATGCGTAATCTCAGAACAGATCCAAAAATTCTTCACATCGTTAAGCACTAACCCCATGAGTGATCCCTTCCTTTCTTCCCTTCCCGCAAAGGACACATACTCCCAAACAAAGTTATGAATGTTGTACAGTTGAGAGATGTCCCCTATCATGTGCCTGGAACAGCCACTACCAACAAACCGAAGTCTGATGATATGCCTCCATAGCTGCTCCGACACAGAGCGGGATTAGTTGGTCTTTGGAACCTAGTCCATTTTGAAACTGGGTTGACTTTTTTCATCCTTGCACAATACTCTCTCCCATGACATATCCTGTTTATCACAAACAGAAGATGAAGAAATATTAGAATCATTAGAAGATTTGGGAGAGTGAGCCTTTGGAACCCATTTGTAGTTGGGTTTAACCCATTTCTTTTTCGATCTGATGGGTGGCTCAGTACTTGCTTTTGATCTTGATGTCGGCCGTTGAGATGACTTTGATTTTGGCTTCACGGGAGCATCTCTTGGATTGGACTTCTTGGCCGACATTCCCTTCTTGCCCTTGGGATTCAGATTCTTGGCCTTTTGGGTTTGATTCTTGGCCTTCTGCGCGTTCCAGTCATCATGGTCTGAACGTGACCTTGAGGGGTTTCTTTTGAAGTATCTCCCTCTTGGCACGTTCTGCCAGACTTGTGCATAGTAGGGAACATATGCGCTATTTGGACAGTTTCGGGCAATGTGACCAGGTGTTCCACAGTGAAAACAAGTCTTTTTCTTCACTGAGAAATTGTTTCTTCCTGCCCCTGGTGACGTGTACTTTCCTTGTCTCTTATTTTTCCCACAAGCACAATTACAACATGCACTCTGTTTCATTGGAATTGGTGGCCTGTATTTCTCAACAGCAGGTTGATCAGAAGCAGCTGAGTTCGAAGCAACAGATTCAGAGTTCAAGGAGATGTTGGTTTGTTCAATGGTGTTCTCCTTGTTCTCATCCTCTGCTACTTTACCTGCACATAAAGTAGATGTGCTAGAAATAGGAACATCAGTATTTTCAAACAAATCATCAAATATGTCAAAAAAATTTAACTCAACATGATCCGATGCAGAAGCATCACAAGATGTATCATCAATTTTAACATCAGAAACAGTAGAGTTTTCATTCGAAACAGAAACAGCAAGTTCAGACACAATTTTATTATCAGAAACATATCCTTCAACTTCGTGCTTTGACTGATCTAAGGATTGATCTGCAGGGGAAGTAGAAACGTTAGTACTTTCAACATTAATAAATCCTCCTGAAACAAAACCAGATGGCTTGCCATAAACCATGAATGGTTCGTTGGCAGTCTCATTTTTCGTCAAAGAGTGATACTGATATGTATGATTAAAAGGACGAGGTACATTATCGTATCTAATCCCTTTTGCTGGTTTCGTTTGAACTGCAAGCAATGGTCAGTCATGTTGGCAACTACCTCGCTTGATACATCAAACCTTTTAAAATCAAAATTTGCAGTTTCAAATTGCCCTTTTAATGTATCAAGCTCAATAATTAACTCAGCATTCTGTCTCTTGATATAATCATAATTTTCACATTTGTTACTGTAGTCTTCCTGAAGTCTCCTAAAGTCCTTTATTTTTGTTTCTAACTGGGCCTTTATGGGTTTTTGTCCTTTTCTAAGTTGATATCTTTCATATCTCAGGTCCTCAACTTCTCTTTTTAATAAATCAATTTGTTCCCGAAGAAATTTAATCGTAGCTTCACATGATTGAGAACATGAAACTTCATTGACCGGAAGGTTTGCGGAACTCATTGTTTTTCCACACTTCAAAGCGTCAAGTTCTTCAAATACAGCAGCAAGACTAAGACGATTGAGATCTTTTGTCTTCTTGATGACATCCACGTTCATATCCCACGACTTTGGAAGTGCATTCAACAGCTTTTTATTTATCTCAGATTTAGTCAAGAAAATCCCAGCTATACTCATCTCAGTAGTAAGTGTAGTAAATCGCTGCAACTGAGCTTCCAGGGTTTCTACAGGGATATAATTGAACATGTTGAATTTTTGTCTTAACATATCCTCACTCTCTTTCATGTCTTCATTTCCCTTGTTGACCTATAAAGCCATTAAAAACACAACTAGAAGTCAAAATCAAACTTAAAAGTCAAACCTAAATTTAAAAATGTCCTTTGACTATAAACCTCAAAAGTCAACCTTAAAAGTCAAATTTAAAAAGTCAAACTCAAAAGTCAAACTTGAAAAGTCAAACTTAAAAGTCAAACTTAAAAGTCAAACCGAAAAGCTAAATTTGAAAATTTAAAAGTTAAACGAGAAAGTCAAAGTTTACAGTCAAAGGTCAGACTTTAAAAGTCAAAGTCAAAATTTTAAGTAAAAAGTCAAAAATAAAAGTCAAAAATTAAAAACTAAAATTTTTGGTTGAAAATGGAATTTTAAAATAAAAGAAATTGAAATTTTGGGCTAAAAGTGACAATTTTGCGAAACTGGGTTCGAAAATGAGAGTTTTTCAATTAAAAACGGAAGGAATGAAACAAGATGCTTGGTAGATCAACTGGTATGGCACGTTTGTTGAAGAAGTAAGAGACCCGGGTTTGATCCCCGGCACCCCTAAATCCGCCTCTAATTTTTTTAATCTGCGAGGACGAAGGCTGCTGCTTGCGAGGACGTGCACGTGTGCGAGGATGCGTAGACGAGGAAACTGCTACGATGCGAGGACGCTGCTGCGAGGCTGTTGCTGAACGAGAAGGAGTGCGAGGTGCGAGGTGTTGGCCGCAAACCGAGGACCGCAAACTCCGGCCGTAAACCGCCGGGCCGTAAGCTCCGGTCGGCCGTAAACTCCGAGAAACCCTAGCCGTAAACGCCGCCGCCGCCGACCGTAAACCCTTCAAAGGCCGTAAACTCTTCGCAGATTACGTGAAAAACAGCGTTTTCACCTCTTTTTGCTCCAAAACTCGATCAAAAACTCGTTTTTATCAAAAACGCGAAGAACAACCCCCCCCCCCCTAATTTTTAAAGATCTATCCAAAAACGCAAAAATCTTTCAAAAATAAGATCAAATATGCTCCAGATCTGACAAAATCGACTGATACAATCCAAGCTCTGATACCAATTGTAAGTCCCCAAAATGCTTGTGTATCAATCAGATCCGTTTGATGGTGCGGAATCCCAATCAAACGGATGATGTCAGATCAAATAGAAGAGAAGGAGAAGAAGATGATGATGAATCTTGTATGTATTGATATGAATGAAGATCCGGATACAAGATTCACACATACTAACACACACTCTCTTTTGTCTCTCTCTAGAACACCTTCAAATACACGCACATAAGCTCCTCTTGGCCGTACACTCTCTTCTGTTCATCAATCAGTTCCTCACACCCCTCACCCCTATATATATACATGAGAAACATGGGCCGTAAACCTGTTTACGGCCGTAAACACCTCCCTGGCCGTAAACCTGACCCTAAACTCATAAAATATTACAATTAACTAGAAAAGCAAAGTATAAACCAATATTTTGACCCAACAATCGTGCTGCCTCCCGATAAGAGCTTCATTTGGAGGAGTCGTGAGCTGGACTCCTTCCCCCTACATTGTTATGAGTGTGAGTGGGCTCACCCACTGCTCCTTTTGCTCCTCCCTTATTCTTTTGTAATCTTGTACCCTTCTGATGTACGCCTTTTTCGAGTTTTCATTTTCTTTTGATTGGCGCTTTCTTTGTGTTTTCGTTTCAAACCTTTACTTTTCCCTTTCATCTTTGTATTCTCCTTCTCATCTTCTTTATGCTCCTTGTTGTCTACTTTCATCTTAGAAATGATTGGATCATTTTTCTCGTGTTAAACCTCCTCCTCGCTCATCTCCTCTTCATCACCCGAATCAAACTTTTCTTCTTTATTTGCTTCATCTACTTGAACCTTGGGTGTAACGAATGCGAACACTTCAAAGGTCATAGGAATTGAAGCTTTTGTCTTGGAACACTTTACTTCTTCCAATTTAGGCTCCTCATAAGCTTTCAACTCTTCCTCTATTAGCTTCTTTATTTCATCTAACTCATTTAGATTTTCCTCTTCCAAATCACTCGCCCCTAACACCTCATTTCATGGCTTGTCATAACTCAGTTTCTGGTTCATTTCAAAACTTATTTCTTCATCTTATACACGAAGTGCAAGCTTTGAATCATGGATTTTGAAGAGGGCTCTTGCAGTGCTCAAGAATGGTATTCCCAAAATTATGGGAAGGTTTTTGTCTTCTTTCATGTCTAGAACCATAAAGTCAACTTGAAAAATAAAATTTTCAACTTTCACCAACAAATCTTCAACAATCCCGCGTGGATGAGTGATTGAGTGATCCTCCATTTGAAGAGCCATTCTCGTGTTTTGGAGCCTTGGTAGAGCGAACTTCTCGTTAAAAGAGTATGGTATGAGATTGATGCTAGCCCCTGAATCGGCTAAAGCTTTTGTGGAAATAGAATTGCCAAATTCACAAGGCGAAGTCAATCGGCCTAGATCTCCCATTTTTATTGAAAATCCATCAATGATTGCAGCTGAACACAATTCATTAAGCACAATGGTCGATGGTTATTCTAACTCCTTTCGGTTTGTTATCACATCCTTAGAAAATTTAGGAAGCTTAGCCATGGATTTGAGGAATGGAGCATTGATTAAGAGGGATAGTGTAACGTCCCAAAATTTAAGACCAAAAATTTTGTTTTATATCAAACCATCATCCAAATGTTTTCATAAAAACCATAATGAAATCAGAGTATGTCAATAATCATCCAAATAAATCAAGACAACAAAATACGGAACAATATGGTGTGTGCGATGCGATCATCCCGAGCTCTTCCCCTTCGATCTGGAAGTACGTAAAACATAAACTGAAAACCTTAAGCATGAAGCTTAGTGAGTTCCCCTAAATACCTCATAACATACATATCAAACATACAATGGGCCATGCCCAACAACCATCGGGCCTTGCCCGACATCGAGCCTCACTCGGAACAGATCTGTCAGTAAAATGAGATGGGCCCCGCCCCATCACATTCATCAGGCCCCACCCGACATTCATACAGACACATAAACACATGCAAGAATGACTAAGACAAATAACATACAATACACCCATCAAGACTCGCCTAGCATCGGAGCCCGCCCGATATACATATCACATACTACACATGCAAGAGTCATGCAGACAACTAGCATCCTAGTCATAATAAATCATGGGCCGGCATTGGTGCCTTCGGCCCATCATGCCCAGTGAGGAGACTCACCTCAAACTGCTGAAAATCTGATAAATGCTCGGACTGCTAATCTGGAAAATCCCCACGCTAGTTAATCAAATAAAGATCCCAATAATAGTCAGGCCATAAACCTTAACTAGGAATCTAGTTCACTTGTCCAATACCTAGGGTGAAAGACCATTTTAACCTTGCCTTACTTGGCCCAAAACCAAGGCCCAACCCAATGGCTCCAAAATCCCAACATGGCCCATATTCCCAAATGACACCCAAACCCATTATGGGCCCAAAGTCTAACAATGGCCCAAAGCCTAACAATGGCCCAAAGTCATATAGACTAGTGGCCCAACAATTCCGAAACCCTAATAGTCCAAATATGGCCCAAAACCCAAAAGTCAACAAAAGTCAAGGCTGCTAAATACGTCCGACAAATTCAGACGTACGCCCAGCATACGCCATCTTTGGCCAGTACGCGCGACCGCGACGTACGAGCTAGGTACACCCAACGTACTCCTCAGCCAGCCCATAACACCATTAAGTGCTTAATCAGTTAAGCCATTATGTCAAATTCTCATATCTGATCCTAAATGATGTATTAACACGTTTTGTTAGCAACTTTACTCCTTTGCATGGCTTAATGGGACCCAATACTCAATAAAATCCATAATAAGACCCCTACCTCATGCATGGTCCACTATAACTCATAAATATTGTATTTTTATGAACAAGGGACCTCAAAAATGCTAAGATCTATCATCCTTATCTTCTAGAGTAGCTCATACTCTCATGCATGAATTAAAGGACCATAAAAGCACCAAAAAAAGTCCTAACTAGATCTAACGAAATGAACCATCAAGTTAAGAGCTTTATACCTCAAATAGCTTTCTAAGTTGATGATGATTCTGGATCCACAAGGTCTAGCCACATCAATGCAACTTCCAATAGTTCATCTTCCTTCGAAATCACCAAAACACCCTCAAAGTTCACTTCTAAGCTCAAAACACTCAAAGGGCGATTAGGGTTTCATTCTTAGGGTTTGGAGAGATGGAGGCTGGTCATAAGAGACTCTAGAAGCAACTTAAGGTGTTTCAATAGGGCACAAACCCTAAAAATTAGGGTTTTTCCCCAGTTGTCCATACGCCCCACGTACCTACACGTATGCCTCGCATACATGGATGCCTCCATGATCCGAATATCGAGCCAGTACGCCCAGCGTACTCATAGAGTACGTCCAACGTACTCGGCTAGGGACCAATTTGCAAGGATTTTTAAAATGAAGGTATAGAAGGAAAAATACCTGAAATGCGAATGTTACAATTCTACCCCACTTGAACCTTTGCGGATAATGCTCCCTCATCTCGTCCTCGGGCTCCCACGTCCATTCTGAACCTTTGTTGTGCTGCCATTGCACCTTCACCAGATCCACCGACTTTTTCCACCAATACTTCGTTATCCTGTCAAGGATGGAAATCGGTCTCTCGATATAATTTAGACAATCATCCACCTGAATATCCTCCAATGGAACCACTACGGAAACATCTACCAAACATTTCTACAGCTGAGAGACGTGAAACATGCTATGGATTTAACTATGCTCCTCGGGTAGATCCAAGCAATAAGCAACCCTACCTACCCGGGCTAAAACCCTGAAAGGACTGACATACCTAGGGCCCAACATGCCCTCTTCCTGATTCGGATGACACCTTCCCAAGGTGACACCTTCAATAGAACCATATACCCAACTTCTTTTCCCAACTCTGACCTGTTTGAAGTCTACCCCGTACCTAATGAATCAAATCGGTAGTCTTGAGTACCACATCAATATGTGGGTGGAAAGTCATGCTGAAATGCAGTCGAGTAGCCAACTCCTCTTGAAAGCGCTTCCAAAACCTAGAAGTAAACCGGACATCCCTGTTTGAAACCACTGAAACCGACACCCCATGTCGTGGCACAACCTCTATGATGTAGATTTCGGCCAACTTCTCCGTAGAGAAACTCTCCTGAATCAGAATGAAATACGTGCTCTTGGTCAATCGATCCATGATGACCCATATCGAATCCACTTCGCGCATTGTCCGTGGAAACTTTGTGATGAAATCCATAGTAATATCTTCCTATTTCCAAAGTGGAATGTCTAACGGTTGCATCTTGCCATGAGGTTGCTGATGTTCGGCCTTAACTTTCCTGCAAGTCAAGCACCTCGCCACATACCATGCCACATTCCGCTTGATACATGGCCACCAATAATCATGACGGAGATCTCTATACATGTTTGTCGCTCCGGGATGAATAAAGAATCTCGAATTGTGTGCCTCTTCCATCAAAACTTGTCGTGCACCACCCCAGTATGAAACCCACACTCTTCGATGGAGAGTTAAAAACCCCCAACTATCATAATCGAAGGAAGCCACCTGTCCCACTATACGCTCACTCTTCCGGTGCTCTTCCTTCATATCCTCAACCTGAGCCTCTCGAATCTACTCCAAGAGTGGAGTAATCATGGTTATCCTCAAGCACACACCTCTGATCGGAGCCGCGACCCCCTTACGTCTGAGAGCATTGGCCACCACGTTCGCCTTCCCCGGATGATAAAGGATCTCACAATCATACTCCTTCACCACATCCAACCATCTACGCTGCCTGATGCTCAGATCTGGCTGATCCATCAAATATCTCAGGCTCTTGTGATCCATGTAGAAACTACAACGGACCCCATAGAGGTAATGAAGCCAAATATTTAGGGTGAACACCACAACCCCTAACTCTAAATCATGCGTATGATCGTTTGGCTCATGAGGCTTCAGCTGCCTCGAAGCTTAATCAATAACGCGACCCCTCTGCATCAGAACTGCACCCAAACCCGTGATTGATGCATCACAATAAACCACAAAATCCTCAACACCCTCTAGCAGGATCAGAATTGGCGCCTCACATAGTTTATGCTTCAAGGTCTCGAAAGCTGCCTGCTGCTCAGGCCCCCAACGGAACGTGATGGTCTTCTTCGTCAACCAAGTCAAACGAAGCGCTGTCTTGGAGAAATCTTGAATCAATCTCCGATAGTAGCCTGCCAAACCAAGGTCTAACACTCTAAATTAGGTAAATACACTTTGTACCCTTGAAATGAAAAGTATAGCATAATGGACCCTTAAGTACATTGTGCGTACTTCATGAGTACGCTTAGCGTACTAAGGATGGATGATTGTGGAGAGTGGTCGTGTACATTGGGCGTACCAAGAGGTATGTGGGGCGTACGCGACAGAAGAGAAAAACCCTAAGACCCGGACTTGAGACCTATTTATTCATCCTTAAGCCTCTTGGACCAAACCCTAATCAGCCTCCATAGCCTCATTTCACCCTTTTACCACAGATTTCCTTGTGAAAGTGTTCTTGAGCTTAAAAAGTGTATTTGTGGTCATTTTAGAGATTATTCAAGAATAAGAAGTTAGTGAGCAAGCTTGGTGTAGCATTAGGCTTCAAGAACCTGCATCTAGTTCACCTTGAGGAGCTTCTGGAGGTATAAAGTCTTAATCTTGCCATCTTATTCACTAGATTGAGCTAGGGTTTTCTATATTGTCCATTTTTTTTGTTCATTAATCATCTCTTGGGAGTTTGAGCAACTCCAGAGCTTATGAAGAGTAGATCTGAGGTCCCTTAGCTCATTCATACCATAAAAATGCAGTCTTGATGAGTTTTTTGACCTCATGCATGAGTTAAGACCCTTGGAAAGGTCTTAATGGGTTATAAGGGGTTGTTGGGAACATAAGGAGCATGCAAGGGCATAAAGTTGCCAACTTTATGCCTTAGAACGTCTTAATGGACTCGGATCTAAAGCTTGGCGTTAATATCCCAAGAATTAAGAGCTTAATGGTTGTTTGTGCATGCCTGACTTGTATGCCGCACGTAGTAGCATGTACGCAGCGCGTATGGTTTGAAGAGCTAGTACGCCGAGCGTATTGGAGTGGTACGCAAGGCGTACGCACCCCAGTTGGTTTTGGGCTTTGTGTGGGCTTGTAAGACCTTTGGGCCTTAATCAGTTTTGGGCCTAGTCATATTTTGGGTTAGTGGTCTGATTAATCTGTTTTGGGCCATGGTTGTATTGGTTGGGCCTTATTGGGCCATATGGCCTAATAATAGTTTTAGACATGGACCTTGGGCCCATTAGCAAAGGAAAACTCTTAGGCTATTATGAAAGGACTTGGGCTTAGGTGATTGGGTTCTTTAATTAGATTATATTCAACCCTAAATTTGGGTTAATGGTGTTATTGTTCAGCGCGGGTGATTTCGTACTGTTAAGCGAGAAACTTTCGAGTTCAGCAGACAGAGGCGAGTCTCCTCACCATACCAATGGGTCGAAGGCACCATGGCCGGCCCATTCAGTTAGCTGTGATGATTATTGTGGAATCATTACAAATATTCCTAGTATGTATGTATGTGTATGCGTTAGTACCTTATTGGTTAGATATGCAAAGACCCTGGGGGGAGCCCGTGACAGCTGGATATCAGACCAGGTGGGGGAGACCATGATATTCCAGTTAAAGACCATGTAGGGGAGCCCATGGCACATAGGTATAAGACCCTGGGGGGGAGCCCACGACATCCTGCAGTAAGACCCTGGAGGGAGTCAACGGCATCCCTATATGTTTGTATGCATGGCTTATGTAGTACATATGTGGTTTATATGGTTATGTGATTATGTGGTTTTGTGGGGTATGTTATGGGGAACACAGTAAGCATTAACTTACAGTTTGTTGGTTGTTTCAGGTACTTCTGGATCTAAGGGCAAGGGCCCGACATGATGGCGCGTCATGCACTCTCTGACATTTTAGTTTGGACACTCTAATGTTTTCGATAATTTATTTGATCTCATGGATTTTAGAAAACAAATGTGATTAGAATGCTATATTTTATGAAAATGATTGCGTAACTAAAAATAAAAAATTTTATTGGAAATTTGGGCTGTTACAAGTTGGTATCAGAGCCTTGGTTTGAGGGATTCGGGCACACTCTCGGGTGTGTTAGAACTCAAACTGAGGAAGTGATAAAATTGTTTTTCAAAAATCAAGGTTAAAACTTCTTAAAACTGATTTCTTGTTAGAAAAAGGGAGAGTGCAACGCGCGTAATCAGCCGAGCTCAAGTAAGTGTTTTCCCCAGTATGTTAGCCATGCTATATTGATATTTGGGATTTGATCGTTGGATGGATCTTGCTATGTGTATGCTTTCTAATTGTATATGGTTAGTGTCACACCCCCAAACCGAGAACGGCGGAAACGTTCGGGGGCGGAGGACGTCATGTACAGTATCATAGAAATGCACAATAGTAAAACAAGCAACAACATCCAATGCATTAATAGAATAGTGTGTGTTCTGTGAATAGTTGTATGACACCAAAAATGTATAACAAAAATAAAAGATGAGTCGTGAACGTGCTCCGTCTTCATGAAAATGTTTGTATTTGTTTGGTAAGTTCATAATTATTTTAGTGTCAAGTGTTTGCATTCGTTTCATGAAAATGTTTGTATTTGTTTAGTGAAAATGTTTGTATCTGACTAGTGAAAATGTTTGTATCTGACTAGTGAAAAATGTTTGTAACTTTCCCAAAAAATCCTATATTTTCTGAATTAAATGAAAAGTAGTCTTCTACCAAGACTCAACTGTTTGTATGTTTTGTTCTCTTGAAAATAGTATAAAATGTATGTTTGTACTTGAAATAGTATAAATGTATGTTTTCCATATTTGTAAAACTATCTTTACTCGAAAAATAGTATGCATTTCTCATGTGAGAATATCACTGTATGAATATAATGGAAAATGAAGATTTACAGTAGTATTGTATAAAATACACTACGGATGCATTAACTACCTTAAAACCAAACTGTTAATTAAGGTTAAAAGGTGATTAGGTTATAACCATGCTTGATAGACTAGTATAAAGCACGACGTTCTTCAGGCGTCGAAAATGATATGACATTTGTCACCCGTAGACCTGAAGGTCCCACTGTAGCTAGCAGCAAGGTGTGGGATGGTAAATCCTGTATAGATCTATACACAAACTCACGCTCTCCCTCCAGGAGACTCTGGTTACAAAACGTGACATAGCAAGAATATTGCTATGCCATGAAATAGTATCTCACATTTTAGTTATCTTGTTCTTGTTATAGTATGTAAGTTCCTTCTTGTTCTTGTAAATGAATACTATACTTTGTAATGAATAGTGATCGTATGTATATATTGACTCATGTATTGTTTCTCTATTCTAGAAATAGTATGTAGTGATCCTCTAAACTATACCTATTATAGTTTACTAGTATGTTTGTTTGAACTGTTACTGATTTGTAGAAAAGACTCAATTGTTCAACATATGCAACTGAGTTAAGTATGTTCCTTGAAAATGAGGTTTAATATTTAGGCATATATTTAGCAAGTATAACTATGATTTAACCGACAGTCACACTAGTGACCCTACCCTAAGTCCACAACCAAACAAGGAAAAAGAGTTACGATATTTAGCAATAGTCCTAAGTACGTTAAAGCATACTTATACATAAATATGTACACGAATATGATTTTGATATAAACAAAAATCTAAAAATAGCTTAAAAGAGTTTTAAAGTGATTTTAGCATTTGAGCATAAGAAATCCTTTTGTTTGTTTGTTTCCACATGTAAATGATTAACACAATTATATTGTGTTGTACTTGTATCCCCCCTTAAAAAGCATTTAAAAAGGTAAATTGTAGGGGTATGAACTCACCTTAAGTGAGTGATTCGATGTAGGATGTTTTTCCACAAGTTAGATCCCGAGACAAAACCAAGTCTTAAATATCAATTCACACGATATATTGGCATGAAGTTAGTGAATATAACCTCAAAGATGTTAAGGAAACATCCTAGGATGTAAGTAATACGTACAAAGGAAGTGATAGAAGCAAAATCGAGTGACTTCTTGGAGTTCACGGCTGGCTTCGGTGTTTACGGCCATAAATGGTTCACGGCCCCTTGAAGATTCAAGTGTTTTCAGCTGTAAACTCAAGTGTGTGATCTTGGTGTTCTCGGTGAAACCAAGGAGATTCAAGGGTTTACGACTGTAAACCCAGAAATGAAGGGTGTTTGGTCGATGAAAATAAGAACACTAGATGCTCTTATCAAGATCCGAAGGTGAATCAAATGATCCTCGGATGATAGTTGAGAGAAAACTTGGGGTTTTGGGTTGAAGATCTTGAGAGAGAAATCTTGAGTTTTCGGCTAGAAGTGTAGAAGTGAGAAATATCCCAGTCAAACATATATTTATATGGTAGAGTTTGCGGTCCGAAGGAGTTCACGGCCGCAAACCGAAGGTTGACGGTCCGAAGAGAGTTCACAGCCGAGAACAAGGTTCTCGGTTGCCAGGCGTTAACGGTTGCAAAGGGTTTTCGGTTCCTGCGAGGCTCCTCGGATTTTTAAGTTTTTTAAATTTCAAAATTTCTACAACACTCTTAACTAAGTGTTTTAACATGTAAAGGCTATTAATCTAACCTTATGATTACATCAAAGCACAAGTTTGACTTTTATTGGATAAGTTTCACTTTAGTTGATCAAGTTTGACTTTTACAAGATTGAAATTACGGGTTGTCACATCATCCCCCGTTAGAGAGAATTTCGTCGCGAAATTAAGTCTAAGAGATACATGTGGAATAAGAGAAAAGATGAGGATACTTATGTTTCATTTGATCATCCCGCTCCCAAGTGAATTCAGGTCCTCGCTTTGCGTTCCAGGAACCTTCACTATCAGAATACGGATTTGTTTGGTTTGCTTGACTTCCTTATCCTTGATCTCTACCGGTTCTTCTATGAAGTTGAGACTCTCATTGATCTCGATTTCATCGAGTAGGATTATAAGAGTCTCATCAGATAGACACTTCTTTAGGTTCGATACGTGGAAGGTAGGGTGTACGTTGCTATGTTCTTGAGGTAGACGGAGTTTGTAAGCTACAGGGCTGATTCTAGCAAGAATCTCAAAAGGCCCAATGTACCTTGGATTTAGATTACCACGCTTTCCGAAGCGTATCAAGCCCTTCCAGGGCGAGACCTTAAATAGAACAAGGTCACCAACCTGAAATTCCAAAGGTTTCCGTGTTTTGTCAGCGTAGCTTTTCTGTCGGTCTCTAGAGGCTTTCAATCGTTCACGAATCTGAACAATCTTCTCTGTCGTTTCCCGGATGATTTCCGGACCCGTGAGAGTGTTGTCAGGAACTTGTCCTTTAGCTAGTTGCATGTCACCCACCTCAGCCCAGCACATAGGGGATCTGCACTTCTAGCCATAGAGGGCTTCAAATGGAGCAACTTTGATACTGGTATGGTAGCTGTTGTTGTATGAAAACTCCACTAATGGCAAAGGGATATCCCATTCTTTACCAAAGTCGATCACACAAGCTCTCAGCATGTCTTCCAACGTTTGTATCGTCCTCTCACTATGTCCATCAGTTTGTGGGTGGTAGGCTGTACTCATGTCCAGCCTAGTTCCCAGGGACTTTTGTAGTGACTTCCAAAATCTTGAAGTGAATCTATTATCTATATCAGAGATAATAGATATGAGAACACCATGCAGTCGTAATATCTCCCTTATGTATGTTCTGGTCAGTTTCCCCATATTGTCGGTTTCTTTGATTGGCAGGAAGTGTGCAGACTTATTTAACCTTTCAACGATCACCCAAATGGTATCGAGACCACCCATTGTATTGGGAAACTTGGTTATGAAATCCATTGTAATCCGCTCCCACTTCCACTCAGGTATCTCTGGTTGTTGTAGTAAACCTGAGGGCTTTTGGTATTCGACCTTAACCTTGGCGCAAGTAAGACACTTGCCCACGAAGGTAGCAATCTTTGCTTTCATGTTAGGCCACCAATATAATTATTTGAGATCCAGATACATCTTATCTGAATCTAGATGAACGTAGTATCGAGTATTGTACGCCTCGTTTATGACAACGTCTCTGAAACCACCGAGTTTCGATGTCCAGATCCGATCCATGAGGTATAAGGCTCCGTCACCCTTGACTTCTAAGTTCTTATCCATCCCTCTTAGGGTTTCACCTGCCACATTTTTAGGTTTCAAGGCTTCCTGCTGAGCCTCCTTAATTTGTGTGGACAGATGTGAATGGATTGTCATAGTCAATGCCTTGACTCTACGACCTGAGTATTCTTTCCGACTTAGGGCGTCAACTACTACGTTGGCTTTACCAGGATGATAACGAATTTCGCATTCGTAGTCATTTAGTAGCTCGACCCACCGTCGTTGTCTCATGTTGAGCTCTTTCTGGTCAAATATGTGTTGAAGGCTTTTGTGGTCTGTAAAGATAGTGTTTTTTTTTGTACCATACAGGTAGTGTCTCCAGATCTTCAGAGCAAATATCACTGCTCCTAATTCGAGATCATGCGTAGTGTAGTTGACTTCGTGTGTCTTAAGCTGTCTTGAGGCATAGGCGATGACCTTTCCCAATTGCATAAGAACACAACCAAGCCCTTGGTTGGATGCATTGCAGTATACTACTAAATCTTCTATCCCTTCTGGGAGGGATAATATAGGTGCGCTGCATAAGACTTGCTTCAACGTTTGGAACGCCTTTTCTTGTTTCTCTTCCCAGTCAAAGGTCACACCTTTCTGGGTCAATGTAGTAAGTGGTTTCGCGATCCTTGAGAAGTTCTGTGTGAATCTACGATAATAGCCGGCGAGGCCTAGAAATTGACGGATTTCCGTAGGCGTCCTTGGTGCCGACCAGTTCTCGATGGCTTTGATTTTGGAAGGGTCCACATGAATTCCTTCTTCGCTAACCACGTGACCCAAGAATTCGACTCTTCGAATCCAGAATTCACAATTAGAGAACTTCACATAAATTTTCTCTGCTCGTAGTGTTTCCAGGATTTGTCGTAAGTGTTGACTATGCTCCTCCTTACTGCGTGAATAGATAAGTATGTCATCGATGAATACTATCACGAATTTATCTAAGTAAGGACGGAACACCCGATTCATTATGTCCAGAATACCGCGGGCACATTGGTTAATCCGAAAGGCATCACTACAAACTCGTAGTGACCATAACGAGTTCGGAAAGCTGTTTTGGGAACATCTTCCTCTAACACTCGTAGCTGGTGATACCCGGATCTTAAGTCAATCTTTGAAAAATATCTTGCTCCTTGAAGTGGATCGAACAAATCATCTATATGTGGTAGAGGGTATCAGTTCTTAACGGTAAATTTGTTTAGCTCTCGATAGTCGATGCACATACGGAACGATCCGTCTTTCTTCTTTACGAACAAGACCAGTGCTCCCCAGGGTGAGAAGCTTGGTCTAATAAATCCCTTGCTGAGAAGTTCGTTCAGTTGACCGGATAGTTCCTGCATCTCTGCTGGTGCTAGTCGGTAAGGAGATTTGGCTACAGGGGTCGCTCCTGGAATTAAGTCGATTCTGAACTCGACTTGACGTTGTGGAGGTAATCCTGTAAGATCTTCGGGAAAGATGTCGGGAAAGTCGCAGACTTCTGGGATGTTCTTTAAGTCATTCACTTTTTGGTTCACGTCAACCACGTGAGCAAGGAACGCATGATATTCCTTTCGTAAGTACTTCTAGTCTTGAATACTTGAGATGATTCGAAGGTTCGTACCTGGTTTGTCGCCATAGATAACTAAGGTTTCTCTATTCGGCAGATTAAGACGAACGTCTTTCTCAAAACATAAGATGTCAGCACGATGAAGACTCAACCAATCCATGCCGATAATGACGTCAAAACTTATAATTGAGATAGGCATGAGGTCGATTTGATATGAATAGCTATCTAGAGAAAGGGTACATCCTATGTATATATCGTTAGTGATCTCAGTCTTCCCGTTATCCATTTATATGGTGAACGTTTCTTTTAGTGCTTGTGGTTGTTGTTTAAGTAAGTGTGCAAATTTTTGATTCACGAAACTCCTCTCCGCTCCACTATCAAATAATATGCATGCATAAGAGTTATCAAGGAGAAACATACCCGTGACCACCGTAGGGTCTGCTACGGCTTCCTCATGGCCAATAGCCAAAACTCTCCCTACTTTGCTAGTATTCCCCGCCTTTGGACAGTTCCGTTTGTAGTGCCCAACTTCACCACACCCGTAGCAGGCCTGGCCTGATCCAGTACCAGGGACCTGGGAGATTGGTCTTGCAGGTGCCTTACAGAAACGAGCAATGTGCCCCTTCCTGTTGCAGTTAACACAGTGCATCTCCCGGAAGGGTCCATTATGATGGAAGTTGAACTTGCTGCATTTTGGCAAACTCCCAGCGTACTACTTTGCTGGTGCAGGGACAACAGGGGTTGTTGCGGCATGAACAGCCACAATCTGTTGCTTCTTGGCAGAGTTCTATGAAGATTGGTTCTTCTTCTTGTCACAAAACTTCCTCTTGTTATCGTTTGTTTTGGTCGGTTCTGGGACAACAGGGGTAGTTGCTTGAGGACGGACTCCATGGTCGATGAGTCTCTGTGCCAATCGCTTGGCACTGTCGAATGTAGAGGGGTTCGAAGACAACACGTTCCCCTGAAATGGAGGTACTAGTCCCCAGATGTACCTCTCGATCTTTTTGCCTTCCGTGGGGACCATCCCTAGACATAGAGCCACTAGATCACTGAACCTAGTCGTGTAGGCTACTATGTCAGAACCTTTCATAGTGAGGCTCCAAAGTTCCTGTTCAAGTTTCTGAACTTCGCCCCTCGGGCAGTATTCCCCTATCATAAGATCCTTCAGTGTCTCCCAGCCCATCACGTTAGCCACTATGAGAGTAAGTGACTTGACATGGCCATTCCACCATGTGAGGGCTCTGTCGGAGAAGGTGCAGGAAGCAAATTTTACTTTGCTTCCTTCTGGGCAGGAGCATATCTCAAAGATAGACTCCGTTTTCTCAAACCATTGTGACAAAACAATGATTCCCCCAGTACCATTAAAGGCCTTGGGTTTGTAGTTGGTGAAGTCCTTGTATGAACACTCCCTAGGGTGTCCATGACTATCACCTTGGGTAGAGTTAATACCCGTTCCACCCCCGCTAGTACCGCTAGCGTTGATTTGAGTTAAGGCTGCCGTTACAGCCGCAATCACTGTAGCTTGAAAAACTACAAGATCGAATTGAGGTGGAGGTGGTGGTTGAGTTGGAGTTATTGGCGGATTGTGCCTGTTTGATTTACAAGGAGGCATCTTCTATAAGTTTACAAAGATGAAGATAATTGTAAGAATTCAATAGTGAGTATAATGTGAGTGTTCCTTGAACTAAATCACCATAGTTCAACATGTAATTGTTTGCAATAGAGATCTACCACTAGAAAGATGAAAGAATTTGGATAGAGATTTTTCCAAGAGAATTTGATGCCTATCAATATCATTGGTATTATAGATGTATAGAGTTCGGGAAAAATTGACCTTGTAATAGGTCTACAACATACCAATATAGAGAAAACTTTGACAGCACAAAGACCTAACGAAACAAAAGTTCAAGGTCTAAATATAAACAGGAAAATAATACTAGAGCCTAAAAGCAGACTTAATCTATATCCAAAAGAGAGAGTAGAATATGCTCTACTCGCGAGAAGTGTTGTTCTAGTTAGTACTAGATTATGCCCTGGGTTCGGCCAGTTGATGTTCTGTTTCCCACACACGCCTTTCC
Source organism: Lactuca virosa (assembly GCF_052849685.1). Classification (NCBI taxonomy): domain Eukaryota; kingdom Viridiplantae; phylum Streptophyta; class Magnoliopsida; order Asterales; family Asteraceae; genus Lactuca; species Lactuca virosa. The sequence goes on along the minus strand of NC_136430.1, from coordinate 119,874,057 downwards.
AATGCAACTTGGCTCTGTCGAAGTTCCCTAACTTCGGATTGGCTGGCATTCAGTTCTATCTGTAGTACATCAGTGTGAGTCCTTGTTAACTCTTGGTCATCGGTCAGATGGCGGAGACGAACTGTGTTGACTCCTGAGTTAGCACGGATTTCCATGACTTAGTCGATGGTTGCTCTTCCTTGTTCAGCATTGCGAGCAACACGATAGACCAGGATATGGAGGATTCTGTCAGCTGAGCCTCCCTCGCTCAAGTTGTAGAAGCTTCGGTCTCCATTTTAAGGAGGTAGTTGTCCCTGTTCGTGGTTCCACCTTCCTAAGTTTACTGCCTACAGAGGCGTCGGGCCTTGAAAATCCTATCGAGGGTTAGTATTTTGGGCAACTTGAGGTGGATTATAGACCTCGGGTTCCGATTCAGAGTATTCTTGAATCTCATCTTCGTTCTCATCCTCAGAACTCTCCTCGAATTCTTCTTCTTTTGGGGCTACCGAGTTATCTTCTTCTGGATCAGCTTCGAGCCATCCACCATTCCCTTGATCGGGAAAGTATGGGTCTCCCGGCAGATGAAATCCAGCCATGATATCTAAGCGAGAATAGCGGTGTAAGAAACATATAATAGATGTATAACTAAAGATATTTATAGGATGATCCTTACCAGTTACTTCTATACTTATGTAGTGCATACTAGTTATATATAAATTAAGATAGAATAGACCTTCGAATAAGTGATCCAACTCTAAGACCACAACCAAACAAGGAACAGGAAGTAAAGCGAAGATCACAAATTCTAAGTCTATAACATCTTAGTCACATATAACCTTAGCGTATCCACTCAGCAATTATAGACCTACTAGTAAGGGTCATTTTAGTTTTCACATAAGTAATTATAGTACAACAAAATACTCCTATAGTATTTTAAGTTTATGTTATGTTCTAGTGCTTCTTTGTAGTATAGTGGGTAAGTTTTTAGACTTGTTGCAACACCACAACCATTCCTAGGCATATGCTAATCACTTCTCGGATAGATATAGTTGATCAGGCTATATCAATCCCAGACCTAATTATATATCCCCAAGCCTACCTGTGCTGTTCAACAATCACAATACTTTTATTCTGTTCTAGTATGACACTGTTCTAGTATGAATGCATGTATGTATACTTTAGTAAAATATTTTATTATTTAAAAAGTATAGCTCTTGGTCAGAGTGTTTTAATTCCGATGTGTTTATAGTTGTATATATTTTATGGGTTGATATACTTAGTTCACTATAAACAATGCTCTGATACCAATCTGTCACACCCCCAAACCGAGAACGACGGAAATGTTCGGGGGCGGAGGACGTCATGTACAGTATCATAACAATGCACAATAGTAAAACAAGCAACAACATCCATTGCATTAATAGAATAGTGTGTATTATGTGAATAGTTGTATGACACCAAAAATGTATAACAAAAATAAAAGATGAGTCTTGAACGTGCTCCGTCTTCTCAAAACCTGATCCAGTGTACCTGTCTATCGGTTCCCTGAGAATACAAGTTATTTTGAAAGAGAGTATCAACATTTAAGTCGGTGAGTTCATAAGTATTTTAGTGTCAAGTGTTTGCATTTGTTTCATGAAAATGTTTGTATTTATTTAGTGAAAATGTTTTTATCTGACTAGTGAAAAATGTTTGTAACTTTCCCAGAAAATCCTATATTTTATGCATTAAATGAAAAGTAGTCTTCTACCAAGACTCAACTGTTTGTATGTTCTGTTCTCTTGAAAATAATATAAAATGTATGTTTGTACTTGAAATAGTATAAATGTATGTTTTCCATATTTGTAAAACTATCTTTACTCGAAAAATAGTATGCATTTCTCATGTGAGAATATCACTGTATGAATATAATGGAAAATGAAGATTTACAGTAGTATTGTATAAAATACACTACATATGCATTAACTACCTTAAAACCAAACTGTTAATTAAGGTTAAAAGGTGATTAGGTTATAACCATGATTGATAGACTAGTATAAAACACGACGTTCTTCAGGCGTCGAAAATGATATGACATTTGTCACCCGTAGACCTGCAGGTCCCACTGTAGCTAGCAGCAAGGTGTGGGATGGTCAATCCTGTATAGATCTATACACAAACTCACGCTCTCCCTCCAGGAGACTCTGGTTACAAAACGTGACATAGCAAGAATATTGCTATGCCATGAAGTATCTCACATTTTAGTTATCTTGTTCTTGTTATAGTATGTAAGTTCCTTCTTGTTCTTGTAAATGAATACTATACTTTGTAATGAATAGTGATCGTATGTATATATTGACTCATGTATTGTTTCTCTATTCTAGAAATAGTATGTAGTGATCCTCTAAACTATACCTATTATAGTTTACTAGTATGTTTGTTTGAATTGTTACTGATTTGTAGAAAAGACTCAATTGTTCAACATATGCAACTGAGTTAAGTATGTTCCTTGAAAATGAGGTTTAATATTTAGGCATATATTTAGTAAGTATAACTATGATTTAACCGACAGTCCTAAGCCCACAACCAAACAAGGAACAAGAGTTACGGTATTTAGCAATAGTCCTAAGTCCGTTAAAGCATACTTATACATAAATATGTACACGAATATGATTTTGATATAAACAGAAATCTAAAAATAGTTTAAAAGAGTTTTAATGTGATTTTAACAACATTTGAGCATAAGAAATCCTTTTGTTTGTTTGTTTCCACATGTAAATGATTAACACAATTATATTGTGTTCTACTTGTATTCCCCCCCTTAAAAAGCATTTAAAAAGGTAAATTGTAGGGATATGAACTCACCTTAAGTGAGTGATTCGATGGAATGTTCGATGTAGGATGTTTTTCCACAAGTTAGATCTCGAGACAAAACCAAGTCCTAAATAGCAATTCACGCGATATATTGGCATGAAGTTAGTGAATATAACCTCAAAGATGTTTAGGAAACATCCTAGGATGTAAGTAATACTTACAAAGGAAGTGATACAAGCGAAATCGAGTGACTGCTTGGAGTTCACGGCTGGCTTCGGTGTTTACGGCCGTAAAAGGTTCACGGCCCCTTGAAAATTCAAGTGTTTTCGGCTGTAAACTCAAGGGTGTGATCTTGGAGTTCTCGGTGAAACCAAGGAGATTCAAGCATTTACGGCTGTAAACCCAGAAATGAAGGGTGTTTGGTCGATGAAAATAAGAACACTAGATGCTCTTATCAAGATCCGAAGGTGAATCAAATGATCCTCGGATGATAGTTGAGAGAAAACTTGGGGTTTTCGGTTGAATATCTTGAGAGAGAAATCTTGAGTTTTTGGGTAGAAGTGTAGAAGTGAGGAATATCTCAGTCAAACATATATTTATATGGTGGAGTTTACGGTCCGAAGGAGTTCATGGCCGCAAACCGAAGGTTCACGGTCCGAAGCGAGTTCACAGTCGAGAACGAGGTTCCCGGTTGCGACGCGTTAACGGTTGCGAAGGGTTTTCAGTTCCTGCGAGGCTCCTCGGATTTTTAAGTGTTTTAAATTTCAAAATTTATACAACACTATTAACTAAGTGTTTTTAACATGTAAAGGCTATTAATCTAACCTTATGATTACATTAAAGCACAAGTTTGACTTTTATTGGATAAGTTTTACTTTAGTTGACCAAGTTTGACTTTTACAAGATTGAAATTACGGGTTGTCACAGTTAGGATCTTATCGCCTTAGAATAATTGATTTAGCCTTATTTCATGTTCCTTGTTTGGTTGTGGTCCTAGGGTAGAGTCTGTTATTCGACAGTCTATTTGATTATGTTATGTGTATAATTTGCATACATAAGGCAACCTGTTATGATTGATTTGAGTTTTGGTTTGATGGTATTGAGCAAATCTTAGGATAGCCTAGGATTTGAGTTATGCGGTAGTTTGTGAGATATATTTTGTGCTGGGACGAATTAGAGTTATCATATAGAGCCTTGGGGAAGGTACATGTAGGTGTGGAAGGTAGTATTGGGCCCGTATTACTGAAAGCACAGGACCTGTACCCGAACCAATGTTAGATTTGGAAGCTCTAAGGAGACCGGTGTGGAATGTGAAGGATTTTGAGCACTACATCAATCCTATGGTGTACATGCAAACCCTAAAGCTTTGGATCTAGTTTGTCTAATGAACATGCAATAATCATCCAAAGCCATAAACCCTAGATCTAGCATGTGATAATCAAATAACATATGAATTAGGGTTTAGATCTTACCTTGATTGTTATATAGCAATAACAATCTCAATTCCTTCTTGTAATTGGCTTCTAAAAGCTTAGAGTCACAAATGTCACTCCTCTAATGGCTCACAAACACCAAGAGCAAGAGGATGAAGAAGGAGAAGAGGAGAGGCACTCAAAAACGTCTAGAAACCCTAAGGAAACTCTTAGCCACGTTTTTGGTGCCCTAGGGGTGCTTAAATAGTGAGGCTATTAGGGTTATCTAACAAGGAAACCCTAATTTGACTGCTTAGGCCCTAAGCAACCCATGTACTCCTCCTTTAGAGGCCTTGGGCGATTTCTAATGGGTTTCCCCATAGAATTCGTCCACTCCTCTAATAAGGAGTCCAATAGCCCAATATTCAACTATCACACAATTGACAGTTCTAGTCCCTTAAGTTTAATTAATCTCTTTTAGCCACAAAATTAATTCTTAATTAATTATTGACTAATGTTAATTAAACAATATGATTTCTCCTTTAATATATTATTCATATAATATATTAATAAATCATAATTAATCCTCTCTCTCCATAATTCGTTCTATCAAGTTGCTTTGGTGAAGGCAACCCAAAAGGACCATGCACCATCGGGTCAAGTACATACCAAAATAGTTATGGACTTAGACACTAATCCAACAGAAGGATCCCCTTTTTGAATATCTTGATCATTCTGTCTTATGGTATTTCAGTGCAGTATGGTGGCGACACGTCATGGAGCATGGGGATCATGATCAGGATCTAGGTCGGGATACGGTACAGAGCCCATTGACGAGAGGCTGCGCGAGCTTATCGCAGACGAGGTTACGAGGGGCATTCTTGATGCTACCCCAGTGATTTTCGGGACCGTCAAGGAGGGGATGATGGAGATCATGGAGGAGCGACTCAGGTCTTGCCGAGCCGAGATTGCTGCAAGCGAGGTCGGGGCCCGAACTCCCTCGTTCCGGGAGTTCAAGGCGTACGGGGTGCCTAAGGTATTTAGGGTCAGGGACCCCATAGTTAGTCGACGCTGGGTGACAGACATGGAGAATGCCCAACGCAAAAGCTTTTGCCCTGAGGTGGCAAGAGTGGGGTTTGCTTCGTACATGTTGAGGGATCGAGCCAGGTAGTGGTGGGAGGAGGTGACTCACCAGGTGGGATCAGCTGGAGTGGCTGAGATGTCATGGGAGGAGTTTGTCAGACATTTTGATTTGGATTTTGCACTATCCATCGAGGTGCAATGAATTGTAAGGGAGTTCCAGGAGCTACAGTAGACCACCGAGACTGTGGCGGAGATCACCGTAAAGTTTCGGAAACGAGCAGTATTGATTCCGCAGTATGCTGTGGATGAGGATATAACAAGGACGAGGTATCATTCCATACTGAGGGATGATATCCATGAGTTCGTGAGCTTTTCAGGGTGCAAAACCCTGAACGAGATGGTGGAGAAGGCCCGGGAACGGGAGATTGAGTTAGAGCTCCGCACAAAGAGGAAGCCGGAGCAGGTTCAGGTGGCTGTAGGTTAGGCTAAGAAGACTAAGACCTCTGATTCTTCCAGTAGGGGCCAGAAGGGTCGTGGCCAGTGCGCCAAGTGTGGTAGGCCGTACAATGGGGTTTGCCGAGCGGAAGGATCGAGATGTTATGCGTGTGGCCAGTCGGGCCACGTGAGCAGGGATTGCCCTAAGAAAGGCTTGATATGTTTCTACTGCAACCAGACCAGCCATAAAAAGGCTGATTGTTCGAGGTTGCAGGGAGGAGGAGGAGTAGTGGCGGCGCCTGCACCCGCCACAATGAGGATCAGTGATGGCCGCCCTGCCAAGGTGGAAGCTCCCGCGGTGAAGAGTCGAGCATTTCAGCTGACCATAGAGGAGGCTTGAGCTGCACCAGACGTCGTGGCTGGTACGTAATCGATTTTTCCTGTTTGATATTATTGTTGTGATTATATGTATATATGTGCGTTTGTATAGGGACCTTTTTGGTCAATGGTATGTCGGCTCATGTTCTTTTCCATTCGGGAGCTACTCGATCATTCGTATCTCTTGCGCTTAGCAAGACGTTCCGGGATGCTCCGGGGACTTTGGATTCCCCGCTGGAGGTTGAGATTGCAGATAACCGCACCGTGAGTGCTGCGAGGGTATATCAGGAGTGTGTCCTGAATGTATTTGGGGAGAGGTTCCGTGTCGATTTGGTTCTGATACCATTGCGGGGGCTGAAGGTGATCGTCGGGATGGACTGGTTGGGGGCTAATCGGGCCATGATAGACTGTGAGCGCCAGCTGGTGAGAGTTCGAACACCAAGTGGGGGAGAACCAGTTATTCAGGGAGAGAGGGCCTCGTAGGGGCCAACTCTTTGTTCGAATGCGAGGGCTAGGAGTCTTCTCCATCAGGGTTGTTCGGGATTTTTGGCATACATCTCAGATACGAAGGTTGAGACCACGACATATTTGGGCAGTATACCGGTTGTACGGGATTTTCGAGATGTCTTTCCTGAGGAGTTGCTTGGGGTGCCTCCGGAGAGGCAGGTAGAGTTCTGTATTGATTTGGTGTCGGGTGCTGCTCCGATAGCCAGGGCACCGTACCGGCTAGCTCCGCCTGAGATGCAGGAGCTGTCTACACAGCTTCAGGAGTTGCTAGACTGAGGGTTTATCTGTCCGAGCAGCTCTCCGTAGGGAGCACCGATCATGTTTGTAAAGATGAAGAACGGGTCACACAGGATGTGCATCGATTATCGGGAGCTGAACAAGCTAACGGTGAAAAACTGTTATCCACTTTCGAGGATCGATGATTATTTCGATCAGCTTCAGGGTGCATCTTGGTTTTCTAAGATTGATCTTAGAATGGGGTACCATCATATGAGGATTAGGGATGAGTATATACCAAACACAACTTTCAGGACTCAGTACGGTCATTACGAGTTTGTGGTGATGCCATTCCAGCTCACCAATGCCCCATCATCGTTCATGGACCTCATGAACAGGGTGTGTAGACTGATGTTGGATTGGTCTGTGATCGTTTTTATCGATGATATCTTGGTATATTCTAAGACCAAGGAGCAACACGAGCAGCATTTGAGGGAGGTATTGGAGACACTGAGGGAGGAAAAGCTTTATGACAAGTTCTCAAAGTGTGATTTCTGGTTGTGTGAGGTGCAGTTTTTGGGGCACATCATCAACCAAGAGGGTATTTTGCTTGATCTAGCCAAGATTGAGGCAGTGATGCGATGGGAAATATCGAAGAATGCATCTGAGATCGTAGCTTCTTGGGCCTAGCGGAGTATTACCGAAGATTTATTTAGGATTTCTCCAAGATTTTCGTACCTTTGACTTGATTGACCAAGAAGAATGTGACATTTTGGTGGGGCCCGGATCAGCAGTTGGCTTTCAAGAACTTGAGACAGAGACTATGTGAGGCCCCGATTTTAGCACTACCCTAGGGTTTGGATGATTTGGTGTTGTATTGTGACGCATCTCTCATAGGGTTAGGGGATGTGTTGATGCAGAGAGGGCATGTGATCGCATATGCCTCGAGGCAGCTGAAGCCTCATGAGGTGAATTACCCTACTCATGATCTGGAATTGGGGGGGTTGGTGTTTGCCCTCAAAATATGGAGGAACTACTTGTACAGAGTTCGGTGCACTATTTTTACTGACCACAAAAGTTTGAAGTATTTGATGGATTAGCAGAACCTCAACATGAGACAGATGAGTTGGTTGGATGTACTGAAAGATTATGACTGCGAGATTTTATACCATCCAGGGAAGGTCAACGTGGTGGCCGATGCCTTGAGCCGCAAGGCGGCGAGTGCTCCGATTGGAGATGTCTGTTTGAGGATGACGGTGATTTCCCCCTTGTTGGATATGATCAAGGAGGCTCAGGTGGAGGGTTTGAAGAAAAAGAACTGGAAGATAGGGCAGATTCGAGGTTAGATTCCCTTGTTTGTTCGTGACGGTCGGGGTCTTTTTACACAGTGTGGCCGGGTGTGGGTACCATTATCTGGGGGAGTGAGACAGAAGATCTTGGAGGAGGCACACAAGTCCAAGTTCTCTATACATCCGGGGGCTAAAAAATGTAAATAGATTTAAGGTTGAGTTAAGGTGGCCCTGCATGAAGCGAGAGGTCACATGGTTCGTGGAGCGGTGCTTGAACTGCAGGAAGGTCAAGGCCGAACACTAGAGGCCCCATGGCAAGGTCCAGCCACTACCCATCCCCATGTGGAAATAGGAAGAGATCACCATGGACTTCATCACGAAGTTACCGAGGACGGCGAGGGGTGTGGATTCCATATGGGTCATTATGTATAGATTGGCGAAGAGTGCCCATTTTATTCCGATCTCTGATAGTATCTATGCTGAGAAGTTAGCATATATCTATGTGTGAGAGGTGGTGGTCAGACACGGAGTGCCGGTATCTGTGGTCTCGGACCGCGATGTCTGATTCACCTCCCGGTTCTGGAGGAAGTTCCATGAAGAATTGAGCACCCAGTTACATTTCGGTACTGCTTACCACCCTCAGATCGACGGTCAGAGCGAACGAACGATTCAGACGCTCAAGGATATGCTTCGGACTTGCGTTCTGGATTTCGAAGGGAGATGGGATACCTACCTTCCACTAGCAGAGTTTTCATACAATAACAGTTATCATGCTAGCATTGACCGACCCCCGTTTGAGATGTTGTATGGACGGATGGTGCAGGACTCCTCTGTGTTGGGGCGAGATAGGGCATCGAGTCATGGCAAACACCGAGGTGGTGCTCAAGACTACCGAGTTGATTGAGCAGGTGCGCGACAGGCTGCGAGTCATGGAGAGCCGTCAGAAGAGTTATGCTGACCGGCGCCGATCGGACCTTGAGTTTCAGGTAGGAGATTTCGTCTTACTGAAAGTGTCACCATGGAAGGGTGTCATTAGTTTTTGAAAGAGGGGCAAGTTAGGGCCCAGATTTATTGGTCCGTTCAAGATTAATGCCCGAGTCGGCAGGGTTGCTTATCAACTAGACCTTCTGGATGAGCTGAGTCAGATTCATAACACCTTTCATGTGTCCCATATTCGGAAGTGTGTCACTGACGAGGCTACAATTATCTCTTTGGACGAAATTCGGGTGGATGAGAGCCTGAACTACATTGAGAAACCCGTTGCGGTTTTGGATAGGAAGACTAAGGTTCTTCGTAACAAGGAGGTGAAGCAAGTGAATGTGCAATGGCTGCACCAAAAAGGCTCCGAATGGATATGGGAGCCGGAGGATGAGATGCAGGAGCATTACCCGGATCTGTTTGCGTCTGCGGACGAAGTCTAGTCCAAGTGGGGGAGAGTTGTAACACTCCAAATCAGGTAAATACCCTTTGTACCCTTGGAATGAAAAGTATAGCATAATGGTCCCTTAAGTACGTTGGTCGTACTTCATGAGTACGCTTAGCGTACTAAGGATGGATGATCGTGGAGAGTGGTCGCGTACGCTGGGCGTACCAAGAGGTATGCGGGGCGTATGCGAAAGAAGAGAAAAACCCTAAAACGTGGACTTGAGACCTATTTATTCATCCTTAATCCTCTTGGACCAAACCCTAATCAGCCTCCACAGCCTCATTTCGCCCTTTTACCACAGATTTCCTTCTGAGAGTGTTCTTGAGCTTAAAAAGTGTATTTATGGCCATTTTAGAGATTATTTAAGAAGAAGAAGTTAGTGAGCAAGCTTGGTGTGGCATTGGGCTTCAAGAACCAGTATCTAGTTCACCTTGAGGAGCTTCTGGAGGTATAAAGTCTTAATCTTGCCATATTATTTACTAGATTGAGCTAGGGTTTTCTATATTGTCCCTTTTTGTGTTTATGAATCATATCTCAGAAGTTTGAGCAACTCCAGAGCTTAGGAAGAGTAGATCTAAGGTCCCTTAGTTCATTCATACCATAAAAATGCAGCCTTGATGAGTGTTTTGACCTCATGCATGAGTTAAGACCCTTGGAAAGGTCTTAATGGGTTATAAGGGGTTGTTGGGAACATATGGAGCATGCAAGGGCATAAAGTTGCCAACTTTATGCCTTAGAACGTCTTAATGGACTCAGATCTAAAGCTTGACGTTAATATCCCAATCATTAAGAGCTTAATGGTCGTTTGTGCAAGCCTGACTTGTACGCCGCACATAGTAGCATGTACACAGCACGTACGACCTGAAGAGCTAGTACGCCGAGCGTACTGGAGTGGTACGCAAGGCGTATGCACCCTAGTTCGTTTTGGGATTTATGTGGGCTTGTAAGCCCTTTGGGCCTTAATCAGTTTTGGGCCTAGTCATATTTTGGGTTAGTGGTCCGATTAATCTATTTTGGGCCATGGTTGTATTGGTTGGGCGCTATTGGGCCATGTGGCCCATTAATAGTTTTGGACATGGACCTTGGGCCTATTAGCAAGGGAAAAGACTCTTGAGCCATTATGAAAGGACTTGGGCTTAGGTGATTGGGTTTTTTAATTAGATTATATTCAATCCTAAATTTAGGTTAATGGTGTTATAGTGCAACGCGGGTGATTTCAGACTGTTAGGCAAGCAGCTTTCGAGTTCATCAGACAGAGGTGAGTCTCCTTACCATACCAATGGGTCGAAGGCACCAAGGCCGGCCGATTCAGTTAGTTGTGATGATTATTGTGGAATCATTATGAATATGCCTAGTATGTATGTATGTGTATGTGTTAGTACGTTATTGTTTATATATGCGAAGACCCCGGGGGAGCCCGTGGCAGCTGGATATCAGACATATGGGGGAGCCCATGGCATTCCAGTTAAAGACCATGTGGGGGAGCCCATGACACATAGGTATAAGACCTTGGGGGGAGCCCATGGAATCCTAGAGTAAGACCCTGGAGGAAGTCCACGACATCCTTATATGTTTGTATGCATGGCTTATGTAGTACATATTTAGTTTATATGGTTATGTGATTATGTGGTTTATGTGGGGTATGTTATGGGGAACTCACTAAGCATTAGCTTACAATTTGTTGGTTGTTTCAGCTACTTCTGCATCTAAGGGCAAGGGCCCGACATGATGGCGCGGCGTGCACTCTCCGACATTTTAGTTTGGACACTCTTACGTTTTGAATAATTTATCTGATGTCATGGATTTTTGAAAACAAATGTGATTGGAATGCTATATTTTATGAAAATGATTTCGTTACTAAAATTGAAAAAATTTATTGGAAATTTGGGCTGTTACACAAGGAAACTCTGAATCTCATATGAAGATTTCGGAACCTCCCACCACATCATGGCCTCGACCTTGGCTGGATCGACATGAATACCATTCTGGTTGACAAGGTGCCCCAGAAACTGCACCTCGTGCAACCAGAACTCATAATTAGAGAACTTCGCATACAATCTCTCCCTCCTCAAGGTCTCCAATACTTCCCTCAGATGCTCCTCATGCACTCCTAGGTCTTAGAATATACCAGGATGTCATCGATAAACACAATTACAGACAGATCCAACATGGATTTGCATACGCCATTCATGAGGTCCATGAATGGGGCTGGAGCATTGGTGAGCCCGAAGGGCATCACCACAAAGTCGTAATGACCATAACGAGTCCGGAAGGTTGTCTTCTGCGTATCCTCCACTCTGACCCTCATCTGATGATAAACCAAATGCTGATTAATCTTGGAAAACCAAGATGCACCCTGAAGTTAGTCAAATAAATCATCAATCCTCGGGAGTGGATAATGGTTCATCACCATCAGCTTATTCAGCTCCCGATAGTCGATACACATCTGATGTGACCCATCCTTCTTCTTCATAAATAGGATCGGTGCTCCCCATAGAGAACTACTCGGCTGAATGAACCCTTTGTCTAACAACTCCTACATCTGTGTAGACAACTCCTGCATCTCTAGAAGTGCTAACCGATAAGGTCTTTGGCTATCGGAGCCGCACTGGGAACCAAGTCAATCCGAAACTCCTCTTGCCTCTCTGGAGGTATTCCATGCAAGTCATCTGGATATTCCCGAACAACTGATACATCATCCACAGTCGCCTTACCCTTCTACCGGGTATCCATAACATAAGTGACAAATCCGGAACAACGCTGTTGAAGATAGGGTCTGGCCCTAGATGTTGAACATAAGATCGGCCCGTGTTGAACACCCTTGCCCTGAATCACCAACTCTCCCCCACTTGGGGCTCGGATACACACCAACTGATGCTCACAATCAATCATTGCCCCATTGGGGCTCAACCAATCCATCCCATTATAACCTTGCTCTCACACAGGGGAATAAGAACCAAATCGATCGGATATTGCTCGCTAAACAACTCCAAAACACAACCCCGATGAACCCTACTTACGTGTGCAGGACAATCGTCGACAATTTCAACCTCTAGTGGGCAATCCAGCTCCCCGGAGCATCGGCAAACCTCTTGTTGAGGGCAAGAGATACAAAGGATCGGGTAGCCCCCGAATCAAACAATACCAAAGCAGAGATATCGTTGACAAGGAATGATCCTAAAAAAACACACAAATATATGCATAAAATCAACATAAATAAAGAGAAAATATGAAGATACATACCCGTCACCATATCTAGCGCTGCACGAGCCTCTTCGGCTGTCAGCTCGAAAGCCCTGCTCCTAACAACAAGCGCATTTGCCTTGCCTTGGCGGCCATCCGTGATCCTAAACGTCGTCGGATCGGGTGCTACAACTGGTCCCCTTGCTGCTAAATTTAGGCAATTGGCCTTCTTATGGCCCATCTGATTGCAATGAAAGAAAATTAGATTAGATACCTGGGTGGTGGTGGTAGCAGTGCAATCCCTGCTGAAATGACCCGTCTTGCCGCACTTAAAGCAGCCAGAACCACCCACCCTGCATGCCCCATCGTGCGTCTTGCCGCATTTACCACAGCGGCTTCGGCCCTGTTGGCCCCTCGACCTCGAATCAAAAACCTTGGGCCTCTTCCCCGAACCCTATGAACTCTGAACCTAATTCGGCTTCATCTTCTTCTCCATTTCCAAATCAATATCCCTCTCTATGGCTCGCACTATCCTATCCTCCCATGTCCTGCAACTGAACCGGATCATAAACTGTCGAATATCGCTCCTCAACATCGCGTGGTACGTCGTCTTCTTCATATCCTTGCCCGCCACATACTGCGGAACTAGTAACGCCGTCTCACGGAACGTAGCAATGATCTTTGCTACCGTCTCAGTAGTCTGGCGAAGGTCCTGAAACTCCCTCGCCAACTGTTAGACCTTAATCACAAGTACGAACTCAACCCAAAATCTCGTCACAAAATCCTCCCAAGTCATCGACTCAATCGCCTCGCCTCGCCTCCCAAGGCATGCCCAACCTCCTCCCACTAGTCTCGAGCTCTGTCCTTCAGAAGATAGGATGCAAGTCGGACCTTCGCCTCCTCATGACAAAGGCTAGATCAGAAGGCATTCCTGACGTCTTCCAACCAACGCCTGCTCGCATTCGGGTCCTTCTTCCTAAAGAACTTTAGGGCTCCACATGCCCGGAACCCACAAAAAGTCAAAGTGCGAGCTCCCATCATCGCCACCATCTCATAACGAAAAGCACCCATGCGCTCATCTAGAATCTCCATGATACCCTCCTTGATCGTACCAAAGATCACAGGAGTCTTCTCTAGAATGTTGTGGGTAATCTCTGATGAAATGAACTCCTACATCTGATCATCCAAATGTCCAGCTCCAGAGCCCAAACCCTTGTCGGCACCAGAATTACTACCAGATCCTCCTCGAGTGACCATCATACTGAAAATAGACCATTCAACCATCAGAACACACACAAATATATATATACACATCTAGGTATCCCATACTCTACAAGTTTCCTGGTATCATCTTCTCTTTCCTTGACTTGGGTATGGATCCTCTGCTTCCAGTAGTACAGGCCCATACTACCTTCCACATCTATCTGTACTTTCCTCAAGGATCGCACCGAGTCCTCCAGGTCACTTCCTTATCAAACCAACAATGCTCAATATGACAAGGCTCTCAGCACCGAATCACCTCCTAGGTCTTCCTAGGGCAACCCCCACACTACTCTCTGCCATCAGTTGTAGAAGGAACTCCCCTAACACCCTCTATCTAGCTCACGAATATAATTACATATCACCGACACTAGATAATTCTTCGAATGAAATGTCTCACACTACAACGGTTAGACTCAGACCGTCTAGTCTCAATAATAAGTAACTTATCATATTCGCATACTAGTTAGCTGAAGTTAATGGGAACTCCTAAAAGCACAAAGCAAGTAGCATTCGAGCATCTAGTAATCGGAAACAAGCATAACCTAATCAGGCTATCCTAACACTGACTGATCAGTACTAGCATGCAAGTCTACAATCTCATACTCTAGGCATACAAAGGCATCTCTCCCATCATTCTATCATGCAATCCTGATCAGATCCTTAGCCCTAATATAACATGCGATTCACAAATTCACAGTTCAAATCATAACATAAAACATGTATGGGTATTTTGAAAAAAACTTACTTGAGCTCGGTCGATTGCATGCACCACACCCCTTTCTTTTGTTAGAAAAGTCTTTTTATAAAACATTCCTTTTATTAATAGACAAACCTACCAAATCCTCAATTTGAGTTCAGACACACCCCGAGAGTATGCCTGAATCCCTCAAACCAAGGCTCTGATACCAACTTGTAATATCCCAAAATTTAAGACCAAAAATTTGTTTTTAATAATAATCAAACCATCATCCAAACGTTTTCATAAAAACCATAATGAATTCAGAGTATGTTAATAATCATCCAAATACATCAAGTCAACAAAATACAGAACAATATGGTGTGTATGATGCGATCATACCAAGCTCTTCCCCTTCGATTTGGAAGTACCTGAAACATAAACTGAAAACTGTAAGCATGAAGCTTAGTGAGTTCCCCAAAATACCTCATACAATACATATCAAACATACAATGGGCCATGCCCAACAACCATCGGGCCCCGCCCGACATCGTGCCCCGCCAGGCATCGAGCCCCGCTCGGAACAGATCTGTCAGTAACATGAGATGGGCCCCGCCCCATCACATTCATCAGGCCCTACCCAACATTCATACAGCTACATAAACACATTCAAGAATCACTAAGATAAATAGCATACAATACACCCATCAGGCCTCGCCTGGCATCGAACCCCACCGGGTATACATATCACATACTACACATGCAAGAGTCACACAAAAAACTAGCATCCTAGTCATAATAAATCATGGGTCGATATTGGTGTCGTCGACCCGCCAAGCACAGTGAGAAAACTCACCTCATGCTGTTGAAAATCAGATAAATGCTTGAACTGATGAGCATAAAACCCATGCTTGTCAATCAAATAAAGATCCCAATTAATAATCAGACCATAAACCTTAACTAGGATACTAGTTCACTTGTCCAATACCCAGGGTGAAAGACCATTTTACCCTTTCCTTACTTGGCCCAAAACCAAGACCCAACCCAATGGCTCCAAAAGCCCAACATGGCCCATCTTCCTAATGACACCCAAAGCCCATTACCAGCCCAAATATAGGAAGGCCCAAAGCCTAACAATGTACCAAATTCATATAGACTAGTGGCCCAACAAGGCCCAAAACCCTAATAGTCCAAATATGGCCCAAAACCCAAAAGTCAACAAAAGTCAAGGTTGTTGAGTATGCCCGACGTATTCAGACTTACGCCCAGCGTATGCCATCTTTGGCCAGTACGCACAACGTATGAGCTGGGTACGCCCAGCATACTCCTCATCCAACTCATGACACCATTAAGTGCTTAATCAGTTAAGCCACTATGTCTAATTCTCAGGTCTGATACTAAATGATGTCTTAACACGTAAAGTTGGCAACTTTACTCCTTTTCATGGCTTAATGGGACCCAATACTCAATAAAATCGATAATAAGAACCCTAAATGATGCATGGTCCACTATAACTCATCAAGATTGTATTTTTATGAACAAGGGACCTCAACAATGCTAAGATCTATCATCCTTATCTTCTGGAGTAGCTCATACTCATGCAAGACTTAAAGGACCATAAAAGAACCAAAAACAAGCCCTAAATAGATCTAACAAAATGAACCATCAAGTTTAAAGCTTTATACCTAAAATAAATTTCCAAGTTGATGATGATTCTGGATCCACAAGGTCTAGGCTCATCAATGCAAATTCCAATAGTTCCTCTTTCTTCAAAATCACCAAAACACCCTTAAAGTTCAGTTCTAAGCTCAAAACACTCAAATGGAAATTAGGGTTTTGTTCTTAGGGTTTGGAGAGGTGGAGGCTGGTCATAAGAGACTCTAGAAGCAACTTCAGGTGTTTAAATAGGGCACAAACCCTAAAAATTAGGGTTTTCCCTAGCTGTTCGTACGCCTCGCATACCTACACGTACGACTCGCGTACGTGGGTACCTCCGCGATCCAGATATCGAGCCAGTACGCCCAACATACTCATAGAGTAGGACCAGCGTACTTGGCTAAGGACCAATTTGCAAGGATTTTAAAATAAAGGTTTAAAAGGAAAAATACCCGAAATGTGAATGTTACAAATAGAACTTGCTCCATGAATTTCTTCTGCTCAGGCTCTACAATATGCTTAAGGGCTCAAGATGGGTATGGTGGAGGAGGCTGGTATAATTTTAAAAACGAATAATTTTTATTCTTTAGTGGCCACGTTGTGGCCAGGTTGGCACGTCGTGGGCACTGGGCAGATGGTTTTTCTTTTTTTGCTACGTGCTCAACTTCTTTCGGTTGTGGATCAGGCTACTCGGTATCTGTTTCATACGTCACAATTGGCTTAGAATCTACCTCTTTTTCAGTGTATATAGCTATAATGTGAGGTTTTGGTTTTGGATCGGTATTTGTAGGAGGTAACCTCTCATTTACGAGCTTGGTAAATTGACCCAATTGATTTTTAATGCTCGATATTGCCGCTTGTTGGTTTGTTATTGTAGCATCAGTTGTGGCATGTCTTTTTTCATAAATGGATGTGAAGCGTGCAAGCATTAACTTAAAATTGGACTTGTTTTCGGATGGTGGTTGTTCTTTTTGATAAAACGTCTACCGGTTTTCCTATACTTCTCCTCTTTTCTCTTCTTGTACTCATCGTAAGGTAACCACTCCTTCTTTGGTTTCTCCAATCCTCATCGTACTTGTCTCCACCCGAGTAACATACTTGGGCTTTTCGGTTCCCATTTGCATCCACATCGCAATCTTTCGTTAAATGCGGACCATTGCCATTTTCACACCCCATTCGAATTGCATGGATGGATTGATCCATTTTTGTCATTCTTCGATCCATGTTTTCCATTTTATCCATTATTGCTCCTAAGTTATCGCTTCCTCCCATGCCTTTACCTCTCGTAGCATCTTCTTGTGGGTTATGATATTCTCTTGAGTGCTTTGTGAACTCTTTAATTAATTCTTTGATTGTATTCAGATTCTTCTTACTAATCGTCCCTTGAGAATCAAGAAGTTGCCGTGTTGGAACGTTCAACCCATCATAGAAAATAGACACCTCTTATTGCACGTTCAAGTCATGTTGAGGATAATTTTTAAGAAGACCTTTGTATCGTTCCCACGCTTCGTATAAGGACTTGCCGATCTATTGTAGGAAGTTAGCGATCTTCTTCTTTAGCTTGCAATCTTTGAAGGAGGACTAAATTTCTCTATAAATGCTTCGCGAAGATTGTCCCATGTTCGAATAGCTCCAGGTGCGAGTGACTTTAACCAAACTTTTGCATCTCCAGTAAGTGTTACTAGAAGCATCCTTAAGTGTAATTCAAAATCTTCACTTCTTAGGGTTTTCTAAGGGGTTTCAATCGTAATCCTTAGCTTAATCCTCAAGCCAACCTCTGGAATTCAACCTAATGTCTGGTTTATATAGTTTCCAAAAATCTGGTCACCACGACATGGGGAATAGGTGCCACGTCGTGGGTATCTTTTAAATCTCGTATACTGCAAGTCACCGGAAGTTTCTAGGTCAGGATAGGTGGCCACGTCATGTCATTTAGATCACCGCGTCGTGGCATGCAATTTTTCATAACTTCTTCTCTTCTTCCATACTGCTGCTAGCTTTGACCTTTAAGTTTCCATATTTTGTCATTTTTGGTCCTTTTCCTTCAATATTGTCCTTTTTTGGCTACAAAATGTAATTTAACTCAATAAGTACCACATATTTTTGCAATTTACCAAATTATAGCTTAAACGTATTAAAATAATGCCTAAAAATATGTATAAATATGGCAATATCAATAATCGGCAAATCAAATAGAGAAAACAATTGCATCAGTTCCTAAATTAAAACAAACTAAACTACACATGCAAATATATTGTCAGTAGATCTTTATATGATTCAATCGACTGTGATGTTCTTCATACTTGTGATGGTACTTACTGAGTATTTACCATGTGATATTTTATAACTGGATATCCAAACACGAGGTAAATTCATCTTATAGTCACCAGAAAATTCAAGAGAACCATCAATGATTGAATACAACATTGAGGTCACTTTTGAATTCCTTTTAGACGCGTAGTTGGTCTTAACTATAATATACTCTAAGCTTATTATCAAATCTACTTAGGTGCATTACTTGTTACTCTTCCAAGAAAATACTTTATTATTTATTAAGAGCATGAAATTTGACTTCTAAATGAAAACGTCTATATTAGTAAGGAACTGACCATCAATGTAAATATTTCATTGATTTCTTCCATACTAATAAGATTATGTCTTTCGTCCTTTGAGGGCCCCAAAGAATATTCTTAATCCCTGATTATAGCCAAAATGATCTTATATGACTTATCATGAACAAGGCATATGAGTCATTACTTTTTTCTAGCAGAAACTCTTTAAGAATTGTGTATCTCGAGTTTCCTCAAGATTCCAAGTCCTTTGGCTTAATTCAATGAATAACTTAGATCTATCTCCACAGACTCTAAGCACACTTTCTTGTTCCTCCCATGTGTTTCATAGAGACACAATTCCTAAGTTATGTAAAGCTTTTCCACTTAGCAGAGTTAGAGCATCTTTTCCTATTTCAATACAAGGGATAAATTTGCTCCCACTAGCTTTGACATTTATATGGACTATCTTTTGTTTCTCGTAATTTAACTTTTGAATTTCTCATCGAAGAAAATGATCCAAACATAAGATAGTTGTTAGAACCCATCAATGGACTTCTCAAGCCTATATATATATATATATATATATATATATATATATATATATCATAACACATCTTGGTTTGAGTATATGTGTGTGTTCATATCCATGCTTGTAATCTCTTGAAGATCCACAAACACTACATGGTTTTAACACCAAGTGTTGAATCAATTCAAATTTTAACCATACACGGACCGAATCTCAATTCTCATACCTTCGTCTAATTGTGGCTTATATGGCCTTCCATAGCTTCCATTAGATGATAGACTCTGATCATAATCTATCAGTGACTCATTTCCCAAGTGACATGGAGTCAACATGGTCAATGACATCTTCTATTAGATCTATGAGAAGAGGTAGAGGAATGTCACTTTCTGTAATAGGTTTTAACCTCTAATTAAGTGCTAGTGTTTTCCTATATGTTCTTTGTTAATTGATTATTAAGTCTTATCAAGATCAATGTGGGTCCCACTAGTTCCTTTGGATATAATCTCTCTCTTTCGAAAGACTTCCTTTAGAGCAACACATATCTTGTTCTCAGAGGGATTCCATAAACATAGTTGGGGCGTACAATGAAATAACCTAAATTACAGAGCATTTGATAAAAACTTTCTTAGTTTGTATAAGAGCAATGACTTTTGTAACACTCGTTCATGGTACAATCCATGAACTATTTGTTAGCACAATACCAATCATTAACTACAAATCAAAAAATAATTTTGTTTCTCTATCCAAATAATTTTCTTATGGAAATACTTTGGTTTGAGACGAGTTATGAAATTTTTTCACAATTTCATTAGATGATCGTTAACCTTTTGATGAAGATTCTCACTATATTGTTGGACTAATTTTCTTATCCTTCTGCTCAATTGACTATGAACTTCGTTTTGTGACCAATCTGAAAGGACAATTAGCATGAACTAATTCCAAAAACTAATAGCATCACAAAGTCATTTGTTCATCATTTATCATGATACTATGAGATATGTATCAGTTGAAGATTTGTGGCCTAATGACTTCCAAAATTCTATCCAACTGAATATTTGGTGATGCACTTCTCATTTCCATATTCAAGATGATGATCTAAACATTTTGGATCAACATGCATCGTGGTTAATCTGAATGGCCAATTAGTTTAAACTAATTCCAATATATACTTTGCCACTTCATGGTGTCATTGTTATAATTATTGACAAATAAGATTTACATTTATCATAAAACTTAGGGTCAAATGATTTCCAAAATCTGATCCAACTGGATATTTGGTAATGCAACTCTTATTTAAGAAGATGATTCCATAATTGCATTTAATCCAATCAATGAATCTCTATTGAACTATTTTTAATATACTAGTTTCAAAGATTTCATGACTTATTTTAAATAGAAAACATGCAAAATGTTCTTTATTTAAATAAGCTAGAACTATCTTTCGAAACATTGTATAAACAATGTCAATCATAAGACCATAGACTTAACATTTAAGAGAACGAGTCATCTTATGATCCTAAGTATAGTAACGGAACTCGAACCAATGTCCTTGATCATAATCACTTCTCTATGTTATAGTCTATTACTTCCTTTTTGTCACTGTCCATTTTTGCAAATGTCAATACTCATCCTTTAGTGAAACACTCAAGGATTTTAAGTAACATACCAATGGTGTTATGGATTCATTATTCTAAATCATAGGCTAAACACTTGGAAGAACGAGTTGACTCGTGATCCTTTAAAATTATTATGGATCATCGTTATCAACGATCAATCAACTCTTCTTTAGGTTTTAGTCTACATCAGATTGGGCATTTATGCTTTTCTTAGTCCTTTTTTTG
Source organism: Lactuca virosa (assembly GCF_052849685.1). Lineage (NCBI taxonomy): Eukaryota > Viridiplantae > Streptophyta > Magnoliopsida > Asterales > Asteraceae > Lactuca > Lactuca virosa. The sequence goes on along the minus strand of NC_136430.1, from coordinate 119,852,842 downwards.
GTAATTAGTTTAGCCTATCAGAATATGTCTCATAATAAGCTCATTTATTGTCCTTCTAATAGCTTCATTTTATTTACTTCTTTTTATAGTTTATTTTAGCACATTTCATTCGCACTTTAGTTAATTTCCATGCACATTTTCCTTTTTTGTTATTTTATGACCATTCCGGGTACTTTCTAGTTTCTTGAGCATTATTGCAGATCTTTTTGGAGACTAGCGGAGCGGTATTTTTAGGAGGCGATTGGACTTGAAGGGCAATGGGGATTTCGTGCTAGATGGCTATGGAGGTGATTCATGGAGTGGGCTTGTCAATTGCTTGAAGGCTTGGAAGATTTGAACTTTAAATTTGCAAGGCGCGGGAGAATTTTCGAGTGTGCGGAGGCTGATGATCGGGCGATTACAAGAGCTTTGGAGGATTTGGAAAAGTCAGATTGGGCTCAAATTGAAGAGAACTTGAAGAAAAATGGGCTAGAAGCTGATCGGACTCGACGGGTTTGACCTCTATTGAAGAGCATTCTTGAGAAAACAGTGAATCCGACGAGAAAGGATTGGAGTTTGAGGCTTGCTAATGCCTTATGGGCCTATCGGACCGCTTACAAGACCCCGATAGGAATGTCCCCATTTAGTTCGGTTTTTGGAAAGCCATGTCATCTACCCGTCGAATTAGAGCACCATGAATTTTGGGCGGTCAAGTAATGTAATTACAATATTGATGAGGCGGGGAGGCATAGGAAGCTTCAACACCAAGAGCTAGAAGAATTAAGAAACGACTCCTATGAAAACTCAAGAATTTACAAGGAGAAAACGAAGCTCTTCCACGACAAGTCCATCACCCGGAAGCATTTTGAACTGGGGCATAGGGTCTTACTTTACCATTCACGATTGAAATTATTTCCGGGCAAGCTAAGGTCAAGATGGATTGGACCTTTTGTTGTGATAAAGACCTTTGACCATGGGGCGGTGGAAGTTCAAAGTGAAAAGACGGGACAAATTTTCAAAGTCAATGGGCACCGTTTGAAGCCATTCTATGAATGTTTCAATGCTAATGCTCTTGAAATCATCCATTTGGATTTCCCGATGTGTCGAAGCAAGCAAGGAAGACGTCTCGCCAAAGACGTTAAAGAAGGGCATTTTTGGAAAGCTATGCTTTCATCCTTTTCCAAATCCAAATAAATCATTTTAAAACAGCGTTTTCGGGATTTTGAAAATAAATTTTTGAAAGGTTTCATCCTCCATTCCAACTTTTGTCAAAAATTTTGAAACCGGGCCTTACGGGGATCTTTTTGAGCTAAAAAAATCAAGTTTAGTGGAAAATCTCATTTTTTTGAAGTGCAGGAAGGGCCCGCGGCCCGCGTGAGAAACATGAAGAATGGCCTGCGGCCCGCGTAGCTCAAAGTTACAATTGTCATTCAGCAAACGCGGCCAGACCGCGACCCGAGTTATACCCGCGTGAAGGATCAGACTCATTCCAAGCAACTCGACGCGGCCGGCACGCGGCCCGCGCCCTGCCTGCGTAGCTGTTTCCAACACTTAGCTTTTTTTTCCAATTGCCTCAGTTCCCGCGGCCTTCGTGCGGCTCGAGCAGTGCCCGCGTAGTGGTTCAGAACATTTCGACAAAGTTGACGTGGCCAGCACGAGGCCCGCGCCCTGCCCGCGTATTACACATTGACTGCGATTCATGGACTGTTGACTCGTTTGACTTTCTTTGACCAGGAGGTTTAATGAGTTGACCAAACATTGACTGGGTTTGACCTCTATTGACCAAAGATTAAACATCCCTTTCACTCTTCTTCGTCATAGTCATGCGGCCCGCGTAAGAATTCACGCGGCCCGCGTGGGTTTCTGCAGGGGCAATTTCGAGATTTCATTTGGAGCTCTATATTGGGAAGGTTGGTGTGCCTCTTCAGCCTTATCTTTTACATCCTATTTGGAGGCATTCTCTCTGGAGTTTTGGAGCATTTTGAAGGCCAAGAACCCTCAAGAACTTCATCATTTCTCCTCTTGATTCTTTTTAAATTTTGGGTACAATCTTTGCTTACTTTGTTTTCTTGAGTTTAGCCATGCTTGGCTAAACAAATATTGGTTGACTTTTGTTGAATCCTTTGAACTTTTGTTGAATATTGAAGAATCCATGAATTTGTGTTTGAATCTTTATGAAAATGTTTTGTGTTTTAACATCTTATCATTGCTTGTATGTTTTTATTCATGAGTTTAAATGTGTTTGTGGTGATTAGTTGGCTAATTTCTTGATTAAGTAAAGGATCTTCAAATTAGCAAGCAACAAGTGATTCTTGTGTTAGTTTTATTTCACACAATCATAAAAACATTTTCTCCAACATGGTAGTCGAAGCTTTTGACTCCTCTTGGATTTGGTGACTTTTGGTTCTTAATGCTAGTTGACTTTCACTAATTACATGCTTAATGGAAATTGTGACTTTGACTAAGGAAATTGTTATGAGCTTCTCTAACCATTTTAAAAACTAAGAAAAGTCTAGGTAATCTCAAGCTCCTTGGATTACTATAGCCAGATTAAGAGCTTAAATCAAGTATTGCACCATTGGATTCTAATGATATGTTCATCAAAAGTCAAAGTGAGGAAACCTTAAGTCAACCATCTTTCTCTTATTGATTTCACATCAAATTCTTATTTTTGCCAAATTGTTCATTTAAGTTCTAGTTTAATTCTAGTTTTAATTAAAGTATTTCAAAAAGATCAAAACCCCTATTTTTATTTTATTGTCATTTTACAAGTATTTTTGCAAAGAGATTTCCCATAGAGTTAGAAATTGAACCAATCTCCGTGAATCGACCCCTTTACCACTATACACTATTTTAGTGTAAAAGATCTAGGGTTATTTATTTTTTTTGGCCTCGACAACCACCAAATTTTGGCGTCGTTGCCGGGGATTGGTTTATTTTTAATCAATTTGTTTCTCTATGCCCAGATCTCAACGTACAGGTGCTTTGATTTATAATCCTGAAATTGAAAAAGAAGCAAGACGTTTGGTGAAAGAAAAGAGAATAGAACATGGTCAAACTTCAAATCCTCACAGGGATCCGGAGGTTGAAACCGCTTCATCAAGTGACACAAAACCCGATTCTAGTCCCGACCCTCGCCAAGAAATTCCCGAAACACCACCTCTACAACAAAATCCACCCATTATTGAACCAATCGCAATGGCGGACGGAGGAGAAGCTCCCAAAAGAAATTTGAGGCAAATGATGGAAACTGATGTTACACAAACTCCAACCGGTATCAACTACCCGGTTTTGGAAGGAGGCTCGGAGTTGAAGTCAAGTTTAGTCCATCACCTTCCAACTTTTCATGGATTAGAGAATGAAGACCCTCATAAGCACTTGAAGATGTTCCACATTATTTGCACTAGTATGAAGCCACAAGGGTCAACCGATGACCAAATCAAGCTAAGGGCATTCCCCTTTTCATTGGCCGATAGAGCAAAAGATTGGTTATTTTATCTTCCACCGGGGTCAATCAACTCATGGACCGACATGGCAAGAGCTTTTCTTGATAAGTTCTATCCCGCTTCAAGAGTCTCAAGTCTTAGAAATGAGATTTGTGGAATCCGCCAAGGTCAAAACGAGACTTTTCATGATTATTGGGAGAGGTTCAACAACTTGTGCTATAGTTGTCCACAACACCAAATTCCGGAACAAATCCTCATTCAACACTTCTATGAGGGATTGTTGCCAATGGAAAGAAGACTAGTTGATGCCTCAAGCGGTGGTGATGTCTTTAGTAAAACTCCACAACAAACAAGACAACTCTTCAACACCATAGCCGCAAACTCCCAACATTTTGGCCCGCGCCAAGATATGAAGAGAGAGACACAACACAAAGTCAATGAAGTGGGAAAAACTCCGTTGTCCAAAAGCTAGCCATGGGAAAAACTCCACATGTGATGGTTTGTGGAATATGTGCAACAATGGGACATCCTACGGATATGTGTCCCATTTTTCAAGAAGATACGGAACATGTAAATGCCACGGGAGAGTTCCAAAATTACCACAACAAGCCATCCGGTTATCAAAATGCTTACAATTCAAGTTGGAAGCCCAATCCCAACATGAGCTACAACCCAAGACCATTGCCTCAAAATGAATTGGTTAGACCTTCCTATCCACCACCACAACCCCAATACCAACATCCACAACCACACTATCAACCCAAACCGCACCCTCCACATCATCACCAACACCCTCCTCAATCCCAACCGAGTAGCTCCGGAATGTCCCTTGAAGACATTGTCAAATCATTAGCCACTAGTACCCAACAATTCCAAAAAGAGACAAGGACTAGTATCTCCAACCTTGAAGCACAAATGGGAGATATAGTTACATCTATAAGCAAGTTGGAATCTCGTGGTAAACTCCCTTCTCAAACCGAAAAGAACCCAAATGTCAATGTGGTGACCTTGAGAAGTGGTAAACAAGCCGGAGAGAGTAGTTCAAAGAAGAAGCCAAGGGATGAAGAGGAAGAAATAGAAGTCATTCCCATTGACGAACCCATAGTCAAGAACGATGCACAAGCCAGAGTCCCAAAGAAGACTACCCCTCTAGTGACACCAATAGCCACTCAACCGCCATTCCCTTCCCGACTTGCAACTTCAAAGAAGAACATGGAGGAGAAAAAGATTTTGGACACCTTCCGAAAGGTGGAAGTAAATATTCCCTTACTAGATGCAATCAAACAAATTCCTAGATATGCAAAATTCTTGAAGGAGCTTTGCACCAACAAAAGAAACTTGAAGGGAAATGAGAAGATCTCAATGAACGAAAATGCATCCGCGGTTTTACAAAGGAAGCTTCCACCTAAGTGCAAAGATCCCGGAATGTTTACGGTTCCTTGCAAGATTGGGGATGTCACTTTTAGTAGTGCCATGCTTGATCTTGGTGCTTCTATTAATGACATGACCTATTCAGTGTATGAATCTTTGAATGTTGGGCCTTTAAGTGAAACCGGTGTCATAATCTCTCTTGCGGATAAATCGAGTGTCTTCCCTAGAGGTGTTCTAGAAGATGTTTTGGTGCAAGTGAATCAATTGGTCTTTCCAGCGGATTTCTATGTGATCGATCTAGATGAGCAAGTATCCTCCAAATCGGCTCTAATCTTACTTGGGAGACCCTTTTTGAATACGGCTAGGACAAAGATCGATGTGTATGCGGGAAGTTTGACAATGGAGTTTGATGGTGAAACAATAAGCTTTAATATTTATGATGCCATGAGATATCCTAGTGATGTTTCATCTTTGTACTTTGTCGATGTTGTTGAGCCAATAGCCCAATAATGGTTCGCGTTGTCTAATGGTGATGTGTTGGAAATGATCTTAAGCAAGGGGTTTGATTGTGGGAAGCTAGCCGAGCAATTAAAGCTTTATTCTTTGGATCCGGAGATTGAGAGGTTGGTCAATACTTTAGAGATGAAGAAATCCACAAGATTAGATGTCAAGCAAATTGAGTTGCCTCCAACCCATACAAAGTTGCCACCATCCCTTGTTCAACCACCGGAATTGGAATTGAAGGTCCTACCTCAACACTTGAAGTATGCCTACTTGGGAAAGAATGAAACTCTTCCGGTTATCATTTCAACTCACTTAACCGAATTTGAAGAAGAACAACTCCTCAAGGTGTTGAAGGAGCATAAAGAAGCCATGGGTTGGACGATTGCGGATATCAAAGGGTTGAGTCCCTCCACTTGTATGCACAAGATCTTAATCGAGGATGAATGCAAGCCAAGTAGAGACGCGCAAAGAAGGTTGAATCCACCAATGATGGAAGTGGTCAAGAAAGAGATTTTGAAGCTCCTAGATGCGGGAATGATCTATCCAATCTCGGATAGCAAATGGGTGAGCCCGGTCCAAGTTGTGCCCAAGAAGACGGGAATGACGGTGGTCGAGAAAAACAAAGGTATGATGGTCCCCACCCGTGTGCAAAACGGGTGGAGAGTATGTATTGACTACCACAAACTCAATGCAAGCACACGAAAAGATCATTTTCCATTGCCTTTCATTGACCAAATGTTAGAAAGGTTGGCCGGAAAATCTCACTATTGTTGTCTCGACGGGTTTTCCGGTTTTCACCAAATCCCGGTGGCGCCGGAAGACCAAGAAAAGAGAACTTTTACATGTCCATTTGGCACTTTTGTATACCGTAGAATGCCATTCGGATTGTGTAACGCCCCGGCGACTTTCCAACGTTGCATGGTTAGTATCTTTTCCGAATATGTCGAAAACATAATTGAGGTTTTTATGGATGATTTTACGGTATACGGGAACTCCTTTCAAGAGTGTTTGACCAATCTCACCAAAAATTTGAAAAGATGCATTGAAACAAATTTGGTTTTAAACTTTAAGAAATATCATTTCATGGTGAGTCAAGGTCTCATTTTGGGTCACATTGTGTCTAAAAAAGGAATTGAGGTAGATAAGGCCAAGATTGATGTTATTCAAAGCTTACCTTACCCGACCTGTTTTCGGGAAGTTCGTTCTTTTTGGGGCCATGCAGGTTTCTACCGAAGATTCATCAAGGACTTTTTGAAGATAACAAGACCAATGTGCCAAATCTTGCAAAAGGAGGTCGATTTCAAGTTCTATGAGGCCAGCAAAGAAGCTTTCGACAAGCTCAAGGAATTGCTTACATCCGCCCCCATCATACAAGCACCAAATTGGGATCTCCCCTTCGAGATCATGTGTGATGCAAGCAATTATGCTATTGGCGCCGTTTTGGGTCAAAAGAATGGAAGAGCCTCGCATGTGATCTATTATGCATCAAGGACACTAGACAACGCTCAAAGCAACTACTCTACCACGAAGAAGGAGCTATTAGCCATAGTGTTCGCTTTGGAGAAGTTTAGACAATACCTACTTGGTACCAAAGTCATAGTGTATTCGGATCATGCGGCTCTCAAGTACTTGATGACAAAGAAATATGCAAAGCCAAGACTCATCCGGTGGATCTTATTGTTACAAGAATTTGACTTGGAGATTCGGGACAAGAGTGGATGCGAGAACCTTGTTGCCGACCACCTAAGCCGGATCATTTCAAATGAAACTCCTCTCCCGTTGTGGGACGAGTTTCCGGATGAGCATCTCTTTTCCCTTATTCAATCTACTCCTTGGTATGCCGATATCGTTAACTTTTTGCTCATAAAAAGGTATCCCGACACATTCTCACGTGCTCAAAAAGACAAGCTTAAAAGTGATGCAAAATACTATGTGTGGGATGAACCTTATTTGTGGAAACATTGTCCCGATCAAATCATTAGGCGATGTGTACCCCAACAAGAGAATCAATCAATTTTGCAATTTTGTCATGACTTTGCTTGTGGGGGACACTTCGGGCCTAGTTGAACTTTGATAAAATTTCTTGAGTGTGGACTATTTTGGCCAACCATGTCACGTGATTGTTATATGTTTTGTAAAAGTTGCAAACGATGCCAAAGAACGGGAAACATTTCACAAAAGAATCAAATTCCACAAAATCCCATCCTTGTTTGTGAAATTTTTGACGTATGAGGGATTGATTTCATGGGCCCATTTCCCGTTTCGTTTGGCAACGTTTACATCTTGCTCGCGGTTGACTATGTTTCTAAGTGGGTTGAAGCCAAAGCCACACGGTCGGATGATGCCAAAACGGTTATCGGGTTTTTAAAGTCTAATGTTTTTGTGAGATTTGGTATGCCTAGGGCGTTGATCAGTGATCGAGGGACGCATTTCTGCAACAAGATGATGGAGGCTTTATTGAAGAAGTACAATGTGACCCATCGTGTTTCAACCGCCTACCACCCTCAAACGAACGGTCAAGCGGAAGTTTCAAATCGTGAGGTGAAGAGCATTCTTGAGAAAACAGTGAATTCGACGAGAAAGGATTGGATTTTGAGGCTTGATGATGCCTTATGGGCCTATCAGACCGCTTACAATGTCCCCATTTAGGTTGGTTTTTGGAAAGCCATGTCATCTACCCGTCGAATTAGAGCACCGTGCATTTTGGGCGGTCAAGCAATGTAATTACAATATTGATGAGGCGGGGAGGCATAGGAAGCTTCAACTCCAAGAGATGGAAGAATTAAGAAACGACTCTTATGAAAACTCAAGAATTTACAAGGAGAAAACGAAGCTCTTCCACGACAAGTCCATCACCCGGAAGCATTTTGAACTGGGGCATAGGGTCTTACTTTACCATTCACGATTGAAATTATTTCCGGGCAAGCTAAGGTCAAGATGGATTGGACCTTTTGTTTTGATAAAGACCTTTGACCATGGGGCGGTGGAAGTTCAAAGTGAAAAGACGGGACAAATTTTCAAAGTCAATGGGCACCGTTTGAAGCCATTCTATGAAGGTTTCAATGCTAATGCTCTTGAAATCATCCATTTGGATGTCCCGATGTGTTGAAGCAAGCAAGGAAGACGTCTCGCCAAAGACGTTAAAGAATGGCATTTTTGGAAAGCTATGCTTTCATCCTTTTCCAAATCCAAATAAATCATTTTAAAACAGCGTTTTCGGGATTTTGAAAATAAATTTTTGAAAGGTTTCACCCTCCATTTCAACTTTTGTCGAAAATTTTGAAACCGGGCCTTACGGGGATCTTTTTGAGCTAAAAAATCAAGTTTAGTGGAAAATCTCATTTTTTTGAAGTGCAGGAAGGGCCCGCGGCCCGCGTAGCTCAAAGTTACAATTGTCGTTCAGCAAACGCGGCCAGACCGAGGCCCGAGTTATACCCGCGTGAAGGATCAGACTCATTCCAATCAACTCGACGCGGCCGGCACGCGGCCCACGCCCTGCCCTCGTGGCTGTTTCCAACACTTAGCTTTTTTTTCCAATTGCCTCAGTCCCTGCGGCCTCCGTGCGGCCCGAGCAGTGCCCGCGTAGTGGTTCAGAACTTTTCGACAAAGTTGACGCGGCCAGCACGCGGCCCGCGCTCTGCCCGCGTATTACACATTGACTGTGATTCTTGGACTGTTGACTCGTTTGACTTTCTTTGACCAGGAGGTTTAATGAGTTGACCAAACATTGACAGGGTTTGACCTCTATTGACCAAAGATTAAACATCCCTTTCACTCTTCTTCTTCATTCTAGCCCTACACAACCTCACCATTCTCTCTCAAACTCTCAAGAACACCAAAACCCACTTCTCACAAAAATCCAATTTCCCGGAGTTCTACCGGTCGGAATCTCGTCAAACCACCGCCATTCTCTCCCATTTTCCAAGCTCTACAAACCCCACCCAAAATCCGGTCTGATATGTGGCCGGAATTCCGGGCGCCACCACCACCCACCACCACGTTCTTTCGCATTTTCTGGCCAACTCCGGCCACCATTGGAGATTTCGAGCACGGGGTTTTGTTTCTTTCATCAAGGGATTTCTAACCATACAAATTTTCCCCCAAAAACTCACCAAAAAATTTCATCAAATTCCGGGTGCCGCCACTCTAGTCGCCGGAAAATCATCTTGAAGCTCGTTTGTGGGGTTGTTTTAGCGATTCAAGCGTCAAATACGGGGCAAAATCATAAGCTTGGGGTGTGTTTTGGAGAATCTCTTTGGTGGCTCACATTCCGCTTCCACCATTTGTCCCGGGTTTAAGCAAATTGGGTACCCTCGTTCCTTTAACTTGATTATTTGTTTGTTAAATACCCGTTTGTTGTTGGAATTGTGTAGTCACACGTGTGGTCTTTTATTGTTGCCAACTTTTTGTCCCGAGTCAATGTCTAAGCGTGCCAAAACTGGACCTAGTTCATCTAGGGGTGGGACGAAAGGCAAATCCAATGACCCCCCCCCCCCATTTCGTTTGTTGAACCGTGACGACCGCAAAACGTATGAGTTTCTTTTTTCCAACAAGCTCAAGGTCAAATCAACCAATTTTCTCCATCGAGAGTCTTTCGAAACTCTTGGAGTGCTTGAGGGAGTTCAAGCACTTTTTAACAACATTAGTTGGGGTCAGTTTCTCCATCGTGCAGCCACCTACGTTGAGCCGACTTTGGATTTCCTCTCCACATTCTGCATGGATGACGATACGAACACCACCACCTTCCAAATGTTAGGCGAGAGTAAGTCGTTGCCATTTCGGGTCGTCAATGCTTTAATGGGTACCCCCATGGATCACACTTACTCCCAACAGGATCCTTGGCCCGCCACCTTTAACGAACACAATTTTTGGCAGCAAATCACTCACGAGCCACGCTACTCATCATCTTCCTCCAAGGCCTCCTCAATCATTCACCCATGTTTACGCCTGGCCCACCGAGTCCTTACATGCACCATCTTTGCCCGCTCCGAAGTGGGTCAAATTTCAAAAGCTGAATTATTCTTTCTATGGTGCATGACTCGCGAAAACGGACCCAACCCGGATTTTGCCACCTTCTTCTTCACCAAATGCTATAATCTCATCACGATGGACACCGGGGAAATTTTCATGGGCGGCTTGATCACACTCATTGCATCTAGACCCCCACTTCAGCTCCTTCTCTCCACCCTTCCATTTGAAAAGGAGTCAACCCTCTAGCCTTGACATCCTTGCACTCTGGCGGATGCAAATCATCCGCGAATCAGTTGATGGTCACATTTGGAACCTTGATAATCAGCCATACCTCATTCTTCCTCACGAGTATATAGGGTGTTTCGAACCAACCGACCCCGAACAATGGGTCATTCCATCCGACTACCCTCCTCCTGTGGATGATGAAGATGACCAGTTTCAGCCTCCACAACATTTTTCCTAGCCTCAATATCAGCCATAGCAGCAGGGGGGACACGAGATCCCACCGTATTTCCCTCTTCACTTCTTCGACCAATTCGCCACGATGTTCTCCACGGTTCAGCGCATCGATACTCAGACGCAGGAGAACACCCGAGCTATCCAGTCTGTGGCGGCCCGTGTCGATCAGCTGGAGCAGTCCTTCCCACCCACTTCTCGCCAGGTCCAGGATATGTGGGATTACCACTATCGCCACAGACATTTCCCGCCGCCCGACCCTCCGATTTAGGTCATTTCCGCCCTTTCCTTAAGCATTGAGGACAATGCTTGTTCTTAAGCTTGGGGTGGGGCATTTTCCTTTTACTTTTTACTTTTTCATGCATTTTTTTAGTTAGGTTGCATTTCATTTTAGTTTTAAGCTAATTTGCATTCAATTTTTTTTATTTTTTATAAAATTCCAAAAAGATTTTATTTTCTTCTTTTCTACTTTCTATTTTTGCATAACATTTAGCTTAGGGCATTAACATTCATGCATTTTTGTTATCTGTTTATTCTCACCCCCTTGGATGCCATGAAATAGGTTCATAATTATTGTATCATTATTGGTCCAGGATCTTGTTGCTATCTCGCCCATCGAACCGGGACCATTAGCTGCAGTTTGGGATTTCATACTTGGGATCAGATGCTGGAAGCTTAAAGGGGTAAGTGATCATGGCCAGGTAGTTTCATAAAGAATTACGCATGCAATACTAACAACTGTAGGATATACTATAGCAATGGATGTTCTTAGCCTTGCGGTCCTACCGCCGAGAGGATCACACTTGATCATGTTTGAACCATTAGGACGAAGCACTGGTGTTTGTCCCCGAGTAGAATCCATATCCAGTCTTTTTACATCACCATATTCTTTTTGCGATTTACTTAGGATTTTAGAGAGTCTTAGCCCACATTTGGGCATTTCCATTATTTTTGAAAAATCGCAAGTTTGAAAAGGAGCTTACATCTTTACGCTCCACACATGGTCATTTTCACATTTAGACCATTCGGATTATATTATTACCCTCTCAGTTCCACTTACATACTTTTGGGAACCAAATTTTAGAGTCAAAAAGTTTTCTTGATAAAAAGCAAAAGTTCAATATGTTAGTGAATTACCTTCAAGTTTACTACTTATATTTGAAAATAAAAAAAAATAAAAAAAATGTAATATATATATATATATATATATATATATATATATATATATATATATATATATAAGTTCAAGCTGCAATTATCTTAGATAGGTGACCGGTTCAATTATTGAACAAATTTTCCTACATTTTGGTCACCCGGCGTTCGATATTCATTTGTATAGGTTTGTCTTATTGTATATAGATCAAGTTTTCTTTTCGCAAATTGGTGATGTTAGAGAGACTGTTGAGTCGGATACTACAGGAGTTTTGGGCCAACACTAAGTGAACTGATTCCTACAATGGTGCCCGAGCGATGAAACCCAATCACATTTGAGAGTGGCTAATAGACGTGAGATCACACAACTTTTGTGATAAGAGTGTGCACCTAAAGAAGAGCTCCTCACGAGTCCATCCAGCTGCTTTCTCCCTACTACAGATGTTCTTCATTATATGCATGTTCCATTGGTGTTGCGACTAACCATCCCTCCTTACTCACCTAAAGGAGTTTTCCTAGCTGTGGTTTATGGTCCCATTGTCATCGGATGAAAAAGTAATGAGATAATAGCAAGATCAATTCTGACCATGTTGACTAACGGTGATCAGGTTCCGCGGTCTATCCATTCTTTTTATTTTTCTTAGGATAGTTCATCCCGAGTTCATTTCAGTCTTGTCTTACTTGACGACAAGTAAGGTTTAAGCTTGGGGTGATTTGATAGCTTCATTTTATTTACTTCTTTTTATAGTTTATTTTAGCACATTTCATTCGCATTTTAGTTAATTTCCATGCATATTTCCTTTTTTGTTATTTTATGACCATTCCGGGTACTTTCTAGTTTCTTGAGCATTATTGCAGATCTTTTTGGAGACTAGTAGAGCGTGATTTTTGGGAGGCGATTGGACTTGAAGGGCAATGGGGATTTCGTGCTTGATGGCTATGGAGGTGATTCATGGAGTGGGCTTGTCAATTGCTTGAAGGCTTGGAAGATTTGAACTTTAAGTTTGCAAGGCGCGGGTGAATTTTCGAGTGTGCGGAGGCTGATGATCGGGCGATTACAAGAGCTTTGGAGGATTTGGAAAAGTCAAATTGGGCTCAAGTTGAAGAGAACTTGAAGAAAAATGGGCTAGAAGCTGATCGGACTCGAACTGGGCCAATGGAATAGCTGTGGGGGCCCAAAACTTGAAGAAGCCCAAAAACCCCGTCATAGTCACGCGGCCCGCGTAAGAATCCACGCGGCCCGCGTGGGTTCCTGTAGGGGCAATTTCGGGATTTCATTTAGAGCTCTATATTGGGAAGGTTGGTGTGCCTCTTCAGCCTTATCTTTTACATCCGATTTGGAGGCATTCTCTCTGGAGTTTTGGAGCATTTTGAAGGCCAAGAACCCTCAAGAACTTCATCATTTCTCCTCTTGATTCTTGTTAAATGTTGGGTACAATCTTTGCTAACTTTGTTTTCTTGAGTTTAGCCATGCTTGGCTAAACAAATATTGGTTGACTTTTGTTGAATCCTTTGAACTTTTGTTGAATATTGAAGAATCCATGAATTTGTGTTTGAATCTTTATGAAAATGTTTTGTGTTTTAACATCTTATCATTGCTTGTATGTTTTTATTCATGAGTTTAAATGTGTTTGTGGTGATTAGTTGGCTAATTTCTTGATTAAGTAAAGGATCTTCAAATTAGCAAGCAACAAGTGATTCTTGTGTTAGTTTTACTTCACACAATCATAAAAACATTTTCTCCAACATGGTAGTCGAAGCTTTTGACTCCTCTTGGATTTGGTGACTTTTGGTTCTTAATGCTAGTTGACTTTCACTAATTACATGCTTAATGGAAATTGTGACTTTGACTAAGGAAATTGTTATGAGCTTCTCTAACCATTTTAAAAACTAAGAAAAGTCTAGGTAATCTCAAGCTCCTTGGATTACTATAGCCAGATTAAGAGCTTAAATCAAGTATTGCACCATTGGATTCTAATGATATGTTCATCAAAAGTCAAAGTGAGGAAACCTTAAGTCAACCATCTTTCTCTTATTGATTTCACATCAAATTCTTATTTTTGCCAAATTGTTCATTTAAGTTCTAGTTTAATTCTAGTTTTATTTAAATTTCAAAAAGATCAAAACCCCCATTTTTATTTTATTGTCATTTTACAAGTATTTTTGCAAAGAGATTTCCCATAGAGTTATAAATTGAACCAATCTCCGTGGATCGACCCTTTACCACTATACACTATTTTAGTGTAAAAGATCTAGGGTTATTTATTTTTGTTGGCCTCGACAACCACCACCTTCGCATTTGACGTTGTAGTTGGGTATACCAACTTAAAACATCCTCTTTGCCTATGGATAGTTGGCTTTGTATTCTTAACACTAATTTCATGTTAGCTAATCATATGAGCATTTGAAGCTTTGAGTTCTATGCTTCTCCATGTTAGTCGTAAAAGGTTCTCAACATGTTATGCAACCCTACAATGGATATTTTCAAGTTGTCCATGTTGAGTCAGAATCACCCGACCATAGTCACTTCCAACAAGTAAAATTCCATGTTTCCTTAATCATGTCAATGTACTTAGTTCTTTGAAGCTTGGAATCTCTTTGTTTTTCCATATAAATTCCAAAAGTCCTTCACATGCAATGTAGTTCCACAATGGATCTTTCCAAAAGGCTCATATCTAGTCAAAATCATCTGATTATATGCACTAGTTGTCTAGTTGGTTATGTTGCCACAGTCAACTCCTAACACGATGGAATTCCTTGTTGCTTTAATTTGTAAACTTAACATTTGCTAAGATGGATCTTTCTAAGTTTATCATATCAAATCAGAATCATCTAATTATATGTACAGGTTAGCAAGTTGATTATGTTTCCATAGTCAACTCCTAATCTTGATGGAATTCTATATAGCATTAATGTTATCGATGTACTGAGTATTTTTGATACTTGCTCTTTTCTATAGCTAAGGTACAATCTTTCTTTCTGTTTAAGAGCGCTATTCTCAACCTACAAACAAGATTGGCCATCCCTTCTAGCTTATCCTTTTAGAGAATTTTATAGCAGTTAACTTTTAGTGGATACTTTTAAAACATCATTCATTTAATAATTAGACCTAGTTTGTTTTATTGATACTTAATGAATAATTACCTAACTACCAAATTATTTCAAATAAGGCTATGCTCCATATTTCACTCCATGATGTGAAGTGGATTAGCCGAAAATCACACCAAGAAGCTAGTTAGGTAGACAAACAATTGTCAATCTCAATCTTTATGAGATTCCTAGATCTTTTGAGATTTATTGACACTACGTCAATAGCATGTTAATCTCTTCTTATTCTCATTTAGCATTCATGAGAGGATTAGTCGAGGATCATGAATCCAAATGGTGAATCAACCATACAAAGCTACATAACGCTTGAGAATCGCGATTACCATACACCTTACTTCGATAATATTCTTATTTGACGTACCGGTAAACACCCACACATAATGCCAAGAAGAATATATGACACGTCGTAGTTTCCATGGAAAGCATAAGATTTACATTATTAATATAAAACAGGATTTTGTTTTATTACTTTATTAAGTTAATACTTTTAACTTTGCACAATTTTCTTATCAAACCATGTCGGTAACTCCACTTCAAACACAAGAAATCAGTGAGGGTGGCGAGCAATGAATGCCACTTAAAAGCCAACATCATAGGAATCAAAGAGACTTACCTTAAACCTCCATTATAGTAATAAAGTGGATGAGCAAGTCAAGGTAAGACTAATAATGCATATTAAGAAACATGCGAGAACACAATGTTTATTTTAGTGTTATACATATAAATAACATTTTACTATATATACACATTTTTGGATTACATGTCTTTTAATTCTGTTGACTAAAAGTCAACAATTAAATTATATGAGTTCTAATCTTTGCTTTTTAATTAATCTTATAATTAAATCAAATGTAACTTTATCTTTTAGTATAAAGACTAGTTTGTATGTGATTAAAATTGAAAAAAGGATGAGTGTTGTGATATGCCGGAGATGATTGAGTCGAGATTGCCGGTGAACCCCGTGAAAACGACTTCCCCTGATATCACAGTACAATACAAGAAAGAGATCGTCAGTCGACGCCCGGGAGGGGTTTCCGAGACGAAGCTCCGACGATCAAGTTAGTATGAGATCTGAGAGAGATTGTAGTAGATTACAGAAAAGAGAGAATTATGTCCCCTCCTTCGGGAGGAAGAAGGATCTTTTCATACCTGTTTAAGAGGCGTGTCCCTTAACTGATTCTGTTGAGGATTCCCTCATGAGGTGCGATGTGGCGGACCCATATTGGAGGGTCCCCCGTCACGTCTATTGCCTCATTCTCTCATTGGCTGGAAGGAGATCTTCTAAACGTTTATGAAGATCGTGGCTATCGTCTAATGGGCGAGTGGGACTCTCTGATTGGTCTCACGTTTGTCGGGGTATAATTTCCTGGAGAAGGGGTTAAGGCGCGGCTCTGCACCTTAACCGCCGTATCAGCGCTCTTCGCGTTAGTGAAGGCCCGAACTTGGCTTTAGACTAGGTTCTGACCAGGCCAAGCTCGGTGTTAGTTTGACTTCTTTTTTTGACGTTCCCATGAGGGATACGTTAACAAGTCCCTTAGACTCATAGGTGTATGCGTCAGCTTGACAACGTCGCCGTTCGAGTCTATATCTCAACACGTATATGCCCGGGATTAGTTCTACCGTTTGACAGGCCTTGGGCATTGTCGTCAATGTGCATCAGTCCCGTTGGGAAACGATTCGTGACGCCAGTTTTGCCTTTAAAAATCCCTCCTTTTCCCCCAGGCTTTTCATCCTCATATCCCCATTTTGGCTTTGTTGTATAAATCCGGGTATTCCGTTAATTTGATCTCACGATTATTCATCCTCTTTCCGATAATGGACCGTTACGGTAGAGTCCTTACTGCTGAGGAGTTCAATTTTCTGCAAGACCGCTTCGGATTCTTACCGGAGCATGGCGTAGTGATTCCGGCAAAGGGGGTATCGATCTACGATTTCCCTCAAGAGAAGGTGGGAGTTCCGATCCCTCTTTTTGAAGCGGGGTTACGCTTTCCGACATCCAATTTCTTCAACATGATTGTGGACCACTATGACCTTTCCGTCGACGAGTTGACCCCGAGCGATGTTGACAAAATCGTCGGTTTTGAACTGATTTGTCGATCTCTGGGTTATGTGCCAACTTTTTGGGTTTTCAGTTACTTTTTCTGTTCGACTACGAATTCCGGAGTTCGCACTTTAGAGAAGAGAAGAGGCATTCGTCATTTGATTTCTGAACAAGATGCTCCGAAGAAAAATTAGCAACGGTAGTTGCTTTGGGTTAACTGAAACCTTGTAGGGTGCGAATTTCGTAGAAGCCGAGACTTTTGTGACCGTCTTCCCAAGTTATTTAGGAGTAATCTGAATCTTGGGAAGCGTCTGGGAAACATTATTGTCGTTGGGAAGAACTGGGAAGATTTCATTCTTGCAGCGGCCGGTATGAGTACCACCTGGAGGGCTCGTGGGAAGATGGCGCAGATGTTCGTCGTGAGATGCGGTGTTAACTCAACTCCTTCTCCCCCCCCTTATTTGAAAAAAGAGTGAGAATAAGAGATCTTATTGGCTCGTGAGATCTTATTTTTTGCATTTGCTTTCACAGGTGCTGAAGCGGAGATTTCTTTGGAGATGGCCCTACGTGGTCATTATCAGGGCAAACTTTGCCACCGGGAGATCGATCTGGTGGAGACTCTTACTCCTCCTGTTTCTGAAAGAGGCATGCGAGAGATTGTTGGACTACCCTTGGCAGGAGGAGGAAATGTTGGTTCTAGTGGACCTGCTTCGCCTTCCAAGCCGGCCGTTGGGGTCATTTCCCCGGTTCATTCACCAGTTATGGCTTCTTCTGGTTTACCTGCAGGACCACAGACAGACAAAGGTAATGCTCCTATTCGGAAAAGGCGAAGTTTTTGCGTGGTGTTGTCGTCAGACGAGGAGACAGAATCTGATGATGCGAGCCTCCGTCCTCGTAAGAGGCACAACACCGTGTCTATGTCCAAACTCCTTGGTGGCATCGGGGATGCTCTTGGTGATATGTTCTTGGTGCCCGTGCAAAAAGAGGAAATGGTGGTGCCTGGTTCTTCGATAACACCACCTCCGCCGCTTACTGGTGCGTTTTCAACTGATCTTAGTTCCGGCTCTATGTTTGGGAGCGTGCTAGGTTTTCGTGGAAGTTCTTCCCGGCAGGAGAGGTCTCCAGTGGTAGGCGAAAGGGTAACTGTGCCTCACTCTTCGTCGTTCAAAGCTTATATTCCGGGCTAGGCGATTACTAGGGAGTCTTTACTATCGGAGGATGCCACCGCCTAGGAATGGAGCGGCAGTGCTAATCCTCCGGCCACGATGGAGTTTTTTATGGGCCAATCGGGGGCTCGTGCGGCTGACGACCTACGTTATGCTATGGCACAGGCTTCTGCTTTGATGGTTGCTACTGCCAATCGGATTTGTCGAGCCGGTGTGAACGGAGCACAGTTGAGATCTTTTCACAGTACCATTTCCAACCTAAAGGAGGATGTCCATGATGCAGAGGCTGAGCGTTACATTCTTTCTGAACAGAACTGCATTATATCCTGCGAGAAGGCCATTCTGGAGGAGCATGCGGCCACTTTGGAGAGTCATATAGAACGCCTTGAAGGTCAAGTGAGCTCTTTCACACGATAGAAGGATGTGATGGCGAACAAACTGTCCAGGTGTCAACGTCAACTGGCTTGAGCCCGTGTTGAAGGTGTCGTTGCTCAAGGTAGTTTGTAATGGGTGTTAGAGAAGGGGGTGGTTCGTGTGATTGTCAGAGTCATCAAGAGCGTTGAGTTCGCCAAAGGGGTCCAGGGTGTTCGCGAGGCTTATGAAGCCCTTGGGTTTGAGAAGGGGAGGCAATTGAGTGGTTGCTCCACATCTTCCGGTAAATCCGAAGCCCCAGGTCCTGGCCAAGTGGTGAGCAGGGCCAAGGAGGTCGACACTGCCCTTACATCCTTTTTCGAGACGGATTTTGCTGGCCTCTTCTATTTAGGGGAGTTAGATTATGATGGCTTCTGCCATTTTTGTGACAAGCTTAGTCCGGGAGGTTATTCCTCAGACTCCAAGGGCTTATTTGTGATTGCCCCTTTTGTCCGTTCTGTAATGTAGCTGCTTTTCTATGTACTATGTGTACAGTGTAAAACACTGGTTGTTAATAATCATAAACTGTGTTTTCTATTTTGTATTTGGTATGGAAGTGTTCTCTTCCCCTCTTTTTTTGTATGTATGCACATGTTTTGAATTGTCCTATGGTATCTCTAAGGACGAGTTATTCTACTGTAATTCGTTTTTGCACATTCCCTTGTTCTAGGGTTTGCGTTAATTTGATAATGTGTGCTTCAGATGTCTCATAGCTGCTACTACTGAGCTATGTTCCTCTGACTTGTATGTTTAATTAGGCTTATGATGTTAAGCCGTGAAATTGTAGTCAATGTTGTTAACTATACTGTATGGTTTAGCTACCAATACATTGGTTGAGATCGTCAGCTCAAGACCTTTGTTGTTCAATTCTCATGGGGAAAGGTTATGAATCTTTTACAACCCCTCGTTCTGTGCCATTTACACATTCTCAGCTCTGAGATGTCATTGGCATATTGTAGGTAAAGATTATGACTCTTTTAAGACCTATGGCTGCATTCTTGCATAGATTTTGCTCAAGTAGCATAGGTGATCAGCCGTTGTTGCTACTTGGAAAATATGCACAACCTCTATACTTTGTGTTTTTGCAATACAGAATTCTGGAAAGTTTTTTCAAAAATGCAAATTATATTATTTCTGAAAGGAAAAAATAAAGACATTAGACAGTAGACTCTGAATGTCTAAGTGTGTCACACCCCCAAACCAAGGATGGCAGAAACGTCCGGGGGTGGAGGACTTCATGTATAGTATCACAAAAACGAGTATAATAGTGCTCAAAGTAAATACAACCATCATATATATAATTGAAAAGGTTACACCATAGTATCTGTTTACATGTTTCAAAATCAATTACATTATGATGACAAGATGAACTGTTTGACGATTTAACGTCCCATCCTCAAAATGCTGTTGGTTTCCTGTTTCACTGATTTCCTGAGAATACAAGTAGTTTTGAAAAGTGTCAACAATTAAGTTGGTGAGTTCATAAGAGTTTTGTTTGAAAAAGAAACCGTTTTCCTTGTAAAAGCGACAGAGTATGTTTCCAGAAAATCCAATATTTTCTTTGTTAAGTATGAAATGAATGCTCCTATGTTATGCGATAATAAACCCTAGAAAGACCCGTAGTTTCCTTCTATAATCTCCCAGTGCATATAAGTTATATAAAATTTAAGTTAAATAACCGTCGAATATAATGGGTCTGCCCTAGGTCCACAACCAAACAAGGAATAGGAAGTAAGGCGGGCCCACCAATTCTAAGTCGATTGAGACTAGATTCTTATATAACTCTAGCATATACACTTAGCAATTATAGCTGAAGTCTAGCAATTCTAGATGAGATGTAGTTTTAATAGAAATATGTTTCCAAAGAAAATCCAATATTTTCCTTATAAAAGTCATGTAGTCCTAAATCCCAAGACCGAGGATATGTGTGTGTTTTGTACTTATAATGTTCCTAATAGTAATGTGTTTCCAAAGAAAATCCAATATTTTCCTTATAAAAGTTATGTAGTCCTAAATCCCAGGACCGAGAGTATGTGTGTGTTTTGTACTTATAACGTATTTGTAGTTTTAAATAGATAAAACCCCTTTTCAAAGTAGAATTTTCTATGTAAACCTGAAAGATTGTTAACTCCCTATGTGAGTCGCTATAACCATACTATGACGAGAAATAACCTGCACAACGTTTTTCAGACGTTAAGATACTATGA
This sequence comes from Lactuca virosa, assembly GCF_052849685.1. NCBI lineage: Eukaryota > Viridiplantae > Streptophyta > Magnoliopsida > Asterales > Asteraceae > Lactuca > Lactuca virosa. Next base: position 119,832,030 of record NC_136430.1, on the reverse strand, counting down.
CTCTTGTCACCCGCAGACCTGCCGGTCCGGCTGTAGCTAGCAGCGAGGTGTGGGGTGTCAATCCCAATATAGATCTATACACAATTATCACGCTCTCCCTACAAGAGACTCTGGTTATAACTTACAGGAATTGGGATCCCGTACTCGAACGTACGGGGAGAGAATTGCCTCACAACCTAAGTTAACTAGTTTACACATAGTTTGATATTAAAACCTCTTCCATGGAGGAAGTAAAATCACCTTTTATGAATAAATTAGTGATATGAAATCCTTAAACTATTACTATTATAGTTTATCATGTAGTATATAAAAAAAACCCATTTGTTTTGAGAGTAAAACCTTTTTCACGTAGTAAAAATCCATAAACTATGCTTATTGTAGTTTATTATATGTGTTCGAAATGAATGAGTAAACCTTATCATGAATGACTAAATTTCATTTTATGATGATAAACTAACAAGAAAATACATTTGATATTTAGAACTTATTGTTATGCACTTTGCTCAACATACTACAAAGTGTTATGAAAGTTGTAAGCTGTGAACTAGTTTTTGACCTTTCTACACTGTTTTAGAAAATTCATAGAAAAATCATACGAAGTCGAAAACTAAATCCGTAAATTCTGAGAGTTCCCAAAATGTGTCTAGTTTATTCTTAATTTTTATTATGATTTTTAGAAGTCTTTAACGTGTGTTAAATTGTTCATATTCACAGACTGGTCCGAATTCGTTTCTGAAATGATAGGCAGTTTTGTAAAAATCACCATAAATCATAGAAAAATCGTATGGAGATGTGCAAGTAGTCATTTTAAAGGTATGAACCTGAACTATTTTCATATTAAACAGTTTTGAAAGATATTAAGTTTAAGACAGTCAAAACAGTCCGTGAATAAGACTAAACTTTTCTGATGAAGGCTGTTGTTTGAGTTTAGTTGTGTTCTTGGTGTTTTAACTTGTATTCCCCCCCTAAAACTTGAAGAAAACATGAAAATGTAGGGGTATGAACTCACCTTGAGTGATTTCAGTAGATGGATGATGGAGAAAAGAAGTGTTCAACTCAAGAACACTTGGGAGATGCTTGAAGATTTGAAGATCTAACACAAATATGACGATATTTGTGTAAGCAATCTATGATTTGGATGAAGGATAGTAGAATATCTAAGTGTACGAGGAAGATAATTACCAAATGTGGGGGAAAAACCCAAGACCAGCCTTTGAACCTCGAATTTTTAGAGAGAGAAAGTGGAAGAGAGGTGTTTGTTCTTCTTGAGAAAGAGTGAATAAAGTGGGAGGAGAGATAAGGATATCTCCAGCTTTTGTTCAATATTATGGCTGAAAAAGAGTGGGAAAAGGACAATGATTGACTAGGTATGGGTGAATAGTGACTAGGGTTTGTACTATGAAGGTATGGGGAGGTTGCTTGTGTCCTTGTCCAATGGATAAGTCAACACTCCACCTAAATATCTCACCAAATAGATTTTATTCTTAGGCAAAGATGTTCCCCAAAATATAGTTAAAATATGAATATTTGGGGTTTATTATGTTAAAATACGAGTTTGGGTGAAAATCCCGCGTTAAAATCTCGAAAAACGGGCTTAAAACGAAGTTTGGGTCAAAAACCGGCAATAGGGACCGAACCTGCGAGGTTCGGCTCTTAGGAGTATGAGAACCGAGAGGAGGGGAGAAGGAACCGAGCGAAGAAAGAGAAGACCGAAGGTGCGAGGGGGAGGGCCGAAGGTCAGGCCTCAGTCCGAAGTAGCTAGGAAACCGAAATAGACCGAACCCTCGGTCCACCTCGGCTGAGAGGGTTTCGGTTATGATGCATGTTCGGTCCGAGAATGGGAGGTTCGCTTCTGACAGGTTCGCTTCTGACAAGTTCGGCTCCTAAGAGGTTCGGTTCCTAAGAGGGTTCAGCTCCTTAAGAGGTTCGGTTCCTAAGAGGGTTCGACTCCATAAGAGGTTTCGGCTCCTTAAGAGGGTTCGGCTCCTTAAGACTGTTTTTCGCGTAGACTTCCGTTTTCGAGCGGTTTTCGACTAATTTGAGGGTCGGGATGCCCCGAGTGATTATAAAAAGTTGAGAGAGATTTTGAGAGAGATTTGGGAGAGATTTCACACTTTTGGAGAGATTTCTCATACAGAGAGAGATTTGGGAGAGATTTCGCATACTTAGAGAGATTTCTCATACAGAGAGAGTTTTGCGAGAGATTTCACACTCTTGGAGAGATTTCTCATACAGAGAGAGATTTGGGAGAGATTTCGCATACTTAGAGAGATTTCTCATACAGAGAGAGTTTTGGGAGAGATTTCACACTCTTGGAGAGATTTCTCATACAGAGAGAGATTTTAGGAGAGATTTCTAACACAGAGAGAGATTTTAGGAGAGATTTCACATTCTTGGAGAGATTTCTCATACAGAGAGAGATCTGGGAGAGATTTCACATACTTGGAGAGATTTCTCATACAGAGAAAGATTTAGGAGAGATTTCACATACTTGGAGAGATTTGGGAGAGATTTGAGGTAGAGAGAGATAGAGTGAAAGAGATTGGGAGAGACTTCTTTTGTGACCTTTTTGAGTGTTTGGCTTTGTAACGCAAGGTTTGTAAACCTTGTTAAGTCTCGTTATGATTGTTATATGCCCCCGAGGGTTAAGGAATAATGTTTTATCGAGTAGTTTCATCACTTGCCCTGATTAGGGTTTAGAATTTCCGAACACGTGAAAACTCTAAGTGATACTTTGTATTAAGATTGCGAGTTGTTCAATAAGAAACATAATGGAAACCCTAATATACAAGGGTTAGATGAGTTGACCGGTTTGACTTGTTGACTATAGTTGACTTTGACTTGGCCAAAATTGACGGTTGTCACATCATCCCCCCGTTAGAAAGAATTTTGTCCCGAAATTAGTGTTTCGACTGGGACTTCAAGAATTTGGAGGAAAAATGGGGGAACTTTTCGTAGTACAAGAAATTGATTATGGTGGGGACCAACCCGCCTGATGTTAAATGACGACCTTGGAATTTCTTATTGTAATTGAGCTGAATCGATTTAAAAGGAGTTATTGTTTTGGAATGATAGTGTATTCTATGTGTGCCTTTATGCTCTCCGTTTTATCCTTGTTGTTACCACTATGAATTACGAATGTTTTATCAATTTGTGATGAAATTTGCTATATAAGTCCTACCAGATCTTTTATAATCGCTTGGTGTAAACTAGTCATATATCATTTAGATTGCAAGGGCATTCGAATGAGTGACTCCGCCTTAAGCCCACAACCAAACAAGGAACAGGAAATAAGGCGGAATTACACATTCTAAGTCCATAGAATCATAATGATATATGGCCACAATGTTTACACTAGCCATCATAGATTCACTAGTAAAAACCCCTTTTTTTATATCGATGATAAGACTTATTCGGGTTTTGCCGTGTTCTCGAGATGCTTTCAGCCTTTCTCGAATTGTACTAAGTCATAAGTGATAACTTCTCCTCGGAGCGCTGCATAGGGCCTGCTTTAGTGTTTCTCGTTTGATTAGATCGGTAGGGAACATATGGGCTCGGTTTACACGACTAGACTTATTCAGACGATAGGACGTTCACTCGCACTCCTGAGTAGCCTTGTCCCGAATTTCGTGGTAGGACTCGTACCTGGTCCATCCATCATTAACTTGCGCATATAGGTCATATGTAATTAAGGTTGGTAAGACAGTTGGATGGGTGACTCTGCCCCAAGTCCACAACCAGACAAGGAACAGGAAATAGGGCGGAAACATACATCCAATGTCCGTAGAATCTTAATTATATATTATCCTCGCGTATACACTTAGTAGTGATAGACTAACCTTATTCGTCCCAAGCTTTTGCGCTTGAACCTTATATGTTGTATACGTGACCTTCCCGAAGGGTCTTCTGGAAATACTTGTGGAAGGGTTTCGCAGCGAGAGATGACCCGGAGGTTCGTGTCGGATTTGCGTTTATAAGGGACGAAGGTTTCGAGATTAGGTGAAGGGTCTTTTCGTAGCCGTTTAATCGGGAAAGTGAGGGCTATATCAATCGAAATCGAATGATGACAACAGTATCTTGTTAGGTAAAAACATGTGTTAAGCTGTATTCGCATGAAATGTTCGTTAGAGTGATAGAGTATCTTCTGTTTCTTTTCAGTGTGTTCCGTTTTGTTCGATGTTATTATTACTGCAGATGATTCATACCACAGCAGCTAGCACTGGTAGTGAGTATGTTCTGATATCTAGTAATGATACTTTATATCATGATTCCCGACATGTCACTCTATGATCGAGCGGTATATGCAAGTCGCATGTAATTTGGTACTGGTGAAATCGTCGAGTGAGTGGCTCCACCCTAACCCCACTACTAGACATGGAACAGGAGTCAAGATGGAATTATTCGCTTTAAGTCTTTAGTATTTTGATTATAATTAACCCAGATGTAGGCACAAAGTCGTCACAGCTCACCGGTAATGATCCTAAGGTCATATATGAGTGTTTTTTATTTGATTTGAACGAGAGAGTATTTTAACTACTTTTTGAAAGCCGGTAATTTTAGCAACATTCCAAATTCATTACAACCATATGGTACTCAAACGTTTTTGTCGTTGGAAACATTATAAAAGTCCTAATAGGGTTCCCTTGTTGCTCCTGCTGGTTTGTTCGTCACACTCCTCCTGATCCCCCGTCATTCTTCTTAGTTGGACATTCTCTCTTGAAGTGTCCCGTTTCACCGCATAGGTAGCATACTGGGCCTACCCTGGTGTTGGTGGTTGAAGCGAGGTGTTGGGTCTGGTTTCTGCAGAAACGGGCAGTATGTCCGTTCTCGTTGCAGTTTTTACAGTGCCTCTCCCGGCAAGCCCCATTGTGATGGAAGTTGCACTTGTTACATTCTGGGAGTGTTCCATTATATGGTCTGGCCGGTGCTGGGGTGACAGACCTTGTGGCTAGTGTCGAGGCATGTGTCGTGACTGATGTTGTAATGGCAGGGGCAGCCACGGATTGCTGTCTTCTAGCAAATTTTTGAGGTAGGTTACACTTCTTTTCGTTCCAAAACTCTCGTTTCTTGTTCTTAGGTTTGTGGCCTGAGGCGCCTTCGTTGGTAGACACCCGCCGGTGTTCCTGATTGTTACAGCGATTTGTATCGTCGGTACCGCTTCCATCTCTGTTGGCATTGTTAGCATTGAGTTGCGCCATGACGGCTGTACGGCTGCCGTGACTGCAGCTTGAAAGGTAGCGGGGTCTATCTGCAGGATTGTTGCCTTGCTTCCTGGCTGGTTACCTTCTTGTGAAGACATAACCCTGTTGCATGGGGAGAAACGATGTCGTAAGTAGGGATGATTATCTCTGGTTATATCCTTACCATTTATATATACATATATAAATTTCTCACTTTACTAAACTATTCTCGGTGTTTCTGCTAACGTCCCTGAGACGGAGTTATGTTAGTGGGTAGAAGTAGGTTTTGTACGGGCGTTAAGATTTTCCCATCATGTTGCTCGTGCGAGAATAGGGGTGGAAGAGATAATTAATAGACGTCTAATCCTATAATTACTTATAGGGGTGATCCTTATTAGTCACGTCTATAATCACATAGTGCATACCAGTTATACATAATCTGAGATAGAATAGACCTTCGAATAAATGACTCTACTCTAAGTCCATAACCAAACAAGGAATAGGAAGTAGGGCAATAGTCATAGATTATAAGTCTATAATATCCTTAATTATGTATAACCTTAGCGTATGCACTTAGTCATTATAGACCTACTAATAGGGGTCTTTAGTTTTCACATAAGTTGATCATAGTATCACCAAATACTCCTATAGTATTTTAATATTATGTTTGGTTCTTAATGATTTTCTTGTATGGGCGTTGGTAAGTTGATAGACTTGTTGTCCACCATGACTATCCCCCGACACATGCTAGTCATTTCTCGGACGAATATAGTTGATCAGGCTATATCCCTCCCAGACTTGATTACATATCCCAGGGCATATTCACATTGCACAACTCCTCTATTTTTAACTTTTGCGTTTTCCTTAGACATGACACTAAACCGGTATGCATGTATGTACTTTTAACAAGAAACTATTTATTTCTAAAAGTATAGTTATTTGAAAATGTTAAATCAGAGACCTTAGTCCCAATGCATTTATAGTTTGTATATCTTATGTGGTTCGATATACTTAGTTCACTATAAACAATGCCCTGATACCAATCTGTCACACCCCCAAACCAAGGATAGCGTAAACGTCCGGCGGTGGAGGACTTCATGTATAGTATCACAAAAACGAGTATAATAGTGCTCATAGTAAATACAACCATCATAAATATAATTGAAAAGGTTACACCATAGTATATGTTTACATGTTTCAAAATCAATTACATTATGATGACAAGATGAACAGTTTGACGATTTAACGTCCCATCCTCAAAATGTTGTTGGTTTCCTGTTTCACTGATTTCCTGAGAATACAAGTAGTTTTGAAAAGTGTCAACAATTAAGTTGGTGAGTTCATAAGAGTTTTGTTTGAGAAAGAAATTGTTTTCCTTGTAAAAGCGACAGAGTATGTTTCCAGAAAATCCAATATTTTCTTTGTTAAGTATGAAATGAATGCTCCTATGTTATGCGATAATAAACCCTAGAAAGACCCGTAGTTTCCTTCTATAATCGCCCAGTGCATATAAGTTATATAAAATTTAAGTTAAATAAACCGTCGAATATAATGGGTCTGCCCTAGGTCCACAACCAAACAAGGAACAAGAAGTAAGGCGGACCCACCAATTCTAAGTCGATTGAGACTAGATTCTTATATAACTCTAGCATATACACTTAGCAATTATAGCTGAAGTCTAGCAATTCTAGATGAGATGTAGTTTTAATAGAAATATGTTTCCAAAGAAAATCCAATATTTTCCTTATAAAAGTCATGTAGTCCTAAATCCCAGGACCGAGGATATGTGTGTGTTTTGTACTTATAATGTTCCTTATAGTAATGTGTTTCCAAAGAAAATCCAATATTTTTCTTATAAAAGTTATGTAGTCCTAAATCCCATGACCGAGAGTATGTGTGTGTTTTGTACATATAACGTATTTGTAGTTTTAAATAGATAAAACCCCTTTTCAAAGTAGAATTTTCTATGTAAAACTGAAAGATTGTTAACTCCCTATGTGAGTCGCTATAACCATACTATGACGAAAAATAATCTGCACAACGTTTTTCAGACGTTAAGATACTATGACTCTTGTCACCCGCAGACCTTCCGGTCCGGCTGTAGCTAGCAGCGAGGTGTGGGGTGTCAATCCCAATATAGATCTATACACAATTATCACGCTCTCCCTACAAGAGACTCTGGTTATAACTTACAGGAATTGAGATCCCGTACTCGAACGTACGGGGAGAGAATTGCCTCACAACCTAAGTTAACTAGTTTACACATAGTTTGATATTAAAACCTCTTCCATGGAGGAAGTAAAATCACCTTTTATGAATAAATTAGTGATATGAAATCCTTAAACTATTACTATTATAGTTTATCATGTAGTATATAAAAAAACCCATTTGTTTTGAGAGTAAAACCTTTTTCACGTAGTAAAAATCCATAAACTATGTTTATTGTAGTTTATTATATGTGTTCGAAATGAATGAGTAAACCTTATCATGAATGACTAAATTTCATTTTATGATGATAAACTAACAAGAAAATACATTTGATATTTAGAACTTATTGTTATGCACTTTGCTCAACATACTACAAAGTGTTATGAAAGTTGTAAGCTGTGAACTAGTTTTTGACCTTTCTACACTGTTTTAGAAAATTCATAGAAAAATCATACGAAGTCGAAAACTAAATCCGTAAATTCTGAGAGTTCCCAAAATGTGTCTAGTTTATTCTTAATTTTTATTATGATTTTTAGAAGTCTTTAACTTGTGTTAAATTGTTCATATTCGCAGACTGGTCCGAATTCGTTTCTGAAATGATAGGCAGTTTTGTAAAAATCACCATAAATCATAGAAAACTCGTATGGAGATGTGAAAGTAGTCATTTTAAAGGTATGAACCTGAACTATTTGTATATTAAACAGTTTTGAAAGATATTAAGCTTAAGACAGTCAAAACAGTCCGTGAATAAGACTCAACTTTTCTGATGAAGGCTGTTGTTTGAGTTTAGTTGTGTTCTTGGTGTTTTAACTTGTATTCCCCCCCTAAAACTTGAAGAAAACATGAAAATGTAGGGGTATGAACTCACCTTGAGTGATTTCAGTAGATGGATGATGGAGAAAAGAAGTGTTCAACTCAAGAACACTTGGGAGATGCTTGAAGATTTGAAGATCTAACACAAATATGACGATATTTGTGTAAGCAATCTATGATTTGGATGAAGGATAGTAGAATATCTAAGTGTAGGAGGAAGATACTTACCAAATATGGGGGAAAACCCAAGACCAGCCTTTGAACCTCGAATTTTTAGAGAGAGAAAGTGGAAGAGAGGTGTTTGTTCTTCTTGAGAAAGAGTGAATAAAGTGGGAGGAGAGATAAGGATATCTCCAGCTTTTGTTCAATATTATGGCTGAAAAAGAGTGGGAAAAGGACAATGATTGACTAGGTATGGGTGAATAGTGACTAGGGGTTGTACTATGAAGGTATGGGGAGGTTGCTTGTGTCCTTGTCTAAAGGATAAGTCAACACTCCACCTAAATATCTCACCAAATAGATTTTATTCTTAGGCAAGGATTTTCCCCAAAATATAGTTAAAATATGAATATTTGGGGTTTATTATGTTAAAATACGAGTTTGGGTGAAAATCCTGCGTTAAAATCTCGAAAAACGGGCTTAAAACGAAGTTTGGGTCAAAAACCGGCAATATGGACCGAACCTGCGAGGTTCTGCTCTTAGGAGTATGAGAACCGAGAGGAGGGGAGAAGGAACCGAGAGAAGAAGGAGAATACCGAAGGTGCGAGGGGGAGGGCCAAAGGTCAGGCCTCGGTCCGAAGTAGCTAGGGAACCGAAATAGACCGAACCCTCGGTCCATTTCGGCTGAGAGGGTTTCGGTTATGATGCATGTTCGGTCCGAGAGTGGGAGGTTCGCTTTTGACAAGTTCAGCTCCTAAGAGGTTCGGTTCCTAAGAGGGTTCGGCTCCTTAAGAGGTTCGGCTCCTTGAGAGAGATTTGGGAAAGATTTCACACTCTTGGAGAGATTTCTCATACAGAGAGAGATTTGGGAGAGATTTCGCATACTTAGAGAGATTTCTCATATAGAGAGAGTTTTGGGAGAGATTTCACACTCTTGGAGATATTTCTCATACAGAGAGAGATTTGGGAGAGATTTTGCATACTTAGAGAGATTTCTCATACAGAGAGAGTTTTGGGAGAGATTTCACACTCTTGGAGAGATTTCTCATACAGAGAGAGATTTTGGGAGAGATTTCATATTCTTGGAGAGATTTCTCATACAGAGAGAGATCTGGGAGAGATTTCACATACTTGGAGAGATTTCTCATACAGAGAGAGATTTGGGAGAGATTTCACATACTTGGAGAGATTTGGGAGAGATTTGAGGTAGAGAGAGATAGAGTGAAAGAGATTGGGAGACACTTCTTTTGTGACCTTTTTGAGTGTTTGGCTTTGTAACGCAAGGTTTGTAAACCTTGTTAAGTCTCGTTATGATTGTTATATGCCCCCGAGGGTTAAGGAATAATGTTTTATCGAGTAGTTTCATCACTTGCCCTGATTAGGGTTTAGAATTTCCGAACACGTGAAAACTCTAAGTGATACTTTGTATTAAGATTACGAGTTGTTTAATAAGAAACATAATGGAAACCCTAATATACAAGGGTTAGATGAGTTGACCGGTTTGACTTGTTGACTATAGTTGACTTTGACTTGGCCAAAATTGACGGTTGTCACAAAGTGTCAGGGCATGTGCCCGGTCTTTGCTTTGGCGCCTGAAGTATGGCTATCCTGTGTGGAGTTGGGCCATACTTCTTGTTCGGCAGTAACGTCTTTTCTACACCTGATGTAGGTGAGACTTCATAGGTTGGGGCTTCCTCTCATTTCCCCCATCGGGGCCCGGCGCGGGGGAGTTACGTTTCGTTTTTCGTACACTGGGGTGCTCTCGCCTGTCTTTCTTTGTGACCCGATGCGTGTTGCGACCGTGGGAAGCGCCTCCCATTGGTCGGGTAAGAGTGCCACCTGTGCGTTTCTGCACACCTATCCTCCTTGCATTTCCCGCTGTCACTGGAGATGCTGTTTTGCTTACCGGGGGCCCTTGTTGGAGCTCTTCTATGGGAAAACATGCGCGTTAAAAAGAACGGCATTCCACCTCCATTGTTGTTGTTTCTTACGCTTGCACCCTCTGTTCTGAGGAGCTTTGGTTCATGTCTAACATCGGCTAAGATTTGCTCTGGAGCCCAAATTGTTCTTTTGTTGGGCATTGCCTGGTTGTGAATTATGGGCCAGGCAGGTGCCTTTGCCTGTGAGCCAGCGTTTCCTTGTCGTGTGCTTGTTACTCTGTATTCTGGCTGAGCGCTCATTGGGTCGACATTAGTTCCCTCCTGTGGGAGAGATGTTGTGAGCCGACTGAATACATCTCTCCATCTTTTCCTGGTCTCGCGGACTGGCACTTGTGTCACGGCAGATCTCCTTTGTGGGTCTTCTCTTTTTTGGCGACCTTCGTTTTGACGCGATTGGGTTTCTTGCCTTGCTCCTCGTTGGGCTTCACGCCCAATTGACAGCTTGGTCGCCACTACCGTTGCCGACCCGTCACTCGTGCTGAATTTGAGAACACCGTGGAGAGTAGATGGAATTGCTTGCAACTGGAAAAGCGCAAGTTGGCTTAAGAGAATGTTGTGCTCTGTCAGGCGATCGACAACCGAAAATCCAAGCACCCTTGTTATCTCCTTTTCCCGTAATGACTAACCAATATGAACGGGAGTCTGACTGTTCCCGTTGGCCAAATGTGGTAACCAGTGAAGCCAAATAACGAGCTCTGGCGCGGTGGATGGAGGTACTCTTTCCATTCAATTGGAAGTTGACGAAGGCAGTGCTCGTAGATCACGTTGACTCTGCTTCCGTTGTCGATGTAAACTTGTTCTACACGGTGTTGACTGACAAAGTCGGTGATGTGCAATGGATCATTGGGGTCCCAATGCATGCCATTACAGAATTAGCGTCCCCCTTATCTTTCCTCAACTGCATGAAATTGTTGCGGAAAAGGTATTTCAGCTGCTCAAAACTGGAGGTGTTGCCCGGCCTTAGAGACTTGAACCACTTGCCTGCATTTTCGGTTAGGGTGCAAGGAAAATAAGTGCAGGTGAAGCGACGATCCATCTTAAGGGATGTCATCGTCCATTCATAATTGTCAATGTGGTCATCTGGGTCTGTAGTACTGTCGTATTTGGGCATGTTTGGGATCATCGTTGTGTGCAGAATCTCGTACTGCAGCAGCTCATAGCTGAAATTAGAGTTGGCGCTTCGCATGGGGTTGTCCATGTATGAGTATGACATCCCGCCATAAGCCATGTGTTTTGTTGAATTTGGTACGGGCTTGTATACATCTGGTTATGCATGGCCGCTGGCGAGATGTACGGATGATACTATGGTAGATTTGGCGCCGACCCAAATTGTTGGATTCCGTATTGCCCTGTTGGAGGAGCCATATGCGGGCTTTCTCCTGTATATTGTTGCACGTATGGATTAAACAGTTGAGCCGCTTCCACGAAGGGATTGAACTCAGATTGTACTGGGAACTGAACACTGGGTCCATAAGAGCCGGATCCCTAGCTTGTCGAGATCTGGCCGCCTGTGGTTTGCGGCTGGGACAGTGCAAGGATTGGACCTGGGGTGTTTTGTACAAACTTGTTGGGGATAGGTGGTTGTTGTACATATAGCGGCATGTGAGGCAAGCCTGCCAAGATGGCTTGCGGGTATACTATTGGGGAATATTGTGGCTGTGGTTGAATGGTGTGTGGCATCCACGTCCCAGTGCCAGAGGTAAGTGGGAGAGACTGTTATTGTGAAACAGGGATCTCTGTTTGTTGCGTTGTGACGATTTGTGGAGTTGTGATTAGGATCGCCACTTGTGGAACTGGGTTGGCTGTTGGGCGCCAGAGGTTGGCTGTGAGAGTTGTTGTCGTCTGTACTGCAGAACTAGATGGAGTTTGTGAAACTGGAGTCTGATTTGATGCGTGCCCTTCCTGAACGGAATTTTTCCTTCCTTCTAGTGACTGCATCGGACGAAGCGGGCTTTTTTCCAGTGTTCCAGACACTATTGGGATTTCGCCTGCCATTGTTGCTCGTTGAATTTGTTGCGTGGATATATCGTTCTAGAGATACGCCGGGATGGTGCCAAATGTTGTGATATGCCGGAGATGATTGAGTTGAGATTGTCGGTGAACCCTGTGAAAACGACTTCCCCTGATATCACAATACAAAAAAGGAAAGAGATCGTCAGTCGACGTCTGGGAAGGGTTCCCGGGACGAAGCTCCGACGATCAAGTTAGTATGAGATTTGAGAGAGATTGTAGTAGATTACAGAAAATAGAGAATTTTGTCCCCTTCTTCGTGAGGAAGAAAGATCCTTTTATACCTGTTTAAGAGGCGTGTCCCTCAACTGATTCTATTGAGGATTCCCTCGTGATGTGCGACGTGGCGGACCCATATTGGAGGGTCCTCCGTCACGTGTTTTGCCTCATTCTCTCATTGGCTGGAAGGAGATCTTCTAAACATTTACGAAGATCGTGGCTATCGACTAAAACGTCATTTTTCAAGCATAAACATATTCAATTTTAATCAAGGAAATTTTCTATACTTTTAAAACAATTTAATACATAAACCCTGACATACTTAAAGGACAAAGCCTAAGTGCAATAGACTTGAGTAGCCTGGCTCTGATACCACTGTTGGGTTTCGAGCCTCATAAGAACATACAAAAGGGTAGCGGAAACAACAAACAAGTTGATCTAACACTGGAAACATATGGATCTGAACTCAAACAATCTATGTAACTTATAGAACTCAACAGATAGAAAAAATACACTTTTGACTTCTTCGTAGGTTTCTTCTTTTGATGAGCCAGTTGATTGTACTAGAGAACCCAAAGTAGAGTTCCTCTTCTATAATCGCACCCAAGATGCAATACTCTAGAAAATATGAAAGTACCACAAAGAACCAACATGAGACTGATCCAAAACGATGGATCAGATCATCACCACATCGTGACATATGAGGTGCCACGCCATGGTATCGAGCCTTCGGGTTTTTCTAGGTTTTCTTAAGGGTTCCGACTTTTGGAGTAAAGAGGCTAAGTTTTATTCATCGAAAATCGAGATTTGACCCCTTTATTTATAGGGAGATCCCTTAAAGATAATTACCAAATATAATAATAATTATTTGTGGTATTCAAATCATTCTTGAATATTCCATATTTCTTTATTTACTATTAATTAATTAAACTGTAAATTAATTAACAAAATAAGTCCCTCAAATAAATATATTTTCAGTTCTGCTTTATTTTGTTCTTGTGTGTGACCAAAAGGACACTGCTATTTATAGTAATATTATCGGGCTTGTTATGACTATGGGCACTATTCTCCATTACTATCTACTAGAGGTTCAAACTCGAAACCCAAACACAAGAGTCAAGCTTCAAGTGGATACTCCTACTAACCCTGCATCAAATACTAGGATTTTTAGACATATATATATATATATATATATATATATATATATATATATATATATGTGTGTGTGTGTGTGTGTGTGTGTGTGTGTGTGTGTGTCTTGGGCCACTTAAACAAGGTTTTGCAGCAGGGAAAAAGTACTTTCTTGGACGGGATGGTGCATTCATGAAGGGTCCCTACCCTGGTATGATTTAAACTTCTCATTTATAACTGATAGGTAGAAGGTAATAGTATACTCATTTTAACTAATTAACCTTGAATATGATTTGTACTATATTGTTTGTGTTTGTGTTGTAGGGTTTTCTGACTGCAGTTGCAAAATTGTTCCCATGTGCAGAAAATAGATTTTGTCTTTGTTATATCCATGACAATATGAAGCTGGAGTGGAAGGGCAAGGAGTTTAAATATTGTCTATGGAAATGTGCAACAACATCCACTGTACAACAATTCAACCTTGCAATTAAGGAACTAAAGCAATTGAACAAGGATGCATATGAATGGTTTAAAGCCATTCCACCCTAGCATTGGTCCAAGTCTCACTTCACAGGTAAGTCATACATAATAGCATTCTTCAATTTTGTTGATTGTATGCATCTTAAAATACTACTGGTAAATGTTACATAACATTGTTATTCTATAGGAAGGGCGTATTATGATGCATTGTTAAACAACCTTTGTGAGACATTGAATAGCAAATTTGTCAATGGTCGTGACAAACCAATTATAACATGCTTGTAATTTATTAGAGAGTACATAATAAAGAAGCTTGTTATTGACCAACATACAATTGATAAATGTTGTGGCCCACTACTACAACTGCCAAGACTTTTGAAAAGATCAAAACTAAATCTGCAGAGTACAGGGTTGTGTTTTATGGCAATGGGAGGTGAAGGTGTGGACCAATGTGTGGTTGACATAGTACAACATACATGCTTATGTAACAGGTGGGAGGTCACTAGCATGCCATGCAAGCACACCATTGCAGCTACATGGGATGTGAGGAGAAATAATCAAAATGTTAAGATACCTGAAACATAGGTTTACCCTATATACTGGCTGAAGACATGGAGAGTGATGTATGCCTTTAAATTGAATTAATTAATGGGAGGATGATGTGGGAAAAAAGTCCTTGTCCAACAAAGTTACTACCACCAAAACATCATGTGCCTATTGGTAGGCCAAAAAAAGAAAAGAAGAAGATCTGCTATAGAAGATGATGGTGCTAGAGTGAGTAGGACCAAGTCAATTAGATGCTCAAAGTGTGGAAATATTAGGCATAATGGTAGGAGATGCAATGGGCAAGCAGTGGGAGGATCACATGTTGTGTCGGTAGTGGTGTGGGACATAATGTAGGTTTTGTGAACAAGGGAAAAGTACAGTGGTTTAGTGTTTGTGTACTACTTTCATGTCTTTTGGTTGGCTAATGTTTTTGAAGTACTTGAAACAATGTTCTTAAATTTAGGTCTATAATTTCAGTTTAAACTAATTTTTGTGCTACTTCATTTACTATTTTGGTGAGTTGGGTGATTCATAAATGTGAGTGTGAATTACCCATCTATATGATCGACTTTGTGAAATTCGTTTCAATCAATTGGTTTATGTTGTTGTATATCAGACGTTAAAAGGGCTTTTTGGATTGTGTTGTGCTAGGGGTAATTAAATTTGTCCTTGTTAGTGTTTATTTTATGGATGATTTCGGGTGTTAAGACCATGACTCACTTGTTAAGCATCAATTTTGGTGGTGGTTGTTATTTATGAAGTCAAAAGTTTCAGAATTTCTTATTTTTATAGTGGAGGTTCGTTATTGGTGTGCTCTTCAACTGCTTTGGTTCTCAGCAGAAGGGTGGGGAGTTAATACTTTTGGTTGGATTAGCAAGTATATTGTATACCCCTAGGCGTTTAAAGTGAACTCCTTTGCATTTGAGTTGTTGTTGCTGTTTTGCTATAATATTGCTAGTTTTTTTTTTTTTTTTTTTTTTCTTTGCTATAATATTGTTAGTTTGCTTTTTTTTTTTTTTTGCTATAATATTTCTAGTTTGTGAGTTGATACCTTTGGTTGGATTAACAAGTATACCCCTGGGCGTTTAAAGTGAACTCCTTTCAATTTGAGTTGTTGTTGCTGTTTTGCTATAATATTGCTAGTTTGCTTTGTTTTCATCTTTTATAGTTTTGAAAGAAAAAAAAAATTCCCTAACAATTATGCGATCAGATAAAAGCAAAATATGGACTATACGTTTAGAACCTTTTTTTTAATATCCATATTGTAATATATTTATTTGTTTTAATTTTAAGGTCAAGTAATGTTTTTATTTTTTTATATTATAATTATAATGTCAATTTATGTTTTTTTCTCCGAAAATATGATACATGTTAGTAAAATGATAAATTATGTGAATGAGTTTAATAAAACATTCAAGACGACAAAAGATAAATTAGTTAATTTTAGAAAACAAATGAAAATGTTAATCATTGGAGAAACTATTTGATAAAAGCTTTTTGTCAAATAAAAGTTAGTTGCAAAAGTAAAAAGTTTTAAGAGGTTAACCATTGAAGATATTCTTACGAGAAAATAGTTTAACTCAAAAAATGGTTGGAATTCCAAATGATATTGTTGTATCTATTTTGCCAAACTCCCATCGACGTGCAATGTTTGGCAAACTTTTGAGTTTGTTGAAATGGCTTTTGGTTGGTGCTTTGTTCAAGAGTGAAGGGAATTCCAAGTTTGCACGTCACTCTCGAATATATTAGAGCTAGAGACAAATATGTGCCGGTGTGTGAGCATTTGGGCACTTCAACAGGTTTGGTATGGACACCTCGGATATTGTGGTTTACCAAGATGAAGTGAGTATTCTCACACACATATTAGATAGAGAAGTATCTAATTCCGTATTTCAAACGTTCACATTTTCATTTCTTTTTTTGAATGAAGTATTTATGTCGAGCTTCAACTTGTTATGAACTATGGTACATGGCTAGTTTGATTTATAATAGAATCCTTTGTATTTTATAGTTTAAAAAGAATATGGTTCATTAACATCAAATGATTCAAAATTGAGAAAGCAAAATTGATGGCCAATACAAAATAGACTTTAAGGACCCATCAAGCAAATGCCACTTTCGTTCCTAAGACACCGTCATTTTGAACATCTCTTTAAAAAGGGAACAGTAAATCATGAGATAAAAAATGCTTTCATATCGGGTCGATTCCCCTTCCTAGAGCAATAATGCGCTATCAACATATATTTTATGCAAGTGAAGCCATACCTCATTGGGGTCCCACACATATACTCTAAAGGCCTGTTCATTGCTAGATACAAGTTGTACTGCGTTTGATATGACATGTATTGGATTGAGACGGACACTAATTACAATATGACAAAAACTATACTATCTTCGTCCCATATTTATTGTCAACTTTTGACTTTTGAAGTCTTTATTCTTCTTCTTTGACCTTAAATATTTTTATCTTTGATATATAAAACCTGATTAAAAATATATGAATGGATTGTATTTTAAATGTTTTTTCATTGCTATAAGTTTCAACTGGTAATACATAACACAAATAAAAATATTTAAGGTCAAAGTTGATGAATAATGACTTCAAAAGTCAAAAGTGGACAATAATTATGAAACAGATGGAGTATTATTTTGTCTCACTCAAAAAAGGACATGGATTCGCTCTCGATTTTCTCTGTATGTGTAAAAGACTTAACTAACCTCTTCTCTAGAAATCTTATCGGGTCTAAAGAGTGGCCTTCCACGACAATGGCCCAAGCATAAGATTCCTCTTAAGTGATCCATGGAATCCAATTCCTTGAGGATTACACCACAACTTTTTGCCAAAGTGATTGTGACAAAAACCAATCTACCCCTCTACAAAATGAGGTTCTCCAACACTAATTTACCAATTTCAACTAGCGGTTTCAATATCAAAATGGGATCGGGATTATCACAAGAAGCAGATACACAACAGATTCCAAGGTCACCCACAAAACCCACACCAGCACCACGGACTCATGAAAACCATCAAACCGCAAAAACCACGGTTACAACCACAAGCACACGGTTGAACCGCTTTCCTCATGACTGTGAAGCCATTTTGAAGGATGCAGATACTGTTATCAATAAGTCTTCGATTGATCAGCTTTATGCTGGTGTGTTTTTGAACCAAAAGAGAATGGTATGTCATGTTTGCATCTCAATCTTTATAGTTTTCCTTTACTTAAAAGTTTTACCCATGTGATATGTTACTTTTTAGAGTACAATTGTGTTATATCACTTTTTCTGAGTATAGTTTAGAAGTTTGTTATTGGTTTTATTCAGTCCCTAAGTCACTCATTATTTGTTAAGCCTTTCGCCCATGACTTCAAGACCAATGGTTTGATATTAGGGTTACCAAACAGTGATTTACGGACGAAAAAAGTCAAAAGATAATACTTCTGTACTTATAGAAGAAAAGTGATAGAACACAGGGGCAAAAACTGTAATTTACTCAACTTTTTAAGCATTTGGTACATAAATTCCATTTGTGTCCTATGTTTTGGTAAATGACGAGAATGCCCTCGTCTTATATGCAATTTTGTTTTTTGGTTGAATCAGAAGTATTGGGTTGACAAGGCATCAAATGGCAACTGCTTCTTGGTGTTTGCAAGGGACCTCTCCATCGCTTGGCAAGACGACAATCGTTATTGGCATTGGTCCTCCATTAAAGAAACAAGGTGATTACTCATTACAATCGAAAGCAAAAAATTATAAATGTTGCTTTGATATTTATAAATTATAACATTAAAAGTAAAAGAAAAAACACAAGCGATTAAAATACCAGCTTTTCCTCTGTTTATGCAGTGATCAAGAGTTTATAGATGTTGTGGAATTGTTAAACGTCTGCTGGTTTGATGTCGCTGGAAAATTTGAGACGGCGAAATTAACACCGGGATTGAAATACGAGGTCGTATTCATGGTGATGCTGAAAGATCCTGCTTACGGGTGGGAAGTTCCGATCAACGTCAGACTCGTCCTGCCGGACGGAAGCAAACAAGAATACAAAGAAAACATGGTGGAAAAGCCGAGATCGCGGTGGTTTGATATTCCGGTAGGCGAGTTTACGGCGGAAGCAAAGAACGGAGGATTTATCGAGTTCTCGTTGTACGAACATGAAGCTGGGGCTTGGAAGAGGGGTTTACTCGTCAAAGGTGCGGCCATTAGACCCAAAAAATGAGATCGGACTATAATCATATTTGTTACCTTTCATTGAGTTGGGCTTTAGACTTGGTGATCGGACTATATTTGTTGTCTAATAATGGCCTTTTTTGGCCTAAGTGTTTTATAATTATAATTAACAGGGATATGACATGAACACCTCTATATTTATATAAAAGTTATAAAGAGATTAGGAAATCCAATATTTCCATACTCCAATTTGGGTTCATATTGATTGGATCATCATATTTATGTTTGGCATGTGGGTTTTTACAAATGAGAAGTTTAATATGATTCCTCATTCTCACTTCAATATAAGCTTGTCAAGTCCCCAAATATCCAAACTCCTATTTAGGCTTAGGCCATCCGGAGTGGATAGCTTTCCACTCGTGAAGGGGAGCTGGAGGGGCTAAGGACGCATGAACACCGCCCCCAGTCCCGGTGGTTTGGCTGTGGCGTCTTTGTATAGACGGATTAAGACCGGTGATCTAATTGACTTAATTTTTTTCCCCTTATATTTTTTCTCTTTCTCTCTCATTCTTTTTGCCTTTTCACACCCTCACCACTAGTGAATACCATTTCCACAACCTAATGGAATGGGTAAATAGTGACATGACATCCTTTTCACTTTTAAACTACCGGTGACCACTCCAGACAGCCTTAGGGTATCTTTGTATCCAAACTCCAATACGTACCTTTTATTTCTATAGGTATTTGACAAAAACAATGTATATTTTTTAAATATATAAATTATATAAAAATAGAAAGTTAAAAGCTATTTCAATAGCTTTAGAATTAAGAGTTTTTTTTTGTTTGAAATTAAAATCAAAAGCCAACAAAGTTTTATTATTATTATTATTATTTTTTTTTTTTTGAACAATCTCCTTAATGTTGATTGATTCAATTTAGTATTATGATATATACTTTAGACTTGAGCGCTTGATAATTAACAAGTATATTTTATATTTTAGGCTTGAAGGCTTGATAATTAACAAGTATATTTGAGTTTAATGGAAACACTAAGGTCTCGTTTGATAGTTTTTGTCTGGGAAAGTGTTGTCTGGTAAAATGTTGTCTAGGAAAGTTTTCTGACTGAGAAAGAAACCATGTTGTTTGATTGTACATCTGATTGGCTGTGCTGAATGATGAAAAAAAGTAATAATTCAATAAAAAATAAATTTAAAAAAAAGTTATTTAAAAAAAATTAATAATCCAAGAAATAAATAAAGAGGCGGGGTTTGATGCATAATTGTCTTTCCAGCTCATTCAGCCAGAAAGATATGATTTTGGGGCTTTCTGGGAAAGACATATCTTACCGGGAAAGACCCTTTTTTTGTGCAAATCAAACAATCTTTCCGGTCCATTCAGCCAGAAAGATCTGTTTGGACCTGGAAAGATACGTATCAAACGGGGTCTTACTCCCACTTGTATATAACCATTAGGGCAACATTTGGACTTCATAACTAACGAGTTTATTAGGACAATATATTTAAACTTTTATTTGAGTTTTGAAATTATATTGATTGGCAACAAGACACAAAGAGATGATATATCATGATAATCAACTCCTTATAAGATAATAAGATGTATGCATACCAATTTTTATGAAGAAAATTATAACGATGTATGCAGTATGCTTATTGATAGATATAAAGTAGTATACATAGGAGGACAAGAAAAAGTACAAAATATAATTTGCTTATAACTCTACGATGCAGTCAAAAGTAAATAAATAAAAAAGAAAATTAAAACGAACAAATAACAACAATAAGGCGTATTAGTCTTTTATGTTAATTATAATTCTGTGTTATAATCATCTGGCTTGTACCATAAAGAGAAATCAATTCCCTTGCCTTTAAGTTCCTCTGTAGCAGCACCAATTTTCTCCAAAAGCTACAATTCAAAGTTAGCACTTCGATTACAACATAAGTTTAAAATAAATAAATAAAAGTACGTTTTTATATTTTGCATTCAAGTAATTCATACATGTAAATTGAAAAACATACCTTAGCATGCAATACACCATTTGAAACCAAGAGCGATCTGTCAAACACAGTGAATTTTCCACCATCCATGCAAGAAACTGTCCCACCAGCTTCTTCAACTATCTGCTCGATTTAAAAAAAAAAAAAACAATTTAAAAAAATTAAAATAGAGTTTTTAAGCTAATTTTGAGGATAAATAATTAAATACTAGCATTTACCAAAACACCAGCAGCCATATCCCACGGCTTGAGACGAAACTCCCAATATGCTTCTACAATGCCCAGAGCCACGTGGCACATATCCACAGCAGCTGCACCTAATCTTCTCACACCCTAAAAAAAACTCAATCCTTATCATAAAAATCACAAAATGAAAAATAATAATAATAATAATAATAATAAAATTAAATATTTTACCCGACTGATGTCTGTAAATTCTTTGAATAAATTCATATTGGCAGCCCATGGATCATCATGTTCGTATCCAAACCCGGTCACCAGTAGAGATCGTTCAACCTTATCAGTCTGACTAACATGAATCTTTTGCCCATTACAAAATGCACCTCCACCTAAAATTACATAAAAATTAAAAATACTCACTTTTTAATTTATGCTTAATTAATCATAATTATAAATACATTCAACGAAATAATTTAATTACTTCGTACCTGAAACCGCAGAAAATGTGCGTGTGTTCCAACACATGGCACCTCCAACAAACTCTACCTACCAACAAAAATGTAAAGAAGCTCAATAACATTTATAAAAAATATTTTGTAAATCTAAGCCATTAAATTAAAAAAGTTAAATAAGTTTATGATAAATACCACAGCAGCAGCTGCAGGCTTTCCTTTGAAAAGCACTCCTACAGAGACTGCAAAGCTTGGATACCCATGAGCAAAATTTGTTGTCCCATCTATATATTTGAAAGAAATGAGTATATATATCAAGTCAATGTAAAAAAAAAAAAAAAAAAAAAAAAGTGTTGAATTACATACCCAAAGGGTCTATGCACCAAAGATAATCAGAAGATGAGTCTCCAATGACACCTCCTTCTTCCCCTAGAATAAGATGATCTGGGAAATTCTTCCTTACAACATTAAGAATGGCTGCCTCGCTCATTTTATCTGTGCTGCATGTAAGCAATAACTAAATCTCCATTACACACCATGAAAGAATTGAAAGAAGATAATGTGTGTGTAGAAGAAGGAAGCTTGTAGACATACTCGGTAACCAAATCAGTGAGTCCTTTATAGCTGATGTTTCTAGGCTTATTTACAGCTTCCATCACAACCTGAGAAGAGAAACAAATCTATAAGTAAGAACTCATGAGAATTGAGAAAGGGGATCTAATTTATGTAGAGCAACAGAAGGTACGCAATTTCATGTGCCCTAGTATCTTGAGAGAGATTCAGAGATAGGATTGTGCAAACCTCGGCACCGGTTTTGGCAGCGATTTCGACGCTTTCGAGGAGCTGGGCAGATGGAATTGGACCGGTTGATGATGCACCGATCTTGGAGTATGTCAGATTCTGATAAGAGATTTCTGATAGCACTGCTTTTGTGGTGGTACTGCGGCATGATAATCTCGACTTCAAACATAAACACACAGGATTGCTAGTAGTAAGGCTAAATTGACCAGGACGATGATGTTGAGAATTTGAAGTGAAATTATAGGGTTTAACAGGATGGATAAACGAGTGAACTGAATTGGGGATTTGATTGAATCTCGAAGAGAAGATTCTTGATGATGAAACCGGAAAAGTTCCCATTCTTCGATAGTTTTTTCGCGCAGAGAATTCAGGGTCTGTGCGTTTGATTCCACCAGTTCAATCTCTTTCGATCCTCTCTTAGTCGAGGGTTTACATCATGTTCTTAGCAGCACTCATTTGATGAATCCGATAATGGTCTCACTTCCCGACAAATCGTTTTTTCACAGCATCTCCATCGCAAAATTCGTAGCAAGAATATCAAACCGGAATTTTGCGGTTGTGCACAAAATTGTAAACTTAAAATGCACATTTGGTTTTTTTTTTTTTTTTCTATTAAATTAAAGTAAAATTAGATGTGGAAATAGCGATGAGCAAAGGAATCGACTCGGGAACCGAACTTGGTGGAAAATAGGAACCGAACCGGACCGTCGATTCTACCGGTTCCGGTTCCTACCGGTTCTTGCCGAGTCTTCAATGTTGGAACCGGTGCTCGAGAAATAGCAACATATGGTTCCGGTTTTTGCCGGTTCTACAGGTTTCGGTTCAAAAAATCCACAAGAATATCATCTCGGTCCCGGCCCGACCGGTTCCATCGGGTTCCGGTTTCGGTACCGGTTCCGGGTCCGGTACCGGTTCCGGCCGGTTCTCCGGTCCATATGCTCATCCTTATGTGGAAATATAGAGAAAATCACATATTAGTCCAACAATATATTTCAAATTTGTTCATCCAGTCCTTTAACTTATTTCTATGCTTTATGAATGAATAAAGTTGTTTTTGTCAAGTTTAATTGGTCACTTGGATAAAATGAAAGGATAACATGGTTACCCCTTTGCCACATAGACACTTGTTGACTTTGAAAAGTGTAAAAGGATTATTAGAAGGGGAATCAGCCACAACAAGGGAGAAAGACCATGTTTCGCCTCTGCTTCGGGTTTTTGGCATAATACTTTAGCTTTAAACCATCCTTCATGTTGGAGTTAGAAGCTTCATGTGTAGCGCCCGGTTCCTGGTACATACTTTTAATATGAATTTTTGCACTTTTACTCTGGGACTCGGCGAGTTGGAGGCCCCAACTCGTCGAGTAGAGGTGAAACTTGGAAGCGGGTGGAAGGACCTACTCGCCGAGTCAAATGCCCCGACTCGACAAGTAGGCCTGTCTGAAGGAAGCCCTAATTTTAGGGGTTGGCACCCTATTTAAACACCTTAACTGGCCTTCATTACAGCCTCCATCACCTCCAAACAGCATTCACGAAACCCTAGCCCATTTTAAGTATTCTTGAGCCATAGTTGTGTGTTTGTGGTGATTTTGAAGCTAGAGAAGGAAGAGAAAGCTCGAAGGTTCTTGGGGAAGCAAGTAGATCCAAAGATTTTGCCACTTTTCCAGCTCATTTGAGGTATAAAGTCTATACCCTTCTTATTCCTTCCTTAGATCCCTCCATGGGGTAAGTTAGGGTTTTATGGAGCATTTTATGGAACCATTCATGGGTGCAAGCTTGATTGGGAGTTATAACTTCGGATACAGAGCCTTAAAGGGACCCCATGGCAAAAAGGTGCCAACTTTGTGGCCATGGCAGTCGCATGCATCATATAAACCTCTTTTTAGGACCATTTGAGCCAAATACACCATGCATGAACGTCAAGTTTGTAACTTTACGTGTAGTATGGACCCTAGGAGGTCAGATCTATGTTTTGAATGCATTAAGCCAGACTGAAGTCGACTGAATAGTTTTGGACATGGAGGGACCCGACGAGTCACTCATGTGACTCGGCGAGTCGGGTCGTAGTTTTCCCCAAACCTCTTCTGATAATGAACAATGTGCTGAGTTGGAAGAAGACTCAGCCAGTTGGGTTCATTGTGGACCTAAAGATCATGGAACTCATCGAGTTCAAGACTAAGCCCCAAATGCATGAAGAAGAACTCGACGAGTTCATGGAGAACTCGGCGAGCTCTTGAAAGACTCGGCGAGTAGGGTCGAAGTTTTTAGCATTCTAAGGATTATGGAACTCGGCGAGTTGGTGGGTCAACTCGGCGAGTGGAGTCAACCAGATGTTGACTTTGACCCAGAGTTGACTTTGACCAAGGTGTTGACCTTGACTTTGGCTTTGACCTGAGTTGGCCCTCGAAAGGAGTTAAGAGTATGAAATGGTAATTAAGGAAGATTATTATGTGTAGGAATTGAGAGGAATTGATCCCGGCAGCGAGGACAGTTCAGACACTTCACGACACTGAGGTGAGTTACCTTCCAGTAGAAGTGGATCGAAGGCTCCAAGGCCAGCCTACTAGTAAGAGTTATAGTAGAGATAATTGTCTTTGTGATAATTGTATGGTATATTGTTATATGTTATTATTATGTGCTAGTATGCTATAGTGTTATGTGATATGAGATAGATGGGGAAGGATAAACCCCAGTACCGGTTAATAGGGCCGAAGGGGTATGCCAGCACCCAGATAAGTTAGGCAGTATATGACTTGTATGTTTATGCACTAGAATGTTATGTGGTAGAGTAGGGGTGAAATAGTCCCCAGTACAAGTCGAAAGGACCGAAGGGGTAGGCCAGCACCCTGATATACTAGGCAAGGTACCGGTCGACAGGACCGAAAGGGAAGCCAGCACCCGGATATGCTAGGCAAAGTACCGGTCGACAGGACCGAAGGGGTAGTTAGTACCCAGTTATGATATTCAGTATGTGTTATGTATGGTATGTGGTATGATGGGGGAACTCACTAAGCTTTGTGCTTATAGTTTTCAGTTTTGTTTCAGGTACCTCTTCATCGAAGGGGAAGGAGCAGGCACCGTAGCAGCGCGCGCATTACACACACAGAGGATTTTTGCACTATGACATTTTTGGGATTGTACTCTGATGTTATTATAGTTTTCATGATATGAATTGAGACATGTGATTGTGGTTTTGATGAAACGATATGACTTGATGATATTTTCTTATAAACGATTTTCTAAATTGTTATATCAAAATGAAATTTTTGGTCTTGAAAATTGGGATGTTACAAGTTGGTATTAGAGCCTTGGTTTGATGGATTCGGACACACCTTCAGGAGTGTCTGGACTCAAATCGAGGGTTTGAAAGATTTTTCACAAGAAAATAGTTTTCCAAAAGTTAAAATAAAGAGTTTTGAGAAAGAACAAGGTGTGTGATGTGTGCAACCGGCCGAGCTCAATTAGTTTTTCCCAAGGTACCCATACACTTTATGCTATGATAAGATATGATTATGAGAACTGCATGCTAGACTAGGGCTAAGGATCTAGGAAGGATGCCTTTTATGCCTGATGTATGTGTATGAGAACTACATGCTAGGATAGGGCTAAGGATCTAGGAAGATTCCTGATATGCCTGTTGTATCTGCTTATTAAGCTGCATGTTAGTATTGAGTAGTTAGTGATATGATAGCCTGGATAGGATATGCTTGGTTTGGGATACTCAATGCCCGAATGTTGCTTGCTTTGTGCTATCGGGAGTTCTAGTTATCTTTAATTAACTAGTAAACGAACACGCTAAGTTACATATTACGAGGACTAAATAATTTCAGAAGGTTAGGTTTAGCCCTATTTCGCAGCTCTCGTTTGAGTCTAACCGTTGTAGGGAGAGACCTCTCATTTGAAGAATTATCTGGTCTTAGTAATATGTAATGGTATTCGCAAGCTAGTTAAGGGAGATGACAGGGACTTCTTGTGCAGCTGATGGAGGAGAGTAGGTTGGAAAGTTACCCTAGGGTAAGCCTAGGATGAGGTTAGAGCAGCGAGCTGCAGCAGTAGTAGAAGGGACTTTTTGAAGTCGAGGCAATCCTTGAAGAAAGTACGGATAGATGTGGAAGGTAGTATGGGCCCGTACTACTGAAAGCAGAGGATCCGTACCCGAATCAGGGAGGGCCGAGATGGAACCAGGGAACTTGTAGAGTATGTGAGACCTCTCGAGATTATGTATAGCCCTGATAATTGTATGTTTTGTTTCAGAATGGTGGTGATTACGCGTCACAGAGCAGGAGGATCGGGATCAGGATCAGGATCAGGTTCGGGTTCGGGTTCCGAGCCAGTTGATGAGGGATTACGCGAGTTCATCGCGTCTGAGATCACGAAAGGCATCCTTGAGTCGACCCCGGTGATTTTCGGGTCGATCAAGGAAGGGATCAACGAGCTGATGGAGGAACGCCTTAGGGCGTTCAGGATCGACATGGCATCTGGCCAGACAGGGACTCACTCCTCTCCTTTCAAGGACTTCAGGGGATGTGGTGCATCAGACATCCATGGGGTGAAGGACCCCATTGTTGCTAGGAAGTGGATTGCAGACATGGAGTCTGCTCAGTTGACGAGCTTCTTCCATGAGGGGTCGAAGGTCCGGTATGATGCAGGTTGTTTGAGGGATAGAGCTACAGATTAGTGGGAGCCAGTTGGTGATTCACTAGCAGCCTCAACCATTGAGGCCATGACTTGGTCAGACTTTGTGGCCCGGTTTAGGGCAGAGTTTGCGCCGGCTGTGGAGCTCCAATAGCTGGCCAGGGAGTTCCTTGACATAAGACAGACGATAGAGACAGTGGCGGAGATCACCGCCAAGTTCTGGGAGAGGGCCTTATTGGTGCCTCAGTATGCAGGGGATGAGGAGATACGGAAGACCCACTATCACGACATATTGAGAGCTGATATCTGGAAACATGTCAGCTACTCGGCATGTCCGACATTGGATGACATGATTGCGAGGGCGATGGAGAAGGTGATTAATATAGAGCACCTCAGGAAGAGGAAGGCAGGAGATGGGCATAGTACTGGCGCTTCGGGGAAGAAGCCAAGGGATCCGACACTAGGTCGAAGGGCCAATAGGGCCAGGGCCGCTGCGGGAAGTACGACAAGACCAATGCGGGGGTATGTAGATTGGGATCATCGGGCTGCTACAAGTGCGGCAAGACTGGGCACTTGACACACCCCAAAACCAAGAACGGCGGAAACGTTCTGGGGCGGAGGACGTCATGTACAGTATCATAACAATGCAAAGTAGTAAACAAGCAACAACATTATCCATTGCAATAATAGTATGGTTTAATACATGTGTGTTCTTTCGTAGTAATATGACACCAAAACAAGTAATCAAAATAAAAGACGAGTCTTGAACGTGCTTCTTCTTCTCAAAACCTGGCATCGGTACCTGTCTACTGACGACCTGAGAATACAAGTTATTTTGAAAGCGTAGATCAGCATTTAAGCTGGTGAGTTCATAAGTATTTACTGTCAATGTTTGTATAAGTTTGAATGTAAATGTTTGTAAAAGTTTGAATGAAAATGTTTGTAAATATTCAATGTAAATGTTTGTAAAAGTTTGAAAGAAAATGTTTGTAAATATTCAATGTAAATGTTTGTATATGTTTAAAAACCCCTAGAAAATCCCATATTTCCTACTAGTATAAAAAGTAGTCTTCTGCCAAGACCTGACTGTTTTGAATGTTTGTTTCTCTATAAAAGTGGATGTTTTTCCCTAGTTTATAACTATCTTAACTCGAAAATAGCTTGCATTGACTTTCAAGTAGAACTGTCACTATATGAAAGTAATGGGAAAAGTAAGTACTCAGGGGTCTTCAGAATTGACGACATGCAGTACTAATTACCTGAAAACATATTTGTTTTATTAAGGTCATAATGTGATAAGTAGTTCCCATACTAAACGTTCTCCCTACAAGAGATTCTGGGAAACAAGTGTAACTTCCACAACGAATTGCTAGGCCGTAATATCCACATTAAAGTTATATGATCATGACTATACATATATAGGCATGCATTTGACGATATATAAGTTAAAAAGGAAGTTTTGTAAAACCTTTTGAAGAGTTTAATAATAAATATTGATGACTTGATGTCAATTTATAAAATGATTTAAAAGTAGTTTGTTTGATAACACAGTTTGAAGTATATGAAATCCTATTGTTTGAAACACAGTTTGAAGCATATGAAATCCTATTGTTTGAAACACAGTTTGAAGCATATGAAATCCTATTGTTTGAAACACAGTTTGAAGTATATGAAATCCTATTGTTTGAAACATAGTTTGAAGTATATGAAATCCTATTGTTTGAAACACAGTTATAAATCACATATGAGTGATTTAATAACAAAAAGTATAGCAAAAGATTTATGTTTTTCACACGAGGATAATCGTATGTTTACTTGTATTCCCCCCCCCCCCCCTTAAAAGTGTATAAAAGCATTTACAAAGCATTTGAAAACTTAGTTGTAGGGGTATGAACTCACTTGATAGATTGAAGAAGGTGAAACGAAAACCGGCAGAACTTCGACTTGAGAAAGTTGATTTCTCGGAATTCTCAGGAATCTCCGGAGTGTAAAACCTTCCTTCGGAACTTGGATGTGAAGACCGGGGCTTCAGGATGGCTTCGAGGGTTTAAACGCAGAGCTTCGGCACGAGAAAGAAGAGAATTGAGCAATGAAACCCGGAACCCTTTGAGCTCTATTTATAGCCCAATTTTTGGGTCCCACGTCGTGGCAAAAGGGTTGCCCATGTCGTGGAGTCGATCCTATCCCCTTCCATAGACGAGATGTTTGCTGCCAAGCCTGAAAACCCATCAGTCATGGTCCCACGTTGTGACCATTTGTGCCACGCCGTGGCCAGCCTGACAGCCTCGGATTTTGTGTCTCGAACTTGTAAAATCCGTAACTTCCACGTATGAGCTCCGTTTTCGACGTTCTATATATGCACGCGTAGGTGAGAATACGCTCTACAACTCTCATTTAGATTTCGTCGGCTAATTTTGAATTTATTTTTAATTAATTATTTTTAACAGGCCGGGACACGAAAACTCCGCATAAATCCATAACTTCTTCATCCGACGTCCGTTTTCGTCAGACTTTTTACCGTTGCACTACTATTGTTGAGATCTTCGATTCTCATTTAGGTTGTTTCGGCCAAAAGTCTCTCTATCTCTATTTCGAGTTTTTAGCTGTCTACTGCTATATCCAGAACTTGGAAAAATCATAACTTCCTCATACGAAGTCAGACTTGGACGTTCTTTTTACGTACGTTTACGGTTTAATGATATCTACAATTTTCATTTAGATACCTAAGGCTAAAAATTATTGTATTGAAACTTTGCGTTTTACGTTTAACCGTATTGACGGTTTTGCTGTGAATCTTAGGTTGGTCATAACTTCTTCGTTATAACTCGGATTTTAGTGTTCTTTATATTTCTGAAACCCTTGATACGATATTTATCATTCTACACAACCCAATAGAGACTTTTGAACATTTTATTTTTTACGCTAATTTCATTATATCAAAAGAGATTACAATTCTTGACTTTTTAGGTCATTACATTGATTCGAAATATCGGGTTGTCACAGCACTTTAGCATGGATTGTACTTCCCCTACCCCCACATTCCAGACATCAAACCTGATTTGCTTTCATTGCAATCAGAGGGGCCATAAAAAGGCGGCCGACTGCCTGAGATGGACAGCAGCAGTAGCAGCGCCAGTGGCGGCAACCAGCTCCAGCAACCCTGCGGCTTACGGATGGCCGACAGGGCAAGACAGATACTCCGATAGTGAGGAGCCGAGCCTTCCAGTTGAACGTTGAGGAGGCACGTGCCGCACCCGATGTGGTGACAGGTATGTTTTCTTCTCCCTAGCTCTTATTTTATGTCGTTTATGATATTAATGTATATGTTTTATGTGTTGTTTAGGATCGTTCCATGTGAACAGTATCCCGGTCCAAGTATTATTCGATTCGGGGGCTACCCGATCGTTTGTCTCTCTCGCACTTAGCAAGAGGTTCCCTGAGTCTTCGGGCATGTTGGATTGCCCTCTAGAGGTCGAGCTTGCTGACGACCGATCAGTACGAGCAGCAGAGGTTTTCAGGGATTGTGTTTTGAGACTGTATGAGGAGCGCTACCTAGTAAAACTGGTTCCCATTCCGTTGTGTGGGAACAAGGTTATTATAGGCATGGATTGGTTGAGCCCCAATGGGGCAGTGATCGACTGCGCGCAGCAGTTGGTATGGGTCAGGACCCCAAGTGGGAAAGAGCTGGTGATTCAGGGCGAGAGGCCACAGCGTGGACCAACTTTATGTTCAGCAGCGAGAGCTAGGCGTTACCTCCAGCAGGGTTGGGCAGGGTATGTCGTCTATGTTATGGATACCCGAGAGGCGGGCACAGTGACCGTGAGTGACGTACCAGTAGTGCGAGAGTACCCAGATGTATTGCCAGAGGAGTAGCCTGGAATACCTCCGGAGAGAGAGGTAGAGTTCAGGATCGACCTGGTCCCTGGTGCGGCACCGATAGCCAAGGCACCAGATCGGTTGGCTCCTCCTGAGATGCTAGAGTTGTCTACACAGCTGCAGGAGCTGTTAGACAATGGATTCATTAGGCCGAGCAGTTCACCCTGGGGAGCCCAGATCCTGTTTGTAAAGAAGAAGGACGGGTCACATCGGATGTGTATAGACTACCGGGAGCTAAACAAGGTAACGGTGAAGAACCGTTACCTACTCCCGATGATTGATGATCTCTTCTACCAGCTTTAGGGGGCATCTTGGTTTTCCAAGATAGATTTGCACTCGGGCTACCATCAGATGAGGGCCAGATATGAGGATGTACGGAAGACTGCTTTCCAGACTCGCTATGGCCACTACGAGTTCGTGGTGATGCTCTTCGGGCTCACCAATGCTCCTGCCGCGTTCATGGACCTCATGAACTGCGTATGCAGACCGATGTTGGACGGTCTGTGATAGTTTTCATTGATGATATCGTGGTTTACTCCAAGACGCGGGAGCAGCATGAGGAGAACTTGCGAGAGGTTTTGGATACCCTGAGGAGGGAGAGCTTGTATGCCAAGTTCTCCAAGTGTGAGTTCTGGTTGTCCGAGGTGCAGTTCCTTGGGCACCTTGTCAACCAGAATGGTATTTTGGTCGACCTGGCCAAAGTGGAGGTCGTGATGAGATGGGAGGTTTCGAAGTCTCCATATAAGATTCGGAGTTTCCTAGGATTGGCAGGCTATTATCGGAGATTCATTCAGGACTTCTCCAAGATAGTCGTACCCTTGACCCGATTGACGAAGAAAGTCGTGGTCTTTCACTGGGGGCCTGAGCAGCAGGCAGCGTTCGAGACAATGAGGCAGAGGCTATGTGAGGTGCCGATCCTCGCTCTTCCAGAGGGCGTGGAGGATTTTGTGGTATACTGCGATGCATCCATCTCAGGGTTGGGCGCGGTATTGATGCAGAGAGGGCATTTTATCGCCTACGCCTCGAGGCAGCTGAAGCCTCACGAGGCGAACTACCTGACGCACGATTTGGAGTTGGGGGCTGTTGTCTTCGCCCTCAAGATTTGGCGACACTACCTCTATGGGGTCCGATGTACCATTTACACAGACCACAAGAGTTTGAGGTACCTCATGGATCAGCCGAATCTGAACATGAGACAGCGTCAGTGGCTAGATGTGGTGAAGGATTACGATTGTGAGATCCTCTACCACCCGGGGAAGGCCAACGTTGTGACCGATGCGCTTAGTCGCAAGACAGCCCCGATCAGGGACATTTGCTTGAGGATGACAGTAGTGACTCCATTTTTTAGCAGATCCGAGAGGTGCAGATCGAGGGTTTGAAAGAGGAGCGCCGAAAATGCGAACGGATCATAGGCTAGGTGGCCTCGTTTGACTATGACAGCCGCGGGCTACTGACCCTGCATGGGAGGGTCTGGGTTCCGTACTGGGGCGGAGTATGACAGATTTTGATGGATGAGGCCCACTTATCTAGGTTTTCTATCCATCCGGGGCGTCGAAGATGTATAAAGATCTTCGTCCTGACTATTGGTGGTCCTACATGAAGAGGGATGTAGCCTGTTACGTTGAGAGATGCCAGACCTGCAGGAAGGTCAAGGCAGAGCACCAGAGGCCTCACAACAAGACGCAGTCGTTGGATATCCATATGTGGAAATGGGAAGATATTACTATGTATTTCATCATAAAGCTTCCCAGGACCGCACGGGGAGTGGATTCTATTTGGGTCATCGTAGATTGATTGACCAAGAGCGCCCATTTCATACCGATCCAGGAGAGCATCTCGGCCGAGAAGATGGCCGACATCTACATTTGAGAGGTTGTAGCACGACACAGAGTGCTAGTCTCCGTGATTTCTAATAGAGATGTGCGGTTCACTTCCAGATTCTGGAAGAAGTTCCACGACGAGTTGGGTACTCGTCTTCACTTCAACACCGCTATTCACCCACATACGGATGGTCAGAGCGAGCGGACCATCCAGACTTTGGAGGATATGTTGCGGGCATGCGTCTTAGACTTCGGTGGTAGCTGGGATAGCTACCTTCCCTTGGCAGAGTTTTCCTACAATAATAGCTACCACATGAGTATCGATCGTCCTCCCTTCGAGATGCTATACGGGAGGAAGTGCAGAACCCCGGTATGCTGGGGTGAGGTTGGGTAGAGGGTCATGGGGAGTACCGAAGTGGTACTCAAGACGATGGAGAGGATCGAGTAGGTCCGGAGCAAGCTTCAAACTGCTCAGAGTCGGCAGAAGAGTTATGCCGACAAGCACAGTTCGGACCTGGAGTTCTAGGTCGGAGATATGGTCCTCCTGAAGGTGTCACCTTGGGTACATTGGGCCTTTCAGGTTTGTAGCCTGGGTGGGAAAGGTAGCGTATAGGTTGGATTTGCCAACCGAGCTTAGCCAGATCGACAACACTTTCCATGTCTCCCAGCTGAGGAAGTGTCTGATAGACGACCCAGTGGTGGTACCCTAGAGGATATTCAGGTGGATGATAGCCTGAACTACATCGAGCGTCCAGTAGCTATCCTCGACAGGAAGTCGAAGGATCTGAGGAATAAGAGGGTCGAGCTGGTGAAGGTGCAATGGCAGCACCGCAAGGGCTCAGAATGGACTTGGGAGCCGGAGGACGAGATGAGAGAGCACTACCCCGAGCTTTTTCTAGACCCAGTAGCCGACTTTGAGGACGAAGTCTAAAAAAGTGGGGGAGATTTGTAGCGCCTGGTTCCTGGTACGTACTTTTAATATGAATTTTTGCACTTTTACTCTGCGACTCGGCGAGTTGGAGGCCCCAACTCGTCGAGTAGAGGTGAAACTTGGACACGGGTGGAAGGACCTACTCGCCGAGTCAAATGCCCCGACTCGACGAGTAGGCCTGTCTGAATGAAACCCTAATTTTAAGGGTTGGCACCCTATTTAAACACCTTAACTGGCCTTCATTACAGCCTCCATCACCTCCAAACAACATTCACGAAACCCTATCCCATTTTGAGTATTCTTGAGCCATAGTTGTGTGTTTGTGGTGATTTTGAAGCTAGAGAAGGAATAGAAAGCTCGAAGGTTCGTGGGGAAGCAAGTAGATCCAGAGATTGTGCCACTTTTCCACCTCATTTGAAGTATAAAGTCTATACCTTGCTTATTCCTTCCTTAGACCCCTCGATGGGGTAAGTTAGGTTTTTATGGAGCATTTTTTTGGAACCATTCATGGGTGCAAGCTTGATTGGGAGTTATAACTTCGGATCCAGAGCCTTAAAGGGACCCCATGGCATAAATGTGCCAACTTTGTGGCCATGGGAGTCCCATGCATCATATAAACCTCTTTTTAGGACCATTTGAGCCAAATACCCCATGCATGAACGTCAAGTTTGTAACTTTACGTGTAATATGGTGTGACAACCCGATACTTTCCCAGTTAACAAAAGTAAAAACCGATAAATAAAATTTGAGTTTTATTTATTCTGTTAAGTTCATGTGGGTTAGAAAATAATATAAAGTATATAAATAAAGATTATATAAGTTTTCGGAACCAAAAAACTCGAAAAACCCAAGATTTCTCCTCGAAAACAGTGAAACTCATTCAGCCATCCGTTTTCGGCCGAAAACCCTCGGGCTGAAAACAGATCTCGGCCGAGAACTCCATTCCGGCCAAAAACCCAACCGGTATAAAGGTTTTTCCTCTGAAACTTGATCATTTCTCACTCATTTCACCCGAAAACTCTCTCATTTTGCTCCCAATGATCATCCAAGAACACTCATATCTTCAAGAGGAAACCTTCAAATCTTCATATTTTTCCTCAAGAACACCAAGAACACCAAGAACACCCTTCATATCTTCAAGTGACCGAAAACAACAGCAGAACCGAGAACCTGATTTCGGCCGAGAACCTGTGTTCGGCTGTAAACTAGTTCCAACTGAAAACCCCCCTTGACCGAGAACCCTCCCATTCACTTCAAACAATTCTCGGTAACATTTCCTCACACAAAAACAAGTGTTTTCAAACACTTTAATTAATGGTTTCACTAATTTAAATACAATCGTGTGATTAATTATCATTAGGATACCGTTAATTCCGAGTACATCAACTCAAGGGTCATCTTTCCAGTCTCGCTGTCCAGCACGCATACTAAAACAACTGTGAGTTCATACCTCTACATTTAACTGTTTTTAATGTTTTCAGGGGGAATACAAGTAAAACACAAGGATTTTTGTTTTTTATGCAAACCGAGAAATCCCTACATTTTATAAAAATATTTAGATATTTTTATCCCTTTTGTAACATGCTAAGCATAAGGGTAGTTTTCAACATACAACCATAATTGCAAAGTTTTCAGTACAATAAATAACATACAATCAAACTATAGTTGATATAGTTTGGGAACATTACAGAACTTTACAGAATTCACTACACGAAACGAGAACATGCATACAAACTATAATAGGTATAGTTTGGGATACAATACACTGTTTTACTATTTCGAGAACATCATACAGAAACGAACATATATAAACTATGGTAGATATAGTTTATGATAT
Source organism: Lactuca virosa (assembly GCF_052849685.1). Classification (NCBI taxonomy): domain Eukaryota; kingdom Viridiplantae; phylum Streptophyta; class Magnoliopsida; order Asterales; family Asteraceae; genus Lactuca; species Lactuca virosa. Next base: position 119,796,631 of record NC_136430.1, on the reverse strand, counting down.
ACAATACTATTTTCCGAATACAAGAGTACAATACTAAATAATTATTTAAGTATAATTATTTTTACTCTACAAGTTATACATAATATTTCAAGTACAAGAGAACACTACAACACTACACGTAAACTAGTTAATACAGGGTTGTGAGGCACTACTTCAATTGTACCCTTCGGGGTGCGGAACTAAATCCTACCACAGTATAACCAGAGTCTCCTGGAGGGAGAGCGTGAGATTTGTGTATAGATCTATACGGGAATGACAATCCCACACCTAAACTGCTAGCTACAGTTAGGCATGCATGCCTGGAGTGACAAATATCATACCGTTCTGACGCCTGAAGAACGTCGTAGAGGTCACTAGGTCATATCAAGCATGGTTATACCAAACTCACAATAGTATAAACTAACCATTTGTTTACGAGATTTCAATTCTTCAAATAGTTTTATTTTAATTAATAGAACTACTATACAATACAATTGGAAGGTTCCAGGGAATACAAACACATGGTTTTATTTTAAGTAATAAAACTACTATACATTACTGGTGGAAAACAGGGTTTTCATAAGAACAATACGATGCATTACTGGTGGTAGCCAGGGTTTTCATACAGAACAATACTATACATTACTGGTGGTAGCCAGGGTTTTCATAAAGAACAATACTATACATTACTGGTGGTAGCCATGGTTTTCATACAGAACAATACTATACACTACTGGAAGTAACCAGGGATTTCATACAAAGGTTTTCATACAAAACAACACGACACAATACAACTGGTGGTAACCAGGCATACATACTGATACTTTCATATATGATTACAGAATACAATAACGAACGTACATTTGGTCTTAGGGTTAAGACTACTTTACACTACTTTATACTTTTGTTATACATTTTGTTGTCATACAAATTATGTATCGAACAAATGTAAATACTTTATTTATTCAATGTAATGGTTGTGTTTTCTTTGATTACTATGATGCACTTGTTGTGATACTGTACATGACGTCCTTCGCCCCGAACGTTTCCGCCGTCTTGGTTTGGGGGTGTGACAGATTGGTATCAGGGCATTTGTTGATAGTGAACTAAGTATATCAAACCTTACATGGTATACAAATATAAACACTAAGGGGCCGAAGCGCTCTGAACTAAAAGTATACTTTTAAAAATATAAGTATTTTATAAGAAGTGTACTAGCACTACATACATACCGGAAGTAGTATCGCAAGAAGAACAAAGCAAAAGTATTTAGATGTTGAACACTGCGGTTAAACCTGGACAGTTATGTAATCATATCTGGGATAAATATAGCCTGATCAACTATATTTATTTGAGATACAACATGTGTTTGGGAGTGATAGTGGTGTTGCAACAAGTCTAAAACTTACCAACAATACATACAAGAGAAATACTAGTATCGAACATACAAACTAAAATACTATAGGAGTATTTTGTAGCACTACGATGCTAAAGCCAAACACATTGTACAAATTTCATTCCAAGTGTTGCTATTAATTTTCCTGGCGATTGTTTACTTTGTATTAAGTAGACTTCCACTGTAAATCGCTTAATAGAACACTATAACTGTCAGGATGAGGTATATCTTGTTCAATATCACCTGACTTAGAACTATCATAGAGGACTTACCATCATTTTCTCTTAAATTATTTTAGAGAAAGATGCCTCCGAAGAAGTCCAATAGAAAGAACAACAATCCTCCAACAAATTTTCCGCCACCACCTCCTCAGTACGATCCTGTTGTATTCCAAGCAGCAGTAACAGCCACTGCGGCTGCCACCATGTCGCTGATCAATGCCAATGGCACCATCGGGGCGGGTAGTGGTGCCAACCCATCTAATCTCGGTGACAGTTATGGACACGCAAAAGAGTGTTCGTACAAGGACTTCACTAATGCGAAACCTCGATCCTTCGATGGCACTGGAGGAGTCATTGCACTAACCCATTGGTTTAAGAAAACCGAATCAATATTCGAGATCTGTGCGTGCCCCGAAACTAGAAAAGTGAAGTTTGCAACATGCACCTTCAACGACAGAGCACTAACTTGGTGGAATAGCCAAGTCAAATCCTTAACTCTGCCGATAGAAAATGCTATGAGTTGGGAGGATTTGAAGGAACTAATGCTCGCCGAATACTGCCCACGGGGCGAGATGCAAAAGCTAGAGTAGGAGCTCTGGAGTCTAAAGATGAAGGGCTCCGACATTGCTGCTTACACTGTGAGGTTCAATGATCTTGCTCTTTTATGTCCCGGGATGGTTACCCCGGAGAGCAAGAAAGTGGAGAGATTCATATGGGGATTAACTCCCCCGATGCAAGGAAATGTCCTAGCTGCCAATCCACTCACGTTTGATAGTGCCAAACTACTGGCGCAGACATTGATAGACCACAGGGATCGTCAAGAACCTGTGCCATCCGCTCACGAACCACCTAAAGAGGGTGGTGGGAAGAAGAAGTTCTGGAACAAACGAAAGGGCCAATCTTCGCAAGAGCCCTCCAAGAAACAGAAAACAGTGGCAGTCCGCGCTGCTACCATTCCTGCTGTTGTTCCTACTACTCGAGCACCTACCAGTATATATGTTGGAACCCTCCCAAGGTGCGACAAATGTAACTTCCATCATCACGGACCCTGTCATGACATGCAATGCACCAACTGTGGCAAAAAGGGGCACACAACCTGTTTTTGCTAAGCACAAGTCCAACCAACCAATCAGGCTCCTAGAGATGGAGTAGGCCACGCCTGCTATCGTTGTGGTGAAACCGGGAACTACAAGAGGAATTGCCCTAAAGCAACGACTGCGGGCAACACGGGGAAAGTGCTAGCAATGGGCCAGGAGGAGGCAGTTGCTGATCCCACCGTAGTCACGGGTACGTTCCTCCTCGACAACTCTTATGCATGCATTCTCTTTGATAGTGGTGCGGAGAGGAGTTTTGTCAGTCATACATTTAAACACCTACTCAAACACAAATCCTAACCTCTAACCAAAACATTCACCGTCGAGATGGCTAACGAAAAGAAAGAGAGAACTAACGACGTATTCATAGGATCCACTCTCACTCTCAATGACCATTCCTTTCCAATCGATCTTATGTCGGTTTCCATAAAAAGCTTCGATGTCATCATCGTCATGGATTGGTTGAGCCCCAACCATGCTGATATTCTTTTTTACGAAAAAGCCATTCGCCTCAACCTGCCAAATGGCAAAGCCCTCGTTATCTATGGCGATAAACTCAGCACGAACTTTCGCATCATTTCGTGCATCAAAGCTCAAAAATACTTGCGAAAGGAGTGTCACGCATTCCTGGCGCATGTAGTCAATGAAAAACAAGAAGTTAAAGACCTTGAGAGCATCCCCGAAGTCTGCAACTTTCCTGATATCTTCCCCGAAGATCTTCCAGGAGTTCCTCCCGAACGCCAAGTCGAGTTCCGAATCGACTTGATCCCCGAAGCTACCCCTGTAGCTAAATACCCTTATCGTCTAGCATCGACAGAAATGCAGGAATTGTCCAGCCAGCTGAACGAACTGCTCAACAAGGGATTCATTAGACCAAGCTTCTCACCCTTGGGAGCACCAGTCTTGTTCGTGAAGAAGAAGGATCGATCTTTCCGGATGTGCATAGACTATCGCGAACTAAACAAACTTACTATTAAGAATTACTACCCTCTACCCAGAATCGACGACCTCTTCGATCAACTTCAAGGAGCCAGCTACTTTTCAAAGATAGACCTGAGATCGGGGTACTATCAACTACGAGTCCAGGAGAGCGATGTTCCCAAGACAGCATTTTGGACACGGTATGGTCACTACGAGTTTGTAGTGATGCCCTTTGGTCTAACCAACGCACCCGCCGTATTCATGGACTTAATGAATCGGTTGTGACGTCCTTTCCTAGACAAGTTCGTGATGGTATTCATAGATGATAGTCTCGTCTATTCACGAAGCAGGGAAGAGCATAGTCAGCACTTGAGACAAGTGCTAGGAACATTAAGGACGGCGAAACTATACGCGAAATTCTCAAAGTGCGAATTTTGGATTAGGAAGGTAACTTTCCTAGGTCACGTGGTCAGCGAAGAAGACATACACGTGGACCATTCCAAGATAAAGGCAATTGAGAATTGGTCAGCACCGAGAACGCCCATAGAAATCAGTCAATTCTTGGGTCTTGCTGGCTACTATCGCAGATTTATACAGAACTTCTCTAGAATTGCTAAACCGCTTACCACCCTGACTCAAAAGGGTGTGACTTTCAGTTGGGGAGAAAGACAAGACATTACGTTCCATACACTAAAACGAGCCCTGTGCAACACACCTATCTTGTCTCTTCCAGAAGGGACAGAGGATTTTGTCGTATACTACGATGCATCCAATCAGGGGCTAGGTTGTGTGCTTATGCAGCGGGGAAAAGTTATTGCTTACGCCTCGAGACAGCTTAAGGCACACGAAGTCAACTACACAACTCACGATCTGGAGTTGGGAGCAGTGGTCTTTGCCCTAAAAATCTGGAGACACCACCTCTATGGTACCAAGTGCACTATCTTCACCGACCATAAAAGCCTTTAGCACATCTTTGATCAGAAGGAGCTTAACATGAGACAACGGCGATGGGTAGAGCTACTCAATGATTACGAGTGTGAGATACGATATCATCCCTTGAAAAGCCAATGTAGTAGCGGATGCCCTTAGCCGAAAAGAGTACTCAAGTCGTAGACTGAAGGCGCTAACCATGACGATCCATTCCCACCTGTCCACCCAGATCAAAGAGGTTCAACTGGAAGCCTTAAAATCTGAAAATGTGACAGGTGAAACTCTGCGAGGAATGGAAAAGAACTTTGAGATCAAGGGAGACGGAGTTCGTTATTTCATGAACCGGATCTGGACCCCAAAGTTCGGTGGCTACAGGGAGGTTGTCATGAATGAAGCCCACAAAACTCGATACTTTGTTCACCCGGGTTCAGAAAAGATGTATTTGGATCTCAAGAAACTCTATTTGTGGCCAAAAATGAAAGCTGAGGTTGTTAACTACGTGGGCAAGTGCCTAACTTGCGCCAAGGTGAAGGTAGAATATCAAAAGCCCTCAGGTTTACTTCAACAACTAGAAATACCTGAGTGGAAGTGGGAACAAATTACAATGGACTTCATCACCAAGTTGCCAAAGACCCCGAGTGGTTACGACACTATTTGGGTAATCATTGACAGACTGACCAAGTCCACCCACCTCCTGCCAATCAAAGAAACATACAAAATTGAGAAACTAACTAGAACCTACATCCAAGAGATAGTACGACTGCACGGTGTGCCCATATCTATTATCTCGAATAGAGACAGTAGATTCACCTCGAGATTCTGGCAGTCACTTCAGAAGGCTCTTGGGACTAAGCTGGACATGAGTACAACTTACCATCCACAGACCGACGGGCTGAGTGAGAGAACCATTCAAACGCTAGAAGACATGCTGAGAGCATGTGTTATCGATTTTGGCAAGTCATGGGATACCCATTTGCCACTTGTCGAGTTTTCTTATAACAACAGCTATCACACCAGCATCAAGGCTGCTCCATTTGAAGCCCTCTATGGACGTAAGTGCAGATCCCCTCTGTGTTGGGCTGAAGTAGGCGACACGCAGCTGGCTAAGGGACAAGTCCCTGATAGCACTCTCACGGGCCCGAAAATCATTCGAGAAACCACACAAAAGATCGTACAAATCCGGGAACGTTTGAAAGCCTCAAGAGATAGACAAAAGAGCTACACCGACAAGAGATGAAAACCCTTAGAATTCCAGGTTGGTGACCGCGTTCTGTTGAAGGTCTCAGCCTGTAAGGGAATGATATGCTTCGGAAAGCGTGGAAAGCTTAATCCAAGATACATTGGGCCATTCGAGATTCTCGCTAGGATCGACCCCGTAGCTTAAAAACTCTGTTTACCTCAAGAGCTTAGCAACATACATCCCGTCTTCCACGTGTCAAATCTTAAGAAGTGTCTATCCGAAGAGATTCTTGTGATTCCACTCGATGAAATCGAGATAAACGAGAGTCTTAACTTCATGGAAGAACTAGTCGAAATCATGGATATGGAAGTCAAACGAATGAAACAAAGTCGCATACCGATAGTGAAGGTTCGTTGGAATGCCAAGCGGGGACCTGAATTCACTTGGGAGCGAGAAGACCAGATGCAACAGAAGTACCCGCATCTTCTTCCTAGTCCATGATTGTACTCTATAAAAAGAATTTCGGGACAAAATTCCCTCTAACGGGGGGATGATGTGACAACCCGATACTTTCCCAGTCAACAAAAATCAAAACCGATAAATAAAATTTGAGTTTTATTTATTCCGTTAAGTTCATGTGGGTTAGAAAATAATCTAAAGTATATAAATAAAGATTATATAAGTTTTCGGAACCAAAAACACTCGAAAAATCCAAGATTTCTCCTCGAAAACAACGAAACTCGTTCAGCCATCCGTTTTCGGTCGAAAACCCTCGGGCCGAAAACAGATCTCGGCCGAGAACTCCATTCCGGCCGAAAACCCAACCGGTATAAAAGTTTTTCCTTGGAAACTTGATCATTTCTCACTCATTTCACCCGAAAACTGTCTCATTTTTCTCCCAAGGATCATCCAAGAACACTCATATCTTCAAGAGGAAACCTTCAAATCTTCATATTTTTCCTCAAGAACACCAAGAACACCAAGAACACAAAGAACAACCTTCATATCTTCAAGTGGCCGAAAACAACAGCAGAACCGAGAACATGATTTCGGCCGAGAACCTGTGTTCGGCCGAAAACTAGTTCTGACCGAAAACCCACCTTGACCGAGAACCCTCCCATTCACTTCAAACAATTCTCGATAACATTTCCTAACACAAAAACAAGTGTAGTCTAACACTTTAATTAATGGTTTCACTAATTTAAATACAATCGTGTGATTAATTATCATTAGGATACCGTTAATTCCAAGTACATCAACTCAAGGGTCATCTTTCCAGTCTCGCTGTCCAGCACGCACACTAAGGTGTTGTTTGTTTTTTCTGAGGCAAAATGTCTGCAGTCTGCGGACCACATCTGTAGACCTCTGTAGTAGAAGAGGTGGACCAAATGTCTGCAATCTGAAAAAAGAAGACTGTTTGTTTTTTTAACATCTGCGGGCTACTAAAATAAACTGAAATCTAAATAAACTGATTTTTTAAACCTCAAAGTGATTTTTTAATATTTTTATGACTTTGTTATAAATAATTAACGAATCTAGATCAACTTTTATGTATTATTGTATAAAAAATAAAAATAAAAATGCTATGAATTAACGTATATATTTGATAAAAACCAACAATTTTTGTTGCAAAGTTGTAACTAAACATTATAATTAGTGATCAAAGAATTTGATACATAAATGGATGGAAATAAACTTCGATTTTTCAATTAAATCCATTAAAAACGTACCATAAATATTTTTTCTCGAGAAATTGACGATACTGTATTAAATAATGATTTACAAAATTTAGCAAAAAAATATAAGAATATATTATGATTTTTTTTCATATTTATATAAACAACTTCAACGACTATTATTGTAATAAATCTTTATTTATAAATTTGTTAAAAATATCATGTTTGTATCGTCGAACATTTTTTTTTTAAGTTTTGTAATTTTTTTTTCAAATTGTTTATTATTAATAAAGTTGGAAAAAATATAAATTAAAAAAAAACTTAAAAAAAATAAAGATATATATGTTTTTTTAGGCTAGAAGATGTCTGAAGATGTTAGAAGACTCTGGTCCACATCTGCGCCAAGAAGAGGGCGCGCAGACATTTTTAGGTCTGCAGTCTTTAAAAAAACAAACAGTCTGCGAAGGCTAATGTATGCGTGTGATCTGCGCGGCGCAGACAGAAGAGGCCACACAGATCTGCAGACAAAAAACAAACACTACCTAATACAACTGTGAGTTCATACCCCTACATTTTCACTGTTTTTAATGTTTTCAGGGGGGGGGGGGGATACAAGTAAAACACAAGGATTTTTGTGTTTTTATGCAAACTATTTCAACAGATTAAAAACTTTTGCAATCGATGCAAACCGAGAAATCACTACATTTTATAAAAATATTTAGATATTTTTATCCCTTTTGTAACATATTGAGCATAAGGGTAGTTTTCAACATACAACCATAATTGCAAAGTTTTCAGTACAATAAATAACATACAATCAAACTATAGTTGATATAGTTTGGGAACATTACAGAACTTTACAGAATTCACTACACGAAACGAGAACATACATACAAACTATAATAGGTATAGTTTGGGATACAATACACTGTTTTACTATTTCGAGAACATCATACAGAAACGAACATATATAAACTATGGTAGATATAGTTTATGATATACAATACTATTTTCCGAATACAAGAGTACAATACTAAATAATTATTTAAGTATAATTATTTTTACTCTACAAGTTATACATAATATTTCAAGTACAAGAGAACACTACAACACTACACGTAAACCAGTTAATACAGGGTTGTGAGGCACTACTTCAATTGTACCCTTCGGGGTGCGGAACTAAATCCTACCACAGTATAACCAGAGTCTCCTGGAGGGAGAGCGTGAGATTTGTGTATAGATCTATACGGGAATGACAATCCCACATCTAAACTGCTAGCTACAGTTAGGCAGGAATGCCTGGGGTGACAAATATCATACCGTTCCGACGCCTGAAGAACGTCGTAGAGGTCACTAGGTCATATCAAGCATGGTTATACCAAACTCACAATAGTATAAACTAACCATATGTTTACGAGATTTCAATTCTTCAAATAGTTTTATTTTAATTAATAGAACTACTATACAATACAATTGGAGGGTTCCAGGGAATACAAACACATGGTTTTATTTTAAGTAATAAAACTACTATACAGTACTGGTGGCAACCAGGGTTTTCATAAGAACAATACGATGCATTACTGGTGGTAGCCAGGGTTTTCATACAGAACAATACTATACATTACTGGTGGTAGCCAGGGTTTTCATAAAGAACAATACTATACATTACTGGTGGTAGCCAGGGTTTTCATACAGAACAATACTATACACTACTGGAAGTAACCAGAGATTTCATACAAAGGTTTTCATACAAAACAACACGACATAATACAACTGGTGGTAACCAGGCATACATAATGATACTTTCATATATGATTACAGAATACAATAACGAACGTACATTTGGTCTTAGGGTTCAGACTACTTTACATTACTAAAGAAAATATTGGATTTTCTTGAGAAACATACAAACATTTTCACAAATTCAAAGACAGGATTTCATTACAAAAACATTCTTATGAACTCACCAACTTAAATGTTGATACACTTTCAAAACCACTTGTATTCTCAGGGAACCGGTAGCCAGGTACACCCGCAGGTTTTGAGAAGACGGAGCTTTTAGAGTCGCGTCTTTTATACTTTTGTGTTTTCTTTGATTACAATGATTCAATTGTTGTGATACTGTACATGACGTCCTTCGTCCCCGAACGTTTCTTCCGTCTCGGTTTGGGGGTGTGACATATGGACCCTAGGAGGTCAGATCTATGTTTTGAATGCATTAAGCCATACTAAAGTTGACTGAATAGTTTTGGACAAGGAGGGACTCGGCGAGTCACTCATGTGACTCGGCGAGTGAGGTCGTAGTTTTCGGCAAACCTCTTCTGATAATGAACAATGTGCTAAGTTGGAAGAAAACTCAGCCATTTGGGTTCATTATGGACCTGAAGATCATGGAACTCGGCGAGTTTAACAACAAAACTCGGCGAGTTCAAGTGTAACACCCATAAAATTCAAGCCAAATTTAAACTTTTTAATACATTTTAAAACCATTAAGTTATTACAGTTTGTTTTCAAAATAGTTCAGACATCAGAGTATCCCCAGAATCAATCATGAAAATATGAGGTGGTGCACGATCACGCCTTCGCCTTCCCGCAATCATCAGAAGTGCCTGAAACAAAATCAACAACTGTAAGCCCGAAGCTTAGTGAGTTTCCCCAAAATACCAACGCCATACAAACATAACCATATCATATAACCAATACAGAACAACATGCATAATGAGTCATCAGCCTGACTGGACCGCCTCACAGGCCTTCAGTCTATCTGGACTGCTCTCCGAGCCTTCAGCACGTCTGGACCGCCACGCAGGGCCTACAGCCTATCCGGACCGCTCGCCGGGTATGTTGGCCTACAACACAAAGCAGGACCGCCTCATCCCAACCCCCAATCAAACAAACATGTGCACATAAATATCATACGCTAGCTCATTTCATATAACAATCAAACCGATCTAACAGATCACCAATCCTAGCAACATCCCAATAACCGGGATACAGACCTAACCGGTCACTAACATAGCATCATCCTATAACCAGGACAATCATGTGCACATAGACATCATATAACACTAGCATGTATATATATATATATATATATATATATATATATATATATATATATATATATATATATATATATATATATATATATATATATATAACAGTCAAACCGATCTAGCAGATCACAAAGCATAGCAACAATCCTATAACCAGGATATCGACCTAACAGGTCACTAACATATCATCATCCTATATACCAGGATACCGACCCAACCGGGTCACTCAAATCATAGCATATCACCATTCTAACTACCAGGATGTAAATCAGTAAGAATAACATGCAAGAATCCGAATACAATCCATAAAGGGCCGACCTTGGTGCCTTAGACCCTGTTGATATAGTGAGGAGAACTCACCTGACATTGCTGAAGTCCCGCAGATAAAACTCCAGCTGCTGGTTCCAAGCCCCAGGTCCAAATCACACTCCAAATACCCAATTAATAATTGGGTTCCAAGTCCCAGGTCCAAATCACACTCCAAATACCCAAAAGTCAAGTAATGGGCCAAAGCCCAACATATGGCCCCATTTTCCAAATTAGGCCCAAACCTTTATAAGGTCTTACCATAAGGCCCAACCATTTAGTCCAGTCCAACATTCAACATTCTAATGGCCCAATATCACATAATCATAAAGGCCCAAACTATGGCCCATCTATGGCCCAATTTTCCAAATTGGGCCCAAACCCTCATATGGGCCTTACCCTAAGCCCATCAACATATTCTAGTCCATATGATTATTCTTGGATGGCCCATTAATAATCCAATCATCAAGCCCCAATAGAAAGGCCCAACAATAAACCCAAGTGAAATTAGGGTTTTCACATGAAATGACAATTAGGGTTAAGTGTTTCTCACTTAACCCATTAAAGACTTAATCCATCAAGGACTTAATCCATTAAGTCCATCATTCTTCTAAATAAGTCATATGGTGTGATTGGGCTTAATCACACAATTCCATTCCAATGGCCCAAAAGTGGGTCCCAATAAATTCAAGCCCATAAATCCAATATTAAGGTTTTCTAAACCCTAATTAGGGTTTCCAACCCCATCTTAGCCCAATAGGCCCAATTGATATGTCTTTTGATCAATTAAGGTTCATTAGACTCGATAAGGTTTCACTAGGCCCATTAGTCATCTGTTTGGGCTTTTAGGTCCATTAAGCTTCATTGGGCCCATTAGGGTTTATTAAGCCCATTAAGCCTCATTGGGCCCATTAGGGTTTCTTAGTCCCTTGTCCAAGCATCCAAACGAGTCAAAACACCATCAAAGCACACCGCCACCCGACACGGCGGCCGGTTGCGGCAGGAGACGGCAGCCACCACCTCACGGTGGTGGTTTTTAGTTTTCCTTTCATTATTCCAATTTGTAATTACACTTTACAATGCTAAATCTCAAATAAACACACACACACCTACTAACACACACACATACATACGGTGGTGCATGGTGGCAGCCACCACCTCACGGTGGTGGCAGCGGTTTTTTCCTTGAACTCCAGCCAAACAGCAAACCATACACGACCAACACCATAAGCCGAAGAGTCTTACACTTGCATCTTGCTTGAAGAACGAACCCACACCCTCCTGTGGTGAGCGGCGATGGCGGTGAGTGAAACAGCCGACAACAGCATCAGCTAACGGCGACAATGGCCAGCCCCTCCCTTCTCTCAACATCCCACTGCCGATCTTCCCCCTCAGTCACGACAGAAGCAACTACGGCCGATGACAACGGGCTTCTTTCATTTCCCGGTCCAGCAGCCATGATGGGAAAGGCGACAACGCATCCCGATGGTGATTTGATGGCAGAACGACGACACAACTCCCGCCTGGTGGTTCTCCGACTGCGAAACGGCAACGAAAAGCATGATCGCGTCACAGCGGCGCTACTGGCGGCGACCGATCTCGCCAAAACAACTGGAGAAGGAGAAGGAGTGGAAGGCGACCTTCCTGTGGTTGCTTGAGGTCGCTCGTTGATCGGAACAAGGTGGAGTTGGGTGACGCCGACGCCGGAGATAGGTGAGGTTAGAGTGGCGGCTGGAGGATGAGAGCATTTAGGGTTATCGGGTGAATGGGAGGCAAGGATGATGACGGGTTTAAGTCCTGTCTCTAGCTCCAAACTTAATCCTATTTTGGCACTTTCAGTCCCTCCTTGTCCTTCTTTCTTCAAATTAATCCAGAAAATACCATTCCCACCCTGCCTCCTAAAATCCTTACAAAATAAATCCGATATTTACTTTTCAACCCCTGCTTCCCTACTTTCTTTTATATTAAGCCCCCAGAGATTCAAACATCGTCATTTGGCTTCCCGAAACCAACACTCCACCAATTATTAATTAACTAGACAGGTTTTTTTCTAGCGGATCCAATCCCGCAAAGCTGGACTCTTCCCTAGTTATTAATTAATTTTGGACAATAATAACATATAATAATAATACAAATTGCTTCTTGGGTTCCAGGTTCATTATTTAATTATCTTATTTTAAGCGGGATGTTACAACTCTCCCCCACTTAAATTTGATTTCGTCCTCGAAATCGTTTCTTAACATCCCTTACACACCAGTCAACTTGAACCACACGACCACAACTTACGAACATAACCCCAGCCTTTCCAAGGACACCGTAACCAACCCTCGCAGAGTTCTAAATCATGAAAATAAACGAATCCCTTGCAATTTGATCACATTTACTCGATATGAAACCTGAAGTCTCGAGATGGTCTTGCTCCCTTACAGACTGCACCTACTGAACCATTGCTATCTCCATCCCACGCATCCCTTAAACCGACTATCCAACTTCTGATGACTGGAGGTTCCTACTAGAAGACTGAGTCACAGACCAAATTTCCATGCAGAACACTTATACATGACAGATCCTCATCCGGAATACCGGATTCCTGCCCAATTGTTGAACCAACGAACGATCTTACAGTCCCTCCATGCGATTCCCGAAAGAAACTTTGACTAGCAATAACTGCCCTAGTTATATCACCACTCATGGCTCCATCCATCCTTCTGATCCATCCGACCATAATAGTCTGACAATCTATCGCCATCGAACCAAAATACGAAAAGTGAACGCTACCAGAATATTGTAGTCTTACATCATGTCCGGTCTCTAACGACCTATGGTTTCTTGATTCCGATTATGCTGCGGTCTACCCATAATCTTGCGAACTGGCCCACCCCGGCCTAATCGTCTGAAACAATTCGTGAATGCTACGGGTCCTCCCGTAGTCTCACAACACTTCCCTCACTATCTGACTGCTAGACCCAACGGATTACATACAGAGTCTTCAACATGACTGGACCGCCTCACCGGGCCTTCAGCCTATCTGGAACACTCTCAGAACCTTCAGCATGTCTGGACCGCCTCTCCGGGCCTTCAGCCTATCTGGACCGTTCATCGAGCCTTTGGCCTGACTGGTACGCCCTGCTGGCCTTCAGTCTTTCCGGACCTCTCTAAGTCTGTTGTGCATAAACCAGGACCCATCCTGGTGCCCTTTCCCATATAGCCAGTTCTCCCCCACTTGGGGTTTCGAACTCCTGATCCAATTTGTGGACTATAATCTCGGCCTAACTCTAGACCTCATGTTGATCGCCCACCCTCTCGGGAAACCGTGGTCTGATCTCTGACCCGCATATCTACCACATACGCTAAATAACTCGCACACCCGTGCCGAATGTACTACCGAGCCCTGGTAGCTAACAAAACCCTCAATCTATCAATCCAAGACCCCTCAGAGTCGAGCACCCACTCGACCGAACACCCGAACTGAACTCAATTCATGACTAGAACCCCAACCTGGTTCCCCAAATCCTGCTACCAAGCACCAAGAAGACGCGATTCACATGCTGGGGAGTTTTACCGAACTCCCAACTCACACAACCCTCAAATCAAACAGCCCCTTGGGTTGTCTTCCTTCCTGGAAACGATGCGAAACTTACTCCGGTTTCGAAACCGCTCCTGCTTCTAAATCTCAGGATAATTATCCCCCACTTAGATTCGACTAAGTCTTCACCATGCATGAAATCTGGAGAATTCCCAATCCTTCTCACTTTCCAACGATTGATCTTACGACAACCAACTCCTTCCAGCTAGTGCTTCGTTACTAGCCAATCCCAATGATCACACACTTCTAAGAACTAGATGAACACTTCCTGAATACTAGTGAAACTGAGAGTCTCTAATGCTTAAATGATCCCCCACTCAAATCCTGAAATCAAAAGGTAGATGCTCCAACTAACATCTCAGCAACGAGTTACTTCCCTTGGCGCTTTCCCCCGCCAATCAATAACGGTTACTGAACTACTGTATCTTGACAACGCTGAATAACCCTCCTGTGGGACCCTGTCCGCAGACCTCCCACATAATACCTCTCTTCCCAATGTGCTCCAAACAAAACTCCCGCTCTCGGGATCAAGAAATCATATCATTCAGGGTCTTGCACCCTCACTCACTTACCCACTCAATCGTCTCCCGCTGAACTATAGTAGCTGAAACAACTCATCCCTAAACTGGGCTACAACTACTCCCCCTGCCGTCGTTACAGCTGTTGAAGCTGATGCGGCAGCCGTCTCAGCAATGGCTGCATAGCGCTCGTCGAAATTCTCAACCATGACAGTCTTGATAGACCCAAACATCTCCGGCAACCGTCCTTGGACAATCTCGATCACCTCCTCCCGGATGGTCTCACTAACATGATCCTCTGACAATACGGGATCCTAACCTGGATCCGGTCTCAAGACGTCTTGTAACCACCATTCTGGTAAGACACCAGAAAGGTCTCTGATAACCCATATAATGATAGGGGACCTACTCCCAACCAAACCCTAGGGGTTGTGACTTCCTTGCTACGCGTATGGGTCCTGTGCTTTCAGTAGTACAGGTCCATACTACCTTCCACACCTACCCATATTTGTCTCAAGTATCACCACAACACCCTAACAATAAACATAAACATAGTGAGCGCTCGAACCTCACCCCTAGAGGAATGCCAAATATCTCATAACTGGTCTACTGGTCCCACACAACCTACCCATCCATGAAACTTCCACCAACCCTGTAGCACTAGTGTATGCTAGACATACATAACGCTGGACCCTATAGAATTTCGAATATCCAATCTTACCCTAAGCCCCAATCAATAAGAACAGAACATAAGGCCAAATCAAACATTCTTGGGCTATAAGATCTTAGTTATGGACAGCCGTGATGCATACACTAAACAACTACAGTAATGATGTCAATCTGATATAAGGAAACCCTAGGCTAGCAGGCATCATGTAATCAGGCAATTCTATCATGCAATTCCTGAAGATCCCTAGCCTAGTACTAGCATGCTGTTCTAACATATCACATAATCAAATAACTGTATGGTATTTTGGGGTCTACTTACTGGCTCTGGCTGATCGTACACCCTGCATCCTCCTTTACTTATTTTGAAAACCATTTAAAAATTCATTTTAAAATCCTTTCCTTGATTTGAGACTGGATTCACATGAGTGTTCCTCCAATTCACTCAAACCAGGGCTCTGATACCAACTTGTAACACCCATAAAATTCAAGCCAAATTTAAACTTTTTAATACATTTTAAAACCATTAAGTTATTACAGTTTGTTTTCAAAATAGTTCAGACATCAGAGTATCCCCAGAATCAATCATGAAAATATGAGGAGGTGCACGATCACGCCTTCGCCTTCCCGCAATCATCAGAAGTGCCTGAAACAAAATCAACAACTGTAAGCCCGAAGCTTAGTGAGTTTCCCCAAAATACCAATGCCATATAAACATAACCATATCATATAACCAATACAGAACAACATGCATAATGAGTCATCAGCCTGACTGGACCACCTCACAGGCCTTCAGTCTATCTGGACTGCTCTCCGAGCCTTCGGCACGTCTGGACCGCCACGTAGGGCCTACAGCCTATCCGGACCGCTCGCCGGGTATGTTGGCCTACAGCACAAAGCAGGACCGCCTCAACCCAACCCCCAATCAAACAAACATGTGCACATAAATATCATACACTAGCTCATTTCATATAACAATCAAACCGATCTAACAGATCACCAATCATAGCAACATCCCAATAACCGGGATACAGACCTAACCGGTCACTAACATAGCATCATCCTATAACCAGGACAATCATGTGCACATAGACATCATATAACACTAGCATGTATATATATATATATATATATAACAGTCAAACCGATCTAGCAGATCACAAAGCATATCAACAATCCTATAACCAGGATATCGACCTAACAGGTCACTAACATATCATCATCCTATATACCAGGATACCGACCCAACCGGGTCACTCAAAGCATAGCATATCACCATCCTAACTACCAGGATGTAAATCAGTAAGCATAACATGCAATAATCCGAATACAATCCATAAAGGGCCGGCCTTGGTGCCTTAGACCCTGTTGATATAGTGAGGAGAACTCACCTGGCATTGCTGAAGTCCCGCAGATAAAACTCCAGCTGCTGGTTGACAGATTCCCGAACTGTCAACAATAAACAATACCCAATTAATAATTGGGTTCCAAGCCCCAGGTCCAAATCACACTCCAAATACCCAAAAGTCAAGTAATGGGCCAAAGCCCAACATATGGCCCAATTTTCCAAATTGGGCCCAAACCTTTATAAGGTCTTACCATAAGGCCCAACCATTTAGTCCAGTCCAACATTCAACATTCTAATGGCCCAATATCACATAATCATAAAGGCCCAAACTATGGCCCATCTATGGCCTAATTTTCCAAATTGGGCCCAAACCCTCATATGGGCCTTACCCTAAGCCCATCAACATATTCTAGTCCATATGATTATTCTTGGATGGCCCATTAATAATCCAATCATCAAGCCCCAATAGAAAGGCCCAACAATAAACCCAAGTGAAATTAGGGTTTTCACATGAAATGACGATTAGGGTTAAGTGTTTCTCACTTAACCCATTAAAGACTTAATCCATCAAGGACTTAATCCATTAAGTCCATCATTCTTCTAAATAAGTCATATGGTGTGATTGGGCTTAATCACACAATTCCATTCCAATGGCCCAAAAGTGGGTCCCAATAAATTCAATCCCATAAATCCAATATTAAGGTTTTCTAAACCCTAATTAGGGTTTCCAACCCCATCTTAGCCCAATAGGCCCAATTGATATGTCTTTTGATCAATTAAGGTTCATTAGACTCATTAAGGTTTCACTAGTCCCATTAGTCATCTGTTTGGGCTTTTAGGTCCATTAAGCTTCATTGGGCCCATTAGGGTTTATTAAGCCCATTAAGCCTCATTGGGCCCATTAGGGTTTCTTAGTCCCTTGTCCAAGCATCCAAACGAGTCAAAACACCATCAAAGCACACCGCCACCCGACACGGCGGCCGGTTGCGGCAGGAGACGGCAGCCACCACCTCACGGTGGTGGTTTTTAGTTTTCCTTTCATTATTCCAATTTGTAATTACACTTTACAATGCTAAATCTCAAATAAACACACACACACCTACTAACACACACATACATACGGTGGTGCATGGTGGCAGCCACCACCTTACGGTGGTGGCAGCGGTTTTTTCCTTGAACTCCAGCCAAACAGCAAACCATACACGACCAACACCATAAGCCGAAGAGTCTTACACTTGCATCTTGCTTGAAGAACGAACCCACACCCTCCTGTGGTGAGCGGCGATGGCGGTGAGTGAAACAGCCGACAACAGCATCAGCTAACGGCGGCAATGGCCAGCCCCTCCCTTCTCTCGACATCCCACTGCCGATCTTCCCCCTCAGTCACGACAGAAGCAACTACGGCCGATGACAACGGGCTTCTTTCATTTCCCGGTCCAGCAGCCACGATGGGAAAGGCGACGACGCATCCCGGTGGTGATTTGATGGCAGAACGACGACACAACTCCCGCCTGGTGGTTCTCCGACTACGAAACGGCAACGAAAAGCATGATCGCATCACAGCGGCGCTACTGGCGGCGACCGATCTCGCCAAAACAACTGGAGAAGGAGAAGGAGTGGAAGGCGACCTTCCTGTGGTCGCTTGAGGTCGCTCGTTGATCGGAACAAGGTGGAGTTGGGTGACGTCGGCGCCGGAGATATGTGAGGTTAGAGTGACGGATGGAGGATGAGAGCATTTAGGGTTATCGGGTGAATGGGAGGCAAGGATGATGACGGGTTTAAGTCCCGTCTCTAGCTCCAAACTTAATCCTATTTTGGCACTTTCAGTCCCTCCTTGTCCTTCTTTCTTCAAATTAATCCAGAAATTACCATTCCCACCCTGCCTCCTAAAATCCTTACAAAATAAATCCGATATTTACTTTTCAACCCCTGCTTCCATACTTTCTTTTATATTAAGCCCCCAGAGATTCAAACATCGTCATTTGGCTTCCCGAAACCAACACTCCACCAATTATTAATTAACTAGATAGGTTTTTTTTCTAGCGGATCCAATCCCGCAAAGCAGGACTCTTCCCTAGTTATTAATTAATTTTGGACAATAATAACATATAATAATAATACAAATTGCTTCTTGGGTTCCAGGTTCATTATTTAATTATCTTATTTTAAGCGGTATGTTACATCAAGACTAAGCCCCAAATGCATGAAGAAGAACTCGACGCGTTCATGGAGAACTCGGCGAGTCCAGGACTAGACCTGCCATCTTGCATGATGCAGGACTCGACGAGTTCAAGGATGAACTCGGCGAGTCAGTTGTAGAAGGTACCGACTTTGTTTGAAGGAGAACTCAGCGAGCTCTTGAAAGACACGGCGAGTAGGGTCGAAGTTTTTAGCATTCTAAGGATTATGGAACTCGGCGAGTTGGTGGGTCAACTCGGCGAGTTGAATCAACCAGATGTTGACTTTGACCCAGAGTTGAATTTGACCAAGGTGTTGACCTTGACTTTGTCTTTGACCTGAGTTGAGCCTCGAAATGGGTTAAGAGTATGAAATGGTAATTAAGGAAGATTATTATGTGTATGAATTGAGAGAAGTTGATCCCGGTAGCGAGGACAATTCAGACACTTCATGACACTGAGGTGAGTTACCTTCCAGTAGAAGTGGGTCGAAGGCACCAAGGCCGGGCCACTAGTAAGAGTTATAGTAGAGATAATTGTCTTTATGATAATTATCTGGTATATTGTTATATGTTATGATTATGTGCTAGTATGTTATAGTGTTATGTGATATGAGATAGATGGGGAAGGATAAACCCCAGTACCGGTCGATAGGGCCAAAGGGGTACGCCAACATCCATATAAGTTAAGCAGTATATGACATGTATGTTTATGCACTAGAATGCTATGTGGTAGATTAGGGGTAAAATAGTCCCCAGTACCGGTTGAAAGGACCGAAGGGGTAGGCCAACACCCTAATATGCTAGGTAAGGTACGGGTTGAAAGGACTGAAGGGGTAGGCCAGCACCCTGATATGCTAGGCAAGGTACCGGTCGACAGGACCGAAGCGGAGGCCAGCACCCGGATATGCTAGGCAAAGTACCGGTCGACAGGACCGAAAGGGTAATTAGTACCCAATTATGATATTTATTATGTGTTATGTATGGTATGTGGTATGATGGGGGAACTCACTAAGCGTTGTGCTTAAAGTTTTCAGTTTTGTTTCAGGTACCTCTTCATCGAAGGGGAAGGAGCCGGCACGGTAGCAGCGCATCACGCACTCACAGGATTTCCGCACTATGACATTCTTGGGATTGTACTCTGATGTTATTATTGTTTTCACGATACGACTTGAGACATGTGATTGTGGTTTTGATGAAACGATATGACTTGATGATATTTTCTTATAAATGATTTTCTAAATTGTTATATCAAAAATGAAATTTTTGGTCTTGAAAATTGGGATGTTACAAGTTGGTATTAGAGCCTTGGTTTGTGGGACATCTTTGGGAGCGTCTGGACTCAAATTGAGGGTTTGAAAGATTTTTCACAAGAAAATAGTTTTCCAAAAGTTAAAATAAAGAGTTTTGAGAAAGAACAAGGTGTGTGATGCGTGCAACCGGCCGAGCTCAAGTAAGTTTTCCCCAAGATACCCATACACTTTATGCTATGATAAGATATGATTATGACAACTGAATGCTAGACTAGGGCTAAGGATTTAGGAATGATGCCTTTTATGCCTGCTGTATGTGTAGGAGAACTACTTGCTAGGATAGGGCTAAGGATCTAGGATGATTCCTGATATGCCTGTTGTATCTGCTTATTAAGCTGCATGTTAGTATTGAGTAGTTAGTGATATGATAGCCTGGATAGGATATGCTTGGTTTGGGATACTCAATGCCCGAATGTTGCTTGCTTTGTGCTATCGGGAGTTCTAGTTATCTTTAATTAACTAGTAAACGAACACGCTAAGTTACATATTACGAGGACTAAATAATTTCAGAAGGTTAGGTTTAGCCCTATTTCGCAGCTCTCGTTTGAGTCTAACCGTTGTAGGGAGAGACCTCTCATTTGAAGAATTATCTGGTCTTAGTAATATGTAATGGTATTCGCAAGCTAGTTAGGGGAGATGACAGGGAATTCTTGTGCAGCTGATGGAGGAGAGTAGGTTGGAAAGTTACCCTAGGGTAAGCCTAGGATGAGGTTAGAGCAGCGAGCTGCAGCAGTAGTAGAAGGGACTTTTTGAAGTCGAGGCAATCCTTGAAGAAAGTACGGATAGATGTGGAAGGTAGTATGGGCCCGTACTACTGAAAGCAGAGGATCCGTACCCGAATCAGGGAGGGCCGAGATGGAACCAGGGAACTTGTAGAGTATGTGAGACCTCTCGAGATTATGTATAGCCCTGATAATTGTATGTTTTGTTTCAGAATGGTGGTGATTACGCGTCACAGAGCAGGAGGATCGGGATCAGGATCAGGATCAGGTTCGGGTTCGGGTTCCGAGCCAGTTGATGAGGGATTACGCGAGTTCATCGCGTCTGAGATCACGAAAGGCATCCTTGAGTCGACCCCGGTGATTTTCGGGTCGATCAAGGAAGGGATCATCGAGCTGAGGGGAGTAGGTTGGAAAGTTACCCTAGGGTAAGCCTAGGATGAGGTTAGAGCAGCGAGCTGCAGCAGTAGTAGAAGGGACTTTTTGAAGTCGAGGAAATCCTTGAAGAAAGTATAGATAGATGTGGAGGGTAGTTTGGGCCCGTACTACTGAAAGGAGAGGATCCGTACCCGAATCAGGGAGGGCCGAGATGGAACCAGGGAACTTGTAGAGTATGTGAGACCTCTCGAGATTATGTATAACCCTAATAATTTCATGTTTTGTTTTAGAATGGTGGTGATTACGCGTCACAAAGCAGGAGGATCAGGATCAGGTTCGGGTTCGGGTTCCGAGCCAGTTGATGAGGGATTACGCGAGTTCATCGCGTCTGAGATCACGATAGGCATCCTTGAGTCGACCCCGGTGATTTTTGGGTCGATCAAGGAAGGGATCATCGAGTTGATGGAGGAACGCCTCAGGGCGTTCAGGATCGACATGGCATCTGGCCAGATAAGGAAACACACACTCTCCTTCAAGGACTTCAGGGGATGTGGTGCGCCAAAATTCCACGGGGTGAAGGACCCCATTTTTTCTAGAAAGTGGATTGCAGACATGGAGTTTGCTCAGTTGACGAGCTTCTGCCCTGAGGGGTCGAAGGTCCGGTATGTTGCAGGTTGTTTGAGGGATAGAGATAGAGATTGCTGGGAGTCAGTTGGTGATTCACTGGGAGCCTCAGCCATTGAAGCCATGACTTGGCAGACTTCGTGGCCCGGTTTAGCGCAGAGTTTACGCCGGCTATGGAGCTCCAGTAGCTGGCCAGGGAGTTCCTTGACATGATACAGACGAAAGAGACAGTGGCGGAGATCACCGCCAAGTTCCAGGAGAGGGCCTTATTTGTGCCTCAGTATGCAGGGGATGAGGAGATGTGGAAGACCCGCTATCACGACATGTTGAGAGCTGACATCCGAAAACATGTCAGCTACTCAACATGTCTGACATTGGATGACATGATTGCGAGGGCGAGGGAGAGGGAGATTGATATAGAGCACCTCAGGAAGAGGAAGGCAGGAGATGGGCATATTACTGGGGCTTCAGGGAAGAAGCCCAAGGGATCCGACACCAGGTCGAAGGGCCAACAGGGTCAGGGCCGCTGCGAGAAGTGCGGCAAGACCCATGAGGGGGTATGTAGATTAGGATCATCGGGCTGCTACAAGTGCGGCAAGACCGGACACTTTAGCAAGGATTGTACTGCCCCTACCCCCACATTTCAGACATCAGACCTGATTTGCTTCCATTGCAATCAGAGGGGCCATAAAAAGGCCGACTAGCCGAGATTAACAACAGCAGCGTCAGCGCCAGTGGCGGCACCAGCTCCAGCGACCCTGCGGCTTACGGATGGCCGACAGGGCAAGACAGATACTCCGATAGTGAGGAGACGAGCCTTCCAGTTGACCGCTGAGGAGGCACTTGCCGCACCCGATGTGGTGACGGGTATGTTTTCTTCTCCATAGCTCTTATTTTATGTCGTTTATGATATTAATGTGTATGTTTTATGTGTTGTTTAGGATCGTTCCATGTGAACGGTATCTCAAACTAAGTATTATTCGATTCGGGGGCTACCCGATCGTTCGTCTCTCTCGCACTTATCAAGAGGTTCCCTGAGTCTTCGGGTATGGTGGATTGCCCTCTAGAGGTCAAGATTGATGACGACCGATTAGTACGAGCAGCAGAGGTTTTCAGGGATTGTGTTTTGAGACTGTATGAGGAGCGCTACCTAGTAGACCTGGTTCCCACACCGTTGCATGGGAACAAGGTTATTATAGGCATGGATTGGTTGAGCCCCAATGGGGCAGTGATCGACAACGCGCAACAGTTGGTATGGGTCAGGACCCCAAGTGGGGGAGAACTGGTGATTCAGGGCGAGAGGCCACAACATGGACCAACTTTATGTTCAACAGCGAGAGCTAGGCGTTACCTCCAGCAGGGTTGTGCAGGGTATTTTGCCTATGTTATGGATACCCGAGAGGCGGGGACGACGACCGTGAGTGACGTACCAGTAGTGCGAGAGTACCCAGATGTATTACCAGAGGAGTTGCCTGGAATACCTCCAGAGAGACAGGTAGAGTTCAGGGTCGACTTGGTCCCTGGTGCGGCATCGATGGCCAAGGCACCATACCGGTTGGCTCCTCCTGAGATGCAGGAGTTGTCTACACAGCTGCATGAGCTGTTAGACAAGGGATTCATTAGGCCGTGCAGCTCACCCTGGGGATCCCCGATCCTATTTGTGAAGAAGAAGGACGGGTCGCATCGGATGTGTATAGACTACCGGGAGCTGAACAAGGTAACGGTGAAGAACCATTACCCACTCCCGAGGATTGATGATCTCTTAGACCAGCTTCAGGGGGCATCTTGGTTTTCCAAGATAGATTTGCGCTCGGGCTACCATCATGTGACAACCCGAACCTTTTTCAGTCAACAAAAGTCAAATCCCGTTAAATAATAATTTCGAATTTTATTTATTTTGTCAATTTTGTCAAGCTCGTAAGGGTTGAAAACAGCTCTAATTATATAAATTATATAAATTGTGTGCTCATGCAGCGAGGAAAAGTCATTGCTTATGCATGGAGACAGCTGAAAGCACCCGAAGTCAACTATACATTCACGATCTGGAGTTGGGAGCAGTGGTCGTTGCATTAAAGATTTGGAGGCATTATCTCTACGGAACCAAGTGCACCATCTTCACCGACCATAAAAGCCTTCAGCACATTTTTGACCAGAAGGAGCTGAACATGAGACAACGGCGATGGGTAGAGCTACTCAACGATTATGATGCGAAATACGCTATCATCCCGACAAGGCCAATGTGTTAGCTGATGCCCTCAGCCGGAAAGAGTACTCAGGTCGCAGAGTGAAGGAACTTACAATGACCATCCATTCCCATCTGTCCGCACAAATCAGAGAGGCTTAGCTGGAAGCCTTGAAACCAGAGAACATGTTGGATGAAGCCTCGAGGGGAATGGAAAAGAACTTAGAAATCAAGGGAGACGGAGTTTATTATTTCATGAACTGGGTCTGGACCCCAAAGTACGGCGGTTACAAGGAGGTTGTCATGAACGAAGCTCACCGGACTAGATACTCCGTTCACCCAGGTTCGGATAAGATGTATCTGGATCTCAAAAATCTCTATTGGTGGCCAAACATGAAAGCATAAATTGCTACCTTCGTGGGCAAGTGCCTGACTTGCGCCAAGGTGAAGGTGGAATATCAAAAGCCCCCAGGTCTACTTCAACAGCCAGAAATACCTGAGTGGAAGTGGGAACGAATCACTATGGACTTCATTACCAAATTGCCCAAGTCCCCGAGTGGCTATGACACTATCTGGGTAATCGTCGACAGATTGACTAAGTCTGCCCACTTCCTGCCAATCAAGGATACATACAAGATGGAGAGACTGGCCCGAATCTACATCAAAGAGATAGTTCGACTCCATGGTGTGCCTATATCTATTATCTCTGATCGAGATAGCAGATTCACCTCGAGATTTTGGCAGTCATTGCAGAAGGCTCTTGGAACTAAGCTGGATATGAGTACATCTTACCATCCACAGACCGACGGGCAGAGTGAGAAAACCATTCAAACCCTAGAAGACATGTTGAGGGCGTGCGTTATCGACTTTGTTAAGTCATGGGATATCCATTTTCCATTGGTCGAGTTCTCTTACAACAACAGCTATCACACATGCATCAGGGTTGCTCCATTCGAAGCCCTCTATGGCCATAAGTACAGATCTCTTCTTTGCTGGGCTGAGGTGGGTGACACACGGATAGCTAAAGGTCAAGTCCCTGATAGCACTCTCACTGGCCCAGAAATCATCCGAGAAACCACAGAAAAGGTCGTACAAATCCGAGAACGACTAAAGGCTTCAAGAAATCCGAGAACGACTAAAGGCTTCAAGAGATAGACAAAGGAGCTACACTGATAAGAGACGAAAACCCTTAGAATTCCAGGTTGGTGACCGCATTTTGTTAAAGGTCTCACCCTGGAAAGGCATGATACGCTTCGTAAAGCGTGGAAAGCTAAATCCGAGATACATTGGGCCATTCGAGATCCTCGCTCAGATTGGCCCCGTAGCTTACAAACTCTGTTGACCCCAAGAGCTTAGCAACGTACATCCCGTCTTCCACGTGTCGAACCTCAAACAGTGTCTATCCGACGAGACTCTTGTGATCCCACTCGATGAAATTGAGGTCAATGAGAGTCTTAACTTCGTGGAAGAGCCAGTCGAAATCATGGATAGGGAAGTCAAGCGAACGAAACAAAGTCGCATCCCGATAGTGAAGGTTCGTTGGAATGCCAAGCGGGGACCCGAATTCACTTGAGAGCGCGAAGACCAGATGCAACAGAAGTATCCGCATCTCTTTCCCTAGTCCATAATTGTATTCGTTTTAGAATTTCAGGACGAAATTCCCTCTATCGGGGGGGGGGGGGGTGATGTTACAACCCGAACTTTTTTCAGTCAACGAAAGTCAAATCCCGTTAAATAAAAATTTCGAATTTTATTTATTTTGTCAATTTTGTCAAGCTCGTAAGGAATGAAAACAAATTAAATTATATAAATTAAATTTATATAAGTGTCGTGACTAAAATCGTGCGAAGAATCAAGTTTTTCTACGAAAATCAGCCAAGTCTCGTTCATCCCGGTGTTTACGGCTGTAAACCGTTCACGGCTGTAGTCTTAGCCTATATATATATATATATATATATATATATATATATATATATATATATATATATATATATATATATATATATATATATATATATATATATATATATATATATATTTCCCAGAGAGATTTCTCATTTTTCATCATTTTCACTCGAAAATCCTCTCAAATCTCTCCCAAGAAACTCCCAAGAACTTTCAAACCTTCAAGATCTAACCTTCAAATCTTCAAGTTTTCACCAAGAAACTCCCAAGAGCATTCCAACCATCAAGATCTAACCTTCAAATCTTCTAGTTTTCACCAAGAAACTCCTAAGAACATGCAAACATTCAAGATCTAACCTTCAAATCTTCAAGATTTCACCAAGAACATCTTCAAATCTTCAAAAGTCGCAAACCATTCAGAGGCCGCAAACCATTCAAAGGCCGAAATCAGTTCACGGCCGAAAACCATTCACGGTCGCAAACAGCCCCGAATCGTGAATCTTGGCTGTAAACCCACTTTTTCCACTTCTATCGAGTCTCGGTAACATTCCTTAACCAAAAGCAAGTGTTTTCTAACATTTTAACTAATGGGTTCACTAATTTAAATGCAAATATGTGTTTAATTATTATTAGGATTCCATTAATTGCCGCGTACATCAACTCGAGGGTCCTCATTTCTAGTCTCGTTGCCCAACGCATACACGCAACCAACTGTGAGTTCATACCCCTCCATTTTTACTACTTTTAATGTTTTCAAGGGGAGAATACAAGTAAAATACTAGAATTTTGTGCTTTTATACAAATGATTTCAAGCGGATTTAAAAACCTTTTCAATTGATACAAACCAAGAAATCACTATATTTTATAAAAATATTTAGATATTCTAATCCCTTATGTAACATGCTGAGCATGAGGTTAGTTTTCAATATACAATGATAATTGCAAGGTTTTCAGTACCATACATGTTATACATTCACACTTTGTTGATATACTTTGGAAGCATCATCAAACTTTTTTAGAATTCAAGGCATACGAGTAAACATACATACAAAACTATAATAGGTATAGTTTGGGGTTCAATACACCATTTTACGAATTCAAGAATCGTAATTGATAACAAACTTATAAACAATGGTAAAACTAGTTAATACAGGGTTGTGAGACATTACTTCAAAGTGTACTCTTCGGGGTGCGGGCTAAATCCTATCATAGTATAACCAGAGTCTCCTGGAGGGAGAGCGTGAGATTTGTGAATAGATCTATTCGGGACTGACAATCCCACACCTAAACTGCTAGCTACAGTTAGGCAGGCATGCCTAGGGTGACAAATGTCATAACATCCGACGCCTGAAGAACGTCGTAGAGGTCACTAGGTCATATCAAGAATGGTTATACGAACTCACGACAGTATAAACTAACTTTTTGTTTACGGGATTTCATTCTTTAATAGTTTTATTTTAAGTAATAAAACTACTATACATACTGGTGCTAGCCAGGGTTTTTATATAGGACATACTATACATACTGGTGTTAGCCAGAGTTTTCATACACTGCATTACTTACATTACTGGTGGTAGCTAGGGATTTCATACAAGTACTTTCATACACAAAAACAGAATTCAATAACGAACTTACAATTGGTCTTAGGGTTTAAGACTACCTTTTTACTAAAGAAAATATTGGATTTTTTTGGAAACATACAAACATTTTCACAAATTCATCAACAAGTTTTCATTACCAAAACATGCTTATGAACTCACCGGCTTTAATGCTCATACTCTTTCAAAACCACTTGTATTCTCAGGAGATCAGTAGATAGGTACTTCCGCAGGCTATTGAGAAGACGAAGCGTATAGAGTCACATCTTTTATATTTTGCTATACTTTTGATGTATACAGTTATGTATCAAACTGATGTAAATACCTTATATATATTCAATGTAATGGTTGTGTTTGCTTTGATCACTATAATGCAATTGTTGTGAAACTATACATGACGTCCTCCACCCCTGAACGTTTCCGCCGTTTTGGTTTGGGGGTGTGACACATTAGATGAGGGTCAGAGACGAGGATGTACAGAAGACTGCTTTCCGGACTCGCTATGGCCACTACGTGTTCGTGGTGATGCCCTTCGGGCTCACCAATGCTCCTGCCACGTTCATGGACCTCATGAACCACATATGTAGACCGATGCTAGATCGGTCTGTGATAGTTTTCATTGATGATATCGTGGTTTACTCCAAGACGCAGGAGCAGCATGAGGAGCACTTGCGAGTGGTTTTGGATACCCTGAGCAGGGAGAGCTTGTACGCCAAGTTCTCAAAGTGTGAGTTCTGGTTGCGTGAGGTGCAGTTCCTTGGGCACCTTGTCAACCACAACATTATTTTGGTCGACTCGGACAAAGTGGAGACCGTGATGAGATGGGAGGTTCCGAAGTCTCCATCTGAGATTCGGAGTTTCCTGGGATTGGTAGGCTATTATCGGAGATTCATTCACGACTTCTCCAAGATAGTCGTACCCTTGACCCGGTTGACGAAGAAAGTCGTGGCCTTTCGTTGGGGGCCTGAGCAGCAGGCAGCGTTCGAGACATTGAGGCAGAGGCTAAGCGAGGCGCCGATCCTCTCCCTTCCAGAGGGTGTGGAGGATTTTGTGGTATACTGCGATGCGTCCATCTCACGGTTGGGCGCGATATTGATGCAGAGAGGGCATGTTATCGCCTACGCCTAGAGGCAGCTGAAGCCTCACGAGACAAACTACCTGACGCACGATTTGGAGTTGGGGGCTATTATCTTCGCCCTCAAGATTTGGCGACACTACCTCTATGGGGTCCGATGTACCATTTACACAGACCACAAGAGTTTGGGGTACCTCATGGATCAGCCGAATCTGAACATGAGGCAGCGTCAGTGGCTAGATGTGATGAAGGATTACGATTGTGAGATCCTCTACCACCCGGGGAAGGCCAACGTTGTGACCGATGTGCTTAGTCGCAAGACAACCCCGATCAAAGACATTTGCTTGAGGATGACAGTAGTGACTCCATTGTTGGAGCAGATCTGAGAGGCGCAAGTCGAGGGTTTGAAGGAGGAGCGCCGAAAATGCGAACGGATCATAGGCCAGGTGGCCTCATTTGACAATGACAGCCGCGGGCTGCTGACCCTGCATAGGAGGGTCTGGGTTCCGTACTGGGGCGGAGTATGGCAGATTTTGATGGATGAGGCCTAGAAATCCAGGTTTTCTATCCATCCCGGGGCGACGAAGATGTATAGAGATCTTCGTCCTAACTATTTGTGGCCCTGCATGAAGCGGGATGTAACCTGTTACGTTGAGAGATGCCTGACCTGCAGGAAGGTCAAGGCTGAGCACCAGAGGCCTCACGGCAAGACGCAACCGTTGGATATCCCTATGTGGAAATGGGAAGATATTACAATGGATTTCGTCACAAAGCTTCCTAGGACCGCACGGGGAGTGGATTCTATTTGGGTCATCGTAGATCGATTGACCAAGAGCGCCCATTTCATACCGATCCAGGAGAGCATCTCGGCCGAGAATCTAGCCGACATCTACATTGGAGAGGTTGTAGCACGACACGGAGTGCCAGTCTCCGTGATTTCTAACAGAGATGTGCAGTTCACTTCCAGATTCTGGAAGAAGTTCCACGACGAGTTGGGTACTCGTCTTCACTTCATCTCTGCTTTTCATCCGCAGACGGATGGTCAGAGCGAGCGGACCATCCAGACTTTGGAGGATATGTTGCAGGCATGCGTCTTAGACTTCGGTGGTAGATGGGATACCTACCTTCCCTTGCCAGAGTTTTCCTATGATAATAGCTACCACGCGAGTGTCGACCGTCCTCCCTTCGAGATGTTATACGGGAGGAAGTGCAGAACCCCGATATGCCGGGGTGAGGTTGGGCAGAGGGTCGTGGGGAGTACTGAAGTGGTACTCAAGACGACGGAGAGGATCCAACAGGTCAGGATCTGGCTTCAAACTGCTCAGAGTCGGCATAAGAGTTATGCCGACAAGCGTCGTTCGGACCTGGAGTTCCAGGTCGGAGATATGGTCCTCCTGAAGGTGTCACCTTGGAAAGGTGTCATCCGATTTAGGAAGCGGGGCAAGTTGGGCCCCAGGTACATTGGGCCTTTCAGGGTTGTAGCCTGGGTGGACAAGGTGGCCTATAGGTTGGATTTTCCAACCGATCTTAGCTAGATCCATAGCACTTTCCATGTCTCCCAGCTGAGGAAGTGCCTGGTAGACGACCCAGCGGTGGTACCCCTAGAGGATATTCAAGTGGATGATAGCCTGAACTACATCGAGCGGCCAGTAGCTATCCTCGACAGGAAGTCGAAGAATCTGTGAACAAGAGGGTCGAGCTGGTGAAGGTGCAATGGCAGCACCGCAAGGGCTCATAATGGACTTGGGAGCCGGAGGATGAGATGAGAGAGCACTACCCCGAGGATTTTCCAGACACAGTAGCAGACTTCGAGGACGAAGTCTAAAATAAGTGGGGGAGATTTGTTGCGCCCGGTTCCTGGTACATACTTTTAATATGAATTTTTGCACTTTTACTATGGTACTCAGCGAGTTTGAGGCCCCAACTCGTCGAGTAGAGGTGAAACTTGGACACTGGTGGAAGGACCTACTCGCCGAGTCAAATGCCCCGGCTCGACGAGTAGGCCTGTCTGAAGGAAACCCTAATTTAAGGGTTTGCACCCTATTTAAACACCTTAACTGGTCTTCATTACAGACTCCATCACCTCCAAACAGCATTCACGAAACCCTAGCCCATTTTGAGTATTCTTGAGCCATAGTTGTGTATTTATGGTGATTTTGAAGCTAGAGAAGGAAGAGAAAGCTCGAAGTTTCTTGGGGAAGGAAGTAGATCCAAAGATTGTGCCACTTTTCCAGCTCATTTGAGGTATAAAGTCTATACCTTGCTTATTCCTTCCTTAGATCCCTCCATGGGGTAAGTTAGGGTTTTATGGAGCATTTTATGGAACCGTTCATGGGTGCAAGCTTGATTGGGAGTTATAACTTCGGATCCAGAGCCTTAAAGGGACCCTATGGCATAAAGGTGCCAACTTTGTGGCCATGGGAGTCCCATGCATCATATAAACCTCTTTTTAGGACCATTTGAGCCAAATACGCCATACATGAACGTCAAGTGTGTAACTTTACGTGTAATATGGACCCTAGGAGGTCAGATCTATGTTTTGAATGCATTAAGCCAGACTGAAGTCGACTGAATAGTTTTGGACATGGAGGGACTCGGCGAGTCACTGATGTGACTCGGCGAGTGGGGTCGTAGTTTTCCCCAAACCTCTTCTGATAATGAACAATGTGCAGAGTTGGAAGAAGACTTAGCCAATTGGGTTCATTGTGGACCTGAAGATCATGGAACTCGGCGAGTTCAAGAACAAAACTCGGTGATTTCAAGACTAAGCCCCAAATGCATGAAGAAGAACTCGACGAGTTCATGGAGAACTCGGTGAGTCCGGGACTAGACGTGCCATCTTGCATGATGCAGGACTCGACGAGTCCAAGGATGAACTCGACGAGTCAGTTGTAGAAGGTCCCGACTTTGTTTGAAGGAGAACTCGGCGAGCTCTTGAAAGACTCGTCGAGTAGGCTCGAAGTTTTTAGCATTCTAAGGATTATGGAACTCGGCGAGTTGGTGGGTCAACTCGGTGAGTTGAGTCAACCAGGTGTTGACTTTGACCAAGGTGTTGACCTTGACTTTCGCTTTGACGTGAGTTGACCCTCGAAAGGGATTAAGAGTATAAAATGGTAATTAAGGAAGATTATTATGTGTAGGAATTGAGAGGAGTTGATCCCGACAGCGAGGACAGTTCAAACACTTCACGACACTGAAGTGACTTACCTTCCAGTAGAAGTGGGTCGAAGGCACCAAGGCCGGCCCACTAGTAAGAGTTATAGTAGAGATAATTGTCTTTGTGATTATTATCTGGTATATTGTTATATGTTATGATTATGTGTTAGTATG
Organism: Lactuca virosa; assembly: GCF_052849685.1. Lineage (NCBI taxonomy): Eukaryota > Viridiplantae > Streptophyta > Magnoliopsida > Asterales > Asteraceae > Lactuca > Lactuca virosa. Next base: position 119,764,454 of record NC_136430.1, on the reverse strand, counting down.
CTATAGTGTTATGTGATATGAGATAGATGGGGAAAGATAAACCCCAGCACCGGTCGATAGGGCCGAAGGGGTATGCCAACACCCAGATAAATTAGACAGTATATGACTTGTATGTTTATGCACTAGAATGCTGTGACAACCGTCAAAATTCGAGTCAGTTCTAGATTTGATAAACTTAGTTGCACATATAGGCACAACACATACTAGACTTAGTAACTAGAAGCTAAGTTATAACCTAGTAGAAACTTGGAAACAGATAGAATACAATGGATGGTGTACTTAGATTTCACATTGATATGTGAATTCTATAACTACTTAACTATAGAGACTATCCATATTCGGGTCACTCTTTGACTCGAACACCTTTTCATGAATCATATACACACATTGTGCACTTGACTTAGTAGTAGAAATTAGGTCAAAGTCTCATAGAAACTTAAGTCAAAGTTGAAAACTAAGACTAGTATATTTGATTCTGCAATTTCGCTTGAATCACGGAATCACTACATAGAATGCCAATAAACCGATAAAATAAGTTACAAAAATTATTTATAACTATAAAAGAGTGTAATACCATAAAATAATTTGAAGTCTCAAAAATTCAATTCACTTTGATATCCAAAGATTTATTAAACTCCAAAAACCCTAAAACCTAAATTTTATAAAGTTTAACATCAAGAATGATATAAAAATAGTTATGAAACTTATAATATTATCTTAAAATAATCAAGTTGGGAAATATAGTCAATGAAATCATAGTTTAATGTACCAACATCTATCCTTATTTTATAAGTGGAAAATCAAGGATTTTATAAAACAATGTAAAGCTTAAGCATATTTTATAAAAACTTTAGAAATTTATAAAATTTGGGGGAAATGATTTGAATGGGATTTATGAGAGAGAAATCCTCTCTCCTCCTCCCAAAAGTCGGACCTATCCCCCCAATACACCATTTTCCCATATCATTAATCACTTTCACTCATTCACTCTACCTCTCATTCTCTCTCACACTCTTCATCACCACCACTCCATTTCTCCTCTTTACCTCTCACAAACCCACAGAATTTCTAGAAAAATAAGATCAAATAACACATATAATCATGAAATCTTCATCATCTTAAAGTATTCTTGAAGGTAATCCCGAATTTTCTTTCATTCCCCTTCACTTTCTTTCAAAGTCTTACATGCTTTCTTGCAATTTCTCCATCTTCTACTCCATTCTAATGAAAGATCATGAACACATAAACATACACACACATACAAACTCACGGTTTTGATGATGATGGTGGTAGGATTTCACCCAAAAACAACATGCATGTTGTTAATGGTGAAATCCAAGGACCAAAACCTAAGTCAAAATCAACATAATGCACTTTTCTACAAGTTTTGGGTAAAAATCACCACATGCACCCTAAGTTTTCTATCAAAAATGATTTTTGAACATTTCAAACTCATGAATGGTCTTCAAAACAACATGCATGTGATGATCTTCAAGCTTAGATGCCTGATGATCAAAGTTTGTTGTTAAAAGCTTTCAAATATGTTCATAAAGGATTTATTCTCAAGTAAATACCAAAAACTTATTTTATGATCAAATCCGATTTTTCCCAGAATTCCATCAACAAAATGAGATGTTCCACAAATTTTCAGAAAATAATTCATTTTTCTCGAATTATTATAATTATTGCAATAAAATATGGCAATAAATCATATAAAATACTTTCTGAGGTCTATAAATCCTAGGTAAATTCGTGGATGACCCCTATGCTAAATAATGACTTCTCAATAAGTTTCATCGATTTTTGTTACTGTTTAGAGTAGTTTTGAATTTTCTTTTTGTTTAGACTCAATAAATCATAAATCCACTTTATACAATATGAAAAGGGTATCTAATAATTTGCGCAGCTCCTACCCTATGTGTAAGACTCAGAAAAATATTTTCAAAATTTTTCATAGTGCATTCCTATTTTCCCCGATTTTTGTGTTTATAATGGACTAAAAACAGGAAAAATAGTTCTACTCATCCAAAATTCATGAAAATTACCAGAAGACCTTAAATACACTTAAATCCCCAAAATAAAAATTTTGATGATTTTTCTATTAAGTATACTATTTTTCTCCTATTTTCTAAGATTAAATACACTTAAATCCCCAAAATCGGATTTCAGCATATAAAAACCACCTTTAGTATTTTTCCCAGATTATTTACAATGTAAATGAAGTTTACAAAATTTTTGGTAATTCACTTTAACTGTTTAATAATTATTATTATCTATTTAATGATTATTCAAGAGCATAAAACAAAGAAAAATAGCAAAACTAATTGAAAAATATGTTTTATATTTTTCACAGCCTCTATATGTATTATAACAGTGTTAAACAAAGTTTGGGTAATTTTGGAAACTGTTTTCTATTTATCTCTATTTTTATTAGAATAAAAGCACAAAAAATCATAAAATTAGGTTAAATAGTTTATAAATCCAATTTTATATTTTTCTCAGCTTAAGTATGTCTAATGGCAGTATCATAAAAAGTTTGGGAATTTTTGTCATTTGGATGCTATTTTTCACGAATTTATATTGATATGAAGGCTTAAAATTTTGGAAAAATAGTTAATCATATCAAAAATCCAAAGGAAAATTTCTGGAAGACCTCTAATGTATTTAGAATGAAAATGTAAAATTTGATGAATTTTGGAAACTGTTTGATAATATTTTTGGATTTTTAGGAGTTTAAAACACTTTAAATGTATTGAAATACCCTCAATTAATATTACAAAATTATGAAGAATAATATCCAAATTTATCTTAATCACATGAGTTATAAAATTTCACCATTTCAGAAAAATGTTTGTAAGATAACAATATTAAATTTTGACACATTATTGGCATAATTTTATTGTAGTAGTAAATATACTAGTATTAACTTTCTATTAGAGACTCATTAGTGTGTAATATCGTGTAGGAATCGATAGTGGTACAAGTAGAACTTAGATCAAGGCATCATTTGCATCATCTCAATGCATTGTGAGTATTCACGCACTCCCCTATTTTCGGTTTTTATGTTTTGGGGTGGAAAAACATGTCCAAAAAGCTATTTATTATTCGTTGTATTTAAAAGTGAATTGTATCAAACTTGATTGCTAAATTGTGCTATATTATGCTATGTATGTTTATGCATCTTGAAACATGAGGCCTTATCGTCTTAAGTCCCTTCCCTTATACTTTACTCCAACCATTAACTCTTTGAGCCAATGGTCATTATGAATAGCGCTATTAGGAATTGACAACTCCTCACTCGCCCGATTGCTTGAGTGCATGATACCATATAATCTATGGAACGATAAACATAGATCTTGATAGGGCATCAGTCATAGGCTTGGTTGGGAACTCATCGTTTGCTCATATACATACAAATTCGTTTATTAATTATAGCAATGAACTCTGTTTCACATTATAGCAATGAACTTTGTTTCTCATTATAGCAACGAACCTTTATTATTGAAAACTTATATACTTGTTTTAGCAATGAAATTGTTTGCTCCTGGTAACAACGAATATTATTTCGATTCTTGAAAACTCATTTTAGCAATATAGTTTTATTTATAGAAACTTTTATCAAAACTTTTATATCGATTCTTGAAACCAATTTTATTTTTAATCTGTGAGTACTCACCAACTATTTTTATAGTTGACGCTCGTTTTACATGCTTTTTCAGGAATCATCGAGTAAGTGGCACTTAGGGACACATCACTTTTAGGAGCATTTGCATGTGTTGTATTTCAATTTACATTGTAATTTCTTTTAAAAGTTGTTCAAGCCCATTGTAAATTTGTAATGATTTTTAATACTATGGTTGGTGTTGTCTTTAAACTTTTGCTATGAAACCCTTTGTACTGCCACGCCTTGTGTTTCCGCTTTATCGGGGTGTGACATATGCTATGTGGTAGAGTAGGGGGTGAAATAGTCCCCAGTACCGGTTGAAAGGACCGAAAGGATAGGCCAGCACCCTAATATGCTAGGCAAGGTACCGGTCGAAAGGACTAAAGGGGTAGGCCAGCAGCCTGATATGCTAGGCAAGGTACCGGTCGACAGGACCGAAAGGGAGACCAACACCCGGATATGCTAGGCAAAGTACCGGTCGACAGGACCGAAGGGGTAGTTACTACCCAGTTATGATATTCAGTATATGATATGTATGGTATGTGGTATGATGGGGGAACTCACTAAGTTTTGTGCTTACAGTTTTCAGTTTTGTTTCAGGTACCTCTTCATCGAAGGGGAAGGAGCCGGCATGGTAGCAGCGCATCACGCACACACAGGATTTCCGCACTATGACATTCTTGGGATTGTACTTTGATGTTATTATTGTTTTCATGATATGACTTGAGACATGTGATTATGGTTTTGATGAAAAGATATGACTTGAAGATATTTTCTTATAAACGATTTTCTAAATTTTTTCATCGAAAATGAAATTTTTGGTCTTCAAAATTGGGATGTTACATCATGTTTTCTTTTTGTGTAAGGACTTTTTTCAGATTTAATAGCATGCCCAGTGTTCCCATTATGCTCTTTTCCGACCTCTTTTCTTACCTCTCTTCTTCTTTGTATGAACACCATGTTTCGCCTCTGCTTTAGGTTCAGAGACACTATTTTGTTCTTCACATCCGTCATCATCCATCAAATTAGCTCATTCTTTTTTTTTCCTGATTCTCTTTCTTTTTAACTAACAATCCCGCTATGTTCCCATTGTGCCTTTTCTAACATCTTTTCCTACTTCTCTTCTTCTTCTTCTTCTTCTTCTTCTTCTTCTTTATTTGAACACCATCCTTCGCCTTTTCTTCAAGTTCAAGAACCTTATTTTGTTCTTCACCGCCTTCATCAGCCATCGAATCAGTTCGTTCCTCTTTTATTTCCTGATTCCTTTTCTTTTCAGCCAATAATCCTGCTGTAACGACCCAGATTTCTATATATATAATCTAAGGGATATATCAAACTTTTATCTATACAATGCGGAATTCTACTCTAATTAAAACCTTTACATCCCAGGACAAATCATGGGTTTGCAATAAAATCGTACATACAAAGTTAAACAACAAAGGAATACAATAAATAAGGACCTACTATTTATTTCTTCCTTGTGCTAATGTATTCTATTCTAGTACCAAAGATGCTACAAGTTGAACCTGCAAAAAAATAAAATCTATGCAATATCAGACACAACATGTTTGGTGAATTATTCTTATATCTTTTCTTATCTTTCATATATCTCTTTTATCTTTCTTCTCTAATCTTTCTTTCTACTCTCGTTCTCATACTCTTCTCTTAGCATCTTCTCAGGCTCTTCTCATACTCTACTCATACTTTATCTCTGTCTTTAACTCTATCTCTTCTCTGCTCTAACTTGTAACACCCGTTTCAGGTATGAGCCAATACGTTATATTTTTAAGTCTTCATTTTGGATGGCCACGACGTGGCGATATTTTTAGGATCGTATGATTTAATTGTTGGATTAGGTATCTAAGCCCATAACTATAATTGGTATAAACTTGAGTTGATAGTAGCATAATCCTTTTGGGTTGCCCTCAAACCTAGCAATTGGACATAATGATTTTTGGATAGAGAGGTTGATTTATTATTTGATTAATAAATTGAAATAAATAATTTATTAATATATTATGAGAATAATATATTAATTAGAAATAGTAATATTTAATTAATAATTAATCATAAATTAATTTGAATTAATTTTGGGATTAAATGAATTAATTAAAAGTGCATGGTCTAAAGTGCAATTGTTTAATAGTTTAACAAAAGGCTCCAGAACCTTCCACACATGTGGTTGACGGTTTTTGGAGGGATATTCTAGGGTTTCTAAAATATCTCATGTGGATAATAGGGAAGAAGATAATGACCAAATTTGAATTAATATTATTTAAATCAAATTAGGGTTATCTAGGGTTTCCTTGTACCACTATCTAAGGACCCTTAGAGCCTCTAAATTTTGGTCACCAGATCATTCAAGAGATAACCAAAATTTTCAAGCTTCCCATCTACTCTCTCCATAATCTTCCTCTTGCTAGCTTGGGTGTGATTCCACTAGAGGCACGACATTTATGTAAATTAAACCCTAAAAGGCTTAAAATTTCGAAATTAGGGTTAGGGTTTTGAAACCCTAACCTTCCTCCCCAAGTTTTGAAATTAGGATTAGGGTTTGGAAACCCTAACCTTCCTCAAATTTTCGAAAATTAGGTAAGTTGTTAGGGTTTTTCAAATTTTGGTAATTATCATTTTGCTTGCCTAAAAAGAGATAATTAAAATTGGATAAATCCTATACCCATTTTACGAAAATTTAGAGGGTAAGGATTAGGATTAACTTATTTGATTAATTTAATTAGTTAATCCTTATTTGATTTAATATATTTTATTAATTGTTAATTAATAGATAAATATGTAACACCGGGATCAGGTGCATATTATCTTTAATATTGTAAAATTAAAAGTTTCCATATTTGCCCTTCTGACAATGTGAGGAATGCCTTCTCGCGTCATGAAGAGTGATTCGAACCCGCACATCATTTTAAGGCTTACGACATGAGCATTCTAATGCTCACGGCGTGATGGCGGCTGGTGACCAAAAATCCTAAGTTTTCGGTATTTAAAGGAATGAGCGGGCTAGGGTTTCTCACCCTCAACGTCCCACACTCTCTAGAGCTCCAGAAACCCTAATCTCACTCCACCCTAAGATCCTTTTGTCATTGGGTGCATTTCTAGCTTAAAGAAAAAGAAAAGAAGAAGAAGGAAGTGCTCTAGTGGTGGTGTGTGGGAAAAGTTTCATCTTCATCACTATCTTTTCCTGCTTTTGGACCCTTGTAAATATCAAAGGCTCCAACTTTATTGTTTATCATGGGTAGATCTTGAGTTTTGTCCATCTTATTGATGTTATTGCATTCTTGAGTGGAGTAAATCCATAAAGTTGGCAACTTTATGAATTCTAAAGTCCTTATCGCATAATATGGTTCAAATCTGAAAGATGGAATAGGTTTGAGGCATGCATGCAAGATTGAAGCTCATTTTTTTTCCCTTTTTGACCTATAAAATGTATGATCATGTTTGGTGCATGCATGACCATAAAGGAAACATTTTTTATGGGTCTTAGGAGTCCCTTTTGACTTTTGGATGAAGTGGATTCGAAGACTTAATGGAATAAGGACTTAAAATGGTAACCCTTAGCCTCAGACAGCGCTCACGACATGAGATGTAAGATCCCACGACGTGAGAATCGAAACATTCTCATTTTCCGTTAGAACCCTTGGAGCTCACGACGTGAGAATGGGTGTTCACGTAGTGATGCCAACTCAGGTGGTTTCTTTGACTGAGTTGACTAGTTTGGGTCGAGTTGAGTGGGAATCGAACCAGGTGCACTACCACGACGTGACCAATTCCTGGCCACGATGTGAGGAGAGTTGACTTTGATTTTGACTAAGTTTGACCTTAAGGGGTATTTTGGGATTTTGATTGAAATTGGTCATTTGGTTGGAATAGGTGCCGATTAGAGCTGAGATTTAGAGTCATGACCTCATCAACTTTTGTCCATTTTGTGAGGTGAGTTTTCCTCACTGTCCTTGCAGGTCGAAGGCACCAAGGCCAACCCACTGGATTAATATCCTGATATTCACTGATATGCTGAGTATGGAATAGATATGCATGATTATGCTAGTTGTTGATATGCTAGTCTGGTAGATCTGTAGAACTACCTGTGATTCTGTTTGTATGATTATCTGTATATGTTTATTATCCGTTACATGTCGACATATTGTGTTGGGTTGAGGTTGTACTGCTCCGTGCGGTAACCAACAAACCCTGGAGTATTCCAGATATGAGCTGAGGGTCAGGTAGGGCATGTCAGACTTATACTAAAGGCTCATGAGCATTCCAGATACGAGCTGAGGACTGGGCGGTATGCCAGAATCGTACTGAGGGCTTGATGGTATTTCAGTCCAATGATTGATCTGGTCGGGGAGCAAGCCAGACATAAGTTGTGGGCCCCAAGGGCAAGCCAGACTTATGCTATGGGCTCAGCGGTAATCTAGTCTTTTAGTTGTGGACACATTACATGTTGTTGTTGTATATGGTATCTGGTTATGTGTTGGTACTTTGTGGGAACTCACTAAGCATTGGATTACACTTTTAGGTTATTTTTCAGGTACTTCGGATGACCGCAGGAAGGCGAAGGCATAACCGTACACATCCTCTGGTTTATGACTCATGATTTTGGGTAACTCTAATGTTGGAAAATGTTTTGGACACTATTTTGTAAACATTTTATGAATTTGGGTTGGTTTTAAAAGTTTAAATTTATTGTGATTTTTATGGATGTTACAAAACATTAAATCATTTGGTTTATTTTTAAATTTAAATTTGTTATTAATTTTCGAAATTTAATTCTAAACCTAGTATTTTGAATTTTTTTTAAATACACCTTATACTATATGCAAAATTAAAAGTTTAATTAATACTATATGTATAAGACTAAGTCAGTCGAACTGCTAGTACGCCTCATTCACGAAGCTAGTCTATAAGGGGGTATAAGGAAACTGCCTATAAAATGGTAATTGAATGAGTGTCCACTCTCGCCCACCACTTCCTTGATTAGTGGAGGGTCGTTAGTCAAACGGGTTTGATAGGACAAAATTAATTATCGTTAAAAGTATAATGCTATTTAAAGTAACTAAACCTTTTATTAAAAATCTCAATCTTAGTTACTTTAGGAAAATGTGAATTTGTATGCCAACCCATGAAATTGTACATTACACTTTATAAGTCGTTAGTGGAGCGTGTGTGGTTAACCAACATATTAATAGGGACCAATAAAGAGTTCACTACTACAAAATACCCTTTAATGACACCCAATGCATGTCGTAAAAGCCATAGATGACACCCAAATGCGTGTCAATGAAGGCCTTGTCATAAAGGAAGACGACACGCTTCTGCGCGTCGTAAATTTACGACGTGCATTTACGATACGCAATGTGTGTCATTGAAGATCCTGTCATAAATGAAGATGACACACATTTGTGTGTCGTAACCTTACGACGTGCCTTTACGTCTCCCATTGCGTATCATTAAAGCCCCTGTCATAATTGAAGATGACACGCATTTGCGTGTCATAAACTTCTGCAGCCAAATTACGATATAGTTTACGACATGCAGTTACGATACGCATTTACAATGTGCATTTATGCATATACAGAAAGAAATATATACCAAAATATACAATTTCATCTAAATGTCAAACAAGTTAACAAAAACATTGTACAACACTACATGTCAAAAGAGAATGCTACCTAACATTTCACAAAGCTAACAAAAACATTGTACACCACATGTCAAAAGATGATGCTACCTAATATTTCACTGTTAAAAGAAATACTATTTGTGGATACAAATATCACCGATAATTGAAGCTTGTAACAAGAGACGACCATTCTTCACGGATTGCGTCAATATCATCATATGTATAGTGATGGAACTAGGGTTTCATGATAATCTCCTCATACACCGAAAACATGATGATGATAATGCATTATAAGTGGGATGGTATCATGGTAAATAACAAAGAATAGAAAGGATAATGGACAAGTTAAATATCAAATTTATCATGGCAACTTTTGTAGAAAAAGTAATTAGAATTAGAACCAAATAATATAGTGATTGGCCTCACCTATAACCTTCCAAACTTGTTAATAACTAAATCAGGATTCTCCGAATCTAAAAGTTCAAATATGTTTCCATAAGCAAACAACAGTAATGTAGTAAATCGGGGTGATATAAGCAAGTATACTTATGTACTCATGGTTAACAATTCCAACTTCAACTTATATGAACCACCCTCTGAAGCCCAAGATTCTAGTCAAAGATTAGTCGCCCACAAACAATTTAAATTGTGTAACACAGGGAGATAAGAACCTATTAGAAGATTCACATTTTTATATCTAATATGCTTTTAGTGGTGGCGAAACTAGAATACACATTTTCACATCTTTGAGTATACTGAAATAAACAGAAATCTTTTATACCACATACCATTCTTGCCACTATTCATCAATTGTGCCCCAGCCAATTGCCAATTACTGGTAATACGTGTTGTTAGGGGTCCTGTTAGCAGATCAATTCGGTCTCTTCTTTCTAGATTGTTGCTACTATAACAACAATAACACACACACAAATACTATATAATATTAAAGCCATTTTTGTGGTCTATGGACTGGAAATATAATAAATGTCAAAAAAAAAACCTTACAAAACTAAGAGTTAATCACATTCATAGAATGATAGGACTAATAGGAAATAATTAAATAAACAATTAAAAAAAATCAGAAATCACCTCAAAATAGGAATTACAGTACAACATATACCTACTTTACGTCATAGGAATTAGCAACGAAAAGGGATTAATTCATTCATGATGACAGGTTGACAGACATACTTTGTATTCATGCTTGCGGACCCGTGAGACCAAGTTGCATTCAGGAAAGCTTCGGGACCCATATACTCATAAGTTTGTTCATTCCTGATAAATACAAAAAGATTGATAAGTTTTTACAAGAAATACTGAAATGAAAAAACTAACATAAATTCATAGCATTAGGCTATTTACTACAAACAAAATAAAAAATACCACGTGTTCATCTATTGCTACTGTTGGTAAATTCATATAAATTCATAGAAGGTCCAACGGATCCATATAAATGATCCAACTAATGACGGTTGGTAAATTCTTATTTTGCAACATTTATATTAAGAATAAGAATTAGGAAAACAAAATTGGGTATATAAAGGTGTAGTATGATTACTATATATTTATTTACTAATTGCTTCTAAAAAAGGATCATTTTTTAAGTTTTAGAATCATATTTAACACACTAAATATTACAAATAAGTCAACCATGTATACCATATATGAATCTTGAGATAAAAATAAGTTACCTTTTAAACCACTTGGAAATAATTTCAGCATATGGAAGAAGATAATAGTATTCAACAATAGGAGTAATTATCCAACTCCCTGAATAAAAATACAAAAGGGACAATTTCAAATTATTTCTATAAAAATACACAAATAATGTTAGAAAATGTTTATTCAAGATTTTACAAGGGACAATTTCAACTTGTTTCTATAAAAATTGGCCGATTTTCGGTTACATTTTATTGCTAAAACAGGTCAAAATGGGCAAAAATAACGAGTGAGAAAAAAGGAAACGAGTCAAATGGTTTTAAGGTTATCCATTACATTTTCTAAAGTTTTTATCAATTACAATTTTACAACTATACCCTAACTGTTTTATTCAAAAAAAAGCTTGTAACATTATTTTAATATTACTTGTAATCATCTTTCACAAATTAACTACCACACAAGAGGTTATAAATTAATACCGACCTAGAAATAACATCTTGAATAGGAACCAATTTATCCTCACTAATTGATTGTGTACTTTGCACTATGTAAAAATGATGAATTGCGGAAAACACGGGTGTATGCGCTGCGATCAAGCCGGACCTTTCTTATTCGAACTGGAAGTACCTGAAACCATAAACCACAACTGTAAGCACAAAGCTTAGTGAGTTCCCCAAATACCACATACCATACATATCAAACGAGCCATACATGCCATACATAACCAATCAATCAATAAATGTGCTATGTGCCAACCATAGTCTTGCCATTATGCCACTAGCCGCCTCGTGGTCTTCCATGCCAGGTCGGGGGCCAACACCCTGGGTCTTACAGACAAATGCCAGGAGCCACCTCCTGGTCTTTCATGAAAACATCACAAAGACAACTAGCATAAAATCTACAACTACTTAACTAATAACTGCCAGAGTTCAGACTCTAGTCTTGCATACAGTTTGCCAGGAGCCTCCTCCTAGTCTTTCATACAAAATGCCAAGGGCTATCCATAGATCTTCCTACAATACATAAACCAAATGGCCCAGCATTGGTGCCTTCGACCCATAGAACAGTGAGGAGACTCACCTCGCCATATGAACCCGCAATAGATCTCTGACTGCTGATCCTCTAGAATCCCCGCGCTATCAAACAAATAACACCCAATTAACAATCGGGTTCCAAACCAAACGCGCTATCAAACAAATAACACCCAATAGTCCGTACATGGGGTAAAAAGACCATTTTACCCCTCACCTAGTTTGGTCCTAGACTAAGGCCCAAATTCACAATCTTAATTTCCCTCAAACCAATAATCATCCAAAGCCCAATAATGGCCCAATTTTCCAAATTGGGCCCAAACCCTTACATGGGCCTTACCCTAAAACCCATTAACCTTTCCTAACCCAAAATCATATTCTCAGCTGGTCCAACAAAACCCCAAGCAATACAAGCCCACATGATAGCCCAAACCTGCAATAACACCATAAGGCCTAATAAGGCCCAAATCCAGAATATCCAATGGTCAACCCTCGTCAACTGAAAAAGTCAAAGTCAAGGTCAACAGTCTATGTTGACCCAACACGCCGTGTTACCTCATGGACATGCCGTGTTCTTCCAACATCTAGATAATCAGGAAATCCTTATCCAACACATCGTGTTGGCCTGCAAACACGACGTGTTTTCCCAAGATTCAACAACTCAACCATTATGCACTTAATCCATAAAGGCTTGGCCCTAAAACATAGATCTGACCTCCTTGAGCTGGATTATCACGTAAAGTTTCCAACTTTGCGTCCATATATGACTAAATGAAGCTTTTAAGCTAAAAAGGGACTTAATAGAGGACTTGAAGCATGCATGACACCATTCTTCACATAAATCTTGCACCTTTATGCTCAAGGATACCAGAACAACCCAAATTTGAAAGGACAGTCCCTTAAACAACCCAAATCATCCAACGATCCAAAAAGGAGACCGAAATCGAAATAAAACCCCATAAGAAGATCTAATCAACAACAAAGCAAGGTATGAACTTGATACCTCAAGGAGACTTCAACAAGTGGTGAGATTCTGGATCTATTGTCTTCCTTCTAAGCTAGGCACCTTCAAATTCCAAAGCTCCTTCAAATGAGTACAAAAATCCATATGAATCCACTCAAAACTTCAAGGACACCACCAAGAAAGCTCAATACTTGATTTATGGTTTTAGGTAACAAAGGAGGCTGGTAGGGAGGCCGGTCAAGGGAACTTAAGGTTTTTAAATAGGGTGCAACACCCTAAAAATTAAGGTTTCCTTCCCAGCTGCCAACACGCCGTGTTGGTTCATTAAACTCCACGACCAAAAGCATATTGACACGCCGTGTTGAGGCTTTAACACGACGTGTCCCAAAGAGAAAACTTAAACAACTTGGAAAAACTTCATACCGGATATCAAGTGTTACAATTATCGCCCACTTAAATTAGATTTTGTCCTCGAAATCATTCCTTACCATTCCCAAGCACGCCAGACAGCCTGAAAAAGACAACCACAATTCCAGTCACACAATGACCATCCCAAGGTTACCGAACGCAACCATAACAAAACTCTCCAAACCCAAAGAAGGACAATCCATAATCCCATGCAGATAATCAGCCATACCTTACCTGAAACCTAAAATCTCGAATTCTCAAATTGATCTGACTCCCTGACAGACCGCCTATACTGAATCATTGCTATATCGAATCCTTATTGAATATCAGGCTAAACCTAAACACTTCCAATCATGATTATTTTATGCCTCCATAGGGAAAAAAATCACTTATTATAAACAGATGCAAAACACTTATACTTGACAGGAGGCTCAGATAATCCTTCGAGTAGAAGATTCATCCCTGCAATGGTTAGACTCAGATGAAAGCTGCGTAACAGGGTAAAATCAACCACTCTGAAATTATTTAATCCAGTGCAAGCGACTTAGAATATGCCCTGAATAACAATCTGACTAATCTCGCCGCCCCTAGCTGCTTTCGAAAAGTAGCCGGGACCTTCCTGGTTCCAACTTGTTTGACAAATACCTGAAACACCGGACTCTTGCCCGATTGCTCGGTCAAAGGACACACATACACAGTCGCCCCACGTGGCTCCCGAGAGAAACCTTATCTAGGAACTAATTGCCCAAGCCATCTCGCCATCAAATCCAATGCTAAAAGAATGCTACCTGACCAACTGCAGTCTCACATCATACCTGGTCTCCAACGACATACCGATTTCTGATTCCGACATGTTGTGGCCATCCCACAACCTTGCGAACCGATCCACCCTGGTCTAAACCATCTGAAGAAAAATGTGACCAATCAAGGATTTGCCACACCCTCACCACTGCACAGAGATCGGTAAATGTTACGGGGTCACCCCGCAGTCTTACAACACTCCCACACTAACCACTAACTAGTGAATGCTATGGGTCACCCCCATAATCTTACAACACTCCCACTTTGCCATATCCACCGCTCATGGTCTTACCGCTAATCTATCAATCCGAACACCATCCAGATTCAAACACGCACTCAACCAAACTCCCCAACCGAACTCGAATATGTTAGAATAATAACAATAGATCGATAGAATCTAAACAAGTAAATGAATTAAAGTCAAGAACACAATGATCGAAAATGTGTTGAATGATTAAAATCACTGCCTTAGAAGAGCTCGATAAAGAACTTCTACTGTAAAGGCAGTTTAGGGTAAGTACAATCGATACTAATCAAGGTGCATGCATGCACTATAAATAGTCTAACCCTAGCACATTAAAAACCAGGTGGACAGGCCCAACCTGTTACAAAGATGGACTAAAACATTAAAAAACAATATTGACACAACACAAAATAAACCCAACAATCTCCCCCTTTGTGTCAATAAGGAAGGCAGATTATTCATTATTGTTGACGCTTTTGAACTTTGAACAACTTTGGCATTATGCCCAACAAATACTTGCGAACCAGGATGTACCAATCGATCGTGTCAGAAAAGCATTTCTTGTCTGCAACATTGTTCGCTTTGTTCTAACTCACAAAATCCACAATATATTCTAGACCGAAAGAGGAGTATAGATGTTTGTCTGGGAAATAGAAGCAAACTTTGTGAAAGTTCACATCAGGTCTTTCTCTTATCTGAAAAAGAGACACTCCAATCCTTCTTTCGTATCCTCCCCAATTTCATCGTATCAAGATCCTTCGGAGGCTCCATGGGGAGAACTGTAGGTTTCTTATTTAGAACAGAGGCAATCTCCACGTCCATATTTCCAACCTCATTGATGTAGCAAACCAACATTCATTTCAGATGTGCAATGATAGGCTCGAATTTCTATTGATCCTTCACCAGTAGAAGTAACAAATAAATCCAATCAAATGGGTTGAGGCAGGGCATATCTACGAGAGTAAATTCAAACGTTGAACTCGCAGCCCTACGGGCAATCTTGAAACGAGCATTAATGAAGCTCTCAGTTTCAATTGGTCCGAACACCTTGACCGCTGTGATCTTCTTTGAGCTACACATTTCGTATTGTGGTTTCATATGCTTTTGGAAGAATGAAAAGTGTGTCTGATCAACATCACGATCTGGAATAGGAGCATTCACAATCTTTTCAAAACAACAAAACTGAAAGGCCTTCGGAGTGATTGGCAAATCAAGTTGCGAATCTGGAGAGTTCTCCAATTTGAAAGACGCAATAGGCTCTAACAAAAAAGCATTCGGATTATCGATGGCTTCATTCAGAATTCGCTCTAATGTCCATAAAGGAAAAAGAGTCTTCTGAGTTTTCAATGTATCATCAGCTTCACGAGCTGCCTTCTATTTTTCCTCAGCCTCTTTAGCGACTCATAAGTTTTCATCCAGTTCAGCATCGCAAGCTTTACGCTTTAACTTATCAGTTTTATCCTCTTCATCCTCACCATAATCATAAACAATATTTTCTTTCCCTTTTGATGCCGAAGGTTCATTATCCTTTAGATCAGACTTGGGTTTTTGTTCATGTTCATCTTCACCTCCTTTACCAGCACCACAAGTCTTTGCCGTTTCTCCCCTTGTTTTGGAATAGAAGATTCTGAAACACCCTGAATTTTGTCTATCATGGAGAAGATAGGATTTAATTTCTCAGACAGATGATGATGAACGGAGACTGTGAGGAGAGAATCACGAGTCTCAATTAGACTGTGCAAATTAGCGTTCACATCAGCAACACAACTTTTGATGACAGCCTTCTCGGATTTGAGTTCGTCAATCTGCTTATTTGCTAAAGATAACTGTACTAAGAGAACCTTCACCTTCTCAGTTTTAACTGCGAGCTCATCCATTATCTTGTTTTCAAGAGCCAAATCTTTTCAAAGTTTTTCAATTTTAGAGGAGATGGAAGTTTGGAACTCCGAATGATTAGTTTGAAGCTCAGTGTGAACCTTCGTAAGAGCCGCCTTTTTGGATTGCAGAGTTGACACAAGACTGTTTATAGCTGTGTTCACAGATGCAGTATTGCGCTCGGAAGAAGAGCGGAAATCCTCCATAAAGGTTTTAATGTCAGAAAGTAGTTTATCGACTTTTTCGGTCGTATCCGTACATGTCTTTTTGGAATGAGCAATAGCGTTGTTGGTGAAAGTGAGCTTTGACAGAAGCCTGGGATATCCGTTGATGGAAGAGGCTTTGGTGAACTCAAGTAAAGAATCCAACTTGGAATTTAGGGCCTTGAACTGTCTCGCTGTCATTGGAGCATCATCTTCATCACTTTCTTGTTGGACATTGAAACGACTGAAGTGGAAGTCTTTAAAAGCGTCCCGATCCTCACCAAATCTATGAGGATCATGCCAGCCATGGCTGCTTTTCATGACTATGAAATTTGGCATATGGATATCAAAACCGCTTTCCTTAATGGGAAGTTGGCTGAGGATGTTTACATCAGCCAGCCAGAGGGTTTTGATGATGCAAAGTTTCTCAATAGAGTGTGCAAGCTTGAGAAGTCCATCTATGGGTTGAAACAAGTTTCTCGCAGATGGAATCTTTGTTTCAACGATAAGGTCAAAGAGTTTGGATTCTCTAGAAGTAAAGATGAGTCGTGTGTATATGTCAAAGCTAGTGGTCGTATAGTAACATTCCTAGTATTGTATGTTGATGACATACTTCTTGTAGGAAACGACATTCCAACTTAGCAAGATGTTAAGTACTGGCTTGGAAAGTGTGTCGCTATGAAGGACCTAAGTGAGGTTGCTTATATTTTGGGGATAATAATTCTAAAAGACAGGAGTAAAAGACTAACTGGACTTAGTCAAAGTACATATTTGGAAAATGTGCTAAAATGTTTTAGTATGGAAAATTCCAAGAAAGGAGAACTGCTCATCCAGAGTAATACCAAACTGAGTAAGACTCATAGTTCGAGTACTGATGCAGAGATAGCAAAAATGAGCCAGATTCTATATGCTTCCACCGTTGGAGCGATCATGTATGCCATGACAAGTACTCGCCATGATGTGTCCTTTGCTTTGAGAATGGTCAATCGTTATCAGGGAAATCCAGGTAAAGCTCATTGGATAGTAGTTAAGAATATTCTCAAGTATCTGTGAAGAAATAAGGATTGATTCCTAGTATTTCGTGGCAGTGATACATTGAGAGTAACAAGGTATAGTGATGCCAACTTTCAAACAGACAGAGACAACTTCCATTCTCAATCTGGCTGGGTGTTTACCTTAAATGGAGGAGCAATTACTTGGAAAAAATCCAAGCAAGAAACGGTAGCTGATTCTACTTGTGAATTAGAGTACATAGAAGCGAGTGAAGCATCGAAGGAAGCAATTTGGTTGAAGAACTTCATCGGAGATCTTGGAGTTGTAACTGTTGGATTAATGTCTAGGTCCATAACTATATTTGGTATGTACTTGACCCGACCCGGCATGGTCCATTTGGGTTGCACTTCACCGGCACAATTTATATGGATAGTCTTTTGAGAATAGTATATTTATGATTTCTATTAATATATTATAAGTTCTAATATATTAATATGGAATCATATTATTTAATTAGTATTGATCAAGAATTAATTTAGAATTAATTAAGTGATAAAAAAGAACTAATTAAATATGGACTCTTATATATATGGAATGGGCCAAGTTCATTTAGGTTGGGCTAAGCTTTCATGGATGGTCCATGGAGCTTTTAACCCATGGATCCTATGTAAATGAAAGGTCATGGGTATTAGGGTTTACATGGATGTAACCCTAATCCTCCATATAAAGGGGTCCTTGGCTCACAAAATTGGCACAAGTGTGTGAAAATAAGAGTGGACCGATTTTAGTGTGCATACATATTCTCTCAAGTTCTTCCAAGGTGTTTTGGTGATTTGTGATTCCATTTGAAGCTTCCACACTATTGGGGCTAAGCTCTTAAAGCTTGAAGACATCAAGCTATATCAAAAGGTATGTCATCTAACTAGAACTTTGTAGTATAGGTGCTTCATAATATGCTAGTTAGGATGAAACCTTGGAATAGTTAATATTTGCATGTATAATAGAGAAAACATAGATCCAAGGTTTATAGGGTTGCATGTACACCATAGGAGTGTTAGAATGCTCAAAACCCAACAGTGGTGTCAGAGCCATGGGTTGTTTTCTGTTATATTGATGCAAATGTTTTATTTTCAAAGTTGGAAAAAAAAGAAAAAAAGAACATGACGTTTGTCAAATTTTAAGATAATTACTTGTTTTTGTGAAAAACTAATTATTTGTAAAATTTGAATCATTTGCTATATGAGTTGAATTAGGTCAAATTTAGTAAAAGATAAAATGATATGATTATTTTATTAGTTTTAAAAGTTTGATCTAAAGAGTTTTTTGAAACCTCCATAAGTTATGGATATGAAAAGGTTTTTAAAAAAATTGATTCAAAGTTTTTTATGGAGTTACAAAACTTGGTCTTAATGTTTTAAAGAATTCCATAACTTGTTCCTAAGTTATGGAATATGAAAAGTTTCATCATAAAACAAGTATTTAACTCCATAAGTTATGGAATCCAAAAGTTTTCAAGAGTTACAAAACTTGCCCTCAAGTTTTGGAATTTGGAAAAAGTTTTTTTATGATAAAAAAAGAATTGAATTCTAAAACTCTTGGGTTCATAACTTAAACAATTAATTAAATGGTTTTAATTTTGAATTTAATAATTGGAATTATGATGTTTTTTATTGAATAATTCAATTAACTCTTATGGACTTTATTAATAGATAATTAAAGTGTTTAATTAAAAGAGAATTAATAATTCCATAATGACATGGTTTAAATTTAATTAAATTAAGAGTATAGTTTAATTAATAGATTAAACCATCAAGTATTTTAAATGTCTAAAAATACACCCTTATACTATTATAATATTAAAAGTTTAATATATTATATGTATAAGAGCAAGTCGTCTTACCATTAGTAGGCCTCATTCACGAAGCCGGTCTATAAGTGGGGTATAAGGTTACTGCCCATAAAATGGCAGTTTAATGGGTGTCCACTCTTACTCACCGCTTCCTTGACCGGTGGAGGGTCGTTAGCCGAACAGGTAGGACAAGGACTATAATTCTCCCTTCATTATAAGTATAATGATAAATACTAAGTAACTAAACACTTATAAATTCCCAATCTTAGTTACTTAGGAAAATATGAATAAGGTGCTAATCCATGAAATTACACTTTGCACTTTGTTTAAGCTGTTAGTGGAGCGTGTGTGGTTAACCGGCACACTAACCTGGACTTAACAAGGTAGGCAAAGGGTAACTTAATGTTTATCATAGTATCGTTGGAGCGTGTGTGGTTAACCGGCACATCGATTGAGGGGTAAATATTAAGGGTACCAAGTATATTTGCATGGTTACTTCACACCTTGTTTTGTGATCCTCGGCATCCCAGTCACAAAACCTGAAGGGCACACTCGAGATTGAAACATGCCATTGAAAAGTTCAATGAATCTCAAAAGAATCTAGGAGTTTCAAAACCAATTAAAACCTAATAATACATTTCGTTTATCTTGGTGGAAATTGGTGAATCGTCATTCACCTACCTTCAAATATTTTATAGCTTGGATTACGACATCCCTCTTCCAAGTTATAAAATAGTTTGTTGGGTCCTAGCCTTAATATATCATATTGGGTGTTATATTAAGGACTTAAATCAACTTTACGTGAATTTATCCGATTGTTGATGTCTGGTTTAGACAACAATGATCTTCCCAAGCCAAGCTTTCCTAATGAATATGACTTCCCGAGTTTGGCTCATGGAAGTCATACTTCTCTTCCTCCACCTCCTCCAATTATTCTCCCTAACCCACAAGTTCAAGGTCACTCAAGCCCTAATGGCAAGCAAGGTCTATGTGTGATCACATCTTAGAGATGAAGTCACATATTGACAAGCCGGGAGAGTTGGGTGTCAAAGTCTTGAGAAAGTTGGATGTTCAATCACTTTCTAAGTCACATAGTGAGTTCCTTTGGGACTACTATGAAACAGACTATGACATGAACCTTAATGATCATATCTATTTGCTTGGTGCTGCTGAATCAGCAATGATTTGGAACGATAGTAAAGCAAATTTGATTAGAAGATCAACTTCCCAAAAACTTTATGGACAGTGACAATGGTGACACTGGAAATCCAGAAAAAGCATTCTCTTCCCAATGGAAAGGGATTGGCCATAGTCAACCCGGTTGACCAAATGGTAAAGAGAAAGGCTAAGTCTGAGATAGTCCCATTACCAAAGGGTCCATATGTTTATTTTGCCAAAGGAAGGGGCGTTGATTGCAAAGCTGCTAAATTTACCTAAGGATGTTAAAGTCAATAAGTTTGACTCTACATCAGGTAGAGCCCATTATCTAACTCTGTTAAGTTCTATTCTGAGATCCTCATTACATGATGTGACTGGGTCACATGTTGATGTTTTAAGAATCAAAGAATAGAGAGAAATCTTAAAGGAAGTATATGCTGATTCTGATTGCGAAGGTGGATTTTGATCGCATCAGAATTTTGAGCAGTTGCTTAAGAAGTTATGATATATTGCTAAGGAATAGATAACAACAATTTTCCATGTGGATTGTAAGGATAAGTTTTTCCGCAAAGTTTTAAAATAAAAGAAAATTGTTGCTTATATGATTCCACTGACAGCAATATTGGAAAATGGATTTGATTCTTTCATTTGTGGTAGTGTCTAAATTTACCAAATCAGGAAAGTTCCTCATCACCCAAGTTTCAATTGGACCGAAACTTGGAATCATGCAAGTTGAATAGTATGATGAATGAGAACTTTCAAGCATTGGAAAATCAAGACTAATTACTTGTTCACATGGATGTGTGAGTCAAGTGAAGGACTAAAGGGATCGAGTACACATTCTTGTGCACTGGTCATGTCCACCACAAAGCTCGTTAAGACTATTTGTTTTACTAAAGTTTAGTAAATATGGTTATACTTACAAGTTTAAGTATAATTCTGAAACATTGGAAAAGTCTCAATGTATGGCAGAACGAATGGGAAGAATCAAATTAGGCAGAAAGATAAAAGTTTCTCAAATCTGAAAAGATGGGAGAGTACTTTAGTATCATGTTTGTGATCATCTTAATGATTTAGAAATCATATCACAATTAGTCCTCTAAAGGTCATCTTAGTGCATTATTATGACTAAGAAGAGGAGTCATGAATTGTTGAAATGGTTAGATCAGGAAGATGAGTCATACTTCGTTCCAAAACAATTCTTAGAGTCATACTCCAAGATTGTAACTTGAGTGACATATCTTAAAGAAAGGATTAAAACACTTGTCAAATGTAAGAGTAAAAGTGTCCTACTCTTGTACATTTGAAATTGGTAAGTTGTGATGTTTTGGATAAAACAAAGACCAACTAAGGCCAATTGTGTGAAGTGTTTGTCTTGATAAAGAATCCGCACTATCTCTTGAATATTTGGCAAGATAGTCTTATATGTCAAGAGGATAGTGGGAGTCTTAAAGATCCTAAAAAGAATTTCAAGAACTAATCAAGAATAAAACCTGAGGTTCTTCACTAGCACACGACTTGAGGTTTATAACCTATCGTGTTGACATATTTTGTGCCCATTCCAGTTAAAGTTGGCTTTGCATAGGAGTTCTGAAAGTTCTCAATTGGTTGCATAAAAACTTGGAAGCAATGGCAGGCCCTGTACTGCCAGGTGGCAAGAAGTTAAGATTGCATAAGTTCAGTCCATATGAGTTTGGATTTGTCATTATCCTTGTCTTGTGACTATGGTTTTGACGATTCACATGGATAAGAACACATACACCATAAAATCAAAGGTTCATAAGGTTTCTCTCCTATTCATGAAAATGATGGTGAGGAAACACTTCCACCAAGTAGATTTGAAGCAGATGGCAAAAGGTCTAAACAATTGAGACTATGATTACGACATCCCTTTTCATAGTTCTGAAATTGTTTAGACACACATGCATGCTATCTAAGGAAAGGTGTATGATTTTGATAAAGTTTTATCAAAGCATCTCGTATCAGAAATCTGAACTTTGGTAAGAAAGTCAATAAAGTATTGATTTCTAGAAGTCCAGCTGATTTCTGAGTACATGTCAAAGCTAGTGGGAGCATAAGTGTTATGCTAATAATCATCATGTTAGTGGGAGCATGATAATTATTGTTAGTGTTGCAAGTTAGCAATGTTAATTATAGAAAACAAAAGTTTCAATTCGTGAAGCTGCAGGGATTGAAAAAGTTGTTTGCTATAATTAAGGGAGAGGATATACTTCATTTCAGTTCTAAAGGCTTAGATTGAGACCTTAATCATCCTTAGTCAAGAATATATATATGAATTTCATGTTGGATTGGTTAAACTTAAGGAAATTCTATATATTGCGTTCTCAAAATTCGATTATGATTACGGCATCCCTCTTCATAGTCAAATTTTGAAAACATGGCAAATAAAAATATTGTAGCAAAAGACTGGTCTAGAATCATGTCTTTATGTAAGACATCATGAATCGTGTACCATTTGCTTTGGGTACAGGATCGATTGCATGTGCTATAATATTTGTCATTTCTAAATTTTTCCAAATGCCCAGAGGCATTAAGAAGGGAAAAGGTCTAGAATTGGATATGACTAAAATGATTAAGCAATTGTCGAGGACAATCTGAGGTTTACCAAAGATTGGTTGCTCAGGGACAGTTGGAAGTATAGTGCTAATTTTGGAAGGACCATATTGACATATTCTGAAAAGAGGCATCTCTTATTCAGAAGTGATAGTCAAAATGAGAATATGGAGTTGTCTCCATAGGTGGAAGTTATCTGTGTAAGATTAGAAAACTTAATGCAAGAAGCATGTCCAAAGCAATGTACTTTGAATATGAGACTTAGTTTCCATGGAGTTGATCTCCATTGGAATACCTTATAATGACTGTTGACAAGTCTTTGTGACTTTGTACATATTCATTACAGGAGGGTCAGTGCATATAAGTTTAAAATCTAAACAGATTTCGATAAATGACAGGAATTTGAAATTCTCACATTTTTCGATAAGGATTTGGGAGTGTGAAATTAGAATCATTGAAATTATGTTCAATTGGTTTATTTCACAAAGTAAGGATCATAGACAAACATAGAGTGCATACTTGGTGTATGGCAAAGCTATTGTTTAAGAAAAACATAGTATACATGCTTGGAGCATGGGACAACTAGTGTTTTTAATTCAAGTATAAAGTTGATAAAATCGAAACAATGAATAATGAGTAATCAGTATGGTGATAAATAAAAGTGTTTATTTATATTCATAGGGTTTGATACCATATTTGATTCATTTATTCTTGTGTTTCACTTTGCATGTTTTGACTTCCAGAATAACTAAGTCGCTCTTCCTGAATGATTAAGTTATTCAAACCATCCACAGTCGGTCATATGTTGGAAGTAGATATGAATCAAGACTGTCATGGGTTGGTTTGTAGAGGTCCAAGTTGGTGGACAAAGTGGTGTTACAACACTCATGAGTGCTCATAAGTTCTGAGTATTGGATTCAACCCGTGCTCATTTGAATCACTTCATGGATTTTATAACGAGTGATCATGAGACGATAATATCTTATATTCTTCAAACCTAGAGATATGAGTTGTTACTATGAGTTGGTTATACATTGATTACACGAAAACGCATTTGGTAACTCGATGTTATAAAACGTGCCTTTGTGTATGATTCAACAAGTAGTAGAACAAGCCATATGAGTCAAAGTTTATCCATTCCTTTTACCTTCGGGATAAAAGCGATATCTGTGGGCCCCTCGATGATTTAGCGATGACACATGTGAGTGCTTGGCCAAGCCAGGACTGATTTGATTTGTTCAATCAGTCAGTCATCATAAATCGAAAATCGGGAAACAACAAATGGACAGAGAGAATGATTATAATCCATGTCTCAGTCCATATGATATCTAGAATGGAGGAATATATGATCCCTTATCTAATGGACAAATCATTGACAAGGTCAGAGTTCGACAGCGGCTTTAAGAGCTACGATTGCCAGTTAGGTTTTGAAGTCATACTCAATAATAGTTTTAGACTTATCCAAGTGGGAGACTGTTGGATTAATGTCTAAGTCCATAACTATATTTGGTATGTACTTGACCCGACCCGACATGGTCCATTTGGGTTGCACTTCACCAGCACAATTTATATGGATAGTCTTTTGAGAATAATATATTTATGATTTATATTAATATATTATAAGTTCTAATATATTAATATGGAATCATATTATTTAATTAGTATTGATCAAGAATTAATTTAGAATTAATTAAGTGATAAAAAAGAACTAATTAAATATGGACTCTTATATATATGGAATGGGCCAAGTTCATTTAGGTTGGGCTAAGCTTTCATGGATGGTCCATGGAGCTTTTAACCCATGGATCCTATGTAAATGAAAGGTCATGGGTATTAGGGTTTACATGGATGTAACCCTAATCCTCCATAATATATAAAGGGGTCCTTGGCTCACAAAATTGGCACAAGTGTGTGAAAATAAGAGTGGGCCGATTTTAGTGTGCATACATATTCTCTCAAGTTCTTCCAAGGTGTTTTGGTGATTTGTGATTCCATTTGAGGCTTCCACACTATTGGGGCTAAGCTCTTAAAGCTTGAAGACATCAAGCTACATCAAAAGGTATGTCATCTAACTAGAACTTTGTAGTATAGGTGCTTCATAATATGCTAGTTAGGATGAAACCTTGGAATAGTTAATATTTGCATGTATAATAGAGAAAACATAGATCCAAGGTTTATAGGGTTGCATGTACACCATAGGAGTGTTAGAATGCTCAAAACCCAACAGTAACAACCATCAAAGAGCCAATGGAAAATTTATGTGATAATGAAGGAGCAGTTACCTTGATAAAGGAACCGAGAGATCATGGCAGATCAAAACATATCGACAGAAAATACTATTTCATCAGACATAGGGTATAAGAAGGTCACCTCGCAATGAATAAGGTATCTGTTGAGAGAAAAACTTTGTTAGAAACACTTGAACAAACGTTAGTACAAGATTATAGTTGCGGAATAAGTTAATCTGAAAGGATCATAAAAGCTCAACAATAATAAGAAGTTATATTGTTAGATAGTTAGTTGCGGAATTGAAAGTGCTGAAAAGTAAAGGAAATGTAAATGAGAAGTTATATCAAGTATACACCAAACTGATTCGTAACAAGGTTTGCACTCAAACATTAGTATGTGAGATCAGTTTAAACTGAATAGGATCATCGATGATGATCAGTAAGATAGAGATATGAGAAAGTGATATTTATATTTCAGAGAGAAAGATCAAAAGATCGGAGTAAAGAAGTGATCAAAGGTGTTTGATACAAGAAGATGAGCACTGTGACATCCCCAATTTCACGGCCAGAAAAGACCGATTTAATTTATGCTTTTAAAATAATTTCAGAGTAATCATTTTATTAAAAGTGTTGCGGAATTTGTTCCCAGATAAACATGATAACTATGTTATCAAATCATTTCCGAAGAAATGAATTTTATTCACTTAAACCATTGGGATGTCATTGTCAATACAAAAACATAAGCATAAACAAAACTTACATTCATTTACACTAGTGATCTACTTCTCTTTTAATCTCTCAGTGTAAAGCAACTTCGTATCGATACCTGTGATACAAATAAACTGAGTGGGTCAGGCTTGGGAGCCTGGTGAGCATATAGGGTTTTCAACCCACAATAAATAATAAACTTATTAAGTTCTCAGTCAATAATAAATTTATTAATTTCACCAACCAAAAATAACCCTAATTACCCATTCCCATTATCCTCACTTTACGTCCCTAAAACAACTATCACAAGGGACCTAGCCTAAGGATTATCACTAAGGGTGACAACATTGCTTTGGGGGTTCCTTAGCAAGTTATGTCAAATAAAACAAACATCGGGGTGACAACATTGCTTTCCCTCAGCAAGTTATGTCAAACAAGACATCCTAACATAAAACAACCAACAAGGTGACAACATTGCTTTCCTTCAGCAATTTATGTCAAATAGGCACGAAGTCACATCGTCGCCATGTGCTAGTCCATAGCTCTTATTCGTCGACGGTATTTCCCACGGGAGTTTCCCCCCCCCCCCCCCCGACAATACATGTCAATGGGTTTTCCTTATACTAAGTCCATAGCTCTTATTTATCGACGGTATTTCCCACGGGAGTTTTCCCCGCAATACATGTCAATGGGTTTTCCATACAGCTGATGAACATACTTAAGGGGTTTCCCCAGCCTTACATGCCCTAAAGGCACTCATGAGGGGAATAGAGTACAGCGAATGAACACTTAAGTCCATTAACACCTACAGGTTACGAGCCTGCTAGTGTTCTACAGACCATCAAAACAGTCCATGGTTATCATCCATACTCTGCTGAATGACGGGGGTTTTAGAGTACAACGAATGAACACTCAAGTCCATTAACACCTACAGGTTGCGAGCCTGCTAGTGTTCCGCAGACCGTCTAGAACAGTCCATGGTTGTCATCCCTACTCTGCTGAATGACGGGGGTCAACGTTGGGTAAGGGCTTTTCTCATATTGCACCACTCACGCCAACATTTGGGTAAAAGCTTT
This sequence comes from Lactuca virosa, assembly GCF_052849685.1. NCBI lineage: Eukaryota > Viridiplantae > Streptophyta > Magnoliopsida > Asterales > Asteraceae > Lactuca > Lactuca virosa. Next base: position 119,737,381 of record NC_136430.1, on the reverse strand, counting down.
TCCCATATTTCACCACTCACTCTCAACTCATGATCTATATCACTGATCATCTCATCTATCCAACTCACCTTTCATCACACACCCACTATTTAACTCATGATCTATATCACTAACTCATGAAGCTCGTCCGATCACTTCATAAAAGAACAAAGACTCCAAAGCTCTTCCAAATAAAAGTATAGGGAAAATACTGATAAAGTACTCCCGTACGCTCCCGTACCCCGACACGAGTGTCAAAAAGAAGAACTAATGGATGAACACATAGTTCAAAAACACCTAATGAACATATAGTTCAAGAACACTTTATGAACATATAGTTCAAACATACATACCGATTACAAGTCTACTAACGTTCCACTGGACTATCTAAAATAGTCTGTGGCCGTTGTCTATACTCTGCTAGATGACTAGATCATCTTAAACATCGATACCTCTCATCACTTTTATTTCATCACACATCATCTAATTCATCTACCCATGTTTTACCCAACATATTTGTAGATAAAAATATATATACAGTTTAAAACTTGTATAAAACATCAATTCAACAGTCACCTCAAATAAACAATTAATATATTTACACATAGCACGTATTTTAAGGTAAATACTTCATATCTATGTGTAAGGTGAAAGTGACTATACACTCACTTGATTTAATGAAAATCGGGCAGCAATTCGTTTCCTAAAACGATCGTTTCTAATAAAACCGGGAGTTTTATTGAGAAACCGGGCTCTGCGAGGGTCGGGCTTCGAAACCGAAAAGATACATTTTCCGGGCCTTCGGGCACTCCGGGACGTGTTCCGGGCGTTGGAAATGATCTCGGGGCATCGGGGGAGGTCAAAATGCTAAAAATATGAGTTTAGGGGTGAAAAATGGCAAAATCCCAAAATTACCCGGGAAGTCTCGCAACCCTCTATTTATAGGGGGAAGCTTCTGATCGGACGGCTGAGAAGCCTCCAGGTGGCAAAGATCCGAAGCTCGCAGGACATAGGCTCGCACGTGGTTGCGCATGCGAGGCCCTCGCTAGCATGATCTGATTGGACCGAAGTCCGGGTCTGATGAGGGAAGCTCGTGGCTTCTGCGAGGGTTCGGACACAAGGAAAAGAGGGCACGCGTCGGATGACTCAGCAACATTCCGGACAGATGGCACATGCGAGGCGAAGACACGTGGCCGAAGTCCACGTGTGCGAAAATTCCCAGTTTTGGCATTATTCCTCGATTTTCGCGCCATAACTTCTAAAATCCATAACTTTCGCATACGAGCTCTGTTTTTTACGTTATTTATATGCATGCGTAGGTAAAATTATGCTCTACAACTTTCATTGAGACTTCATTGGCTAATTTTGAATTTAATTTTTATATTATTATTTTTAATAGACCGGGACAGGAAATCCGTTAAATATTCATAACTTCTTCGTCCGACGTCCGTTTTCGTCAGACTTTTTACCGTTGTGCTATTAATCACGAGACCTTCGATTCTCGTTTAGGTCGTGTCGGCTAAAAATTACTCGATATAAAATTCGAGTTTTTAGCTGTCTACTGCTAAGCTGAAACTTCGAAAAATCATAACTTCCTCATACGACGTCAGATTTGGGCGTTCTTTTTGTACTTACTCTCGGTTTAACGAAATCTACGAGTTTCGTTTAGATCACTAAGGCCAAAAAGTAGTTTATCGAAAACTCACTTTTTACGACATTCGGCCCCGTGCCGGTTTTGTCGCGAAACTTCGACAGGTCATAACTTCTTCGTTATAACTCGTATTTCGGCATTCTTTATATATCCGTAATCCTTGTCACGCCCAATACAAGTTTCTTAATAGATATCGGCTTTATCTAATATTTATTTTTGACGCTCATTTTTATTCTTAATTAATTAAACCCTAATAATTAAGCATAAAACACATAATATTCACATAATTCCCTTTCATTTCTTCCAAATGAGTTACAAAGGTTAACCTAGACCATTATGTCAATATTAATGCCTAGCCTAGAAACACGAGTATTACAACTCTCTCCCCCTTAGAATGATTCCGTCCCCGGAATCACACATCAGCAAACAAATACGGGTAGCGACTCCTCATGTCACTCTCCGTTTCCCAGGTGAGATTGGGCCCATTCGTATGTTTCCAACGCACAAGCACTAAATCGACCATTTTTATATCACAACTTCCTAGTCTTACGGTCAACGATTGCCTCAGGTTCTTTAATCAACCTCTTGTTTTCATCCAACCTTAATTTAGAAATGGGAATTATGTCGGGCACATCTCCCGTAAATTTTCTTAAATAACACACACGAAAGGTGTTATGAATACCCTCTAGTTCTTCCGGGTTTTCTAGCTTGTAAGCTTGATTCCCGATTCTCAGAAGAACTTTAAATGGTCCAATAAACATTGGACTCAACTTTCCCCTTCTACCAAATCTTATAAGTCCCTTCCACGACGAGACTTTAAGTAAAACCGAATCTCCAACTTCGAATGATATCGGTTGTCTTTTCTTGTCAGCATAGCTCTTTTGAGCAGCTAACCTCCTTTCCCTAATCACTTTCAACTTTTCAGCAGTCTGATGGACTATTTCAAGTCCCATAAACTGCTTTTCCTCAGCTTCCAACCAACATGACGGCATTCGACACTTTTCCCCATACAAAGCGTGATAAGGTGCCATCTAGATGTTCGAGTGGAAACTATCATTATAGGAAAATTCTACTAGAGGTAAGTGTTTACCCCAGTTACCTTGGAATTCCAGGGTACATGCTCTCAGCATATCCTCCAATGTTTGAATTGTTCGTTCGCTCTGACCATCGGTTTGTTGATGGTAAGTTGTATTCAAACACAACTTGGTACCCAATTCCTCTTATAGACTCCTCCAAAATCTTGAGGTAAAACGGCTGTCACAATCGGATACAATCGTTAACGAAACACCGTGAAGCCTCACACTTTCCTTCACATAAGAATTCGCAAGTTTATCCATAGACCATTTCTCGTTGGCTGCTATGAAATGCGCACTCTTAGTGAAGCGATCAACGACCACCCAAATCATGTCGTGACCGTTCCTTGTTCTGGGCAGTTTAGTCACAAAATCCATAATGATACCTTCCCATTTACCCATGGGTACAGGCAAAGGTTCTAAACTCCCATACGGTTTCTGATGTTGTGCCTTAACCCTAGCACATGTTACACACTCAGCCACATACTTAAAAACATCGAGCTTCATCGTCGGCCATCAGTAATAGGGTTTTAGGTCCCTATACATTCTTATACTGCCGGGATGAATCGAGTACATGGTCTTGTGAGCTTCTTCCATCAGAAGATCTCTTACTCCTCCCATCTTAGGTACCCAAATCCTATCTTTGAATACCTTCAGTCCTTGACCGTTTGTATCAAACACTAACGTTTTATCCCAAACGTTCCTCCTTTCGGTCATTTTTCTCTAAAGCTTCCTCCTGAGTTTTCTTTTGTACTTCCCATTTGTAGAGACAACTTCAATTCTCAACGCTCTTGGCCTCTTCCTTTCAATATTCACCTTCCGACTGAGAACATTAGCAACAATACTTGCTTTACCATGGTGGTAAAGTATCTCACAGTCGTAGTCCTTGAGTAACTCTAGCCAGCGCCGTTGCCTCAATGCATATGCTATCACTTCATCCCTTTGGGTCAGAATACAACCTAACCCAACTTCTTTAACAACGAACGCGATACTTCTATTGATCGCTTTGATCAGCCTTTACTTCAATTCGGCTTAAGTCAATTGCTACATCGAACTTGGTTCTCTGAACCACATAACAAACTCATCGTAGTCGGACTCAATTTGATATGACCACTAGGGTCGGAATAACAATCATCTTCTTAGTCATTACTTAAAACGATGGTAACGACAGACTAGAATAAGACGGAATCAATTACGAGTTCCTTGGTAACCTTGTGACTTTCCCTGATCCAAGTGTGAGTCCTATGCTTCCAGCAGTATAGATCTCTACTACTATTCACACCTACTCATACTCGTCCCAAGTACTGTCTCGCAGTCCCCAAGTCCTGAAATCACAAAACAATTTAACACATACAAATGTGTCCAATTAATCATAGAATTTTCCTAGGCTCTACTAGGACTTCTTCCATGCGTATCTTCATTCATCAATTCTACTTCAACTTGGTTGGTGATGGAAATTCCCGACGATGGAACAACTTCAAGAAATTCACCAACCATTCATCATCCTGCCAATCGGAGGTGTACTTCAGACGTACCGTACCCCTCTAAACGTTCCGTTATTTTATTAGACATATTCTAAAGGCAAGATACCACTCTTATGATATCTTTTGATAGGTATCATTCACTATCATAAGCTTTTCATTTCCTCCATCTATTCAATTCTCTACGAGTCTTTATCATAACGTTTTGTACACCCAAGCAGACGTTCGGTGTACCAGGCGAGAATTTAAGATAGGAAAACTTTATTTACGATAAACGTATAAATATCGTTATCACTTCGAAACGTTTACATGTTAGTTCTAATCTCGTAATCATACGCTTAGAATCCTACACACATAAGGTTTCCAGATCCGGTCGGCAACAGACCATAGATCCGAACAAATAATAGCATCATTATAGCTATAACACAAAACATTTAGCACATAAAAGCATTTTAGGCATCCTTCCTAAAATAAACTAGTGCTCGTGTCAATTTAGGTGTACTACCTAAAATATAATAGACACACTCAACTCACAATCATCGCTTAGCATTCTAAGTTTAAGTCTAGAAATCCTACAATTTCTTAGTTCGCTTAAACTAATGCTCTGATACCAACTGTGACATCCCCAATTTCACGGCCAGAAAAGACCGATTTAATTTATGCTTTTAAAATAATTTCAGAGTAATTTGATTAAAAGTGTTGCGGAATTTGTTCCGGGATAAACATGATAACTATGTTATCAAATCATTTCCGAAGAAATGAATTTTATTCACTTAAACCATTGGGATGTCATTTTCAATACAAAAACATAAGCATAAACAAAACTTACATTCATTTACACTAGTGATCTACTTCTCTTTTAATCTCTCAGTGTAAAGCAACTTCGTATCGATACCTGTGATACAAATAAACTGAGTGGGTCAGGCTTGGGAGCCTGGTGAGCATATAGGGTTTTCAACCCACAATAAATAATAAACTTATTAAGTTCTCAGTCAATAATAAATTTATTAATTTCACCAACCAAAAATAACCCTAATTACCCATTCCCATTATCCTCACTTTACGTCCCTAAAACAACTATCACAAGGGACCTAGCCTAAGGATTATCACTAAGGGTGACAACATTGCTTTGGGGGTTCCTTAGCAAGTTATGTCAAATAAAACAAACATCGGGGTGACAACATTGCTTTCCCTCAGCAAGTTATGTCAAACAAGACATCCTAACATAAAACAACCAACAAGGTGACAACATTGCTTTCCTTCAGCAATTTATGTCAAATAGGCACGAAGTCACATCGTCGCCATGTGCTAGTCCACAGCTCTTATTCGTCGACGGTATTTCCCACGGGAGTTCCCCCCCCCCCCCCCCCCGCAATACATATCAATGGGTTTTCCTTATACTAAGTCCATAGCTCTTATTTATCGACGGTATTTCCCACGGGAGTTTTCCCCGCAATACATGTCAATGGGTTTTCCATACAGCTGATGAACATACTTAAGGGGTTTCCCCAGCCTTACATGCCCTAAAGGCACTCATGAGGGGAATAGAGTACAGCGAATGAACACTTAAGTCCATTAACACCTACAGGTTACGAGCCTGCTAGTGTTCCACAGACCATCAAAACAGTCCATGGTTGTCATCCATACTCTGCTGAATGACGGGGGTTTTAGAGTACAGCGAATGAACACTCAAGTCCATTAACACCTACAGGTTGCGAGCCCGCTAGTGTTCCGCAGACCGTCTAGAACAGTCCATGGTTGTCATCCCTACTCTGCTGAATGACGGGGATCAACGTTGGGTAAGGGCTTTTCTCATATTGCACCACTCACGCCAACATTTGGGTAAAAGCTTTTCCCATATTTCACCACTCACTCTCAACTCATGATCTATATCACTGATCATCTCATCTATCCAACTCACCTTTCATCACGCACCCACTATTTAACTCATGATCTATATCACTAACTCATGAAGCTCGTCCGATCACTTCATAAAAGAACAAAGACTCCAAAGCTCTTCCAAATAAAAGTATAGGGAAAATACTGATAAAGTACTCCCGTACGCTCCCGTACCCCGACACGAGTGTCAAAAAGAAGAACTAATGGATGAACACATAGTTCAAAAACACCTAATGAACATATAGTTCAAGAACACTTTATGAACATATAGTTCAAACATACATACCGATTACAAGTCTACTAACGTTCCACTGGACTATCTAAAATAGTCTGTGGCCGTTGTCTATACTCTGCTAGATGACTAGATCATCTTAAACATCGATACCTCTCATCACTTTTATTTCATCACACATCATCTAATTCATCTACCCATGTTTTACCCAACATATTTGTAGATAAAAATATATATACAGTTTAAAACTTGTATAAAACATCAATTCAACAGTCACCTCAAATAAACAATTAATATATTTACACATAGCACGTATTTTAAGGTAAATACTTCATATCTATGTGTAAGGTGAAAGTGACTATACACTCACTTGATTTAATGAAAATCGGGCAGCAATTCGTTTCCTAAAACGATCGTTTCTAATAAAACCGGGAGTTTTATTGAGAAACCGGGCTCTGCGAGGGTCGGGCTTCGAAACCGAAAAGATACATTTTCCGGGCCTTCGGGCACTCCGGGACGTGCTCCGTGCGTTGGAAATGATCTCGGGGCATCGGGGGAGGTCAAAATGCTAAAAATATGAGTTTAGGGGTGAAAAAGGGCAAAATCCCAAAATTACCCGGGAAGTCTCGCAACCCTCTATTTATAGGGGGAAGCTTCTGATCGGACGGCTGAGAAGCCTCCAGGTGGCAAAGATCCGAAGCTCGCAGGACATAGGCTCGCACGTGGCTGCGCATGCGAGGCCCTCGATGGCATGATCTGATTGGACCGAAGTCCGGGTCTGATGAGGGAAGCTCGTGGCTTCTGCGAGGGTTCGGACACAAGGAAAAGAGGGCACGCGTCGGATGACTCAGCAACATTCCGGACAGATGGCACATGCGAGGCGAAGACACGTGGCCGAAGTCCACGTGTGCGAAAATTCCCGGTTTTGGCATTATTCCTCGATTTTCGCGCCATAACTTCTAAAATCCATAACTTTCGCATACGAGCTCTGTTTTTTACGTTCTTTATATGCACGCGTAGGTAAAATTATGCTCTACAACTTTCGTTTAGACTTCATTGGCTAATTTTGAATTTAATTTTTATATTATTATTTTTAATAGACCGGGACAGGAAATCCGTTAAATATTCATAACTTCTTCGTCCGACGTCCGTTTTCGTCAGACTTTTTACCGTTGTGCTATTAATCATGAGACCTTCGATTCTCGTTTAGGTCGTGTCGGCTAAAACTTACTCGATATAAAATTCGAGTTTTTAGCTGTCTACTACTAAGCTGAAACTTCGAAAAATCATAACTTCCTCATACGAAGTCAGATTTGGGCGTTCTTTTTGTACTTACTCTCGATTTAACGAAATCTACGAGTTTCGTTTAGATCACTAAGGCCAAAAAGTAGTTTATCAAAAACTCACTTTTTACGACATTCGGCCCCGTGCCGGTTTTGTCGCGAAACTTCGACAAGTCATAACTTATTCGTTATAACTCAGATTTCGGCATTCTTTATATATCCGTAATCCTTGTCACGCCCACTACAAGTTTCTTAATAGATATCGGCTTTATCTAATATTTATTTTTGACGCTCATTTTTATTCTTAATTAATTAAACCCTAATAATTAAGCATAAAACACATAATATTCACATAATTCCCTTTCATTTCTTCCAAATGAGTTACAAAGGTTAACCTAGACCATTATGTCAATATTAATGCCTAGCCTAGAAACACGGGCGTTACAAAGCACTCTATTTATAGAGCCTCCAAAAGTTACATTCTAAATAAACAAATAATAACCTACTGACTATTATGGCCATGTAAGGTCCATTGGATAAAGAAATTATCACACTAAGTGAGAGAACATAACATAATCTTCATGTTGGAAGAGAGATTACAGTTCACTTCTTGAAACTGCGGTAGACACTTCATTGCGGTAGGGAGAGAGTTGATTGCGGTAGCAGAGAGATAGTTGCGGTAGACAGATAGTGATTGCGGATCGCCAAGTTTAAGAGGGTCACTTTTTGTTATAACAATATCATCTAAAAAGAACCCTGCAGATCCACTCACAAAGGGTCTAAGTAGGGCTAAACACATTCAGCATGCCAGGAGCATTGGTGTGAGAGATGATATTGGTTTTAATAGTTAGATAGTTATTTTGAAATTTGTAACAAAGTAAATGTAATTGACTTTTGGTGATTAAATAATAGAGAATAATTTATGAGTGTTTTACTACCTTTTGTCAATTGTTTATTTTTGTGTTTCATTTTGCATGTTTCACCTCCCGAATAATTCGATTATTCAAACTCCATAGTCGTTCATACTTTTGGAAGTAAGTGGTGAATTAAGATTGTCGTCAAATGGATTGTAGATTATCTAAGGAGTTAGACATAGCAATATTATTGTTGCAATGTTCATGAGTACTTAGAAATAGAGATTTATGTATTGGATTAAGCACGCTCAGAGAATTACTTCATGAAATTTATCACGAGTAATTCTATGACGATAACATCTTATAATCTTAAAACAGAGATATATGAGTTGTAGTTTACAAGTCGTTTGTGAATTGATAATAGGTAAATGCATCAGTAACTTGATGTTATAAAACATATTGTTGTGGATGATCTGATTAGTAAATAGTGCAAGCATATAAGTAAAAATTTATTTGTTCCTTTTGCCCTAATAGGAAAAACGATATCTTTGGGCCCCTCAGTGATTTGGTATTGAATTATAGTGTCGGACCCGACTGGGACTAAATTGATGTGTTAAATTAGAAGTTCTATGTCATTACAAATCAGAAATCGGGAAACAAAGTTGTGACACCAGTCAAATTTTGGTCAAAAACTAATTGATCAATAATTGTAATTGGTATGAACCAAGTGCTAGAGTTTGTAACAAGGTTTCCAAAAACATAAAGAACATTGAAATCCGAGTTATAACGAAGAAGTTATGACCAATCGAAAATCCGCGGTAAAACCGGCAAAACACTGTTCAGTGTAAAAAGCGAATTTTCGATAAAAGGATTTTTAGCCTTAACAATCTAAATAAAACTTGTAGAATATGTTAAACCGAGAACGTTCATAAAAAGAACGTGAAAATCCGACTTCGTATGAGGAAGTTATGATTTTTCGAAGTTTCGGTTTAGCAGTAACCAGCTAAAAATTCGAAATATAAATCGATCGATATTTAGCCGACGCAACTTAAACGAGAATCGAAGGTCTCGTCAAAAGTAGCACAACGGTAAAAAGACAGACGAAAACGGACGTCGGATGAAGAAGTTATGAATTTTTAACGGATTCCCGTCCCGGTCTGTTTTAAAGAATAATATTAAAAATAAAGTCAAAACCAGCCGACGAAGTCTAAACGAAAGTCATAGAGTATGATTTTACCTACGCGTTCATATAAAGAACGTCAAAAACAGAGCTCGTATGCGAAAGTTATGATTTTCGCAAGTTTTTGGCACAAAAATCAAGAAAATCTTGAAAACCGAGAAATTTCGCATGTCACCCTTCGGACACGTCATCATCACGTGCGGACCTCCACGTGTCATCTTCTGGTTGGACCGCGGTACACATGTTACCTCCTGAGTGGACCACAACCGAGATCCAATGAGCTTCGGACAGCCTCGCATCGGACACCCCGGAGACACCCCCTTCGCATACGTGTCAGTCTTCTATTGGACCGAAGTCTGGTCCAATCCGAGCCTCCCATCTGCGAGCTTGCGGTCCGAAGTAAGCCAGAAACCTAGCCACCTGTCCGACGCGTGTCACCTTCGCACAGCTTCGGGTCCGAACCTGCAGACTATATATAGCATGCGAGGGCTTCCGAAGAAACCCCATTTTTCACCCCAAAATTTCCCCTTTTTCACATTTTAGCCCCGGAAACTTTCTCACGACCCCCGAAGGCCCCGGTATCGCGTCTAAAGCCCGAAGCAAGCCCCGGAGCCCCGGAATTCTCGAGAATTCATCCTCTCTCCTGTCGAAACTCTGCCCAGTTTGAGCCGGTTTCTCGTTAAATAAACTCTTTACGGGAAACGAAACGCTGCCCAAATCACCGCTTATCAAAGTGAGTTCATACCCCTATAATTTACCTTTTCAATGGTTTTTAAATACTTTTTTGGGGGAGAATACAAGTTTAACACAATATTAAATTGTGTTAATAACTGTATGTGATAATAATCACACAAAATGATTCCGTATGCTTTTAAGAATTATCAAATACTTCCAAAATAACGTGAAGCCATGTTAAATCTTTAAAGTCATGTAAAAACTCCGTTAAATTCTTTGAAAAATGTTTTATAAGCTATTTCAAAGTATAAATGCCAAAATCATGTTTATATATGTATAAATATATAAATAAGATTTGAAGGGCTTAGGACTAATGAATTATCCTATATCCTTTTCCTTGTTTGGATGTGGAATTAGGGTTGTATTGTTTGTCCGAAGGTCGTTTCCTTCTTAATTATATATATATTATACATATATGAGTACCAAAGGTTACTCCTTTTGGTATCTTCACCTTTGTATCAGGCTGAGCAAAGGTGTTCATCCATGAGAAACCATGCTAATCAGATAGAACATATAAATTATAATAGGTATAATTTATCATTCAAAACTAAAGATACAAGTATGAATTACAACTGTATACTTTCCAAGGAAATTACCAAAATTCATTCAACTATACCAAGATATGTATAATACCTTTAATATACGAATAACATATTAAAGAAGTAAAGATACATCATACCTAGTTTGCATTAACAAAGGTACGATACAGAGTACCAGGGTTAGCAAACACGTGGTAATGCCGGGTTTGCATTAACAAAGGTACGATATACAGAGTACCAGAGTTAGCAATCATGAGTAATAATACATCATACCGGGTTTGCATTAACAAAGGTACGATATACAGAGTACCAGAGTTAGCAATCACGGGTAATAATACATTCTGCCGGGTTGGCATTAGATAAGGTACTATACAGAGTACCCGAGTTAGCAAACTCGAGGTAATAATACATCTTACCGGGTTTGCATTAACCAAGGGTACGATACAAAGTACCAGAGTTAGCATTCATCGGGTAATAACAATAATACATCGGAAATCTCGTTGAAACAATAAATTTGCGAGACCCTTCACGGTGTGCTTATCTAAGTACGACCTTTTTAAGTCCTGAACTATTAGCCAGAATCTCTTGTAGGGAGAGCGTGAATTTGTGTATAGATCTATATGGGACTGACAATCCCGCACCTTTACTGTTCGCTACAGTTTGGCCGGCAGGCCTAGGGTGTCAAATATCATACTGTTCCGACACCTGAAGAACGTCGCTGCAGGCATTTCCGTCATATTAGTATGGTTAATAGGACTCACATGGATAAAACAACGAGTGAATTACAAAGTGATATACTTCTCTTATAACAGTAAGAAAAGTTAATTACATCCCGACCAGATATACCTTCAGTAGCTTTTACTTACAGTAAGAGCTATATATCATGAAATCAAGTATTGTACTTCTGGTTTTGAACATTTAAAACCACAAGGCAGTATTATGGATAACTAAGAACACTTTTACCAATGAAACGGTTTATAGGATTAAACCACTTTTACAAATGAAACGGTTTATGGGATTAAACCACTTATACAAAGGAAACGGTTTATGGAATTAAACCACTTATCAAATGAAACTTAGTCACTCAATCTTTGTAAACTAGTATAACATAAAAGACCTTTAGTGGTTAATTCTATAATTCCTTAGTTATTACATCAGAGTCGTACATAAGTAATGTCCGATTGACAGTGAAATGTGTGACTTCCGCCTTACTTCCTGTTCCTTGTTTTGTTGTGGGCTTAGGGCAGATACACCCATTTAACTATCAATTCAATATTATGTTATGTATAATCAGTATAAACTAAGTAATTACAGAGGGAAACTATTGAGGTTATCAGTTAATCACCTCAGGAGATATAGTATTTCCTGGAGAAACCAGTGAACTCATTCAAAGAACTTAGGTTATACTTAACAGAACTAAAATACTTATGAACTCACCAGCTTAAATGTTGATCTACTCTTTTCAAATAACTTGTATTCTCAGGAATCCAGTAGACAGGTACAGTCCAGAAGCTTTTGAGAAGACTACCTAGTACCGTACCGCGACTCTTGTCTTCTATTGTACCTACTTTAGTGGTTGAATATGTAATGTTTAAACACTTATGTAAAACTTATACTTATTAATGCAATGGTTGTTTGTACTTTGATTACTATATTGCATGTGTTGTGATACTTACCTAAAAGTCCTCCACCCCCGAACGTTTCTGCCGTTCTGGTTTGGGGGTGCGACAAAAGTCTTGGACAATGAGATTGATTCTATTCCATGTCTCATGTTTGAATGATATCTTGCAGAACGGAGGATTATATGATCACTTATCCTAGGACATGTAACTGACTGGGTCAGAGTTCGACAATGGTTTTTTGGAAGCTACAATTTGCTAATCGATTCAGAAGTTATATTGTCAATTATAGTTACAGACTTATCCAACTGGGAGACTGTTGGATCAGGTGTCTACACTCATAACTATAATTGGTATAAAGTTGAATTGATAGTAGCACAGTCCTTTTGGGTTGCTCTCAAACCTAGCAATTGGACATGATGATTTTTGGAGAGAGAGGTTGATTTATTATTTGATTAATAAATTGAAACAAATATTTTATTAATATATTATGAGAATAATATATTAATTAGAAATAGTAATATTTAATTAATAATTAATAAGAAATTAATTAGAATTAATTTCAGGATTAAAGGAATTAATTAAAAGTGCAGGGTCTAAAGTGCAATTGATCAATAGTTGAACAAAAGGCTCCAGAACCTCCACACATAGGGTGGATGATTTTAGGAGGGATATCGTAGGGTTTCTAGAATTATCCATGTGGATAATAGGAAAGTAGATAATTACCAAATTTGAATTAATATTATTGAATTCAAATTAGGGTTATCTGGGGTTTCCTTGTACCACTATATAAGGACCTTAGAGCCTCTAAATTTTGGTCACCAGATCATTCAAGAGATAGCCGAAATTTTCAAGCTTCCCCTCTCATCTCTCTATAATCTTCCTCTTGCTAGCTTGGGTGTGATTCAACTAGAGGCACGACAGTTGTGGTGCCTGCTTCCAATAGATCTTTCAAAGGGAATTTCTAGTTGTTTACTATAACAAATAAAAGGTATGTAACCCTAAACCTTTTCTTTAGCAATTTCAAAAATTACCTAGGGTTTCTAGGGTTCTTATTTTGATGTTCTTAGTTATAGGTTCAATAATGAAAACATAGATCTTGTTTTAGGTTGCATTCACACTAAAGAGTTTTAAGTTTGTTTTTTGTTATGCCTAAAAACCATCATTAATAACCCACCATGGCATGGCCACAGGTACCACGACGTGGCAACTGATTCTGAAGAAACCTTGGATTCGTGGGTTGGACCCCTATTTAAAGGAAGTGATGGCTAGGGTTTCCTCCACCCTCAGCCTCCATCACCTCCAGAAAGCATCTTTGTGAAACCCTAGCCTCCCTTATTAAGTATTGATCTCTTTGTGGTGTTTTGTTGCATTTTGAAGGAAGAAGAAGAAGATGTTAGCTAAAGGATCAAGCAACAACACCTCTCCATATTTGGAATCACTCTGTGGACCATTTCAAGTTCTCAAGTTTCTATCTTGATGATTCTTTGGTTGTAGATCTAGTTTCTTAGCATACTTTGGTCCATAAGAAATTTTTGGTTGGTTTAAAGTGATAAAGGTTGAACCTTTATGACTCTCCTGAGTCCCATAACAATATATATCGTAGATTTAGACATTAGTTGGGGTTATTGACATTGCATGAGTTTTTGCTCACTTTTAGCTTATTTTGACCTAAAATGGATTCTAGACATGCATTGGACATGCATGTCTATAAAGCACACACCTTTATGCTATATATGGTATTAGAAATTCCTTTGGATTGGTTTGGTTAAAGAATTTTCCGATTAAGGGATTAATGGTTGTGTCATTGTTGTATCTTGCCTTATTTGGACCTAGGGTTTGAGATCTTGATCTCTTTGGGTGTCTGAATGGATAAAGTTGGAAACCTTATCCGTTTAGACAATAAAATGGACCAGATCTGAGATTTGGAACTCTTGGAATCGAAGAAAACGACTTAACCCATTAAGTTGTTAGAAACCGAATGCCTACGGCGTGGCCTTAGGTCGCCATGGCGTGGCGACTGGGAAATGCCCGACTTTTTTGATTGAATGAGGGCCATGACATGGCGGTCGACTAAGGTCAATGTTGGCCGTTGACTTTGACAATTAACTTTCTGACTTGAGTTAACTTTTGGTCAAACTCATAGTTTTGGAAGAAGAGCTAAGGGCTTACCTGGTATAATTGTATAGGTGGTGTGTAGCATCGGTGCTTATGGTAGTAAGAGCAGTAACAACTGAGTATTGACTGAGATGTGAGTCTCTTCACTGTACTTGTGGGTCGAAGGCACTAATGCCGACCCACGAGATAATGTTTATAGAATGCTAGTTATCTTTGTGACTCTTGCATGTTATGTATGTCGGGCGGGGCCCATTATGTATGTCAGGAGGGGCCCATTATGTATTTCGGGCGGGGCCTGATGAATACCAGGCGAGGCCTGATGAATGTCGGACAGGGCACAATGTATGTATGATATGCGGTATTTTGGGGAACTCGCTAAACTTTGTTCTTGCAGTTTATGTTTATGTTTCACGTACTTCCGGTTACAAAGGGAAGAACTCGACGTGATTACAATGCATCCACCAGTGTTCTGCATTTTATGACTTTTTTTGTACTCTAATAACTATTTGATACTTTTCTACACTTTGATGGGCTTTTGGAATGAATGAATGAATGGTTGTTTTGGTTGACTTAAAAGAAAAAATTTTTACTTAGAAACTTTGAGACGTTACAAGTTGGTATCAAAGCCTTGGTTTGAGGGATTCAGACACACCCTCAGGTGTGTTTGGACTCAAACTGAGGAATTGGTAAATTTTCAAAATAAAATGACTACCAAAAGGGTTTTTATAAAAGAAAACGGGGTGTGATGCATGCAATCAGCCGAGCACAAGTAAGTATTTCAAAATATACCCATACATGTTTATTGTTTCAGCATGTGTATATGTGTATAGCATGCTAGATTAGGGCTAAGGATATGCTCATAATTGCATGGTAGAATGCTAGGAGAGATGCCTTTGTATGTAGATTGTATGATCCTTTAGAACTGCATGCTAGTATGGATTTCAGATGATTGGATATAGTCACCTGATTAGGTGGTGTACTGGTTTAGAACTCGATGCTCGAATGTTGCTTGATTTGTGCTTTTAGGAACCTCCATTAGTATCAATTAACTATCAAGCAAATATGCTAGGTTACTGTAACAACGTAAATTCCCAAAGCAATTTTTCATTTTTAAAACATACTTTTATTCATAAGGTAATATCAAAACATAATGTATCCAATGTTATCATAAACAAACATATCCCAGAATCTCAAGACATAAACTCCATGAGTGTGTACGGATCATGTCGGCGCCTTCCCGCGATCCTCGCTAGTACCTGAAACACATAACACAACAACTGTAAGCATAAATGCTTAGTGAGTTCCCCAAAATACCACATACGCACATACGCCACTCAAGGCTATAAGACCTTCCGGTCACTGTGTCTCAGAGGACTTCCGTCCCACAACCCTGGTAGACCTTCCGGCCCTACTCGTAATGACCTTCCGGTCCATATCATCTTGACCTTCCGGTCCTCATCATGATGACCTTCCGGTCCTTATCATTCATAACATACATAACACATACATATCATATAACAACATACAACACATACATCTCATCGCATATAAGACCTTCCGGTCACACATAGGTACCACTCTAGGTACAGTATAGTGAGAAGACTCACCTCGTACGAAGTCGGATAAACTCTCGTGCTTGACGTGCCGACCTAGCCTCCTCCTCAAAGTTGCAGATCCAAGCTGGAAATCCACAGAATAACAATCCCCTTGACCTCCCCTTGCTGGAAATACCTTCTGGGAATCCGGATGTTAAAATTCTCCCCCACTAGAATCAGACATCGCCCTCGAAGTCTCGCTCGGCAAACAACTCTGGATGCTGTTCCCGCATCTCTAACTCCGGCTCCCAAGTCAGCTCGGACCCTCTCCGATGTTGCCACTGGACCTGAACCAGGGGCACCTCCTTGTTCCTCAGAACCTTGATCTTCCGATCCAGGATCGCGATCGGTCTCTCAACATAATTCAGGCTCGCATCCACCTGAATATCCTCCAGCGGCACCACCGCCGACTCGTCGGCTATACACTTCCTCAACTGAGACACGTGGAAGGTATCATGAATCTGGCTCAACTCCGCAGGTAGCTCCAAACGATACGCTACCCTGCCCACCCTCGCGGTCAACCTGAACGGACCAATGTACCAGGGCCCCAGCTTGCCCCTCTTCCTAAATCGGATCACTCCTTTCCAAGGAGACACCTTCAGGAGTACGAAGTCTCCCACCTGAAACTCAAGCTCGGATCGTCGCCTATCCGCATAACTCTTCTGGCGACTCTGAGCTGTCAACAACCTCTGCCTGACCTGATGTATCTGCTCAGTCGTCTGAAGCACTATCTCAGTGCTACCCATCACGCGCTGCCCTACCTCTCCCCAGCAAATGGGAGTCCGACATCTCCTCCCGTACAACAACTCGAAGGGAGGCATACCAATACTCGAATGGTGGTTGTTGTTATAGGAAAACTCAGCCAACGGCAAGTACGTGTCCCAACTTCCTCCGACGTCCAACACACATGCTCGAAGCATGTCCTCGAGCGTCTGAATCGTCCGCTCACTCTGTCCGTCCGTCTGTGGGTGGTAGGCGGTACTGAAATGCAACCTCGTACCCAACTCCTCATGGAACTTCTTCCAGAACCTGGAAGTGAAACGTACATCTCGATCTGACACAATCGAGATCGGTACTCCATGACGCGATACCACCTCTCTCACATACAACTCGGTTGGCCTCTCTGCGGAAGAGCTCTCACTGATAGCAAGGAAGTGAGCGCTCTTCGTCAGCCGGTCAACAATCACCCAAATTGCATCGACACCCCTCGCGGTCCTTGGCAATTTGGTGATAAAATCCATGGAAATCTGTTCCCACTTCCACTGGGGAACCTCAAGTGGCTGCAACTTGCCATGTGGACGCTGCTGCTCGGCCTTAACCCGGCGACAGGTCAAGCACCTCTCAACGAACCACGCAACATCCCTCTTCATACAGCGCCACCAATAGTCTTTCTTCAAATCCAAATACATCTTAGTGGCTCCGAGATGGATCGAGAACCTCGATCTATGTGCCTCCTCCATCAGAATGGTACGTGCCCCGCCTGTATACGGCACCCAAATCTGACCTTGAAAGGTCATCAGCCCTTGGCTATCGGTAACGAACTCAGACACCTGGCCGATCACCCGCTCCCTCTTGCGGTTCTCTGGTATTACGGCCTCTGCCTGGGCCTCCCGAATGGTGTCCAACACCGGAGTCATCACCGTCAATCGCATACAAGTGTCTCGAATCGGGGCACTCTCTGCCCTACGGCTCAGAGCATCAGCTACGACATTAGCTTTGCCCGGGTGGTACAGGATCTAACAATCGTAATCCTTTACCACATCCAACCATCTCCTCTGGCGCATATTCAGGTTGAGCTGATCCATCAAATACTTCAAACTCTTGTGGTCTGTGTATATGGTACACCGAACCCCATATAGATAGTGACGCCAGATCTTGAGGGCGAACACCACTGCCCCCAACTCCAGATAGTGGGTGGGATACCTCGTCTTATGAGGCTTCAGCTGCCTCGATGCATACGCTATCACATGCCCTCTCTGCATAAGCACCGCCCCCAACCCCGATATCGATGCGTCGCAGTACACCACAAAATCCTCCATTCCCTCTGGAAGGGATAACACCGGGGCTTCGCACAACCTCTGGCAAAGAGTCTCAAACGAGTTCTGCTGCTCCGGACCCCACGAAAAAGCAACGCCCTTCCGGGTCAACTTGGTGAGAGGCACGGCAATCTTGGAGAAATCCCTGATAAATCTCCGAAAGTAGCCGGCCAACCCCAGAAAACTCCTGATCTCGGTGGGTGATCTCGGCACCTCCCAACTCATCACAGCCTCAATCTTGGCCGGATCGACCAATATCCCATTCTGGTTAACGAGATGCCCCAAGAACTGGACCTCCCGTAACCAGAACTCGCACTTGGAGAATTTGGCATAGAGCCTCTCCGATCTCAAAACTCCGAGAATCTCTCTCAGATGCTCCTCATGCTGCTCTCTAGATCTCGAATACACCAGAATATCGTCGATGAATACAATTACCGACCTGTCCAACATCGGTCTGCATACCCTGTTCATGAGATCCATGAACGCTGCTGGTGCATTGGTGAGCCCAAAAGGCATCACCACAAACTCGTAGTGCCCATAACGAGTCCTAAACGCCGTCTTCTAGATATCCTCATCTTGCACCCTCATCTGGTGATAGACAGACCTCAAGTCTATCTTGGAGAACCAAGATGCTCCCTGCAACTGATCGAATAGATCATCAATCCTCGGTAGTGGATAACGGTTATTGACCGTCAACTTGTTCAACTCCCGGTAATCAATGCACATCCGGTGTGAACCATCCTTTTTCTTGACAAAAAGGATCGGCGCTCCCCAAGGTGAGCTACTCGGTCTGATAAATCCTTTCCCCAACAGCTCCTGAAGCTGTGAGGATAACTCCTGCATCTCTGGTGGCGCAAGGCGATAGGGCGCCTTGGCGATAGGCGCCGCTCCCGGAACCAAATCGATGCAAAACTCCACTTGCCTCTCGGGAGGCACACCCGGCAACTCCTCGGGGAAAACATTCGGGAACTCACGCACTATCGGCACATCACTAACTGAACCCGGACCCTCTACGGCCACCCGTAAATCCATCACATAAGCCACAAACCCGCTACAGCCCTGCTGTAGGCTTCGCCTCGCTCTAGCAGCCGAACAAAATGCTGACCCAGAACGGGTACCCTCGCCGTACACCATAAGTACTCCCCCACTAAGGTCTCGTATCGTCACCAACTGTCGCTCGCAGTCTATAACAGCCCCAAATCGGCTCAACCAATCCATGCCCACTATGACACACATGTCCCCCATCGCAATCGGGACTAGATCTATCGGGAACTCAACACTGAAGATCTCGAGTACACATCCTCGAATCACATCTGCAGCATTCACCGCTCGCTCGTCAGCTATGGAAACTCGTAGAGGTCGACTCAACGCCTTCCGCTGGATACTGATGTGCTGACTAAACGCTAACGACACAAATTACCGACTCGCACCCGAGTCAAATAACACCAAAACAGGTACAGAACTCACAAGAAAAGTACCTACGCATATCATAATATAAGCACAATATCTCAAACTCAGCATAAATAAATGAAAGAATACATACCAGCCACGACATCGGGCGCTGCGCGGACCTCCTCCGCCGTCAACTGGAAGGCTCTCACGCGGGCCTTCGGTGCCTCGGCCTTTACTGGCCGACCCTCAATAGCTCGTGCAGTAGCAGGGGCAAATCCATGCGCTGATCCCTGTAACAGCTGCGGGCACTCGGCCTTCCGATGGCCCGTCTGGTTGCAATGAAATCAAACCATAAATCCCTTGGGGCAGTCCTTGGCTATATGCCCCTCCTTGACACACTTGTAGCAAGCACCTGATCGACAAACCCCATCATGTCCCTTGCCGCACTTCCCACAAGTGCGGCCCTTCTGGCCTCCAGATCTCAAATCGGCGGGCTTTACTCGCTTGGCTGCCGGCTGAGACTGTGCCGGCCGCTGATCCCTCCCTTGAGACTCGGCCTCCTCCCGGGCCTGAGTCTCCAGCTCAATCTCCCTCTTCCAGGCATTTGCCTGGAGCTCAACGAATGTCCGGTATGATGAGTTCGCCACGAACTCCCTGATATCCCTCCTCAAAATGCTCAAGTACCGACTCATGCGTGCCTGCTCAAATGACACGTGCTCAGGGCAAAACAACGCCCTCTCATGGAACATCAGTGTGATCACGGTCACTGACTCCGTCCCCTGCTTGAGGTACAAAAACTCCTGTGCCAACCGTTCTCTCTCCACCGGGGGAACGTACTCGTCTCTGAACATGATGGTGAACCTCTCCCAGGTCACCTCCGAAATCTCTGCAAGAGTGAAGTTTGCCGTCACAAACTTCCACCAGTCCTTCGCTCCCAAGCGAAGCTGGTTCAGTGCAAACCGAACCCTCAAATGCTCCGGACACGAACAGGTGTAGAAGCATCCCTCGATATCAGAAATCCATCTCATCGCAGCAATCGGATCCTGCGTCCCATCAAACTCCGGTGGCTTCGTGTTGCTGAACTCCCGGAACACCATCGACTCACCCCCCTGAGGTCTAGCAGCAGCAACAGCTGCAGTAGCTGCAGCAGCCGCAGCCTCAGTAACCGCTGCGTACCGCTCATCAAAGGTCTCAATCAATGTGGTCTTGATAGACCCAAACATCTCCGGAATCTCGGCTCGGATCGCCGCAGCCACCTCATCGTAGATCATCTGACGAAGCTCCTCATCACTCACGCTGCTCGTCTCAGGTCTGTGGCGTGTCCCAACCATGATGTCTCTGAAATACAACATAAAAATATCAGAGACTCGCTCGAGCATACTCGCACTCGATCACTCAACCCTACTTGTTCCCTAGTACCCTAAGGATTCTTACTTGGACTGCGCATTGATCCGGTGTCTTCAGTAGTACGGGACCTATACTACCGTCCACACCGCATCAGTATTCACCCCAAGTCCTCCTCCTAGGACCCCAGATCACAAGTACTCTACATCTCGCTGGTATAGGCTACCCTTCGGTAGACCTCTCATAAGCTCCTCACTGCTACCTACTTACTCTCAAGCATCACAAAGCAGCATAAATCTTCCTAGGCTAAGGCATCACAAATCAGGCCACTCTAGTCCTAATGAATACCTAGCCTACTCTAGCAATGATAACATATCATAACATATCTCATAACACATAATGTAAGGGTATTTTGGGAAATCACTGTTCGGGCGCTGGATGATCGTACACACTGCTTCCTTCTGCTTTTCTCAAATCCTTTTACTTTTTAGAAAAATTGTTTAGTTTACGAAAAACTTTCTCAAATCCTCAGTTTGAGTTCAAATACACCCGAGGGTGCATCCGAATCCCTCAAACCAAGGCTCTGATACCAACTTGTAACAACGTAAATTCCCAAAACAATTTTTCATTTTTAAACATACTTTTATTCATAAGGTAATATCAAAACATAATGTATCCAATGTTATCATAAACAAACATATCCCAGAATCTCAAGACATAAACTCCATGAGTGTGTACGGATCATGCCGGCGCCTTCCCGCGATCCTCGCTAGTACCTGAAACACATAACACAACAACTGTAAGCATAAATGCTTAGTGAGTTCCCCAAAATACCACATACGCACATACGCCACTCAAGGCTATAAGACCTTCCGGTCACTGTGTCTTAGAGGACTTCCATCCCACAACCCTGGTAGACCTTCCGGCCCTACCCGTAATGACCTTCCGGTCCATATCATCCTGACCTTCCGGTCCTCATCATGATGACCTTCCGGTCCTTATCATTCATAACATACATAACATATATATATATCATATAACAGCATACAACACATACATCTCATCGCATATAAGACCTTCCGGTCACACATAGGTACCACTCTAGGTACAGTATAGTGAGAAGACTCACCTCGTACGAAGTCGGATAAACTCTCGTGCTTGACGTCCCGACCTAGCCTCCTCCTCAAAGTTGCAGATCCAAGCTGGAAATCCACAGAATAGCAATCCCCTTGACCTCCTCTTGCTGGAAACACCTTCTGGGAATCCGGATGTTACAGTTACACGTTACAGAAATTAGATAGTTTTAGAAGGTTAGGTTTAACTCTATTGTGTAACTCTTGTTTGAGTCCAACCGTTGTAGCGTGGGACTTTGTAGTCGAATAGTTATCTAGTTCCTATTCCATGTAATTGTATTTGTAAGGTAGTTAGTGAGTATTAATGGGAGTTTCTTCTGCAGCTGATGGCAGAGAGAGATATATGAAGGAAATCCTAGAAGAACCTAGGAAGTATGTTAGCATGTCGAACGCGTGGTTTAGTAGAAATGACAAGTATTTGATAGCAACGGAGTAACTTAGAGGATTCGAGGCGGTCCTTGAGGAAAGTGCGGATAGGCGTGGAAGGTAGTATTGGGCCCGTACTACGAAAAGAACATGATCCATACTCAAGATAAGGGAAGTCACATGGATACTAAGGAACTTGCAGAGTGTGGAAATTCTTCGAGCGTTTTCTAATGATTTGCGTTTTTTATTTTCAGTATGGTGGTCACTCGAGGCGGTTCAGGTTCTGGTGATTGATTCGGTTCAAAATCTTGTAACATTCGGTTTCGGATTTGCTTCGTTGCTTGGGGCTTCGAGAAAGGAAGTAATTGGCCCATTTCGGATGTGGGTGTCATGGTATGAGTGATCCCAGTATTCGATTGTGTCTTCGGAAGCCAAGGGTATAATTTTATTTGGATATCTCGGTCTTTTATAGATTTTGGGTATTGTTCGGGAGGTTTTAAGACTTGGGTGTGTATTAGGAGCTTAGGGCTTCTCGTCACCTTTTTGTGGATATAAGGTTCGTTGGAAACGGACCTAGAATGAGGGAGTTATGGTATTTTGAAGATATTGGCAATTTTGGTCCCTAATGGAAATGATTAGCAAATCAGTCCCAAGCATGCAAGGGATGCATGCAAGTGTTTGGTTGGGTACGCCCAACGTAAGCTAAGGGTACGCACAACGTACGTGTGGAAGATGGACGCGGATGATCAAGATGTATGTCATGCGCACAAAACCTACGCCCATCATAGCGTGCTGAGTTCCAAAACCCTAATTTTTAGGGTTGGCTCACTATTTAAGCACCTTAAGTTCTAGGCGTGAGCCTCCCTTTCATCCTCCATTGCCTTAAACCATAATTTCGAGTTGTAGCTTCATCCAAGAGTGTTGTGAGCCTTGTATGTGCATTTTTGGTGGATTCTAGTGCATTTCAAGAAGTGGTAGCTTAGTGCAAGGTGGTGGTTCTAGGAAAGGCTGATGGATCTGGACTCTTTGCCATATTTTCAGTTCATTAAAGGTAAAAAGTTCTTAGCTTGATCATTAGAATTTGATATCTATGATTATATGGATTTTTGGTCCCATTTTGACCTCATGGGTGAGATCTAGTGGTTGGACACCACTCCAGGAGCTTTGATGTAACACCGAAGATTTCCAAACAAATTTTTCGTTTTAAATTCATATAAATCTCATAACGCATTTCACAAAATCTCATTTATTTAATTTACAAAACGCATCTCCATAATTGTTTGTTTAATAATCCAGGATCCTCAAAACATAACTCTTTCTCTGGTGTGTACAATCGAGCCGGTGCCTTCCCGCGATCCTGAGAAAACCTGAAACACATAACACGGTAAGCATGAAGCTTAGCGAGTTCCCCAAAATACCACGCACAATAACTAGCCACTCGAGGCTATAGCTCTGCAAGACCCTCCGGTCAATGTGTCTCAGTGGGACCCTCCAGTCCCACGGCTCGTTGGACCCTCCAGCCCGGTCTGCTTGGGACCCTCCAGTCCCATGGCTCGTTGGACCCTCCGGTCCGGTCTGGTTGAGAACCCTCTAGTCTCATAATACGTTGGACCCTCCGGTCCGATCTATGTATCACATAATATAACATACAGCACATATATCACATAGAAAATGCATAACTCAAGCAAGCACATAAGACCCTCTGGTCACACATAGTTACCACTCTAGGTAAAGTATAGTGAGAAGACTCACCTCGGGTGACGAACAGCTCCTATAGACGCTGCTGCTACGCACTGGCCACTGACTCTGTGCCAAACCCATAATTATCCCAATTAGGAACTAAGTCCAAAACTCTCACTCATTAGGTCTAAAGGTAGTCCACTAACCAGCCCATCAAAGACCTAAAACCCATTGGGCCCACCAAGGCCCAATAATAGATGGGCTCTCCCAAGGCCCAATTCTCAATCTAAATGGTAAGCCCAACTCAAGGGCCCAAAGCACAATATAATATTTCTCTGCTCAAAGTCTCTAATACACAAGCCCAAACATCCAGGCCCAATCCCTAAGGCCCATTAAAAGATCTAACCCAAAAGCCCACAGAAGGTTATGTGGGGCGTACCTCCCTTGGTACGCCAGTGTACACTAGCATGCAGGAATCTGATCGGGGACCTCAACCCAGTATGCGGGGCGTACTTGAATTACGCAGGGCGTACGCCCAGTTATGCTTAATCCATTCTCTTGGTCTTAACCCGTTAAGACCTTAGCTCATTTCTCAGATCTGGGCTCCCTAATGGCTCTTACTCCATAAAGTCAGGGACTTTAAGCCTTTGCATGGCTGATAAAATCACAAACACCCAAAACTCTCATTCTCTTGATTAAAAATACTCATATCTCATGCATGAGGTGGTTCCCACGTCCAAGACCTCATTTTTATGGATCCTCTTCACTAGAAACCCTTATAAGGGCAGATATTAGGCTCTGGATTGAAACAACTCATAAAGCTTCAAGCTTTGGGACCAAAAACCCTAAAATGGACCATATTATGCACAAATCAAAAAGGATGAGAAAGCTCTAAGCTTTATACCTTAAAATGATGCTCCATCCACAGGAAAGCTCAGATCTAAAGCCTTGACTCCAACTCTATTCTCTTCCATGCTCCATCTTCACTCCAAAGGTCCCACAAAACACTTATAAACTCACAATGGTCACACACAAGCTCAAGAACGAGGATTAGGGTTTAGGGGGGTTTATTGAATGAGGATGGTGGCCAGGAATGAGGCCATCTCATTCTTTATATAGGGACACCCCTCTTAATTAGGGTTTCCTTCTGTGCCTAGTACGCCCAACGTACTAGGTGGCTCAGCTTAAATGTCACGCGCATGAGTACGCTAAGCATACACACACGTACGCCCAGCGTACTCCGCTGCCAACAATTTCAACTAAGGGACTTATCTTGCCAAATCATCAACTGTCATTGCTTCCTCGACATAACCCCAATTCCCACGAACCTCATACCCTCGGATAGGTGACGAGATACCCTAAGCTCCTAGCAACTTGTCACAACCCCGAGACTCCCTCTTGCTCGGTTGCAGCCCAGGAACCCTAATCACGGACGATCAGAAACAGGATGTTACAATTCTCCCCCACTTGAAATAGATTTCGCCCTCGAAATCGCTCCTTATCAATACATGGATCGAACCGATAACCCAAAAAGCACCACCGAAAGGACCTCTTAACATACAACGATCTCTTCCAAAGACACCTGATCCCAACAGGAACTCCCGACCCCGAAGAAGGACAGACCCATCTGTCGCTGCGGTACTCGATCTGACTCTTTCCGAACTAGAAAACTTTAGTGGTTTGTCTCCCTTTCAGACCATCCTCACAAAATATCATGTTAATCTCTCATTGATTAACAGACTCTAAGAACACTATACTCACTTGGAAGTATCCTCGGACACCCATAGACATAAGCCCCAGCTTCCTCTCAGATTTCCCCATCAATAATGAGCACCAGGTCAGCTCCCGACCCAAAAGATAAACCTCCAAAGGTTACTCATAGCAAACCAAAATGTCTCACCAACTTCCTTCTCACGATAACTATCTCAGCTCATCGCGACACACAAGTCACGAAGTTCGCTTTACCCCAAGCGAATGCTACAACTCATCTGAAATCGTCTCGCTTCCGACCTTTGTCATCTACCACCCACTGGTTCCATGCGTCTTGCGAGTATTCACATACCCATGAATCTGACCCACTCCGGTCTAAGAAATCAGGTGAAGATCAATATCCCTCAAAATGAAACCCATCTACAAAACCGAAACCTCATCTCGCCTACTCAACACACGAACGAATCCAGACTCAAGCTCGAGAGTCTGATTCAACAGCAGACTTGGGACCACTCAATTCCAATCTGGTACTCAACTCATGACCCAAGATTCACGAATTTAAGCACGCCTTGTCCCCAATTCCTTCCAATTACGATAATCCCCACTCACCTGGGATATATCAATTCCCAACTGACACAGAGACCCCCGTCTCGCCCCTAGTTCGGCAACCATGCTCCCGAAGACTCAAACGATAAGGCTACCCAAGCCCAAGAACTCCTCTGCGCCAAACTCTCACTAGCGAATACTACAGCACCCCCCGCAGTATCACGATACTCTCTCGCTGACTCACTGATGCTACGGCTCCCCGTATTCTTACAATACTCTTTCTCTAATTCATGTATGCTATGGCTCCCCGTAGTCACACGATACACTCCTTCTCTGACTAGTGAATACCACGACTCCCCGCAGTATCACGATACCCTCTCTCTGACTCACGTATATTGCGACTCTCCTTAGTCACACGATACCCTTTCTCTTACTGACTCATGGATGCTACGGCTCCCCGTAGTCTTACAACACCCCTCTTACTCACTGACTCGCCATGGGCTCACTCCCTGGTTTTTCCCCGATAATCCCAAGTGATTACCCCCCCCCCCCACTCGGATCCGCATGCTCTCGTATCTCCTCATAATCTCATCATCAAGTCATCACCACACTGAGTTCACTAACTCATGCTCCGCAACCCAACATAGATAAGTGCACACACTCACTTAGTTTATGCACCACCACTTCCTGATGTAAGTTCTCGTAGGCAAGGCAGTTTCCTTCGCACGGTTATACCCTTAGACAGTCCGACTCTGACGACAATTAACCGAGGGGTTCCTACTGGAACAAAAGTCACTCGGTACTCCGCTCGCCATCCCACAACTCGAGTCTCAACATGACCAAAAATTGGGACATCATACATGGGTACCTCGGTACACCATCACTACATCTCACGATGTCTTGCCTCAACCTTTGATCTTCCACTCACGCAACACGAAATCTCGAAATACTCTAATATCACAAATTAAAACGTGGAGGCCTCGCCAATGACTGAAAACACGTTGACAAAAATCCGAAGCTCCATTCTCTACTGATCACCACCCATACGAAACTACTCATACTGACTCTAAAATTAGTTGACAACTCAATTGCTGCCCCTCCTGGAGTATAGATCACAATCCATACCGATGCCCACAAATCTCAGCAATTGCCCCCTGAACTCAGCGACCCAATCGCCTCGAACTCAACATTTGCAAACCCGAAAATCCCTGGCCACAATAAATTCTCTGACCAACGGCCACCTGCCGTGGATTCACTCATCCTTTCTTAAGAACATACACGTACATCATCCCACCTTGCACCTCGTTTCATCCACCAATAACCCAGATTTCATGTGTCCGCACTGCAGATCTCCATAACCAGCTCTCTAACAGAACCTGAAAAAATCTTTGATCCTCTTAATAAAATACTCAGTCCTCCCCCACTTAGGGTTCGACCCATCGCCAATTCGCATACCCACAGTCTACTCCACAGACTGTTCCACCGGGTACATCACACTTAACTCTTGGAATGTACCATGTAGTTGCATCAATGATCTTCCCTATGGAAGCCAAACAACTCCAAATATCCCGTAACGCAGGAAAAAATCTCGGAATCCTCTCGACGTGACTGCCTCTAGTCATCTCGAAGCCTCAGACTGACACACCGCCGGGTACCCCAACTGTTCCAAAATAATCCTGACTCTCGGTCCGGAAATAATGCACTACCACACACCTCGTCTCCGACTCCTCGACCAGCCTCCCAACACGGGAATCAACATCAAAGCACAGGACCTCACTCCCACAGCCGATACATAGCATAACAACGAGGGCCACCGCCCCAGTATACTCCTCTTGCTCACTTGATACCGCTGCTAAAAGCATGCCTGACCCGACTAAGGCATGTTTTGTCCTCCTCTCGGTCTCCACTAATCCCTCTCTCGTGGTATAAGGAATACCTCGCTGCAAACATATTGCCCAAATACTCTGGTGAAAAGGTTGCAACCCTATGCTACCCCACGGGGTTTACCTCCAACTCTGAAACCGGAAGCTCAACATCTCGTTTTGCTTCTCCCAGGAAACGGGAACAACGCAACTCTTGTCACAGAAAGTGACATCTCAACTATCGACCGATTGCTCAACTCAGTCCGCAATTCTCCATAAAGTCTCATCTCTACTCATCCCTGTGTCTTGCGACTCCAACTGGCATTTCACCAAAAAATCTCTCAGAAACTAACTCGATTCCTTCTCCAGGTATGCTCCAATAAAACTCTCTCGACATGGCCCTCTAGCCTCACACTCTATCCCAACTGATCTCAGCTTGATCAATCACAACGGAAAAACTGGCAAACTAGAAACACTAACCGCCACGAATCATGGCACTCGAACCAAGTTCTCTCTCTTCTCAATCTGCTACTTAAAACCTCTGGAATTCTCCCTGCTTCGAGTATGGGTCCTCTATTTTCAGTAGTACGGGTCCATACTACCTGCCACATCTACCCATACTTTCCACATGGATCGTCCCAGATTTCCTAAGTAGCTGCTCAACCTTCCCGATCACCAATCCCGTTATACCTGGTCGTTCTCCAGGGAATACTCTCCTCTATCAGCATACTCATCTGACTAAGGGCTCTCCCTAGGCTCTTCCTAGGTTCTCACACTTCTCTGTCATCAGCTGCTGAAGAAATCCTTATGATGCCAGCCATCTACCGCCTGAATATCGTCATATTCACTTAGTAGCTGACTCCCATCATCAAGAGTTCCACAAAGCATGAAGCAAGCAGCATTCAGGCATCAAATAATCTCTACCAACACGTAAAACCACTCTAGGTTACAACCCCACTTGCTCTACTCGTACTCAAAAGGTGTCACCAAACTCAAGCAACTCTACCCCTCGCGGGTATCTAACTACTCTATCAGTAGGCTCCTCTGATGCTCATCTAGGTATCTCTCCTAGATTACTCCTTTACTCAAAGCTCTCTCTCTCTAAAAGATTCCTGCTGGATACTCTTACTCCGCACCTACTCAAAACACATCACAGATAGAAAAATTCCTAGGCTAAGGCATCATAAATCAGGCAACTCTAGCCCTAAGATATGAAATACCTAGCCTATCTTCTAGCATGCATCACTAATATCTCAATAATAACTCATAACACAAATAAGTAAGGGTATTTTGGGAAATCACCGTTCGGACTCTGGCTGATTGTACACACTGCTCCTTCTCGTTTTTCTCTTAGAAACTCTTGCTTGTTTTAGAAAAATCATTTCTTTTGAAATTTTTTCTCAATTCCTCAGTTTAAGTCCAGATATACCCGAAGGTGCATCCGAATCCCTCAAACCAAGGCTCTGATACCAACTTGTAACACCGAAGATTTCCAAACAAATTTTTTGTTTTAAATTCATATAAATCTCATAATGCATTTCACAAAATCTCATTTATTTAATTTACAAAACGCATCTCCATAATTGTTTGTTTAATAATCCAGGATCCTCAAAACATAACTCTTTCTCTGGTGTGTACAATCGAGCCGGTGCCTTCCCGCGATCCTGAGAAAACCTGAAACACATAACACATAACACGGTAAGCACGAAGCTTAGTGAGTTCCCCAAAATACCACGCACAATAACTAGCCACTCGAGGCTATAGCTCTGCAAGACCCTCCGGTCAATGTGTCTCAGTGGGACCCTCCAGTCCCACGGCTCGTTGGACCCTCCAGCCCGGTCTGGTTGGGACCCTCCAGTCCCATGGATCGTTGGACCCTCCGGTCCGGTCTGGTTGAGAACCCTCCGGTCTCATAATACGTTGGACCCTCCGGTCCTGTCTATGTATCACGTAATATAACATATATCACATATATCACACAGAAAATGCATAACTCAAGCAAGCACATAAGACCCTCTGGTCACACATAG
Organism: Lactuca virosa; assembly: GCF_052849685.1. Lineage (NCBI taxonomy): Eukaryota > Viridiplantae > Streptophyta > Magnoliopsida > Asterales > Asteraceae > Lactuca > Lactuca virosa. The sequence goes on along the minus strand of NC_136430.1, from coordinate 119,707,044 downwards.
TTACCACTCTAGGTAATGTATAGTGAGAAGACTCACCTCGGGTGACGAACAGCTCCTATAGACGCTGCTGCTACGTACCGGCCACTGACTCTGTGCCAAACCCATAATTATCCCAATTAGGAACTAAGTCCAAAACACTCACTCATTAGGTCTAAAGGTAGTCCACTAACCAGTCCATCAAAGACCTAAAACCCATTGGGCCCACCAAGGCCCAATAATAGATGGGCTCTCCCAAGGCCCAATTCTCAATCTAAATGGTAAGCCCAACTCAAGGGCCCAAAGCACAATATAATATTTCTCTGCTCAAAGTCTCTAATACACAAGCCCAAACATCCAGGCCCAATCCCTAAGGCCCAATAAAAGATCTAACCCAAAAGCCCACAAAAGGTTACGCGGGGCGTACCTCCCTTTGTACACTCAGCGTACACTAGCATGCACGAATCTGATCGGGGACCTCAACCCAGTATGCGGGGCGTACTGGAATTACGCTGGGCGTACGCCCAGTCATGCTTAATCCATTCTCTTGGTCTTAACCCGTTAAGACCTTAGCTCATTTCTCAGATCTGGGCTCCCTAATGGCTCTTACTCCATAAAGTCAGGGACTTTAAGCCTTTGCATGGCTGATAAAATCACAAACACCCAAAACTCTCATTCTCTTGATTAAAAATACTCATATCTCATGCATAAGGTGGTTCCCACGTCCAAGACCTCATTTTTATGGATCCTCTTCACTAGAAACCCTTATAAGGACATATATTAGGCTCTGGAGTGCAACAACTCATAAAGCTTCAAGCTTTGGGACCAAAAACCCTAAAATGGATCATATTATGCACAAATCAAAAAGGATGAGAAAGCTCTAAGCTTTATACCTTAAAATGATGCTCCATCCACATGAAAGCTCAGATCTAAAGCCTTGACTCCAACTCTATTCTCTTCCATGCTCCATCTTCACTCCAAAGGTCCCACAAAACACTTATAAACTCACAATGGTCACACACAAGCTCAAGAACGAGGATTAGGGTTTAGGGAGGTTTATTGAATGAGGATGGTGGCCAGGAATGAGGCCATCTTATTCTTTATATAGGGACACTCCTCTTAATTAGGGTTTCCTTCTGTGCCTAGTACGCCCAGCGTACTAGGTGGCTCAGCTTAAATGTCACATGCATGAGTACGCTAAGTGTACACACACGTACGCCCAGCGTACTCCGCTGCCAACAATTTCAACTAAGGGACTTATCTTGCCAAATCATCAACTGTTATTGCTTCCTCGACATAACCCCAATTCCCACGAACCTCATACCCTCAGATAGGTGACGAGATGCCCTAAGCTCCTAGCAACTTGTCACAACCCCGAGACTCCCTCTTGCTTGGTTGCAGCCCAGGAACCCTAATCACGGACGATCAGAAACAGGATGTTACATTTGAGTTTCCACTCTTAGCAGATCTGAGGTTATAAGTTTATAAAAATGCTTGCTTGATGCTTAGATATGGTTCATACATGTTCTTGAAGGATTAAGATGGGTATTATTGGGTTAAGTTGGTTATTGGGTCGCTTCGAGTCATGAAAATTTATAAAGGTGCCGACTTTATGCATTAGGAGCTTTATTTTGAGGTTTCCTAAAGTTTGGATGCAAAGTGCTTAATTGGTTAAGTCCTGAATGGAGTTTGGAGGATCAGCGGGTATGCCTTACGTAAGTCTTTGTACGCCCCGCATACTGAACTGAGGCCCCCAATCTTTATCATCGAGTACGTTGAGCGTACCTAAGGGGGTACGCCTCGTGTATGCGCATCAGTGGACTTATGGGCTTGTTTCATGTTTGGGCCTCGGGCTTGGGTTTGAGTTTTGAGTGTTGTGCTTTTTAACCAGGGGAATCTTAAAGTCTTGGACTCTTGATTGGTCATGACTAGCTGGGCCTAGGTTTTGGTATTGGGCCTTTGTTGGCCCAATGGTTTGAGCCTTGGTGGGACCAATGGTTTTGGGCTTTAGTGGACCCAATGGGTTGGACCATTGGGCCAACGAAGAATTATTATTATTGGACCAGGAATTGTTGGGCTTTTGGGTAAGGCCCATATGGGGTTGGGCCTAATTTGGAAATTAGGCCATTAATGGGATTTTATGGATTTTATAGTTTTGGGCTTGGGCCTTGGTTGTGAGTCTTGATAGGACAGGGGTAAAATTGTCATTTTACCCCAAGTTTGGGTTATTGATCATGGGTTAGAATCCAGTTGCTTATTGGATGTTGTTTTGGTATTGCTAGCCTGGGAAGTCGTCGGGACAGCAGCTAGGGTTTCTTGTAGTGAGCTTCAACATTCGAGGTGAATCTCCTCACTATATCCACGGGTCGAAGGCACCAATGTTCGGCCCATTATGTGTTATGTGGTATGCTAGTTGTCCTTGTGATATGTGGTATGCTAGTTGTCCTTGTGATATGTGGTATGCTAGTTGTCTTTGTGATATGTGGTATGCTAGTTGTTTTTGTGATACTTGCATGGAAGACCCCCGGGGGGGGGGGGGGGTGCCTGAGGCAATTGGATATCAGACCATGGGGGAACCCATGGCATTCCAGGCTGAGACCATGTGGGGGTTCCCATGGCAGTTCGTTAAGACCATGTGCGGGTTCCCATGACACCAAAATAAGACCGTTGAGGGTTTCCATGGCATCCTTATATATTTGTATGCATGATTTATGTGGACTTATGTGGTTTCATGTGTGGTATGTTTTGGGTAACTCACTAAGCTTTGTGCTTATGGTTTTCAGTTTTGTTTCAGGTACTCCAGTTTCAAATGAAGAGTTCGGGACGATACCAACGCATACACCCATGTTTTCCACAATATATGATCTTTGAGAATGAACTCTGATAATTGCTTTTATTCAAAATTCCTTTAGAATGTTTGGATAAGTTTCATTAGTGTTTTGTCTATAACAAAAATGAAATTTTTACCCTGAATTTTTGGGTCGTTACAAGTTGGTATCAGATCCTTGGTTTGAGGGATTTGGGCATACTCTCGGGTGTGCATGAACTCAAACTGAGGGTTGATGAAGATTTTTATAAAATAAATGTTCAACTAAAAAGGAATTTCTAATCAAAGAAAGGGGTGTGATGCGTGCAATTGGCCGAGCTCAAGTAAGTGGTTCCAATAATATCAATACATGTTTATTATGATATGATATGATTATGCGTATTGCGTGCTAGTTAGGACTAAGGATATGCTCAGTTTTTGCATGATAGAATGCTAGGAGAGATGCCTTGTATGTTTATTATATGAGCTGGTAGACTTGCATGCTAGAGCTGATTAGCCAATAATAGTTTGGCTTGATATGTGTGATTCTTAATGGTCTTGGGAGTATTGGATGGTATGCTGTAATTGAAATATCTAATGGTATCAGTAACTTCTAAGTGTATGTTTTAAAAATTGTATACGGTTAGGATCTTATAGCCCTAGACTAATTGACTTGCCCATATTTCCTGTTCCTTGTCTAGTTCTGGTCCTAGGGTAGAGTCTATTATTTGACGGTCTATTTGATCGTATTTTGTGTATAATTCGCATGCATAAGGCAGCCGACAGTGAGGGTGGAAAGGGATAGCATGAAATGTGGTATGTGGGTTGAATGTTCTATGATAGTTTTATGTATTGGACAGTTACTGCACGAATGTTGCTTACTTTATGATTTGTGGAACTCTTGGATGATGGGAGTCAGCTACTAAGTGAATATTTCATGAGGTGGATGACTGGCATTATGAGGAGTTCTTCAGCAGCTGATGGCAGAGTGAGATTGGGAACCTAGGAGAGCCTATGATATGCTTCAGTGAGTCTAGCGGTGTGGTTTAGTGAATTTTGGTGCTTTTTGCTAAGAAAGTGACTTAGAAGATTCAGGATAATTGTTGACGAAAGTATGGATAGGTGTGGAAGGTAGTATTAGGCCCGTAATACTGAAAGCACAAGATCCATACTCGAATTGGTGAAAGTCTTAGAGAATCTAAGAAGCTTATGGGAGGAGGATTCTTGATTTTGTTCTGATTATTGGATTGTCTTATTTCGAGTTTGGAGATGAGCTCTCAGGGAGGTGGTTCCGGATCGGATTCTGGTTCGGGTTCTGGCTCAGGTGCAGGTGCTGAGCCGATTAGTGAACAGTTGCGGGAGTTCATTTCATCTGAGATTAGTTGTCACACCCCAAAACCAAGGATGGCGGAAATGTCCGGGGGTGTAGGACTTCATGTATAGTATCACAACAACGAGTATAATAGTGCTCAAACTGAATACAACCATCATAGATATAAATGAAAAAGTTACACCATAGTATGTGTTTACATGTTTCGAATCAATTACACTATGATGACAAAATGAAATGTTTGACGTTTTAACATCCCATCCTCAAAAGCTGTTGATTTCCTGTTTCATTGATTTCCTGAGAATACAAGTAGTTTTGAAAGAGTGTCAACAATTTAGTTGGTGAGTTGATAAGAGTTTTATTTGAGAAAGAAGTCGTTTTCCTTGTAAAAGCAATAGAGAATGATTCCAGAAAATTCAATATTTTCTTTATTAAGTGTGAAATGGAAGCTCTTATGTTATGCAATAATGTACCCTAGAAAGACCCGTAGATTCCTTCTATAATCACCCAGTGATTTGTCAGAACAGTCCGTGAATAGGACATAACTTTTCTGATGAAAGCTGTTGTTTGAGTTTAGTTGAGTTTTTGGTATTTTAACTTGTATTCTCCCCCTAAAACTTGAAGAAAACATGAAAATATGGGGGGTATGAACTCACCTTAAGTTATTCCCTGAGATGTAGGTGTAAGAAGAGAGGTTTCCAAGTCAAGAACACTTGGGAGGTGCTTGGAGATATGATGATCTAGGAACAAATATGTTGATTTTTGTGTAAGAAATCCATGATTTGGATGAAGGATTGTAGAATATTTAAGTGTGGGATGAAGATACTTACCAAAAGTGGAGGAAAAGCTCAAGATATTCCTCGAAATTTCGAATTTTGGAGAGAGAAAGTGAGAGAGAAATGTGTTATCTTTTGGTGTAAGAAATGGCTTCTTGGAGGTGAGATAAGGAATTCCCAGCCTTTGTTCAAGATAACTTGTTGGGGAAGGGTGTGAGGGGACAAGGAATAGACTAGGGATGATGGGGTTGGTGACTTAAAGCATGAATAGTGACCTAGAGGTGTCACAAGTTGGTGAGAAAAGTCAAAGAATGCTTTAAAGTATCAAGATCTTATCCTTAAGAATAGTAGATATTTTATCTTAGAAATCTCCAAGATATGGATATTTTATGGTATTAGAGGGTTAAAAATAATAATATATGGATTTGGGTGAAAATTGTCACACCCCCGAACCAGACGGCGGAAACGTCCGGGGGCTTGATGTGACTTTCAACATTGTAGTATCATTACAGAGTATATAATTGAAACATAACATCATCATCATCACACATGTAATATAACAACATTCATTGTTTACATCGAGTATTGTATTTGAATATTACATGCCAAAATAGTCAGAGTATGATGAAACAAAATATAACAAAATATCCATTAGTTTGTTTCGTTCATCCTGCTTCAACGGTTTCCTGAGAATACAAGTTAATTTAAAAATGTCAACATAAAAATGTTGGTGAGTTCATAAGCATGTTTGTGAAAATGATTTGTATAACTTTGAAACCACCAGAAAATCCTATATTTTCTGAAAACTGTTTAGTACGTTTGTGTCAGATATTGTATTAATGCATGTATGTTATTGTTTATTTGAATAAAAGGGCAAAGAGAATGTAGAGAGAATGTAAAGAGAATGTCCCCAGACAACCCGATGTTGTTTGTAAAAGAGAACGGTCTTCCGTAAACTTCATAACGTTAATGCCTCTAAGTGAGCCGTCATAACCATACTAAATAAAGACAATTTCGTCTGTCTTGGCGTTGTTGGACGCCGGTTTTGATTATTAGGTTTTGATTATAAGGTTTTCGTCACCCTAGACTGAGTTAGTCTAACTGTAGCGAACAGCTCAGGTGTGGGGTGACATCCCCGTATAGATCTATACACAAATCCCCGCTCTCCCTCCAAGAGACTCTGGTTATAACTACAGGCTACGATCGTACACTTAATAGGTGCCGACCGACAAAACTCACTAGATCCTTAATCGAATTTACGCGAAGAAAGGTATAATCTCATTCCAGGCCCAATGAACCATGTAAGTGAACCACTAAGGCATCGCTAAACATGTAAATCATTTCAAGGCCCAATTGGAATAAGATTATATAACATGGGCCCGAAATATATGTGAAAGGACAACTAAGACCCATTTCACATGTAAGGTATTTACAGGCCCAAATAGCACGCAAATAGTATCCAAGGTCCGTCGCACATGTTAATGGGTCAATGAGGCCCAATAAACATATAAATAGTATATAGGACCTATCACACATAAAAATGGGCCACTAAGGCCCAATAACCTAGAAAATGATCAAATTAATCCGTTTGTTAGTTTATCGTTGGTTTTGGTTCAAGTATTTACTAAAATAGCATAAAAGCCCACACTTTGTAAAAATGACGTTCTTGGCCCAATAAGCCAAAAATTTACAATTAAGGCCCCATTTTTGTAAGAATAACACTTTAGTCTCCATTTTATTCAAAACTTGTGTTGATGACTAGTTTGTGGTAAAAATAACATTTTAAACCCATTTTTGGCTTGGTTTTTGTGAAAATACACATTTTTCTGGTTTTGGGATTTTCCGACCTAGTTGTTGGAAAATTTGTAGAAAAATCATCGTAAGTCGAAATTTGGATCCGTAAATTCTGGAAGTTTGGAAATTTTGTCTACTTTGTTCACAGTTTTTCTCATAATTTTTAATGGCTTGTAACAAGTGTGAAATTGCTCACCTTCACAGGCTGGTCCGAAATTATTTCAAATCTCATAGGCAGTTTTGTAAAATTCGCCAAAAATTGTGGACAAATCGTATGAAAACATGAGAGTAGTCATTTTAAAGGTAGAAACCTGAACTTGTTTCATGTAAAACAGTTTTGAAAAATATTATCATTTAGGTGGTCAAAACAGTTCGAGATTGGGCCAAAACTTTCCTGTGAAAGGCTGATTTTTTTAGTTTAGTTTATAGATCTTGGAACACAACACTCATTTTTACTATTTCAAGAGTATAAATCCCAGATCTATTAGTTTACATGTATTATATATGATAACACATACTTTTCTCAAGGTTTTCATGTAGATCTAAGTGATAAACTTCATGTTCTTAACATATTCTTAGGTTTATGAAGTAAACAACACATAACCACCAAATAAATCATGAAAAACACACATATTCATGCATACACACATAGATCTACACAACACAACTTGTATTCTCCCCCAAAAACAAGTAAAAATCGAAAATAGGGGGTATGAACTCACCTTGGGTTTGTTGGTTCGGTTTTGAAGAAAAGACGAAGAGATTTTTGGTCCTAACACACCTTTGTTGTAGATCTCGAGCTTATGGAGGTTTTCTATGAGTATGATCACCAAAATGTTTAGGAGAAGTGATCTAACATGAGAAAAGAGTTATATAGCTTGGATATGTAAAACTTACCAAGAAATGATGATATTCTTGTGAGAATCCTCTTGAACACAAGTAAAATTTCGAGATTTTTGGAGGAAGAAGAAGGATACTTGATAGTGATTGAGGAAGTGTTTGAAAGAGTGTGTGTGTGTGTGTGTGTGTGTGTGTTTGGATCTTGGCCGAAGTATAAGAAGAGAGGGGAGAGAGGTAGTGAGGTGACTTGCATGGAAGTATGGGGGATCTAACATGGATACATGGTGGACAATGTCGAGGTGGCACCTCCAAAGTCAACCATCCCCTTTCCATTTCATTTTTCATTTTTTTTATTAATTGATGGTGGGCCGAGATTAATGGGCCAAGAGGAGTAGGGATGGAATAGTGTGAGCCCATTAACATCTAGCTACGATTTTTGGAACCTAAACATAAAATTTTCGACCCATTGGGCTCATTAGATAGCTCATGGCCCATTTTGAAAGAAAAAGGGAGTTTATGGCCCATAAGGCCCATCAAGGGATAAGATGCACTATTCTAGGCCTACATGGCCCAACATATTAAAGTTTTAAAAATGTGGTCCAATTGGAGTCCAATTAGGGTTCCTAGGCCCAAGGAAGTCAAGTTGAAGGTTTATTGGGCCATTAGGCCCAATAAGAGAATCCTAGTTCATATTAAACTTGAACCGCAATCTCTAGGGTTTTCAACACATAATTGACTATAAGAGATGTTTTGAGTGAACATAGAGCATGATATTCATTTAGAGTACAAGTCATTACACTAGATGAATGTTTTCATGAGAATAGAATTTCCTAGCTAAAATGCTAGTTGTGACATCATCCCCCTGTTAGAGGGAATTTCGTCCCGAAATTCTTTCGAAAGATAGGTTCATGAATGAGAGAAAAGGTGAGGGTACTTCTGCTTCATCTGGTCTTTGCGTTCACATGTGAATTCCGATCCATGCTTGGCGCTCCATCGAACCTTCACAATCGAAATGCGGCTTTGTTTTGTACGCTTTACTTCCCTATCCAATACCTCGACTGGTTCTTCGACGAACAGGAGATTCTCGTTTATTTCGATCGCTTCTAAAGGAATGATAAGAGTTTTGCCTGATAGGCACTTTTTCAAATTTGAGACATGGAACACGGGGTGTACGTTGCTGAGTTCTACATGCAGTTGCAGCCTATAAGCCATTGGACCAATCCGGGCAAGGATCTCGAACAGTCCAATGTATTGTGGGTTAAGTTTTTCCGTTTCCTAAAGCGAATCACTCCTTTCTAGGGAAAGACTTTCAATAGTACCCGGCCTCCGACTTGGAGTTCTAGAGGTTTTTGTTATTTGTCAGCATAGCCCTTCCGTCAGTCTCGTGATGCTTGAAGTCGAGCTCTGATTTGGATTATCTTCTTTGTCATTTCACAAATGGCTTCTGGTCTCGTGAGAGTACTGGCGAGTGATCTGCATTTATGACCATAAAGAGCCTCGAAAAGAGCAACCTTGATGCTCGTGCGATAGCTGTTATTGTATGAGAATTCAATCAAGGGCAACCGGGTATCCCATGACTTGCTGAATTCAAACACCCAGACTTAGAGCATGACTTCGAGTGGTTGAATGGTCTGTTCGCTTTGGCTATTGGTTTGAGGGTGGTAAGCAATGCTCATGACTAGCTGTATTCCTATAACCTTCCGAAGTGACTGTCAAAATCTTGAAGTAATTTCGTTATCTCAATCCACGCAGTGCTTTGTCCGCGATATTCTCCAGCTTTGATGCTTTCCAAGGCCGGTCGTAGGTGTTGACAGTGTTTTATTCTTGCTTCGTGAGCAGACGAGTATGTTATTGATAAAAAAATAATGAAAAGGCTGACTAGGAATGATTGGGAAAACTTGGTTTGTAGGGTCCATGAATACCGTGGGAGCATTCGTTAGACCGAAGGGTATCACGACAAATTTGAAATGGTCATGACGAATTCGGAAAGCAGTTATTGGAATGTCCTCTTCTCGGACTCGGAGCTGATGATAACCGGTTCTTAGATCTATTTTGGAGAAGCAACCAACTCCTTGGGGCTGGTCAAATAGGACGTCAATCCAAGGAAGTGGGTATCGGTTTTTGATAGTGAGCTTACTTAATTCCCTAAAATCGATGCACATTCTGAAGGATCTGTCTTCTTGAAGAATAAGACCGGAGCTCTCCAGGGTGAGAAGCTTGGTCCGATGAATCCTTTGCGCAACAATTCTTCTCAGTTGACTGGATAACTTCTGAATTTTCGGCGGGAGTCAACCTATAGGGTGAATTGGCAACTGATGTGGTTCCCAGTATGAGGTCGATTCGGAATTCGACCTGTCTCTCTAGGGTATTCCCGGAAGTTCTTCGGGAATTACATCCGAAAAATCGCATGCTATTGGAATACCTTGTATGCTTACTTCTTCTTGGTCTAGTCCACAACGTGGGCGAGGAAAACATAGTTCATCTGGTGTAGGCACTTCTGTGCCTTGATGCACGAGATAAGACGAGGATTGGTGCCAGGTTTATCACCATAGATTTTTAGGGTTTCGTGATTGGGAAGGTGAAGGCAAACGACCTTCTCGCGACACATACTATCAGCACGGTGGGGGCTTAACCCAACCATGCCGATTATCACATCAAAACTCCTAATATTTAGTGGTATTAAATCCATTTAAAATGAATGGTGGTTTAGTGTTAAGGTGTACTCTACATAAATATCTTTGGTTAATTCGGTTTTTCCCATTAGCCATCTCCACCGTGAAGGTTTCTTTTAGCTTCTGGGGTTGTTGTTTTAGTAAGTGTTCGAATTTGTTATTAACGAAGCTTCGCTCAACTCCACTATCGAGTAAGATGCAAGCAAAAGAGTTGTTAAGTGGGAACGTACCAGTAACAACTGTCGGGTCTTGGACTGCTTCGCCTTGACCCAAGGTCAGGACCCTTCCTGATCCTTTTGCTCCTTGATTCTTAGCCTTGGGGCAATTACGCCTGAAGTGACTGGTTCCTCCACACCCATAGCAGGTGTGACTGGTCTCATCATTGGTGTTGTTGTTAAGGTTGTTGCGATTGTTGTTGTTTTTGTTTGGCTGATGATTCTGTCGTGGATAAGTTCTACAGTATTTGGTGGTGTGACTCTTTCGGTTGCCTTTCTTACAATGCGGCTCCCGGCAGGCTCCCTTATGATAGAAATTGCACTGGTTGCATTTTGGAATACTTCCAGCATATGCTCTCGCTGGTGTTGATGTAGTAGGGGTCATGGTCGCATGGACAGCAACAACATGTTGCTTCATCGAGAACCCTTGAGTGGGTTGTCCCTTTCTCTTACTTCCAGACTTCCGCTTCCTGTTCTTAAGCTTGGGGTTTGGAGTGCCTTGATAAGCTGTCACTTGTTGGTTTCTGTGCTCATTCCTACGGCTGGAGTTGTCGATGCTATTTCCACCTCTATTGGTGTTGTTTGCGTTGAGTTGTGCCATAGCAGCGGTTACTTCCGCTGTTACAACAGCTTGGAATGTAGCAGAGTCCATCTGCAGGAGCGGTGTCTCGTGGGTGTGCTTGTTATTTCTATGGGATGACATTTTCCTGCTGCATGTTGATAAGCCAGATCGTAAGCAATGATCGTCATTCCTGGTTGTACTCTATAAATTTCGCGTCTTGTCGTATGATTCTCATTGTTTCCATCTACATCCCTGTGATGTATTTACGGTAGTAGGTAATCGCAGATTTGACACGATCGTTACGTCTATCCTTAGAGTATACGGGTTGTTTTGGTTTCGAGATCGTTAAGTATCTAGCGGTTTCGAGGGTTCGGTTGTGCATATAATTGAATTTATGCTATAACATGAAATAAGGGTAGCACATAATTGTTTCATTGGTAAGTACCGTCTTAGTACTCGAAAGAGAGTCATATCGGATAGTAGGGGGGAAGAAAAGGCTGATCCTAATCGTGGCGGAAAGTGTCTGGTGGTGGTTCTGATGAAGTGGATGCACCTCGGAGACGAGCTACTTATCGCTCGGTATCTCGTAGTCGTACCTCCCAAACTAACTGTCTTGCTCGGGAGTCTCCGTTCACTTCATGTGTTTGTCTCTCATCTCTCTCAATAGCAACCACATTTGGTCCGTTTGATTTGGGGTGTCCTGAGTTTGGTTGCCAACGTCTCGAGTGCGTCGGACCATGCCTGGGAGGGCCGGTTAGCTGGTCCTCTATGACTAAGATCGAAGAGACCTCGGTTCCTACCGTAGTGTGGTCGTATCCCCTGCTGGTGACTCCATCTCCAAATATCGTGTGCCCATGGGGCGTGGGGCCATCGGGGCCTATACGATAAGCCGGTACTCTGGCTCTGTATGGAGGATTGATGACATCAGATTCTGCATCCGAGTCATCATCATCATCGCCCTCGAGCTCTTCCTCTTCGAGGTTCACTACTGGCTCGGCGGGTTCATCTGCAAGTTCTACTTCATGTTCCTCCTCTGGTTCTTCCTTTGAGTCTTCTTCTGGGTCAAGCCACCCTGCATTCCCCTGACTAGGGAAATAGGGGTCTCTTGGCTAATGATGCTCGTCCATAATGTATTGCACGAAGGGGTATACTTACTAGAAACAAATAGCATACCAAATACTCCTATAGTATTTAAATTTTGTTTAGGTTTGATTCTATAAGCTCTTTGGATAATTAAATGATAAGTTTTTGATTCACTGTCCATCACAATTACTCCCGAACACATGTTGGTCGTATTTTGAATGAATGTAGTTGATCAGGCTACATTCACCCCCAATACGACTACAAAATTGTCCGGGTTTAATAGCGATGTTCAAATCCTCCAAAGACTTTTACTGTTCTTGTTGTGTTATTAATCTAAAATGCACACATAAGTATGTATTTTAATTATTATGTTCAGAGTAGTTTAGTCCCATTGTATTTATAGTTGCATATCCTGTATGATTAGATATGCTAGTTCACTATAAACAATGCTCTGATACCAATCTGTCACACCCCCGAACCAGACGGCGGAAATGTCCGGGGGCTTGATGTGACTTTCAACATTGTAGTATCATTACAGAGTATATAATTGAAGTATAACATCATCATCATCACACATGTAATATAACAACATTCATTGTTTACATCGAGTATTATATTTGAATATTACATGCCAAAATAGTCAGAGTATGATGAAACAAAATATAACAAAATATCCATTAGTTTGTTTCGTTCATCCTGCTTCAACGGTTTCCTGAGAATACAAGTTAATTTAAAAAGGTCAACATAAAAATGTTGGTGAGTTCATAAGCATGTTTGTGAAAATGATTTGTATAACTTTGAAACCACCAGAAAATCCTATATTTTCTGAAAACTGTTTAGTACGTTTGTGTCAGATCTTGTAATAATGCATGTATGTTATTGTCTATTTGAATAAAAGGGTAAAGAGAATGTAGAGAGAATGTAAAGAGAATGTCCCCAGACAACCCGATGTTGTTTGTAAAAGAGAACGGTCTTCCGTAAACTTCATAACGTTAATGCCTCTAAGTGAGCCGTCATAACCATACTAAATAAAGACAATTTCGTCTGTCTTGGCGTTGTTGGACGCCGGTTTTGATTATTAGGTTTTGATTATAAGGTTTTCGTCACCCTAGACTGAGTTAGTCTAACTGTAGCGAACAGCTCAGGTGTGGGGTGACATCCCCGTATAGATCTATACACAAATCCCCGCTCTCCCTCCAAGAGACTCTGGTTATAACTACAGGCTACGATCGTACACTTAATAGGTGCCGACCGACAAAACTCACTAGATCCTTAATCGAATTTACGCGAAGAAAGGTATAATCTCATTCCAGGCCCAATGAACCATGTAAGTGAACCACTAAGGCATCGCTAAACATGTAAATCATTTCAAGGCCCAATTGGAATAAGATTATATAACATGGGCCCGAAATATATGTGAAAGGACAACTAAGACCCATTTCACATGTAAGGTATTTACAGGCCCAAATAGCACGCAAATAGTATCCAAGGTCCGTCGCACATGTTAATGGGTCAATGAGGCCCAATAAACATATAAATAGTATATAGGACCTATCACACATAAAAATGGGCCACTAAGGCCCAATAACCTAGAAAATGATCAAATTAATCTGTTTGTTAGTTTATCGTTGATTTTGGTTCAAGTATTTACTAAAATAGCATAAAAGCCCACATTTTGTAAAAATGACGTTCTTGGCCCAATAAGCCAAAAATTTACAATTAAGGCCCCATTTTTGTAAGAATAACACTTTAGTCTCCATTTTGTTCAAAACTTGTGTTGATGACTAGTTTGTGGTAAAAATAACATTTTAAACCCATTTTTGTCAAAAACATCATTTTTGGCTTGATTTTTGTGAAAATACACATTTTTCTGGTTTTGGGATTTTCCGACCTAGTTGTTGGAAAATTTGTAGAAAACTCATCGTACGTCGAAATTTGGATCCGCAAATTCTGGAAGTTTGGAAATTTTGTCTAGTTTGCTCACAATTTTTCTCATAATTTTTAATGGCTTGTAATAAGTGTGAAATTGCTCACCTTCACAGGCTGGTCCGAAATTATTTCAAATCTGATAGGCAGTTTTGTAAAATTCGCCAAAAATTGTAGACATATCGTATGAAAACGTGAGAGTAGTCATTTTAAAGGTAGAAACCTGAACTTGTTTCATGTAAAACAGTTTTGAAAAATATTATCATTTAGGTGGTCAAAACAGTTCGAGATTGGGCCAAAACTTTCCTGTGAAAGGCTGATTTTTTTAGTTTAGTTTATAGATCTTGGAACACAACACTCATTTTTACTATTTCAAGTGTATAAATCCCAGATCTACTAGTTTACATGTATTATATATGATAACACATACTTTTCTCAAGGTTTTCATGTAGATCTAAGTGATAAACTTCATGTTCTTAACATATTCTTAGGTTTATGAAGTAAACAACACATAACCACCAAATAAATCATGAAAAACACACATATTCATGCATACACACATAGATCTCCACAACACAACTTGTATTCTCCCCCAAAAACAAGTAAAAATCGAAAATAGGGGGTATGAACTCACCTTGGGTTTGTTGGTTCAGTTTTGAAGAAAAGACAAAGAGATTTTTGGTCCTAACACACCTTTGTTGTAGATCTCGAGCTTATGGAGGTTTTCTATGAGTATGATCACCAAAATGTTTAGGAGAAGTGATCTAACATGAGAAAGGAGTTATATAGCTTGGATATGTAAAACTTACCAATAAATGATGATATTCTTGTGAGAATCCTCTTGAACACAAGTAAAATTTCGAGATTTTTGGAGGAAGAAGAAGGATACTTGAGAGTGATTGAGGAAGTGTTTGAAAGAGTGTGTATGTGTGTGTGTTTGGATCTTGGCCGAAGTAGAAGAAGAGAGGGGAGAGAGGTAGTGAGGTGACTTGCATGGAAGTATGGGGGATCTAACATGGATACATGGTGGACAATGTCGAGGTGGCACCTCCAAAGTCAACCCTCCCCTTTCCATTTCATTTTTCATTTTTTTTTATTAATTGATGTTGGGCCGAGATTAATGGGCCAAGAGGAGTAGGGATAGAATAGTGTGAGCCCATTAACATCTAGCTACGATTTTTGGAACCTAAACATAAAATTTTCGACCCATTGGGCTCATTAGATAGCTCATGGCCCATTTTGAAAGAAAAAGGGAGTTTATGGCCCATAAGGCCCATTAAGGGATAAGATGCACTATTCTAGGCCTACATGGCCCAACATATTAAAGTTTTAAAAATGTGGTCCAATTGGAGTCCAATTAGGGTTCCTAGGCCCAAGGAAGTCAAGTTAAAGGTTTATTGGGCCATTAGGCCCAATAAGAGAATCCTAGTTCATATTAAACTTGAACCGGAATCTCTAGGGTTTTCAACACATAATTGACTATAAGAGATGTTTTGAGTGAACATAGAGCATGATATTCATTTAGAGTACAAGTCATTACACTGGATGAATGTTTTCATGAGAATAGAATTTCCTAGCTAAAATGCTAGTTGTGACAAAAATCCCACGTTAAAATCATGAGAAACGAGCTCAAAACGCTAAAAGGATCGAAAACCGGGAAGATAGAAGTGAACATGCGAGATCAGGGCCGGAGGTTCGGTCCCATCCACTAGAACCGAAGGTAGGTTCGGTTGTTAGATGAGAACCGAGAGGAGGGTTCGGTCCGAGCAGCTTCGCATGCGAACACGAAAGAGGAGCGAAGGTAGGAGAAGCGAAATAGACCGAGAGGCCTGATCCGAACCGAAGGGTGAGTTCGGTCCCATATGTAGTTTCGGTCTTATGCAGGTTCGGTCCTCATGGTTCGGTTCTTAAGGCTATGTTCGGTTCCTATAGGAAGGCTTCGGTTCCTAAGAGGTTTCGGTCCTATAGGGCTGATTTTCCGTTTATCTTCCCGTTTCGAGTTGTTTTTGACAAAATTAAGGGTCGGGATACCCCGAGTGATTATAAAAAGTTGAGAGAGATTTTTAGAGAGATTTGGGAGAGATTTCACATGCTTTGAGAGATTTGGGAGAGATTTGAGATAGATAGAGATAGAGCGAGAGAGATTTAGAGAGACTTTATTTGCGACTTTTGTGAGTGTTTAACTTCGAAATGCAAGGTTTGTAAGGCCCCTTTTCCCTTGTTATGAGCGTTATACGCCCCTGAAGGGTATGTATTAATGTTTTATTGAGTTGTTCCATCAGTTACACTGATTAGGGTTTAGATTTTCTGAACACGTGAAGACTCAAAGTGATACTTTGCATTAGGATGGTGTGTTGTACAATAGTAAACATAATGTAAACCCTAATATACAAGGGTTATTTGAGTTGGCCGGTTTGACTTGTTGACTTTCTTTAACATTGACTTGACCACAAAGTGACGGTTGTCACATTTGTCTCAGTGTTTTGGAGATATTGGATGAGCGCTTGGGCGCGTTTTGTGCGGAGGTTATGACTATCATTGGAGCTCGCACTCTGTCTTTCCGGGAGTTCTGTGCTTGTGGAGCTCCTGCATTCCATGGGGAGAGGGACCCCATTGTCAGTAGGAGGTAGTTAGCGAATATGGCTAACGCGTTCAGGACGCGTTTCTGCCCCGAAGAGGCGAAGGTCAGATTTGCTTCCTGCCTATTGAAGGATCAGGCACTTGATTGGTGGGAAGAGGCTGGTAGTGAGTTGGGTGATGATGTGGTTGATGTTATGTCGTGGGATGATTTCTCGACCAGGTTCCGAGCGGAGTTTGCTTTGGCTATTGAGGTGCAGCATTTGGCGCGAGAGTTCCTAGATCACCGCTAGACCACTGAGACTTAGGCAGAGATCACTGCTAAGTTCTGGGAGAGTGCTTTGTTGGTACCGCAATACGTAGCAGATGAGGAAATGAAGGAAGTGAGGTATCATGACATGTTGCAGGATGATATTAGGGAGTTCGTGAGTATTTCGGTGTGCGAGACCCTGAATGATACGATAGAGCCCATGAGTGGGAGATTGATTTGGAGCACATCGGGAAGAGGGGGTCAGATCAGGTGCATACAATGGAGGGTCCCGAGAAGAGACCCAAGACTTCTGACCAGCGTTCGAGAGACCAGCAGGGCCGGAGTCAGTGCAACACGTGCGGGAAACTGCACCATGGAGTTTGTCGTTCCAGGGGTTTGGACTGCAACAAGTGTGGCAGGGTTGGTCACATCAGCAGGGATTGTCCTCAGGGGCAACCTCGTATGTTTTCACTACGATCAGGTGGGCCACAAGAAGGTCGACTGTCCGACGTTGGCAGAAGGAGCAGTGAGTGCGCCTGCTTCGACTACTTTGCGGATCACTGATGTACGAGAGGGTAGGGCAGGAGCCCCAACAGATGGGAGTCAGGCTTTGTAGTGACATACAAAGGATATCAGGACTCAAGCAGGCAGTGTTGCGGGGGTTAGTGAAAGGTTGTCTTCCTTTTAGCAGGTTTGGAGTGTTGAGTGTTATCTTGGGTTATGGTCAAGATCAGTTTAGGGGCATTATGTGAAAGGTCTGCGGTCAGGGTTCAGCGAGTGGGTTGTCCAGCATCGTCAGGATTCGGTGAATTCAGTCGTTGTGCTTGGGTTGGCTTTTGTAAGCGCTAAGGGACGTGGTCTATTGCTGAGGTTTTGATCGGAGCATCACTTAACTGGGCTTCAAGTTTTGAGTGCAATATCATTTCAAGGCATCGGGGGTTATCAGTTTCACTAGGATTCGGGAAGTGTTCATATGGTCATTAGAAGTTCTACGGTCTTTTGGGGTTTGGCTAGTTATGGAACACTAGCACGGGTAAGCGCAGGTTGTCAGCAGTTTGGTTATTAGAGGGTAAAAATGATTGGGAATCCTTCAATTCTCATGTGTTGTGAAGACTTAGTCGAATCCAAGTGGGGGAAAATCGCTTAGGTATTCAGGATCAGAAGCAGGTGTGAAACTAGGGTGAGTTTTGCATCCCCATTGGGGAGGAGGGCCTGGATTGAGGATTGCATGAGTTGGGAGTTCGGGAAACTTCCCAACATTGGGTTGGCGTCTTCTTGGTGTCAGCTAGCAGGCTTTGAGAGGGGAACCTAGGGTGGGGTTCCATTCATGATTCGAGTTCGGTTGGGGAGCTTGGTTAAGTGTGTGTTGAATCCACATGGCGTTCATATTGATAGATTAGCAGTAGGGCATTGGGCGGCGGTAGTGGCAGTGAAGAGTGTTGTAAGACTGTGGGTTGGCCGTAGCATTCACTAGTGGTCGGTTAGTGTGGGAATGTTGTAAGACTGCGGGGTGGCCCGTAGCATTCACCGGTCCCTGTTCAGTGATGAGATTGCGGTAGATCTATGGCTTGCTCACAGATTTCTTCAGATGGTTTATGCTAAGGCGGACCTGATCGCAAGGCTATAGAAGGGCCACAACGTAATTGGAATCGAGGATTGGTAGGTCATGGGAGAATGGGTATGAAGTAAGACCATGGTTGGTCCTATAGCGTTCAGCTTAGCATCGGGTTGGGTGTTGAGATGGTTCAGGTAGCTATTTCCTGTTGAAGTTTCCTTTCGGAAGTCGCGTGAGGCGACCGTGAGAGTGTTCTTTGGCTCAACATCCGGGCGGGAATCTGGTATTCCATATAGTTAGCATATAAGTTGGGACCGGGGAGGTATCGATTCATTTGGAAAGTAGATAAGAGGCAGCATGATGTTTTGGGAAAAAAGTAGTCATTTGAGGATTCGTCTGGGTGGAGTAGCTTGTTGGTCGAAAGGGCTAAGTCACTTGCAGATGGATTAAATAATATCAGAATGATTGATTTGACCCTGTTGTGCAACTCTCGTTTAAGTCTAACCGTTGCAGGGATGAATCTTCTACTCGAAGGATTATCTGAGACTTCTGTTAAGTATAAGTGCTTTGCAGACGGTTATGGTTAGTGGATTTTCTCTCATAGCTTGCATCAAGATAATTGGGGTTGGAAGTATTTTGGTTGGTCAGTTATTTGATAAGGTTTTGGCATGGTAATATTTCAGCGTAAGCGGTCTGTCGGGGAGACAGACCATTATAGATTTCGGATCTCAGAAAGGTAGAAGTGGTTTCGCGGGAGTAAAGATCTGTTTTTCTTTGGGATGGAATTTTGGTTTGGGTTTCGGTTATCTCGGGAAGGTTGTCTTATGCGCTGAATCTTCGGTTGCATTTCTCAGATTGTATGTTTTGATATGGGTGTTAGTAAGGAGCGATTTTGAGGACGAAATCTAATTTAAGTGGGGGAGAGTTGTAACACTCGGTTTTGGATTTTCTTCGTTGCTTGGGGTTGTGGCCCAGTCATCAGTTTTCATGAGGCTTAAGGATTTAGGAAAGGAAGTAATTGGCCCATTTCGGATGTGGGTGTCATGGTATGAGTGATCCCAGTATTCGATTGTGTCTTCAGAAACCAAGGGTATAATTATAATTGGATCTCGGTCTTTTATAGATTTTAGGTTTTGTTCGGGAGGTTTTAAGACCTGGGTGTGTATTAGGAGTGTAGGGCTTCTCGCCACCTTTTCATGGATATAAGGTGCATTGGAAACAGACCTAGAATGAGGGAGTTATGGTATTTTGAATATATTGGCAATTTTGGTCCCTAATGGAAATGCTTGGCAAATCAGTCCCATGCATGCAAGGGATGCATGCACGTGTTTTGTTGGGTATACCCAACGTAAGTTGGGGGTACACCCATCGTACATGTGGAAGATGGACACGGATGATCAAGATGTACACCCCGCGTATAAAAACTACGCCCAACGTAGTATGCTGAGTTCCAAAACCCTAATTTTTAGGATTGGATCACTATTTAAGCACCTTAAGTTCCATGTGTGAGCCTCTTTTTCATCCTCCATTGCCTTAAACCCCAATTTCGAGTTGTAGCTTCATCCAAGAGTGTTGTGAGCCTTCTATGTGTATTTTTGGTGGATTCTAGTGCATTTCAAGAAGTGGTAGCTTAGTGCAAGGTAGTGGTTCAAGGAAAGGCTGGTGGATCTGGACTCTTTGCTACATTTTCAGTTCATTGAAGGTAAAAAGTTCTTAGCTTGATCATTAGAAGTTGAGATCTATGATTATATGGGTATTTGGTCCAATTTTGACCTCATAGGTGCGATCTAGTGGTTGGACACCACTCCTGGAGCTTTGAGTTGCCACTCTTCGTAGATCTGAGGTTATAAGTTTATAAAAATGCTTGCTTGATGCTTAGATATGGTTCATGCAAGTTCTGGATGGATTAAGATGGGCATTATTTGGTTAAGTTGGTCATTGGGTCCCTTCGAGTCATGCAAATGTATAAAGGTGCCAACTTTATGCATTAGGAGCTTTATTTTGAGGTTTCCTGAAGTTTGGATGCAAAGTGCTTAATTGGTTAAGTCCTAAATGGAGTTTGGAGGATCAGCGGGTACGCCCCGCATACTGACCTGAGGCCCCCGATATTTATCATCAAGTACGATGAGTGTACCTAAGGGGGTACGCCCCACGTACGTGCAACAGTGGGCTTATAGGCTTATTTCATGTTTGGGCCTCCGACTTGGGTTTGAGTTTTGAGTGTTGGGCTTTTTAACCAGGGGAATCTTAGAGTTTTGGACTCTTGATTGGTCATGACTAACCGAGCCTAGGTTTTGGTATTCGACCTTTGTGGGCCCAATGGTTTTGGGCCTTGGTGGGCCCAATATTTTTGGGCTTTAGTGGGACCAATGGGTTGGACCTTTGGGCCAACAAAGAATTATTATTATTGGACCAGGAATTGTTGGGCTTTTGGGTAAGGCCCATATGGGGTTGGGCCCAATTTGGAAATTAGGCCATTAATGGGCTTTTATGGATCTTATATTTTTGGGCCTTGTTGGTTTTGGGCTTGGGCTTTGGTTGTGAGTCTTGATAGGCCAGGGGTAAAATGGTCGTTTCACCCCAAATTTGGGTTATTGATCATGGGTTGGAATTCAGTTGCTTATTGGATGTTGTTTTGGTATTTCTAGCTTGGGAAGTCGTCGGGACAACAGCTAGGGTTTCTTGCAGTGAGCTTCAACATTCGAGGTAAGTCTCCTCACCATATCCACGGGTCGAAGGCACCAATGCCGACCCATTATGTGTTATGTGGTATGCTAGTTGTCCTTGTGATATGTAGTATGCTAGTTGTCCTTGTGATATGTGGTATGGTAATTGTCTTTGTGATATGTGGTATGCTAGTTGTCTCTGTGATACTTGCATGGAAGACCCCGGGGGTGCCCGAGGCAATTGGATATCAGACCATGGGGGAGCCCATGGCATTCCAGGCTAAGACCATATGGGGGTTCCCATGGCAGTTCGTTAAGACCATGTGGGGGTTCCCATGGCACCAGAATATGACCGTGGAGGGTTTCCATGGCATCCTTATATATTTGTATGCATGATTTATGTGGACTTATGCGGTTTCATGTGTGGTATGTTTTAGGGAACTCACTAAGTTTTGTGCTTACGATTTTCAGTTTTGTTTCAGGTACTCCAGTTTCAAATGAAGAGTTTGGGACGATCGCAACGCATACACCCGTGTTTTCCACAATATATGATCTTTGAGAATGAACTTTGATAATTGTTTCTATTTAAAAAGGCTATTGAATGTTTGGATAAGTTTCACTAGTGTTTTGACTATAACAAAAATGAAAATTTTACCCTGGATTTTTGGGTCGTTACAAAGCTGGGGTCGGACTCTTAGATGATCAGATACGAGAGTTCATTTCATCGGAGATCACTCGTGATATTTTGGACCAGACTCATGTGATCTTTGGTACGATTAAGGAGGGCATTATGAAGATGATAGATGTGCGTCTGGGTGCATTCCATATTGAGATTGTGGCTATGGTGGGTTCATACTCTCTGACCTTTCTAGAGTTTCATGTATGTGGGGCTCCTAAGTTTTTTGGGAAGAAGAAACCCATTGTTAGTAGGCAATGGTTGGCGGACATCGCCAACGCCTTCTAAAGGACGGAGCTCATGATTGGTGGGAGGAGGTAGACCATGCCTTGGGAGGCAAGGTTGTTGAGACGGTGACTTGGGAGGACTTTGTGTCAAGGTTCAGGGCTGATTTGCACCAATGATTGAGGTTCAGTAGCTCACGAGGGAGTTTCAAGACCTTCGTCAGACTACTGAGACTGTGGCGGAGATCACTAGCATGTTTCGGGAGAGGGATTTACTGGTTCCGCAGTATATGGTAGACGAGGAGATGAAGAAGGGCGAGATACCACTATACGTTGAGGAATGACATTCGAGAGTTTGTGAGCATGTCCAGCTGCAGGACCTTGGCGAACATGGATCGCCTGAGCCCGGGAGCGAGAAATTCACTTGGAGCTTTTGAGGAAGCGGAAGCCGGTTCAGGCTCAGAAATTGGGGGGGGGGGTAGCAAAGAAGCCCAAGACTGTTGATTCGCATTCAAGAGGCTAGCAGGGTCGAAGCCTCTATGGCAAGTACGACAAGATGCACGAGGGGGTTTTCAGGGTGGGTGGTTCTGGCTGCTTCAAGTACAACACGACTGGTCACTACAACAAGGGTTGTACCGCCACCACCACCCAATGATTGAGTCTGATTTGCTTCCATTACAAGCAGAGGGGCCATAAGAAGGTCGTTTTTTCGAGTTTAACCGTGGGAGCGGTGACAACATCCGCTCCAGCGACATTGAGGATCTCTGACGGCCGCCAGGGCAAGGCGGAGGAGCCAGTTGTGAGGAGTCGTGCTTTCCAGCTGACAGCTGAGGAGGCTCGTGCATCACCTGATGTGGTTACTGTATGTATCTCCTCCTGATTTTATTTATTGCTTTATTGATTATGCTTATTGTGTATGTTGGTATTTAGGGACGTTCCTAGTGAACGATGTTCCGACCTTGGTCCTTTTTGATTCGAGCGCCACTTGATTATTTGTATCTCTTGCTCTCAAAAAGAGGTTTGGTGATGCTCCTGGAGAGCTTGATCATCTGTTAGAGGTGGAGATCGCCAGCGATCGTCTAGTGCGTTTATCGAGGGTTCATCGGGGTTGTGTGTTAGAGTTATTTCATGAGCGGTATCCGATTGATTTGGTTCCTATACCTTTGCGTGAGAGAAAGGTTATCGTGGGTATGTATTGGTTGAGCCTCAATGAGGCGATGATTGATTGTGGGCACCAATTAGTTCGAGTTCGAACCCCAAGTGGGGGAGAACTAATTATCCACGACGAGGGTGCTCAGCGTGGACCAACTCTCTATTCAGCCGCGAGAGCTAGGATATATCTACAACAAGGTTGTTCTAGGTTCGTGGCCTATGTGTTGGATACTAGATAGGAGGGGAAGAAGACAGTTGATGATGTGTCGGTCATCCGAGAGTATCCTGATGTATTTCATGAGGATATACCTGGATTGCCTTCGGTGAGGCAAGTGGAGTTTCGGATTAACTTGGTACCAGGTGCGACTCCGATATCCAAGACACCTTATCGGTTAGCACCACCTCAGATGCATGAGTTGTCTACACAATTTCAGGAGCTGTTAGACACGAGGTTTATCAGGCCGAGTAGTTCACCCTGAGGAAGCACCAATATTGTTTGTGAAGAAAAAGGATGGTTCCCACATGATGTGTATCGACTACCAGGAGATGAACAAACTAACAACTACCGGGAGATGAACAAACTAATAGTGAAGAACCATTATCCACTTCTGAGGATCGATGACTTGTTCGACTAGCTACAGGGTGCATCTTGGTTTTCCAAGATTGATCCGCATTCATGCTACCATCAGATGAGAGTTCCAGATGAGGATATTCAAATCATTTAAACATCTTCTTTATCACTTCTAACAAGATTTCTTACTCTAATATAACACAATTAGCTCAAATCATCAAAACACCGTTAAAGCCCTACAAGCTTGAAAATGGTTAGAATGATTACCTCATGAGCTCTTTTTCTCTACTCTAAGCCATAAGCACCCAAAATCGCCTCTTGATCCTTCCCCATCCTCAAAATCGTCGGGGCTTTGCTGTGGGGGTGTTTGGGGTGTGTTATGACGAGAATGAAAGGTTTAACAACCTTTTTTCTAATGCTTAACCGCGCCACAATAACTTATTCACCATGTCGCGGTGACCATTTGACCTTAGTCAATGGACGCACATATGCTTGCCACGTCTTGGTACTCATCTCCACTAGCATCTTACTACGTCCACTGCACTGTTTCGCCCATATACAGTGTCACGGGGAAAAGTATATTTTCCATTCTTACTTACGACTGATCCTCGCCACGCCCTGGTAATCTACCCACCGCACCGTGGGTCCGGCTTGACAGCAACCCCTTGGGGTGATTCCATTCTAGCTTCGGTACATTTTCGTCCCAACTTCTAACCTTTACATCTTCTTCGTTTCTTACCCGTTTTCTATGTTCCTTATATCCACGCGAAGGTGAGAACGTACTTTACACTTCTGTTAAGTCATATCTCACTGAATTATTACGAGTCTTAATCTATTAAGTCACAAACTTGGCCCAAAAACATAAAAAATACAAATTTTATCTTTTTGGCCAAAATGCATATTCTCATGCATTCTTTCTCTTAAACCTACTCATCAAATCTCAAATTAGAGACTTAAACTCTTTTTGGCCATCTTCATGAAGTCACGACTTTATAATACCATCACTTTCTCATAATTAACCATTTTGCCATTTTGGTCAATATTTAATTAAAAGTCAACTTTCTCTAAATTTCAGGTTCTTACACATTCCGTGCTACTGATACATACAATATTATAGCATGGAGAAATAAAATTAGTTTCTTATACCTTTTTCGTGATTGAAAGACAGAGTGTGAGGAGAGCATAAAGAAGAAAGTGGACGATAAGCAACATCATGGCGCCGCTTCCGATCATCAACACCAACAAGTAGACCACAAACAATAGGACGATGTCGTTTTTTTTATCATCATAATTAACCTCAACCTTCACCCCTGTTAACGATTTCACCATCATCTATGGCCTCGATAAGGTTCCCGTTCTTCGTAATCATTTTTGCTATCAATTCACACTAATTCTTGAGACTTGAGAAGAACAGTGGACTATATGTATAGGTAGAAGATAAATTAGGGTTTTAAATGCAAAATTCTTCTTGAGAAGAACATGAAAAAAGATCAAAATAATCATAATTTTGACTTTTAAGTTTGACTATGTACATGTGGCATCTTCTACCCAGGGGCGGAACCAATTGGTTGGTAGGGGTAGCCCGTGCTACCCCTCAGTTTTTTCCGAGATCGAATGTTAATCGCTTGCAAATCGAATGTGCCCCAAATTAATACTATATGAGAAAAGGCCGATGAGTTGTGCTACTCCTTACTGAGAGATGAAGATGAAGGTAAAGCTAGTTTCTAGAATTTCAAATCGAAGGTAATCCTATTATCCTAATTTCTTCAATTTCAAATTGAAGAAAATATTCCTGATTTGATTCGATTGTTATAGGGTTTTTGATTTCTCCCATATCAAATCGAAGGTAATATTGATTTATCCAATTAGGCCTTCTTTTTCAATTTAAGATGTATCATATGATAGTGGATATGCCTTGTTTTATGTGCCCCTACAAATCGATCACGAAAGCCATACATTTATGTTGTTTGGTTTGTGTTCCTTTTAGAGGGTAATGAATTCAATTTCAAAGATTTTTCATATCTTCATCCGAATGGCATCATTGCTCCATTTTTCTGGAAACTGTGAATATAATCCTTTTTGCTTAGTTGATTTTCAATATTTTATAGTTCCTACACATAATGTTTACATTGTTTTCATTTGGTTTATTTGTTGTTGTATTTATTTTGTCACTGTTACATCTATAATCATTTGGTAAGAGCAGGGGTATCCTCAATGAAAAAATAAAAAATTGTTTAGCAAGGGTAGGTTAGTCCAATGTTCATAACTGAAGTATATATTACAACTCCCAAGAACTAAAACAAATTATGATTATAAATGCCTTTAGTATAAACAAATTCATTACCCTATTTTGTATATATTGATGATCAGTTGCAAATTTGTTGTCCTTACTTGATATTTGATTTATATCGATGATTAAGTGATTACTTGGCTCTTTCCTTTTTACATTTGATTGGAAATTAGAAACTTATGGATCAAAGACTAGATGGGGTGCAGGTGAGTTGAAATCAGGCTTCCGAAAATTTAATGAAATTAAACATTTTCTTCCTTTGTTCAAACAATTGTTTCATAAATGCACTGTGTTTTTATTTATATTATCTACTTACATTTTTTTATTGATAATATAATAGTAAATATGTAACAAATATAGTACATTACCTATATTGATATCGAAATAGAAGTAAAAGGCTTAAGTGCTTTGTTAGTATGGGTAAAAACAAAGCACAATGCCATTATCGATGAAGAAAAAAATGTGCTACCCCTTACGAGAATTTCTAGTTCCGCCCCTGCTTCTACCGATTGATTTAGGTAACAAGGACTAAAACGACATGTTACTTTCCCACCTTATGTCCCCATAAAAGAACACAAATAAGTTAAAGGACTGAATTGACAAATTCGAAATACTTTGTTGGGTTGATGTGTTCTTTTCCTATATTTATAGGGTGTTTGAGATTTCATTTTGAATAAGGTGTTTGATATTTCATTTTGAACTTCAAAAAGACTTTTAGGCAAATAGGCTTATTAACTTATGGTGGTGAGAAAATGAGTTTTTTAAAAAGTGTTTGGATTAGCTTTTGTGATGATAAAAGTCAATAAGTTAGTAAGTTGTTTTGAAAAAGTGTTTGTCTTAGCTTATACATGTTTTAATTGGTATTTGTCTTTTACAACCCAAAAAGTTATAAAGAGTTTTGAAAAGTTAGAAATCCTAACTTATTGAAATCTCATTTTTAAAAGGTTGACGAGAAGTTATTTTAAAGTCATTTTCATATTTCCAAACAATTACTTTTGACTTGTTGACTTTTCAAAAAGTCAATAAATCAATAAGTTGTTTTTTTAATAAAATTCCAAACATCCTTTTACTTTGAAAAATAAAAGAAAGGACAAATATGACTCATCTTACCTATCACTTTTTAAAAGTTAATTAGTAATCAAAATAATTAGGGCTGTAAACGAACCAAACGAACACAAACAGGGTTTGTTCATGTTCGTTCGTTTAAATTAACCGAATATGAGCGGTTAAACGAACGAGTTTTATTGTTCATGTTCATTCGTTTAACAAATTATATTGTTCATGTTCGTTCGTGTATGTTCGTGAATATGCTAAACGAACATAAACAAACAAAGATAAACAAACATATATGAACATAAATGAACATATAATATAGTAATGAAATCAAACACAATTAAACATATATGAAAATAAACGGAACTTATATGAACGAACATAAACAAACGTAAACAAACAACATAAACGAACGTTCACGAACATAATTGAACGAACGAGACCATTGTTCATTTTCGTTCGTTTAACTAAACGAATAAGAATTTGTGTTCATGTTCGTTCATTTTTTAAATAAACGAATATAAACGAACTTACCGCCAAACACTTCATGAATAGTTTGTTAAAACAATCATGATTTTGCCGATAAAATTTACGAAAATCCTCATTGGTTATTTCATAGATGGCCCAACCCATTTAGATTTTAGCATATGTTATTTGTAAAAATAATGGTCCTACAAAATAGATGTATAGAAGTCTCTTTTCGTCTTTTTCCTTCAGTTTTAAAAAAAAAAAAAAAAATCCTTCAATTCTTATAACATGCCTCTCAAACACATACCTTTTCCTTTAGTTTATTAAAAAAAAAAAACTAAAGATTCTCACTCAAATACCGATCACATTATAAAAATCACATTTTAAGGTATTGAAAGTATATTTTATAAGTTTATTGTTTTGCTTTAGATTTTAATATATTTGAAAGATACACGTTATTGTTCATTTTTTAATCTTTTGAGTCTTTAACTAATAACTACCTACCTAAGACATGTGCTATCAGTTAATACAACATTTCAAAACTCTTCTTCGAATTCCAGACAAGATCTATGTGTTCCGAACTAACGTTTTTGTAATTATGGTTAAAAATTTAACAAGTAAAGGATTGAATAACTCATCCGTAAAACCTCCAACTCAAAAGAAACATTTTTATAGCCTAATTTGTCCGAAATATAAAGATATTTCAATATACATTCCAAAATGATTTATGTATCGGTCATTAAGTCTGAAATCCGATACCAAGTAAGCTGAGTCGCTCCAATCCTAAATACTATGTTCCGAAATATGTTGCTATTTAAAAGAATATAGTTAGGTGCTGTTTGTTTTTTGGAAAAAACTTCTTCCGACCTCTTATTGCTACGTGGCGCAGCACACACACAACACTTTTCATATCGCAACTGTTTGTTTTTTAGAAGTTTTCGAAGTAAAAACCTCTGCGCGTGTTTGTTTGGCGCAACACTTGTATTGCCTCTTCCAACCTTTTTTTTCATGTTGCTGAAATCTTATTTCACTTTTTTTGCTAAAATATTTTTATTTTTTGTTGAATTATCATTATTTTTGCTGAAATATCATAAATTCTTTACTAAAATGTCATACATTATTAAATTCTTGGTATTAAAAAACTATTTTTAGTTTATAAAATCAGTTCATTTTAATTTTTTAATATCTGCAGCAATATGCAGATGTTAAAAAAACAAACACGCTTCTTATTACAGTCTGCAGCCGTTGGTCCACCTCTTCTACTGCAGAGGGTTGCAGAGATGGTCCGCAGACTTCATGAATTTTACTTCAGAAAAACAACACCTTTTTAAACAAAACACCTCAACATTTGGTTAAATTACACATTTGTAAATTTTAGGGCTTTTATTTAGGTGCTGATTGTTTTTTTGAAACCAAAATGTCTGCAGTCTGCGGACCACATCTGTCTCTGTTGCAGAAGAGGTGGACCAAATGTCTGCAATCTGCAATAAAAAGACTGTTTGTTTTTAACGTCTGCAGCTGTTGAAATAAATTGGTTTTTCAAACTTAATTTTATGTCATAAACATTAAAAATACATTTTTAGCAAAAAAAAGAATGAAAAAAAAAACAGCACGGTGGTCTATGTTTTTTTTTGTTTAGGTTAAAATGAGGTCTGAAAACCTTTGAAAAGAGTGACCCATGTCTGCGTCAGGAACACCTCGTGCGGACGTTTTTTAATCTGCGCACTTCCTAAAAAACAAACACTAAGACATATGTCTTTGACTTGTCTGCTCGACCGCATGGACGCAGACAAAAATAGTTGAGTAGATGTTCAAATAAAAAAAAACAAACAGCCCTGGTTATCAGCCCTTAAAACCCCAAAAGTTGATGGGTTCTAATTTTTGCCTTTACTCAATAAATTATTACACTTGTTTCTTTCTTCTTTATCACAGCTTCTACTTTCAGTTTTCTCCTAACTCGTAAGCGTAAAAGTTGGGAGGAATCCGACGGAAATTTACCAACTGGTTTTCACGGTTTCAGATAAACCTGTGTATCAAATCGACCAATTCCCCTTTTTCTGTTGCCCTAATTCCACAATTGTCCTCTGCAGGTACTGCTGTTGTTCTTCATCTGTAATCTATCTCATGATTCATCTCCTTTAAACAATCCCACATAATAGAATTAGTGATCGTTTATTGCAGGTGTGATATACTGTAATCATGCCGGACACACATGCCCTAGTTAACGATTTCTTAAACAAGCTTAAAAAACGGTGAGTGCGAGTTATGTGGGTTTTCATTCGTTTCTGATTCACTGTTTTTTCTTTTGTATCAAATGTGATTTACATATATGCATGTTTATATGGCGAGGCAGTAAAATCGAGGGTTCAAAGACCACTGCGAAGATGACAGCAGAGCTTCTTCGTTCCGTGATATCACAGCAGAGAATTCCTAACACGAATCAAGCTGGGGCTCTTATTCAGGCCATTAATGCTATCGGAGAACAGCTTGTTTCTGCAAATCCCGTGGGTTAGTTCTTTTTTCCTTCTTATGGCCATTGAAAGAGACTGATGATTGTTAATGTTGTGTTGGTATATATATGTTATTGAAGCCATATCATCTTTAAAATTCTGTATGAATTGCAGAACTTGCTGTTGGTAATATTGTAAGGCGTGTACTACATATCATTAGGGAGGAAGATCTTTCACTCACAACAGCTTCCATTGGTGGATTGAGCTTACAAGCTTTGAGTGATGATGAAGACAATGTTGACAGAGATGATCGACCTGTTCTATCAGCTGCTGCTGTTGCTGCTGCAGCTAGAAGCACTCTCAGAGCTCCTTCCTTGCAGACCCTTCTTGAAGATGTTCCTCACTCTGCAGCTATTCATCAATCTTCCTCTTCTGCTGGTGATTCTGAAGAAAAAACCAAATGTTAGCTCTTAAAATTCTCCAAAATACATAAACCCTCATTCCTTTCACTTTTCCCAGTAATACTTGTTATTTTCTGCAGCTACCGATAAAAATTCAAGGAGCCGAAAGCTCAAGCATAATGTGATTGAGACTGTGAATGATCTTATTCAAGATATTGCCACCTGTCATGAACTGATAGCAGAGCAAGCAGTGGAGCATATTCACCATAAGTATTCTTTTTTCTTTCACTATTATTTCTATTAACTTTTCAATGTTTAATTTTTTTAAATTATATGCAGTGAGGTTATATTAACCTTAGGCAGTTCAGGAACTGTAATCGAATTTCTTTGTGCTGCTAAGGAGAAAAAAAGAAACTTTCGTGTTTTTGTAGCAGAAGGTGCTCCAAGGTTTGTGTGTGACACTATTTCCTTCTAAAACCTTAAAAACCTTAAAAACATCAAATATTTATTTATGTTTTTGTTTCATAAAGATATCAAGGGCACACTCTTGCAAAGGAACTCGTTGCTAGGGGACTACAAACAACTGTAATCACTGATTCTGCTGTTTTTGCCATGATTTCGCGTGTGAACATGGTATGTCATAAGTTAATTGCAATTTTTGATGTTTGTGTGTGTGTATTGGTGTGTGTTTGAGTGTGATTTTGGAATGATGATTAGGTTATTGTTGGGGCCCATGCTGTGATGGCAAATGGTGGAGTGATAGCTCCTGTTGGGTTAAATATGGTTGCATTAGCAGCTCAAAGACACGCTGTTCCTTTTGTTGTTCTTGCAGGCATTCACAAGGTAAAACATTTCATAACATTTTTCCAATTCTTTTTTTTTTTTTTAAATTCACCACATAATTCGTGTAATTGCATTTACAATTGGGATTTGAAAAGGTTTTTTGAGCCTTTTGATACCTTGTACATGTAGAGATCCCTTTATTCATATCCAAGATCAAAACTTGTGAAAGATGATTGCAATCTAATACTCTACTTGTTATAAAAGAGTAAATTTACAAAATGGCCCCTATGTTTTTATGATTTCTACTGTGTTTAGTCCAAAGTTGAAACCTTCATATCAGCTTTTGGTCCCTAGAATCTTGAAATAAGGACCAAAATCGATATGGTAACCTTGAAATAAGGATCAGAACTGAAAGTTTCAATTTTGGACTAAACAAAGTAAAAATCGGAAAGCACAGGGACCATTTTTGTAAAATTACTCTTAAACTTTGTTATCCAAAAACAAACCCTAACTGTGAAATAAATTTTTTCGACTATTTGAAAATACATATATGGTATATATTGCAAATGACATGAAATTTGTTTACATTTATTTGACTAAAGTTTAATTTTTTTTATAAAGATAATTTTTTTTTTCCTCTACTTATCAAGTCAATTTCATTTTCTTTTCTTGATTCAATATCTGAAGGCACACTTGTTTATTTTTATATTTATTTTTTATATCACCTTATGCTCAACATCTTTTTCTTACTTTCCTTATAATAAAATTACAGAACCAATCCATTGTTTTTAATTTTGGAAAATGACAGTTGTGCCCCTTGTATCCTCACAACCCGGAGGTGTTATTGAATGAGCTAAAGTCTCCATCTGAGTTACTAGATTTTGGGCAGTTCTCAGATTGCATTGATTATGGCACTGGCACCGGTTCCCCTCTTCTTCATGTTGTAAATCCTGCTTTTGATTACGTACCGCCAAACCTCGTCAGCCTATTTATTACCGACACGTAAGTTCAAGGGTATTTCCGTCATTTCCGAAAAAAACTAAAGTAAAATTAGCCCCCGTAAGACCCTAAAAAACGTAGGACATGACATAACAGACTGTACTGCGTTTGACTAGACGGGACCACACAAGCTTTGTAAGGCTCTTTTTGATTATAAAGACGAGGAGGGCATTTTCGTCTTTTGTGCAAGTTCCGGTCCCACCTTTTTGGGTGAGACAAAAATTTGCTCTTTTTGCCCCTGGGTTTTAGTCCAATGCATGCCAAATGGTCCTGTTAAACGGGCCGTGGGGCCCGTTTTATCAAGAAAGAACACAACAGGTTGTGCTGTGTTTGATATGTATTGGACGGGGACCTAAGCTTATGTCAATGGGACAATAATTCCATTTTTTTTTTGTCATAACCAAAAAAGGTGGGATTGGGATCGGGATCAGGATCAGGATCTCTTGTCTGTGTAAAAGACGTAAATACCCTCATCATAAAAAATAGCCCTACAAAGCTTGTTCAGTGTAACAAAACAAACGAGGCCTTAAAAAACAAAACAAATGTTAAAACACATTTATGTGGTGTATTTTGGTTAATTAATTTATATTTATATTTAATCTTAATAAAATCATGTATTTTTTTTCAGGGGAGGGCATAATCCATCGTACATGTACCGATTAATTGCAGATTACTACTCTGCTGATGATTTGGTCTTGCAACAGAGGCCTATCTCTTCTTGACTTTATATAAATAAATAATCCTTATGAGTAAGACCCTGTTCCTTTTTTTTTTCATCATTAGATAAATGATGTTTAAATAATATTTGAAAAAAAAATGTCACATAAAAGGGGAAAATGTCATTTGTAATGCTGTGGTTGTGAACATTAGGTTTTTGGAGTGCATGGGAATTGGAAGTGCGACAGTTTTGAAGGGGCTAAGCCATTAAAGGAGAACTTATTTGTAATGTTGATTACTAGAAAAAGATGGAATGAAAACAAGGATTACATTTGTGTTAGTATGAGGTTATAAATGGCATATGCCATTCTCTTAAATCATGTAGTTTTTATTTCTTCTTCCCACTAATGTTTTGTGTATATAATGTGTTTTTGGGGTAGATAATATTTGAGAAAATGATAACAAATTGGGGAGATAGAAGGAAAAAATAAATGAAGGCGAATCTATAAATGATGACAAAGGCACAACCATATAATACGTGAGTTAGATCTTTGATTATTGGTCATCTCTATACATCTCTGACTCTTTGTTTACAAGTTGTAATACTCCTGTTTTCAGTAAAAAAAATTTACATAATTATATACTATAAAGAGTAATTATGCAAACACCCCAAAAATTATGTGAAGTAATAATGTTCAACAAATCTAAGCTCTCAAGACACAATTACAAGGGTTTAACCAAGTTCGTTATACTAAAGGACATGGACAAATGTATGGAAAAACTTGAGGAATGTTGGTTATGGAAAAATATTACAAACTTTATCTAAAAAGAAAATATGAAAGTAAGAATAACATAACAAATCAAATGGGAAAGTTACGAATACATCACAAGCAACACGTTTCCTAAGTATAACATGAGAAATCAATTCTAAAAGTCAAGACCAAACAAACCTATAAATGATTTGTATAACTAGAAACAAGTTTTTGGCGAATAAGATAAGCGAGATAGATGACAAAGGAGAGCAAGAAACATGAGATGAGAGCTTCTAAAGATATAAATTAAGCCAAATACATGAGATGTAGCTATAATATAGAAGATATGGTGGATAACCTATTGAATCATGTTCAAATCCTGACATTACTCAGCCCTTGTGGCTATAGAAGTTCGTCTGCAATTATACGTCTGCTCAAGGCTGTACCAGGTCTATTAACCTCCGGGTCTATTTCACACCCGAGTCTATTTCAACTTATATGTCAGCATAAGGCTGTGTCAGGTCAATTTCACCCCCGTGTCTATTTCACCCCCGAGTCTATTTCAACTCATATGTCAGCACAAGGCTGTACCGAGTCTATTTCACCCCACACACATAGCAAACAGGAACACAAACATACCACACATACAACATGAGCCATAAAGACTACAAGCAGATACAATCTCTAGTGAGCAAACTCACCTCAGTCTGCTGAATCGGAGAATGCCCACACTAACCAATCAAATAAAACCCTAATTAATAATTGGGTCATAACCATAATCGAGACTTTCATCAACTAATCCCGACTCCCAGGGTAAAAGACCATTTTACTCTTCCTTTAATTAGCACAAAATCCGTGGCCCAAACTTGGAAAGCCTAATAATGGCCTAATTCCTAAAGGACACTTAGAGCCCAATATTGGCCCAAATCCAAGAAGGCCCAAGGCCTACCAGTGGCCCAAAATCAAAAAGACTTGTGGCCCAACAAGGGCCCAAAACCCTAAAGTCCAATGACGGCCCAAAAGTCAAATGCCCATCCCGGTCGAGTACGCTAAGCGTACCCTTAGTACGCCCGACGTACTAGGTGGCTACACGGAGTCGGGGATCCACACGCGTATGCGCAACGTACGCTTGCATATGCCCGACGTATGTCCCCATTAAGCTATTTTGCCCATTAAGCACTTAATGCTTAAGTCCAAACGTCCATATTCCATATCCAAACCTTGGGGAACGTCTTAATCCATAAAGTCACTAACTTGGTGCCTTTGCATGCCTCAAATGGACTTAAACCTTAGATTTAGCATCCTACTTTTACCAAATGGACATATACTCATGCATGGTTGATCCTTAACCATCAAGATGCTAACTTTATGAACTAGGGATCTTAGAAACATCAAGAGGAGCAATTCATAACTTCTGGAGTGGTAAATTGCCACTAGATCTCATTCATGGGACCAAAAAGTTACCAAAACTCTACTAGATCAAGATCTAAGCATAAAATGAGCAAAGGTAAAAGCTTTATACCTTTATGAAGCTGGAAATGATGGATGGAATTTGGATCTACAAGCTCTTCCTTGACCAATGCTCATCAACCAAGCTTCTTCTTCTTAGAGTTACACCAAACACACACCAAAACACACACACACACAAATGTCAACTCTCTCTTGAAACGAGCTAGGGTTTCGAAAAGGGACTCAAACGAGGCTAAGGAGGATGGTAAAAAGAAAACCTTGGGCATAAGGTTGCTTGAATAGGACCGAAACCCTAAAATTAGGGTTTGTCCCCTGATTACATACGCCCCGCATACAATAGGTATGCCTAGTGTACGCTCCCCTTCCAAAAAATTACAATAACGCCCCTAGGGACCAAAACTGCAAACTAGTTACACACCAAGGATCAAAATGAAAAATACCTTGAATCGAGTGTTACAATTCTCCCGCACTTGAGTTAGACTTTATCCTCGAAGTCCGCTGTTGCAAATAACTCTGGGTAATGATCTCTCATCTTGTCCTCACGCTCCCACGTCCACTCTGAACCCTTTTGGTGCCACCACTGCACCTTCATGAGATCCACCACCTTGTTTCGCAGAGTCTTCATCCTCTTGTCAAGGATCGCCATTGGTCTCTCTATATAATTACGGAGATCATCCACATGAATGTCCTCCAATGAAAACACTATAGAATCATCAACCAAACATTTGCACAGCTGAGAGACATGAAAAGTGCTATGAATCTAAATGAGCTCCTCTGGCAGCTCCAAACGATATGCAGCCCTTCCCACCCGGTCTATCACCCTTAAAGGACCAATAGCTTGTACCGCTTCCTAAATCGGATGACACCTTTCCAAGGTGACACCTTCAGGAGTACCATATACCTAACCTGAAACTCCAAGTCTGACCGACGTCTATCTACATAGCTCTTCTATCGGATTTGTGTTGTCTAAAGACTGCCGCGAACTTGCTGAATCAATTCTGTCATTTTGAGTACCACCTATGTACTCCCCATTACCCGCTGACCGACCTCACCCCAACATATCGGGGTCCTACACTTCTTCCCATAGAGCATCTCAAAAGGAGGTCAATCAATGCTGGCGTGGTAACTATTTTTATATGAAAATTCCGCCAAAGGAAGATACTTATCCCAACTACCGCCAAAATCCAGTACACATGCCCGCAACATGTCCTCCAATGTCTGGATAGTCCGCACTCTCTGACCATCAGTTTGTGGGTGGAAATCCATGCTGAAGTGCCAGCGAGTACCCAACTCCTCGTGGAATCTCTTCCAGAATCTGGAAGTAAACCGAACATCCCTATCAAAGACCACAGAAACCGGCACCCCATGCTGTGCCACCACTTCCCAAATGTAGATATCGGCCAGCTTCTCCATCGAAATACTCTCCTAAATCGGAACAAGATTATGCTCTTGATCAATCAATCCACGATGACCCATATCGAATCCACTCCGTGCGCCGTACGAGGAAATTTTGTGATAAAATCCATCGTAATCTCTTCCCATTTCCATACAGGAACACCCAACAGCTCCATTTTTCCATGAGGTCGTTGATGCCCGACCTTGACTTTCTTGCAAGTCAAACACCTCTCCACATACCAGGCCACGTCCCGCTTCATACATGGCCACCAATAGTCAGGCCGAAGATCTCTATACATCTCTGTCGCTCCGAGATGAATATAAAATCTCGACTTATGCGCCTCTTCCATCAAAACCTGACGCACACCACTCTAATATGGAACCCACACCCTCCGATGAAGGGTCAATAATCTTCAACTATCATAATCGAAGGAAGCTACCTGATCCACTATGCGCTCGCTCTTCCGATTCTCTTCCTTTATAGTATCAAACTGAGCCTCTCGAATCTGCTCTAAGAGTGGGGTAATCACGGTCATCATCAAAAAAACATCCCTGATCGGGACAACAACCACCCTGCAGCTAAGAGCATCGGCCACCACGTTGGCCTTCCCCGGGTGATAAAGGATCTCACAATCATAATCCTTCACCACATCCAACCATCTACGCTGCCTCATATTCAGATTTGGCTGATCCATCAAATACCTCATACTCTTGTGATCCGTGTAGATAGTACTATGGACCCCATAAAGGTAATGTTTCCAAATCTTGAGGGCGAACACCACAACCCCCAACTCCAAATCATGCATAGGATAATTCGCCTCGTGAGGCTTCAGCTACCTCGAAGAGTAAGTGATCACATGACCCCGCTGCATCAGCACTGCACCCAAACTCGTAATTGATGCCCCATAGTACACCACAAAATTCTAAACACCCTCCGGCAGGGTCAGAATTAGCGCCTCACACAATCTCCGCCCCAAAGTCTCAAAAGCTGCCTGCTGCTCAGGCGCCCAATGAAACGTGGTGGTCTTCTTCGTCATCCGGGTCAAAGGAACCGTTATCTTGGAGAAATCCTGAATGAATCTTTGATAGTAACCCACCAATCCAAGGAAACTCTGAATCTCAGATGGAGACCTCAAAACTTACCACCTCATCACCGCCTCAACATTGGCCGGATCGACCAGAATACCGTTCTGGTTGACAAGGTGCCCCACAAATTGCACCGCGCGCGACCAGAACTCACACTTGGAGAACTTCACATACAACCTCTCCCTCCTTAAATTCTCTAATACCTCCCTCAGATGCTCCTTATGTTGCTCCTGGGTCTTGGAATAGACCAGGATTTCATCAATGAACACAATCACTGACCAATCCAATATGGCCTGCATATGCGATTCATGAGATCCATGAATACATCTGGAGCATTGGTGAGCCCGAAGAGCATCACCACGAACTCATAATGACAATTACAAGTTCGGAAGGCCGTCTTTTGTGTATCCTCCTCTATAACCCTCATATGATGATAACCCAAACTCAAATCAATCTTGGAAAAAAAAAGATGCACCCTGGAGCTGGTCAAATAAATCGTCAATCCTTAGAGTGGATACAGGTTCTTCCCTATTAGCTTATTTAGCTCCCGATATTCGATACACATCCGATGCGACCCATCCTTCTTCTTCACAAACAAGATCGATGCTCCCTATGGTGAAATACTCGGCCGAATGAATCCATAGTCTAACAACTCCTGCAGTTCTGTAGACAACTCATACATCTCTGGGGGTGCTAACCGATAAGGTGATTTGGCTATCGGAGCCGGACCTGGAACCAAGTCAATCCGAAACTCCAATTGCCTCTCCGGAGGCACTCTAGGCAAATCCTCTAGGAGCACATCTAGGTACTCCCGAACAATGGGTACATCACCCACAATCGTCTTACCCATCACCCGAGTATCCATCATATAAGCCACAAGCCCAGAACAACCCTACTGAAGATAACGCTTGACCTTAGCTGCTGAACAGAGAACCGACCCATTCTGAACTCCCTCTCCCTAAATCACTAACTCTCCCCCACTTGGGGTCAGAATACGTACCATCTGATGCTCTCAATCAATCATTTCCCATTACAGCTCAACCAATCCATCCCTATAATAACCTTGCTCTCACACAGAGGAATAGGAACCAAATCAATCGGGTACCAATCACTAAACAACTCAATATACATCCCCGATGAACCCTCGAACCCGCAAAGGTCGATCATAAGCAATCTCAACCTCTACTGGATAATCCAGCTCCCCCGGAGCATCGACAAACCTCTTGATGAGCACGAGGGATATAAAGGATCGGGTGCCCCCCCGAATAAAACAAAACCAAAGAAGAGATACCATTCACAAGGAATGACCCTAAAAGCAAAACACGGATATAAGTAGGAAAATCAACATAAATAAAGAGATAAGGAGAAGATACATACCTGTCACCACATCTTGTGCTGCACGAGTCTCCTCGGCTGTCAGCTGAAATGCCTTGCTCCTCACAACAGGCGCCTTCGCTTTGCCCTGACGACCATCTGTAATCCGCAAGGTCGCCGGAGTGGGTGTTGCAACTGATCCTGCCGCTACTAAACTCAGACAATCGGCCTTTTTATGGCCCCTCTGATTGCAATGAAAGAAAATCAGATTCGATATGTGGGTGGTGGTTGTGCAATCCCAGCTAAAGTGCCCAGTCTTGTCGCACTTGTATCATCCTGAACCACCCCTGCAAGCTCCATCGTGCATCTTGCCGCACTTTCCACAGCGGACCCGGCCATGCTGGCCCCACAATATCGAATCAAAAACCTTGGGCCTCTTTCCCGAACCCTCAGAACCCTGAACCTGATCCGACTTCCTCTTCTTTTCCATTTCCGGCTCAATCTCCCTATCTCTAGCTCGCATCACCATATCATCCAGTGTCTTGCTACTAGATCTGCTCACAAACTACCTGATATCGCTCTTCAACATATCGTGGTATCTTGCCTTCTTCATCTCTTCGTCCGCCACATACTATGGAGCCATTAATGCCCTCTCACGGAACGTAACAATGATCTATGCCACCATCTCAGTAGTTCGACGAAGGTCCTGAAACTCCCTTGCCAACTGCTGGACGTCAATCACATGTGCAAACTCATCCCAAAACCTCGTCACAAAATCCTCCCAGGTCATCGACTCAACCGCCTCGCATCCCAAGGCATGTTCAACCTCCTCCCACCAATCTCGAGCTCCGTCTTTCAGAAGACAGGATGCAAGTCTGACCTTTGGCCCATCGGGGCAATAGTTAGTACGGAAGGCATTCATGACATCCGCTAACCAATGACTGCTCACAATCGGGTCCTTCTTCCAGAAGAACTCCAAAACCCCACATGCCAAAAACTCTCGAAAAGTCAAAGAGCGGGCTCCCACCATCACTACCATCTCAGAACGAAAAGTGCCTAAGTGCTCATCCAAAATCTCAATGATACCCTCCTTGATCGTACTGAAGATCACATGAGTCTGCTCAAGAATACCGCGGGTAATCTCGTATGAAATGAACTCCCACATCTGATCATCTATAAACTCGGCCCTAAAGCCTGAAACCGAACCATCACCGGTACCAGAACCACTACCAGAACCTCATCGAGTGACTACCATACTAAAAATAAACCATTACCATTAGAATATATACCCGAAGAATCCCACATTCTACAAGCTTCCTGGTATCAACGTGACTTTCCTTGAATCGAGTACGGATCATCTACTTCCAATAGTACGGGCCCATACTACCTTCCACATCTATCCGTACTTTCCTCAAGGATCTCCCCGAATCCCCCAAGTTACTTCCCTATCAATCCAAAAGACCTCTAGCAAAGCAAAGCTCTCGGAACTGAATCACCTCCTAGGTTTCCCTATGGCTACCACCACACCACTCCCCACCATTAGCTGTAGAAGGAACTCCCTCTAACACCCTCTAACTAGCTTACGAACATAATTATATATCACCAACACTAGATAATTTTTTGAATGAAGGGTCTCACCCTACAATGGTTGGAGTCAGAAAAGAGTTGCACAATAGGGTTAAACCTAACCTTCTAAAATTATCTAATCTCAGTGATATGTAACTTAGCGTATTCGCTTACTAGTTAGCTGATGTTAATGGGAACTCCTAAAAGCACAATGCAAGCATCATTTGAGCATTGAGTAATCTGAATCAAAGCATAACCTAAGGCCATCCTATCACTGACTGAACCAGTAGTAGCATGCAAGTCTACAAGCTCATACAATAGGAATATAAAGGCATCTCTCTTAGCATTCTATCATGCAAAATCCTGAGCAGAACCTTGGCCCTAGTCTAGCATGCAATTCATAGATTCACAATGCAAAGCATATTACAAGAACATGTATGGGTATTTTGGGGAAACTTACTTGAGGAAGGTCGATTGCGTGCACCACACCCCTTTCTTTTATCAGAAATTTATTTTATAAAACATTTGTTCTTATGAAAAATCTACCAAATCCTTAGTTTGAGTTCAGGCACACCCGAGATTATGCCCGAATCCCTAAAACCAAGGCTCTGATACCAACTTGTAACGTCCCAAAATTTAGAACCATTTTTTTTTGTTTTTATATTAAATAACCCATCAACAAAACATGTTTGACAAAATATTCAGAGAATATTAATAAACATCACAAAAGTACATCAGAGTAAATGAAGCATAAAATCATGGTGCATGCAATGCGATCATCCCGAGCCCTTCCCTTTTGAACTAGAAGCACCTGAAACATAAACTGAAAACCCTAAGCACAATGCTTAGTGAGTTCCCCAAAATACCGTATACCATACATATACGTCAGCTCAAAGCTGTACCGGGTCTATTTCACCCCCAGGTCTATTTCACCCCCAAGTCTATTTCAACTCATATGTTAGTACAAGGCTGTATCAGGTCTATTTCACCCCGGGTCTATTTCACCCTCGAGTCTATTTCAACTTATATGTCAGCATATGGCTGTAACGGGTCTATTTCACCCCACATACATGTAGCAAACATCCAAACAGGCATACCACACATACAACATGAGTCACAAAGACTACAAACACATACAATCCCTAGTGAGCAAACTCACCTCAGTCTGCTGACAATCAAATAGATGCTCGGGCTGCTGAACCACAGAATCCCCGCATTAACCAATCAAATAAAACCCTAATTAATAATTGGGTCATAACCATAATTGGGACTTTAACCAACTAATCCTGACTCCCAGGGTAAAAGATCATTTTACCCTTCCCTCAATTGGCCTAAAATCCATGGCCCAAACTCAATGGCATACAAGCCCAATAATTGCCCAATTCCTAAAGGACACTCAAAGCCCAATATGGGCCCAAATCCAAGAAGACCAAAGGCCTAAGAGCGGTCCAAAATTAAAAAGACTTGTGGCCCAACAAGGTCCCAAACCCTAAAGTCCAATGACGGCCTAAAAGTCAAAAGCCCATCCTGGTCGAGTACGCTAAGTGTATCCCTAGTACGCCCGACATAGTAGGTTGCTACACGGAGTCGGGGATCCAGACGCGTACGCGCAACGTACGCTTGCGTATGCCCCCATTAAGCTATTTTGCCTATTAAGCACTTAATGCTTAAGACCAAATGTCCATACTCCAGATCCAAACCTTGGGGAACGTCTTAATCCATAAAGTCACTAACTTGGTGCCTTTGCATGCCTCAAATGGACTTGAACCTTAGATTTAGCATCCTACTTTTACCAAATGGACATATACTCATGCATGGTTGATCCTCAACCATCAAGATGCTAACTTTATGAACTAGGGATCTTAAAAACATCACGAGGAGCAATTCATAACTTCTGGAGTGGTAAATTGCCACTAAATCTCATTCATGGGACCAAAAAGTTACCAAAACTCTACTAGATCTAGATCTAAGAATAGAATGAGCAAGGTTAAAGCTCTATACCTTTATGAAGCTAGAAATGATGGATGGAAGCTGGATCTACAAGCTCTTCCTTGACCAATGCTCCTCAACCAAGCTTCTTCTTCTGTGAGTTACACCAAACACACATCAAAATACACACACATGTCAACTCTCTCTTGAAATGAGCTAGGGTTTCGAAAAGGGACTCAAAAGAGGCTAAGGACGCTGGTAAGGAGAAAACCTTGGCATAAGGTTTCTTAAATTGGGTCCAAACCCGAAAATTAGGGTTATCCCATGGTTCGTGTAAATGGTACAACAGGCCCCGTAGAGGTAATGT
Organism: Lactuca virosa; assembly: GCF_052849685.1. Lineage (NCBI taxonomy): Eukaryota > Viridiplantae > Streptophyta > Magnoliopsida > Asterales > Asteraceae > Lactuca > Lactuca virosa. The sequence continues at coordinate 119,664,413 of NC_136430.1, read as the reverse complement.
CGCCAAATCTTGAGGGCGAAAACAACCGCCCCCAACTCCAGATCGTGCGTCGGGTAGTTCACCTCGTGAGGCTTCAGCTGCCTCGAGGTGTAAGCGATGACGTGCCTTCTCTGCATCAACACTGCGCCCAAACCCGAAATAGACGTATCGCAGTACACTACAAAGTCGTCCACACCCTCTGGCAGGGCTAAGATCGGCGCCTCACACAACCTCTGCCTCAATGTATCAAACGCCGCTTGCTGCTCAGGCCCCCATTGAAAGACAACAACATTCTTCGTCAGCTGGGTCAAGGGTACTGCTATCTTGGAGAAGTCCTGAATGAATCTCCGGTAATAGCCTGCTAACCCAAGGAAACTCCGAATCTCAGGTGGAGACTTCGGAACCTCCATCTCATCACGGCCTCCACTTTGGCCGGGTCGACTAAAATACCATTCTGGTTGACAAGGTGCCCAAGAAACTGCACCTCGCACAACCATAACTCACACTTGGAGAACTTGGCGTACAAGCTCTCCCTCCTCAGGGTATCCAACACCTCCCACAAGTTCTCCTCGTGCTGCTCCTGCGTCTTGGAGTAAACCAAGATGTCATCGATAAAGACTATCACAGACCGATCTAGCATAGATATGCATACACGGTTCATGAGGTCCATGAACGCGGCAGGAGCATTGGTTAGCCCAAAGGGCATCACCACGAACTCGTAGTGGCCATAGTGAGTCCGGAAAGCAGTCTTCTATACATCCTCATCTCTGACTCGCATCTGGTGGTAGCCCGAACGTAAATCTATCTTGGAAAACCAAGATGCCCCCTGTAGCTGGTCGAAGAGATCATCAATCCTCGGGAGTAGGTAACGGTTCTTCACCGTTACCTTGTTCAGCTCCTAATAATCTATACACATCCGATGCGACCTGTCCTTCTTCTTCACAAATAGGATCGGGGCTCCCCAAGGCGAACTGCTCGGTCTAATGAATCCCTTTTCTAACAGCTTCTGCAGCTGTGTAGACAACTCCTGCATCTCGGGAGGAGCCAACCGATATGGTGCCTTGGCTATCGGATCCGTACCAGGGACTAGGTCGATCCTGAACTCCACCTGTTTCTCCGGAGGTATCCCAGGCAACTCCTCTAGAAATACGTCCGGGTACTCTTGCACCACTGGTACATCACTCACAGTCGCCTTACCCGCCTCCCGGGTATCCATAACGTAGGCGACATACCCTGCGCAACCCTGGTGAAGGTAGCGCCTAGCCCTCGCTGCCGAACACATAGCTGGTCCGCGCTGCGGTCTCTCGACCTGAACCACCAGCTCTCCCCCACTTGGGGTCCTGATACGTACCAACTGCTGTGCACAGTCGATCACCACCCCATTAGGGGTCAGCCAATCCATGCCGATGATAACCTTGTTCCCACGCAACGGAATGGGAACCAAATCCACCAGGTAACACTCGTCATACAACCTCAAAACGCAATCTATGAAAACCTCAGATGCTCGAACAGACCGGTCGTCAGCAATCTCGACCTCTAAAGGGCAATCTAACATGCCTGAAGAATCAGAAAACCTCTTGCTAAGAGTAAGAGAGACAAATGATCGGGTAGCCCCCGAGTTAAATAACACCTGCACAGGGATGCCGTTCACATGGAACGATCCTAAACAAAACACATAAATATAACACATAAATATCATAACCAACATCTAATAAGAGTTAGGGAGAAGAAAACATATCCGTCACCACATCCGGTGCAGTACGCGCCTCCTCGGTGGTCAACTGGAAGGCTCGGCTCCTCACCACTGGAGCCTCTGGCTTGCCCTGACGGCCATCCGTGATCCGCTGGGTCGCTGGAGTTGGAAGCCACCACTGGCGCTGCTGGTACTAATCTCGGGCAGTTGGCCTTTTTATGGCCCTTCTGATTGCGATGAAAGCAAATTAGGTCTGGTGTCTGGAAGGTGGGGGTAGGGGCAATACAATCCCTGCCAAAATGCCTAGTCTTGCCGCACTTATAGCAGTCCGATCCCCCAGTTCGGCAAAACCCCTCATGTGACCTGGCGCATTTCCCACAGCGGCCCCGTCCCTGCTGGCCCTTCGACCTAGATTCGAATCCCTTGGGTTTCTTCCCTGAAACCCCAGTAACCTGCTCAGTCTCTGCTTTCCTCTTCCGGAGGTGCTCTATGTCAATCTCCTTCTTCCTCGCCCTAGCTATCATGTCCTCCAAGGTCGGACATGCCGAGTAGCTGACATGTTTCCGTATATCAGCCCTCAACATGTCATGGTACTTAGTCTTCCTCATCTCCTCATCCCCCGCATACTGAGGCACCAGTAAGGCCCTCTCCCTGAACTTGGAGGTAATCTCCACTGCCGAATCAGTCATCTGCCTCATATCGAGAAACTCCCTGGCCAGCTGCTGCAGCTCCACAACCGACACAAACTCCGCCCTAAACCTGGTCATAAAGTCCGACCAGGTCATAACCTCAATGGCTAGGGCTCCTAGAGAATCACTAACTGCCTCCCACCAATCTCGAGTTTGGTCCCTCAAACATCCTACAACATACCGGACCTTCGACCCCTCAGGGCAGAAGCTCTTCAACTGAGCAGACTCCATGTCTGCAATCCATCTCCTGGCCACAATGGGGTCCTTCACCCTGTGAAAACCTGGTGCACCACATCCCCTGAAGTCCTTGAAGGAGAGTGTATGTGTCCCTGTCTGGCCAGATGCCATGTCGCTCCTGAACGCCCTGAGACGCTCCTCCATCAGCTCGATGATCTCTTCCTTGATCGACCCGAAAATCACCGGGGTCGCCTCAAGGATGCCTCTCGTAATATCTGACGCGATGAACTTGCGTAACCCATCATCAACCGGCTCGGAACCTGCACCCGAACCTGAACTTGATCCTGACCCAGACCCTGAACCTCCTGCTCCGTGACGTGTCACCACCATTCTGAAATAAAACACATAATCGTCAGGGTCATACATAACCTCGAGAGGTCTCTCACACTCTACAAGTTCTCTGGTTCTGTCTCAACCCTCCTTGACTTGAGTACGGATCCTCTGCTTTCAGTAGTAAGGGCCCATACTACCTTCCACATCTATCCATACTTTCCTCAAGGATTGCCTTGACTTCACCAAGTCCCTTCTACTACTACTTCTCGCTGCACTAATCTCATCCTAGGCTTACCCTAGGGTAACTCTCCGACCTACTCTCCGCCATCAGCTGCATAAGAAATCCCTGCTACCTTTACCTAACTAGCTTGCGAATACCATTACATATCACTAAGACCAGGTAATTATTTGAATGAGAGGTCCTACCCTACAACAGTTGGACTCAAACAAGAGCTACGAAATAGGGCTAGACCTAACCTTCTGAAATTATTTACTCCTCGCAACATGTAACTTAACGTATTTGTTTACTAGTTAGTTAAAGATAACTAGAACTCCAAAAAGCACATAGAAAGCAGCATTTGAGCATTGAGTAGGCCATCATATTACTCACTAATCAGTTCTAGCATGTAATCCAATAAGCACATATAGCAGGCACATAAGCCATCTTCCTAGATCCTTAGCCCTAATCTGACATGCAGTTCTCATACACATACAATATGCATATAAGGCATCCTTCCTAGATCCTCAACCCTAATCTAGCATGCAGTTCTCATAATCATATCATATATCATAATAAACATGAATGGATATCTTGGGGAAAACTTACTTGAGCTCGGCCGATTGCACGCATCACACACCTTATAAAAATCTTTCAAACCCTCGATTTGAGTCAAGACACCCCCGAAGGTGTGTCCGAATCCCTCAAACCAAGGCTCTGATACCAACTTGTAACATCCCAAAAATACAGACCAAAAATTTCATTTTAAATTAAACAAATATAAATCCATTTGTCTGAAAACCACATAGTAATATATATATATATATATATATATATATATATATATATATATATATGTATATATATATATATATATATATATATATATATATATATATATATATATATATATATATATATATATACATACCAAACCAATATGTCCATAGTCAGAACATGTCATAACAAAATCATATCAGAGCATAAATCCCATAGATCTCTGGTGCGGAAAATCGTGTGTGTGATGCGCTGCTACCGTCCCGACTCCTTTCCCTTCGAGGAAGAAGTACCTGAAACCAAAACTGAAAACCGTAAGCACAAAGCTTAGTGAGTTCCCCCATTATACCACATACGATATAATCACATAATGCCTAGCATATCTGGGTGCTGGCCTCCCCTTCGGTATCTTTCAACCGGTAACTGCCTAGCATATATGGGCGCTGGCCTCCCCTTCAGTATCTTTCAACTGGTAACTGCCTAGCATATTGTTGGATAAGGTGTCTAAGTCCATAAATATTTCTGGTATGTACTTGACCCGACCCGGCATGGTCCATTTGGGTTGCATGGCACCATGCAATTGGATAAACTAAAATGAGAGAAATAACACTTATGGTTTATTAATATATTATAAGTTCTAATATATTAATAATATTATTTAATTAGTTTGATCAAGAATTAATTTAGAATTAATTAAGTGATCAAAAGATAACTAATTAAATATATGGGTAGATTATGTAAATCATCCATAACTTGTATAGTGGGCTAAAAGGCTCCATGGATAATCAAGTTGGGTTAAACCCATTGAATGCTCCATGGGAGTTACAAACCCATGGGTCATGGAAATAAAGAGTCATGCCACATTAGGGTTTACATGGTGTAACCCTAGATGTGACACACTATATAAGCAACATGTTCTCCACCAAAATCGGGACAACTAAGAAACAAGAGGGCTAGAGCCGATTTTGCAAGTGTAAGATTCTCTCAAAGTTTACTCCTTTGCATTTGGTGTTGTGTGAAGCATTTGAGGCATCACACTTGGGGTGCTAGGCTCACAAGGTTTCAAGGATCATAATCAACAACAAGGTAAGTTATTCTATCTTTCATTCAACTTAAAAATGTTCCCCATGTATGCTAGATAGGAATATAACCTTGGAATTCAACTTTGCATGATTATTAGACAAACATAGATCCAAGGTTATTAGGGTTGCATGTACACTTAGGAAGTGTTAGAATGCTCAAAACCCATCAGTGGTATCAGAGCCAGGTTCGTTTGTTGTTTTTTTTTGTTGTGTGCAAACAGCTTGGAGAAAAAAAATCGTTTTTTTCTGTTTTCTGCTCGTATGAAAGTTTGCACATTTGTTGCTGGAAATGGATTACCCTAAACTGTTTTGATGTTTTAAAGCTTGTTTTAGATGGTGTAATGTTTATGCTAATCCATTTACAATGGCAATTATTAAAATTACAAGTTTTTTTTAAGTGTAATTTTTGATTCTTGAAAGTGTTCATATTCATGTTCTTGAACTTATGAAGATTAGATGATCATAGGAATTGTTTGTAACCTTCATGGTAGTTTAATTCATGATCATAATGTGTTTTAATGGAGTCCATAACTTGTCCTCAAGTTATAGAAAACCAAAAGTCTCACTTTTATTAAAGCCATTAAAAGAACACAAGAGTTATAAAAATGAAGAGTCTTCATTTTTATTACTCAATTAATTCATAAGTTATAAGAAATGAAAAGTTTTGGAAGTTTACAAAAAACTTGCCCTCAAGTTTTGAAACATGTAAAGTCTTGATTAAAACTTTAGTTCCAACCCTTAGAATTTTAAAAGTTAAAATTCAACCCTTATACTTTATAATATTATAAGTTACTAATATATATATGTATAACATCAAGTCGTCTTACCGCTAGTACGCCTCATTCACGAAGCCGGTCTATAAGGGGGGTATAAGGTTGTTGCCTATAAAATGGCAACTTAATGGGTGTCCACTCTCACCCACCGCTTCCTTGATCGGTGGAGGGTCGTTAGCCGAACGGGTAGGACAAGGACTTATAGATTCTCATTAAAAGTATGATGAATATTATAAAGTAACTAAATGCTTTTATTAAATTCCCAATCTTAGTTACTTTAGGAAAATGTGAATAAGGTGCTAATCCATGAAATTACACTTTACACTTTGTTTAAGTCGTTAGTGGAGCTCGTGTGGTTAACCGGCACACTAACTTGGACTTAACAAGGAAGGTAAAGGGTGACTTAAAGTTTATTATAGGTCGGTGGAGCTCGTGTGGTTAACCGGCACATCGATTGAGTAATAAACATTAAGTGTACCAAGTGATTTGCATGGTTACTTCACACCTCGTTTTGTGATCCTCGGTATCCCAGTCACAAAACTTGGAGGGCACACTCGAGATTGAAACATGCATTTGAAAAGTTCATTAAATCTGAAAAGAAACTAGGAATTTCTAAGAACCAATTAAAAACCTTTCTATATTTCGTTTTTCATGGTGGAAATTGGTGAATCGTCATTCACCTACCTTTCAAATATGTTATAGCTTGGATTACGGCATACCTCTTCTAAGTTATAATATATTGTGATTGGATCCTAGCCTTAATATTACATTTGGGTGTTTTATTAAGGACTCTCTTAATATCTAAACTAATCTTGTTCTCTTCTTTTAGATGTCTTCAAATAATGCTGCTTCTGGCTCTAATCCTAATGGCTCCTTTACCCTTATGAACTTGTGTGGGAAAGTCACTTTTGATGGATCCAACTTCAATGAATGGATCAGAAACATCAGGATGATTACCCGCTACGAGGACAAAGAATATGTCCTTGACAAGGAGCTTAAGGAGATTGATGAGACCACTGCAACTCCCCAGGAGATCGCTGACTTTCAGGCACATGAAAGGGATGCTACAAAAGTGGCATGCATCATGTTGGCCACCATGACAGCGGAACTCCAAAAGTCCTATGAGGACTTCTACCCTTTTGAAATGCACCAAGATCTGATGGAAAGATACCATCAAAGTGCACGACAAGAGAGGTATGAAATCATATGCTCTATCATAACAACCATGATGAAGGACGGGGAATCCGTCACGAGCCACATGCAGAAAATGCAAAGGTATGTGGATCGGTTGCTGAAGCTTAATGTGAACTTCCCTGAGGAGCTTGCAATAGATATCATTTTGCACTCCTTACCATCGTGCTATGATCAATTCCGCATGACATATCACACGAATAAGGAAGAGGTCACACTCAGCAAACTTCAGGGACTCCTCAAGACCGCAGAAACAGGTCTTAAGGGTAAGTCGGTTGTTAACACTCCTACTCCAAACTCCGCCCCGGTTTTGGCAATCGGGAAAGGTAGAGGGAAGAAGAGGAAGAGCTCTTCGAAGGGTACCAAGGCTAGGACCCTTGATGGCTCTTCTTCAAGTGGAACCAAGAAAGGTTTTGTCACTCCTTCTTCTGACCCTAAAGAGGCTGAATGCTTCTATTGCCATGAAAAGTCACATTGGAAGCGGAACTGCCCAAAGTACCAGCAAGATGTGAAGGATGAGAAAGTTAAACCCAACCATGCAGGTATTTACACTATCTTATCTAATAACTCACCCCATTCTAACTCTTGGGTCCTTGATACCGGTTGTGGTATTCATATCTGTTCTGATTTGCAGGGACTAAGAAGAAGTGAGAATGTGGAGCATGGAAAAATAAACTTAATCATGGGGAATAGGAAAGCTTTACCTGTCACCAAGATTGGAGTTTATACTTTATCGCTAAGTAGTGGGTTTAGTTTAGATTTGAATAAATGTTGTTATTCGCCAGAAATAGCAAGAAATATTATTTCCTTTCATGCATTGTATAAACAAGGTTTCACCTTTTCATTTGATAATGAAGTTGGTTCGATTAATGCTTTCTTTAATAATGTTCTTTATTTTAAAGCATTACCTTGTGATGGTGTGTATGAAACTGTATCTGTGGTTGATAACTTAGGAAATAATGTATTGTGTATTGATTCTGTTAATGATAATAACTTGGATAAAGCATCATTATGGCATTGTCGTCTTGGACATATAAGCAAGAAACGCATAGGCCAACTCCAAAAGGATGGAGTATTGGAGTCATTTGACCTAAAGTCAGATGATAGTTGCGAATCATGCTTACTTGGAAAAATGACAAAGTCACCCTTCACAGGTTCTTGTGAGAGGGGTGAAGGTTTGTTGGATCTTATACACACGGATGTGTGTGGGCCCTTCAAACATGCCACAAGGGATGCTAATCGTTATTATTTGACTTTTACTGATGATTATAGTAGATATGGATATGTCTACCTAATCAAGCATAAGTCAGAGACTTTTGAGAGGTTTAAAGAGTTTAAACAGGAAGTCGAGAATCAATTGGGCAGGAACATTAAGATGCTTCGATCCGATCGAGGTGGTGAGTATCTTAGTTCAGAGTTCCTCGACTATCTTAGGGAATGTGGGATTGTCTCACAATTGACACCTCCCAGGACACCGCAGTTGAATGGTGTAGCTGAGAAGCGTAATCGAACCTTGTTGGATATGGTTCGTTCCATGATGAGTCGAGCTTCGCCACCAATCTCATTTTGGGGGTATGCCTTAGAGACTGCCGCCCATATCCTTAATCTAGTTCCCACAAAGAAAGTTGCCAAAACTCCTCATGAGATGTGGACTGGTAAAGTACCCAAACTAGACCACATTAAGATTTGGGGTTGCGAGGCTTTCGTGAGACGCGAGACTTATGATAAGCTCGAACCTCGAAGTGAGAGGTGTATTTTCATCGGCTACCCACATAAATCCTTTGGTTACCTCTTCTACAGACCTAGTGAGAATGTGGTCTTTGTAGCTAGGAGGGCTTTCTTTCGAGAGAGAGAGTTCATAAGCCAAGGAGACAGTGGGAGGCAAGTTGACCTTGAAGAAATTCAAGAGTCAAGTGGTGAAGGAACTTCAAACCCTAGCACTCAACTTGAGGAGGAAACTTCTGTTGAGCCAATTGACAAGTCTGTACCTCTGAGGCGTTCCACAAGGGTTAGGAATGCACCTGAGCATTACTATGGATTCCATATTACTGCGGAAGGTGATACACTTATCAGTGATGAGACACTGATAGGTCTGGATGAACCTAACAGTTACGCGGAAGCCATGGCAGGCCCTAAGTCAGCCAAGTGGAAAGAGGCAATGGACAGCGAGATACAGTCCATGTATGACAATCAAGTTTGGAACTTGGTTGAGAATGTACCAGGTCGTAAGACTGTAGGGTGCAAATGGATCTTCAAGAAGAAGACCGACATGGATGGTAATGTACACACTTATAAGGCACGACTGGTTGCAAAGGGTTTCTCACAAACTCCGGGAGTTGATTATGATGAGACCTTTTCTCCAGTGGCCAAGATTAAGTCTATTAGGGTTCTGTTAGCCATAGCTGCATTTCATGACTATGAAATATGGCAAATGGATGTCAAAACCGCTTTCATTAATGGAAAGTTGGCTGAGGATGTTTACATGAGTTAGCCAGAGGGTTTTGTCAATACAGAGTACCCTAATAGAGTGTGTAAGCTTGAGAAATCCATTTATGGGTTAAAGCAAGCACCTCGCAGATGGAATCTTTGCTTTGATAAGAAAGTCAAAGAATTTGGCTTCTCTAGGAGTGAAGATGAATCTTGTGTATATGTCAAGGCTAGTGGGAGTATAGTTAGCTTTTTGGTATTGTATGTGGATGACATACTACTCATAGGAAATGACATCCCAACTCTGCAGGAAGTTAAGTCCTGGCTTGGGAAGTGTTTCTCTATGAAGGACCTAGGAGAAGCTGCCTATATTCTAGGGATAAGGATCTTGAGAGACCGGAGTAAAAGACTAATTGGACTTAGTCAGAGTACTTACTTGGATAAGGTGTTGAAGAGATTCGGCATGCAGGACTCCAAGAAAGGAGAGTTACCCATCCAGAGTAATGCCAGATGGAGTAAGACACAAAGCCCTAGTACTGAGGCTGAGATAGCAGAAATGAGTCGAATACCTTATGCTTCGGCTGTAGGATCGATCATGTATGCTATGACGTGTACTCGACCTGATGTAGCCTTTGCTTTGAGCATGGTTAGCAGGTATCAGGGGAACCCTGGCAAGGCAAACTGGACTGCGGTAAAGAATATCCTCAAGTACCTACGGAGGACTAAGGACTGGGTCCTTACCCTCGGTGGGAGTGAAGACTTGAGAGTTGTAGGGTATAGTGATGCTAGCTTTCAGACTGATAGGGATAATTTCCGCTCTCAGTCAGGCTGGGTCTTTACCTTAAATGGAGGAGCAATTTCTTGGAAGAATTCCAAGCAAGAGACAGTGGCTGATTCAACTTGCGAATCAGAGTATATAGCAGCTAGCGAGGCAGCAAAGGAGGCGATATGGCTGAAGAACTTCATTGGAGACCTTGGAGTTGTACTAGCTATTAAAGAGCCAATGGAAATTTTCTGTGATAGTGAAAGTGCAGTTGCCTTAGCCAAGGAACCAAGGGATCACGGGAGATCCAGACACATCGACAGAAAATACCATTTCATCAGACATCGAATAGAAGAAGGACTCCTCGTGACAAAGAGGGTATCATCGGATGAGAATCCAGCAGATCCCCTCACGAAGGGACTGACTCGGGTTAAGCATCTCCAGCATACTCGGAGCATAGGGCTGAAGGATGATATTAGATTTAGTAGTTAGATAACCTTGAAATTTGTAAAGTGTAATTGACATTAGATGATGAATAAAAGGTGTTTTATTTATGGGTAAAGTGTTGCTATCTCTTGTCGATCGTTTACTATATTTCTTTTGCATTTTTTGACTTCCAGAATAATTATGTTTGGTATATCATATTATTCGAACCTCCACAGTCGGTCATATGTCGGAAGTAGGTATGAATCAAGACTGTCATGATTGGTTGCAGAGGTCTAAGTTTTTGGACATGGCTACAACACTCATGAGTGCTCATAAGTTCTGAGCATTGGACTCAACCCACGCTCACTGGAATCACTTCATGGAATTTATCTCGAGTGATCGTGAGATGGTAATATCATATAAGTCTTCAAACCTAGATATATGATTTGTTACTTATGAGTTGGTTATGCATTGATTGTACGCAAAAGCATTGGTAACTCGATGTTATAAAACGTGCTCTTGTGTATAATTCAATGAGTAGTAGAACAAACATATGAGTCGAAGTTTATCTGTTCCTTCTTGGATTAGAAGCTGATATCTGGGCCCCTCGATGATTTTGTTTTGACCTATGTACCGGGCCCGGTCAGAACTAAGTTGATGTGTTCAATTAAGTTCTTTGTCAAACAAATCGGAAATCGGGAAACAAACTGCTGGACAATAAGTAAGACATTGTTCCATGTATTTGTCCGGCTGATATCTAGAACAGAGGATTATATGATCACTTATCTTAAATGGCGTATCATCATCTTCTCAGTTCCGAGAGACCTTGAAAGAGCTACGATTGCCGATCGGTTCCTGAAGTATTGCAGTTATAGTTATTAGACTTATCCAAGTGGGAGACTGTTGGATAAGGTGTCTAAGTCCATAACTATTTCTGGTATGTACTTGACCCGACCCGGCATGGTCCATTTGGGTTGCATGGCACCATGCAATTGGATAAACTAAAATGAGAGAAATAACACTTATGGTTTATTAATATATTATAAGTTCTAATATATTAATAATATTATTTAATTAGTTTGATCAAGAATTAATTTAGAATTAATTAAGTGATCAAAAGATAACTAATTAAATATATGGGTAGATTATGTAAATCATCCATAACTTGTATAGTGGGCTAAAAGGCTCCATGGATAATCAAGTTGGGTTAAACCCATTGAATGCTCCATGGGAGTTACAAACCCATGGGTCATGGAAATAAAGAGTCATGCCACATTAGGGTTTACATGGTGTAACCCTAGATGTGACACACTATATAAGCAACATGTTCTCCACCAAAATCGGGACAACTAAGAAACAAGAGGGCTAGAGCCGATTTTGCAAGTGTAAGATTCTCTCAAAGTTTACTCCTTTGCATTTGGTGTTGTGTGAAGCATTTGAGGCATCACACTTGGGGTGCTAGGCTCACAAGGTTTCAAGGATCATAATCAACAACAAGGTAAGTTATTCTATCTTTCATTCAACTTAAAAATGTTCCCCATGTATGCTAGATAGGAATATAACCTTGGAATTCAACTTTGCATGATTATTAGACAAACATAGATCCAAGGTTATTAGGGTTGCATGTACACTTAGGAAGTGTTAGAATGCTCAAAACCCATCAGTGGTATCAGAGCCAGGTTCGTTTGTTGTTTTTTTTTTGTTGTGTGCAAACAGCTTGGAGAAAAAAAATCGTTTTTTTCTGTTTTCTGCTCGTATGAAAGTTTGCACATTTGTTGCTGGAAATAGATTACCCTAAACTGTTTTGATGTTTTAAAGCTTGTTTTAGATGGTGTAATGTTTATGCTAATCCATTTACAATGGCAATTATTAAAATTACAAGTTTTTTTTTAAGTGTAATTTTTGATTCTTGAAAGTGTTCATATTCATGTTCTTGAACTTATGAAGATTAGATGATCATAGGAATTGTTTGTAACCTTCATGGTAGTTTAATTCATGATCATAATGTGTTTTAATGGAGTCCATAACTTGTCCTCAAGTTATGGAAAACCAAAAGTCTCACTTTTATTAAAGCCATTAAAAGAACACAAGAGTTATAAAAATGAAGAGTCTTCATTTTTATTACTCAATTAATTCATAAGTTATAAGAAATGAAAAGTTTTGGAAGTTTACAAAAAACTTGCCCTCAAGTTTTGGAACATGTAAAGTCTTGATTAAAACTTTAGTTCCAACCCTTAGAATTTTAAAAGTTAAAATTCAACCCTTATACTTTATAATATTATAAGTTACTAATATATATATGTATAACGTCAAGTCGTCTTACCGCTAGTACGCCTCATTCACGAAGCCGGTCTATAAGGGGGGTATAAGGTTGTTGCCTATAAAATGGCAACTTAATGGGTGTCCACTCTCACCCACCGCTTCCTTGATCGGTGGAGGGTCGTTAGCCGAACGGGTAGGACAAGGACTTATAAATTCTCATTAAAAGTATGATGAATATTATAAAGTAACTAAATGCTTTTATTAAATTCCCAATCTTAGTTACTTTAGGAAAATGTGAATAAGGTGCTAATCCATGAAATTACACTTTACACTTTGTTTAAGTCGTTAGTGGAGCTCGTGTGGTTAACCGACACACTAACTTGGACTTAACAAGGAAGGTAAAGGGTGACTTAAAGTTTATTATAGGTCGGTGGAGCTCGTGTGGTTAACCGGCACATCGATTGAGTAATAAACATTAAGTGTACCAAGTGATTTGCATGGTTACTTCACACCTCGTTTTGTGATCCTCGGTATCCCAGTCACAAAACTTGGAGGGCACACTCGAGATTGAAACATGCCTTTGAAAAGCTCATTGAATCTCAAAAGAATCTAGGAATTTCTAAGAACCAATTAAAAACCTAATTTCTATATTTCGTTTTTCATGGTGGAAATTGGTGAATCGTCATTCACCTACCTTTCAAATATGTTATAGCTTGGATTACGACATACCTCTTCTAAGTTATAATATATTGTGATTGGATCCTAGCCTTAATATTACATTTGGGTGTTTTATTAAGGACTCTATTAATATCTAAACTAATTTTGTTCTCTTCTTTCAGATGTCTTCAAACAATTCTGCTTCTGGCTCTAATCCTAATGGCTCCTTTACCCTTATGAACTTGTGTGGGAAAGTCACTTTTGATGGATCCAACTTCAATGAATGGATCAGAAACATCAGGATGATTACCCGCTACGAGGACAAAGAATATGTCCTTGACAAGGAGCTTAAGGAGATTGATGAGACCACTGCAACTCCCCATGAGATCGCTGACTTCCGGGCACATGAAAGGGATGCTACAAAAGTGGCATGCATCATGTTGGCCACCATGACAGCGGAACTCCAAAAGTCCTATGAGGACTTCTACCCTTTTGAAATGCACCAAGATCTGATGGAAAGATACCATCAAAGTGCACGACAAGAGAGGTATGAAATCATATGCTCTATCATAACAACCATGATGAAGGACGGGGAATCCGTCACGAGCCACATGCAGAAAATGCAAAGGTATGTGGATCGGTTGCTGAAGCTTAATGTGAACTTCCCTGAGGAGCTTGCAATAGATATCATTTTGCACTCCTTACCATCGTGCTATGATCAATTCCGCATGACATATCACATGAATAAGGAAGAGTTCACACTCAGCAAACTTCAGGGACTCCTCAAGACCGCAGAAACAGGTCTTAAGGGTAAGTCGGTTGTTAACACTCCTACTCCAAACTCCGCCCCGGTTTTGGCAATCGGGAAAGGTAGAGGGAAGAAGAGGAAGAGCTCTTCGAAGGGTACCAAGGCTAGGACCCTTGATGGCTCTTCTTCAAGTGGAACCAAGAAAGGTTTTGTCACTCCTTCTTCTGACCCTAAAGAGGCTGAATGCTTCTATTGCCATGAAAAGTCATATTGGAAGCGGAACTGCCCAAAGTACCAGCAAGATGTGAAGGATGGGAAAGTTAAACCCAACCATGCATGTATTTACACTATCTTATCTAATAACTCACCCCATTCTAACTCTTGGGTCCTTGATACCGGTTGTGGTATTCATATCTGTTCTGGTTTGCAGGGACTAAGAAGAAGTGAGAATGTGGAGCATGGAAGAATAAACTTAATCATGGGGAATAGGAAAGCTTTACCTGTCACCAAGATTGGAGTTTATACTTTATCGCTAAGTAGTGGGTTTAGTTTAGATTTGAATAAATGTTGTTATTCGCCAGAAATGGCAAGAAATATTATTTCCTTTCATGCATTGTATAAACATGGTTTCACCTTTTCATTTGATAATGAAGTTGGTTCGATTAATGCTTTCTTTAATAATGTTCTTTATTTTAAAGCATTACCTTGTGATGGTGTGTATGAAACTGTATCTGTGGTTGATAACTTAGGAAATAATGTATTTGTGGTCAGAGTCAAAGTCAACATCCTGGTGTGACTCAACTCGTCAAGTTCCATGATTCATAAAACTCTGGAAATCCTGATCCTACTCGTCGAGTTCTTTCATGAACTCGTCGAGTTCATCCTCATAGCATAGTCGGGACCTTTTACTCACAACTCACCGAGTCCCTCCTTGAACTCTTCGAGTTCCTCAATCTTCATAACCCAAACCATGGCCAACTCGCTGAGTCATCTCCTAGACTCAGCGAGTTTACTCAGTAACAGAAAAGGTTGGCGGACCACAACCCAAATCGCCGAGTTGTATGAACAACTCGTTGAGTCCCCCATATTCTAAATCCATATAGTCGATTTTAGTCGGGCTTAATGCATCCAAAACGTAGATCTGGCTCCCTAGGGTCGATATATCACGTAAAGTTTCTAACTTTACGTGCATGAATGGGTTATTTAGCTCAAAAAGCCCTAAAAAGTGATTCATATGATGCATGTGACTCCCATGGCCGTAAAGTTGGCACATTTATGCCATGGAGTCCCTCAAAGACTCTGGATCTGAAGTTATTACCCCAAAAAATGCTTGCATCCATGAATGGTTCCATAATATGCTCCATATGGCCCTAAACTATCCCATGAAGAGATCTAGTAAACAAATAGACAAGGTATAGACTTTATACCTCAAATGAACTGGAAATGAAGTTCTTCTTCTAGATCCAAAGCTCCTTCCCTCAACCAAGCACTTCTAGCTTCCACTCCTTCAAGAAAATACCAAAAAATCACTACTTTTTCACTCACACACACTTACAAAGCTCAAGATCTCGAATTAGGGTTTTCTGGACTAAGGGAGGCGATGAGGGAGGCCATAATGGGCTGTTAAGGTCTTTAAATAGGGTGCGAAACCTAAAAATTAGGGTTTCACTCTGGCAGTCCTACTCGTCGAGTCGAGGCTTCTCGACTCGTCGAGTAGACTTCAAGTACCGCGTCCAAAAATCTCATTCCTACTCGACGAGTTTGAGGCCTCCAACTCGTCGAGTTCCTTTAAAAATTGAATAATTCCTTATTAAAATACATACCAGGAACCGGGCGTTACAAATCTCCCCCGCTTATTTTAGACTTCGTCCTCGAAGTCTGCTGCATCTGGAAATAGCTCGGGGTAGTGCTCCCTCATCTCGTCCTCTGGCTCCCAAGTCCATTCTGAGCCCTAGCGGTGCTGCCATTGCACCTTCACCAAATCGACCTTCTTGTTCCTCAGATCCTTCGTCTTCCTGTGGAGGATGGCTACCGACCGCTCGATGTAGTTCGGGCTGTCGTCCACCTGAATATCCTCTAAAGGTACCACCGCGGAGTCATCTACCAGGCACTTCCGCAGCTGGGAGACATGAAAGGTACTGTGGATCTGACTAAGCTCGGCTGGCCATGAATATAACATAATTTCTCCATTTGACCAATACAACTTCTCTGATTGGAAATCAAAGGCCATGAATGTTCTAGAGTTCATGGATTTCGATATGCTCGACATCGTCAACAAAGGTTATATAGCTGCTTCACATCAATAATCAAACAATGGTGCATCTGGAAGTAAGCTGAAAGGGAAGTCTGTTCCCTGTTATAGCAAGGAAGAGAAAAGGATGCTGAATCTTGATGTAAAAGCTAGAATTACTATTGGAAACTCACTTCCTTTTTCTGTCTATCGTTTGGTCTAAAACTGATCAACTGCTCAAGAGATGATGACCACTTTATCATCTGATTTTGAAAAGGAAATCTCTTTAGACGATGAAGTTTAGTGTCTCATGGCTCAAACTGTTGAATCTCACGATGACACTTCACATGACAATGTTACGATTCTTAACGTTGATTCTCCTTCTCCTGCTGATAACCTCAAGTCAGAATGGGATGATGCATCAGCATATCAGGTAAAAAATCATGTTAATTTTTATTCTATTGATAATATTGAAAAAGATGACACAATCGATCTCTCCCGTTTTAATTTATTGATCTCAAATAAAGAAAAATCTTCTCTCAGTATTGAGCTAAAGATTCTCAAAGAAAAACATTTTTCTCTAGAAAAATCTCTTTCTACTTAAAAAAGGAAAACACCTGTATATCGTTTACAAATAATTTTCTTCACACTGAAAAAGAAAAAGCTGTAAATTATGCTAATCGCACTCAACTTATTTTGAAATTTGGGCATCCTCTCACTTTAATGTCACAAGAATCATTAAAATACTCATATTCCAGACCAGTGTAAGAAAATTCTTGGAGGTGATATAGAAGGTGTTGTATCTTTAACCAAAGTCGAAACTAAACAAACCTTTTATAAAGCTGACTACTTAAAAGAAGACTTTGAAAGTAGATTTGTGAGTTCTTACTTTATAAATCAAACCCTAATCAATACTCACTGCTTTACTGATTCTAATCGCATTACTAAATGTGTTACTAAATTGTCTGCTTTTAATCCTTCTCTCCAACCTTCACATCGTGCGTATGTTCTTCCCTCCACTAAGACTTTGCTAAAGTTTCTTATATGTATTGGTGGAGTTCATTCTGTAAACGAAATTCTTAGCATGTTTCCTCAGTGCTCATTTAGCAATTCTACACCTGAAGATCAGTCAAAGCCTTCTACTCCTGAAAACTCTTCAAAGGATCACGAGTCTCATGATAAGGTAGTATATAGGCATACTACTGATAAAAATCATTGTTCCAAAGCTAAATCAAGAACTCTTAAATCAAATGATCAAAGTTCTTCAGATTCAGCAGATGAAAAGAAATGAAAATCTAATGTTAAAAGAAAAATTCTGGAATTAAAGTTTGTTATCGATGTGTGATGCCTCTCACAAAGTCAACGAGTGCTCTTTTGAAAAGAACACCGTTTGCGTTGATAATATCATGACTCGAAATGATAATTCGATCAAAAGGGAAGCTCGCTGAGCTGTCTCCCTAATGATTGTTATAACATCTTTTCTTAGTGATCCTTTGTAAATAGGTCAATGTATATTTAGTGTATATTTTTTTTAGACTTACTATACATCTTAGTTTCAGGGTAAAGAGCATATTTGGTATTTAGACAGCGGCTGCTCAATACATATGACAAGATTCAAATCTCTCCTTGAAGATTTCATAAAGAAGGATGGTCCGTCAGTTACATATCGCAATAATGGCAAGGGAACTACAAAGGGTTATTGAACCATCAAGTGTAATTATGTTATTTTCAAGAATGTCTCTTATGTGAAAGGTCTTCAGTATAATCTCATCTCTATTAGTTATCTGTGTGATGCTGGCTATGAAGTTCTCTTTAACAAGAAAGAAGGAAAGGTTGTTGATCAAAAGAACATAACTATTCTTTGTGCAAATCGACAAAACGTAATCTATGTTTTGAATATGCTTTCTGCTAACAAATCTCTTCATCGTTGCTTCTTCTCTTGTGCTCAGTCTCATCTAAATTGGCTATGGAACAAAAGGCTATCGCATCTAAATTTCAAGAATATCTCAAGGATTGCAGGGAATCAGCTTGTGCGAGGAATTCCTAAGATGCAATTTTTCAAATACAAAGTGTGCTCAGGGTGTGAAAAGGGAAGAAAACCAAGTCTTCGTTCAAACCAAAGTCCTGTTCTTCAATCATCAAAGCTATTCATCTCATTCATATGGACCTTTTTGGACCAGTTCCGATTAAGTCAAGAGATGGAAAGAAATACACTCTTGTCATTGTAGATGAATTTTCAAGGTTTACGTGGGTAGTATTTTTAATAAAGAAAAGTCATGTTGCTGATGAAATCATTGCTCTCATTAAGCAATGGGAAGTCCTCTATGATCACAAAGTAAAGCAATTGCATAGTGATCATTGAATTGAATTCAAAAACTCTTATCTAGAAGATTTTTGCTCTGTCTTAGGAACCTCTCAGAACTTTTCAGCAGTTAGTACTCCCCAACAAAATGGTATTGCAGAAAGAAGAAACAGAACTCTCATTGAAGCTGGAAGAACTATGGTTGTTGAAGCTGTTCTTTCATTGTCATTTTAGGCTGAAGCCGTCAATACAACATTTTACACCCAAAACCAGTCTATTATCTTCAAACGTCATGGGAAAACTACTTATGAACTATTGAAAGGAAGAAAACTAGACATTTCTTATTTTCATGTATTTGGATGTGTTTGTTACAAATTGAATCATTGAGATCAACGTTCGAAGTTTGAAGCTAAAGCTAATGAGGGAGTGTTTCTAGGATACTCCAGTGTATCCAAGGCTTTCACATTATTTAATCTTTCAAGAAAATTGTTGAAGAAATAATTCATGTCACCTTTGATGAAGATTCATTCATTCATGATTGAGTTGATCACCCCTCGTCAATTCTGAATGAACTTACTTTCAATCCTTCAGAACCCATTCCTGAGCTCGTGTCAAATGACGCTGATCCCATTGTTACTAATCTTGATCAATTAATCATTTCTCAGTATATCCCTGAAGATCATCATGTTGTCTATGAAGAAGCTGATTTATAAAATCAAGAAGGTTCTACCCATAGCAATACAAATTAAATTCTAATCCTAGAATCCTTCGAGATCATCCTGAATATCAAATCATTAGAGATGTAAATTTTGAAATTCTCACTCGCAGCAGAGTCAGCAGCAACTTTTGCATGTTTGTAAACTTCATCTAAATGATCGAACCAAAGAATATTGTTGATGCCTTGAAAGAAGATGACTGGATTAAGGCCATGTAGGATGAGCTAATTGAATTCGAATGTCATTGTGTGTGGACTCTTGTTCCCAAACCTCAAGGAAAGACTATCATTGGCACTCACTGGATTTTCAGGAACAAAATGGATGAAGATGGAATCATCATAAGAAACAAAGATTGGCTTGTAGCTCAAGGGTTCTGTTAGGTTGAAGGGTTAGACTATGATGAAACATTTGCTCCAGTTACAAGACTTGAAGTAATTCATCTATTTCTAGCATTTGCCTCTTTCAAAAACTTCAAAGTCTACCAAATAGATGTCAAGACTGCCTTTCTACATGGAGTTCTTCAAGAAGAAGTCTTTCTAAAACAACCTCCAGGGTTTGAAAATGAAGTTTTTCCAGATCATGTGTATCATCTTGATAAAGCTGTCTATGGCTTAAAGCAGGCTCCCAGGGCATGGTACGACACGTTGGCAAGCTATATTCTCTCAAGTGGATACAAACAAGGAAAGATAGATAACACTCTGTTCATAAAGCAATCAGGATATCATATCATTCTTTCTCAAGTGTATGTGGACGATATCATCTTCGGATCCACTGATGAAAATCTAAGTTCAGAGTTCGCGGAGGTCATGGCCGAGAAATTTGAGATGAGCATGATGGGTGAACTAACTTTCTTTTTGGGCTTGTAGGTCAAACAACTAACTTATGATATTTTTGTTTGTCAAGCTAAATATATTGCAAATATTTTGAAAAAGTATGGTTTCTCTGATTGCAAACTGGCAAAGACACCAATGTCTTCATTAGCGTCTATTGGCACTAATCCAAGTGGCACTGATGTGAATGCAACTCCATTTCGAGGAATGATTAGATGTTTACTCTATCTTATAGCTAATCACCCTGACATTATGTTTGCTACTATATTGTGTGCTCGCTATCAAGTCAGTCCTAAGTAATCTCATCTTCATGCTGTCAAAATGTAACGCCCTGTTCGGAATCGTTTCCTAATATGGGGCGGTGACCCAAAGATCGGGTATCATAAGGCTTAGGGCCTTTAGGAAAGAGGGATTTAGACCCATTGGGTGTGGGTAAGGTAAGTTAGATGACACGGGAGTTTAGATTGTGTTTTGAGGCCAAGGGGTATATCGGTAATGTATCAGTTCGGGCTTTTTATGAATTTTAGATTTTAGTTTGGGAAGTTTTAAGGCAAGGATGAGTTGATAGAAGTGTAGAGCTTCTCGTTACCTTTCCATGGATATAAGGATCGTCGAAATCGAACTCAGAACGAAGAAGTTATGGCCTCCGGAAGTTGGTGGTTTAAAGGGCTAAGCCTTATACGCAGGGCGTACTAAGCTAAAAGGATCACAGACCTTCATGGAATATGCTAGGCATACTGAGAGTACACGGGGAATACTCCAGCCAGATGAAAACCCTAATTTTTAGGGTTTTCACCCTATTTAAGCATCTTAAACTCACCTCCTGGACATTTTAAACCAACCTCCATATCTTCTAAACCTTAATTTTGGCCCTAGCCATTGTTTAGGTTCTTTTGAACTCTTGTGAAGAATTTTGGTGTGTTCTTATGAATTTTGAAGTGGTAGAAGAAGATTGAAGACTCATTCCTTTGATTAGAGCTTAGAGATCCAGAGTTAGCATCATCATTTCGTGCCATTTTAGGTATAAAGTTCTTAGCTTGATAACTCCTTGTGTAGATCTAGTTTAGGTTTGTTTATGGCACATTTTGGTCCCTTTTGGTTGGTCCTTGTGAGTAAAGGTTGTTTAAGAAGCCCAACCCTTAGATCTGGACGTTTAAGTGTCCCTTATGCATAAAAATGCAAACTATATGGTGTATCTTGACCCATGAATGTATTAAGACCTCTGTTAAGCTCTTTTTGAGCTCTTGAGCCCCATTAAGCCATGAATGCATGTAAAGTTTCCAGCTTTACGTGATAAGTAGCCTTAGAGAATCAAATCTGGGAGTTTGACACTTTTTCTTGGCCAATTAAGTGCTTATTGGAGTGAAAAGGTGGTATGGGGAGTACGCTGGGCGTACCCAACTGGTACGTTGCGCGTACTAACCCTGGATAGAGTACGCTTAGTGTAAGAGCTGAGTACGCCCCGCGCACTCAAAAGATGGAAGTTTGGGCTTGGTGTTCTTGTTTTGGGCCATTGGTTGGGTTTTCTTAGTTTTGACCTTGTTGGGCCATTAGACTTATATCTTGAGCTTCTGGTTTGTATTTTTGGCTCCTTTGGATTTAGGCCCATGGTGGGTTTTGGGCCCAATTCGGAAGATTGGGCCATATTGGGCTTTGGAATATCATTTAGGATTTGGGCCTTGGAAGTAGTTGAGTTAGGCCTTGGCTTTGGGCCAAGTGAGATGAAGAGTAGAATGGTATTTTACCCTGGTTATGGGCTAAGTAGCTTAGACGCTTGGTTATGGGTCGGAATCCAATTAATAATTGGATGTCATTTGATGATTGATAGCGTAAGGATTCTCCGGGCCAGCAGTAATAGATTTATTCAAGTGTTTCAGCAGCTAGAGGTGAGTCTCCTCACTGTACTCGTCGGTCGAAGTCACCAATTCCGGCCCACTAGGTTCTGTTATATTAGATGTCTTTGTGACTCTTGCATGGTATGTTGGGCTAGGCCCATTGTATGATGAGCTAGGCCTATTTGTATGTCGGCCTAGGCCCAATGGGACTGGAAGGGCTAGGCCCATTGTATGTTATGTAGGAGCTAACTGTCTTTGTGACTTTTTCATTTGTATGAATG
The DNA here is from genome assembly GCF_052849685.1 of Lactuca virosa. Lineage (NCBI taxonomy): Eukaryota > Viridiplantae > Streptophyta > Magnoliopsida > Asterales > Asteraceae > Lactuca > Lactuca virosa. Next base: position 119,642,025 of record NC_136430.1, on the reverse strand, counting down.
GGCTAGGCCCAATTGTTTGGTAGGGATAGGCCCATTATGGTGGGTTGGGGCCAATATGCGGTCTGGGGCCAATGTAAGGGTAGGCCCACTTGTATGTATGGTATGTGGTATTTTGGGGAACTTACTAAGCTTTGTGCTTACATTTTTTATGGTTATGGTTTCAGGTACTTCCGGTTCGAATGGGAAGTGCCCGACCTGATCGCAGCGCATCCACCCATGTTCCACATTATGATGATTTTGGGATTGTATTCTGATAACTTTTTTCTTATAAGTACCTTTGGAATATTTAGAAAATGGATAAGGAATGTTTGATTTAAAGTTAATTAATGTTTTGCTTGAATTAAAAATGTATTTTTTACCTCATAATTTTTGGGACGTTACACAAAAGGATTTTCCGGTACTTAAAACATACACCCAATCTTGGGTTATGGTATCCTCGTGACTTTGAGTTCAAGATGGTGGGATACACTGACTCCGATCACGGTGGGTGTCGCATTGATTGTAAAAGCACTCTAGGAGGAGCTCAAATGCTTAGAAATAGATTGGTAGCTGGTCCAACAAAAAGTAGACATCAGTGGCTTGTTCTACCGCTGAGGCTGAATATGTTGCTGTTGGAAGGTGTTGTGCTCACATTCTATGGATTTAGAATAAGATCTTGGATTATGGTCTGAATTTCTCAAAGACACCCATCTGATGTGATAACACCAGTTCCATTCAAATGATTTAAAATCCAGTGCAACATTCCAAGACCAAACACATCGACATTCGCCATCATTTCATTAGGCACATAGTTCAAAAGGGAAAAGTGGAATTGTTCTATATTCCATCCACAGATCATCTAGTTGACATCATCACCAAGGCATTGGATGAAAAGAGTTTGAAAAAATTAATTGCTGCTCATGACATGCTTTCTATGGTTTAATTGTTATTTAACTTCTTTTTGATCTTATGAAAAACTAAAAAAAACAAACAAACAAACAAACAAGTGCTTCTTTTATTATGAATACAAAATCTTACATTTAGTATTTACATGTATTTGCTTTCAAACCTATCTAAGATTTATCTGCATCTTATTTATAAGGACTGAAGCTATCTTGAAGGATCTCAATGCTCTTGGTATTGAGAAAAAGACTGGCATCTTGTCCTTTTCCTCTTAAGGGTACACTCTTTCTCCTCCACTCACTGTTATGGATGGAAAGAGCAACCATCAAAAGCAGTAAGTCTTAGCTTCATTTATTGACTCATAATCCAATAAAACCTCATATTCCCTCATGTTGATCTTGAAGACATGATGGTTTTTTTGGATTCAAGTCAGTTAACTCGTTGGTTACAAAGACTTATCTCTACTTCTCTCTTGCTCCTGATGAAGCTTGGAATCCATCTGTGAAGCTTTAATAATAAAAGAGTGCATCAATTGTGAGTTGTTTAATGATGTACTTGCCATTGTTTGTTCTCTTTTATAGCTGAAATTTCAAGTGATAGATATCTTAGAAAATTTGGTTCCAAATATTTGATGGATCGAGTCTTGATCACCTTTCTGAAAAAGCTGCACATATTTTGACACATCATCGTCCCTTTTGTAAAGAAATCCGACGGTGGCAATTATGAGCCTAGTATGCAACTTTTGACACATCATCGTCCCTAGAAGCATGTTGTATGTGACTAAATCTCTCTAAGTCTCTCATCAGCGAGACCATCTACTGAGAACATTGAGTCACCCTCTCACGCTGATTATCTAGCATTGTCTAAACTCTCAAAGTGAGTTTTCCTGGTCCAAATAAAAAAATTGATAAAGAGGCTGGGGTGCTTATTTTTAATTTGATCATCTTTACCTGGCCTTGTCCCTAGAAGCATGCTTGCCGTATGCATCAAGTCTCACGTTCTACTGAAACATTGAGCATAACCTAATGGCTTACCCTGATTGCATAGTCATCAACATAAGAGATACTTGTCAGGTCCTTAAATGACAAAGGGTTGTTCATATCCCTGACCTCCTAGTTTGAGGTAGACATGGTACCATTATGAATTAACGGTGAATCTTTGATTCTAGATTACAACTTACTCTATGATACAAAAGTTTAAACCACTTCTTGTTGATGAGTTAAACTGTTAATGATTCATGCTGATTTCACCTCAGCCTCACTGAAACAATCCATTCTTGCCCTTATATTCTTATTTAAAGTTTTATGATTCAGCGTATTGTACCATACGATGATGAGAGCTTGAAAAATCTGTGCCGATGGGTATATCATTGTCCGTGATATATTACACACACCTATCCATTCTTGCTATTTTTCTTCTAATAAAAGAGATTTATGATTCATCGTATGAAACCACACGCTGATGAGATCTAGAAATACTATGTCAGTGAATGGTAGTTTAATCCCACACTATTAGGAGACATCACAATCTTACTAGACTACAAGTTGATATTCTATTCTGCTTGAAGTTTGCTGCTAATGTCAAAAAGGGGCAGAGAGAATCTTGGTAAAACAAAATTTCTTGCTGAAGAAATCTTGCTACTAGAACTACAAATAAACATATTCTAAGGGGGAATCGAGTCAAGCGAAAGTCAAGCTCAGCTTAGTCTTATTCGTCTGTTGTCTGCCGTAATTCATAAATGTTTGATAAGTCATTCATCTTCTTAGGGGGAACATTCGTTAAAACTGCAAGAGTAAAAGATTTGATTCTTACTCTCAGGGGGAGCACGAGCTAAAAGCATTCATTGAAGTTTAGTTTTGACATCATCAGATAGGGGGAGATTGTATGGTCACACCTTATGATCTAATGAGTCAAACACATGATATGCTGATCTATTAGAGTTAGTGTCTATAAGTCATCAACGCCAGCATCTCAAGTTCAACAACGTCAGCTTATAGTATAGTTGTCTGATTGTAATCTTTTGTATATTAGGCAGTTATTATAGATAAATATAGAATAGATATCAGATCCCATATCTTTATGATAAGATCGGTTCTTAGTATAGATTAGATACAATCCCGTCAATCATGGTTTATACATGTATAGATTAGTATATATACAACATTAGGGCAAACCCTAATGTTGAGGTCGAGTAGTTTTGTTTGTAGCTTTGTGTCAATTGTCTTTGTGACAAACCCGTCTTCTTGGTGAAGACAAAACCTCTTTTCTTTATGAGAGGAACATTTGGAGAACATTTTTGTTATTTAATTTCTCTTGATTATTTTGCTTAGATTACTTTTTCTTTTCTTATTCATACTTGAAGTGTATCCGAGCAAATACAAACCTTCACCATTCAACATATAGCGCAAAAAGGTTCCCTTGTTGCTCCATATCACTCCTAAGTGCTCCAAACCTCTTCCAGGTGCTCCAAATGCTCCATGAACATGATCCAAATGCTCCATAAATATGATCCAAATGATCGAGTCATATTTAACAATCTCCACCTTGACTTGAGCATCCTTTGAACTCCACCTCGAATAAGAACTTCTTCTCCCTTCCTGCTATTCGTCCTCGAAGGGACCTACCTCCTGCGAACATGAACCAAGTCCAAGAAAAGCTTGAACTTCTCCATGGGCAACAACTTTGTCAACATATCTACTGGGTTGACCTTGGTATTAATCTCCAGTATTGAAAACTTATCTCCTTCCAGAATATCCTGAATGAAATTCAGCCTGACATCATTGTGCTTTGTCTTCTCGTGATACACATGGTTCCTAGCAATACTCAAAGCACTTTGACTATCACAGTACAAGACAAGCTTCTCCACCTTCAGACCAAGACTCTGAATAATCCCTTGCAACCATATATCCTCCTTTATTCCTTCCGTTATGGACATGTACTCGGATTCATTTGTAGACAAAGAAACGGTATCTTGTAACGTTGACTTCCAACTGATGGTACATCTGAATTAAGTGAATATGTAGCACGTCTGTGACCTGCACTTCAACAAGTCACCACCATAATCAAAGTCAACATATCCCACCAAGTCACTCTTCGTATTTGCTCCATACACCAAGCAAACATCCGCCGTTCCCTTCAAGTATCGCAAGATCCACTTTACAGCTTCCTAATGAGTCTTCCCTGGATTACTCATAAAACTGCTAACCATACAAACTGCATGAGCCAAATCAGGTCTGGTATAGACCATAGCGTACATGAGATTTCCAACAACACTTGAGGATGGAACCCTTCTCATGTACTTCCTTTCTTAATTAGTAGTGGGTATAGTGCTTGGACCAAGTTTAAAGTGAGCCGCCAAAGGAGTTCCAACTGGCTTGGACTGATCACAACTGAAGGACTACAAAACTTTCTCAATGTACTTTTGTTGAGAAATACATAACTGCCCTGATCTTCTTTCCCTTTGAATCTCTATCCTAGTATCTTCTTTGCTGCTCCCAAATCCTTCATCTCAAACTCATTCTTCAGGGTTACCTTCAAGTCATTTATTCCAGCCATGTCTTTGGCTGCAATGAGCATATCATCAACATATAGCAATATATATATATGGGAATATGGTGACAATTCCTTTGAGTAAACACAATTGTCAAACAGGTTCCGAGTGTAGCCATTCGAGATCATGAATGAATCAAATATCTTGTACCATTGTCTTGGAGACTGATTCAGACCATACATGGATTTCTTCAGCAAACATACATGATCCTTCTTAGAATCAAGGAAGCCTTCTGTCTGGGACATATAAATCTTCTCTTCTAAGTTCCCATGAAGAAATGCAACTTTCACATCAAGCTGTTCAAGCTCCAGATCTTGTGCTTCACGAACGGTGAGAACACCTCGTGATAATCAATTCCTTCTTTCTGAGAAAACCCATTCGCCACCAACCTTTCCTTGAACCTAGCTGGTTCAACTCCTAGTATCCCTTCCTTCTTCTTAAAGATCCATTTGCATCCCAATGGCTTCGCTCCCTTTGGTAATCGAATAAGATCCCATGTTTCATTCTTATCTAAAGATTGCATTTCTTCATTCATGGCCATAAACCAATCATTTGCTTCTTTACTCGCCGCATCCTCTTTATACGATTTAGGCTTCTCACTCAGTGTCAATGCCTTCTCCAGTTAATAAAGCAAAAGCAATGGAGTCAATCTCACATGAATTCACACATCCCACATATCTATCAGGTTGTCGAATGACCCTACTTAATCTTCTCTTTGCTATTGATTTTTGCTCATCATCCTTCTCGGAATCAGCACCACTGGACGAAGATCCCATGGGTAGTTCTTGGGTTCCATCTTTTCCAGGTTGTTCACTGCCACCTTGCTCTTTGTCATTTATCACGAATCTTTTTGGAGTTTGAGTTACAAACTCCACCTTCTGGCTAGCACCTTGATCTTTGTTCCTTGCTTGACTTGTATCACCTCCTCCATGGTTACCCATGGCAGATTAATCAAAGGTCACATCTTTGCTCATGATAAATTTAGGAGTTCTTCCTTCTTCTATACAACATAGTCGATAAACTGTTACTCCTATAACATTTCCTAGAAATATGCACTTCATTACCCTTGGCTCGCGTTTACCATCATTCACATGAGCATATGCGGGGCATCCAAATATACGTAAACCAGAATAGTCAGAGGGTTTCCCGGACCATACCTCTTGAGGAGTATTCAAGTCTATTGCAGTTGATGGTGATCTATTCACCAGATAACAAGCAGTGTTAACTGCTTCCTCCCAGAATTTCTTTGAGAAGTTGTAAAATATTCTCATGCACCTAGCATGCTTCATGAGTGTTTGGTTCATCCATTCTGCAACTCCATTTTGATGCGGTGTGTTCCGTACAGTGCGATGCCTCACTATACCTTCTGCTTTGCAGAAATTATCATATGGAGCATTGTAGAACTCCAACCCATTGTCAGTCTTCAAATTCTTGACCTGTTTTCCAGTCATATTCTGAACCATGGTCTTCCAATCCTTGAACTTCCCAAACACCTCATCATTGGTCTTCAGAAAGTACAACCAAACCTTCCTTGAATAATCATCAATGAATGTCACAAAGTATGAACATCCTCCTTGAGACTTCACTGGTGCAGGGCCCCATAGATCTGAGTAAACACACTCCAGGATTTCCTTGCTTGTGTGTTGACTGGTACCGAACTTCACTTTGCGATGCTTTCCCTTAAAGCAAGCTTCACAAAACTTTATCTTTCCAGTAGCCTCTCCACCAAGCAACCCTTTTTTACTTAGAACTAACATGCCCTTCTCACTCATGTGCCCCAACCTACAATGCCACAACTCTATCTTGTCATCACCTTCATTCAAGGATTGGGAGATAGTCACCGTTCCCATAACCGTACTGCCTTCTAGGATATAGATCCCTCCATGATTCATCTGTTGGATTAATGTCTAAGTCCATAACTATATTTGGTATGTACTTGACCCGACCCGGCATGGTCCATTTGGGTTGCACTTCACCGACACAATTTATATGGATAGTCTTTTGAGAATAGTATATTTATGATTTATATTAATATATTATAAGTTCTAATATATTAATATGGAATCATATTATTTAATTAGTATTGATCAAGAATTAATTTAGAATTAATTAAGTGATCAAAAAGAACTAATTAAATATGGACTCTTATATATATATGGAATGGGCCAAGTTCATTTAGGTTGGGCTAAGCTTTCATGGATGGTCCATGGAGCTTTTAACCCATGGATCCTATGTAAATGAAAGGTCATAGGTATTAGGGTTTACATGGATGTAACCCTAATCCTCCATAATATATAAAGGGGTCCTTGGCTCACAAAATTGGCACAAGTGTGTGAAAATAAGAGTGGGCCGATTTTAGTGTGCATACATATTCTCTCAAGTTCTTCCAAGGTGTTTTGGTGATTTGTGATTCCATTTGAGGCTTCCACACTATTGGGGCTAAGCTCTTAAAGCTTGAAGACATCAAGCTACATCAAAAGGTATGTCATCTAACTAGAACTTTGTAGTATAGGTGCTTCATAATATGCTAGTTAGGATGAAACCTTGGAATAGTTAATATTTGCATGTATAATAGAGAAAACATAGATCCAAGGTTTATAGGGTTGCATGTACACCATAGGAGTGTTAGAATGCTCAAAACCAACAGTGGTATCAGAGCCACGGGTTGTTTTCTGTTATATTGATGCAAATGTTTTATTTTCAAGTTGGAAAAAAAAGGAAAAAAAAAACATGACGTTTGTCAAATTTTAAGATAATTACTTGTTTTGTGAAAAACGAATTATTTGTAAAATTTGAATCATTTGTTATATGAGTTGAATTAGGTCAAATTTAGTAAAAGATAAAATGATATGATTATTTTATTAGTTTTAAAAGTTTGATCTAAATGTTTTAAGGAGTTACATATTTTGTCATAAAATTTTGGAGCTCAAAAGTTTTTTTTAAAGTGTGATCTTAAGGGTTTTTGAAACTTCCATAAGTTATGGATATGAAAGTTTTTTAAAAAAAAAAAAAAAATTTGATTCATAGTTTTTATGGAGTTACAAAATTTGTTGTTAATGTTTTTAAGAATTCCATAACTTGTTCTTAAGTTATGGAACATGGAAAGTTTCGTCATAAAACACCATTAATTCCATAAGTTATGGAATCCAAACGTTTTCAAGAATTACAAAACTTGCCCTCAAGTTTTGGAATTTGAGAAAAGTTTTTTATGAAAAAAAGAATTGAATTCTAAAACTCTTGGGTTCATAACTTAAACAATTAATTAAATGGTCTTAATTTTGAGTTTAATAATTGGAATTATGATGTTTTGTTGAATAGTTCAAATTAACTCTTATGGACTTTATTAATAGTTAATTAAAGCGTTTAATTAAAAGAGTATTATTAATCCATAAATATATGGTTTGAGTTTAATTAAATTAAAAGTCTAGTTTAATTAATAGATTAAACCACCAAGTATTTTAAATGTCTAAAATACACCCTTATACTATTATAATATTAAAAGTTTAATATATTATATGTATAAGAGCAAGTCGTCTTACCATTAGTAGGCCTCATTCACGAAGCCGGTCTATAAGGGGGGTATAAGGTTACTGCCTATAAAATGGCAGTTTAATGGGTGTCCACTCTCACTCACCGCTTCCTTGACCGGTGGAGGGTCGTTAGCCGAACAGGTAGGACAAGGACTATAATTCTCCCTTCATTATAAGTATAATGATAAATACTAAGTAACTAAACACTTATAAATTCCCAATCTTAGTTACTTAGGAAAATGTGAATAAGGTGCTAATCCATGAAATTACACTTTGCACTTTGTTTAAGCTGTTAGTGGAGCGTGTGTGGTTAACCGACACACTAACCTGGACTTAACAAGGTAGGCAAAGGGTAACTTAATGTTTATCATAGTATCGTTGGAGCGTGTGTGGTTAACCGGCACATCGATTGAGGGGTAAATATTAAGGGTACCAAGTATATTTCCATGGTTACTTCACACCTTGTTTTGTGATCCTCGGCATCCCAGTCACAAAACCTGAAGGGCACACTCGAGATTGAAACATGCCATTGAAAAGTTCAATGAATCTCAAAAGAATCTAGGAGTTTCAAAACCAATTAAAACCTAATAATACATTTCGTTTATCTTGGTGGAAATTAGTGAATCGTCATTCACCTACCTTCAAATATTTTATAGCTTGGATTACTGCATCCCTGTTCCAAGTTATAAAATAGTTTGTTGGGTCCTAGCCTTAATATATCATATTGGGTGTTATATTAAGGACTTAAATCAACTTTACGTGAATTTCTCCCATTGTTGATGTTTGGTTTAGACAACAATGATCTTCCCAAACCAAGCTTTCCTAATGAATATGACTTCCCGACTTTGGCTCATGGAAGTCATACTTCTCTTCCTCCACCTCCTCCAATTATTCTCCCTAACCCACAAGTTCAAGGTCACTCAAGCCCTAATGGCAAGCAAGGTCTATGTGTGATCACATCTTAGAGATGAAGTCACATATTGACAAGCCGTGAGAGTTGGGTGTCAAAGTCTTGAGAAAGTTGGATGTTCAATCACTTTCTAAGTCACATAGTGAGTTCCTTTGGGACTACTATGAAACAGACTATGACATGAACCTTAATGATCATATCTATTTGCTTGGTGCTGCTGAATCAGCAATGATTTGGAACGATAGTAAAGAAAATTTGATTAGAAGATCAACTTCCCAAAAACTTTATGGACAGTGACAATGGTGACACTGGAAATCCAGAAAAAGCATTCTCTTCCCAATGGAAAGGGATTGGCCATAGTCAACCCGGTTGACCAAATGGTAAAGAGAAAGGCTAAGTCTGAGATAGTCCCATTACCAAAGGGTCCATATGTTTATTTTGCCAAAGGAAGGGGCGTTGATTGCAATGCTGCCAAATTTACCTAAGGATGTTAAAGTCAATAAGTTTGACTCTACATCAGGTAGAGCCCATTATCTAACTCTGTTAAGTTCTATTCTGAGATCCTCATTACATGATGTGACTGGGTCACATGTTGATGTTTTAAGAATCAAAGAATAGAGAGAAATCTTAAAGGAAGTATATGCTGATTCTGATAAGGTGGATTTCGATCGCATCAGAATATTGAGCAGTTGCTTAAGAAGTTATGATATATTGTTAAGGAATAGATAACAACAATTTTCCATGTGGATTGTAAGGATAAGTTTTTCCGCAAAGTTTTAAAAATAAAAGAAAATTGTTTAATTTTATTTATTTGAAGTATCCTTACAATGTCATTTGTGGAAAATTGTTGCTTATATGATTCCACTGACAGCAATATTGGAAAATGGATTTGATTCTTTCATTTGTGGTAGTGTCTAAATTTACCAAATGAGGAAAGTTCCTCATCACCCAAGTTTCAATTGGACCGAAACTTGGAATCATGCAAGTTGAATAGTATGATGAATGAGAACTTTCAAGCATTGGAAAATCAAGACTAATTACTTGTTCACATGGATGTGTGAGTCAAGTGAAGGACTAAAGGGATCGAGTACACATTCTTGTACACTGGTCATGTCCACCACAAAGCTCTTTAAGACTATTTGATTTACTAAAGTTTAGTAAATATGGTTATACTTACAAGTTTAAGTATAATTCTGAAACATTGGAAAAGTCTCAATGTATGGCAGAACGAATGGGAAGAATCAAATTAGGCAGAAAGATAAAAGTTTCTCAAATCTGAAAAGATGGGAGAGTACTTTAGTATCATGTTTGTGATCATCTTAATGATTTAGAAATCATATCACAATTAGTCCTCTAAAGGTCATCTTAGTGCATTCTTATGACTAAGAAGAGGAGTCATGAATTGTTGAAATGGTTAGATCAGGAAGATGAGTCATTCTTCGTTCCAAAACAATTCTTAGAGTCATACTCCAAGATTGTAACTTGAGTGACATATCTTAAAGAAAGGTTTAAAACACTTGTCAATTGTAAGAGTAAAAGTGTCCTACTCTTGTACATTTGAAATTGGTAAGCTGTGATGTTTTGGATAAAACAAAGACCAACTAAGGCCAATTGTGTGAAGTGTTTGTCTTGATAAAGAATCCGCACTATCTCTTGAATATTTGGCAAGATAGTCTTATAAGTCAAGGGGATAGTGGGAGTCTTAAAGATCCTAAAAAGAACTTCAAGAACTAATCAAGAATAAAACCTGAGGTTCTTCACTAGCACACGACTTGAGGTTTATAACCTATCGTGTTGACATATTCTGTGCCCATTCCAGTTAAAGTTGGCTTTGCATAGGAGTTCTGAAAGTTCTCAATTGGTTGCATAACAACTTGGAAGCAATGGCAGACCCTGTACTGCCAGGTGGCAAGAAGTTAAGATTGCATAAGTTCAGTCCATATGAGTTTGGATTTGTCATTATCCTTGTCTTACGACATCCCTTTTCATAATTCTGAAATTGTTTAGACACACATGCATGCTATCTAAGGAAAGGTGTATGATTTTGATAAAGTTTTATCAAAGCATCTCGTATCAGAAATTTGAACTTTGGTAAGAAAGTCAATAAAGTATTGATTTCTAGAAGTCCAGCTGATTTCTGAGTACATGTCAAAGCTAGTGGGAGCATAAGTGTTATGCTAATAATCATCATGTTAGTGGGAGCATGATAATTATTGTTAGTGTTGCAAGATTAGCAATGTTAATTATAGAAAACAAAAGTTTCAATTCGTGAGGCTGCAGGGATTGAAAAAGTTGTTTTGCTATAATTAAGGGAGAGGATATACTTCATTTCAGTTCTAAAGGCTTAGATTGAGACCTTAATCATCTTTAGTCAAGAATATATATATATGAATTTCATGTTGGATTGGTTCAACTTAAGGAAATTCTATATATTGCGTTCTCAAAATTCGATTATGATTATGGCATCCCTCTTCATAGTCAAATTTTGAAAACATGGCAAATAAAAATATTGTAGCAAAAGACTGGTCTAGAATCATGTCTTTATGTGAGACATCATGAATCGTGTACCATTTGCTTTGGGTACAGGATTGATTGCATGTGCTATAATATTTTTCATTTCTAAATTTTTCCAAATGCCCAGAGGCATTAAGAAGGGAAAAGGTCTAGAATTGGATATGACTAAAATGATTAAGCAATTGTCGAGGACAATCTGAGGTTTACCAAAGATTGGTTGCTCAGGGACAGTTGGAAGTATAGTGCTAATTTTGGAAGGACCATATTGACATATTCTGAAAAGAGGCATCTCTTATTCAGAAGTGATAGTCAAAATGAGAATATGGAGTTGTCTCCATAGGTGGAAGTTATCTGTGTAAGATTAGAAAACTTAATGCAAGAAGCATGTCCAAAGCAATGTACTTTGAATATGAGACTTAGTTTCCATGGAGTTGATCTCCATTGGAATACCTTATAATGACTGTTGACAAGTCTTTGTGACTTTGTACATATTCATTACAGGAGGGCCAGTGCATATAAGTTTAAAATCTAAACAGATTTCGATAAATGATAGGAATTTGAAATTCTCACATTTTTCGATAAGGATTTGGGAGTGTGAAATTAGAATCATTGAAATTATGTTCAATTGGTTTATTTCACAAAGTAAGGATCATAGACAAATATAGAGTGCATACTTGGTGTATGGCAAAGCTATTGTTTAAGAAAAACATAGTGTACATGCTTGGAGCATGGGACAACTAGTGTTTTTAATTAAAGTATAAAGTTGATAAAACCGAAACAATGAATAATGAGTAATCAGTATGGTGATAAATAAAAGTGTTTATTTATATTCATAGGGTTTGATACCATATTTGATTCATTTATTCTTGTGTTTCACTTTGCATGTTTTGACTTCCAGAATAACTAAGTCGCTCTTCCTGAATGATTAAGTTATTCAAACCATCCACAGTCGGTCATATGTTGGAAGTAGATATGAATCAAGACTGTCATGGGTTGGTTTGTAGAGGTCTAAGTTGGTGGACAAAGTGGTGCTACAACACTCATGAGTGCTCATAAGTTCTGAGTATTGGATTCAACCCGCGCTCATTTGAATCACTTCATGGATTTTATCACGAGTGATCATGAGACGATAATATCTTATATATTATTCAAACCTAGAGATATGAGTTGTTACTATGAGTTGGTTATACATTGATTGCACGAAAACGCATTTGGTAACTCGATGTTATAAAACGTGCCTTTGTGTATGATTCAACAAGTAGTAGAACAAGCCATATGAGTCGAAGTTTATCCATTCCTTTTACCTTCGGGATAAAAGCGATATCTGTGGGCCCCTTGATGATTTAGCGATGACACATGTGAGTGCTTGGCCAAGCCAGGACTGATTTGATTTGTTCAATCAGTCAGTCATCATAAATCGAAAATCGGGAAACAACAAATGGACAGAGAGAATGATTATAATCCATGTCTCAGTCCATATGATATCTAGAATGGAGGAATATATGATCCCTTATCTAATGGACAAGTCATTGACAAGGTCAGAGTTCGACATCGGCTTTAAGAGCTACGATTGCCACTTAGGTTTTGAAGTCATACTCAATAATAGTTTTAGACTTATCCAAGTGGGAGACTGTTGGATTAATGTCTAAGTCCATAACTATATTTGGTATGTACTTGACCCGACCCGGCATGGTCCATTTGGGTTGCACTTCACCGACACAATTTATATGGATAGTCTTTTGAGAATAGTATATTTATGATTTATATAATATATTATAAGTTCTAATATATTAATATGTAATCATATTATTTAATTAGTATTGATCAAGAATTAATTTAGAATTAATTAAGTGATCAAAAAGAACTAATTAAATATGGACTCTTATATATATGGAATGGGCCAAGTTCATTTAGGTTGGGCTAAGCTTTCATGGATGGTCCATGGAGCTTTTAACCCATGGATCCTATGTAAATGAAAGGTCATGGGTATTAGGGTTTACATGGATGTAACCCTAATCCTCCATAATATATAAAGGGGTCCTTGGCTCACAAAATTGGCACAAGTGTGTGAAAATAAGAGTGGGCCGATTTTAGTGTGCATACATATTCTCTCAAGTTCTTCCAAGGTGTTTTGGTGATTTGTGATTCCATTTGAGGCTTCCACACTATTGGGGCTAAGCTCTTAAAGCTTGAAGACATCAAGCTACATCAAAAGGTATGTCATCTAACTAGAACTTTGTAGTATAGGTGCTTCATAATATGCTAGTTAGGATGAAACCTTGGAATAGTTAATATTTGCATGTATAATATAGAAAACATAGATCCAAGGTTTATAGGGTTGCATGTACACCATAGGAGTGTTAGAATGCTCAAAACCCAACATCATCTTCCCTTTCATTATAATCAGAGAGCCTTTGATCACTATGATCCAATCACCTTCACCAGCGTACCTCATCACATTCTTAGCCAATATGCCAAGAGAAATTAGATTCTTCCAAAGTTCTGGAACGTAACGACAATCTAACTTCCTGACCATGCCATCGTGCATCTTGATCTGCAACGTGCCACTCTTTGAAGGAGTCGAAGCAATCATGATTATACATCATGTGATAGGATGCTCCAGAATCCAAGACCCAAGCATCAGCAGAACTTGATTTACTCACAATCAGTACATCACCATCGTCCCCTTCATCAGAACTTTCCTAAACCACAACAACATTGTTATTGCTGCTTGATTCACTCTTGAACTTCCCATTCTTCAGCTGTTGACAATTTCGCTTGAAGTGTCCTTCACCTTACAGTTATAACATATCGCATTCATTGAACCTTTAGACTTTGATTTTGAATGTGATCTCCCTCTGTTTCCCCTTCCTCTCTTCTGTCCTTCCTCTCCTTGTGAACAAAACGGAACTAGACACCTCCTCTCCAACTGAAACTTTTCTTTTTCAGTTCCTTGACATCAGAGAGTCCTTCACATCATTCACAGTGATCGTTGTCCTACCATAGAGCATGGTATCAACGAAATTCTCATATGAGTTCGGAAGAGAGCATAAGAGAATGAGCGCCTGATCTTCATCTTCAATCTTCACATCAACTGCTTATAGATCCAAGATGATGCGATTGAAGTTATTAAACTGATCTTTCACTTAGGTACTTTCAAACATTCTTAGAGTGTACAACCTTTGCTTCTGATACAACCTGTTCGTCAGTGAGTTGTTCTGGTACTTGTCACAAAGTTTATCCCAGAGCCCAAAAGCAGTTGTTTGATCCATGACCTCCCTCAGTACTTCATCTTTTAAGCTCAACAGAATAACACTATGTGTCTTCGTTAGAATGTCCACCTTCTTCTCAGCTGCCATGTCCTTTGGCAGTTTTACCTCTCCTTCCAGTGCCGCTGCACACCCTTGTTGGACCAGAAGAGCTCATCTTCACCTTCCATAATGTGAAGTCATTTGAACCATTGAATTTTTCCAAATCAAACTTGTGAGTAGACATCTTCAATCGCAAGAATAGAAACCACGACTTTGATACCACTTGTTAGGAAGTAAAGCGGATAACAAGCAAAACTATAAGCACACAAGAAACAATATTTACATGGTTTGGTCAAGGTGAGCTACGTCCACGGGCAGCAGGGGAGTATTATTTTATTCCAGAGCTCTCAAACAGAGGTTACAAGTACAATTACATAGAGATTCGCCTATCACTCTAGAATTCAAGATACAAAATCACCTAGCATGCATCCCTATTTATAGTTGAGGGATCAGACCTAAAACCCTAATGGGCCAAGCCTATTGGCCCATAGGCCCATGAATGGTGGACACCAATCATATTCTTCCATGCAACATCTTCTCGAACATTCTTGAGCATCATAGAGGACTTCATATCATACTTGGCTCATCAAGGACCAAGATGGTCCAACTTGCGCCATGATGACGCAACAAGTGTATGGATGGCACAACAGGCTTCAAGTGTGACAAAAGAACATCAAGATTGGAGCAACAACACCACCTTGGCGTAACAGGAACATACATGGCACAACAAGGCCATGCATGGAACAAGAGCATACTCCATGGCTCAACATGAGTACCCCATGGCGCAAGAGGGACCCTCATGGCGCAAGATGAATCCCTCATGGTGCAACATGGAGCATAATGGGGGCAAGAAGGAATGCTCTTGGTGCAACAACATCCTTCTTGGCCCATCCATTCAAAATATGGCGCAACAAGGTTCCCTTGTTACTCCATATTACTCCCAAGTGCTCCAAACCAATTCCAGGTGCTCCAAATGCTCCGTGAACATGATCCAAATGCTCCATAAACATGATCCAAATGCTCGAGTCATATTTAACACCCATAATTTCCAATTAGTTTTTTAATCATATAATAATCTAATAAATTATACTTCTTTCTCCTAATATCATTTCTAGGTATTTATGGTTATAAGGGAACCCAAAAAGGACTTTGCCTCTAATTACAAGAGTATACCAATTTAGTTATGATCTTAGAAACCTTAATCCAACAGTCTCCCACTTGGATAAGTCTACAACTATAATAACAAGTATAACTTTGAACTAAACAGCAAAGAGTGCTTTCCAAAGCCATTGCCGAACTCTGATTCAAATCAAATGTTGGCCCTAAGATAAGTGATAAACTATTCCTTCATTATAAAAGATATTGTATGAACAAAGTCATGGATTAAATGATCAAACTCATGTTCATTTGTTCTGTTTCTCGATTTTTTGATTTGTGATCAAATTTCAGACTATAAAATTGAACACATCAATTTAGCCCGAACTAGGCCTGGTTCTTATAGATCAACTCAAATTACCGAGGGACCAAGAGATATCGCTTTTCCTGTTAAGGCAAAAGGAACGAATAAACATTGACTATATAATCATTCACTTTACTCACCAAATCATGCATGGAATTACACTTTATAACACCCAGTTACAAGATACGTTGGTGTAAACCAATGCACAACTGATTCACAAAATATGACTTATATATCTCTATTTGAAGAATAGAAGATATTATCATCTTAGAATTGATTGTGATTAAATCCATGAAGTAATCTCTAATCGTGGTTTTATCTAAAACTTAAATTCCTTTTTCCAAGTACTCATTTATTTTGCAGTAATCAGAATGCAATGTCTAATCCCTATGGACAATCTATAAACAATTCATGGCAGCCTTAATTCACTACTTACTTCCAAAAGTATGGACAACTGTGGAATTTTGAATAATATTTAAATTACTTAGGGAAGTAAAACGTGTAAAGTGAAACACAATAATGAAGTAATTAACTATGATATCATACCCATTAAATATAAATAAATCCCTATTATTTAATCACCATAACAATTACAAATTTATTCATTGTATATATATTGTTTTTATCAATCAACTAATCACTTGAATTAGATAACATCAATCATGCCATGTTATGAACATGTATACTATGCCTCTCGATGGTACTTCCTTTGTGAACAGATCGACTGGACATTACTCCACTGATGCTCATTTCACGATTCCAAATTCTTATCGTCATCCAAGATGTAGTGGAATTTCATCTTTACATGCATTAACTTTCTGTGATGTCGAGGTTCCAAAGTCACAAAGACTGAGTCTTCGATATCACATAATGTTCCACTTGAACTTGTTACTAGAAACAATTCCATGGTTATGAAGTCTCAAATTCAAGGTACATTCCATAAACACTTCTCTTGCATTAAAGTTTCCAACTCACATGTAGATTGTACAAGCATCGCCCATTATGGAAATATTTACATATTCCTATATGACCATCAATTCTGACCAAGAAACATCTCAATCCAAAACGTGTCACTATTGTCCATCCTAACAAAATCATACTTTCAACTGTCCACAATCAAACACTTTTTGGTAAAACCTTAGAATTTTTTTGTTAGTTATTTAACAACCTTAGTCACACAAAATTCTATTCCTTTTCACACAATGCTAAAGGCATTCAAAAAAGTAGAATAAGTAAATATTATAGCATATGTGATCAATCCTATATACGAAACATATGAGACTAAACTCATTATATCCTTCATAAGGATTTGGTATCTATTCAATTTCTTGCTATAATATTTCTATGTATTGAATCTCTTATGTTGAAACATTTCAACATGATATTCGTACATGTCTTGACTAATTTCCATTATACCATTTGATCTAAACTTTTAGACTTGAAACGAAGTATGAGTGCCCTCCCCCTTAAGTCTATTATAGCGAAACAATTCCCTAGAGACAATGTTTCCTACAAAAATATTGTCATTATTCAATTCCATCAAAACAATTACGCTCCAACTAGCTTTGACATGTACCCAAAAATCATCTCGACTTCTAGAAATCAATACCCTTTGACTTTCTTACAGGAGTGAAGATTTCTATTTCACAATGCTGCGTTAAGTCTCTAAATAGAGATCTTGAGCTTATACACCTTATTTGGACAGTGTATGTGAAGAGGGATGCCGTAATCATATTATGAATTTGAGAATGCAACTATCACAACCAATATCCATATTGATATTTATAAGATCTTTAAAGTTTATCAACGAAAGTATTTCCTCATAATTATTTTCATGAATTAGAGCAAAAATTTTGCCACTTAGATTACAAGGTGCATACGTTCCTATCCATGTGAATCTATCATTTCCAACCTACAGTCATAAGATAAGGTTTAATACAAACAAAATTCAAATTCATTTTTCCTTCATAAACTTCTTGCCTTCTGGCAGCTCAAGGGCCTACCAGTGCTTCCATGTTGTTAACAGCTCACCCATATTGACAATTGTACTTTCACTGACCAACATGCTTTGCTTTTGCAGTTAAATGAAGAACATAGAACTCATAAGCATTGCCAACTCAACGGTAAGTGCACAGAAATAAGAATATGCCAGTTAAACACAACCGATCATTCAACCTCAGGTCGCATGCTAGTGATAACTAAAAGGATCATTTTTGGTTGAATATTGTAACTCTCAAGATCAATACGACTCTCACTCACTTCTTGACATATATGTTTCTCTCTCAAGGAACATTCCATGAAAAACTAAAAAAAATATTCAAAAGATCATGTCGATTCCCTACAAGAGAACACTTCACTAAAGTGGTATCAGTTTATCTTTTGTTTCTCGATTAATGAAAACATCACAAATCCAATTCGAAATGTGCTCGAGTAAGAAAAAATTATTAATCGACATATTACGAGGTGTTATCAACCTTCTTAGTTTGAAATGAGTTTATAGATACGATTCATAGTTACTAGATCATGGCTCTAAAACTTGAATGGAACAAAGTATGACTTATCTATGATCGAACCATTTCCAACAATGTTCGATTCCTATTCTTAGTCATATAATTGCACTAAGATCTTCTTTGAGGATTAATTGTGATACAATGCCACAATTACTAAGATGATCATAAAACATTTTACTAAAGTACTCTATTTTCTTTTCAGATTAGAGAATCTTTTATCTTTCTGCCTAATAGATTCTTCTATTCGTTATGTTACTCTTTGAACCTTTTCAAAAGTATCAAAAATTTTTTATTCTTATAAACAAAACCATATTTACTGAAGCATTAGTAAATCATGACATATAGAGTTATCTTTCCTTGCGGTGGATCTAAAGAGTCCATATTAACATGTACTTGATCTATTAGTCCTTCACTTGTATCACATAAACAAGTAAACAATGAATTAGTCATAATTTTCTAATGAACAAGATTCTCATGCTGTAACATCCATAAAATCCATGAAAAAATTAAATTGTTAAAACCACCCAAAAACATAAATCGTTTACAACATTGTTTTCAAAACATGTTAAATATCATAGTTTTCCCAAAAATCATAAGTCCATAACATGAGGATGCGTACGGTCACGCCTTCGACTTCCCGCGATCCTTTGAAGTACCTGAAACATAACCCAAAACTGTAAGCCAACGCTTAGTGAGCTTTTCCCCAAATTATCAACAAAAAATACATATAACAATAACAAACATCATGCATATAGAGCCTTCAGCATGACTGGACCGCCTCCCAGGCTTTCAACCTACCGGACCGCTCACAGGACCTTCAGCATGACTGGACTGCCGCACTGGGCCTTCAGCCTATCTAGACCATCCTCTGGGCCTTCGACCTGACTGGACCGCCTCGTAGGGACTACAGTTTATCCGGTCCGCCCTGGGTGTCTTGGCATTCAACATAAAGCAGGACCACCTCAATCCAACCAATCACAACATATCGACATACACATAACTAATAAACATATAACCAGGAATCAGACAAACATGCAGATTTACAGATCACTACCGCATGCTAACATCCTATCTACTAGGATACAGATCTAATAGATCATTACAATACACAATCATACGATAAACCAGGATAACAATCCAAAGGACCGACCTTGGTGCCTTCGACCTGTAAGTCTAGTAAGGAAAACTCACCTTGCAAATCCGAACATATAGTAGAAAAGAATATTGCTCCACGAGCCCACTCTATAGATCATATATACACATGGAAAGAACCAACCTTAGGCTTCACAACGAATACCCAAATTATCCCTAGGGTCAACCTAGGTCAAAAGTCAACGAAAAGTCAATGGTCAGCAAAAAGTCAACCCAACTGAGTACGCCCAGTGTACTCAGCTTCTACACCCTGTGTACTCCGCCTTGACCAAAAAGCGGGCAACTGACCACCTACGCCCAGCGTATGCCTTGGTACGCCCAGCGTACGCTGTGGCCATGCATACCTCCGTTAAGCTCTTAATACATCAAGTCCAAACGTCCCAATTAAGATCTAAGCCTAAAAAGGTGTCCAAAACCATAAAGTTTCCAAATTTATGGTTATGCATGCCTTAATAAGTCCTTAAACCCAAAACCCTAGTCTATCTTAACCACTTAAGACCTTTATAACATGCATGCAACCACTAAATGGGCCAAGATAGCATTTTTACAACCTAAAACACCTCAAATCTTCTGAAAGGATAGATCCTTTGGTCTTGGAGTAGCTCAAACTCATGAAGTCCAAGAAAAGGAGCTTAAGCACATAAAACTTCCCATGACAAGATCTTAAGGAAATACAAGTAAAGGTTAGAGCTTTATACCTTCTGGAGCTTCCCAAGGAGTCAAGGATCTCAGATCTACAAGCTAGCTTCCACACCAATGTTCTTCAAAGAACCTTCTTCTTTCTTCTACACACCAAGAGCACACACTTAAGCTCAAAACACACACTCAAGGGATAGGGTTTGCCAAAAACGTCACAAGGAGAGGGGAGGCTGAAAAGGTGAGGGAAATGAGAACTTCCTTCTACTTAGGGACCAACGTACTAGGGCATGCCCTAGTACGCTAAGAATACGCATGTACGCATGCCGTACTCCCATTTCTCCAAAATTAAAACTTTTCCACTAGCGCTTCCAATGGGCACTTTCTTCTACTTAGGGACCAAAATGTAATATAGAAATATTCCAAGGTTGATTTTAGGAGTACCTGAACACCGAGATGTTACAATTCTCCCCTACTTGATCTATACTTCTTCCTCGAAGTCTGTTGCGACGAATAGCTCTGGATAATGTTCCTGTATCTCGGCCTTCGGCTCCCAGGTCCACTCGGAGCCCCTCCGGTGCCACCACCTTACCTTTACCAAAGATATTTCCTTGCTACGCAAAACCTTCATCTTCCTTTCCAGGATAGCCACCGGCTTCTCGACATAATTCAGACGCTCATCAACCTGAATATCATCCAAGGAAACCACTGCATCCCCATCCAAGACGCACTTTCACAACTGCGAAACATAGAAAGTGCTGTGAATTTGATTGATCTCCTTAGGAAAATCCAATCTATTATTCTTTTCTGCTTCATTTTCCTTCTCTCCTGTAATGTTATCACCGCCTTCAGTTCCCTTATCCTTGTCTTCTTCCTCATTTTTTTCTCCTATAACATTATAAAATATGTAGTTAATCATATCTGATTCTATAAAGATCTTTATAATAATCATATATAATGCAGAAAAATATTCTATTACTTACCTCCTCCTTCATTATTTTGCCCTTCTTCATTATTCTTTTCTGCTTCATTTTCCACTCCTCCTATATTGTTATCACGTCCTTCACTTCGCTTATCTTTGTTTTCTTCCTCACTTTATTTTCCTATAACATTCTTGCCACCTTCACCTCCCTCATCATCGTTTTCTTCATCATTTTCACCACCTTCAATATTTTCCTTATCATCATCATCACTTTTGTATTCTTCACTATCTTCATCATCATCATCAAAAATATATTCCAAACTATTTTTCAAATGATTTAATGTTACATTTTCAGGGATTTGATCTAGTCCCTTGTCGGTTAACATTTGTAGCTTCTTAAACCTCATCATAATAATTTTTTTTATAATCCTAAATCACAAATGAATGAAAGTATATATTAATATATATGATTAAATATTAAGATTATTAAACAATGACACTATTTAAGTTTTCCCCCTCATTCGGCTGTTCATCAATGAACTCCTCATTCAATTCTCCTATTCCAAAATCTCCCAGCTCTTCCTTCTCATAGTTTTCTCTCATCTTCATCTTTTCTGTACTCCAGTGGCAGATCAGTGGACATTTTCGTTCAACTTTTATAACCTCAACTTTGACATTGTCTACATATAGTAACTGTAAAAAAGAAATAATTGTCAATTCTATAATATGTGATTAAATCACATGTGATTATAACAATCCAGATTTTAATATAAATTTATTTGATCAATCACATGTGATTTTAAGTATAATTATTTTTAACATCTGTATTAAACACTAAAAATCACATGTGATTATAACTATTTATTTTATATTTTAATATTTGTTATAAATACTGAAAATCATATGTGAATAAATAAATTTACTTTTTTTAATCACATGTGATTATAGCTATTCATGTTATAAAATCTGTTATATATAGTGAAAATGATATGTGTTTAAAAAATTTACTTTTCAATCACATGTCATTATATCTACTCAATCACATGTTATTATTATAAATACATTGAAATAGAAGAGAATTTATTAAACGTACCACCAAATAAGCAGATGGTCCATTAAAAATTGCTTGTTGCAATGGATGGATCAAAGGCTTTTTTCGTTTTAACCAAACATTCTATCAAATAGGAGCACTAATCAATTTTGTTTATTTTTGTCTTCTTCGTTATGTAGTTCAACGGGTGCATGTTTGCTTTTCCTGAAGAGCTTGATTCTATCAAAGAGTTGATCAACAAAGATAGAAAATTCATCTTGAAGTTCATATCTGCTTTGTTTGAGGAAACTATCTTCATCTTTATCTCTTGTAGACGGATCATGGTCTTGTTTTCAAATTGGGTTGTCCATTCTTCATAGGTTTTATCGTTTTTTTAATGGAAGTTTTGAAAACTCAATGCTTCCCAATGGAAATCCAAGCATTTGATTAACCGATTCTCTAGTCACATCAATTTTTACTTTTCCAAGATCATTTTTTTATGGTGGAATCAAACTTCTGAAGAACGAAACAACTTAATGCCCCCGACACCTCTGTCAACTTCATTTTTAAAAGCCCCCCCCCCCAATCTCATCCTTTTTACACATTCTTTCTGAATATTATTAAAATTTTGCATTACAGACAACAATGCTCCAGGGGTGCACCTATAACCAAATACAATAAATGATGATTCAAATTCATATGTGATTATAAGAATTAATGAACTTAGTATATATGTGTGATATTTACCAGAAAAACACAAGAAATATAATCACATGTGATTTGTGTGTTTTTTATATATAAAAGATTATCGAAATCATATGTGATATGTGTTTATGATATTTAAATCACATGTGATTTAACTGAAAACACATGAAATATAATCACATGTGATTTTTGTTTTCTGTATATATATAAGATTATCAGTATCATATGTTATTATATATGTCTAATATTTTAAATCAAATGTGATTTAACTGAAAAATATAGTAAATATAATCACATGTGATTTTTGTCTTTTGTATATATAAAGGCATTTTTTTATCATAACGTACGTTAATCATATGTGATTTAAAGATGGTAATAACAAAAATATACCCGTTTCTGATTGTGCCAAAAGGCTTTTTCACCATCTTCTTCTTTCTTCTGTTTTTATCCTTTCTTTCGGAGTCAGAATCTTCACTTTCATCATCAATCTGTTTTTCTCTTTTTAAAGCTATAGATTTTCTCTTTTTTGACTCGGTTTTTTCTACAAATGGTATAATAGCTGTAATGAGAATCACATGTGTAAACAAATCAATAATAAATAGATTATAATCACATGTGATTGAGTTATACCTTTTTCCTTTTTTTGTTTAGACCTCTTTTCTGTTGTTTCTTCTTCAAATATTTTTTTTCCTTTTCCTTTAGATTTTTCTAAGACATATAAATATAAATATAAATCACAAAGTATAGAACATTGTTATTATAATAAAACATACATTGTTATTTGATAGATGTTAAGCACAAGTGATTGTATATATTTTGTATATATAAAAGATTGTAATCACATTTGATTAAAAAGGTGTGTTTTATGTTCATATGTATAATCATATTTGATTTAATTATACCTTTTTCATTATTTTCTTTTGTTTTTCTCTGTATTTCTTCTGTTACACTCTCATTTTTTCCGTTTTTGTCCTTTTGTCTTTGATTTTCTGAGATATAAAAATACATATATAATCAGAAAGTCACAAAGTCAATTTTAATCACATGTGATTAAATATCTTTTGTGTATATATAATGGTTATAACATATAATAATCACATGTTATTGAATCTGCTTTGGTACATAAAAGATATGAATCATATGTGATTAATAACAGAGTGTTTGTTTTTTGTTTTATAATCATTTGTGATTGAAATATACCTTTTTCAACTATCTTTGTTGGTGATTTTTTTGTTGTTTTTCTTTCGATAGTTTTTTTCTGTGTAGGTTTTTCCTGGTTTTGTTCTAAAAAATACAGATATAATTAGAAAATTATATTTGATTATACATATAAAATATATGAATCACAATTGATTATTGAATGATTTAAGTGTTACCATTTTGATTTTGTATTCTAGCTGTTGCTTTTGTAAAATTTTGAGTAAAAGTCTCGTTATTGGTTTCTGAGATGTACAAATACATGTATTATAAGAAAATCATATATGATTATTTCAAGTCATAAAAAATAAATAATATACTATTTATATGGATTGTGATCATATGTGATTCAATCTTTGTTATATGTATAAATGTAATCACATGTGATTCAATCCTTTTGGAGATTATAACATCAACAAATCATATATGATTGCACATGATCATTATATGTAAGAATTCATCAGAAAATCATATATAATTGAACACAGTCATTTACAACATATGATTTATCACCTTCATGCACGTTTGTTGTATCTGTCTTCTTTCTGGAATATTTTTTTCAAACGCTTTAGTAACTTCTGCAAGTTCAAACATACTTTATTTACTTAATAC
The DNA here is from genome assembly GCF_052849685.1 of Lactuca virosa. Taxonomy (NCBI): domain Eukaryota; kingdom Viridiplantae; phylum Streptophyta; class Magnoliopsida; order Asterales; family Asteraceae; genus Lactuca; species Lactuca virosa. The sequence goes on along the minus strand of NC_136430.1, from coordinate 119,617,105 downwards.
ATGAATAATATAATGCTAAATCGAGAAGATAATCGTTGATAGTCGTAAAATCGAGTGTTATTAAACAAAAGCCCTTCGATAACTTGTTCGACATCGAAAACTAGTTTTTTAGTACACAAAAGCTTTTGAATAAATGCTGATTTTGTGTATATTGATATAATAAACAGTAGAAAAACTCGATATAGTTGTAAAATCGAGTGTTATCAAGACAGAAAACCTTCAATAACTTGATCGACATAAAAAACTAGGGTTTCCGATAAAAAAAATTTAGAATAGTACAAATTTAGTGTTTATTGAGCAAAATTATAGTAGAAAAACTCGATAATCATGAAAATCGAGTTACATTTATGAAAAACACATCTGTATGAGTTTTGATACCTTTAGATGAAGCTTTTGATGGCGATTTCGCTGTTTTTGACGACATTTGAAATGTTTTCATGTTTGATTCAACGAAAATCGATGAAAATGTTTGTGTTTTTTGTTGAAAATCCGTCGAAATTTGAGAGAGAAATGAGGTTTTTGCGTTGAGAGAAAGAGAGTTTTGAATTTTGATTATCGAGGAGACGTGATGTATGCACACGATTTAGCAGTTGGACGGAAAGTTTAGATATTTACGATTCCACCCTCGTCGATTTTTAGATGGTGCATGTTTGCAACCAATTTTTAAACTAATTACAAAAATGCCACCTTGTAAAATTAAAGATGGTTTTTTTTCTCAATTGTTCTCGATTGAATGACCCCCTCTCTGTCTCTCTCTCTCTGTCTCTCTTTCTCTCTCTCTCTCTGTCTCTCTTTCTCTCTCTCTCTCTATCTCTATCTCTCTACCTCTCTCTCTCTCACTCTATATATATATATATATATATATATATATATATATATACAAGTTGCCAAAGAAAACAAATATTGACATTTCTTAGCCAATAGAAATACATACTTGTTTTCTAAAATTCAAAGATTATCAAATATAATCAATCATTCTAACATGTAAAATACGACTCTGATGCCACCGATGGGTTCTGATAACTAAAATGATAGGGTTTTTGAAAAACAGAAACAAAAGCATTAATAAAAAAACTAGTTTATTTTAGACCATTTTAAAAGAAAACCATCAAGGATCAAATTAAATAGGTTAGAATCATATTAAAACAACCATTGGGTTTTTTAAAATGACAACCTTTCGAGCCTTTGATCACATTTGGATTTGGGGACTTGATGGAGATGGAAAAGACAAGAAGCTTGATCTTTTCTACAAGTATCCACCAACAAGTGTATGTCACAACATAATGCTAGTTCCCTTCTTGTATCTTGAAATTCTTAAGACTTTATGTACATAACACAAATAAGTAGTAATGGAGAAACACTTTTAAGAACCAATACTTGCAACAAGCTTCAAAAGAGAGAAAGAAGGAGAGAGTGAAAGATGCTCTTGGGTTTGTGTAGAAAACATGGGAAAAAGAGTGCTCAAAATGAAAGCCTCACACATCCTTTAATACTTATATGCAACACCTAATTCCCATTCTTTAGTGTAACGTATAGAGTAGGTCATCTAAAAGTAAGGTGTCTGTAAGAGGGAGGTTGGCAAGCAACCTACCATACCCTTGATAGTTACGACCTATAAAGGAGCGAAGAGAGAGGGTAGAGTGACTAGAATATTATCTTATTAAACTATTGTATCAATTTAGGTCTTGTGGAATCCTTAGTGTCCAAAAACTTGTACATGACTTATTATATCTTACCATATGATATAACAACTATTTTATACTCTCTTGAATGACTATTTTCATAAAATAATAATTACTTTTTAATTAATTACAAGAGTTGAATCTATTTATTAATAATCAAACACTTTAGAAATGTTTAATAAGTGACAACTTAATAAATGTGTGACCCTATATGATCATATGTTATTAACATTATTGTCATTCTATAATGACTCTTGAGCATATAGATCCAACACACATACACACACACACACACACACACACACACATATATATATATATATATATATATATATATATATATATATATATATATATAACAATTAAGTTATCATATAGAACTTTGAAAATAGTTTTGAATCAAATTTTGTTGCTTTATTCATGCAACTGGTTTTAGTAATGATGTACCAATTTTAGAATTTTTTTTGTTATATTAAATATAATCCTTAGGTACTTATTTCTTTGAATCATCAATTTCCTCTTTCAAATCACTATCTTTATCAAAATCAGACCCATTGTTTGTAATATGTTTGGTTTAAATTGAATCTGAAAAAATTTTGATTTACAGCTATAAAATTCAGAATTTGATGAGTTACAATTTTCTGAAGATGTGTCAAAGTTTTCATTCAATTCTGACCCCCTTTTTAATAATTTTAATATACAACGGAGTAATTTTAACTTTTAAAAAATCTACATAATCAATTTCCACTTCTTTCTTAATTTCACTTATAGTGTCACTCATCTTGTCTAAATCAACATAATTTTCTTCCATAGCATTCAATGTCCTTTTTGATTTGTTTTCATTATTTTGGTTTGTTCGGATATGGTAAGTTATCATTATCTATTTTCAAAAGGTCATCAGAATCTAAGTATATTTTTAGAGACACTATTCCATATGGGAGATGATATTTCCACTTGTCTTTTTTATCCATCCACATAAAATCAAAGAATTTTGACTTTTTTGCCCTTATGTTAATTTATAAAAAATATAAAGACAGAAATGGTTTATAGTTTATAGTTGTCGCCTCTTATCTATCAGACTATCACCATTAATCGTCTTCGCTTCCCTTTCTTAGCCGGAAACACCATCACCGCCACCATCTACAAACCTCTATTCTAATTGAAGTTCACCATCACCACCATTTGTAAAACCCTACCTCTCTTTCAGCCGATCATCTTCTACATCAAACCACCTGCCATCATATGCTCTCTTAATCTCAGCCAGCACACCATCATTCACATCCAGCCACCATCAATCCTTGATACACCATAAAACCAAAGACAACCTCACCATGTACTCTTAAGAATACCGCCATCACCATCATAATCATCTCATGCCACATACGAGACCCTACTGACACCATTCCCACGTAGCCTCCACCATCTTCATAGCCAGACTGTGTTCTCGACAACCTTTATCATACACAACAAGAGTCATCATAGTTCCACCTTCAGGGCATTACCATCATTATCTCCACCCATGTTCCATGTCCATTGGCTTCACCTTACACCAACACCATCAAGCCTGCAAATAAGAACTAGCAACCAAATCAACATCTCCGACCCCCTGTTCTGATCATCACCAATTCACCATCATCTTTTTTTAGAAGCCCTCATCAATAGGATCCCCTGTTGTTCAGGGGGTGTTTGGGATTGCTTTTCATGCTAAAAAGTTCTTTTGACAAAAGTCCTTTTTGATTTTTTTGTCTTTTTACAAAATATAGTTTTAAAATGTGTTTGGTTCATCTTTTGACTTTTCAAAAGCTAAAAACCCAAAAGTTGCAAAAAGTCACAGATTCATGACTTTTCAAAAACTTATTTTTGTTCTTGCCAAAAAATTGTTTTAAAAGAACTTCTTGAAATGCCCAAACATCTTTTTTAACTTTTAGCTTTTTGGAAAAGCTAAAAGTTCTAAAAGTCATTTTAAAAGATTTCCCAAACACCCTCTCAGTCTATCTACATTATTCCAATTTGTTGAATCAATTTTAACAATCAATTTTACGAGCACGGAAACAAAAATATATCCTGAACAGGAAAATGCTAGTTATTTTAAACATTTTATGAATTTTGTTTTATTTTGTAATTTTATGTGAAGAAGCAAAAAAAGAGGTACATGGGAACTAGAAAATGGTAAATCTCTTAACCACATAAGGAAGAAAACTCTCTGAAAGATTTAACCAAAACAATTATTTGCATTACAGTTGCTCTCTAAAGGAAGAGGATTACAAGTTGAAAACTGTATCTCGATAGGAACCTAAATCCATTAAACAAAAACTCAGCTCATGTGTAACAAGAATTAGAACGAAAAAACTTACTGTTGAAGAATCAATGGCGACCGGCGACCGGCGACTTGGAAGAAGCAATGGCGGCCGACAATTCTTGAACGACATCGAGGAATCAGCGTTAGTCGCTTGGGAAGAAGAGTTAGCGTCAAAGGAAGAAACGGTTCCAACGTTTGGGATATTTCTCTGTCTTTTCAAAAACAAAATAAGGGCAAAAAGGTCATAACACTTTAATTTTAAGTGGAAGGATTAAAAAATGGAGTGGATATATCCGCTCCTATTCCATATGAATAAGTATCATTTGGAATCTCATCCGAAGAAACTATACTTCCATACTCATAAGATAGTTCATCTTTCCTATTTAATTGAAATAAATGGAAGGAGTTTGCGCGATGTTGTTCGTTGGAAATATCAGAAGAATGATGCAATATCATTAATCATTAATTGATAATATCACCGTTTGTTTGTATTGCAGAAAATATTTTTTTGTTACAAAAGTATAATAATTTCATTTTAAAGTTTTCAATAACTTCGATAACTAATTTCAAATTCTTCTCTATTTTCTCAACTAAAGAAAAATTTCCTCTAGTTTATTCTTAACTCTATAAGCCTCATCCCTTTCAATGTTCGTCGCTGCCCCAGGCCCTCCAAACCGTTCGCTGTTTTTTTTCTTCTTCCTCTTGGCTTGATCGGCAACAACACAACAACACACAAGGAATCGTTTTTTGTTTTTCTCTTCTTGACCTTCAATTGACGACGCTCCACAAGCAATAATAAGTCCCGATCGATTTTTTTTTATATATCTTAGCCACGATGGAACGGACGTAGGGAAAAAAAGAAGCGAAGGGATAGCACCGAATGAACGTATGAACGTGATCATTATTTGGTTTAAAAATCAATTTACAATTTTGCCCCCCTATTTTCCACCTTTTTATCAACAAATACCTTCCAATTCCATTTGAATTATTTCCAACCTTTTTATTTCATTTATCTTATTTTTTTTCACAAATCCATTTCCAACATTTTTATTTCATTTATCTTATTTTTTTTTCACAAAACCAATTAATTAAATCATATACCCCTTAATATATTTGATCATTCTTTTAGGTAATAATTAACATACTTTTTATTAATTTAATTTGATTTATAATCTTAAAACCAAAATAACTTGACAAGAATTAATTTCCGAGTAATGGAAAGCTAACATTGTTGACGAAAGGATTTTTGGGTGGTTACACTTCAACACACCCCTCTCTCTCTCTCTCACTAAAAATTTGTGCCAATGACTCCTGAGCGCCTCTCTAGTGTCGGACTTGTTGTTTTTCTACCCTACATCAATGGTTTCACAACTTACAGGTGAGTTCACGCCCCCATTTTCCAAATATTTTCGGGTGGGGGGGGGGGGATACATGTCTAAAACACAACTTTATATAGCTATTACCAATTGTAGTTAGATAATAATGCTCATAACATTAGGATGATATTAGGCCTGGTAGAAACTCGACCCTAAATCTTTATCTAATATTATGCCTAGTTGTTATCCTAAACCACAATGATAGATAAGATCATACCTAGTCGTCACAGTGGCCAGCTGCCAGGAAACGCTGAAACTTGTTATGGTAGCCACCCTTTGGAAAAGTTTAGTACCTAGTGTTACTCTGTCCAAATTCTCGGCTACACAAAACACACTAATTATATACACATATCAGATAAATAATATTTATAATAAGTAAAACCGTATAAATACAACACGAAAGACCAGGGGAGGTCCCCACAACAAGAGTTAGATGAGACACGATTGATCAACATGCTGATAGATTTTCAGCTAGCTCCCGACCTAAAATAGTTAACTCTTAAGTGAGCAGTAGAGATATGCATAGATCTATACGGGATTGACACTCCCACCTGTGGTTGCTAGCTACAAACAGAAGACAAGTCGAAGCAGGTATAACTTTCTAAATACATAGTGACATCTGAAGAAGCGCGTGGTTTTCGAGATCAACAATCATAGCTCGATTATAGGAACTCATCGTAAATTTGTTAAACTAAAACTAAACTATCTTAAATACCATACGTAGTGATATTTCACACAAACTCGAGGAAACGAGATCAAATACGCTCATTAAACTAAATATCCACTATTCTTAATGAACTCCTTGAGAAGTAGTGTCTACAATATGATAAAAGGAATATTAGAAGAATATTATCATAACACTAACCATGAATTAAAGTGACAAATAAAAATATACATCTTCTATCCAAATCAGGATTCAGACTTAGTCATTAAACTATCTGAATCCCATTACCAAAACACTAGGAAATACGCTAACACGCTGACTTAGGTTGAGAATACAACGAGTGCTAACTTAAGAACTTCGACTAAGTATATCCATGCTTACCAAACCTGTGAACTCACCAAAATTATGTTGACCCTCTCAAAATCACATGTATTCCTAGGTGAACCAATAGAAATAAAAGACTATCCAGGCAAAGAATACAAATGACTCTCATACTATCAAAGAAAATGGAAAATAAGGCAAAACTCAACATGAAAGCCTCTTCTATAAGCCAACAATTCCGAATGTCGAGTCACTTGGTGTTTCCGCCACCTGGCTGAGGGTGTGAAACAATCTGTTAAGACTAAATGAGCCATCCGTCTCTTGTGTTGAATCTGATAGAAAGGTCTATTCTTTACCTAGAGATATTTCCTGGTCATAGATGAAGATTCATATAAGGCAAGGATGTTATTCCCTCTCTTAGCCAATATTTTTCTCATGTCATTGACCTCCTATACTGGGGTATGATATGGTACAATTGAAGGAATTGACGGTAAATCTTTGATTCTAGATTACAACTAACTCTACGATATAATGATTAAACCTCTTCTTGTTTATGAGTTATCATTGTCAATAATTCGCACTTCAACTCAACATGATTGAGACATCCTACTTCTTTCGCACACGTCTTCTTTATAAGAACTTGATGATTCACTTTGTAAAACCACACACTGATAAAAGTTTGAAAGTCTGTGCCGATGGTTAGATTATGTATCGTAGTTTATCACACGTACCAACCCATTCTTTCCCTTAAATTCTTCTTACAAGTTTTATTATTTAGTGTCAAATTCCAGACACCGATGAGAATTTAAAAAATATGTCTCGATGGGTATATTATGTACCGTGATATATTACACGTACCTACCTACCCTCTCCCTTTTTCTTCTAATAAATATGGTTAATGATTCAACGTATAAAACCATACGCTGATGAGACTATGCAAAACTGTGTAAGTGCTCTACTGTTGCAACAACACAATAGTGTGATACACCAAATCCTCTCTTATCCTTAACTTTATTTGATTTTTTCTTTCATTTCAGGTTACTTGTTGTCTTCTTCAAAAAATCAAAAAAAAAAATAATAATAAAAAAAGTTGTGTTTATTGATGTTGTCAAAAAGGGGGAGAAATGTTTAGTTCTGCTACATTGTTACTTGATATTCAAAGAATAGCAGACACACTTGAAAGAAGAAGACTATAAATCTAAGAGGGATCAAAAATCATATATTATTTATATGAGGGGGAGCAAAATCTAAGGGGCAACAGAAATCAATATATCATTTCAGTTGTATTTGTCTATTAGTTCATTCTTTATTAGTTTAGTTTTGACATCATCAAATAAGGGGAGATTGGTGGGTCACATACTTGTATAGATTTTATGATGCAAAATATATACATTCTAGTTAGTTAATCTGAAGATATGATGATGGAAGTTCATATGTCGACGACTGAAGAACATCCCCTGATAACTGAAAGGCCCTGAAGACTCTATCAACACCAAAGCCATGAAGACACCATCTACTATAGATTGATCAGTGTGTCCAACCACTGATAGTTATACACTGATGACACATTGATCAGGTGATACACTGATGACACTCGCTGATGTTCATACACTATCTGCTGAAGCTAAAGCTGCATGACCTGAAGAAGCAGCTGATCTGTGGATGACTCTCTGGCGCTGACGTTGATGCCCTGATCAGCAAGACTCTGTGGAGCTAATGCTCTGATCATCATATCATGTGTTGATGATGATATCCGAATATGGAGCACATCAGATCTACTAGATGAAGAAGTATTCTGAAGATCTGATCTGATCCATTCCTTGTATACCATATTAGTTTACATATTTAGAATATATTAGAATCAATCCATTAATTGTATGGATTCTCTACAAAAGTTTAGTATATAATCTTGTATTAGGGTAAAACCCTAAATAAGTCTTCGTGACCATCTTTGTGACATGGTTATCTTTGTGAGAACCCTCTTTCTTAGTGAAAGTATCATTGTGATTATCTTGTTCTTTGTTCTTTGTTTGTTCTTCATTGTTTATACTTGAGTGTATCTGATCGATACAAACCTTCATAAGCCACTTGTGCTTCATGTTTTATCTTGTCTATATCTCCTTATATATCTTAATTATCCTCTTTATTATACATATTCCACAACTGCCAATCATTCACATGGGATCAACATCTACTGATGATTATAATTCAAATTCCTCATTTGAAACCTATAAGATACTTAGTTATTTATAATCTTTGTAATTTAAGATTCAATCTCTTAGAATTAATCTCGTATTTCATTTTTGTGGATGATTTATGTATGTTATTGTTTTTTGTATTGGATTCCATGATTCATTAACAAAACTAGAAGCATAATTCCATTTCTATGCCTGAATTGGAGTTTGTGATGTAACATCCTTTTTACCATAGTGATTTTTTTTTTATTTTTGAAGTCATTTTCATAAAAACCATGTAATAATCAACCATTGTTTTCTAAAATATCATAACAAATCAAAGTATCCAAACATCTCTCAAATCATAAAAACTCGTAGGATGATGTGTATGATCAAGCCTTCGCCTTCCCCCGATCATCTGAAGTACTTGAAAAATTAAAATCCACAACTGTAAGCAAAAGCTTAGTGAGCTCCCCAAAATACTCCACACAATAATACAATAAAAATTACAATACATGCATATAGGGTTTGTTGGCCCGTGGCCTCAACCCAACCATCCAGGGTTCGTTGCATATTGCGTCAACCCAACCATCCAAGGTTTGTTTGCATAGTGCCTCAACCCAACCATATCGGGTTTGTTAGCATATTGCCTCAACCCAAACCATCCCGAATTTGTTGGTCTACCACATGAAGCAGTACCACCTCAACCCAGCCACCCAGAGTTTGTTGGCCTCCCGCCTCAACCCAACCACCAATATGTCGACACATGCTACAGATAAACAATAATCAGCAAGTACATGTAATCATACAGATATTCCAATATAACATGTCATTACAACATAGCAACATCCTATATACCAGGATACATAACACAACCTAGTGGGTCAGCATTGTGCCTTCGACCCACGAGTATAGTGTGAAAACTCACCTCAAAGTCCAAAAGATACCTAAAGTTATCACTGCTCCAAATACCGGCTCTACATGTCATATATACAACAAATAGGGACCAAGCCCCAATCTACTACTCAAAACACCCCAAATGACCTAAGGTCAAACTTGGTCAAAGTCAACGATCAATAGTCAAAAAGTAAAAAGTCAACATTCAGCTAGATTACGCCATGCATAACAGCTCTACGCCATGCGTAGAGCTGCACCATGCGTAATCAGCTTACGCCCTGCGTAATTCCTAATGTCCAACTTTTCCATTAGGCTCTGAATACAAAATTCCAATCCTTTAAACTTTCAAATATGAACCTTTACAGTGTCTTAATGGATAAAGTTTCCAACTTTACCCATTAAGACACTCCCATCAAGCAAGATTTAAACTTTATGCACTAAAATGACCAAAAATCCTAACACTACATACATGGCTTAATTAACAAGCATCTAACACTACATACATGGCTTAGTTAACAAGCATCTAAGCACAACTTGCTGGATCTATACTTGAACCCTTCTTCTATAAACTTGCCACCAGCTTGTCCTTCAAGATTCCACCTTCCAATGAAGAAATATGTTCATAATTGATTCCAAGGCTCAAAACAAGTAAAAGGAGGCTAGGGTTTCTCAAGGAGTGATCTTAGGTGACAGAGGCCGGTCAGGAGTGGGTTTCCTAGAAGTTAGAGCCCTTAAATAAGGCTCAAAACCAAATAATTAAGGTTTTGATCTACCGTGATTATACCCTGCATAACCTAAGTTATGCTCTGTGTAGCCCATTAGAAACACGATCCACATTCAACAAGCTATACCCTGCGTAGGGTAAAACCCCAAACTTCCAATTCAACTTCATATAGCCATAACTTCTTCGTTCCAACTCCGTTTTTGGCGATCTTTATATACACGGAAAGGTATCAACGAGTCTCACATTCTTATCTAGTTACTTGATACTAAATAACTATCGAAACAAATACTTAATTCATGCAAGAAACCCAAGATATCACCTTCCTAATTTTACCCTTTGCTTCAAGGCACAAATTGATGGCTTAATCACTTAATTCCAACAATGCCAATATCTAAAAAGGGCATAAACCCTATTTATTTGAAGCCCACGACCTTTACTTAATCCATTTACGACCTGCTATCCTGATAAAAGAAACATCAAAAACTAGGTATTATAATGCTCCCCCACTTAAATTAGATTTCTCCTCGAAATCCGAATCTGTTAGAATATTAACTGCATTAACACAATCCATATGATCCTGCCAACCTCTTCGTATAATCAACGCATCCAAATCGAACTCGACAGAACACACAAAACCTAACTGATGTCTGCAACAATCCTAACACTTGAAAGCATTCAACTGCAACATCTATCTCCCTCTCCCCTAACTGTATGACATACTCTTAGTGAACTACTCAAACTGGTCAAAATTTCGTAGCTGCGACTAAACTGACTTATACTTCACATAATCGGGAATCCATCAACATAAAATTTCAAGGGAGAAAAATAGATGTTGATGATCTTCCATTTGAAACTGCCTAAAAGTTCTCAGGTACACACTTGACTTCCTGTCGAGTCATCACCATCCCACTGCTCCCACGAGCATATACGTGGTCAATCGGGTAGAAAATCTTGGGCAACATACATACTCCTATGCGCTCAGGGGTAAAATTTAACTAACAATTCATCAACGGTTCCTACAATGAACTCTACCATTGGCAACTCAACTTAATTGAAACCGATCTTGCAACAACGAATAAAATCCACTAAGGAACTCCGCAAGGAACCGACGATAGAAAACCGTGGCTTTTCCAACAAGTCAAAATCCTACCAAACCCCGACCCATACCCATTAGTTATTGATCCATCAATATTATTCCCATACTATTCAAAATACACAATTATGACAAAGACCAACTGGATTACACCATGCAGATATCTACAACATAACTACATCCCTAACACATAAGTGAGAATCATGATGGTTCACGATACGTCGTGACACCATCCAGTCATTGGAAAGAGAAGTTCAAGGTTCCTCACCGTTCTTGCCATCACCCAATCTTAGACATAAAGATTCCCGAATAGTGCCCGGTGGGCCTATAGACATACGACCATCATGCCACCGTCCTGCAGGAACCCAGTCAACGTCCCACTTACCAAAACCATAGGAGCCATACCATACTACAATATGCAACCCTTTCATAGTCTCACAACTATTCCTGGAACGGCCTAACTCATCCTATAGAATGCTACGAGCCAAGTCGTGGACTTACCATACTTTCACCACCGTCTACCAACCTAGTTAATGCTACGACTACCCCGTAGTCTTACAAAACTTCCGCAACTACCATGGGACCAATCCATGCTCTTGCCAACTACCCGCAAGAATACTTAACAAAATATCAATATGATCCTAGCCCCTAGCCTGCTGAACCCCATTAGGCGTTTAGGTTGTGCTTCGAAAACCATAAAATCATCAGACAAGAACAGGCAGAGAGGTCCTAACATAACCCTCAACCTGAACGTAGCCATGGATCCAAAATGCGCCTATACCTCTGCTTCACGTCCCCGAACAAGATTGTAGCACCTGGTTCCTGGTATGTATTTTATTTAAGTATTTTTGCATTTTTGGCCTTGGACTCGGCGAGTTGAAGGACCAACTCGCCGCGTAGAAGCGGGATGAGACTCGGGATTTAAGTGATGGACTCGTCGAGTCGGGTCCCGGACTCGACGAGTAGGCTCTGACTGGACAAAACCCTAATATGAGGGTTTGCACCCTATTTAAACAACATTATACAGCCTCCATCGCCCCTTTATGCTCCCAGAAACCCTCCATAGCAAACCCTAAGCGTTTTGGTGCAAGATCTAAGGTTTTTGAGTGATTTTTGTGGGTTTTGACATCAAGGAAGAAGGAAGAGCATAGAAGGATCAAGAGGAGACTGAAGGATTCGAGTTTGGTTCATCATTTGCAGTCTTTGAAAGGTATAAAGTCTGTACCTTGCTTGCTTGTTTGTTAGATCCCTTTTTGGGGAAGATTTAGGGCTTTTTAAGCCATATGAGGTAGCCAACCATGATTGCAAACATGGTTGGGGGTTAAGACTTCAGATCTAGCACTTGGGGATGGTCACAAGGCAGATTTTGGTTGCTTTTGCACCCAAGGAAGGCCCCATGCAACAAAAGAGCTATTTTAGAGTCTTTTTGGCTCAAAAGTCCCATGCATGCACGTAAAGTTCGTAATTTTACGTGCTAGATCGAGCTTAGGGGCTTGGATCTATCATTTGGACAAGTGTTGTACATCAGAAATCGATGATTTAGAGTGTGGACGTTACCGACTCGGCGAGTCAGTTCTTGGGACTCGACGAGTCCAGGGCTTTGAGTCCCATATCTGTTGAGGGTCAAAAGAACTCAGTTGGGTGTTAGAAGGGTTGTAGCAGGACAGAAAGAGTGACCCAACGCATTGGACTTAGTTTTAGACCTGGAGTTCATGGGACTCGGCGAGTGCTAGAACAGACTCGGCGAGTCCAAGGCAATCTTCTTATGTTTGAAGATGAACTCGACGAGTTGATCATACAACTCGGCGAGTCAAGGACAAGACTTGTTCATCAGTTGAAGGCGAACTTGTCGAGTGTTCATCCGACTCGGCGAGTCGGATGAAGGTTCATTCGATGTTCATATCGAAGAGGAACTCGTCGAGTCGTCGCTAAACTCGACGAGTAGAGTCGTGGATAAGGACGAGTAAAGGGAAGGGACTCGACGAGTTGATGGCCAAACTCGGCGAGTCCGGTCAACTGGAAGTTGACTTTTGACTTGGACTTGGTTGGGGGTAAAATGGTCATTTTACCCTAAGAGTATATATCAATTTTTGACTGAGTGTTTTGGTGGGGATTGTAGCCGGAGGATTTCCGGAGCAGTAACAGACAGATGTTCCCGTACAGATTATCAGCAGCTACTCGTATGAGGTGAGTTACCTTCTAGTAGCGGTGGGTCTACGGCCACAATGGCGGCCCACCAGTAGGAGTTGTATGTTAGATGATTGTCTTTGTGATATCATCTAGGTTTGCTACTACCTAATATGTTATATGCTGGCATGATATGTTATATGTGATGGTAGTAGAGTTCGGTTGTTAGGACCGAAGGGTAGGTCAGGCACCCCAGATATGTCTGATAGTATGTGATGATATGTTTATATGCTGGCATGATATGTTATATGTGATAGTGGTAGTAGGAGGGGAATAGTCCCTAAGTTCGGTTGTTAGGAACGATGGGTAGTTCGGACACCCCAGATATGTCTGATAGTATGTTTATGTTATGATATATGTGATAGTAGCAGTGAGGGGTGGAATAGTCCCCGAGGGTCGGTTGTTAGGACCGATGGGTAGGTCAGCACCCTAGAATGGCTTGACATGGGTAGGTCAGCACCCCGGAATGGCTTGACATGGGTAGGTCATCACCCCAGAATGGCTTGACATGGGTAGGTCAGCACCCCAGAATGGCTTGACACGGGTAGGTCGGCACCCCAGAATGGCCGTACAGGGTAGGTCGGGCACCCCAGAATTGCCCGACAGTATGTATGCTTTGTGATTGTATGGTAGGTGGTATGATGGGGGAACTCACTAAGCTTTGTGCTTACAGTTGTAGTTTTGGTTTCAGGTACCTCTTCGTCTAAGGGGAAGGAGCCGGCAGTGTAGCAGCGCATCACACACACACATGATTTCCGCATAGAGTTTTCTGGGATTGTACTCTGACATGTTGTTATTTATGACTTGGGCTTTCAGACATGATACATTGTTTTATGGGTTGATGTGTTGGCACAGTATTTTTTTATGAATGTTTTTATGAGTCAGTTAATTAAAAAGGAATTTTTGGGCTTGAAAATTGGGATGTTACAAGTTGGTATCAGAGCCCTGGTTTGAGGGATTCGGACACACCCTCGGGAGTGTCGGGACTCAAACCGAGGGATTTAAAAGATTTTTACAAAGAAAATGGTTTTCTAAAATCTGAGTCAAAGGGTTTTGAGAAAGAACAAGGTGTGTGATGCGTGCGACCAGCCGAGCTCAAGTAAGTTTTCCCCAAGATACCCATACTTGCTATGTTATGCTATATGGTTTTGATTCAGAAAACTGCATGCTAGAATAGGACTAAGGATCTAAGAAGATGCTTTGTGTGCCTGATATATGATTATGAGAATTGCATGCTAGTTAGGGCTAAGGGCCTAGGGAGGATGCCTTATATGCCTGTTGTATGAGCTGTATGCTAGGACTGTTTGGTCAGCAGTAGGATGGTCTGCATAGGTTATGCCTGATTTGGTTACCCAATGCACGAATGCTGCTTGCTTTGTGCTATGGGGGTTCTGACCATCTTCAACTAGCTGAGGAACGGATATGTAACAGTATCTGCAAGTTAGTTAGGGGGAAGTAGTAGGGACTCCTAGTGCAGCTGATGGCGGAGGGTAGGTCGGAGAGTGCCCTAGGGAAGCCTAGGATGAGGTCAACGGAAAGGGTATCGGAAAAAGGGACTTGGTGAAGTCGAAGCAATCCTTGAGGAAAGAACGGGTAGATGTGGAAGGTAGTATGGGCCCGTACTACTGAAAGCAGAGTACCCGTACTCGAATCAAGGAGGGCCTAGATGGAACCTGGAAACCTTGGAGAGTATGTTAGACCTCTCGAGAGTATGTATGATCCTGACTTTTATGCGTGTATTTTCAGCATGGTGACCACGCGGCATGGAGCAGGAGGTTCCGGATCAGGATCAGGATCGGGCTCGGGAGCAGGATCCGAGCAGGTTGATGACGGGCTGCGCGAGTTCATCGCGTCTGAGATCACGAGAGGCATTCTTGAGTCGACCCCTATCATTTTCGGGTCGATAAAGGAAGGGATTGTTGAGCTGATGGAGGATCGCCTCCGAGCATTTAGGAGTGATATGACGTCTAGCCAGGCGGGTACGCACACACTGTCCTTCAAGGACTTTCGAGGGAGCGGTGCGCCGAATTTCCATGGGGCGAAGGACCCCATTGCTGCCAGACAATGGATTGCAGACATTGAGTCTGCACAGTTGACTAGCTTCTGCCCCGAGGGGTCGAAGGTGAGATATGCAGCAGGATGCTTGAGAGACAGGGCTAAAGACTGGTGGGAGTCTGTTGGTGACTCATTGGGAGCCTCGGCTGTTGAGGCTATGACCTGGTCAGGCTTTGTGAGCAGATTCAGGGAGGAGTTTGCGCCAGCTGTTGAGCTTCAACAGCTGGCCAGGGAGTTTTTGGATATGAGACAGACTACGGAGACTGTGGCGGAGATCACCGCCAAGTACGGGAGAGGGCGTTGCTGGTGCCCCGGTATGCGGGAGATGAGGATATGAGGAGGACCCACTACCATAACATGCTACGATCTGACATTCGGGAGCATGTTAGTTTTTCAGCTTGCCCTACCCTGGATTCCATGGTTGCCAGGGCAAGGGAGAGGGAGATTGATCTGGAGCATATTCGGAAGAGGAAGGTAGAAGAGAGGCAGACGACTGGGGCTTCGGGGAAGAAGCCCAAGGGATCAGACGGTAGGCCGAAAGGCCAGTCAGGACAGGGACGCTGCAGGAAATGCGGCAGGCCGCATGAGGAAGCTTGTAGAGCGGGATCGTCAGGCTGCTACAAGTGCGGCAAGACGGGGCACTTTGGCAGGGATTGTACTACCCCTGCCCCCACGGTACAGATGACAGACCTGATTTGCTTCCATTGCAATCAGAGGGGCCATAAGAAGGCCAACTGCCCGAGATTGATAGCAGCGCCAGCAGTGGCGCCGGTCTCAGCGACAACGCGGGTTGCAGATGGCCGGAAGGCCAAGTCAGAGGCTCCAGTGGTGTGGAGCCGAGCATTTCAGTTGACAGCCGAGGAGGCACGCGCTGCACCTGATGTAGTGACGGGTATAATTCCTTTCTTATGCTTTTATGTTATGGCGCTGTGATCTTGATATGTTATGTATGTGCACTATTTAGGATCGTTCCATGTGAACGGTATCCCAGTTCAGGTATTGTTTGATTCGGGTGCCACCCGATCATTTGTTTCTCTTGCGCTTAGCAAGAAGTTTCCTAAGTCGTCGGGCACGTTGGATTGCCCTCTAGAGGTCGAGATTGCGGACGACCGGTCAGTGCGAGCGTCAGAGGTTTACCGAGATTGTGTCCTGCGATTGTTTGAGAAGTGTTATCTGGTAGATATGGTTCCCATACCTTTGCGGGGGAACAAGGTTATTATCGGTATGGATTGGCTAAGCCCCAATGGGGCAGTGATTGACTGTGCGCAGAAGTTGGTGCGGATCAGGACCCCAAGTGGGGGAGAGCTGGTGATTCAGGGCGAGAGGCCACATCAAGGACCAACTTTATGTTCAGCAGCGAGAGCTAGGCGTTACCTTCAGCAGGGTTGCGTAGGTTATGTCGCCTATGTTATGGATACCCGGGAGGCGGGTAGGGCGACGGCGGGCGATGTGCCCGTGGTACGAGAGTTTGCGGACGTATTCCCCGAGGAGTTGCCTGGGATACCTCCGGAGCGACAGGTGGAGTTCAGGATCGACCTAGTCCCTAGTGCGGCTCCGATAGCCAAGGCACCGTATCGGTTGGCTCCTCCTGAGATGCAGGAGTTATCTACGCAGCTGCAGGAGTTGTTAGACAAGGGTTTCATTAGACCGAGCAGTTCACCCTGGGGAGCCCCGATTCTGTTTGTGAAGAAAAAGGACGGGTCGCATCGGATGTGTATAGACTATAGGGAACTGAATAAGGTAACGGTGAAGAACCGTTACCCACTCCCGAGGATTGATGACCTCTTTGACCAGCTACAGGGAGCATCTTGGTTCTCCACGATTGATTTGCGTTCGGGGTATCACCAGATGAGGGTCAGAGAGGAGGATGTGCAAAAGACGGCGTTTCGGACGCGTTATGGCCACTATGAGTTCGTGGTGATGCCTTTCGGGCTCACCAATGCTCCTGCCGCGTTCATGGACCTCATGAACCGCGTGTGTAGACCGATGTTAGACCGGTCTGTGATAGTGTTTATCGATGATATCTTGGTTTACTCCAAGACGCGAGAGCAGCATGAGGAGCATCTGCGAGAGGTTCTGGAGACTTTGAGGAGGGAGAGCTTGTATGCTAAGTTCTCCAAGTGTGAGTTCTGGTTGCGCGAGGTGTAGTTTCTTGGGCACCTTGTCAACCAGAACGGGATTTCGGTAGATCCGGCCAAAGTGGAGGCCGTGATGAGATGGGAGGTTCCGAGGTCTCCATCTGAGATTCGGAGTTTCCTAGGATTAGCCGGCTACTATCGGAGATTCATTCAGGATTTCTCCAAGATAGCCGTACCCCTGACCAGGCTAACGAGGAAGGCCGTGGTCTTTCAATGGGGGCCTGAGCAGCAGGCTGCATTCGAGACATTGAGGCAGAGATTGTGCGAGGCGCCAATCTTAGCCATGCCAGAGGGCATGGAGGATCTCGTCGTGTACTGTGATGGGTCCATCTTGGGTTTGGGCGCAGTATTGATGCAGAGAGGGCATGTCATTTCTTACGCTTCGAGGCAGCTGAAGCCTCACGAGGCGAACTACCCGACGCATGATTTGGAGCTGGGGGCTGTTGTGTTCGACCTCAAGATTTGGCGTCATTACCTCTATGGGGTTCGCTGTACGATTTACACGGACCACAAGAGCCTGAGGTATCTCATGGACCAGCCAAATCTGAATATGAGGCAGCGTCGGTGGCTTGATGTGGTAAAGGATTATGACTGTGAGATCCTCTACCACCCGGGAAAGGCCAATGTGGCGGCCGACGCGCTTAGCCGCAAGGCAGCGCCGATCAGGGATATCTGTCTGAGGATGACAGTGGTGACTCCACTTTTGGAGCGGATTCGGGAGGCCCAGCAGGAGGCCATGAAGGAGGAACATCGGAAGAGCGAGCGGATTGTGGGGCAGGTTTCCTCCTTCGACTATGATAGCCGAGGGTTATTGACTCTTCACCGTAGTGTGTGGGTCCCTTATCATGGAGGCGTGCGCCAGATCCTGATGGAGGAGGCACACAAATCCAGATTTTCTATCCATCCCGGGGCGACGAAGATGTATAGAGATCTTCGTCCTGACTATTGGTGGCCCTGCATGAAGCGGGATGTAGCATGGTACGTGGAGCGGTGCTTGACCTGCAGGAAGGTCAAGGCCGAGCACCAGAGGCCACACTGCAAGATGCAGCCGTTGGATATTCCGCTGTGGAAATGGGAGGACATTACGATGGATTTCATCACAAAGCTTCCCAGGACCGCGCGAGGGGCGGACTCGATTTGGGTCATCGTCGATCGATTGACCAAGAGCGCTCATTTTATTCCGATTCAGGAGAGCATCTCGGCCGAGAAGCTGGCCGACATCTATATCCGAGAGGTGGTAGCTCGGCACGGGGTGCCAGTTTCAGTGATTTCCGACAGAGATGTGCGGTTCACTTCCAGGTTTTGGAAGAAGTTTCATGACGAGCTGGGTACTCGACTGCATTTTAGCACTGCCTTTCACCCGCAGACGGATGGTCAGAGCGAGCGGACCATCCAAACACTAGAGGATATGCTGCGGGCATGTGTTTTAGACTTCGGAGGTAGCTGGGATACCTACCTTCCGTTGCGGAATTCTCGTATAATAATAGCTATCATGCGAGTATTGACCGTCCTCCCTTCGAGATGTTATACGGGAGGAAGTGCAGAACCCCGATATGTTGGGGTGAGGTTGGCCAGAGGGTTATGGGGAGCACCGAAGTGGTGCTCAAGACGACTGAGAGGATTCAGCAGGTTCGGAGCAGACTTCAGACTGATCAGAGTCGGCAGAAAAGTTATGCCGACAAGTGCCGATCGAACCTGGAGTTTCAGGTCAGGGATATGGTTCTCCTAAAGGTGTCGCCATGGAAGGGCGTCATCCGATTCAGGAAACGGGGCAAGTTGGGTCCCAGGTATATTGGACCCTTCAGGGTTATAGCCCGGGTGGGCAAGGTGGCATATAGGTTGGATCTCCCAGCCGAACTTAGTCAGATTCATAGCACTTTTCACGTCTCCCAGTTACAGAAATGTTTGGTGGACGACTTGGCGGTGGTACCACTAGAGGATATTCAGGTCGATGACAGCCTGAATTACATTGAGCGGCCTATAGCGATTCTCGACCGGAAGTCGAAGGATCTGAGGAACAAAAGGGTGGAGTTCGTGAAGGTGCAATGGCAGCACCGGAAGGGCTCAGAATGGACCTGGGAGCCGGTGGATGAGATGATGGAGCATTACCCAGAGCTATTCCAGGATCGAGCAGCAGACTTCGAGGACGAAGTCTAAAAGAAGTGGGGGAGATTTGTAGCACCTGGTTCCTGGTATGTATTTTATTTAAGTATTTTTGCATTTTTGGCCTTGGACTCGGCGAGTTGAAGGACCAACTCGCCGAGTAGAAGCGGGATCAGACGCGGGATTTAAGTGATGGACTCGTCGAGTCGGGTCCCAGACTCGACGAGTAGGCTCTGACTGGACAAAACCCTAATCTGAGGGTTTACACCCTATTTAAACAACATTATACAGCCTCCATCGCCCCTTTATGCTCCCAGAAACCCTCCATAGCAAACCCTAAGCGGTTTGGTGCAAGATCTAAGGTTTTTGAGTGATTTTTGTGGGTTTTGACATCAAGGAAGGAGGAAGAGCATAGAAGGATCAAGAGGAGACTGAAGGATTCGAGTTTGGTTCATCATTTGCAGTCTTTGAAAGGTATAAAGTCTGTACCTTGCTTGCTTGTTTGTTAGATCCCTTTTTGGGGAAGATTTAGGGCTTTTTAAGCCATATGAGGTAGCCAACCATGATTGCAAATATGGTTGGGGGTTAAGACTTCAGATCTAGCACTTGGGGAGGGTCACAAGGCAGATTTGGGTTGCTTTTGCACCCAAGGAAGGCCCCATGCAACAAAAGAGCTATTTTAGAGTCTTTTTGGCTCAAAAGTCCCATGCATGCACGTAAAGTTCGTAATTTTACGTGCTAGATCGAGCTTAGGGGCTTGGATCTATCATTTGGACAAGTGTTGTACATCAGAAATCGATGATTTAGAGTGTGGACGTTACCGACTCGGCGAGTCCGTTCTTGGGACTCGACGAGTCCAGGGCTTTGAGTCCCATATTTGTTGAGGGTCAAAAGAACTCAGTTGGGTGTTAGAAGGGTTGTAGCAGGATAGAAAGAGTGACCCAACGCATTGGACTTAGTTTTAGACCTGGAGTTCATGGGACTCGGCGAGTCCAAGGCAATCTTCTTATGTTTGAAGATGAACTTGACGAGTTGTTCATACAACTCGGCGAGTCAATGACAGGACTTGTTCATCAGTTGAAGGCGAACTCGTCGAGTGTTCATCCGACTCGGCGAGTCGGATGAAGGTTCATTCGATGTTCATATCGAAGCGGAACTTGTCGAGTCGTCGCTAAACTCGACGAGTAGAGTCGTGGATAAGGACGAGTAAAGGGAAGGGACTCGACGAGTTGACGGCCCAACTCGGCGAATCCGGTCAACTGGAAGTTGACTTTTGACTTGGACTTGGTTGGGGGTAAAATGGTCATTTTACCCTAAGAGTATATATCAGTTTTTGACTGAGTGTTTTGGTGGGGATTGTAGCCGAAGGATTTCCGGAGCAGCAGCAGACAGAGGTTTCCTGCACAGATTATCAGCAGCTACTCGTACGAGGTGAGTTACCTTCCAGTAGCGGTGGGTCTACGGCCACAATGCCGGCCCACCAGTAGGAGTTGTATGTTAGATGATTGTCTTTGTGATATCATCTAGGTTTGCTACTACCTAATATGTTATATGCTGGCATGATATGTTATATGTGATGGTAGTAGAGTTCAGTTGTTAGGACCGAAGGGTAGGTCAGGCACCCCAGATATGTCTGACAGTATGTGATGATATGTTTATATGCTGACATGATATGTTATATGTGATAGTGGTAGTAGGAGGGGAATAGTCCCCAAGTTCGGTTGTTAGGACTGATGGTTAGTTCGGACACCCCAGATATGTCTGATACTATGTTTATGTTATGATATATGTGATAGTAGCAGTGAGGGGTGGAATAGTCCCCGAGGGTCGGTTGTTAGGACCGATGGGTAGGTCAGCACCCCAGAATGGCTTGACATGGGTAGGTCAGCACCCCAGAATGGCTTGACATGGGTAGGTCAGCATCCCAGAATGACTTGACACGGGTAGGTCGGCACCCCAGAATGGTCGTACATGGTAGGTCGGGCACCCCAGAATTGCCCGACAGTATGTATGCTTTGTGATTGTATGGTATGTGGTATGATGGGGGAACTCACTAAGCTTTGTGCTTACAGTTGTAGTTTTGGTTTCAGGTACCTCTTCGTCTAAGGGGAAGGAGCCGGCAGTGTAGCAGCGCATCACACACACATGATTTCCGCATAGAGTTTTCTGGGATTGTACTCTGACATGTTGTTATTTATGACTTGGGCTTTCAGACATGATACATTGTTTTATGGGTTGATGTGTTGGCACAGTATTTTCTTATGAATGTTTTTATGAGTTAGTTAATTAAAAAGAAATTTTTGGGCTTGAAAATTGGGATGTTACAAAGATAACCTGAACCCTTAATTTCTGATTCCCTGATTACAACTGACCAACGAACATTATTCCTTGCGTGAGCCTTTGCTCATACTACAACTAGAAATCAACTATCCTCTTGTCCTTTTATACGAAAATCCAAGTTACTCTGCACTTGAAAATATTTATGATGCCCTCAAGCGGGTCTCCCCCACTTGGAATCGACCACTCCCCAACAACTTCAAGAATTCCGCGATATGTCCACAATCCATAGCGTCCAAACCCTAAGATTTCCAACCTCTAATCACAATCCATATAAAGAAAAACATTCCAACCATAAAACCTTCTCAAATTAATATATTAATCTTAACTATTGAACAGACCCTACAATTGCTCAACTTATTGAACCAAACATCCTAGTTGAAGGAAAACTCCATAATTAACCTGAATGCTAACAAAATCGAGATTGGACTGACTCCTTTTCAATCCTTCAGGCGCGACCCGACGAAATTGCATTCCACATAGATCTGATGCCCTTTCAGAAAACTAGAAAACATTGCTCCGACACTCTAACCAGGGGTCCAAAATATCCATTGCTCTACACTTGATGGAAAATCGATGTACCCACAACATCGTCAACTGATACAACTCAACAATTCTCAAACATTCTCAACCACTGAACAATACTCGTGTGAAAGTGCATCCACCACACCCTAAAGTAGGTTGATAAATCAACAATAGCTCTACCCTTACTAATGATAGCGATATGTTTAACGAGCTATGAAACGTCACAAAAATATTGAGTAAAAGTTTTCATTTTATTTAAGTCAAAACCATTCATCCATTACCCAAAAGGCGATCAGAGTAAAAGTATTCTCAAAAAATCAGAGTAAATCATAAACAATCATGGCAGAATAAATCTTTAGGAGATGTAGTGCGATCAAGCCCGAACCTTCCTTTTAAAACCAAAAGTACCTGAAAACATTTAAACACAAAACCATAAGCACAAATCTTAGTGAGTTCCCCAAAATATGACATGTCATACTAATCAGTGGGCCCAGCCTTGGGGTATATTCCAACCCCACATACAATAATGGGCTCAGCCCCGGGGTCTCTTTCAACCCAAACATAAAATTATGGGCCTAACCTTGAGGTCTCTTTCAACCAAGACAACAATAATAGGCCCAACCCTGCGGTTTCTTTCAACTCACACATAAAACTATGAGTCCAGCTCTGGGGCCCCAGTCCTGGGGTATATTTCAAACCAATCATACATGCAAGAGTCACAAAGATAGCTAGCATCATACACAACACAATCGAATGGGCCCAAGTATAGTGAGAAGACTCACTTAAACTACTCAACAGAAGCCCAACAGCTACCTTAGCATCAGAACAACCAACCCAAACTTCCTAAAACCAAACTGAGCCCAACCCTTAGCCAAATACTCAATTCTACCCGAGTTTAACCAAAAGTCAAACTGGTCAAAAAGTCAACAATCAAAGTCCACAAGGTCAACGGTCAACTTATACAAAGTCAAAGCCAGCGTCACATCGTGACCATTCCTTGGTCACATCATGAGAATGAAACGACAAACAATCACGATTCTGGACACCGTCATGTTGTGACACATCCTATGTCATGTTGTGACTTCTAGTCAGAAGCCAAAATCTTTATTAAGTGCTTAATCTCTTCAGACCAAGGCCAATAACCTCAGATCTAACTCATAAATAGCTTTATAATGGATAAAGTTTCCAACTTTATCCATTAGGATTTTCCAAACAACTAAGATCTAGTTTTAAGTCTCAAAGGGACCAATAATGTATCTTTCTCAACTAAATCCGTTAAGTCCAAGTATCCAACCTTCAGATCTGAATTAACACAATGCTTAGCAGGATAAAGTTTCCAACTTTATCTATAATAATGTCTCTAGATTTAAAGATCTAAACTTTAATACACCAAAATGACCTAAATGACAAAAATAACTTGCATGGCTGAAAGGGAAGGAAAAAGATCAAAACATTCCAAGTCCATGAGGTCGAAGAAAACATTCCAAACTGATCAAAAGGTGTTGGAGTCCAGATCTAAAACATACAATGTTATTGGGACCTAGGAGAGTAATAAAGTTGAAAACTTTATTCCCAACTCTCACTCAAAACTCGTTATAATAGACCAAAACACAAATATACACTTAGATCCAAGATGAAACGCAATAAAGGTTGGAACTTTATAAATTACAAAGGTCTAGAAGGTAGATGAAAGTTGAGATCTTTAATTGCCAAGTTTCAAAGACCAATCTTGCATGAAAACATTGCTCCAAAACCACCAAAAACTCCAAAAATGGATGAGAGAGGAGAGGGAAGGCTCAAATCTTGATAATGGAGGCCATGGTTTCTCCCAAGAGGCTCTAGATATTACGGGGGCTAAAAAAATACCCTAAAACATGAATCCTTACCTTTAAATACCTTGAAAACCCTAAACATTTTGTGGGCTTTGGGCTGCACAGTTCTCAAGTTGTGAGAATAGATTCTCACTTCGTAAGAACAAATTTTCATCCAATTTCACTCCAACTTCAAACATTCATAACTTCATCGTTTTAACTCCATTTTTAGCATTTTTTATATGCACGGAAAGGTATTGAAGAGCTCCACAATCCTATTTATTTCCTATGACTTAATACATGTCGAACTAAAACCATAATCCATTCAAGAAGCCTGAAATATTACATTTCCCATTTTAAGCTTTTTCTTCCAAGCACAAATCAAAGGCTTTAATCACTTATTCAACATTATCATCATCCCGTAAGCTCTAAACCCCATTACCTGAAAGCCCAAGGACTTTACTTGATCCATTTGTTGTCCATAATCCTAACATAAGAAACTTCTCAAAACAGGATGTTTCAACTCTCCCATACTTAAATTAGATTTCATCCTCGAAATCATTTCTTATAACTTACTCTGCTACACCCGACGACCATGACAGACTTCCTAACTACCAATTAGGACTAAGAAGTCCCCCTCGTACAGACAATCTACTTCTACCACTGTTATCCCAGCCCTAGTCTTAACAGAGATCACAAATCCTTGTGAGAAATCGAACCTTAATCCTCAGACCTCTACCAACTAAGGAAAATCCAACTGCTCTGCACGAAAAACTGAAAACCCTAAAACCATGTCTGGTCTCTAGATGACCAGAATCATCTCATATTACTTCCATAAGAAACCACTCCACTCCACAACCCAAACCAAATAAATTCCTCCAATCCTAAATTACCATTCAAGTAACTGGTCCACAGATATTCTTACCATTCACTGATGTCGATAATCTTGAACCTTAACACGAGGCAACTTCTGCCACAAGTCTCAACCATTGATGCCAAACTAACATATAAATCACATCCTGTTAACCAAACATTCACATTTTTTCTATCTAACAAAGATCTTCCTTGTTCCGAACTTTCCTACCCATTAACTAATGTACCAAATTTCTGACCGGTTGGGGAAGCTAATATCCCCACACACAACCACACCATGTGACTCCCACCAAGAGTCTAACTGACCACGGCTATCCTAGCCTGCTCGCCATCACAGCTCCGGCTGCCCTTCTAATCGAACAAAGGACGACATAATCTCCCATCACAAGAACATTAGCTAGTCCACTTCACTCCCGTTGAATGCTACCAGTCCATCCGTAGTATTACATCACTCCCACAACTACCCATCTACCTAGTGAATGCTATAGGTCACCCCACAATCTTACAACACTTCCACAACCGCCTTCCAGCCTAGTGAATGCTATGGGCCACCTTGTAGTCTTACAACACTTCTACCATCGCCTACCGATCTAGTAAATGCTACGGGCCACCCTATAGTCTTACAACACTTCTATAACCACCTACCAATCTCTTTCACAACACATGATGCTACCAACACAAAACCAAACAAAAATATGGTCGCACACAACCATAGAATGCGATGGGCGGTTGCACTCTTGTTCTAATTTAAGAGTTATAAACCAAATAAGAACCATGCCAATAACCCGAGCCAAGTGTTCCCAAGCTATCATACTCAGTCTACATACCATCCTCATGACAATATCTAATGAACTCACCATAATACACACCCTCCAGGGATCCCAAAACCAACCTTAGATCTACTGTATTCCTTCTTCCTCACTATTGGATAAGGTGTCTAAGTCCATAACTATATTTAATATGTACTTGACGCGATTTGGCATGGTCCATTTGGGTTGCATGACATCGGAACATTTGGATGGACTTTTGTGAGAAGAGGATATTTATGGTTTATTAATATATTATAAGTTCTAATATATTAATTATTTAATTAGTATTGATCAAGAATTAGTTTGGAATTAATTTTGTGATCAAAAGAGACTAATTAAATAAATGGGGATTGATTTGGTAAATCATTCATTCTTATATAGTGGGCTTATGATCCATAGTTCTTCATGTTGGGCTAAACCCATGTGGTTATCCATGGATACTCCATGCAGGTTAAAACCCATGGATCATGAGGAATGTGGAAAGGCATGAGTTACATGGTGTAACCCTAAAGTGCACACTATATAAAGAAGCCTCATCCTTGTAAAATCAGCACTTAAGTGATACTAGTGAGGGCAAGCCGATTTTGGTGCATATCAATCTTCTCTCAAGTTATTCCAAGTTGTTGGTGGTGTTGTGTGAAGCATTTGAGGCATCACATTTTGGGTGCTAGGATCACAAAGTCTTAAGGAATCCAAACTACAAGAATGGTATCTCATTCTACTAGGTTTTATATATTACATATACCCCAATCATATGCTAGTTAGGATGAAACCTTGGAAAAATGAAAGTTTGCATGTATAATAGAGAAAACATAGATCCAAGGTTTCTAGGGTTGCATGCACACCATAGGAGTGTTAGAATGCTCAAAACCCATCAGTGGTATCAAAGCCTAGGCTAGTTTTCAATTATACTTGATGCAAAATGCTAAAAAATCGATTTTGCTGCTCACTGTTCAGTGAACTCACCGATTCCATGGGGGGACTCGACGAGTCCATGTGAAAACTCATCCTACTCGTCGAGTAGGTTCTTGCACTCGACGAGTAGAAGGCCATGAGTGCAGAATTTCGAGTTTGATTGCTGGAATTGGACTAGGCTCATTACCCTAAACTGTTTTTAGATTGTTAAACCTGTTTTTGATGTGGTAATGATTGTGCTAATCCAATTTCAAAGATAATTGTCAAAGTTTCAAGTTTTATATTATGTTCATATGATTCTTGAAAATTGTTGATATGAATTATGCATGCTTATGAGTTTTGTTAGATCATAGAAATTATTTGACATAGTTGTTAGTTTAATTGTTGATCTAAATGCTTTTTGATGGACTCTATAACTTCTCCTCAAGTTATGGAATTCTAAGAGTCTTTTCCATTAAAATCATTAAAACTCATAAGTTATAGAAATGAAAGGTTTTGAATAGTTTCAAAACTTGCCCTCAAGTTTTGGAATTTGTAAAGTCACACATTAATACTTTAATTCCAAACCCTAGAATTTTAAAAGTTTAAAATTCAACCCTTATACTTTATAATATTATAAGTTAATAATATATATATATATATATATATATATATATATATATGTATGTATAAGATCAAGTCAGTCTTACCGTTAGTAGGCCTCATTCACGAAGCCGGTCTATAAGGGGGTATAAGGTTGTTGCCTATAAAATGGCACCTTAATGGGTGTCCACTCTCACCCACCGCTTCCTTGACTGGTGGAGGGTCGTTAGCCGAACGGGTACGACAAAGACTATAATTCTCATTAAAAGTATAATGATAAATATAAAGTAACTAAACCTTTTATAAATTCCCAATCTTAGTTACTTTAGGAAAATGTGAAATTGATGCTAACCCATAAAATTACACTTTGCACCTTGCTAAAGTCGTTAGTGGAGCGTGTGTGGTTAACCGGCACACTAACTTGGACTTAAAAAGAGTGGCAAAGGGTGGCTTAAGGTTTATCATAGATCGGTAGAGCTTGTGTGGTTAACCGGCACATCAGTTAGGTAATAAAATTAAGAGCACCAAGTTAATTTGCATGGTTATTCACACCTTATTTGTGATCCTTGGTATTCCAGTCACAAACTTGAAGGGCATAATCGAGATTTAAACATGCCACTGAATTGTTCAATGAATCTCAAAAGATCTAGGAGTTTCAATCCAATTAACTCCGAGATCTCTGATGAAGTTCCTCAACCAAGCTGTTTCTTTCGACGCTTCACTCGCTGCTATGTATTATGATTCACAAGTATAATTAGCCACCGTATCTTGCTTGGAACTTTTCCAAGTAACTGCTCCTCCGTGTAGAAATACCTAGCCAGATTGAGAATGGAAGTTGTCTCTATCCGTTTGAAAGCCGACATCATTGTAACCATCTACTCTCAAAGTATCATTGCCACCAAGTACAAGGACCTAGTCCTTTGTCCTTCGCAAGACCTAATAATCTATTTCGTTTTTCATGGTGAAAATTTGTAAATCGTCATTTACCTACCTTCAAATATTTTGTAGCTTGGATTACGGCATCCCTCTTCCAAGTTGTAAAATATTGTGTTGGGTCCTAGCCTTAATATTTCATTTAGATGTCTTCCAACAATGCTGCTTCTGGCTTAAACCCTACTGGCTCCTTCTCTCTCATGAACCTTTGTAGGAGAGTCATGTTTGATGGAACTAATTTCAATGATTGGATTAGGAACATAAGGATGGTCACTCGTTATGAGGACAAGGAATATGTCCTCGACAAGGAGCTTAAGGTCATCGATGAGTCTTCTGCTACTCCCAAGGAGATTGCTGAGTTCACTAGCCATGAGAAGGATGCCACTAAGGTGTCTTGTATCATGTTGGCTACCATGACAGCAGAACTCTAGAAATCCTATGAAGATTTCTACCCTTATGAGATGTACCAGGACCTGATGGAAAGATATCATCAGAGTGCTCGTCAGGAAAGGTATGAAATCATCACCTCCATGATAACAACAAAAATGAATGATGGAGAGTCTATCACGGGCCACCTGTAGAAAATGCAAAGATTCGTGGACCTTTTGCTAAAGTTAAATGTGAACTTTGATGAGGAGTTAGCAATAGATATTATTCTACACTCCTTACCCTCCTGTTATGATCAGTTCCGCATGACCTATCATATTAACAAGGAGGAGGTCACACTTAGCAAACTTCAAGGACTTTTGAGGACTGCTGAAAGTAGTCTCAAAGGTAAGAATGTTGTTTCTACTCCTACCGTCACCCCTGTTCTGGAAATCGGGCAAGGTAAAGGTAAAAAGAGGAAGACCCCTTCGAAGGGTACCAAGGGAAAGTCTCTTGATGGCTCCTATTCGAGTGGAACCAAAGGTGGTTCTGCCACTCCCTCTTCCAACCTGAAGGATGCACAATGCTTCTACTATCAGGAAAAAGGGCACTAGAAGCAAAGCTGCCCCAAGTACTTGCAGGATCTTAAGGATGGGAAAGTGAAACCCACCCATGCAGGTATTTACACTATATTGTCTAATAACTCACCACATACTAATTCTTGGGTCCTTGATACAGGATGTGGATTTCACATTTGTTCTGATTTGCAGGGCCTAAAAAGAAGTGAGGATGTGGAGCACGGGAAGATAAACTTGATCATGGGGAATAGGAAAGTTTCACATGTCACCAAGATTGGAGTTTATTGTTTATTGCTTAGTAGTGGGTTAATATTAGATTTGAATAAATGCTGTTACTCGTCTGAAATGGCGAGAAATATTATTCTTTTTCATGGTTTCTACAAACAAGGATTTACTTTCTCATTTGATAATGAATGTGGTGGTATTAATGCTTTTTATAATGATGTTTTTTATTTTAAAGCATTACCTTGTAATGGTGTATATGAAACTGTGTCGGTAGTAGACAACTTAGGAAATAATGTTTTGCATATTGATTCTTCCACTAGTTTGGATAAGGCATCTTTGTGGCATTATCGTCTTGGACATGTCAGCAAGAAGCGCATAGGCCAACTCAAAAAGGTTGGAGGCTTGGAGTCATTTGACTTAAAGTCAGATGATAGTTGCGAATCTTGTTTACTTGGAAAAATGACTAAGTCACCCTTCACTGGTACTTGTTCTAGGGGTGAGGGTTTGTTGGATCTCATACACACCGATGTGTGTGGGCCCTTCAGAACTGCCACAAGGGATGCTAACCCATTCTATCTGACTTTTACTGATGATTACAGTAGATATGGCTATGTTTACTTAATCAAGCATAAGTCGGAAACCTTTGAGAAATTCAAAGAGGTTAAACAAGAAGTAGAGAATCAGTTGGGTAGGAAGATAAAGATGCTCCGATCCGATCGAGGTGGTGAGTATCTTAGTATGGAGTTCCTTGACTATCTTAAGGAATGTGGAATTATTTCACAATTGACACCTCCTAGGACACCACCGCTGAATGGTGTGGCTGAGAGGCGCAATCGAACCTTGTTAGACATGGTTCGTTCCATGATGAGTCGAGCTTCATTACCAATCTCGTTATGGGGGTATGCCTTAGAGACTTGCGCCCATATCCTTAATCTAGTCCCTACCATGAAGGTTGCCAAAACACCTCACGAGATGTTGACTGGGAAAGTTCCCACTTTAGACCACATCAAGATTTGGGGTTACGAGGCTTTCGTGAGGCGCGAGACTCACGACAAGCTCGAACCTCGAAGTGAGCGGTGTATTTTCATCGGCTACCCACATAAATCTTTTGGTTATCTCTTCTACAAACCGAGTGACAATATTGTCTTTATGACAAGGAGAGGAGTTTTTCATGAGAGAGAATTCATAAGCCAATGAAACAGTGGGAGGCAAATTGACCTTGAAGAACTTCAAGAGTCAAGCGGTGAAGGAACCTTAAACACTAGCAATCAACCTGAGGAGGAAACTCCTGTTGAACCGATTGATGATTCCGTACCTCTGAGGCGTTCCACTAGAGTTAGGAGCACACCTGATTTTTATTATGGCTTCCATATTACTACAGATGGTGATGCTTTTATCAGTGATAGTACACTGGTAAATTTGGATGAACCTAACAACTTTAAGGAAGCCATGGTAGGCTCTGAGTCCGCCAAATGGAAGGAGGCTATGGACTGTGAGATTCAGTCCATGTATGACAATCAAGTTTGGAACTTGGTTGACAATGTACCGGGTCGTAAGACAGTCGGGTGCAAATGGATATTCAAAAAGAAGACCGACATGGATGGGAATGTACACACTTATAAGGCGCGACTGGTTGCGAAGGGTTTTACTCAAACTCCGGGAGTTGATTATGATGAAACTTTCTCACCAGTAGAGAAGATTAAGTATATTAGGGTTATGCTAGCCATTGCTGCATTTCATGATTAAGAAATATGGCAAATGGATGTGAAAACCACTTTCCTTAATGGAAAGTTGGCTGGGGATGTTTACATGAGTCAGCCAGAGGGTTTTGTTGATGCAAAGTACCCTAATAGAATGTGTAAGCTTGAGAAATCCATTTATGGATTAAAACAAGCATCTCGCAGATGGAATCTTTGCTTCGATGAGAAATTCAAAGAGTTTGGTTTTTCGAGGAGCGAGGATGAGTCCTGTGTATATGTTAAGGCTAGTGGGAGTATAGTTAGCTTTTTGGTATTGTATGTGGATGACATACTACTCATAGGAAATGACATCCTAACCTTGCTGGAGGTTAAGTCCTGGCTTGGGAAGTGTTTCGCTATGAAGGACCTTGGAGAAGCTGCGTATATCCTAGGGATAAGGATATTGAGAGACAGGAGTAACAGAGTAATTGGACTTAGTCAAAGTACCTACTTGGATAAGGTGCTGAAAAGATTCAGCATGCAGGATTCCAAGAAAGGTGACTTACCGAGCCAGAGTAACGCCAAACTAAGTAAGACTCAGATCCCGAGTACACAGGCTGAGATAGATGAGATGAGTCGAGTACCATATGTTTCCGCTGTAGGCTCGATCATGTATGCTATGACTTATACTCGCCCTGATGTGGCCTTTGCCTTAAGCATGGTCAGCGGATATCAAGGGAATCCTGGAAAGGCTCACTGGACTGCGGTGAAGAACATTCTCAAGTACTTGCGGAGGACTAAGGACTGGGTCCTTACCCTTGGTGGGAGTGATGACTTGAGAGTAGTGGGGTATAGTGATGCCAACTTTCAAATAGACAGGGATAATTTCCGCTCTCAGTTGGGCTGGGTCTTTACCCTAAATGGAGGAGCAATTACTTGGAAAAGTTCCAAGCAGGAGACAGTAGCTGATCCAACTTGCGAATCAAAGTATATAGTAGCAAGCGAGGCGGCGAAGGAGGCAATATGGCTGAAGAACTTCATTGGAGACCTTGGATTTATACCAACTATAAAGGAGGCTATGGATATTTTCTGTGATAACGAGAGTGCAGTTGCCTTAGCCAAGGAACCAAGGGATCACGGCAGATCTAGGCACATCAATAGAAAATACCACTTCATTAGACATCGAATAGAAGAAGGACTCCTCGTGGCAAAGAGGGTATCATCGGATGAGAACCCAACAGATCCCCTCACGAAGGGACTGTGTAGGGTTAAGCATTTACAGCATGCGAGGCGCATTGGGCTGAAGGATGATATTAGTTTTAGTAATTAGATAGCTTTCGAAACTTGTAATAGTTGAAATGTAATTGACATTTGATGTTTAAATAAAATGTGTTTTTTATTTACTAGTATGGTACTGTCTTGTGTCAATCATTTACTATTGTTTCATTTTGCATTTTTTGACTTCCATAATAATTATGTTATGGTATATCATATTATTCAAACTATCCACAGTCGATCATACTTTGGAAGTAGGTATTGAAATAAGACTGTCATGAATTGGGTTTGTAGATTTGTCTGAATTGTATTAGACATAGCAATTGTTGCTGCAACATTCATAAGTGCTCATAAGTACTGAGTATTGGATTCAACCCACACTCACTTGTATCACTTCATGGAATTTATCTCGAGTGATCGTGAGACGGTAATATCGTATAAGTCTTCAAACCAAGAGATATGAGTTGTTGACTATGAGTTGGTGGTACATTGATAGTACGAAAACGCATCAGTAACATGATGTTATAAAACGTGCTGTTGTGTACAATTTGATGATTAGTCAGTACAAGCATATGAGTCAAAGTTTATATGTTCCTTTTAGACCTTGGAGGATTAAAAGCGATATCTTGGGCCCCTCGATGGTTTTGTTTTGACTTATGTGTCGGTCCCGGTCAGAACTGAATTGATGTGTTCGATTAAGTTCTATGTCAAACAAATCGGAAATCAGGAAACAAACTGCTGGACAATAAGTACGACGTTGTTCCATGTATTTGTCCGGCTGATATCTTGAGCAGAGGATTATATGATCACTTATCTAAAATGGCACAACTTAGTTCTGCGACACTTTGAAAGAGCAATGATTGCTGGTCGGATCCTAAAGTCATACTTGCAGCTATAGTTATTAGACTTATCCAAGTGGGAGAATGTTGGATAAGGTGTCTAAGTCCATAACTATAT
The DNA here is from genome assembly GCF_052849685.1 of Lactuca virosa. Classification (NCBI taxonomy): domain Eukaryota; kingdom Viridiplantae; phylum Streptophyta; class Magnoliopsida; order Asterales; family Asteraceae; genus Lactuca; species Lactuca virosa. The sequence goes on along the minus strand of NC_136430.1, from coordinate 119,583,527 downwards.
TTGGCATCGGAACATTTGGATAGACTTTTGTGAGAAGAGGATATTTATGGTTTATTAATATATTATAAGTTCTAATATATTAATTATTTAATTAGTATTGATCAAGAATTAGTTTGGAATTAATTTTGTGATAAAAAAAGACTAATTAAATAAATGGAGATTGATTTGGTAAATCATTCATTCTTGTATAGTGGGCTTATGATCAATAGTTCTTCATGTTTGGCTAAACCCATGTGGTTACCCATGGATACTCCATGGAGGTTAAAACCCATGGATCATGAGGAATATGGAAAGACATGAGTTACATGGTGTAACTCTAATGTGCACACTATATAAAAAAGCCTCATCCAAGAAAAATCGGCACTAAGACATACACAAGTGAGGGCTAGCCTATTTTGGTGCATATCAATCTTCTCTCAAGTTATTCCAAGTTGTTGGTGGTGTTGTGTGAAGCATTTGAGGCATCACATTTGGGGTGCTAGGATCACAAAGTCTTAGGGAATCCAAGCTACAAGAAAGATATGTCATTCTACTAGTTTTAATATTACATATACCCCAATCATATGCTAGTTAGGATGAAACCTTGGAAAAATGAAAGTTTGCATGTATAATAGAGAAAACATAGATCCAAGGTTTCTAGGGTTGCATGCACACCATATGAGTGTTAGAATAATCAAAACCCATCACTCACAACCTTCCCCAAAGGGTGAAGTACCAGTAGATCCAACAGGATAACAAACCTCATACATTAATAGAAACATTCTCATGAACGACCGATACAAGATCTCACACCTCGATTGAAACTGAACAGATCCAACCAATATGTAACTTAGCTCGATAAAACTTCCAAAATTATTTAGAAATATTGTCAAAACCCTGGTCGGATCGATCTAGATACCAACCCTTCCGATGTGACATGCCAAAATTGGAATCTACTTAGATTTATAGTCACACCTAAAATCTAAACAACCCGCTCTAACATCCAAACTCCCAAATCCAAGGATAACTGCCAAACATGAGCCCTGCTATGAAAAATACTTCCATACGCAACAGTTGAGGGTAAACGTAACCAAAGGCCAAAAATATCCAACATACATAACTTGTCGATAGGTTGAGGTATCCATTGAACTTGAACTGATACAACTCACAATTTTTAAAGAACCTCCGATATTGACAATGAACGAAATGACCAATGATCAAGAATGCATTGACAACTAATCCAATGATCCAATAAAATACTAAAGAAAACCCATGTTGAACTAAATATACCCAACTCTAAAGCTGATTTACTGATCAACAACTGCCCAACATAGACTATAGATAGCAATCTATACAACGAGCTGACAAATGCCTCAACAAATGATTCTCAACCTGAGCGACCCACACACCTCTTGCTCTATTCATCTGAATTCCTAAAAGAAACCACTAGCTACGCCGACATCCTTTTCCAACAACTTCATGCCGAGAGGAAAACTCATCCATTCTTGAGAATGTACATCTGATGCCAATTTGCTCTGCACCGTCATCTTGACCAAATCTTGAACCAAAGTCTCGCATACCTGAACCGCAAATCCTTATGACTTAATCTTCTTAAACCATAAACTTGAACAGATCGAACCGTAGATCCCAGTAATATCTATAAAAACTTAGTGGTAATCCAACCACGTTACCCTATGTCATCTGCATAAATCTCGGAGGACTCTCCTTCCCTCCCAGAGATCAACATCCTATTAAACAAGACCAAAATTTCATCTCATAACTAAATTGTCATCATTAATCCATAACACTTTACCTATTATACAGAAACCTGCACATCAATCCCATATCGGCTTTTTAGATTCCCATGATTTTCCTTGATTTAAGTATGTTTCAGTAGTACGGGCCCAATACTACCTGCCATACATATCCATACTTTCCTCAAGAATCATCCTGAGTCCTCTAAGTTACCAACTCATAGTAATACTCCCAATACACGCTAAATAGCGTACTACCCTTACTAAAGCACTTCCCAGGCTTTCCTAGGATCCCAACCTCACTTTGCCATCAGCTGCTGAAAGACCCCTACCAATGTCAACTAACTACTTCATGAATACAATTACATACAACCAAGCTTAAATAATCCTTCGACTAAAAGACTCAATCCTACAACGGTTGGACTCAAACTAGAGTTGTGAAATAGGGCTAAATCAATCACTCTATGATGATTTAACCTTTGTAGCATGTAACATAACATATTCATTTAATAGTTAACTCACATCAGAATGAGTCCCACAAAGCACAAAGCAAGCATCATTCGAGCAGAAGAGCTCTACATACAACAAGGAATCGAAAGGCATCTTCCCCAATAGGCATCCCTCCTAATAAGACTTCTATCATTCAATCCTAAGCAGATCTTTAATCTAACTTCTAGCATGCTTTTATGCCATATCAACAATACACATAAAACAAGCGTGTGTATCTTGGGGAATAACTTTCCTTGAGCTTTGGCTAATTATACACATCATATCCTCTCATTTAGTTATTTTAACGTTAACTATGAAAAATGTTTTGCAGATCCATAGTTTGAGTCTGGAATCACACAAGTGTTCATCTAGTTCCCTCAAACTAGGGCTCCAATACCAACTTGTAACATCCTATTTACCATAGTGAAATTCTTTTATTTTCAAAGTCATTTTTATAAAAACCATGTAACAATCAACCATTTTTTCCAAAATATCATAACAAATCAGAGTATTAAAATATCTCTCAAAAGATAAAAATCTATAGGATGATGTGTATGATCAAGCCTTCGCCTTCCTCCAATCATTTGAAGTACTTGAATCATTGAAATCCACACCTATAAGCCAAAGGTTAGTGAGTTCCCCAAAATACTCCACACAATAATAAAAAAAAACAATTACAATGCATGCATATAGGGTTTGTTGGCCCATAGCCACAACCCAACCATCCAGTGTTCGTTAGCATATTGCATCAACCCAACAATCTATGGTTTGTTGGCATAGTGCCTCAACCCAACCATCCCAAGTTTGTTGGTATATTGCCTCAACCCAACCATCCTGGGTTTGTAGATCTACTGAATGAAGCAGTACCACCTCAACCCAACCACCCAGGGTTTGTTGCCTGCCACCTCAACCCAACCACCAATACGTGGACATATTTAACAGACAAACAATAATCAGCAAGTATAGGTAATCATACAGATATGCAAATCTAACAGGTCACTACAACATAACAATATCCTATATACCATGATACATAACACAATCTAGTGGTCCGGAATTGGTGTCTTCGACCCATGAGTACAATGAGGAAAACTTTCCTCAAAGTCCAAAAGATAGTTGAATTGATCACTTCTCCAAATACCAGCTCTAAAGGTCACTTATAAAACAAACAGGGACCAAGCCTCAATCTACTACTCAAAATACCCGAAATGACCTAAGGTCAAACTTGGTCAAAGACAACGGTCAATGGTCAAAAAGTCAAAAGTCAACATTCATCCAGATTACGCCATACATAACAGCTCTACGCCATGCGTAATCAGCTTATGCCCTGCGTAATGCCTGATGTCCAACTTTTCCGTTAAGCTCTTTATACCGAAAGCCAATCCTTCAAACTTTCAAATATGGACCACTATGGTGTCTTAATGGACTAATTTTCAAACTTTACCCATTAAGGAACTAATATCAAGCAATATCTAAACTTTATGCACTAAAATGACCAAAAATGCTAACACCACATCCATGGCTTAATGAACAAGCATCAAAGCACAACTTTGCAAGTCCAACAAGTCCCAAGAGTGTTCCATATAGCTGAAAAGGTACTGGAGTTGCCTCAACTCCTAAAACACATGCTCAATGGACAAAAAGTGACAAATATGACAATTAACAAGATATATGAAACCAATGAGAAAATTTGAAGCTTTTTACTCACAATGTTCCAGGAATGAAGTAACCTTATCGGATCTATACTGGAACCCTTCTTTTATACACTTTTCACCACCTTGTTCTTCAAGATTTCACCTTCCAATGAAGAAATAAGCTGATAATTGATTCCAAGGCTCAAAAAAAGTAAGAAGAGCCTATGGTTTCTCAAGGAGTGATCTTAGGTGATGTAGGCTGGGCATGAGAGGGTTTCCCAAAAGTTAGAGCCCTTAAATAAGGCTCAAAACCTAAAAATCAGGGTCTTGATCTGCCTTGATTACACCCTGCATAACCTAAGCTACGCCCTGCATAACCCATTATAAATACGATCTACATTCAGCAAGCTACGCCCTGCATAGGGAAAACTCCCCAAACTTCCAATTCAACTTCAAACAACCTTAACTTCTTCGTTTCAACTCCGTTTCTGGCGTTCTTTATATGCATAGAAAGGTATTGAGGAGCCTCACATTCTTATCTAGTTACTTTTGAATAAAAACGTATTGAACTAAAATCCATAATTCATGCAAGAAGACCGAGATATCACCTTTCGTATTTTACCCTTTGCTTCAAGGCACACATCGATGGCTTAATTACTTAATTCCAACATTGCCAATATCCGAAAAGGCCTAAACCCTATTCCTTTGAAGCCCAAGACATTTATTTAATCCATTTACGCCCCGCTATCCTGATAAATGAAACATCCAAAATTAGGTGTTAATTGTGAAGTTGATTTCGGGATTCTAAACCCTAAGTTGTAAAGTTATGACTTTATCTCATAGAAAGTCATTTTTTGTTGATGTTTTATTTTAGAATTATGAGGCTAACATTTACAATTTGGGATTAATGATGAGTTATCTAGATTTAATGGATTTTTTTAGATGAATCTTGATTAGATAATCATTAAATTCATTACGTTTTTTGTTTAAAGATGTTACTAAGGCTAAATTCTGTTCTAGAGTTAGGTTTATTTTACGTAATTGAAAAGTATAAGTGAAAACCAAATATAATGGTGTAACACTCCAATCCAGGTGTTCCATTTTAGCCATTGAAGTATTTCTTTTTGGCAAATGAGGACCTTCCGTATGCTGGGCGTACATATGTGTACACTTGGCGTATGCTTGAGCATGCATCGTGGAGATGAGGCTCGTACGCGGGGTGTACGAGCATGTATGCGGGGGGTACGAGGCCAGAGACCCAAAAACCTTATTTCATGATTTTCACCCGATTTAAACAACCTTATATCATTTGGACGAAACCCTAATCAGCCTCCATAGCCTCATTTTGTCCTTAAACCTTATATTTGCACGAAAGTGTGAGATTTGAGCTTACAGGTGTGTTTGGTGGCCTTTTTAGAGGGTGTACAAGAAGAAGAAGGTAGTGTTCAAGTCTTGATCAATAAAGGCGCCTTTGGATCTTGCATCTAGAGCATCTTGGAGAGCTTTTTAAGGTAAAAATCTTGCATCTTGTCTATTCTCCTTGCTCGTTGAGTTAGAGTATCCTAGAGTCCACTTTTGAGTCCATAAATCATCTCTTGAGAGTTTGGGAAACTCTAGAGGTTAGGAAGGTTAGATCTGAGACTCTTGGACTTGTTTATAGTATAAAAATGCAAACTTGATGTCTTCTATGGCTCCATGCATGAGTTAAGACCTTTGGAAAGGTCTTAATGAGGTTCATTGAGTTGTTGGGATCTTATATAGCATGCAAAGGCATAAAGTTGCCAACTTTATGCGTTAGGACCATTAAATAGACCAAGATCTGGAATTTGTGTGAAGAGTTTGCATGCATTAAGCACTTAATGGACTTTTGTGCATGAGCGGTTTGTACGCTGGGCGTACTATATTGTACGATACGCATACAACCCCTTAGCCTAGTACGATAAGCGTACAGAAGAGGTACGCTGGGCATACGCTCTCAGGAAGCTTTGGGCCTTGGCAGACTTCAGACCTTTGGACCCTAATGGTTTTGGGCCTGGACTTGCTGGTGTTTGGTCCTGAAATTATCTTTGGGCCAATCTTGGTATGTTTGGGCCTATTGGTCCTTGTGGCCCAATATAGAATTGGACTTTGATGCTAGGCCCATTAGTGAAGGAATGACCTTTGGGCCATAATGGAGGAAGTTGTACATAGGATTCTGGGCTCTTTGATTAGGTTGAGTTACAATGCTAATTAGGGTATTTGTATACTTATTCAGTGTGAAATTTTGGCTGGTAGTTGAGCAGTGATTGTTTTCAGCAGACTGAGGTGAGTCTTCTCACTATACCAATGGGTCGAAGGCACCAATGCTGGCCCATTACTTGATAGAAGATTTTAATAGTTGAATATGCAATGGTTTTGTGATTTGATATGTATTGAGTTGTGTTAAGACCATGGGGGAGACCATGACACTTGGTAAGACCATGAGGGGGAGCCCATGTCCCTTGGATGTAAGACCATGGGGGTAGCCCATGGCACTCCAGATGAACACCATGGTGGGAGTCCATGGCAAATCTATGTATATATGTGCATGACATTATGTGGTTATGTGTTTTGTGTATTTTAGGAAACTCACTAAGCATGTTCTTATAGTTTTGTTGGGTGTTTCAGGTACTTCTGTTTCTTAGGGCAAGGGCCCGGCTTGATGGCGCAGCGTGCACTCTCCAGTATTTCCACACTAGTTGTTTTGGATACTCTGATCTTTTAAGCAATGTGTTTATGTAATGGAATTTTGTAAAAACAAATATGAATGAGATTTATAATTATTAAATGAAAATTTTTATCTGAATTTTTGGGTTGTTACAAGTTGGTATCAAAGCCTTGGTTTGAGGGATTCGGGCACACTCTCGGGTGTGTCAGAACTCAAACCGAGGAAATGGCAAACCTTTTTCAAAAGAAACCAATAGTGAAGGTTTTTCTTGAAAACGGATTTCTTATGTAAAAGGGGGAGAGTGCAATGCACGTAATCGGCCAATCTCAAGTAAGTGTTCCCAATGCATTAGCCATGCTATAGTTATATTTAGAAATTGATGTTAAATTGATTATTTGCTAAGTGTATGCTTTCAAAATTGTATATGTTTAGGATTGCATAGCCCTAGAATGATGGATTCTGCCTTATTCTTGTTCCTTGTTTGGTTGTGGTTTAGGGTAGAAGCTTTATTTGACAGTCTATGTGATTCTATTTGTGTATAACTTGCATGCATATGGAAACCTGCTATGATTGACTTAAGTTTCTGGTTCGGTGAGGATTGAGAAATCCTAGAATAGTCTAGGATCTGAGTTTATGCTGTATTATGTGGGTTATGTGATCGTGTTTGGGTGAATTAGAGGTATTAGGTATGGCCTTGGGGAAGATACAAATAGGTGTGGAAGGTAGTATTGGGCCTATACTACTGAAAGCACAAGACTTGTACCTGAAACAAGGACAGACCGGGAAGCTCTAAGGAGTCTGGTGAGGAGGAATCCCCTTCGAACTTCCATATCAATTGCTATTTGTGTTGTACTTTTCGGTAGAGGATGGTGATGATTACGCGAGGAGGTTCAGGTTCAGGATCAGGTTTAGGCTCTGGTGTGGAGCCCGTTGATGAGAGGCTGCACGATCTTATCGTGACTGATGTTACTCGTGGCATCCTTGACGCTACCCCGATGATCTTTGGTACCGTCAAGGAGGGGATCATGGAGATTATGGAGGAGTGGCTCAGGTCCTTTCGAGCCGAGCTTGCTGTGGGTCAGATTGGGACTCGAACTCCCTCATTTCGGAAGTTCAAGGCATGCGGTGTGCCTGAGTTCTTTGGGGTTAGGGACCCCATCACTAGTCGTCGCCGGGTTGCAGACGTGGATAATTCCTAGCGCTCGAGCTTTTGCCCTGAGGCGACAAAGGTGGAATTTGCATCATGTATGCTGACAGATCGGGCGCGAGATTAGTGGGACGAGGTTACCTACGAGGTGGGATTAGCGGGTGTGGCTGAGATGACTTGGGAGGAGTTCATACAAAGATTTGATCTGGAGTTTGCACCAGCCATTGAGGTGCATCGTCTGGTGAAGGAGTTTCAGGATCTTCAGCAACGACAGAGACTATGAGGGAGATCATCGCCATGTTTAGAGAGAGGGCACTATTGGTTCCACATTACTCTGCGGATGAGAAGATGAAGAAGACAAGGTATCACTCCATGCCGAGGGACGATATCTGCAAGTTTGTGAGCTTTTCGGGGTGCAAAATCCTGAATGACATGGTGGAGAAGGCCCGGGAACAGAAAATTGAGTTGGAGCTCCGGACGAAGCGGAAGCCGGAGCAGGTTCAGGCAGCAGTGGCTCAGGCTAAGAAGCCTAAGACCTCCGATCCTCCCATTAGGGGCCAGCAAGGTTGGGGCTGCTGTGCCAAGTGCGGCAAGCCGCACTTTGGAGCCTGTCGGACAACAGGCTCGGCATGCAAAGCCCTGAATGACATGGTGGAAAAGGCCTGGGAACAGGAAATTGAGTTGGAGCTCCAGACGAAGCGGAAGAAGGAGTAGGTTCAGGCAGCATTGGGTCAGGCTTAGAAGTCTAAGACCTCCGATCCTCCTAGTAGGGGCCGGGAGGGTCGGGGCCACTGTGCCAAGTGCGGCAAGCCGCACAGTGGAGCCTGTTGGGCAACAGGCTTGGCATGTTATGCTTGTGGCTAGCTGGGCCACATGAGCAGGGATTGGCCCAAGAAGGGCTTGATTTGTTTTCACTACAACCATTTCGGCCATAAAAAGGCCGATTGTCCGAGGTTGACTAGAGGAGCAGTGGCGTCGCCTGCGCCCATCACAATGAGGATTACTGATGGTGCTCGGTCAAAGCGGAGGCTCCTGCGGTCAAGAGCCGCACATTTCAGCTGACCAGAGAGGAGGCCCGAGCAACGCCAGACGTTGTGACTGGTATGTGATCTATTTATGTCTTATTTATTTTATTGTTATGCTCATGTTGTTATGATCTTGTATAGGGACCTTTTTTGTCGATGGATGGTCGGCTCATGTTCTTTTTGATTCGGGGGCTACCCGATCATTTTTATCTCTTGCGCTCACCAAGAAGTTTCGAGATGCTCCGGGGACTTTGGATTCCCCACTTGAGGTGGAGATTGCAGATGACCACACCGTGAGTGCTGCGAGGGTATTTCAGAGGAATGTTCTGAATATGTTTGGCGAGAGGTTTCCTATTGATTTTATTCCGATTCCTTTGAGAGGATTGAAAGTAATCATCAAAATGGACTGGTTGGGGCCCAATGGGGCCATGATAGATTGCAAGCGTCAGCTGGTGAGAGTTCGAACCCCAAGTGGGGGAGAACTGCTTATCCATGGACAGAGCCTCGCATGGGCCAACCCTCAGTTCAGCTGTGAGGGCTAGGAGACTTCTTCAGCAGGGTTGTTTTGGGTTTCTGGCCTATGTCTCAGATACGAGGGCGGAGGCCACGTCAGAGATGAGCAGGGTACCTATTGTTAGGGGTGTTCGTTTGGATGGATCGGTTCGATCCAATGCAATTAAGTAAATCAAAATTGATTTCAGTTTTCAAAATATGGATCCGAATTGTCCAAACTAAATTCAAATCAAATCCGATCAAATCCAATTACAATTCGGTTGGATCGGTTTTTATAATTCGGTTTTCAAAAGGTATAACATTTTAAAACGATATATAATTATAATATTATCCAATTTTTATAGAAGAAGCAAAAACAAATTATTTAGTTGTAATTTATAATTTATAAACAACTACTAAGAAGGTATATTATAATTTAATATTTAATAGATAAAACACTTTTGAGAGAAAATGCATATTAATTTTTTTATTAGGTGAAACTTTTTGAACTTTTTTGAAAAAAATAATTTATAAAATTAATATATAATTATAGATATACTAAAAATAAACAAATAATAAACTTTTTTTTTTGATTTTTTTGAACTATTCGGTTCTTATTTTATAAACAAAAACCAATCCGAAATCCAAAATAATAATTCGGTTTTGGTTAAATCTAATCCAAAAATCCGAATATCCGAACCAAATAGTCCAATTGGATAATTCAATTTTATCCAAATAGTGAACATCCTTACCTATTGTGCGAGATTTTCCCGATGTTTTTCCAGAAGAGTTGCATGGGGTGCCTCCCGAGAGGCAAGTAGAGTTCCGGATTGATTTGATGCTTGGTGCGGCTCTGGTAGCCAAGGCGTCGTATCGTCTGGCTCCGCATGAGATGCAGGAGTTGTCTACGCAGCTTCAGGAGCTGCTAGACAGGGGATTTATTCATCCGAGTAGTTCCCCGTGGGGAGCTTCGATCCTGTTCGTGAAGTAGAAGGATACGACACACACGATTCATATTGATTATCGGGAGCTAAACAAGTTGACGGTGAAGAACCATTATCCGCTTCTGAGGATTAATGACTTATTTGATCAGCTTCATGGTGCATCTTGGTTTTCCACTATTGATCTTCGTTCGGGGTATCATCAGATGAGGATCAGGGATAAGGATACACCGAAGACGGATTTCAGAACTCGTTATGGTCATTACGAGTTTGTGGTGATGCCATTTTGGCTCACCAATGCTCCAACAACGTTCATGGATCTCATGAACCGGGTTTGCAGGCTGATGCTGGATCGGTCTGTGATCGTTTTCATTGATGATATCTTGGTCTATTCTAAGACCAATGAGCAGTACGAGCAACATTTGAGGGAGGTGTTGGAGACCTTGAGGAGGGAGAGACTATATACCAAATTCTCCAAATGCGAGTTTTGGTTGCGTGAGGTGCAGTTTCTGGGGCACATCATCAACCAAGAGGGTATGTTGGTGGATCCGGCCAAGATTGAGGCGGTAATGTGTTGGGAGATTTCGAAGAACGCATATGAGATCCGGAGTTTCTTGGCTCTAGCGGGGTACTATTGGAGATTTATCCAGGATTTCTCCAAGATTGTTGTACCTTTAACCCACTTGACCAAGAAGAGTGTGACCCTTCGGTGGGGTCCAGATCAGCAAATGGATTTTGAGACTTTGAGACATAAACTATACGAGGCCCCGATTTTGGCGCTACCCGAGGGATTGGATGGTTTTCTGGTGTATTGTGACGCTTCTATTTCGGGTTTGGGAGCTGTGCTGATGCACAGGGGATATGTGATTGCTTACACCTCGAGGCAACTGAATCCTTATAAGGTGAATTACCACACTCATAACTTAGAATTGGGGGCGGTGGTGTTTGCCCTCAAGATTTAGAGGCATTATTTATACGGGGTTCGATGCACTATTTTCACCGATCAGAAGAGTTTGAAATATTTGATGGATCAGCCGAATCTGAATATGTGGCATAGGAGATCGTTAGTTGTGGTGAAAGATTATGACTCTGAGATTTTGTATCATCCCGGGAAGGCCAATGTGGTGGCCGGTGCTTTGAGTCGTAAGACGGCAGGTGCTACGATCTGAGATGTTTGCTTGAGGATGAAGGTTACCTCACCTTTGATGGATATGATCAAGGGGGCACAGGTAGAGGGACTGGAAAAGGAGAATTGGAAGACTGAGCGGATTTGGGGGCAAATTCCATTGTTTGTTCGAGACAGCCAGGGGTTATTGGCTCAGTGTGGCAGGGTTTAGATTCCGTTATTTGGGGGAGTGAGGCAAAAGATTTTGGAGGAGGCGCATCAGTCCAATTTTTCTATCCATCCGGGGGCCACAAAGGTGTACCGAGACCTGAGATCGAGCTACTGGTGGCCCTGCATGAAGCGGGAAGTTGCTTGGTTTTTTGAGCGGTGTTTGATCTACAAGAAGGTCAAAGTCGAGCATCCGAGGCCTCACGGCAAGGTTCAGCCATTACCCATCCCCATGTGGAAATAGGAGGATATCACCATGGACTTTATCACGAATTTACCTAGGACGACGCAGGGTGTTGATTCCATTTGGGTTATTATGGACAGGTTGACCAAGAGTGCTCATTTTATTCTGATTTTCGAGAGTATATCCACTGAGAAATTAGGAGATATTTATGTGCGGGAGGTGGTGGTCAGGCACGGAGTGCCGGTATCTGTGGTCTCGGACCGCGATGTTCGATTCACCTCTAGATTCTAGAGGAAGTTTCATGAGGAGTTGGGTACTCAACTGCTTTTCAGCACAACTTACCCCCCAGACTGATGGGAAGAGCGAGCGGACGATCCAGAAACTTGAGGATATGCTTCGGGCATGTGTTTTAGACTTCGAATGGAGTTGGGATACTTACCTCCCAATAGAAGAGTTCTCTTACAACAACAGTTATCATGCTAGTATTGACCGACCCCCATTCGAGATGTTGTATGCTCGGAGGTGTAGGACTCCGGTTTGTTGGGGTAGGTTGGCCATCGAGTCATGAGAAGCACCGAAGTGGTGCTTAAGACCACCGAGTTGATTCAACGGGTGCGTGATAGGCTGCAGATTGCGCAGATCTGTCAAAAAGCTATGCTGACCGTCACCGATTGGATCTCGAGTTCCAGGTGGGGGATTTTGTGCTGCTAAAGATGTCACTCTGGAAGGGTGTCATCTGCTTCCGGAAGAGAGACAATTTGGGACCCCGATTTACTGGTCCATTCAGGATCTTTGCCTGATTTGGCAAGGTTGCTTACCGATTGCATCTCCCAGATGAGCAGAGTCAGATCCATAACACCTTTCATGTGTCTTAGATTCGAAAGTTTGTATCAGATGAGGCTGCAGTCATTTCATTGGATGATATTCAGGAGGATGAGAGCCTAAACTATGTGGAGAAGCCCATTGCAGTTCCAGATAGAAAAACTAACGATCTTCGAAATAAAGTGGTGAAGCTAGTAAGGGTGCAATGGTAGCAACGGAAGGGCTCCGAGTGGACTTGGGAGCCAGAGGACTATATGCGAGAGCATTACCTGGATCTATTTGCACCAGCGGACTTCGAGGGCGAAGTCTAGTTCAAGTGGGGAAGAGTTGTAACACTCCAATGTAGGTATTCCATTTTAGCACTTGAAGTATTTCTTTTTGGCAAACGAGGACCTTCCGTACGTTGGGCGTACATATGTTTACGCTTGGTGTACGCTTGAGCATGCATCGCGGAGCTGAGGATCGTACGCGGGGTGTAAGAGCATCTACGCTGGGCGTACAAGGCCAGAAACCAAAAACCCTAATTTCATGACTTGTACCCTATTTTAACAACCTTATATCATTTGGACCAAACCCTAATTAGCCTCCATAGCCTCATTTCATCCTTAAACCCTATATTTGAATGAAAGTTTGAGATTTGAGCTTAAAGGTGTGTTTGGTGGCGTTCAAGTATTGATCAAGGAAGGAGCCTTTGGATCATGCATCTAGAGCATCTTGGAGAGCTTTTAAAGGTAAAAATCTTGCATCCTGTCTATTCTCCTTGCTTGTTGAGTTAGGGTTTTCTAGGGTCCACTTTTTAGTCCATAAATCATCTCTTGAGAGTTTGGGCAACTCCAGAGGTTAGGAAGGTTAGATATGAGACTCTTGGACTTGTTTATAGTATAAAATGCAAACTTGATGTCTTCTATGGCTCCATGCATGACTTAAGACCTTTGGAAAGGTCTTAATGAGCTTGATTGAGTTGTTGGGATCTTATCAAGCATGCAAAGGCATAAAGTTGCCAAATTTATGCCTTAGGACCCTTAAATCGACCAAGATCTGGAATTTGAGTGAAGAGCTTGCATGCATTAAGCACTTAATGGACTTTTGTGCATGAGCGGTTTGTACGTTGGGCATACTAAGTTGTACGTTGCGCGTACAACCCCTTATCCCAGTACGCTAAGCGTATAGAAGAAGTACGATGGGCATACGCTCTCAGGAAGCTTTAGGCCTTGGTGGACTTCGGACCTTTGGGCCCTAATGGTTTTAGGCTTGGAATTGCTGGTGTTTGGGCCTAAAATTATCTTTGGGCCAATGTTGGTATGTTTGGGCCTATTTGGCCTTATGGCCCAATATAGAATTGGACTTTGATGCTAGGCCCATTAGTGAATGAATGACCTTTGGGCCATTATGCAGGAACTTGGACTTAGGATTCTGGGATCTTTGATTAGGCTGAGTTATAATCCTAATTAGGGTATTTGTATATTTGTTCAGTGTGAGATTTTGGCTGGTAGTTGAGCAGTTATTGTTTTCAGCAGACTGAGGTGAGTCTTCTCACTATACCAATGGGTCGAAGGCACCAAAACCGACCCATTACTTGATAGGAGATTTTAATAGTTGAATATGCAATGGTTTTGTGATTTGATATGTATTGACTTATGTGAAGACCATGGGGGGAACCCATGGCACTTGGTAAGACCATGAGGGGGATCCCATGGCCCTTGGATGTAAGACCATGGGAGTAGCCCATGGCACTCCAGATGAAGACCATGGAGGGAGTCCATGGAAAATCAATGTATATATATGAATGGAATTATGTGGTTATCTGTTTTTCGTATTTTGGGAAACTCACTAATCGTGTGCTTACAGTTTTGTTGGGTGTTTCAGGTACTTCTCGTTCTAAGGGCAAGGGTCCGACTTGATGGTGCATCGTGTACTCTCTAATATTTCCGCACTAGTTGTTTTGGATACTCTGGTCTTTTGAGAAATGTGTTTATGTAATGGAATTTTGTAAAAACAAATATGAATGAGATTTCTAATTATTAAATGAAAAATTTTATCTGAATTTTTGGGCTGTTACAAATGGTCTTTTTTAAGGCTTTGTAACTCTAATAGAAGATAATGATGCTAATCTTTGTAATTGATGAATTAATGGAACATACCTTGCACGAGCTATTTGAAAATAGTTTTAAATCACCTAATTTTAGTAGTTAAAATTTAATTTGCAGAAACTTGGTCCCATAAATATGTTAAAGAGTTTAATATATCCGAGCTTTACAACAATCATCAATGCAATAATAAGTAAATATCAATACAATCCAATGAGTATTCTATAAATCGAAGCATCATCTACTCATCATGTTCTTCAAAACCTAATCTCAATTCATCTCAACATATAAGTGTTACGCTTGGAAATCCTAATTAATACTACCGAAGTTAACTCTCTTACAAGTATTGTACAAGGAAAAAATCAACCCCAAAGTAAAATCCTCCAAAAAGATGTATATCATCAAAAGTAATTTATATATTCATCAATTGGGGAAAGAAGCTCCTCAAAAGTAGCATTTCATAAACTTATCAACATATCAAAAGTAAATAATAATATTCAAATGTAATGTAATGTATATGCTTCTACTCTCATAACCCACATCAATTGTAAAGTCCAAAATCTCAATAACATCAAGATGGGAATAACCCTTGTTAAGGTATCACATAACATACTTAACACTGAGTAGCTTCTTCAAAACTATCCTATTACACATGAAGCACACAATAGGTAACTATCCTTAAGCTCAAGTAAAGCTGTCTAGAATGCTAATCACACGCCAAGAGTCATCACGAGTTGTTAAGAGTTAGGTACCCCGATCTTAAGTGGCCACACAGTCTCAACCCGTACTAAGTGGATGTACAAGTTTATATGAAGAAAACCAATAGAAAAAACATCAAGATTATCTCCATTTATAATAAAACTCAATTTAGAAATAAATTAAATTAATACACACTACATACATAGAGTACACAGAAAACATGGATATCAATATCCCATCATGAGAAACTTCAAATCATCAGAGCGTAAAAATAATTTAGGGACATGTAATAACTCACCTTTTTTTATTTAATAAATCAGCTTAATTGGTGTTATATGGCTTAATTCACTTCTAGTGGTGTTTAGGTGTATAGTGATCACTTAATCCTAAAGACTTAACAAATCTCCTAATCATGATTCAATATTTTGATGACATAAAGCATCATAAATCTTATTTTGTCTATTGGATATATTCCTTAAGTCATTACTAAAATAACAGAAGTAGTTTGACGTTAAACAAATAAACAAAGCAAAAGTTGTAACATTTTCAAGTTTGACACAATTTGTTACATGCGCCATGTAATTTTTCCCTAGCAAATTACATGACCGTGTAAATGTACATGTGTCCAATTTCGTGTATTTTGTTTAAAATTGGGTTTTTACCTCTAAAATCTTAATTTAACCCTTCCAAAATATGAGGTTTTCTTACCCAAAACGACAATGACTAATTAAGGAGAGTTTAAGAGAGTGTAATAGAGTGTCTTAGCTGCCCATCGAGTCTAAAACATCAACATGCATATTTAAACTTCGACGTTTTATGTATTACTTAAGTTGTTTCCTATAAAACATCAACATACATATCTTAAAACTTCTTTAACACTGACGTATGATTGAAATGGTAACTTAGACAAATTTTTACTTATTAAACCTCAACGTACCTTAGTTTTTCAAAATCTATTACAATGTTCATGCCCATTGATGTGTTGTTATGTTGTTGTTGTTGTTGTTGATGATGTCGCCATCGGTGGAATACGATGACAACTACTAACAATTCTAGATGGGTCATGTGGATACTAGCGTCTAGATGCCAATAGGTGCTAAGTGGTCTTGTAATTGCTAGATGTAGGTGGAAAAGATTTACACTATGTTAATACTCCCCCTTATAAGGATTTATCATGCGTAGATGAACCCACAAAGTTGTGTAGTTGCTATTGTTATCCATATATATTGACCTATTATGCATGGAGGAATCTCTAAACTTGCATGGTTGCTATTGTCTAAGGTTGTTGTGCTGAGAGGGGACTGGGGTGGTAATTGTACTTTTATATGTAATACCATTCACTTATCATATAGATATATATTATATCTGTTGATGATGTTGCTACAGCTGAGTTATTTGTTTCAGAAATGTTGTGCTTTTATTTTATAATATATATGATATGTTCGAGTTAAAACATATGTCTCTCACTAGGCTTTTTAGTCTTACGTATTTTTTAGTGTGTTTATCACGTAATAGAGTTGGTACATTGTCAGCTAGGGACGCACGATTGGACTCGAGTGTTCTAGAGATTCTTTGATGATTTGTTCCATATTAGTACTTATGATTTTACCATTTTCCATGATGCCTTATTGATATATTCCTTACGTTTTTTAAATTGGAACATTTGTGGTTTATCTAATGTTTTAATTTATTTTGGATTTTTCCGTAGCTAAGGTTTTAAGGAAAATGTGTTTTTAAAAGCATAATAGAATTTTTAAATTTAGCAAAAGCTTGGGGATGTCATAGTGTGTTTAGTTTACTATATGCAACCTTTATATCGACTATTCCCCATCGTTTTGACATGTGAGATGTTTTGAGAATTTAAATGACTCAAGGTAATGGTATTTTAGAATCATATTGCGTTGATCCTATTTACAATGTTATTTTGATGATTAAAAGTTTAGATGATATTGGTAATAATGTTTAACATTTGAAATGCTTCTTTCCCAAAATAATGACTACTTACAATTCATTTGATGATATGAAAACTTTTTAGGGTTTACATTGTGTATAGATTGTGCAAGTTTCTTACACGTAACAATGTTATGTAATGCTCACAAAAATTACCAAGTCTACACATACTTATTTTGTTATGCGTTCATATTAAGAGCTTAGATGCACATTGAAAATTTTGTGAGAACAAGGATCTGATTGCGCAGGGACAAAGCTTGAAAACTCAAACCTTGAGTTAATGCTTAAGATCAATGTCTGCTTCCAACTTAATGGTTCCAGTCAAGTCTGGCAAGACCAGTCAAGTCTGAATATGAAATCAACAAAGTACTTCAAGTATTGAATATAAGAGATTGAATAAGATCAAGTAAAGTCAATAAATGAACACAAGGAATGTTTGACAGAAAGATATGAGAGAAAGGTGCAAGTGAAGTAAATGTAAGAATATCTATCTTTGGTGAAGCAATCTGTCATTATGGTTTGTCATTGAATGTTCCTTAAATAGGAGAACGTGTTACATCGTACTAACCCAAAAGCATACATAGAACCGGGTAATAGAGTTACTCCTGACACTCTGATTATCTAAGTTGACAAAACATACTAAGTTCTATGATACGTTACATTAAGTAAAATGACAAAAGTAATTAATGTAGACGGACATACTGATTTCAGAACATCTTCACCATTTCAGACATCATTCTCTTCGTACCATAAACTTTTACTCCTGATGCTAAATCTTCTTCTCTATCTACTCTGGAACACCTTTTACTTCGGAACTGAGACTGATCTCGGAACATGTTGGGTGATTGCTAGAGGTTCACTTTCAGGTACTAACAATCTCCCCCTAATTGAACATAGCAATCAAATCAGCTCAATTTTCTTCTTCCTTGATAAAGACATATGCTCGATACAACCATTCTCTGACTTCAATGTACAATTGTAGCTGACTCACAAACTTTGCCTTAATATGTTCTGGAGCTTCGGATTGGGATGCACGACTGATGAATTTTTGAAGGACTTTTGTTGGAACTAGGTGTTTTTCGAGGACTTGGAAGAAGTCCTTTTTGTTTGACTTTCGTTGCTTGTAAACATACCCTAGTATCGGTTCATCGATGGGTCCTTCAGCTAACAACTCAGCTTCTGGAATAACAAAGTCAATTTTGGCTAAGTATTTTTCAGTTCCGAATAGGTATGCCAATTCATAGTCGCATCGACAAAATTCAGCCACATAATCCTTACGAAAACTTAAGGCAACATGATAGCCTCCCATGCTGAGATCGTTATCTTGATGGTTTTGGAAATGAGCAGCAATGGTTAGGATGTCGTTTGGATTAACTACAGGAAAATCAACATTAGAGATGGTGTATGGGCTTGGTTTGTTCCGGAGGATGTAGTAGCGAAACAGTACACAGTGCAGATCAAACTTTGTTAGAACTTTCCTTGCACACCCTGAGATTTTGGTGATTTTTTTCTCGACCAAACTTCCTTTTGGGGAAGGGCATTCTTCATATAGAAGGTCTTCAGTCGTTCACCCTCAGTTCGGATGATCAATTGGGGATCATCATTCGGATGCAAGGGGGCGAACTTGGTGTAATACTTGCTGTAAGGAGATAGTGGCAGATCAAGTTCGTTTGAATCATTGTTAGGGATATCGTAGTACATAAATGGTACTATATCCAAATCATGGATAATCCCAAGCATCGGATTAGAGTTGTCTTTCAAGGCTTGAATCCGAATACTTTCCTCAAGTTCCCGATTGAGTTCATCTTGGGACCAGCCCGATTTTAGCTTTGGTGGAGGTCCGGAGTGGTGAGCTTGATAACTTTCCGAAATGGGCTTCTTATCCTTGTCCTGTTGTTTGTTGAGGACGGAAAGAACTTGTTCCATGTTCTCATCGATAACAAATTTCAGAAGGGAGTTTGGCAGAGGCTCTTCCGGAATATCATCTGGCTTCCGGAGAGGAGAACCTTCATCAATGGGGGCAATTTTTGGAGCCGGAATCGGAGGTAGCATCGAAGTAGTGGCTCGGAAGGCATCAACAGTTAGATTGCTTTTGGCCTTAGCCATTTCTATGCTCTTGTGAAGGACTTCGGCCACAATGGATGGCCATGATACTGCTGACCAAATTCTTTGTTCTTCCTCCGTAAGGACCTTAGCTAGAAACTTCCCTGGAGCTTGCAGACCTAACACTCCATTTTTTACAAACGCATCCTCATCTTCACTATCATCATCATTGTTGTCATCATCATAACTAGGAGAACCTGAAAGCATTTGCAATGAGTCATCAGATTCATTTCGGAGTCTAAACTCCGAGATAGGTTTCCATGGGTGAGATCTTGTACTTGGTCCTTCTCCCCCTCTTGCAACGGATGGCTCGACAACCGATGCAAGCAAAGCAGACTCCTTCAGGTCCAAAAATTTATCAAACACCTTTTGGAAACTGGTGTTGATCTGAAGAGTGAGGGCATCGTAGGCTTCAACAATTGGAGCTTGAGCTTTGAGGTGATCAAACGGTTGGGAGAGAATGGATAGCATCTCATCGAACTTGTTGTTCGGAACATCCACAATGTGCCAACATGCTCTAAGAATCTTGATTAGGACCTGTTGCATGATGAGATTCATCTCATCCTTCTTCCGGATCTCCTTCTCTAATCGCTGGATCTGCTTCTCATGATGAATATGAGTTTGATTAATGAGTTCGTTGGAAGCATTGATCATATCGTCATGGACATTTAACATCTTGGTGATGGTGTCAAGGTAGTGATCAACACTTTCATCATATTTCTTCTCTACTTCCTCGATTTTGTGATTGAGCCTTAAGGAAATGAGTTGATCCAGCTGAGCTTCGCGTTCCACCATTGTTGGTCTGGATTTGTTGGTTTCAGACAGGGCTTGGATAATTGCATCAAGCTTGGAATCCAGTCCGAAAACTTTGTCATCAATTTTCGAGTTTAGTCCGGCCACAGATGTTTCCAGGGCATCAACCTTTTTCATGGTGTCCGAAACATTGGTTTGAATATCCAGAAGAGCAAATGGATCAATATAGTTTCCAGCTGAAGATCCTGTGTCCAAAGTAGAATCTTGTGGCTTGGCTTTGTTGGGTTCCGGAGTCGCTTGTGGTTTGGAAGGAGTGGGCTTTGTGGTAGCATCACCTTGAGGTTTTTGAGTGGAGTCAGTTGCAGCACCAGTATAACCTTGATCATGATCATTGATGTGAATTTCTTCATCTATGGGTTCGAAAGAGGAAGATGAAAGTCCGAAATCAAATCGTGATTTTGATGCAGATGGTTTGGATTGAAAGCGAACGGACGGTAGTGCTCCATCCTCAGAATGCTTAGGGTCGGAAACGGTGGTTTCAGGTCGTGCTTGTGTAGAATATTGTGGGATAGAAAAGGAGACACGTGGGTTTGTTACAGGGGGCAAGGAGCTTTGTTGAACACCGACGTCGCCTTTTTGGGAAGGTGAGAGTGGATTGTGTGGAGAATCCCCGTGAGTGTGTGATTGTGTTTTTGAAAGTTCCGGGGGTACCTCGGAAGAGTGGGTAAGAGGGGTATAAGGATGGCTAGATTCAGCCGGAATGTCCTTGACTCCTTCCTGTTGAGAGGAAGAGTCGACTTTGGATCTCTTTCTGGCTTTTGGCTTAGATGGGGAAGTTTTGCGCTTGTCAGATTTCTTTTTCTTTCCTCTTAAGGTAACAGGGGTAGATTATGTTGGGTCGTACGCAATCGAAGTCTCCAAGTGATGTCTTAGATGAATTGATTCGGAAGGAATGAGGGCCAACGTATGTTCTGGTAATCTCCTAATTGGTCCAAAAGAACTTTGGTCCGGAATACGATAATGTTTAACAGTTTTGAAGGAAACGTATACCTTTTTTGGAATCGTAGACAGTGGAATTGGTTCAGACCTCTCTCGGTATAATCGTTGGATAGTCAGTGCCCAAAACCTAGGGCTCGAAATTTCATTTTCCTTGCGTTTGATGGCGAACTTCCATAAATCTTGCCATAGGACTTCATGAAGATCCACAACATTGTTCTTTCCAGAGAAGATGTTGTAGATGACATACAACCAGTCCTTGCTGAGGGTGTCCGTTCCTCCATGCTTTCCGGACAGTCCCCTGATGATGAAGTGCATCAGAACGGTCCAAAGACCAGAAACGGCTGATTTCTTAAACTCATTCGCCTTGTACTCCTTATCGTAACCAATGTGGCTCAAAAATTGTTGAAATTCCTCGGCAGTTGGTTCTTGAACTCTAAACCCAGTGGGATTTTCCTTAACACCGATCGCATTGAGGAAGGTGGATTTGTTGATTGGAACAATGCGATCGTTTGTAATTTTGGTTTCCAGAACATCATTGTGGATTTTAACCCTCTCGAAGGCTGTGTGAAGAGGAGAGAGTGGAAGAGGTGGTTCTGGGATTTTAGTAAGGGGAATGGACATGGGATGATAAGCGATGAACTCGATCATTACTCAAAGAGGTTCATCATAATCCATGGGATTGAGTGAGAATAGCCGTGTCGTATCCCTGAGGAATGGTTTAGGCGAGTGTGAAGACGATGATCCCTTTGAGGACTTCTTCTTGACAACAGTTTTTGGGGCTATGGGAGCGGTTTGAGCGATTTTCGAGCGAGATGAAGACGCCATTGTTGGAGGTGGATGAGAGTTTGAAGAACACAAGAACACGGGAAGAAGATAAGAGTAGTGTGAAGGTTTTTGTGCGCGTAAAGAGGGAAAAAGATGGTTTAAAAGTAGCTTATATAGGTGATGGAAACGGGTCGGGTTAAAAATGGTAATGATGAAATCCGGATTCGGAAATGGGTTGCATTTAATGTTTTGCTGTTTTTGGGGTAAATTTGTTGGATAAGGTGTCTAAGTCCATAACTATTTCTGGTATGTACTTGACCCGACCCGACATGGTCCATATGGGTTGCATGGCATCATGCAATTGGATAGACTAAAATGAGAGAAATAACACTTATGGTTTATTAATATATTATAGTTTTAATATATTAATAATATTATTTAATTAGTATTGATCAAGAATTAATCTAGAATTAATTAAGTGATCAAAAGGAGACTAATTAAATATATGGGTTGATTGTGTAAATCATCCATACTTGTATAGTGGGCTAGATGCTCCATGGATTATCTAGTTGGGCTAAGGTCCATAGGATGCTCCATGGATGCTCCATGGGAGTTACAAACCCATGGGTCATGGAAATGAAGAGCCTTGTCACATTAGGGTTTACATGGTGTAACCCTAATGCAACACATTATATAAGCATACTTAGAGCAACCAAAATCGGCTACACTAGTGAGACAAGAGGGAAAGCCGAATTAGAAGTGTTCTACATTCTCTCAAAGTTTATTCCAAGAGCATTTGGTGTTGTGTGAAACATTTGAAGCATCACGCTTGGGGTGCTAGGCTCTCAATGTTATCAAGGAATCAAATCAACTACAAGGTATGTAATTCTAGCCATCTTTTATGTTTAAAGATCCCCATGTATGCTAGATAGGATTATGAACCTTGGAAAAAGTATTTTGCATGTATTTTAGACAAACATAGATCCAAGGTTTTCTAGGGTTGCATGTACACTTAGGAGTCTTAGAATGCTCAAAACCCATCAGTGGTATCAGAGCCTAGGATTGTTTGTTTGATACTTGATGCAAAATTGTGAAAAAACTCGTTTTTACGCATTCTGAAGCATGAACTCGCCGAGTCCATGGGGGGACTCGACGAGTCCATGAGTAAACTCATCCTACTCTTCGAGTAGGTTCTTGCACTCGACGAGTAGGAGCCCCTGAGTGCAGTTTTTCGAGTTTTGCTGCTGGAAATGGACTAGAAACATTACTCTAAATTGTTTTGGTGTTTTAAAACTTGTTTTAGATGGTGTAATGATTGTTATAATCCATTTACAATGGCTAATATCAAAATTACATGATTATATGTATTCATATGTTCTTGAAATTTTGATATGATTATTCATGTTCTTATGAGTTCTTGATAGATCATAGGAATTACTTGTTTAATGTTGAATTCATGATCTTCATGTGTTTTAATGGAGTCCATAACTTGTCCTCAAGTTATGGATAACCAAAAGTCACTTTGTATTAAATCCATTAAAAGAACACATAAGTTACAAAAAATGAAGAGTCTTCATTTTAATAACTCATAAGTTATGAATTGAAAAGGTTTTGTAAAGTTACAAAACTTGCCCTCAAGTTTTGGAACATTTAAAGTCATCTAGTAAACTTTAGTTCCAACCCCTAGAATTTTAAAAGTTAAAATTCAACCCTTATACTTTATAATATTATAAGTTTAATAATATATATATGTATAAGATCAAGTCATTTTACCATTAGTAGGCCTCATTCACGAAGTCGGTCTATAAGGGGGGTATAAGGTTGTTGCCTATAAAATGACAGCTTAATGGGTGTCCACTCTCACCCACCGCTTCCTTGACTGGTGGAGGATCGTTAGCCGAACGGGTAGGACAATGACTTAAAATTCTCATTAAAAGTATAATGATTATTATAAAGTAACTAAATGTTTTTTATAAATTCCCAATCTTAGTTACTTTAGGAAAATGTGAATAAGTTGCTAACCCATGAAATTACACTTTGCACTTTGATTAAGTCGTTAGTGAAGCTGTGTGGTTAACTGGCACACTATCTTGGACTTAACAAGGTAGGCAAAGGGTGACCTAAGGTTTTTCATAGGTCGGTGGAGCACGTGTGGTTAACCGGCACAAGTGAAAAACATTAAGTGTACCAAGTAATTTGCATGGTTACTTCACACCTTGTTTTGTGATCCTCGGTATCCCAGTCACAAAACATGAAGGGCACACTCGAGATTGAAACATGCCATTGAAAAGTCCAATGAATCTCAAAAGAATCTAGGAGTTTCTAAAAACCAAATAAAACGTAATAATTTATATATTTCGTTTTCATGGTGGAAATTGGTGAATCGTCATTCACCTACCTTTCAAATATGTTTTAGCTTAGATTACGGCATCCTTCTTCTAAGTTATAATATATTTTGATTGGATCCTAGCCTTAATATTACATTTGGGTGTTTTATTAAGGACTATCTTTATATCTAAACTAAACTTGTCTTTTCTTCGTTTCAGATGTCTTCCAACAATGTTGCTTCTGGCTCAAACCCTACCGACTCCTTCTTTCTCATAAACCTTTGTGGGAGAGTCATATTTGATGGATCCAACTTTACAGATTGGATCGGGAACATCAGGATGGTCACTCGGTATGAGAACAAAGAAAATGTTCTCGACAAGGTGCTTAAGGTACTCGAGCCGACTGCTACTCCTGAGGAGTTTGCTGAATATGAGGCACATGAAAGAGATGCTACCAAAGTGGCATGAATCATGATGGCCACTATGACAACCAAGCTCCAAAAGTCCTATGAGGACTACTATCCTTTTTAGATGCACCAGGATTTGATGGACCGCTACCATCAGAGTGCTCGTCAAGAGCGATCTGAAATCATCTCCTCCATGATAACAACCCGAATGAAGGATGGTGAACCCATCACGGGCCACATGCTGAAAATGCAAAGGTATGTGGACCGTTTAATGAAGCTGAATGTGAACTTCCTAGAGGAGTTGGCAATAGATATCATTTTGCACTCCTTACCTTCGTGTTATGATCAATTCCGCATGACATACCACATGAACAAGGAAGAAGTCACCCTCAGCAAACTTCAAGGACTCTTGAAGACCGCCGAAAGTGGTCTTAAAGGTAAGTCGGTTGTTACCACTCCTACTCCTATTCCAAACTCCGCACCTATCCTTCCAATCGGGAAAGGTAGAGGGAAGAAGAGGAAGAACCCTTCGAAGGGTACCAAGGGTAAGACCCTTGATGGCTCCTCTTCAAGCGGAACCAAGAAAGGTTTCGTCACTCCTTCTTCTGATCCCAAAGAGGATGAATGCTTCTATTGCCATGCAAAGGCGCACTGGAAGCGGAACTGCCCAAAGTACCAGCAAGATTTGAAGGATGGGAAAGTAAAACCCAACCATGCAGGTATTTACACTATATTATCTAATAACTCACCCTATTCTAACTCTTGGGTCCTTGATACCGGCTGTGGTGTTCATATTTGTTCTGATTTGCAGGGACTAAGAAGAAGTGAGAATGTGGAGCATGGAAAGATAAACTTGATCATGGGGAATAGGAAAGCTTCACTTGTCACCAAGATTGGAGTTTATACTTTGTTGCTAAGTAGTGGGTTTACTTTAGATTTGAATAAATGTTGTTATTCGCCTGAAATACCAAGAAATATTATTTCCTTTCATGCTTTTGTACAAACAAGGGTTTACCTTTTCTTTTGATAATGAAGTTGGTGGAATAAATGCTTTCTTTAATAATGTGATTTATTTTAAAGCATTACCTTGTGATGGTGTGTATGAAGTTGTGTCTGTTGTAGATAACTTAGGAAATAATGTGTTGTGTATTGATTCTACTAATGATAATAACTTGGATAAAGCATCATTATGGCATTGTCGCCTTGGACATGTAAGCAAGAAACGCATAGGCCAACTCCAAAAAGATGGAGTCTTGGAGTCATTTGACCTAAATTCAGATGATAGTTGTGAATCATGCTTACTTGAAAAAATGACAAAGTCGCCCTTCACAGGTTCCTGTGCTAGGGGTGAAAGTTTGTTGGATCTAGTGCACACGGATGTGTGTCGACCCTTCAAAACTGCCACAAGGTATGCTAATCGTTATTATGTGACTTTTACGGATGATTATAGTAGATATGGATATGTCTACTTAATCAAGCATAAGTCAGAGACTTTCGAAAGGTTTAAAGAGTTTAAACAGGAAGTCGAGAATCAATTGGGCAGGAACATTAAGATGCTTCAATCCGATCGTGGTGGTGAGTATCTTAGTACAGAGTTCCTCGACTATCTTAGGGAATGTGGGGTTGTCTCACAATTGACACCTCCCAGGACACCACAGTTGAATGGTATAGCTGAGAGGCGTAATCAAACCTTGTTGAACGTGGTTCATTCCATGATGAGTCGAGCTTCGCTACCAATCTCATTCTAGGGGTATGCCTTAGAGACCGCCGCCCATATCCTTAATCTGGTCCCTACAAAGAAGGTTGCCAAAACACCTCACGAGATGTGGACTGGAAAAGTTCCTAATCTAGCCCACATCAAGACTTGGGGTTGCGAAGCTTTCGTGAGACGTGACACTCACGATAAGCTCGAACCTCGAAGTGAGAGGTGTATTTTCATCGGCTACCCACAGAAATCCTTTGGTTACCTCTTTTACAGACCTAGTGAGAATGTGGTCTTTGTAGCAAGGAGGGGTGTCTTTCGAGAGAGAGAATTCATAAGCCAAGGAAACAGTGGGAGGCAAATTGACCTTTAAGAAATTCAAGAGTCAAGCGGTGAAGGAACCTCAAAACCTAGCAATCAACTTGAGGAGGAAACTCCTATTGATCCAATTGACGAGTCTGTACCTCTGAGGAGTTCCACAAGGGTTAGGAATGCACCTGAGCACTACTATGGTTTCCATATTACTGCGGAAGGTGAGACACTTATCAGTGATGAGACACTGGTAAGTCTGGATGAACCTAACAGCTATGCCGAAGCCATGGCAGGCCCCGAGTCTACTAAATAGAAAGAGGCAATGGACAACGAGATACAGTCCATGTATGACAATCAGGTTTGGGACTTGGTTGACAATGTACCAGGTCGTAAGACAGTTGGGTGCAAATAGATCTTCAAGAAGAAGACCGACATGGATGGTAATGTACACAGTTATAAGGCGCGACTGGTTGCAAAGGGCTTTTCTCAAACTCCGGGAGTTGATTATGATGAGACCTTTTCACCAGTAGCCAAGATTAAGTCTATTAGGGTATTGTTAGCCATAGCTGCATTTCATGACTATGAAATATGGAAAATGGATGTCAAAACCGCTTTCCTTAATGGAAAGTTGGCTGAGGATGTTTACATGAATCAGCCAGAGGGTTTTGTCAGCACAGAGTACCCTAATAAAGTGTGTAAGCTTGAGAAATCCATCTATGAATTGAAACAAGCACCTTGCAGATGGAATCTTTGCTTCGATGAGAAAGTTAAAGAGTTTGGCTTTTCGAGGAGTGAAGATGAATCTTGTGTATATGTCAAGGCTAGTGGGAGTATAGTCAGCTTTTTGGTACTGTATGTGGATGACATACTGCTCATACGAAATGACATCCCAACCTTGCAGGAAGTGAAGTCCTAGCTTGGGAAGTGTTTTGCTATGAAGGACCTTGGAGAAGCTGCATATATCCTAGGGATAAGGATTCTGAGAGACCGGAGTAAAAGACTAATTGGACTTAGTAAGAGTACATACTTGGATAAAGTGCTGAAGAGGTTCAGCATGCAAGATTCCAAGAAAGGAGAGTTACCCATCCAGAGTAACGCTAGATTGAGTAAGACTCAGAGCCCGAGTACCGAGGTTGAGATAGCAGAAATGAGTCGAGTACCTTATGCTTCAACTGTAGGCTCGATCATGTATGCTATGACGTGTACTCGTCCTGATGTAGCCTTTGCTTTGAGCATGGTTAGTAGGTATCAAGGGAACCCTGGTAAGGCTCACTGGACTGCGGTAAAGAACATTCTCAAGTACCTGCGGAGGACTAAGGACTGGGTCCTTACCCTTGATGGGAGTGATGACTTGAGAGTTGTAGGGTATAGTGATGCTAGCTTCCAGACAGATAGGGATAATTTCCGCTCTCAGTCGGGTTGGGTCTTTACCTTAAACGGAGGAGCAATTTCTTGGAAAAGTTCCAAGCAGGAGACATTGGATGATTCAACTTGCGAATCAGAGTATATAGCGGCAAGCGAGGCAACAAAGGAGGCGATATGGCTAAAGAACTTCATTGGAGACCTTGGAGTTGTACCAGCTATAAAGGAGCCCATAGAGATTTTCTGTGATAGTGAAAGTGCAGTTGCCTTAGCGAAGGAACCAAGGGATCACGGGAGATCCAGACACATTGACAGGAAATACCATTTCATCTGACATTAAATAGAAGAAGGACTCCTCGTAGCAAAGAGGGTATCATCGGATGAGAACCCAGCAGATCCCCTCACGAAGGGACTGGGTAGGGTTAAGCATCTCCAGCATGCAAGGAGCATAGGGCTGAAGGATGATATTAGTTTTAGTAGTTAGATAATTTTGAAATTTGTAAAGTGTAAATTGACATTTGATGATGAATAAAAGGTGTGTTGTATTTATGAGTAAAGTGTTGTTATCTTGTGTCGATCGTTTACTATTATGTCTTTTGCATGTTTTGACTTCTAGAATATTTATGTTATTTTTTACATATTATTCAAATTATCCACAGTCGGTCATATGTTGAAAGTAGATATGAATTAAGACTGTCATGAGTTGGTTGCAGAGGTCTAAGATGTTGGACATGGCCTCAACACTCATGAGTGCTCATAAGTTCTGAGTATTGGATTCAACCCACGCTCGCTGGTATCACTTCATGGAATTTATATCGAGTGATCGCGAGACGGTAATATCATATAAGTCTTCAAACCTAGAGATATGTCTTGTTGCCTATGAGTTGGTTATGCATTGATCGTACGAAACCGCATTGGTAACTCGATGTTATAAAACGTACCTTTGTGTGTGATTTAACAAGTAGTAGAACAAGCATATGAGTCAAAGTTTATCTGTTCCTTCTTGGATTAGAAGCGATATCTGGGCCCCTCGATGATTTTGTTTTGACCTATGTACCGGGCCCGGTCATAAATAAATTGATGTGTTCAATTAAGTTTTATGTCAAACAAATCGGAAATCGAGAAACAAACTGCTGGACAATAAGCAAGAAATTGTTCCATGTATTTGTCCGACTGATATCCAGAACAGAGGATTATATGATCACTTATCTTAAATGGCGTATCATCATCTTCTCAGTTCCGAGAGACCTTGAAAAGAGCTATGATTGCTGATCGGTTCCTGAAGTCATACTTGCAGTTATAGTTATTAGACTTATCCAAGTGGGAGAATGTTGGATAAGGTGTCTAAGTCCATAACTATTTCTGGTATGTACTTGACCCGACCCGGCATGGTCCATTTGGGTTGCATGGCATCATGCAATTGGATAGACTAAAATGAGAGAAATAACACTTATGGTTTATTAATATATTATAGTTTTAATATATTAATAATATTATTTAATTAGTATTGATCAAGAATTAATCTAGAATTAATTAAGTGGTCAAAAGGATACTAATTAATATATGGGTTGATTGTGTAAATCATCCATACTTGTATAGTGGGCTAGATGCTCCATGGATTATCTAGTTGGGCTAAGGTCCATAGGATGCTCCATGGGAGTTACAAACCCATGGGTTATGGAAATGAAGAGCCATGTCACATTAGGGTTTACATGGTGTAACCCTAATGCAACACACTATATAAGCATACTTAGAGCAACCAAAATCGGCTACACTAGTGAGACAAGAGGGCAAGCCGAATTAGAAGTGTTCTACATTCTCTCAAAGTTTATTCCAAGAACATTTGGTGTTGTGTGAAACATTTGAGGCATCACACTTGGGGTGCTAGGCTCTCAAGGTTATCAAGGAATCAAATCAACTACAAGGTATGTAATTCTAGCCATCTTTTATGTTTAAAGTTCCCCATGTATGCTAGATAGGATTATGAACCTTGGAAAAAGTATTTTGCATGTATTTTAGACAAACATAGATCCAAGGTTTTCTAGGGTTGCATGTACACTTAGGAGTGTTAGAATGCTCAAAACCCATCAAAATTGACTTTCGATGACGAAAGGTTTCGATGGAATACAGTGTAGAATAGAAACCGTCATACGACGATGGGATGGTTGCTTTATAGAGACATGCAAACATGGAGCGGATTTCGAGGTTGAAAAGATAGGCATCTTTGAAAAGTAACCATTAGAAAAACGTTTCACCTTAAAAGCTTTTTTGTTTTCACGATGTTTGTTTCCGGAACCTTTGAGTTCCGGACGGTGTGAAACATGTTCCGGAATGAAGTGGTTTTAAAAAAAATCCGGAAGACTTTGAAAATGGAAAATTTCGGAGTAAGCTTTTGAAAAGATTACAGAACAGAAGTTTGAAAAGAGTCCGGAGTGATTTTTTGAAAACAAAATTTCAATATCAAGGGTCCGGAGTGAAAAGCTAGTGAAGCTTAAAATAGCAATGAGATTCCGAAATAGAGTTGTGAAATTATTTTTCCGAGATACCAGTTTGAAAAATTCCGGAGTGAGGTTTGAAAGAATTCTGGAGTGAAGTTTGAGAGATTTCTGGGTTGGAATTTTGAAAAACTTCTGAAGTGAACTTTTGAAAACGTCCGGAGTGAAAATTTGAAAACGTCTGGAGCAAAAATTTTGAAAACGTCCGGAGGAAAAAAAATTGAAATTCCGAAATGTGTATTGAGAAGTTCTGGGAATAATTTTCAAAGAATTTTTGGTGTTAAATTTGAAAAACTTCTGGAGAGTAGAATTTGATACCTTTCCGGATTTGAATTCAGGGATGACCTTATGAAGTAAGTTCCGAGGTGAAGATTTAACCAATGTAACCATAAGGGCTATGGACTTCATATGATAATATGAGCAGTACAACTTAAAACTGAAGTGGTGGTTAGAGAAAAAGACACGTAAAATGATCCTATTTATTCCGAGAGATAATAGTTCCGAGATGAAAAACAATTTTGAATCCGGAAGTAATTTTCTTTCTGATGTTTCCATTAGAGAGTGCAAGCCTCTTGAAAGAACTGAGGATCAGACATCATCATACCCATTTTCTTCAGAAAACCATTAAATTTGGTTTCGTCTAATGCCTTAGTAAGGACATCAGCAATCTAATCGTCATATGGAGCAAAAATAAGTTCGATGTTACCATTTAAATCATGATCTTTAATAAAATGGTACCGTATGTCGATGTGCTTCGTCATAGAGTGTTGAATTGGATTGTGCGAAATAGAAATAACACTTTGAGAATCACAATAGATTGGAATTTGTTGAAACCGGTAACCATAATCCAGGATTTGAGATTTCATCCAGAAAACTTGAGATGTGCAACTAGCAGCAGCAATGTATTCTGCTTCGGCTGTTGAAAGTGCAATGCAATTTTGTTTCTTAGATGACAAGCTAACCAAACGACCACCTAAAAATTCAGAGCCACCAGATGTGCTTTTTCTGTCCAATTGAAGACCACCATAGTTTGAATCAGAATATGCTTGAAGTAGAAAACACTCATTTGCTGGGTACCAGATTCCGAGATTCTTTGTAACTTTGAGGTATCAGAATATTTGCTTAACAACCAAAAGATGAGACATCTTTGGATTGAATTGAAATCTGGCACACAAACATGTTGAAAACATGATGTCCGGACGACTTACTGTGAAATAGAGTAAGGATC
Source organism: Lactuca virosa (assembly GCF_052849685.1). NCBI lineage: Eukaryota > Viridiplantae > Streptophyta > Magnoliopsida > Asterales > Asteraceae > Lactuca > Lactuca virosa. The sequence continues at coordinate 119,551,852 of NC_136430.1, read as the reverse complement.
CAATCATTCATCTGTACTTCTTTTCATCAACTGCTGTACCTGAAGGGTCCGAAAAGATCTTGTGTCCGAAACCCATTGGTACCTTGGCTGAGGCACAGGTGTCCATTGAGTCCTTTTTGAGGAGTTCCGAAATGTACTTCTCTTGGTGAATGAAAATCCCTCTATTGGTTTGTTTGACTTGGAGACCAAGGAAGAAACTTAATTCACGATTCATACTCATTTGAAATCTGCTGACCATTAACTTAGCAAAGTCAGCAACCATTGATGAATCGGTGGATCCGAAAATGATGTCGTCAACATAAATTTGGACAAGCATGAGATGTTTTCCTTTTGACCTTCGGAACAGAGTAGGATCTAGAATTCCTCTTTGAAAACCTGAATGCTTGAGAAAGTCGGTGAGGGTCTCGTACCATGCGCGAGGAGCTTGCTTGAGGCCATAAACATCTTTCCGGAGTTTGTAGCAGTAGTTCGGATATGATAGATTAACAAAACTGGGAGGCTGTTGAAGATAGACTTCAGTATCAAGTTCACCATTTAGAAAAAGCACTTTTGACATCCATCTGGTAAACCTTGAAGCCTTTGTGAGTAACATAAGCATGAAAGATTCTGATAGCTTTAAGACGGGAAATAGGAGAAAAGGTCTCATCGTAGTCAAGCCCTTCGATCTGTGTAATTCCTTTAGCCAGCAATCTTTCTTTGTTCTGAATAATGACTCATGCATCGTCTAGTTTGTTTCGAAACACCCATCTAGTACCAATAATGGGGTGATTCTGAGGAGGAGGGACGAGAGACCAAACTTCATTTCTATTAAATTCTGCCAATTCTTCTTGCATGGTTATAATCCAATCTGCATGTTCTAGTGATTCTTTGATGGATTTGGGTTCAACCATTGAGATAAATGCCGAAAAATGACATTCATTTTGAACCCTTGTGGCAGAACGAGTTTGTACACCAGTGTTTGGATCTCCAATAACTTGGTTCGGAGGATGATCCTTAGTCCAAACATGTAATCTCGGAAGTTCTTGTGCAGTAGATGATCCAATATTAACAATGGGGTTGTGTTGCTCCCCCTGAATAGTTTGAACATGTGGATGATGCTCCCCCTGAACTTCTGAACCGGATCGGTTTACGTCGTCATCAGGTGGGAAATTGAAGAGATGTGCATCATCATCGATGTTGATAGGATTAGAGTCGAATTCTGCAGCTGCATCTTGAAATCCATCCACATTTGATTCAAAGGAAGGTTGACCATTCTCCCCCTCAACCTGAGAAGGTTGAAACGGTTCAGAATCAAATGGAAGAAGACTGGGTGTCGGACCGGAAACATGTTGAGAGACCGGAGCTTCGAATATGGTTGGTCTTGTTCGAGATTCCGAATCAAGAGACATTTATGATGGTCCAAACAGGGTCTCAAAGTCGATTTCATAGATTGTTTTGCTGGTTCGGACATCCAGGTGCCGGAGCATCAGACTCCATGATGTGAGTTGTAACATGGGTTGGACTAGAATTTCGAACGAAATTGTCATCAAAGGTAACGTCAAAACTTTCTTCCAGAACATGAGTTCGCCGATTGAGAACTCGATAAGCCTTTGATTTAGTAGAGTATCCAAGGAAGATGGCTTCATCAGCTTTGGGTTGGAACTTGGTAAGCTGACCACGATTATTCTTGATGAAGCATCTACATCCGAAAACGTGAAGAAAGGAGTTACTTAGCTTCCGACCGTTCATGGCTTCATATGATGTTTTGTTGAGGCGCTGATTGATGATACTTCTATTCCGTGTAAAACATGTGGTAGAAACAGCTTCAGCCCAAAGATAGAGTGGAAGATTTGCAAAGTTACGCATGGATCGAGTAGCTTCAACAAGTGTTCTGTTACGACGTTCGACTACACTGTTTTGTTGAGGAGTGTATGGAGCAGAGAAATTGTGGTCGATACCCTTCTCGATGAGGAAGTTTTCAATGGTGGAATTTGTGAATTCCGAACCATTGTCACTTCGGATCCTTCTTACTGGGAGTTTGATGAGAACTTCAATTCCTTTAATAAAGTTGATGATTTCGGAGGTTGTTTCTGACTTGAGCCATAAGAAGAAGACCCAGGTGAACCTAGTAAAGTCATCCACAATCACAAGAATGTATTTTTTTGTGATGAAAACTCTATACTGTTGAAGGTCCATATAGATCAATATGCAGAAGTTCTAACGGCTCCGAGATTGATTTTTCAATGATGATGGGATGACCCTTCTTTGACTGCTTTCCACACTCACATACAGCACACAAATGATCATTTTCGAACTTGAGGAGTAACAGTCCTCTCACCGTTTCACCACAAATAAGATCATTCATATACCTGAAATTCAGAAGAGCCAACCTTCGGTTCCATAACCTGTTGGGTAGCACTATAACACTCCTATGGTGCACATGCAACCCTAGATGCTTTGGATCTATGGTTTCTCTAATTATACATGCATTTTCAATTTTCCAAAGCATACAACCTAACTAGCATACAATGGAGGATATACAATACAAAACGCATAGTTAGATGAATACCTCTTGATGTGGTTGTAGTTCTTGGCCTTAGAAAGCTTTAGCCCCTCAAGTGTGATGCCTCTAATGTGTCACAAACACCAAATGAAAGAGGAGTTTTGAGAGAATAAGCTAGTTATCACAAAATCAATATCACTCTCTTAGAATGAATTGTGTATCCGATTTTGGATCTAGGGGCATGATTTTATAGTGTTGCAAATGCTAGGGTTACATCCATGCAAACCCTAATACACCATGACCTTTCATATTACTTAGGCTCCATGGGTTAAACCTCCATGGACTATCCATGTTGGTTTAGCCCATCCTAATTAAGCATGGATCTTTGGCCCACACTATAAGAATCATTGATTTACTTAATCAGTCCCCGAATATTTAATTAGTCTCTTTGGATCAAAAAATTAATTCCAAATTAGTTCTTGATCAATACTAATTAAATAATATGATTTCTCAATTAATATATTATACTTATAATATATTAATAAATCACAAATAGCCTTATTCTCAAAATTCCATCCTATCAAATTGCACTGGTGAAGGCAACCTAAAAGGACCATGCTACAATCGGGTCAAGTACATCCCAGTTATAGTTATGGGCTTAGACACTAAATCCAACAGTCTCCCACTTGGATAAGTCTAATAACTATAACTGCCAATGTAACTTCAGGATCCGATTAGCAATCGTAGCTTTCCAAAGCCGCTGTCGAACTCTGACCTAGTCAGTGACACATCCTTTAGATAAGGGATGATATATTCCTCTGTTCTTCAAGATATCATGTGGCCAAACACATGGAACATAGTCATACTTATTGTCTTGCAATTTGTTTCCCGATTTCCGATTTGTCTAACATAGAACATAACTAAACACATTAATTTAGTTCTGACCGGGCCCGACACATAAGTCAAAACAAAATCATCGAGGGGCCCAAGATATCGATTTTTATCCTCTTAGGATAAAAGGAACAGATAAACTTCGACATTATATGCCTGTACCAACTACTCATCAAATCATGCACAACGATACGGTTTATAACATCAAGTTACTGATGTGTTTTCATATCATCAATACACAACCAACTCGTAGTCAACAACTTATATATCTTAGTTTGAAGACTATATGATATTATCGTCTCACAATCACTCGTGATAAATTCCATGAAGTGATTCACGTGAGCGTGGGTTGAATCCAATACTCAAATCTTATTTCAGGAGAACTCATGAACGTTGTAGCATACTTTCGCTATGTCTAACGCCTTAGACAATCTGCAAGCCAAATTCATGACAGTCTAGCCTCATAACCTACTTCCAAAGTATGATCGACTGTGGATAGTTTGAATAATCTTATTATTCTGGAAGTCAAAACATGCAAAAGTGAAACAATAGTAAATAATTGACACAAGACAGTAACTTTACTTATAAATAAAACTCCTTTTATTCAATCATCAAATGTCAATTACAATTTAGCTATTACACGTTTCAAAATAATTATCTAATCACTAAAACTAATATCGTTCGTTAGCCCGATGCCCCTCGCATGCTGCAAGCGCTTAACCCTACTCATTCCCTTCGTAAGGGGATCTGTTGGGTTGTCCTCTGACGATATCCTCTTCACCATGAGGTGTCCTTCTTCTACTTGATGTCTTATTAAGTGGTACTTTCTGTCGATATGCCTGGATCTACCATGATCTCCCGGTTCCTTGGTTAAGGCAACCGCGCCTTCATTATCGCAGAAAATCTCTACAGGCTCCTTTATGGAAGACACAACTCCAAGGTCTCCGATGAAGTATTTCAACCATAACGCCTCTTTCGCTGCTTCGCTTGCGGCTATGTACTCTGATTCACACGTTGAATCAGCCACAGTCTCCTGCTTGGAACTTTTCCAAGTTACTGCTCTTCCATTTAGGGTAAACACCCAGCCCGACTGAGAGCGCAAATTATCTTTGTCGGTCTGAAAACTGGCATCACAATACCCTGTCACTCTCATGTCATCACTCCCACCGATGATAAGAACCTAGTCCTTAGTCCTCCGCAGGTACTTAAGAATGTTCTTTACTGCAGTCCAGTGAGCTCTACCAGGATTCCCTTGATATCTGTTGACCATGCTCAAAGCAAAGGCCACATCAGGGCGAGTACAAGTCATAGCATACATGATCGAGCAAACTGCGGAAGCATATGGTACTCGACTCATCTCTGCTATCTCAGCCTCTGTACTCGGACTATGAGTGTTACTCAGTTTGGTATTGCTTTGAATAGGTAAGTCACCTTTCTTGGAGTTCTCCATGCTGAAACGCTTTAACACCTTGTCCAAGTAGGTACTTTGACTAAGTCCTATTAGTCTTTTACTCCTGTTTCTCAATATCCTTATCCCTAGGATATAGGCAGCTTCTCCAAGGTCCTTCATAGCGAAACACTTCCCAAGCCAGGACTTTACTTCCTGAAAGGTTGGGATGTCGTTTCCTATGAGCAGTATGTCATCGACATACAATATCAGAAAGCTAACTATACTCCCACTATCTTTGACATATATGTGGGACTCATCCTCGCTTCTCGAAAATCTAAACTCTTTGACTTTCTCATCAAAACAAAGATTCCATCTGCGAGATTCTTGTTTCAATCTGTAAATGGATTTCTCAAGCTTACACACTCTATTAGGGTACTTTGCATTTACAAAACCCTCTGGCCAACTCATGTAAACATCCTTAGCCAACTTTCCATTAAGGAAAGCAGTTTTGACATCCATTTTCCATATTTCATAGTCATGAAATGCAGCTATGGCTAGCATAACCCTTATAGATTTAATCTTGGTGGGAGTGATGACTTGAGAGTTGTAGGGTATAGTGATGCTAGCTTCCAGACTGATAGGGATAATTTCCGCTCTCAGTCGGGTTGGGTCTTTACCTTAAACGGAGGAGCAATTTCTTGGAAAAGTTCCAAGCAGGAGACATTGGATGATTCAACTTGCGAATCAGAGTATATAGCGGCAAGCGAGGCAGCAAAGGAGGCGATATGGCTAAAGAACTTCATTGGAGACCTTGGAGTTGTACCAGCTATAAAGGAGCCCATAGAGATTTTCTGTGATAGTAAAAGTGCAGTTGCCTTAGCGAAGGAACCAAGGGATCACGGGAGATCCAGACACATTGACAGGAAATACCATTTCATCTGACATTAAATAGAAGAAGGACTCCTCGTAGCAAAGAGGGTATCATCGGATGAGAACCCAGCAGATCCCCTCACGAAGGGACTGGGTAGGGTTAAGCATCTCCAGCATGCAAGGAGCATAGGGCTGAAGGATGATATTAGTTTTAGTAGTTAGATAATTTTGAAATTTGTAAAGTGTAAATTGACATTTGATGATGAATAAAAGGTGTGTTGTATTTATGAGTAAAGTGTTGCTATCTTGTGTCGATCGTTTACTATTATGTCTTTTGCATGTTTTGACTTCCAGAATATTTATGTTATTTTTTACATATTATTCAAATTATCCACAGTCGGTCATATGTTGAAAGTAGATATGAATTAAGACTGTCATGAGTTGGTTGCAGAGGTCTAAGATGTTGGACATGGCCTCAACACTCATGAGTGCTCATAAGTTCTGAGTATTGGATTCAACCCACGCTCGCTGGTATCACTTCATGGAATTTATATCGAGTGATCGCGAGACGGTAATATCATATAAGTCTTCAAACCTAGAGATATGTCTTGTTGCCTATGAGTTGGTTATGCATTGATCGTACGAAACCGCATTGGTAACTCGATGTTATAAAACGTACCTTTGTGTGTGATTTAACAAGTAGTAGAACAAGCATATGAGTCAAAGTTTATCTGTTCCTTCTTGGATTAGAAGCGATATCTGGGCCCCTCGATGATTTTGTTTTGACCTATGTACCGGGCCCGGTCATAAATAAATTGATGTGTTCAATTAAGTTTTATGTCAAACAAATCGGAAATCGAGAAACAAACTGCTGGACAATAAGCAAGAAATTGTTCCATGTATTTGTCCGACTGATATCCAGAACAGAGGATTATATGATCACTTATCTTAAATGGCGTATCATCATCTTCTCAGTTCCGAGAGACCTTGAAAAGAGCTATGATTGCTGATCGGTTCCTGAAGTCATACTTGCAGTTATAGTTATTAGACTTATCCAAGTGGGAGAATGTTGGATAAGGTGTCTAAGTCCATAACTATTTCTGGTATGTACTTGACCCGACCCGGCATGGTCCATTTGGGTTGCATGGCATCATGCAATTGGATAGACTAAAATGAGAGAAATAACACTTATGGTTTATTAATATATTATAGTTTTAATATATTAATAATATTATTTAATTAGTATTGATCAAGAATTAATCTAGAATTAATTAAGTGGTCAAAAGGATACTAATTAATATATGGGTTGATTGTGTAAATCATCCATACTTGTATAGTGGGCTAGATGCTCCATGGATTATCTAGTTGGGCTAAGGTCCATAGGATGCTCCATGGGAGTTACAAACCCATGGGTTATGGAAATGAAGAGCCATGTCACATTAGGGTTTACATGGTGTAACCCTAATGCAACACACTATATAAGCATACTTAGAGCAACCAAAATCGGCTACACTAGTGAGACAAGAGGGCAAGCCGAATTAGAAGTGTTCTACATTCTCTCAAAGTTTATTCCAAGAACATTTGGTGTTGTGTGAAACATTTGAGGCATCACACTTGGGGTGCTAGGCTCTCAAGGTTATCAAGGAATCAAATCAACTACAAGGTATGTAATTCTAGCCATCTTTTATGTTTAAAGTTCCCCATGTATGCTAGATAGGATTATGAACCTTGGAAAAAGTATTTTGCATGTATTTTAGACAAACATAGATCCAAGGTTTTCTAGGGTTGCATGTACACTTAGGAGTGTTAGAATGCTCAAAACCCATCAAAATTGACTTTCGATGACGAAAGGTTTCGATGGAATACAGTGTAGAATAGAAACCGTCATACGACGATGGGATGGTTGCTTTATAGAGACATGCAAACATGGAGCGGATTTCGAGGTTGAAAAGATAGGCATCTTTGAAAAGTAACCATTAGAAAAACGTTTCACCTTAAAAGCTTTTTTGTTTTCACGATGTTTGTTTCCGGAACCTTTGAGTTCCGGACGGTGTGAAACATGTTCCGGAATGAAGTGGTTTTAAAAAAAATCCGGAAGACTTTGAAAATGGAAAATTTCGGAGTAAGCTTTTGAAAAGATTACAGAACAGAAGTTTGAAAAGAGTCCGGAGTGATTTTTTGAAAACAAAATTTCAATATCAAGGGTCCGGAGTGAAAAGCTAGTGAAGCTTAAAATAGCAATGAGATTCTGAAATAGAGTTGTGAAATTATTTTTCCGAGATACCAGTTTGAAAAATTCCGGAGTGAGGTTTGAAAGAATTCTGGAGTGAAGTTTGAGAGATTTCTGGGTTGGAATTTTGAAAAACTTCTGAAGTGAACTTTTGAAAACGTCCGGAGTGAAAATTTGAAAACGTCTGGAGCAAAAATTTTGAAAACGTCCGGAGGAAAAAAAATTGAAATTCCGAAATGTGTATTGAGAAGTTCTGGGAATAATTTTCAAAGAATTTTTGGTGTTAAATTTGAAAAACTTCTGGAGAGTAGATTTTGATACCTTTCCGGATTTGAATTCCGGGATGACCTTATGAAGTAAGTTCCGAGGTGAAGATTTAACCAATGTAACCATAAGGGCTATGGACTTCATATGATAATATGAGCAGTACAACTTAAAACTGAAGTGGTGGTTAGAGAAAAAGACACGTAAAATGATCCTATTTATTCCGAGAGATAATAGTTCTGAGATGAAAAACAATTTTGAATCCGGAAGTAATTTTCTTTCTGATGTTTCCATTAGAGAGTGCAAGCCTCTTGAAAGAACTGAGGATCAGACATCATCATACCCATTTTCTTCAGAAAACCATTAAATTTGGTTTCGTCTAATGCCTTAGTAAGGACATCAGCAATCTAATTGTCAGATGGAGCAAAAATAAGTTCGATGTTACCATTTAAATCATGATCTTTAATAAAATGGTACCGTATGTCGATGTGCTTCGTCATAGAGTGTTGAATTGGATTGTGCGAAATAGAAATAACACTTTGAGAATCACAATAGATTGGAATTTGTTGAAACCGGTAACCATAATCCAGGATTTGAGATTTCATCCAGAAAACTTGAGATGTGCAACTAGCAGCAGCAATGTATTCTGCTTCGGCTGTTGAAAGTGCAATGCAATTTTGTTTCTTAGATGACAAGCTAACCAAACGACCACCTAAAAATTCAGAGCCACCAGATGTGCTTTTTCTGTCCAATTGAAGACCACCATAGTTTGAATCGGAATATGCTTGAAGTAGAAAACACTCATTTGCTGGGTACCAGATTCCGAGATTCTTTGTAACTTTGAGGTATCAGAATATTTGCTTAACAACCAAAAGATGAGACATCTTTGGATTGAATTGAAATCTGGCACACAAACATGTTGAAAACATGATGTCCGGACGACTTACTGTGAAATAGAGTAAGGATCCAATCATTCATCTGTACTTCTTTTCATCAACTGCTGTACCTGAAGGGTCCGAAAAGATCTTGTGTCCGAAACCCATTGGTACCTTGGCTGAGGCACAGGTGTCCATTGAGTCCTTTTTGAGGAGTTCTGAAATGTACTTCTCTTGGTGAATGAAAATCCCTCTATTGGTTTGTTTGACTTGGAGACCAAGGAAGAAACTTAATTCACGATTCATACTCATTTGAAATCTGCTGACCATTAACTTAGCAAAGTCAGCAACCATTGATGAATCGGTGGATCCGAAAATGATGTCGTCAACATAAATTTGGACAAGCATGAGATGTTTTCCATTTGACCTTCGGAACAGAGTAGGATCTAGAATTCCTCTTTGAAAACCTGAATGCTTGAGAAAGTCGGTGAGGGTCTCGTACCATGCGCGAGGAGCTTGCTTGAGGCCATAAACATCTTTCCGGAGTTTGTAGCAGTAGTTCGGATATGATAGATTAACAAAACTGGGAGGCTGTTGAAGATAGACTTCAGTATCAAGTTCACCATTTAGAAAAAGCACTTTTGACATCCATCTGGTAAACCTTGAAGCCTTTGTGAGTAACATAAGCACGAAAGATTCTGATAGCTTTAAGACGGGAAATAGGAGAAAAGGTCTCATCGTAGTCAAGCCCTTCGATCTGTGTAATTCCTTTAGCCAGCAATCTTTCTTTGTTCTGAATAATGACTCATGCATCGTCTAGTTTGTTTCGAAACACCCATCTAGTACCAATAATGGGGTGATTCTGAGGAGGAGGGACGAGAGACCAAACTTCATTTCTATTAAATTCTGCCAATTCTTCTTGCATGGTTATAATCCAATCTGCATGTTCTAGTGATTCTTTGATGGATTTGGGTTCAACCATTGAGATAAATGCCGAAAAATGACATTCATTTTGAACCCTTGTGGCAGAACGAGTTTGTACACCAGTGTTTGGATCTCCAATAACTTGGTTCGGAGGATGATCCTTAGTCCAAACATGTAATCTCGGAAGTTCTTGTGCAGTAGATGATCCAATATTAACAATGGGGTTGTGTTGCTCCCCCTGAATAGTTTGAACATGTGGATGATGCTCCCCCTGAACTTCTGAACCGGATCGGTTTACGTCGTCATCAGGTGGGAAATTGAAGAGATGTGCATCATCATCGATGTTGATAGGATTAGAGTCGAATTCTGCAGCTGCATCTTGAAATCCATCCACATTTGATTCAAAGGAAGGTTGACCATTCTCCCCCTCAACCTGAGAAGGTTGAAACGGTTCAGAATCAAATGGAGGAAGACTGGGTGTCGGACCGGAAACATGTTGAGAGACCGGAGCTTCGAATATGGTTGGTCTTGTTCGAGATTCCGAATCAAGAGACATTTATGATGGTCCAAACAGGGTCTCAAAGTCGATTTCATAGATTGTTTTGCTGGTTCGGACATCCAGGTGCCGGAGCATCAGACTCCATGATGTGAGTTGTAACATGGGTTGGACTAGAATTTCGAACGAAATTGTCATCAAAGGTAACGTCAAAACTTTCTTCCAGAACATGAGTTCGCCGATTGAGAACTCGATAAGCCTTTGATTTAGTAGAGTATCCAAGGAAGATGGCTTCATCAGCTTTGGGTTGGAACTTGGTAAGCTGACCACGATTATTCTTGATGAAGCATCTACATCCGAAAACGTGAAGAAAGGAGTTACTTAGCTTCCGACCGTTCATGGCTTCATATGATGTTTTGTTGAGGCGCTGATTGATGATACTTCTATTCCGTGTAAAACATGTGGTAGAAACAGCTTCAGCCCAAAGATAGAGTGGAAGATTTGCAAAGTTACGCATGGATCGAGTAGCTTCAACAAGTGTTCTGTTATGACGTTCGACTACACTGTTTTGTTGAGGAGTGTATGGAGCAGAGAAATTGTGGTCGATACCCTTCTCGATGAGGAAGTTTTCAATGGTGGAATTTGTGAATTCCGAACCATTGTCACTTCGGATCCTTCTTACTGGGAGTTTGATGAGAACTTCAATTCTTTTAATAAAGTTGATGATTTCGGAGGTTGTTTCTGACTTGAGCCATAAGAAGAAGACCCAGGTGAACCTAGTAAAGTCATCCACAATCACAAGAATGTATTTTTTTGTGATGAAAACTCTCTACTGTTGAAGGTCCATATAGATCAATATGCAGAAGTTCTAACGGCTCTGAGATTGATTTTTCAATGATGACGGGATGACCCTTCTTTGACTGCTTTCCACACTCACATGCAGCACACAAATGATCATTTTCGAACTTGAGGAGTAACAGTCCTCTCACCGTTTCACCACAAATAAGATCATTCATATACCTGAAATTCAGAAGAGCCAACCTTCGGTTCCATAACCTGTTGGGTAGCACTATAACACTCCTATGGTGCACATGCAACCCTAGATGCTTTGGATCTATGGTTTCTCTAATTATACATGCATTTTCAATTTTCCAAAGCATACAACCTAACTAGCATACAATGGAGGATATACAATACAAAACACATAGTTAGATGAATACCTCTTGATGTGGTTGTAGTTCTTGGCCTTAGAAAGCTTTAGCCCCTCAAGTGTGATGCCTCTAATGTGTCACAAACACCAAATGAAAGAGGAGTTTTGAGAGAATAAGCTAGTTATCACAAAATCAATATCACTCTCTTAGAATGAATTGTGTATCCGATTTTGGATCTAGGGGCATGCTTTTATAGTGTTGCAAATGCTAGGGTTACATCCATGCAAACCCTAATACACCATGACCTTTCATATTACTTAGGCTCCATGGGTTAAACCTCCATGGACTATCCATGTTGGTTTAGCCCATCCTAATTAACCATGGATCTTTGGCCCACACTATAAGAATCATTGATTTACTTAATCAGTCCCCGAATATTTAATTAGTCTCTTTGGATCAAAAAATTAATTCCAAATTAGTTCTTGATCAATACTAATTAAATAATATGATTTCTCAATTAATATATTATACTTATAATATATTAATAAATCACAAATAGCCTTATTCTCAAAATTCCATCCTATCAAATTGCACTGGTGAAGGCAACCTAAAAGGACCATGCTACAATCGGGTCAAGTACATCCCAGTTATAGTTATGGGCTTAGACACTAAATCCAACAGTCTCCCACTTGGATAAGTCTAATAACTATAACTGCCAATGTAACTTCAGGATCCGATTAGCAATCGTAGCTTTCCAAAGCCGCTGTCGAACTCTGACCTAGTCAGTGACACATCCTTTAGATAAGGGATGATATATTCCTCTGTTCTTCAAGATATCATGTGGCCAAACACATGGAACATAGTCATACTTATTGTCTTGCAATTTGTTTCCCGATTTCCGATTTGTCTAACATAGAACATAACTAAACACATTAATTTAGTTCTGACCGGGCCCGACACATAAGTCAAAACAAAATCATCGAGGGGCCCAAGATATCGATTTTTATCCTCTTAGGATAAAAGGAACAGATAAACTTCGACATTATATGCCTGTACCAACTACTCATCAAATCATGCACAACGATACGGTTTATAACATCAAGTTACTGATGTGTTTTCATATCATCAATACACAACCAACTCGTAGTCAACAACTTATATATCTTAGTTTGAAGACTATATGATATTATCGTCTCACAATCACTCGTGATAAATTCCATGAAGTGATTCACGTGAGCGTGGGTTGAATCCAATACTCAAATCTTATTTCAGGAGAACTCATGAACGTTGTAGCATACTTTCGCTATGTCTAATGCCTTAGACAATCTGCAAGCCAAATTCATGACAGTCTAGCCTCATAACCTACTTCCAAAGTATGATCGACTGTGGATAGTTTGAATAATCTTATTATTCTGGAAGTCAAAACATGCAAAAGTGAAACAACAGTAAATAATTGACACAAGACAGTAACTTTACTTATAAATAAAACTCCTTTTATTCAATCATCAAATGTCAATTACAATTTAGCTATTACACGTTTCAAAATAATTATCTAATCACTAAAACTAATATCGTTCGTTAGCCCGATGCCCCTCGCATGCTGCAAGCGCTTAACCCTACTCATTCCCTTCGTAAGGGGATCTGTTGGGTTGTCATCTGACGATATCCTCTTCACCATGAGGTGTCCTTCTTCTACTTGATGTCTTATTAAGTGGTACTTTCTGTCGATATGCCTGGATCTACCATGATCTCCCGGTTCCTTGGTTAAGGCAACCGCGCCTTCATTATCGCAGAAAATCTCTACAGGCTCCTTTATGGAAGACACAACTCCAAGGTCTCCGATGAAGTATTTCAACCATAACGCCTCTTTCGCTGCTTCGCTTGCGGCTATGTACTCTGATTCACACGTTGAGTCAGCCACAGTCTCCTGCTTGGAACTTTTCCAAGTTACTGCTCTTCCATTTAGGGTAAACACCCAGCCCGACTGAGAGCGCAAATTATCTTTGTCGGTCTGAAAACTGGCATCATAATACCCTGTCACTCTCATGTCATCACTCCCACCGATGATAAGAACCTAGTCCTTAGTCCTCCGCAGGTACTTAAGAATGTTCTTTACTGCAGTCCAGTGAGCTCTACCAGGATTCCCTTGATATCTGTTGACCATGCTCAAAGCAAAGGCCACATCAGGGCGAGTACAAGTCATAGCATACATGATCGAGCAAACTGCGGAAGCATATGGTACTCGACTCATCTCTGCTATCTCAGCCTCTGTACTAGGACTATGAGTGTTACTCAGTTTGGTATTGCTTTGAATAGGTAAGTCACCTTTCTTGGAGTTCTCCATGCTGAAACGCTTTAACACCTTGTCCAAGTAGGTACTTTGTCTAAGTCCTATTAGTCTTTTACTCCTGTTTCTCAATATCCTTATCCCTAGGATATAGGCAGCTTCTCCAAGGTCCTTCATAGCGAAACACTTCCCAAGCCAGGAGTTTACTTCCTGAAAGGTTGGGATGTCGTTTCCTATGAGCAGTATGTCATCGACATACAATATCAGAAAGCTAACTATACTCCCACTATCTTTGACATATATGTGGGACTCATCCTCGCTTCTCGAAAATCTAAACTCTTTGACTTTCTCATCAAAACAAAGATTCCATCTGCGAGATTCTTGTTTCAATCTGTAAATGGATTTCTCAAGCTTACACACTCTATTAGGGTACTTTGCATTTACAAAACCCTCTGGCCAACTCATGTAAACATCCTCAGCCAACTTTCCATTAAGGAAAGCAGTTTTGACATCCATTTTCCATATTTCATAGTCATGAAATGCAGCTATGGCTAGCATAACCCTTATAGATTTAATCTTCGCTACTGGTGAGAAGGTCTCCTCATAGTCAACTCCCTGAGTTTGAGTAATGCCGTTCGCAACCAGTCGCGCCTTATATGTGTGTACTTTCCCATCCATGTCGGTCTTCTTCTTGAAGATCCATTTTCATCCGACTGTCTTACGACCTGGTACATTGTCAACCAAGTTCCAAACTTAATTGTAATATATGGACTGAATCTCATTGTCCACAACTTCTTTCCATTTAGCAGAGTCGGGGCCTGCCATGGCTTCTTTGTAGTTGTTAGGTTCATCCAGATTTATCAATGTGCTATCACTGATAAATGTATCACCCTCAGATGTTATATGAAAAGCATATAACACAGGTGGAACACTAACTCTACTGGAACGTCTCAGAGGTAAAGACTGGTCAATCGGTTCAACATGAGTTTCCTCCTCAGGTTGAGCGCTAGTGTTTGAGGTTCCTTCATCACTTAACTCTTGAAGCTCTTCAAGGTCAATTTTCCTCCCACTGTCCTCTTGGCATATGAGTTCTCTCTCTCGGAAAACTCCTATCCTCGCAACGAAGACAACATTGTCACTCGGTCTATAGAAGAGATATCCAAAGGACTTCTGTGGGTAGCCGATGAAAATACATCGCTCACTACGAGGTTCGAGCTTGTCGTGAGTCTCGCATATCACGAAAGCCTCGCAACCCCAAACTTTGATGTGATCCAATGAGGGAACCTTCCATGTCCACATCTCGTGAGGTGTTTTGGCAACCTTCTTGGTAGGGGCTAGATTAAGGATATGAGCGGCAGTCTCTAAGGCATACCCCCAAAATGAGATAGGTAACGAAGCTCGACTCATCATGGAACGAACCATATCCAACAAGGTTCGATTGCACCTCTCAGCCAAACCATTCAACTGCGGTGTTCTAGGTAGCTTCAACTATGAAACAATTCCACATTCCTTAAGATAGTCTAGGAACTCGATACTAAGATACTCTCCTCCTCGATCGGATCGCAATATCTTTATCTTCCTGCCCAATTGATTCTCCACTTCTTGCTTAAACTCTTTGAACTTTTCAAAGCTTTTTGACTTATGCTTGATTAAGTAGATATAGCCATATCTATTGTAATCATTAGTAAAAGTCACATAGAATTGATTAGCATCCCTTGTGGCAGTTCTGAAGGGTCCACACACATCCGTGTGTGTGAGATCCAACAATGCTTCACCCCTTTCACAAGTACCAGTGAAGGGTGACTAGGTCATCTTTCTAAGCAAACAAGATTCACAAGTTTCATCTGACTTCAAGTCGAATGACTCCAAAACTCCAGCCTTTTAGAGTTGGCCTATGCGCTTCTTGTTGACATGTCGAAGACGACAATGCCACAAGCATGATTTGTCCAAAACATTGGACGAATCAATATTCAACACATCTGTTCCTAGGTTATCTACAACCATCACAATTTCATATATACCATTACAAGGTAATGCTTCAAAATAAAATGTACCATTATAATAAGCATTAATACTACCAATTTCATTATTAAAAGAAAAGGTAAAACCTTGTTTATAGAAACTGTGAAAGGAAATAATATTTCTTGCCATATCTGACGAGTAACAACAATTATTCAATTTTAATTCTAACCCACTACTAAGCAATAAAGAATAAATTTCAATCTTGGTGACATTCGGCATTTTCCTATTTCCCATGATTAAGTTTATCTTCCCGTGCTCCACATCCCTACTTCTTTTTAGTCCCTACACATCAGAACAAATGTGAAATCCAAAACCTGTATCAAGGACCCAAGAATTAGCATGTGGTGAGTTATTAGAAAGAATAGTGTAAATACCTGCAAAGGTGGGCTTTATCTTCCCATCCTTTAAGTCCTGCAAGTATTTGGGGCAGCTTCATTTCCAATGCCCTTTTTCATGACAATGGAAGCACTCTGCATCCTTTGGATTGGTGGAAGGATTAGCAAAACCAGATTTGGTTCCACTGGAAGAGGATCCATCAATAGACTTTCCCTTGCGACTCTTAGAAGGAGCCTTCCTCTTCTTCCATTTCCCATGTCAAATTGCCAGAACAGGGGTAGCAACAGTAGGAGTAGGTCCAACCGACTTGCCTTTCACGTTGCTTTCTGCAGTTCTTAGAAGGCCTTGAAGCTTGCTATGAGTGACCTCCTCCTTGTTCATATGATAGGTCATTCTGAACTGATCATAACAAGAAGGCAACGAATGTAGGATGATGTCAATGGCCAACTCTTCATTGAAGTTCACATTCAACTTCAACAAGCGGTCCACATATCGCTGCATCTTCTGCAAGTGGGCCGTGATGGACTCTCCATCCTTCATCTTGGTTATGATCATGGAGGCAATGATCTCATGCCTTTCATGTCGAGCACTTTGATGGTTCCTTTCCATCAAATCTTGGTGCATTTCGATGGGCCAGAAGTCCTCATAGGACTTTTGAAGCTTAGCAGTCATGGTAGCAATCATTATACATGACACCTTTGTCGCGTCCCTCTCATGAACCCTGCATTCCTCGATTTGTTCGAGAGTAGCAGTTTGTTCATCAATCTCCTTCAGCTCTTTGTCCTCATAGCGAAGGGCCATACAAATGTTTCTTATCCAATCGTTAAAGTTTGACCCATCGAAGATAGTTCTCCCAACCAAATTCATGAGGGAGAATGAGCTATAAGGGTTGGAGCCTGAAGCATTATTTGGGATAAACATCTGAAAAGAAAAAGAACAAAGTTTAGATTAGATGAGAATCCTTAATATAACACACAAATTCAATATTAAGGCTAGGACCCAACACAATATTTTACAATTCGGAATAGGGATGTCGTAATCCAATTGCAAAATATTTGAAAGTAGGTAAATGACGATTTACCAATTTCCACCATGAAAAACGAAATTGATTATTAAGTTTTAATTGGATTGAAACTCCTAGATTCTTGTGAGATTCATTGAACTTTTCAATGACATGTTTAAATCTCGATTGTGCGCTTCAAGTTTGTGATTGGGATGCCGAGGATCACAAACAAGGTGTGAATAACCATGCAAATGTGCTTGGTACTCTTAATGTTACAAATCACCTAATCAATGTGCCAGTTAACCACACACGCTCCATTGATCTATGATTAACATCAAGCTACCCTTTTCCACACTTGCCAGTCCCAGATTAGTGTGCCGGTTAACCACACACGCTCCACTAACAACTTAGCAAGGTGCAAAGTGCAATATCATGGAATAGCACCATTTTCACATTTTCCTAAAGTAACTAAGATTGGGAATTAAATAAAAGTTTAGTTACTTTATAATTTTCATAATACTTTTAACGAGAATTAATGTCCTATCCTACCCGTTTGGCTAACGACCCTCCACCAGTCAAGGAAGCGGTGGGTGAGAGTGGACACCCATTAAACCACCATTTTATAGGCAATAACCTTATACCCCCTTATTGACCGGCTTCGTGAATGAGGCCTACTAACGGTAAGACTGACTTGTCTTATACATATATATATATATATATATATATATATATATATATATATATATATATATATATTATTAAACTTTTAATATTATAATAGTATAAGGCTTGAATTTTAAACTTTTAAAATTCTAAGGTTTTGAATTAAATGTTTCATTATGTGAGACTTTACAAATTCCAAACTTGAGGGCAAGTTTTGTAACTTTCAAAACTTTTGGTTTCCATAACTTATGAAAACTTATGAGTTTTTAATGTTCTTGAATGAGACTCTTCATATAACTTGAGGACAAGTTACAAAAACTCATTTCAAGAACAACTTAGATCAATTTTAACTTATCACATTATCATATAACATACTATTGATCGAATTTAACTCATATAGCAAGGCAATTCATTTCATATAATACAAATAATTACTTTATTATCTTAAAATTTGACAATTGTCCTTTAATTGGATGAGGATCATCATTACCAAATCAGAAAATAAATTTTTTAAGATTACAAAACAGTTTGTGGTAATGATCCTAAACCAATTCTGGCCAAGAAATCGAAATTCTGCAACCAGAGCCATCAACTCGACGAGTGCATGATCCTGACTCATCGAGTTGCCCTTTTACTGAGTGGACTCGTCGAGTCAGCCAGTGGACTCGGTGAGTTCATCAGTCAGAGGCAAGAAAATCGATTTTTCCAACTTTGAAAATTAATAAGCATCAAATATAACAAAAAACAATCCTAGGATCTAATACCACTGTTGCGTTTTAAGCACTATAAGACTCCTATGGTTCACATGCAACCCTAGATGCTTTGGATCTATGTTTTCTCTAATTATACATGCATTTTCAATTTTCTAAAGCATACAACCTAACTAGCATACAATGGATGATATACAATACAAAACTCATAGTTATATGAATACCTCTTGATGTGGTTGTAGTTCTTGGCCTTAGAAAGCTTTAGCACCTCAAGTGTGATGCCTCTAATGTGTCACAAACACCAAATGCAAGAGGAGACTTGAGAGAATAAGCTAGTTAGCACAAAATCAATATCACTCTCTTAGAATGAATTGTGTAACCGATTTTGGCTTTAGGGGCATGCTTTTATAGTGTTGCAAATGCTAAGGTTACATCCATGCAAACCCTAATGCACCATGACCTTTCATATTACTTAGGCTCCATGGGTTAAACCTCCATGGACTATCCATGTTGGTTTAGCCTATACTAATTAACCATGGTTCTTTGGCCCACACTATAAGAATCATTGATTTACTTAATCAGCCCCCGTATATTTAATTAGTCTTTTTTGATCACAAAATTAATTCCAAATTAATTCTTGATCAATACTAATTAAATAATATGATTTCTCAATTAATATATTATACTTATAATATATTAATAAATCACAAATAGCCTTATTCTCAAAAGTCCATCCTATCAAATTGCAATGGTGAAGGCAACCCAAAAGGACCATGCTACAATCAGGTCAAGTATATCTCAGTTATAGTTATGGGCTTAGACACTAAATGCAACATAACCAACTAACGTCAGGAACGGCTTTGGAGAGAAGGCAGATCTGAGGTTTGCCAATAATCATGTTGATATCAAGAGGGTACATGTTCTTGTTGCGATTTGACTTGATTAAGCATTCTTTACGGTCTTCGGACATGATGTAGCTGTGTTTCTTGCAAAATTCAACTCGACGATTTGCATCAGTGAGTTGAGCTACACTTATCAAGTTATGCTTCAAGTCAGCTACATATGCCACATTTGAAATGGAAAAGTTGCCATTTGTAAGGATACCATATCCTTGGATTTGACAGTTGGAGCTGTTGCCATACGTCACATATCCAGCATTTTGTGAAAGTTTGAGATCTCGCAGAAAGTCCTTCTACCCCGTCATGTGCATGGAGCAAGCACTATCAATATACCATATTGTTTCTTGCTCCGAAGCACAGAGTGCCTGCAAAATTAGTGAGTTGTGGAGTTTTTAGGCTCCGACTTAGGTTTTGGGATAAAGGCACAAGTCTTAGGCTTCGGTTGTGACTTTTGAGGAAAAAAATGATTTAGGAGATTTGTTACGAGATTCCTTACGAAACAAACAAAAGGCCATGGTTCTTTCATCTATCCAATAATCATACTCAATGACATGAGTGTTTGGGATAACCTTTCTCAGACAATGAACTTCCGGAGCAGTGGTCTTTTCCGGAGTCACTGTTTCATCAATGGATTTTTTGATTTTCTAAACGGATTTTGTTTTTGAAGATTTTTGTGGAATTGTTTTCTTGTAAAATATTTCTTTGTTCGATGGTACACTTGATTTCGAAAGCGATTCAGGTTTAAAAATTGTGCCATCGTCTTTTGCTATAAAACAGATGAAACATTCCGAGGAGAGTTGGTTCGGACAGATGTAGGCTTCTCCTTAGTTGGACTAACAACTTTCTTTTGTTCTTCAGGACTGGAAGGTTTGGAAGGTATCTTGAGGATCTTAGTGGGTGAGAAGGTGTTTTGACTTTTAGTTGACGAAGGAGTATTCCGAGATACACTCTTTTTGGAGTTCTCAAGGAATCTAGAGTTTTTTCTTGACTTAACTTCCTTTTTGAGAGCATTCCGGGCTTCTACCTTAGGATCAACAATATCTTTCTTATTCAACATGGGTTTTGTTTTGGAAAGAGGTGAAGAGTTGGAGGTTTGTCCTACTGGTGGATTGTTAAACACAGACTTAATTGGAACTAGTTTTGTTTTGGAAATCACTTGAGGTTCAGAATCACATGAGATTGACTCTTCAACGTCACTATCTAGGGATGCCCAAATGCACTCAGTGAGTTCAGGTCCAGTTGTCTCAGGAAAAATTTCCTAAACAACACAGTTGTTAGGTGGGCTGTGATTCGAATTTCGAACAACAGAGTTTAGAATACTAAAGAGGGGTTCCGAGGTCCGATTCAGGTCCAAGTTTGTCAGAGGCGGAAAATGCGTGGAATCAGGACACTTGACAACTATGGGGTTAAGCTCAGGAATTAGTGATGCAAATTGGTCAGAAGTCTCAGGAAGGGGTGAGAAAGGCGAGACAGGGGTATCCAAATGTTTGATGTTCAGAACGTCTCCCATAAAAGTTAGGTTTTGTAACTCCTTCAAGGGACGAGCAATAGGTTTCGGAAACTCGCTTCCGAGACCAGGTGCTTTTGACCAAGGATGACGAAAATTGTGAGTATCCGATCATTTGCTTCAAGAATGTTTATGTAATTGTGAAAAGACTCTATTTTAGCATTGAGACATTTGTTGTCAGAAATTAAAACATTTCTTTCAGAATAAGTGATTTCACATTTGTCTTTAAGAATGATACATTCATCTTGTGACATTACAAGCTCTCATTCTAAAGACTCTATTTTTAACTTCTTATCCTCAAAACGTAATCTAACACGACTTAATTCACTTTCCTTCTTCTCACTGGCTTCTATGGCTGACTCATAGGCTTTGTAAATTGTGTTCATGTTTGATTGAATCTGGGTTAGATATGGTTCACAAAGAGATAAATCAAAATTATTATCAATAATCATAGATTTTACCTGTTGAACGATCCTTCTACTGGGTGGATCGTTTGTTGCCATGTAGCAGTAGTTTGGTTCAGCGTATTCATCATCTCTTTCGGACCCAGACGACCAGTAGCCTTCATCACATTCAGTTTCTTGTCGGGCCATAAGACACATGTTTCTGCCAGTGGTTACGTCATCATCATCTCCAGACGACCAATACCCTTCCACACCCCTTGAGACAGTTGTAACAAAATCCTTTTCACTCTCTCCCATTTCTTGTGCTCGACGTGCATAGTGAGCAGAGTCCTTGATTTTGGGTTTCTGTGGGACCTCGGCTAAGCAATCTTTGGCAAAGTGATTTGCATGCCCACATTTATGACATACAATCTTGGGTTTTTTAGACTTCGGATCCTTTGGTGGTTCGGAGGTATGATTCGGAGTAGAAAGGTTAGGATTGTAGGCTAGTGGATTTTCGTAAGGTTTGTTGAATGGCTGATGATTATTTTGGTGAGGAGCTTGGAAACGATTGCTTTGATGAGAAGTTTGGAAACGATTGTTGTGAGGCTTGTTGAAAGTACGGTTGTATTTCATGGAAAGTAGGGCAAACTGTTGTTGGAAACATAGTTCGGAGTCCATTTCTTTAGAGTTAAGATCACCCATAGATTGATAGTTAGAGTTTGTGAGAGCGGGAACAGTTGGAGGTGAGGGTTGAACAGGAGGGATATAAGGAACAACAGTGGTGAGGGAGTCCGAAGTGATCACAGAAATGATCGAAATACCAAGGTATCTCGAATCAACTATAATCTGTTCTTGTAGATTCAAAGGACAACCAATCAAGCTTTGATACCAATTGTTGGAACAAGGATCTGATTACGCAGAGACAAGGATTGAAAACTCAAACCTTGAGTTAATGCTTAAGATCAATGTCTGCTTCCAACTTAATGGTTCCATTCAAGTCTGGCAAGACCAGTCAAGTCTGAATATGAAAATCAACAAAGTACTTCAAGTATTGAATATAAGACAATGAATATGATCAAGTAAAGTCAATAAATGAACACCAGGAATGTTTGGCAGAAAGATATTTTTAGAAAGGTGCAAGTGAAGTAAATGTAAGAATATCTATCTTTGGTGAAGCAATCCGTCATTATGATTTGTCATTTAATGCTCCTTAAATAGGAGAATGTGTATCATACTAACCCAAAAGCATACATAGAACCAGATAATAGAGTTACTCCTGGCACTCTAATTATGTAAGTTGACAAAACATACTAAGTTCTATGATACGTTACATCAAGCAAAATGACAAAAGTAATTAATGTAGACAGACAGACTGATTTTCGGAACATCTTCACCATTTCGGACTTCATTTACTTAGTACCATAAACTTTTACTCCTGACGCCAACTCTTCTTCTCTATCTATTCCGGAACACCTTTCACTTGGGAACTGAGACTGATCTCGGAACATGTTGGGTGATTGCTAGAGGTTCACTTTCAGGTACTAACAGATTTGAAGATGCCTTAGGAAATCAGAAGGCACTTTATTTAAACGTATAAGATGATGTTACTTTAAGCATTATCCCTTGATTACATTGTTATACTCTACATGACACTTTAAAATTCAAAATATAAATGACTTGATTATTTGAGACCATTTTCTATAAATTATTTTTCTCAAATGATTCAAACCTTTTAATCAAATAATATTTTAAATTACCCATACAAGGGTGTTTCAAAATTTTTCATTCATATCCTTTACTTCCTTACCATCTGATTCCACGTCATGGTTGATTTTTGTCTCAAAAATAATATACTTTTTATATTCGATTTACTTAGCGACTTGAGCAATTGACGAATTGGAAGGCGATATCTACATGTCTTTGGTGGAAACTCATATTAGTTTTTTCTTCATTCTAAAGTGTTATGAAAAGACTTTATATGGTCAATCATTGTGCATGATTATAATATTTACTGATGCGAATGATAATTTTGAGGAAAAACATAAGGAACTTATGGCAAAGTTCATAACGATATTTTGTAATAGCTACTTTCTTTAAGTTAATTACCAGAGTGATGAATATGCTGTAAGTTTGGTTAATAGACTCGTCTTTGTATACGAAAAATATTTCACACTCACTAATCAAAATAATAAACTTTGTTGTTGATTTATGTAGTTCCTTCACATATGTAAGTTAAATTTTCTATCATTTCCTTGGATATAGGAAATGATAAACACCATATGGTATAACACTCTTATTATAAATCTATACTTCATATCTAGAAGTATAACTCAATTTTCTTAATATTTTTAGCTAAGTATATAACACTTACAAAGAATGAAAAATGCTCTCGTATAAGCTTTCTTATGCTCACTCTCACAACCATAATTTGCTAAAGATGCAATTTGCTATTACGATAGATTATGTTTACTTGTAATTTGGCAGATGCTACAAGGTAAGTCATTATATAGTTTGTGAGCTTCTATTTAATACATTTGAGTTGAGACTAACAGACTGCCCTAACTGAACGTTCATTGAACGCATAGAAATATATGAACATATTTGGAAGTATATGTAAGATACATTTATTTTCCTAATAAAAGGAAGAAAATCCGTTGTGCCAACTTGTGCACAAAGATTTTCCTAGTAAAAATCAGGGGGATGATCATGATAGGTACATTTCAGGATCATTATAACAGTCAATACCTTGCAATGTTTTGGAAGAAAAACGTTTTGATGATATATAAGTGATAAGTGGAATATACACACTTATATCCGTTGTTCAAGAGGAACATTAAAATAACTTCAATAATGACCTAATCAGTTTTGGCAAACAGAGATAGTTAAGCATATTTTGACATACAAAATATGTCTTCTAACCAGCGGTATCCGAGTAACAAGTCATACTTTGTATACTAAAAATTAAGGAAAATCTTACCATAATCTTCTAAACATACAAATTGCTATTGAGACATATTATGTGTGTACTTATAATTTGGCAGATGGTATAAGGTAAGTTATTATATAGTTTTTCATCATCTATCTAATACAATTCAGCTGAGACTAACATAGTGCCTTTATGAATCGTTCTTTGGAGTTCTAGAATGATAAGCAAAGATGGAAAAAAGAACTACTTAAAGAAAAATATAGTTCATATATAATATTATGCATTCATTATTATATTCACCGAGTTAAATCATAATCTATGCAATTACAAATACATATGGTTTTCTACACGTCTAAGAGTTATTATTATTATTATTATTATTATTATTATTATTATAGAAACCGGATGCAATTATAGTATAGTTTAAAATGGTTATTATATGGATTTTTTGGAACGAAATAAATGTATATACATAAAAAAGTGCCTAACAAGACACTAGGCAAAGATATAACTAGCTTATTACACCTATTTCACGACCATAATGAAGACCAAGTTACAAGTTAATAATATAAGCCTTTTAGATTTCAACATTCTAGAGAGCAACACATTATGAAACTTTATAATTGCCCATAAAGTTGTTGTCACCGCA
This sequence comes from Lactuca virosa, assembly GCF_052849685.1. Taxonomy (NCBI): domain Eukaryota; kingdom Viridiplantae; phylum Streptophyta; class Magnoliopsida; order Asterales; family Asteraceae; genus Lactuca; species Lactuca virosa. The sequence goes on along the minus strand of NC_136430.1, from coordinate 119,526,891 downwards.
TGCAAACACTTTATTTGCAGAGTTGTAGTCCTATGTTGAGACTCCCAAGTTTGCAATATCACTGTAATTCCCAATACATGGTATGAAAATCTCCCACCACCGTGCAAATTGGTTCCAAATATTCACAGCCATCAAACACGGAACAAAGTATGATTCAAGGATTCAATCTCAAAATCATATATAAAAGGATACATAAGGGCTTTGGCCTAACCTAAACCTACATGCTTACATACTAAAAAATTTAAAACTATAAACTATAGAAAAAAATGAACCTACCCATCCTTGTGTCATTCCAAAAAGAAATATTTTTACCATCTAAACTTTTTTGGAACTTAAAACGTGCAAGTTAATGTCTTCCTCATTTTATTGTTTGGCTGATCTAAAGATGGCCATCGACCTCGTCAAACTACTTTGAATATTTGAACTCCAATGACCATCTACACCATATATACTCTCTATTACTTCCATTTGACCCAAGAAAGTTTCTTTCCCTCCACATGTGCTCCAATAAAAAAAACTGATTCTCAAGAGTCTATAAGGAATCAACGAGTGTTTGAGGAGTTCTAAACAAGTTCTCTTTTAGGGAAAATAGGAAATACTTGTCAAGACTCAGAACAAATCTGACGTCACTTGCCAAGTTATGATGACCCTTGTTAGGAAGTAATGCGAATAACAAGAAAAACTATCAGCACACAAAGACACAGTATTTACGTGGTTCGGTCAAGGTGACCTACGTCCACGGGCAGGAGGGGGTATTCTTTATTTCAGAGTTCTCAAACAAAGGTTACTAGTACAATTCACCAGAGATTCATCCTACTCACTAAGGATACAAGATACAAGACACAAGACACTTCAAATGACGCTGCATGCATCCCTATTTATACTCGAGGGATCAGACCTAAAACCCTAATGGGCCAAGCCTATTGGCCCATTGGCCCATGAATGGCGACAACCAATCATCTTCCACCATATAACATCTTCTGGAACATTCTTTCATATCATACAACCCATGAGCATCAACAATACACATGATGCACCACCTTGTGCCAGAGTGGAGCATCATGATGTACAAGTGGCGCATCATCAACACTAATGGCCCAACATCCATCATGGTGGCACAACATGGTGTAATCCTTGAGAAATACCAACTTCTGAGCATCCTTGAATGATCTTCAGCATCATAGAGGGCTTCATAGCATACTTGGGTCATCAAGGACCAAGATGGTCCATCTTGCGCCATCATGGCACAAAAAGTGTATGAATGGCACAACAAGCTTCAAGTGTGGCGCAAGAGCATCTAGATTGGAGCAACAACACCACCTTGGCACAACAGGAACATACATGGCACAACAAGGCCATGCATGGTGTAAGAGCATACTCCATGGCTCAACATGAGTACCTATGTCGTAAGAGGAATCCCTCTTGGCGCAAGAGGGAGCATAATGGCGCAAGAAGGAATGCCCTTGGCACAACAGAATCCTTCTTGCTCCATCCCTTCAACAAATGGCGCAACAAGGTTCCCTTGTTGCTCCATATCACTCCCAAGTGCTCCAAACCTCTTCCAGGTGTTCCAAACCCCCTTCTGTATGATCCGTTTCTTTAGCACTTGATCTGTTCTTTTGTCCGATGATCTGTTCCTTTCTCTAATGATCTGTTCCTTTTTCACATGCTCCATGAACCCCAAGTACTCCATTGAGTTCCAGGTGCTCCTAATACTCGATGAACATGATCCAAATGCTCCATGAACATGATCTGAATGCTCGAGTCACATTTAACAATCTCCACCTTGACTTGAGCATCCTATGAACTCCACCTCGAACAAGAACTTCCTCTCCCATCCTTCCATCAAGCCCTGAAGGGGCTTACCTCCTACGAACATCAACCAAGTCCAAGAAAAGCTTGAACTTCTCTCTAGGCAATGTCTTTGTCACCTTGTCTTTCGGATTCTTCTTGGCACCAGACTTTTGAATGCATAACCTGTCATAGAACATGATAGGTTTCTCCACCTTCAAAAGACGACTCTGAACAATACCAAATGCCAATGATCTTCTTATCTCCAAATCACTTTCATGGTCCGAGTCTATCAAGCCAACCAAGTCCATATGTCGTGCATTTGCATCATAAACCAGAATAACATCAAGCGTTCCCTTCAAGTGTTGCAAGATCCACTTGACCACTTCCCAATGAGCTTTTCCCCAATTTCCTCGAACAACCAAAGAAGAACCAACAAGTTTGGACTGATCACAATAGAACGACCGCAAGACTTTCTCAAAGTAATGAGACATGTATAACCATCTTGCTCTTCTATCACTCTGAATCTCCATCCTTGTTAACTTATTTTCAGCTCCTAAATTGTTCATCACAAGATTATTCTCCAGAAGCTTCTTCAAGTTGTCTTTCCCGACATCAGCATCACCAGGCACTTCTTCCCTGGGTTAAATTCGGGATTCCTCATGCCTATGTTGTTCCATGCCACCCTACTATCCCTTATTTATCACAAAACTGTGTGGGGTTTGTGTTTCAAACTCCACCTTCTGGCTAGCATCCTGATCATTCCCTGAAACACTTGCACCACCTCCTCTCTGGTTACACATAGCAGATTCAAAGGTTACATCTATGTTAACAACGAATTTTGGATTTTGTTCTTCTGTACACCACATATGATGGCCTTTCCTTCTAGATGCATATCCTAGAAATATGCACTTCATTTCCCTACACTCCATTTTACCATCATGCACACGAGCATAAGTAGAGCATCCAAACATTCGTAAACCAGTGTTCTCAGAGGGTTTCCCTGACCACACCTCTTGAGGAGTCTGGCAATTAATTGAAGTTGATGGAGATCTATTCGCCAAATAACAAGAAGTGTTGACTGCTTCTACCCAGAATTTCTCTGATAAATCAGTAGATAAATGCATGCACTGAGCATGCTCCACCAGTGTTTGGTTCATCTGTTCTGCCACTCCGCTTTGTTGTGGTGTTAGCCGTACAATGCGATGCCTTACTGTACCTTCTGATTTGCAGAAGTTGTCAAACGAAGCCTTGCAGAATTCCAACCCATTTTCTGTTTTGGGTGACCCTACATGGTTCCCGGTCTTTTTCTCAACCATTGTCTTCCACTCTGTGAACCGTCCAAACACTTCATCTTGGTCCTTTGTCTTCAGAAAGTACACCCAGTTCTTACTTGAGTAATCATCGATAAAAGTCACAAAGTATTGACATTCACCATGAGACTTCACTGGAGAGGGACCCCATAGATCTGAGTGAACACACTCGACAATCTCCTTGCTTGAGTGTTGAACTGAACTGAACTTCACCCTGCTTTGTATCTCTTGAACATAAGCATCACCAGGTTTAGCATTTCCAGTTGCATCTCCACCAAACAACCCTTTCTTGCTCACATGTCCCAACTTATGATGCCACAACTTTCTTTAATCATCATACTAATCCAAGGATTGGGATACAGTCACCGTTCCCCCAGTCGTACAATGATCCAGAATATAAATCCCATGAGGATTCATCCTTCCCTTCATAACTACAAGAGAACCCTTGGAGGCTCTTAACCAGTAACCCTCTCCAGAATATTTCAATCCATCCTTCCCCAAAGTACCAAGAGAAATCAAATTCTTTCGAAGATCCGGGACGAACCAACAGTCCCGTTTCCTGACCATACCATTATGCATCTTGATCTGCACAGTGCCACTGCCCTTGATACTGCTCACCCAGTCATCACCCAACTTGATTGTGCCATTCCACTCTTTGAAGGAGTCGAACTAGTCGTGATTTCATGCCATATGATAGGATGCTCCTGGGTCCAAGACCCAAGCATCAGCATAACTAGATGTACAAACTGTCAAAACTTCACCATCATCCCCTTCATCAGAATTTCCTTGAACCACAACATAATTGTTGTTGATTGGTCCAATACCATTATTCCCTTTCTTTAATAATGGACAATCCCTTATAAAGTGCCTCTTTTCCTTGCATTTATAACATTTAATGTTGGCTTTAGATTCGGAACTTGACTTCCCTTTGATACCTCCACCTCTATCTGATGTTCTTCCTCTGTCTGCGAACAAACCGAAAATGGAAACTTCTTCTCCAACTGAAACTTTTCTTTTCAATTCCTTGGACATCAAAGAATCCTTCACATCATTCACAGTGATCGTTGTCCTACCATACAACATGGTATCAATGAAATTCTCATAAGAATTCGGCAGTGACCATAAGAGGATAAGTGCTTGATCTTCATCTTCAATCGTTACATTCACACCTTGTAGGTCCAAGATGATCCTATTGAAGTTGTCCAGATGATCCTTCACATGGGTGATTTCTGACATCCTAAGAGTATACAAACGTTGCTTCTAGTATAGCCTGTTCGTCAGAGAATTGTTCTGATACTTGTAACATAATTTCTCCCAGAGCACATAATCATTCGTTTGATCCATGACCTCTCTTAGTACTTCGTCTCTCAAACTCAACAGAATAGCGTTATGCGCTCTTGCAGGAATATCCACCTTCCTTTCTGTCTCCATGTCCTTTGGTAGTTTTTCTTCTCCTTCTAGTGCCGTTTCACATCCTTGTTGAACCAGAAGAGCCTTCATCTTCACCTTCCACAAAGTGAAATCATTCAAACCAATGAACTTCTTCAAATCGAACTTGTGAGATGCCATCTTCAATTAATAGAACACCAACCGCAGCTATGATACCACTTGTTAGGGAAAACAGACAATACTTGTCAAGACTTAGAACAAATCTCATGCCACTTGCCAAGTTATGATGACCCTTGTTAGGAAGTAATATGGATAAGAAGAAAAACTATAAGCACACAAAGACACAGTATTTACGTGGTTTGGTCAAGGTTGTTGGATTAGGTGTCTAAGCACATAACTATAATTGGTATGTACTAGACCCGATAGTAGCATTGTCCATTTCGGGTTGCCTTCACCAGAAAATTTGATAGATGGATATTTGAGCAAGAGGTTATTTATGATTTATTAATTATAAGTATAATATATTAATTGAGGAATCATATTATTTAATTAGTATTGATCAAGAATTAATTTAGAATTAATTTAGTTATCAAAAAAGACTAATTAAATTGATACATATGGATTGGGCTAATGATCCATAATTGATTTGTTATGGGTTAAGCTTATGGATAGTCCATGAAGTGTTAGTCCAAATCAAATGCATGGATCATAAGCCTATATGTGTGGATTAGGGTTGCACATGACTCTTGGATTTCTACACATATAAATATGTTATCCTAAGCTCTAAAATCGGCCACTACTTTCATTCCAAGAAGAGAAGTCGATTTTGAGTCTCCTTATCCTCTCTCATATCCATTTAGTTGTTTATTGGTGTTTGTGACTTGTTTGAGGCACAACACTTGGGGTGCTAAGCTCTCACAAGGCCAAAATCTTACTAGCTACATAAAGAGGTAATCTTCTAACCAATTTTATGATTCATATGTTAAATTTTGTATGCTAGTTTAGGCTTCATGCTTTGGATATCAATATTGCATGTATAATTAGAGAAAACTTAGATCCAAAGCATTAGGGTTGTATGTGCACCATAGGAATGTTAGAGTACATAAAACACTACAGTGGTATCAGAGCCTAGGGTGTTTTCTATTATATTGATGCAAATGTGTGATTTTCAAAGTTGGAAAAATAACTTTTTTGGCCACTATCTGATGAACTCGATGAGTCCATATATGGACTCGACGAGTTGGATGAGTTATGCCATGAACTCCGCGACTTCAAAGCCTGGCTCGACGAGTTGGCTCATCTGGTGGCAGATTTTTCGAGTTTTTGGCCTGTTTTGGATTAGGATCATTTCCACAAACTGTTTTGCTTCCTAAAATTTGATTTTACTAGTATGATAATGTTTATCCCCATCCAAAACCATAAAGGTTATCAAATTTGAAGATAATTACTTGATTTTATGAAAAACTAATTATTGGTAAAATTTGAAACTATCTTGATTATGAACTAGGTCAAATTGGTAAATGATGAATTATATGATAATTGGATTAGTTTAATTTGATCTATGTGTTCTTGAAAAGTTCCATAACTTGTCCTCAAGTTATGGAATATGAAAAGTCTTTATTTATGAAACCATTAACTATTGTAAGTTATAGAATTCAAGAGATCTTGAAAGGTTTCAAAACTTGTCCTCAAGTTTGGAATTTGAAAAGTCTCATTCATGGAACTTTAAAATCCATAAGTTATGGAAATCAAAAGTCTTGACAAGTTACAAAACTTGCCCTCAAGTTTTGGAACTTGAAGAGTCTCATTTAAGAAACTTTAATTCCAAAACTTAGAATTTTAAAAGTTTAAAATTCAACCCTTATACTATTATAATATTAAAGTTTAATACTTATATATATATATATATATATATATATATATATATATATATATATATATATATATATATATATATATATATATATATATATATATATATATATATATATATATATATATATATATAAGACAAGTCATTCTTACCGTTAGTAGGCCTCATTCACGAAGCCGGTCTATAAGGGGGGTATAAGGTTACTGCCTATAAAATGGTGGTTTAATGGGTGTCCACTCTCACCCACCGCTTCCTTGACTGGTGGAGGGTCGTTAGCCGAACGGGTAGGATAGGACATTAATTCTCATTAATAAGTATAATGATAGTTATTAAAGTAACTAAACTTTTATAAATTCCCAATCTTAGTTACTTTAGGAAAAATGTGAAAATGGTGCTATTCCATGAAATTGCACTTTGCACCTTGTTAAGTCGTTAGTGGAGCGTCTGTGGTTAACCAGCACACTAATTTGGGACTGAAAATGTGTGGAAAAGGGTAGCTTTTTGTTAATCATGGATCAATGGAGCGTGTGTGGTTAACTGGCACATTAATTGGATGATTTGTAAAATTAAGTGTACCAAGCTAATTTGCATGGTTATTCACACCTTGTTTGTGATCCTCGGCATCCCAGTCACAAAATTGAAGGGCATAATCGAGATTTAAACATGCCATTGAAAAGTTCAATGACTCTCAAAAGAATCTAGGAATTTCAATTCGTTTAATACTTAATAATCAATTTTGTTTTTCATGGTGGAAATTGGTAAATCATCATTTACCTACCTTCAAATATTTTGCAATTGGATTACAGCATCCCTCTTCCGAATTGTAAAAAGTTGTGTTGGGTCCTAGCCTTAATATCTTATTTTGGGTGTTATATTAAGGATCATTATCTAATCTAAACTTTGTCTTTCTTTTCAGATGTCTTTCCACACTGCTTCAAACCCAAACCCTTCAGGCTCTTTCTCCCTCATGAACCTATGTGGGAGGGTCATATTTGATGGTAAGAACTTCAATGATTGCATTCGAAACATCAGAATGGCCGTTCGCTATGAGGACAAAGAATATGTCCTAGATAAAGAGCTTAAGGAAATTGATGAATCTACTGCTACTCCCGAATAGATTGTTGAATACAAGGCCCATGAGAGGGACGCGACCAAAGTGTCGTGTATTATGATTGCTACCATGATTGCATAGCTTCAGAAGTCCTATGAGGACTTTTGGCCTTATGAAATGCACCAAGACTTGATGGAAAGGTACCATCAAAGTGCAAGGCAGTAAAGGTATGAAATCATAGCATCCATGATTACTACCAAAATGAAGGATGGAAAGTCTATCACGACCCACTTGTAAAGGATGCAAAGGTTTGTGGACCGCTTGCTAAAGCTAAATGTCAATTTCGATGAAGAATTGGCAATTGATATTATCATGCACTCTTTACCTCCTTGTTATGATCAGTTTCGTATGACTTATCATATGAACTAGGAGGAGGTGACTCTAAGCAAGCTTCAAGGCCTTTTAAGGACTGTTGAAAGTAGTCTTAAAGGAATATCTATTGTTTCTACTCCTATTGCAGCTGCCCCTATCCTGGAAATTGGACATGGGAAGGGAAAGAAGAGGAAGACCCCTTCCAGGAGCCACAAGGGAAAGTCTCATGATGGATCCTCTTCTAGTGGGACCAAAGTTGGTTCTGCTAAACCCTCTTCCAATCCAAAGGAAGCCAAGTGCTTCCATTGTCATGAAAAAGGGCACTGGAGACGAAGCTGCCCCAAATACTTGCAGGACATAAAGGATGGGAAGATCAAACCCTCCTTTGCAGGTATTTATACTATTCTGTCTTATAACTCATCACATGCTAATTCTTGGGTCCTTGATACAGGATGTGGTTTTCACATTTGTTCTCATTTGCAGGGATTAAAAAGAAGTAGGGATGTGGAGCACGGGAAGATGAACTTGATCATGGGGAATAGGAAAAAGTCGTCTGTCACCAAGATTGGAGTTTACACTTTATTGCTTAGTAGTAGGTTAAATTTAGATTTGAATAATTGTTGCTACTCGTCAGATATGGCGAGAAATATTATTTCCTTTCATAGTGTGTATAAACAAGGTTTTACCTTTTCTTTTAATAATGAAATTGATAGTATTAATGCTTATTATAAAGGTGTATTTTATTTTGAAGCATTACCTTGTAATGGTATATATGAAACTATGATGGTTGTAGATAACTTAGGAAATAATGTATTGCATATCGATTCGTCCAATGGTTTGGATAAAGCGTGCTTATGGCATTGTCGTCTTGGACATGTTAACAAGAAGCACATAGCCCAACTCCAAAAGGATGGAGTGTTGGAGTCATTTGACTTAAATTCGGATGACACTTGTGAATCTTGTTTGCTTGGAAAGATGACCAAGTCACCCTTCACTAGTACTTGTGAAAGGGGTGAGGGTTTGTTGGATCTCATACACACCGATGTGTGTGGACCCTTCAGAACCGCCACAAGGGATGCTAACCGCTTTTATGTGACTTTTAATGATGAGTCGATCATGAGGCTGAGATAGCAGAAATGAGTCGAATACCATATGCTTCTGCTGTTTGTTCGATTATGTATGCTATAACGTATACTCGCCCTGATGTAGCCTTTGCTTTGAGCATGGTTAGCATATATCAAGGGAACCCTGGTAAAGCTCATTGGACTGCAGTAAAGAACATTCTTAAGTACCTGCGGAGGACTAAGGACTGGGTCCTTACCCTCAGAGGGAGTGATGACTTGAGAGTGACAGGGTATAGTGACGCCAGCTTTCAGACCGACAGAGATAATTTCCGCTCTCAGTCGGGCTGGGTATTTACCCTTAATGGAGGAGCAATAACATGGAAAAGTTCCAAACAGGAAACTGTGGCTGATTCAACGTGCGAATCAGAGTACATAGCAGCAAGCGAAGCAGCAAAGGAGGCAATATGGTTGAAGAACTTCATGATGGGTTTTGAGCATTCTAACACTCCTATGGTGTACATGCAACCCTAGAAACCTTGGATCTATGTTTTCTCTAATATACATTCAAATAGGAATTTTTCCAAGGTTCTCATCCTAACTAGCATAGCATGGGGTACTTGTAATATAAAAACTAGTAGAATGACATACCTTTGTTGTTGCTTGGATTCCTTAAGACCTTGTGAGGCTAGCACCCCAAATGTGACGCCTCAAATGTTTCACACAACACCACAACACTTGGAATAACTTTAGAATAGAACACTTTGATCACAAAATCAGCTAGCCCTCCTTGTCTTGTAATAGTGGCCGATTTTGCTCCATATGAGGTTCCTTTTATAGTGTGCCACATGTAGGGTTACACCATGTAAACCCTAATGTGCATGGCTTTTCATTTCCCCCATGATCCATGGGTTTTAACCTCCATGGAGTATCCATGGAGCACCCAATGGATCCTAGCCCAATCTAGTGAATCATGAACCATAAGCCCACTACATAAGAATGAATGATTTACATAATCAATCCTCATATATTTAATTAGTCTCTTTTTTATCACAAAATTAATTCCAAATTAATTCTTGATCAACACTAATTAAATAATATGATTTCATATTAATATATTAGAACTTATAATATATTAATAAATCATAACTGTCCTTTTTCTCATTTTGTCTATCCAAATGTTGAGATGCCGAAAAACCCAAATGGACCATGCCAAGCCGGGTCAAGTACATACCAAATATAGTTATGGACTTAGACACCTTATCCAACAGTTTCCCACTTGGATAAGTCTAATAACTATAGGTATGACTTCAAGAACCGACCAGCAATCTTAGCTCCTTCAAAATCTAGCGGAATTGAGATGATGATGCGCCATTTAAGATAAGTGATCATATAATCCTCTGTTCTAGATATCAGCCGGACAAATACATGGAACAATGTCGTACTTATTGTTCAGCAGTTTGTTTCCCGATATCCCGATTTGTTTGACATAGAACTAAACTGAACACATCGATTTGGTTCTGACCGGGCCCAGTACATAGGTCAAAACAAAATCATCGAGGGGCCCAGATATCGCTTCTAATCCTCCAAGGACTAGAAGAACAGATAAACTTCGACTCATATGCTTGTACTAACTACTTGTTGAATCATACACAAAAGTACATTTTATAACATCGAGTTACCGATGCGTTTTCATACAATCAATGCACAACCAACTCATAATCAACAACTCATATATCTAGGTTTGAAGACTTATATGATATTACCGTCTCACGATCACTCGAGATAAATTCCATGAAGTGATACAAGTGAGCGTGGGTTGTATCCAATACTCAGAACTTATGAGCATTCATGAATGTTGTAGCAACTTTTGCTATGTCTAACATCTTAGAAATCTACAAGCCCAATTCATGACAGTCTTGATTCATACCTATTTCCAACATATGAGTGACTGTGGATGGTTTGAATAATCTAGTTATTCGGGAAATCAAAACATGCAAAGTGAAACACAAGAATAATACTAATCATATATGGCCCCAAGCACCTTTGAGAGTAAATAAAACACATTCTATTTAAACACCATATTGATTACACATTATTCATTGTATAATGTTTCGATTTATAAACCTAATACTTGAATTAAAACAATAGTCATGCCATACTCCAAGTATGCACACTATGTTTGTCTATGATCCTTACTTTGTGAAATAGACCAATTGAACATGATTCCAATGATGCTCATTTCACAATCCAAATCCTAATCATAAATGTAAGAATTCCAAATTCCAACCATTTACCAAAATCTGTTAGATTCTAAACTTATATGCATTGATCCTCTAGTAATGACTATGCACAAAGTCACGAAGACTTGTCAACATACATTACAGAGTATTCCAATGGAGATCAATTCCATGGAAACGAAGTCTCAAATTCAAAGTACATTCCTTTGAACATCCTTCCAGCTTTAAGTTTTTTTCTAATCTTACACAGATTAATGAATAACTTCCACCTATGGAAACATTTTCATATTCCATTTTGACTATCACTTCTGAACTAGAGTTGCCTCCTTTCAGAATATGTGAATATGGTACTTTCAAAATTAACACTATACTTCCAACTGTCCATGAGCAACCAATCTTTGGTAAACCTCAGATTGTCCTTGACAATTGCTTAACTATTTTAGTCATATCCAGTTCTAGTACTTTTCCCTCTTAATGCCCTAGGCATTTGGAAAATTTAGAAAGGATAAATATTATAGCACATGTAATCGATCCTATACCCGTACCATATGGGACACGATTCATGATGTCTCACATCAAGACATGATCCTAGACCAGCCTTTTGCTACAATATTTTTTTATTTTCCATGTTTTCATAATTCGACTATGAAGAGGGATGTCGTAATCATAATTGAATTTTGAGAACGCAATATATATAGAATTTCCTTATGTTGAACCATTCCAACATAAAATTCATATATATATATATATATATATATATATATATATATATATATATAAGTATATATATCCTTGACTAAAGATGATTAAAATCTCAATCTAAGCTTTTAGAATTGAAATGAAGTATAATTTCTTCTCCCTTAATTATAGCAAAACAACTTTTCCCAACTGAAACCTTTTGTTTTCTATAATTAACATTGCTAACTTGCAATACTTATCATAATTGATTATGCTCACACTAGCATAATAATTACTTTTAGCATAACACTTATCATCCCACTGGCTTTGACATGTATCCAGAAATCAGTTGGACTTCTAGAAATCAATACTTTATTGACTTTCTTACCAAAGTTCAGATTTCTGATACGAGATTCTTTGATAAGACTTTATAAAAATCATACACCTTTCCTTAGATATCTCACATGTGTGTCTAAGAAATTTTAGAACTATGAAAAGGGATGTTGTAATCATAGTCTCAATTGTTTAGACCTTTGCCATTTCTCACAAGTCCATGTTAGTGTGCCGGTTAACCACAGACGCTGCACTAACGACTTTGAGAATGCAAATATCACAATTGCTATCTACTTAAAATCTACTTAGTGAAAGCGTTTCCTCACCCTCATTTCATGAATCAGAGAGAAACCTTATGACACTTAGATTTCTATGGGGTATGTGTTCCTATCCATGTGAATTTGTCAAAACCATAATCACAAGACAAGGTTAGTGACAAATTCAAACTCATATGGACTGAACTTGCTCATTCTTAATTTCTTGCCACCAGGCAGCACAAGGGCCTACCATTGATACCAGGTTGTTATGCAACCAATTGAGAACTCTCAGAACTCATATGCAAAGCCAACTTTAACTGGAATGGGCAAAAAAAAATAGAATATGTCAACACGATAGGCTATAAACCTTAAGTCGTGTGCTAGTGATGAGCTACAGGTTTTCATTCTTGATTAGTTCTTGAAACTTTTTCAAGATCTTAAAGACTCCCACTGACCTCTTGACATATAAGATTCTCTTGTCAAGAACCATTCCTTGACAAAGCAAATATTCAAGAGTTAGTGCGGATTCTTATCAAGACAAACACTTCACACAATCGACCTTAGTTGGTCTTTGATTTATCCAAAAACATCACAACTTACCAATTTCAAATGTATAAGAGTAAGAAAACATCTTACTCTACATTTGACAAGTGTTTTAAACCTTTTCTTTATGTCACTCAAGGTTACAATCTTTGAGTATTACTCTAAGACTCAATTTTTGAACGAAGTATGACTTATCTTTTTGATTTAACCAATTCAACAATTCACGATTCCTCTTCTTATCCAAACAAATGCACTAAGATTTCCTTAGAGAATCAATTGTGATATGGTTTCATAATCACTAAGATAAGCACAAAAGAAGATACTCAAGTACTCTCCCATCTTTTCAGATTGGAGAAACTTTTATCTTTCTGCCTATCCTTCTTATTCGTTCTGCCTTACATTGAAAGTTTTCCCAATGTTTCAGGATTACACTTAAACTTGTAAGCACAACCATATTTACTAAACTTCAGTAAATAATGACGAATAGTCTTATCATTCTCTGTGGTGGACTTGACCAGCGTACACGCAGGTGTACCCGATCCCCTAATCCTTCACTTGACTCACATATACATGTGATCAAGGAATTAGTCTTAATTTCCCAAAGATGAAAATTCTCATTCATCATACAATACAAGTTGCATGATTCCAAGTTTCTATCCAGCTGAAACTTGGGTGACGAGAATCTTTCCTTATTTGGTAAATTATGACACTACCACAAACGAAAGAATCAAATTCATTTTCCAATATTGCTATTAATGGAATCATATAAACAACAATTTTTCACAAATGCCATTGTAAGGATATTTAAAATAAATCTAAAACAAACCTTTTCTTTTATTTTAAAACTTGCGGAAAAACTTATCCTTACAATGCAAATGCATATGAAAATAATGTTGTGATTTATTCCTAGGCAATCTATCCCAACTCTGAAGCAACAGCTCAAAGTTCTGATCACCGAACCATGCGATCGAAATCCATCTTCGCGATCAGAATCAACATATTCTTCTTTTAAGCTTCCTCTCTTTTTCTTTGATTCTTAAAACATCAAAACGCGACCCAGTCACATCATGTAATAAGAATCTCAAAATAGGAACTTAATAGAGTTAGATAGTGGACTTTACCCGAAGTAGAGTCAAACTTTTTACTTTACCATCCTTATGATCTCTTGGGTAAATAGGGCAGCTTCGCAACCAATGCCCCTTCCTTTGGCAATAGATACATATGGACTCTTTTGTAATGATACATGAGACTATCTCAGACTTAGCCTTTCTCTTTACCATTTGGTCAACCGAGTTGACTATGGTCGATCCCTTTCCATTGGGATGCGAAAGCTTTTCTGGATTTCCAATGTTACCATTGTCAATGTCCATGGAAGTTTGGGAAGTTGATCTTCCAATCAAATTTGCTTTATGAGTGCTCCAAATCATTGTTGATTCAGCAGCATCAAGCAAATAGGTAAGATCATTAAGGGTCATGTCATGGTCTGTCACATAGTAGTCCTTAAAGAACTCACTATGTGACTCAGGAAGTGACTGAACAACCTAGTCAACAACCAACTTCCTCAAGACTTTGACACCCAACTCCCCCGGCTTGTCCATATGAGACTTCATCTCCAAGATGTGAGCACACACAGACTTTGCCTGCCAATAGGGCTTGAGTGACCTTGAACTTGTGGGTTAGGGAGAATAATTGGAGGAGGTGGAGGAAGAGAAGTATGATTTCCATGACCCAACCACATGACATCATCTTCATTAGGAAAGCTTGTTCCAAGAGATTTGGGAAGATCATAGTTATCTGAACCAGACATCTACAATGGGAGAAATTCAAGTTTAGTTGATTTAAGTCCTTAACATAACACCCAATATGAAATATTAAGGCTAGGACCCAACACAATATTATATAACTTGGAAGAGGGATGCCGTAATCCAAGCTATAAAATATTTGAAGGTAGGCGAATGACGATTCACCAATTTCCACCATGAAAAACGAAATAGGTATTAGGTTTTAATTGGATTGAAACTCCTAGATCTTTTGAGATTCATTGAACTTTTCAATGGCATGTTTAAATCTCAATTGTGACCTCTCAAGTTTGTGACTGGGATGCCAAGGATCACAAACAATGTGTGAATAACCATGCAAATTAACTTGGTACCCTTAATTTTATCACCTAATCGATGTGCTGGTTACCCACACGCGCTCCATCGATCTATGATAAACATTAAGTCACCCTTTGCCACTCTTACTAGTCCATGTTAGTGTGTCGGTTACCCACATATGCTCCACCAACGACTCGGTAAGGTACAAAGTGCAATTTCATGGGTTAGCACCAAATTCACATTTTTCTAAGTAACTAAGATTGGGAATTTATAAGTGTTTAGTTACTTAGTATTTATCATTATACGTTCAATGAAGGGAGAATTATAGTCCTGTCAAACCCGTTCGGCTAATGACCCTCCACCAGTCAAGGAAGCGGTGGGTGAGAGTGGACACCCATTAAACTGCCATTTTATAGGCAGTAACCTTATACCCCCTTATAGACCGGCTTCGTGAATGAGGCCTACTAACGGTAAGACTGACTTTGTTCTTATACATACATATATATATATATATATATATATATATATATATATATATATATATATATATATATATATTAAACCTATTTTATTATAATAGTATAAGGCTTGAATTTTAAACTTTTAAAATTCTAAGGGTTTAACTTGGAATTAAAATATTCATGGGGAAACTTTACAAATTCCTAAACTTGAGGGCAAGTTTTGAACAATTCTAAAACTTTTGGTTTCCATAACTTATGAGTTTAATATGGTTTTTGTGAGAAACTTTTCAAGTTCCAGAACTTGAGGACAAGTTATAGAAGACATAAAAACATTTTATGATGACATTAAAATTAGAGAGTCTTCCATTTTCATAACCTATGACTTTTAATGACACTTTAAAAAAAAACTCTTCATTTTCCATAACTTGAGGACAAGTTATGGAGTTCATAAAAACCACTAAGATCAAATTACCAATTAACACAAAAATCAAGTAATTTTTCTATAAACAAGATCAAACTCATAAGTGAAGATAATTCATATCAACAATTTTCAAGAACTTAGTTAATCACATAAACTAAAACAAGTCATGAAACATTGACAATTATCCTTTATTTGGATGAGAATAAACATTACCATAACATCAAAATCAAATTTTATGAACAAAAACACTTTGTGGTAATGATTCTAATCCAAAAGAGGCGAAAAAACAAAAAAAAATCACTGAACAGTCACCACCTTGTGGTAAATTTTACCACCTCGTTGTGAACTGGCAGATTCCAAAAAAATGATTTTTCTTGCAAATAGCATCAAGTATAATTGAAAACAAGCCAAGGCTCTGATACCACTGATGGGTTTTGAGCATTCTAACACTCTTATAGTGTACATGCAACCCTAGAAACCTTGGATCTATGTTTTCTCTAATATACATGCAAATAAGAATTTTTCCAAGGTTCTCATCCTAACTAGCATAACATGGGGTACTTGTAATATAAAAACTAGTAGAATGACATACCTTTGTTGTTTCTTGGATTCCTTACGACCTTGTGAGCCTAGCACCCCAAATGTGATGCCTCAAATGTTTCACACAACACCACAACACTTGGAATAACTTGAGAATAGAACACTTTGATCAAAAAAATCGGCTAGCCCTCCTTGTCTTGTAATAGTGGCCGATTTTGCTCCATATGAGGTTCCTTTTATAGTGTGCCACATGTAGGGTTACACCATGTAAACCCTAATGTGCATGGCTTTTCATTTTCCCCATGATCCATGGGTTTTAACCTCCATGGAGTATCCATGGAGCACCTAATGGGTCCTAGCCCAATCTAGTGAATCATGAACCATAAGCCCACTACATGAGAATGAATAATTTACATAATCAATCCTCATATATTTAATTAGTCTCTTTTTTATCAAAAAATTAATTCCAAATTAATTCTTGATCAACACTAATTAATTAATATGATTTCATATTAATATATTAGAACTTAAAATATATTAATAAATCATAAGTGTCGTTTTTCTCATTTTGTCTATCCAAATGTTGAGATGCCAAGCAACCCAAATGGACCATGCCAAGCCGGGTCAAGTACATACCAAATATAGTTATGGACTTAGACACCTTATCCAACACTTCATTGGAGATCTTGGAGTTGTACCAGCTATAAAGGAGCCTGCAGAGATTTTCTGTGACAACGAGGGTGCGGTAGCCTTAGCCAAGGAACCAAGGGATCATGGTAGATCCAGGCACATTGACAATATATCACTTCATAAGACACCAAATAGAAGAAGGACTCATCGTGATTAAGGGGGTATCGTCAGAAGAGAACCCAACAGATCCCCTTACGAAGGGACTGAGTAGGGTTAAGCACTTGCAGCACGCTAGGAGAATCGGGCTGAAGGACGATATTAGTTTTAATGATTAGATAGATTTTTAGAAACTTGTAATATCAAAATATAATTGATGATTGAATAAAAGATTTTTATTTATAAGTATGTAACGCCCCGATTCTTAGGTATTGATTTAAATAAGAGTTTCTTTGTTTTCAAGGTCTACTCGACGAGTTGGTTGCCCTACTCGTCGAGTAGCAGCGGGTTGGTCCACGTATTTTAGTGACCTACTCGCTGAGTCCAAGAAGGAACTCGATGAGTAGAAGATGGCAGATGAAACCCTAAATCCCGGGGTTTTTCATCCTATTTAAAGAATCATAAGCATCCTTCAGCCTCTTTGCAGTCTCTTAAGAGTCCAGAAAACCCTAATCCGTATGGTGCTTCATTCTTGTGTGTTTTAAGCTTTGGAAAGTGGATCTTTGTCAGAAGAGCTTGGAGGGAAAGAGGCTAGAAGAAAGGAACGTGTGGGGATCTGATATCTACCTCAGTTAGCATCTTTTGGAAGGTATCAAGTCGTTACATTGACCTCTTTTCATTCTAGATCTATTTTGGGTGGATTTTAGGGCTTTTCTAACTTATTAGGAAGCCTTTCTTATGTTTAAGCTAAGATCTGAGGTTGCAACCTCAGATCTGAACTCTCTTGGGTCTCTAAGTCCATAAAGTTTCCAGATTTTGCAAGAATGAGACTCTCCTAAGGTGTAAAGCTCCATTAGAAGCTTAGATTGGTCATTTAGAGTCCCCAGGGCCTTGCATTCACGTAAAGTTTGCAACTTTACGTGATAAACATGCCTTAGAAGCTTGGATCTACAATATGGAGCCGCTGCATGGCTTCAAAAGTACATGTATGGATGAAGGTCTGAAGAGACTCGGCGAGTTGCATAGTCAACTCGACGAGCCACATGAAGATGGTCTTATACTCGACGAGTTGGATGAACAACTCGGCGAGTCCGATGAAGATTGCCTTGGACCCGGCGAGTCAGTCGAATGACTCGGCGATTCGGTTAGAGTTTTCCCAACCTTCGGACATGTATGAACTCGGCGAGTTGTAAAGGGAAAACTCGACAGGTTGGCCAAGGGGTTACGGCCACGGATACTAGGAACTCGACGCGTCACTTGCATGACTCGACGAGTTAGCGAGTCATGCCAGGAACTCGGCGAGTAGCTAAGGGTACTCGATGAGTTGAGGTCAACATGGACTGTTGACCTTGAAAGTTGACTTGGAATTTGGGCAAGGGTTGACTATTGGACTTGTGGAAGTATCTTGGAAACCTATGAACTTTGTGATGTGTCGGATATAGGTGGTGGAGTTTGTGGTGGTGATCCGGGAGTTGAGCTTTTTAGTTTCAGACGATAGTTGCGAGGTGAGTTATCCTCACTATACTAAGGGGTCTAAGGCACCAAGGCCGGCCCATTGGTTATGTTATTTTAGCATTATTAGATGTTGAATATGAGTTAGTGTTGCATGCCAGTGGTTATGCCAGTTAGGTAGATCTGTAGGACTACCTGTGTTTTTAGATGATTATTTGCATGCACAGTGGTTATGTTTATATGTGGACATGTTATGTGGTATGGGTTAAGGTGATACTGCTCCGTGCGGTAACCAACAAACCCGGGAGCATTCCAGATGCGAGCTAAGGGAGACTCGTACTGTGGGCTCGAGAGCATTCCAGTTACGAGCTGATGGAGACTCATAATGTGGGCTCGATGGCAAGCCAGATGTGAGCTGTGGGCCCGTAAGGCAATCCAGACTCACACTGTGGGCCCAGGGGGTAATCCAGTCTGTAAAGCTGTGGACCCAGTACATGCTGTTGTTTATATATGTGTTATGTGCAGTGTATCGGTATTTTGGGGGAACTCACTAAGCTCTCGGGCTTACAGTTTCAGTTTATTGTTTCAGGTACATCAGGGGATCGCGACAAGGCGAAGGCGTGATCCTACAGCTCCTCATAGTTATATTTATGTTTCTAGGATACTCTGATATTATACATTTTGAAAACAAGTTTGTACTAACTAATGGTTTTTGGGTTGTTTAAAAAGTTTTAAATTGGCTTGAATGGGTGTTACAAAGTAAAGTTACTATCTTGTGTCAATTATTTACTATTGTTTCATTTTGCATGTTTTGACTTCCAGAATAATATAATTATTCAAACTATCCACAGTCAATCATACTTTGGAAGTAGGTTATGAATGCAGACTGTCATGAATGGGTTTTTGTAAGATTGTATAAGGTGTTAGACATATCAAAGTTTGCTACAAACATTCATGAGTGCTCTTGAAATAAGATTTGAGTATTGGATCAAACCCACACTCACATGAATCACTTCATGGAATTTATCACGAGTGATTGTGAGATGATAATATCATATAGTCTTCAAACTAAGATATATGAGTTGGTTGTACATTGATAGTGCGAAAACACATCGGTAACTCGATGTTATAAAACGTGCTGTTGTGTATGATTTAACGAGTAATTAGTACAAGCATATAAGACGAGGTTTATCTGTTCCTTTTATCCTAAGAGGATTAAAAGCGATATCTTGGGCCCGTCGATGATTTTGTTTTGACTTATGTGTCGGGCCAGGTCAGGACTAAATTGATGTGTTCAATTAAGTTCTATGTCAAACAAATCAGATGTCGGGAAACAAACTGTTGGACAATGAGTATGACTTTATTCCATGTCTTTGTCCACACGATATCTTGAAGAACAGAGGATTATATGATCACTTATCTAATGGTCCCATCAGAGTATGACAAATCTTTTTGAGAGCAACGATTGCTAATCGGATTTTAAGTTGCATTGGCAATTATATTTGTTAGACTTATCCAAGTGGGAGACTGTTGGATTAGGTGTCTAAGCCCATAAATATAATTAGTATGTACTTAACCCGATAGTAGCATGGTCCATTTCGGGTTGCCTTCACCAGAAAATTTGATAGATGGATATTTTAGTAAGAGGTTATTTATGATTTATTAATTATAAGTATAAAATATTAATTCAGGAATCATATTATTTAATTAGTATTGATCAAGAATTAATTTAGTGATCAAAAGAGACTAATTAACTTGATACATATGGAATGGGCTAATGATCCATAATTGATTTGTGATAGGTTAAGCTTATGGATAGTCCATGAAGTGTTAGTCCAAATCAAATGCATGGATCATAAGCCTATATGTGTGGATTAGGGTTACACATGACTCTTGGATTTTTACACATATAAATATGTTAACCTAAGCCCTAAAATCGGCCACTACTTGCATTCCAAGAAGAGAAGTCGATTTTGAGTCTCCTTATCCTCTCTCATATCTATTTAGTTGTTTATTGGTGTTTGTGACTTGTTTGAGGCACAACACTTGGGGTGCTAAGTTCTCACAAGTCCAAAGTCTTACTAGCTACATAAAGAAGTAATCTTCTAACCAATATTATGATTCATATGTTAAATTTTGTATGCTAGTTTAGGCTTCATGCTTTGGATATCAATATTGCATGTATAATTAGAGAAAACTTAGATCCAAAGCATTAGGGTTGTATGTGCACCATAGGAATGTTAGAGTACATAAAACCCAACAACGGTGACCTACGTCCATGGGCAGGAGGGGAGTATTCTCTATTTCAGAGTTTTCAAACAGAGGTTACAAGTACAATTCACTAGAGATTCGTCCTACTCACTAGGGATACAAGATACAAGACACAAGACACTTCAAATGACTCTCTGCATGCATCTCTATTTATACTTGAGGGATCAGACCTAAAACCTTAATAAGCTAAGCCCATTGGCCCATTGGCCCATGAATGGTGCAACCAATCATATTCTGCTATGCAACATTTTCTGGAACATTTTTCTGTGTCATAAAACCCATGAGCATCAGCAACACACATGATGGACCACCTTGTGCCAGAGTGGATCATCATGAAGTACAAGTGGTGCATCATGAACATTAATGGCCCACATCCAATATGGTGGCACAACATGGTGTAATCCTTGAGCAATACCAACTTGTGAGCATCCTTGAACAATCTTAAACATCATAGAGGGCTTCATAGCATACTTGGCTTATTAAGGACCAAGATGGTCCATCTTGCGCCATCATGGCGCAACAAGTGTCTGGATGGGGAAACACGCTTCAAGTGTGGCTCAAGAGCATCTAGATTGAAGCAACAACACCACCTTGGCGCAAAAGGAACATACATGGCACAACAAGGCCATGCATGGCGCAATAGCATACTCTATGGCTCAACAGGAGTACCCCATGGCGCAAGAGGAACCCCTCTTAGCGCAAGAGGGAGCATAATGGCACAAGAAGGATAGCCCTTGGCGTAACAGCATCCTTCTTGGCCCATCCCTTCAACATATGGTGCAACAAGGTTCCCTTGTTGCTCCATATCACTCCCAAGTGCTCCAAACCTCTTTTAGGTGCTTCAAACCCCCTTATGTACGATTCGTTCCTTTGACACTTGATCTGTTCCTTTGTCCGATAATCCATTCCTTTCTCAGATGATCCGTTCCTTTGTCACATGTTTCATGAACCTCAAGTGCTCCATTGAGTTCCAAGTGCTCCTAATGCTCCATCAACATGATCAAAATGCTCCACGAACATGATCCAAATGCTCGAGTCACATTTAACATTCTTAAAAAATGAAATAACACTTACAAGAATCGACTTGATCACCAACGATTGATTTCCTAGTTAGGCAAATCTAGTTCTGAATTTCTCGTTATATGGAATATAATTTTGGTATAACTGCATTATTAATTTTTTTTTGAGTAATTTTCCTTTTCTTATAAAATGCTACTTGTATGCCACATCACCGGTGGCGGATCTAAGATTTAAATAGGTTGGGGGCACAAAAATATGTTTAAATACATTTTTTTTCAACCATTAGGGGTATGTCCCCCCACTCACCTCTATGTGCATCCACCAATGCACATTACCATTTTTAAAAACATGTCATGCCATGTAAGTAGAGATCCGTTTATTTAACTCAAAAGTCGGTTTTTATGTAAATTTACATAGTAAAAACGTTTCTTAAAGTATGTGACTTATATAAGGGTTGCATCTTATGCAGCTATTTGTTATAACAAAAAATATAAAAAACAAAAAAATTTAAAACAAAAATTTAAAACAAAAAAATAAAAATAAAAATAAAAATAAACTTTACATTTCCATGCGTAGGAGTTTTCACTAACATGTTCGACACAAAATTCACTTTAGGTTTAAAAAAAAATTCAGAACCAAGGACCCTAATGAACCTATAAAGCAAATATATAAACATCATGTGAGAAAATGCTAAGACACAACATGAAAAAGGTCAAATAAAGTCATTGAATCACATGAGTTTCATGTGCTAATAGTACAAAAAATGAAACGCATGCCAACATTTATTTCTCGACGAGAGATAATACTTGTTCCTGTGAATTTATTTAATATGTTCATATCTTTGAAATGTATAATTTTATAACAAAAAAGTAAGAATTTAAAAATAAAAATTCCACTAGAAACTTTAATGGAAACCACATCAAACAAATCTCATAAGTTCAAGCCTTTTAAAAAGGAGAAGCGTGTAAACTAATTTGTTGTTTGAAAAGGAGAGTACAAAATTCCATTTTAGAATAGAGACTGAAACAAACTTTTACAGATAGTCTTAAATGAAAAATGACCACTACTTGGGGGACCATTTTCATAATTTCACTTTTTATCATATAATCTTGGAATTGAATATTAAATTCACCTGAAACACTCTTTCCTCACGTAGAAAAGACTATTTTCTAATCATATGCAACAAACAAATATGTAACATAACATAACACGCATCTTAAATATATAAAATTTATTTATAAAGAAATGAACAAACAACATATGGTAATAAAAATAATATATGATCATATATCAAAAAAGAAAAAAAAAATGTTTTGAATATAAATACAGTAAATAAAATAGGACCCATTATGAATTTTTGAATGTTCTACGGACAATAAAAAAAATAAAATAGTTTTGCATTGATAAAAGGATTTAAATTATTACTATAGACAAATATTGTTGTTAACATCTCTTAAGTAGATGAAATAAAGGTCACCTAACTATTATTTGTTTCGTAATTTGGATCATAGATTTTAATAATTAATGTTTGGAAACAATAAAATGTATTTTTTTTAAAGATTTAATATTGAAAATAGTAAATGAAATTTTGTTAAATTCTGTATATGACTGATAATACTCTTATGTCCTATACAATATCTCTTTTGTTGAGTTTCAAAAGATAGTAACATTTGATAGTTATAATCTCTTTAACTGTTATAAAGCCTTGAGATTTTCCCTCAAAAATAAATAGAAATTATATATACTGAAAGATCTCATTCCTCAACAACTTCTGTCAACCAGTCAGTCTGATCATGATGTTACGTATTATTGTGATGATGTTGATGTGTCTCACATCATACTGGAATAATGACCCTTGACCCGCAGAAGGTCTTGGAGTATTATGAAACATATCAGATGTTTCATCAAGTAAAGCATATATTTATTCAGAATAGTAGAACTTGGTTCAAACGTGTTCAATCGTTGGATAAAAGGAAGGTCAAAGAGAATGTGTACTCTAAGAGACTTATAGTTCAGTTAAGGGAAATACAACATAAAACCTAGAAATCAAGAAAGGGCCAAAATGATCACTATTGTTTCTATTATGGAGAAACTAGACACTAAAAGAGGAACTGCTCCTCTTATCTCAACGACCTGAGGAAGTCTGGCATGACCAACACTTCAAGGATCTATATGATAGAACTATTTATTTTTCCATCATACATTTGAGTATTTAATACATGTGACACTAATATTTGATATTATATGCATATATTTGGAAGAAATAGGCAACTGATTATAGACAAATGGTATTTCATTATGTAGATATGACAATTATTGTTATTGATACTCATGGAGATTTTGCTTACCAAATATTTTGTATTTAAACAATAGATGTGTTGTACCTATTATGAGTAATAACATGTAACAATTGCAAAACTTGAATAAATTTAGATTTACTTAACGTTTAATGGATGTTTAAATTCATGTACTGAAACAATGTATTCCTTGTTTAGAATATTTTCACATAATATTATTTATGAAGTAAATCTATATGTTTCCATTGAATTAATAATTCTAAAGATAACACCTAAAGAATCAAAGGATATTCGATTCAAGCTTGTCTATGTCATGATCATCCTAACTATATATACAATAAACACATGTACCAACTTCAAAACATGGAATTTTTAAGTCAAATGAGCCTATTCATTTGATATATGAATCCTATTTATATGAGAAGATGATTCACAAGTGTTTTTCTCTATTAGTAGTGAAAGAACAAAAGGTTTGACAAAGAATTATACATAGTGATGTATATAGTCTTTTTAATCCTATGAATCGATATACTAGTAGATACCTAATCAAATTTACTAACGACTTTTATTCATCATTGTTGAAAATTTTGAATTGCTCAAATTGTTTCATAATGAAGATTGAAATATTACTCAATGAGGCCATCATAAACCTTTTGTTCTGATAAAGAAAATGAGTTTTAAATCATGTCTCCTTGGAACATCTTAGGAGTTGTGGAATCGGTTCACAACTTATTCCGTTAAGAACACTCACTCGTCATTTGTACGGTTTCTGTGGGTCATTGGTCATGTAAGTCCCTAAATCGCTTTGATGTATCAATCAGATCCACTTGATCATGCGAAATCCCAATCAAGTGGATGATGCAAGATGGAGTAGAGAAGAAGAAGAAGAACAACAACAACAAGTTGAATCTTCAATGTACACAATGAATAAATTGATTTTCCAGTACATAATATTCACACACACACACACGTTCTATCTTGTTTCTCTCTCTAGAACATGCTCTCAAAAATGGCAGCCCCTTGAACACCCCAGCCTTCACTAATGACTCCTTTTCACGCCTTAATGACACTATATATACTTATGGACAAAACCCAAGCCCAAAACCCAAAGGCCTGACCGAAATCATATGTGATTTCGGTCCAACCAACAAAAAGCCCAAGACTGTTTTCGGCCCTAGACCGAAAACTACAAATGCCTAGAAAAGCAAAGTATAAATCAAAAATTTAGACCTAACAATCTCCCCCTTGGTTTATAAATTTCTTTTCTTATGACCTAACAAGCTCCCCCTGGGTTTGTAGCTTACTTTTCTTTTCAATCTTTGCTTTGTGCTTGGCTTCAGCGTTTATCTTCGATTTCTTCACAACTTCAAGATGAACATATGAATCTTCTATATGAAGGACTTCATCTTGAACAATTGGGCTTTTCTTCAAAAATTGGACTTTGAACGCACGTTGGGTGTGGAGGCTTCTTGTAAGGATTCTCGAAAATCAGCACTTTCAGCTTGAGAATCTTCAGAGAGAATAACAGAGAGACCGACTCTTCTGGATCACTTCATCAGGTTCATAGATAGCAACAAATTGATTGAGGAGGCTTCAATGCAATCTGTCACATAATCTTCAAATACAGTTTCACCTTGCTTCTGGGGTTGAAAGATTGTGTGTTGAAAAATAATCTTCATTTCTTGTTCCTTCGAATGAGAATTCTTTAACAATCATCGTTGCGCCATGAAAAGTAACCATTGACTAGAAAGTCCTTGTGGATCACAGAGTTATGAAAAACCCTTTTCACCACAGTTGTTCAAAGATGTATCCTTGACTCAGAAAGTTCCGATACAGTCTCCTTGAGTCTCTTCTTCCTTTGAGTTCTCTGTTTTTTTGAATTCGCTTTTCAAGACAAAGAAAATTTTGAGATAAAAACAAAACTAAAAGAAAACTTAGCACACAATAGAAATCATTAAGAAGTAAAAACCAAAAATAAAATACACTCAAAAGTGAAACAAAACATATTTTTGGATTTTTTTAATTTTCTGATTTTTGTTTGATTTTTAATTTTCTTAATTTTTTTTATTCTCCCCTAAATTTGTGTATAGAGGAAAACTATGAACAAATTTAACAAAAACAAAGACTTTTGGAATCAAAGTTGTCAAGCAATTCAATATTGTTTATAAGCACACACCTGCATGTCTAGCTCTGGTCAATCACCGATATTGTGGTCCACTTAAACACAAAGGATATTTGATAAATTGGACCGATTAAAATTGACAAGACATTGTACCTATATTCCTAAATAGATCATTTAGCTGACGACGACCAAGGATATTGTTGTCCACTTAAATTCAGCAGCGAGATCTACAGACAGCCTTTTAAATGGTTTAATTTTAGATGCACTAGAACGTGTTCCCCACTTCCCGACATACCCCGACTATCAAGAACATCCAAATAACTCCTTACTTTAGGTGAGCAGACAATCATTAAGAGAGAAGTCAGATTCAAAAATGTATATGTTGTATACCCAGGTCAGATATCTTCCAATCACGCAGAGGGAACAACAAATGACTAACCAGAATAGAGGGATCGAGAGGTAGAATTTGCATATGCTGTGTTCCAGATCGGATCACTTCCAATCACGTAGAGGACACAACATATGGCTAACAGATAGAAAGAATTGCATAGATAAGAAGATGCATAGAAATAGAGTTGTATATGTTGCATTCCAGGTCAGATCTCTTCCAATCACGCAGAGGAGGCAACATATGACTGAAAGATAGAGAGCAAGAAAATGATTTCCTACAAACCTACTTTATCAGAACCCCCAGTCGCCCTATCAGTACCGGAATTAAGGACATGAATCCATACATCAAGGAAATGTTAAGCCACAGTTCTAGATACATATGACTTTAATGTATCCCGCAGGATCCCTTGTTTATCTCACTGCTCAATCTATCCGAGCGTCGTATGGTCAGTCCAAATGAAACTATCTAAGTCCACATTGTCAAGTCCTTTCATCGTCAACTATGTCTAGTCCTTTTGAATCCTTCGTGCCTACCAGCACATTGAGCACAGAGTCTAGACAATTCAACTTTAGTACCTTACACTTGTTTAAACTGCCCGTTATCACTCATTCTTGATATCACTTCCCAAATAACAGCTACAGACAAAAAACTATAAGGACATATTTTTGGATTTTTTTTGAAATATATTTAATTTTGATTTCCCCCCCTTAAATTGTGCATGGGAAAGAAAGAAAATAAATTTCTTCAAAATGCTTCATTTTAAGAGAAACTCAGGAGTATCGGGAAGAAAACTCAAACTGTAATTCACCAATGGAAGTTGCATCCAAATGGTCTAAGAATAGCACGCATATGCAGCAACATGTTCAGCCTTACCCGTGTTTCAATCTCGGAACAGATCCAAAAATTCTTCACATCATTAAGTACAATCCCCATTTGTGATCCTTTCCTTTCTTCCTTTCCTGCAAAGGACACATACCCTCACTTAAAGTTCTGAGTGTTGTACAGTTGAGAGATGTCTCCTATCATGTGCCTGGAACAACCACTATCAACAAACTGAAGTCTGATGATATTCCTCCATAGCTACTCCAGCATAGAGTGCGGGATTAGTTGGTCTTTGGAACCCAGTCCATTTTGGAACTGGTTTGACCGTTATCTTCTACGCAAGGTACTCTCTCCCATGACATATCTTGTATATCACACACAAAAAATGAAGAAATGTTAGAATCATTAAAGATTTGGGAGTGTGAGCCTTTGGTACCCATCTGTAGTTGGGTTTAACCCATTTCTTATTTGATCGGATGGATGCCTTATCACTTGCTTTAGAACTTTAAGCCGATCGCCGAGATGACTTTAAATTAACTGATATTCATTTAACTGAACCATCTCTTGAATTTGGCTTCTTGGCTGACATTCCCTTCTTGACCTTGGGAGTTGGATTCTTGCCCTTCTTCGCATTCCAGTAACCATTGCGCGATTGTGACCTCGAAGGGTTTCTTTTGAAAGATCTCCCTATTGGCGCTTTTTGCCAACCTTGTGCATAATAGGGAACATATGTACGATTTGGACAATTTCTGGGAATGTGTCCAGGTGTTCCACAGTGGAAACAAATCTGTTTCTTTACGTAGAAGTTGTTTCTTCCTGTCCCTAGTAGCATGCCCATTCCTTGTTTCTGATTGTTCCCACATGCACACTTGCAGCAAGTAGTCTGTTTCACTTGTTTTGGTGGCCTGTATTTACCAACAACATGTTTATTAGAAGTAACTGAATTAGAAGCAACATATTCAGAGTTCAAGGAGACATTTGTTTGACTAAAAGTAGAATTAACAGAACTAGAATTAATTATGTTCTCCTTTTCCTCATGTTCCACTACTTTACCTGCACATGAAGTAGAATCATTAGTATCCTTCATCTCAATATTCTCGGTTGGGCCTGATTGTTCAGTCTTAACTGAAGTTGGAACAAGGGGCGGACCAAACTGAGTAGGTGCCTCTTCCTCATTAATTTCAAGGGGTGGGTTATAGTTGTCATTGAAGGGAGGTGGAACACCGTGATACCTTAGACCCTTAGTTTGATTATCTTTAAATTTTAATTGTTTTTCTATCATGGACACAACTACCTCACTTGACACATCAAATTTATTAAAGTTGAATTCAGCATCTTTATATTTAGCTTTCAATGCATCAAGTTCGGCAGTTAATTTTGCAATTTCCTTTTTAGCATAGTTGTAATTTTCACATATATTACTATATTCTTCTTGAAGTTTTCTAAAGTCCTTGGTTTTGGCCTCTAGTTGTTCTTTTAAGGGGTTTTGGGCCTTTCTAAGAGTATATCCTTCATATTTAAGGTCCTCATTGTCTCTACGTAATATATCAAGTGGATCACTAAGAAGCTTAATTGTAGCTTCACAAGACTGAGAACATGAAACTTCATTAACCTTGGTGATTGTAGAACACATTATTCATCAAAAAGGATAATCTACAAAAAATACAACTGATTGTGAAACCAAGAAAAAATGCCCTTTGACTTGAAACCTCGAAAGTCAACCTTAAAAGTCAAACTTCAAAGTCAAACATGAAAAGTCAAACTTAAAAGTCAAACTTGAAAATTCAAATCTAAAAGTCAAAATTGAAATTCAAATTTGAAGATCAAACGTTAAAACTTGAAAGTTAAACGAGAAAGTCAAAGTTAAAAGTCAAAGATTAAACTTGAGAGTCAAAGTCAACTTTGAAAGTCAAAGGTCAAAAATGAAAGTCAAAATTCAAACTTGGAAGTCAAAAGTCAAAAGTCAAAACTTTAGGTCGAAAACGAGACTTCAAAATTAGAAAAATCGATTTTTAGGCCAAAATCGCAAGGCTTCTCAAGCTGACTGAGAAGTCTCGCACCGAGAAGGGTTGCTGACGAAAACGCGAAGACCGAAATCCTTCGGACCGGGAACCTGCGAACTGAAATCATCCGAAACGAAAACTTCCGAAGCTGCTCCACCGAGAACTCTTGCAGACGCTCCACCGAAATCACTTCTGACCGCAATCTCGCTTTCGGCCGAAATCTCCTCGGAAACCCTAGGCCGAGAGCGAGATTAGTCGTCGGGGTCTCGCAGATTACGTCCACAAACACATTTTACCTGAAGTAGAGTCATACATCTTGACTCTCCCATCTCTTAGATCTCTCAGGTAGTCAGGGCAACTTCGTAACCAATTCCCCTTCTTTTGGCAGTAGAAAGACATGGATTCTTATGGAATGGTACATGGGACTATCTCAGACTCAACCTTTCTCTTGCGTAGAGAAAACTTTTCTGGACTTCCAATGTTACCATTGCCCATAGATGGTTGAGATATTGATTTACCAGAAAAATTTGCTGACCAGTGCGCCAAATCATTTCTGATTCAGCAACAATAAGAAAATAAGTCAAATCAATAAGGGTCATGTCGTGGTCTATCATATAGTATTCTCTAACGAACTTACCATATGATTCGGGAAGTGACTGAAGAACCAAGTCAACAGCCAACTTCCTTTAAACATCGACACCTAACAATCCCAATCTATCAATATGTAATCTTTTATCCAAGACATGAGCACATATAGACTTTCCATTTTCGTGTCTTTTGCGAATAGGGAATGAGTGACCTTGAACTTTTCAAGTCTTCGAACACGTGGGTCAGGGAGAATTATTGGAGGAGGTGGAGGAAATGAAGCATGATATCCATTTCCACAATACAATTGTGGAACATCATCTTCACGTGGAAAACCTTTTCCAACGGATTTAGGAAGACCATAGTTGTCAGACTTTTGACATTTATGAAACGGGAGAAAATTCAAGTTTAGTTGATTGAGTCCTTAATAAAACACCCAAATGAGATATTAAGGCTAGGACCCAACACAATATCCTACAAATTGGAAGAGGGATGCCGTAATCCAACTCGCAAAACATTTGAAGGTAGGTAAATGATGATTTAAGAATTTCCACCATGAAAAACGAAAAGATGGTTAAGTTTTAAATGAATTGAAACTCCTAGATCTTTTGAGATTCATTGAACTTTTCAATGTCATGTTTAATCTTGATTATTCCCTTCATTTGTGACTGGGATGCCGAGGATCACAAATAAGGTGTGAATAACCATGCGAATGTACGTGGTGCCCTCAATGTTACAGTCACCTAATCGACGTGCCGGTTAACCACACACACTCCATCGATCTATGACAAACATCGAGTCACCTTCGCTACCAATGCCAAACCCAACTTAGTGTGCCGATTAACCACACACGCTCCACTAATTGTCTCGACAAGGGTACAAAGTGTAATTCCATGGAATTGCATCGATTTCACTTTTTCCTAAAGTAACTAAGATTGGGAATTATGTAGAAAACATTTAGTTACTTTATTCATTATACTTTTAATGAGGAGAGGGTTTGCCCTATCCTACCCGTTCGGCTAACGACCCTCCACCAATCAAGGAAGCGGTGGGTGAGAGTGAACACCCATTTTATAGGCCATAACCTTATACCCCCCTTATAGATCGGCTTCGTGAATGAGGCCTACTAACGGTAAGATTAGCAGTTTAAGTTATACATATGTATAATACTATGTGGGTTAATTTAATAAATTATACCTTTTAATTTAATTAAAATAAACCATGTCATTGTGGATTCATTAACTCTCTTTTAATTATATTTTTAATTAAATTAATAAAACCATAAGGATGTAATTTGAACTTTTCAAAACTAGGGTTTTAGAATTTAAAATTTCAAAAATTAAACTTTTAATCAAAATTTAAATTCCAAAACTTGAGGGCAAGTTTTGAAACATTTCAAAACATTAGGGTTTAGAATTTAAATATTTCAAAATTAAACTTTTAATCAAAAATTTAAATTCCAAAACTTGAGGGCAAGTTTTGAAACTTTTCAAAACATTATCAAGAATATTCTAGATCAACAATTCAAATAAGGCAATTAACAATTAATTATGGTTATCTAATTTTGATCTAGTCCAATTACTTGCAAGATAATTCACCAAATAACTTAAATAATTAAACATTATCTTATAAGGCAACAAATATTTGATTAATTGGCAATTATCTACTATTTTGGCAAGGATAATCACCCAATATCATAAAAAATCTGAATCTTATCAATAAAAATCGTTTTGGTAGTTATCCCACAGCAAAAAGAGCATAAAATCCCGATTTTCCCTCTGTCTGACCCCGGGACTCGCCGAGTCGGGGACTGGACTCACCGAGTTCATCCACTGACTCGCCGAGTTAGTCAGGCAGAGAGAAAGAAAAAACGATTTTCAGGCAATAAACAATCAAATATGCATCAAATTCATTAACAAACAGCCCTAGGCTCTGATACCACTGATGGGTTTTGAGCACTACATCATTCCTATGGTGTACATGCAAACCCTAAAGCTTTGGATCTAGTTTGTCTAATGAACATGCAATAATCATCCAAAGCCTTAAACCCTAGATCTAGCATGTGATAACCGATATTAACATAAGAATAAGGTTTAGATCTTACCTTTGATTGTTATGTAGCAATAACAATCTCAATTCCTTCTTGTAATTTGCTTCTGAAAGCTTAGTGTCACAAGTGTCACATCTCTAATGGAGTCACAAACACCATAAGCAATAAGGATGAAGAAGGAGGAGAGAGAAGACACCAAAAACGTCTAGAAACCCTAAGGAATCAGTTAGCCACGTTTTTGGTGCCCTAGGGGTCCTTAAATATGTGAGGCTATTAGGGTTTTGAACTAGTAAACCCTAATCTGACTGCTTAGGCCCTAAGCAGCCCATGGACTCCTCCTTTAGAGGCCTTGGACGAATTCTAATGGGTTTCCCCATAGATTTCGTCCACTCCATCCTCTATGGAGTCCATTAGCCCAATATCCAA
Source organism: Lactuca virosa (assembly GCF_052849685.1). Classification (NCBI taxonomy): domain Eukaryota; kingdom Viridiplantae; phylum Streptophyta; class Magnoliopsida; order Asterales; family Asteraceae; genus Lactuca; species Lactuca virosa. The sequence goes on along the minus strand of NC_136430.1, from coordinate 119,494,247 downwards.
CTATCACACAATTGACAGTTCTAGTCCCCTTTATTTAATTAATGTCTTTTAGCCACAAAATTAATTCTGATTAATTCTTGACTATTATTAATTAAATAATATGATTTCTCTCTTAATATATTATTCATATAATATATTAATAAATCATAATTAATCTCTTTCTCCACAAATCATCCTATCAAGTTGCTCTGGTGAAGGCAACCCAAAAGGACCATGCTCGCAATCGGGTCAAGTATATACCAAAATAGTTATGGGCTTAGACACTAATCCAACAGTCTCCCACTTGGATAAGTCTAATAACTATTCTACGTATGACTTCAGATCCTGATCAGCAATCGTAGCTTTCAAAAGCCGCTGTCAACTCTGATCTTATCAGATACACGTCCTTTAGATAAGGGATCATATATTCCTCCATTCTAGATATCGTATAGACGTGATACATGGATTGAAATAATTCTCTCAGTCTATGTGTTGTTTCCCGATTTCCGATTTATAACGACTGACTAATTGAACAAATAAAATTAGTCCTGGCCCGGCCGAGCACTTTATGTTTGTCATCACTAAATCATCGAGGGGCCCACAGATATCGCTTTTATCCTACATTGGGTAAAAGGAACGGATAAACTTCGACTCAATGCTCGCTTGTACTTACTCACCGAATCACACACAACAATACGTTTTATAACACCAAGTTACTGGTGCGTTTATATATTATCAATGTGCAACCGACTCGCAAGATACAACTCACACATCTCGGTTTCAAGAATATAAGATATTATCATCTCACCAATCACTCGTGATAAAATCAATGAAGCGATCCAAGTGAGCGTGGGTTTGATCCAATGCTCAAATCATATTCGTAAGCACTCATGAATGTTGCAGCAAACCTTTGCTATGTCTAATACACTTTAGACAATCTACAACCAATTCATGACAATCTTCTTTCATACCTACTTCCAAAGTATGAGCGACTGTGTAACGTTCGAATAATCTTATTATTCAGGAAGTCAAAACATGCAAAATGAAACACAACAATAATCGAATCCAATATGGTCCCAAACTTTTGAGTATAAATAAAACTCCTTTTATTTAGTCACCATATTGATTACACATTATTCATTGTATAATGTTTCGAGTAATCAACTTATTACTTGAATTATAACAACAATTGTCTCATGCTCTTAGCATGCACACTTTGTTTACTTATGGTCCTTACTCTGTGAAATAGATCTATTGAGAACATTTTCAACAAAACTCATTTCACAATTCCTAATCCTTATCAATTAGTGTAAGATTACAAAATTCTCGCCACTACTAGAATATGTTAGATTCTACTTTATGCAACGGTCCTTTCGTAATGTCACGGCACAAAAGTCACCAAGACTCGGCCAATGAAATTACAAAATCCTCTATTGGAGATTGTTACAAGACAATTCCATAGATGTGAAGTCTCACATTCAAAGTACATTCCTTTGAACATCCTTCTTGCATAAAAGTTTCTAATCTAGACATAAACTCTTAACATCCAACTCCCAATATGGAAACATTTCCATATTTTCCATATGACAACTCATTTTAAATAGAATCTTATCTATTCATAATAATGTCAATATGGTCCATCCATGACTATACTTCTAACTGTCCACAAGTGACCAATCCTTGGCGAACCTCAGATTATCCTTGACAGTTGTTTAACTAATTCAGTCAAATCTGATTCTAGTCCTCTTTCTCTCTTAATGCCCTAGTCATTTGAAAAAAATTTAGAACGATCGAATATTACAACGGATGATACTTTACCAATCTTTTGCTATAATATTTCTATTTCTATTTGCCATGTTCTCACGATTCGAACTATGAAGAGGGATGTCGTAATCATAATCGAGTGTGAGAACGCAACAATTATTTACATATATAGAATTCTCTTACGTTGAATCCTTTCAACATAACATTCATATATCTTTTTGACTAAATTTGATCAAAATTTATCGATCTAAACCTTTAGATTTGAAACGAAGTATAATATTCTCTCCCTTAGTTATAACAAAACAACTTTTCAACCTATGCAACTTTACAAAGTGAAACTTTTGTTTTCTATAATTAATATTGCTAACTTGCAATAATAATCATGCTCCCACTAACATGATGATTATATTCATACCAGCATAACTTTTATGCTACCACTAGCTTTGACACGTATTCAGAAAACAGTTGGACTGCTAAAAGACAATACTTATTGACTTTCCAAAGTTCATATTTCCAATACGATGTGCTTCGATAAGCCTTTATCTAAGCTTCTCAAATTCACACACCTTTCCTTAGATAACTCACATGTGTGTCTAAACTAATTCAGAACTTATATTACTAAGTCCCAAATGTTCAGACTAACTGCCAAATCTCACAATTCGAACTATGAAGAGGGATGTCGTAATCATAATCGAATTTGAGAATGCAATTTACATAATCGCTATCTCCTTAAAATCTCTCTTAGTGAAAGCGTTTCCTCACAATCATTTTCATGAAGGAGAGAAACCTTATGACACTTAGATTTTATGGTTCATGTGTTCCTATCCATGCAAATTTGTCATAAGCATAATCGTAAGATAATGTTTGTGACAAATTCAAACTCTTATGGACAGAACTTGTTCATTCTTAATTTCTTGCCATCAAGGGTCCCACCATTGCTTCCAAGTTATTTAGCAGCTCACCTATGCCAGTCAATATACTTTCATTGATCAAGGTGTTTGCCCTTATGCATTCAATTGAGAACTCTTATAACTCATATGCATAATCACTCAACTGGATTGGCACAGAAAAAAAAAATTGTCAACACGATAGGTTACAATCCTCAAGTCGTGTGCTAGTGTTTAATAGGTTTACTTCTTGATTTGTTCTTGAAACTTTTCAAGATCTTTAGACTCCCACTGACCTCTTGACATATAAGATTCTCTTGTCAAGAAACTTTTCTTGACAAAGAAAATATTCAAGAGTCAGTGTGTGTCTTTATCAAGACAAATCTACACACAATTTTGTACTAGTTGGTCTTTGTCTTATCCAAGACATCACAACTTACCAAAATGTGCTTGTGTAAGAACATTCCTACTTAAGATTATGTCACTCAAGTCACAATCTTGGAGTTTGACTCTAAGACTTGATTTTGGAACGAAGTACGATTCATCTTATTGACTTAACCCATTTCGACAATTCCCGACTCCTCTTCTTAGCCATACTAGTGCACTAAGGTGTCCTTACTCCTTAGAGGATGAATTGTAATATGGTTCTTAAGATGATCATAAAACATGATACAAAAGTACTCTCCCTTCTTCTTAGATTGGAGAAACTTTTATCTTTGATTATTCTTATTCGTTCTGCCATTCATTGAAACTTTTCAATGATTCAGAATTACACTTAATCTTGTAAGCATAATCATATTTACTAGACTTTTAGTAAATCATGACGAATAATATCATTTGTTATTTATGGTGGACTTAACCAGTGCACATCATTGTGAACTCGATCTCCTAGTCCTTCACTTGACTCTTTGTCAAGGAATTGGCCTTAAAATTTCTAAGTACCAAGATTTCCATACATCACATGATTCAAATCATATGATTCCCAGCTTCTATCCAATTGAAACTTGGGCGATGGGAATCTTTCCTTACTTATAAAATCACGACGCTACCATAAATAACATAACTAAGAATCACATCCACTTAATATTACTTATAATAGAAACACACAGACATCAATTTTCACAATTGCCATTGCAAGGAAATATAAATAAGATAAAATCGAAATTTATTTTATTGCGGAAAAAATATATCCTTACAATGCATACGAAAACTATGCTATTACGTATTCCTAAGCAATCTATCATAACTCTAAGCAGCAGCTCAAAAATCTGATCATTGAATCCATCCCTTCGCGATCAGACTCTGCTCGCTCCTTCCTTTAAGCTTCCTTCCTTTTCTTCGATCCTTCAAAACATCAAACTGGAATCTTATCACATCATGTATTAAGGATCTCCAAATAGGAACTTAATGGAGTTAGATAGTGGATTTTACCTGAAGTAGAGTCATATATCTTGACTCTCCCATCTCTTAGATCTCTCAGGTAGTCAGGGCAGCTTCGTAACCAATGCCCCTTCTTTTGGCAGTAGAAAGACATGGATTCTTATGGAATGGTACACGGGACTATCTCAGACTCAACCTTTCTCTTGCATAGAGAAAACTTTTCTGGACTTCCAATGTTACCATTGCCCATAGATGGTTGAGATATTGATTTGCCAGACAAATTTGCTGACCAGTGCGCCAAATCATTTCTAATTCAGCAGCAATAAGTAAATAAGTCAAATCAATAAGGGTCATGTCGTGGTCCATCATATAGTACTCTCTAACGAACTTACCATATGATTCGGGAAGTGACTGAAGAACCAAGTCAACAACCAACTTCCTTTAAACATCGACACCTAACAATCCCAATCTATTAATATGTAATCTTTTATCCAAGACATGAGCACATATAGACTTTCCATTTTCGTGTCTTTTACGAATAGGGAATGAGTGACCTTGAACTTTTCAAGTCTTCGAACACGTGGGTCAGGGAGAATTATTGGAGGAGGTGGAGGAAATGAAGCATGATATCCATTTCCACAATACAATTGTGGAACATCATCTTCACGTGGAAAACCTTTTCCAACGGATTTAGGAAGACCATAGTTGTCAGACTTTTGACATTTATGAAACGGGAGAAAATTCAAGTTTAGTTGATTGAGTCCTTAATAAAACACCCAAATGAGATATTAAAGCTAGGACCCAACACAATATCCTACAAATTGGAAGAGGGATGCCGTAATCCAACTCGCAGAACATTTGAAGGTAGGTAAATGACGATTTACCAATTTCCACCATGAAAAACGAAAAGAAAGTTAAGTTTTAAATGAATTGAAACTCCTAGATCTTTTGAGATTCATTGAACTTTTCAATGTCATGTTTAATCTCGATTATTCCCTTCATTTGTGACTGGGATGCCGAGGATCACAAATAAGGTGTGAATAACCATGCGAATGTACGTGGTGCCCTCAATGTTACAGTCACCTAATCGACGTGCCGGTTAACCACACACGCTCCATCGATCTATGACAAATATCGAGTCACCCTTCGCTACCAATGCCAAACCCAACTTAGTGTGCCGGTTAACCACACACGCTCCACTAATTGTCTCGGCATGGGTACAAAGTGTAATTCCATGGAATTGCATCGATTTCACTCTTTCCTAAAGTAACTAAGATTGGGAATTATGTAGAAAACATTTAGTTACTTTATTCATTATACTTTTAATGAGGAGAGGGTTTGCCCTATCCTACCCGTTCGGCTAACGACCCTCCACCAATCAAGGAAGCGGTGGGTGAGAGTGAACACCCATTTTATAGGCCATAACCTTATACCCCCCTTATAGATCGGCTTCGTGAATGAGGCCTACTAACGGTAAGATTAGCAGTTTAAGTTATACATATATATAATATTAGACTTTTTGATGTTATATATAGTATAAGGGTGTATTTTATACTTTTAAAATACTATGTGGGTTAATTTAATAAATTAAACCTTTTAATTTAATTAAAATAAACCATGTCATTATGGATTCATTAACTCTCTTTTAATTATACTTTTAATTAAATTAATAAAACCATAAGGATGTAATTTCAACTTTTCAAAACTAGGGTTTTAGAATTTAAAATTTCAAAAATTAAACTTTTAATCAAAATTTAAATTCCAAAACTTGAGGGCAAGTTTTGAAACATTTCAAGTTGCTCTGGTGAAGGCAACCCAAAAGGACCATGCTCGCAATCGGGTCAAGTATATACCAAAATAGTTATGGGCTTAGACACTAATCCAACAATATATACTTATGGACAAAACCCAAGCCCAAAAGCCAAAGGCCTGACCGAAATCACATGTGATTTCGGTCCAACCAACAGAAAACCCAAGACTGTTTTCGGCCCTAGACCGAAAACTACAAATGCCTAGAAAAGCAAAGTATAAACCATAAATTTAGACCTAACAGATCACCTAGCCACATGGATTTTATCTTATGATGTCCGACGTAGTTTTCGTTTTTCTCTAGTGGGATAGGGTTACATGACCATTAGTTGTATATCGATACTACAACAAATAGTCTGCTATATGATGTATTGAAGAACTCTTTCCTTTAATTTTTTTGAAGTTAAGCTCACTACAACAAATATATTTTGAATATATATTGATACCTTCATTAGAATAAGGATGACAAATTTCTATCCTTTTTTAAAAGGTGTAGGGTTACATATCTTATGTAAGGAAAGAAGCTTAACTCAACCTAACATCTACTAATAGTATTTATGTACAATATCTTAAATGATTGTTTAGGATGAAGTTTCTATGATCCCACTAGTTGTCATTCCATAAGACATATGCTTAAAAAGTTCTTTTTCTAAGTAGGAGCAACATGGAACTTTAAAGGTTAAAGAACTACAAACTAAATGCATCATAATTTGGAACTAGAAAATCAACAACACTTTGTCGAACCTATTCAAATAGTTGATTAGAAACTAATAAAACACATAAATATGCATTCATGTATGATAATCAAGTATGGGCTTGATTAATCTTCCTCAATATAGTATGACTATAAAGTGTAAGTGAGTTTTCAAAGGATAAAACATACATGGATGGAAATCTTTTCAGATAGAAATCCAACAAATCAAAGTAAGAATCTTTTTTATAAGAAAATTACATTGTGTGATTTCCTTATAAATCAATATGACTCTTATGTTTTCTAGAAAGCTAGTGGGAGCGTAATAATATTTGTAGTCCTGTATGTGCCTAACATAATAATTCCTGGAACAAAGACCTAAGGATAAATCATGGAAACTTAAAAGATTAAATATAATTGAATTAACTATCAAGATCTTAATATATTCAAGATATAGGACTCTAAGAGAGTTTATCTTGTCAATACCACAAGACAATATGTTGAGCATGCCTTAGAATCCTAATATAATGGTTGAGCTAGATAGCGTGATTGTATTCCATATATTGTTACAATTAGATTAATCATATATGACATGTTATGCATAAAGTCTAAATATGTCGTATGCTTGGAGCATGACAAAAAGATACCAGTATAATCCAGAAATAAGTCATAAGATGACTAAACATTATAAAGTACTTACGAAGAACTGAAGAAATGTTCCTGATCTGCAGAGCATTTGATAGAAAGCTATATGTGAACTGTTACACATATGCTAAACTTCCAAATAGATTGAGATGATCCTCAATGACAATCCGGAGTGTCCTCATTATGAATGAAGAAAAGTTACATGGATAGGAGTTCCATGTAGACTTTAATTACAGTTACGCTATAGAGTTAGTATACATTGTCACTCCGAAAACCACATATGAAGATACTTAAATGAATAGTTCATTTATGACTATAAGTAATCCCATTATGTGAGTATTCACAAAGTTTATACATTCTCAAAAGTTCTCTCTCTCTCCCTCCCCCCCTCTCTCTCTCTCTCTCTATATATATATATATATATATATATATATATATATATAACACAAAAAATGTTGGTATTCGCAAATTTTATACAAATCAAGTTTTTCGAATCTACTTAACAAAGTTCCTTCATTACCTAAAAGCATGAAAGTCATGATGATGCTATAGGACCTTGTTGTTCTAAGTGAATTGATTTGACTGAAATTTAGTATTCGAATATTGGAAAAATATAAGCAACATATATTTTAATGAGTTGATATATTGGATATAGTTTTTTCATTAAATAATAATTTTGTTCTATATTAGCATGTTTAATCCTTGTATAACATGGTAATTCTAAATGTCGTCAGTCGTTCATAATTGTGGGAGAATCTATGAAATAAGACTAATATGAATGGAATGGTTGTGACCAAATTGATAAGTACTTTATTAGAGAATAAGTATTGGACATGACCCGCATCAAGATCACTTCATGGATCGTAGTCATGAACAATATTTGATAAAGGTAAATATCTTTATTTCCTTTGATATGATATACATATTAGGGACTTAAGTGTAGGGAGATATTATTCTTTGACATGGTTCAACGTTGTTCGTAACCGGACAGCTATAAAGGCCACCATTGGGAACAATACGAGCTATACAAGAGGCATATGTAGTGAAGAAGGGATTTGTTCCTCTTATGAGTTGAGAGTTAGATGTATAAGGCAACTTAGTTAAAGTTGGATAAAAATGAGAATGATTCGATCCCTGTCTCAGTATCCAACATGATGTCTAAACAATGGGAATACTGATAAACTTACATAAAGCATCAGTTGTAACTTTGAGCTCCTAGAATTGGCTGTTGATAAGATGGCACCCCTTAGTATGTTATTAGGGTTAGTAGCTTGTTGCTAGACACCATCTACTGTGTATGTCAATCCATAATGAATCTTGTTTAAGTGGGAGATTATTGGATCTATATGCTCAAGAATCATTATTAAATGACATTACTAATAACATATGATCCTAAAGGGTCACACCTTAATCAATTTATCCCATACTGTGTATTTATTATTAATAAATATGACCAAGTTTTGTATTTAATAAGGTAAAATTATTATTTTGTGAAAATAATATGTCTAGAGGTTATAACTAGTTATTATATCGTATTGTATGATATAATATGTTATGTAAAAGTTTTTGGTCATATTGGATATCACTAGATATTAACATGTACATTAGTTATATTAGGTAGATTGTAAGACACACTTTGGCCCCCTCTTTGTTGACTTCGTCTGAAAGTCCCTATGCGGGATACGGTGTTGCTTGTAAAGCTTCACACTCAATGCACCATGCTCCTAGATTGGCCATCGCTTCATAATTGATAAGGTATGGGAACTAGATCTCTTTTTGCAAGTATAAAAGGATGAAATTGGGCTTTCATTCAAGGCTATTTTTTTCTCTTATTTTCTCTCAAGAAACGTGGGTGTAGCATTCGGGATTTTCCAGGTATTATTAATCATTTTTAAAATTGAAGAATGGAATGGTTTGGTCTGGGCTTTGACCTTTGGGCCTTACTAGTGGACTGAGGTAGTGACGTACGCGGGGCGTACACAGCCAGGTACGCCCAGCGTACTCGTGAGAATGAACCGTGGAGGCCAGGTGCGTACGCCCAGTGTACCAGGAGTACGCCCAGCGTACGCATGCAGCTCATTAAACCCTAAAATGCAGGGTTTACTCCCTATATAAAGAACATAACTCCTGTTTGTTCAGTCTCCCTTCACTCTTACCGAACCACCACGAAAACCCTAGCTCCCTTGTGTGCCTTTGTGTTCTAGAAGCCATTTGAGAGTGCTTTTGGTGTTGTTTTAGTGAGAAAAGAAGAAAGGAGCTTGAAGAAGAAGCAAGGATCCACCAGGAGCTTGTAGATCCAGAGGTTTGACACCATTTCTGACTCCTTTGAGGTATCAAGCTCCATACTTGACCATTGTATGCTTAGATTTGTTTATTTGGGGGTTTTTATGACCTTCTTGACCCCATTGTTGGGAGTGTTTGTTTATTGTGGTTCCAGAGCATAAGAACTGTCCTTTTGGACTCTTAGAGGCACTAAGAGCCATAAAAATCGGACCTTGAGGGTTAAGCCACAACCATGCAAGTGTTATTGGGTCTTAAAGTTTGTTAAAAGGACCAAAATCATGTTTTTACCCCAACCTTGCATGCAATCACATAAAGTTTGTGACTTTATGGTCTAGGAGGTCTTAAAGGACCTGGATCTGCATTTTGGACGTAAAGACTTAACTGATTAAGTCATGGATAAAGTCCCAAAGAAGTTGGCAAGTACGCTGGGCGTACTCCCTGGTACGCCGCGCGTACTCCCTGGTATGCCGCGCGTACTGGGTCAACTCCCCGATCAGGTCAAGGCCAGCATACGCTGGGGGTACATGCCAAGTACGCCGCACGTACGCATGCAGAATGAGTGTTTTGGGCTTTGGGGGCCTTAAGGAAATGGGCCTGGACTTTTGGGCCCAGTGGCCCACTGGGAAGTATAATTCTGGACTTGGGAATCTGAATTTAGGGTATCGGGCCTATTGGGCCACAATTGGACCCCTTGGAACCATTATATTAGGACTTGAACTTTTGGGCCCATTTAGGGGTTAAGGCCCAGTTCAGAAATTGGGCAATTAGTGGGCCCTTAGTAGGCCATATGAGGGTTGGACTTCATGAGCTAGAATTTGGAACTTATGTATGTTCCAATTGGACCGAGGGGTAAAATGGTCATTCTACCCTGAGCAGTGTTGTGGACTCTGATTGAGTATTATTATTATTATGATAGCTGGTAGTCATCGGAGCAGCTGTTAGAGGTTACTTCCCGTGAGATTCGACACTCAGCTTTACGAGGTGAGTTACCTTTCAGTAGCGGTGGGTCTACGGCCACAATGCCGGCCCACTAGTAGGAGTTGTATGTTAGATGATTGTCTTTGTGATATTCATCTAGGTTTGTTGCTATCTGATATGTTTATGTGATAGCATGATATGTTATGTGTGATAGTGGTAGTAGGGGGAGTATGGTCCCCAAGTTCGGTCGTCAAGACCGAAGGGTGGATCGGGCACCCCAGAATTTCCTGACAGTATGTTTATGATATGATATTATGTGTTAGTAGTAGTAGGTGGTGAAATAGTCCTCGGATGTCGGTCGTAAGGACCGACGGGTAAGTCAAGCGCCCCAGAATGGCTTGACCTGGGTAAGTCAAGCACCCCAGAATGGCTTGACCTGGGTAGTCAGGCACCCCAGAATTGCCTGACAGTATGTTATTGTATGGTGTATGGTATGATGGGGGAACTCACTAAGCTTCGTGCTTACAGTTTTCAGTTTTGTTTTAGGTACCTCTTCAGCGAAGGGGAAGGAACCGGCGCGGTAGCAGCACATCACACCCACGTATGATTTCCGCATTGAGTTTTTGGGATTGTACTCTGATTATTATTATTACTACCTGATGACATGTTTTTGAAACACGACGTAATGGTTTTATGAATTGATATAATATTAGCAATGTTTGGCAAATGATTTTATATGATTACTTAATTAAAAATGAAAATTTCAGCCTCGAAAATTGGGATGTTACAGTGGGTTCTCTCTTCATCTCCATTTGATCTTTTTTAAAGACTAGCTTTAAGTGTTGGTGATGTAGAAGTGCTTCTCCTTTAGTGCTTAATTATGTTAAGCACTTAAAGGTTTAAGAAGTTACAAATACAAAAAAGAAATAACATTCCATTGTGCCTTACTCTTGATGGTGGATACTTGTAGAGAAGATCAAGTTTCTAGTTCTTTGCTATCTTCATTAACTCCCGAATTTCAACCGGGATCAAACGCTCTAAAGGATGTCTTCTTAACATCCTATGTGTTGTTACAATCTTTCTAGTTCATGTAATTGGATCCTCTTGGTGGTTTTGTTAAAATGATCTTAAAATAAACTACTTATTTTAAATGATTTCGTTTTCCGTAAAAAAAGTTTTATAAAAAAGATCATTTTAGCTTCCTAAAACCCATCACAACTTTACTTTTTCAAAATCCTACAGAAACAAGTGCATAGATTAATATGGACTGAAATTGTTGAAATTTGATAGCTTTAAAAGAATCAACAACTTATAAGAGGTCAAGTGGCTACTTCTATAACTTGTTATTACTCCAAAGAAAATAACACATATGCGAAAGTCTTTCTTCTTCACCCATAAAAACCCATTTTCTGACATTTTTTTAACACAATGGAGCTTCGAAATTATATCAAATAATTATGCAAAAATAACACTACTTATCTCTATTTCCTGCTAACGTACACTCATATTTAGTCCTAGTCCTAGACAATTCAACGTAAAACTAGGTTTATATTCATCATTTTTTTTACCAAAAATAACATTCGTTATTTTTACCAAATTTGATCATTTCTTGGTCAGAACAAGACATGGGATTGAGCCAAAACACGTATAATATGTATATTAATCTATTAAAATAACTATAACAAGTTAAACAAACGAATCATACCTTAATTCCTAAAATAGTTCAAAATCTTCACGGCCTTCTATCTCTGATTTCTCCTTCATTTCTTCACCTTTTTGCAATTTCAGTGGGGTTTTCACCAGTAGTCTCGGGCTCTATATAGTGTCTATTCTTGTAACCTTTAAAACCCTTTCAATCATCAAAATTTATTCTCTCATTAAAGGTGATAGGTTTGATCTTAAGTCCTCATATTTACCTACTAATTCCTATCATTTATTTATAACTAAATCACTTATTATGATAATAATATCTTTATTTTGTATTGAGTTATCACAAACTTCCCCACTTAAAAATAATTCCGTCCTCGGAATTTAAACCAAGCAATAAATGTAGATAGTTGGTTTTATTTCTCGCTTAAAATTTAAACTAAGCAAATAGATACGGGTACTTCCTTTGAACCTTCACCAATGGTATCTCGACATTCCTTAATTTCTTAACTTTTCAATCTATAATTGCAATGAGTTGTTTGGTTTTAATGTAGCTTTTCGTTTAAAATGATTTCTTGAAGTGAAATTTCCATGGTCGCGTCCCCTAAACACTTCATTAGGTTAGATACATGAAACATGTTATTAATTTTTTGGATTTACCTTAGTATATCCAATTGGGAAGCTACATATCTAAATCGTTCCTTAATTAAAAAATCCCTAAAAAACGAGGACTCAACTTTTCTCTTTTACAAAACACATTACACCCTTCAATGTAGGAACCTTGGTGTAACTTTGTCTTTAACTTCAAACACTAATGGCTTCCTTTACAACATAACGTTTCTGTCAAGCGTGGCAATATTCAACCAATTGTTAGTCTCATACCTCATTCCAACGTATTGGGGTTCTACACTTCCTATCATATAAAGCCTCATATGGAGCTCTTCTAAGCTTGATTAATAGTTATTATTATAAGCGAACTCTACTAATGGTAGTTAACATTCTCATGATCCCGTAAAATCAGTAACATATCTTATAACATGTGTAGTATCCATTCATTATATACATCTGTTTGTGGACCATATAACATCCTTAACTTTACTAGACAACCCATTTCTCGTTGGAAATTCTTCCAAAAGGATGATGCAAAACTCTTCCACTTAGGTTGATCATTCTACAGTCTGGCCTTCTATCACAACTTCCCAGCTTACTACAGACTCTTTCAAAAGCATTTTTACCTTACAACTTAATATTCAGTCTGGTTGTAGTAGTTGTCACCGTCTCTAGCATGTCAAATTCCTTAAGCGGCATTTGCTACAATTTTGTTATCTTAACCACTTATGGATTTATTTGATACCTTATCGCATATTATTACGCCCACTATGTTGGGTTTTAGTTCAAAAATAGTTTCATAAACTTGAAAAATATGGCAACGGAAGACTATAATTTTTGAAATAACATAAACAATTTATACCCACCAAGGATCTTCTTGCAAGTTGTAGAAAGATTAAAATGCAAACAAAAGAAGAGGTGAAGAAATAACAACCTTTGTAGTTCTTTGGATACTCTCGGGAGGCTTGGAAGTTGATGAAGAATGTGGAACCTTTGAGGCACCATATGACTCAACTTGATGTAGATGCTAGTCCAAAACTCTTAAACCCTTAAGCTTTAAGTTCATACCAATATGAACTTACAGAGGGCTTGAAGATGCAAGTGTTCTTCAAGTTTTCTAACCAAAACTAGAGAGAAAGAGAGGGAGATAAGAGGTTTCGGTCATATTCCTCAAGGAAGGAATGAGCACTCTTGCCAAATGCAAGCCCTCTTATTTATATGCATAAAGTGAAGTTATTAACCATTAGTCATTATCACTTTAAGCAAACTTGTCCCCATTGTCATAAGTATGTCTCCCATTGCTTTAAAGCATGATTAGACAAGTCATACACTTCTTCTTTTTATACATATCTCGAAAACTACATAAAGAAGAAGAAAGAAAGTCAAACTTATATAAAATATAAACCTTGTCTTTTAGGAAAAAGACAAAAGGATTCACCTAGTCCAAAAGTTTGTACATGACTTATAAATCATACCATATGATATATATTAAGTTACTTGCTAATGGAATTTATTATTTCCATGAAATAAATAATTTCCAATTTAATTATAAGAGTTTTATTGAATATTTATTAAAATAAATTTCTAATAAATAATCAATTGTATCAAGTTGTTGTTAGTGTGACCCATTAGTATCATATGTTATTTAGCAATATCACTTTAATATGATTCTTGAGCATACTAGGCCTTTCACACTATACTAATACCAATTTGAAAACCATTACTTTAGATATATAAAGTAAGAAAAAGGAAGCCAAGCAAATAGCACGTATGTATAACCAAAGCATACTCTAACCCTCTCATCACTATTAATTAGGCATCTATAGTTTAAGTCTAGGAGTAACTACTACACCTAGTTAACTTAAAATCACACTCTGATACCATTTGTAACACCCCAAAATTTAAATATAAAATTATCTTCAACATGGTACCATTGACCTCTAATATCAAATTCTAAATACTAATATCGTCTTTAATAATAGCGGAAGCAAATAAAACTTTAAGTAAACTTTTGGAGAGTTACGTCTTCTCAATATATCATTTTCGTCTTTAAGCAAAGTCTTATCCTTTCCCTTCCCGGTGCCACTTACTATGATATTTCTTGGGTTATGCACATTTAAAGTTTCTAATGGGTAATCCTAAAGCCTAGTGAGTTCGTAGTTTTCATGCATATTAACGTCAATAAAAAAACAAGTGCAACAGTTTATCAAACATAATTATTTTTTGTTTTATTTCCATCATTGGTGACACACTTAGGGAAGTACTGTCATTTCCAGGGAACAAGTCCCTCCGCTGGCACAACAAATATGCTTACAACTAATTAATTAGAGCGTAAGCTCTCCGCCGCGTACTTACACCATGTACGACGACTAATTATAAGACCGTGTAAATAATACACCCCTTCTCTATACACGTCTCATCCAACTTTCCACCATTGGACATGAAATAATGCATATGTCCAAGTAAGTCTTTCTAGCAATAACAACAACAATATATAATTGAAAATAATGTAGAAGCAACTTTTCATTCAAGAAAGCACAAAATTCAAACGAAACTCACCTTGTAGACATTAAGTCTTAACCAGATATTGTCACGCTACTCGCACCGTATATTTCACCAACAAGTTTTTCTGAGGCCACAATCCTTGAAAAATATCATGCGTGTTTGGCTCAACTACTCACATGTCTTGTTCAACCGACCAATAATAGTTATCCATTGATGTTAGTTGCAACATTCGTAACAATCTTAATAAGAGTATTATATATTTTTTTTTTCATGACAATATTTTGGTATTAATAAGGTTTCACCCTTAAAAATAATACTCAAAAGATAAAACAATTAAACTTTTAAAGTATAAGAATTATGGTCTTAAAGAAATAAATAATAACTAATAAGTTATTAAAATTGAAGGGAACATTTTCGTAATACTCATTTCCAATGCTAAATAAAACATCTAGATTAGAAGAACATAGAAATGATCAAGTTTGTAACACTCGATGGAGTATTTGTGTAACTTTACTTTTTCAAATTCCTAAGGGATTAAATACCTTTGAGTTTAATAATGAGTCTTTTAATATTTTTTATAATTTCAGTTTAAAAAACATTTGATATTTTGGTTATTACATGCATCAAATAAGTCATAATATACTTTTATTTAAAATCACATTTTAGCAATGTTCTTTTATAAAATCCAATTTTATATAATTGACGTGATCAAATTTTAAAATTAATATTTAGTATTAAGTTTTGACTTTTGAGCGCTAAATAACATTTATAAACCTTTTAAAAAACTTCATTTTATAATAAAAGGTTTGGAGTTTGATAAGTCTCAAAAATCCCAATTTTAAACTTTTAAATTTTTAATCGTTGAAATTTGTTGTTAGATAGTTTTAAATGATAAAACTCATTTTATTTTTAGAACATTTTTACCATCTTATGTTAAAACAAAGTTTTCATTAAAACCAAACTCTTTGTGATCATTTGATGTTTAAAATATTATCTACCATTTTAAAATGTAATTTACAAACATGCATAATATAACATAAAATAAGTATCACAAACCATATGCAAAGATCATTTGATGTTTAAAATATTATCTACCATTTTAAAATGTAATTTACAAACATGCATAATATAACATAAAATAAGTATCACAAACCATATAACATATGTGCATAAACCAATCATAAACTACTGACATTTTGTAAGCCATCACAAAAATACAAAGTCCATTCCTAAGGAACATAAGTGACCAAATCTTCTTATGATGTCTTCATACTCCCACTTGCTTGAACACCTTGTAGCAAGTTCATAACAATAATTTTATAAAGTTTATAAAACTTTAATAAAATTAAGTGGATCAACTTTTGATCCTCAAAATGGTCACCATCTTCATTCTTGTTACATTTTTATAAAATAAACTATTTCTAAAAATAATATATTACTTACAAACATAATCAAAATGAAAACTATATATTAACTATTACATATTGTATGAATAAATAAATATTACAACCATTTTAACAAATTAACACAAATGACATCATAAATGGTTCATGGCTAGTTTATGCACATCATACACACACACACACAAACACACACACACACACACACACACACACATATATATATATATATATATATATATATAAATATATAATATATATATATATATATATATATATATATATATATATATATATATATATATATATATATAACAATACTTTGTTTTTCTAAGATAACTTATATGACTAAAAAGATGAATGTAAACTTCTAGTCATAAAAATAACAATTATAAACATTTTAAAGTTGTCATAGAAATATGTATGAAATTTTCTTATAAAAAAACCATGTATGTTTTTCAAAAACAAAGATTATACAAAATAATTTAATAATTT
Source organism: Lactuca virosa (assembly GCF_052849685.1). NCBI lineage: Eukaryota > Viridiplantae > Streptophyta > Magnoliopsida > Asterales > Asteraceae > Lactuca > Lactuca virosa. The sequence continues at coordinate 119,477,235 of NC_136430.1, read as the reverse complement.
ATCCAAGCTTGAAAAAAATAGATCTGATACCAGTTGTTGGGATTTATTCAGAAATAGTCTATAATAAACTATGAGTTTAGCAATAAAAGGATTTTAAAATGAATAAACTTAAAACCATTTTAACCCACCATGGATCATTTTGCAAAGCATGGTAAGATTAAATCAATCATAGAATGAAAATAACTACAAACTTTAGAGACCTTGATTCTCATGGGAGATTGGAAGTTGATGAGGTGAGGCAAAAAGTCCAAAGTAGAAGCTCTCTATAATGTATCCACCAAGCAAGAGTAAACCCCCAAAAGATGTTATCTTCAATTGTAATTATTTTTTCTTAGGCCTTAAAGACTTATACCTATTAAGACTTAAAAGGAGAAGTAACTAAAGGCCTTAAATGTACACTACACCATGCAAGAGAGGAGAAGGAAGAGAAAAGAAGAGAAGAGATGCTAAGGAAAAACTAGCTAGTTTTTTTCCATACTCTTCTTTATATACTGGCACACATATATCTAAATAGATGAAGTTATGATTTTCTATTAAGCTTTATGCGCTCACTAAATAATTGACTTTGATTCAAATGGATGAATCATTAGGGTTTGATTTCAAGCTAAACGTATGTTTTTATCATTTTTTACATCTGTCTTTTATATGAATGACAAACACATAAGGATTAAAAAAACAAAAAAAAAAACAAATTGTGATAACTCAATAAAAAAAGGGTATTATTTTCATAATAAGTGATTTAATTATAAATAAATGATAGCAATTAGTAGGAAATTATGAGGACTTAACATCAAACCCTCCACTTTTAATGAGAGAGTAAATTTGGGTGATTCAAATGGATTTAATGATTACAAGCATAGACATTATATAGAGCTTGAGATTTTTGGTGAAAACCCCATTGGAATTGTGAAAAATAGTGAAAAAGTAAGGAAAAAATCGGAGGTAGAAGGTTGTGAAGATTTCGAGTTATTTTAGCAATTAACGTATTGAAAGATATTTATGCCCAAGAGTCATTAAAGAATGATATTTTCTAAGGACATATGATCATATAGTATCACAGCTTATAACAAGTTACTACTTATTGATTATTTATTAAAGTAATTTGATTATTAATAAAAAAAATCAACACTTGTATTTAATTGTAAATTTTATATTTATGGAAATAATATTTTCTATGAGGGAAGAACAACTAGTAATTCATAAGATATTAATTTATAAGTTGTGTATATTATTTTGGACTAGTTAGAGTTCATTTATATAATGTTAAAAAAATACAAACACATGTTATAAAATAAGATGGAATGAAAGACAAACTAGCTTTGACTTTTGGTGATCACTACCATGGGTCCCCCATGGTGTGGGAGAGTTTGCTTGTGCAACAACCTCTTTAGTTGGTCTTTCATTCCATCTTATTATATAACATGTGTTTGTATTTTGTAACATTATATAAATGAACTCTAACTAGTCCAAAATAATATACACAACTTATAAATTTATACCTTATGAATTACTAGTTGTTTTCCATCATAGAAAATATTATTTTCATAAATATAAATTTTACAATTAAATACAAGTGTTGATTATATTTATTAATAATCAAAATACTTTAAAAAATAATCAATAAGTAGTGACTTGCTATAAGCTGTGATACTATAGGAACATATGTCCTTAGAAAATATCATTCTTTAATGACTCTTGGGCATAAAGATCTTTCAATACGTTAATTGCTAAAATAACTCGAAATCTTCACAACCTTCTACCTCCGATTTTTTCCTTACTTTTTCACTATTTTTCACAATTCCAATGGGGTTTTCACCAAAAATCTCAAGCTCTATATAATGTCTATGCTTGTAATCATTAAATCCATTTGAATCACCCAAATTTACTATCTCATTAAAAGTGTAGGTTTTGATGTTAAGTCCTCATAATTTCCTACTAATTGCTATCATTTATTTATAACTAAATCACTTATGATGAAAATAATACCCTTTTTCGTATTGAGTTATCACACTTTTTTTTTGTTTTTTTTAATACTTATGTGTGTGTCATTCACATAAAAGACAGATGTAAAAAATGATAAAAATATACGTTTAGCTTGAAATCAAACATTAATGATTCATCCATTTGAATCAAAGTCAATTATTTAGTGAGCTCATGAAGCTTAATAGAAAATCATAACTTCATCTATTTAGATTGAATTCTTTAGAGCATTTTGATAAACACACTAGTTTTGGTAAATATATCTACTAAATTAATTAACTCAGATCTTCGTTAAGGACAAAATATCATCACTTATCATATTTATAATGAAGTGGTAGCTAGTCTGGATGTGTCTTATACTGTTGTGAAATAGTGGATTCTTCACGAGGTGAACTGTACTTTGGTTATCATATTATGGGACATAATCTTCTTATTTCATGCAAAACTCTTATAAGAAGCTCTTCAACCAAATAAGTTCTTTGCTAGCTTCTACGATAATCATATACTCAACTTCTATAGCTGATTAAACAACAACCGTCTCTAATTTGGACATATAACTAATGGTTGTACCCGCAAGAATGAACACATAACATATGGTGCTTTTCCTCAAATCTACAAAACCTCTGTAATCTGCATCGAAAAAAATTTTAACTACTACATTCTCTCTTTTGAAAAATAAGACAACCTTAAAAGTTCCTTTAAAGTAGCATAGCATCCACCTGACTCCTTCCTACTATTGATATTCTAGATGTCAGTTCTATTTACATTTCATCAACATATAATAACTAAATAATGTAAAAGGAGTTAAACATCCTCTAGTAGAAACAATGTTCCATCTCACATATTGTGTATCAAATCATCTACATTTAACTCTGAAACATCAAGTATGTCACACCCCCGAACCTGGACGGCGGAGCCGTCCGGGGGCCGACGATTCGTGTACAGTATCATAACAATTGAATATGAATGAAACATAGCAACCAAACATCATACATTGGAAATACACACTTACATAGTTTACATATTGAATCTTGTTCATCAGTTACACAAAAGTAAGAAAGTAAAATTTCTTGAAGTCACACCACTTGATCTTATAGTCGAACTTATTACCTGCTACTAGAATTCCTGAGAATACAAGTCGTTTTGAAAAGCATCAACTAAAAAGTTGGTGAGTTCATAAGCAGTTTTATATAAAAATGGTTTTTGTACTTGTTTAGAATGGTTGTCATAGCGCTTTCAGAAATCCGATATTTTCTAAAAATAAATGGTTTGAAATATTTGTGTTTGATCTTATATTAATGCATGTGTTAATGTTTACGAAAATAGAAAGAGAATGATTTCCAGACAACCCGATGTTGTCTGTGATAGCTGTTGCTGGAATCTCAACCCCGGTGGTTGAGTACCGATGCTTATAAATTGTCGTTTTATCAAAAAGAAGGTTTCCCGTTTTATCCCAAAAAGAAAATAGAATGGTTTCCTGTTTTATCCCAAAAAGAAAATAGAATAGTTTCCCGTTTTATCCCAAAAAGAAAATAGAATGGTTTCCTGTTTTATCCCAAAAAGAAAATAGAATAGTTTCCCGTAAATCTTATAACGTTAATTCCTCTAAGTGAGTCGCTATAACCATACATAATAATGACAATTTCGCCTGTCTTTGCGTCTTTGGGACGCCGCCGGAATAGAATAAGGTTTTTGTCACCCTAGACTGGCCTAGTCTAACTGTAGCGAACAGCTCAGGTGTGGGGTGTCACCCCCGTATAGATCTATACACAAACTCCCGCTTTCCCTTCAGGAAACTCTGGTTATAACTAAAGGCTACGATTGTACACTCAAAGGTGCCAACCGACATGTCTCACTAGATCCTTAATCGAAAATTTACATGGAAAAGAAAGAAGAACACATATAAAACTCATTCCCAGGCCCAATAAACATGTAAGTGGACCACTAAGGCCCACTATACGTATCTATTATTTCCAGGCACAAAAGGAATGTGAATGTCTACCCTGAGCCCAATATACATGTAAAAGGACATTAAGGCCCACTAAACATGTATACTATTTCCAGGCCCAGTAAGGATAAGAAAATCGTTTTTAACCCGTTTGTTATTGTGCTGTTTATTTTAGCTCGATTATTTACAAAATTGATATAAAAAGCCCACTTTTTGTAAAAATGACGTTCTTGGCCCAATAAACTATAAAGTTTTCAATTAAGGCCCAATTATAGTAACAATAACACTTTAGTCCCCATTTTGTTCAAAACTAGTGTTTTTGACTAGTTTGTGGTAAAAATAACATTTTAAACTCATTTTTGTCAAAAATATCATTTTTGTCTTGATTTTTGTGAAATACACATTTTTCTGGTTTTTGGCTTTTCTAACCTAGTTGTTGGAAATTTTGTAGAAAAGTCATCGTAAGTCGAAATTTGGATCCGTAAATTCTGGAAGTTTGTAAATTTTGTCTACTTTGTTCACAATTTTTCTCATAATTTTTATTGGCCTCTAAGAAGTGTGAAATTGCACACCTACACAGATTGGTCCGAAATTATTTCAAATCTGATAGGCAGTTTTGTAAAATTCGCCAAAAATAGTAGAAACATCGTATGAAAACGTGAGAGTAGTCATTTTAAAGGTAATAACCTGAAATTTTTGCATGTAAAACAGTTTTGAAAAATATTACCATTAAGGAGGTCAAAACAGTTCCAGATTGGACTAAAACTTTTCTGTCAAGGGCTGATTTTTGAGTTTAAGTTATCTAAGTTTGTTCACAACACTTGTTTTTGCTATTTTAAGTGGATAAATCCCAGATCTACAAGTTTACAAGTATTATATGTGAGGACACATACTTTTCTCAAGGTTTATATGAAGATCCAAGTGATAAACTTCATTTTCAAGTAAAGATTCTAAAAGTTAAACACATAAACATGCATATATACATAGATCTAACACAAAAGCACTTGTATTCTCCCCCAAAAACATTATAAAACCGAAAACAAGGGGGTATGAACTCACCTTGAGGGTTTTTGAGATGTAGAAGAAGAGGAAGATGAAACTTTGAACCTAGCTTGAGTTCTTGATGAGATTTGTGTTGTTTTGGTGTTCAAGAAGTCTAGAACCCGATTTTGATGATGATGAACTCGGAATTTTTGAAGAATGATGGAGGATGTTCTTGAGACTTAGAGAGGAAAATGTTTGAAATGTGTTGGAGTGGTGGTGGGTTTGTGGCCGAGAATGGAGGAGGGAGGGGAAGAAAGGGGTTGACTTATGGAGGGGTTGATAGGATGGTGCATGGATACATGGAGGATAAAGTTGAGGTGGCAAGCATAGATTAATTCATATTTTCTTCTTTTTTTTTTAAATGGGCTAACTGGCCCAATAGGGATATTTGGCCCAAGAGAGTAGCCCAACATGGTGGGTTTCGATTTGGCTTGGGCCCATGAAGGATTCTCGACTCATTAAAGCTTAGAAAAGGGGTTTTTTTTTTTTTTTTTTTTTTGGTTCAAAGGGCCCAAAAATAATAACTATCGGCCTAACTAAAGTCCTAGTATATGTTTTCGGCCCAAAATAAGAATGTCTTATGGCCCAAAAGAACTAAGTTGAGGGCTTATTGGATCGAGTTTTGGGCTTATACAAGGAAATTATATTGTTTTAGGAATTCACAACTTGACCTAGTTTTGGCGGTTGTGACATCATCCCCCCGTTAGAGGGAATTTCGTCCCGAAATTCATTCTAAAGCAGCATCCCAAGTATTATGGAAAAGGTGTGAGTGTCTCGGTTTTGTCTAGTCTCTTCGTTCCTAGGAGAATTTAAGTCCTTGCTTAGTGATCTAGCGGACCTTTTCTATTGCTCTTTGAGTCTTATATGGCAAGGTGAATGGGTGGTTATGGCTATTTTGGATTTGTGTACTTGACGTCCCAATAGTAGTGCCTCTAACCCGTAGGGCGAACACTATTGTCACTAAAGTTAAGGTCGTGTGATGTAGTTGGTCTTATAATTCTTAAGTTGTCTTGGGAGTTCCTTACTACGAGGTTCTGAACTAGTGGGAGGTCGATCTTTGCTTGTTTCTACGAGTAGGTCGAGTAAATCTTCGATTCGGGATAAGGGATATCGATCCTTGAGGGTGGTTTCGTTTGATTCTTAGTAGCCAGTGGTCATATGGACACTTAGCCTTTCCTATTTATGAGTTGGATAGGCGTTCTCTAAGGCTCAAGTCTTGGTTTGATAACCTCATACTTACTGGGTCGTTCCACCGACCGGATACCTTAGGTGTTTATGTTGGTGCTAAGTGGTCTTGGTGGTCTGGCTACGAGAATGGATCCTTGAGTTGAGTCGATCTCCGAACTCAACTTGACATGTAGGTGATGTTTACGAAAGGGCTTCGGAATCATCTTAAGGGTGTTTATAAATCTCTAGGTTACCCTTGGTGTCCTTTGCTCCTTGTTTCCTTATCCCTATTAAGGGCTAGGAAAGAGTGTGGTATTACTTGCACGGGTACCTAAGGGTCTAGATGCTCGAGATAATTCGAGTATCGTCGTTAGAAGTTGTAGGGGTCTCGTTAATCGATTTGGTTAAGGTGAAGAGTCTCGTTGGTACATGAATTTCGTATGGTGAGGATCAAGTCAGCCCATGTCAATTGACACCGTTGGGCTTCTTATTGTAATAGATGTTGGATTGATCTGAAAGGGACAATTGTTTGAAATGATAGTGTGTTCTATGTACACATTTGTAATGTCACCCATTTCGTTCTTAGTATTACTACTTTGGTTGTCTCGGTCTAAATTTTTGGGTGCCCTGGCAATACAAGTGCCTTGGTATAACGGTGTGATTTCATAGTCTGATTTCTATTAGACCTCTCTATGATGGTTCGATGTACCTTAGTCGTACGTAATTCAAGATTGAAAAGGTTGTAGACTGAGTGGTTATGCCCTAAATTCACAGTCAGACAAGGAACAAGAATCAAGGCGGTTCCACGCACTCTAAGTTTGTAGAATCTTAATTACACACGGCCTTACGTTTACACTAAGTTATCATAACTTTCGCAAGGATCTTTAGTTTTCCTACGAAGGATATGATTAGTTCGGATGAGGGAGTACTTTATGATTACAATTTTTAATTGGCAAAATGTTGTGAAAATGCAATGCTTAATTTTTGTTGTTTTGAAACGTACCGGTAATCCCAGTAGGGTTCCTTGTTGCTTCATCATGTCCTGTTGTTAAACTTCTCCTGGTCCTTCGTCATTCTTCTCTGTTGGACAATTCCTCTTGAAGTGTCCCGTATCACCGCATGCATGGCATACTGGACTTACTTCTGGGTTGAGGGTTGGAGTGACGCATGGGGCCGGGGCCCTACAGATGCGGGAGATGTGCCCCTTCCTGTTGCACCTATTGCAATGCAATTCCCGGCAGACTCCATGATGATGGTAGCGGCACTTGCTGCAGAGTGGGAGGTATCCATGATACGGTTTTCTCGGTGCTGGGGGCTAGTGGGGTTAGGGGTTGCTACAACTTGTTGCCTTTTGGGAGGCCCTTGAGTCGATCAACTTCCTTTCTTGTTCCCCTGCTTTCGCTTCATGACCTTAGGTTTGGATTTTGGGATGTCTGGGTAAGTTGTCCCTCGTTGGTTTCCTTTGTTGATACTACGGTTGGAGTTATCGACACCATTTCCATTTCCATTTGGATTGTTGGCGTTGAGTTGTGCCATGACGGCTGTTACAGCGGCTTGGAAGGTTGCAGGGTCCATCTGCAGAACTGGTGTTTCACCGGCTAGCTGGTTGTTTCCATGGGAAGACATGATTCTGTTGCATGATGAGGAACAGGTTCATGAGTAACTATCGTTATTCCTAGTCGTATCTCATCTATGATTATAGATATGAGCTTATGCGTGTACGCATATACATCACATGTTTTGTTGTATGATTCTCGTTGTTTCGACCTACATCCCTATGATGTATTAATGGTAGTCTGTAGAAATAGGTATTGTACAAATGTTAAGTTACCCTAATAGATTATAAATATCAGATCCTTAAGCTGGCTCAGGTTACATGAGTTCTCGTAGGGCGTACCTCTCTCGATTTACTACTACTAGTTGTGACGAATTACATGGTAGACCTAGGACTTAGTGTGATGACTCTCATATGCCTAAATAGCGTAAAGGTGTCCAACCATTTCGCTCATCTCACGAGTGGCCTCTTCCGCTCTCAGCTCTGCTAAGGCTGCCCTAGCCTCAGCTTCCATGAGCTATTGCCTTAGGGTGGTCACCTCCTCTTCTAAGGGGCGGAGATGATTGGTAAGGTCTTCCTGTTCTGCGTGTTGGTTCGGTATTGCATTCCGAGGGGGTAAGGCTCGCCAAGGATCTCTCTGGCGCCTTCATCCATGTTTGACTCTTTATCAGAATCCTTTCCCTTGGGGTTCCGCTCTTGGTAGTCTTCAGGACCCAATTTTGGGTTCTCCCTTTGCACTTCCTTTGGTTCTCCCTCGGTCCATTCGTTGGCTATCACCATAGAGTAGTAGGGATCTTCGGGGTGAAGTTCAGTCATGTTGCCTTCGCGAGAGTGGAGGTATACATATAGAAGATTTAAGTGTGGAGGTCATATGGTATTCTAAAATGCTACTATAGTATTACATGTTTGATCCTAGGGCTTCCTGATGTACGAAATCGATACGTTTTTAGACTTGTTGTTATTGTTTAGTATCATAAAATACTCCTATAGTATTTTAAACCTTAGGTTTGGCTCTAATGCTCCTTTACATGTAAGGTCGGTAAGTTTTAGACTCGTTGCAACGCTACCCTCACTCCCAAGCACATGTTGGTTGTATCTCAAATAAATATAGTTGATCAGGCTATATTTATCCCAGATATGATTACATAACTGCCCAGGTTTGACTGTAGTGTTCAACATCTAAATGCTTTTGTTTTGTTCGTATTATGATACGTTCTAGCAAGTATGTATACTTTTAGAAGATACTTATATTCTTAAGGTATACTTTTAGTCAGAGTGTTTTTAGTCCCATTGTATTTATAGTTGTATATCTTGTATGGTTAGATATACTAGTTCACTATAAACAATGCTCTGATACCAACCTGTCACACCCCCGAACCTGGACGGCGGAAACGTCCGGGGGCCGACGATTCATGTACAGTACATTAACAATTGAATATGAATGAAACATAGCAACCAAACATCATACATTGGAAATACACACTTACATAGTTTACATATTGAATCTTGTTCATCAGTTACACAAAAGTAAGAAAGTAAAATTTCTTGAAGTCGCACCACTTGAGCTTATAGTCGAACTTATTACCTGCTACTGGAATTCTTGAGAATACAAGTCGTTTTGAAAAGCGTCAACTAAAAAGTTGGTGAGTTCATAAGCAGTTTTGTATAAAAATGGTTTTTGTACTTGTTTAGAATGGTTGTCATAGCGCTTTCAGAAATCCGATATTTTCTAAAAAGAAATGGTTTGAAATATTTGTGTTTGATCTTATATTAATGCATGTGTGTTAATGTTTACGAAAATAGAAAGAGAATGATTTCCAGACAACCCGATGTTGTCTGCGATAGCTGTTGCTGGAATCTCAACCCTAGTGGTTGAGTACCGATGCTTATAAATTGTCGTTTTATCAAAAAGAAGGTTTCCCGTTTTATCCCAAAAAGAAAATAGAATGGTTTCCTGTTTTATCCCAAAAAGAAAATAGAATAGTTTCCCGTAAATCTTATAACGTTAATTCCTCTAAGTGAGTCGCTATAACCATACATAATAATGACAATTTCGCCTGTCTTTGCGTCTTTGGGACGCCGCCGGAATAGAATAAGGTTTTTGTCACCCTAGACTGGCCTAGTCTAACTGTAGCGAACAGCTCAGGTGTGGGGTGTCACCCCCGTATAGATCTATACACAAACTCCCGCTTTCCCTTCAGGAAACTCTGGTTATAACTACAGGCTACGATTGTACACTCAAAGGTGTCAACCGACAGGTCTCACTAGATCCTTAATCGAAAATTTACACGGAAAAGAAAGAAGAACACATATAAAACTCATTCCCAGGCCCAATAAACATGTAAGTGGACCACTAAGGCCCACTATACATATCTATTATTTCCAGGCACAAAAGGAATGTGAATGTCTACCCTGAGCCCAATATACATGTAAAAGGACACTAAGGCCCACTAAACATGTATACTATTTCCAGGCCCAGTAAGGATAAGAAAATCGTTTTTAACCCGTTTGTTATTGTTCTGTTTATTTTAGCTCTATTATTTACAAAATTGATATAAAAAGCCCACTTTTTGTAAAAATGACGTTCTTGGCCCAATAAGCCACAAAGTTTTCAATTGAGGCCCAATTATACTAAAAATAACACTTTAGTCCCCATTTTGTTCAAAACTTGTGTTTTTGACTAGTTTGTGGTAAAAATAACATTTTAAACTCATTTTTGTGAAAAATATCATTTTTGGCTTGATTTTTGTGAAATACACATTTTTCTGGTTTTTGGCTTTTCTAACCTAGTTGTTGGAAAATTTGTAGAAAAATCATCGTAAGTCGAAATTTGGATCAGTAAATCCTGGAAGTTTGTAAATTTTGTCTACTATGTTCAAAATTTTTCTCATAATTTTATTGGCCTCTAACAAGTGTGAAATTGCACACCTACACAGATTGGTCCGAAATTATTTCAAATCTGATAGGCAGTTTTGTAAAATTCGCCAAAAATAGTAGAAACATCGTATGAAAACGTGAGAGTAGTCATTTTAAAGGTAATAACCTGAACTTTTTGCATGTAAAACAGTTTTGAAAAATATTACCATTAAGGAGGTCAAAACAGTTCCAGATTGGACTAAAACGTTTCTGTCAAGGGCTGATTTTTGAGTTTAAGTTATCTAAGTTTGTTCACAACACTTGTTTTTGCTATTTTAAGTGGATAAATCCCAGATCTACAAGTTTACAAGTATTATATGTGAGGACACATACTTTTCTCAAGGTTTATATGAAGATCCAAGTGATAAACTTCATTTTCAAGTAAAGATTCTAAAAGTTAAACACATAAACATGCATATATACATAGATCTAACACAAAAGCACTTGTATTCTCCCCCAAAAACATTATAAAACCGAAAACAAGGGGGTATGAACTCACCTTGAGGGTTTTTGAGATGTAGAAGAAGAGGAAGATGAAACTTTAAACCTAGCTTGAGTTCTTGATGATATTTGTGTTGTTTTGGTGTTCAAGAAGTCTAGAACCCGATTTTGATGATGATGAACTCGAAATTTTTGAAGAATGATGGAGGATGTTCTTGAGACTTAGAGAGGAAAATGTTTGAAATGTGTTGGAGTGGTGGTGGGTTTGTGGCCGAGAATGGAGGATGGAGGGGAAGAAAGGGGTTGACTTATGGAGGGGTTGATAGGATGGTGCATGGATACATGGAGGATAAAGTTGAGGTGGCAAGCATAGATTAATTCATATTTTCTTCTTTTTTTTTTAAATGGGCTAACCGGCCCAATAGGGATATTTGGCCCAAGAGAGTAGCCCAACATGGTGGGTTTCGATTTGGCTTGGCCCCATGAAGGATTCTCGACTCATTAAAGCTTAGAAAAGGGTTTTTTTTTTTTGGTTCAAAGGGCCCAAAAATAATAACTATCGGCCTAACTAAAGTCCTAGTATATGTTTTCGGCCCAAAAGGCCCAATAAGAATGTCTTATGGCCCAAAAGAACTAAGTTGAGGGCTTATTGGATCGAGTTTTGGGCTTATACAAGGAGATTATATTGTTTTAGGAATTCACAACTTGACCTAGTTTTGGCGGTTGTGACAAAGTACCACTACCTTGGAGCTTGTTTTAGTCCATACATGAGTTTCTTCAACTGACACACCTTATTTTCTTTTTCAACTAATAGAAAAACTTATGGTTGTGCCATGTAAATAGCTTTGTAAAATTCTTCATAAAGAAAAGATGTATTTACATCTGGCTTTTAGAATACAAATCTTTGACAACTACAATACCTAGAACCAATCTGATTATTGTCATCTTTACAACTAGAGAGAATATTTTGTTATAATTAACTCTCATTTTCTGTTGAAACCTTTTGACCACTAATATGGATGTATATCTATTGTTTCTATTAGTTTTAACTTTAAACTTAAATAACCACTTGTTATGTAGTGGTTTCTTCCATACTGGCAACTTCACTAAGTGTTAGGTATGGTTCTTTTCAAGTGTGCTCAACTCAACCTTTATTTTGTTTTCCACCATGTAGAGCCTTTCATCCTCAAAGCATCTGGATATGTTTCTGAATCCCTACTCTATGTTAACAACAAGTAATTTGTTGATGTAGAATATATGGTTGGAAGTCTGCTTTCTCTAATGGATGTTTTGGTAGTAAGGCTTTTTGTCTCTAACTTATATGTAGCTTCACAATTTGTAATCACTATATTTTGTGTGGCAACTATCACTATATCTCTTAGACTCATCAAGCTCCCACTCTTTCATGAATTTTCATCTATAAATTACTACAAGGTCTTGCAATGTCTTTTTTTGTAATCTTATCATACACAACTTGATTTTTTTTTTTCTTTTTGATTTATTTGATCCCACTATAGGCTGCTTAAAGCTCATATTTATGAAGAGTACTATTTTTTTAATGTCACATATATGGTTCTGATAACCCTTTTTGTTGTGGTTATCACACAAGCAGAAACCCATATCATCAACCCATAGCCTATAAAGGTGCAGTTCTTTGCCTTTGTTTCAAGCTTGTCTATATATGAATTTAAAATCTTAATGTAAGAGATGAAACCATATACTTTTAATTATATAAAAGATACCTCCTACCCTTTCCATTCATTCTCTATAATATTGATCCCTATAGGAGGGAGGGACCATAGTTGATTAAATATGTTGTTGTAGTGACCAAATCTGCCTAAAACATCTTTAGAAAAATTACACGTAATATCCTGTTCTTAATGTTAGGTAATGAGGATAACAAAAGATCCACAAAGGAATAAATAGAAGATGCAGTATAACTTAAAATAGTAACTTATAACGTAATAGAAGAATCATGTTCAAACCAATCAACTCAACTTAAATAACTAAATAGAAAGTATGGAAAATTACTTTCACAGACTTGTTTTTTTATTGTTCTTGCCAGCTAATCTGATGGATGAGAACCCGATATATGATTCCTCTTCTGTGATCGCAACCAAGAAGTAGTAGACTGATCTAAGAACCTTAGGAATCAAACCGAAATAGATTCTAAATCTATTCGTCAATCGGAACACGACAAGCAGAGGGTCGCAATGCGAATTTCATTAGAACTCGAGGTTCAGATAAAGAAAGAGGAAATCGGATTTTCTAGGGGTTGCACGTATAAATATGATGATTAAGGTGATGTAAAATCCGAAAATATGTCCCTCTATTCATAGGAAAGCTCTATGAGTCCTTATAAGATAATGAATTGTCCATCAAGTAGTTATCTATAAGGGTAGTGTATATTTAGAAGATTTGACTTTCAAATCTTTACATTTTGAACCCTATACATCTACAAATTTCTATTAATTAATTATTCATATATAATTAAGAAACTAGATCCCTATATTTATCTTTTGTCTATTATTGGTCAATATTGTCCTTAAGTGTAACCTAAAAGGACACTACCATTAATTGTAATATTATCAACTGGTTCTGACTATGGGCACCATATCCCAACACTTAGCCCTCTCCTTGAGTGTTCTATTCATGTTATATGAACTTTATGTCCCATTTAATGTGTTTATTTCATGCATTTTTCATTACTTTTTTGGGTCTTATAATTCATGCATTTTACACATACTGGACTTTATTTGCAAAATGATGGTATATGTTTATTTTCATACGATTTAGATGATTTTCAGAATACTTTAAGGATGAACTATTCTTGGGGTGATGTCCGAAGCTCGTTACTCAGACGAGTGGGCTATCTTATTAACCTTCACTAGGTCGAGCTGTTGAGGAGAGAAAAAATGAATCTATTTGAAGGCTACTCGATCGAAAGAGATATAGGAAAAATATACATAGTTGAATGGATACCGTATCATATTTTCGGGCCTATACATATCCCATTAGGTATGAACTAATGCTTAACTCGACTTATCACACAAAAATCATAGCTTGGAGACAAAAAAGGATTAAAGATTCAGTTAGATCACCACTTTGGTAATATTTTTAGTTTGATTAACACATTACGATTGTTGAATTGCACTTTTGATTTGTTGATTTCATCCATGAACAACTAAGAACCTAGTTTTTAGGGATTATTGTTCGACACTCAACTATGATTGATTGATTTTGCTGATTTGATGTGTTGAATTATTTATGATCAAGTGATTCATGTTTTTTTTTATAAAACACTTACATTTTTACAATATTTATGTTTCCCATTTTAATCAGGTTAATTCGAGTAGGTTATTAGATTTATGAAATATATAATCATTTTATAAATCAAGACTAATGAAAAATAATGAATTGTTTATTCTTATGGATTTAATTTTGTTGTAAACATGAAATCACATGTTTTTATGCTTTGGAGAGTATGATAAGTATTAACGTTGGTTGGAGACTTGTAAAGAACTTAATGCAAAATTTCAATTGAATCTAAAGAACTTGTTAAGATTTAGTTAAAAGTATGTTTTGACTAAATAACTTGACAAGTGACGTAACATTAAACCTTATTAATGTTCTTAGTACCAAATTAGATTAGTAAATTGTTCAAATATCAATTCTTAATCAATTCATACCCTAAATGTGTAGAAGTTGGACAATAATGGTTTATCAATTTGATTTTCTTAAAATCCAGTCTTATTTTCTTTCATGATATCTTTTACTTTGTCTTTCAGTTAAAATGGTGAAACTTTTTTATTTTACTTTTATTGTTTTATTTAAAAATGTCAAAACCATATACCTCGCTTATAATGGTATATGATATGTGTCCCAACGGATTCAATATATTTATTGTTAGCTTCGAATCATCGATAGGCCTAGGGATATCACTCCAACCATTGGTTTGAAGGAATAAATCAACATCAACTACACATACCTTTACCTATTTGAGTTATCATATTAAGCATACTTTCTATGAATTATAGTTATGAAAGATGTTAGAGTATGTCAAGACACAACATACCATGAGTAAATAATATGTATCATCATCTCAAAGACAAGATGTATTACCATCTCAGAGTTACCTATGACATATTTCCATTGGTTTCTTTTGGCGACAATTAATAATGAAAACCTTTGCTCAGTAGTACATATAACAACACCTTTTTCTAACTCATGTGGCTGTTAGATACCCTTTAGTGACATTTATGTATGTTATACTGTGACATATTATATCATTTAGCCACATAAAGAAAACTCATAAAAAAATTGAATGTGACCATTTATTACTTTTGGCGACACTTTATTGTTCAAACCACCGTCATATATTAGTTATAGCAATGCATTGTTTCTAAATGATGTGGCTATTTGTTGTCTTTAGTCACATAAAGAAAATCATAAAGAAAAAAAATATGATGTAACGCCCGAATCGTCTGGTATTTTCTTATGCAACTTTTTCATATATATATATATATATATATATATATATATATATATATATATATATATATATATATATATATATATATATGTGTGTGTGTGTGTGTGTGTATGTGTGTGTGTGTGTTTGTGTATTATGGGTGAGGGTCGTACGTTGGGCGTACATAGTTTACGCACGACGTACACATGATGAGGCGCGAAGCGGGAAAGTCCCTGTGTACGCTAGGTGTACCTATGCGTACGCTGGGCGTAGTTGGCCAGAAGCAAACCCAAAATTTTAGGGTTTGCACCATATTTAAGGAACTTATGTCCCTCCTAACCCTCATTCTCTCAACCTCCATTACCCTGTTAGAACCGAACCCTAGACCTCTTGCATGCATTTTGAGCTTACCTTGTGAATTTTTGGTGTTATTTGGTGGTTTTGAAGAAGAAGGTGTTTGGAGAAGAAGCGAGGACGTGAAGAGAGCTTGTAGATCCAGAAGTTTGGCATCATTTCTGACCTATTTGAGGTATAAAGCTTAAACCTTGGCCACTGCATGCTTAAATCTAGTTTCGGGGTGATTTATGTTACATTTTATTCCCATAGTTGAGGTTCTTTGAGTTAAAGGAGTTCCATTCCATATGAGCTACCCTTTTAGGCTCTTGGAAGTGTTAAGAGCCGTAAAAATCGGACCTTGATGGTTTAGCCTCAACCATGCAAGTGCTAGATATCAACTAAGTGTGTTTATGGACTTAATCTATGTCTTAATCCCCATCCATGCATGCAAATGCATAAAGTTTATAACTTTATGGCTTAAGACGTTTTTAGGGACCTGGATCTATGTTTTGGACATTAGGAATTAATGGATTAAGTCACAAGAGGGTTCTTGGGGATGCTGGCCAGTACGATGGGCGTAGTCCCTAGTACGTTGCGCATACTAGGTCAACCACCCGAATCTGGTCAAGACCAACATACGCTGGACCGACATGCAGAGTATGCCGCGCGTACGCATGTAGTGGACAAAAGTGACTTTCGGGCTCTTGAATGTTGGGCCTCAAGCCCACTTGCGGAGAAAAGTGAGTTTTGGGTTCTTGGATGTTGGGCTCTCGGATGAAGTCTAATTCAAGTTGGGGAGATTTGTAACGCCCGAATCGTCAGGTATTTTCTTATGCAGCTTTTTCAAATATATATATATATATATATGTGTATATATATATATATATATATATATATATATATATATATATACACACACACACACTCACACACACATATATATATATATATATATATATATATATATATCTATATATATATATATATATATATATATATATATATATATATATATATATATATATATATATATATATATATATATATATATGTTTTATGGGTGAGGGTCGTACGCTGGACGCACATAGTGTATGCACGGCGTACACATGATGAGGCACGAAGCGGGAAAGTCCCTACGTATGTTGGGCGTACCAATGCGTACGCTGGGCGTAGTTAGCCAGAAGAAAACCTTAAATTTAGAGTTTGCACCCTTTTTAAAGAACTTATGTCCCTCCTAACCCTCACTCTCTCAGTCTCCATCGCCCTTAGAGTGTTAGAATCGAACCCTAGACCTCTTGCATGCATTTTGAGCTTACATTGTGCATTTTTGGTGTTATTTGGTAGTTTTGAAGAAGAAGGTGTTTGGAGGAGAAGCAAGGACATGAAGAGAGCTTGTAGATCCAGAAGTTTGGCATCTGTTTTGACATATTTGAGGTATAAAGCTTAAACCTTGTCCATTTCATGATTAGATCTAGTTTTGGGGTGATTTATGTTATATTTTGGTCCCATAGTTGAGGTTCTTTTAGTTAAAGGAGTTCCGGTCCATATGAGCAATCCTTTTCGGCTCTTGGAAGTTTTAGGAGCCACAAAAATCAGACCTTGATGGTTTAGTCTCAACCATAAAAGTACCAGATATCAACTAAGTGTGTTTATGGACTTAATCTATGTCTTAATCCCCATCCATGCATGCAAAAGTGTAAAGTTTATAACTTTATGGCTTAGGGCGTTTTTACGGACCAAGATCTATGTTTTGGATGTTAGGACTTAATGGATTAAGTTACAATAGGGTTCTTGGGTTGGCTGGCCAGTACGCTGGGCGTATTCCCCGGTACGCTGTGTTGGATTTGGTGTCTAAGCCCATAACTATATCTGGTATGTACTTGACCCAATTGTAGCATGGTCCTTTTGGGGTTGTCTTCACCAGTACAATTTGATAAGATAGACTTTTGAGAATAAGATTATTGATGATTTATTAATATATTATAAGTATAATATATTAATTGAGAAATCATATTATTTAATTAGTGTTGGTCAAGAATTAATTTTGTGATCAAAAGTGACTAATTAAATCTAGGGGGTTGATTATGTAAATTATCCATTCTTATAGTGTGGGCCAAAGATCCATTAGGGTGGGCTAAGTGGTTTATGGATAGTCCATGGAGCTTTAACCCATGGATCCTAAGGGATATTGAAGGTCATGGTGCATTAGGGTTTCATGGATGAAACCCTAGCCTTGAGAAACACTATAAAAGCCTCCCCTTGGTGACAAAATCGGCTACACACATGTACACAAGAACATAGAACCGATTTTTGAAGCTATAAGTCTTAGTCTCTTAAGCCTCCTTTGCATATTAGTGTTTGTGACACATTAGAGGCACAACATTTGAGGTGCTCAAGCTTCCAAGGTCAAGAACTACACAAAAGGTAAGATATCTAACTAGTTGTTACTTTGAATTGTATGCTAGTTAAGTTATATGCTTTGGAAATTTGAAAAATGCATGTATAATTAGAGAAAACATAGTTCCAAAGCATCTAGGGTTGCATGTGCACCATAGGAGTGTTATAGTGCTTAAAAACCAACAGTGGTATCAAAGTCTGGTAAGCTTTCTATTATATTTGATGCTCACTTGTTTTCAAAGCTGAATAAATCGACTTTTCTGCACTCTGACAGGTGAACTCGCCGAGTCCCATGAACAGACTCGCCGAGTCCACTCAATAAAGCATCAACTCGGCGAGTCCAGTTCATGTACTCGACGAGTTGGTGCTCCTGTGTGCAGAAAATTCAAGTTCTTGGCAAAAATGGATAAAGTCATTACCACAAACTGTTTCGTAATCATAAAAATTGTATTTTCTGAATTGGTAATGATTGTCTTCATCCATTTAAAAGGAAATTGTCAAATGTTTACATAATAAAGTAATTATATGTAGTATTTGATATGAATTGTCTTGCTTTGAGTTTGTTTAGATCAATAGAAAAAAATTATATGATAGTTGTGTTTGATCCAAAATTTGATCTAACTGTTGATGAAATGTGTTATTGTAACTTATCCTCAAGTTATATGAAAAGTCACATTCATAGATATTAAAACTCATAATGGTTCATAGGTTATGAATATGAAAGGTCTTGAAAAGTTTCAAAACTTGCCCTCAAGTTTTGGAATTTGTAAAGTCACATTAATAAGACATTTAATTCCAAAACCCTAGAGTTTTAAAAGATTAAAATTCTACCCTATACTATTATAATATTTAATGTTAATACTTATATATATGTATAAGAAAAGGTTAGTCTTACCGTTAGTAGGCCTCATTCACGAAGCCGGTCTATAAGGGGGTATAAGGTTACTGCCTATAAAATGACAGTTTAATGGGTGTCCATTCTCACCCACCGCTTCCTTGACTGGTGGAGGGTCGTTAGCCCAACGGGTAGGACAGGACATTAATTCTCGTTAAAAGTATAATGAAATTATAAAGTAACTAAACCTATTATTAAATTCTCAATCTTAGTTACTTTAGGAAAATGTGAATAGGTGCTAATCCATGAAATTACACTTTGCACTTTATTGAGTCGTTAGTGGAGTGTGTGTGGTTAACCGGCACACTAATCTGGGACTAATAAAGAGTGGAAAAGGGTAGCTTAATGTTAATCATAGATCAATGGAGCGTGTGTGGTTAACCGGCACATTGGTTAGGTGATTTGTAACATTAAGAGTACCAAGTATGTTTGCATGGTTATTCACACCTTGTTTGTGATCCTCGGCATCCCAGTCACAAACTTGAGAGGGCACAATCGAGATTTAAACATGCCACTGAAAGTTCAATGAATCTCAAAAGAATCTAGGAATATGAAATCCAATTAAAGCCTAATAAATAATTTTGTTTTTCATGGTGGAAATTGGTAAATCGTCATTTACCTACCTTCAAATATTTTACAATTGGATTACGGCATCCCTCTTCGCAATTGTAGAATATTGTGTTGGATCCTAGCCTTAATATTTCATTTGGGTGGTTTATTAAGGATTTTCATCTAATCTAAACTTTGTTCTTTTCTTTTACAGATGTCTATCCTAAATAATGCTTCCAACCCAATCTCTTCAGGCTCTTTCTCCCTCATGAACCTATGTGGGAGGGTCATTTTCAATGGTTCGAATTTCAATGATTGGATTCGAAACATCAGGATGGCTATTCGTTATGAGGACAAATAATATGTCCTAGAAAAAGATCTCAAGGATATTGATGTCACTACTGCTACTCCTGAACAAATTGCTGAACACACTACTCATGAGAGGGATGCGACAAAGGTGGCGTGTCTAATGATTGCAACCATGACTGCTGAGCTACAGAAGTCCTATGAGGACTACTACCCCTATGAAATATATCATGATTTGATGGAAAAGTACCATCAATCAGCTCGGAAGGAGAGGTATGAGATCATAGCCTCCATGATCACCACTAAAATGAAGAATTAGCTATTGATATTATTCTTCATTCCCTACCTCCTTGTTATGATCAGTTTCGTATGACCTATCATATGAATAAGGAGGAGGTCACTCTTAGCAAGCTTCAGGGTCTCCTCATAACTGATCAAATCAACATGAAAGGCAAATATGTTGCTACTACTCCTACTCCTACTGCTGCCCCTGTCCTGGCAATTGGACATGGTAAGGGTAAAAAGAGGAAGGCTCATTCCAAGGGAAAGTCTCGGGATGGATCTTCTTCTAGCGGAACCAAATTTGGTTCTGTTGTGCCCTCTACCAATCCAAAGGAAGCAGAGTGCTTCCATTGCCATGAAAAGGGGCACTGGAAGCGAAGCTGCCCAAAGTACTTGCAGGATATTAAGGATGGGAAAATCAAGCCCTCCTTTGCAGGCATTTACACAATTCATTCTAATGAAACATCACATGCTAATTCTTGGGTCCTTGATACAGGTTGTGGTATTCACATTTGTTCTGATTTGCAGGGACTAAAAAGAAGTAGGGATGTGGAGCACGGGAAGATAAACTTAATCATGGGAAATAGGAAAGTGTCGCCTGTGACCAAGATTGGAGTTTATTCTTTATTTCATAGTAATGGTTTAAATTTATATTTGAATAATTGTTGTTTCTCGGCCGATATGGCGAGAAATGTTATTTCCTTTCACAGTTTGTATAAACAAGGTTTTACCTTTGCTTTTAAAAATAATAATGGTGGTATTTATGCTTATTATAATGGTGTATTTTATTTTGACGCTTTACCTTGCAATGGTGTGTATGAAACTATGAATGTTGTAGATGTTGGGTTATGAGCATTCTAACACTCCTAAGTGTACATGCAACCCTAAATACCTTGGATCTATGTTTTCTCTATTATACATACAATTATGAACATCCAAGGTATTATCCTAATCTAGCATACAAAATAATAAATATAACAAGATAGAATACATACCTCTTTGATGTAGAATGTCTTCATGAAGCTTGAGTGCCTAGTGCCCCAAGTGTGACACCTCAAATGGTTCATACAACACCAAATACACTTGGAATAACTTGAGAGAAACTTGAACACTCCTTGAAATCGTCTAGCCCTCACACTCACACATTAGTGCACGATTTCTTGAGCCATGGGATTCTTTTATATGGTGGCTATTAGGGTTACACCATGTAACTCATAACTTTACCCATTCCTTATGCTCCATGGATTTTAACCTCCATGGAGTATCCATGGGTCACCCCATGGACTTAGTCCAACATAAGGAATCTTGGATCACAAGCCCACATATATAAGAATGAAAGATTTACACAATCAACCCATATATTTAATTAGTCTCCTTTTGATCACTTAATTAATTCCAAATTAATTCTTGATCAATACTAATTAAATAACCTTATTAATATATTAGAACTTATAATATATTAACCAACCTTAAGTGTTATTTCTCTCATTATAGTCTATCCAAATGCATGATGCCATGCAACCCAAATGGACCATGCCGGGTCGGGTCAAGTCTTACCAATTATAGTTATGGACTTAGACATTAATCCAACAGTCTCCCACTTGGATAAGTCTAAAACTATTATTGCGTATGACTTCAGTAACCGATCAGCAATCGTAGCTCTCAAAAGCTTCTGTCGAACTCTGACCTTGTCGATGAACTCTAACCTTTGTCAATGACTTGTCCATTAGATAAGGGATCATATATTCCTCCATTCTAGATATCATATGGACTGAGACATGGATTATCAATCATTCTCTCTGTCCATTTGTTGTTTCCTGATTTCCGATTCATGATGACTGACTGATTGAACAAATCAAATCAGTCCTGGCTTGGCCAAGCACTCACATGTATCATCTTTAAATCATCGAGGGGCCCACAAATATCGCTTTTATCCCGAAGGTAAAAGGAATGGATAAACTTCGACTCATATGGCTTGTTCTACTACTTGTTGAATCATACACAAAGGCACGTTTTATAACATCGAGTTACCAATGCGTTTTCGTGCAATCAATGTATAACCAACTCATAGTAACAACTCATATCTCTAGGTTTGAAGAATATAAGATATTATCGTCTCATGATCACTCGTGATAAAATCCATGAAGTGATTCAAATGAGCACGGGTTGAATCCAATACTCAGAACTTATGAGCACTCATGAGTGTTGTAGCACCACTTTGTCCACCAACTTAGACCTCTACAAACCAACCCATGACAGTCTTGATTCATATCTACTTCCAACATATGACCGACTGTGGATGGTTTGAATAACTTAATCATTCAGGAAGAGCGACTTAGTTATTCTGGAAGTCAAAGCATGCAAAGTGAAACACAAGAATAAATGAATCAAATATGGTATCAAACCCTATGAATATAAATAAACACTTTTATTTATCACCATACTGATTACTCATTATTCATTGTTTCGGTTTTATCAACTTTATACTTGAATTTAAAACAATAGTTGTCCCATGCTCCAAGCATGTACACTATGTTTTCTAAACACTAGTCATGCCATACACCAAGTATGCATACTATGTTTGTCTATGATCTTTACTTTGTAAAATAGATCAATTGAACATCACTCCAATGTTCCTCTTTTCACAGTCCCAAATCCTTACTTCAAATGCAAGAATTCCAAATTCATGCCATTTACTGAAATCTGTTAGATTCTAAACTTATATGCATTGATCCTCTTAATGATTATGCACGAAGTCAGAAAGACTTGACAACAATCATTACAGAGCATTCCAAAGGAGATCAGCTCCTTGGAAACATCCTTCTTTCATTAAGTTTCCTAATCTTACACATATTGAATAATTTCTAACTTTGAAACATTTCCATATTCCATTTTGACTATCACTTCTGAACAAGAGTTGCCTCCTTACAGATTATGTCAATATGGTCCTTCCAGAATTAACATTATACTTCCAACTGTCATTGAGCAACCAATCTTTGGTAAAACTTAGATTGTCCTCGACAATTGCTTAATCATTTTAGTCATATCCAATTCTAGACCTTTTCCCTTCATAATGCCCCAGGCATTTGGAAAATTTTAGAAAGGATGAATATAGCACATGTAATCGATCCTATATCCGAAGCATATGGGACACGATTCATGATGTCTCACATAAAGACTAAACCAGTCTTTTGCTATAATATTTCCATTTCAATTTGCCAAGTTCTCAAAATTCAGATTATGAAAAGGGAATTTTAGAACGCAAATAATGGACCCATATATAGAATTTCCTTATGTTGAGCCATTCCAACATGAAATTCATATATATATCCTTGATTAAATACGATTAAAATCTCAATCTAAGCTTTTAGAATTGAAATGAAGTATAATTTCCTCTACCTTAATTATAGCAAAACAACTTTTTCAACCCCTGCAACCTCACGAATTGAAACTTTTGTTTTCTATAATTAACATTGCTAACTTGCAACCTTTGTCATAATTATCATGCTCCCACTAACATGATGATTATTAGCATAACACTTATGCCCCCACTAGCTTTGACATGTACTCATAAATCAGCTGACTTTCTTACCAAAGTTCAGATTTCTGATACTAGATTGTTTTGATAAAACTTTATCAAAATCATACACCTCTCTTAGATAGCTCACATGTGTGTCTAAACAATTTTAGAACTATGAAAAGGGATGCCGTAATCATAGTCTCAATTGTTTAGACCTTTGCCACTTCTCACAAGTCCATGTTAGTGTGTCGGTAAACCACACACGCTCCACTAACGACTTTGAGAATGCAAATATCACAATTGCTATCTAGCTAAAATCTACTTAGTGAAAGTGTTTCCTCACCATCATTTTCATGAATCGGGGATAAACCTTATGACACTTAGATTTAATAGTGTATGTGTTCTTATCCATGTGAATTTGTCAAAACCATAATCACAAGACAAGGTTAGTGACAAATCCAAACTCATATTGATTAAACTTGTGCAATCTTAAATTCTTGCCATTTGGCAGCTCAGGTGCCTGCCATTGCTTCCAAGTAGTTGTGCAACCAATTGAGAACTCTCAGAACTCCTATGCAAAGCCAACTTGAATAGGCACAAAAATTTCAACACGATAGGTTATAAACCTCAAGTCGTATGCTAGTGAAGGACTTTAGGTTTTATTCTTGATTAAGTCTTGAAACTTTCAAGAGCTTTAAGACTCCCACTGTCCTCTTGACATATAAGACTCCCTTGTCAAATATTCAAGCGATAGTGCGGATTCTTTATCAAGACTAACACTTTACACAATTGGACTAAGTTGGTCTCTGTTTTATCCAAAACATCACAACTTACCAATTTCAAATGTAGAAGAGTAGATAACCTTTTACTCTTACATTTGACTAGTGTTAACAAACCCTCTTTAAGATATGTCACTCAAGTTACAATCTTGGAGTATGACTCTACGAATTGTTTTGGAACGAAGTATGACTCATCTTTTTGATTTAACCATTTCAACAATTCATGACTCCTCTTCTTAGTCATAAGAATGCACTAAGATGACTTTAGAGGACTAATTGTGATATGGTATCTTAATCATTAAGATGATCATAAACATGATACTAAAGTACTCTCCCATCTTTTCAGATTTGAGAAACTTTTATCTTTCTGCCATACTTTGATTCTTCTTATTCGTTCTGTCTCACATTGAAACTTCTCCAATGCTACAGACTTATACTTAAACTTATAAGTATAACCATATTTACTGAACTTAAGTAAATCATGACGAATAGTCTTCTTGATCTTTTGTGGTGGACTTGACCAGTGCACAAGAATGTGTACTCGATCCCTTAGTCCTTTCCTTATTCACATAAGGAATTAGTCTTAATTTTCCAAGCTGAAAGTTCTCATTCATCATACTATACAACTTGCATGATTCCAAGTTTCGGTCCAATTGAACCTTGGGTGATGAGAATCTTTCCTTATTTGGTAATATTAGACACTACCACAACCGAAATAATCAAATCCATTTTTCCAATATTGCTATCAATGGAATCTTATAAGCAACAACTTTTCACAAATGCCATTGTAAGGATACTTAAAATAAATAAAATCAAAACGTTTTTCTTTTATTTTAAAAGTTTGCGGAAAAACTTATCCTTACAATCCATATGAAAACCTTGTTGTTATCTATTCCTAAGCAATATAAATATCATAACTCTTAAGTAATAGCCCAAAATTCTGATCACCGAACCATGCGATTGAAATCCATCTTCGCGATCAGAATCAGCATGTACTTAATAGAGTTAGACAATGGACTTTACCTAAAGTAGAGCCAAACTTATTGACTTTAACATCCTTAGGTAAATTTGGCAGCTTCGTAACCAATGCCCCTTCCTTTGGCAATAGTTACCTATGAACCCTTGATAATGGGACTATCTCAGACTTCGCCTCTCTCTTTACCATTGGGTCAACCGAGTTGACTATGGCCTATCCCTTTCCATTGGGAAGAGAGAGCTTTACTGGATATCCAATGTCATCATTGTCAATGTCCATAGCGTTTTAGGAAGTTGATCTTAGCAAATAGATAAGATCATTAAGGGTCTTGTCTTAGTCTGTTTCATAGGATTCCCAAAAGAACTCACTATGTGACTTAGAAAGTAGTTGAGCCACCAACTTTCTCAAGACTTTGACACCCAACTCTCCCGGCTTGTCAATATGTGACTACATCTCCAAGATGTGATCATACCTAGACCTTGCCTTGCCAATAGGGCTTGAGTGACCTTAAACTTTTTAGGAACTTGTGGGTTAGGGAGAATAATTGGAGGAGGTGAAAGAAGTATGATATCCATGAGACATCATCTTCATTTAGGAAAGCTTGTTTCAAGAGATTTGGGAAGATCATAAATGTCTAGACCAGACATCTTTTTGGGAGATATTCAAGATAGTTGATTTAAAGTCCTTAATATGACACCCAATATGAAATATTAAGGCTAGGACCCAACAAACTATTTTATAACTTAGAAGAGGGATGCCGTAATCCAAGCTATAAAATATTTGAAGGTAGGTGAATGACGATTCACCAATTTCCACCATGAAAAATGAAATAATTTATTAGGTTTTAATTGGATTTGAAAGTCCTAGATCTTTGAGATTCATTGAACTGTTCAAAGGCATGTTTCAATCTCGAGTGTGCCCTTCAGGTTTTGTGACTGGGATGCCGAGGATCACAAAACAAGGTGTGAATAACCATGCAAATATACTTGGTACCCTTAATATTTACCCCTTAATCAGTGTGCCGGTTAACCACACACGCTCCACTGATACTATGATAAATAATAAGTTACCCTTTGCCTACCTTGTTAAGTCCAGGTTAGTGTGCCGGTTAACCAGACACGCTCCACTAACGACTTAAGCAAAGTGCAAAGTGTAATTTCATGGGTTAGCACCAAATTCACATTTTCCTAAGTAACTAAGATTGGGTATTAATAAGAGTTTAGTTACTTAATATTTATCATTAATACTTTTAATGAAAGTAGAATTATAGTCCTTGTCCTACCCGTTTGACTAACGACCCTCCACCAGTCAAGGAAGCGGTGGGTGAGAGTGGACACCCATTAAACTGCCATTTTATAGGCAGTAACCTTATACCCCCCTTATAGACCGGCTTCGTGAATGAGGCCTACTAACGGTAAGACTGACTTTACTCTTATACATATATATAAATACTATTAACTTATAATATTGTAAAGTATAAGGGTTGAATTTTTACTTTTAAAATTCTAAGGGCTAACTTGGAATTAAAGTATTCATAAGTGAAAACTTTTCAAATTCCAAAACTTGAGGGCAAGTTTTGAAACTATTCAAAACTAATTAATTCCATAACTTATTAGTTTAAAGTAGTTTTAATTAAAAAAAAAAAAAAAAAAAAAAAAAAAAAAAAACTCTTCAAGTTCCATAACTTGAGGACAAGTTATGGAAGACTTTAAACTAATTAATAAAAAAATAACTTTTTTTTTATTGTAACTTATGGAACTAATTAAGGTTACACCTTTTTTTTTAATTTAATGAAGAGACTCTTGAACCTCCATAACTTGAGGAGAAGTTATGGAGTCATAAAACCATTTAATTAGAACTAGACTCTTCATTTTGTAACCTTTGCCAACTTTTATGAGTTTTATGATTCTTAAATGTGACTTTTCATATAACTTGAGGACAAGTTACAAAAACACACTTTGGAATCAACTCTTAGATTAAAATGGATTGAAAACAACTATTTCACACAACTTTTCTATTAATCTAAGAACCTCATAAGAACAAGATAATTCAAATCATCAATCTTCAAGAAATTAGCATGAACATACAAACTAATACAAATCTTGAAATTATAACAATTATCTTAGAAATTGGATTAGCATGAACATTACCACATCAAAAACAAGTTTATAAGTCCAAAAACATCTTAGGGTAATGTTCCTAGTCCAATTCCAGCCAAAACAATCGAATATATGCATCCAACTCGATTTTTCAGCTACTTTTGCAAGTATAACAAGAAAACAAGCCTAGGCTCTGATACCACTGTTGGGTTATGAGCATTCTAACACTCCTAAGTGTACATGCAACCCTAAATACCTTGGATCTATGTTTTCTCTATTATACATACAATTATGAACATCCAAGGTATTATCCTAATCTAGCATACAAAATAATAAATATAACAAGATAGAATACATACCTCTTTGATGTAGAATGTCTTCATGAAGCTTGAGTGCCTAGTGCCCCAAGTGTGACACCTCAAATGGTTCACACAACACTAAATACACTTGGAATAACTTGAGAGAAACTTGAACACTCCTTGAAATCGTCTAGCCCTCACACTCACACATTAGTGCACGATTTCTTGAGCCATGGGATTCTTTTATATGGTGGCTATTAGGGTTACACCATGTAACTCATAACTTTACCCATTCCTTATACTCCATGGATTTTAACCTCCATGGAGTATCCATGGGTCACCCCATGGACTTAGTCCAACATAAGGAATCTTGGATCACAAGCCCACATATATAAGAATGAACGATTTACACAATCAACCCATATATTTAATTAGTCTCCTTTTGATCACTTAATTAATTCCAAATTAATTCTTGATCAATACTAATTAAATAACCTTATTAATATATTAGAACTTATAATATATTAACCAACCTTAAGTGTTATTTCTCTCATTATAGTCTATCCAAATGCATGATGCCATGCAACCCAAATGGACCATGCCGGGTCGGGTCAAGTCTTACCAATTATAGTTATGGACTTAGACATTAATACAACAGTAGATAACCAAGGAAATAATGTGTTACATATTGATTCGTCCAATGATTTGGATAAAGCATGCTTATGGCATTGTCGTCTTGGACATGTCAACAAGAAGCGCATAGGCCAACTCCAAAAGGTTGGAGTCTTGGAATCATTCGATTTGAAGTCGGATGATACTTGCGAATCTTGTTTACTTGGAAAGATGACTAAGTCACCCTTTACTGGTATTTGTGAAAGGGGTGAGGGTTTGTTGGATCTCATACACACTGATGTGTGTGGGCCCTTCAGATCTGTCACAAGAGATGCTAGCCGCTTCTATGTGACTTTTATTGATGATTATAGTAGGTATGGTTATATCTACTTAATCAAGCATAAGTAAGAAACCTTTGAAAAGTTCAAAGAGTTTAAGGCAGAAGTGGAGAATCAATTGGCAGGAAGGTAAAGATACTCCGATCCGATCGAGGAGGAGAATATCTTAGTATCGAGTTCTACGACTATCTTAAGGAATGTGGAATTGTTTCACAATTGACACCTCCTAGGACACCACAACTGAATGGTGTGGGTGAGATGTGAAATTGAACCTTGTTGGACATGGTTCGTTCCATGATGAGTCGAGCTTCGTTACCAATCTCATTTTGGGGGTATGCCTTAGAGACTGCCGCCCATATTCTTAATCTAGTCCCTACCAACAAGGATGCCAAAACACCTCACGAGATGTAGACTGGGAAGGTTCCCACTTTAGACCACATCAAAGTTTGGGGTTGCGAGGCTTTTGTGAGGCGCGAGACTCACGATAAGCTCGAACCTCAGAGTGAGCGATGTATTTTCATCAGCTATCTACAGAAATCCTTTGGATATCTCTTCTATCGACCAAGTGACAATGTTGTCTTCATCGCGAGAAGAGGGGTCTTTCGTAAGAGAGAGCTAATATGCCAAGGGGACAGTGGGATGCAAATTTACCTTGAAGAGCTTCAAGAGTCAAGAGGTGAAGGAACCTCAAACACTAGCAATCAACTCGAGGAGGAAACTCCTGTTGAACTTATTGACGAATATGTACCTCTGAGGCGTTCCACCAGAGGTAGGACTACGCCTGAGTTTTATTATGGTTTTCATATTACTACAGAATGTTATACATTTATCAGTGATAGTACATTGGTAAATTTGGATGATCCTAATAACTACGTGGAAGCCATGACAGGCCCTGAGTCTGCTAAATGGAAAGAGGCTATGGATAGCGAGATTCAGTCCATGTATGACAATCAAGTTTGGAACTTGGATGACAATGAACCGGGTCGAAAGACAGTCGGGTGCAAATGGATCTTCAAGAAGAAGACCGGCATGGATGGAAAAGTACACACATATAAGGCGCGACTGGTTGCAAAGGGCTTTACTCAAACTCAGGGAGTTGACTATGATGAGACCTTCTCACCAGTAGCGAAGATTAAATCTATAAGGGTTATGTTGGCCATAGCTGCATTTCATGACTATGAAATATGGCAAATGGATGTCAAAACCGCTTTTCTTAATGGAAAGTTGGCTGAAGATGTTTACATGAGTCATCCAGAGGGTTTTTTCAATGAAAGATACCCTAATAGAGTGTGTAAGCTTGAGAGATCCATATATGGATTGAAACAAGCATCTCGCAGTTGGAATCTTTGTTTTGATGAGAAAGTCAAGGAGTTTGGATTTTCGAGAAGCGAGGATGAATCCTGTGTGTATGTCAAGGCTAGTGGGAGCATAGTTAGTTTTCTCGTGTTGTATGTGGATGACATACTACTCATAGGAAATGACATCCCGACCTTGTAGGAGGTTATGTCCTAGATTGGGAAGTGTTTTGCTATGAAGGACCTTGGAGAAGCTACCTATATCCTAGGGATAAGGATTTTGAGAGACGGGAGTAAGAGAATAATAGGACTTAGTCAAAGTTCCTATTTGGACAAGGTGTTGAAACGTTTCAGCATGGAGAACTCCAAGAAAGGTGACTTGCCTATCAGTGCAATACCAAACTGGGTAAGACTCAGAGTCCGAGTACAGAAGCTGATATAGCAGAGATGAATCGAATACCATATGCTTCCGTAGTTGGCTCAATCATGTATGCTATGACTTGTACTCGCCCTTATGTGGCCTTTGCTTCGTGCATGGTCAGTAGATATCAAGGGAACCCAGGTAAAGCTCATTGGACTTCAGTTAAGAACATTCTTAAGTACCTGCGAAGGATGGTGGATTGGATCCTTACCCTTGGTGGGAGTGATGACTTGAGAATATTAGGGTTTTGTGACGCCGGGTTTCAGACTGACAGAGACAATATGCGTTCTCAGTCGGACTGGGTGTTTACCCTAAATGGAGGAGCAATAACATGGAAAAGTTCCAAGTAGGAGACTTTGGCTGATTCAACATGTGAATCATAGTACATTGCAGCAAGCGAAGCATTGAAAGAGGCGATATGGTTGAAGAACTTCATCGGAGACCTTGGCATTATGCCATCCATAAAAGAGCCCATAGAAGTTTTCTGCGATAATGAAGGGGCGGTTGCCTTAACCAACGAACCGAGAGATCATGGTAGATCAAGGCATATCGACAGAAAGTACCACTTTATAAGAAATCAAGTAGAAGAAGGACACCTCATGGTGAAGAGGATATCGTCACAAGACAACCCAACAGATCCCCTTACAAAGGGATTGAATAGGGTTAAGCTCTTGCAGCATGCAAGAGGCATTGGGCTAAGAGACGATATTAGTTTTAGTAATTAGATAAATTAGAAACTTGTAATAGTTAAATTGTAATTGACATTTTGATGATTGAATAAAAGGAGTTTTATTTATAAGTAAAGTTACAATGTTGTGTCAATTATTTACTATTGTTTCATTTTGCATGTTTTGACTTCCTGAATAATATAATTATTCAAACTATCCACAGTCAATAATACATTGGAAGTAGGTATGAGGCTAGACTGTCATGAGTTGGTTGTTGATGTCTAAGGAGTTACACATGGCAAGAGTCTGCTGCACCATTCATGAGTGCTTGTGAAATAAGAATTTGAGCATTGGATCAACCCACACTCATCAGAATCACTTCATTGAATATATCACGAGTGATTGTGAGATGATAATATCATATAATCTTCAAACCAAGATATATGTGTTGTTGACTACAAATTGGTTGTGCATTGATGATGCGTAAACGCATCAGTAACTTGATGTTATAAAACGTATCGTTGTGCATGATTTAATAAGTAGTTAGTACAAGCATATAGAGTTGAAGTTTATCTATTCCTTTTATCGTAAGAAGGATTAACAGCGATATATGGGCCCCTCGATGATTTGTTTTGACCTATGTACCAGGCCCGGTCAGAACAAAATTGATGTGTTCAATTATGTTCTATGTCAAACTAATCGGAAATCGGGAAACTAATTGTAGGACAATAAGTATGACTATGTTCCATGTATTTGTCCGTTGATATCTTGTAGAACAGAGGAGTATATGATCACTTATCTAAGGACAATCACTGACTGGGTCAGAGTTCGACAACGGCTTTTGGCAGCTACGATTGCTAATCGAATCTTGAAGTTACATTGGCAGTTATAGTTATTAGACTTATCCAAGTGGGAGACTGTTGGATTTGGTGTCTAAGCCCATAACTATATATGGTATGTACTTGAACCGACTGTAGCATGGTCCTTTTGAGGTTGCCTTCACCAATGCAATTTGATAGGATGGACTTTTGAGAATAAGATTATTGATGATTTATTAATATATTATAAGTATAATATATTAATTGAGAAATCATATTATTTAATTGGTGTTGGTCAAAAATTAATTTTGTGATCAAAAGTGACTAATTAAATCTAGGCGGTTGATTATGTAAATCATCCATTCTTATAATGTGGCCCAAAGATCCATTGGGGTGGTCTAAGTGGTTCATAGATAGTCCATGGAGCTTTAACCCGTGGATCGTAAGGGATATGGAAGGTCATGGTGCATTAGGGTTTCATGGATGAAACCCTAGCCTTGAAAAACACTATAAAAGCCTCCCCTTGGTGACAAAATCGGCTACACACATGTACACAAGAACATAGAACCGATTTTTGAAGCTACAAGTCTTATTCTCTTAAGCCTCCTTTGCATATTGGTGTTTGTGACACATTAGAGGCATAACATTTGAGGTGCTCAAGCTTCCAAGGTCAAGAACTACACAAAAGGTAAGATATATAACTAGTTGTTACTTTGAATTGTATGCTAGTTAAGTTATATGCTTTGGAAATTTGAAAAATGCATGTATAATTAGAGAAAACATAGTTCTAAAGCATCTAGGGTTGCATGTGCACCATAAGAGTGTTATAGTGCTTAAAACCCAACACGCTGCATGTACTGGGTCAACCATCCGAATCTGGTCAAGATCAGCACACGTTAGGCGTACATGCAGAGTAAGCCGCGCGTACGCATGCAGTGGACAAAAGTGACTTTTGGGATCTTGGATGTTAGGCCTTGATTTGTTGGGCCTCAAGCCCACTTGTGGATTAAGGCCTATGGGCCTAGGGTTATGATGACTGGTATTTGGGCCTTATTGGGCCTTAGAATTTATTTGATTGGGTTGGACACTTTGGGTTGTTTTGAAATTGGTCCTTGGGAGGAAGAGGCCTAATAGGACAAAGATTAGGGAATCTTTTGCCTAAGGACATGAATTAGGGTTTGGAGCTTGCAGTGACAATGTAATCTATTAGCTAATTAGAAATTTATGTTGTGTGATAGGGATAGGAGTTTGCGAATTATTCGTTGAGTATGATTTGACACCCACAGTTTGAGGTGAGTCTCCTTTCGTAGAATTCGTCGGTCGAAGGCACCAAGGCTGGCCCACTAGTTATGATATGGCATGATGATTGTCTTTGTGATATATATCGGTTGTGCATGTATTATTTGGCGATTCTGTGAATTATGCGTGATATTATATAGTAGTGGTAGGGGATGAAAGAGACCCGGTATCCGGTTGAAATTGACCGAAGGGGCAGGTCGAGCACCTAGATATTCTCGGCATTATCCGGTCAAAATTGACTGAATGGGCATGTGGCGCACCCAGATATGCTCAGTAGTATCCGTTTAAAATAGTCCGAAAGGGTTGTTCAGCACCCGACTATGCTTAGCAGTATGTTTATTTTGTATGTGGTATGGTGGGGGAGCTCACTAAGTTTTGTGCTTACAGTTTCAGTTTGTGTTTCAGGTACTTCTAGCTCGAAGGGAAAAGGGCCAGAATGATCACATCACGTCACACCATGATTTTCCGCAGAAGAGATTTTGGGACTTATTCTCTAATATTACTTTTCTATGTTCTGTTTTCTTAAAGTACTGTGCTCATCGTATGTTCACATTGCTTTTGAAACTGATGATGTTTTGGGATATGGATTTAGTAACTTTGAAAATGAAATTTTTGGGTCGTATTTTTGGGATGTTACAAGTTGGTATCTGATGCATGCAAATAGCTACACCTAATTTTAAATTTATAACCTAACTAACTTAACTAACTATATTGCACCTAGGAAGTGTACCTAGTCAAATTATAGAATAGTCGGGAAAGTCGGGTGTCGATCACAGGGAACGGTTTTGACTAATTAACCTATCTACTATTAAATTAACCTAATTTTCTAGCAAAGATGGGGGTTATATCTAATTTTTCAAGTTTAGATGAACTTAATCTCTTAACACAAAATTCAATCAATAAAGAAAACACTTCTGCTAGTTCGAATCTGCTTTCCCTCAATGGTTTATAGATTAGCTATGACAATTACTGTTGGTTACCAATTAAGATAGCATTAGCAATTTAGTTCTAAATCTACTAACTTTAATTAATTCATGTAAATCTATGTATGGTCACACAATAGTTAACACAAAATCAATTATTAAATGAAACTAGAGCCATGTAAGATTGATTTGAAAAACACACTTATGGTCATAATTTGAGTTCTCTAGCACAGACTAAGTTTAATAACTCAATTGCTTATCTAAGATTGGTTTGATCTTAGCTCTAATAACCTAGTGTTCACTGAATTATTAGGTATTCAAATTCATGCAGATTCATATTCACTATCTAGACAGAACAAGAATTTAAAGCAATCAAATATCAAATCAAACATGCTAGGTTCAAACAATCAAACACAAGTCTTAACCAACAAGTAAATCAAAGCTAGAGTATTAAAACCATGCGTTCCAGCTTCATCTAGCTAACATAAGCAACTAGATTTAGCTGGACATACTATCAAACAAACTTAAATCACTCATACTCAAAAACATAATTAAAGTGTACCAAAACTAGAATCCAATTATGAACTTCTCTTCTCCTTTGGTGTTGAAAGCCAGTTCCAGACCACTTCTCCTTCTGCAATTCGTCTCTAGGAACTCCCTTAATCAGCAGAAAGTCCCAAAAGTCGTAATGATCACGAGTTTATATAATTATCTCAAAATTTTCTCCTCACGTCGTGAATGGGAAATTCACGTCGTGACTTAACAAGAATCCTTATCGGGCAAGGAATTTTACTTCGCGCGTACTTATCCTCCAGAATATTCATGGCACGTCGTGATCTTGTGGTTCACGTCGTGATTGAAGTTGATTTCGTGGGTTTTTCATTCTTTTAATTCTTCATCTTCCAAAGTTCCATCTTTTGACGCTTTTAGTCCGTTTTCTTCAAAATATCTTTTATTTGGCTGCAATATATATTTTAACCTTATAAGTACCATTATTCAATGCAAATAACCAAAATATCAATAAAAATATAAGTAAATATTACCTAAAAACATGTATAAATATGGCAATATCGGTATCAGAGCCTGGGATTTGAGGGATTCGGGCATACTCTCGGGTGTGTTTGAACTCAAATCGAGGGTTTGATAGGTTTTTATAAGAAAACTATTTTTTTACTTAGGGTTTTAATAAAGGACAAGGAGTGTGATGTTATCTGTTATGATTTGGTTTATGAATATGTGAATTGCATGCTAGTTAGTCCTACAGATCTGCTCAATTTTTTTGCATTATAGAATGCTAGGAGAGATGCCTTAAATGCCTACTGTATAAGCTTGTAGACTTGCATGCTAGTGCTGATCCTTCAGTGATAGGATGGCCAGATTATGGTATGTTTGTTTCTTGTTAACCGAAGCCTGAATGGTGCGTTCTTTGTGCTTTTAGGAGTTCTAACTAACTTCAGTTAACTAGTAAGCAAATACGCCAAGTTGCAAGTTATGTGAACCAAATAATTTTAGAAGGTTAGGTTTGGCTCTATTGCGCAACTCTTGTTTGAGTCCAACCATTGTATGGTAAGACCTCTCTTTCGAAGAATTATCTGGTTTTAGTAATATGTAATAGTATTCGTGAACTAGTTAGAGGGAGTTCATAGAAGTTCTTTTGACAGCTGAGGGCAGTGAGTGGTGAGAGTTGTGTCCTAGAGAATGTCTAGGAAGAGATTAGTGCCAGAAGCCTTATCTGCTTTTAATTATATGAAAATGACCTAGAAGATTCAAAGCAATCCTTGAGGAAAGTACGGATAGATGTGGAAGGTAGTATGGGCCTCTACTACTAAAAGCAGAGGATCCGTACTCGATTCGGGGAGAGCCGCGAGGAAACCATGGGGGCCTATAGAATGTGAAATTTTGCGATTTGTATTCATGATCCCGATAGTTGTATGGTTTGTTTTTAGAATAATGATGACGCATTAGGGAGCAGTAGGTTCAGGATCTAGGTCTGGTTTGGGTACGGGTTCCGAGCTGATTGATGATGGCCTACGAGAGTTCATTGCATCTGAGATTACTATAGGCATCCTTGATGCGACCCCGGTAATTTTCGGGTCGATCAAGGAGGGCATTATCGAGCTGATGGAGGATCGCCTTAGGGCCTTCAGGAGTGATTCGGCACCTAGCTAGTATGGGACTCGCACGCTCTCCTTCAAGGATTTCAGGGGATGCGCAACACTAGAATTCTTTAGGGTGAAGGACCCCATCGCAGCGAGACGCTGGATAGCAGACATCGAGCCTGCTCAGATAACCAACTTCTGCCCTGAGGGGTCGAAGGTCAGGTTTGTTGCGGGTTGTTTGAGGGAGCGGGCTAGGGACTTATGAGAGGAGGTTGGTTATGCTTTGGGAGGTCCGGCCACTGAGGCCATGACCTGGCCGAATTTTATGACCAGGTCCCGAGAAGATTTCGCACCAGTAGTGGAGATACAACAGCTGTCCAGGGAGTTTCGGGACATGAGACAGACGACAGAGACTGTGGCGGAGATTACCGCCAAATTCAGGGAGATGGCCTTGTTAGTGCCCTAGTATGCAACTGATGAGGAGATGAGGAAAACCCGATATTATGACATGTTGAGAGCAGAAATCAGGGAGTTTGCTAGTTATTCGGCGTGCCCGACTCTGGATGATATGATTGCCAGGGCACGAGAGTGAGAGATTGATATGGAGCACATTGGGAAGAGGAAGGTAGAGCCTAGACAATGGTTGGGGTTTCAGTGAAGAAAGCCAAGGGATTCGACTCGAGGTCGAAGGGCCAGCACGGACGTAATCGATGTGGAAAATGCGGCAGGTCACATAACGGAGTTTGTAGAGCAGGGGGTTTCAGGCTGCTACAAGTGCGGCAAGACCGAGCACTTTAGCAAGGATTGTACTGTTCCTACTCCTGCCATTCAGATATCAGACCTGATTTGCTTTCATTGAAATCAGAGGGGCCACATAAAGTCCCATTGCCCATGTCTAGTATCGGGAGCACCGGTGATGGCGCCAGCTCCAGCGACCCTACGGATCACAAATGGCCGTCAGGGCAAGACGGATGCTCCGGTGGTGAGGAGTCGGGGATTTCAGTTGACCGTCGAGGAGGAGTGGGCCGTACCAGATGTGGTGAAGGGTATGTTTCTTTCCCTTAACTCTTATTTTATGTTGATTACGATACTTATATTTTAAGTGTTTTGTTTTAGGATCATTCCTTGTGAACGATATTCCTGTTTTGGTGTTGTTCGATTCGGGGGCCACCCGATCTTTCTTATCTCTTGCGCTCAGCAAGAAGTTTTCCAGATCTCCGAGCATGTTAGACTACCCGTTAGAGGTTGATATTGCAGATGAGTGATCCGTCCAAGCATCGAGGGTCCATCGGGAATGTGTTTTGAGGATGTGCGACGAGTGTTACTCTATTGACTTGGTTCCCATTCCTCTACGCGGGAACAAGGTCATAGTAAGGATGTATTGGTTGAGCCCCAATGGGGAAGTTATTGATTGTGAGAACCAGCTAGTGCGTGTGTGGACTCCAAGTGGGGGAGAGTTGGTGGTACAGTGAGAGGGAGCTCAGCACAACCCCGTTTTATGTTCAGCTGCTAGGGCCAGACGCTATCTCCATCAAGGTTGCATTGGGATTGTCGCATACGTTATGGATACTCGGGAGTAGGATAGAGTAACGGTTGATGGGGTGCCAGTTATTCGAGAGTACCCAGATGTGTTTCCGACGGATTTACCCAGGGTGCCTACGGAGAGGCAGGTGGAGTTCTGAATCGATCTGGTTCCTGGTGCAGCTCCAATAGCCAAGGCAACATATCGATTAGCTCCACCAGAGATGCAGGAGTTGTCTACACAGTTGTACGAGCTGTTAGACAAGGGGTTTATCCGGCCGAGTAGTTCACCTTGGGGTGCACCACTCATGTTTGTGAAGAAGAAGGATGGGTCGCGCCAAATGTGTATTGACTACTGGGAGTTGAAAAAGCTAATGGTGAAGAACCGTTATCCACTCCAGAGGATCGATAATTTATTTGACCAACTTCAGGGGGTGTCTTGGTTTTCCAAGATTGATCTGCGCTAGGTATATCACCAGATGAGGGTCAGGGAGGATGATGTACAGAAGACAGCCTTTCAGACTCGTTATGGTCATTATGAGTTCGTGGGGATGCCTTTTGGGGTCACAAATGCTCCAGCCACATTCATGGACCTCATGAACCGCATGTGCAGGCTGATGCTGTATCGGTCTATGATAGTATTTATTGATGATATCCTGGTCTATTCCAAGACCCAGGATCAACATGAGGAGCACTTGCGAGAGGTGTTGGATACCCCGAGGAGGGAGAGGCTATACGTGAAGTTCTCCAAGTGCGAGTTCTGGTTGCGCGAGGTGCAGTTTCTGGGGCACCTTGTCAACCAAACGGTATTCTGGTCGATCCGGCCAAGGTGAAGGCCATGATGAGATGGGAGGTTCTGAGGTATCCATCCGAGATTCAGAGCTTCCTTGGGTTAGTTGGATACTATCAGAGATTTATTCAGGATTTCTCCAAGATACCAGTACCCCTGACCCGATTGACAAAAAAGACTGCCATTTTCAGCTGGGGGCCTGAGCAGCAAGAAGCGTTTGAGACTTTCAGGCAAAAATTATGCGAGGCGATGATTTTGACCCTTCCAGAGGGTGTCGAGGATTTTGTAGTTTATTGTGATGCGTCTATTTCAGGTTTAGGTGCGGTCTTGATGCAGATGGGGCACGTCATCGCTTACGCCTAGAGGCAACTGAAGCCTCAGGAGGAAAACTATCCGACACACGATTTAAAGCTGGGGCCAGTTTTTTGCCCTCAAGATTTAGCAGCATTACCTCTATGGGGTCCGTTGTGCTATTTACATGGATCACAAGAGTCTGAGGTACTTGATGGATCAGCCAAATTTAAACATGAGGCTGCATTGGTGGTTGGACGTGGTGAAGGATTATGATTGTGAGATCCTTTACCACCCTGGGAAGGCCAATGTAATGGCCGATCCTCTTAGCCGTAAGGCAGTCTCGACCTCAATCAGGGATATCTGTCTGAGGATGACAGTGGTGACTCCGCTTCTGGAGCGGATTCGGAAGGCACAGTTGGAGGCTATGAAGGAGGAGCATCGGAAGAGTGAGCGCATCGTGAATCAGATTGTCTCCTTTGATTATTATAGACGAGGTTTATTGACACTCCATCGGAGAGTGTGGGTCCCATACTCGAGCGGCATGCGCCAGATCCTAATGGAGGGGGCACACAAATCCAGATTTTCCATCCATCCCGGGGCGACGAAGATGTATAGAGATCTCTGCCCTGATTATTGGTGGCCCTGCATGAAGCGGGATGTAGCTTGGTATGTCGACAGGTGCTTGACTTGCAGGAAGGTCAAGGCCGAGCACCAGAGACCTCATGGCAAGATGCAACCCTTAGACATCCCCTGTGGAAATGGGAGGAGATTACCATGAACTTCATTACGAAGTTGCCACGGACGGCACGAGGAGTCGGGGCGATATAGGTCATCGTGGATCGATTGAACAAGAGCGCCCATTTCTTTTCTATCTAGGAGAGTATTTCTTCAGAGAAGTTGGCAGATATATACATCAGGGAGGTCGTGGCTGGGCATGGGGTGCCGGTTTCTGTGATTTCCAACAGAGACGAGCGGTTCACTTCCAGATTCTGGAAGAAATTTGATGACGAGATGGGTACTCGTCTGCACTTCAGCATGAACTTTAAACCGCAGACGGATGGTCAGAGCGAGTGGACCATCCAGACATTGGAGGATATGCTCCGAGCGTGCGTTCTAGATTTTGGTGGTAGCTGGGATACATATCTCCCATTGGCAGAGTTTTGTTATAACAATAGCTACCACGCCAGCATCGACCGACCTCCCTTTGAGATGCTTTATGGAAGGAAGTGCAGGACGCTGATATGTTAGGGTAAGTTTAGTCAGTGAGTTATGGGGAGTACCGAGGTGGTGCTCAAGATGACCGAGTTGATCCAACAGGTTCGGAGCAGACTCCAAACGGTTCAGAGTCGGCAAAAGAGCTACGTTGACAGACGCCGCTGAGACCTAGAGTTCCAAGTCGGGGAAATGGTCCTCCTAAAAGTGTCACCTTGGAAGGGTGTCATTCGCTTCAGGAAGCGGGGCAAGCTGGGTCCACGGTATACTGGACCCTTCAGGATTATAACCCGGGTAGGCAAGCTGGCGTACCGACTAGATCTTCCGGAGGAGCTTAGGCAGATCCACAACACTTTTGATGTCTCGCAACTGTGGAAGTGTTTAGTTGATGATTACGTGGTGATTCCTTTGGAGGACATTCAGTGGGATGACCGCCTGAACTACATTGAGAGACTATCGCAATTCTCGACAGAAAGACGAAGGATTTGAGGAACAAAAGGGTCGAGCTGGTGAAGGTGCAGTGGAAGCACCATAAGGGATCGGAATGGATGTGGGAGCCAGAAGACGAGATGATGGAGCAATACCCGAAGTTATTCCCAGCAGCAGAAGACTTCAAGGACGAAGTCTAATTCAAGTGAGGGAGATTTGTAACGCCGAATCGTCACGTATTTTCTTATTCAACTTTTTCATATATATATATATATATATATATATATATATATATATATATATATATATATATATATATATATATATATATATATATATATATATATATATATGTGTGTGTGTGTGTGTGTGTGTGTTTGTGTGTTTGTGTATTATTGGTGAGGGCTGTACGCTGGGCGTACATAGCTTACGCACGGCGTGCACATGATGAGGCGCGAAGTGGGAAAGTCCCTGTGTACGCTAGGTGTACCTATGCGTACGCTTGGCGTAGTTGGTTAGAAGCAAACCCAAAATTTTAGGGTTTGCACCTTATTTAAGGAACTTATGTCCCTCCTAACCCTCATTCTCTTAACCCCCATTAACCTTAGAGTGTTAGAACCGAACCCTAGACCCCTTGTATGCATTTTGAGCTTACCTTGTGCATTTTTGGTGTTATGTGGTGGTTTTGAAGAAGAAGGTGTTTGCAGAAGAAGCGAGGACGTGAAGAGAGCTTATAGATCCAGAAGTTTGGCATCATTTCTGACCTGTTTGAGGTATAAAGTTTAAAACATGGCCATTGCATGCTTAAATCTAGTTTTGGTGTGATTTATGTTAGATTTTATTCCCATAGTTGAGGTTCTTTGAGTTAAAGGAGTTCCATTCCATATGAGCTATCCTTTTAGGCTCTTGGAAGTGTTAGGAGCCGTAAAAATCGGACCTTGATGGTTTAGCCTCAACCATGAAAGTGCTAGATATCAAGTAAGTGTGTTTATGAACTTAATCTATGTCTTAATCCCCATCCATGCATGCAAAAGCATAAAGTTTATAACTTTATGGCTTATGACGTTTTTATGGACCTGGATCTATGTTTTGGACATTAGGACTTAATGGACTAAGTCACAAGAGGGTTCTTAGGTTGGTTAGCCAGTACGCTGGGCGTACTCCCTGGTACATTACGTGTACTAGGTCAACCACTGGAATCTGGTCAAGACTAGCATACGCTGGACGTAGATGCAGAGTACGCCGCGCGTACGCATGCAGTGGACAAAAGTGACCTTTGGGCTCTTGGATGTTGGGCCTCAAGCCCACTTGTGGATTAAGGCCTATGGGCCTAGGGTTATGATGGATCGTATTTGGTCCTTATTTGGCCTTAGAATTTATTTGATTGGGCTTGGAGACTTTGGGTTGTTTTGAAATTGGGCCTTGGAAGGAAGAGGCCGAATAAGAAAAGGATTAGGGAATCTTTTGCCTAAGGGCATGAATTAGGGTTTCGAGCTTGGAGTCAGAATGTAATCTGTTAGCTAATTAGAAATTTATGTTGTGCGAAAAGGGAGAGGAGTTTGCGAGACATTCGCTGAGTACGATTTGACACCCACAGTTTGAGGTGAGTCTCCTTTCGTAGAATTCGTGGGTCGAAGGCACCAAGGCCGGCCCACTAGTTATGATATGGCATGATGATTGTCTTTGTGATAATTATCGGTTGTCCATGTATTATTTGACGATTCTGTGAATTATGTGTGATATTATATAGTAGTAGAAGGAGGAAATAGACTCGATATCCGGTTGAAATAGACCGA
Organism: Lactuca virosa; assembly: GCF_052849685.1. Classification (NCBI taxonomy): domain Eukaryota; kingdom Viridiplantae; phylum Streptophyta; class Magnoliopsida; order Asterales; family Asteraceae; genus Lactuca; species Lactuca virosa. The sequence continues at coordinate 119,434,760 of NC_136430.1, read as the reverse complement.
AGGGGCAGGTCGAGCACCCAGATATGCTCAGCATTATCCGATTGAAATAGAGCGAAGGGGCAGGTCGAGCACCCAGATATGCTCGACAATATTTAGTTAAAATAGATCGAAGGGGGTAGGCCAGCACCCGTATATGCTTGGCATTATGTTTATTTTATATGTGGTATGGTGGGGGAAGTCACTAAGGTTTATGCTTACAGTTTCAGTTTATGTTTCAGGTACTTCTAGCTCGAAGGAAAAAGGGCCGACATGAACGCATTGCATCACACCATGATTTTCCACAGTAGAGATTTTGGGACTTATGCTCTGATAATACTTTTCTGTGTTTTGTTTTGTTAAAGTACTATGATCACCGTATGTTCACATTGCTTTTGAAACATATGATGTTTTGGGATATGGATTTAGTAACTTTGAAAATGAAATTTTTGGGTCGTAGTTTTTGGGATGTTACGTATGACCAATGGTTGCTTTTGGTGACTAAAAATTGTTAAACCATCGCATTTTATCTAATTGATGCGACTCTTTGTCACCCTTTAGCCACATTTAATTTTGTGATCATGGTTCTAATAATCATTCGGTAACATTTATGAATGAACAATGATAATATTAAAATATTTCCTATATATATATATATATATATATATATATATATATATATATATATATATATATATATATGACATGAGTAACAAGAACATAATAAAATAATATTAATCATATAGCCAACTTAAATAATATTCACAAATATTGCAATCAAAATATACATAACATCTATACATACAGAAAATGAAATGTATTTCATAAAATGAAGGCTACATTAATTGTTCCTCTTATTCAACAGGTTTCTTATCTTCAACGATATTGGTGGTATGTATTTTACTTTGCGCTTTTTTGGGTCGACAATTTTACCCTCCATAGTTGAAGTTGTAGTCGGTACATATAGCAACACAATTTGGATGTATCGTCTAACATTAAAACAAAAAATGATTAAAAGAAAGAAATACTTAAAAATATATAACAGAATAAACAAACATGTCCATGTACTATTACAATGTCTTTTTTCCAAGCAACAAAACATTTATGTGCTTCACCAAATAATATGTGCTCGCTAGTTTGAACTGGTAAATATGCATTCTCTTTTAACACTTCTTCAATGGACACCTTATAGCAATCATCTTGTAGTGGAGTCCCATGAATATATTGCTTTCCTGTTGAGAAATAAGCTTTACTGCGGGCAACAAGGTTTCTTGCTATTCGTTCTACTATGTCTATATCACAGTTTATCTCCTACAAAGAATTATAGCATAGTAAGAACAAATATATATTTATAGGATGATGCAATACATACTTATAGGTCTATTAGTGCCTGAGGTTGTGGTGTTTTGGGCTGCAAATTTATTTTCTTTAGTTTTCCTAATTCATGAAAACCATAAATGTACTCAAATATGTGTAATCTTAAAGAAGTGGAAATAATATATTACATTTTTTTTTAAGTTTTCAAGCTTTTACTTACTAGAGAAACTTATTTGTTTGTGTTGTTTGTATTTTTTTTTCCTATATTGGAGTGCATTCAGAGGCAACAATTTTGTCCACATAAATTACCTGCAAAAAATATAGAAGAAAAGTATAAGTTGGTTGTATGTAAATAAAAAAACAACATTTTGCAGTAAAAGAATGTTAACATTGTACTTACTGGTGTTATGGACTCAATTGTATGTGATTTGATTTTTTTTATTCATTGGAGTGGTCTCCAATGAAACATTGTTGCCCACTGATGATATTCCTTGAATAAATAAAGAAAAAAAGTGTAAGTACGCATTATAACAATGTTAAGTAATTACATACTAGTGCTGATCATACCTTTGCTTTTGTTTTATTATTGGTTTGGACTGGGTGGGCTCTAATCCAACATTCTTGCCCACTATAGAAATGACCTTCAAAAATAAAGAAGAAAAGTATAACTGCATTTAATCTAAATACCATAAATCTATCTTATTTTGTATAAGGATGTTAACTTATTAGTTACTTGTCTTGATGACTCATTTGTCTTTTTTAGGTTATTGTCACAAATTGCAGTGGGCTCTAATTCAATAGTCTTGTCCATTGATAAAGGTACCTGCATCAAAAAATAGGAAAACTAAAAATATATCTCATATAAATTAAAATATAAACAAACTTCTATTGTTTGGATATTAACTATTATATTGAAATTTGTAATGTATTGAACGGGTTGAAAATCAGACTTCACTCACTTCAGATACAGGCAAATCTTCTGGCATTGATATACCTCGTACCTTAATCCATTAAGTTGTGAGTGTGGAAAAAGCATGGTTTAACATTTTGTTTTGTTTGATAACATCCCTTATTTTATCATCTTTTTCCTCATTCTCTTTTTTACTGTTCTCTAATTCACTTTTCAATTCACTCATCTCGTTGCTGGAGGATCTCTTGCTTCTCGACAGATTGAAGTACTTGTTTCGTGTAACTCTGAAGCCAACCCCCTTGAAGGACCTACCTTTTTCCTTGACAAATACTAGTGCCATTACATCTATTTCCTCATCAAGCTGCAAGTCCCCTTCTCGAACTTCTTTTTCTTTTTCAAGCTAAACAGAAAAATTATCGACAAAATGGTCAAATAGCATAAACTTATCAAAACGGTATAATTAAAACTCAGAAAACTTACAATCTCATCTAGTTTCACTATGGAGTTTGGATCAACAATGTGTCCTTCTTTGTTTTGATATGTTTTACACCACATTAATGATCGGGGGGGGGGGGGGGTGTTCATCTTTGTGAATCTTATAGTCATTAAAAAATTATTATGAGACAAAATTGCAAAAATGGTCCCTGTGGTATGCACATTTTCTGAGATTTAGTCCAAACCTCGACTTTTTTGGCTTCATGGTCCTTTTGAGCTAGTTTTGATGCGTTTTTGGTCCCTCAGAAAACTGAAAAGACTAAAATGCCCTTTTGATACATTTTTTATGGTTTTTCTATATTTAATTTAAAGTTTTATTAATAAAAATTATGGGGCCCACCTCTGTGTGTGTGTGTGTGTGTTTGTCTCTCTCTCTCTCTCTCTATCTCCCTCCAAAACACACACTTAACACTATCAAGAACATATATGCACAATCTAAAGAACACCTCCACCTCCATCTCCACCGTCCATCACTATTCACCGCCACCACCATCCACTACCAACAACCTCCATCTCCTCCACCCTAATCCTACATATCTCCTTGCTTAACCCGGTAAACAATCAATTTTCTGGGTTTGTTTCTAGAACTGAAATCGATTTCTGAATCTAAAAAATGTTTGTGGGTAATGGGCTTTCAATCGCTCATTTAGTTGCTATTCTTCAAGGAAGGGGTATCAGGCATGATTCTCATTCAACATTTCTAAATTTCATTCGAGTCCAAGATACACACCTGTTTCCTTCATCTTCTTCGGTCACTCTCTATCCCTCCTAGTCAAATACGAAGTTGTAACCATACCTCCGGCACCGATCTCTCAGAGTAGCATCTGCTCCCTACTTCGTCTCTCAATGCTCACAATCACACCATCTCTTTGTCTTTCCACTCCGGCGGGCAGAGACCTTTTGCGCCTCCGTGCCTCTGACCTCCATCCGTCACTTACTCACAATAAGCCCATTTAGAATCCAATTTTTGTTCAGATCAGTTTTACACTTTTGCTATGATGTTTTTGGTATTCTCTCGTTCAGATCATTTCTACAAATCGGAGACAGTAACTTCAATGGATTGTATCTAAGTCCCACCGATGAAGAACTTCAGGTCTCCGACACTTTGGTTTTTGCCAATTGATTGACTGCATAGTCTGTTGCATTCTTGAATCATGAATACTTTTGTAGTTTTCTGTTTATAAAAATATGCAGAAGGCACATGTCTTTGTTCTGTAATTTCATGATCTAAAGAAATAGTTTCTTGATTATTGTTTTTTCTATATTTTCCAAGTGTAAATTCATGGAATCTCCACAATCTGTTGTATCACCATTGAAGAACTCATCAATTTACTCTGACGCCAAAAGCCATAATCTTACCTAATCCCCCAAAAGCCCTTAATTCACATAAAAAAACCCGACCCATCCCTTGGTGTTCTTGATATCCACATTCATCAAGCTAGAGAAATTAAAACATATGTATATACCATAAATAAGATGTTTATGCCAAAATTGCCCTCACTACCCCAAAAAACCCGTCAGCAAAAAGACAATAAATGGAGGTGGACAAAATCTTATTTTCAATGAAAAGGTTTCAATATATGTCCCCACTCTAAATATATATGCTAAGTTGAGGCTGAAATTACCTCGAAGATCAATTGTTAGGTTTCACTATAATCCTGCTTTCCGATATTATCTTTAAGAAAGTCGAGAAGGAGTTCTCGTTATCAACAAATGATATTTTCCACTCACAACAGATTATGCAGCCACTGATGAACAATGTGTATGTGTGCTCATCAGATATGGACCCGGGAATATGAAGAAGTGGGTGGGGGTTTGACTTTCTTTTTCACGAGACAGAGAGAGAGAGAGAGAGAGAGAGATGGATGGGTCTTCTCTCTTGTTTTTTAATTATTAAAATATAAAAATAAGTATTAAAATATGTAAAAATAAAAATAAAAGGGAATTTTAGTCTTTTTAGTTTTATGAGGGACCAAAAAAACTAGCTCAAAAGGACCTCAATCCAAAAAAAATTAAGCATTGGACCAAACCTCAGAAAAAATGCATACCATAGGGACCATTTTTGCATTTTTGTCTTATTTTAAGGAAACACAAGTAATCATAATTTAATATAACAGTGAACATACAAATTTCTCATGTACATAACAATATCCCCCTCTTCCCCTCCTATGCTGATAAGGTAAATTGGCACGTGAGACCACATTTCTTTTCGACACATCCTTATATAGCAATACATGCCAAAGAAATCAATACTTTTTTCTAAAAAAATTATATAATAAAATTTAAAAATAAAGGATAATTCTGCAATTTATACTTGGAAATATTCTGATTTTGTATGTTCTACATAAGCATCCCAATTTTTTTTAATCAAGGATGATAGAACGTAATCGTTTAGGAATTATTTTAAGTTTATCCGTATTGTTTAAGTAGGGATTTATGTGCCTATCGTAAACTTTACGCGTAAAGTTCCTTATAAGGTTTCCAAGCCAACTCATTATGTTTGGTCATCGACTCACATCGATTTTATAGTAACGCTGCAAAAATAAGAAGTTTTATGTTAGGCATCAAATTAAATTGCAACTGACAATAAGAAAAACAAATGATTGAAAACTATTATTTTATACCATTATCTCGTCCCACAATCTGTCCTTAACTTCTTTAGATACCTGCTTCCATCCAGTGACACTAAGACCAACCCTCTCACATACTAGGTCACCCAAAAAACTTGGAAATTTTGACCTATACTTCACTTTTAGCCTTCCACATCTATCAAATCTTACATGTTTTCTTTAGCAACCATAATATACAAATTTAGACCTCATCTTAGCCAGTTTTGTCAATCCCCTCTTCCTTGGTGGCTTTGTAGCGATTGTTTTTTGTGTAGATTCTTCTTCATCTAAATTACCATTGGAGTCACTACTAAGTTTAGGGTTGTTATTATCTTCATCTTCATTTACATCAGATACATTTTGCATGTCATCATCAAAAAGGTTTTCTGACTGTTCTTCATCATAATACAATTGGTTTTCAATTTCATCTTTTGTCATGTCATCATACATATTGTTTTCCTCGTATATGATGCTTCCTCATACATGAAACATTTAGTTACAATATGATTAGTATTTTAATAATGTAAATTGTATCACACATTGTAGATATGATATTAATATATATCATCATCAAGCATAATGAAATAACAAAGTAATTGTAAGATATAGTGAAATACTTACGGAAAACACACGCCTTAATGTTGTATATGAGCCCTGTAGAAGTTGATAATGTTACTTAACGAAGAACACATCGGTTGTGATGGAATACTTAAAAGCAGTTTTTAGGGTTTATAATAATCAGTTCCAAGAATAAAGTTGCTTACCTAATATGTCGACAACTTCTATGAAGATTCAAATTGGTATAATTTTATCGGTGACAATGAATATTAATTCCAGTTTTGTGTTGGATGCGAAATTACGTTCTTTAGCTATGTTGATAAATTCAAATTGCTTCCAAAATATGATATGATACAAACTTGGGAACCCTAAATTTGATATGAAAATTTTGAAATATTCAGGGAATTATGCGGCGGGATCATTTAAATATTTTAAAAATAATTACAATATTGATCCTTTTAGCTTAATATTTCCATTTAGCCTATAAATTCATATAAAATTTAAATGAATCAAAATTATTTTTAATATTGTAAATAATCTAATTCCTAGACCAAACCATATACAATATATCTCTCCACTCGATCTATTATGAGTCAAGGTTCGAACCCAACATGCATGTTCCCTAACAACAAGATCAGAGAACCAACCCATAACCCTTGACCCTAGCATATACAATACATCTCTCCACTTGATCAATTACAGGACATGAGTTGAACCCAACATGCATGCTCCCTAATAACAAGATCATAGAACCAACCCATAAACCTACACCCAACCACATACAATATATCTCTCCACTCGAATGATTACGGGTCATGGGTCAAACCCAACATGCATTCTATCACACAACAAGATCATAGAACCAACCCATAAACCTAGACCCAACAACATATAATATATTCCTCCACTCGATCGATTACGGGTCATGGGTCGAACCCAACATGCATGCTCCCTAACAACAAGATCATAGAACCAAGCCATAACCCTAGACCCAACCACATTTAATATATTTCTTCACTCGACCGATTACGGGTTATTGGTCAAAACCAACATGCATTCTCCTTAACAACAAGATCATAGAAGCAACCTATAACCCTAGACCCAACCACATACAATATATCTCTCCACTCGATCGATTACGGATCATGGGTCGAAACCAACATGCATTCTCCCTAACAACAATATCATAGAACCAACCCATAACTCTAGACCCAACAACATTCAATATATCTCTTCACTCGATCGATTACGGGTCATGGGTCGATCCCAACATCCATGCTCCCTAATAATAAGATCATAGAACCAACCTATAACCCTAGACCCAACCACATACAATATATCTCTCCACTCGATCGATTACAGGTCATGGGTCGAAGCCAACATGCATGCTCCGTAACAACAAGATCATAGAACCAAACCATAACCTTAGACCCAACCACATACAATATATCTCTCCACTCGACCGATTATGGGTCATGGGTCGAACCCAACATGCATGCTTCCTAACAACAAGATCATAGAACCAAACCATAACCTTAGACCCAACCACATACAATATATCTCTCCACTCGATCGATTATGGGTCATGGTTCGAACCCAACATGCATGATTCCTAACAAAAAGATCATGGAACCAACCCATAACACTAGACCCAACCACATATAATATATCTCTCGAATTGATGAATTACGGGTCATGTGTAACATTCAGATCTGGTGCATATTATAATTATTATTGTGAAGTTAAAAGTTTCAATATTGACCCTTCTCACGACGTGAGGAATGCTTGCTCATGTCGTGAGGAGTGAATTGGACCCGTGCATCATTTTAAGGCTCACGACGTGAGTAGTCCAATACTCATGACGTGAGAGCTGCTGATGACCAAAACCCCGAGTTTTTAAATATTTAATGGAATGAGAGGGCTAGGGTTTCCCACCCTCAGCCTCTTTCACTCTTTAAGCCTCCAAAAACCCTAATCATATTCCTCCTTAAGATCCTTAGCCATTTTGGAGCATTCTAGCTTGAAAAAAATGAGGAAAAAAGTACTCTAATGGTAGAGTGGGCAAAGTATCATCATAGACTAATAGATCTGTAGGAGTACCTGTGATTTTTGTTTGCATGATTCTTTGTCTGCTAATTATGTTTGTTATTTGTTATATGTTGACATATTGTGTTGGGTTAAGGTTGTACTGCTTTGTGTTGTAGCCAAAAAACCTGCGAGCATTCCATATATTAGCTGAGGGTCGGTCGACATGCCAAACTCATACTGAGGGCTCGAGGGCATTCCAGATATGAGCTGAGGGCCGGTTGGCATGCCAAACTCGTACTGAAGGCCTGAGGGTATTCTAGTTCGATGACTGAGGGGACCCGTTGTATATTGGCATTCCAGCTTGTGGTATTCCATCGCGAGGATGACTGGACCCAGAGGTTGACTGGGCCTGGTGTATTCCAACCCGATGGTTGCTTGGACCCGACATGTTGTTGTATATGTTATTTGTTTGTGTGTTGGTACTTTGGGGAACTCACTAAGATTTGGCTTACGATTTTAGTTTGTTGTTTCAGGTACTTCTGATGATCGCGGGAAGGTGAAGGAGTGACGGTACACATCCTCTGTTTATGGCTTTATGATTTTGGGATACTCTGATATGGATAAGCAATTTGAAAACAATGATTTTGTAAACATTTTATGACCATGGGTTGTTTTTGAAAGTTTTAAATTGTTGTGATTTTGAGGATATTACAAGTTGGTATTAGAGCCTTGGTTTGAGTGAATTGGAGGAACACTCGTGTGAATCCAGTCTCAAACTAAGGAAAAGAAAAGCTTTTAAAAATGATTTTCAAAATTGTTTTCAAAATAATCAAGAGAGGTTGCAATGTGTACGATCAGCTAGAGCCCGTAAGTAGACCCCAAATTACCACTCTTTTATTTGATATTGTGATATGTTAGAACAACATGCTTGTAATAGGCTTGGGATCTTGAGGAATCGCATGATTGAATTGCCTGATTATATGATGCATGACAGCCTAGGGATTTCTTTACATGAAATTGACATCATTACTGTAGTTGCTTTGTGTTTTCATCAAAATTGTACATAACTAACATTTTATTGCCTAAGAATGTTTAATTTGGCCTTATTTCTTATTCCTTGTTTGGTTGTGGGCTTAGGGTAGAATCGAGTATTCGACTGTCTATAGGATCCAGTGTTATGTATGATTAGCATACACGAGTGCTACATGGTTGGTGGAAGTTTCATTGATGAGTTGTGTGGGGTCAGTTGGCCAGATGTGTAATGTCTAGCCTTCCTCTAGGAAGTGAGAATAGAGTGTATGCATATTCTAGTGAGTATTGGTAGGGTTGTTTTGATGATCCTATGAGACAAATACGGGTAGGTGTTGAAAGTAGTATGGGCCCGTACTACTTGAAGCACAAGACTCGTACACGTAGCAAGGAAGTCACAACCCCTATGCTTTTTTTGGGAATTGATCCCCATGATGTTATATGTGTTTTATCTGATATCTCCCTAGTTTATTTTCAATATGGCTATTACGAGACGATTTGAGGCAGGATCTGGGTCAGGATCAGGAGCGGGTGGCCAGGATAGGCCTGTATTGACTGAGGGACGGGTTAGGGAGATCATTCAGGAGGTGGTTGTTTCCCTCTTCTGCGGGTAGTTACCGGAGATGTTAGGGTCTATTAATACCGCTATGATGAAGTACTTATATAATTGATATGCTACACTTTCTGAGACTGCTGCTGCTGCAGCCACCGTAGTCGTTGCTGCTGTCGAGATTGCGCTGGGAGAGCCTTCCAATACCGGGACTTCAACAATATGAAGCCCCCGGTATTTAACGGAGCTCAGGATCCGATCATAGCCATGAGGTGGCTGTCTGACGTCGAGGGTTTCTTCTTCACTTGCTCTTGCCCAACTGACTAGAAGTTCAAGTGCGCTCTGAACCTTCTTCGGTATGGAGCGAAGGATTGGTGGAGACATGTTACTAGCTCGTATTCTCCTGAGCAGAGGGCTACCGTGACTTGGGAGCAATTCTATGAGATGTTCTGTTCTAGATATTTTCCAATGGTGGAGCAAGAGATGTTAGCCCAAAAGTACTTGGATTTGAGACATGGGGCTGAGTCGGTGACGGAGATCACCAAGATGCTTACGGAGAGAGCCATGTTTTGCCCCGAGTTTTCTACTTCTGAGCAAGCTCAGATGACCCGGTACTTGAGCATGATCAAGACATACATCCGGCGGTTTGTGACCATGCAGCGTTATGGTTCACTGTTTGAGTTAGAGGATGCCGGTAGGCAGCGGGAGATTGAGATGGAGCTTCAGACAATGGAGCAGAGGCAGGCCCCGATGCAGTCACAGCCTGCGCTGAAGCAGTTCAAGGCCGCTCATGTTAGATCTGGGAGTTGTAGGGGCCGCACTTGTCGAAAGTGCGGCAAGGTTCATGATGGTGCTTGCTGATTTTCTTCTGGATGCCACGATTGTGGCAGGAAGGGCCATGTTGTGAGGGATTGTCATCAGCAAGCTCCAGTACCCAGCACCGGGATTTGCTATCACTGCGAGCAGGTTGGCCATGTGAAGGCCAACTACCCATTTCTTGCTACTAGGCTGGCGCAGGCTCCAGCGCCAGCTACTCTGAGGATCACGAATGGGAGCCAGAGCACGACGGAGTCCCCGAGGGCTCGCGGTCGTGCTTTTCAGCTTACTGCCGAGGATGCCAGAGCAGCACCAGACGTTGTGACCGGTATGTTTCTCTTTCTTAGTGAACTATTTTCATGCTCTAGTGTTATTTGACCCAGGCACGAGTTGTTCCTTTACGTCTCGATCATTCATTAGGGAGTTTGATATGCCTAATGGGGAGTTAGAGTGTCCGTTGCGGGTTTCTATCACCAACGAACACATGGTTTCTGCATCCATAGTGTATCGGGGTTGTGTATTGGAGATCTTCGGGGTGCCTTATCCGATTGATCTGATCCCTATTCCCATGGGGGATGTGTTCGTGATAGTAGGTATGGACTGGCTGATCAGGTTTGGTGCCATGATCAATTGTGAGGGCTAGCGAGTGGTAGTTCGAACCCCAAGTGGGGTAGAACTTGTTATCTATGGAGAGGACACCAGGGTTGGTTCAGGGTTTTGTTCGCCAGCCAGGGGCCGACAGTATATTCAACAAGTGTATGTAGGTTATTTGGCTTAGTAGTTGATACTCGGGTTGGGGAGAAGACTTCAATTTCAGAGGTACCAGTTGTCAGGGAGTTTGCCAATGTTTTCCCCGAGGAATTGCCCGGTTTGCCTCCCGAGAGGCAGGTTTAGTCCAGGATTGATCTAGTATGAGATGCGGCTCTAATTGCCAATACTGTAACAACCCAAAATTCAAGACCAAAAATTTCATTTTTGATATAGCAATTTATAAAATAATTTATAGAAAACATCATTAAGTTATTCATTTCATGAAAATCCATAGATCATAAGTCTCAAAATCATGTCATAACATAGTAACAATGTCAGAGTACAAATCCCAAGAATCTCATATGCGGAAATCATGTGTGCGATGCGCTGATACCGTACCGGCTCCTTTCTCTTTGAATAAGAAGGAACTGAAACAAAAACTGAAAACCGTAAGCACAAAGCTTAGTGAGTTCCCCTATCATACCACATACCATACATATCACATACTGTCTAACATATCCAGGTACTAGCTATCCCTTCGGTCTCTTTCAAACGGTAACTTGCCTAGCATATCAGGGTGCTGGTCTACCCCTTCGGTCCTTTCGACCGGTAACTTGCCTAGCATATTAGGGTGCTGGCCTACCCCTTTGGTCCTATCGAACGGTACCTCTCCTAGCATATCAGGGTGCTGGCCTACCCCTTCGGTCCTTTCGACCGGTACCGGGCACTCTTTCACCCCTACTTCTACTACATATCATCCAAGTGCATAAACATACAAGTCATATATTGCCTAGCTTATCTGGGTGCTGGCATACCCCTTCGACCCTGTCGACCGGTACTGGGGATTATCCTACCCCTCCTATCTCATATCACATAACATCATGGCATACTAGCACATAAAACATAACAGAGAGCGACATACCAGATAATTATCACAAAGACAATCATCCCTACTATAACTCTTACTAGTGGGTCGGCCTTGATGCCTTAGACCCACTTCTACTGGAAGGTAACTCACCTCAATGTCGTGCAGTAGCTAAACTATCATCGGCTCTGGAATCAACTCTCCTCAAACCCCTACACATAAAATATCTTTTAATTACTAGTTCATACTCATAACCCCTTTAAGGGTCAACTCTGGTCAATGGCCAAGGTCAAAGGTCAACTCTCTGGTCCAAGTCAACCTTCTGGTTGACTCAAGTTGCCGAGTTGGTCCATCAACTCTTCGAGTTCCCGGATTCATAAAACTCTGGGGTCTCAATCCTACTCGTTGAGTTCTCCATCGAACTCGTCGAGTTCTCCTTCATACAAGTCGGGGCATTTCACTCACAACTCACCGAGTTCGTCCTTGAACTCGTCGAGTTCCTCTTCATATTAGTTGGGACATTTTGCTCTCAACTTGCTGAGTTCATTCTTTAACTCGTCGAGTTCCTCTTCATATCAGTCAGGACATTTTGCTATCAACTCGTCGAGTTCATCCTTGGAATCGTCGAGTTCTTTGATCTTCAAGTCCATAAACACGCCCAACTCGCTGAGTCATCTTCTAGACTCAACGAGATTGCTCAGTAACAACAAAGGTTGGGGGAACCATGTCCCAACTCGCCGAGTCGTATGAATGACTCGTCGAGTCCCTTAAAGTCAACGTTATATGTCACACCCCCGAACCAAACAGCAGAAATGTCTGGGGGCTCGTGTGACTAACAATTGAATAATCATCACAATGAATATACATGAATCATAACACGATCATTACCAACATTACATAATACAACTAGCATTAATTACATCAAGTACATTGTTAAAATACATAAGTTCAAATTGTTAAAAGTACGATAAGTGTTGTTATATAAAACAAAACCATACACACTTGCAAATCTTCCAGCTTAACGATTACCTGAGAATACAAGTTATTTTGAAAATGGTCAACATATATAATGTTGGTGAGTTCATAATTATGTTTGAGTTAAAGTCTTTGTATCTTTCATAAAAACACAGAAAATCCGATATTTTCTGTAAAAATGTCTGAAAATGTTGTGAAAATCGAGTATAAATGCATGTGTGAATTTCATAGTTATAGCTTATAAGAGAGTAGTTTAGATTCATTGTATTGTGAATAAATGATAAATGTATATGAATAATTTCCCCCAGAAAATCTGATATTTTCTGTAAAAATGTCTACATTCTTGTATCGTTAAATAAGTCGTTTTGCATTGACACAATCGAAGAGTTTATCTTCGAAAGTTTACTTTTGGTATTGAATCCCTATATGAGCCGTTATAACCATGCATGATAATGACTAGGTCGCCCGTCTTGGTATTTTTCCAAATGCCGGTCTTGCTAAGGATGTTGTCGCCCTAGACTGGCCTAGTCTAGCTTTAGCGAACAACTAAGGCGTGGGGGGTCACCCCGTATAGATTTATACACAAACTCCCGCTTTCCTACCAGGAAACTCTGATTATAACTACAGGCTACGATTGTACACTCAGAGGTGCCAACCGACATGTCTCACTAGATTCTCAACCCCTTTTTGTATTATGTTTAATGTTTACGTATAAGTGGTATGTTTTTGTATTCGAAAGGTACATATATAGGTATACGACATTTAATGATTACACAAAGGTATAGTTACGGCATACTAACATGTGATGTTTCCATTCCAAGCCCTATTAGCATGTAATTAGACCACAAAGGCCCAAAGTTTTTAAAAATGACATTTTTGGCCAATAATCCTCCAATTTTTAATTAAGGCCCAAAGTTTTGTAAAAATGACACTTTAGTCCATAATTTATAAAAATTTGTAATTTCGTCCCAAATGTTTGGAATTTCACGGATTTAGCCCAAAAAGTAATATTTTCGCATTTAGAACTCTGTTTTGCATAAAAGTACATTTTCAGCCCCTTGTTTGTAAAAATTTACACTTTCGGCCCAATTTTGGAAAATTTTACATTTTTGGCCCAATTTGAAAATAAATGTTAATTTTACCCCTAAATTTGGTTTATTTACATTTATGACTCAAACTTTGGCCAAATAACATTTTTAAACCCCAAAACTTCATTTTTTTCGCAAATTGGGCCCAAAACCATGAGGCCCAAAGGTTTTGGCCCATTAAGCTCAAATTTGCATTTTTGCCCCTTTTTAAAGTATGTTTAACAAAAAAAATACCTTTTTATACATGTAGGACCTGTTTGGCCATTATAAAAACATAAATGCCACTTTTTGCCCTTATCTTTTGTTTTCTTGACAATTTTGACCTTTAACAAGGTTTTTGTTGAAATCTTTTGTATCTTAAACATGTAATCACTTTTGGCTTGATAATATGATTTATATAATGTCATAGTTCATAGATCTTTGCTAAATAGTACTTAAAATTTCAAGATTCACTAAGATCTAACACATTTTTACCAAATAAACTAAGAATTCACACAAAACATGCATATAACACATAGATCTACACATTTTCCTTGTATTCTCCCCCAAAAATCATATGAAAACCGAAAACAAGGGGGTATGAACTCACCTTTGCTTGATGTTTCGGTTTTTAAAGAAGAAGTGGAAAGGATTTTTGGTCTTAGCACACCTTTGTTGTGAATCTCGAGTTTATGAAGTTTCTAAGGTGTGATCATGGAATTAAAACCATGTAAGAAGGAGTTTTTCATGTTAAGATGAAAGAAGATACTTGTGTTTGACAATAACTTACCAAATATTTGAATGACTTGATGAAGATCCTTAGAACCCTAGCAAATTTTTGTGATCTTGGAGAAACGAAGAGGATGATTTTTAGAGAAGTTTGGAGAGAATTTTTAAGTGTGTGTGTGTGTGTGTTTTGGCTCTCGGCCGAGGATATAAGAAGAGAGGTTAAGAGAGGTGGTGAGGTGACTAGCATGGATGTATGGGGGATTTTAACATTGATACATGTTGGGCAATATGGAGGTGGCACCTCCAAAGTCAACCCCCCCATTTCATTTCTCTTTTTTTTGTTTACATGGGCCGAGATTTTGGGCCAAGAAGAAAGGGTGGAGTGGTTTGGGCCCATTAACTTTAGTTAGGATCTTTGGATCCTAAACATAAAATTTTTCGGCCCATTAGGCCCTTGGAAGCATTCACGGCCCAAATAGAATAAAAGAATGGGCTTTTGGCTCACTAAGGTTAATTGGATTAGTTATGGGCCGATTAGGCCCATTAGGGTTAGAATGAACCATTCTAGACCCAAATGGTCCAAAATATTTTATATTTATGAATTGGGTCCAAGTAGGATTCAATTAGGGCTTCTAAGTCCAATAAAGTTGAATTGGGTGCTTATTGGCCCATTAGGCCCAATAAGGAAATCCTAGTCCAATATGGACTTAAACCATGGATCTTAGGGCTTCAGACTATTTGGTGAACATGAATGGTGAATCTAAATGAGCATTGAGTGAGATTTACTTAGAGTATATGTTTTACAATAGTTGAATGTTTACACAGGAATAGAATTTCCTAGCTAAAATGCCAATTGTGACATCATCCCTCCGTTAGAGGGAATTTCGTCCCGAAATTCTTTTGAAAACGAGGATTGTGAAGGAAAGAATAAGTGAGGGTACTTTTGCTTCACGATCGGGATGCGACTTTGCTTTGTACGCTTCACCTCCCTATCCATAATCTCGAATGGTTCTTCGACGAACAGGAGGTTCTCGTTTATCTCAATCTCTTCCAAAGGGATGACAATGGTTTCATCTGATAGATACTTTTTCAGATTCGAGACGTGGAACACTGGGTGTACGTTGCTGAGCTCGACGGGTAGCTGCAGCTTGTAAGCCACTGGACCAATCTGGGCAAGAATCTCGAACAGTCCAATGTACCTCGAGTTCAATTTTCTTCTTTTCCCAAATCGAATCATTCCCTTCCATGGAGAGACCTTTAATAGCACGTGATCCACGACTTGAAATTCTAGTGGCTTTCGTCGCTTGTCAGTGTAGCTCTTTTGTCGGTCTCGCGATGCCTGAAGTCGAGCTTTGATTTGGACTATCTTCTCGGTTGTTTCATGAATGATTTCGGGTCCGGTAAGAGCACTGGCTGGCGATTGCCCTTTTGCTAGTTGAGTGTCACCCACCTCGGCCCAGCATAGGGGCGATCTATATTTACGACCATAGAGAGCCTCGAAGGGAGCAACCTTGATGCTCGTATGGTAACTTTTGTTATAGGAGAATTCGATCAGGGGCAAGTGGGCATCCCATGATTTGCCGAAGTCAATCACGCAAGCTCGGAGCATATCCTCGAGCGTATGGATGGTACGCTCACTCTGACCATCCGTCTGAGGGTGGTAGGCGGTGCTCATATCTAGCTGTGTTCCAATTGCCTTCTGAAGAGATTGCCAGAATCTTGAAGTAAATCTGATATCCCGATCCGAGATAATAGATACTGGCACTCCATGGAGTTTCACGACCTCCTTGATGTAGATTCGGGTCAGCTTTTCCATCTTTTAGGGCTCTTTTATTCGCAGGAAATGAGCGGATTTTGTCAATCTATCGACAATTACCCAGATAGCATCCAATCTGTCTGCTATCTTTGGCAATTTGGTCACGAAGTCCATAGTAATCCTTTCCCATTTCCACTCGGGTATCACTGGTTGTTGCAATAGTCCCGATGGCTTTTGGTATTCCACTTTCACCTTGGCGCAAGTAAGACACTTGCCCACGAAAGTAGCTATCTCTGCCTTCATATTAGGCCACCAATATTGCTGCTTGATATCCAAATACATTTTATCTGACCCCGGATGAATAGAATATCGCGTCTTGTGGGCTTCATGCATGACCTTCTCTCTGAATCCCCCAATTTTGGGAACCCAGATTCTATTCATGAAGTAGTGGGTTCCATCGTCTTTAACTTCGAGCTCCTTCTCCATTCCTCGTAACGATTCACTAGTGACATTCTCTGGCTTCAATGTGTCCAATTGAGCTTCCTTGATCTATGAGGCTAGATGAGATTGGATGGTGAGGGGTTTGGCTATCTTGGAAAAGTTCTGAATGAATCTTCGGTAGTAGCCTGCAAGACCCAAGAATTGGCGAATTTCTGTTGGCGTTCACGGAATTGCCCAGTTTTCGATTGCTTTGATTTTAGAGGGGTCCACATGTATTCCTTACTGACTGAATACATGGCCCAGGAAGTTCACACTGCGGATCCAGAACTCGCACTTAGAGAGTTTCGCATACAACTTTTCAGCCCGTAGGGTTTCTAAAATCTGTCGAAGGTGTTGGCTATGATCTTCTTCGCTTCGAGAGTACACGAGAATATCGTCGATGAAAACGATCACGAATTTATCAAGGAATGGGCAGCAGATTCGATTCATGAGGTCCATAAATGCAGCGGGGCATTTGTTAGACCGAAGGGCATTACGACGAATTCGTAATGACCGTAACGAGTTCAGAAAGCAGTCTTTGGAATGTCCTCATCTCGGACTTTGCGTTGGTGATAACCGGATCTCAGATCTATCTTTGAAAAGTAACTAGCTCCTTGAATCTGGTCAAATAGATCATCGATTCGCAGAAGTGGATACCGGTTTTTGATGGTGAGTTTGTTTAATTTCCTATAGTCGATGCACATACTAAAGGATCCGTCTTTCTTTTTAACGAAAAGAACCGGAGCTCCCCATGGCGAGAAGCTGGGTCTGATGAATCCTTTATCCAGGAGTTCGCTTAGTTGGCTTGATAATTCTTGCATTTCAGCAGGGGCCAACCTATATGGTGATTTGGCTATTGGAGTGGCTCCAGGCACTAGGTCGATTCGGAATTTGATTTGACGTTCTGGGGGTATTCCCGGAAGATCTTCTGGAAACACGTCCGGGAAGTCACACGCCACTGGGATGTTGTGAATGCTCGCTTCCTCTTTGGTTTTATCCACTACATGAGCAAGGAATGCGTAGTTCTTCTTTTGTAGACACTTTTGTGCCTTAATACATGAGATAAGGTGAAGGTTTGCGCCGGGTTTATTTCCGTAGATTATTAGGGTTTTGTGATTAGGAAGATGAAGGCGAACGGCCTTCTCATGACACATAATATCGGCATGATGGGGGCTTAACCAATCCATGTCGATGATCACATCAAAACACCTAATATTTATAGGCATTAAGTTTATTTGGAAGGTGTAATTGTTTAGTGCTAACGTACATCCTATATAGATATCTTCTGTTGTTTCTGATTTCCCATTAGCCATTTCCACCGTAAAGGCTTCGTTGAGCTTCTGGGGTTGTTGATTTAGCAAGTGTTTGAATTTATTACTAACAAAACTTCGTTTCGCCCCACTATCAAATAGGATGCATGCATACGATTTGTTAAGTAGGAACGTACCGGTGACAACGGCTGGGTCCTGAACTGCTTCACCCTGACCCATTGTCAGCACTCTCCCTGCTGCTCCTGCCCCTTGATTGTTCGTGTTGGGGCAGTTTCACCTGAAATGCCCGGTCTTCCCACATCCGTAACAAGTATAGCTGGCTCCAGCATTTTTGTTGTTGTTATTGTTATTGTTGTTGTTGTTGTTGTTGTTGTTGTTGTTTGTCATCTGGTTCTGTGGGAGCTGAGTCCTACAATACTTTTCTGTATGGCCCTTCCGGTTGCACCTTGTGCAACTCATCTCTCTACACTCTCCATGATGGTGGAAGTTGCATTTGGTACACTTGGGAAGATTTCCTGAATCCTGCTTTGAAGTATTTGGCGTGGATGAGGCTGGAGCATTTGGCGTGGTGGTAGCTTGCGTTGCGGCATGGACAGACACCGTTTGTTGCTTCCTAGACGATTCCGAGTTTTGCTTTCCTTTTCTCTTGTTGTTTCTCCTCTTCTTGTTCTCTTCTTCCTTCTTAACCTCCGCTTCCATTGTTTTGGCACTCTTCTTATTGCCATGATCATACA
This sequence comes from Lactuca virosa, assembly GCF_052849685.1. Classification (NCBI taxonomy): domain Eukaryota; kingdom Viridiplantae; phylum Streptophyta; class Magnoliopsida; order Asterales; family Asteraceae; genus Lactuca; species Lactuca virosa. The sequence continues at coordinate 119,415,845 of NC_136430.1, read as the reverse complement.
GTTTCTTGGCTAGTCTCTTGGCGCTATCAAACGTCTCAGGGTTTGCCACGATGACATTCCCTTGGATAGGTGCACTCAATCCCCAGATAAACCTCTCAATCTTTTCCCTTATGAGGTGATCATTCCGGGACACAGAAGGGATAGCTCGCTAAACCGGGATATGTATGCGTCGATATTGGAGTTTTGAACCGTGAGGTTCCACAACTTTTGTTCCATCTTCTGAATCTCACCTCTAGGACAGTATTCCGCTAACATCATCTCCTTCAACTCTTCCCAGGGCATCACGTTTGCCACCGGAAGTGTCATGGCCTCTACGTGGCCATTCCACCAGGAGAGAGCTTGGTCAATGAACGTGCAGGCTGTGAACTTGACCTTACACTCATCCGGACATCCGCAGATTTCAAAGACGGATTCTACCTTCTCGATCCATCTCTTCAGAGCTATTACGCCTCCTGTCCCATTAAAGGTCCAAGGTTTGGCGTTGGTAAAGTCCTTGTAGGTGCACGATCGTGCGGCTTCGTGGTTTGTCCTTTGATTAGTTCTTCCGGCTCCCTGCCCGTTGCCTTCTCCGTTGTTTCCATTGCGAATTTGCGCAAGTGCTGCAGTGACCGCAGCGGACACTGCTGCCTGGAATGCAACCGAAATTATCTCAGGTGGGGTCGGTGTTGCGTTGTTTCCACGGTTGGGTCTTTGAGGCATCTTTCTGTCATGTAATGGAAAGATGTTGAGTGCCTATTGTTTTTGTGAGTTTGTGATCCTATAGACTAGGGGTATAGTGTGTGTATTTTAGTAATTTCATGTGTTGAGTATTTTGTGTTGCCTCATGGGCTTTGTTTTTGTATATCCGGATTGGGCCTGTCCATCCGTGATTATTGATTAGGGTTAAGCTATATATAGTGCATGCATGTATACCTTAGATACCATCATCATAATTATTATTATTGCTTTGTAACCCTAAACACCTCTACAGTCGAAGTTCTTAATCGAGCTCTTCTGAGGTGTTAAATGTTAATCATTCGACATCAGTTAAACCATTCTTGTGTTCTTTATTACGTTATTTATTGCTTTTCTGCTTAGAATCAATCGATCCTACTAGAACTTTGTTCCAACAGTTGGTATCAGAGCAGGAGACTGTGTAATCAATACACATTCCTTCTGTTTGAAGAATTCTTTAGGGTTTCCGCTTTTATCGAATATAAAGAAGTCGTCTTCTTCCTATCGACGGTAACTCTTATGTTTGATAAAACCCTAATCTCAAGTTTACAGGTCTGATTCTAGCAGTTCCAAGGAAAGGCTCATCATGTCTCACGACGATTCTCAAACTAATCCCATCAACATCTCCAACAGCATTGAATCCACTACAAGGGTTCCCATTCTTTACACTCAAGACTATGAAGTGTGGGCGCATCACTTTAAAGATTACGTAGTTGGATCTGAAGATAATGGTTATCTCATCTGGGAAGCTATCACGATTGGGCCGTTTGTTCATTCTGGAACGAACAGGACAGTGAAGCTCAAAAAGAATATAATCAGCTTTTGGTGGACGTAGAGAAGATTCCACAAGATGAAAAGGATAAGCTGCTATGTAACGTGAAAGCCATGAGAATGATCAGATTCGCATTGCAATCTGACACTTTTCGTTTAGTCGGTTCATGCACGACGGCTAAAGAAATATGGGATAGGTTTAAAGAACTGTACTCAACCGATGAGGATCTAGAACACTCGATCCAAACCTTGTTGCTCTCAGAATTTGGAGCTTTCGAACAGAAACCTGAAGGGAAACTGATACAGACCTTCGATCGCTTCAATCATCTCCTCAGCAAGATGATCAAGCATGACATTGAAAGAAAATTGATTGAGCAAAAGGTGACCTTCATGAATGGTTTAAGACCAGAATGTATGGCAGTGGTTTCAACGGTGAAAGCTCATGAACAGTTTAAATCATACTCGCTAGCGAAACTGATGGGTATTCTTAAATCCCATGAAAGCGTGGTAACCAAGGAGGCAAAGGTAGTTTCGGGTGTGGGATCGTTGGCCCTTTTATCAAAAGGAAAAAGATAGCAGAAGAAGAGGAGGATTCAGATATGTCTGAGTGTGACCTTACTGGCGAAGAATATGCAATGATGGTCACCAACCCAAAGAAGTTTGCACGAAAGAAGTTCCCTGTCAATAAGAACCGAAACTGGCAAGGAAGTTACAGCTCTGAGAAGGTGAAAGAAGAAACGAAGAACACCTCTCAAAAGGATGACGACAAGAAAGAAAGCAAGCTTGTAGGAGACTCTGGATTCGACTGCAATTATTATCATGGCAAGAACCACTTTGCCAAATATTGCATGTTGAGGAAGATGGCTGAGAAAAGGGACGGTGAAGATGATGAGGCTTATTACATGCGAAAGTTGGAAGAAATAAAGAAAAAGAAGGCAACTAATGGTTCAATGAATGCCTTGATTGTGCAGGAAAATGTGGATGAAGATGAGTTCGGTGGCGTTGAAGTCTGGTCAACCGATTCTAAGGATGAAGAAGTGAGAAAACCCACACATGGAAGAGCTTACGTGGCGAGAGATGAAGCTACTAGTTCGACTGGGAAATGTTTGATGGTTACTGCTGGAAGACCAACCGAAGGTGAGCATAAGGAGCCGAACCTGACTGAGGACAAGTGTTTTGCAGCCAAGCCCGTGAGTGAGAGGATCAACGACTGTGATCGGCTGATCAAAAAGGTACAATCCATCCTTGAATCACTTAAAGTTCTCGTAACAAATTATGAAGAAGAATTAAATGAACTAAAATTTAAATTTTCTAACTTAAGTGGTAGTCTCATGCAAACTCGCTTAGCGAACTCTAACCTAACTGACCGACTCAGCAGGGTGTCTTCGAAGAGTGAGGAGAGAAGGATGTGGATTGAGCTGAAGGAGATGGAGTTAACTAGGGCTAGGGATGAGATTATTTATTTGCAATGAGACAATTTAAAGTTTTTGAAACAACGAAATGTTTTTTGCTTGATTGTTAAACGCTTATATACGAATATTACTCAGTTGCACTTAAATTGTGAAATAGGGAAAAAGATTCATAAGATGATCTTACCCTTCCTTGAATTTAAGGAGGATGAGGGCATCGCTGAGTGTGAATCCATAATGTCCTCTGAAGAGACTTCCATCACTTATAAAATCGGACTAGACAAGATAGAGACCTTTATTGACTCTAAGGAACATAAATGTATGCTAAAAAATCTTTTAGATGAAAATGATAGGTTGAAAATTAAGTCCGAGACCATTCAAACATTTGACTCGTCTAACGCCAAATTAATTTCAGAACATAAAATGAATATAGAAAACACGTCTGAATTTGATGAGGAAAGTGAGATGAGCGAAATCTCGGTGGAAGATGTGGTTGATTGCTCTGAATTTTTGAAGAGCGAAACCGAGAATGAAAAACCACTAATATCTGAGAACTCGGTTGAATATGCACGCCTGTCAAAGGACATGTCGAAGAAACTCAAAGAGAAAGCAATGGTCTATCAGAAAGTTCAAACAGTGCCAAATCAAGTATATGCTGTTAAAGGGGTCACTAAAAAACAAACAGCAGAATTGAAAATCTTGGTCGACACAGACAATGCTGAAGGGTGCGACTATTACTTCTGGTCCGCCCCTATCGATAATGCAGACGAAACCGTCGGCTTATCGGAGCGAACCTCGTGGAGGGTAAGAGGTAGATACGTTGCTGAACCCATCAACAAACCCTCAAGTTTTGATAAACCAAGCTCGAGTGGAACAAAAGCGATACCAGAAGAACCAAAGAAGGCATCCAATGTATCTTCCAAGACAACCGAAGCTCAAAAGGAGAAGCCAAAATCAAGCTTCAATATTCATAAATCTCAAAAGCAGCTGGCTGAACAGAAACGCCAAAGAAATCAGAGATACATGAAGAATCTGAATGAGCGAAAACGGTTTTGGCAGTCTCAAAACCCTAACCACGTTCCTTCCAAGAAAGAGTCGAATGTCAAAGAAAATGACAAGCCAAACCGAAAGGAAAGTTTTAGTCCAAGCTCCTATTATTCCAAAGCTCAGAACCGAACATCCAGTTTCGGTTCCAACACCAGAGCTCAGAACCGAACATCCAATTTCGGTTCCAACACCAGAGCTCAGAACCGAACATCCAGTTTCGGTCACAACGTCAAGGCTAAAAACCGAAAGTCTAGCTTCGGTCCTTCTTGCTGCCAACGAAAGCCGTATTCAGTGAAGGACATCAAAGGAAAGGGAAAGCTTGATTCGAATTCGGACATCAATAATAAGAAAAAGTCAGCTAACCTAGGACTCAAAAGAATATTTCAAAACCATCTAACAACAAACCATCTGATACACCACAATTTAAACAAGATAAAAACAAAATCAAGGTGTATACCATCAAAAGAAAAGACGAAACCACTCTAATAAAAAGAACTTATTTGGTTGATCTTTCTGTTGCTATTCCTTTTTCTGTAAAAGACTCACCAGGGCCCAAGAGACTTTAGGTTCCTAAATCTGCTTGAATTTTCAGGTTATAAGTGACGAGCAGCTCGATGACGAATGGTACATAGACAGTGGCTGCTCACGTCACATGACAGGAAGGAGGGAAGAGCTGAGGGAGTTTCGGTCCCTTAAGGATGGTGGATGTGTGAAGTATGGAAACAATTCTTATGGCACAATCAAAGGATATGGAATGATAACCAACGGAGAATTCACAATTCGAAAAGTGGCTTACGTGGAAGGATTGCAGCACAACCTCATCAGTGTATCTCAATTGGTTGTGGGAACTGGTTTGAAATTTTCATTCGATGATGAGGGATCAGAAATTATTGAAAAGCAATCCAAAAGAGTTCTATTGAAGTCTGAACGCAAGGGAGAGATGTATCCTTTAAATCTCAACCCAATTTGAGGAAAACCAGCAATATGCCTGTTGTCAAAGGCGAACTCTGATGAAAGCTGGTTATGACATCGACGCCTATCGCACCTGAACTTCAAAGACATTAATAAGTTGGTGATTGGTGATCATGTTCAAGGCCTTCCTCTTTTCAAGTTTGATAAGGAACACCTATGTGCAGCATGTGAGATGGGCAAACAAAGCAGAAAGAGCCATCCTACACGTATCAATAGAAAGATTGTTGAAGCTCTTGAACTTCTGCATAATGACTTATGTGGACCTTCGGCTATCGAAAGCATCGGTGGTAGTAAGTTCATTATTGTCATAGTAGATGATTTTTCACGCTTCACCTAGGTTTTCTTTCTTAAACAGAAATCAGACGCGACTCCCAAGTTGAAGGCGTTTATCAAGCAAGTGGAACTGCAGCTGCGAAAGATGGTGAGGAATATTAGAAGCGACAATGGGCTTGAATTCAAGAATAAAGATTTTGAAGATTTTCTGGCTGAAAAGGGGATATCTCACAACTTCTCGGGTCCCTATACACCACAACAGAATGGAATTGTTGAAAGACGAAACTGTTCCTTATGTGAGGCAGCCCGAACCATGCTGAGCTTCGCTTCTCTTCCGCTATACTTCTGGGCTGATGCAGTTGCAACTGCATGCTACACTCAGAACCGATCCTTACTTAACAAACGATTTTCTATCATTCCGTATGAGATTCTGAACAATCGGAAGCCCAACGTTAAGTTTTTCCACGTGTTCAGTTCAAGATGCTTCATTTTCAACTCCAAACAGAACCAAAACAAGTTCGACGTCAAAGCCGATGAGGGAATTTTTCTTGGTTATTCACTCACTTCAAAGGCATATAGGGTTTTGTATAAACACTCCAAGCGTATTGAAGAAACCTACTATGTAACCTTTGATGACAACTACATGAAGAAAGTTCAAACAAGCAAAAGTACCATGGGGGAAATATTTCCAGAATCAGGACAAGTCTCGGTTCCCATTTCCAACTTGTTTGAAGAGTACATAAGGCTATTTGATGAACCAGAAAAGGCTATACACTTAGAGGTGAAAGCAGCAGACAACAAAATCGACAATCTGAAAAAGATCATCGATGAAGCTGCAAAAGATATGGAAAATGAACCTCCTAAACCGACTGGTGGTCAACCCTCAACTGACCCTCCAAACAACATCTCAATGTTCAAGGGGGAGGGTTCATCTGAACCAAAAACAACCGATTTACCTTTCGAGGGGGAGAATCCAACTCCAACCCCAACCCATGTTAGTCCAATCGAGGGGGAGAATCCAACTCCAACCGAGGGGGAGAATCCTGAACCTGACATGGGATACGCTTCGCCATTTGAGGGGGAGAATGAGAATACAAATGACGAAGGTGACGAATCAGAATTTGAAGAAGAGGTAAATGCAGAGTTGGATCCTGTCTATGACCCTAATTACCCTCCTCTAACGAAATGGACTAAGGATCATCCTGAAACACAAATAATTGGTTAATCATCTGAGCGAGTTCTCACACGTTCTCAATTGAAAGCAAAACAAACTGCATTATTCTCTCATGTTGAATTCTGCATGTTTAATTCGTTTGTCTCGAAAATCGAACCGAAGACGGTTAATGCTGCACTTGATCACGCTGATTGGGTACAAGCAATGCAAGATGAACTCCATGAGTTTGAACATAATCGAGTTTGGAGGTTGATTCCCACTCCAATGGATGCTTCTGTGGTCGGCTTAAAATGGGTCTTCAGGAATAAGTTGGATAAAGAGGGCAACGTCATTCGCAATAAGGCTCGGCTGGTGGTGAAGGGATATTACCAAGAAGAAGGGATAGACTATGAGGAGACCTTCGCTCCTGTAGCAAGGTTGGAATTAGTTAGAATCTTTCTGGCATATGCTGCACATAAAAACTTCGAAGTTTTCCAGATGGATGTGAAATGTGCTTTCTTAAATGGAGAACTAGAAGAAACGGTGTATGTTGAGCAACCACCTGGGTTCGTGAACGAGAAATACCCTGATCACTGCTATGTGTTGGATAAAGCTGTATATGGTCTGAAGCAAGCACCAAGGGCCTGGTATGAAACATTAACTCGCTTTCTTAAAATGTCGAAATTCAAGCAAGGTTCGGTTGACCCAACCTTCTTTCGAAAGAAAGAAGGTGAACATCTAATGATAGTTCAGATTTATGTCGATGACATCATCTTCGGCTCCACGAATCCTAGCTTAACGGTTGAATTTAGGAAGTTGATGGAGACTAAATTTGAAATGAGTGCAATGGGTCCAATTAATTTTTTCCTTGGATTGAATATAAGATAGGGACCAGAAGGCATTTTTATCAACCAGGAGGCCTACACGAAGAACTTGCTGGCGAAGTTCGGTATGACGGGAGATTCGAAGGCGAAGGTTCCCATGGCGTTTGGCACAAATTAACACCATCTCTGGAAAAACCTGTTGTTGACGTAACACTCTATCGTCAGATGATAGGGTCTCTTATGTATCTAACAGCTAGTAGACCAGACATTATGTTCTCTGTTTGTTATTGTGCCAGGTTTCAAGCAAATCCAAGAGAACCTCACATGGTGGCAGTGAAAAATATTTTCCGTTATCTGAAGCGAACCTCTTCTCTCGGTCTTTGGTACCCTGCTAGATCCGGATTCTTTGTTCAAGCCTTTTCTGACGCCGATCTTAGAGGATGCGGTCTAGACCGAAAGAGCACAACTGGAGGATGCCAATTCCTTGATGGTAAACTTGTTAGCTGGCAGTCCAAGAAGCAAACTTGTGTGTCTCTTTCAATAGCCGAAGCTGAGTACATAGCTGCAGCATCCTGTACCTCACAAGTGATCTGGATACAAAGCCAACTAAGAGACTACGGACTGAGTATGAAGAAAATACCTCTCTATTGTGACTCTGAAAGCGCGATAAGAATATGTCACAATCCAGTGCAACACTCAGAGACAAAGCATATTGCACTAAGATACCATTTCAACAAGGACCATGTTGAAGATGGAAACGTGGAAGTTCATTTCGTTCGGTCCGCTGATCAACTAGCTAACATCTTCACTAAAGCCTTACCAGAAGCAAGCTTCAATAAAATTTTACAAGGTTTGGGAATGATGGAAGCAGAGTCGGTACCGAACCCTCAAACCTCTCTCTAAAAATTAGACAAGCAAAATAGAGCGAACGCTCGGTCTATTTCGGTTCCGGATTTTTCGGGAACCGAAATGAACCGAACGCTCGGTCTATTTCGGCTCCATAATTTTCGGGAACCGAAATGAACCGAACGCTCGGTCTATTTCGGCTCCGGAATTTTAGGGAACCGAAATGAACCGATCACTCGGCTTATTTCGCTTCATTCCTTTAAGGTTTAATTTCGGCTGTATACTTTGTAAACTCTCTTTTAAATCTTTTTCTTGTTATGTTTTCTCTTCTATCTTTATTCCTAGAGTTTTTAACATTAATTTCGTTTATTCTTGTTTCTTTTTCTGTTTTTATTATTTTTCAGAAAACTTCTGTAACATCCGGAATTCCAGGTATTATATTTTATCATTTATTTTTGAGAAAAGAGAGGGACTCGACGAGTCGAGTCGTAGACTCGTCGAGTACGACGGCGAATGCTGACTGGATTTAATGAAAGGACTCGGCGAGTCGATGCGTGCACTCGGCGAGTCTGCGCTGTTAAATGAACCCCTAAATCTCAGGGCTTGAGCCCTATTTAAAGGCCTTTATGGCCTCCATTTGCGGCTACCTGTCCAGAGAGAGTACCCCTTGAGAGCTTGAGCGAGCTGAGAGAGAGATAAAGCCATATTGATCGATTTTGGTGTAACTTAGAAAAAGAGAGTTGTTTCCAGCAAGAGGAGGTCAAGGGAGCTGTGGATCCAGAGTTTTCAAGTTCAGATCTACGCTGTTGAGGTATCTAATCGAACTCCTTTTCTGTTTTGGGTTAAGATCTATGATCTAGGGCTTCCTTTGCACCATTTTGAGTTAGATTGTGAAGCATAGGGGGTCCCTTTATGTATAGATGATAGATCTGGACCTTGAGAGGTCCAAAGCTTCCAGCTTTATAAGGTCTCATGTGAGCCTTGAGAGTAAAATCACATTTAAAAGGTTATTCCTCCATTTTTGGTCTTATAAGCATTACATGAACGTAAAGTTTGAACCTTTACGTAACTTGCGAGTGTTAGAAGGATGGATCTACTGTTTGGTGAAGCAGATCTGACCTCAAGAGATCTTTTGAGAGTTTTCATGGGAGGAACTCGCCGAGCCCATAAGAGACTCGACGAGTCGAGTCGGGTTGCCCCGCGACTCGTGACCTGTGGCGACCCGTGGAGTTTAGGGTTGACTCAGCGAGTCAAGTGAGGACAGGGGCGAGGAGGGCAGGCATGTACTCGCCGAGTCACTCTAGTGCACTCGGCGAGTCTGGTCAAAATGGACAGTTGACTTTTGGGTTGACTTTTAGGGTTTGTCAACAATTGGGCCTTGGGCCTGTAGAGGGGTAGAATGGTCTTTTACCCTTCTAGGGATTTGCATGAGAGAATATCCAAATTGTGAGGAGACATTTATTTAGTGAAATTTATTATTGTGACTAGATGGAGGCTAGGGCAGTATTCTGATATCGAGATTTTACCGAGATTCCCGAGGTGAGTCTTCTCACTATACTTTACCTAGAGTGGTAATCAGAGCTATGTGACAGTGTATCTTGTATGCTATTTATGTGTTGTGATTCTATGTGATATGTGATATGCATGATTCAGAGTTTACAGAGTTAGGACCAGTGGGTCCACAGAGTCATGGGACCAAGAGGGTCCCACAGAGATATTCGACCAGAGGGTCATCAGAGTTACAGCCTTGAGTGGATGATATGTGTTTATGTGGTATTTTGGGGAACTCACTAAGCATTTATGCTTACAGAGTTTTGTGTATGTGTTTCAGGTACCAGTGATGATCGCGGGAAGGCGCCGGCATGACCTGTACACACTCATGGAGTTTTTGTTTATATGATTCTGGGATATGTTTTTCTATGATGACAGTGGATACATTATGTTTATTATTATCTTATGAGTGAAAGTATGCTTTAAAATTGTGAAAAATTATTCGAAAATTTGGGTGTTACAAGTTGGTATCAGAGCCTTGGTTTGAGGGATTCGGGTGCACCTTCGGGCGTATCTGAACTCAAACTGAGGATTTGAGGGATTTTCAAAATAAAATTCATAAAATTTTCTCAAGAGTAAAAAGTTTTTCAAAGAGCAGAGCAGAGCAGTGTGTACGATCAGCCAGCGCCCGAACGCTGATTTCCCAAAATACCCTTGCATTATGAGTTATGAGATATGTTATGATATAATATGCATGCTAGAGTAGGCTAGGTATTCTTATTAGGACTAGAGTGGCCTGATTTGTGATGCCTTAGCCTAGGGATTTTGCTGCTAGGAGATGCTTGAGAGTGAATAGATAGCAGCGAGGAGCTTATGAGAGATCTGCTAGAGAGTAGACTATGTATAGTGAGAATAGAGTACTTGGGACTTGGGATCCTAGGAGGAGGACTTGGGGTGAATATTGATGCGGTGTGGACGGTAGTATTGGGCCCGTACTACCGAAGGCACCGGATCAGTGCGCAGCCCCAGTAAGAATCCTTAGGGTACCAGGGATCGAGTAGGAATGGGATATCGAGTGTGTGTACATTCGAGCGAGTCTCTGATATCTTGTGTTGTATTTCAGAGAGACATCATGGTTGGGACACGCCACAGGCCAGGGACTAGCGAGGGGGGTGTGAGCGATGAGGAGCTCCGCCAGATGATCAATGATGAGGTGGCTGCGGCCATCCGCGCTGAGATTCCAGAGATGTTCGGGTCTATCAAGACCACACTGATTGAGACTTTTGATGAGCGGTATGCTGCTCTTACTGATGCTGCTGTTGCTACAGCCACTGCAGTCGTTGCTGCTGCCAGGCCGCAAGGGGGTGACACGTTGCTGTACCGGGAGTTCAGCAACACGAAGCCACCAGAGTTTGATGGGACTCAGGATCCGATAGCCGCGATGAGGTGGATCTCTGATATTGAGGGGTGCTTCTACACATGTTCATGTCCGGAGCATCTGAGGGTACGGTTCGCTTTGAACCAGCTTCGCTAGGGAGCGAAGGACTGGTGGAAGTTTGTGATAGCACACTTCACTTCTGCAGAGCTCGCTGCAGTGACCTGGGAGAGGTTCACCACTATGTTTCGAGATGAGTACGTTCCCCCGGTGGAAAGGGAACGTTTGGCCCAGGAGTTTTTGACCCTCAAGCAGGGTACCGATTCTGTTACAGTGATCACCAGGATGTTTCATGAGAGGGCGATGTTCTGCCCTGAGCACGTGTCTTCCGAGCAGGCACGCATGAGCAGATATTTGAGTATTTTGAGGAGAGATATCCACAAGTTCGTGGCGAACTCGACATACCGGACATTTTCCGAGCTTCAGGCAAATGCCTGGAAGAGAGAGATTGAGCTAGAGACTCAGGCCAGGGAGGAGGCGGAGTCTCAGGGGAGGGATCGGGGACCGGCACAGTCCCAGCTGGCTGCTAAGCGGGCTAAGCCCGCCAATTCGAGATCAGGGAACCAGAAGGGCCGCACTTGTGGCAAGTGCGGCAAGAGTCATGAGGGGGTATGCAGAGCAGGGTCTTGCTACAAGTGTGGCAAGGAGGGGCACATGGCCAAGGATTGCCCCAAGGGGTTTGCAGTGTGTTTTCACTGCAACCAGACCGGACACCGAAACGCCGAGTGTCCGCAGTTACGAGGGTCAGCTCAGGGAGCTTCTCAGGGATCTGTCCCTGCTGCTATTCGAGCTACGGAGAGTCGGCCGGTGAAGGCCGAGGCGCCGAAGGCTCGCGGGAGAGCCTTCCAGTTGACAGCGGAGGAGGTCCGCGCAGCACCCGATGTTGTGGCTGGTATGTATTCTTTCATCTGTTTATTTTGAGTTTGTGGTGTTATGCTTATATTGTGATATGCGTAGGTACATTTCTTGTGTGTTCTGTACCTGCTTTGGTGTTATTTGACTCGGGTGCGAGTCGGTCTTTTGTGTCGTTAGCCTTTAGTCAGCACATCAGTACTCGTCGAGAGGCGTTAAGTCGACCTTTGCAAGTTTCCATAGCTGACGAGAGAGCAGTGTATGCCACTGATGTGATTCGAGGATGTGTACTCGAGATCTTCGGCGTTGAGTTTCCGATTGATTTGGTCCCGATTGCTATGGGAGATGTCTGTGTCATCGTGGGCATGGACTGGTTGAGCAGATTTGGAGCGGTTATCGACTGCGAGCGACAGCTCGTGACCATACGAGACCCTAGTGGGGGAGTTCTTACGGTTTATGGCGAGGGTACCCGTTCTGGGTCAGCATTTTATTCAGCCGCGAGAGCGAGGCAGAGTCTACAGCAGGGCTGTAGTGGGTTTGTGGCTTATGTGGTGGATACGAGGGTAGGTGCAGAGAGACCGAGGTCGGTCGATGAGGTCCCAATAGTGCGTGAGTTCCCGGATGTTTTCCCCGAGGAGTTGCCGGATGTGCCTCCGGAGAGGCAGGTGGAGTTCCGTATCGATTTGGTTCCGGGGGCAGCGCCTATTGCCAAGGCGCCCTACCGCCTTGCACCTCCAGAGATGCAGGAGTTATCCTCGCAGCTTCAGGAGCTGCTGGGAAAGGGGTTTATAAGGCCGAGTAGCTCACCGTGGGGAGCGCCGATCCTTTTTGTCAAGAAAAAGGATGGTTCACACCGGATGTGCATTGATTACCGGGAGCTGAACAAGTTAACGGTCAAGAACCGTTACCCACTGCCGAGGATTGATGATCTGTTTGATCAGTTGCAGGGAGCATCTTGGTTCTCCAAGATTGATGTGAGGTCTGGATATCATCAGATGAGAGTGCGTGATGAGGATATCCAGAAGACGGCGTTCAGGACTCGTTACGGGCATTACGAGTTCGTGGTGATGCCTTTCGGGCTCACCAATGCACCGACAGCGTTCATGGATCTCATGAACAGGGTGTGTAGGCTAATGTTGGATCGATCGGTGATCGTGTTCATCGATGACATATTGGTGTATTCGAGGTCCAGAGAGCAGCATAAGGAGCATTTGAGGGAGATCCTCGGAGTTCTGAGATTGGAGAGGCTTTACGCCAAATTCTCCAAGTGTGATTTCTGGTTACGAGAGGTCCAGTTCCTGGGACATCTCGTTAATCAAAATGGGATATTGGTCGATCCGGCCAAGATTGAGGCGGTGATGAGTTGGGAGGTGCCGAGATCCCCCACCAAGATCAGGAGTTTTCTGGGGTTGGTCAGCTATTATAGGAGATTTATTAAAGATTTCTCCAAGATCGCCATGCCTCTCACCAGGTTGACCCGGAAGGGCATTACTTTTTCGTGGGCTCCTGAGCAGCAGGCCTCGTTTGAGACTCTTCGCCAGAGGTTGTGCGAAGCCCCGGTGTTATCCCTTCCAGAGGGAATGGAGGATTTTGTGGTGTACTGCAATGCATCGATATCAGGGTTAGGTGCGGTGCTCATGCAGAGAGGGCATGTGATAGCGTATGCATCGAGGCAGCTGAAGCCTCATGAGACGAGGTATCCCACCCACAATCTGGAGTTGGGGGCAGTGGTGTTCGCCCTCAAGATCTGGCGCCATTACCTGTACGGGGTTCGGTGTACCATATACACGGACCACAAGAGTTTGAAGTATCTGATGGATCAGCCCAACCTGAATATGCGCCAGAGGAGATGGTTGGATGTGGTAAAGGATTACGATTGTGAGATCCTGTACCACCCGGGCAAAGCAAATGTTGTAGCTGATGCGCTGAGTCGTAGGGCGGAGAGTGCCCCGATTCGAGACACTTGTATGCGACTGACAGTGATGACTCCGGTGTTGGACACCATTCGGGAGGCCCACGCAGAGGCCGTGAGACCGGAGAACCGCAAGAGAGAGCGGGTGATTGGGCAGGTACCTGAGTTTGTTACCGATAGTCGTGGGCTGATGACCTTTCAGGGTCGGATTTGGGTGCCGTATGCAGGCGGGACGCGTGCCACTTTGATGGAGGAGGCGCACCGGTCGAGGTTCTCGATCCATCCCGGGGCCACTAAGATGTATTTAGACCTGAAGAGGGACTATTGGCGGCCCTGTATGAAGAGGGATGTAGCATGGTTTGTTGAGAGGTGCTTGACCTGTCGCAGGGTTAAGGCCGAGCACCAGCGTCCGCATGGCAAGTTGCAGCCACTTAAGGTTCCCCAATGGAAGTGGGAACATATTTCTATGGATTTTATCACCAAATTACCAAGGACCGCGCGGGGTGTCGATGTAATTTGGGTGATCGTCGACCGGCTGACGAAAAGCGCGCATTTCCTTGCTATCAGTGAGAGCTCTTCTGCCGAGAGGCTGGCAGAGTTGTATGTGAGGGAGGTGGTATCGCGGCATGGGGTGCCGATCTCGATTGTGTTGGATCGAGATGTACGTTTCACTTCCAGGTTCTGGAAGAAGTTCCACGAGGAGTTGGGTACGAGGTTGCATTTCAGTACCGCCTACCACCCCCAGACGGACGGACATAGTGAGCGGACAATGGAGAGCTCGAGGACATGCTTCGAGCATGTGTGTTGGACTCCGGAGGGAGCTGGGACACATACCTACCATTGGCTGAGTTTTCCTATAACAACAGCCACCATTCGAGCATTGGTATGCCTCCCTTCGAGTTGTTGTATGGGAGGAGGTGTCGGACTCCCATTTGCTGGGGAGAGGTAGGGCAGTATGTGATGGGTAGCACTAAGATAGTGCTTCAGATGACAGAGTAGATACAGCAGGTTAGACAGAGGTTATTGACAGCTCAGAGTCGCCAGAAGAGCTATGCGGATAGGCGACGATCCGAGCTTGAGTTCCAGGTGGGAGATTTCGTACTCCTGAAGGTATCTCCTTGGAAAGGAGTGATCCGATTCAGGAAGAGGAGCAAGTTGGGGCCCCGGTACATTGGTCCGTTCAGGGCGACTGCGAGGGTAGGCAGAGTAGCATATCGATTGGAGCTACCTACGGAGTTGAGCCAGATTCATGATACCTTCCACGTATCTCAGTTGAGGAAGTGCATAGCCGACGAGTCGGTGGTGGTACCGCTGGAGGATATTCAGGTGGATGCGAGCCTGAATTATGCTGAGAGGCCAATCGTGATCCGGGATCGGAAGATCAAGGTTCTGAGGAACAAGGAGGTGTCCCTGGTGCAGGTCCAGTGGCAACATCGGAGGGGGTCCGAGCTGACTTGGGAGCCGGAGTTAGAGATGCGTGAGCAACATCCAGAGTTGTTTGTGGAGCAAGACTTCGAGGACGAAGTCTGATTCTAGCGGGGGAGAATTGTAACATCCGGAATTCCAGGTATTATATTTTATCATTTATTTTTGAGAAAAGAGAGGGACTCGACGAGTCGAGTCGTAGACTCGTCGAGTAGGACCGCGAATGCTGACTGGATTTATAGAATGGACTCGGCGAGTCGATGCGTGGACTCGGCAAGTCCGTGCTGTTAAATGAAACCCTAAATCTCAGGGCTTGAGCCCTATTTAAAGGCCTTTATGGCCTCCATTTGCGGCTACCTGTCCAGAGAGAGTACCCCTTGAGAGCTTGAGCGAGTTGAGAGAGAGATAAAGCCATATTGATCGATTTTGGTGTAACTTAGCAAAGGAGAAGTTGTTTCCAGCAAGAGGAGGTCAAGGGAGCTGTGGATCCAGAGTTTTCAAGTTCAGATCTACGTTGTTGAGGTATCTAATCGAACTCCTTTTCTGTTTTGGGTTAAGATCTATGATCTAGGGCTTCCTTTGCACCATTTTGAGTTAGATTGTGAAGCATAGGGGGTCCCTTTGAGTATAGATGATAGATCTGGACCTTGAGAGGTCCAAAAGGTCCCAAGCTTCCAGCTTTATGAGGTCTCATGTGAGCCTTGAGAGTAAAATCACATTTAAAAGGTTATTCCTCCATTTTTGGTCTTATAAGCATTGCATGAACGTAAAGTTTGAACCTTTACGTGACTTTCGAGTGTTAGAAGGATGGATCTACTGTTTGGTGAAGCAGATCTGACCTCAAGAGATCTTTTGAGAGTTTTCATGGGAGGAACTCACCGAGCCCATAAGAGACTCGACGAGTCGAGTCGGGTTGCCCCGCGACTCGCGACCTGTGGCGACCCGTGGAGTTTAGGGTTGACTCAGCGAGTCAAGTGAGGACAGGGGCGAGGAGGGCAGGCATGTACTCGCCGAGTCACTCTAGTGCACTCGGCGAGTCTGCCCAAAATGGACAGTTGACTTTTGGGTTGACTTTTAGGGTTTGTCAACAATTGGGCCTTGGGCCTGTAGAGGGGTAGAATGGTCTTTTACCCTTCTAGGGATTTGCATGAGAGAATATCCAAATTGTGAGGAGACATTTATTTAGTGAAATTTATTATTGTGACTAGATGGAGGCTAGGGCAGTATTCTGATATCGAGATTTTACCGAGATTCCCGAGGTGAGTCTTCTCACTATACTTTACCTAGAGTGGTAATCAGAGCTATGTGACAGTGTATCTTGTATGCTATTTATGTGTTGTGATTCTATGTGATATGTGATATGCATGATTCAGAGTTTACAGAGTTAGGACCAGTGGGTCCACAGAGTCATGGGACCAAGAGGGTCCCACAGAGATATTCAACCAGAGATTCATCAGAGTTACAGCCTTGAGTGGCTGATATGTGTTTATGTGGTATTTTTGGGAACTCACTAAGCATTTATGCCTACAGAGTTTTGTGTATGTGTTTCAGGTACCAGTGATGATCGCGGGAAGGTGCCGGCATGATGTGTACACACTCATGGAGCTTTTGTTTACATGATTCTGGGATATGTTTTTCTATGATGACAGTGGATACATTATGTTTATTATTATCTTATGAGTGAAAGAATGTTTTAAAATTGTGAAAAATTATTCGAAAATTTGGGTGTTACAACTTCAAAATCCAAAAATATTTTTTTCTGTTTTCATTATTTTTCAGAAACTTAAAAAAAAATCCAAAAATATTTTGTTTTTATTATTTTTCAGAAAATTCAAAATTCCAAAAGGTTTTATCTTTTATTTATCTCTTTATTATCTTCTGTTTTTTTTGTGTGTGTGGTTTGTTTGTCTTTGCTTATTCTCTTTAGTAGGTACCAAGTACATCGTTGCTACATAAATTGGAGCTAGGGCAGGTACGATCATTTTAATTTGAACTGGTTAAGTGTCCCTAGAAGCATGCTGTTGCATGTAGATCGAAGCCTCTAAGACTATCAGTAAGGCCTTAATGATTCGATCTATACCTATCGTTTCTTCCCAATGTCTCTGCTATCACAAGTGTACTCTACTGCGTCTTACTACAAGAACAAGGAGAGGATCTATTTTCAAATCTCCAATCACAAGGCATCTATTTTGAAAGCCCGATTCTGCTCCCTGTTAGGGCTTGCCGTCCATGCTTCTGTCATCTCTCTTGATTTCATCACCACAACCCAGTTGTTTATGATGTTTTATGAGATGGGGTATACTGATGTCCTTACAACAGTGACAAAGTTTAAGAAGTCCTGTTTTCCGCAGCAATGGAATGGGTTACTTACTCTTATCAATAAGGGTTTGGCGGAATGGGTAGCTGGGTCAGATGGTACGAGTAAGGGTTTTATGACCATTCTCTATGGTCTCTACAATGGTATTAACCTGGATTATGGCTCTATTATTTGGTCGCAACTGGTGCAAAGTCTCAACTCCTCGACGAGACATTCATAGATTTTCAGTGGTCGTTTCTGGACCATCATCACCCGACAGGCCATAGAGAACTTACAGATTCCAGTTATGAAAGATGCAATGTTCTCCTCTATGGCTACTTTTCATACAAAGAAGATTATCTTCTCAGATGCCACCAAGTTTTCTCACAATGGTTCGATACCTGAAACAATGTACAGGTGTGTTGAGCGAAAGTCATGTGATGGCTCACTACCGGAAGCTTACTCCCAAGGGCCCAAGAGAACTGACTCCTGAACAGCAGGCTGCCTTAGATGTTGTGGAAAAGCCAGCAAAGCGAGGGAAGAGGGCAAATACCAAGAAGGTAGAAACCGAAGGTCCTTCTTCTAAGCCTGTCAAGTCCAAAAAGCAAAAGGCTGAAAAGGCTGATTCTTCGGCTCCAAAGAAAGTCAAGAAAATGGCAAGGAAACCAAAGAATCCTACCCCTTCAAGCTCAGAACATGATGAGGAGCAATCAGCTGATGAGGAAGAAGAAGTTCAGTGTAATGGTTCACCAAGAGGTAATACACCTCCTCGTTCTCCAACTCCTACTGAACAACTCAATGACAAAATTCCAACTCCTCCTCCATCTCCACCGAAGACTACTGTTCAAGTTTCGGTTGCTCCAATTCCACCAACTCCTACAACTCAACCTACCACTATTGTACCACCACCACCAGTTAGTACAGTACCAATCTCTACAACTCCTTTACCACCTCCCATTTTTTCACAAGCAACTACCACAACTACCCCTATCTCCACCACTACAACCGAACCTCCAGTAAACGTCAACGTATCTGATACGGGTGCTAATACTGAAACTGAAACCCCTGTTACATCCAAACCTCTTTCACCCTCACCCTCAACTGATTCTGGTCCTACTCTCGGTGGTGAAAATTTTAAGTTTGACTCAACCTATTACAGTCCTTATAGACTTCCCACTGATGAAGGTGAAGAGGCTCTGGTAACCAAACAACAAGTGCAGAGTCTCGATGATAAGCTTGATCGATTGCTCGTCTCTTCTTCGAAGTACAATGATGTTGTGCTGAAGGCTTTCCTGGACACTGCTTTTGAACAGTATATAGAAGCAATTGATAAATCAACGAAGGCGGTTGAAGCATCCACATCTTCATGCCAGAAGGCTTCAACCGATGTTGCGGAACTCATTCACAATTCCCAGATCTTTCTTGAATCCCTTAAGGGTCATGCTGATGCGAATGCAGCTAAGGTGAATGCATCGGTTGACTCTCTCTCAAAGTCACTTCAAGGGGAGCAAGCCAAATTCGACACTGTTCGTTCTGCGATTCATGCTGAGAACACTTATCTTCTTAGCTCAGTGAATTCTCGTCTTGAAAAGCTCCATGCTGATTTAGCAAAGGAGAGCAAATTGATGGATAATCTTGCTCGTCAAACCACTACTGTTGAAGTCCAGAAGGTTCAACTGGCTCAAACCGATCGGGAAATTTCTTTTTTGAAAACTGAGCGTGTCGTTTTTCGAAGTTGTGCTGGTGACGTTCTTAATATGCTGCACAATGTTCTTCATACTCATGATCCAATTCTTACACTGACAATCCGGAATCACCTGACCTCCAAGCTTCTTCCTGCAATTTAACTTCTACGTGAAATGAAGGGTGTTACGGAGCGATTGGTTACTCCGCAAAAAGGGGGAGAAGGTGCTTAGAAAACTACTCCTATTGAACCGAAGGTCATTGTCAAAACAGAACTGAAGGGTAATGTAGCTTCGGGTTCTGGTAATCAAGAAAAGAAGAAAGGTCTTGCTGATGAACATGATGATAGTGATGAAGATCAAGAAACCATTGCTGATGCCCTGAAACGGAAGAAAAGGGATCAGGAGTTAGATGAAAACCTTCAGGTTGCAAAGGAAGAAGAAGAGAGGGAGCGAAAGAAGAAGGAAGAGCATGATGCCCTAATTTGCAAAAAGGCTTTGTTTCCTCCTTGGACTAGGGAAACGCTGATCAAAGAAGCGATAGAGTTTCCAAGCACGTACTGGCTGGAACCTGTAGCTTCGTTTGATAGTGAGAATAAGAGGGACTCACAGTTTGATATGTCTATAACACGAAAGGCATTTACTTTTCACTGTTTTGATTCAACAGTTCAAGTTCCCTCACCTCACCCTCAACTTGATCGTGAACTTATTGATTATTATCTCAAGTTCGGTCAGCCGCAGTATCTGACTTGGAGTGCACAGAAGATTACAACAGTCAAGGTGCTGAAACCTTCGCCTGCAGGGAAATTTGTTAATGTTAATTTCAAGATAACCCGAGGTTCAGACAACTCGGTTTCTATGACTTCCCTAGCAGATCTTCCTAACTTAAATCCTCATGATTGGATCTTATTGTACAACATTTTGCTCACTAATGCGAAGGAGTATGAGCCGATCCTAGATCATCTGAAGAGGATGTTGGCTTCCTATGTCCATGAAGTTGCTACAGTGGATCAACAGATTGCTAGTGTTTTGAAGAAGAAACCAACTGTGAAGCCAACTGTAAAGCCTAGAGATGTGAACAAGATGCAACTGGGTCAAATTGATTCTACACATCTCACAGTGATGTTCACAAGAGGCGAAGCTAACATATTTCTTTTCTCTCTTGTTGATAAGCATCTGTTCTCAATGGACTGCTTGGAGCACATAATCAATATTATCCATTGATGCAAGCACAACAATGAGTCACACAAGAAGAACTTCACTGACATGCTTCGGTGGTATATTACTTTTCGTCATACTCTACTGGCCATTATACCGAAGGTATTCAAGACCATCAAGAAGTCTTCTATAGCTCAACCAAACTGAGCTCTCGGCTCCATTGACGTAAAGGGGGAGATTGTTGGTTATTTTGTGTTGCGTCATGGGCTTTGTTTTTGTATATCCGGATTGGGCCTGTCCATCCGTGATTATTGATTAGGGTTAAGCTATATAAAGTGCATGCATGTATGCCTTAGATACCATCATCATAATTATTATTATTTCTTTGTAACACTAAACATCTCTACAGTCGAAGTTCTTAATCGAGCTCTTCTGAGCTGTTAAAGCTTAATCATTCGACATCAGTTAAACCATTCTTGTGTTCTTTATTACGTTATTTATTGCTTTTCTGCTTAGAATCAATCGATCCTACTAGAACTTTGTTCCAACATCATGCATTAACATAAAACAAGGAAAATAAAACATATAGCAGATGACAACGTCATGATAAAACATAAAGCATTTTTCCTTAATACTAATAGCTTTGATACATGAAAATTTGCCAGAAGGCATATGGTACATGAGGAAAATATAGAATCTGACAGCATAACGACTCTATGAGTAGTGTGATCACTTAAACATAGAGTCGATAGTACATAGCATAGTACGCCTAAGAGAAACCTAATACTAATAAGGTACACTAATCCTGAAAAATGTCTAAAGGTAGTAGCGAAATCATATCCCGAAATGTTGTGCCAATAACTGAGCCATCTCGGTCATTTCTCCGATGACCTCATCCCTCTCCTGCTCAGCTTGCACGACTCGTGCCTCCATAGCAAACAGTTGCTGCCGAAGTGTGGCGACCTCTTCCTACGGAGAACGATCCTCGCCAGTGGGATTCGCTGGTGGAGTAGGGTGGTCCTGGTGTGCCTCATCGGTAGGTGGTTCGACAGGGGCCTCATTCGTGTCCCTGTCTTCCTCCATGTCCTCGTCAGTCCCCTCAAACTCATAGTCGGTATCAGAGTACTCGTCGGGCCCAACGTCATGGGCTCCTCCTTGTTCTTCTTTGGGATCCTCCTCAAGCATCCCTTGAGCCATTAACGCTTGGTGGAAATGTACTCCTTGCTGATCATCATCCATGATGACTACATGGGACGCGGGAACAAGTCATGTTTTGATTATTCCTATAGTATATTTTTAGTTAGTTAAGTTTTGGGTTCCCTAGAGTTTTTGGAGAGTAAGGTAGGCTTTTGGATTCATTTCCCGCTATGATTACTCCCCAACACATGTTGGTCGTATTCTGAATAAATATAGTTGATCAGGCTATATTTATCCCTAATATGACTACATAACTGCCCAGGTTTAATCATCGTGTTCAACTTCCTCCAGAAGCTTTTATTAGATGTTGTTAGATTATTATCCGAGTATGCGCACATAAGTGTGAAATTTTTGTTTTGTTCAGAGTTATTTAGTCCCATTGTGTTTATAGTTGTATATCATGTATGGTTAGATATGCTAGTTCAATATAAACATTGCTCTGATACCAACCTGTCATACCCCCGAACCAGACGGCGGAAACGTCCGAGGGCTCGTGTGACTAACAATTGAATAATCATCACAATGAATATACATGAATCATAACACGATCATTACCAACATTACATAATACAACTAGCATTTTTTACATCAAGTACATTGTTAAAATACATAAGTTCAAATTGTTAAAAGTACGATAAGTTTTGTTACATAAAACAAAACCATACACACTTGCAAATCTTCCATCTTAACGATTACCTGAGAATACAAGTTATTTTGAAAACGGTCAACATATATAATGTTGGTGAGTTCATAAGTATGTTTGAGTTAAAGTCTTTGTATCTTTCATAAAAACCCAGAAAATCGGATATTTTCTGTTAAAATGTCTGAAAATGTCGTGAAAATCGAGTATAAATGCATGTGTGAATTTCATAGTTATAGCTTATAAGAGAGTAGTTTAGATTCATTGTATTGTGAATAAATGATAAATGTATATGAATAATTTCCCCCAGAAAATCCGATATTTTCTGTAAAAATGTCTAGATTCTTGTATTGTTAAATAAGTCGTTTTGCATTGACACAATCGAAGAGTTTATCTTCGAAAGTTTACTTTTGGTATTGAATCCCTATATGAGCCGTTATAACCATGCATGATAATGACTAGGTCGCCCGTCTTGGTATTTTTCCAAATGCCGGTCTTGCTAAGGATGTTGTCGCCCTAGACTGGCCTAGGCTAGCTTTAGCGAACAGCTAAGGCGTGGGGGCTCACCCCGTATAGATCTATACAAAAACTCCCGCTTTCCTACCAGGAAACTCTGATTATAACTACAGGCTACGATTGTACACTCAGAGGTGCCAACCGACATATCTCACTAGATTCTCAACCCCTTTTTGTATTATGTTTAATGTTTACGTATAAGTGGTATGTTTTTGTATTCGAAAGGTACATATATAGGTATACGACATTTAATGATTACACAAAGGTATAGTTACGGCATACTAACATGTGAAGTTTCCATTCCAAGCCCTATTAGCATGTAATTAGACCACAAAGGCCCAATAACATGTAAAAGAGTAATTTAGGCCCAATAGGCATGTAAATGGGCCACAAAATCCCAATAAACATGTAATCCATAACTTAGGCCCAAATTAACATGTAAGTGGGTCGCGAGACCCAACAAAACATGTCATGGAAAAACATTGGGCTCAATATACACTTACATGGGCCCTTAGGGCCCAATGGCCAAGTAATGTGAATATTAGGCCCAATAAATAGTTATAGATGTATTTCGTTCGTTTGTTTTATTCCGTTGTTTGTTTTAGCTCGAGGTTTACTAGATTGATGGTAAGAAGCTTTCATTTTGTAAAAATGACATTTTTGGCCAATAATCCTCCAATTTTTAATTAAGGCCCAAAGTTTTGTAAAATTGACACTTTAGTCCATAATTTATAAAAATTTGTAATTTTGTCCTAAATGTTTGGAATTTCACAGATTTAGCCCAAAAAGTTATATTTTCGCATTTAGAACCCTGTTTTGCATAAAAGTAAATTTTCAGCCCCTTGTTTGTAAAAATTTACACTTTCGGCCCAATTTTGGAAAATTTTACATTTTTGGCCCAATTTGAAAATAAATGTTATTTTTACCCCTAAATTTGGTTTATTTACATTTATGACTCAAACTTTGGCCAAATAACATTTTTAAACCCCAAAACTTCATTTTTTTTCGCAAATTGGGCCCAAAACCATGAGGCCCAAAGGTTTTGGCCCATTAAGCTCAAATTTGCATTTTTGCCCCTTTTTAAAGTATGTTTAACAAAAAAAAAATACCTTTTTATACATGTAGGACCTGTTTGGCCCTTATAAAAACATAAATGCCACTTTTTTCCCTTATCTTTTGTTTTCTTGACAATTTTGACCTTTAACAAGGGTTTTGTTGAAATCTTTTGTATCTTAAACATGTAATCACTTTTGGCTTGATAATATGATGTATATAATGTCATAGTTCATAGATCTTTGCTAAATAGTACTTAAAATTTCGAGATTCACTAAGATCTAACATATTTTTACCAAATAAACTAAGAATTCACACAAAACATGCATATAACACATAGATCTACACATTTTACTTGCATTCTCCCCCAAAAATCATATGAAAACCGAAAACAAGGGGGTATGAACTCACCTTTGCTTGATGTTTCGGTTTTTGAAGAAGAAGTGGAAAGGAGTTTCGGTCTTAGCACACGTTTGTTGTGAAACTCGAGTTAATGAAGCTTCTAAGGTGTGATCATGGAATAAAAACCATGTAAGAAGAAGTTTTTCATGTTAAGATGAAAGAATATACTTGTGTTTGACAATAACTTACCAAAGATTTGAATGACTTGATGAAGATCCTTAGAACCCTAGCAAAATTTTGAGATCTTGGAGAAAGGAAGAGGATGATTTTTAGAGAAGTTTGGAGAGAATTTTGGAGTGTGTGTGTGTGTGTTTTGGCTCTCGGTCGAGGATAGAAGAAGAGAGGGGAAGAGAGGTTGTGAGGTGACTAGCATGGATGTATGGGAGATCTTAACATTGATACATGTTGGGCAATATGGAGGTGACACCTCCAAAGTCACCCCCCCCCATTTCACTTCTCTTTTTTTTGTTTACATGGGCCGAGATTTTGGGCCAAGAAGAAAGGGTGGAGTGGTTTGGGCCCATTAACTTTAGTTAGGATCTTTGGATCCTAAACATAAATTTTTTTGGCCCATTAGGCCCTTGGAAGCAATCACGGCCCAAATAGAATAAAAGAATGGGCTTTTGGCTCACTAAGGTTAATTGGATTAGTTATGGCCCGATAAGGCCCATTAGGGTTAGAATGAACCATTCTAGACCCAAATGGTCCAAAATATTTTAGATTTATGAATTGGGTCCAAATAGGATTCAATTAGGGCTTCTAAGTCCAATAAAGTTGAATTGGGTGCTTATTGGCCCATTAGGCCCAATAAGGAAATCCTAGTCCAATATGAACTTAAAACATGGATCTTAGTGTTGGGTCAAAAATATAGTTTATAGCTTTCTTTTCTTTTCTTAAACAACCCAACAATCCTTAAATCAATCCAAGCAAGCAGCTGAAGAGAGTCTGCCTGATAGTAAAGTAGCAGAAGATGAGAACAAGGAGAAAACCATTGAACAAACCAACATCTCCTTGAGCTCTGAATCTGTTGCTTCGAACTCAGTTGCTTCTGATCAACCTGTTGTTGAGAAGTACAGGCCACCAAATCAAGTTAAACAGAATGCATGCTGCAACTGTGCGTGTGGGAAAAACAAGAAACAAGGCAAAGATACGCCACTAGGGGGAGAAATAAACAAAATCCAAACAAAAATTGAAAAATTAAAAAAATCCAAAAACATCCTGTTTCTGTTTTATTTTTTTTCAGAAAACATTAAAAGAAATCCAAAAACATTAAAGATTCAGAAAAATCAAAAATATTGTCGCTTACAGTTTTGCTTGTTGATATAGTACTGGGAAGTGATATTATCAAGTGATAACAGGCAATCTGAGTCTACGTAACGTACCCAAAATTGAATTGTCTATGCTCTGGGTTTGATGCACTGGTAGGCACGAAAGATTTTAAATGGACTTGACTAGGCAGAGTTGAACTTAAAGAATTCATAGACTTGACAAATCTTGACATAGTTAGATCCGTTTAGCCTGAAAATACGACACTTGGATAGGTTGAGCAGGGAGATATATATGGGAATCTACTGGTCACATTAAAGAACCTGTACTTGGAACCGTGGATTACCTTTTCCTCGATGTGCGGATTCTGTCCTTAATTCCGGTATTGATGGGGTGACTGGTGAATTCCGATAAATTAGGTCTGTAGAAAATTGTTTTCTCTCTATCTGCCTGTTAGTCATATGTTGCTACCTTTGTGTGATCGAGAGATCCGACCTGGCTTGTAACATATGCAGCTCTATTTCTCTGCATCCTCTATCTATGCAATTCTTTCTATCTGTTAGCCATATACTGCCTCCTTTGCGTGACTCACAATCCGACCTGGTACACATTATATGCACCATTCTACTTCTCAATCCCTCTAAAACTTCAGTTAGTCATATGTTTCACCCTCTACGTGATTGGAAGAGATCCGACCTGGGTGTATAGCATATGCATTCTAAATTTAGCTTATCTCTCAATAATTGTCTGCTCACCCGATGTAAGGAGTATTCTGGAAGTCCTTGATTACTGGAGCATATCAGGAAGCGGGAACCATGTTCTAGTACAATTAAAAATTGAACACTTACAGATTGTCTATAGATCTCGCTGCTCAATTTAGGTGGACAACAATATCCCTGGTCGTCGTCAGCTGAATGGTCCTTAAGAAATAGTATCTAGGAACTTAGGATCACTTTGTCTTATAACTAATAGTATGTCCTAATTTTGTCACAATTTTTCGTGTTTAAGTGGACCACAATACCGACGATCGACCAGACAAAGACGTGAAGATAAAAGGTACCAACAAGTGGATTAAGGTTGTCTAACAACTTTGATCTCAGTATCACAAGATAATTTTCAGTGAATTTTGAGATAAATTTTGTCTGTGTTTATTCTTATTTTATCTTTCTTTTTATTTTTATTTTATTTTTATAATTGTCAAAAAAAAATTTAATTTTTAAATCTTTTAATTCTTAAATTTTAGAAATTAGTTTATTTTATTTTTAGTTTAATTTTAATTTTACTTTTATTTTAATATCCTCAAAAAGTTTTATTTTTGAAAATTTAATCGGAATTTGGACTGTGTCTTACACTGCGTGGGAGACAGGTAAAAGTCAAGGGAGGTATAAAAGGAGGAGTTTACTGCTGTAAACCCTTTCCACCTCTCATTTCTCCCTTTACAGCCGCAAACTCTCTCTCTACTCTCTCTCATCCTCGAAATTTTTTTGTGAGATTCTGCAAAATCAGTTAGTCCACATCGAAGGTATGCTAAAACCGACTGAGGATATGTGTTCTGTTCATCGATTCGACTAAAACTGGAGGATTAATCAAGGATTCTGTGTTCGTCGGCGTTTACGGTTTGGGGAGGGTTTACGGTTTGAGCTTACGACCGTAAACAGTCTGGGCTTACGGTCTGGATGTTTACGACCATAAACTCCCTTTGAGTTTATGACCGTAAACTCCGTTTACGGTCAGGTGACCACTGCGATGGGTTTATGGCCGTAAACCCAATTTGGACCGTAAACTCAATTTTTGACCATGTTTGACCGTAAACTCCAAATTTTTTATCAAAATATTTTTTTTAAAGGCCAAAATAAAATTGTTTAATTAAGAAAACTTAAAGCTTTAATTGTTTAAATACTTTGTTTTCTTACTTGGCCTGGTTTAGTGCAGATCAATGGCGAGTCTTAAGTTTGCTGACATGCATAACCTGGCAATTGTACTGGATGACCCTCTTACTGCTCATGGAGATTTCAGGTCGATGATATACAGACTGAGAGAATGCTGTCTGGCCTTTGCCATCACTGTGAATCTAGTCATCTATCAGAAAAATGTGAAGGAGTTCTGACAGACTGCTAAGATGAAATCAGACAAAGGAGCAGTTTCCATTGAAGCTATTGTGAAAGGATGCAAGATCAAGATCACTGAGCAGTTCATTAGAGAAACATTGCTGATCAATGATCAACCCGATTTTCCTACTGAAATTGGGATTGATGGTGTACAAACGATTCTTAAGAAGATGGGGTATGAATGTATCTACCCTCCCACGGTGAAAAAGCTTCTACCACCCTACTGGAGATTCTTGGCACATGTGTTCGTGAGCTGTATCTCGGGCAGGAGATCAGGTGCTGATGAAATCTCGCTCAGGAACACAGGGCAATTGTTGATGGGTTTAGGCCATAAGAACATCCTATGTGCTCATGCAAACCCTAATGCTTGGATCTAGGTTTCTCTATTGTACATGCATTCATCCAAGACTATAAACCCTAGATCTAGCATGTGATAATCAATATTAACATATGAATTAGGGTTTAGATCATACCTTAATTGTTATGTAGCAATAACAATCTCAAATCCTCCTTGTAATGGCTTTAGAAAGCTTAGAGTCACAAGTGTCACTCCTCTAATGGCTCACAAACACCAAGAGCAAGAGGATGAAGAATAAGGAAAGAGGAGGCTGCCCAAAACGTGTGGAAACCCTAGTGGAACTCTTAGCCACGTTTTTGGGGCTTAAGGGTACTATATAAACATGTAGGCTATTAGGGTTTTCAACTAGGAAACCCTAATCTGACTGCTTAAGCCCTAAGCAGCCCATGGACCCTTTTAGAATATCCCTTGGGCGATTTCTAATGGGTTTCCCCATAGAATTCGTCCAACCTATTATTCCAAGGTGATCCATAGCCCAAATGCAATTATCTTATAATTACAGTTCCAGTCCCTTAAGTTTAATTAATCTCTTTTAGCCACAAAATTAATTATCAATTAATTCTTGACTAATATTAATTAAACAATATGATTTCTCCTTTAATATATTATTCTCATAATATATTAATAAATCATAATTAATCCTTTCTCTCCATAATTCATCCTATCAAGTTACTTTGGTGTAGGCAACCCAAAAGGACCATGCACCATCGGGTCAAGTACATACCAAAATAGTTATGGAGTTAGACACTAATCCAACAATTGTTTCACTGGCTGCTGGCATCAAATTCAACTTCTCAAAGTTTATATTGGATGAGTTCTTGGTAAACATCAACGCTATAAGCCGGGAGACCAGAGATGCATTCTTGCTGTACCCTAGGTTTATTTAGATGTTTATTGACACTCAATTTCCTGAGATGGTCAAAGAAGGAGACAAGCTGGATATAAAGTCTTTAGGCCCACACACGATTGGTCTCATTAAGCAGAATCGAAAGGGCAAATTCGTCATCCAAGGATTACATCCTCTTGTGAAGTTCGGAAAATTTGCTGAAATCAATGAATCTTCCGAATCTCATGGAACGTCTGACAAGGTGTCATCTGAGCCTACTTCCTCCGAGAGAGTTATTTCGGAAGATGATGTCATTACTGTGTCCGATCGTGCTGAAGAAGAAGAAACTCCTGCTACTCATGCACAAGTAGCTGAAGAAGATGAGCTGACATATGTCCACATTCAAAGTAATTATGATGAGGAGTCTCCAAGGGATAGAACAGAATCTGAGATGTATGAAGACCTTGATCTTACCGGTTTCGATAACGATGAGATCCCTCTCAACTTCGATAGTAATGAGGACTTCATGACCGGTGTAAACCTCAACACGCTGCTTGACAATATCAATGAAGTTGCTCATCCAGCAACGGAGATAAGGGAAAATGAAGACGTTCTCGAAGCCACGCCTCCTCCTACCAATCCAACGGCGGAAATAGCAATTCCTATGGTGACAGCGTCAGGGATTCCTCCCCTTGATGTTGTTTTACCTACATCTAAGCCATTGGAAAGTTATCACCCAACTACACAAGCCTCTCAACCTCCGACAAAAAGACGAAGACTTGACCCGAGACAGGGAATTCCTGATTCGGGTGTACCTCAAAGTTTTACAACTCCACCAACAACAACTCCTGTTATTGTCTCATCTGAACCTATCAGTGAAGGTCCTAGTACCTTCTTTGAAGCTGGTGGGTCTTCCTTCCCCACAGATTTCTCTCCTCCCAGACCAGAGCATGATGCTGCTTCTTTGAGGCTAGCAAGGCATTTGGCCGAAGAACAATTCACAACGCCTCCCTCACGCGGCAAAGGAATTTCTATTGGGGGTGGCAGCTCAGGAGAAGAGATTCCTTCAATACTTGGACTTCAGAAGGAGATTGATTCTCTGAATCAGAAAAATATTGATTTGGATCAGAAAAATATAGAGTTGGATATCAAGGTTGCGGACCTGCAGACAGAAAATGCAAAGCTCAATATTCAAGTCGCCGAACTTATGGAAGATAAATCTCTGAAGTCGAAGCAAATAACTGATCTTCAAACACATTTCGGCTTGTTGACCGCCAGCTACTACGATCTTAAGAAGAAGCTGGAAGAAGACTTTGACGACAAATTCAAGTCATCCGTTGACGAGCCAAAGATCTATCTTCCTGATCAAGATACTCCCATAGTTCCTCAACCTACAAGAACGACCACCGTTGTTAACCGTTTTGAAAAAGAACCAGCTCAGGCTCCGAGTGTAATGGCATTGAAACGCGCTAAATTGGCCAAGTCAGGTGAAAAGGGTCAATTTCTATTCAAAAGGATCGCAGATCATCATACCCCCTGGGATCAACCAAAGATCACCGTTACGGATCTGGGCGAATATCGTTTCAGAGACGGTTATGGTGATAGGTCAGGAATCATTTCGTGGGGATTCCATGACACTATGAATATGTGGATGGTGAGAAGAAAGAGCGGCAATACTGAATTATACAAAGATGCTCACGATTTTCATTCTTTTACTAAGGTTGATCTTATTGAGCTGTCAAATGCTCCCTTCTCAAATCCATCAAACAATCCCAGGACGACTCAGTTCAAAACATTTTTGGAAGATCAAGTGACCAAGGGCTTCCCTTCCATGAAGACTGTAGAGTCTATCGTGAATATTTACCCTAGCGTCATTGATCCCAAAACAAGTCAGCCACTTCGGTCAGTAATGTGGCCCGCTACTGCTCAAGTTAAGCAGACTCCCGTTCTTCAAAATTATCCAGATGGATCTCTCGCATCCATGAAATATTGGGTGTTTGATGAATCCACATCTGCTGCTGTCATCATGCTTAAAGACGATTGTATCCGCTTGTATGACAAGAGGGATTTGCTTCAATTTGGCAAGTGGGATATTCATCAGCTCTCCATTCATCAGATCATGGTGGCTGAAGACATTTTTGTGCCCGTTGCAAAGGAGTACACTTCGATGGTTGCTGAGATTATCGAGAAAGAGATGTGGAACAGACCTATGGGAAAATCTGATGTGCTGGTGGTCGACAAAAGCTGAGTCCAAGCTAGCACCAAAACAAGGGGGAGATTGAAGGGTCCAGTTAATGGTTTGGTCTAGGCTTTCATTGTATTAGTTCAGTATGAGTCGTTAATGCATTTTTGTGGGTTGTAATGTGTTTACGGTCAGGAAGTGTGTTTACGGCCGTAAACACGTTTACGACCGTAAACCCTGTTTGCGGTCCAGTCTAGTATATATAGTAGAGGTGTAGGTCTATGTGTGGTTGTTGATGCCATAGAGTTTACAGATCGTTCCATCGAGTTGTACCTGACGTTTTTCTGAATATAAACGTGTGCAAGCTCGATTTCTTTTCTTCTTCTTCTTCTATTGTGATTGTTTCTTGCTTGATCATTGGTAAAGATCCTTTTCAGGACCTTACACTTAGGGCTTCAGACTCTTTGGTGAACATGAATGGTGAATCTAAATGAGCATTGAGTGAGATTTACTTAGAGTATATGTTTTACAATAGTTGAATGTTTACATGGGAATAGAATTTCCTAGCTAAAATGCCAGTTGTGACATTATACCTCAAGTGAGTCAGAAATGCAGCACAAACTCTGGATCTACTTGCTTCCTCTAGAACCCTCAAGCTTGCTCTTCCTTCTTAAACTTCAAAATCACCAAGAGCACACGACCATGACTCAAGAACACTCAAAATGGGCTAGGGTTTCGTGACTAAGGTTTGGAGGTGATGGAGGCTGAAGTTGAGGCCAGTTAAAGTGTTTAAATTGGGTGCAAGCCCTGAAAATTAGGGTTTCACCCTGGCAGGCCTACTCGTCGAGTAGGCTTCCATTCCCGCGTCTAATCATTCGTTCCTACTTGACGAGTCTGGGGTCTCCGACTCGTCAAGTCCCTTTGCAAAAATGAATGTTTTAATTTTAAAATACTTACCAGGATCCAGGCGTTACAAATCTCCCCCACTTATTTTAGACTTCGTCCTCGAAGTCTGCCGCACCTGTAAACAACTCGGGGTAGTGCTTCCTCGTCTCATCCTCCGGCTCCCAAGTCCATTCTGAGCCCTTGCGGTGTTGCCACTGCACCTTCACCAACTCGACCTTCTTGTTCCTCCGATCCTTCGTCTTCCTATCGAGGATGGCTACCGGTCGCTCGATGTAGTTCAGGTTTTCGTCCACCTGAATATCCTCTAGAGGTACCACTGTAGAGTCATCTACCAGACAGTTCTGCAGCTGGGAGACATGAAAGGTACTGTGGATCTGGCTATACTCGGACGACAGATCTATCCTATACACCACCTTGCCCACCCGGGCTGCAACCCTAAAAGGATAAATGTACCTGGGGCCCAACTTGCCCCGCTTCCTGAACCGGATGACACCTTTCCAAGGTGACACATTCAAGAGAATCATATCCCCCACCTGGAACTCCAGTTCTGATCGGCATCTGTCGGCGTAGCTCTTCTGCCGACTCTGAGCAGTCTGAAGCCTACTCCTGACCTGCTGTATCCTCTCTGTCGTCTTGAGTACCACTTCGGTACTCCCCATGACCTTCTGTCCAACCTCACCCCAACATATCGGGATTCTGCACGTCCTCCCGTATAGGATCTCGAAGGGAGGACAGTTGATACTCGCGTGGTAGCTATTATTGTAGGAAAACTCTGCCAAGGGAATGTAGGTATCCCAGCTACCACCGAAGTCTACGACGCACGCCTGCAGCATATCCTCTAGAGTCTGGATGGTCCGCTTGCTCTAACCATCCGTCTGTGGGTGAAAGGTCGTGCCAATGTGCAGACGAGGACCCAACTCGTCATGAAACTTCTTCCAGAATCTGGAAGTTAACCGTACATATCTATCTGAAATCACGGAAACTAGCACTCTGTGTCGAGCTACTACCTCTCTGATGTAGATGTCGGCCAACTTTTCGACTGAGATGCTCTCCTGGATCGGAATGAAATGGGCACTCTTGGTCAATCGATCCACAATGACCCAAATTGAATCCACTCCCCATGCGGTCCTGGGAAGCTTCGTGATGAAATCGATAGTAATATCCTCCCATTTCCATACAGTGATATCCAACGGCTGCGTCTTTCCATGAGGCCTCTGGTGCTCCGCCTTGACCTTCCTGCAGGTGAAACATCTCTCAACGTACTAGGCTACATCCTGCTTCATGCAGGGCCACCAGTAATCAGGGCGAAGATCTCTGTACATCTTCGTCGCCCCGAGATGGATGGAAAATCTGGACTTGTGAGCCTCATCCATTAGAATCTGTCGTACCCCGCCCCAGTACGGGACCCAGACCCTCCCATGCAGGGTCAGCAGCCCATGGCTGTCATAGTCAAACGAGGATCTGCTCCAAAAGTGGAGTCACCACCGTCATTCTCAAGCAAATGTCTCTCATCGGGGCTGCCTTGCGGTTAAGCGCATCGGCCACACCGTTGGCCTTCCCCGGATGGTAGAGGATCTCACAGTCGTAATCCTTCACCACATCTAGCCACTGACGCTGCCTCATGTTCAGATTTGGCTGATCCATGAGGTGCCTCAAGCTCTTGTGGTCCGTGTATATGGTACAACGGGCCCCATAGGGGTACTGTCGCCAAATCTTGAGGGAGAAAACAACCGCCCCCAACTCTAGATCATGTGCCGGGTAGTTCGCCTCGTGAGCCTTCAGCTCCCTCGAGGCGTAAGCGATGACATGCCCCTCTACATCAATACCGCGCCCAAACCCGAGATGGACGCATCATAGTATACTACAAAATCCTCTATGCCCTCTGGCAGGGCTAAAATAGGCGCCTCGCACAACCTCCGTCTCAACGTCTCAAAAGCTGCCTGCTGCTCAGGCCCCCAGGGATAGACAACGGCCTTCTTCGTCAGCCGGGTCAAAAGTACTGCTATCTTGGAGAAGTCCTGAATGAATCTCCGGAAATAGCCTGCTAACCCAAGGAAACTCTGAATCTCAGATGGAGACTTCGGAACCTCCCATGTCATCACGGCCGCCACTTTTTCCGAGTCGACCAAAATACCGTTCTGGTTGACAAAGTGCCCCAGAAACTGCATCTCCCGCAACCAGAACTCGCACTTGGAGAACTTGGCGTACAAGCTTTCCCTCCTCAGGGTATCCAACACATGCCGCAAGTGCTCCTCATGCTGCTCCTGCGTCTTGGAGTAAACCAAGATGTCATCTATAAAGACTATCACAAACCAATCCAACATCGGTCTGTATACGCAATTTATGAGGTCCATGAACACGAAAGGAGAATTGGTGAGCCCGAAGGGCATCACCACGAACTCATAGTGGTCATAGCGAGTCTGGAAAGCAGTCTTCTATACATCCTCTTCTCTGACTCACATCTAGTGGTAGCCTGAACGCAAATCTATCTTGGAAAACCAAGATGCCCCATGCAGCTGGTCGAAGATATCATCAATCCTCGGGAGTGGCTAACGGTTCTTCACCGTTACCTTGTTCAACTCCCGGTAGTATATACACATCCGATGCGACCCGTCCTTCTTCTTTAGAAATAGGATCGGGGCTCCCCAGCGCGAACCAATCGGTCTAATGAATCCTTTGTCTAACAGCTCCTGTAGCTGTGTAGACAACTCCTGCATCTCGGGAGGAGCCAACCAATGTGGTGCCTTGGCTATCAGAGTCGCACTAGGGACTAGATCGATCCGGAACTCCACCTGTCTCTCTGGAGGTATCCCAGGCAGCTCCTCTAGAAATACGTCCGGGTACTCTCGCACCACTCGTACATCAGTCACAGTCGCCTTACCCGCCTCCCGGGTATCCATCACATATGCGACATACCCTGCGCAACCCTACTAAAGGTAGTGCCTAGCCCTTGCTGCCGAACACATAGCTGGTCCACGATGTGGCCTCTCGCCCTGAATCACCAGCTCTCTCCCACTTGGGGTCCTGACACGCACCAACTATAGTGCACAGTCGATCACCGCCCCATTAGGGCTCAGCCAATCCATGCCGATGAGAACCTTGATCACACGCAACGGAATGGGAACCAAATCCATGAGGTAACGCTCGTCATACAACCTCAAAACCCAATCTCTGAAAACCTCTGATGCCCGAACAGATCGGTCGTTAGCAATCTCGACCTCTAGAGGAGAATCCAACACCCCTGAAGACTCAAAAAACCTTTTGCTAAGTGCAAGAGAAACAAATGATCGAGTAGCCCCCAAATCGAATAACACCTAAACTGGGATACCGTTCACATGGAACGATCCTAAACAACACATAAAATATAGCACATAAATATCATAAACGACATGTAATAAGTGTTAGGGAGAAGAAAACATACCCGTCACCACATCCGGTGCGGCACACGCCTCCTCGGCGGTCAACTGGAAGGCTCGACTCCTCACCACTGGAGCATTCGTTTTGCCCTGTCGGCCATCTGTGATTCGCATGGTCGCTGGAGCTGGCGCCGCCACTGGCATTCCTGATATCAATCTCAGGCAATTGACCTTTTTATGGCCCTTCTGATTGCAATGGAAGCAAATCAGGTCTAACGTCTAAAGGGTGGGGGTAGGGGCAGTACAATCCCTACCAAAATACCCAAGCTTGCCTCACTTATAGCAGCCCGATGATCCCAGTCTACTAACTCCCTCATGAGTCTTGTCGCATTTCCCACAGTGGCTCCGGCCCTGTTGGCCCTTCGACCTAGTGTCGGATCCCTTTGGTTTCTTCCCCGAAACCCCAGTAACCTGCCCAGCCTCCGCCTTCCTCTTCTGGATGTGCTCAATATCAATATCCCTCTCTTTCCCCTTGCTATAATGTCGTCCAAGTTCAGGCATGCTGAGTAGCTGACATGTTTTCGGATGTCAGCTCTCAACATATCGTAGTACCGGGTCTTCCTCGTCTCCTCATCACGCGCGTACTGAGGCACCAATAAGGCCCTTTCCCTGAACTTGGCGGTAATCTCTGCCACCGACTCAGTAGTCTGTCTCATGTCAAGAAACTCCCTGGCCAGCTACTGAATCTCCACAGGTGGTGCAAACTCAACCCTAAACCTAGTCACAAAGTCCGACTAGGTCATAGCCTCAATGGCTGGGGCTCCTAAGGAATCACTGACCGCCTCCCACCAATCTCGAGCTCGGTCTCGCAAACAACCCGCAGCATACCGAACCTTCGACCCCTCAGGGCAGAAGCTCGTCAACTGAGTAGACTCGATGTCTGCAATCAACATCCTGGCAACAATGGGGTCCTTCACACCGTGGAAGTGTGGCGCACCACATCCCCTGAAGTCCTTGAAGGAAAGTGTGTGTGTCCCTGACTGGCCAGATGTCATGTCGCTCCTGAATTCCCTAAGACACTCCTCCATCAACTCCATAACCCCTTCCTTGATCGACCTGAAAGTCACCGGGGTCGCCTCAAGGATTCCACTCATGATCTCAGACACGACGAAATCGCGTAGTCCGTCATCAACTGGCTCGGAACCTGCACCCGAACCTGAACCTGATCCTGACCCAGACCCTGAAGCTCCTGCTCCGGGACACGTCACCACCATTCTGAAACAAAACATATAATCGTCAGGGTCATACATAACCTTGAGAGGTCTAACACATTCTACAAGTTCCCTGGTTCCATCTCAGCCCTCCTTGACTCGAGTACGGATCCTTTGCAATCAGTAGTATGGGCCCATACTACTTTCCACATCTATCTGTACTTTTCTCAAGGATTGCCTTGACTTCACCAAGTCCTTTCTACTACTACAGCTCGCTGCACTAATCTCATCCTAGGATTACCCTAGGACAACGCTCCGAACTACTCTCCGCCAGTAGTTGCATAAGAAATCACTGCTACCTTTACCTAATTAGATCGCGAATACCATTACATACCACTAAGACCAGATAATTCTTTGAATGAGAGGTCCTACCCTAGAACGGTTGGACTCAAACAAGAGTTGCGAAATAGGGCTAGACCTATCCTTCTTAAATTATTTGGTCCTCGCGATATGTAACTTAACGTATTCGTTTACTAGTTAGTTAAAGATAACTAGAACTCCCAAAATCACAAAGCAAGCAACATTCGGGCATCGAGTAACCCAAACCAAGCATATCCTACTCAGGCCATCATATCACTGACTACTCAGTTCTAGCATGAAATTCCATAAGAACATATAATAGGCATATAAGGCATCTTCCTAGATCCTTAGCCCTATTCTAGCATGCAGTTCTCATACATATAGCAGGCATATAAGGCATCCTTCCTAGATCCTCAGCCCTAATCTAGCATACAGTTCTCATAATATATCATAATAAACATGTAAGGGTATAGTGGGGAAAACTTACTTGAGCTCGGCCGGTTGCACGCATCACACACCTTGTTCGTTTTCAAAACTCTTCATTTTAATTTTAGAAAACTATTTTTTTGAAAAATCTTTCAAACCCTCGATTTGAGTCCAGACACCCCCGAAGGTGTGTCCGAATCCCTCAAACCAAGGCACTGATACCAACTTGTAACAACCCAAAATTAAAGACCAAAAATTTAATTTTTGATATAACAATTTATATTACAATTTATAGAAAAGATCTTTAAGTTATTCATTTCATGAAAATCCATAGATCATAAGTCTCAAAATCATGTCATAACATAGTAACAATGTCAGAGTACAAATCCTAAGAATCTCATATGCAAAAATCATGTGTGCGATGCGCTGCTACCGTACCGGCTCCTTTCCCTTCGAAGAAGAAGGACCTGAAACAAAAACTGAAAACTATAAGCACAAAGCTTAGTGAGTTCCCCCATCATACCACATACCATACATATCACTTACTGTCTAACATATCCAGGTACTAGCTACCCCTTCGGTCTCTTTCAACCGGTAACTTGCCTAGCATATCAGGGTGCTGGTATACCCCTTTGGTCCTTTCGACTGGTAACTTGCCTAACATATCAGGGTGCTGGCCTACCCCTTCAGTCCTGTCGACCGGTACCTCGCCTATCATATCAGGGTGCTGGCCTACCCCTTCGGTCCTTTCGACCGGTACCGGGGACTATTTCACCCCTACATCTACCACATATCATCCTAGTTTATAAACATACAAGTCATATACTGCCTAGCTTATATGGGCGCTGGCATACCCCTTCGGCCCTATCGACCGGTACTGGGGTCTATCGTACCCCTCCTATCTCATATCACATAACATCATGGCATACTTGCACATAAAACATAACAGATAGCGACATACCAGATAATTATCACAAAGACAATCATCCCTACTATAACTCTTACTAGTGGGCCGGCCTTGGTGCCTTA
This sequence comes from Lactuca virosa, assembly GCF_052849685.1. NCBI lineage: Eukaryota > Viridiplantae > Streptophyta > Magnoliopsida > Asterales > Asteraceae > Lactuca > Lactuca virosa. The sequence continues at coordinate 119,377,749 of NC_136430.1, read as the reverse complement.
GACCCACTTCTACTAAAAGGTAACTCGCCTCAATGTCGTGCAGTAGTTGAACTGTCCTCGTCTCTGGAATCAACTCTCCTCAAAACTGCTACACATAACATATCTTTTAATTACTCGTTCATACTCATAACCCCTTTAAGGGTCAACTCTGGTCAATGGTCAAGGTTAAAAGTCAACTCTCTGGTCCAAGTCAACCTTCTGGTTGACTCAACTTGCCGAGTTGGTCCATCAACTCGTTGAGTTCCCGAATTCATAAAACTTTGGGGTCTCGATCCTACTCGTCGAGTTCCCCTTCATACAAGTCGGGGCATTTCAGTCACAACTCGCCGAGTTCATCCTTGAACTCGTCGAGTTCCTCTTCATATAAGTTGGGACATTTTTCTCTCAACTCGCTGAGTTCATTCTTGAACTCGTCGAGTTCCTCTTCATATCATTCGGGACATTTTGCTCTCAACTCGCCAAGTTCATCCTTAGACTCGTCGAGTTCTTTGATCTTCAAGTCCATACACACGCCCAACTCGCTGAGTCATCTTCTAGACTCAACGAGTTTTCTCAGTAACAGCAAAGGTTGGGGGAACCACGGCCCCACTCGCCGAGTCGTATGAATGACTCGTAGGGTCGATATAACACGTAAAGTTACAAACTTTACGTTCATGCATGGGTTATCTAGCTCAAAAGGCCCTAAAAAGTGGTTCATATGATGCATGGGACTCCTATGGCCATAAAGTTGGCACCTTTATGCCATGTAGTCCCTCAACGACTCTAGATATGAAGTTATTACCCCAAAACATGCTTGCATCCATGAATGGTTCCATAATATGCTCCAAAAGGCCCTAGGCTTTTCCCATGAAGAGATCTAGTAAATGAATAGTCAATGTATAGACTTTATACCTCAAATGAGTCAGAAATGCAGCACAAACTCTAGATCTACTTGCTTCCTCTAGAACCCCAAGCTTCCTCTTCCTTCTCAAGCTTCAAAATCACCAAGAACACACAACAATGGCTGAAGAACACTCAAAATGGGCTAGGGTTTCGTGACTAAGGTTTGGAGGTGATGGAGGCTGAAGTTGAGGCCAGTTACAGTGTTTAAATAGGATGCAAGCCCTGAAAATTAGGGTTTCACCCTGGCAGCCCTACTCGTCGATTCGAGTCTCACGACTCGTCAAGTAGGCTTCAATTCTCGCGTCCAATCATTCATTCCTACTCGACGAGTCTGGGGCCTCCGACTCGTCGAGTCCCTTTGCAAAAGTGAATGTTTTAATTTTAAAATACTTACCAGGATCCGGGGGTTACAAATACGTCGTACCGCTTGGGACCACCTGAGATGCAAGAGTTGTCCTCTCAGCTTCAGGAGCTGTTAGGCAAGCAGTTCATCTGATGGAGCACTTCGTCGTGGGGAGAGCAGACACTGTTTTTCAAGAAGAAGGATGGTTCACACCGGATGTGCATTGATTATACGGAGTTGAACAAATTGATGGTGAAGAACTGTTATCCCCTTCTACGGATTGATGACCTCTTTGATCAGCTGCAGGGTGCATCTTGGTTCTCCAAGTTCGATCTAAGGTCTGTGTATCATCAGGTGAGAGTGAGAGAGGAGGACGTGGAGAAGACCGTGTTCTAGACTCGTTATGGGCATTATGAGTTTTTGGTGATGCCATTTGGGCTCACCAATGCGCCTGTGATGTTTATGGATTTGATGAATTGGGAATACAGGCCGATACTCGACCGATCTGTGATCGTATTCATTGATGATATGTTGGTGTATTCCAAGACTAGAGAGAAGCACGAGGAGCACCTTCGAGAGCTTCTGGGAGTATTGAGATAGGAGTGGTTGTATGCCAAGTTCGCGAAGTGTGAGTTTTTGTTACGAGAGGTCCCGTTCCTGGGCCACCTCATTAACCAGTATGGGATTTTGGTCGATCCGGCCAAGAACGAGGTTGTGATGTAGTGGGAGGTTCCGAAATATCCCTTAGAGATCAACAGTTTCTTGGGTTTGGCGGGATACTATCAGAGATTTATTCAGGATTTTTCCAAGATTCTGGTACCCTTCACTCGTCTAACGAGGAAGGGGTGGATTTCTGATGGGGCCCTGAGCAGCAGTCGGCATTTGTGACTCTTCGTCGGAAATTATGTGATGCCCCGGTATTGACCCTTCCGGAGGGAGTTGAGGATTTTTTGGTATTCTGCAATGCATCCGTCACCGGTTTGGAGGCAGTCCTTATGCAGAGAGGATGAGTGATTGATTATGCTTCGCAGCAGGTGAAGCCACATGAAGCACAATATCCTACTCATGACCTGGAGTTGGGGACAGTGGAGTTTGCCCTCAAGATTTGGAGACATTATCTTTATGGGGTCCGTTGTATTGTTTACACGGATAACAAGAGTTTAAGATATCTTATGGATTAGCCGAACCTGAACATGAGGCAAGGTAGAGGCTGGACGTGGTCAAGGATTATGACTGCAAGATTCTTTACCATCCGGTAAGGCGAATGTGGTAGCGGATGCTTTGAGCCGCAAGTCGGCTGGGTTTTCGGCTAGGGAGATGTGTATGAGGATATCCGTTGATTCTCTGCTTTTGGATTTGATCAGGGAGGCCCAAGAAAAGGGGGTTCAGAATGAGAAATGGAAACAGGAGAGAATCAGGGGCGAGATTGACAGGTTTGTCACTGATAGTCGGGGTTGTTGACCCGATACGGTCGGTTTTGGGTTCCAGTTTCTAGTGGGGTCAGGCAGATAGTATTGGAGGAGGCTCATAAGTCTCATTTTTCTATACACCCAAGCGCCACTAAGATGTATCGAGATTTGAGATTGTGCTAATGGTGGCCGTGTATGAAGAGGGGGATAGTCTGGTACGTCGAGAAGTGCTTGAACTGTAGGATGGTCAACGTCGAGCATCATAGGCCGCATGGGAAGCTGCTACCTTTGGAGGTTCCCATGTAGAAGTGGGAGCATATCACTATGGATTTTATCACTAAGTTGCCGAAGATGGCCAACGGTTTTGATGCTATATGGGTCATCGTGGATCGATTGACCAAGAGCGCCCATTTTTTTGCAATCCAGGAGAGTTGTTCGGCCAAAAAGTTGACCGATGTGTATGTCTGGGACATTGTCGCTCGTCATGGGGTTTTGGTCTCCATTGTTTCAAATCGAGATATTCGGTTCACTTCCCGATTTTGGCAAAAGTTCCATGAGGAATTGGGAACGAGACTACATTTCAGTACTATTTATCATCCGCAGAACGACGGTCAGAGTGACCGGGCCATCCAGACCCTTGAGGATATGTTGCGGGCTTGTGTCAGTGGTTTTGGTGGGAGTTGGGATTCCTACCTACCTCTTGCGGAGTTCCCTACAACAACAATTATCACTCCAACATTGATGACCCGCCTTTTAAGCTCTTGTATGGTCGGAGATGTCGTACCCGAATATGTTGGAGAGAGGTTGGTCATAGGGTATTGTTAAGGACTGAAGTAGTCCTTCAGACCATGAAGCTTATTCAGCAGATCAGGCAGAGACTGTAGATAGCACAGAGTCGGCAGAAGAGCTATGCCGACCGGCGCCGATCTGAGTTGGAGTTTCAGGTCGGCGATATGGTATTACTGAAGGTCTCACCTTGGAAGGGTGTGATCTTCTTCAAGAAGAAGGATAAATTGGGTCCCTGTTATACCGACTGGAGTTGTCAGGCGAGCTCAGTCACATCCACAACACTTTCCACGTCTCACAATTGCGGAAGTGTCTCCTATTTTCTTCGATATATGTACCCATTTGAAAGGTGTATGAAGGTTATTAAGAACCACGTTTGAAGCAAAAGTAATCCATAAAGATGCATTTTTGAAGAGAATTTTATAGAATAGACAATTGTGTTCTTTAGTGAGTTCATTAAAAACATGCTTACTATAGGTATTCCACTTGACAATTACAACAATATTAGAATTGAGAGTGCCGAAGATAATAATGTTCCAATGGATGGAACTACACTATCAATAGGTAAAATGGTTGAGGTTACTCCAGAACTCTGCAACAAGGCTCATTTATATGTATTCCAAAATACAACTGAAGTTGAACCGTATATTTAGTAACTATGTTTCATACCTTTGTATATAGATTATTTACATTTGTAAATTTAGGTGTTTTGTTTAATATGATTCATTGTGATTGTAGCCGACATAAGGAGGTTTTGGAAATTCAACACCTACAAAAAAAAGCATGGCTAGAGCAAGAGCATAGTAAAACTTTTGGTAGTTGGTTACGAAATAAGGTACATTTTTTTTCATATTTCCCACTTTTTTATAATTAAATGTATTTACCTTTAGCAAGTGATTACATTGTACTAATATTCATGTTGAGAGAGAGTTAGTGGTGTACAGAGAGAGTGTATCGGAGAACCTTAGATGGATTTCAAATGGACCTAACAAGAACGTACTAAAATACGAATCATATGCTATCAATGGATATACATTTTGTACAAAACGTCATGAAGGTAAATTTTACCAGGACAGTGGGGTTAGTGTAGTTGCAAATGACATGCACATTTCTAGTAAAGAAGTTATAACCTATACCAAAAAAACACTATTATGGGGTTTTACAAGAGATATGGGTACTAGATTATCATGTTAAAAATATCGCAATTTTCAAGTGTGACTGGGTAGAGATTAGGCATGGTGTGAAGAAGGACAATCTTGGGTACACATTGGTTGACCTAAAAAAATTAGGCCAAAAGACTGATCCTATCATATTGGCGTCGTAAGTAGAGCAAGTATTTTACGTGACAGATCAATTAGACAAAAAAATGTCTATTGTGTTCAAGACACCTCCCAAAATTTATAAACATGCATTTGAGGATGTGGATAAGGAATTTAGTACTGAAGTATTTCCTCAAAGTGATAATATATTGCCACATGTAGACCCCCCAGATTTTCTAAAGGATTCCCGAAATGACTATTTTCGTCCCAACTATCGAGGTATTGTGTTACGTAAGCTATGTCTTCCTTATTCATACTAAAAATCTTATACTTGTTTTATCTGGTTACATCTACACAATATTATGGTTTATTGAACTTACGTTAATATTTACATTTATTTGTATCAGAAAAATAAAAAGTTGTCGTTCAAAAAAGGACATGTGACAAGCCTTGATACATACTTTATTTCAAGTGGGGTTTACAACCAAGACAAATTATAGATTTTGTGATTGTCAGAAAAAATTAGTTGGTTGTTATTACCAACTATGTATATTTATTGCCTTTTCAAACACTTTCAAACATTAATGTTACATATGTATGTATTGTTTAAATTATTACTCTAATTTTTTGCATTTCGATCTTTGCATATGTTAATGGTCAACCGTTGAATACTACATTTACGTTTTCGATATTAAAATTTATAGACTTAATACTACGTTGACCATGTTCAACCCTTTTCAACACATTCGGAAATGAAATAACAAATAATATTATGTAGACTGTTTTGTGTCAATTGAACCAAACATATGTAATGAAAGTTAAATATCTGATAAGTAAGGATTACCAAACATATATATGCTTTTTCTATACTTTTTCCAATATTCGTTCTTTTTTTTTTGTAACATATCAAGTTTGATTTAAAATTCAAAAAAACTAAATAATTTCCTTACAAAACTTATAAATTACATATATAACCTTATAAAAATTAAAATCACATCAATATCCTTAAAAAACTTGTAAACTCTCACATATGTCCAAATAATTAAGTCTAGTTTTAACTAACCTATTTAAATATTATAAGGTATATATATAAAAAGTACTAAAATACCCTTACCATCATCAAAACAAATATAAACGAAAAAATACGTAGCTTGAAATACAGTAAGCAATCAAACAAATTTAATATAAATAAATACAAAACAGAAAACAAATGGTTTAATTAATAGAATGCATAAAAAGTACCATAGTATCTTTGAAGAGTATGTTTAGGTTTTTCAAATTTTTGCGTTTGAGGAGGACTTCATATTGATGAATACTAAATGGGTGAAACCTTAATCGATCTATGTCCATGGTTTCATATATTACTTCTGATTTTACACACAAAATTCATCTATTAAACACAAAATTAAATACATATACACATGTAATAGAAGTATTGTACATGAAACTTACACTATTTGGCACTTGAAACATCGATTGGTGATTCTTTCCCCACCAAAATTACTATTTGTTCCATCAGGTGTGATGGCAGAGCAGTAATCGATGTTCCTTGATGTCTTCTTAACATTCTTGATGAAACACTCGTTGGCATGATGTTCATATGCTTCAAATGTGATAACGATTACGAAAGAAGAAAGATTTTAGGGTTTTATTCACCGTGTCAGAATGTTGATGTTCTAGAATGGGAATGTTTGCAGTTGATCAATCGCTGAAAACTGAAACGACAGGGTGACGGTTGGCACCAGATTATGGCGCCTAAACATATAGATGGTGAAGTAACCTAATTGCCCTTATAAATACAAAGCTTCATTTTTAACGGTAAGGGTATTTTTGTCAAATCTAATATCTTATATAACTCAAATTTCTTTTAAAACAAAATTGGTCCATTAAAGGAAGCCCTTTTTAAAAACCTACTAATTAAGGAAAATGACATAATTGTCCTTCTAGATACGTTGATTCATATTTTATTTGTATGGATATTTTGTCAAAACACATCAATTAAAATAAGGACTGATATTTTATTTTATTATTTGAAACCAATTTATCTAAAAAATAAATATGGTAAACTATTTTTTAGTATTAAATTTTTATTCGGTTTTTATAAATTTTAATTAGTATTTTAAAATTCTCTCTATAAATTAATATAAATTTTCTTTATAATATGTAAATATAAAGAAACACATTTTCAACAACCAATACATAAATGTATGTTCATAACCAAATGCATTCATAACAAAAAGGAATTACAAAACCATTATTTTTGCATAAACCATACAACAAACACAAATGACAAAAAAAAAGATCAAGTTAAATCAAATCAAACCAAACCAAACAAACATCATACTACAAACACCCTGACTTATCCCCACCCCGACTCACAATGAGTCTAATGGGTCATGGGTTTAAGGGTTAAGACATTTCACATGGGTCATGAGTTTAAGAGTTATAGCATTAAGTCATATGGGTTAAATATATATATATATATATATATATATATATATATATATATATATATATATATATATATATATATATATAAACCATTTTACTTTATAAGTATATATGTTACAAAATGTATGTTTGATATTTTTAAAAAATATTTAGTTATCATTATTCATAATATATAAAAAAATAAAAATTATTGAGTAAACAAATCTAACTTTTAAATGTTATCAAATTAATTAGAGTTTATTTATTTTATAAGTAAAGATATAATTATTAAACTAAATTTAACATAACGGATTAAACTTAGTCATTTGTTTACTGCCATCATTACCCCTGCTCTATCCCAGTTGCCTCACCTTCTCCAAGACCATCCCGTCGAACAGTTAATACAATAACCCCCCTGAACATGATTTTGATCGTAAAATTAAAAGGTTTTTCTTCAAAAAAAAACTTCATCACCGTGTATCTGATAATCTCATCGACGATAAAATAATATAAATAAGTTTTTATTCCACCCCCTGTTTCCAATATCTGTTGTATTTGACATTTGTGTTCTTACAAAATGTGATAATCACTAAATGTTTTTGCAACATATGTTTTGGTAATAGAATGATTTGTAGACACACATCCATTCACCTTGATGCCCTTCCTGAAGCTATTTTAGCCTAAATTATTGCAAAACTAGGATCACAGTCGACTAAAGGCATTCCCTTTTCAAAAATGTGGTACTTCTCACACACTCAAACATATAAATGTATATTACACGAACTAGGACTTGATTTATTCTGATTAACATTTAATATCTACTTCATTAGTTGTAAATCAATTAATCAAGCCAGACAATATCAGATTGTGTATAAATCAGCATCCTTAATTGATCTTTTTACTCCAACTCGTGGAATTAATTTAGAAATTGAATAAGAAGCCTTTTTAATCTCATTTTTAGGTTGAGTACTTCTCCAACTCTAACTTTGAAAGAGGATTGTGGTTGTTATATTTTGCAAGAGATGTGGGACATCTTGAAGCAAGTTATGTGGTTGGGATGATTTACATCTCAATGGGCCAACCTCTATGCTATCAAAATATATATAGTATACATACATTATTGTTAATATATTTAGATAATTTGTAGAATGTATTATCTGTGTAAGACTATAAGTTTAGTATTGATGTCAAAATCTTGAATTAAGGATATTTTGTTGTTTTGTATAAAGAAGGCAATTTTAAACTGTTAAATTGGATTACTGTTATTTCTAATGTTTAATTGTAGGTTTGGAGATACTTGAAGATGATTTTGGAGCAATGACATTGCATATGAGGAATTTATTGATTGCTCAACAAATGTGAAGCAGTTTATGGCAAATATATCAACTGCCTATTAGCCAACAAAAAGTGATATCATCTTGCAATTGTTGGGTTTTAGTTCAAAAATAGTTTCAAAAACTAGAAAAATATGGCAAACGGAAGACTTCAAAATTTTGAACATAACCTAACATTTATACCCACCAAGGATCTCCTTGCAAGTTATAGAAATATTTATAAACCAACCAAAGAATAGGTGAAGAAATTACAATCTTTGTAGTTCTTTGGGTCCTCTTGGGAGGCTTGGAAGTTGATGAAGAATGTGGAACCTTTGAGACACCAACAATGACTCAACTTGATGTAGATGCTAGTCCATAAACTCTTAATCCCTTAAGCTTTAAGTTCATAACCAATATGAACTTAAAGAAGGCATGAAGATGCAAGTAATCTTGAAGTAAAGTAGAACAAAAGGGAGAGAGTAACCTCCTCTTAGGAGGTTACGGTTTTGAGGAGTTGGGATGAAGCACCAACTCAAGAATGCAAGCCTCAAATTTATATTGTCTTAAAGTGAAGTCTTTAACCATTAGCTCCTTCCACTTTAGACAGGCATGTCCCTAAAGCAACTTGTCCCCCATGCATGCACTATGCTTCATTTCTTTTTAATAAACTAAGTGAAAAGCCATCCCTCTTTATATCTAGCTCATTTTCGGCCACAATGATGAAAAAGAGAAGAAAGAGTTTATATTTTATAAACTCAAAGTTTATAATATATAAACTTTGTCTTTTGCTAAAAGACAAAAAAAGGCTTACCTAGTCCAAAATGTTGTACATGACTTATTAATTCATATCATATGAATTATGTAATATTGCTTGCTAATGAAAATTAATAATTTCCTAGAAATAAATAATTTCCAATTTAATTATAAGAGTTTTTTGAATATTTATTAAAATCAATTTCTGATAAATAATCAATTATATCAAGTTGTTAATGTGACCCATTAGTATCATATGTTAATTAACAATATCACTTTAATATGATTCTTGATCATACTAGACCTTTCAATCTCCCACTTGCACAAGACTCATATTAGACTGATATAGAAAGTGGTAAATGTCTAGCAACATTTCACTGCCCCCAACAACATATGACCTTGTGCCATTCTATCAACACCCAATTCCTAAAAAGTTCAAAGCTACAATTGGTGTATAAGGTAAGTTTATCAATTATCCCTTTGCTACAGACATCATATTGAACATGAGATACGGATTGAGATCAATCTCATTAGTTGTTCACCTTTTGGTAAGGTGCCTTAGATGTCTAACTCTCAACACATAAGAGGAACAAATCCTATCTTGACTACATAAGCCTATTGCATAGTTCACACCTTACCTGAAAATGGCTATTATAACTGCCCGGTTAAGGAACAACATTTGACCATATCAAAGCATAGTACTCCATACACTTAAGTCCCACTATGTATCTCAGGTGTTAAGGATACAAAGATAGTACCTTTTAATCAAGTAATATTCATGATATTGATCCATGAGATGATCTTGATGCGAGTCAGTTCAATACTAGTTCTCTGACAAGTACCTATGAAACTTGGTTACAACCACTTGCCTACTTTCATCCAGTGAGAGTCAACCAATCCAATTCATATTAGTCTTACTTTATAATTGCTCCCACAATTATAACCGACTATGAACCTTTAGAATAATAACATTATTTCATGGATTAAACATGTTAACATAGAAAACAACAAGTATTAATGTGATGACTATACCCAATATAACATTATCTAATAGTTGTGGTTATAATGTTCCAATATCCAAATACTAAATCCAAATCAAAAATCCATTTCTAGAATAATAAAGTCTTACAACTGAAGTATGACCATTCATACTTAGCTCAAAAGAATGACTTTATCAATGGGTCTGATAAAATATAATTTGTATGAATTATGTGAATACTATCATCTCCATACTTAACTTTACTCTAAGTATAGTTAAATATCTTGGAGAATATAACTGATGTTCTTTCGTGACATAGAGTCTCTTAGCTTGATTAAGTATACTCTCGAAGTCACAAAGATTTCTATGTGACCCTTGAATGGTAGAAATCAACATAGTTTTTCAATGATCTCATTCATCCAATAATATTTGAATTCAACTTCTAAAGTAGTGTATTCTTATTTTGTAGTAGACTGTGTCATTATGTTTTTCTTGGGCCTCATTCCAACAAGACTTACTCTTCATTCCCTAGTGAAGTCAAAATCCAACTATAATTCATAATTATTTATATCTGTTTAGAAATTAACATATTTTTTAGCTCTTTCCTTAAAGATCCTTTCTAAACTTATTGTCTCATATACATTCTCTTAGTTCTTCTAAAGTACTCTTAGAATGCTCTCTTAGTCATCTAGTGACTTAACCATGTATTCAATTAGTATCCTATATCATGATCAAATACAATGTCCTACGCATAATATGGAATAAATGATGAATTCATTTGCCAAGAAAATAGAATATAAATCATTTCATTTAGTTCAACCCTATGAGCTATGTACTTTTGAGGCTAGCTTCAAATGGTGCCATATGACAATGGCAAGAATTCTCCAAAAGATTCTTGTGTCTTGATCCCTTTCAAGATATTGCCAATATATGTATAAGGATATGAAATTTTTAACATTCATTTTATCTATCCCTAATAGATTTTACATTCCAAGAATGTATCTTGTCCATCCCATGTCTTTCATTTTAGAAACACTTTCCGAGTCAAGGTGAAAACGACCTTGCTTAGTCAGAATGTGATTTCAAATGATTAAGTATGTCTCATTCATACAAGATTAGGAATTTCACTATGCTCCTACTAGTTCTTAGTAAACACACATAATCTACTCATTTTGATATAAAAACATAACTTGTGGTTTTACATTAAAATGATGATTGCAATATTGAGATGTTTTTTTTATATCCACAAGTGGATATCAAGCTCTACACATTTTGTTAGGATAACATGGATTAATAAAACCTCCAGGCTAATCTATATAGATATCTTCCAGTAGATGTCTATTAGAAAAAGCGGTATTTCTTGAAATCTATTTACTATATCTCATATTAAGAATATGAATCTATAGTAAATAATATCCTTGTTTATCTAATCATAACAACTTGTGAAAAAGGTTTGATCACAATCAATTTCATGAGTATGATGAGGACCATAGTCAATGACATGAGTATGAGAGAATCCTTTTACTACAAGTCTTGCTTTAAATGTGTATGGTTATCTATGTAATTTATTCTTTATAGAAGAATCATTTACCCCTTCTAGCCTTGCTATACGGATAAATTTTAATCAAGCCCATACTTGATTCTCATGCATCGATTACATCCCATGTTCATGACTCTATGTCATTTATCATATTAAAGATCTGACATAGCATCCTAGTATTTGATAGATTTTCCAGAAACCATCAATAAAATCCCATCAATGAGAGCTTCCACATTTCTCAAGTCATAGATGATTTCTACCATTAATGCGAACAATTTGTGTTTGTCAATAACTATTATTCAGTTTTATCAATCCTTGTTAAAACTAGTGTTAACTAGTTAATACATAAGGTTATGGTTCTTGAGCTGCTTCAAGTTCCATGTACCTCCAACTTGCTTTGTCATTAGAAACTTGCTTTCTACTAAATTATCTTTCGCAAGAATGAGAGAACCTTATTCTTGGTGGGTTTGCATATAACAATCTAAGCCACATTTAGAGTATTACAGAAATATGTATTTAGTAGATTTTGGGTTTAGAAGCTTTAGTCCAACATCGACTTCAAATCCATAAAACATGAAGTAAGATGAGGATGGAGCCTTTCCATACTAAATCATATAAAGTGTTTAATATACTTATTAGTTGGTATTTGTATTCAAGATACAATTAATACTGATTGAAGTATTATCCTAAAAAGATTAAAGGAGGATATTTCTACTAATTAGAAAGTAAATCATACCGAGTAAGATTTAATTCATCCTTTATTATCATTAAGGCGTTAGATGGTTCTTACCGGTTTGTATCTCAACTTTTGAAACCTTCAACAAAGATTTCACAATTATGTTTTACCATGTAAAATATAATTAAAACTACTATAGTTGTTAATAAAGTTGATTTGGTATCTTGTGCTTAATCTCAGACATTCATTGAAAGAAAGTCATACACCAAAGTGTATAGTTCCTTAATTATTTTCTCTACACCTTAGTGAAAATATCATTAGGGATCCTTTACATATAAATAAGGTTCACATATGTCAAATAAACTACATTATTTTCCTTCAAAGATCCCTTTCTTAAAGTTGGAATATGTGAATGTCATTTATATAATAAAGATAACAATGTCAAAGATGAGTTTGACTTAAAACAAGTTTAAGTCAAAAAGTGTTTGCACAAAGAACTTAATTTTATTTATAAGAATGTTGATATTTACTTCACAATTCTATTAAGAGATCTAGCCTCATAAATAAAAGTTAATCATTTCAGAATATGAATATTATTGTTATGAAAAATGATTGAGTAAATTATCAAACATTTGAATAAAATAACTAATACATAAATTTAGACACTCTAAATTAAAACATACATTGTTCCAAAACAAATATTGTTTTACATTACAAGTAATTTATGTCCTACGCATAAATAATAAACTAAACTCGGGGAATGTAGTTCCAACTTGATTGTGATTAGCTTGGTTACTCTTCAGTAAATATCTGCAAGCCATTTACAAATATTAGATTAACATTTAAGTACCAAGTACCTAAGTGTTATATGAAAAGTATGAGTTCTATCTAGTATATACTAGAAGTACTAGTCTCTTCCAGACTTTCTTTCAAAATAAGAGGAGTAAATCCTCTTCCACTGTCCAGTTTCTTCACAAAAGAAACAAGATCCATCTATGTGGGCTTTAGTAGATTTCATGGGCTTAAAGGTGTTCAGTCCATAAAACATGGGTCTCTTAGATCACACTAGGTGACTCTTTTAGCCTTGCATTATTCCAATGTTTAAACTAGCTTTAAATAAAATATCACTATATTTATTGGAATATTGCTTGACCTGTTATATCATCATATATATGTTTAAATTATCCAAGAATTCCTAGAAGTCATGAATAACTTTCCTAGCTAGATGTTAGAAGCATCATTAGCATCACAGTGATGCCTTTACTAGGTATCATGTTTAGGTTTATTGCTCAAAGCAAATAGTTTAGGACAAGCACCATTAAGTGTATACAATTTCATATATCTCATGAGATTGTCTCTTAAGACATGAACCCATTCTTTGAAGTTGTATCTATTGAATGTTATTGTTTCATTAAGTCATTAAAGAAAATGACAATTCATGATAATGAGAATGGATTATTTAACAACAAAATTCATTTAGTATTTTCAATATTTAATCTTCAACAATTAATACCCTTTTAGTTTCCAAAAATATTAATTATCAAAGTATAGGATCCAAGTTGCAAAACAAATAAATGGTTAAGTATCCTTTATCTCATCCATTTGAATTCAATCCGGTAGATATCGATTATCAATTATATCTTTCTATATAATTCCTATATTTATGGGATCTCTAATAATAAATTTAATTAGACATGTTTGATCCCATCTATGCCTCAAAACTCTCTTCCTTAGGTATTCTTTATTACAAAAGATTTTCGATCAAATCGTCCAATTTGAAAAACATGTGTAATTGGTCTATAACTTGGTTATAAAAATCGCGAAGACACCACGACCAACAAAAGATAACACTAAGCGGTTAGGTATCCTTTATCCCACTAGTGCATACAAGAGATGTGCGAGTGTTTTTCAAAAGGATTGCATAGATTTGAGGTTTGTAAAAATGTCCTTTTTTGATTTATAATTCTAGTTTAAAAGCATATGATATCATGGTTATTACATGCATATAATAAACCATGGTATCAATTTTCAAAAGAAAATCACTTTTAAAGGTTCTATATAAAAAACTAGTTTTTTTATATAATTTGACGCAATTCAATTTTAATAACCGGTATTAATTTTCAGTGTATTTGAACCTTATATATCTTTAATAAAACTTCATTTGATTACTTATATATTTGAAGTTTGTATAAGTTAAAAAAACTCACAATTTTAAAACTTATAATGGAGTATTTCAAAATTTGCCGTTATTAACGATTTTATAAAACCGGGTTTTATTTTTAAAATAATAACTTGATACATCTTATGTCCAATTTTGAAAAACCAAACTCCATGTGATGTTTATTTTGTCCAAAATTATTTTAGCATGTGAAAAACTAATTTATCAACCACACATAATAATTGCATAAAATAAACAACACAAACATGCATAAAAAGATATGTGCATAAACATAACCAACTAATGACATTTTTGTGAGCCAACACAAAAGATGTCAAGTCCATTTGTAAAGTGACATTTAAGGGGACCAAAAAACTTCTTGTAATGTTTTTGTAGAAGCTCTCACTTGAGTAAACACTCATTGCTTGCAAAAGATTGGAAAAACTTCTTGAAGGCTAAAAATCAGCAACTGTCGCTAAAAGTCCAACAACCCTTTGTAAACAGCATTAGTGACGCTTTTCAGAAAATGTCACTGAAAATCCTGCACACCTTTTAGACTCAAAAATTGTTCTTTTGTCTTCAAAAAATGGTTCCAACTTCATTTCTTGTTATATATTTGTACAGATAAATTAATTCTAAAAACTAATCTATTACTTACAAAAATAAACCAAGAAAACTAATCTATTTAATTTATTACATATCATATGGATAAATAAATTATTACAACCATTTTTATAAAACAACCAACACAACAACACAACAATCATAATGATCATTGGCTAGTTTATGCACATAATATCCTCCCTAATAAATCAAAATCTTTTTGTCATATGTCCTCTTCTCCTTCATTTGGACACATGGCATTTTCTAGAATTTTTGAATTTTTTATTTTCCACTTGTCATTTTATTGTATTTTTCATTTTATTAAATTAAAATTCCACATTTAATATGTAAGGTAATATATATGTAACGTATTTATTAGAAATGGTTTATATATGTAATGTATTCAATGTATTAAAGCCTCATTAATTTTAATAATTTAATTTTTTTTCTTATAAATTCAAACTTTTCAATTTGTTAAAATTTCATATTTAATGTTTTTTAAATAAACCCATGTAATACATGGGTCTCACACCTAGTACATCAACATACATATAAAACAACCTTTGTTTTTCTAAGAAAACTTTAAATGACAAAAGATGCATGTAACTTTTGTCACATAAAATTACAAATATAAAGGTTTTATAGAAAATATGTATGAACTTATTTTTATACAAAAACAAGTTATCAAATTCTCCAAAAAATAAATTTTTTTAACCAAACATGCATGGTGGCTCTGATACCAATTGTTGGTTTTAGTTCAAAAATAGTTTAAAAAACTAGAAAAATATGGCAAACGGAAGACTTAAAATTTTGAACATAACATAACATTTTATACCCACCAAGGATCTCGTTGCAAGTTGTAAAAAGATTTAAACACCAAGCAAAGAAGAGGTGAAGAAATGAAGAATGTGGAACCTTTGAGACACCAACAATGACTCAACTTGATGTAGATGCTAGTCCATAAACTCTTAATCCCTTAAGCTTTAAGTTCATAACCAATATGAACTTAAAGAAGGCATGAAGATGCAAGTAATCTTGAAGAAAAGAAGAACAAAAGGGAGAGAGTAACCTCCTATTAGGAGGTTACGGTTTTGAGGAGTTAGGATGAAGCACCAACTCAAGAATGCAAGCCTCAAATTATATAGTCTTAAAGTGAAGTCTTTAACCATTAGGTCCTTCCACTTTAGACAAGCATGTCCCTAAAGCAACTTGTCCTCCATGTATGCACCATGCTTCATTTTTTTTAATAAACTAAGTGAAAAGCCATACCTCTTTATGTCTAGCTCATTTTCGGCCACAATGATGAAAAAGAGAAGAAAGAGTTTATATTTTATAAACTCAAAGTTTATAAGATGTAAACTTTGTCTTTTGCTAAAAGACAAAAAAAATGCTTACCTAGTCCAAAATGTTGTACATGACTTATTAATTCATACCATATGAATTATGTAATATTACTTGCTAATGAAAATTAATTATTTCCTAGAAATAAATAATTTTCAATTTAATTATAAGAGTTTTATTGAATATTTATTAAAATCAATTTCTAATAAATAATAAATTATATCAAGTTGTTGTTAGTGTGACTCATTAGTATCATATGTTAATTAGCAATATCACTTTAATATGATTCTTGAGCATACTAGACCTTTCAGCAATGTGAAGAGGATGATCGATCATTCAACCGAACGGACCATTGATGAATATGTCGAGTTTGATTTTGAATTGAATGATTTCCCTGTTTATCGTTGGTATAGGGAGGAAAGTGCATTATGTTATTTGCATAAGTATTGTATCGTTATGGGGTAATTGTTGTAATTAAACACAATCTTTTGGGTATTTTTTTGGATGTTTTGGTTAGTAGACAACACTTAACTATATGCATAAAGTAATGCCTCAATGAAGGTAATTTTCTTATTTTAGTAAAAAGTCCTTGTGTTTTAATTAAGTTACACCCTGTGAGGGTTTATAGCATTATGTCGTATGGGTCAGATGGTCATATTTGGCCACATTATTCGACTGAGGCTAAATAATACATTTGGACACACGAACTATTAAAAAAAATGCCACCATAAAATGCTTACAGCTACATGGTTTGTGACGTTTATTATATGTGGCGAATGATACATACGTGCATACAAACAATTCATGTGACCATAGGTACTACCTTTAGCCACAATATAATCCATTGCACATTATTTCTGATAAAACGAACACAAATATATGGCAGATGGTCATATTATGGCCACATTATTCGACTAAGGCTTAACGATACATTTGGACACACTAACAATTAAAAAAACGCCACCATAATATGCTTAGAGCCATATGGTTTGTCACATTTATTATATGTGGCTAAATGACACATATGGTCATACAAACATTTCATGTGGCCATAGGTATTACTGTTAGCCACATTAGATATCTATATGTGTCGCTAAATGATACATATGGTCATACAAGCAGTTCATGTGACCATAGGTATTACCTTTTCGCCACATGAGATTTCTATATGTGATAATATATATCCTAATGATCTCTTTGATAACCATTACGATTTTTAAATGTGGCAAACATAATCCAGGATTTTACCAAAGATAATTTTCCACACTTTTTAACAAAATCATCCCATTTTTTCCGAAATATAGCAAAGCAATTTTTAAAAAGTGTGGTCGTAGGTCATTTTTGTTGTAGTGATGATGGCCCAAGAAAAACAACAAAGCATCAGGATGGAAAGATAAATCTAAGTGGTGTGCTTACCACAGAGATTTTGGACATCTCACCAAATATTGTTTTTCCCTTAAAAAGGAAATCAGCTACCTGTTGAGCAAATGACACTTAAAGGAACTCTTGGGAAGAAGGAAAAACAAGATCAACTAGAAAGCCCGGGATCCGAAAATTCTTCCCAAAAAATAGCATCTTCACTCTCAGATAACAAGGTTATTAACTTTATTTCTAATGGCGCTGACATCTATAGAACTTCTTATTCTGCAGACAAAAGACATGCGAAGAGTTTCAAGATGGAAAAGAAAGAAAGGCCAAGAAAAAATGCTTTCTTGACCTACAAGAAGGAGATATCCTTTAACAAAGATAACAAGGAAGACGTGCTAGACCCACACCATGATGGTCTAGTCATAACATTCTATGTGGCCAATCATTTCTTTTGAAGAATCTTGATAGACGGTGGCAATTCGATCAACATCATTCTGTTGGAGACACTCAACAATATGAACATCCCGGATTTTGAGATAGTACAAAGATCTTTGGTAGCAAGACCAACAACATCAATAGGGAGATTAAGCTACTAATATATATGTATATGTGTGTGTGTGTGTATATATATATATATATATATATATATATATATATATATATATATATATATATATAGATGCATCAGGATCCCGATTTATGGATCTCTTGGTTCAAGAAAAAAAAATTAGAGGATCAAACCATCTCTTTTGACTCTTTTTCAAATTCGATAAATTTTGGTTGATCATATATTGCAATAGAGTTCTATGAGTCAGAGTATCCTTTCCTATTTGATCCCTTTGAACACCGACACACTATCTACAACAATGAACGACATTATCGTTGCCCTAAATCTCAATTTTCCCATGCATTGGGACAAGGTACGTGAACACCGTATTATTGCATCACTACTCAACTCAATCGTACTGTAAAATTGATTAAACTTGTTCGAATCGAGGTTTCTTAAAGAACACCCATTTACTGCCTTCAAACTGTTTGACAAAAAGCCTCATAGTATTCATTGTTAGAGAGTTTGATTAAACTCGTTCGAATCGAGGTTCCTTAAAGAACACCCATTTACTGCTTTCAAACTGTTTGACAAAAATTCTCAGAGTAATCATTGTTAGAGAATTTGATACAAGTGTTTCCAAGGATGTTCTAGTGGGTTAGGAATCATAATTTTGTGACTAAGAAGCAAAATATTACTTTTTGGATTTATTTTACTGAGGTTTTGGTGTTGTTCTTTTTCTTCTCAATATTTCTTGGCTCTAATATTCTACTAGATTGGTAAAGTTTTCATCGATTCTGTTTCTGGCGTTTATGACAGCCCAAAAGTTAGTTTTCATATCTACTTCACTATCTAATCTTTAGATGATAGAAATAACTGATGTCAATTTAATTATGCTTTCAATTTACATATATTAACGATAAATCGTTATCACTTCATATATTTTGATTAGAATCCATCCATGTTTGGGATTTGAATATACAACTAGTCTAATTCAAATTGAGATTAGTACAATTGTACTAACTTTTTCAATCTGGTGCTTAAAATCATTATTTGTTCTAGGAAAGATGTCATGTTTTCATAGGAGATTTACCATCATGTACTTTTGAAGTTATATATGCATATTTCACAAATCACTGTCCAGAATACATGTTTTTGTATAATACCATATGCAGGTCTTGCTTATGTCACTAATGAAATGGGATAAAGAGAAGCTTTCCAAAAATAATATATATCAAAAAGGGTTGTGTTTCAAAAATAATCAAGAATATTAGTGTATTATTTCAAGAATGAGTATGTTTTGGTTTGCAAATCGACCATCGGTACATCAAGAATGTTTCATGTGGTTGTATTTTTTTTTTAATTTTCATGTATTCTTTTAAAATCACTCAAAATATAGGTTTGTTTTGCTAATATAAATATGTTTAATTGCAAAATTGTTTGCCATTTTCTACCATTCTTATTCTTTCTTATGTGTTATTTGTCATTATCATTCTCAACCATTTAGAAAGAATTAATTTTCTTGAAGAATACACATTATCATTCTTAACCATTCTGAACGAATTAATATACTTAAAGAATGCACCAATATATATTCTGTGAGAATTATCGCATTCTTAAAGAATGCATTATGCTTTGTGAAATTCGTATTGTTGTTACCTTTTACATGTTTTATAAAAGAATGTGTCAACTTTGCAAAAAGTATATGATTAATATTTTGATGAAATCTTTTATTTTTTTAGAGTGTATGTAAATGTATTCTTTGATATTAGTTAGCATTTGTAATCATTTTTATTTAATAATAACTGTAAAAGCAGTGAGCTTTCCTCACCTACTGAGGCTATATGCTAGAGATCCTAACGGATTAAGGGGTTTCCTCGGACATTTATGTGTTCTTGTGTTTACTTTATTTACATATTATCAATTTCTTTTATCACAAAATTTGCACACTTTGGTTCGATAATGTACTTACATACATATAAGGATTACAATAAACATCAAGATATCCTTGGATATATTGGACTAATCGCTTTACTCAAAAAATTTAAAATTTTAATACTATTTTTTGTCCCAACTATTAAAATTATACCATCGACATTTCTAAATAGATCAACATTTTTCAACAAACTTTCTGAATTCTACTGTTTAATTCCCAAGATCTTCGTCTCAACCAAGATCTTCAACATACTTCAAAATATCAAGTATTTTGCTGTTTAAGATCTTGTTCTAAACATCACACCACACCTACTAATTTCCTTACGAAACTAGATTCTCAATTTTTGATCAAAACATAAGGAATTAGTAGAAAATAACCTATTAATTTATTATGAATTAATAAATTAATTGAAAATTATTTTGGAATTAATTATTTATATTTAATTAAATGTGTTAAATATTGCTTAATTCATTAGTAATTAATTGGAATATTCCAGAACCTCCTAGAATAAAGAAGGGATCGATTTTATCTAAGGATAAAAACATATGGCTTGATTCAAAGGATAAGGATTAACCTTGGAAATTTTAAATAAAACTGGAGACTATATATAGACTTATAGGGGTTAAAACCTAATATATTTTTGTTTCCAGGAAAATCGTCCACCTCTCCAATCTCTCTCATATGCACGAAATCTATAACCGTCATTTTTTAATTACCCTCTATAACGTCCCAATCTTAAGGTACTTCTAAATTCAACCCTATAATTTAATCATATTGCATTTTAGGTCTATAGGTAGAAGGAAGTGTGCATGGGAAGCCCTAGTGGCAATTTTGTAATTTGAAGGGCTTGGGAGTACGCCATGCATACGTGTGTATGCTTAGCATACTAAGGCGCGCCTTAGTACGCATGGCGTACGTGTCCAGCATGCAAACCCTAATTTTTAGGTTTTGGCTCAAAATTAAAGCCCATTATAGCCTTATTTTCCCTCACTTTACCAGCCTTCACCCTCTCATACGTGTTTGCAACCCTAATATCCTCTTGAGGGGCCATTTCTAAGCTTGTATGTGTGTTTTGGTGCTTTTGAAGAAGAAGGAAGGAAGAGAAGACCACCTTGAAGGAGTGAAGCTCTCTAGATCCAGAATCACACCATCTTTGTGCACCATTTCGAGGTATCAAGTTCTGATCTTGGTGTTGTTTCTTGTAGATCTTGTTTTGGGTTAGTTTTAGGTTCTTTTTATCCCAAATGTGGTGTTTCATGAAGAAAGCATGCTCTTGACCCATTAAGCTGTCCTTTCAGACCCTTGGGAGGGTCTTGAGTCATAAAAATGGGTTTCAAATGGTTGGTTTTGCTCCATGCATCTTGTAGAATGTCTTAATGGATTAAGAAGTTGAGATAAGCACTTAATGGGCATGTAAAGTCATAAATTTGGAAACTTTATGACTCTAGAGTGTATTCTAGTCTTGGATCTGACATATGGATGTAAGTGCTTAAGACAATAAGCACTTAATGAGTTTTGAAGTTTCGAGGAGTACGTCCTGCGTACTCGGAGTATGCTCCCCGTACAAGGTCAACCACCCCCAATGGTGGTCAAGACATGAGGACTCGAGTACCGCCTGCGTACCTTCGGTGTACGCCCTGCATACTCGCACTGGGTCAATTTGGTTGAGTTGACTCGGTTTGGTTAACTCAGCTGGGTTGACTCAGTTGACTTAGTTGGTTTGACCAATTGACTTTGACTTTGACCAAGTTTGACCTTAAGGGTATTTTGGGATTTTGATGGAAATTGGTCATTGGTGGGAATAGGTGTCGGTTAGAGAGATGAGATTCGGAGTCGGGACCTCATTAGCTCCTGTTCAGATTGTGAGGTGAGTTTTCTCATTGTATCAATGGGTCGAAGGCACCAAGGCCGACCCACAACTTGTTTTATATGATACGGATTACTTGTGTGTTATGTGTATGAAAGACCAAGGTTTGGCCCCTAGCACCTGTATGAAAGACCAGGATCTGACACTTAGCAATTACATGAAAGACTAGGATCTGGCCCCTGGCAATTGTATGTAAGACCAGGATTTGGCACTCAGCAAGAACTATACATAAGACTATGGTTTGGCACATAGCATTAATTTGTATGTTCGTATGTTGTACTTTTTGGAAAACTTACTAAGTGTTTGCTTACAGATTATGTTTATGGTTTCAGGTACTTCCAGTACGAATGGGAAGGGCCCGATATGATGGCACAACATTCTCTCCCGTTGTTTCCACATTTTGATATTGTACTGTGATGATGTGATTTTTATACATTATAATGGTTTGGGACAATTTTTATACTTGTAGCACCTTTTTTAAAAAATGAAATTTTTTATCGTGTTTTCGGGTCGTTACACCCTCTTTCCTAAAGATCCTTTTGCTAGTTGGTGTTTTGGGTGTGATTCCATTAATGGAATCATGGTTTGGTCCTTTTTCGTCCTATCAAATATGGCTATCACAATATGTCAATTGAGAAACAAAGAAGAAAAAGAGGTTAGTAACTTTCTTATATTAAAGTAGATTGTTATTATAGTAAAACCTAGATCCTTAGGGTGCATGTGCACTTAGGGTTTATTTGTTTGATTCTGTTGCGCAAATTAGTGTGTATATATTATATCAATTCCCAACACAAGGGATATGCCTTTTGTGTTTTATAGAATGATCTCCTCATCACAGTCACCGTCAATGGTGGCGGATAAGGAACCAATGAATTTGATGGATTGGTCTGAGTCATGTCTAGAAATCTCAGGAACAATTTCCTCAATAATGTAGTTGTTTCTGGGAGAAACATTAGGTAAAAAGACTAGTACGCCTAGGGATTTGTTTTGAGACTGATTCAGGTCTAAGGATATCAAAGGTGGAAGTTGAGTGGAATTAGGATATGAGACAAAGATACGAGTGGACACGGGACTAAAGACTGAATTGTCTCAGTTTCTTCTACAAGTTTCAAAAGAGATGAAACTATGGACTCATGATATGTGTGAAAAGGAATATCACCCATATGAGTAAGATTTTGAAGATTATTATTAGGAGTTGGAATCTTTGATCCAAGGCCAACAGTCTAAGATAAGGGTAACGAAAGTTGTGAGCAAATGGTTATTTAACTCCTTCGTATCCATTGTTTTGTGCAATTTTTCAATAGCAACATTTAATCTAATATTATCAACTACTAACACATTCCATTCCGTAATAGAAATTCTGCATTTTTCATTAGAAATAATAAACTCATCTCTTTTTATTACAAGCTCTATTTCTATGGAATCTATCTTATGCTTCTGATATTCGTGACATTCTCCTGTCTATCCTCTGCTATAGTTTGGTAGGACTTAAGACCTTCTGCTAAATGATATTCAAATTTAGTTAAATAGGTCTTACAAGTAGTGGGAACGACATTATTTAAAGAGAGTAGATGACGTACTTTTTGGATAATGTTGTGTCCAGGAGGGTCATTAGAATCCATGTAGCAATAGTTATGCTCCACTGGGTTACTAGCATCATCATCTTCATTTGATTTGAAAGACTAGTATCTGTAGTCACATTTAGTGTATGTCCTTTCCATAAGATATATATTCTTTTCAACACTCTCTTTCTCATACCTAAAAGAACAATATCCTTCGACGTCCCTTGTGACAGTGACCATAAAATCTTTCTCACTTTCAGCTAGTTCCTTTTCCCTTCTATCATAGTAGGCTGAATCCTTTATTTTTAGTTTCATAACTCTATCGGATTAACAATCCCTAGCAAAGTAATTTCCCAGTCACATTTATGGCATATGATTTCTGGTTTGGTTGTTGATGGTATCGATTGGGTTTGTGAATCCGAACATTGATTTTTTGTAAGTTTTGGTCGGTAAAGAGTAGGGTATTGCTATGTCGGTTTGTTATTGTTCGGATAAGATTTTAGATTACGGTTGTTTATCCAAGATTAGAGACGTCGGTTATACTTCATGGTCAACATGGAAAACTCATGTTGGAAGGCTTGATCTTCAAAACCTCATCAAGATTGAAAAATTCATCAAAAATTGGAACATATGAAATCTGAGAATGTGGTTCTGACATAACAGAGATTGGTGGGGTATAGGTTGTTGAACTGACAAGTGCAAATGGCCCTCCTGAGATTTCTTTCAGAGTTTGTGTAGAATTTGACTGAAGACCTTAAATCTCATCAAAAAGTTGAAAGAGAGTCAACATTTTCAAAGAACCATTACTTTGTAAACATGACTTGACAATACCCAAACCTTTACCCATAATATTAATGAACTTAAGATTGTGTTCAATGGGAGTTCTAAAGACTCCAAGGGTAGCGAGATTTTTCGCCAAAACTTAAAAACTATTGGATGCAGCAAGAACAGACTCTCCAGGAAGATTTATGAAGGTTTCATAGTCACTAACAACAAATGTTAATATATTATCTTTGACATTTTTCATATCCTTCCAACAGATCCTTTGTAACATCCCAATTTCAAGCCCAAATTTTTTTTTCATTTTTAGTTAAGTAATTCTCAACATAGTTTACCAAAACATTTCCCATGCCATATCATTTGCAAACAAGAATATAACAATGTGTCTGAAAATCATAATGTCAAAGTAAAATC
Organism: Lactuca virosa; assembly: GCF_052849685.1. Taxonomy (NCBI): domain Eukaryota; kingdom Viridiplantae; phylum Streptophyta; class Magnoliopsida; order Asterales; family Asteraceae; genus Lactuca; species Lactuca virosa. Next base: position 119,352,800 of record NC_136430.1, on the reverse strand, counting down.
AATCAGAGTACAATCCCAGAAAACTCCATGCGGAAATCATGTGTGTGTGATGCGCTGCTACACTGCCGGCTCCTTCCCCTTAGACGAAGAAGTACCTGAAACCAAAACTAAAACTGTAAGCACAAAGCTTAGTGAGTTCCCTCATCATATCACATACCATACAGACATATCACATACATACTACCGAGCAATTATGGGGTGCCCGACCTACCCAGTACGGCCATTCTAGGGTGCCGATCTACCCATGTCAAGCCATTCTGGGGTGCTGACCTACCCACGTCAAGCGATTCTGGGGTGCTGACCTACCCTTCGGTCCTACCAACCGAACCTCGGGGACTATTCCACCCCCTACTGCTACCATCACATATATCATAAGGTAAACATACTGTCAGACATATCTGGGGTGTCTGACCTACCCTTCGGTCCTAACAACCGAACTTGAGGACTATTCCCTCCCTACTACCACTATCACATATAACATATCATTCCAACATATAAACATATCATCACATACTGTCAGACATATCTGGGGTGTCTGACCTACCCTTCGGTCCTAACAACCGAACCCTGCTACTGTCACATATACATATCATGCTAGCATATAACATATCAGGTAGTAGAAAACCTAGATGAATATCACAAAGACAATCATCTAACATAGAACTCCTACTAGTGGGCCGATATTGTGGCCGTAGACCCACCGCTACTGGAAGGTAACTCACCTCGAACGAGTAGCTGCTGATAATCTGTGCGGAAAATCTCTGTCTGCTGCTGCTCCGGAAATCCTCCGGCTATAATCCCCACAAAACACTTAATCAGAGTCTGATATCTATTCTTAGGGTAAAGTGACCATTTTACCACTGACCAAGTCCAAGTCAAAGTCAAAGTCAACTTCCAGTTGACCCGACTCGCCGAGTTGGGCCGCCAACTCGCCGAGTCCCTATCTCTTCAGCTGTCCTCATCCACGACTCTACTCGTCGAGTTTAGCAACGACTCGACGAGTTCTCCTTCTAACACAACATCGGATGAACCTTCATCCGACTCGCCGAGTGGTATGAACACTCGTCGAGTCCATCTTCATCCTATGAACACGTCCTGTCCTCGACTCGCCGAGTTGTATGAGCAACTCGTCAAGTTCATCTTAAAGAGTTGGGAGATTGCCTTGGACTCGCCGAGTCGGCTCATGCACTCGCCGAGTCCTATGAACTCCAGGACTAAGGCTTATCCCAATACGTTTGGGTCACTCCCCTGGACCCTCTAAAACCTTTATTTCACTGAATTGGGTCTCTTGAACCATAACAGAAAAAGGGAAGTCAAGCCTCGGACTCGCCGAGTCCCCGCCGAGTCGATACAGTCCCAAGTCTATTCCTTCGATTTTTGGTGTACAACTCTTGTCCAAATGATAGATCTAGGCCCCTAAACTCGATCTAGCACGTAAAGTTACGAACTTTACGTGCATGCATGGGACTTTGAGCCAAAAAGGCTCTAAAAGAGGCTCTTAAGTTGCATGGGGGCTTCCATGGGTGCAAAAGCAGCCCTTTTCTGCCTTGTAACTCTTCCATGGACCTAGATCCGAAGCCTCAACCCCCAACCATGCTTGAAATCATGGTGGGTTACCAAGAATGGCTAATAAAAGCCCTAAATCTCCCCAAAAAGGGATCTAGAAAATGAACAAGCAATGTATCGACTTTATACCTTACAATAACTACAAATGATGCACCAAACTCGAATCCTTCAGTCTCCTCTTGATCCTTCTATGCTCTTCCTTCTTCCTTGTGGTCAAAACCCACAAAATCACTCAAAAGCCTTAAATCTTGCACCAAAACACTTAGGGTTTGCTATGGAGGGTTTCTGGGAGCATAAAGGGGCGATGGAGGCTGTATAAGGTTGTTTAAATAGGGTGCAAACCCTCAAATTAGGGTTTTGTCCAGTCAGAGCCTACTCGTCGAGTCCAGGACCCGACTCAACGAGTCCCAAACTTAAATCCCGCGTCTCATCCCGCTTCTACTCAGCGAGTTGGGCCTTCAACTCGCCAGGTCCCAGGCCAAAAATGCAAAATTACGTAAATAAATACATACGAGGAACCAGGTGCTACAAATCTCCCCCACTTATTTCAGACTTCGTCCTCGAAGTCTGCTGCTCGATCCTGGAACAGCTCTGGGTAAAGCTCTATCATTTCATCTACCGGCTCCCAGGTCCATTCCGAGCCCTTCCGATGCTGCCATTGCACCTTCATGAGCTCCACCCTCTTGTTCCTCAGATCCTTCGACTTTCGGTCGAGGATTGCTACAGGTCGCTCAATGTAATTCAGGCTGTCATCGACCTGAATGTCCTCTAAGGGTAATACTTCTGAGTCGTCCACTAGGCACTTCCGCAGCTGAGAGACGTGGAAAGTGCTGTGGATCTGGCTGAGTTCGGCTGGCAGATCCAACCTGTACGCCACCTTGCCCACCCGGGCTAAGACCCTAAACGGTCCAATGAGTTCGGCTGGCAGATCCAACCTGTACGCCACCGCAGTAGGTATCCCAGCTACCTCCAAAGTCTAAAACACATGCCCGCAGCATATCCTCTAGAGTCTGGATGGTCTGCTCGCTCTGACCATCCGTCTGCGGGTGAAAGGCGGTGCTAAAATGCAGACGAGTACCCAGCTCGTCATGAAACTTCTTCCAAAACCTGGAAGTGAACCGCACATCCCTGTCAGAAATCACTGAAACTGGCACTCCGTGCCGGGCTACTACCTCTCGGATATAGATGTCGGCCAACTTCTCGGCTGAGATGCTCTCCTGGATCAGTATGAAATGGGCACTCTTGGTCAACCGATCCACGATTACCCAAATCGAATCCACTCCCCGTGCAGTCCTGGGAAGCTTGGTGATGAAATCCATGGTAATATCTTCCCATTTCCACATGGGAATATCTAACGACTACATCTTGCCATGTGGCCACTGGTGCTCGGCCTTGACCTTCCTGCAGATCAAGCACCGCTCCACATACCATGCTATGTCTCGCTTCATGCAGGGCCACCAATAATCAGGACGAAGATCTCTATACATCTTCGTCGCTCTGGGATGGATAGAAAATCTAGATTTGTGAGCCTCCTCCATCAGGACCTGGCGTACACCTCCATGATAAGGGACCTACACCCTACGGTGAAGAGTCAATAATCCTCGGCTATCAAAGTCGAAGGAGGAAACCTGACCCACTATACGTTCGCTCTTCCGATGTTCCTCCTTCATGGCCTCCTGCTGAGCCTCCCGGATCCGCTCCAATAGTGGAGTCACGACTGTCATCCTCAGACAGATGTTCCTGCTTGGCGCTGCCTTGCGGCTAAGCGCATCGGCTACGACATTGGCCTTCCCCGGGTGGTAGAGGATCTCGCAATCATAATCCTTAACCACATCCAGCCACCGACGCTGCCTCATGTTCAGGTTCGGCTGATCCATGAGGTACCTCAAACTCTTATGGTCCGTGTAAATGGTCAAACGAACACCATAGAGGTAATGACGCCAAATCTTGAGGGCAAAAACAATAGCCCCCAGCTCCAAATCATGCGTCGGGTAATTCGCCTCGTGAGGCTTCAGCTGCCTCGAAGCGTATGCAATAACATGCCCTCTCTGCATCAGAACCGCGCCCAAACCTGAGATGGACGCATCACAATATACCATAAAATCCTCCATGCCCTCTGGCAGGGCTAAGATTAGCGCCTCGCACAATCTCTTCCTCAAGGTCTCAAACACCGTGTGCTGCTCAGGCCCCCATCGAAAGACCACGGCCTTTCTCGTCAGCCGGGTCAGGGGCATGGCTATTTTGGAGAAGTCCTGAATGAATCTCCGATAGTAGCCTGCCAATCCCAGAAAGCTCCGAATCTCAGATGGAGACCTCGGAACTTTCCACCTCATCACGGCCTCAACCTTGGCCGGGTCCACCGATATCCCGTTCTGGTTGACAAGGTGCCCGAGAAACTGCACCTCGTGCAACCAGAACTCACACTTGCAGAACTTAGCATACAAGCTCTCCCTTCTCAAAGTCTCCAGAACCTCTCGCAGATGCTCTTACTGCTCCTCCTGCGTCTTGGAGTAAACCAAGATATCATCAATAAACACTATCACAGACCGGTCTAACATCGGTCTACACACGCGGTTCATGAGGTCCATGAACGCGGCAGGAGCATTGGTGAGCCCGAAAGGCATCACCACGAACTCATAATGGCCATAACGCGTTCGAAACGCAGTCTTCTGCATGTCCTCCTCGCGGACCCTCATCTGATGATACCCTGATCGCAAATCAATCTTGGAGAACCAAGATGCTCCCTGAAGCTGGTCAAAGAGGTCATCAATCCTCGGGAGTGGGTAACGGTTCTTCACCGTTACCTTATTCAGCTCCCTATAATCTATACACATCTGATGCGACCCGTCCTTCTACTTCACAAACAGAATCGGGGCTCCCCATGGTGAACTGCTCGGTCTAATGAATCCCTTGTCTAACAGCTCCTGCAGCTGTGTAGACAACTCCTGCATCTCAGGAGGAGCCAACCGATACGGTGCCTTGGCTATCGAAGCCGAACCAGGGACTAGTTTAATCCTGAACTCTACCTGTCTCTCCGGAGGTATCCCAGGCAACTCCTCGGGGAATATGTCCGCAAACTCTTGTACCACGGGCACATCGCTCACCGTTGCCTTACCCATCTCCCGGGTATCCATCACATAGGCAACACATTCTGCGCAACCCTGCTGAAGGTAACGCCTAGCTCTCGCTGTTGAACATAAAGCTGGTCCTTGATGTGGCCTCTCGCCCTGAATCACCAGCTCTCCCCCGCTTGGGGTCCTGATCCGCACCAACTGCTGCGCACAGTCAATCACTGCCCCATTGGGGCTTAGCCAATCCATACCGATAATAACCTTGTTCCCCCGCAAAGGTATGAGAACCAGATCTACCAGATAACGCTCCTCAAACAGTCGCAGGACGCAACCTCGGTAGACCTCTGATGCTCGCACTGACCGGTCGTCCGCAATCTCGACCTCTAGAGGGCAATCCAACGTGCCCGACGACTCAGGAAACTTCTTGCTAAGCGAAAGAGAGACAAACGATCGGGTAGCACCCGAATCAAACAATACATGAACTGGGATACCGTTCACATGGAACGATCCTAAACAGAGCACATACATAACATATCAAGATCACAGCACCATAACATAAAAGCATAAGAAAGGAATCATCCCCGTCACTACATCAGGTGCAGGGCGTGCCTCCTCGGCTGTCAACTGAAATGCTCGGCTCTGCACCACTGGAGCCTCTGCCTTGGCCTTCTGGCCGTCTACAACCCGCGTTGTTGCTGAAACCGGCGCCACTGCTGACGCTGCTGCCAATATCGGACAGTTGGACTTTTTGTGGCCCCTCTGATTGCAATGGAAGCAAATCAGGTTTGTCATCTGTACTGTGGGGGCGGGGGCATTACAATCCCTGCCAAAGTGCCCCGTCTTGCCGCACTTGTAGCAGCCTGACGATCCCGCTCTACAAGCTCCCTCATGCGGCCTGCCGCACTTCCTGCAGCGGCTCTGGACCGGCTGGCCCTTCGACCTAACGTTGGATCCCTTGGGTTTCTTCCCCGAAACCCCTGTAACCTGCTCAGAGTCAGCTTTCCTCTTCCTCACATGCTCCAAATCAAGCTCCCTCTCTCGCGCCCTGGAAATCATGGACTCCAGGGTCGGGCAGGCAGAGTAGCTGACGCGCTCTCGAATATCAGCCCTCAACATATCATGGTAGCGGGTCTTCTGCATCTCCTCATCCCCCGCATACTAGGGTACCAACAATGCTCTCTCCCGGAACTTGGCGGTGATCTCCGCCACAGTCTCCGTAGTCTGCCTCATATCCAAAAACTCTCTGGCCAGCTGCTGAAGCTCTACAGCCGGCGCAAACTCAGCTCTGAATCTGGTCATGAAATATGACCACGTCATGGCCTCGACGGTTGGGGCTCCCAATGAGTCACCAATCGACACCCACCAGTCTCTAGCTCTATCCCTCAAACATCCTGCAGCAAAGCGGACCTTCGACCCTTCCGGGCAGAAGCTCGTCAACTGCGCAGACTCAATGTCTGTGATCCATCTCTTGGCAGTGATGGGGTCTTTCACCCCATGATAATCTGGTGCACCACTCCCACGGAAGTCCTAAAGGACAGTGTGCACGTACTCGTCTGGCTAGACGCCATATCACTCCTGAATGCCCGGAGGCGATCCTTCATCAGCTCAACAATCCCCTCCTTGATCGACCCGAAAATGACCGGGGTCGACTCAAGAATGCCTCTCGTGATCTCAGACGCGATGAACTCGCGCAGCCCGTCATCAACCTGCTCGGATCCTGCACCCGAGCCTGATCCTAATCCTGATCTGGAACCCTCTGCTCCATGTCGCGTGTTCACCATACTGAAAAATTCACGCATAAATGTCAGGGTCATACATACTCTCGAGAGGTCTAACACACTCTCCAAGTTTCCCGGTTCTATCTCAACCTTCCTTGATTCGAGTACGGATCCTCTGCTTCCAGTAGTACGGGCCCATACTACCTTTCACATCTATCTGTACTTTCCTCAAGGATTGTCTCGACTTCACCAGGTCCCTTAACCAATATCCCTTTCCAACTAGTCTCATCCCAGGCTTCCCTAGGGCACTCTCCGACCTACTCTCTGCCATCAGCTGCACTAGGAGTCCCTACTTCCCTTCCCTAACTAGCTTGCGAGTACTGTTACAGATCCGCTCACTAGTTAGTTAAAGTTAGCCAGGACCCCTCAAGCACAAAGCAAGCAGTATTCGTGCATCGAGTGACCGCATCATGCATAACCTAATCAGGCTATCCTACTGCTGACTAAACAGTCCTAGCATACAGCTCGTACAACATGCATATAAGGAATCCTTCCTAGATCCTTGGCCCTACTCTAGCATGTAGTTCTCAGAATCATATAGATCAGGTATACAAGGCATCCTCCTAGATCCTTAGCCCTAATCTAGCATGCAGTTCTCAGAATCATATATCATATAACTTATTATAACATGTATGGGTATCTTAGGGAAAACTTACTTGAGCTCGGCTGTTCGCACGCATCACACACCTTGTTCTTTCTCAAAACCCTTTGACTCAGATTTTAGAAAACCATTTTCTTTGTAAAAATCTTTTAAATCCCTCGGTATGAGTCCAGACACTCCCGAGGGTGTGTCCGAATCCTTCAAACCAGGTCTCTGATACCAACTTGTAACATCCCAATTTCAAGCCCAAATTTTTTTTTCATTTTTAATTAAATAATTCTCAACATAGTTTACCAAAACATTTCCCATGCCATATCATTTGCAAACAAGAATATAACAATGTGTCTGAAAATCATAATGTCAAAGTAAAATCAATCAGAGTACAATCCCAGAAAACTCCATGCGGAAATCATGTGTGTGTGTGATGCGCTGCTACACTGCCGGCTCCTTCCCCTTAGACGAAGAGGTACCTGAAACCAAAACTAAAACTGTAAGCACAAAGCTTAGTGAGTTCCCCCATCATACCACATACCATACAGACATATCGCATACATACTGTCGGGCAATTCTTGGGTGCCCGACCTACCCAGTACGGCCATTCTGGGGTGCCGACCTACCCATATCAAGCCATTCTGGGGTGCTGACCTACCCACGTCAAGCCATTATGGGGTGCTGACCTACCCTTCGGTCCTACCAACCGAACCTCGGGGACTATTCCACCCCCTACTACTACCATCACATATATCATAAGGTAAACATACTGTCAGACATATCTGGGGTGTCTGACCTACCCTTCGGTCCTAACAACCGAACTTGAGGACTATTCCCTCCCTACTACCACTATCACATATAACATATCATTCCAACATATAAACATATCATCACATACTGTCAGACATATCTGGGGTGTCTGACCTACCCTTCGGTCCTAACAACCGAACCCTGCTACTGTCACATATACATATCATGCTAGCATATAACATATCAGGTAGTAGAAAACCTAGATGAATATCACAAAGACAATCATCTAACATAGAACTCCTACTAGTGGGCCGATATTGTGGCCGTAGACCCACCGCTACTGGAAGGTAACTCACCTCGAACGAGTAGCTGCTGATAATCTGTGCGGAAAATCTCTGTCTGCTGCTGCTCCGGAAATCCTCCGGCTATAATCCCCACAAAACACTTAATCAGAGTCTGATATCTATTCTTAGGGTAAAGTGACCATTTTACCACTGACCAAGTCCAAGTCAAAGTCAAAGTCAACTTCCAGTTGACCCGACTCGCCGAGTTGGGCCGCCAACTCGCCGAGTCCCTATCTCTTCAGCTGTCCTCATCCACGACTCTACTCGTCGAGTTTAGCAACGACTCGACGAGTTCTCCTTCTAACACAACATCGGATGAACCTTCATCCGACTCGCCGAGTGGTATGAACACTCGTCGAGTCCATCTTCATCCTATGAACACGTCCTGTCCTCGACTCGCCGAGTTGTATGAGCAACTCGTCAAGTTCATCTTAAAGAGTTGGGAGATTGCCTTGGACTCGCCGAGTCGGCTCATGCACTCGCCGAGTCCTATGAACTCCAGGACTAAGGCTTATCCCAATACGTTTGGGTCACTCCCCTGGACCCTCTAAAACCTTTATTTCACTCAATTGGGTCTCTTGAACCATAACAGAAAAAGGGAAGTCAAGCCTCGGACTCGCCGAGTCCCGAGAACGACTCACCGAGTCGATACAATCCCAAGTCTATTCCTTCGATTTCTGGTGTACAACTCTTGTCCAAATGATAGATCTAGGCCCCTAAACTCGATCTAGCACGTAAAGTTACGAACTTTACGTGCATGCATGGGACTTTGAGCCTAAAAGGCTCTAAAAGAGGCTCTTAAGTTGCATGGGGGCTTCCATGGGTGCAAAAGTAGCCCTTTTCTGCCTTGTAACTCTTCCATGGACCTAGATCCGAAGCCTCAACCCCCAACCATGCTTGCAATCATGGTGGGTTACCAAGAATGGCTTATAAAAGCCCTAAATCTCCCCAAAAAGGGATCTAGCAAATGAACAAGCAAGGTATCGACTTTATACCTTACAATAACTACAAATGATGCACCAAACTCGAATCCTTCAGTCTCCTCTTGATCCTTCTATGCTCTTCCTTCTTCCTTGTGGTCAAAACCCACAAAATCACTCAAAAGCCTTAAATCTTGCACCAAAACACTTAGGGTTTGCTATGGAGGGTTTCTGGGAGCATAAAGGGGCGATGGAGGCTGTATAAGGTTGTTTAAATTGGATGCAAACCCTCAGATTAGGGTTTTGTCTAGTCAGAGCCTACTCGTCGAGTCCAGGACCCGACTCGACGAGTCCCATACTTAAATCTCGCGTCTCATCCCGCTTCTACTCGGCGAGTTGGGCCTTCAACTCGCCGAGTCCCAGGCCAAAAATGCAAAATTACTTAAATAAATACATACCAGGAACCAGGTGCTACATCCTTAAGGGTATTAAATAGATGTGGAGGAATGTTAAAGATCATCTCTCAGTGTAACATCCTATTCGAATTGTTCCCAATTTAAATTGGTGATCAGAAGGCTAGGTGTTATCAGGCTTCAGAACCTTGAGGGTTTGAGTTTGGACCCCATTTTGAGTTAGATAATGTATCTTGGTTGCTCGGGTATTCAGTGGGAGTTTTTGGACCAAAGGGTATTTCGGTAATTTACCAGCTCGGACTTTTATGGAAAGTAGACATTAGTTCATGATGTTGTAGGGCAGGCAAGAATTGATATTAGTGTTGAGCATCTTTGATACCTTTCTACAGATATATGGATGGCCGGGATCGGGTTTTTATCGAGTGAGTTATGGTCTTCGGAAGAATTAGGGTTTTAGGCATACCAAGGTGGTACGCAGGGTGTACCGAAGAGAAAGGAAGTACGCGAGGCATAGCTAGGAACGCACATCGTATATGCGAGGACTGGATTGGGGTGCGCGGCCTCGTACGTGGGGCGTACGAGAAGGTACGATGGGCGTACGAGGGTCATACTGAAAACCCTAAAATTCGGAGTTGACACCAATTTAAACATCCTTAAGCCTTTAGGATTAAACCCTAATCCGCCTCTAGAGCCTTATTTCATCTCTTTACCTTAGTTTTCCTTTGAGAGTGTGATTTTGGAGAATAGAAGTGTGTGGGTAGCCATTTTGGAGCTTATTTAAGAAGAAGAAGTTAGTGAGCAAGCTTGGAGTGGCATTGTGCTTCAAGAGTCTGCATCTAGTTCACCTTGAAGAGCTTCTGGAGGTATAAAGTCATAACCTTGTCATCTTATTCATTAGATTGTGTTAGGGTTTGCTATATTGTCCCCTTTTGAGTTCATAAGTCACCTTTTGGGAGTTTGAGCAACTCCAGAGCTTAGGAAGAGTAGGTCTGAGGTCCTTTAGCTTGTTCTTACCATAAAAATAAAAATTTGTTGGTTGTTTTGACCTCATACATGAGTTAAGACCTTTAGAAAGGTCTTAATGGGTTGTTGGGAGCATATGGAGCATGCAAAGGCATAAAGTTGCCAACTTTATGCCTTAGGACTCATCAAACGACCTAGATCTGAGTTTGGGACGTAAAGTCTTCAAGTATTAAGAACTTAATGGATTTTGTGCATAAGTTGTTTGTATGCTGGGCGTACTATGTAGTACGCTGCGCGTACAGCCCTTTGCCCAATATGCTAAGCGTACAGAAGAGGTACGTTGGGCGTACGCTCTCAGGAAGACTTGGGCCTTAGCGGACGTCGGACCTTTGGGCCCTAATGGTTTTGGGCCTGGATTTGCTAGTAGTTGGGTCTGAATGTATCTTTAGGCCGATATTGGGATAGTTGGGTCTATTGGGCCTTGTGGCCCAATATAGAAATGGAATTCGCATTGTGGGACTCCGTTTGGGCCATGTCTTGGACTAGGTTGTTGTGGGCCTTCGTGTGCCAATTGGGAACAGGGCTATGGACTAAGGAAATTATTGGGCTTTAGGATAAGGTCCATTGGAGAGGTTTGGGCCCAATTTGGAAAATTGGGTCATTGGTTGATTAATTGGCCTTTGGGCCTTTCAGATTAGAGTCTGGGCCAAAGTATTGGTCAAGGATAGGTTAAGGGTAAAATGGTCTTTTTACCCCAAGTATGATGTCATATGTATGGATTAGAACTCAATTACTAATTGAGTGTCAACTGACATTGGTAGCTCCGGGAAGTGGACAAGGCAACAACTAAGGATTTCATTCGGGAAGCGTCTGCATTCGAGGTGAGTCTTCTCACCATACCAATGGGTCCAAGGCACCAAGGCCGGCCCATTTATCTAGTTGTGATGATTTTTGCGGATGTGCTATTGATACATTATGTATTTATGTGAAGACCATGTGGGGGTTCCCATGGAAAGTAGTTATATATGTGGTATGCTAGTTGATTGTGTAGAATTTGGTATGCTAGTTGTCTTTGTGATACTTGCATGGAAGACCCCGGGGGGTTCTCGAGGCAGTTGAATATAAGACCATGTGGGGGTTCCCATGGCTTTCCAGCCTAAGACCATCTGGGGGTTCCCATGGCAGTGGGCTAAGACCATGAGGCGGTTCCTATGGCACCCGGTGTAAGACCTTGGAGGGTTTCCAGGGCATCCTTATATGTTTGCATGTTTACCTCATATGTTTGTATGTATGGTTTGATTGGTAGTTAGAGAAGACCATGTGGGGGTTCTCATGGCAGGAAGACCATGTGGGGGTTCCCATGGCAGGAAGACCATGTGGGGGTTCCCATGGCAGGTAGTTAAGACCACGTGGGGCTTCCAGTGGCACTAGGTGTAAGACCCTGGTGGGTTTCCATGGCTTCCTTATATGATTATATGCAGGGCTTATGTGATAGATATGGTTTATGTAGCTTCTATAACTGATATGTTTATGTGGATTGTGTGGGGTATGCTCTGGGAAAATCACTAAGTTTCGTGCTTATGGTTTATAGTTTTGGTTTCAGGTATCATCGATTTGGAAAAGAAGGGCCCGGATTGATCGCAGTGCACACACCTTTGATTTCTGCAATGAATGATTTTGGGATGAACTATGATAAATGTTTTAATTAGCGATGTTTTGTAATTTTTGGAATAAATTATATCTATGTTTTGGTTAAATTAAAAATGAAATTTTTACCCTTGATTTTTGGGTCGTTACACTCAGAAGGCAAGATTGTCTGCATGGATCTTCTCAATATCAAGGGTTGTAAGTGGAGCACTGAAAAGAGCTTATTGTCCAAGAAGTTGAACAAATACATCTCTTATCAAAACTCGAATAGGAACATAAGGACCTTCTGCAACATGTCTCAAGATTTCTTTTCCTTTTGATTTTGAAATTAAAAAAGGTTCCATCTTTATATTATAGTGACCATATTCCTCAACCACCAATAATGGGGATCGAGTAGGGCAACTCACACTTTTGTCTATGTGCAATTTGTTGGATTTGGTGTCTAAGCCCATAACTATATCTGATATGTACTTGACCCGATTGTATCATGGTCCTTTTGGGTTGCCTTCACCAGTGTAATTTGATAGGATGGACTTTTGAGAATAAGATTATTGGTGATTTATTAATATATTATAAGTATAATATATTAATTGAGAAATCATATTATTTAATTAGTATTTGTCAAGAATTAATTTGGAATTAATTTTGTGATCAAAAGTGACTAATTGAATCTAAGGGGTTGATTATGTAAATCATCCATTCTTATAGTGTGGGCCATAGATCCATTAGGGTGGGATAAGTGGTTCATGGATAGTCCATGGAGCTTTAACCCATGGAGCCTAAGGGATATGGAAGGTCATGGTGCATTAGGGTTTCATGGATGAAACCCTAGCTTTGAGAAACACTATAAAAGAGTCCCCTTAGTGACAAAATCGGCCTACCCTACATACAAGTGTGTGTGAACCGATTTTGCAAGCTAACTTACTCTATAAAGAGCCTCCTTTGCATATTGGTGTTTGTGACACATTAGAGGCGCAACATTTGAGGTGCTCAAGCTTCCAAGGTCAAGAACTACACAAGAGGTAAATTATCTAACTAGTTGTTACTTTGAATTGCATGTTAGTTAACTTATATGCTTTGGAAATTTTAAAATGCATGTATAATTAGAGAAAACATAGTTCCAAAGCATCCAGGGTTGCATGTGCACTATAGGAGTGTTATAGTGCTTAAAACCCAACAGTGGTATCAGAGCCTAGGATTGCTTTCTATTATACTTGATGCACACTTGTTTTCAAAGCTGAAAATTGATTTTTCTACATTCTGACAGATGAACTCGCCAAGTCCATGAACAGACTCGACGAGTCCACTCAGTAAGGCATCAACTCGGCGAGTTCAATTCATGTACTCGACGAGTTGGTGTTCCTGTGTGAAGAAAATTTGAGTTCTTGGCCAGAAATAGATAAAGTCATTACCACAAACTGTTTTGTAATCATAAAAATTGTATTTTCTGAATTGGTAATGATTGTCTTCATCCATTTAAAAGTCAATTGTCAAATGTTTAGATAATAAAGTAATTATATGTAGTATTTGATATGAATTGTTTTGTTATGAGTTTGTTTAGATCAATGGGAAAAATTATATGATAATTGTGTTTGATCCAAAATTTTGATCTAATTGTTAATGAAATGTGTTATTGTAACTTGTCCTCAAGTTATATGAAAAGTCACATTCATGGATATTAAAACTCATAATGATTCATAGGTTATGAATATGAAAGGTCTTGAAAAGTTTCAAAACTTGCCCTCAAGTTTTGGAATTTGTAAAGTCACACATTAATAAGACATTTAATTCCAAAACCCTAGAGTTTTAAAAGATTAAAATTCTACCCTTATACTATTATAATATTAATACTTATATATATATATATATATATATATATATATATATATATATATATATATATATATATATATATATACATATGTATAAGAAAAGTTAGTCTTACCGTTAGTAGGCCTCATTCATGAAGTCAATCTATAAGGGGGTATAAGGTTACTGCCTATAAAATGGCAGTTTAATGGGTGTCCATTCCCACCCACTGCTTCCTTGACTAGTGGAGGGTCGTTAGCCGAACGGGTAGGACAAGACATTAATTCTCGTTAAAAGTATAATGAAATAATAAAGTAACTAAACCTATTATTAAATTCTCAATCTTAGTTACTTTAGGAAAAATGTGAATAGGTGCTAATCCATGAAATTACACTTTGCACTTTATTGAGTCGTTAGTGCAGCGTGTGTGGTTAGCCGGCACACTAATTTGGGAGTAATAAAGAGTGGCGAAGGGTAGCTTAATGTTAATCATAGATCAATGGAGCGTGTGTGGTTAACCAGCACATTGGTTAGGTGATTTGTAACATTAAGAGTACCAAGTATATTTGCATGGTTATTCACACATTGTTTGTAATCCTCGGCACCCCAGTCACAAACTTGAGAGGGCACAATCGAGATTTAAACATGCCATTGAAAGTTCAATGAATCTCAAAAGAATCTAGGAATTTCAAATCCAATTAAAACCTAATAAGTAATTTCATTCTTCATGGTGGAAATTGGTAAATCGTCATTTACCTACCTTCAAATATTTTACAATTGGATTACATCATCCCTCTTCACAATTGTAGAAAATTGTGTTGGATCCTAGCCTTAATATTTCATTTGGGTGATTTATTAAGGATTCTCATCTAATCTAAACTTTGTTCCTTTTCTTTTACAGATGTCTATTCCAAACAATGCTTCAGGCTCAAACCCTTCAGGCTCTTTCTCCCTAATGAACTTAGTAAGGAGAACCATCTTTAGTGGATCCAACTTCAATGATTGGATCAGAAACATTCACATGGCCCTTCGATATGAGGACAAAGAATATGTCCTTGACAAGGAGCTGAAGGAAATTGATGAGCAAACTACTACTCCCGAACAAATTGAGGAGTACCGGGTTCATGAGAGGGACACGACAAAAGTGTCATGTATAATGATAGCTACCATGTCTACTGAGCTAAAAAAGTCCTATGAGGACTTCTGGCCCTATGAAATGCACCAAGATTTGATGGAAAGGTACCCTAATAGAGTGTGTAAGCTTGAGAGATCCATATAATGATAGCTACCATCTCGCAGTTAGAATCTTTTTTTCGATGACAAAGTCAAAGAGTTTGGATTTTCGATAAGCGAGGATGAGTCTTGTGTGTATGTCAAGGCTAGTGGGAGCATAGCAAGCTTTCTCGTGTTGTATGTGGATGACATATTACTCATAGGAAATGACATCCCGGCCTTGCAGGAGGTTAAGTCCTGGCTTGGGAAGTGTTTTGCTATGAAGGACCTTGGAGAAGCTACCTATATCCTAGGGATAAGGATTTTGATATACATGAGTAAGAGATTAATAGGACTTAGTCAAAGTACCTACTTGTGCAAGGTGCTGAAGCGTTTCATCATGGAGAACTCCAAGAAAGGTGACTTGCCTATCCAGTGCAATACCAAACTGAGTAAGACTCAGAGTCCGAGTACAGAAGCTGAGATAGCAGAGATGAGCCGGATACCATATGCTTCCGCAGTTGGCTCAATCATGTATGCTATGACTTGTACTCGCCCTGATCTGGCCTTTGCTTTGAGCATGGTCAGTAGATATCAAGGGAATCCTGGTAGAGCTCACTGGACTGCAGTTAAGAACATTCTTAAGTGCCTGCGGAGGACTAAGGATTGGATCCTTACCCTCGGTGGGAGTGATGACTTGAGAGTATTAGGGTATTGTGACGCCGGGTTTCAGACTGACTGAGACAATATGCGTTCTCAATCGGGCTGGGTGTTTACCCTAAATGGAGGAGCAATAACTTGGAAAAGTTCCAAGCAGGAGACTGTGGATGATTCAACGTGCGAATCAGAGTACATTGCAGCAAGCGAAGCATCGAAAGAGGCGATATGGTTGAAGAACTTCATCGGAGACCTTGGAGTTATGCCATCCATAAAGGAGCCCATAGAAATTTTCTGTGATAATGAAGGGGCGGTTGCCTTAACCAAGGAACCGAGAGATCATGGTAGATCAAGGCATATCGACAGAAAGTACCACTTCATAAGACATCAGGTAGAAGAAGGACACCTCGTGGTGAAGAGGACATCGTCACAAGACAACCCAGCTGATCCCCTTACAAAGGGACTGAATATGGTTAAGCACTTGCAGCATGCAAGAGGCATTGGGCTAAAATACGATATTAGTTTTAGTAATTAGATAAATTAGAAACTTGTAATAGCTAAATTGTAATTGACATTTTGATGATTGAATAAAAGGAGTTTTTATTTATAAGTAAAGTTACTGTCTTGTGTCAATTATTTACTATTGTTTCATTTTGCATGTTTTGACTTCCTGAATAATATAATTATTCAAACAATCCACAGTCGATCATACATTGGAAGTAAGTATGAGGCTAGATTTTCATCAGTTGGTTGTAGATGTCTAAGGAGTTAGATATGGCAAGAGTCTGCTGCACCATTCATGAGTAATTGTGAAATAAGAATTTGAGCATTGGATCAACCCGCACTCATCAGAATCACTTCATGGAATTTATCACGAGTGATTGTGAGATGATAATATCATATAATCTTCAAACCAAGATATATGAGTTGTTGACTATAAATTTGGTGTGCATTGATGATGCGTAAACGCATCAGTAACTTGATGTCATAAAACGTATCGTTGTGCATGATTTAACGAGTGGTTAGTACAAGCATATAGAGTCGAAGTTTATATGTTCCTTTTATCCTAAGAAGGATCAAAAGCGATATCTGGGCCCCTCGATAATTTGTTTTGACTTATGTATCGGGCCCGTTCAGAACGAAATTGATGTGTTCAATTATGTTCTATGTGAAACTAATCGGAAATCGGGAAACTAATTGCAGGACAATAAGTATGACTATGTTCCATGTATTTGTCCGCTGATATCTTGTAGAACAGAGAAGTATATGATCACTTATCTAAGGACAGTAACTGACTGGGTCAGAGTTCGACATCGGCTTTTGGAAGCTACGATTGCTAATCGGATCTTGAAGTTATATTAGCAGTTATAGTTATTAGACTTATCGAAGTGGGAGACTGTTGGATTTGGTGTCTAAGCCCATAACTATATCTGGTATGTACTTGACCCGATTGTAGCATGGTCCTTTTGGGTTGCCTTCACCAGTGCAATTTGATAGGATGGACTTTTGAGAATAAGATTATTGGTGATTTATTAATATATTATAAGTATAATATATTAATTAAAAAATCATATTATTTAATTAGTATTGGTCAAGAATTAATTTGGAATTAATTTTGTGATCAAAAGTAACTAATTGAATCTAAGGGGTTGATTATGTAAATCATCCATTCTTATAGTGTCGACCAAAGATCCATTAGGGTGGGATAATTGGTTCATGGATAGTCTATGGAGCTTTAACCCATGGAGCCTGAGGGATATGGAAGGTCATGGTGCATTCAGGTTTCATGGATGAAACCCTAGCTTTGAGAAACACTATAAAAGAGCCCCCTTAGTGACAAAATCGGCTAACCCTACATACAAGTGTGTGTGAACCGATTTTGCAAGCTAACTTATTCTCTAAAGAGCCTCCTTTTAATATTGGTGTTTGTGACACATTAGAGGCACAACATTTGAGGTGCTCAAGCTTCCAAGGTCAATAACTACACAAGAGGTAAGTTATCTAACTAGTTGTTACTTTGAATTGCATGCTAGTTATGTTATATGCTTTGGAAATTTGAAAATGCATGTATAATTAGAGAAAACATAGTTACAAAACATCTAGGGTTGCATATGCACCATAGGAGTGTTATAGTGCTTAAAACCCAACACAATTAGTACAAAGGTTGATTGGGATTAGCCATTGTTAAGTTTTAAAAGTTAAGAGTGATTGTGGTGTATAAGAACTTTTTATCTGTACACTTGGAAATGTAAATGAACACCAATGTGTGATGGGTTTTGAGAATTCTAACACTCCTATGGTGTGCATGAAACCCTAGAAACCTTAGATCTATGTTTTCTCTATTATACATGCAAACTTTCATTTTTCCAAGGTTTCATCCTAACTACCATATGATTGGAGTATATGTAATATAAAACCTAGTAGAATGACATACCTTTCTTGTAGCTTGGATTCCTTAAGACTTTGTGAGCCTAGCACCCCAAATGTGATGCCTCAAATGCTTCACACAACACCACCAATAACTTGGAATAACTTGAGAGAAGATTGATATGCACCAAAATCGGCTAGCCCTCACTAGTATCACTTAAGTGTCGATTTTACAAGGATGAGGCTTCTTTATATAGTGTGCGCTTTAGGGTTACACCATGTAACTCATGCCTTTCCACATTCCTCATGATTCATGGGTTTTAACCTCCATGGAGTATCTATGGGTAACCACATGGGTTTAGCCCAACATGAAGAACTATGAATCATAAGCCCACTATATAAGAAAGAATGTTTTACCAAATCAATCCCCATTTATTTAATTAGTCTCTTTTGATCACAAAATTAATTCCAAACTAATTCTTGATCAATACCAATTATATAATTAATATATTAGAACTTATAATATATTAATAAACCATCAATATCCTCTTCTCACTAAAGTCTATCAAAATTGTTCTGATGCCATGCAACCCAAATGGACCATGCCAAATCGGGTCAAGTACATACCAAATATAGTTATGGACTTAGACACCTTATCCAACAATCTCCCACTTGGATAAGTCTAATAACTATAGCTGCAAGTATAACTTCAGGATCCGACCAGCAATCGTAGCTCTTTCAAAGTCTCGTGGAACTAAGTTGTGTCATTTTTAGATAAGCGATCATATAATCCTCTGTTCAAGATATCAGCCAGACAAATACATGGAACAACGTCGTACTTATTGTCCACCAGTTTGTTTCCCGATTTCCGATTTGTTTGTCATAGAACTTAATCGAACACATCAATTCAGTTCTGACCGGGCCCGGCACATAAGTCAAAACAAAATCATCGAGGGGCCCAAGATATCGCTTTTAATCCTCCAAGGACTAAAAGGAACAGATAAACTTTGACTCATATGCTTGTACTAACTAATCATCAAATTGTACACAACAACATGTTTTATAACATCAAGTTACTGATGCGTTTTCGTACTATCAATGTACAACCAACTCATAGTCAACAACTCATTTCTCTTAGTTTGAAGACTTATATGATATTACCGTCTCACGATCACTCAAGATAAATTCCATGAAGTGATACAAGTGAGTGTGGGTTGAATCCAATACTCAGTACTTATGAGCACTTATGAATGTTGCAACAACAATTGCTATGTCTAATACAATTCAGACAAATCTACAAACCCAATTCATGACAGTCTTATTTCAATACCTACTTCCAAAGTATGATCGACTGTGGATAGTTTCAATAATATGATATACCATAACATAATTATTCTGGAAGTCAAAACATGCAAAATGAAACAATAGAAAATGATTGACACGAGACAGTACCATACTAGTAAATAAAAACACCTTTTATTTAAACATCAAATGTCAATTACATTTCAACTATTCTAATTTTCGAAAGCTATCTAATTACTAAAACTAATATCATCATTCAGCCCAATACACCTCGCATGCTGTAAATGCTTAGCCCTATACAGTCCCTTCGTGAGGGGATCTGCTGGGTTCTCATCCGATGATACCCTCTTTGCCACGAGGAGTCCTTTTTATATTCGATGTCTAATGAAGTTGTATTTTATATCAATGTGCATGGATCTGCCGTGATCCCTTGGTTCCTTGGCTAAGGCAACTGCACTCTCGTTATCACAGAAAATCTCCATAGGCTCCTTTATAGGTGGTACAACTCCAAGGTCTCCAATGAAGTTCTTCAGCCATATTGCCTCCTTCGCCGCCTCGCTTGCTGCTATATACTCTGATTCGCAAGTTGAATCAGCTACTGTCTCCTGCTTGGAACTTTTCCAAGTAATTGCTCCTCTATTTAGGGTAAAGACCCAGCCCGAATGAGAGCGGAAATTATCCCTGTCTGTCTGAAAGTTGGCATAACGATACCCCACTACTCTCAAGTCATCACTCCCACCAAGGGTAAGGACCTAGTCCTAAGTCCTCCGTAGGTACTTGAGAATGTTCTTCACCGTAGTCCAGTAAGCCATGCCAGGATTCCCTTGATATCTACTGACCATGCTCAAAGGAAAGGCCACATCAGGGCGAGTACAAGTCCTAACATACATGATCGAGCCTACAGCGGAAGCATATGGTACTCGACTCATCTCATCTATCTCAGCCTCTGTACTCGGGCTCTGAGTCTTACTCAGTTTGGCATTACTCTGGATCGGTAAGTCACCTTTCTTGGAATCCTGCATGCTGAATCTTTTCAACACCTTATCCAAGTAGGTACTTTCACTAATTCCAATTAGTCTCTTACTCCTGTCTCTCAATATCCTTATCCCTAGGATATAGGCAGCTTCTCCAAGGTCCTTCATATCGAAACACTTCCCAAGCCAGGATTTAACCTCCTACAAGGTTAGGATGTCATTTCCTATGAGTAGTATGTCATCCACATACAATACCAAAAAGCTAAATATACTCCCACTAGCCTTAACATATACACATGACTCATCCTCGCTCCTCGAAAATCCAAACTCTTTGACTTTCTCATCGAAACAAAGATTCCATCTGCGAGATGCTTTTTTTAATACATAGATGAATTTTTCAAGCTTACACACTCTATTAGGGTACTTTGCATCGACAAAACCCTCTGGCTGATTCATGTAAACATCCTCAGCCAACTTTCAATTAAGGAAAGTAGTTTTGACATCCATTTGCCAAATTTCATAATCATGAAATGCAACAATGGCTAGCATAACCCTAATAGACTTAATCTTCGCTACTGGTGAGAAGGTTTCATCATAATCAACTCCCAGAGTTTGAGTAAAACCCTTCGCAACCAGTCGCGCCTTATAAGTGTGTACATTCCCATCCATGTCGGTCTTCTTCTTGAAGATTCATTTTCACCCGACTGTCTTACGACCCGGTACATTGTCAACCATGTTCCAAACTTGATTGTCATACATGGACTGAATCTCGCTGTCCATAGCCTCCTTCCATTTGGCGGACTCAGGGCCTGCCATGGCTTCCTTAAAGTTGTTAGGTTCATCCAAATTTACCAGTGTACTATCACTGATAAATGCATCACCTTCTGTAGTAATATGGAAACCATAATAAAATTCAGGTGTGCTCCTAACTCTTGTGGAACGCCTCATAGGTACGGACTCATCAATCGGATCAACAGGAGTTTCCTCCTCAGGTTGATTTCTAGTGTTTGAGGTTCCTTCACCGCTTGACTCTTGAAGTTCTTCAAGGTCAATTTGCCTCCCACTGTTTCCTTGGCTTATGAATTCTCTCTCACGAAAGACTCATCTCCTCGCCACGAAGACAACATTGTCACTCGGTCTGTAGAAGAGATAACCAAAAGATTTATGTGGGTAGCCGATGAAAATACATTGCTCACTTCGAGGTTCGAGCTTGTCGTGAGTCTCGCGCCTCACGAAAGCCTCGCAACCCCAAATCTTGATGTGTTCTAAAGTGGGAACTTTCCCAGTCCACATCTCGTGAGGTGTTTTGGCAACCTTCTTGGTAGGGACTAGATTAAAGATATGGGCAGCAGTCTCTAAGGCATACCCCCAGAATGAGATTGGTAACGAAGCTCGACTCATCATGGAACAAACCGTGTCTAACAAGGTTCGATTGCGCCTCTCAGCCACACCATTCAACTGTGGTGTCCTAGGAGGTGTTAATTGTGAAACAATTCCACATTCCTTAAGATAGTCAAAGAACTCGATACTAAGATACTCACCACCTCGATCAGATCAAAGCATCTTTATCTTCCTGCCCCACTGATTCTCCACTTCTTGTTTAAACTCTTTGAATTTCTCAAAGGTTTCTGACTTATGCTTGATTAAGTAGACATAGCCATATCTACTGTAATCATCAGTAGAAGTCACATAGAAGCGGTTCACATCCCTTGTGGCGGTTCTGAAGGGCCCACACACATCGGTGTGTATGAGATCCAACAAACCCTCACCCCTAGCACAAGTACCAGTGAAGGGTGACTTAGTAATTTTTCCAAGTAAATAAGATTCACAACTATCATATGACTTTAAGTCAAATGACTCCAAGACTCCAACCTTTTGGAGTTGGCCTATGCGCTTCTTATTGACATGTCCAATACGACAATCCCACAAGGATGCCTTATACACACTAGTGGAAGAATCAATTTGCAAAACATTATTTCCTAAGTTGTCTACAACCGACACAGTTTCATATACACCTTTACAAGGTAATGCTTTAAAAGAAATAACACCATTATAAAAAGCATTAATACCACCACATTCATTATCAAATGAAAAAGTAAATCCTTGTTTGTACAAACCATGAAAAGAAATAATATTTCTCGCCATTTCAGACGAGTATCAGCATTTATTCAAATCTAATATTAACCCACTACTAAGCAATAAAGAATAAACTCCAATCTTGGTGACAGGTGAAGCTTTCTTATTCCCCATGATAAATTTTATCTTCCCGTGATCCACATCCTCACTTCATTTTAGGCCCTGCAAATCAGAACAAATGTGAATTCCATACCCTGTATCAAGGACCCAAGAATTAGTATGTGGTGAGTTATTAGACAATATAGTGTAAATACCTGAATGGGTGGGTTTTACTTTCCCATCCTTAACATCCTGCAAGTACTTGGGGCAGCTTCGCTTCCAGTGCCCTTTTTCCTGACAGTAGAAGCATTTTGCATCCTTCGGGATGGAAGAGGGAGTGGCAGAACCACCTTTGGTTCCACTCGAAGAGGAGCCATTAAGAGACTTTCCCTTGGTACCCTTCGAAGGGGTCTTCCTCTTTTTCCATTTACCTTGCACGATTGCCAGAACAGGGGCAACGGTAGGAGTAGTAACAACATTCTTACCTTTGAGACTACTTTCAGCAGTCCTCAAAAGTCCTTGAAGTTTGGTAAGTGTGACCTCCTCCTTGTTCATATGATAGGTCATGCAGAACTGATCATAACAAGAGGGTAAGGAGTGTAGAATAATATCTATTGCTAACTTCTCATCAAAGTTCACATTTAACTTTAGCAAACGATCCACAAATCTTTGCATTTTCTGCAGGTGGCCCGTGATAGACTCTCCATCCTTCATTTTTGTTGTTATCATGGAGGTGATGATTTCATACCTTTCCTGACGAGCACTCTGATGGTATCTTTCCATCAGGTCCTGGTGCATCTCATAAGGGTAGAAATCTTCATAGGATTTCTGGAGTTCTGATGTCATGGTAGCCAACATGATACAAGACACCTTAGTGGCATCCTTCTCATGGCTAGTGAACTCAGCAATCTCCTCGGGTTTGAATAACCATGCAAATTAACTTGGTACTCTTAATTTTATCACCTAATCGATATGTCGGTTAACCACACACGCTCCACCGATCTATGATAAACCTTAAGCCACCCTTTGCCACCCTTGTTAAGTCCAAGTTAGTTTGCCGGTTAACCACACACGCTCCACTAACGACTTTAGCAAGGTGCAAAGTGTAATTTAATGGGTTAGCATCAATTTCACATTTTCCTAAAGTAACTAAGATTGGGAATTTATAAAATGTTTAGTTACTTTATATTTATCATTATACTTTTAATGAGAGTTATAGTCTTTGTCCTACCCGTTCGGCTAACGACCCTCCACCAGTCAGGGAAGCGGTGGGTGAGAGTGGACACCCATTAAGCTGCCATTTTATAGGCAACTACCTTATACCCCCTTATAGACCGGCTTCGTTAATGAGGCCTACTAACGGTAAGACTGACTTGATCTTATATATATATATATATATATATATATATATATATATATATATATTATTAACTTATAATATTATAAAGTATAAGGGTTGAATTTTAAACTTTTAAAATTCTAGGGTTTGGAATTAAAGTTTTCTAAAGTGACTTTACAAATTCCAAAACTTGAGGGTTAGTTTTGAAACTATTCAAAACCTTTCATTTCAATAACTTATGAGTTTTAATGATTTTAATGGAAAAAAGTCTTGGAATTCCATAACTTGATGACAAGTTATGCAGTCCATTAAAAAGCATTTAGATCAACAATTAAACTAACAAGCATTTCAAATAATTTCTATGATCAAAACTCATAAGCATGCATAATTCATATCAACAATTTTCAAGAATCATATGAACTTAATATAAAACTTGAAATTGGATTAGCACAATCATTACCACATCAAAAACAGGTTTAACAATCTAAAAACAGTTTAGGGTAATGACCCTAGTCCAATTCCAGCAATAAAACTCGAAATTCTGCACTCAGGGCCTCCTACTCGTCGAGTGCATGAACCTACTCGACGAGTAGGATGAGTTTTCACATCGACTCGTCGAGTCCCCCCTATGAACTCGGCGAGTTCACTGAACAGTGAGCAGAAAAATCGATTTTTTAAGCAATTTGCATCAAGTATAATTGAAAACTAACCTGGTTGTGCATGCAACCCTAGAAACCATTGATGGGTTTTGAGCATTCTAACACTCCTATGCTGTGAAAGCAACCCTAGAAACCTTGGATCTATGTTTTCTCTATTATACATGCAAACTTTCAGTTTTCCAAGGTTTCATCCTAACTAGCATATGATTGGGGTATATGTAATATAAAACCTAGTAGAATGACATACATTTCTTGTAGCTTGGATTCCTTAAGACTTTGTGATCCTAGCACCCCAAATGTGATGCCTCAAATGCTTCACACAACACCACCAACAACTTGTAATAACTTGAGAGAAGATTGATATGCACCGAAATCGGCTAGCCCTCACTAGTATCACTTAAGTGCCGATTTTTGTTGAAGTGATAATCGAGTATGAAACAAATCATAGTAAATCAAATGTAATTTGAACACGAGAAGTAAATATAATCTGGTTTCAGCTCTATTACTTCCGTTGAACACGAGTACAAAAATGATACTAAAAAGGGTGAACTTTTACAATCACTCTCAAACTCTTACTATCTACTCAATGCCCAACTCCTATTTATAGGAAACAGGAAGTACAAAAAATACTAAGGCATAGACATTAAGCTTCGTACAAAAGACACCTTAGTAAATACATAACAAAACATACGAAGAGTACAATTAAACAGACTTCGACTGATTACAACATATTTCAACCCTACAATCTCCCCCTTTGTAATCATGTCGAACTTCTCAAGGAGAGAGAATATGTGCAGCAAACAACATCACTCTTCGTATATCCGTATACCATGAAATAATCTTCTTTAACTCCTTCTTATCCCCTTGATTGTTTTTCGAACAGTTATTCATACGAACAATAAAGTTCGTATACTGGGATGTGGTATATCTTTCAACTTCGGTTGCCTGGAACAAGAATCTTTTAGCCTTTCCATTCTTATCCTTTCTTGCAAAAACCAATACAAATGGTTTCAGGCAAATTTCACCATCAGCAAATTTCTTCAACTCTGGTTGGGTCTTCGAAACTTCCATAGGGACTTTCACTTCATTCCCCAATGTTGTAGCTAACTCCACATCAGTAAGGGCCAAACACTCATGGTAATTATCTATGAATATTTTGATGTGGGCAAGACCAAGTATAAACACTTCTGGATCAGTTTCTTGAAGGCGAAGCATTCTTGTCTTTCAAAAGCATTGCAACTTGTATAAGATCATACAAATTCATTAAAGGAAAATCTGCAACAGAGAAATCACAGATTTGACCATTCGCCCTTGCAACATGAAAACGAAAATTCTGCATCAAGTCTTCGAACAGAACATCCTTTGTAATATTGATCACCTTCTTTATCTTCACCAAAGACCAAACCTCTTCTATAACTTTCCCAAGAATAGCATGAAACCTAAGTTTCATATAAGTGTAGTCATCATCATTGCCAAACTTTTCAGTTATCCTGTATTGAGCCATTATAAACATCATTTCGTTCATTAAAAAATCTAACTGGCACATATCCGAATTCGTAATAGCATAACTTCTCTTGGGCTTCTTCTCAAAAGCATACATGTGATTATAAGCAACTTTCGCTTCTATAGTTTCGTAATTGTAATGCTTGCTTGGATCTCCCTTATTCATTCCAGGTGGATCATTTGCACGAAGTCTCAAAATACTTTGAATCACTCTTTGTTTCTCTATTTCAGTTTCAACTTCGACTTTCTTCTCTTCTTTTGACTTCTCAACAATAATTGTTTTCCTTCTGTCTTTATTTCCAGGAATTTCAACAACTTCCTTTGGTTTCGAACTACTTCTCTCTCCAGCAGAAGAACCGATCACAATCCCTTTGGCAATTGGCTTTGTAGTTATCACTGTCGAACTCACCGGCCCAACAGTTGAAAGAATTGGCTTTGTTGTTGGAATTTTTGATGAGAAAACTTTTCCAACAACCTTGATTTTTTCATGCGAAACGCCATCACCAACCTTCCCTTCTCCCCCTTGCACCCCTGTAACAACAGGCGGGGAATCTGTTGGTAATAAATTCGAAATCCTGGACAACGGAGCTAATTGTTTATGCAGAACAGCTTCAAACTGAATAAACTTCTGGGACAAGAACTCAGGAGTAATAAGAGAAGATGCAGCAGGCTTGACAACGAGTTCTTTCAACTCTTTTAACAAACTAATAACTTCCACGAAGCTTTGACTATCATTCGTAGAAAGTTGAGTAAGTTGAGGACTCAAACTTTCGTATAGTTTAACAAACTTTGTGACTGCATCACAAATAATATCCATCTTCTGATTGAGAGACGCATAGTCTTTCTGAACGCTAGCAATCTCTTTCGTCATGTCTTCACGAAGTTCTCGAATTTGCAAATTAACATCCTCCCGTACCTTCTTCACATCTTGAACAAACAATACATGTCGTTCCTTTGCCAACCGTCTAAAATCTTTAACTTCTCCCAGAAAATTCGAAGATTGAGACTTCACACGTAACTCACTGATCTTGGTGAGTGGGGGTTGATGACCCATCTCATTGAACATATAGATGATTTGAGCAAACGAAAGATCCGTGTACGGTGGAGAGTTAGGAATTTCAAGAATCTGACAAAACAGCTTCTTAGAGAGACGAATCTTCTTATCATTTACCTGATTAAACGTGATAACATTGAAAGCTTTGTTGTATGATGCAGCAGATCCTGTTATGGAAAGCCAAGATAGAGGAACAGCAAAGCAATTGAACATGGTAGTAGAAAGAACAGGGCTCTTCAAAGTGACAACCAACATCTTCAACTCTTCTGGATACAGTGAAACATCCCCCTCGAATTGATTGTTAGTGCTTTGAATCTTCATAATTGGTTGAGAAACAACTTCTTTAGTAGACTGGGATGGAGAAACAACAGCAGAAGGAGTCACCATGATTAGGGTTACGAACCTTTGAATTACATGAAAAGAAGTCTGAGACAAATTGGGGATTTTTCTTTTGAAAGTGTAAACCGATAAAGAACCCTTGAATCCCCTTTTATATGTAACCCTGAAATTTGAATGTGAAGCGGGATCAACATTAAATGAGATCCGACGTGGCACCTTGAAAATCACGTCACCATTCCGATAAAGTAGCCACGTCTGAAAAAGTAACTACATCGCCTTGAAAACCGGACTGGATACAAAACGTCTTGTCAAACAGCCTGTTTGTTTATCCCAATAGAAGTGTAACCGTCATGAACCTTCGATAATGAGGTAAGGCTCTTTCGTCTTTGGGTTTAGAGACGAAGTCATTTGCCAGACTTTCGAAATCATCAGCCTGAGTTGGTAATACTCAGAACCTCAAGGATTTCGTGTGTGCAGTGTGCCAAAGAAAATGAGATAAGAAGCATTCTTAACGAAAAGTTTTGGATCTGTAATGTCGAAAAATAAATTTTCAACACAAAAGCAGATAAATCCCGGGCAAAGATTACTTCGTTAATTATCAAGAGAGATAATCAACTTCTTGTGTATGTTCACGTGAATTACAATCGAATACTTGTAGAGAAGTATCGAAGGGTTTCTTTTTCAAGGCTTCATGGGTGGCTTAACAATTTCGTTACATATCAACCTAAACATAAGGTGAGTAATTGTAACCGAAATTACCTATTTGACCAGTGTAGTCAGTGACAAGTATGCTTTGAATTATTTTGAAAGTGACAAGTGAAATAGTTGATACTTCAACGAAAATCATATCAAAGAAAAATTAGATTCAGCTGGATCCTGTTGGGAAACAAATGTCGTGGGTTTCGACCATTTGATCAAGACCACTCAAAAGAAGTGAATATGATTCGAAGCATCGAAGATTGGTACTGAAACAACTGTTTCGTTAAAACTGGAACATAGTTCCCCATCAATTCCTTAAATGAGTTCGTATATTTGGGTTTCACTTTCATCACGGTCTCATGATGTTAGATCATTAACACATAAGTTTGATATGTCTAAGTCATGATTGGTTTGATCAATGACCTCTTGGACATATGTCATTGTGTGTGATATGTGTTATCAATTTTGTGATGAAAAAGGTTGGTTTACAAAACAATTATACCTCTGTTATGCATGGACCAAACAGAAAACTCTTAACTTATTTGAGAAGAGTTAGGTAGCTCAGGAGACTAATGTGAATGCAAGCCTGATTGGGAAGAAATTTTTAGAAATGAAAATTTTCATTAAGGCTTTCGAAAATTACACATTGAGTCAATGGAGGCTTAGGTCGACATGCTGCAGGATGCTTCTAGGGACAGTCTAACTAGTACAAAGTTGTCGAAATTTTACTTTCCCATAGAAACGCAAACATGACCCTTGGAAACCTGTCGTGAAATTTGTACGAAGAAAAGACAAAGAACAAAATAACAAAAATCTTTTTGATATTTTTGATTTTTTGAAAAGAAATAAAATATTTTTGTGTTTTTAAGATTTTTGAAAAAGAAAACAAACAAAAAAAATATTTTTGGAATTTTTGATTTTTCGAAAATAAAATGACAAAACAAAAATAAAATCTTTTTGGAGTTTTTAATATTTCGAAAATAAAATGAGAAAACAAAAAAAAATCTTTTTTGGAGTTTTTAATTTTTCGAAAATAAAACTAAGATACTAACTCACGAAAAACATGTGACCGACTGACGAAATTTTTTGACAAACTAACGAAAATTTGATAAACTAACGAAAATTTGACAAACTAACGAAACTATCAAAATTAACGAAAATTTAAGAAAGCATAACCAAACTAACGAAACTTGGCTTTCCCAATTGTCGAAAACGAAGCGTGTCGAAGCACTGAACATGAACATTAACCTCTGAATGGTTAATACTGTCAGCCTCTGAATGAACCAGTTTAACCTCTGAATCGACACTTTTGCACAACACTTCATTATTATTTTTTCGAATTTAGTCCTGGAACAGAATTTGCCTCGATCATTCCCAAACCTGTCAAAATTCGAACAAATGATTTTTCGTCCAAAGCTTTTGTAAAAATATCAGCAAGTTGATCAGTTGTTTTTACAAAATGAACTTCAATGTTGCCATCTTCCACATGATCTTTAATAAAATGATAACGAAGTGCAATATGTTTGGTTTTCGAATGTTGTACTGGATTATGACAAATGCGTATAGCACTTTGTGAATCACAATACAGTGGAATCTTTTTCATATTAATGGCATAATCACGCAATTGACTCTGGATCCAAATGATTTGCAAAGTGCAAGCAGCAGCTGCAACATATTCAACTTCAGCAGTAGAAATCGAAACACACGTTTGCTTTTTCGACTGCCAACTGACTAACTTTCCATCCAAGAATTGACATCCACCACTTGTACTCTTTCGATCCAGTGTACATCCTCCCAGATCTGCATCTGAAAATGCCTGAATGAAAAATCCTGATTTCGCAGGATACCATAATCCTAACGAAGTTGTTCCCTTGAGATAACGAAACATGTTTTCACTGCAGTCATGTGTGGTTCTCTTGGATTTGCTTGATACCTAGCACAATTACATACAGAAAACATGATATCAGGTCTACTTGCAGTAAGATAAAGCAATGAACCTCTCATGCTCCTGTATAAAGTAAGATCAACCGCCGGTGTTTCTAACGAAGGATTTAGCCTCGTTCCAACCGCCATTGGTACTCTTAACTTCGTGTTGTTTTTCATTCCAAACTTTTCGAGCAAATTCTTTGTATATTTTTCCTGATTGATGAAAATTCCTTCTCTGCTTTGATGAATGTTTAAACCCATAAAATTATTGATTTTACCCATCATGCTCATTTCGAATTGGATTTTCATCAAATTTTCAAATTCACTAGACAAAGCAGGGTCAGTCGAGCCAAAAATAATATCATTGACATAAATTTGAACAAGCATTAGATGATTCCCAACTTTCTTTAGAAATAAAGTGGGGTCAACTGATCCTTGTTTAAATTTCGATTGTTTTAAGAAACTAGTAAGAGTTGCATACCATGCTCGTGATGCTTGCTTTAACCCATATACTGCTTTATCTAAAATATACACATGATTAGGATATTCTTTATTCACGAAACCTGGAGGTTGTTCCACATACACAGTTTCTTCCAGCTCTCCATTCAAAAACGCACACTTCACATCCATTTGATAGACATCAAAGTCTTTGTGAGCTGCATATGCTAAGAATATTCGAACAGCCTCGAGTCTTGCGACAGGGGCAAAAGTTTCTTCATAATCTATACCTTCTTGTTGCGAATATCCTTTAACAACTAATCGTGCTTTATTTCGAACAATATTTCCATCCTTGTCGGTTTTATTTTGAAAATCCATTTTAGTCTGACAATTGAAACATCTTTTGGCTTTTGAATTAACCTCCAAACCTTGTTTCTCTCGAACTCATCTAGTTCAGATTGCATTGCAACAACCCAATCAGAGTGTTCCATTGCAACCTTAACATTCTTTGGTTCAATTTTCGAGATAAAAACATTAAACATGCAAAATTCTTGATGAGTATTCAGTACCTCATTCTTTGCACGAATTTGAGCTCTTGTCAAAACTCCATCTTGTGGATTTCCAATGACTTGCTCTTTCGGATGATTGCTTGTCCACTTTTCCAATGGTGGATATGCTGGATCAAAATCTAAAGGTGCATCTTCGTACATCTCCCCATTTTCGGATCATGCAATAGAAATATCATCATTTAGGTCATCATTTAGGCTATAAAATTCATCATTTTGATTTAGATTTATGGTTTCTGTATTATCATGCTCCCCCTCGACATAATTTTCATTTTGATGCTCCCCCTCAAAACTTTCATTCCCTCTGCTATTCTCCCCCTCGAAAGGATGCTCCCCCTCAACATTCGAAGGATTAGTCAAGTGCTCCCCCTCCACTTGAGCATCTAGCATTCTTTCGCTATTAGCAGATATCTCTGAGGTGATTGTCGAATCATCAGAATGTTTCGAAGATGCAGGATTTCGATTATCAGCAGCATGTACTTCAGCATCAACAGCCCTGTCTGGAACACCAAAAATTAAATCATAATCAAAGTTAGATGAATTAGATTCTTCAGTTTCATTAGTTGATTCATTAAGAATTGGTTTTTTGTTCAAATTGTTTTTCAACTTGTTTCACGAAATAATCATCAAAAGTTAGATTAAACGTTTCTTCTATTTTACGAGTTCGTTTATTTAACACTCTGTATGAAACCGAATTTGTCGAATATCCCAAAAATATTCCTTCATCAGCCTTAGCTTGAAATTTCGAAAGATTATCTTTGAGATTCATTATAAAACACCTGCAACCAAAAACATGAAAGAATTTGACATTAGGTTTTCAGTTATTGATGATTTCATACGGAGTTATATTGAAACGACGATGAATGAAAGATCGATTTTGAGTGAAACATGCTGTCGAAACTGCTTCTGCCCATAGATATTGAGGAAGATTCGCATATGTCAACATAGTTCTTGCTGCTTCGCAAAGTGACCTATTCCTCCTTTCAACCACACCATTTTGCTGAGGTGTATAGGGCGAAGAAAAGTTATGCGAAATTCCTTTTTCCGTTAAGTACGAATCCAACACATTGTTCTTAAACTCAGATACATTATCACTTTTGATTTTTCGAACATTCTTCTTTAGACTCAACTCAATTTTCTTGATAAATTCGATCATTGTTTGAGCGACTTCATATTTTAACGTGAGAAAATACACCCAAGTGAATCGAGAAAAATCATCAACTATAACCAAAATGTATCGTTTCTTGTTGAGAGTTTCAACAGTTGATGGTCCACAAAGGTCAATATGAAGAAGTTCCAACGGTTCAACAATTTTCAAATCTATGACAATTGGATGTCCTTTGCGATGTTGTTTTCCTTGTTCACAAGCTGCACACAAAGTATCATTATCAAACTTTAGTACAGGTAAACCTCGAACAAGATCATCAATTACCAACTTATTCAAATTTCGAAAATTTAAATGTGATAAACGTCGATGCCATAGCCAGCTGACATCAAATGTAGCTTTCGAAAGTAAACACACTGAGGGTTTGCCGATGATTGGTTTGATATCAAGAGTAAACATGTCACCATGTCGTTTGGATTTGAGCAAAACTTCATTAGTTTCAACATTCGAAATGATGCTTCCTACTTCGTTAAACACCACTTGATTGCCAGTGCCCACAACAAGTTGTGAAACACTTATCAAGTTATGTTGAAAACCTTCGACATAGGCAACTCTCTTAACAGTGAACTTCCCATTTGTGACTTTACCATATCCTTTCACCTGACACTTGTGATTGTTTCCAAACTTGACTACTCCTACATTCTCCAAACTTCGATAATCACGCAAATTCTCCTTCTTTCCAGTCATGTGACGAGAGCAACCACTACCAATGTACCATTTATCATCATATTGCTCGTCACATAGAACCTGCATATAATGAAAGAATTTAGGTACCCAAGGCTGTTTGGGTCCTTGGTTATTAGCTTTGAAAATCGAGTGAAAAGAAGAACCTAAAACCCAATTACAAACTTTTGATTTGAAAGTGTCAATTAAGTCAACATCATTAGGTAAAGGAGCAGAAACATAAATGTTCGAAGGTTTAGATTTGTCACTGACATTCGCCTTTTGGTTCTCAGGTTGATTTGCAACAGGTTTAGCTTTCAAAACTGGTTTCCATGTTTTCACAAGAATATTGGATTCTTTGGAAGAGGAGCTGCCATTGGAAGAACCATTCAAATATTTCTCATATGCTTCGTGAATTTGTTCTTGGGAATACTTACGAGATTGAAACATCTTCCCTTGTCCTTCAAGCCAATGATCGATGTTATTCGCATTTGACGAACCCTTTGTGTATGACACTTGCGAATGCTTCTTCCCAGAAGGATTTGGAAAATTTGGTTCTTGAGGTATAAACTTTGCATTTTTTGAGGATTTATTATACACAACTGTTTGATGGTTTGTAGACTTTTGAACATTTTCAACTTTTCGACCATTTTCAAATTTTCGAACATTGTCAAATTTTCGAACATTCTTAAATTTTCGAACATAGTCAAAATTACTATTATTCTCAAATTTTTGAACATTGTCGAATTTTCGAACATTTACAAATTTTCGACCATTGTCAAAATGGCGAGCATTTTCAAAAGTTTGATTTGTGCTATTTGAAGAAAATTGGTTTTGTTTATTTGGTTGTTTTGGAAATGATGAATTTGAAGTTGAAAACTTTTGTTGATTTTGAGTTTGAAAATTCTTTTGTTGAACTTTTGGTTGAAAAGTCTTTGAAGACGAAATCATTTGAGCAGGATTTTTCTTGTTATATGTTATTTTTGAAAACGTTGTTTGTACAGGTTTGGACAACTCTTTTTCAAACACTTTCTTGGTAGGTATTTTTGATTCATTTTCATTTGACACAACTTGCCAGAAAATTTTCTTTCTTGCCTGTCTTTTCGAAATTCCGTTTTCCTTCGAAAATTTTTCAACACGATCCTTAAATTCGTCTGAATTAAGTTTCACATTCTCATTTGTTTCTTTAGTTTCTTGTTTCAAACATTCTTTTGCATTTTCTTGTTTTTCAATCCATTTTCGTTGTGGTTTTTGTCTTTGAAAAACATATGAATTCTTTGTTAGATTATTTTCGATAGTGCTTTGATTTGAAAAGAATCCTTCGTCTGATGTTTTCTTGTTGTCATCTTCGACCATTTTGGTGAACTCTGGTTTGATGTTTTCAACATTTCCAGTAGTGAAAAATACTTGATATGGAAATACAACATCATCTGTACACTTGAAATTTGGATACACCACTTGATTTGTTTCCAAATAATGAGCTCCTTTTTCAGACAAAACTTTATTGAAATTTTCAGTGTCTCCAAACACTTGATCAACAACAATTCGTGGAATGGTTGTTTCGTCTGAAACAGGCTTTTCAGTCTTAGATTTGTTCGAAACTAGTTCTTCACTCTCATCATCACTACTATCCGTTTGACTATCTCTGACACTCACATTGTCGAAATCAAAATCTTTCGAAGCTGAGGATTTGTCAGTGGCAACCTTATCCAACGAATCATTACATTTTTCTTTTCCTTTAGACTTAGATGTGACATTAATGACAGACAACTGTGAACAATCGACACTTTCCTCTTCCTCAATTTCACTGATTTCGCTAAAATTATCAGAATTATCATCGACATCAGCAAAATTAGATTGAGAGTCAAGTTTCGAATTCTCAGTTCTTTTCAAAATTTTGATTTGTTCATTTTTGGTTAAGGTATCATTCACAATGTCAACAAGTTCATCAGCATTCAAATACTCATCTATCTTAACAATTCCATAAGCAAATCGATTATCAGGCACTTTATCGAAGTCTGCTATGGTTTTCTCACAAGGAAAGGTAATAACTTCCTATGTTGTTCTTTGCTAATATCAGACGAATGATGCAAAGCAGTCAATTTAGCATATAAACGTTTTGCAGAGTTACAGTAAATGTTTCTTTGTGCTAACAACATTTTAACATCACTGCTTAACGAATTCCTATCACACATGATATTTGTGATCTTTAATTCCAGATACTCTACCCTGCTGCGTTTCGAATCTAACAATTTATGTGTCTCTTGCAATTGGATGTTTAGTTTCTTAGCTTCGTTACTAGCGGACTCCACAATTGAATCAAAGCAAGAAACAATATCATAAAATGCAATTATTTTAGAATCATAAGCTTGTAAAGGAATGTTAAAAGACTGAAGAATAGCACGTACCTTGTTTGTCATTGGAGATTTATCAGCACTTTTGGTCATGAAGCAATGACCAGTCACCTCTTCGTCAGAATCTTCCTCCAGCTTTGCGAACATAGCACCATGCGTAGGATTACGCATCTCTTTATCGTCGGATCCGGATGACCAGATCTGATACGTGCCATCTTCCTCCTGTTCACCTCTAGCCACCAATGACATATTTTTCGCCTTCGTACGCACCTCTTCCAATCTCTCCACATAATACGCTTCGTCCTTGACCCTATTCTTTTTCTCCTCTTTCTTACGAAGCATGCAATCATTTGCCAAATGATTTTCTCTGTTACAGTAATGACAGTCAACACCTGAATCTCCTCTCAGTTTCTTCTCGTTCTTGACCTCAGTAACCTTCTCATCATTCTTTTCAGCCTTCTTCTTCTCTTCTCCTGCAAACTTGTTCACGAAACTTCCTTTTCCCTCATTCTGCTTCATCTTCAGATTAAATGGTTTCTTGAAAAACTTTTTAACTCTGTTGTTCGAGTAAAAAGCTATTGCCTCATCATCTAAATTCATTAAAACCCCCTCTTCACCATCAGAATCACCTTTTTCAACAACTTCTTTTTCAGATACTTTTGAAACAAGAGCTAACGGACCTCCCAGACTGAGCTTCGACTCTTCTGCCATCTCGTTTACTTCACTTTCGTGAGTTTTCAGCTGATTATACAGATCATTTAGAGATGATGTATCGAAACTTTGTTGATTCTTCACCATCATGCTTATACTCCTCCATTCCTTACGAAGTCCCATCACGAAGGTGAGATTGAACTCCATAGCAGACCATGTGATTCCATAACGATTGCATCGATAGATTAGTTCATTAAAACGATCATAGTAAACTTCAATCGTTTCACTCTCCTTTTGTCTGAATTCTTTCAGCTCCACAAGATATTGCTTAACAGAGTTTATCTTCGTTTTCTCGCTTCCCTGATACTTTTCCTTAAGAGTATTCAAGATATCTTTTTCAGTTTTACACCCACGGATGTAATTGTAAACAACAGGTGGCAAGGCACCTCGCAATTCTCTCAAACAACGCTTTTCGTTGTTCTTCAGCCTGGTCGATTGATCGCCGACTGCAGATGTTGTTCCAGATGAGCCATTTTGTTGAACATTTGGTGGAGGTTGAACATTTCCAGTAATGCAGCTCCAGATCTCCTCGTCCAAACCATTCAAATAATCCTCCATTCGATCAGCCCACTGATCATAGTACTCCGGAATCAACATAGGAATCTTCGTAGAAGATCCTAACAGATGAGAGAATGAAGTCATCGTGTTCATGTTGAAATTCTCCATGAATGTACGGATGAGATTTTTCAGAAAAACTTGAATAAATTTGAATTTGAATGAACAAATCGATCAGAAATTCAAAATCGATTACTCGATTATGCAAATCAAATGCAGAATCAAATCAAAACTGTAGATCAGAGATGATTTTCCGAATCAAACAATGCGGAAACTTTTGAGACAAACTTGTGACTCAAAAACTAGAGATTCAACTGAAAATCAGATCACAGTGATGATTCCTGCTCTGATACCAATTGTTGAAGTGATAATCGAGTATGAAACAAATCAGAGTAAATCAAATGTAATTTGAACACGAGAAGTAAATATAATCTGGTTTCAGCTCTATTACTTCCGTTGAACACGAGTACAAAAACGATAGTAAAAAGGGTGAACTTTTACAATCACTCTCAAACTCTTACTATCTACTCAATGCCCAGCTCCTATTTATAGGAAACAGGAAGTACAAAAAATAATAAGGCTTAGACGTTAAGCTTTGTACAAAAGACACCTTAGTA
Organism: Lactuca virosa; assembly: GCF_052849685.1. Taxonomy (NCBI): domain Eukaryota; kingdom Viridiplantae; phylum Streptophyta; class Magnoliopsida; order Asterales; family Asteraceae; genus Lactuca; species Lactuca virosa. The sequence goes on along the minus strand of NC_136430.1, from coordinate 119,315,672 downwards.
AATACATAACAAAACATACAAAGAGTACAATTAACAGACTTCAACTGATTACAACATATTTCGACCCTACAATTTTACAAGGATGAGGCTTCTTTATATAGTATGCACTTTAGGACTACACCATGTAACTCATGCGTTTCCATATTCCTCATGATCCATGGGTTTTAACCTCCATGAAGTATCCATGGGTTTAGCCCAACATGAAGAACTATGGATCATAAGCCCACTATATAAGAATGAATGATTTACCAAATCAATCCCCATTTATTTAATTAGTCTCTTTTGATCACAAAATTAATTCCAAACTAATTCTTGATCAATACTAATTAAATAATTAATATATTAGAACTTATAAGATATTAATAAACCATAAATATGCTCTTCTCACTAAAGTCTATCCAATTTGTTCTGATGTCATGCAACCCAAATGGACCATGCCAAATCGGGTCAAGTACATACCAAATATAGTTATGGACTTAGACACCTTATCCAACAATGTGATCTTGAGGAATGATAATTTGGTCAGATGGATTCAAAGGACAACTACTTAGGCTCTAATACCAATTGTGAGAGTATAAGACTGAACAAAAATGAAACTGAAACATCCCTAAAATATAGACCAAAAATTTCTTTTTAAAATCATTTATAATAAAACCATAAGTCATCCATCATTATAAAGAAAACCATAAATCATGTATCTCAAAACATCATGTCAAATGTTGTATCAAATCATATGAGAAAAATATCAGACTCTAAACAATCCCAGGGTGAAACTGTGGTGTGTGTCATGCAATCATCCCGAGCCCTTCCCCTTGCTAGTGGAAGTACCTAAACCAAAACTGAAAACTATAAACACGAAGCTTAGTGAGTCTCCCCAAACTACCACATACCATACACATAACATACAACTAGGAGATACGGGCCCCGTCCACTCTCATGGATATTCGGGCCCCGCCTACACTCCGCTGTCTAGGAGATTCGGGCCCCGGCCACACTCTGCTGTCTAGAAGATTCGGGCCCTGTCCACACTCCGCTGTCTAGGAGATTCGGGCCCCGCCCATACTCCGCTGTCTAGGAGATTCGGGCCCCGCCCACACTCTGATGTCTAGGAGATTCGGGCCCCGCCTACACTCCGCTGTCTAGCATGCATACAAGTATCACACACACAACAAGTATATCTACACATATCAATCATTCACATAACTATACTCAAATAATATTACGAGATTCGGGCCCCGCCCACACTCAGCTACTATCATATCACATATACGGGCTGGCCTTGGTGCCGTAGACCCATTCCTACTGAAGGAAACTCACCTTGTAAGGCTGACTGCTGAAACTCGAGTGAAGAATCTCTGACTACTGCTCCGGCGACTCCCCGACTATCAATTTCATAATAACACTTAATCAAAATCTGATTATCCTCCCTAGGGTAAAATGACCATTTAACCCCTGGTGAAGGTCAATATCCTGGTCAAAGTCAAAGTCAAGGTCAACTCCTAGTCGACCCCAACTCGTCGAATTATCTCCCAACTCGGCAAGTTCAAGCACTACTCAGCCTCGTGGTCAACTAAGTCAACTCGTCGAGTCCCTTCCCAGACTCATCGAGTTCTTCCTGTCATAACATCGGCACATATCGACTTTAACGCGTCGAGTCCCTCCTTAGACTCATCGAGTTCTTCAACTTCCGAGTCCTAATCTTATCCAACTCACTGAGTCATCTCCTAGACTTAATGGTTTCACTCACAACCAGAAAATGGGGTTAGGGTTCACGACCCGACTCGCCGAGTCCAAGAACAACTCGTCGAGTCCTCCATGTGACATATCCATTCAGTCGATTCTAATCCATTCCAATGCTTCTAACTCATAGATCTGGACTCCTTAGACTAGTATTACACGTAAAGTTGCTAACTTTACGTGTATGCATGGTGTTATGAAGCTAAAACACCCAATACAAGCCAAAATGAAGGTCTAAGTCATAGAGTAGGGCCATGGCTGAATAAAGGTGGCAAATTTAAGCTTCTAAAGCTCAAGAGTGTCCAGATCTGAAGTCCTTTCATCCCCAAGAGTTCAAATCTCTAAATGACCTTGGAAATGGCCCAAAAATAACAACATACAAGCCAAGAAGGAGATCTAAGTGAATAGCAGCCAAGGTATAAGCTTTATACCTCTATGAAGACAGAAATGAGCCCTTAGCTCTGGATCTTCGACCTTCCTTCTGCAACTCTAAGCCTTTGCCTCCTTCTTCTAACCTTAAATCACAAAAATGGCAAGAAATAGCTCAAGATCACTCAAGGTTGATTAGGGTTTCGAGACTAGGGTTTGGAGGTGATGGAGGCTGGGATGAAGGCCATATATGATGCTTAAATAGGATGCAAGCCCTAAAGATTAGGGTTTCATCCAGCCTTTCCTACTCGTCGAGTCAGGACTTCGACTCGTCGAGTAGCTCATTTAAAACCCGCGCATAATCTGCCTTCTACTTGACGAGTTAGGGCCACCAACTCGTCGAGTAGCCCTTCCAAAATGAATAAATAATAAATTTAAATGCATACCAGGAACCAGGCATTACAATTCTCCCTCACTTGTCTTAGACTTCGTCCTCGAAGTCTGCTGCATCTGAAAACAACTCTGGGTAGTGCTCCCTCATCTCCTCCTCGGGCTCCCAAGTCCACTTCGAGCCCTTACGGTGTTGCCATTGCACCTTTACCAACTCCACCCTCTTGTTCCTCAAATCCTTTGACTTCCTGTCAAGGATAGATACGGGTGGCTCAATGTAGTTCAGGCTGTCATCAACCTGAATATCCTCAAGGGGTACCACTACTGAATCATCCACCAAGCACTTCCGCAACTGAGAAACATGGAAGGTGCTGTGGATCTGGCTGAGCTCTGCTGGAAGGTCTAACCGGTAAGCAACCCGACCCACCCGGGCCAAAACCCTAAACGGACTGATGTACCTGGGGCCCAACTTGCCCCGTTTCCGGAACCGAATGACACCATTCCAGGGTGACACCTTCAGGAGGACCATGTCACCCACCTGAAACTCTAAATCTGAACGCCTCTTGTCGGCGTAGCTCTTCTACCGACTCTGAGCAGTCTGGAGCCTGCTCTGGACCTGCTGGATCCACTCAGTAGTCTTGAGTACTACTTCAGTACTCACCATAACTCTCTAACCGAACTCACCCCAACAGATTGGGGTCCTACACTTCCTCCCGTAGAGCATCTCGAATGGAGGCCGGTCAATACTGGCGTGGTAACTATTGTTATACGAAAATTCCGCTAACGGAAGATACGTATCCCAACTGCCACCAAAATCCAAAACACATGCGCGAACCATGTCCTCGAGAGTCTGGATCATCCTCTCGCTCTGTCCGTCTGTCTAGGGGTGGAAAGTGGTGCTGAAGTGGAGACGAGTACCCATCTCATCGTGAAACCGCTTCCAAAATCTGGAAGTGAAACGGACATCTCGGTCTGACACTACCGAGACAGGCACCCCATACTGTACCACTATCTCACGCACATAAATCTCGGCTAACTTCTCGGCCGATATGCTCTCCTGGATCGGGATAAAATGAGCACTCTTGGTCAACCGATCCACGATGACCCATATCGAATCTACTCCACATGCGGTCCTGGGAAGCTTGGTAATAAAATCCATGGTGATATCCTCCAATTTCCACATGGGAATGTCTAGCGGCTGCATCTTGTCGTGTGGTCTCTGGTGCTTAGCCTTGACCTTCCTGCAGGTCAAGCACCTCTCCACATACCATGCTACGTCCCGTTTCATGCAGGGCCACCAATAATCAGGGCGAAGATCCCGATACATCTTCGTCGCCCCAGGATGAATGGAAAACCTCGACTTATGGGCCTCATCCATCAGAACCTGCCGTACTCCGCCCCAGTAAGGAACCCAGACCCTTCCATGCAGGGTCAGCAATGCTCGACTATCATAATCAAATGAGGCCACCCGGCCAACAATTCTCTCACACTTCTAACGCTCTTCCTTTAGGCCCTCAACCTGCGCCTCTTTAATCTGCTCCAACAGTGGAGTGATCACAGTCATCCTCAAACATATGTCTCTAATCGGAGCCGCTACCGCCTTGCGACTCAGGGCGTCAGCCACCACGTTGGCCTTGCCCGGGTGGTAAAGGATCTCACAATCATAATCCTTTACCACATCTAAACACTGACGCTGCCTCATGTTCAGATTCGGCTTATCCATGAGGTACCTCAAACTCTTTTGGTCCGTGTAAACGGTACAACGGACCCCATAGAGGTAATGCCGCTAAATGTTGAGGGCGAACACCACCGCCCCCAGCTCTAAATCGTGCGTCAGATAGTTAGCCTCGTGAGGCTTCAGCTGTCTCGACGCGTAGGCTATCACATGACCCCTCTGCATCAGGACTACACCCATGCCCGTAATCGACATGTCACAGTAAACCACAAATTCATCAACTCCCTCGGGCAGAGTCAAAATCGGTGCCTCGCATAACCGCTGTCTAAGAGTCTCGAAGGCCGCCTGCTGCTTAGGCCCCCAACGGAATGTCACCGACATCTTGGTCAGTCGGGTCAAAGGAACAACAATCTTGGAGAAATCCTAGATGAATCTCCTGTAGTAACCCTCTAGACCAAGAAAACTCTGAATCTCAGTTGGAGACCTCGGAACCTCCCACTTCATCACGACCTCTATCTTGGTCGGATCGACCAGAATACCCTTCCGGTTGACGATATGCCTAAGGAATTGTACCTCGTGCAACCAGAACTCACACTTGGAGAACTTCGTAAAAAGTATCTCCCTCCTCAGTGTCCCCAGCACCTCCCTCAGGTGCTCCTCATGCTGCTCCTGAGTCTTGGAATAGACCAAGATATCGTCGATGAAAACTATGACAAACCAATCCAGCATCAGTCTGCATACTCGGTTCATGAGATCCACGAATGCGGCTGGAGCGTTGGTGAGCCCAAACGGCATCACCACAAACTCATAATGACCATAGCGAGTCCTAAAAGCCGTCTTTTGGACATCCTCGTCCCTGACTCGCATCTGTTGATAACCTGACCGTAGATCAATCTTGGAGAACCAAGATGCTCCATGAAGCTGATCAAACAAATCATTTATCCTCAGAAGTGGGTAACGGTTCTTCACCGTTACCATGTTCAGCTCCCGGTAGTCAATACACATGCGATGTGACCCGTCCTTCTTCTTCACAAATAGGATCAGGGCTCCCCATGGCCAACTGCTCGGTCTGATGAATCCCTTGCTAGCAACTTCTGCAGCTGTGTAGACAACTCCTGCATCTCGGGAGGAGCCAACCGATACGGTGTCTTGGCTATCGGAGCCACACCAAGGACTAGGTCAATCCTGAACTTGACCTGCCTCTCCGGAGGTACCCCAGGCAGATCCTCCGGGAATACGTCTGGGTATTCTCGCACTACTGGTACATCATCCACTGTCGCCTTACCCTTATCCCGGGTATCCATAACATAAGCGATATAACTTGTGCACCCCTGCTGAAGGTAGCGTCTAGCCCTCGCTACTGAGCATAGAGTCAACCTATGATGCGGCCTCTCGCCCTGAATCACCAACCCTCCCCCACTAGGAGTCTGAACCCTCACTAGCTGCTGCTCGCAGTCAATCACTGCCCCATTGGGGCTCAACCAATCCATACCTACTATTACCTTATTCCCTCGCAGGGGAATAGGAACCAGATCTACTGAAAACTGCTCATCGAATAACTGAAGCGTAGATCCTCTGTGAACCTTCGTGACCCTGACGGTCCTGTCGTCTGCTATCTCCACATCAAGTGGGCAATCTAGCTCCCTCGGAGCTCTACTAAACCGCTTGCTAAGCACGAGCGACATAAAAGATCGGGTGGCACCCGAATGAAACAGTACCAAAGTTGATATACCGTTCACTAAGAAAGATCCTATAACAAAACATATAAACATAAGTAACAAACAATATCAATAAAGAGATAAGAGAAAGGTACATACCCGTCACCACGTCAGCGGCTGCTCGTGCCTCCTCTGCTGTCAACTGGAAGGCTCTGCTCTTCGCCACTGGCGTCTCTGTTCGGCCCTGACGGTCGTCTGTAGCAGGGGCAGGTGCCACCACCTTCCTTGCAGCTGCCAAACTCGGAAACTGGGACTTCTTGTGGCCCCTCTGATTGCACTGAAAGCAAATCAGATCAGATGATGTGATGGTGGTGGTAGCAGTACAATCCTTGCTGACATGTCCAGTTTGGCCGTACTTAAAGCATCCCGAACTACCCGCCCTGCACGGCGCATCATGCCCCTGGCCACACTTGCTGCAGCGGCCTCGGCCCTGCTGGCCCTTCCCTCAGGAATCTACCTTGGGCTATTTGCCTGAACCCTCCACACCAGACACAGACTTTGGTTTCCTATATCTCTCCATCTCCAAATCAATCTCTATCTCACGAGCCCTAGCAATCTTGTCCTCCACTGTCTTACAACTGGAGCGGCTCACAAACTGGCGGATATCACTCCGCAACATCTCATGATATCAGGCCTTATTCATCTCCTCTTCCGCCACATACTGCGAAACGAGAAGGGCCCACTCCCTAAACTTCGCGGTGATCTCCGCCACTGTCTCTGTAGTCTGCTGGAGGTCCTGTAACTCCCGTGCTAACTGTTGCACCTCTATCACAGGTGGAAAATCGGCTATGAACCTGGTTAAAAAGTCACCCCAGGTCATCACATCCTGTAAGGGTCGAAGACCTGTTGTAATATGTCGAAGTCATAAGTTTATTTTACAAGGCATTTTATGTAACGAAGCGTACTTGTTTAGTCCTTGTAATTTTTTGTGTGCTTTCATGTTTCCTATAAATAGGGACATTACTTAGAGTTAGATAAGAGTCTTTGAATGAACTTGTCTATTTTCTCTCTGTAACATTGAAAGCATAATAGAGCTGAAACCAGATAATATTTAAATCGTGTGTTCAATCTATATTCTGATTACTCTGATTTGATTCATACTTGATTCCACACTTCATCAATTGGTATCAGAGCAGGAATCATGATCTGAGATCTAATTTTCACTCTGTTTCAAAAGGTTTTTGAATCAAATTTCTGGTTCGAAAATTTCCGCACCTTTTGACGTGAAAAAGCTTTCTAGATCTTCAGTTGTGATTTGATTCTGCAACTGATTTGTTGAATCGAGTATTCTACTTCATTTTTCTGATCAATTCAGCAATTTGCTTTCAAATTCTCTTTGATTTCTCAAAAATTCTCAAAAATCTTCTTCCGTACAACAATGGCGAACTTCAATCTCAACCCGATGACTTCATACTCTCATCTGCTAGGATCTTCAACTAAGATTCCTATGCTTATTCCTGAATACTGTGATCAGTGCTCTGATCGTATGCAAGATTACTTGAATGGAATCGATGAAGAACTTTGGTCTTGCATCTTAGGGAATGTTACTCTTCTGACGAATCTTCAACCAATTGGATCGTCGTCTGGAACTACGAGTGTGGAAGATCAAAATGTTTGTATGAAGAAACTTGAAAAATGATGCATAAGCGAGTTACATGGTGCATTGCCTCCAGTTGTGTATAACTATGTCAGAAGTTATACAACTGCAAAGGACATCTGGAATAATCTCAAAGAAAAGTTTCAAGGTAGCGAGAAGACGAAAATCAATTCAGTTAAGCAATGTTTGATTGAATTGAAAGATTTCAAGCAAAAAGACGGTGAAACGATTGAAAGTTACTATGATAGGTTGAACAACCTGATTTACATATGCAATCGTTATGGAATCACGAGGTCTTCCATGGAATTCAATCTCACCTTTGTTATGGGACTCTGTAAAGAATGGAGGAGTGTTAGCATGATGGTGAAAAATCAACAGAGTTTCGACACATCTTCTTTGAATGATTTGTACAATCAACTGAAAACTCACAAAAGTGAAGTGAACGAAATGGCAGAAGATTCGAAGCTTAGTCTGGGAGGTCCATTAGCACTTGTCTCTAAAGTGTCTGAAAAGGAAACTGTCGAAAAAGGTGATTCTGATGATGAAGAGGGGTTTCTCATGAATTCAGATGATGAGGCAATTGCTTATTACTCAAACAACCGATTCAAAAAGTTTTTCAAGAAACCGTTTAATTCGAAGGTGAAGCAAAGTGAGGGAAAAGGAAGTTTTGTGAACAAGGCTGCAGGAGAAGAGAAAAAGAAGTATGAGAAGAATGATGTGAAGGGTGCTGAGGAGAAGAAAGAGAAGAAATTGAAAGGAGATTCTGGTATGGATTGTCATTATTGCAATGAAGCCAATCATCTAGAAAATGATTGCATGCTTCGAAAGAAGGATGAGAAGAAGAATAGAGTGAAGGATGAGGCGTATTATGTGGAGAGGTTGGAAAAGGTGCGTACGAAGGCGAAACATTTGTCTTTGGTGGCTCAAGGTGAACAGGAGAATGATGGCACATATCAAATCTGGTCTTCGGGCTCCGATGATGAGGAAATGTGTAATCCTACGCATGGGGCCATGTATACAAAGCTGGAGGAAGATTCAGACGAAGAGGTCAAGGGCCGATGCTTTGTGTCAAAGTCTGCTGATAAGTCTCCAATGACAACAAAGGTACGTAATATTCTTCAATATTTCAATAATCCTTTAAGTGTATATGATTCTGAAATTGTTGCTTTTGATGATACTATTGCTTATTTTGATAATTTGGTTGTTTCTGCTAGCAATGAAGCTAAGAAATTAAGCAATCAGTTGTTAGAGACACAAAAGAAGTTAGATTAGAAACTTGTCAAGATAGAATGTTTAGAATTGCAAATAACAAACATTATGTGTGATCGAGATTCATTGTCTAGTGATGTAAAACTTTTGTTAGCTCAACGAAATATCTACTGCAATTCTGCTAAACGTCTATATGGAAAATTAACTGCATTGCATCATTCGTGTGATATTAGCAAGGAACAACATAGGAAATTATTACCTTTTCTAGCATATGAGAGAGCGAAGGTTGATAATATTTCGTATGATTGTGAGAAAAATATTGTTGAGTTTGACAAAGTTCCTGATGATAGATATACTTATGGAATTGTCAAAATTGACAAATGTCTTGATTTAAATGAATTAGTTAACATTGTGAATGATACTTTGACAAAATCAGAACAAATCAAAATTTTGAAAAAGACTGAGAATTCAACATCTGATTCTCAATCTAATTTTGCCGATATCGAAGATAACTCTGACAATATTAGCGAAATTAGTGAAATTGAGGATGTTGATTGTTCTCAGTTGTCTGTCATTATTGTTGCATCAAAATCTAAAGGAAAAGAAAAACTTAAGGATTTGATGGTTAATATTGACACTAACAAACCTTCAACTTCGAAAGTTTGTGATTCTCAGTTTGTGGATATCCGAGATAGTCAAACGGATAGCAGTGATGATGAAAATGATGATGACAATTCGGACAAAAAGGTCTCATCAAACAAAGATTCGAAAGAAAAAGAAATTCCACGTGTTGTTGTTGATCAAGTAATTGGGGACACTGAAAATTTCGACAAAGTGTTGTCTGAAAAAGGAGCCAATTATTTGGAAACAAATCAAGTGGTGTATCCAAATTTCAAGTGTACTGATGATGTTGTTTTTCCAAATCAAGTGTTTGTCACCACTGGAAATGTTGAGAACATTAAACTAGAATTCAACAAAATGGTCAAAGATGACAACAAGAAAACAACAAACGAATGATTCTTTTCAAATCAAAGCACTGTTGAAAATAATCTAACAAAGAATTCATATGTTTTTCAAAGACAAAAACCACAACGCAAATGGGTTGAAAAATCGAAAATTGTGAAAGAAGTTACAAAAGAGGTTGTTGTGGAAAATGAAACTGTTGTCAAATTAAATTCCAAAGAATTTATAGAACAAATTGACAAGTTTTCAAAAGAAAATGAAATTTCAAAAAGACAAGCTCGAAAGAAGATTTTTTGGCAAACCATGGAGCTTCGAAAACAACAAAATGGTTTAACTTTGAAAACAACTGAAAACACAAAGACTAAATCTGTTGAGAACAAGTCTTTTCATTCAGCAATTCATTCAGATCAAAAGATAAATCCCGCTCAAACATATAAATCTAAATCTGAAATTCATCCAAAAACAAATTCTTCGAAAGTTTCAAACTCATCATTTTCAAAAGATAAAAAAAATACCTCAAAGAAAGTTCAAAATCAACCATCACAACAACAATTTTCTTCTAATCAACAAACAAGGTTTTCTCAAAAACAAAAATCTCCAAATCGATTTTCTCAAAATCGAAATGTTGGAAACAATGATGGAAGTCAATACGCCATGGCATTTCGACCTAAATCAAATGTTGATTTCTTCCCACAAAAACCGAATTTTCCAAATCCTACAGGAAAACAAACCTTAAAAGTTTCGTACACAAAAGGGTTGTCTAGTGACAAAAACATCGATCATTGGCTTGAAGGAAAAGGCCGAAAATATCAATTAAGGAAATATTCTCAACAACAAATTCACGAAGCTTATGAGAATTGCTCATCTTCAAAAGACTCGAATGTTTCGGTAAAAACTTGGCAACCGGTTTCGAAAGAAAAGCATGATCATACACAATCTAAAAGGACGAAGGCATGTGTTAGTGACAATCCCAAACTAACAAATACTTTTGTTTCTATTCCTTTAAATAATGATGTGGACTTAATTGATAGTCTCAAAACTAAAGTTTGTGATTGGGTTAAAAGTTCTTCATTTCATTATGTTTTCAAAACTAATTTCCAAGGACCCAAACAGCCTTGGGCACCTAAATTTTTTCATTGATCGCAGGTACTATGTGACGAGCAATATGATGAGAAATGGTATATCGATAGTGGTTGCTCACGTCACATGACAGGACGAAAGGAAAATCTGAGAGATTTTCGAAGCTTGGAAAATGCAGGAGTTGTGAAGTTTGGCAATAATCACAAGTGCCAGGTGAAAGTTTATGGCAAAGTCACGAATGGAAAGTTCACTGTTAGTCGTGTAGCTTATGTCGAAGGTCTTCAACATAACTTGATAAGTGTTTCACAACTTGTTGTGGGCACTGGCAATCAAGTGGTGTTTAACGAAGAAGGCAGCATCATTTCGAATGTTGAAACAAATGAAGTTTTACTCAAATCCAAACGACATGGTGACATGTTTACTCATGATATCAAACCAATCATCGGCAAACCCTCAGTGTGCTTACTTTCGAAACCTTCCTCTGATATCAGCTGGTTATGGCATCGACGTTTATCACATTTAAACTTTCGAAATTTGAATAAATTGGTTGTTGATGATCTTGTTCGCGGTTTACCCGTACTAAAATTAGACAATGATACATTGTGTGCAGCTTGTGAACAAGGGAAACAGCATAGGAAAGGACATCCAATTGTGATAGATTCGAAAATTGTGGAACCGTTGGAACTTCTTCACATTGACCTTTGTGGACCATCGACTGTTGAAACTCTCAACAAGAAATGGTACATTTTGGTTATTGTTGATGATTTTTCACGATTTACTTGGGTATATTTTCTCAAGTTAAAATCTGAGGTTGCTCAAACAATGATCGAGTTTATTAAGAAGATTGAGATGAGTCTGAAGAAAAATGTTCGAAATATCAAAAGTGATAATGGATCTGAGTTTAAGAACAAAGTGTTGGATTCATACTTAACGGAAAAAAGAATTTCGCATAACTTCTCTTCGCCCTATACACCTCAGCAAAATGGTGTTGTTGAAAGATGAAATAGGTAACTTTGCCAAGCAGCGAGAACTATGTTGACATATGTGAATCTTCCTCAATATCTATGGGCTGAAGCAGTTTCGACAGCCTGTTTCACGTAAAATCGATCTTTCATTCATCGTCGATTCAATATCACTCCGTATGAAATTATCAATAACCGAAAACCTAATGTCAAATTATTTCATGTTTTTGGTTGCAGGTGTTTTATAATGAATCTTAAAGATAGCCTTTCAAAATTTCAAGCTAAAGTTAACGAAGGCATATTTTTGGGATATTCGCACAATTCAGTTGCATACAGAGTGTTAGATGAGCAAACAAGAAAAGTCGAAGAGACATTCAATCTTACTTTCGATGATTATTATGTCAAACAAGTTGAAAAGCAATTCGAACAAAAACCAATTATTAATGAATCATCTGATGAAACTGAAGAATCAAATTCATCTGACTTTGATTATGATTTAATTTTTGGTATTCCTGACAGGGCTGTGGATGCTGAAGTTCATGCGAATGATAATCATCACTCTGAATCTTCGAAGCATTCTGATGACTTGGACATTCCTTAAAATATTGTACATGTTAATTGAACAACGAATTCTCCGGGAGTTGGCGAAAGTATGCATAATAATCCAGTGGAAGGAGAGCACTTGGATTCGACTACTCTGGTTGAGGGGGAGCATTCTTTCGAGGGGGAGAATGGGAGAATGGATGAAATTGTTGAGGGGGAGCATCTAGTTAAGGGGGAGCATCAAAATGATAATCATGTTGAGGAGGAAAATGATACAATAAATTTTAATCAAAACGATGATTTTCATGATCTAAATGATAATGTTTCTGTTGTAGGATCTGAAAATGAAGAGATGTACGAAGATGCACCTTTGGAATTTGATCCGGCATATCCACCGTTAGAGAAATGGACAAAGACTCATCTGATAGATCAAGTCATTGGAAATCCTCAAGATGGAGTATTAACAAGAGCTTAGATTCGTGCAAAGAATGAGGTATTAAATACTCATCAAGAATTTTGCATGTTCAGTGTTTTCATCTCGAAAATAGAACCAAAAACAGTTAAGGTTGCAATGGAACACTCAGATTGGGTTGTTGCAATGCAATCTGAACTGGCTAAATTCGATAGAAACAAGGTTTGGCGATTAATTCCTAAACTTGAAAATGTTTCGATTGTCGGGTTAAAATGGATTTTCAAAAACAAAACCGACAAAGATGGAAATATTGTACGAAATAAAGCACGTCTAGTTGTAAAAGGATATTCGCAACAAGAATGGAATGATTATGAATAAACCTTTGCCCCTGTCGCAAGACTCGAGACTGTTCGAATATTCTTAGCTTATGCAGCTCATAAGGATTTCGATGTATATCAAATGGATGTGAAATGTGCTTTTCTCAATGGTGAACTTGAAGAAACTGTTTACGTTGAACAACCTCCAGGTTTCGTAAATGAAATGCATCCTGATCATGTATACATTTTAGATAAAGCAGTTTATGGGTTAAAACAAGCACCAAGAGCATGGTATGCAACTCTTACCAGTTTCTTAAAACCGTCGAAATTTAAACAAGGATCAGTTGACCCCACATTATTTCGAAAGAAAGTTGGGAATCATCTAATGTTTGTTCAAATTTATGTTGACGATATTATTTTTGGCTCTACTGACCCTGCTTTGGCTAGTGAATTCAAAAATTTGATGAAAAGCCAATTCGAAAAGAGCATGATGGGCAAAATCAATAATTTTCTTGGCTTAAACATTCATCAAAGCAGAGAAGGCATTTTCATCAATCAGGAAAAGTATACAAGGAATTTGCTCGAAAAATTTGGAATGACAAATAGCACGAAGGTAAGAGTACCAATGGCTGTTGGAACAAGGCTAGCCCCTTCGTTAGAAACGCCTACGGTTGATCTTACCTTATACAGGAGCATGATAGGTTCATTGCTTTATCTTACTGCAAGTAGACCTGATATCATGTTTTCTGTATGTAATTGTGATAGGTATCAAGCAAATCCACGAGAAACACACTTAATTGCTGTGAAGAATATCTTTCATTATCTCAAGGGAACAATTTCGTTAGGATTGTGGTATCCTTCGAAAACAGGGTTTTTCATTCAGGCATTTTCAGATGCAGATCTTGGAGGGTGTACTTTGGATCGAAAAAGAACAAGTGGTGGTTGTCAATTTTTGGATGGCAAGTTGGTTAGTTGGCAGTCGAAGAAGCAGACGTGTGTTTTGATTTCTACTGCTGAAGCTGAATATGTTGCAGCTGCTGCTTGTACATCACAAATTATTTGGATTCATAGTCAGTTGAGAGATTATGTCGTGAATATGAAAAAGATTCCATTGTATTGTGATTCACAAAGTGCTATACGTATTTGTCATAATCCAGTACAACATTCGAAAACAAAACATATAGCTCTTCGTTATCACTTTATCAAAGATCATGTGGAAGATGGCAATATAGAAGTCCATTTTGTAAAAACAACGAATCAGCTTGTTGATATTTTTACAAAAGCTTTGGATGAAAAATCTTTTGTTCGAATTTTGACAGGAATGGGAATGATCGAAGCAAGTTCAGTTCCAGGAATGATATCGCATGTATAACAACGAAGTATTATATAAGTATGTCGATTCAGAGGTCATCATGATTCATTCAGAGGCTGACTGTATTAACCATTCAGCGGTTACTGTTGATAGTCAACGCTTCGACATGCTTCGACTTCGTTACATTGAGCATTATGGTTTGGTGTAACACTTTTCGTTAGATTTTCAAATTTCTTTTCTATCTTAGTTTTATTTTCATAAAACCAAAAACTACAAAAATATTTTATCTTTGTTTTGTCATTTTATTTTCGAAAAACCAAAAACTACAAAATGATTTTATCTTTGTTTTGTCATTTTACTTTCGAAAAATCACAAAATCCAAAAAGATTTTCTTTTGTTTGTTAATTGTTTCTTTTAAAGAAAAATCAAAAACATCAAAAAGATTTTTGTTATTTTGTTCTTTATCTTTTGTGTGTACAGATTTCACGAAGGCTATATAAGGGTCATGCTTATGTTTCTCTGGGAAGGTACAATTTCGACTACTTTGTACTAGTTAGACTGTCCCTAGAAGCATGCTGCAGTATGTCGACCCAAGCCTCGATAGACTCAATGTGTGTTTACGAAATCCTTAATGAAAATTTTCTTACGAAAATTTCTTCCCAAGTCAGGATTATATTCACATTAGTCGAATGAGCTACCTTACTCTTCTCAAATGAGTTAAGAGTTGTCTGTTTGGTCCAATCATAACAGAGGTACAAGTGTTTTCGTCATCCAATCTTTTTCATCACCAAATTTCTTACACTAGCACACACGAAGACATATGTCCAAGAGATCTTTGATTCAACCAATCAAGATTTAGACATATCAAAATTCCGTGTTAATGATCTAACATCATGAGGTCGTGATGAAAGTGAAACCCCAACATTCTATCTTCGTAAGGAATTGACGGGGAACTATGTTCCAGTTTTGACGAAACATTTGTTTCAGTACCACTTTTCGAAACTCCAAATCATATTCATTTCTTATGAGTAATCTTGATCAAACTATCGAAGCCCACAATGTTTGTTACCCAACAGGATTCAGTATCAATTCTTTCATGAATATGATTTCCGTGTGAGTTTCATTTGCTTTCGAAGTTACTTTCAAAATAATTCAAATCATACTTGTCACTGACTACACCGGTCAAACAAGTAATTTATGTTACAATTACTCACCTTATGTTAAGGTTGATATGTAACGTATTATACACTACCCATGAAGCCTTATAAAAGAAGCCCTTCGATACTTTTCTATAAGTATTCGATTGAAATTCACGGGAACATACACAAGCAGTTGATTATCTCTCTTGATAGTTAACGAAGTAACCTTTGCCTGGGGTTTATTTGCTTTTGTGTCGAATTTAATTGACATCACATATCCAAATTTTTGTTTAATTGTTTCTTATCTTATCTTTGGATCACTGCACTCACAAAATCCTTGAGGTTCTGAGTAATACCAACTCAGGCTGATGATTTCAAACATCTTGCAAATGACTTCGTTTTTTATCCCAAAAGTGAAAGAGCCTTACCTCCATCCGAAGATTGGTGACGGTTACAATTCAATTGAGATATACGATCAGACTGTTTGAAAAGACGTTCTGTATTCAGTCCGGGTTTCTAGGTGATGTGACAGCTACTTTTTGACGCATGGCTACTTTATCAGCAGTATGGTGCGAGATTCAAGGTGCCACGTCGGATCTCATTTAATGTCAGTCCCGTTTCAAATTTAAACACTAGGGTTACATATAAAAAAGGGAATCAAAGCGTGTTCTCAGTTTACGCTTCCAAACGAAAAATTCCTACTTTCTCTGAAACTTTCCGATTGTTCTTCAAAGCTTTCAAAAACCCTAATCATGGCCAATTCTGATGAAGTTGTTGTTTAATCCCAAAACACTGAAGACGTTACTTCCCAACCAATCATGAAGATTCAAGGTACAAACTATCAAGTTGAAGATGATGTTTCTCTTTACCCAGACGAATTGAAGATGTTGGTAGTCGCCTTGAAGAGTTCTGTTCTTTCCACTGCCATGTTCAATTTGTTTGCAGTTCCACTTTCATGGCTTTCTCAAGCAGGATCCATTGCTACGTACAGCAAAGCAATGGATATCATCACTTTTCAACTGGTGAATGACAAGAAGATTCGATTGTCCAAGAAGATTTTCTGTCAAATTCTTGATATCCTAAATTCTCCAATCTATACTGATCTTTCATCTGCACAAATCATCCATATGTTCAATGAGATGGGTTATCAACCCCCACTCACCAAGATCAGTGATTTCAAGAAATCAGGACATCCAACTGTTTGGAATTTTCTCTTCGGAATCTTTCTACGTTGCCTGACTGGTCGCAGTGTAGGGTTGGACAAAGGTCGAATGGAGGTGTATGCAATGGTAACTGGGTTGTATTATGACATTACTGTGGATTATTCTACCCAACTATGGAAGGAATTTCAAAAGAGTGTCGAAAACACGAATGTCGTTCAAGGAATTTCGTGTGCTAGGTATTGGAGTTTAATCCTTCGATACTTTTATGCCAAAGAGGGGATTGAGGTGCCTACTGATGAGGAGACTGCTGAGTTCATCAAGTATCAATTTCCGAAGGAGGTTACGGATGATGCTGAGATATTTCCACACATTACAAGAATTCCAGATGCAATGTTACAACTGGTTGATCCAACGAATTTGGTTCTAATGGAGTACTTAGAAACAATCAAGCCGGATGATGGCTCTGGGAAGTTGTTACCAAAAGAAACAGCTGGTCCTTCGAAGAATTCTCGCAAGTAAAAGAAGGATGTAACAATTACTCCTGAGAAACCAGTACAAGAGCCAAAGAAAAATAAATCACCACCAAAACAGACGAAGCCAGATGCACAAGTTTCGACTGTTGTGGTTGAACCGGTGGATCCTGTTGTTGATACTCAAGAAAAAGAAACAATGCCTTCAAAATCAGGTATTTTTCGAAGGGTAAAGAAAAAGTCTCGTAGATCACGAAAGCTTTCCGACGGTTCATTTAAGTCTTCTTCGATGGTTCGTAAACCATATTTGAATCATCAAGGAATTCTCATTCGTGAGGTTCCAGCTCCTGTTTCTCTTTCTTCCAAGAAACGAAGAGCTGAAGATGTTGCTACACATATTTCGAAGAAGAAGTTGAAGAAAAGGAAGATGGTTCTTCGAGCAGAATCATCCGAAGGGGAGAAAGTACCTGAAACTCCTGAAGCTACAATTCTCCAATCAACATCTATTCCTGAGAAGACTACGGTCACACCACCCGAAGTTTCGTTAACTGAATCAATTCTTGAGGAGGTTCGAACTTCATACATCAATACACACGTATCTGATACGGATGTAAATGTCAATATGGGTGAAGGAAATACGAACACAGAACTTGTTGTTTCTACTCAAGGTATTCCTGCATCCTCTGCTACTTTTGTTTCTTTACCACCATTCATAGTCCCTATCTCGAACACTACAAACTCACCCACCTTTGAAACCATTCTCACCCAACCCATCACAACTTTGTTCTCATCGCAAACCACTGATCCACTTCAAAATGCTGAGGATACTGATATTGACGAAGGGGATTTTGGGGGAACATTTGAAGAGGTGGAATTTGACGAAGAAGAAGAAACTTACCCCGACAACATGTTAATGACGATGAAGCAGTTTAAGATTTTGAATAAGAAGATGAATTCCATTATTCAATCTCAAGCTGACATGGGGGGAAGTAAGTCTCTTTCAAGTTTGGAATTGAATGTTATGCTTAAAGCATTCGAATCCAGGATGGTTAGTAAAGTGTCTGGCATGCTTCAAGATTCTGAGTCTAAAATCTTGGAGAAGGTGGATCAAAGTGATAAGTGTAATGAATTGCGGGTGAAGTCTCAGTCTTCGAACTTTGTGAGTGAAGTTAAAGACTTACGAAGGGTAGCTAAAGAACGACATGTCTTGTTTATTAAAGATGTGAAGCAAGTTCGCGAAGATGTCAACTTAAAGCTTCAAGAACTTCGTGAAGACATGATCAAAGAGATTGCTAGTGCTCAACAAGACTATGCATCTCTAAATCAAAAAGTGGATGTTATTTGTGAGGCTGTCACAAAATATGTCAAACTGTATGAAAGCTTGAGTCCTCAAGTTACTCAACTTTCAACAGATAAAAGTCGAAGCTTTGTGGAGCTTACTTCTTTGTTTAAGGAGTTGAAAGATTTGTCTACCACACCTGTTGCCTCTTCGATAATAACTCCAGAATTATTTTCTCATAAGTTTTCTCAGTTCGAGGCTGTGTTGCACAAACAGTTGGCTCCATTATCCAAGTTTTCCAGTTTACTACCAACAGATGCCCCACCTGTGGTCACAGGGGTGCAAGGGGGAGAGAAGAAGGTTGGTAATGCGAAAGTTAGTGAAGTTTCGCATGAAACTGTGAAAACTGTTGGGAAGATTTTTCAAACAACGATTCCAGTGTCAAAGCCAATTATCTCAACTGTTGGGCCTGTAACTTCGACATTTGTTACAACAATGCCAATCTCTACGAAGCCAATTTCAAGACCAATTTCTAAAGGAATTGTGATTGGGGAAGGTGGTAGTAATTCGAAGCCTAAAGAAGTTGTTGATAGCTCTGCGGTCAAAGATAAAGGAAAAACAATTGTGGTCGAAAAATCAAAAGAGGTGAAGAAAGCTGAAACTGAAGCTGAGCTTGAGAAATTGAGGGTTGTACAAAGCATTTTAAGTCTTCGTGCAAGTGACCCACCTGAAATGAACAAGGGTGATCCTGCGAAGCATTACAACTATGAAACAATTGAAGCAAGAGTTGCATATAACCATATGTATGCTTTTGAGAAGAAGCTGAAGCAGAGCTATGCAGTTGTAAATACGGATATGAGACACCTGGATTTCCCAATCAAAGAAATGATGTTCATCATGGCTCAGTACAAAATTGTTGAGAAGTTCGACAATGATGATGCTTACACATACATGAAGCTCAGATTTCATGTTGTGTTAGGGAAACTTCTAGAGGAATTTTGGTCACTCGTGAAGATCAAGAAGGTGATCAGTATTCAGAAGGATGTTCCTTTAGAAGACATGATGCAGAACCTTCGATTTTACGTTGCAAGGGCGAATGGTCAGGAGTGTAATTTCTCGATGGCTGATTTTCCATTAATGAACTTGTATGATCTTATACAAGTTGCATTACTTCTGAAAGACAAAAATGCTTCGTATCTTCGAGAGACTGATCCATAAGTATTTCGTCTTTGTCTAGCTCACATCAAAATATTCATAGATAACTACTATGAGTGTTTGGCCTTAACGGATGTGGAGTTAGCAACTGCGAAGGGGTTAGAAGTGAAAGTACCCATGGAACCAACGAAGACTCAACCTGAGTTGAAGAAGTATGCTGATGGGGAAATATGTTTGAAGCCGTTTGGTATGGTCTTCGCAGGAAAAGACAAAAATGGAAAAGCCAAGAGATTCTTATTCCAAGCTTGCGAAGTGGAGAGATACACAACGTCCCAGTATACGAACTTCATTGTTCGTATGAATAGCTGCAAGAAGAATAACGAATGGGACAAGAAGGAATTAAAGAAGATCATTTCTTGGTATTCTGAAATTCGAAGAGTGATGTTGTATGCTATACATATTCTTTTGAACTGAAGATGGTCGACATGATTACAAAGGGGGAGAATGTAAGGGTCGAAGACCTGTTGTAATATGTCGAAGTCATAAGTTTATTTTACAAGGCATTTTATGTAACGAAGCGTACTTGTTTAGTCCTTGTAATTTTTTGTGTGCTTTCATGTTTCCTATAAATAGGGATATTACTTAGAGTTAGATAAGAGTCTTTGAATGAACTTGTCTATTTTCTCTCTGTAACATTGAAAGCATAATAGAGCTGAAACCAGATCATATTTACATCGTGTGTTCAATCTATATTCTAATTACTCTGATTTGATTCATACTTGATTCCACACTTCATCACATCCAACACTGCATCATCTCCAATAGCTCTCCCCACCTCCTCCCAGCAGTCACGTGCCCTGTCCTTCAGGAGACAGGACGCAAGTCTAACCTTGTCCTCTCGGGATATCTACTAGTGCGAAACGTGTTGGCGACATCCGCCAACCATCTGGTGCTAGCAATGGGGTCCCGAGCCCCATGGTAATCGGGAGCTCCACAAGCCCTGAACTCCCTGAAAGTTAGTGTGCGCGACCCCATCATGGCCGCCACCTCAGTGCGGAAAGCACTCAGCTTCTCATCCATAAGCTCCAAAATTCCCTCCTTGACCGAACCGAAGATCATAGGAGTCTAGTCTAGAATAGTATGTGTGATCTCAGGCGAGATGAACTCCCTCGTCTGCTCGTCAAGCTGCCCGGCTCCAGAGCCCGATCCTGATCCCTCACGAGTGCCTGAAGTGTCAGCTGGTCTAGTGCGTAGTGTCATCATACTGAAAATACACCATAACAAACATCAGTATACTCATCATATCTCGAGGGATCTAACATACTACAAGTTTCCTGGATTCATCTCAGCCTTCCTTGATTCGAGTACGGATCCTTTGCTTTCAGTAGTATGGGCCCATACTACCTTCCACATCTATCCGTACTTTCCTCAAGAACTGCCTCGACACCACCAAGTCCCTTCTACTACTACTGCTGATCTCATGCTAAACTCATCCTAGGCTTGCCCTAGGGTAATCACCAACCTACTCTCCGCTATCAGTTACATAAGAAGTCCCTGCTACCTCTCCCTAACTATCTCGTGAATACTATTACATATCACTAAGACTATATAATTCTTCGAATGAGAAATCCTACCCTACAACGGTTGGACTCAAACAAGAGCTACGCAATAGAGCTAGACCTAACCTTTTGAAATTATTTAATCCTCGCAATATGTAACATAACATATCCATTTACTAGTTAGTAAAAGATAACCAGAACTCCTAAAAGCATAAAGCAAGCAGCATTCGAGAATCGAGTAAACATAATCAATCATATCTCTCTCAGGCTATCCCTGACGAATCTGTACTAGCATGCAGTTCATAAAGTTGAGATACGTATAACAGGCACATAAGGCATCCTTCCTAGATCCTTAGTCCTAATCTAGCATGTAATTCTCACGAAGTTGATACACATATAATAGGCACATAAGGCATCCTTCCTAGATCCGTAGTCCTAATCTAGCATGCAATTCTCATAAACATATCATAACATAAACTTGTATGGGTAATTTGGGAGTACTTACTTGAGCTCGGCTGATTGCATGCACCACATTTTCAAAGTTCTTTTTCTCTTTTCGAAATTCTTTTTGTAAAAATGATTTTCTTTTAAAAAATTTCATACCAATTCCTTAGTTTGAGTTCAGACACACCCGAGAGTGTGCCCGAATCCCTCAAACCAAGGCTCTGATACCAACTTGAAACATCCCAAAAATACAGACCAAAAATTCCTTTTTAAAATCATTTATAATAAAACCATAAGTCATCCATCATTAAAAAGAAAACCATAAATCATGTATCTCAAAACATCATGTCAAATGTTATATCAAATCATATGAGAAAAATATCAGTGTCTAAACAATCCCAGGCTGAAACTGTGGTGTGTGCCATGCGATCATCCCGAGCGCTTCCCCTTGCTAGTGGAAGTACCTGAAACCGAAACTGAAAACTATAAGCACGAAGCTTAGTGAGTCTCCCCAAACTATCACATACCATACACATAACATGCAACTAGGAGATACGGGCCCCGCCCACTGTCATGGAGATTCGGGCCCTGCCTACACTCCGCTGTCTAGGAGATTCGGGTCCCGCCCACACTCCGATGTCAAGGAGATTTGGGCCCCGCCCACACTCCGCTGTCTAGCATTATAACGCCCCATTCCTGGTATGAAAGTAATTCTCTAAATGTTCATTTTATAAGAGCTACTCGAAGATTTGGTAGCCCTAACTCGTCGAGTAGATGCGAGCTGGATCGCGGGGTTTAACTGGACTACTCGACGAGTCAGAAATGGACTCGACGAGTAGGTCCAACAGGAGGAAACCCTACTCCTTAGGGTTTGCACCATATTTAAGCAACATTATGAGTCTTCACCCCAGCCTCCATCACCTCCACAGTCCATTCTCGAAACCCTAGAAATCATTAAGTGTCTTAAAGCCTTTCTTGCCATTTTTGTGTGATTTGAAGTTAGGAGAAGGAAGAGATCTATTAGTGATTCAAGAAGAGGCAGGAGATCTAGAGTTTTTGTTGCATTTCAGAGCTCTTGAAGGTATAAAGTTTATACCTTGGCTTATTTTCACTTAGATCTTCATGAAAGCTTGTTTGTTGCCACTTTGGGTCCTTTCCAAGCTAATTTTGGGTAGAGAGCTTTTGGGATTGTAAGGACTTTAGATCTAGGCACTCTTGAACTCCAGAAACTCAAAGTTGCCACCTTTATTCAGCCAAGATCCCATTCTATGCCCTAGACTCTCATTTCTAGCTTGTTTTGGGTGATTTAGCTTCATAGCATCATGCATGCACGTAAAGTTAGCAACTTTACGTGTTATTCTAGCCTAAGGAGTCCAGATCTATGAATTAGCGGCAGTGGAATTACCTAGGATCAAATGTATAATATGAGCATGCAATGGACTCGCCACATTGTTCTTGGGACTCGACGAGTCGGATCGATGTCCCCAAACCCTTCTTTGATTATGAGTGAAACCACTGAGTTAAGGTGTTAGGGTCGAAATGTTGTAATAGTCGAAGTTTGTATTTAGGGTCTTCGAACATTTTTGTAATGTATTTTACTAGGGCATAATATTCGAAGCTTCATGTTTAGTCCTTAGTATATTTTTTGTACGCTTTTCTCTTCTATAAATAGGAGTGGTTACTAGTGTCTTAGTAACGAAGTCTTTACAGAATATTCATTGTACTCTGTAAAATTTGCAAAAGCGTAATAGAGCCAAACAGATCATATTTACATCGGTGTTCAAATCTTTCAATTCTACTTTGAATTTACACTCTAATTCGTTCAATACTTGATTCATTGTCTCATCAATTGGTATCAGAGCAGGAATCATATCTCTGATCTGATTTTCACTTTGTTCAAAAGGTTTTTGAGTCAACTTTTTGATTCAAAAGTTTCCGCACTTTTTGAAAGTGAAAAATTGTTTAGATCTAAGTTTGTGATTCGATTCTGCACTTAATTCATTGAATCGAGTGTTCTAAGAGTGATTGTGATTTGAATCATACAGTTTGTTGTCAAATTCTCAAAGTTTCTTCAAAAATTCTCAAGGATCTATTCCGTACAACAATGGCGTCATTCAATCTGAATTCCATGACTTCATTTTCTCATCTTCTAGGATCATCCACCAAAATTCCTATGCTCATCCCTGAGTATTACGATCAGTGGGCTGATCGTATGCAGGATTATCTCAATGGATTGGATGAAGAACTGTGGAATTGCATTTCTGGCAATCTCAATCCACCATCGAATGTTCAACCAATTGGTTCTTCCTCTGGAAACTCTGAAGTTGAAAATCAATCTGATCGTCTGAAAAAGCTGGAGAAAAGGTGTGTAAGAGAGCTAAGAGGAGCTTTGCCTCCAGTTGTTTACAACTACGTGAGGAGTTGTACAACTGCAAAGGAAATCTGGAACAATCTCAAGGAAAAATTTCAGGGAAGTGAGAAGACGAAAGTTAATTCTGTAAAGCAATGTTTAGTGGAGCTGAAGGACTTCAGACAGAAAGATGGTGAAACAATTGAAGTTTATTACGATCGTCTTAATGAATTGATATATCGATGCAATCGATATGGTATCACCAGATCAGCCATGGAATTCAATCTGATATTTGTTATGGGACTTCGAAAGGAATGGCGTAGTGTGAGCATGATGGTGAAGAATCAACAGAGCTTTGATACGTCAACATTGAATGACTTGTACAACCAACTTAAGACTCATGAAAGCGAAGTGAACGAAATAGCTGAAGAATTGAAGGCTATGTTGGGAGGTCCACTAGCTTTGGTTTCGAAGATCTCTGAAAAAGATGTTGAGAAAGATGCTTCGGATGAAGATGAAGGGTTCATCATGAACTCAGATGATGAGGCAGTTGCCTTTTATTCAAACAATCGTGTGAAAAAGTTCTTCAAAAAGCCTTTCAATCCGAAGGCAAAGTCGTCTGAGACAAAAGGGAACTTTCTGAGTAAAAGTGTTGGGGAAGAGAAAAAGAAATATGAGATGAAAGATTCGAAGCCTGTTGAGGGAAAGTCTGAGAAGAAGCTAAAGGGAGATGCTAGGATTGATTGTCATTATTGCAATGGTGCTAATCACCTTGCTAATGACTGTATGCTTCAAAAGAAGGATAAGAGAAATAATAAGGTCAAGGATGAGGCGTACTATGCTGAAAAGTTGGAGGAGGTTCGTGCGAAAGCCAAGAATTTGTCTCTGGTTGCAAAGAGTGCGAATGAGGATGAAGATGGTACTTATCAAATCTGGTCATCTGGATCAGATGATGAGGAAATGCGAAATCCAACCCATGGAGCTATGTTTGCAAAAATGGAGGAAGAATCAGAGGAGGAAACATACGAAGTGCATGGAAGATGCTTCGTATCAAAAGCTGCTGACAAATCACCAATGACCACAAAGGTACGAAACATTCTTGAATCTTTTAATATTCCAGTACATGCTTATAATTCTGAATTAGTATCTTTTGATGAAACTGTTACTTATTTTGATTCGATTGTGGTATCTGCTAGCAATAAGGCTAAGAAGCTGTCAATGCAATTGCTAGAGACACAGAAGAAATTAGATTCGAAAATCACTAAGATAGATTGTCTAGAACTTCAAATAACGAATATCATGGTTGATAGGGACAATTTATCTAGTGATAATAAACTGTTGTTAGCACAAAGAAACATTTACTGTAATGCTGCTAAAAGATTATATGGGAAAATAACTGAACTTCATCATTCATGCGAAATCAGTAAAGAACAACATAGAAAATTGCTGCCATTTTTAGCTTATGAAAGAGCTAAGGTAGATAACATTTCGTATGACTGTGAAAAAGAAATAGCTGATTTTGACAAAGTTCCGAATGACAAGTATAGATATGGAATTGTCAAAGTTGATGAATGTCTTGATTCGAATGATTTAGTTAACATTATAAATGATACTTTGACTAAATCTGAACAAATTCACATTTTGAAAAAGACTGAGAATTCATCATCTGATTCTCAATCTAATTTTGCTGATATTGAAGATAATTCTGACAATATTAGTGAAATTAGTGAGCTTGAAGATGTTGATTGTTCTCAGTTGTCTATTGTTAATGTTGCTTCGAATTCTAAAGGGAAAGAAAAAGTTAAGGATTTGATAGTTGAGAAAGAAACTAATATTCCCTCAACTTCGAAAGTTAGTGAAATGAACCTCGTGGATCTCAAAGATTACCAAACTGATGATAGTGATGATGAAGATGTAGAGAAAGTTTCGAAAGAAAAGAAATCTTCAAAGAAATAAGTAATTCCACGAATAGTTGTTGACCAAGTGTATGGTGATACACAAAAGTTCGAAAAAGTGATGAATGAAAAAGGTGAACATTATCTTGAAACAAACACGGTGGTTTTTCCAAATTTCAAATGCAAAGATGATGTCATTTTTCCAAATCAAGTTTTCGTAACTACCGGAAATGTTGAGAATATCAAACCAGAGTTCAAGAAGATGGTTGAGGAGGATAATTCAAAAACAACTGAGGAAGGTTTTTTCGCAAATCAAAACACAGTTGAAAACAACTTAACAAAGAATTCATATATTTTTCAACGACAAAAACCACAAAAACAATGGGTTGAAAAATTAAAAGTTGAAAAAGAGAAAGTAATTCGTGTTGAAAAGGAAAATGAAAAAGTTTTCAAATTAAACTCTAAGGAATTTAATAATCAAATTGACAAATTTTCGAAGGAAAACAACATTTCAAAAAGACAAGCACGAAAGAAAATATTTTGGCAAAATATTGAGTCTCAAAAGATGTCTGAATCACAATCCATCAAAAAGGTTTTCAACGTTAAAAATGATTCTTTTTCAAAAACTCAACAATCATCTCAATCAAATCAAACAAGGTCTGAAGTACATAAGCAAACAAAGTTTTCGAAAGTTTCTGAAACTAACAAAACAAGAGATTTTTCAGAAAGATCCAATTCAAATCAAAAAGTTTTTCAAAGTCAACATTTTAAATCAAAAATTGATACATCCTATGCTTACTCTTATGTTACCAAACCCAAAGTTGATTTTGTACCTCAAAAGCCAAATTTTCCTAATTACACAAAGAAAGAAACTATGAGGACGTCACGGGAAAAAGGAATGACTTCAAGGAAGAACATTGATCATTGGCTTGACGGAAGAGGAAAAATGTATCAGTCAAATTAATATTCAAAAGAGCAAAATTCATGAAGCATATGAAAAGTATGTCAATACTTCTTCGAATGGCAGCTCATCATCTAAGGATTCGAATATCTCAGTCAAAACATGGAGACCTGTCACAAAAGCGAAGACTGTTCAATCACAAACTCAAGACGCGAAGGGAAAAGTCAGTGAACATTCGAAACTATCAAACACTTATGTTTCAGTTCCTTTAGATGATGAAGTGAACTTAATTGATAGTCTCAAAACCAAAGTTTGTGATTGGGTTAAAAGTTCTTCATTTCATTTGAAATTGAAATCTAATTTCCAAGGACCCAAAAAGCCTTGGGTACCTAAAAATTTTCATTAATTGCAGGTATTGTGTGACGAGCAATATGATAACAAATGGTACATTGATAGTGGTTTCTCTCGTCACATGACTGGAAAGAAGGAAGTGTTATTTCGAATGTTAACACAAACGAAATATTACTGAAATCTAAAAGGAAAGGTGACATGTTCACTTTGGACATCAATCCAATTGTAGGCAAACCAGCAGTATGTCTTCTTTCGAAAGCTACATCTGATTTAAGCTGGTTATGGCATCGAAGACTTTCACATCTCAACTTTCGAAACATAAATAAACTTGTGGTACAAGATCTGGTAAGAGGTTTACCTGTACTTAAATTTGACAATGATTCTTTATGTGCAGCTTGTGAAGTTGGCAAGCAACATAAACAAGGTCATCCAATCACAATTGATTCGAAAATTGTTGCACCTCTTGAGTTGATACATATTGATTTGTGTGGTCCTTCGACTGTTTCAACTCTCAACAATAAACGGTACATTTTAGTTATTGTTGACGATTTTTCCAGATTTACGTGGGTTTATTTTCTCAGGCTCAAATCCGAAGTTGCACAAATTATGATTGACTTTATCAAAAAGATGGAAACCACGTTGAAGAAGACTGTTAGAAAAATCAAGAGTGATCATGGAACTGAATTTAAGAACAAAGTTCTTGATTCATATTTGGTGGACAAAGGAATTTCGCATAATTTTTCATCTCCATATACACCACAACAAAATGGTGTTGTAGAACGAAGGAATCGCTCATTATGCGAAGCAGCAAGAACCATATTGGCATATGCGAATTTACCTCAATATCTATGGGCTGAAGTTGTTTCAACTGCATGTTTTACTCAAAACAGATCGTTCATTCATCGTCGATTTAATATTACACCATACGAAATTCTGAATAATCGTAAACCTAATGTGAAGTTTTTTCATGTTTTCGGATGTAGGTGTTTTATTATGAATCTCAAGGATCATCTTTCGAAGTTTCAAGCAAAAGCTGATGAAGGAATTTTTCTTGGATATTCGCACAATTCAGTGGCATATCGAGTGTTAAATAAGCGAACACGAAAAGTGGAAGAAACGGTCAATCTCACATTCGATGATTATTATGTTAAATCAAATGAGCATAGATTTACGAATCATCCAATTTTACAAGAAACACAAGTTGAAACTGAATCTATACAAATGGATGATACTGATTATGATTTGATTTTTGGAATTTCAGATCATGCAGTTGATGCTGAAGTTCATGCTCCTGATAATCACATATCAGAATTTTCAAAACTTACTGATGATTCACCATCGACTCCTCAAGAAGGCGAAACTATGAGTGATAGTCCACTGGAAGGGGAGCAATTGGATTCGAATACTTTAGATGATGAAGAGCATTCTTTCGAGGGGGAGAAAGAACAATTGAATGCTGAAATTGAGGGGGAGCATGTTGTTGAGGGGGAGCATAATGTTGATGATGCTTGTTCGAATACAGGCTCAGAAAATGATGAAATATACGAAGATGCCCCTTTGGAATTTGATCCAGCATATCCACCCATGGAAAAATGGACAAGAGACCATCCGAAGGATCAAGTTATTGGGAATCCACAAGAGGGAGTTCTGACAAGAGCTCAAATTCGTGCAAAGAATGAGGTATTGAATACTCATCAAGAATTTTGCATGTTTAATGTTTTCATCTCTAAAATTGAACCAAAAACAATTAAGAATGCAATGGAACACTCAGGTTGGGTTGTTGCAATGCAATCGGAGTTGTCTGAATTTGAACGAAACAAGGTTTGGAGATTAATTCCTAAACCTGAAAATGTTTCGATTGTCGGGTTAAAATGGATTTTTAAAAATAAAACCGACAAAGATGGAAACATTATTCGAAATAAAGCCAGACTTGTTGTAAAAGGATATTCACAACAAGAAGGAATCGACTATGAAGAAACTTTTGCCCCTGTCGCAAGACTCGAGGCGGTTCGAATATTTTTGGCTTATGCAGCTCACAAAGATTTTGATGTTTATCAAATGGACGTGAAATGTGCATTTCTCAATGGAGAACTTGAAGAAACAGTTTATGTGGAACAACCCCCAGGTTTTATTAACGAAGAATATCCTAATCATGTTTATATTTTAGATAAGGCAGTTTATGGTCTGAAACAAGCACCAAGAGCATGGTATGCAACACTTACATCATTTTTGAAACAATCTAAATTTAAACAAGGATCAGTTGATCCCACATTATTTCGAAAGAAAGTGGGGAATCACCTAATGCTTGTTCAAATTTATGTTGATGATATTATTTTTGGCTCGACTGACCCTGCTTTGTCTAGAGAATTCGAAGAATTGATGAAAAGCAAATTTGAAAGGAGCATGATGGGAAAAATCAATAATTTCCTTGGATTGAATATTCGTCAAAACAGAGAAGGGATTTTCATTAATCAGGAAAAATATACGAAAAATCTGTTAGAAAAGTTTGGATTGACGAATAGTACAAAGCTTCGTGTACCAATGGCAACAGGCATAAAGCTAACACCATCGTTGGACAAACATGTTGTTGATATAACGTTGTATAGGAGCATGATTGGTTCATTACTTTATCTAACAGCAAGTAGACCTGATATCATGTTTTATGTGTGTAATTGTGCTAGGTATCACTCTAATCCACGCGAACCACATCTTACTGCAGTGAAGAATATTTTTCGTTACCTTAAAGGCACAATTTCGTTAGGATTGTGGTATCCTTCGAAAACTAGATTCTTCGTTCAAGCATACTCAGATGCAGACTTGGGTGGTTGTAATCTTGATCGAAAAAGCACAAGTGGAGGATGTCAATTTCTTGATGGCAAATTAGTCAGCTGGCAGTCGAAAAAGCAAACGTGTGTGTCAATTTCCACAACTGAAGCAGAATATGTGGCTGCTGCTGCTTGCACTTCGCAAATAATATGGATCCAAAGTCAATTGCGTGATTATGCAATTAATATGAAAAAGATTCCATTATATTGTAATTCTCAAAGTGCAATAAGAATTTGTCATAATCCTGTGCAGCATTCGAAGACTAAACACATAGCTCTTCGTTATCATTTCATTAAAGATCACGTGGAGGATGGAAACATTGAATTACATTTCGTGAAAACAACTGATCAGTTAGCTGATATATTCACGAAAGCTTTGGATGAAAAATCTCTAATGCGAATAATAGAAGGTCTTGGAATGATCGATGGCAATTCTGTTCCATGAAAAAAAAAAGAATGATAGGTGAAAAAGAATGAATCAGAGGCGCTGAATAAAAGATAACACAAAGTCATTCAGCATTCAGAGGTTACTGTTCATGGTCAATGCTTCGACCGCTTCGAATTCGCATGATTGTCACTTATTTTCAGCGTTGAGTTAATGGTTACTGTTCATAGTCAACGCTTCGAACGCTTCGAATTCGTACATTTGTCACTCTTCAAGGAATGCCAAATATTCGTCTGTTTGCAACAAATTCAAAAAGATTTTCTTTTGTTTTGTTCTTAAATTTTCGAAAAATCAAAACTCCAAAAAGATTTTCGTTTGTTCGGTCTTTATTTTAAATAAAAAAAAAATTCAAAACAACAAAAATATTTTTATGTTTAGACTTTTGTTGCAGATTATGATGATGATTCAGAGGGGACAATGCAGGCAGTTTTAGGGTCAGGTAAACTTTTTCGTATGAATTGATATGTTTCTCATTATTTGAATTAGTTAGGTTGTCCCTCGAAGCATGCTGTTGCATGTCGTCCAAAGCCTCCATGACTCAATGTGTGTGTACGAAAGCCTTAATGAAATGTTTCGTACAAAAATTTCTTCCCAATCAGGCTTATATTCACATTAGTCTCTGAGCTACCTTACTCTTCTCACAATGATTTAAGAGTTTCATGTTTGGTCCAAAACATAACAGAGGTACTTTTCGTATCTTACACCAATCTTTTTCATCCAAAACATTCTTACACGATCACACACAAAGACGTATATCCGAGACGTCTCTGATCAAACCCATCGAGACTTAGATATATAAAAACTCTGTGTTTATGATCTGACATCATGAGTCCGTGATGGAAGTGAAACCCAAAAATCTTACAAATTAAGGAATTGACGGGGAAACATTGTTCCAGATATATACGAAACTTTTGTTTCTGTACCAATGTTCGAAACTCCAAATCATATTCATTTCGAATGAGTGGTCTTGATCAAGCATTCGAAACCCACGATGTTTGTTACCCAACAAGATCCAGTATACAAATTTTTTTATGAATATGATTTCCGTGTGAGTTTCATTCGAATGTCCTAGTCATGATAAAATTTTTCAAAGCCGACTTGTCACTGATTACACTGGTCATACAAGTAATTTCTGTTACACTTTATCACCTTATGTTTAGGTTGACATGTAACGAAATTTTGAACCTACCCACGAAGCATTCTTAAAAGAAGCCCTTTGATACTTATCAAAAAGTATTCGATTGTAATTCACGGGAACATACACAAGCTGTTGATCATCTCTCTTGATGATTAACGAAGCAACCTTTGCCCGGGGTTTAACTGCCTTCGTGTTAAATTAAATTTTTGACATCACAAAATTAAAAAAAAAAATTTGTTGTTTCTTGTCTAAACTTTCTTTGGCACACTACACACACGAAATCCTTGAGGTTCTGAGTAATACCAACTCAGGCTGATGATTTCGAACATCTGGCAAATGACTTTGCTTTTTATCCCAAAAGTGAAAGAGCCTTGCCTCCATTCGAAGGGTTCTAACGGTTACAATTCTATTAAGGGGATAATGACAGGCTGTGTATACGTGACGTATGGTATTCTGCCTGGTTTTCTAGGTGATGTGACAGACACTTTTTGACGCATGGCTACCTTTCCGCTGTACAGGTCCGATTTTCAAGGTGCCACGTCGGATCTCATTAAATGCATCCCGCTTCAAATTCAAATCATTTAGGGTTACATATAAAAGGGGGTTCAAGAGTACTTTATACGTTTACGCGATCAAAACTCAAAACTTCCCAAATTCTCTGTTCTTCATCTTTTTCAAACCCTAACAATGGCGACTACGGCTCATGTCAATCCTTCTACTGAAGATACTTCTTCTGCACCAGTTATGAAGATTCAATCTACCAATTATTATGTGGATGGTGAACTTTCTCAATGTCCAGAAGAATTCAAGATGCTTATTGTTTCTTTAAAACACTCTGTTTTATCCAAAGCAATGTTCAATTCCTTTTCTATTCCGGTATCCTGGCTTTCTCAAGCAGGATCTACTGCCACATACAACAAAGCCTCTGATTCGATTACTTTTCACCTAATCAATGACAAAAAGGTTAGGCTTTCCAAGAGACTGTTTTGTCAGATTCTTGACATTCCAAATACACCTCCTTTTGTTGAATTTCAATTCTCCCAAATAATTCATATGTTTAATGAAATGGGATATCAGCCCCCATTGTCAAAGATAAGTGACTTTAAGAAGTCTGGTCTTCCAAAAGTATGGAATTTTTTGTTTGGGATATTTTTGCGTTGTTTAACCGGAAGAACAGTTGGATTAGATAAAGGAAGGATGGAGGTTTATGCCATGGTGGCTGGTTTATACTATGATCTTCCAGCAGACTACTCTACACAGCTATGGAAGGAATTCCAAAAAGGAGTAGAACATACGAATGTTGTTCATGGCATTTCGTGTGCTAGGTACTGGAGTCTAATTCTGCAACATTTTTACAACAAGGAAGGCATCTTGGTTTCAAATGAAGAAGAGAAGGTTACTTTTCAATCTTATCACTTTCCAAAGGAAGTTGTTGACAATGATGATGAATTTCCAAACGTTGCTCGGATTCCAGACGCGATGCTTAAAAGGGTGGATCCTACGAATCCTGTTTTGATTGCATATCTGAAAACATTCGATTCTTCTATTCCTACGGGAATTTTGTTGCCACGCGACAAAAAGAAGACCAAAAAGTCGAAGAAAGCTGATCCTGCTTCACCTGAAAAGAAAACGAAGGGTTCAACATCCTCTAAATCTCCAAAGAAGAAGACAGAAAATGTTGCAGTGACAGTTGAAGCAACACAAGTGATTGAGCCAATAGTGGAAGAGACTCAAGAGAACGTGATTATTCCTTCGAAAACAGGGATGTTTCAAAGAATCAAGATGAAATCCACTCACAAACGAAAGTCACCATCACAGAAGTTGATTCGCAAGCCTCAAATTACTCACCAAGGAGTTTTAATTCGTGAGGTACCTGTTCCTGTTTCTCCCGGATCCAAGAAAAGAGCAGCAGAAGATATGGCAAAACACTTGTCACAACCGAAAAAGAAGAAGACGAAGAAGACTCGAAAGATTGTTTTATCTACTGAGTCTACAGAAGAGGATGAACGAATACCTGAAACTCCAGAGTTCACTTCTATCATTACAAGTTCCATTCATGAGAAGACTGTTATCATACCACCCGAAGTTTCGATTGCCAAGTCAATTTTTGAGGAGGTTCGAACTTCAAGCATCCCTGCACACGTATCTGATACGGATGCAAATGTCAACATGGGTGAAGGTGGTTCGAAAGATGCAGATCAAGGTCTAATTATCTCTACTCCTTTCGAATCATTGGTTTCTGTTACACCAACATCTATTATTCCTCTCACATCAACCACTGTTTCACCAACCTTTGAACATATCATCAATCAACCAATTACTTCAATTTTTTCCTCTCAATCCACTGATACACCCAAACCATCTTCACCCACTGAAACTGATAATGAAGGGTTTGGTGGAACATTCGAAGACCTAGAGTTTCATGATGAAGAAGAAGAATTTCCTGATCATATGTTAATGACAATGAAGCAATACAAAATTCTTAATCAAAAGTTGAACTCCATCATTCAATCCCAAGCTGATCTTGGCGGAGGTTCATCTATTTCAAGTTTGGAGGTTGATTCTATGCTCAAGATGTTTGAATCAAGAGTACTCAACAAAGTTTTTGGAATGATGAAAGCCTCAGAGTCTGTTATTTTAGAAAAGGTTGATTACACAGATCAGAATTCTGAGCTTCGTGTTAAAACTCTCAGATCTGATTTTATGGGAGAAGTTAAGGATCTGCGAAGAATAACAAAAGAACGACATGTTCTTTTTGTTCAGGAAGTCAAGAAAGTGAGGGAGGATGTTAACTCCCAAGTTCAAGAACTTCGTGAAGACATGAAAAAGGAAATTCTATCTGTTCAACATGATTATGCGTCCTTGAATCAGAAGGTCGATATCATTTGTGATGCTATCACTCGATTTGTCAAGCTATACGAAGGTTTGAGTCCTCAAATAACTCAGATCTCCAAGTCTGAAAGTGAAAATTTTGAAGGTGTGATCAAGTTGTTAAAGGAGTTGAAGGAGATCTCAACGAAACCGGTTTCGTCACCGTTGATTACTCCAGAATTTTTATCCCAGAAGTTTGTGCAGTTCGAAGCCATACTTAACAAGCAACTTGCTCCACTATTTCGCATATCCAGTATTCTTCCCACAACTACTGCCCCTCCTGTTTTCACAGGGGTGCAAGGGGGAGAAAGGAAGTCAACAGAAGAAGAAGCGAAAGTGGTGGGCAAGGTATTTTCATCTAGCATCCCTTCAACAAAACCAGTAATTGTGTCTGCTCAACCAGTGACCTCAACAATCGTAACAACATTACCAATTACAAGAACAATTTCGAAAGGAATTGTAATTGGTAAACCTTTGAGATCTGGTGGAAGTGGTTCGAAGCTAAAAGACGTAACTGAAAAATCTTCTTCGAAAGACAAAGGAAAATCAATTCTGGTTGAAAAATCTAAAGAAGAAAAGAAGGTTGAAGCTGAAGCTGAACTCGAGAAAATGAGGCTTATTCAAAGCATCATGACTCAGAGGGCTGGTGATCCGAAGGGCATGAATAAAGGTGATCCAGCAAAACATTACAACTATGAAACAATCGAAGCCTTGGTTGCCTTTAATCACATGTACTCATTTGATAAGAAGCCAAAACAGAGTTATGTGGTTACAAACACTGATGCATGCCAGTTGGATTTCCCTATAAATGAGATGATGTTCATCATGCCTCAGTTCAAAGATGAAGGGAATTTCAAAGAAAAAGATGAAGGGACTCATATGAAAATTCGTTTTCATGCAGTACTTGGCAAAGCCCCTGAGGATGTTTGGTCACTGATCAAGATCAAGAAGGTGATAAGCATGAAAAAGGATGTGGTCTTTGAAAACATTGTTCAAAATGTTAAATATGTTGTGGCCAGGGAAAATGGAAAAACATGCGAATTCACTATTGCAGATTTTCCTCTGATGAACTTGTATGACCCTATACAAGTGGCATTGCTTCTGAAAGACAAATCCTTTTCTTTTCTGCAAAACACAGA
Organism: Lactuca virosa; assembly: GCF_052849685.1. Lineage (NCBI taxonomy): Eukaryota > Viridiplantae > Streptophyta > Magnoliopsida > Asterales > Asteraceae > Lactuca > Lactuca virosa. Next base: position 119,280,264 of record NC_136430.1, on the reverse strand, counting down.
TCCAGAGGAATTCAAACTTGGAGTTGCTCACATCAAAATCTTCATTGAGAATTATTATGAGTGCCTAGCACTGACTGATGTGGAGTTGGCTACTGCAAAGGGAATGGAAGTAAAAGTTCCAATGGCTCCTTCGTTGACTCAGACTGAGTTAAAGAAATATGCTGATGGAGAAATATGTTTAAAGCCATTTGGAATAGTTTTTGCTGGAAAGGATAAAGTTGGAAAAGCGAAGCGGTTTTTGTTCCAAGCTAGCGAAGTGGAGAGATATTCTACATCTCAATATACGAACTTGATTATTCGTATGAACCACTGCAAAAAGAACAATGAAGGAGACAAGAAGGAATTGAAGAAAATTATTTCTTGGTATACTGAGGTTCGAAGAGTTTTGCTGTACTCCATTACTCTACTTACAAACTGAAGACTTCGACTTTGATTACAAAGGGGGAGATTGTTAGGGTCGAAATGTTGTAATAGTCGAAGTTTGTATTTAGGGTCTTCGAACATTTTTGTAATGTATTTTACTAGGGCATAATATTCGAAGCTTCATGTTTAGTCCTTAGTATATTTTTTGTACGCTTTTCTCTTCTATAAATAGGAGTGGTTACTAGTGTCTTAGTAACGAAGTCTTTACAGAATATTCATTGTACTCTGTAAAATTTGCAAAAGCGTAATAGAGCCAAACAGATCATATTTACATCGGTGTTCAAATCTTTCAATTCTACTTTGAATTTACACTCTAATTCGTTCAATACTTGATTCATTGTCTCATCATAAGGAGATAACTCAGCGAGTTGGACATGAGTGAGACTCAGAAACAAACGAACTCGACGAGTCCAAGGAGTGACTCGACGAGTAGAATCGAGATGTCCCGATGTTATGACCGTTTGAACTCGACGAGTCGGTAAAATGGTCATTTTACCCTAAGAGGGATTATCAGTTTTTGATTAAGTGTTGTTATGGAATTATAGCCGGAGAGTCGCCAGAGCAGCAGATAGGGATCCCTCACCTAGTTTTTCAGCAGTCAACCATACGAGGTGAGTTTCCTTCCAGTAGGAACGGGTCTACGGCCACAATGCCGGCTCGTTTAAGTTGTAGAGTATGTCGGGGTGAGCCCGATGCCGGGATTAGCCCGATGCAGTTTATATGTTTCCGGACTTCGGTCCGATGCCGGGGCGGTCCCGAGAAGTAGTTATGTATGCCTGATGTCTTTGTGATTCATGCATGTTTATATGTTATGTGTTATGTGTTCCGGGGTAAGCCCGATGACGGGGAAAGCCCGATGTATGTAATTATTATGCCATGAGTTATATGTTCCAGGGCAAGCCCGATGTATGCTAGTTTATATGTTATGATTATGTGTTCCGGGCTTCGGTCCGATGCCAGGGCATTTCCGATGCAGATTATATGTTTATGATATATGTTATGCTGTGTATGTGTCGGGGTAAGCCCGATGCCGGGGTGAGCCCGATGCCCGAGGCGGTCAGATGTCGAGGTGAGCCCGATGCCGTACAGGAGTTCGATGTCGGGTAAGCCGATGTCGGGATTCGTTCCGATGCAGTAGGGAGTAGTCCCAGAGTTATTTTATTTGCTATACGTGATTTGTATGGTATGTGGTAGTTTGGGGGAGCTCACTAAGCTTCGTGCTTACAGTTTCAGTTTTGGTTTCAGGTAATTCAGCAAGCAAAGGAAAGGGCTCGGGATGATGGCATGGCACACACCACAGTTTCCTTAGCCTGGGAGTTTACTCTGATATGTTATATGAGATCGTGATATGATGACAGATTTTATGAGATTTTGAGATACATGTTTTATGATTTTATACTATGGTGATGATATTTATGTTTGTTAAATGATTTTGAAAACGAAATTTTTGGCTAGTATTTTTGGGATGTTTCAAGCATGCATACAAGTATCACATAGAAAACAATTATATCTACTCCTATCAATCATTCACATAACTATACTTAAATAATACTACGAGATTCGGGCCCCGCCCACACTCAGCTACTATCATATCACATATACGGGCTAGCCTTGGTGCCGTAGACCCGTTCCTACTGAAGGAAACTCACCTCGTAAGGCTGACTGCTGAAACTCGAGTGAAGAATCTCTGACTACTGCTCCGGTGACTCCCCGACTATCAATTTCATAATAACACTTAATCAAAATCTGATAATCCTCCCTAGGGTAAAATGACCATTTACCCCCGGTCAAGGTCAACATCCTGGTCAAATTCAAAGTCAAGGTCAACTCCTAGTCAACCCCAAATCGTCGAGTTATCTCCCAACTCGGCGAGTTCATGCATTACTCAGCCTCGTGGTCAACTAAGTCAACTCGTCGAGTCCCTTCCCAGACTCGTCTAGTTCTTCCTGTCATAACATTGGGACATATCGACTTTAACTCGTCGAGTTCTTCAACTTCTGAGTCCTAATCTTGTCCAACTCACTGAGTCATCTCCTAGACTCAATGGTTTCACTCACAACCAGAAAAGGGGGTTAGGGTTCACGACCCGACTCGCCGAGTCCAAGAACAACTCGTCGAGTCCTCCATGTGACATATTCATTCAGTCGATTCTAATCCATTCCAATGCTTCTAACTCATAGATCTGGACTCCTTAGACTAGCATTACACGTAAAGTTGCTAACTTTACGTGTATGCATGGTGTTATGAAGCTAAAACACCCAATACAAGCCAAAATGAAGGTCTAAGTCATAGAGTAGGGCCATGGCTGAATAAAGGTGGCAACTTTGAGCTTCTAAAGCTCAAGAGTGCCCAGATCTGAAGTCCTTTCATCCCCAAGAGTTCAAATCTCGGAATGACGTTGGAAATGGCCCAAAAATGACAACATACAAGCCAAGAAGGAGATCTAAGCGAATAGCAGCCAAGGTATAAGCTTTATACCTCTATGAAGACAGAAATGAGCCCTTAGCTCTGGATCTTCGACCTTCCTTCTGTAACTCCAAGCCTTTGCCTCCTTCTTCTAGCCTTAAATCATCAAAAATGGCAAGAAATAGCTCAAGATCACTCAAGGTTGATTAGGGTTTGGAGGTGATGGAGGCTGGGATGGAGGCCAAATATGATGCTTAAATAGGATGCAAGCCCTAAAGATTAGGGTTTCATCCAACCTGTCCTACTCGTCGAGTCAGGACTTCGACTCGTCGAGTAACTCATTTAAAACCCGCGCATAATCTGCCTTCTACTCGACGAGTTAGGGCCACCAACTCGTCGAGCAGCTCTTCCAAAATGAATAAATAATAAAGTTAAATGCATACCAGGAACCAGACGTTACAAAAACTAATAAAATAACTTCTAGTCTAAGTCTGAAACAATCCAGTCAAAGACATGAATATCAACTTGTATTAAATGCAAGAAATAGAAAAATAAAAGTAATAAAAAAACAATAAGAATGTTTTTGAGGAGAATATGATTAATTGTATTTCAAATTCATAAAAAGTACTAAACAATGAAGACTTAAAAGCCTATTTAAAGGAATATTCAAACATACTAATATCCACAGGAACAAAGAGTGGGATACTAAAAACTGATATAATTAGAATCATACACTGAAAAATGATCGTGTAGATCTTTTTCCTTAAACACTAACAAGAATAAGACAAAGACATCTTCATTGCTCGAATCGAAATTCATTGGATGGAGAACTTCTTGGATGACAAATTACTTCAGATCATACACTATGCTCAGATGAGCTTCACATCGGATGACTGATCACTTCTTGAACTATCGGTAACTGACTAGGAAAATCCACTGCTCATCTTATTCTTATGTATGCTTGAATTGAAGACCTTAACGTGAGTTAGGGAATAGCTTGGACTTTAAGAAATCCATGAAATTTGTGGTAAGCTTGAATATGTGTTTTATATGCTTATTGTTAACAACCTCAGTTGTTTCAAAATTCAATTTAAGTTTACTATTTTAGGACCAAAGTGTTTTTTTTCACAAACATAAACTCCAAGTTTTTTGGGGTAATCTCCACATATGGTTTTCTTAAGTATGTTTTCATCTAGACCCTAGCGAGGGGTGTTACACCTTTCTTCATTGACTTTGACTTTCCTTTACTGTTACCTTATCTATTGGATGTTCTACCTATATCTTCTGATCTTAACAAACTCCTAGAAGATTCCCTTACATTCCTTCTACATATACCCTCACATATAATCAAACCGTAAATGCTTTCAAAGGTAAGCTTTGTAGTTCTTGACGAACTGTTAACTACTGTGACCACCAAACCAACATTCTACCAAAGAAGAAAATAAAAATGTGTGTACTTCATCTTGAAATTTAATTCCTTATACTAACTTAGATAGTATTAAAATAAATTCATTTATATGATTTGTCATCGAGTCACCTTCCTTTATTTTATGTCTTTACCAAATGTCGAATTAAGAAAGCCTTATTCGCAGTTGAGGGTTTTACTTACATGTTTGATGATGCCCAAATCGGTCCAAACGTTGACTTCTTGTTAATGATGTTGTATGTAATTTCTTCACTAACGACAAGGAGACCATACCAATGATATATAGATCCAACATATTATAATCCTTTTTTCTTAATTGTTTTAGATTTCTTTTCACACAAGAGTTCATGTATCTTCTGGTAGAGATAATCTTCGCTTTACATCTTCTAAAAACCAAAATTATGAACTTCAAATTTATTAATTGTAACCTTACGTTTTCTTGCTTATTTTTATGTACATTTCATACGTATGAGTTTGGTTACATATAATACATTTTCATTCGACGGTATAAATTAGAGTTAGACAACGATACCGACCTTCGGTGGACATATCCACCGACTCGCCACACTTCAACTTGGTGAAATGGCACTTTCTAATAATTTGCTTTGTAAAATGTTACTTTAAGTCCATCGATCTAGAACTTTTTAAATGTTATCTTCACCCCTCATTTTTCTGAAGTTTTGTAATATATATAATATGATTTTTCTAACGTTACCACCCCTCAAGTTTGTCAAATATCACTTTGACCCCCTCGGTTTTGAACTTTGTAAAATGTTACTTTCATCTCCTCGATTTTCTAAACTTTCGTATTTATCCCATTCGGCGACAATTTTGTCAGTTATATCGACCATGTATATTTATCTACCAACAATTACAACAATGTCTAACTTTTATCAATACAATTGTCAAAATTCAATTTACAAAACGTATTTGGTACCGCAACAACGTGCAGCGGGCAAAATATTATTCTAGATCTAAAACGTAAATCATTATATCACAAAGTATGTGTCTAAAGATTATTATGCTTCCATTATTAATTAATGTAAAAGCATATATTATTAATAGTAAGCATAGTTTAGAGTACCAATGTTTCCAAATAAGAATATACGTATATGTATATATTGAACACACTTGCTTCTGAAATGGAATATAGTTCTTGTAATGCCGCAATAATGTCTGATCCTCCCAACACGTCCACCACAACACCACCTAATATTGTGAATGTAACACCTTATCCTGCCATCGCGTACAAAAACCACCATCTGCCGCCCATAACCCACGGTGGCGCAACCACATCCAACGTCGTGTTGTTGCCTGCTTCCAACCACCGAGAGTACCGGAAAGGCAACTGGACCCTCGAAGAGACCCTTGTCCTAATCACCGCAAAGAAGCTGGATGATGAGCGTCGAATTAACGCCACCACCTCCGCCACAGCAAACAGCCGTGCGGCCACCGGCGGGGAGCTGAGGTGGAAATGGGTAGAGAATTACTGTTGGAGTAATGGCTGCTTCCGTAGTCAGAACCAGTGCAATGACAAGTGGGATAACTTGCTCCGCGACTACAAGAAGGTCCGTGAGTACGAACTCCGATCACCGGCGCAAAATCGTCCGTCGTATTGGTCGATGGATAAAACCCAACGCAAAGATCGAAATCTTCCATCGAACTTGCTACTTAATATCTATGAAGCACTAAACGACGTTGTTCAGAAAAAAACCCCCCAGCGACATTGTCTTCCTCAACAACAGCCTCCTCTCGCAGTCCCTCCACCTCCCCAGCCGCCTCCGTCGTCGCTACCTCCTCCTCAGCCATCGTCATCTCAACATCACCCTCCGCCTCCGCCTCCGCCTCCTCCTCCTCCTGCTTCAGGTAATTCGAAAATACACGTTTAGTCGTTTACACACACTACAACAGTTTATGGATAATTAGATCTTATGATTCTTAATTTAACGTGTTCTGAAATTAAAAAAAAAATGTATAAACTAGTTATTTCATAAATTTTAAATGACATCAACTACAAAAGATGTGTATTTGACAAAAGTAATGTGGGGAAAATCCGTCGTTTTTGGTATAGGACTATGGGAGAATAATCATGTATTTGTGTATTATCTTTTTATTATAACAATCTATTCATACTTTTTCTTTTTTTTTTAAAACAATACCAATTAATTTTTATTGTTTCAAAAAAGAACAAAATATTTGTACTTATTTTTTAATCATAATAAATACCTTATTATTATTAGGATTGAGAAATAAATGTATGTTGATCACAAATCGTATTATATTAGTATTAAAAAAGTAAGTACGTTTTTATTAAAAGATATATATACATTTTTACTTCAAGTAAAAATATACAATGTATCAAAAATAGCACATATGTGTTATTTTTTTTTTGTCATTTACATAATTTAATAAGTCACACAAAGATAATATTATTGTTGTATTTTTAATAAATAAAACATTGGAAAAAAGTAATAAGACGAAGGAAATGAGTAAAACGTTAGCCTTCTTGATTGTACCATTCTCATTTTTGACATTGCATTTGTGCCCTTGCAAATGTCATTTCATATTAATAATATTAACTAGACATGAGTACTATAATAAAAAATGAGCAGACAAAATACATAAAACTATACCTTACATCTATCATTTTATGGATTTAATAAATGCATAACAACAAAACGTCTGCAATTCTTTATAAAATATGTAAATTATCCATACAAATAGTTCTACCCTTCACATTTACCATTTAAAAAAAAATACAAAAAATACAACACATTCAATCATATATTTGTTCTTAACGATTCGAATACAAGCAACTAATAAAATAATAAATGAAGCAAATTCTTTAATATTTTTGTTACAATTAGTAGGAATATAAGAATAAATGTTATGAATCTTGGAATTTAAAAATAAACAAATAATAATACGAAATGTCAGAAAAAAATAAAAAGTTGATGGAAGTTTTGGCGTCGGTTATAGAGAGAGATAATGTTGGTCAAAGATGCAGGGTTTGAAAACTCTGGCACACAGTTATTGCAACCCTTTCCTCCATTTATGGTTCTCTGGATTTTATACAGTACAGTCAACAGCTGTGAATTCCTTTTACAACCTCACCATCTCATTCGCTCATTCGCTACCATCAAGTACTTCTAAAAGCTCTTGGCATCATGTGGGTCCTCCCTTTCAGGAACCTTTTTCACACTATTCAAACTCTCCACTTCTATAACTTTTTATCACAATTTTTATAAACATAAATATATGATTAAACATGCATAATGTATTTAGGTGTACAACATTTTAATATGAGGTATTGTTCCACAAGTTGGTAGAAGATAAGAATTAAATTTGTTTCATGCGATGAAATAACCGTTCTGTAGTTATATATTGTTGCATATGTCAGATTAAAAAACCAGTTTTATAGGTATATATTGTAGCATATCTCTATTAAAAAAACCAGTTGCATAAATTAAACAAAAAAACAAAACAGTGTCGCAAAATATGCACTTTACTTATGACAAGTTTTAGGCCTCATATAATACAACAAAACGATATATATGTTGGTGTCTCTTATTAAAAATTCTTTGTGAGAGAAAATCAAGATTTCCACATGTAAACATATACCCCTCTATACCAAAAACTCTTTGTTAGAGAAAATCCACATATTTAATACTCAACTATGTTTGAAAAAGAAAACAAGAATTTTACATGTCTAACTCATATCAGAATCAAGTCTTAAGAGGTAGAATCAAGTCTTAAGAGGTGTATATATTGGCTAGACATTGTACAATCACCATTTTTTTTTTTTTGAAAGAGAACAATCACCATTCTTCTTTCTCTACAACATGATTTTTGAAAGATAAATAAAAAATTACATTTACATGTAGATGAAAGAATTGGTAACAAAAGTTAAACTATTATGATGAATTACATTATATTATATATATAAATATAAATTATATATATAAGTGGTTTGAATGGTCATATTTTTATAGTTTTTGTAAGTTTATGGTATTTTGGAGTGTAGTGATGATGGGTTGAAGTGGGAGTGGTGGCCTGCAACTGCACAAAGATTCGTAGTAGCCATTGATTGCAAGATCTACCTTTTCTTTCTTCTGCTTTACAATTACATTGCAACAAATACCTACTGCATATATACGAATCTTTAACCACGTACACTATCTTAAGTTCATGTTTAAGAATCAATAATTAATATCTCAACTTTATATTAACTGAATATATATATATCACTTTTCTTATTCTCAAAACTTTTACGTTTTCCATATAACTGATTGTTAACATAAATTTCAGAAGCATCAGTAGAATCATCGGAAACAGAAGGAGAAGATGCAGACAATGATAATAAAAGGAGAAGGGTGAGAGACATCGGAAGTAGCATTGTTCACAGTACCAGAGTATTATCAGAAACCCTAAAACGCTTTGAGGAGAAGAAGGAGAAAAGACACCGAGAATTGATGGAACTTGAAGAACAAAGACTTCACTTGGAAGAGACACGAAATGAAGTTAATCGTCAAGGGATCACTGGTCTGATCACATCGATTAATAAGCTTTCGGATGCTATTTATGCACTTATTTCGGAAAAACGTGATAGACCATAACATACCATGCATGGGAGAGATTCTTTTAGGTGTAATGGTTTATATATTTAAGTTAAGAAAATGGTTATTGATTGATCCATAGATCGTACATATATGTATGTATTTGACCTTTGCAATTGCAATTGAATTAAGTATAAGTTAGAAGATAAGTTTTTGCGATTGTTATCTGTTATAACAAGATAAAGAGAATGGAAATACATGAAGGATTAATTTGCATCCGGCGATTGCTCTTATGCTTGAAAAGTTCAAAAGCGCCGATTTCTCAAGTGGTTTTAGCAAACTCAAATCCAAGGGAAATCAAACAAAGATCCAATAAAAGGAAATATAGTGAAATGAAATGCCTCAAAAAGCTATGAAGAAAATAACAAAGACACAACAAGAGAATTGTAGGGATAGAGAACACATAGAATTGAACATAGATCGAGGCTTGTGTTTGACACAGTTTGTTTAAAACGTATTTTCCCCATTATCACATGTTCGTTTCTCATGATACAACAAGAATAAATGGTTCTTCGAAACCGTTGAACTCAACTACACCCATATATTACCTTGGTAAAAGCTTCAAAACTTGTAGTTTCAGTCCTGTAATGTGTATGCAAGAATCCGTATTTATACGACAAACCTGTAACCACACTATAATTATCAAATCAAAACAGATAAACTAATTATGTTGATTATTAAACACAATAAACCGATATCTTAATACTCCATCATTAATCTAATTTATAACATTAATACCATATTTATTTGTCATTTATGAAAATGAAAAGTAAAATCTAGCAAAATGTATTATACATTTTTTAGGTCGACAGATTCGTGTCAGGATAAAGGTTAGTTAACCGAAGCCAATCTCAATCCACATTTGCATCCCTTGCATGTAATAGAGAGTCTTTGTGGTATTAAGGCTTAAAAGCACATGGAATGCCTCCATAGATAAATCCACATTCTTGTAACTATTCCTCCTATGTGGGATGACCTCAAATCATCACTCAGAAAATCATTCAATCTTCCATAGATTAATTTCTTATTCATATGTTTGTTTTGGACACTTACTATACCAAAATGGAAGTATTGTGTACGACAACATAAACCCATGAACATATTTCCATTTGAAGTCTCAACAAAATATAATTTATGTTCCAAAATGGTTAACCCATTTAGTTTACCAACAATTCCCCACATAAATGAAAACTGATTAAGAAATTTCAAGTTATCTAGATAATTCAATGAGCTGAACGTCGCATAGGATATGTAGGTTAACGTATGGTCCATTAGCATGGCCCATACGGCCAGCCTTGCCTAGCGCTTTCTTGGCGCTCGCTTGTTAGCCTTGTCTGACGGGCCTGGCGCCCGGACACTCTTACTCAGCTCCTTGCTGGCTGGGCTTGAGTTGGGCTGGCCCAAGGCCTGGCCTAATTCTTCCTTGACCTAATTACCCTATATAAATAGAATGTTTCCTCCTCCTTGAGGAGAGGAGGCAGCTTCGAACAAGCTTCTAATCACCTTCTCTAACCTGGAGCCTTCATTGCTAAACATACACCCTACACGCTAAGATGGTTCTCTCCAGTTAGGGAGAATCATCTCATCTCTACCAACCGATCTAACTTGATCGTTGGAGCTTGCTCCCGGGGCACAGTCCCTGGGGCAACTCTAACAACTTTGTTTTGACTGCATCTTAGGTATCTCGTCGGAAACTCGTTCACGATACCATTTCTAGATCTCCGATTTGGATCCAACATAGAAAACCCGGTAACCTGAGCACATGTCGCAACATTTGGCGCCATCTGTGGGAACAAGAACGAATAACTATCGTCTCTTGGTCTTAACCTCAGTTTCGCCTCCGATTTGTTCAGATATATCGTTCTTCGCCTCAAGGTTGCTCAGATCTATTCATTTCTACCATTAACTGTCCGGATCTGTTCGGCTCTTGCCACGATCTGTCCAGATCTGTTTACCAAACGTTCAGATCTCTAGATCTGCTCCGTTCTTTCTCTCAGATCTCTAGATCTATTCCGTTTTTGCCCGGGTCTCTAGATCAGCTTCATTATTTTCGCTCAGATCTCAAGATCTGTTCAATTCTTGTTCATTTGAACATTTCTGAAGCTCGCAAAAACATTCTCAGATCGATTTTAGTTTGTATTTCGGTGATTTAAAGTTGGTATTTGTACATACAGCTGTAAAGCCTGTACATATCAAGAAACTCAGCAAAACCCCAAGAACCATGTTCATATTTATCACTTTCACCAAAACGCACCTTAGAGGAACGAATCTTGAAAATTATAGCTCATAAGTTGTACAAATATTATCAAAAATACAAGAAAAGTGCATGTGTTTGTCTTATCTTGATGGACAAAAGCAAAAAAAAAATCATGTATTCTTTCAGCAAAATACATCAGATATTTTTGAAGACCATACAAAAATTTACCCTACCTATTTAAATTTTACCACTTGGTAAAAAAAAGGTAGAAGAAATGGTACATGTTTCCTAGTACAAAGCTTGAAAGTAACAACTTACAGCTCATGGGTTTACAAAGGGTAATAAAATGTACAAGAATAGTGTACAAAGAGAAAATAAGTTTTTTGTGGGTTTTTACCTTACTTGGTTCACATATTCCCAAAAAATCCATTTTTAATTGACGATTTTCGTAAGCAATTTCGCCTGTTGATACCATTTGGTGTTTACCATTTTTTACCAAAACACATGTGATCATTTTTGAATACCCAAGTATAGAATTTAAACCAAGCTATTTCAGTACATAGTTTGTACACATTTTATTAAATTACAACAATGGTCTTTGGTGTGGTACACTTGTGCCTCTCGTCAGCCAACCATAAAGCAAGGAAAACAAAAAAATGGCCAAAAGCTATCAAGGAAAAGAAAAAAGAGCATCTCCAGCGGGCCCCACCTACATCTGCGTACCTATCAAGAATCAGACTTGTAAAGATTGAGTTAGGGTAATATCGAGATCTAGGAACAGCGTCAATAAAGTGATGACGGCTCCAATGGAATCGATAAAAGCGGAAACCCTAAAGATTTTCTTCTAATAGAGAGATGTGTATTATTTACACAGCCTCCTGCTCTGATACCATTTGATGAGACTGAAACTCTTTAAGATCGATAAGATTCTTAACAAGCAACACAAGAACACAAAGTAAATAAGAACACAAGATGAATCAAACTAATGTCGAATGATTAATAAGCCACAACCCCATAAGAACTCTATTAAGAATTGCTACTGTAGAGGTGTGGTAGGGTTACAATAATGATATCAACGACTCCTTCATACACGGTGCATGCATGCACTATATATAGATACTATAACCCTAATCAATGACGGCTGGACAGGCCCAAAACCGTATACAAAATGGACTAAAGCAAAAAGCCTAATGACGCAATCTTCTATACCCAACAATCTCCCCCTTTGCGTCAATTGAGTCGAGAGAAATCTACTGTTGTACCTGTTTTGTCTTCTTCACTGTCTTGAACAGCTTTGGTATGATAGCCAGTAGAGTATGACGAAAACTGATATACCAGTGAAGCATGTCATTAAAGTTCTTCTTAATAGCTTCGTCATTTTGTTTGCACCTGTTTATAATATTCAAGATGTGCTCCAAACAGGTAGTGGAGAACACGTGTTTGTCGGGTAAGGCGAACACACACTTTTGATTTTCTCCACGAGTGAACATCACTGTGAGATATTTCGTGTCTATTTTGCCCATTTGCATCTTGTTCACATCGCTTGCTTTACCAATTGGTTTGACAGTTGGCTTTTTCCTCAAGGCAGAGGCGATCTCCTGATCAAGCTTCGCGACTTCATGAATGTATGAGACCAGCATTCGCTTTATGTGAGCAAGAATAGGGTCATACTTCTGTTCTTCAGTTAGCAGAAAATTTGTGAGCAGGATCCAATCGTGGGGGTTAAGGTTCGGAAGATCAGCAAGAGAGATCTCATGAACCAATTTTTCAGAACCTCGAGTCACCCGAAACTTCACATTGATAAAGCTTCCTGCAGCGACTGGTTTTAGAACTTTGACCGATGTAATTTTCTGTGCACTCCAGGTCAAGTACTGAGGTTGAGAAAAAGCAAGATAGTAATCAATTAAAAACGATCAGTTTTCACGTCAGGAGAGGGAATTGATGCTTTCGGCTCGAAGCAGTGAAAAACAAATGCCATTCGAGTGATTGGCATATCAAACTGTGAGTCTGTATAATTCTCCAAGTCAAAAGAAATGACTGACTCAAGCCAATGAGTGCTTGGAGACTCGATTGCTTCTTTCAGCAACTTTTCCAATGTCCACAATGGAAAGAGAGTTTTTCTACTTTCCAAAATGTCATGGACTTATTTCTCTTTTCGTTCACTCTCTTCGGCTTCCCGTGCAATTTTGAGATTTTCATCTAGAGTTCGATCACGGTGCTTTCGCTTTAACAACTCTTCTTCAGTTTCTTCTTCTTCTTCTTCACTTTCGTCGATAATTTTCTTTTCTTTGGAACTCGAAGCTGCATTACCCTTTGGTTCATTGGTGACTTTCGGTTTTGGAGGAGTCTGAGTTGTTTCCGTTGTTAGAGGTTGAGTAGGAGGAGGTTGAGTAGGATGTTCTTGAGTTACTTCTCCCCTTGTTTCAGAGGAGCACCCGCCTCGGAAACACCCTCAAGGCGATGCTGGATCTCAAGTGCTGGACGAAGTTTTTCTGCTAAGTGTCGGCGGACACTGATGGTAAGGATTGAGTCATGAGCATCAAGCAGATTGGTGAGTAGGATACTGACATCACCCACACATGTCTTCATGACTGTCTTTTCAGACTGGAGCTCATCAATAACCTTGTTCGCTTGGTTGATCTTTAGATTCCAAAAATAATCGAGCATCTGAGATTAGTTTTTCGACATTTTCGGTCGCTTTCTGACAAGAAGTGGTAGAAGCTTCCACGACTTTGGTGGCTTTATCAATCGATTCCTGATGCTCTTTGACCAGTGTAGAGAACAGGGCTTTGACCGCTGCTTCGAAGTATTCAGTGGTAGAAGAGGAAGATGCAGAGGCAAGCAAAGTATCGAGCTTCTCATTCAGGGCTTTAAGATGTCGTTTAGTGACTGGGGCATCATCATCACTGTCACTTTGAACGGTAAAGGGGCTATAGTGGAATGTGTCAAACTCCACATCGTTGCCACCAAGAATGGTGCCAGACTCGTCGGAGTGAAGTGGGGAAAGTGGTTTAGAAGTAATGGGGATTTCAAAACCATAAGTTTGTGCCACTGTATCAGATACGTTGACATGAACCGGTGGTTCGGTTGTAGTGGTAGTGGTGGTGGTAGTTGTTTCGGTGAATATGGGTGGTGGTAATGGTGTAGAAGTGGGTGGTTGAGATGAAACTGGAGGTGGGCAAGTAGCTATCGAAATAGGAATAGAATAACGAGGTGGATATTGAATGGTTTTAGAAACATGTACCTAACGATTTGGTGAAGGTGGAGGCGAATCACCTCGAGGCGAACCCCCATACAGATAATCTTCGCTGTCGCTTGATTCTTCCACTAGTTGATCCGAAGGTACATAATCGGAATCGCTTGTTGAAGAGACTTTCGGCTTGAGAGTCATCTTTCGCAACTTTCGATTCTTAGGAGCCGAAGGTTCAGCGGTTTGACCCTTCGCTTCTTAGGCATGATAGGTTTAGATGAGGGTCCCTCTTGAACTTCCTTCTTTTTGTCCCCTTTCTTACCTCCTTTCTTTGACTTTTCAGCCTCATCGAGGGAACGTTCCATCTCGGGAGTGAATACCCTTGGACCTGAAAAGGATTGTTTCTTGTATTCAAAAATAATTTTACTAGCCCCGGAAACACACCTGTACATCGTCTCAGGGATTGGACCGATGAACGGAAACTTGGAAGAGTCTGTCACGATGATCTTTGTGGTGTGGAAAGTAGCAATTACAAACATTAAAGAATCTGCCATGACTGGGACTTGAAATTTCTCCATAGCCCTTTGGGTAACGATGGTCCAGAATCTCCCACATGAAATCTCGGTGTGACAAGAAGTTGAATTCAAACTTTGAACCAATTGAGTCCAGAGAATAGACCCATAATCAAGATTGATGCCATGGTCTAGACCATAGATGATGGTCATGACAGCTTTGCTTGCACCATCGGATCCAACTACCCGTTTAGAAAAAACCCTTAAAGAGAAGGGTAAACAACCCATTCCATTGAGGAGGTAGGCAAGATTTCTAGAGAAGATCAGTGTACCCCATGTTGTAGAACATCTCGAAGATCTGAGCATTAGTGATCGAGTCAGGATGCACCATTGAGTCCACATGGGTTAGCCCTAAAAGAGAGCAAAACCTAATTTTGGAGACATATGTTTTCTTATTGAAAATCTCGAACATAATACGCTCCTCAGCCTTGTCGTACTTTGCTAAAGAGTAAACTTGAGATAGGAGAGACATTGGCACGTATTCAACTTTGGTAAGAGCATGTACCAGTGGTGAGTACTTAAGGCATTCGACCATCTGCAGCATAAAAGCATCATACTGGAATGGATCCAAGTCGATGATCAGGTTCTGATTAGGCTTGATCGTGAGGAGAGTGGATTGAGATGTGTGTTCGTGAACTGAAGATGATTCTGCCATTGCTGAGGCTTGGTGAGGAAGATGAACAATAGAGAGAGTATTTGCCTTTTGAATGCTCGAGAGATTTTGTAAGTGGTGAAGGAGGAAAAAAATTATGAGAAATCCCTTTATACGATTGCCAGGAGAGAGAAAATCCTTAATGATAACGTAAGCATGATTTTCTGAAACAACGCCTGATTAGACGTGATTTGACAGTTGTTACCCTCAAAAAAATGTGTCAGGCAGCGTGATGATAGGTGACGGTTCAATTTTCACGCGCCTTTATTCAAAACTTATCCATTCACCGCCTCTTCACATTATTTAATCGTTTCAATTTCCTGTCAAAGAAACGAATCCTTCTTTCAATGCATTGTCAAAATAGACCGAGCTCATTTTGCTTTATAACATATAAGACCACCATAGAACTGAAAATTGCCATTAGTTCCATAAACAATACTTTTGGAAAATCATAAAGATCTTCATGTAAGAGTGTGCCAAAGAAAAAGAAATAAAGCAAATTATTTATTTGGGATATTAGTGATGTCATTAGAGACACGAAACGGATGATCCCGGGCACGAATCTCTTCCTTCAAAGTCAAGAGAGACTTAGAAGTGTCTGTATGGTTTCCCGTAGAAGTACGATCAAATGCTTATTAAGAAGCATTGAAAGGCATCTTTTCAAAATTAGGCCATAAGGGTGGCTTTTAGCTTCAACCGAATATCGTATCTTGATATAAGACCGAAAGTTAGGTGAAGTACTTGTGTGGCCTGTGTAGCCTATAACATCAAGTAGGTTGGGATCTTTTTCAATGACTTGGTGAAATAGCAGAAATCTCAAAAACAAAATAAAACAGGATCTTTTGGGAAGAAATGCCTTAGTTTTAGACAATTTCATAAAGATCTTAATAAATAAAAGAGATTTCTTGGTACATACCACATGAGTGGTTTCGTTAATACATGGGTGAAAAACTAGAACATTCAATTGTTCACCGTCAGTTCATGTAAGGTAGTGGATTGTGGGTTTCACTTAGATCATGGTTAAATGAAACTAAGATCATTAACACAGATGTTGTGTAACCGTAAACCTCAGTGGTACATGCTGAGAGTCTCAAGGGTTACTTTCATGGAATCGAAAATAATGGAGAAAAATGGTGAGGTGGTTAAAGAACCGAAAGTACCTCTGCTATACGAAAGTGACCAAGCAGATAACTCGTAACTCAATGTGAGAAGAGTAAGGTAGCTCATGACTTAAGTGAATTTAACAGCCTGATTGGGAAGAAACGATTTGTATATATCGAATCAGTAAGGCTTCACTCTAGAGTCGTTGAGGCTTTGGACAACATGCAACAACATGCTTCTAGGGACACTTAGCTAGTATATAGATTAAGAGTTGATACCTTCCCCATGATACATTGTTGAGACAAGCAGCAATTGTAAAACAATCTAGTTTAAACAAATTAATTAATTTTTTTTTTTGCATTTTCGATATCTCTGAAAAAGAAATAAGAACAGAACGGAAAAATATTTTTGTATTTTAGATTTTTCTGAAAAAGAAATAAAAACAGAAAGGAAAAATATTTTTGTATTTTAGATTTTTCTGAAAAAGAAATAAAAACAGAAAGGAAAAAAATAAAATGTACAAAAAGTATACATAAAGTGTCAACCGAACGTTCGCCTTTTGATGGATGAAGCGAAACATACCGAGTGTTCGGTACAATTCGGTGCCCGAAAAATTGGGAGCTGAAATAGACCAAGCGTTCGCTCTATTTCTCTTGTTAAAATTTTAATGAAGCGAAAGTGGTTTCGGTACAGATTCGGCTTCCATCATTCCTAAGCCTTGGAGTATTCTGTTGAAGGTTGTTTCAGGCAAGGCTTTTGTGAATATGTCAGCTAATTGATCAGCGGAGCGCACGAAATGAATTTCAACGTTTCCATCTTCCACATGATCTTTGATAAAGTGGTACCTTAGTGCTATGTGTTTCGTCTTTGAGTGTTGCACTGGGTTGTGACATATTCGGATTACGCTTTCAGAGTCACAATAGAGTGGGATTCGCTTCATGTTTAGGCCATAGTCTCTTAACTGACTTTGAATCCAAATGACCTGCGAAGCACAAGATGCAGTGGCTATATATTCAGCTTCGGCTGTGGACAATGATACACACGTTTTTTTCTTGGACTGCCAGCTGACGAATTTGCCATCCAGAAATTGACAACCGCCTATAGTGCTTTTCCTATCTAGACCACATCCTCCTAGATCAGCAGCAGAGAATGCTTGAACGAAGAATCCTGATTTTGCTGGATACCATATGCCGAGAGATGAGGTTCGCTTCAGGTATCGGAAGATGTTCTTGACTGCCACCATGTGAGGTTCGCGTGGATTGGATTGAAACCTGGCACCGTAACAAACAGAATACATAATATCTGGTCTATTGGCTGTAAGATACATGAGAGACCCTATCATTTGGCGATAGAGCGTCATATCAGCAGCCGGTTTTTCCAGAGATGGTGTTAGCTTCGTCCCGAAAGCCATTGGAACCTTTACTCTAGAGTCTCCTATCATGCCGAACTTCGCCAGTAAAGTCTTTGTGTAAGCCTCCTGATTGATAAAAATTCCTTCTGGTCCCTGTCTTATGTTCAATCCAAGGAAAAATTTAATTGGACCCATTGAACTCATTTCAAATTTAGTCTCCATCAACTTGCGGAATTCAGCTGTTAGGCTAGAATTTTTGGAACCGAAGATGATGTCATCGATGTAGATTTGGACGATCATTAAATGGTCACCCTCTTTCTTGCGAAAGAAGGTTGGGTCAACCGAACCTTGTTTAAACTTGGACATCTTTAGAAAATGAGTTAAAGTTTCATACCAGGCTCTAGGAGCTTGCTTCAGACCATATACGGCTTTGTCCAAAATATAGCAATGGTTAGGATACTTTTCATTCACGAAACCCGGTGGTTGCTCAACGTATACGATTTCTTCTAGTTCTCCGTTCAGGAAAGCACACTTGACATCCATTTGAAATACCTTGAAGTTTTTGTATGCTGCATATGCCAAGAAAATTCGAACTGATTCTAACCTTGCTATTGGGGCGAAGGTTTCTTCATAGTCGATTCCTTCTTCCTGACAATATCCTTTCACCACAAGTCTTGCTTTGTTCCTTATGAAGTTGCATTCTTTATCCATCTTGTTGCGAAACACCCATTTTAGACCGACCTCAGATGCATCAGGTGGCGTGGGAATCAATCTCCAAACCTTGTTTCGTTCGAACTCATTGAGTTCGTCTTGCATGGCCTGAACCCAATCAGAGTGATCGAGTGTAGTATAAACTATTTTCGGTTCAACTTTGGAGACAAATGAATTAAACATGCAATATTCCACTCGAGAGAATAAAGCAGTTTGCTTCGCTTTCAATTGAGAGCGTGTAAGAACTCCCTCAGATGATTCACCAATAACTTGAGTTTTTGGGTGATCTCTTGTCCATTTTGTGAGCGGGGGATAGGATGGATCATAGGCAGGATCCAGTTCAACGTTGATTTCCTCTTCGAAATCTGATTGAACATCCGAATCAACATTTGTATTTTGATTCTCCCCCTCCAATGATGAGACGGTTTCAACCTCAGGTTCAGAATTCTCCCCCTCGAGTGGACTTTCATGGGTCATGGTTGGAGATGGGTTCTCCCCCTGGAAAGGCGAATCGGATTTATTTGCCGTAGACGAACCCTCCCCTTGCAATGGAGTGCTTTCTTTTGAAGGTTTACTTGATATTGGAGGTTCTCTTTCCATTTCTTTTGCGACATCATCGATTATCTTCTTTATTTCATAGACTTTATTATCTGATGCTTTTGCTTCAGAGTGGATAGCCTTCTCTGGCTGATCAAAGAGTAGCATGTATTCCTCATAAAGGTCAGCTATTGGAATTGTGACTGGACTTGGTGTTGGAAAGATGTCTCCCATTTGACTTTCGCTTGATTGATTCTTCTTCAGGTAGTTGTCGTCAAACGTGACATAATAAGTTTCTTCCATTTTCTTGGATCGTTTGTTGCGAACTCTATATGCCTTAGAGGTCATTGAATAACCCAAAAAGATACCTTTGTCTTCCTTCACATCGAACTTGCTTCGGTTTTCTTTAGAATTAAAGATGAAACACCTGAAACCGAAGACATGGAAAAACTTGACGTTATGTTTGCGATTATTTAAGATTTCATATGGAGTAAGGGTAAATCGCTTATTCAAGAAGGATCTATTTTGAGTGTAGCAATCTGTGGCGATAGCATAAGCCCAGAACTACAGAGGTAAACAAGCGAAACTAAGCATGGTTTGGGCTGCTTCACATAAGGAACGGTTTTGTCTTTCAACTACGCCATTCTGCTGTGGAGTGTAGGGAGCAGAAAAGTTGTGAGTTACTCCCTTTTTAGCTAAGAATTCTTCAAAATCTTTGTTTTTAAATTCCATCCCATTGTCGCTTCTGATGTTACGAACCAGCTTTCGCAACTGAACTTCCGTTTGCTTTATAAAGTTCTTCAGCTTTGGAGTAGCCTCTGATTTCTGTTTAAGAAAATATACCCAAGTGAAATGGGAAAAATCATCAACAATAACAAGTATATACTTACTACCACCGACACTTTCGATTGAAGACGGTCCACAAATATCAATATGAAGAAGCTCAAGAGGCTCGATGATCTTTGTGTTTATAAGAGTTGGATGACTCTTTCTGCTTTGTTTCCCCATTTTGCATGCTGCACACAGGTGATCTTTATCAAATTTTAAGAGAGGAAGCCCTCGCACGTGATCACCAAGGACTAGCTTGTTGATGTCTTTGAAGTTAAGGTGTGAAAGCCTTCGGTGCCATAGCCAGCTTTCATCAAAGTGAGCCTTCGTTAGCAGACATATAGCAGGCTTCCCTTGTAGCACCTGGTTCTTGGTACGTATTCTTTTTATTAATTCTTTAAATATTTTGCATTTTGGCCTTGGACTCGGCGAGTTGAAGGACCAACTCGCCGAGTAGAAGCGAGAAGGGACGCGGGACTTAAGTGATGAACTCGGCGAGTCGGGTCCCGGACTCGGCGAATAGGTGCTGTTCGGACCAAAAACCCTAATCCGAGGGTTTACACCCTATTTAAGCAATGATATGACGGCCATATTGTCCCTTATGCTCCCAAAACACTTCTCATTGAAACCCTAGCCGTTTGTGCTCAAGACGACGGAGAGGATTCAGCAGGTCCGGAGCAGGCTTCAGACTGCTCAGAGTCGGCAGAAAAGTTATGCCGACAAGCGTCGTTCGGACCTGGAGTTCCAGGTCGGGGATATGGTTCTCTTGAAGGTGTCGCCTTGGAAAGGCGTCATCCGATTCAGGAAGTGGGGCAAGTTGGGCCCAAGGTACATTGGACCGTTCAGGGTTGTAGCCCGGGTGGGCAAGGTGGCGTACAGGCTGGATCTGCTAGCCGAACTCAGTCAGATCCACATCACTTTCCACGTCTCCCAGCTGTGGAAGTGCCTGGTGGACGACTCAGCAGTGGTGCCCCTAGAGGATATTCAGGTTGATGACAACCTGAACTACATTGAGCGGCCTGTGACGATTCTCGACCGGAAGTCGAAGGATTTGAGGAACAAGAGAGTGGAACTCGTGAAGGTGCAATGGCAGCACCGGAAGGGGTCGGAGTGGACTTGGGAACCGGTGGACGAGATGATGGAGCATTACCCCGAGCTGTTTCAGGAACGAGCAGCAGACTTCGAGGACGAAGTCTAAAATAAGTGGGGGAGATTTGTAGCACCTGGTTCTTGGTACATATTCTTTTTATTAATTCTTTAAATATTTTTGCATTTTGGCCTTGGACTCGGCGAGTTGAAGGACCAACTCGCCGAGTAGAAGCGAGAAGGGACGCAGGACTTAAGTGATGAACTCGGCGAGTCGGGTCCCGGACTCGGCGAGTAGGTGCTGTTCGGACCAAAAACCCTAATCCGAGGGTTTGCACCCTATTTAAGCAATGATATGACGGCCATATTGTCCCTTATGCTCCCAAAACACTTCTCATTGAAACCCTAGCCGTTTGTGCATTGTTGAGGCCATTTTTGGTGTTCTTGTGTGGTTGTAAAGCTTGGAAGGAAGAAAGGAGCTTGGAACCTGAGTTGGGGACAGTAGATCCAGAGATTTTACTTCATTTTCAGCAGCTTCAAGGTATAATGCCCCTGTCTTCACTCATCTATGTGTTATTCATCTTTAACTTGGGATTTCTTTGGATTGCTAAGTCATGTTTTGGTATTGGAAGTGTGGAGTGGGTTTTGACTTCAGATCTGGGCCTTAAGAGGGGTTTCATGGCATAAAGGTGCCAACTTTAGGGCCATGAAAGCCCCATGTGCATTGTAGGACACTTTATGTGGATTTTTGAGCTAAAAACCCCATGCATGTGCATCAAGTTTGGAACTTTACGTATAAAGTGGACATTAGGAGGCCAGATCTATGGTTTTGGTGTGCTAGATCCCATTTAAATCAACTGTATGGAATTGGTCAAGACTGGACTCGGCGAGTCCGTTCTTGGACTCGGCGAGTCCAAGGCAATCTTCTTAGAACTCGGCGAGTTGTTCATCAACTCGGCGAGTCGAGGACAGATCTTGTTCATCAGATGAAGGTGGACTCGACGAGTTGTTCATCAACTTGGCGAGTCGGATGAGTTTTCATGTGACGTTCATATGAGAGAAGAGCTCGTCGAGTTGACGGCCCAACTCGACGAGTAGAGTCGTGGATAAGGACAAATGGAAGGTTAGGGACTCGGCGAGTTGGCTAGCCAACTCGGCGAGTCAGGTCAACTGGAAGTTGACTTTGACCTTGACTTGACTTGATTAGGGGTAAAATGGTCATTTTACCCAAAGAGTAGATATCAGACTCTGATTGTGTGTTTTGTGGGATTTATAGCCGGAGGATTTCCGGAGCAGCAGCAGCAGATAGAGAGTTCCCGCACAGATCAGCAGCAGCTACGAGGTGAGTTACCTTCCAGTAGCGGTGGGTCTAGTGCCACAATGCCGGCCCACCAGTATGGATCGTATAATAGATGTTTGTCTTTATGATATTCATCTGTGTTGCTACTACCTGATATGTTATATGCTAGCGTGATATGATATGTGATAGTGATAGAGATTCGGTTGTTAGGACCGAAAGGTAGCTTAGGCACCCCAGATATGCCTAACAGTATGTTATGATATGTTTAGCTGCTAGCATGATATGTTGTATGAGATAGAGGTAGTAGAGGGGGGGATGGTCCCCGAGATTCGGTTGTTAGGACCGAAGGGTAGGTCGGCACCCCAGATATGCCTGACAGTAGATATGGCTATGATATATGTGACAGTAGTAGTAGGGGGTGAAATAGTCCCTGAGGTTCGGTTGTAGGACCGAAGGGTAGTCAGCACCCCAGAATGGCTCGACATGGGTAGGTCAGCACCCCAGAATGGCTTGACACGGGTAGGATGGCACCCCAGAATAGCCGCACGGGTAGGTCGGCACCCCAGAATGGCCGTACGGGTAGGTCGGCACCCCAGAATGGCCGTACCGGGTAGGTCGGGCACCCCAGAAATGCCTGGCAGTATGTATGCTATATGATTGTATGGTATGTGGACGATGAGGGAACTCACTAAGCTTCGTGCTTACAGTTTATAGTTTTGTTTCAGGTACCTCTTCAGCGAAGGGGAAGGAGCTGGCGCGGTAGCGGCACATCATACACACACGCATTGGTTTTTCCGCATTATGAGACGTTCTGGGATTGTACTCTGACATTATTATTATTTTATGTTTTGGTTTTCAGACACGAGATATATTTTTATGAAATGATATGATCGGATGATGTTTTAATACAAATGTTTTACAAATCAATTAATCAAAAAGGAAATATTCGGACGTGAAAATTGGGTCGTTACAAGTTGGTATCAGAGCCCTGGTTTGAGGGATTCGGACACACCTGCGGGGGTGTCTGGACTCAAATCGAGGGATTAAAAGATTTTTATAAAGAAATGATTTTCTAAAGGCTAAGTAAAAGAGTTTTGAGAAAGAACAAGGTGTGTGATGTGCGCGACCGGCCGAGCTCAAGTAAGTTTTCCCCAGAGTGCCCATACAAGTTCATGTTATGATTTATCAGTTTCAGTAGAACTGCATGCTAGAATAGGACTAAGGATCTAGGAATGATGCCTTATGTGCCTGCTTTATGTGCTTCAGCTTTATGAGAATTGCATGCTAGTATTGAGTAGACAGCAGTAGGATAGCCTGTTTAGGTTAAGCCTGATAGTATGAGCTTAGCATTGTATGCTAAGTACAGTTTCTTGTTATGAAAATAGATTTGCTTGAGTAGTTTCCTTTGTCTGAATGCTGCTTGCTTTGTGCTTTTAGGAGTTCTAGCTGTCTTTCACTAACTAGTAAACGAATACGTTAAGTTACATATTGTAAGGACTAAATAATTCCAGAAGGTTGGGTCTAGCCCTATTTCGCAGCTCTTGTTTGAGTCCAACCGTTGTAGGGTAGGATCTCTCATTCGAAGAATTATCTAGTCTGAGTAATATGTAATAGTATTTGCGAGCTAGTTAGGGGAAGAAAGTAGGGACTTCTTATGTAGCTGATGACGGAGAGTGGGTTGGTGGTTACCTAGGGCAAGCCTAGGATGAGAGTAGCATGAGATCAGCAGTAGTAGTAGAAGGGACTTGGTGGAGTCAAGGCAGTTCTTGAGGAAAGTACAGATAGATGTGGAAGGTAGTATAGGCCCGTACTACTGGAAGCAGAGGATCCGTACTTGAATTGAAGAAGGTTGAGGCGAGACCAGGAACCTTGCAGTAGATGTGATCCCTCTAAGATGTATCAGTACCACTGACAGTTGTCGTTATGTATTGCAGAATGGTGGTACTACGTTCAAGGCCAGCAGTTGGCAGTTCCGGAGAGGGATCGGGTTCGGGTTCAGGTTCCGAACCAGTGGATGAGAGGCTACGCGAGTTCATCGCGTCAGAGATCACCAGAGGCATCCTTGAGTCGACCCCCATCATTTTCGGGTCGATCAAGGAAGGGATAGTTGAGCTGATGGAGGACCGCCTCAGGGCGTTCAGGAGTGACATGGCATCTGGCCAGTCAGGATCTCGCACACTGTCCTTTAAGGACTTCAGGAGCAGTGGTGCGACGGACTTCCATGGGGTGAAGGACCCCGTTGTGGCCAGACGATGGATCACAGACATTGAGTCTGCGCAGTTGACCAGCTTCTGCCCCGAGGGGTCGAAGGTGAAATATGCAGCAGGGTGTTTGAGAGACAGAGCTAGAGATTGGTGGGAGTCTGTTGGTGACTCATTGGGAGCCTCGGCTGTTGAGGCTATGACATGGCCGGACTTTGTGACCCGGTTCAGAGCAGAGTTTGCGCCAGCTGTAGAGCTTCAACAGCTGGCCAGAGAGTTTTTGGATATGAGGCAGACGACGGAGACTGTGGCGGAGATCACCGCCAAGTTCCGGGAGAGGGCGTTACTGGTGCCCCAGTATGCGGGTGATGAGGATATGAGGAGGACCCGCTACCATGACATGTTGCGAGCCGACATTCGGGAGCATGTCAGTTTTTCAGTTTTCCCTACCCTGGATTCTATGATTGCCAGGGCAAGGGAGAGGGAGATAGATCTGGAGCACATCCGGAAGAGGAAGGCAGAGGAGGGACAGACGATAGGGGCTTCGGGAAAGAAGCCCAAGGGATCAGATGGTAGGCCGAAAGGCCAGTTAGGACCGGGCCGCTGCAGGAAATGCGGCAGGCCACATGAGGGGGCATGTAGATTGGGGTCGTCGGGCTGCTATAAGTGCGGCAAGACAGGGCACTTCAGCAAGGATTGTACCGCCCCTGCACCTGTTATTCAGATGTCTGAGTTGTTGTGTTTCCACTGCAACCAGAGGGGCCACAAGAAGGCCAACTGCCCCCAGTTGACAGCAGCAGCAGCGCCAGTGAAGGCGCCAGCTCCAGCGACCCTGCGGATTACAGATGGCCGGCAGGGCAAGGTAGAGGCTCCGGTGGTGAGGAGTCGGGCATTTCAGCTGACTACCGAGGAGGCACGCGCCGCACCCGATGTGGTGACGGGTATGATTCTTTCCCTCAGATTTATTTATATGATGTTTATGATATTGATATGTGCTCTGTTTAGGATCGTTCCATGTGAACGGTATCCCAGTTCAGGTATTGTTTGATTCGGGTGCTACCCGATCGTTTGTTTCTCTTGCGCTTAGCAAGAAGCTTTCTGAGTCTTCGGGCATGTTGGATTGCCTTCTAGAGGTCGAGATTGCGGACGACCGATAAGTGCGAGCATCTGAGGTCTTCCGAGATTATGTACTGAGATTATTTGAGGAGCGCTACCTGGTGGATCTGGTTCCCATACCTTTACGGGGGAACAAGGTGATTATCGGTATGGATTGGCTAAGCCCCAACGGGGCGGTGATAGATTGCACACAGCAGCTAGTGCGAGTCAGGACCCCAGGTGGGGGAGAGTTAGTGATTCAGGGCGAAAAGCCACAACGAGGACCAGCTTTGTGTTCAGCAGCGAGAGCTAGGCGTTACCTTCAGCAGGGTTGCGCAGGATATGTCGTGTATGTTATGGATACCCAGGAGGCGGGTAGGGCGACGGTGGGCGATGTTCCCGTAGTACGAGAGTTCGCGGATGTATTCCCCGAGGAGTTGCTAGGGATACCTCCAGAGCGACAGGTAGAGTTCAGGATCGACCTAGTTCCTGGTGCGGCTCCGATAGCCAAGGCACCATATCGGTTGGCTCCTGCCGAGATGCAGGAGTTGTCTACGCAGCTGCAGGAGCTGCTAGACAAGGGAGTCATCAGGCCGAGTAGTTCGCCTTGGGGAGCCCCGATTCTGTTTATGAAGAAGAAGGACAGGTCGCATCGTATGTGTATAGACTATAGGGAGCTGAATAAGGTAACGGTGAAGAACCGTTACCCACTCCCGAGGATTGACGACCTCTTTGACCAGCTACAGGGAGCATCTTGGTTCTCCAAGATTGATTTGCGTTCAGGGTATCATCAGATGAGGGTCAGAGAGGAGGATGTGCAGAAGACGGTGTTTCGGACGCGTAATGGCCACTACGAGTTCGTGGTGATGCCTTTCGGGCTCACCAATGCTCCTGCCGCGTTCATGGACCTCATGAACCGCGTGTGTAGACTGATGTTAGACCGGTCTGTGATAGTGTTTATTGATGATATCTTGGTTTACTCCAAGACGCAGGAGGAGCACGAGGAGCATCTGCGAGAGGTTCTAGAGACTTTGAGGAGGGAGAACTTGTATGCCAAGTTCTCCAAGTGTGAGTTCTGGTTGCGCGAGGTGCAGTTTCTTGGGCACCTTGTCAACCAGAACGGGATTTCGGTAGATCCGGCCAAGGTGGAGGCCGTGATGAGATGGGAGGTTCCGAAGTCTCCATCTGAGATTCGGAATTTCCTGGGATTAGCTGGCTACTATCGGAGATTCATCCAGGATTTCTCCAAGATAGCCTTACCCCTGACCAGGCTAACGAGGAAGGCCGTGGTCTTTCGTTGGGGGCCTGAGCAGCAGGCTGCATTCGAGACACTGAGACAGAGATTGTGTGAGGCGCCAATCTTAGCCCTTCCAGAGGGCATGGAGGATCTCGTTGTGTACTGTGATGCGTCCATCTCAGGCTTGGGCGTAGTATTGATGCAGAGAGGGCATGTTATCGCTTACGCTTCGAGGCAGCTGAAGCCTCACGAGGCGAACTACCCGACGCATGATTTGGAGCTGGGGGTTGTTGTGCTCGCCCTCAAGATTTGGCGTCATTACCTCTATGGGGTTCGTTGTATGATTTTCACGGACCACAAGAGCTTGAGGTACCTCATGGATCAGCCAAATCTAAACATGAGGCAGCGCCGGTGGTTGGACGTGGTGAAGGATTACGATTGCGAGATCCTTTACCATCCGGGGAAGGCCAATGTGGTGGCCGATGCGCTTAGCCGCAAGGCGGAACCGATCAGAGATATCTGCATGCGGATGACAGTAGTGACCCCGTTATTGGAGCAGATCCGAGAGGCCCATCTGGAGGCTATGAAGAAGGAACATTGGAAGAGTTAGAGTATAGTGGGTCAGGTTTCCTCCTTCGACTATGACATCAGGGGATTATTGACACTACACCGCAGGGTGTGGGTTCCATACCACGGAGGCGTGCGCCAAGTTTTGATGGAGGAGGCGCACAAATCCCGATTCTCCATTCATCCCGGGGCGACGAAGATGTATAGGGATCTTCGTCTTGACTATTGGTGGCCCTGCATGAAGCGGGATGTGGCATGGTATGTGGAGCGGTGCTTGACCTGCAGGAAGGTCAAGGCCGAGCATCAGAGACCACACGGCAAGATGCAGCTGTTAGATATTCCGCTGTGGAAATGGGAGGATATTACGATGGATTTTATCACCAAGCTTCCCAGGACCGCGCGGGGAGTGGATTCGATTTGGGTCATCGTCAATCGATTGACCAAGAGCGCCCACTTTATCCCGATTCAGGAGAGCATCTCGGCCGTTGGCCGATATCTATATCAGAGAGGTGGTGGCGCGGCATGGAGTGCCAGTTTCGGTGATTTCGGATAGGGATGTGCGGTTCACTTCCAGGTTTTGGAAGAAATTCCACGACGAGTTGGGTACTCGTCTGCATTTCAGCACCGCCTTTCACCCGCAGACGAATGGCCAGAGCGAGCGGACCATACAGACTCTGGAGGATATGTTGCGGGCATGTGTTTTAGACTTCGGAGGTAGTTGGGATACCTACCTTCCATTGGCAGAGTTCTCCTACAACAATAGTTACCACGCGAGCATCGACCGTCCTCCCTTCGAGATGTTGTATGGGAGGAGGTGCAGGACCCCGATATGTTGGGGCGAGGTTGGCCAGAGAGTCATGGGGAGCACCGAAGTGGTGCTCAAGACGACGGAGAGGATTCAGTAGGTCCGGAGCAGGCTTCAGACTGCTCAGAGTCGGCAGAAAAGTTATGCCGACAAGCGTCGTTCGGACCTGGAGTTCCAGGTCGGGGATATGGTTCTCCTGAAGGTCTCGCCTTGGAAAGGCGTCATCCGATTCAGGAAGCGGGGCAAGTTGGGCCCAAGGTACATTGGACCGTTCAGGGTTGTAGCCCGGGTGGGCAAGGTGGCGTACAGGATGGATCTGCCAGCCGAACTCAGTCAGATCCACATCACTTTCCACGTCTCCCAGCTGCGGAAGTGCCTGGTGGACGACTCAGCAGTGGTGCCCCTAGAGGATATTCAGGTTGATGACAGCCTGAACTACATTGAGCGGCCTGTGGCGATTCTCAACCGGAAGTCGAAGGATTTGAGGAACAAGAGAGTGGAACTCGTGAAGGTGCAATGGCAGCACCGGAAGGGGTCGGAGTGGACTTGGGAGC
Source organism: Lactuca virosa (assembly GCF_052849685.1). Lineage (NCBI taxonomy): Eukaryota > Viridiplantae > Streptophyta > Magnoliopsida > Asterales > Asteraceae > Lactuca > Lactuca virosa. The sequence continues at coordinate 119,251,409 of NC_136430.1, read as the reverse complement.
CGGTGGACGAGATGATGGAGCATTACCCCGAGCTGTTTCAGGAACGAGCAGCAGACTTCGAGGACAAAGTCTAAAATAAGTGGGGGAGATTTGTAGCACCTGGTTCTTGGTACATATTCTTTTTATTAATTCTTTAAATATTTTTGCATTTTGGCCTTGGACTCGGCGAGTTGAAGGACCAACTCGCCGAGTAGAAGCGAGAAGGGACGCGGGACTTAAGTGATGAACTCGGCGAGTCGGGTCCTGGACTCGACGAGTAGGTGCTGTTCGGACCAAAAACCCTAATCCGAGGGTTTGCACCCTATTTAAGCAATGATATGACGGCCATATTGTCCCTTATGCTCCCAAAACACTTCTCATTGAAACCCTAGCCGTTTGTGCATTGTTGAGGCCATTTTTGGTGTTCTTGTGTGGTTGTAAAGCTTGGAAGGAAGAAAGGAGCTTGGAACATGAGTTGGGGACAGTAGATCCAGAGATTTTACTTCATTTTCAGCAGCTTCAAGGTATAATGCCCCTGTCTTGACTCATCTATGTGTTATTCATCTTTAACTTGGGATTTCTTTGGATTGCTAAGTCATGTTTTGGTATTGGAAGTGTGGAGTGGGTTTTTACTTCAGATCTGGGCCTTAAGAGGGGTTTCATGGCATGAAGGTGCCAACTTTAGGGCCATGAAAGCCCCATGTGCATTGTAGGACACTTTATGTGGATTTTTGAGCTAAAAACCCCATGCATGTGCATCAAGTTTGGAACTTTACGTATAAAGTGGACATTAGGAGGCCAGATCTATGGTTTTGGTGTGCTAGATCCCATTTAAATCAACTATATGCAATTGGTCAAGACTGGACTCGGCGATTCCGTTCTTCGACTCGGCGAGTCCAAGGCAATCTTCTTAGAACTCGGCGAGTTGTTCATCAACTCGGCGAGTCGAGGACAGATCTTGTTCATCAGATGAAGGTGGACTCGACGAGTTGTTCATCAACTCGGCGAGTCGGATGAGTTTTCATGTGACGTTCATATGAGAGAAGAGCTCGTCGAGTTGACGGCCCAACTCGACGAGTAGAGTCGTGGATAAGGACAAATGGAAGGTTAGGGACTCGGCGAGTTGGCTAGCCAACTCGGCGAGTCAGGTCAACTGGACGTTGACTTTGACCTTGACTTGACTTGATCAGGGGTAAAATGGTCATTTTACCCAAAGAGTAGATATCAGACTCTGATTGTGTGTTTTGTGGGATTTATAGCCGGAGGATTTCCGGAGCAGCAACAACAGATAGAGAGTTCCCGCACAGATCAGCAGCAGCTACGAGGTGAGTTACCTTCCAGTAGCGGTGGGTCTAGTGCCACAATGCCGGCCCACCAGTATGGATCGTATAATAGATGTTTGTCTTTGTGATATTCATCTGTGTTGCTACTACCTGATATGTTATATGCTAGCGTGATATGATATGTGATAGTGATAGATATTCGGTTGTTAGGACCGAAGGGTAGGTTAGGCACCCCAGATATGCCTAACAGTATGTTATGATATGTTTAGCTGCTAGCATGATATGTTGTACGAGATAGAGGTAGTAGAGGGGGAGATGGTACCCGAGGTTCGGTTGTTAGGACCGAAGGGTAGGTCGGCACCCCAGATATGCCTGACAGTAGATATTGCTATGATATATGTGACAGTAGTAGTAGGGGGTGAAATAGTCCCCGAGGTTCGGTTGTAGGACCGAAGGGTAGTCAGCACCCTAGAATGGCTCGACATGGGTAGGTCAGCACCCCAGAATGGCTTGACACGGGTAGGACGGCACCCCAGAATAGCCGCACGGGTAGGTCGGCACCCCAGAATGGCCGTACGGGTAGGTCGGCACCCCAGAATGGCCGTACCGGGTAGGTCGGGCACCCCAGAAATGCCTGGCAGTATGTATGCTATATGATTGTATGGTATGTGGACGATGGGGGAACTCACTAAGCTTCGTGCTTACAGTTTACAGTTTTGTTTCAGGTACCTCTTCAGCGAAGGGGAAGGAGCTGGCGCGGTAGCGGCATATCATACACACACGCATTGGTTTTTCCGCATTATGAGACGTTATGGGATTGTACTCTGACATTATTATTATTTTATGTTTTGGTTTTCAGACACGAGATATATTTTTATGAAATGATATGATCGGATGATGTTTTAATACAAATGTTTTACAAATCAATTAATCAAAAAGGAAATTTTCGGACGTGAAAATTGGGTCGTTACATCCCTCTTATGGGATTTAGGTTTAAGGGGTACATTTCCCCTTTTCGCTGTGACTTCAATAGAACTGCTTTCGTCTTTTTATCTATAAATTCTGATCCTTCATCATCAAAGGATACTTTCAGGCCAGTTCCTACAACTAATTGTGAAACACTAATTAGATTGTGTTGCAACCCTTCCACATAAGCCACCTTCCGGATTAAAAAATATCCATTTGTGATCATCCCGTAGCCTTTTATTGTTCCAAAGGAATTGTTACCATACTTTACACATCCACCATATTTGAGAGCACGAAACTCTCTTGGCTCTTCCTTTCTTCTTGTCATGTGACGTGAGCAACCACTATCAATATACCACTCATTGTCAAACTGCTCGTCACGTATGACCTGCAAAAGTTAAGCGGATTTAGGAACCCAACGTTGCTTGGGTCCTGGTGAGCCTTTTACAGAACAAGGAAAAGCATTAGAAAGATCAAGCATAAACATTCGTTTTATTAAAGTGGTTTCGTCTTTCCTTTTAATGGTGAAAACCTTGATTTTCTTACTCGTTTTGTTTGAATCAGTTTGTTTTTCTTTATGTTGATTCTTAACAAATTCTCTCTTATCCTTCCTAGGGTTAGTGGTCGTCTTCTTTGTTTGAACTTCAGAATCTGAGACGAGCTTTCCCTTCCCTTTAACATCCTTGATAGGAGTTTTCTTTGGTAGAGAGTGAGGAGGATTGGGTTTCTCAGAAAACCTTTTTGTAACTGATGACTTGTGGGCGAAACTACCATTTTATTTATGTGATGCGTAGGAAGTACAGTGAGAACATTGTTTGGGTTTCTCCTGGTGGATGTACTTTCGTCTTTTGGTTGGAAACTTTTTCTTTATGTACATAGTTGGAGTTCTGGGATTGCCAAAACTGCTTCCTTTCGTTGAGATTTTTCTGATATCTCCTATTTCGTTGATGTTTCTGCTCTGCAAGTTGCTTGGATGATTTGTGAATATTCACATTCGGTTTCGCCTTCCTAGCATGAGGTTCGGTTCTCACTAACTGAGGTTTGCTTGTACTGTTAGTTTCACTTGTTCCTTTCGAAAATTCACTTTGAATGTCCTTGGTCCCACTTGTGCTAGCTTTATTGAACCTCGATGGTTTGTTTATTGGTTTAGCTACGTATCTGTTTTTCACTCTCCACGAGGTTCGTTCCGACAAACCTTTCGTTTCATATGCATTGTCGATTGGGGCTGACCAAAAATACTCATCACAGCCATCAGCGTTATCTTCATCTACTAAGTTTGTTAGCTCAACTGTATGATCCTTAGTAACTCCAGTGGTAGTGTACATTTAATTTGGTACGGTTTGTACCTTTTGGTATACCACAGCCTTATCTTTCCGGACTTTGACCTTGTCTTTAGACAATCGAGCGAACTCAACAGAGTTTTCGGATATAAGGACTTTTGTTGGTTCAGGTTCTGCTTTAATAAATTCAGAACAGTCAACCTCATCCTCTACAGATATTTCACTCTTGTTACTGTCCTCATCAAATTCAGATGTATGTTCAACATTGATCTTGTTATCTGAACTCAACTTAGAACTCGGCGAATAAAATTTCTGTATAGTTTCGGTCTTTATTTTCAATCTGTCATTTTCATCCAGTAAGTTTCTGAGCATGTCCTTGTGGTCTTTGGACTTAATAAATGACTCAATTTTGTCCAATCCAATTCTGTAGGCTTCAGAGGTTTCTTCTGATGAGACAATTGATTCACACTTATAGCAATCATCATCTATTTCGTCTTCCTTTAATTCAAGAAAAGGCAAAATCATTTTGTGAATTTTATTGCCAATCTCACAATTTAAATGAAACTGAGTAATATTGGAATAAAGACGTTTAGCAATTAAGCAAAAAATATTCCTTTGTTTCAAAAACTTTAAATTGTCACGTTGCAAATAAATCAATTCATAGTTTGCCCTAATCAACTCTAATTCCTTCTTCTCGATCCACATCCTTCGCTCCTTTCTCTTGGAAGACACCCTGCTAATTTGATTAGTTAGGTTAGAATTCGTGAGGCGAGTTTGTTTTAGGCTGCCACTTAAACTGGAGAAGGTGAATTTTAAATCATTTAATTCCTTTTCATAGTTAGATACGGGTATTTTAAGAGATTCAAGGATGGAATTTACCTTCTTGATCAACTGATCACACTCATTGATATGCTCTCCGATTGGTTTTGCGGTAAAGCATTTGTCTTCCCTCTCCTTTGCTTCTTCACACCCGCCATCTACTGTGTAGCCTCTCATTTGTGACACACCAGCTGTTACCATCAAACATCTGCCAGTAACCTTAGAGCCTTCTATCTTCGCAACAAATGCCCTTCCATGTGTGGGCTTGCGAACTTCTTCATCTTCCGAGTCAGTAGACCAAACTTCCACTCCACCGAACTCGTTTTCTGCGACATCTGCCTGCACAACCAAAGCAGGCATATATTTTTCATTAGTTTTCTTCTTCTTGATTTCCTCCAGCTTATGTTTGAAGTAAGCTTCATCATCTTCTCCCTCTTTCTTCTCATTCAGCTTTCGTAACATGCAATCCTTCGCCAAATAATTTTGCCCGTGACAATAATGGCAGTCATACCCAGAGTTACCAACTAGCTTTTCTTCTTCCTTCTCTTCTTCCTTTTGAGAAGTGTTTTTGTTCTCCTCCTTCGCCTTCTCGGAGCTATAAATCCCTTGCCAGTTTTGGTTCTTAGCAGAAGGGAATTTCTTCTTTGCGAACGGCATGGGGTTAGACACCATTGAAGCATACTCCTCACTGGTAAGATCACATTCTGAGAGATCAGTCTCAGGTTCTTCATCGGCCATGGATTTACCTTTAGCCACAAGTACCAAAGAGCCCAAACTAGACACAACTTTTGAGTCTTTTGTCACAACACTTTCATGTGACTTGAGAATCCCTACAAGCTTTGCCAACGAGTAGGTCTTGAACTGTTCATGTGCTTTAACAGTTGAAACCACCGACATCCATTCGGGTCTTAGGCCATTCATGAAAGTGACCTTCTGCTCGATCACCTCTCTACCAATTCCGAGCTTAATCACTTTACTGAGAAGATGGTTGTAGCGATTGAATATTTGTATAAGACTTTCTTCAGACTTTTGCTTGAAGTCACCAAACTCCGAAAGTAGAAGAGTTTGGATGGAATATTTGAGATCCTCATCGTTGGAATATAACTCCTTACGCCTTTCCCAGATTTCCTTTGCAGTAGTACACGTACTCACCAGACGAAAGGTATCAGATTGTAAAGTGAATCTGATCATCCTCATTGCTTTTACATTGCTAATTAGTTTGTCCTTCTCATCTTGAGGGACTTCTTTCACATCTACCATAAGCTGATTGTACTCTTTCTGTGTCTTGATGGTTCTGTTGGTTCCGGAGTGAATGAAAGGACCCAAAGTAATAGCCTCCCAGATCAAATATCCATTATCTTCTGAACCAAGAACATAGTCTTCAAAATGAAGATCCCATACCTCATATTCGTGAGTGTATAGTATCGGAATCCTTGTGGTCGAGCCAATACTGTTAGAGATGTTGATGGGATTGTTTTGAGACTCGTCGAGAGACATGATGATTTGATCTGCGTACCTATCAAGAATCAGACTTGTAAAGATTGAATTAGGGTAATATCGAGATCTAGGAACAACGTTAATAAAGTGATGACGGCTCCAATGGAATCGATAAAAGCGGAAACCCTAAAGATTTTCTTCTAACAGAAGAGATGCGTATTATTTACACAGCCTCCTGCTCTGATACCAGTTGATGAGACTGAAACTCTTTAAGATCGATAAGATTATTAACAAGCAACACAAGAACACAAAGTAAATAAGAACACAAGATGAATAAAACCGATGTCAAATGATTAATAAGCCACAACCCCAGATGAACTCTATTAAGAATTGCTACTGTAGAGGTGTGGTAGGGTTACAATAATGATATCAACGACTCCTTCATACACGGTGCATGCATGCACTATATATAGATACTATAACCCTAATAAATGACGGCTGGACAGGCCCAAAACCATATACAAAATGGACTAAAACAAAAAGCCCAATGACGCAATCTTCTATACCCAACACATACCTTTCATCAGAAAGATGGTGGGCCCCACATATTTAGCTTCCAGCTCCGACAAGCAGTATCGCCCGACTCGGGCTCCGATCACCCTCAAGAAATGAGTCAACAAACTAACATCATCGAAGGAGCTCGCTGCTCTGATCTCTGTTGCAGTTGGCGACCCACCAACAACTATCGCTTCACAATAGCACCCTATCAGTCGCCATCGCCGGTCACCTCCATCTACGATTAAACGACCCCGACGAAAAAATTTGTCGCATCTGTCATAATCTTCATCCCCACCACCAGCAGCGGCCATCGCCAACCAGTTGTGATCTCTGGACCATCGCACGACGTCACCACCACTTGGCCTCCCCGGCTTGCTGACGTGAGTGTTGGATTAATGTCTAAGTCCATAACTATAATTGGTAATACTTGACCCGACCCGGCATGGTCCATTTGGGTTGCATGGCATCGGGACAATTGGATAGACAAGATGAGGAAAAAGGATACTAGTGATTTATATTAATATATTCTAAGTTCTAATATATTAATATATATAATCATATTATTTAATTAGTATTGATCAAGAATTAATTTATAATTAATTAAGTGATCAAAAGGAACTAATTAAATATGGACTCTAAGATATATGTGTGTGATGGGCCAAGTTCATTTAGGTTGGGCTAAGCTTTCATGGATAGTCCATGGAGTGTTTAACCCATGGATAATATGAAATGAAAGGTCATGGGTATTAGGGTTTAACCCTAATCTCCACACTATATAAAGATGTCCTTGGTTGGTGAAATGGGCACTAGTGTGTGTACACAAAAGGGCAAGGCCGATTTCACTAGAGAGAACCAAAGTATCCTTATTCTCAAGGTTATTCCAAGTGTTCATGGTGTTGTGTGAACCATTTGAGGTGTCACACTTGAGGCACTAGGCACTCAAGCTTCATGAAGACAAGTTACATAAAAAAAAGGTATGTATTCTATCTATTTTATTACCCAAGTATATGATATTTGTATGCTAGTATAGGGTAATATCTTGGAAACTTCATATTTCCATGTATAATAGAGAAAACATAGATCCAAGGTATTTAGGGTTGTATGTGCACCATAGGATGTTGTAGTATACTAAAACCCAACAGTGGTGTCAGCGCCATGGGTTGTTTTCTGTTATAGTGATGCAAATGTTTGATTTTCAAAGTTGAAAAAAAAAGAAAAAAAAAACATGAAGTTTGTCAAATTTTAAGATAATGACTTGTTTTGTGAAAAACTAATTATTTGTAAAATTTGAATCATTTGCTATATGAGTTGAATTAGGTCAAATTTAGTAAAAGATAATATGATATGATTATTTTATTAGTTTTAAAAGTTTGATCTAAATGTTTTAAGGAGTTACAAATTTTGTCATAAAATTTTGGAGCTCAAAAAGTTTTTTTTAAAGTTGTGATCTTATGTGTTTTGAAACCTCCATAAGTTATGGATATGAAAAGGTTTTAAAATAAAATTGTTTTTATGGAGTTACAAAATTTGGTGTTAATGTTTTAAAGAATTCCATAACTTATTCTTAAGTTATGGAACATGAAAAGTTTCATCATAAAACAAGCATTGAAGTCCATAAGTTATGGATTACCAAAAGTTCTATGTTTCCTTGATTTATGAGTTAGTTTAGATTAATGAAAAAAAAAATTGTGTTTTAGTTGTTTTCAATCCTAATTAATCTAAAAGTTGTTCATAAAATGTGTTTTTTGTAACTTGTCCTCAAGTTATATGAAAAGTCACATTTATGAATCTTAAAAAACTCATAAATATGCCTTAGGTTACAAAAAAAATGAAGAGTCTTTTCTTATAAATAGTTTTTATGGCTCCATAACTTGTCCTCAAGTTATGGATGTCCAAGAGTCTCTTCATTAAAAGTTTTAAAGCTTTACTTAAAACTCATAAGTTATGAAAATCCAAGAGTTTTGAATAGTTTCAAAACTTGCCCTCAAGTTTTGGAATTTGAAAAGTTTTCTCTAATGAATACTTTAATTCCAAGTTAAGCCCTTAGAATTTTAAAAGTTAAAATTCAACCCTTATACTTTATAATATTATAAGTTAATAATATATATATATATATATATATATATATATATATATATATATATATATATATATATATATATATATGTGTGTATAAGAGCAAGTCAGTCTTACCATTAGTAGGCCTCATTCACGAAGCCGGTCTATAAGGGGGGTATAAGGTTGTTGCCTATAAAATGGCAGCTTAATGGGTGTCCACTCTCACCCACCGCTTCCTTTACTGGTGGAGGGTCGTTAGCCGAACAGGTAGGACAAGGACTATAATTCTCCCTTCATTAAAAGTATTAATGATAAATACTAAGTAACTAAACCTTTTATTAATTCCCAATCGTAGTTACTTAGGAAAATGTGAATAGGGTGCTAATCCATGAAACTACACTTTGCACTTTGTTTAAACCGTTAGTGGAGCGTGTGTGGTTAACCGGCACACTAACCTGGATTTAACAAAGTAGGCAAAGGGTAACTTAATATTTATCATAGTATCGGTGGAGCTCGTGTGGTTAACCGGCACATCGATTGAGGGGTAAATATTAAGGGTACCAAGTATATTTGCATGGTTACTTCACACCTTGTTTTGTGATCCTCGGCATCCCAGTCACAAAACCTGAAGGGCACACTCGAGATTGAAACATGCCATTGAAAAGTTCAATGAATCTCAAAAGATCTAGGAGTTTCAAATCCAAGTAAAAACCTAATTAAATTATTTCGTTTTTCATGGTGGAAATTGGTAAATCGTCATTTACCTACCTTCAACTATTTTATAACTCGGATTACGGCATCCCTCTTCCAGTTATAAATAGGTTGGTGGATCCTAGCCTTAATATCTCATATTGGGTGTTATATTAAGGACTTTAGATCAACTATCTTGAATATCTCCCAAAAGATGTCTAGTTCAGACATCTATGATCTTCCCAAATCTCTTGGAACTTTACTTCCTCCACCTCCTCCAATTATTCTCCCTAACCCACAAGTTCAAGGTCACTCAAGCCCTAATGGCAAGCAAGGTCTATGTGTGATCACATCTTAGAGATGGAGTCACATATTGACAAGCCGGGAGAGTTGGGTGTCAAACTCTTGAGAAAGTTGGATGTTCAATCACTTTCTAAGTCACATAGTGAGTTCCTTTGGGACTACTACGAAACAGACTATGACATGAACCTTAATGATCATATCTATTTGCTTGGTGCTGCTGAATCAGCAATGATTTGGAACGATAGTAAAGCAAATTTGATTAGAAGATCAACTTCCCAAAAACCTTATGGACAGTGACAATGGTGACACTGAAAATCCAGAAAAAGTATTCTCTTCCCAATGGAAAGGGATTGGCCATAGTCAACCCGGTTGACCAAATGGTAAAGAGAAAGGCTAAGTCTGAGATAGTCCCATTACCAAAGGGTCCATATGTTTATTTTGCCAAAGGAAGGGGCGTTGATTGCAAAGCTGCCAAATTTACCTAAGGATGTTAAAGTCAATAAGTTTGACTCTACATCAGGTAGAGCCCATTATCTAACTCTGTTAAGTTCTATTCTGAGATCCTCATTACATGATGTGACTGGGTCACATGTTGATGTTTTAAGAATCAAAGAATAGAGAGAAATCTTAAAGGAAGTATATGCTGATTCTGATCGCGAAGGTGGATTTCGATCGCATCAGAATTTTGAGCAGTTGCTTAAGAAGTTATGATATATTGCTAAGGAATAGATATCAACAATTTTCCATGTGGATTGTAAGGATAAATTTTTCCGCAAAGTTTTAAAATAAAAGAAAATTGTTTAATTTTATTTATTTGAAGTATCCTTACAATGGAATTTGTGGAAAATTATTGCTTATATGATTCCACTGGCAGCAATATTGGAAAATGGATTTGATTCTTTCATTTGTGGTAGTGTCTAAATTTACCAAATCAGGAAAGTTCCTCATCGCCCAAGTTTCAATTGGACCGAAACTTGGAATCATGCAAGTTGAATAGTATGATGAATGAGAACTTTCAAGCACTGGAAAATCAAGACTAATTACTTGTTCACATGGATGTGTGAGTCAAGTGAAGGACTAAAGGGATCGAGTACACATTCTTGTGCACTGGTCATGTCCACCACAAAGCTCGTTAAGACTATTTGATTTACTAAAGTTTAGTAAATATGGTTATACTTATAAGTTTAAGTATAATTCTGAAACATTGGAAAAGTCTCAATGTATGGCAGAACGAATGGGAAGAATCAAATTAGGCAGAAAGATAAAAGTTTCTCAAATCTGAAAAGATGGGAGAGTACTTTAGTATCATGTTTGTGATCATCTTAATGATTTAGAAATCATATCACAATTAGTCCTCTAAAGGTCATCTTAGTGCATTCTTATGACTAAGAAGAGGAGTCATGAATTGTTGAAATGGTTAGATCAGGAAGATGAGTCATACTTCGTTCTAAAACAATTCTTAGAGTCATACTCCAAGATCGTAACTTGAGTGATATATCTTAAAGAAAGGTTTAAAACACTTGTCAAATGTAAGAGTAAAAGTGTCCTACTCTTGTACATTTGAAATTGGTAAGTTGTGATGTTTTGGATAAAACAAAGACCAACTAAGGCCAATTGTGTGAAGTGTTTGTCTTGATAAAGAATCCGCACTATCTCTTGAATATTTGGCTAGATAGTCTTATATGTCAAGAGGACAGTGGGAGTCTTAAATATCCTAAAAAGAATTTCAAGAACTAATCAAGAATAAAACCTGAGGTTCTTCACTAGCACACGACTTGAGGTATATAACCTATCGTGTTGACATATTCTGTGCCCATTCCAGTTAAATTTGGCTTTGCATAGGAGTTCTGAAAGTTCTCAATTGGTTGCATAACAACTTGGAAGCAATGGCAGGCCCTGTACTGCCAGGTGGCAAGAAGTTAAGATTGCATAAGTTCAGTCCATATGAGTTTGGATTTGTCATTATCCTTGTCTTGTGACTATGGTTTTGACGATTCACATGGATAAGAACACATACACCATAAAATCTAAGGGTCATAAGGTTTCTCTCCGATTCATGAAAATGATGGTGAGGAAACACTTCCACCAAGTAGATTTGAAGCAGATGGCAAAAGGTCTAAACAATTAAGACTATGATTACGGCATCCCTTTTCATAGTTCTGAAATTGTTTAGACACACATGCATGCTATCTAAGGAAAGGTGTATGATTTTGATAAAGTTTTATCAAAGCATCTCGTATCAGAAATCTGAACTTTGGTAAGAAAGTCAATAAAGTATTGATTTCTAGAAGTCCAGCTGATTTCTGAGTACATGTCAAAGCTAGTGGGAGCATAAGTGTTATGCTAATAATCATCATGTTAGTGGGAGCATGATAATTATTGTTAGTGTTGCAAGTTAGCAATGTTAATTATAGAAAACAAAAGTTTCAATTCGTGAGGCTGCAGGGATTGAAAAAGTTTTTTTTTGCTATAATTAAGGGAGAGGATATACTTCATTTCAGTTCTAAAGGCTTAAATTGAGACCTTAATCATCTTTAGTCAAGAATATATATATGAATTTCATGTTGGATTGGTTCAACTTAAGGAAATTCTATATATTGCGTTCTCAAAATTCGATTATGATTACGGCATCCCTCTTCATAGTCAAATTTTGAAAACATGGCAAATAAAAATATTGTAGCAAAAGACTGGTCTAGAATCATGTCTTTATGTGAGACATCATGAATCGTGTACCATTTGCTTTGGGTACAGGATCGATTGCATGTGCTATAATATTTGTCATTTCTAAATTTTTCCAAATGCCCAGAGGCATTAAGAAGGGAGAAGGTCTAGAATTGGATATGACTAAAATGATTAAGCAATTGTCGAGGACAATCTGAGGTTTACCAAAGATTGGTTGCTCAGGGACGGTTGGAAGTATAGTGCTAATTTTGGAAGGACCATATTGACATATTCTGAAAAGAGGCATCTCTTGTTCAGAAGTGATAGTCAAAATGAGAATATGGAGTTGTCTCCATAGGTGGAAGTTATCTGTGTAAGATTAGAAAACTTAATGCAAGAAGCATGTCCAAAGCAATATACTTTGAATATGAGACTTAGTTTCCATGGAGTTGATCTCCATTGGAATACCTTATAATGACTGTTGACAAGTCTTTGTGACTTTGTACATATTCATTACAGGAGGGTCAGTGCATATAAGTTTAAAATCTAAACAGATTTCGATAAATGATAGGAATTTGAAATTCTCACATTTTTCGATAAGGATTTGGGAGTGTGAAATTAGAATCATTGAAATTATGTTCAATTGGTTTATTTCACAAAGTAAGGATCATAGACAAACATAGAGTGCATACTTGGTGTATGGCAAAGCTATTGTTTAGAAAAACATAGTGTACATGCTTGGAGCATGGGAAAACTAGTGTTTTTAATTCAGGTATAAAGTTGATAAAACCGAAACAATGAAATAATGAGTAATCAGTATGGTGATAAATAAAAGTGGTCTATTTATATTCATAGGGTTTGATACCATATTTGATTAATTTATTCTTGTGTTTCATTTTGCATGTTTTGACTTCCAGAACATTCTTCCTGAATGACTAAGTTATTTAAACTATCCACAGTCGGTCATATGTTGGAAGTAGATATGAATCAAGACTGTTATGGGTTGGCTTGTTGAGGTCTAAGATGTTAGACAAAGCGGTGCTACAACACTCATGAGTGCTCATAAGTTCTGAGTATTGGATTCAACCCACGCTCATTTGAATCACTTCATGGATTTTATCACGAGTGATCATGAGACGATAATATCTTATATTATTAAAACCTAGAGATATGAGTTGTTACTATGAGTTGGTTATACATTGATTGCACGAAAACGCATTGGTAACTCGATGTTATAAAACGTGCCTTTGTGTATGATTCAACAAGTAGTAGAACAAGCCATATGAGTCGAAGTTTATCCATTCCTTTTACCTTCGGGATAAAACCGATATCTGTGGGCCCCTCGATGATTTAGCGATGACACATGTGAGTGCTTGGCCAAGCCAGGACTAATTTGATTTGTTCAATCAGTCAGTCATCATAAATCGGAAATCGGGAAACAACAAATGGACCGAGAGAATGATTGATAATCCATGTCTCAGTCCATATGATATCTAGAATGGAGGAATATATGATCCCTTATCTAATGGACAAGTTATTGACAAAGGTCAGAGTTCATCGGCAAGGTCAGAGTTCGACAAAAGCTTTTGAGAGCTACGATTGCCAGTTGGTTTTTGAAGTCATACTCAATAATAGTTTTAGACTTATCCCAGTGGGAGACTGTTGGATTAATGTCTAAGTCCATAACTATAATTGGTAATACTTGACCCGACCCGGCATGGTCCATTTGGGTTGCATGGCATCGGGACAATTGGATAGACAAGATGAGGAAAAAGGATACTAGTGATTTATATTAATATATTCTAAGTTCTAATATATTAATATATATAATCATATTATTTAATTAGTATTGATCAAGAATTAATTTATAATTAATTAAGTGATCAAAAGGAACTAATTAAATATGGACTCTAAGATATATGTGTGTGATGGGCCAAGTTCATTTAGGTTGGGCTAAGCTTTCATGGATAGTCCATGGAGTGTTTAACCCATGGATAATATGAAATGAAAGGTCATGGGTATTAGGGTTTAACCCTAATCTCCACACTATATAAAGATGTCCTTGGTTGGTGAAATGGGCACTAGTGTGTGTACACAAAGGGCAAGGCCGATTTCACGAGAGAGAACCAAAGTATCCTTATTCTCAAGGTTATTCCAAGTGTTCATGGTGTTGTGTGAACCATTTGAGGTGTTCACACTTGGGGCACTAGGCACTCAAGCTTCATGAAGACAAGTTACATCAAAAAAAAGGTATGTATTCTATCTATTTTATTACCCAAGTATATGATATTTGTATGCTAGTATAGGGTAATATCTTGGAAACTTCATATTTCAATGTATAATAGAGAAAACATAGATCCAAGGTATTTAGGGTTGTATGTGCACCATAGGATGTTGTAGTATACTAAAACCCAACAGTGAGATCTGGCGAAACAGCTCCATCGGCGGTCTCCATCGTCGCCACTGATAACAAACCACCCAACAGCCCGACGCTGCTTGCAGGTTCACTATTCCGACCTCCTCAGGCGGTGAGGTCCGTCCAACAGTCGTCGACACCTCTTCCTTTTGGGTATCCCATGGGGACGGACATGGCTAGAGAAGTCTTCACCCAAACCATAGGGAAGCACAAGTGGGCGCCCAGATGTATACCCTTGATGCACAATCCAGTTCAAATGAACGTAAACACAAAAAACAAACGAAAATAGAAAGAGAAAATTAAGAAGTAGGGTTTAGGATGACAAATAAATAAATAGGCTCACAACTTAGGCTAGTATTTCTCACATTGGGCTCATAAGTTGCAAAGGGGCTCCTACCAATTCACAAATGGGTTGCCATTTATTCTGGGCTTCTCCTATCAAATGGGTTGCAACTATTTAACTTTGGGTTCCTCCTAAGTTAGCTATTTTATTGGGTTATCTCAATAACAAAAAACCTACTAATTTTGCAAAATAAAAATCAGTTACGTGCCGCAAGCTCCGCTTAAAAAAATACGCATTCAGAATAAGCATTGCGGTCCGGACGACTAGATCTTTAAAAAAAAGGAGAAGAATTGGGCCAAGTATTTTAAATGGGATCCAACAACCCATTTCTGGCTCCTTATATTTTATGTTGGGCTCTTCTAAGAGGGCTAAACTATTCTATCGTTGGCTTAACAGTTTTCTGGCTCAAACAACTTTTTGGGATCCCATTAAATAACATTTTTAATGGGTTAGCTCAACAACAAAAATGGCCATATTACAAGTGAGGAGTCAGCCACTCGGCGCTCAAATACCGCAAGCTTCGCTCAACAAAACACTTATTCTTAATATACGTTGCGATCCAATCCCCTCTATTTTTTCCAAAAATGGGGGGGGGGGAAGAGTAGTACGCTACTGCTACTACCCCACGAAACGCTTCGAAGTGATCGCAAATCAGTCTATGATTTCAAGAAAACATACTAACTATCAAACATGAGTGTGTCGTCTTTTCAAGATAACCACTCCAACGTCGCGGCACTCAGAACACACAGACGGCAAGGTCACAGAGCAAAGCTAGGTCGGTAGAGCATCTGCAGGGACTCATGAAGTGTGCACTGCTGACCAGTCACCCAAAGTTTCCCCCAGTGGACATATAAATATAATCCTATACCTGGTGCTGGCTGCGTATCTCATCCCCATCGCCAGGGGGCGTGTGGTTTTCCTCCAATGTTGTTTCTATGAACAACTTTTGACTGTGATTGGACCACGGAAACCACAGACCAAGCACGTTTCATTTATCTATGGACGTTGGAGCTCGACACA
Organism: Lactuca virosa; assembly: GCF_052849685.1. Taxonomy (NCBI): domain Eukaryota; kingdom Viridiplantae; phylum Streptophyta; class Magnoliopsida; order Asterales; family Asteraceae; genus Lactuca; species Lactuca virosa. The sequence continues at coordinate 119,235,596 of NC_136430.1, read as the reverse complement.
ACAACCACGTCGGATAACGGTCTGAAGGGCTGCATGGTGAGACTACGCTCCTTAGCATGATGGAAAGGCTCAAATTAAAAACCAACGTCAGAAACACATCGACCTACTTTGGATACAAGTCTACCTATCTCTCTTTTCTCAAGTACATCAATAGCATATATATATATATATATATATATATATATATATATATATATATATATATATATATATATATATATATATATATATATATATATATATATATATGTACATATTATCTCTATTTAGTAAAACAAAAATATTTACTAAAACACTATCATCACAACCATGGAATGCATTTACCTTCAGGGAGTCAAGGTATTTATGCAATGAATACTAACCTCCTATACATAGTAGAAAATCTTTTAACCACAACATGTTATTTTCACATGCAAAGATGCCACATTTTGATAACTGAATTGGCAAATAGTTTTCGATTTAATCAAACCATTCTGCTATCATTAGAGCTTAGCTACTGATTGCATACTACTGAAACATTTTACCCAATATACAAGTAGTTTAGCTTACAAGCTTACACAAAGGCACATGTTATGAACAATTTCCAAAACATATGCTTGTATACACTTTACCTACCATTATCATGCATTTATCTTACTATTATTTACATAGTATTGAGCTAGATAACTTACTATTATCATCACAATGGCATGCACAAACGAACATGGCTCAAATATGTAAGCACGAGCCAACGCATACAAATCAACTCAAGTTTAGCCACGCTAGTACCTAATACTAGAAATGTACCTACAAAAATGGCAAGGTTTGATGGGATACTAATCTCCGATACAACCATGCTTACAGCAAAACCGCCAAAACATTAACTTGTTAATCGCCATCAAGCTGTGAACAACCCACACAACACTATGAGGAAGTGTTAACTCTATTGCAAGCAAAACGTTGAACTAAATAACAAGCGAACATTGTATATGATTGTGCATCCCAGGAAGACATTAGTGTTATAAATGAAGGAGCAACTTCACGACCCAATCCTTAACGGCCGCGTTGCCTGAGTCCCAGAATCCGCGTTGACCAGTTCTTGGCAATCTCTTTGCCCAACTTGAAGGGTTTTGAGCAATCTAACACTCCTATGGTGTACATGCAACCCTATAAACCTTGGATCTATGTTTTCTCTATTATACATGCAAATCTTCAATATTCCAAGGTTTCATCCTAACTAGCATAATATAAAGTATATATAATACAAGAATCTAGTAGAATGACATACCTTTTGATGGAGCTTGAAGTCTTGAACCTTTAAGAGCTTAGCCCCAATAGTGTTGAAGCTTCAAATGGAATCACAAATCACCAAAACAACTTGGAAAGCTTGTCCAAATCGACTATGCCCTCTTGTTCACACTCTAGTGCCTATTTCAAGTGCCAAGGACCTCATTATATAGTATGGTGGATTAGGGTTACATCCATGTAAACCCTAATACCCATGACCTTTCATTTCCATAGGATCCATGGGTTAAAACTCCATGGACTATCCATGCTAGTTTAGCCCAACCTAAATGAACTTGGCCCATTCTATATATATATATATATATATATATATATATATATATATATATATATATATATATATATATATATATATATATATAAGAGTCCATATTTAATTAGTTCCTTTTGATCACTAAATTAATTCTTGATCAATACTAATTAAATAATATGATTTCATATTAATATATTATAACTTATAATATATTAATAAATCATAAATATACTATACTCAAAAGACTATCCATACAAATTGTTCCGGTGAAGTGCAACCCAAATGGACCATGCTACTCTCGGGTCGAGTACATACCAATAATAGTTATGGGCTTAGACATCTAATCCAATAGTCTCCCACTTGGATAAGTCTAAAACTATTATTCAAGTATGACTCCAAGATCCCGACTAGCAATCGTGGCTCTTAAAGCCGCTGCCGAACTCTGGCCTAGTCAAATGACGTGTCCATTAGATAAGGGATCATATATTCCTCCATTGTAGATATCATATGGACTGAGACATGGATTATAATCATTCTCTCTGTCCATTTGTTGTTTCCCGATTTCTGATTTATGACAACTGACTAATTGAACAAATCAAATCAGTCCAGGCTTGGCCAAGCACTTAGGGTGTCATCACTAAATCATCGAGGGGCCCACAGATATCGCTTTTATCCCTCCAAGAGTAAAAGGAATGGATAAACTTCGACCCAAATGTTCGCTTGTACTTACTCATCAAATCACACACAACGATATGTTTTATAACAACCAAGTTATGGGTTGCGTTTACATATGTCAATGTGCAACTGACGCGCAACTACAACTCACACGTCTCCGTTTGAAGAATATAAGATATTATCGTCTCATGATTCACTCATGATAAAATTTATGAAGTGATTCAAATGAGCGTGGGTTGAATCCAATACTCGAATCTCATTCCAGGAGCACTCATGAACACTACAACCACTTTTTCCTAGACAAACTACAGACCCTTCATGACAGTCTTGCCTTAATACTTACTTCGAACGTATGATCGACTGTGGATAGTTTGAATAACCTAGTTATTCGGGAAGTCAAAACATGCAAAGTGAAACACAAGAATAATCGAATCCAATATGGTCTCAGAACTTATGAATATAAAGAAAACACCTTTTATTTATCACCATATTGATTACCCATTATTCATTGCATAATGTTTCAAGTAATCAACTTGATACTTGAATTAAAACAATAGTCATGCCATGCTCCAAGCATGCACACTATGTTTGTCCAAACAATAGTTATACCATACACCAAGTATGCACACTATGTTTGTCTATGATCCTTACTTTGTGGAATAGATCAATTAAACATAATTCCAATGATACTCATTTCACAATCCCAAATCCTTATCGTATATGTAATAATTTCAAATTCCTGCCATTTACCGAAATCTGTCAGATTCTAAACTCATATGCATTGATCCTCTTGTAATGACTATGCAAAAAAGTCACAAAGACTTGGCAACAAACATTACAAAGTATTCCAATGGAGATCAATTCCATGGAAATTAAGTCTCATATTCAAAGTACATTCCTTTGAACATCCTTCTTGCATTAAGTTTTCTAATCTTACACAGATTGAATAACTTCCACCTATGGAGACATTTCCATATTCCCATTTTGACTATGACTTCTGAACAAGATTTGCCTCTTTTCAGAATATGTCAATATGGTCCTTCCAAAAATTTACACCATACTTCCAACTGTCCATGAGCAACCAATCTTTGGTAAACCTCAGATTGTCCTCGACAATTGCTTAATCATTTTAGTCATATCCAATTCTAGACCTTTTCCACTCTTAATGCCCTCGGCATTTGGAAAATTTAGAAAAGATAAATATTATAGCACATGTAATCGATCCTATATCCGAAGCATATGGGACACGATTCATGATGTCTCACATGCAGACATGATCCTAGACCAGTCTTTTGCTACAATATTTTTGTTTTTGCCATGTTTTTCATAATTCGACTATGAAGAGGGATGCCGTAATCATAATCGAATTTTGAGAACGCAATATATATAGAATTTCTTTATGTTGAAACATTCCAACATAAAATTCATATATATATATATATATATATATATATATATATATATATATATATATATATATATATATATATATATATATATATATATATATATCCTTGACAAAAGATGATTAAAATCTTAATCTAAGCTTTTAGAATTGAAATGAGGTATAATTTCCTCTCCGTTAATTATAGCAAAACAACTTTTCAAAACTTGCAGAGTCAGGAATTGAGATTTTTATTTTCTATAATTAACATTTTACATAATAATCATGCTCCCACTAACATGATAATTATTAGCATAACACTTATGCTCCCACGAGCTTTGACATGTATCCAGAAATTAGCTGGACTTCTAGAAATCAATGCTTTATTGACTTTCTTACCAAAGTTCAGATTTCTGATATGAGATGCTTTGATAAAACTTTATCAAAATCATACACCTATCCTTAGATAGCTCACATGTGTGTCTAAACAATTTCGAAGAGGGATGTCATAATCATAATGTTTAGACCTTTTTTCCATTTCTCACAAGTCCATGTTAGTGTGCCGGTTAACCACACACGCTCCACTAACGACTTTGAGAATGCAAATATCACAATTGCTATCTACTTAAAATCTACTTAGTGAAAGCGTTTCCTCACCATCATTTTCATGAATCGGAGAGAAACCTTATGACACTTAGATTTTATGGTGTATGTGTTCCTATCCATGTGAATTTGTCAAAACCATAATCACAAGACAGGGTTAGTGACAAATCCAAACTCATATGGACCGAACTTGTGTAATCTTAACTTTTTGCCACTTGCCAGTACAAGGCCTACCATTGTTTCCAGGATTTTATGCAAACGATTGAGAACTTGTAGAACTCAGATGCATAGTCAACTTTAACTGGAATGCACACAGAAATAAGAATATGTCAACATGATAGGTTACAAACCTCAAGTCGTGCGCTAGTGATAAACTACAGGTTTTATTCTTGACCAGTTCTTGAAACTCTTTCAGGACCTTTTAGACTCCCACTGTCCTCTTGACATATAAGACTCTCTTGCCAAGAACCATTCCTTGACAAACAAATATTCAAGAGATAGTGCGGATTCTTATCAAGACAAACACTTCACTCAATTGGCCTTAGTTGGTCTTTGTTTTATCCAAAACATCACAACTTACCAATTTCAAATGTACAAGAGTAGAAAACATTTTACTCTTACATTTGACAAGCGTTATAAACCTTCTATAAGATGTGTCACTCAAGTTGCAATCTTGGAGCATGACTCTGAGAATTGTTTGGGAACGAAGTATGACTCATCTTCTTGATTTAACCACTTCCACAATTCATGACTCCTCTTCTTAGTCATAAGAATGCACTAAGATGTCCTTAGAGGACGAATTGTGATATGGTTTCATAATCATTAAGATGATCATAAAACATGATACTAAAGTACTCTCCCATCTTTTCATATTCGAGCAACTTTTATCTTTCTGCCTAATTTGATTCTTTTCATCCGTCCTGCCATACAATGAAACTTTTCCAATGTTTCAGAATTACACTTAAACTTGTAAGTGTAACCATATTTACTAAACTTTAGTAAATCATGATGAATAGCCTTATCGATCTTTGTGGTGGACCTGACCAGTACACAACCAAGTATACCTGATCCCCTTGTCCTTCACTTGACTCACATATACATGTGAACAAGGAATTAGTCTTAATTTTCCAAAGATGAAAATTCTCATTCATCATACAATACAACTTGCATGATTCCAAGTTCCTGTCCAATTGAGACTTGGGTGATGAGAATCTTTTCTTATTTGGTAAATTATGATACTACCACAAACGAAAGAATCAATTCCATTTTCCAATATTGTTATCAATGGAATCATATAAACAACAATTTTCACAATTACCATTGTAAGGATACTTAAAATAAATAAAATCAAAAATTTTCTTTTATTTTAAAATTGCGGAAAAACTTATCCTTACAATGCAAATACATATGAAAATTTTGTTATTATGCATTCTTAAGCAATCTGTCATAACTCTTAAGCAGCAGCTCAAAATTCTGATAATCGAACCATGCGATCGAAATCCATATATTCACGATCAGAATCAGGTTACTCTTCTTTTAAGTTCCCTATCATTTCTTCGATTCTACAAAACATCAAAATGCGACCTAGTCACATCATGTAATAAGGATCTCCAAATAGGAACTTAATAGAGTTAGATAGTGGACTTACCTGAAGTAGAGTCATACATTCTGACTTTACAATCCTTATGATTCTTCAGGTAAATAGGGCAGCTTCGCAACCAATTCCCCTTCCTTTGGCAATAGAAACATATGGACTCTTTGGTAATGGTACATGGGACTATCTCAGACTTAGCCTTTCTCTTTACCATTTGGTCAACCGAGTTGACTATGGCTGATCCCTTTCCATTGGGAAGAGAAAGCTTTTCTGGATTTCCAATATTACCATTGTCAATGTCCATGGAAGTTTGGGAAGTTGATCTTCCAATCAATTTGCTTTACTAGTGCTCCAAATCATTGCTGATTCAGCAGCTTCAAGAAAATAGGTAAGATCATTAAGGGTCATGTCATGGTCCGTCACATACAACAGTCCTTAAGGAACTCACTATGTGACTTAGGAAGTGACTGAAGAACCTAGTCAACAACCATCTTCCTTAAGACTTTGACACCCAACTCTCCCGGATTGTCAATATGTGACTTCATCTCCAAGATGTGAGCACACATAGACTTTCCATCTTGCCAAAAGGGCTTGAGTGACCTAGAACTTGTGGGTTAGGGAGAATAATTGGAGGAGGTGGAGGAAGAGAAGTATGATTTCCATGATCCAATCGTGGGACATCATCTTCATAAGGAAAGCTTGTTCCAAGAGATTTGGGAAGATCATAGTTGTCAGAACCAGACATCTACAATGGGAGAAATTCAAGTTAGTTGATTTAAGCCCTCAATATAACACCCAATATGAAATATTAAGGCTAGGGCCCAACACAATATTTTATAACTTGGAAGAGGGATGCCGTAATCCAAGCTAAAAAATATTTGAAGGTAGGCGAATGACGATTCACCAATTTCCACCATGAAAAACGAAATAGGTATTAAGTTTTAATTGGATTGAAACTCCTAGATCTTTTGAGATTCCTTGAACTTTTCAATGGCATGTTTAAATCTCGATTGTGTCCTCTCAAGTTTGTGACTGGGATGTCGAGGATCACAAACAAGGTGTGACTAACCATGCAAATTAACTTGGTACCTTAATTTTATCACCTAATCGATGTGCCGGTTACCCACACGCGCTCCACCGATCTATGATAAACATTAAGTCACCCTTTGCCACTCTTACTAGTCCATGTTAGTGTGCCGGTTACCCACACACGCTCCACCAACGACTTCGTAAGGTACAAAGTGTAATTTCATGGGTTAGCACCAATTTCACATTTTCCTAAGTAACTAAGATTGGGAATTTATAAGTGTTTAGTTACTTAGTATTTATCATTATACTCTTAATGAAAATTATAGTCCTTGTCCTACCCGTTCGGCTAACGACCCTCCACCAGTCAAGGAAGCGGTGGGTGAGAGTAGACACCCATTAAACTGCCATTTTATAGGCAGTAACCTTATACCCCCCTTATAGACCGGCTTCGTGAATGAGGCCTACTAACGGTAAGACTGACTTAATATTATATATATATATATATATATATATATATATATATATATATATATATATTAAACCTATAATATTATAATAGTATAAGGGTTGAACTTTAAACTGTTTAAAATTCTAGGGTTTGGAACTAAAGTATTCAAAAGTGCAACTTTACAAATTCCAAAACTTGAGGGCAAGTTTTGAACAATTCAAAAAAAACTTTTGGATTTGCATAACTTATGAGTTTAATTAAGGTTTTAAAAAACTTTAATGGAGAGACTCTTGAACATCCATAACTTGAGGACAAGTTATGGAGTCCATAAAACTATTTATGAGAAAGACTCTTCAATTATGTAACCTATGAGTTTTTAATGGATCTTCAAAAGAAAATGACTTTTGGTAATCCATAACTTGAGGACAAATTATGGACTCCATTAAAAAACATTTAGATCAAGAATTAACTAACAAACAATTTGCAAATAATTCCTATGATCTACCAAAACTCATAAGTGTATGAACAATCATATCAACAATTTCAAAAATCATATTAACACATATAAAATTTGAAATTTTGATAATAACCTTGAAATTGGTTTACCATAATCATTACCACATAAAAAAAACAGGTTTTATAAGTCTAAAACAGTTTAAGGTAATAATTCTAGACCAATTCCAGCACCAAAACTCGAAAATCTACACTCAGGCCTGCCAACTCGTCGAGTGCAAGAACTGAATCGGCGAGTTGGTTGAATATATGCATGGACTCGTCGAGTTCCATAAGGGACTCGGCGAGTCAACTGGGCAGTGTGCAGAAATTCGACATTTTCAGCAATTTGTATCAAGTATAAAGGAAACAAGTCTAGGCTCTGATACCACTGAACGGTTTTAAGCAATCTAACACTCCTATGGTGTACATGCAACCCTATAAACCTTGGATTTATGTTTTCTCTATTATACACGCGAATATTCAATATTCCAAGGTTTCATCCTAACTAGCATAATATAAAGTATATATAATACAAGAATCTAGTAGAATAACATACCTTTTGATGCAGCTTGAAGTCTTGAACCTTTAAGAGCTTAGCCCCAATAGTGTGGAAGCTTCAAATGGAATCACAAATCACCAAAACAACTTGCAAAACTTGAGAGAATAGTATACACTTGTCCAAATCGGCTATGCCCTCTTGTTCACACTCTAGTGCCAATTTCAAGTGCCAAGGACCTCTTTATATAGTATGGTGGATTAGGGTTACATCCATGTAAACCCTAATACCCATGACCTTTCATTTCCATAGGATCCATGGGTTAAAACTCCATGGACTATCCATGCTAGTTTAGCCCAACCTAAATGAACTTGTCCCATTATATATATATATATATATATATATATATATATATATATATATATATATATATATATATATATATATATATATATATATATATATATATAAGAGTCCATATTTAATTAGTTCCTTTTGATCACTAAATTAATTCTAAATTAATTCTTGATCAATACTAATTAAATAATATGATTTCATATTAATATATTGTAACTTATAATATATTAATAAATCATAAATATACTATTCTCAAAAGACTATCCATACAAATTGTTTCGGTGAAGTGCAACCCAAATGGACCATGCTACTCTCGGGTCGAGTACATACCAATAATAGTTATGGGCTTAGACATTTAATCCAACGCAACTCTCCGTAGTCGTGCTACCCGACTATCAGTAGCCTTGTTGACCAACGCCAAGCAATCTCGCTACTCATCTCTTAGTAGTCGAGCTGAACAGTTCTTGGCAATCTCGCTACTCAACTCTCAGCAATTAAGCAGACCAATTCTTGGCAATCTCACTTCTCAGCTCTCGGCAGTCGTGTTGACTAGCCACAGGTAATCTCGCTACTCAGCTCTCAGTAGTCGAGCTGACTAGTTCTTGGCAATATCACTTCTCAGCTCTCAGCAATCGTGTTGACCGGCCCCAGACAATATCGCTACTCAGCTCTTAGCAGTTGAGCTGACCAGTTCTTGGCACTCTCGCTTCTCAACTCTCAGCAGTCGTGTTGACCAGCTCATGGAAATCTCGCTACGCAATCTCTCATCAGTTGTGCTGCCCGACTCTCAATAACCTTGCCGTCCAGCTCTCAGTAGCCTTCGCTCACGACAAATAATATCACTATGATCTCAACTGCCTCTTGGGGCGTAACAATATAATTTCTACATAAATCACGTTGCTATGAAACCATTTGTATTACGTACAGCCGAAGACAGCGAGGCACCGATTATCACTACGACTAATGTTGTAGGAAAGCATCAAGTTTCGTTACATTCTGTTCGAACCGACCACCCGGGCCAAGCACGTAAATTGAAGGCTTCTAAACCCAATCTAGCTAGAGGTTTAGAAGGTTCATAACCCTTGCCTTGAGTCACTTGGTTTCCGAGCTCGACTCTATTATAACGGCAAGCTCCGCTTGCAAGGTTCAGACATAACCTTTATCTTGAGCTACTTAGCTTCTCAACCGAACTCCATTATTGCGGCATGTTCCGCCTACAAGGATCATAAGGTTCACAGCCTTCGCCTTGAGTCGCTTGACCTCTCAGCCTAATACCGCTATCATGACGTGCTCCGCAAATAAGGGTTGAAGGCTTACAACCTTCTCTGATCTACTTCCACGCGATGCCATATCGCGTTACATATTTATGAATTGTTGGCTGCTAAGCCCAATACATTTCCATGCGATGTGATTTTGCGTGATGAATTGATGATCGTTGGCTGCTAAGCCTGATCTTTCCCAGGTAACGCTCCCCAGCATGACATCTCCACGATTGCTGTCGGCAAAGTCTGGTCCACTCTACTAAGTCGCGCAACATAAGCCACACGTTGCCGCGCACCGTAAGTCGCATGTCACGAGCCTATAACATGCTTAGCACCGCACATTTGGTGTTTCTTCTCTTATAATAAACATGGTCTTCCCATGATCAAACGATCAATAAGGCATTTCCGACATTACATCTTACTACGACAATGAATGATATCACGACAGCAGCCCTACTACTTTCAATCCCTCAGCATCTTTGTTGCCTAGCTCTTGGCAACAGTCTTATTAACTGTTATCATGAAAATATCCTTGTTATGCATTCTTATGGAAACCTTTCCATATTCACCATAGTCTGGTACGATTACCTACACTACCCATGTCAGGATGGGCAGAAATCAGCTAGGTATAGCCCATGCAAGAAAAACCTTGAAGATGGCTATCAATGTTCATTACAAAACATACTATGTAGGTGATTAATTGGTGGCATCCCACCAAGACACGATAGAAACGCCATGACAACCATGCTTCATATCCATATAGCAGTCGCGCTCTATATGTTATCATCGAAAGGGATTGTTGATGTCAGGACCATTAGCATAGCCTAGACAGCTTTGGCATACCGGCCGGATAATGGAGATACACCAGAATAAAGCTTGCATCTTGGAAGCACAAGTTGGGAGGTCCATCCCCCAGACTTGGAACGCGCACAGTTCACGCCACTCTTACGCCTGGAGCAATGAGAAAAAACAGAATAAGACACAGTAAGGGCGAGGGCAATGTGATCTAACTCCAAGTGGATAATCACACCCCAATAGTTAGCTCTTGTTCTGGGCTCATTTTCGTGTCAAAGATTATTCAAGCTTGATATCATTTCTATAAGAGGTTTTTCACATTTACCGAGTGATAAGAAGGAATGATGATCCGTGTCACTTCAGCGAAATCGAAGCGACAATGCAACCAATAGGCTTCAAAGGCTCATAAACTTTACCTAAACATGTCAGTCTAATTATAAGTCCCACTACCTTTTCCCATGACATGAACAATGGCTTTAAAGGATCATAACCATTCCCTTGATATAAAAACACCTAAGTTCTAAAAGCCTCGAGGTGACGATCTCATCTTAACTTAGATGACTAGGCCCGGAGTGCAACACTCCTCGAACCAAGACTTAGAGCAAATTCTTAAAGGGTAACTACAAAACTTTGCCTAAAGGAGAATACCCTAATAAAAGAGAACCATCCAAGGTCCATAAAAAGGTTATCTAAGGCCTTTGCCTAAAGATAAAGGCTGACGACTAGAAGAAAGGACAAACCCCAAGCTCATGAGCGCGAACTCCCGGGCCAAAAGCAAAGAACTTTGGTTAAGTGTGAATCCTAAGTCGTTGAACCAAAAAAAATTCCCTTATCAAAGGGAAGCATCCTTCGAGTCTTAACACCCTACAGAGCAAGTAGGAGTCACTCTCAGTCAATTCCTAAGACCAACAAAAACCTTTGGAAATAAATCCCTCTGATGGGAAAAACATGAACAAATAAATTTCATGGACCAACATTATCCTTGGAGAAGAAACCAAACCAGTGGCCAACATAAACCATCCAGGACCAAAGCAAGCAAGTTTAAGAAAACAAATAGCCCATCAACTATACAAGAAAAAAATCAGCCTCGCTCAAGCATTCATGTGCAACGACTCCGCTAAACAGGACAAAATAAGCGTTGCAGCTCGGTACACTCGGTTTTTGAAGAAAAAGGGGGGGGGAGAAGAGCAGTACGCTACTACTGATACTCCGCAAAGCGTTTCGAAACGATTGTGAGAGAAAATTCAAATCGATGTATGATTTTATTGTGTTATCCTTTCAAGATAACCGCTCCAGTGTCGCGATACTAATAGCACGCCGACGGCAAGCTCGCGGAGCGAAGCTTGGTCTGTAAATCATTACAGGGGACTCGCGAAGTATGCACCGCTGACCAGTGACCCAAAGTTTCCCCGTGGGCATAGAAACATAATCCGATACCTGATGCTGGCTGCGGGTCTCATCCCCCCCCCCCCCCCCGCGTCGGAGCATGGCGTTTTCCTCAACGGTGTTTCTATGGACAACTTTCGGCTGTGACTTGGAGGAAGGAATCATGGAGCGAGTACGTGGCATTCGCTATACGAACCTCGAAGCTTGGCACAACAGTCATGCAAAATAACAATCTCAATGACTGTATGGCGAGGTTACGATTCTTAGCTACCTTGGCCTAGCATCTTATCAACACCATTTGTCACATTAGCAACCTTTCTCTGCATAACGTTATTAGCAGGCATACATGTATAATATTATTAGCATCCCCACTCTGCATCATGTTACCGGCAACAACTATGTTGCACTACTTTGATCAGATCATGAGTATCAAGCCAGTCGGTGCTGCATAAGCCCATCACACAACACCACGTCTCTTGTGGTCAAGGTTCGGTCGTTCTTTCTATCTACTTAATGCATTATTGTTTTGATCGTGTCCAGTCCAATGTCATTGGCCGCTCACCAATCACATGAAACTAGAGGGACTTGTTAACGTATGGTCCATTAGCATGACCCAGACATCAAGACATGGCGTGCCAGCCTTGCCTATTGCTCTCCTGGCACTCGCATGTTAGCCTTGTCTGGTGTACGCGCCTGGCCCTCGCCTGGCGTCCGTGCACTCTTACCCAACTCCCTGCTAGTTGGGTCTGAGTTGGGCTGGCCCAAGGCCTAACCTAATTCTCCACTGACCTAATTGTCCCATATAAATAGAATGTTTCCTCCTCCTTGAGGAGGCAACTTCGAAAAAGCTTATATTCACCTTCTATAACCTAGAGCCTCCATGGCTAAACATACACCCTACATAGTAATATGGTTCTCTCCATCTAGGGAGAACCATCTCATCTCTACCAACCGATCTAACTTGAACATCCCAGCTTGCTCCCAGGGCACAATCCCTGGGGAAACTCTAACAACTTTGTTGTGACTTTAACTTAGGTATCTCGTCGGAAACTTGTTGACGATACCATTTCTAGATCCCTGATCTGGATCCAATACAGAAGACCCAACATCCTGAGCACATGTCGCAGCATAGATATTACCCTTTAAACCTTCATTGATCAGATATACCTATTTTACCACCAAATCTTTAGACTCAATATCCAAAAACTGGTTTTTCGTATGAGAACAATAAATATATTTTTGTATGATTCTCCTTGACCTAGTTAAGTTCCATTGTTGCATTCGTTATGATCATGAACATTTTACTGGTTCTACAAGTTGCTATATGCTTAGCCTCTACAACTAAATCGAAAATTGTGTCTTGTTTCGAGTTATTTCGTTTATAGTAGCTTTGTTGATAGAAACTAAAAAGTGTAACTAGGATCTGAAGTCATCTCGGTTGGTTTGGAAGTTCGTATCCGTGTAATCCTTTACACATAGCTTGATAGCAGACCATAGGTCCATGCCAGACGGAGACGCCCCTGACGGGAGAGATCTCGTGCCAGCCGGGAAACTACGTCCGCGAGAGTAGTCTTCCTCACAAATCCCCGCCATGGAATCCGACTAGAGAATCTCCTAATGACGAAACAGTGTCAGCTGACAACCTTAGTCGCACATACACCACCAACACCTCGTCTGGGCCAATCACACTCCATAGTAGAGAATAAAGGATATCTCCTCCAATTATCAGTTATGTCTCGGATCCGGGATGACATCTTTGTCTCCTGAAAGAGAAAAGTGTCCTCCACACCAACTATATAAGGAATGATCATCCTTCCAAGAGGTAAGCTCCCAGTTCCACTCTAAAATATATACTCTCACACCATAACCGCACTGACTTGACCGTCAGAGCATCCTCTCGAAATCTCCTCCCAGAGTACGGCTAACGTTTCTTCCCTTGTGTTCCAGGACTCGACCGCCAAGTGGAGACTCGTCGGAGAGCTATACTTCACTTCGCATTATTGGTGCCATCCCGTGTTGTGCGAAACGAAATACAAACCAAAGTAATCACCGACAACAATGGTGACAGAAGAAGTGACACCAGGTCCATCCGATTCTCCAAGTATGATCAAACCCATGGCGTCACTAACACCGGATACCGCCACTAATACACACCCAACCACACAACTTATGATAGCTCCACCACACCCATTCATTCCAACCACCGTGCAATTGCTACCAACATTCACACTGGTGAACACCCAACCTTTTTAACTTGCATGTTCGCCAAACGGAACACAAATGCAAACAGCTTCTCAACAATCAATCAAACGGGAACAACCAACTTCTATCAACTTCTCCCATTTCACCCCCAAAACCTCACATCAACCCTTAGTCCACCTTCAAGATCCGTAATTATCCAACCGACACCATTCGCGATAACCCAACCACCAATATCCATCCCAGCAGCCGACAACATGTTTGTGCACATGAATATCAACCAAAATACGTCATCGTACACACCAACATATGTACAGACGACGAACTTCACATGGATGCACGGTAATGTTCCCATATACCATAATACTTTTCTAACATGCACATTTACTGCTTTTCCACAAAATACAACTTTCTCCCAACAACCCATCTACAATCTTGCAAAAACATGCACACAATCAACCTTCACAAACACAAACACCTCGTATTTTGTCCCATAACTGTTGAACTATGATATTCCAAGCACAACACGTTTAGCCTACTTGAAGGTATATCATGGTACCGCATGCCCTGATAGCCATATTGATACTACGAGTGGCACATGAAATCACTTAAACTTGATGAACGTTTCTGGTGTACACATTTCCCCACCACGTTTGTCGGTAACGCAGGATCATTGTTCAAAAGTCTCACACCAAACAACATCCACAACTTTTCCCAACTAAAAGAGTTTTTTCTTACCAGCTTAATGCAAATCCGGAAGTACCGATGAGACGTGCAAGAGATTTTAGGATGCAAACAAATGGAGGGAGAAAGCATTAGATATTATTTCAAAAGGTTCAATGAAGCAATGCTAAACATACCTGGCCAAGATGATAAGCTGGTAGCAAGATCCTTCACATATGGCTTGCCACCAAGACTACTATCCTGGAAGTTCTTGGGAAAGAAACCCACCACCAGGCAAAAGGGTAGAACGATACCTGAGGCAGGAGGAAGGCATGACAGCTAAAGAAGCCTACCTACATGCTGCAAGAGCAACCCATGGCCAAGGAGAAACAGGCCACTTCTCCCAAAGGCCCAACAGACACAACAACACCAATCCGTAAAAACTGATTTGACACTTCCAACCATATGTACGCGATGATAGGTGATATAAAAAACCCAACGTTCTGGAATTAACGGTCAATCAACAAACCCAACGACCGAGCATAGAAAAAATTCATAAACAAAAACAAGTATTACGAATACCACAGAAAAGAAGGGCACATCACCAAAGAATGCATGGTCCTGAACAAAGAAATAGAAGAGAGAATCACAAAAGGGAAACTTTCAGAAATCAGCGGCAACATCAGACCCAACGTTGATGCCCCACCACTACAAATAGTAAAAACGGAAGAGCAAAACGATAAAGGGAAAGCTCCGGAGATCCTAGCCATCCGAGCACCACATCACCATCAAAGAAGCATGAATACATAATAAGAACATGCACAAAGGGTGAGAAAAACTGAATTATTATTTTCACAAGAGGACCCTATACCACTAGGGTGGGAGGGAGACAACCCACTGATAATTTAAGCCAGCACTGGTAGAACAACAATGCACAGGGTATACATCGACAATGGTAGCACGGTGGAAATCATGTTCAAACATTGTTTCTAACAAATCCTAACCAGTTGGAAAGAAGGACTCAACGCCGCTCTAGGGAGGTTAACAGGTTTCGTAGGCCACAACTTTCGAACACTTGGCACCCTTCACCTCTCGCTTACCATAAAAGATATCCGACACGACAGAAGAAAAACACTCACCCTGGAGTTCATGGTGGTTTGAGCACCATCAGATCACAACATTATACTAGGACAAACAACAATATTGCAATATGGAGCAACTTTATCAACAATTCATGGTCTAATGAAATTCCAAACAAGTGAGGGAATAGCCATGGTCATTGTAGAAGTGCGAAAAAGACTGGAGTGCAACCAAATCCTCAGGCCGAAGGAAATTGCCAGGGGGAAAAGAACTCAAGAGAAGTGGAACCAAAATAAAAGGAAGTGATTCATGAGAAGTTTCTAGAATAGACAATTCGCATCGGCAAAACACTATAAGAAGAAACAAGGATTAAAATCATATCACTGTTAAGAAAGTATAGACACGTCTTCGCCTGGGAACCTTCTGATATGGTAGGTATCGACATAAACATCGTTGAACACAACCTCAAAATCGCACCAAGAAGCACAACGATCAAACAAAGAAGGAGGGGATAAGCGGGTGAGTGTAACAAAGAAATCAACCATGAAGTAGCATAGCTCACTAAAGACAATATCCTTCGCGAAGCAATGTTTCCCTCTTGGATAACCAACATCGTCATGGTAAAGACACACGATGGCTCTTGGCGAATGTGCATCGACTATACCGACCTCAATAAGGCATGCCCAAAAGACTAATACCCCCCTGCCAGGGATAGACTAGAAGGTAGAGTCCCTAGAAGGCTTCAAATGGAAATGTTTCTAATAGATTCCATTTTATGCATCTTTTAGGTTAGTTTTTATTAACATTTAGCATCGCATTTTATGAGTTTTCATGTACATTAATCTAAATAATGTTAAGCTCATGCATTTCGTCAGAACTCCTGTACTGCTCATGTTTTTATGTCATTTTTAGATATTTCAAGTGGAGCGTTACTTTGAGAGCAACTTTTAATGCACATTTGGAGCTTTATGGAGCTAAAACACTTGAGGGAGCTGGAAGATGGGTCAGATTTGCTGAAATTGAAGAGTTAACGTCCGAAGCATGCGTTTTTTAGAAAACATGATCGTGTTTTTCACCATATGATCGTGCTTTTGATCGGGTTTCATCTTCGCAACTTTTCGAAGCCACAAATCAAGTTTCAAGACCTCAAAGCATTAACACGATCATGTTTTTCCCATAAATACGATCATGCTTTTGAGGAAAGTATTAGAAATAACAATGTACTTTATTAAATGGGGTTTCAGAGCATAATAGGCAAAACACGATCATATTTTGCCATTACTACGATCGTGTTTTCATGATTTCAACTTCGGACGTTTTTGGCTTGCGTATAAATACTTCCTCTCTGGTCAGTTTGAACCCTAGACGTTCCCAGACGATGAAAACAACTTTTGAAGGCGATTTTCTGCACTTTTTCATCACTTTCCGAAGATATGAAGGCAATGGATCATTTCAATCAGTTAGATTAGTAAGATTTAGTAGTTTAATGTCTCTTTTTACTATTCTAGATTCTTTTTTAGCCATGTCTGGCTAAAACCTATATTTCAGTTCTGCATAGATTAGTACTTTTCATTTAATCAATCATTAGACCTATTTTTTGATTTATGATTCTATCTAGATTTTCAGCTTTGTGCATATTGAATTTTTGATTTTGATTCTTTTTAGCCTAATCAGCTAACTTAGGATTAAATCATTCTAGTTAATCAATTAATGGAATCCCTAATTGTTCTAATCAACTGGTAATAAGTAACAAGTATAAGATGGGTTTTGTGTTGGGATCTGATTATGATATAAACTGAAATTTCATATTTTTACGCTTACGAGCTTGTGAGAAGTATTGAATATTGCTGAGAAATTTACACAAATCTTAAAGTTGCTTTTCTAATTTTAATTAAGAGCTTGTTTAATTGAATTAGTAAAAAGATAGGATTAACCGAAGAGCTTGTTTTGGTTAATTAACCAAGTAAAAGAAAACTTACTAGAGCTTGTTAGTAGTTGTTAGTACCAGCTTAGATTGAACATATTTTGAATAATCAGGTCAATGTTAATTGCATAATTAGGAAAGTCGTAGATAAACTAAACTCGTTTTTTATTATTGAATTTACCTTATTTTATTTTCACTGTTATTTTAATTAATAATTTACAACAAAATTCCCTTTTTTATATATATTTTTTGTTTTTGGACTAGTATGCCCCTGACTTTTAGGTTGTGTTCCTGAGAATTCGACCCTGCTTCCCTGTGCTATCCTTCACGCTGTGTTCTTGAGTTTAACTTTTAAAGAGAGGGAGGAAAGGGAGGGGAGGGGGAATAAAGGGAAGAAGATGAAAGGAGAAGAAAACTTTAGTGGTTGTGTTCTCCAGTTGCAAAGGAAAGAAATGGATACTATTGTCAATTGACATTTATATCCCTGATTAAAAATGGCTTAAACGTGTAACAAAAAATTAAGAAGGGTAAAAATGGTCTTTATGTCTTTTCCTCTCCAATCCGCCCAAATATGAGCGGAAAGAGAGCATGCATTTCTTCTTATTCCTCCCCCCTCACAATCCTCTCCTCCCCTTTCATTTCCTTTCTTAAAAAAAAAAACTTAAGAACACCTCTATCCCTCTCAATCCTCTCCTTTCCTCACCTTTCTCTTCTAAAAAAACTCAAGAACACAGCGTCAGTGCATTTGAACAGTGAAATTTTATTTGCTTAAGACGCTTACAACAACGTTTTAACAATTGGCGTCATTGTCGGGGACACGGTTCTAGTAACTGTTTTATGCCAAGTTCTTTTCATACAAGTAATCTAGTCTTTGATCTAGAAATTGAGAAACCGAGAGGAAGCTAAAGATACAAACAAAACTTCAAAAGCAACAAGCGGGTTTCTCAAATCCATGATCCTCCTTACCGCCAGAAATCACCACATCATAAGGCAGTCCCTAATGGAATGAACCTGAACCCTCTTTTTCATTATTCCCAAATGCACCTCCATCCTCACCCTCCCAAAGCCCATTTAAAACATACTCGCCAACACTCTCTGAAAAAAATTAGAAACACCAGAACCTTCAGAACCCAACTCCCCAAAATATGCCACGAGTGACGACAAGGGCGAAGTGAAAACACTCAGACAGTAGGCCACACAAGAGGTTACTCAACAACCTATATGCATTACCTTTCCAGAAGCCTAAAACTTTAAGCTAAAATCTGAGCCGATACATCTCTTTCCCATATTCAGAGGCATAGAAAAAGAAGATCCACATAAATTCCTCAAGGAATTTTATGTGGTTTGTTCTATAATGAAGCCACACGCTATCACGGATGATAAAATAAAACCGAGGACATTCCCCTTTTCACTGGAAGATTTAGCAAAATAGTGGTTATATGATCTTCCATCCGGCTCCATGACCATATGGAACGAGCTTGCTTTATTTTACATATGTAATATGTTTTATTTATTTATTTTAAATCTATTGTTCATTATTATTTTAAAAATTATAGAATTTTTAAAAAAATATAAAATCTATAACTTTATATCAAAATATGTTCTTAAATTGATTACTACTATTTTACAGGTTCAAATTGTCGGGATTTAGGTAAACGAACAAAATTAAAACCCTTAAGTTTGCATGCAACCTAAATAGGATCTATGTTTTCTCTATTGAACCTATAACTAAGAACATCTAAAAGAAACCTGCAAACCCTAGGCTATTTTCAAAATTATGATAAAAGGGTTTTAGGGTTACATACTTTTTAGTTGTTATATCAAACAACTAGAATTCTCCTTTGTTGATCTCTTGAAAGAAATCACCACAAGTTTCGTGCCTCTAATGGAATCACACCTAAGCAACAAGAGGATAATATAAGAGAGAGAGAGAGAGAGAGAGAGAGAGAAAGTGAGAGAGGGAGAGAGAGAGAGGAGAGGGGAGGTAAGATTTCATCCAAGCCTTAGGAAGAGAATGAATGACAAAATCAAGGGGCTAGAAGGCTCCTTATATAGTTGAGGAAACTTGGTGCCAAAGCTAGGTTTTAAGGAATAAGCCCTAGATTCCTTTGCTTGGTGGCTAAGCAGCTCAATCCCCTCATCCAAAGGGCCTTGGATGAAAACTCTTAGGCTTGCCCTACATATTTTTGTCCACCTAATTCCATGAGGTTCTAGAGCCTTCCTTTCTCAACTATCAATAAATAAACAAACAGTTTTTGTACTTTTAATTAATCAAATTAATCCCAAAATTAATTTCAATTAATTTCTGATCAATTATTAATTAAATAATATAATTTCTAATTAATATATTACTTTCATAACACATTAATAAACCATTTAGTTAATTTATAATTACATAACAAATTAATCTCTCTCCAAAAATCATCCTATCCACTTGCTAGTTTTGATGGCAACCCAAAAGGACTGTGCTACTATCAATTCAAGTATATACCAATTATAGTTTTGGGCTTAGACACCTAATCCAACAGTCTCCCACTTGGATAAGTCTATAACTATAATTGCTAGTATAACTTCTGAATCGATCAGCAAATTGTATCTTCCAAAAGCCGTTGTCGAACTCTGACCCAATCAGTTACGTGTCCTAAGATAAGTGATCATCTAATCCTCCGTTCTGCAAGATATCATTCGAACATGAGACATGGAATAGAATAAATCTCATTGTCCAAGACTTTGTTTCCTGATTTCTGATTTGTAATGACATAGAACTTCTAATTGAACACATCAATTTAGTCCTGGCCAGGCCCGACACTATAAGTCAACACCAAATCACCGAGGGGCCTAAAGATATCACTTCTTCCCATTAGGGCAAAAGGAACGAATAAACTTTGACTTATATGCTTGAACTATTTACTCACCAATCATTCATGACAATACATTTTATGACATCAATTTACTGATGTGTTTACGTATTATCAATGCACAACCGACTTGTAAACTACAAGTCATATATCTATGTTTCAAATTTATAAGATATTATCGTCTCAGAATTACTCGTGATTAATTCCATGAAATAATTCTTTGAGCGTGGGTTAATCCAATACTTAAATCTCCATTTCTAAGTACTCATGAACATTGCAGCAATACCATTGCTATGTCTAAAACTCTTTAGACAATCTACAATTCCATTCATGACAGTCTTAATTCACTACTTACTTCCAAAAGTATGATCAACTGTGGAATTTGAATAATCATATTATTCAGGAAGTAAAACATGAAAAAATGAAATACAAGAATAAACAATTGACAAAAGGTAGTAAACAAACTTATAAATAATTCTCTATTATTTATGTGGAATATGAATAATCATATTATTTTGGAAGTAAAACATGAAAAAATGAAATACAAGAATAAACAATTGACAAAAGGTAGTAAACAAACTCATAAATATTTCTCTATTATTTAATCACCAAAAGTCAATTACATTTACTTTGTTACAAGTTTCAAACTAACTATCGAACTACTAAAACTAATATCATCTCTCAGCGTAATGCTTCTGGCATGCTGAATGTGTTTAGCCCTATACATACCCTTTGTAAGTGGATCTATAGGATTCTCTTCAGATGATATTCTCTTCACAATGAGGTGACCCTCTTATACTTTATTTCTAATTAAATGGTACTTTCTGTCGATATGTCTTGATCTTCCATGATTTCTTGGTTCCTTTGTCAAGGCAACCACCCCTTCATTATCACAAAAAAGTTCCATTGACTCCTTAATGGTTGGAACAAATCCAAGATCTCTGATGAAGTTCTTCAACCAAATTGCTTCCTTCGATGCTTCACTTGCCGCTATGTACTCTAATTCATAGGTAGAATCAGCCACTGTCTCTTGCTTGGAACTTTTCCAAGTAACTGCTCCTCCATTTAAAGTAAACACCCAGCCAGACTGAGAACGGAAGTTGTCTTTATTCATTTGAAAATTGGTGTCACTATACCACAGTTGCTCTCAATGTATCACTGCCACCAAGAACTAGGACCCAGTCCTTAGTCTTTCGCAGATACTTGAGAATATTCTTAACTGCTATCCAATGAGCTTTACCTAGGTTTCGCTAATAACGACTGACCATGCTCAAAGCAAAGGACATGTCAAGGCGAGTACATATCATAGCATACATGATTGATCTAATGGCGGAAGCATATAGAATCCTACTCATTTTTCCTATCTCTACATCGGTACTCGGACTCTGAGTCTTACTCAGTTTAGTATTACTCTGGATGGACAATTCTCCTTTCTTGGAATTTCCATACTAAAACGTTTTAGCACCTTTTCCAAATATGTACTTTGACTAAGTCCAGTTAGTCTTTTACTCTTATCCCTTAGAATTATTATCCCCAGAATATAGGCAGCCTCACCTAGGTCCTTCACAGCGAAACACTTTCCAAGCCAAGAATTAACCTCTTGAAAAGTTGGAATGTCGTTTCCTATAAGAAGTATGTCATCAACATACAATACTAGGAAGGTTACTATACTCCCACTAGCTTTGACATATACACAAGACTCATCTTTACTTCTAGAGAAACCAAACTCATTAACTTTCTTGTCGAAGCAAATGGTCCATCTGTGAGATGCTTGTTTCAATCCATAGATTGATTTATCAAGCTTACACACTCTATTAGGAAACTTTGCATCAACAAAACCCTCTGGCTGACTCATGTAAACATCCTCAGCAACTTCCCAATAACGAAAGCGATTTTGACATCCATCTACCAAATTTCATAGTCATGAAAGGTAGCTATCGCTAGCATTATCCTAATAGATTTTATCTTAGCCAATGGTGAGAAGGTCTCATCAAAGTCAACACCAAGGGTTTAAGTAAAGCCCTTTGCAACCAGTCATGCTTTGAATGTGTGCACATTACCATCCATGTCGGTCTTCTTCTTGAAGATCCATTTGCAACAAACTGTCTTCCGACCAGGTTGTTGATCAACCAAATTCCAAACTTGATTGTCATATATGGACTTGATCTCGCTATCTATTGCCTCTTTCCATTTTTCTGCTTCATGGCCTACCATTGCTTCCTTGTAGTTAGCCGGTTCATCCAAATTTACTAGTGTACTATCACTGATAAACATATCACCATCTGTAGTTATATGGAAACCATAGAACTCAAGTGGCATGCTAACTCTACTAGAGCGACGTATAGGTAATGAATTTTCAATTGGTTCAATTGGAATCTCTTCCTCTGGTTAAACCCTAGCGTCTTCAGAGGTTCCTTCATCATTTGAATCTTAAATCTATTCATGGTCAATGGTAATCCCACTGTCCTCTATGAAAATGAGCTCTCTCTCACGAAAGACTCCTCTTCGTGTTACAAAGACCACGTTCTCACTAGGTCTATGGAACAAATATCGAAAGGACTTCTGTGGGTAGCCGATGAAAATACATCTCTCACTTCGAGGTTCAATCTTGTCATGAGTCTCTCATCTAACGTAAACTTCACAATCCCAAACCTTGATATGTGCTAATGAGGGAACTTTCCCTTTCCACATCTCATGAGGTGTTTTGGAAACCTTCTTATTTGGGACAAGTTTAAGAATATGGGTGGCAGTCTCTAAGGCATACCCCTGGAATGAAATTGGAAGAGAAGCTCAACTCATCACGGAACGAACCATATCCAACAAGGCTCGATTGTGCCCCGTAGCCACCCCATTAAGATGTGGTATCCTAGGAGGGGTCAACTGTGAAACTATTCCATATTCCTTGAGGTAGTCGTGGAACTCGATACTAAGATACTCTCTGCCTCTATCTGATCAGAGCATCTTTATCTTCCTACCCAATTGATTCTCGACTTCGTGTTTAAATTCTTTGAACTATTCAAAGGTTTCAAATTTATGTTTGATTAAGTAAATATAAACATATCTACTATAATCATCTGTAAATGTTACATAAAATCGATTTGCATCCCTCGTGGTAGATCCGAAGGGCCCACACACATCTGTGTGTATGAGGTCCAACAAACCTTCACCTCTTTCACAAGATCCAGTGAAAGGTGATTTTGTCATCTTACCCAAAATACAAGATTCGCATGCATCATCCGACCTTAGGTTAAATGATTCCAACACTCCATCCTTTTGGAGTTGAGCGATGCGTTTCTTGTTAATGTGTCTAAGACGACAATGCCACAAGCATGCTTTGTCTATACCATTAGACGAATCAATTTGAAATACATTATTTCCTAGATTATCAATACATGTCATAGTTCCATACACACCATCACAAGGTAAAGCTTCAAAAAAACACCTTTTTATAATAGAACCATTCAAATCATTAAATGAATATCTAAACCCTTGTCTAAACAATGCATGAAAAGTGATAATGTTTCTTGTCATTTCTGATGAGTAGAAACAATTTATTAAATCTAAACTAACATCATTACTAAGAATTAGACTATAAACTCCAATATTGGTAACAGAAGAAGATCGCCTATTCCCCATGATCGGGTTCATTCTATTGTGCTCTACCTCCTCACTTCTTTTTAGCCCCTGCAAAGTCAGAACAAATGTGAAATCCACATCCTATATCAAGGACCCAAGAATGATAATATGCTGAGTTATTAGATGAAATAGTTTATATACATGTAGAAGTTGGCTTCACCTTGCCATTTTTGATATATTGTAAATACTTCGGGCAACTTCTTTTCCAATGCCCCTTGTCGTTACAGTAAAAGCAGATAACCTATTTGGGATCAGGGTGGGTGATCAGAACTGGACTTCCCATTAGGGCCACTACTATATGACCCTGAATGAGACTTTCTCTTCTATTTTTTCTTGGGAGCACCTTTCATCTTTTTACCCTTTCCTTGTCCAATGGCTTGGACGGGAGCACTAGAAGGAGTGGAGGCAATACCTTTCCCTTCATTCCTGCTTTAGTTGTCTGCAGGAGATTGTGAAATTGAGCCAGTGTGGTCTCACTGTTGTTTAGATGATAGGTTAGAATGAACTAATCATAACAACTAGGTAAGGAATTTAGGACTATGTCAATAGCGAACTCCTCATCAAAATACACATTCAGCCTAAGAAGGCGTTCCACGTAACGTTGCATCCTTTATGTGTGGCCATATACAAATTATCTCTCCTTCATCTTGCATGCCATGAGGGACTTGACCACTTCGTACTTTTCTTGACGAGCTCGCTTATGGTACTTTTCCATAAGGTCCTTGTTCATCTCGTAGGGCCAGTAATCCTCTTAAAACCTTTGCAGCTCAGGGGTCATGGTGGCTACCATGATGCAATAAACTTGTGTTGCATCATCGTAGTGCTTCTTGTAGGAGGCTAATTCTTCAGGAGTGACCTTGAGAGATGTTCACTAACACCTCAAAATCGGCTTGCCCTCTTTACTTGCTTGTAGTAGTGCCAATTTTGCTAGACAAGGGGTCTTTATATAGTTGTGACACAAGTAGGGTTACACCATGTAAACCCTAATTGTCATGGCTTTCCATATTCCATGATCCATGGGTTTGTAACCTTCATGGACTATCCATGGAGCACCTTATGGGCTTTAGCCCAATCCACACAAACCATGGATCATTAGCCCACTATACAAGAATAGATGATTTACACAATCAACCCCATATATTTAATTAGTCTCTTTTTGATCACTTTATTAATTCCAAATTAATTCTTGATCAATACTGATTAAATTATATTATTAATATATTAGTACTTATAATATATTAATAAACCTGAAGTGTCCTTTCTCTCATTTAGTCTATCCAAGTGTTGCAATGCCATGCAACCCAAATAGACCATGCTAACCGGGTTAAGTACATTCCAGGAATAGTTATGAACTTAGACACCTAATCCATTAGTCTCCCACTTGGATAAGTCTAATAACTATAACTGCAAGAATGACTTCAGGAACCGATCAGCAATTGTAGCTCTTTCAAGGTCTCACGGAACTGAGATGATGATGATACGCCATTTAAGATAAGTGATCATATAATCCTCTGTTCTAGATATCGGCCGAACAAATACATGGAACAATGTCTTACTTATTGTCCAGCAATTTGTTTCCCGATTTCCGATTTGTTTGACATAGAACTTAATTGAACACATCAACTTAGTTCTGACCGGGCCCGGTACATGGGTCAACACAAAATCATCGAGGGGCCCAGATATCGCTTCTAATCCAAGAAGGAACAGATAAACTTCGACTCATATGCTTGTTCTACTACTTTTTGAATTATACACAAAGGCATGTTTTATAACATCGAGTTACCAATGCGTTTTCATACAATCAATGTATAACCAACTCATAGGCAACAACTCATATCTCTAGGTTTGAAGACATATATGATATTACCGTCTCACGATCACTCGAGATAAATTCCATGAAGTGATACAAGTGAGTGTGGGTTGAATCCAATACTCAGAACTTATGAGCACTCATGAGTGTTGTAGCAACACTTTGCTATGCCCAACATCTTAGACATCTACAACCAACTCATGACAGTCTTGATTCATATCTACTTCCAACATATGACCGACTGTGGAGAATTTGAATAATATGAAATACCATAACATAATTATTCTGGAAGTCAAAACATGCAAAATGAAACGATAGTATGCGATTGACAAAAGACAGCAACACTTTACTCATAAATAAACAACACCTTTTATTCATCATCAAATGTCAAATACACTTTACACATTTCAAAGCTAACTAATTACTAAAACTAATATCATCCTTCAGCCATATGTGCTTCGCATGCTGGAGATGCTTAACCCTACTCAGTCCCTTCGTGAGGGGATCTGTTGGGTTCTTATCCGATGATACCCTCTTTGCCACGAGGAGTCCTTCTTCTATTCGATGTCTGATGAAATGGTATTTTTAGTCGATGTGTCTGGATCTCCCGTGATCCCTTGGTTCCTTGGCTAAGGCAACTGCACTTTCACTATCACAGAAAATCTCTATAGGCTCCTTTATAGCTGGTACAACTCCAAGGTCTCCAATGAAGTTCTTTAGCCATATAGCCTCCTTTTCTGCCTCGCTTGCCACTATATACTCTGATTCACAAGTTGAATCAACCACTGTCTCCTGCTTGGAACTTTTCCAAGAAATTGCTCCTCCGTTTATGGTAAAGACCCAGCCTGATTGAGAGCGGAAATTATCCCTATCAGTCTGGAAGCTAGCATCACTATACCCTAATACTCTCAAGTCATCACTCCCACCAAGGGTAAGGACCCAGTCCTTAGTCCTCCGCAGGTACTTGAGAATGTTCTTTACCGCAGTCCAGTGAGCCTTGCCAGGGTTCCCCTGATATCTGCTGACCATGCTTAATGCAAAGGTCACATCAGGACGAGTACAAGTCATAACATACATGATCGAGCCTACAGCGGAAGCATACGGTACTCGACTCATCTCTGCTATCTCATCCTCTGTACTCGGGCTTTGAGTCTTACTCAGTCTGGCGTTACTCTGGATCGGTAACTCTCCTTTCTTGGAATTCTGCATGCTGAACCTATTCAGCACCTTATCCAAGTAGGTACTCTGACTAAGTCCAATTAGTCTTTTACTCCTGTCTCTCAAAATCCTTATCCCTAGGATATAGGCAGCTTCTCCAAGGTCCTTCATAGCGAAACACTTCCCAAGCCAGGACTTCACTTCCTGTAGAGTTTGGATGTCATTTCCTATGAGTAGTATGTCATCCACATACAATACCAAAAAGCTAACTATACTCCCACTAGCCTTGACATATACACAGGACTCATTTTAGCTCCTCGAAAAGCCAAACTCTTTGACTTTCTCATCGAAACAAAGATTCCATCTGCGAGGTGCTTGTTTCAATCCATAGATGGATTTCTCAAGCTTACACACTCTATTAGGGTACTTTGCACTGACAAAACCCTCCGGCTGACTCATGTAAACATTCTCAGCCAACTTTCCATTAAGGAAAGTGGTTTTGACATCCATTTGCCATATTTCATAGTCATGAAATGCAGCAATGGCTAGCATAACCCTAATAGACTTAATCTTCGCTACTGGTGAAAAGGTCTCATCATCATCAACTCCCAGAGTTTGAGAAAAACCCTTTGCAACCAGTCGCGCCTTATAAGTGTGTACATTACCATCCATGTCGGTCTTCTTCTTGAAGATCCATTTGCACCCGACGGTCTTTCAACATGGTACATTGTCAACCAAGTTCCAAACTTGATTGTCATACATGGACTGTATCTCGTTGTCCATAGCCTCTTTCCATTTAGCAGCTTCAGGTCCTGCCATGGCTTCCGATTAGTTGTTAGGCTTATCTAGAATTACCAGTGTGCTATCACTGATAAGTGTATCACCTTCCGCAGTAATATGGAAACCATAGTAATGCTCAGGTGCATTCCTAACTCTCGTGGAACGCCTCAGAGGTACAGACTCGTCTGTCGGATCAACAGGAGTTTCCTCCTCAGGTTGATTGCTAGGGTTTGAGGTTCCTTCACCGCTTGCCTCTTGAATTTCTTCAAGGTCAATTTACCTCCCACTGTTTCATTGGCTTATGAATTCTCTCTCTCTCTCTCTCTATCTCTCTCTCTCTCTCGAAATACTCCTCTCCTTGCTACAAAGACCACATTATCACTGGGTCTGTAGAAGAGATAACCAAAGGATCTTTGTGGGTAGTCGATGAAAATACACCTCTCACTTCGAGGTTCGAGTTTATCGTGAGTCTCGCGCCTCACGAAAGCCTCGCAACCCCAAATATTGATGTGGTCCATATTGGGAACTTTTCCAGTCCACATCTCGTGAGGTGTTTTGGCAACCTTCTTTGAAGAGACTAGATTAAGGATATGGGTGGCAGTCTCTAAGGCATACCCCCAAAATGAAATTGATAGTGAAGCTCGACTCATCATGGAACGAACCATATCCAACAAGGTCCGATTGCGCCTCTCAGTCACACCATTCAACTGCGGTGTCCCGGGAGGTGTCAATTGTGGGACAATCCCACATTCCTTAAGATAGTCAAGGAACTCTATACTAAGATACTCACCACCTCGATCGGATCGAAGCAACTTAATGTTCCTGCCCAATTAATTCTCCACTTCCTGCTTAAACTCTTTTAACTTTTTAAAGGTTTCTGACTTATGCTTGATTAAGTAGACATATCCATATCTACTAAAATCATCAGTAAAAGTCACATAGAAGCGGTTAGCATCCCTTGTGGCGGTTCTGAAGGGTCCACACACATCTGTGTGTACAAGATCCAAGAAACCTTCACCCCTAACACAAGTACCAGTGAAGGGTGACTTTGTCATTTTCCTAAGCAAACAAGATTCACAACTATCATCTGACTTTAGGTCAAATGACTCCAAGACTCCATCCTTTTGGAGTTGGCCTATGCGTTTCTTGCTTACATGTCCAAGACGACAATGCCATAATGATGCTTTATCCAAGCTAGAGGAAGAATCGATACACAACACATTATTTCCTAGGTTATCTACAACCGACACAGTTTCATACACAGCATCACAAGGTAATGCTTTAAAATAAAGAACATTATTAAAGAAATCATTAATACCACCACATTCATTATCAAACGAAAAGGTAAAACCTTGTTTGTACAAACCATGAAAGGAAATAATATTTATTGCTATTTCAGGCGAGTAACAACATTTATTTAAATCTAATGTTAACCCACTACTTAGCAACAAAGAATAAACTCCAATTTTGGTGACAGGTGTAACTTTCCTATTTCCCATGATCAAGTTTATCTTCCCATGCTCCACATTCTCACTTCTTCTTAGTCCCTGCAAATCAGAACATATGTGAATACCACAACCTGTATCAAGGACCCAACAATTAGAATAGGGTGAGTTATTAGACAATATAGTGTAAATACCTGCATGGTTGGGTTTTACTTTCCCATCCTTAACATCTTGCAGGTACTTTGGGCAGTTTCGCTTCCAGTGCGACTTTTCATGGCAATAGAAGCATTCAGCCTCTTTAGGGTTAGCAGAAGGAGTGACAAAACCTTTCTTGGTTCCACTTGAAGAGGAGCCATCAAGGGACTTTACCTTGGTACCCTTCGAAGGGCTCTTCCTCTTCTTTCCTTTGCCTTGCCCGATTGCCAAGACAGGGGCCATGGTAGGAGTAGGAGTGGTAACAACCAACTTACCTTTAAGACCACTTTCTGTGGTCTTCGAAAGTGCTTGAAGCTTGCTGAGTGTAACTTCCTCCTTGTTCATGTGGTATGTAATTCAAAATTGATCATAACACGAAGGTAAGGAGTGCAAAATGATATCAATTGCCAACTCCTCTAGGAAGTTCACATTCAGTTTCAGCAATCGGTCCACATAACTTTGCATTTTCTGCATGTGGCCCGTGATGGGTTCACCATCCTTCATCCGGGTTGTTATCATGGAGGAGATGATTTCATACCGCTCTTGACGAGCACTCTGATGGTAGTGGTCCATCAAGTCCTGGTGCATCTCAAAAGGGTAATAGTCCTCATAGGACTTTTGGAGCTCGGCTGTCATTGTGGAAAACGTGATACATGCCACTTTGGTAGCATCTCTCTCATGTGCCTGGTATTCAGCGATCTCCTCAGGAGTAGCAGACGACTCAAGTTCCTTAAGCTCCTTGTCGAGGACATATTCTTTGTCCTCATACCGAGTGACCATCCTGATGTTCCTGATCCAATCCATAAAGTTGGATCCATCGAAGATGACTCTCCCACAAAGGTTCATGAGAGAGAAGGAGCCGGTAGGGTTTGAGCCAGAAGCAGCATTGTTGGAAGACATCTGAAAAGAAGAAAGACAAGTTTAGATTAGATATAAAGATAGTCCTTAATAAGACACCCAAATGTAATATTAAGGCTTGGACCCAACACAATATTTTATAACTTAGAAGAGGGATGTCGTAATCCAAGCTATAAAATATTTGAAGGTAGGTGAATGACGATTTACTAATTTCCACCATGAAAAACGAAATAAATTATTAGGTTTTAATTGGTTTTGAAACTCCTAGATTCTTTGAGATTCATTGAACTTTTCAATGGCATGTTTCAATCTCAAGTGTTCCCTTCAAGTTTTGTCACTGGGATGCCGAGGATCACAAAACAAGGTGTGAAGTAACCATGCAAATTACTTGGTACTCTTAATGTTTAACACTCAATCGATGTGCCGGTTAACCACGCGCGCTCCACCGACCTATGATAACCTTAAGCCACCCTTTGCCTACCTTGTTAAGTCCAGGTTAGTGTGTCGGTTAACCACACACGCTCCACTAACAACTTAATCAAAGTGAAAAGTGTAATTTCATGGGTTAACACCTTATTCACATTTTCCTAAAGTAACTAAGATTGGGAATTTATAAAAACATTTAGTTACTTTACTTTCATCATACTTTTTATTGAGGATTAAAGTCATTGTCCTACCCGTTCGGCTAACGACCCTCCACCAGTCAAGGAAGCGGTGGGTGAGAGTGGACACCCATTAAGCTGCCATTTTATAGGCAACAACCTTATACCCCCTTTGAATGAGGCCTACTAACGGTAAAACGACTTGTTCTTATACATACATATATATATATATATATATATATATATATATATATATATATATATTATTAACTTATAATATTATAAAGTATAAGGGTTGAATTTTAACTTTTAAAATTCTAGGTGTTGGAACTAAAGTTTTTTTAAAGTGACTTTACATGTTCCAAAACTTGAGGGCAAGTTTTGTAACTTTCAAAACTTTTCATCTTTCATAACTTATGAGTTAAATGGTTTATTAAAATGAGAGACTTTTCATTTTATGTAACCTATGTGTTTCATAATGGACTTTAAAAGAATGACTTTTGGTAATCCAATACTTGAGGAAAAATTATGGATTCCATTAAAACACATAATGATCAAGAATTAAACTAACAAGCAAGTTACAAATAATTCATATGATCTTCTAAACTCATAAGTTCATGAACATGCATATCAACAATTTTAAGAATCATAAATAAACCATATAAAACTTGAAATATTGATAATAGCCATTAAAAATGGATTAGCATAACCATTACACCATCTAAAACAAGTTTTATAAGACCAAAACAGTTTAGGGTAATGTTTCTAGTCCATTTCCAGCAGCACAACACGAAAAACTGTTCACTGGATGGCAAACTCGTCGAGTTCTCAAAGGAACTCGTCGATTTCATGCAATAACACATGAACTCGGCGATTTTTTTGCCAGAACTCGTCGAGTTTTCTTGTCTGGGCAGTTTTTGGCTTTTTAAAAACAAGTTTGCATCAAGTATCAAGTAAACAAGCCTAGGCTCTGATACCACTGAAGGGTTTTGAGCATTCTAACACTCCTAAGGTGTACATGCAACCCTAGAAACCTTGGATCTATGTTTTACTAAGATACATGCAAATTTGATTTCCAAGGTTATTAACCTATCTAGCATATCATGGGGAACTTTTAAACATAAATGCTAGAAGAAGAACATACCTTTTATTGTTTGGATTCCTTGAGAACCTTGTTAGCCTAGCACCTCAAGTGTGATGCCTCAAATGTCTCACACAACACCACAATACTTGGAATAACCTTGAGAGATGTTCACTAACACCTCAAAATCGGCTTGCCCTCTTTACTTGCTTGTAGTAGTGCCAATTTTGCTAGACAAGGGGTCTTTATATAGTTGTGACACAAGTAGGGTTACACCATGTAAAACCCTAATTGTCATGGCTTTCCATATTCCATTATCCATGGGTTTGTAACCTTCATGGACTATCCATGGAGCACCTTATGGGTTTTAGCCCAATCCAGACAAACCATGGATCATTAGCCCACTATACAAGAATAGATGATTTACACAATCAACCCCATATATTTAATTAGCCTCTTTTTGATCACTTAATTAATTCCAAATTAATTCTTGATCATTACTAATTAAATAATATTATTAATATATTAGAACTTATAATATATTAATAAACCTTAAGTGTCCTTTCTCTCATTTAGTCTATCCAAGTGTTGCAATGCCATGCAACCCAAATGGACCATGCTAACCGGGTCAAGTACATTCCAGGAATAGTTATGAACTTAGACACCTAATCCAACATAGACATCTGTAAAAGGAAGGTAGTTTTAGTTAGATAAGAATAATCCTTAATATAGTAATCCAAAATAAAATATTAAGGTTAGGATTCAACTATATAATTCACACCTTAGAAAATGGATGTCGTAATCTAATTGTAAATTTTATAAAGGTAGGTAAATGACGATTTACCAAAAACGAAATTTAAAAGAAATTAAGTTAAGTGAAATTCCTAGGTTTTTTTAGATTCATTGAAACGATTCAATGGCATGTTTAATCTCAGATTATGCTCTTCTATTTGTAATTGGGATATCGAGGATCACAAACAAGATGTGAATAACCATGCAAATGTGCTTGGTAACCTCATTGTTATTTATCATCCCAATTGATGTGCTGGTAAACCACACATGCTCCATCAACAATGATAATTTATGAGATACCCATTACAACTCTTTATTAGTCCCTATTAGTGTGCTGGTTAACCATACACGCTTCACTAACGACTTATAAAGTGTAATGTGCAATTTCATGGGTTAACATACAAATTCACATTTTTTCTAAAGTAACTAATATTGGGATTTTTAATAGAAGGTTTAGTTACTTTTAATAGCATTATACTTTTAATGAGAATTAATTGTCCTATCAAATTCGTTCGGCTAGCGACCCTCCACTAATCACGGAAGTGGTAGGTGAGAGTGGACACCCATTCAACTACCATTTTGTAGGCAGTTTCCTTATACCCCCCCCCCCTTATAGACTAGCTTTGTGAATGAGGCGCACTATCGATTTAACTGACTTACACTTATACATATATTAATAATTAAGCTTTTAATTTTACATATAATATAAGGTGTATTTTAAACTTTTCAAAATACTAGGGTTTATATTTCAAATTTCGAAATTAATATTGAATTGATTAAATTTAAAATAAATTAATAATGATTTATTTATTAACAATTAAATAAATTAAATCAATTAAGGATTATCTAATTAAATTAATCAAATAACTTAATCCTAATCCTTACCCTCTAATTTTCGAAAATTAGGGTATAGGATTTATCCAATTTTATAATTATCCTTTTTAATCAAATTAAACTAACAATTATCAAAATATGGAACTCCTATCAACCTACCATATTCTCAATTACTTGGGGAGGAAGGCTAGGGTTTCAAAACCCTAGCCCTAAATTTCGAAATCCAAGGGGTGGAGGCTAGGGTTTCTAAAACTCTAGCCCAAGTCGAAATTATGGCCTTTTAGGGTTTAATTTCAATAAACCCTAATTGATCTATTCTTCCATTATAGCTATTCAACAGAAAACAAGCCAAATGCTCTAATACCACTGATGAGATTTAGGTAAACAAACAATATTACAACCCTTAAGTTTGCATGCAACCTAAATAGGATCTATGTTTTCTCTATTGAACCTATAACTAAGAACATCAAAAAGAAACCTGCAAACCCTAGGCTATTTTCGAAATTATGATAAAAGGGTTTTAGGGTTACATACCTTTTAGTTGCTATAACAAACAACTAGAATTCTCATGTGTTGATCTCTTGGAAGCAAGCACCACAAGTTTCGTGACTCTAATGGAATCACACTCAAGCTAGCAAGATGATAATATAAGAGAGAGGAGAGGGGAGGCAAGATTTCGTCCAAGCCTTGGGAAGAGAATGAATGACGAAATCAAGGGGCTAGGAGGCTCCTTATATAGTTGAGGAAACTTGGTGCCAAAGCTAGGGTTTAAGGGATAAACCCTAGATTCCTTTGCTTGGTGACCAAGCATCCCAATCCCCTTATGCAAGGGGCATTCGACGAAAACTCTTAGGCTTGCCCTAGAGATTTCCATGCACCTTATTCCATGAGGTTATAGAGCATTCCTTTCTCAACTATCAATAAATAACCAAACAATCCTTGTACTTTTAATTAATCCAATTAATCCTAAAATTAATTCAAATTAATTTCTGATCAATTATTAATTAAAAAATATGATTTCTAATTAATATATTATTTTCATAACATATTAATAAACCATTTATTTAATTTATTATTCACATAATAAATTAATCTCTCTCTCTCCAAAAATCATCATGTCATATTGCTAGGTTTAAGGGCAACTTAAAAGGAATGTGCTACTATCAATTTAATTATATACCAATTTTAGTTATGGGCTTAGACACCTAATCCATCACAAATAACACTATAGATTCTACTATCGCTAAAGAGATGAGAAAAAATAAAAAATTATATTTGGATAATAGAAAACCTAAAATAATTTCTAGCACATCAACCCCTCAATATTCATCTTCTTACATGTGGAATATTCGTTTATTTTACAATTGTTTTTCTTCTATCAAAATTATATCAAATTTTCTATATATTACAATAGTTTTTAGATGTCATATAACAATGTTATTTATATGATTTTTTTGTTTCTTTTACAAACTATATTCAAATTTATATCACATATAAAATCATAATTTTCTAATACATCAACAAATACAAATATCGATCGGATATTCAAATCAATAAGTTTTCGTAGTTACAACAAATCATTATATCATTATGAACTTACTGACAAAATATCTATATTTATAAATTATTAAATGTTTTATTATCATTGCTCAATAATTACCTTATAATTCAATTAAAATTATTTTTACTTTTTTCATCCGGGGTATCAACCGCTTATAATCTAGTTTTTTAATAGTTTTGTAATAGAGAAAATTGCATATTAAGCCAAAATGTTAATTACTTTGTGGAATATAGCCAAAAAAACAAAAATTGCATTTTTACCCAGCAAAATCGCAGATGGATTAAGCCCATCTGCGATTTTGGCAAGCCATATGCGAACGTACAAGTGGCTAAAGCACAGACGTGCTTTAGTCACTTGTACGTTCGTAGATGGCTTTTTTTTTGCTGTATAAATACCTCCTTTTCCCCCATAAAATCGTAGATGGACTAAGCCCATCTGCGATTTCCTCTCCATTTCAACTGCGATTTTGTGTTTTTTTTTTAAATTTATTTTGACTACCAAATTGATAGGGTTTGACTACAAAAAAACCTTATTATATATAAAGTTTTGCAAAAAAATTATCAGTTTAGTTGTTATTTCTTTAAAACCTCTCTAATAAAATGAATGAATATTTGGTTTGTGTTGTAACCGGTGGGAGGTGGAAAGTTATTGAAACAAATCTTGAAT
This sequence comes from Lactuca virosa, assembly GCF_052849685.1. Classification (NCBI taxonomy): domain Eukaryota; kingdom Viridiplantae; phylum Streptophyta; class Magnoliopsida; order Asterales; family Asteraceae; genus Lactuca; species Lactuca virosa. The sequence continues at coordinate 119,199,393 of NC_136430.1, read as the reverse complement.
ACGTATGTCCACAGGGAGGTATTTCTGAATTCGCGTTGATATTTGTTGATTATATTAGTTATAGTGAGTTTGTATCCTTGGTGAGAAGGAAAACCGGTTTGTTAGACAAATATAAAATTAGTCTTCGTTTCCATCATCCTGAATTGAATCATTATATAGCCATAGTTGAAGACATGGATGTTAGAATGTTGATAAATGTGATCAAATCGATTGGAGGAAGGGATGTGAAAGTCTTTGGGGTGGCTGATGAAGGTGATGCGGTTACGTAGGGGGGCGAGAGTGGAAATGACGCGGTTGCTAACTTATGCAGCGATAAAGGAGCAACAATCCAATAGGTACTTTCATGACTCCTAGTGTACCTCAATTTCATAATGTTTCTGAAAATGTTAATGTGATGTATTCACCTATTCACTATGTGGATCATGAGAATTACAAGTATGTTGGTGATGATGATGTTGGTACATATCTTAATGACGTGGGTGGTCGTTGTGTTGATGTTCCCGAACAAGAAGTAAAGTTATGAATAGGGGTGTAGTAGATAATAGTAAAAAGACAAAATTTATGATTTAGAAAGATGAAAATGTACATGCTTACGGGGATTATGTTGATGTTGCTGATGTAGATTTAGATATAACCGACTTAGTAAGTAATTCTGATGGAGATGAGTTGGGTGATGAAGTTAAAGCTAAGTTTTCCGATAACCTTTTTTATGGTATGCCCCCTGTACCAGCATGTCCAGTCGATGTTAATGAAAATATCCCAGCACAGATGGTAGACATCCATCATCAAAAGATTGAATGTCTTAGTATATTTAAGAACAAAGACCTTCTAAAATGGGCGATTGGGAAAAAATGTCTTTGAGAAGGTTTTCAGACGAGGACAAGTAGATCGACCAAATCAAGGTATGAGGTTGTGTGTGTTGGAAAACATTGTTCTTGGTTACTAAGAGCAAAAGGAATTAAAAATTATGGCGGACTTTTCCAAGTGATTAAATTTGTTGACGTACACACATGCTCTTCAACAATTTTGCAACCTAATCATCGACAAGCAAACAAATATGTTTTGGGTGAATATCTTGATGATGTTTTGGCTGAAGATTAGAGTAGAGTCTATTCGGGACAAGATATTATCGATGATATGAATGCTCATTTGAAAATCAATATATCATAGCATCAGGTTTGGCGTGTGAAGCAATATGCACTGTTTTTTTGTTAAGGGGTACGAAAGAGGATTCTTTTACCAAACTTCCGGCTTATTTCCATAATTTGGTCAAACATAATCCGAGTACGGTGACACATATTCAAACAGATGGTGATGATCGGTTTGAGTTCTTGTATGTCGCACTTGGTTGCTCGGTTAGTATTATTATTTTATTATTATTTTTTTATTTTAGTGTACCTAACTATAATCACTGTATTTGAATAGATATACAATGTATTGTAGGTACGCGCTTTTGTCAATTTTTGTAATCCGACCCTTCTAGTAGATGGAGCCCACCTAAAGGACGAGTTCAAAGGTACCATGTTACTTACAGTTACTAAGGACGGACAAAACCAAATATTATCGGTTGCATATGGTATATGCAAAAATAAGTGTACAGAGTCTTGGACATGGTTTTTTCAAAAACTACGTGATTGCATAGGCAATATGGAGGAGCTTACAATTATATCTCATAGGTCTCCATCTATAGCGACATATGTTGCCAACATTTTTCCTCACGATCATCACAGAAGATGTGGTGTCCATTTGTATTTCAACATAGTAGCTAGATACGGGAAGAGTAAGATAGTTAAAGGAGTTTTTTGGGAGGCTTGTAGAGCCTATAAAGTTGATGGTTTTGATGCTGCTATGGACCTTATGAAAAAAAAAGAACTGGTATGGGAATACTTACAAAGTATAAATCCTGAAACTTGGTCTAGGGCACATTTTAGTGGGAACCGATACAATCTTATGTCGTCCAACAGTGCGGAGTCTATAAATGCATTATCTAGACATGCACGTAAGTGCCGATACTGATGTTGATCGGCTTTTTTCGTGCAACAATGTAACAGTGGTGGTTTCAAAGACGTATAAAGATGACACACCACGCAACCTAAAGCCACGAAACAGAATTGAAAGCGGTTGGTATCTACTTTCTTGATGGTTGTGAAAGTATTAGGATTTGTTCTTTCATGATTATGAAAGAATATTGGTAGGTCACAAAATCTTCTTTCGGTGTAAGTAGTTATTTTCACATGCAATGAAAGTGTATTACGATAATCACACGAATCTGATTATAAATATACAAAAGTTGGTATTGAAATTGGATTACTTCATAGTCAAACACATGATTTCATAGTCAACCCGTAAGTAAACTTTACTGATTGACAAGACAAAGCATTGTACTTGTCTGATTGACAAGACAAGGCATTGTACTTGTCTGCACTTCATAGTTCAACTTGAAGGATTCATAGTCAAACCAGATGATTTCATAGTCAAACTTTACTGATTGACAAGACAAGGCAGTGTACTTGTCTTCACTTCATAGTTCAACTTGAAGGATATAGTCAAACCAGATGATTTCATAGTAAAACTTTACTGATTGACAAGACAAGGCGGTGTACTTGTCTTCACTTCATAGTTCAAATTGAAGGATTCATAGTTAAACCAGATGATTAGATAGTCAAACCGTAAGCAGACTTTACTGATTGACAAGACAAGGCAGTGTAGTTGTCTGAAATAAAAATTCTTGTATAAATGGGTAATACTCACTCCATGAAATTTATTTGTGAAGTTATTCATATTTGATCAAATAAATCAGGCGCATGGCATACTGCAATTGCGGAAGTGAAAATATCATTAGGATATCGGGTACAGCCAAAAACCCAGGAAGATTATTTTACGCTTGCCCAAATATGGTATCATGATTTTTAGTTCCTTAATATTTACACTATCATATTTCTACGACAACTTATCTTCTTGTCTATCTTTAAATTTACAGGGACCAAAATGAGGGTTTATCTGTTGGGTTGATGAAGAGAAGGACCAATCTTCCATGGTAATAACTAAGGTAGCTAAGTCAAATAAACACTTTCAATCTGAAAATAAGAAGTTGAAGATAGCCTTGGTTTGTAGTTGGGTGTTGTTCTTGGTAATTATTGTTTACAAGTTGTAAGCTTTTTAATTTTTTGTTAAGTTTGAAGTTCTAACGTCAATAAACATAGTGTAGTTGTTGTTATGTTTAAAGTTTTGAAGTTGTAACGTTAAAAAAAATTGTGCAGTTGTTGTTATGTTTTAAGTTTTGAAGTTATTACTACTTTATGTATGAAGTAATGACTATCTAACACTTGATTTATAAATCGAACATTCAATTACATATATATGTAATCCAGCTATATAGTACCAATACACGATCCCTAATAAATTTTTGGCATCCTTTGACGAAACTCTAAAGCTGCATTTTTTGGGTCTATAAGTTCACGTATTGGTTGGTCTGATACTAGTTGTTTCATAAACATACAAACAAATATGGCACAATCTCCCAACTCGCCACTTTTTTGGGGAACTTCTTTTTCCAAAATGAATTTCATATTCAATGGAATCCTTGGGATGTTCCTCCTCTGTCAATATTTAATGATGTATAAAATTTTTTCCACCCAAGCCTCAAATTTGCTAAACGTTCCATCTGACTCAAATCTTTCATAGCACTCTTACCGAGACTGTCATAAAGATGGACTTCCATTGACTCCAGTCGTAGTTCCCCAAACAACCAATGATTTCGAAATGAATGAATCGGCATATAAACTTGTACAAAGTTTAAAAAATAATTATTTATTCATATTATGATACAAAAAATGATAATAATGAAAGTAAGTTAAATAAAACTAACAATATACCATATCCACATCCCACCAAGGAACCCTAAAGTCGGGGTATGTAGCTATCCCAGGCATAAATGCCCTCCAATCAAAACCATCTTCGAAAAGATGGCAAACAAAAAAATCTGGAGGCATTATTGTATACCGATCAGTTTCAAACTGTCTCTCTATCAACAGTCTAATCCAAATTGTCATATGTTGTGAAAGTTATGGTAATTTTGTTATTAATTAATAAATAAAAATCAATTATAATCATAAATTTATAAATACTTATTGTTTGATCTAACCAACCGTTGTGTGTATGCCCAAACAACGCACTCCAAAACTCTTTATCTAATATCAAATTGTAGAATCGGTGTTCCACGTTATACGCATGAAAAAAATATTTTTGTAACACAACCTCACCGCCTGCTACATAAGGCGGTAGGCATAAAACCGAAAAGTCATGATCAACAACAAATGTTGGAGGAGGAACAGGGGTTGTTGATCTGGTATCAACCTTCTTCTTTGCTCTTTGCTTTGGCTTTGGTGTCGTGTGTAACTAAAACAATTTTCAAACATTTAAATCATTATGTTTTGAAGATTTGACATAAAAAATATTCTTCCCATATTAGCTTTTAATGTATACTTGCGTGTAAGGAGTACACGTATACTTTGATGGATTATGAAGCCTCACTTATACTTTGATGGATTATGAAGCCTAGGTCTATTGGGTGTAGCTTCATTATCATCAAAAACATGATCATCAAAGTGATTTGTAGTCCCTGTAATTATTACCTCTTCATCTAACACCTACATTAATACGTTATAATTATTAATAAAATGTATGTATTTACTAACAAATAATACCATAAATGTAAGTATAATAACCTATTCAGCTTCATTATCAGAAAGTCGAAAACATGATCATCGAATTGATTTGTACTCCCCCCCCCCTCCTTCATGCCCCCTTTCGTCCAACACCTACATTAATACGTTATAATTATTAACAAACAATATACATAATTATTTACAATTTATATCATAATTATAATATATAATAACCTTTTCCGCTTCATTATCATCAAAAACATTCTCATCGAATTTGTTTGTGGTCCAAGCCCCATCATCTAAAACCTACATTAGTACCTTTAAATTATTAAAAGAATATACATATTTGTTAACAAATTATATTTTAAATGTAGGGTGCCACTAACCTTTTCATCAAAAGAAATATTTGTTTGAAATTTTGCCGGTTCATCAAAATTTATGTTGTTCCATATACTCTCATCATCCACTTCTTCCACAAACACCTCGGTAAGTTCTTGGTTCCTATACACCTGTTGTTCAAGTTTAAATAACCGTTTCGCCAACTCTTCTAATCTTGGTTTCGCACTTCGTCCACCTCTACCGTGGGAGCGACCACTAGAAGATACACTACACGAAGATTCATCTTGCCTCCTAAAATGGTTCAGCACTTGGGATGGAACTTAATGAGGTTCACCATATACATACTCTTGATATGATATATAATAAGAAGACATTTTCTCATCATCACTCGGTGGCATTCTATGTCTTGGTCTTCGTCCCTCCTAAAACAAGTTAACATATTTATAATGTACATAAAAGTCCAAACATAAAATTTAAATAAATAAAATAAAATATAAAAATCTTTGTCATATCAAAAATCTAGTTCACATCAACCCATTACAATTTTCTGGTTGCCCTCCATCGCTTCATCCGAGGTGTTTCTTTGTTTTTTTGTAACACAAAACCACCACCTCGAACAAATAGAAGCATCTCATACAACCATATCTATAATTTTAGCAATTATATTAATAACAATTATAACTGTTGGATTAGCTGTCTATGCCCATAACTATAATTGGTATGTACTTGATCTGATAATAGCATGGTGCTTTTGGGTTGCCTTCACCATAGCGACTTGACAGGATGACTTTTGGAGAGAGAGGTTATTAAATAATTTATTAATATATTACAAGAATAATATATTAATTAGAAATCATATTATTTAATTAATATTTAATCAAAAATTAATTTGGTATTAGTTTTGGGATTAAAGGAACCGATTAAAAGTACGGAGACTGATATTGGAAATCAATGATAGTTGCAGTATTGGGCTGATGGACTCCCTTTGAAAGGGTTAGACGAAATCTGTAGGAGGCCCTATAGAATTCGTCCAAGGCCTTCTAGAAGGAGGGTTCATGGGCTTCTTGGAGCCTAAGCGAGGATTAGGATTTCCACCTGAAAACCCTAGCAACCACAGCTATTTAAAGACCTCTTGACCTCCCAATTTCGGCCACTGCTTCCAAGAGAAACCCTAGCCGAAATTTTGCCCTCTATCTCACTCATTCTTTGCTTTTAGTGTTTGTGACTCCATTAGAGGTGCAACACTTGCGGCACTCAAGCTTTCAAGAGTCAAGATCATCCGTGGATTACTTGTTATTACGAGATAACAAGAATGGTAACAATCAAACCCTAGTTTCATATTGCTTTTTTGAAAATTGTATGCTAGTATTAGGGTTATTGCTTTGGATGATCTATTTGTATGTATAACTAGAGAAAAACTTAGATTCAAAGCAATTAGGGTTGCATGAACACATAGGAATGTTGTTATGCTCAAAACCCAACAGTGGTATCAGAGCCTAGGATGTTTTTTTGTTATATTTGATACAATAGTGATCTGTCCAAATCAAAAAATCAAGCAGAATTGCAATCTTCCTGATGAACTCGAGGAGTTCATTGAGGAACTCGACGAGTTGGATGAACTCGACGAGTCCATGCTCCGACTCGACGAGTTGACTCGTCTGTTGGCTGATTTTCTGAATTTTTGATCTATTTTGGATTAGGATAATTACCATAACTCGTTTTTATCTCCATAAATTGATTTTATTGAATGGTAATCTGATTTCCTTATCAAAATAGATAGATTTGGTCAAATTTTAAGATAATGTCCAATTATATGATTAATTAATTATTTAAAATTTGATCTAGTAATTTTGAAAAGTTTCAGATTGCACCCTTTAAGTTTTAGAATTTAAAATTTAATTAAAAGGTTAATTTTGAAATATTAAATTCTAAAACTCTAGTATTTTAAAAGTCTAAAATACACCCTTATACTATTATAATATTAAAAGTTTAAATTATATATATGTATAAGATGAGTTAGTCTTACCGTTAGTAGGCCTTATTCACGAAGCTAGTCTATAAGGGGTGTTTAAGGAAGCGGCCTATAAAATGACCGTCATTGGGTATCGACTCTTACCCACCGCACTCTTGACTAGTGGAGGGTCGTTAGCCAAACGGGTATGATAGGACATTAATTTTCTCATTAATAGGTATAATAATAAATATAAAGTAACTAAATGTTTTTTTATAAATTCTCAATCTTAGTTACTTTAGGAAAATGTGAATTTGATGTTAATCCATGAAATTGCACATTGCACTTTGCCAAGTTGTTAGTGGAGCATGTGTGGTTAACCGGCACACTAACTTGGACTAGCAAAGCGTGGCAATGGGTAGCTCGTAAATTATCATTGATCAATGGAGCGTGTGTGGTTAACTGGCACATTGATTAAGTGGTAAATGACAACGAGAGTACCAAGCTAATTTGCATGGTTATTCGCACCTTGTTTGTGATCGTCGGTATCCTAGTCACAAACTTGAAGGTCATAATCGAGATTAAACATGTCATTAAAAAGTTCAATAAATCTCAAAAGATCTAGGAATTTCATTTAATAAAAACAAATTTACTTAAATTTGGTTTTCATGGTGGAATTGGTAAATCGTCATTTACCTACCTTCAAATAATTTACAATTGGATTACGGCATCCCTCTTCCAAATTGTGAATTATTGTGTTGGGTCCTAGCCTTGATATTTCATTTGGGTGTTATCTTGAAAATTTCCTATCTAATAAAACTTGTCCTTCTTCTTTTTCAGATGTCTTCTTCAAACAACGTTTCCGACTCCTCAAACAACAACTCCTCCAACACTTTCTTGCTCTTGAGCATCTGCGCGAAGGTGACATTCGATGGGTCCAATTTCAATGATTGGATCCGCAACATTTGAATCGCCTTGCGATTCGAAGACAAAGAGTATTTCCTCGATAAGGAACTGAACGAGATTGATGAGTCCAAGTCAACTCCCGAAGAAATTGTTGAACATAAGGCCCATGTTAAGGACGCGACAAAGGTGTCGTGCATCATGGTCTCCACTATGACTCCAGAACTGCAGCGGTTTGATGAAGACTACTGGCCTTACGAGATGTGCCAAGACTTGATGGAAAAGTACCATCAAAGAGCACGTCAAGAGAGGTACGAGATAGTCATGCAATTCATCACGATCACGATGAAGGATGAAGAGTCCATCACGACCCACCTACAACGTATGCAGAGATACGTTGATCGTCTGCTCAAGCTGAACGTGAACTTTGACGAAGAATTGGCTATTGACATAGTCCTACACTCTTTGCCTCCCTGCTATGATCAGTTCAAAATGACTTATCATTTGATCAAGGACGAAGTCACCTTGAGCAAACTTCACGGTCTACTGAGAGATGTTGAAAGTGGTCAAAAAGGGAAAAATGTCGTTCCCACTCCTACTGCTGCCACGCCTGTCCTGGCCATTGGACAAGGAAAAGGGAAGAATATGAAAGCTCCCTCTAAATTGATCTGGAAAGGAAAGTCCAATGAAGGGTCCTCTAGTGGATCCAAAGCAAAATCTGGTTCTGCATATCCCTCTTCAGATCCGAATAAAGCAGCGTGCAATCATTGCCAAGACAAGGGGCATTGGAAGAGAAGTTGCCCGAAGTACTTGCAAGATATCAAGGATGGGAAGATAAAGCCCACCTTCGCATGTTTTTATACTATTCTATCTAAAAACTCATCATATGCTAGTTCTTGGGTCCTTGATACAGGGTGTGGTTTTCACATTTATTCTGATTTGCATGGACTAAGAAGAAGTAGGGATGTAGAGCATGGAAAGATGAACCTGATAATGGGGAATAGGAAATCGTCGCCTGTCACTAAGATCGGAGTTTATTCTTTAGTGCTTAGTAGTGGGTTAGGATTAGATTTGAATGATTGTTGCTACTCGTCAGAAATGACAAGGAATATTATTTCTTTTCATGGTTTGTACATACAAAGTTTTAGATTTTCATTTAATAATGAAATTGGTTCTATTAATGCTTATTATAATGGTTCATTTTAATTTGAAGCATTGTCTTGTAATGTTGTATATGAAATTGTGATGGTTGTAGATAACATAGGAAATAATGTGTTGCATATCGATTCGTCTAATGGTTTAGACAATGAATGCTTGTGGCATTGTCGTCTTGGACATGTCAACAAAAAGCGCATAGCCCAACTCCAAAAGGATGGAGTGTTGGAGTCATTTGACCTAAATTCAGATGACACGTGCGAATCTTGTTTACTTGGAAAGATGACTAAATCACATTTCACTAGTACTTGTGAAAGAGGTGAGGGATTGTTGGATCTCATACACACAGATGTGTGTGGGCCCTTCAGATCCACCACAAGGGATGAAAACCGCTTCTATGTGACTTTTACCGATGATTATAGCAGATATGGATATATCTACTTAATCAAGCATAAGTCAGAAACATTTGAAAAGTTCAAAGAGTTTAAGCAAGAAGTGAAGAATCAATTGGACAGGAACATAAAGATGCTCAGATCTGATAGGGGTGGTGAGTATCGTAGTATCGAGTTCCACGAGTACCTTCAGGAATGTGGAATTGTTTCACAATAGACACCTCCTAGGACACCGTAGCTGGTGTGGCTGAGAGGCGCAATCAAACCTTGTTAGACATGGTTCGTTCCATGATGATTTGAGCTTCGCTTCTGATATCGTTCTGGGGGTATGCCTTAGAGACTTCCGCCCATATCCTTAATCTAGTCCCGACAAAGAAAGTTGCCAAAACACCTCACAAGATGTGGACAGGGAAAGTTTCCTCGTTGGCTCATATCAAGGTTTGGGGTTGTGAAGCTTTCATAAGACGAGAGACTCACGCTAATCTTGAACCTCGAAGTGAGCGGTGTATTTTCATCGGCTATCCACAGAAATCCTTTGGATATCTTTTCTACATACCTAGTGACAACGTGGTATTCGTAGTAAGGATAGGGGTTTTCCGCGAGAGAGAACTCATATGCCAAGAGGACAGTGGGAGTTAAATTGATCTTGAAGAGCTTCAAGAGTCAAGTGATGAAGGAAACTCTAACACTAGCGCTCAACCAAAGGAAGAGATTCATGTTGAACCGATTGACGAGTCATTACCTCTTAGACGTTCCACTCGAGTTAGAATGGCACCGTAGTTTTCTGGTTTTCATATTACTACGGAAGGTGATACGTTTATGAGTGATAGTACACTGGTAATTTTGGATGAGCCTACTAACTACAAGGAAGCCATGGCGGGCCCTCAGTCTGCAAAATAGAAAGAGGCAATGGACAGCGAGATCCAGTCCATGTATGACAATCAAGTTTGGAACTTGGTTGACAATGTACCATGTCGAAAGACAGGTGGGTGCAAATGGATCTTCAAGAAGAAGACCGACATGGATGGAAAGGTGCATAGGTTCAAGGCACGGCTGGTTGCGAAGGGCTTTACTCAAACCCCAGGGGTTGACTATGATGAGACCTTCTCACCAGTGGCCAAGATCAAGTCTTTCAGGGTTATGTTAGCAATCGCTGCGCTTCATGATTATGAAATCTAGCAGATGGATGTCAAAACCGCTTTCCTTAATGGGAAGTTGGCTGAAGATGTTTACATTTGTCAGCCAGAAGGTTTTGTGGACACTAAATACCCCAATAGAGTGTTCAAGCTTGAGAAATCCATTTATGGATTGAAGCAAGCATCTCACAGATGGAATCTTTGCTTCGATGAGAAAGTTAAAGAGTTTGGTTTCTCTAGAAATGATGATGAGTCATGTGTTGGATTAGGTGTCTAAGCGCATAACTATAATTGGTATGTACTTGACCCGAGAGTAGCATGGTCCATTTTGGGTTGCATTTACCAGAACAATCTGATAGGATGGAGATTTGAGAAAGAGGTTATTTATGATTTATTGATATATTATGAGTATAATATATTAATTGAGGAATCATATTATTTAATTAGTATTGATCAAGAATTAATTTGGAATTAATTTAGTGATCAAAAGAGACTAATTAAATATACAGGGGCTGATTGTGTAAATCAATGATACATATAGGTTGGGCTAATAATCCATGATTGATTAGTGATGGGCTAAGCTTATGTAAGGATCCATATAGTGTTAGTCCATTACAAGCCTAAGAGTAAGAATTAGGGTTTACACATAACCCTTGGAATTCTTCACTATATATATATATATATATATATATATATATATATATATATATATATATATATATATATATATAACCCCTTGGCCTAAAATCGGATACACTAGTCTTCTTAGAGAAACTATAGCCGATTTTGAGTGCCTCCAACCTTTCTCTCAAGTTCTCCAATTGTTGGTGGTGTTTTGTGAACCATTTGAGGCATCACACTTGAGGTGCTAAGTTCTTAAAGGCCAAATACAACAAGCTACAACAAGAGGTATTCTTGTAACTAGTTTTTATGATTCATATACCAAATTTTGTATGCTAGTTAGGCTTCATGCTTTGGAAAACAATATTGCATGTATAATTAGAGAAGAATTAGATCCAAAGCATTAGGGTTGTATGTGCACCATAAGGTTGTTATAGTGCTCAAAACCCATCAGTGGTATCAGAGCCTATGGTAGTTTTCTGTTATATTGATTCATGGTTGATTGTTTAAACTTGAAGAAAAATGAAAAACTGTTTCTACCAGACTGAACTCGATGAGTTCATTAAGGAACTCGACGAGTTCATGATGAACTGAACGAGTCCAAAGCCTGGCTCGACGAGTTTCACTGTCTGGTGGCAGGTTTTCGGGTTTTTTTGGCCTAAATTGGATTAGGATCATTACCACAAACTATTTTATATCACAAAATTCATTTTTTCTGATATGGTAGTGATTATCCTCATCCAGTTAAAAGATAATTGTTAGTTTATATGATAATTACTTGTAAATTGTTGATTTAATATTATCTTGCCCTATGAGTTAGATTAGATCAATGACAAATTACATGATAATTTTATTGGTTAAAATTGATCTAAATGCTTTTAAAGAATTTCATAACTTGTCCTCAAGTTATGGAAAATGAAAAGTCTCATTCATAAAAATGCATTAACTCATAAGTTATGGAAACCAAGAGTTTTGAAGAGTTTCAAAACTTGCCCTCAAGTTTTGGAATTTGTAAAGTCTCATTCTTGAAACAATTTAATTCCAAACCCTAGGATTTTAAAAGTTTAAAATTCAACCCTTATATTATTATAGTATTAAAAGTTTGATAATTATATATATATATATATATATATATATATATATATATATATATATATATATATATATGTATAAGACAAGTCAGTCTTACCGTTAGTAGGCCTCATTCACGAAGCCAATCTATAAGGGGGTATAAGGATACTGCCTATAAAATGGTGGTTTAATGGGTGTCCACTCTCACCCACCGCTTCCTTGATTGGTGGAGGGTCGTTAGCCGAACAGGTAGGATAGGACATTAATTCTCATTAAAAGTATAATGATAATTATAAAGTAACTAAATGTTTTATTAAATTCCCAATCTTAGTTACTTTAGGAAAAATGTGAAAATGATGATATTTCATGAAATTGCACTTTGCACCTTGCCAAGTCGTTAGTGGAGTGTGTGTGGTTAACTGGCGCACTAACTTGGACTAACAAGGGTGGAAAGGGGTAGCTTGATGTTTGTCATGGATCAATGGAGCGTGTGTGGTTAACCAGCACATTGATTAGGTGATAAATGACATCAAGAGTACCAAGCACATTTGCATGGTTATTCACACCTTGTTTGTGATCCTCGGTATCCCACTCACAAACTTGAAGGGCATAATCGAGATTTAAACATGTCATTGAAAAGTTCAATGCATCTCAAAAGAATCTAAGAATTTCAATCCAATTAAAACTTAATAATCAATTTTGTTTTTCATGGTGGAAATTGGTAAATCGTCGTTTACCTACCTTCAAATATTTTGCAATTGGATTACGACATCCCTCTTCCGAATTGTAGAATATTGTGTTGGGTCCTAACTTTAATATTTCATTTGGGTGTTATATTAAGGATTCTTATCTAATCTAAACTTTGTTTTTCTTTTTCAGATGTCTTCCAACACTGCTTCTGGCTCACACCCTTCTGGCTCTTTCTCCCTCATGAACTTGTGTGGGAGGGTTATCTTTGATGGTTCGAATTTCAATGATTAGATTCGAAACATTAGGATGGTTACTCGTTACGAGGACAAGGAATATGTCCTCGACAAAGAGCTTAAGGAGGTAGATGAAGCCACTGCTACTCCTAAAGAGGTTGCTGAATTTAAGGCACGTGAGAAGGACGCCACAAAGGTGTCATGCATCATGCTTGCCACTATGACAGCTGAACTTTAAAAGTCCTATGAGGACTACTACCCTTTCGAGATGCACCAAGACTTGATGGAAAGATACCATCAAAGTGCTCGTCAGGAAAGGTATGAAATCATTGCCTCCATGATAACAACAAAAATGAAGGATGGAGAGTCCATCACGGCCCACTTGTAGAAAATGCAAAGGTTTGTGGACCGCTTGCTGAAGTTGAATGTTAACTTCGATGAATAGTTGGACATTGATATTATCCTACACTCTTTGCCTCCTTGTTATGATCAGTTTTGTATGACTTATCATATGAACAAGGAGGAGGTCACTCTTAGCAAGCTTCAAGGCCTTTTGAGAACTGCTGAAAGTAGTCTAAAAGGAAAATTTGTTGTATCTACTCCTACTCCTACTGCTGCTGCCCCAGTCCTGGCAATTGGACATGGGAAAGGGAAGAAGAGGAAGGCTCCTTCTAAGAGCCGCAATGGAAAGTCTCATGATGGATCCTCTTCTAGTGGGACCAAAGTTGGTTCTGTTAATCCCTCTACCAATCCAAAAGAAGCAGAGTGCTTCTATTGTCATGATAAAGGGCACTGTAAGAGAAGCTGCCCCAAATACTTGCAGGATGTCAAGGATGGGAAGATAAAGCCCACCCATGCAGGTATTTACACTATTCTGTCTAATAACTCGTCACATGCTAATTCTTGGGTCCTTGACACAGGTTGCGGTTTTCACATTTGTTCTGATATGCGGTGACTAAAAAGAAGTAGGGATGTGGAGCACGGGAAGATGAACTTGATCATGGGGAATAAGAAAATGTCGCATGTCACCAAGATTGAAGTTTATTCTTTATTGCTTAGTAATGGGTTAGAATTAGATTTGAATAATTGTTGCTACTCGTCTGATATGGCGAGAAACATTGTTTCCTTTCATGGTTTGTACAAACAAGGTTTTAGTTTTTCATTTGATAATGAAATTGGCTCTATTAATGCTTTTTATAATGGTGTATTTTATTTTAAAGCATTGCCTTGTAATGGTATATATGAAACTGTGATGGTTGTAGACAACTTAGGAAATAATGTGTTTCACAATGATTCTTCCAATGGTTTGGATAAGGCATATTTTTGGCATTTTCGTCTTGGACATGTCAACAAGAAGCGCATAGGCCAACTCCAGAAGGCTGGTGTGTTGGAGTCATTCGACTTAAAGTCGGATGACAGTTGCGAATCTTGTTTGCTTGGAAAGATGACCAAGTCACCCTTCACTGGTACTTGTGAAAGGGGTGAGGGTTTGTTGGATCTCATACACACCGTTGTGTGTGGACACTTCAGATCCACCACAAGGGATGCTAACCGCTTCTATGTGACTTTTACCGATGATTACAGTAGATATGGCTATATCTACTTAATCAAGCATAAGTCAGAAACCTTTGAAAAGTGCAAAGAGTTTAAACAAGAAGTGGAGGATCAATTGGGCGGGAAGATAAAGATGCTCCGATCCGATCAGGGTGGTGAGTATCTTAGTATCGAGTTCCACGACTATCTTAAGTAATGTGGAATTGTTTCACAATTGACACCACCTAGGACACCACAACTTAATGGTGTGGCTGAGAGGCGCAATCGAACCATGTTGGACATGGTCCGTTCCATGATGAGTCTAGCTTCGTTACCTGTCTCATTCTGGGGGTATGCCTTAGAGACTGCCGCCCATATCCTTGATCTAGTCCCAACTAAAAAGGTTTCCAAAACTCCTCACGGGATATGGGCAAAGAAGGTTCCCTCATTAGCACACATCGAGGTTTGGGGTTGCGAGGCTTTCGTGAGGCGTGAGACTCCTGACAAGCTCGAACCTCGTAGTGAGCATTGTATTTTCATCGGCTACCCACAAAAGTCTTTTGGATATCTCTTCTATAGACCGAGTGACAATGTTGTCTTCGTTGCGAGTAGAGGGGTTTTTCGAGAGAGAGAACTCATATGTCAAGAGGACAGTGGGAGGCAAATTGACCTTGAGGAGCTTCAAGAGTTAAGTGATGAAGGAACCTCAATCACTAGCGCTCAACCTAAGGAGGAAACTCTTGTTGAACCAGTTGACGAGTCCTTGCCTCTGAGGCGTTCCAATAGAGTTAGTGTTCCACCTATGTTATATGGTTTCCATATTACTACAGATGGTGATACATTTATCAGTGATAGCACACTAGTAAATTTGGATGAACCTAACAACTACAAGGAAGCCATGGCAGGTCCCGAGTCTGCTAAATGGAAAGAGGCTTTCGGCAGCGAGATTCAGTCTATGTATGACAATCAAGTTTGGAACTTGGTTGACAATGTACTAGGTCGTAAGACAGTTGGATGCAAATGGATCTTCAAGAAGAAGACCGACATGGATGGGAAAGTACACACATATAAGGCGCGATTAGTTGCGAAGGGCTTTGCTCAAACTCATGGAGTTGACTATGATGAGACCTTCTCACCAGTAGCGAAGATTAAATCTATAAGGGTTATGCTTGCCATAGCTGCATTTCATGATTATGAAATATGGAAAATGGATGTCAAAACCGCTTTCCTTAATGGGAAGTTGGCTGAAGATGTTTACATGAGTCATCCAGAGGGTTTTTTCAGTGCAAAATACCCTAATAGAGTGTGTAAGCTTGAGAAATCCATTTATGGATTAAAACAAGCATCTCACAGATGGAATCTTTGTTTCGATGAGAAAGTCAAAGAGTTTGGTTTCTCGAGAAGCGAGAATGAGTCATGTGTATATGTCAAAGCTAGTGGGAGTATAGTTAGCTTTCTGGTGTTGTATGTGGATGACATACTTCTCATAGGAAATGGCATCCCACCCTTGCAGGAGGTTAAGTCCTGGCTTGGGAAGTGTTTCGCTATGAAGGACCTTGGGGAAGCTGCCTATATTCTAGGGATAAGGATATTGAGAAACAGGAGTAAAATACTAATTGGACTTAGTCAAAGTACCTACTTGGATAAGGTGTTGAAACGGTTCAACATGGAGAATTCCAAGAAATGTGAATTACCTATCCTGAGCAATACCAAACTGAGTAAGACTAGAATCCGAGTACAGAGGCCGAGATAGCAGAGATGAGTCGAGTACCATATGCTTCCGCCGTTGGCTCGATCACGTATTCTATGACTTGTACTCACCCTGATGTGGCCTTTTCTTTGAGCATGGTCAGCAGATATCAAGGGAATCCTGGTAAAGCTTACTGGACTACGGTAAAGAACATTCTTAAGTACCTGCGGAGGACTAAGGACTGGGTCTTTACCCTCGGTGGGAGTGATGACTTGAGAGTGACAGGGTATAGTGACGCCAAAGGAGGCGATATGGCTGAAGAACTTCATCGGAGATCTTGGAGTTGTACCATCTATAAAGGAGCCTATGGAGATTTTCTGTGACAGCGAGAGTGCAGTCGCCTTAGCCAAGGAACCTGTAACACTCCGTTTATTTATTTAATAAATGAATAAATTAATGAACGAATAGTAGCCCTAAAATAAATAATTATATGTCGAAGGTTGGTCTCGAGGAGTTAATTGTCACACTTTAAGAGATTGGGGGTTAAAAGAGTAACATATGGACTTTATTTGAAAAGATCTTGAAGAGAGGGGGGCTGTTTGGTAAGTATTATACTCAATTTGTAAGGAATTTTAAGGCTGAGGGCTGAAAAGGTAAATATGGGATTTACTTTGAAATAATTTATAGCTGGAGGGGCTAAATCGTAAATTTTAGATGTTATTTGGAAAGAATAATGGAAGGAGGGACCATTTATGCGATTATGGGATAGATCTTAAGGGAACCGAGTATTTAACTGTTTCATTGTCTAATAACCCTAACCCTAAGGTGCAACAACTGCCACCCTCTCCATCTTCACTTCCGGTAGCCGCCATCATCATTGGAACCCTCATCAGCCACCGGTTGCATCACCGAGTCCGGCAGCCCGGTTCCGCCTGCTGCCTTGTCGACAAGCATTACCGAACCACCATCTTGCGCGGCCGACATTCCCTTTGCCTGTGATGACGAAGTCCGTCGCTGCTGCCGGAGACGTTGGTGCGCCGTTGGAGCCGCCAAAGACGGAGGAGGGAACCGCGAGCATCGTCGTCGCACGGACCGTGAACGATTTCCTTTCGGCGTACTCTCCTTCTCCACCTTCTTCCGCTGTTGTGTCATCACTGCCACCCCAACGGCTGTTCCCTTCCGCTGCCGACCTTCGTCAGTTGCACGCCATCATGTGGAGGTGTGTCCAAGTTAACGTGTGATGTTGCTACTGATTGAGTTTGCTGTGTGAGCATGAAAGCTTAGCCGGAGATCAAGAGATAAAACCCACCATGGCCGACCATGGTGGTTGTTGCCCTGAAACCGTTTTCCGTCACCACAGGCCACCGTGAGGTGGTGGCTGTGTGAGTAAACCCTTGGATCAGTGTGTTTTTGAAGTTGGTTGCATAGTATTTGGCCGGAAATCGCAAGAGTTGCCACTGCCACCACCGTAAGGCGGTGGCTGCCACCTTCTACCACCACCGGCCACCATAGGGTGGTTGTGTGTGTGTCTTTATGTTGTTTAGTGTGTGTGTTTATTTTGAGTTTCAGCATTGTAAAGTGTAAATTACAATTTGGATAATGGAAAGAAACCCTAACCACCACCGTGGGGTGGTGGCTGCCGCCACCGGCCGCCGTGTCGGGTGGCGGTGTGCTAACCTCGTTGAGTTTGATTCGTTTGGGGTGCTTGAAACCCTAATGGGCTTAATGATGTTCTAGTGGGTCTAATAGGCCCAATAAAGCCCTAATTGACCTAAAAGCCCAACAAGTTGATAAATGGGCTAGTATTTGGGTTGGAAAAACCCTAATGCCAATAAAACCCTAATTTTGAGAATTAATCGGGACACACACGCGGGAATTATTTAATAGTTTGAAATATTAGATAATAATCATTGGCAATGATTAATCTAAGCAATATTGGACTTAATGGATTAAGTCCATAGCATATTAAGTCCTTAATGGGTTAAGTAGGAAGCTTAACCCTAATCATCATTATATGTGAAACCCTAATTTCACTTGGGTTTATTGATGGGCCTTTTTATTGGGCCTTGATGATTGAGTATTAATGGGCCAAACAAGAACAAGTTAATGGACCAAAGTGATTAGATGGGTTTTAGGATAAAGGCCCATGTGAGGACTTGGGCCCAATTTGGAAAATTGGGCCATAGATGGGCCGGGGTTTGGGCCTTAATGATTATATGATGTTGGGCCATAGAATAAGACCATGTATAGGCTTGGGCCCAGTTTGGAAAATTGGGCCATATGTTTGGTTTGATTCCTAGTTGACTTTGGGCCTATGGCTTGGGCCTTGGGCTTGAATATGCCAGGCTTGGGGTAATGTAGTAATTATCCAAAGTAGGTACTTATGGTTATGTGTTGGGACCCGATTATTAATTGGGTGTTATTTTGGTGTTGACAGCTCGGGAATTTGTCATCCAGCAGCTAGGGTCGAGTCTGCGGGACTTCAGTAGTGTGGGGTTGAGTCTGCGGGACTTCAGCAGTGTGAGGTGAGTTACCTTCCAGTAGGGGTGGGTCTAAGGCCACAATGCCGGCCCACCAACAGTATTAGTTGGTAGATAATTGTCTTTGTGATAATTATCTTGGTATGCTTATGTGATATGCTAAGCTATCAATTGCACGCTATAGCGGCGCTATAGCGTTTTGCGGAGGTCGAGAACCGCTATTTTCAGTTTAGCGTTTTCATTTAGCGGTACCGCTATTTCAATTACCGCTATAGCGGCGCTACAGGCGCTATTCCATTTCGTTCACATTTTGGGCCATTTGGTTACTTTGTCAATGAAAAACTATTTTTAATGATCTCACTACACTTTCATTTTAAAAAGCCCCAACAACTACCATAATTAAAAGCATTCAAAGCAACTACATCTACCGACAAGTCTCTTTCTCATCTCTTTCTGTACCCACGACGACTTGAGCTGCTATGGTCGGACTCCACTAATGCTTTTTCTAAATCAACCCAAACATTTGAGGCTACAACGGACTTAACTCCTTAAACCAACCACGGCCTACTAATACGAGATTGAACCCGTGCAATGTAATTAAACTCTATTTGACACTTTGACACTACCTAGTTTCCATATTACTATAATAGAATATTGTGTTATGTTTTTATATGACTTTTTTGGTTTGATGATATTAATTCTATATAGACTTATAGTATTGATACTCAAATATATAAATTCTTTATAAAAATGATATAAAATTATAAATTATATGTAATATTAAAAAACCGCTATATCACCGCTATACCACCACGATAACCGCGATTTCAAATAGCGGCATGTGACCGCTATTGAAATTTTGACCGCGATAACTGCATAGGTGATATGCTTATGAGATATGCTTATGTGATATGCTTATGAGATATGCTTATGTGATATGCTTATGAGATATGCTTATGTGATATGCTTATGAGATATGATTATGTGATATGCTATGTGTGTTAGTGGTAGTAGCAGGGAATAGCTTTTCCCTGACTCGGTCGTTAGGACCGAAGGGTAGGTCAGTACCCCAGATATGCTTGATCGTATGATTATATTTTGTTATTGTATGATAGAGGTAGGGTGAAATAGTCCCCGTTGTCGGTTGAGATAGACCGGAGGGTAGTCGGCACCCCAGAACGGCCTGACATGGGTAGGTCAGCACCCCAGAATGGCTTGACATGGGTAGGTCAGCACCCCAGAATGGCTTGACATGGGTAGGTCAACACCCCATAATGGCTTGACATGGGTAGGTCGGGCACCCCAGAATTGCCTGGCAGTACGTATGTTGTTTGGTATGTGGTATGATAGGGGAACTCACTAAGCTTTGTGCTTACGGCTTTAGTTTTGGTTTCAGGTACCTCGTTTTCAAAGGGAAGGAGTCGGCTTGATCGCAGCGCATCACACCATGTTTTCCGCAAACGGGATCCTTGGGATTACACTCTGATATGATTTTATGATTCTATATTTTGATTATTGACACTCTGGTTTTGATATGAGATATTATTATGAACATTTTTATACTGGTGGTTTTATGTAATAACTTAATTGAAAACGAAATTTGTGGCCTGTATTTTTGGGATGTTACAAGTTGGTATCAGAGCCTTGGTTTGAGGGATTCGGGCATACTCTCGGGTGTGTCTGAACTCAAATTAAGGACTTAGTATGAAAATTTTCAAAAGTAAAACCCTTTTATATAAAGAAGTTTGAAAAGAGTAAAGAACTTTGAAAAGAACAAGGTGTGTGATGCGTGCAGTCAGCCGAGCTCAAGTAAGTTTTCCCCAAGATACCCATACATGTTATGTTATGATATGATATGATTATGAGAACTGCATGCTAGATTAGGGTTGAGGATCTAGGAAGGATGCCTTATATGCCTATTGTATGTGCTTCTAGACTTGCATGCTAGTACTGATCAGTCAGTAATAGGATAGCCTGTTTAGTTTATGCCTGATTGTAGAAGCCTTTGAATTGCATGTACAGATCCCTAAGTAAAGGATAGAAAGGTTTGATTGGAATATGATGGTTAGATTTTCCATTGTCTGAATGTTGCTTGCTTTGTGCTTTGTGGGACTCTTAGTAATGTGAACTAGCTATATTCATGAGGTAGCTAGTTGACATTACTGTGAATCTTTCAGCAGCTGAGGACTGGGTGAGTTCGGGAACCTAGGAAAGCCTAGGATATGTTTATGTGGGTTAGTAGTGAGGCTCAGTGAGACTTGGGTGTACCAGTTTAAGGAAGTGACTTGGAGGATTCGGGAGGATTGCTGAGGAAAGTATGGATAGGTGTGGAAAGTAGTATTAGGCCCGTACTACTGAAAGCACAGGATCCATACTCCAATCGGTGAGAGTCTTGGAGAATCTGAGAAGCTTCAGGGAGGAGTTTGTGACTTGGTTTGGGGACAGAGGATGTTCCCATTGTTGCAGCTTAGCCATTGGCAAGTGAGTTAGTGAGCGTGGCAGGGTGTCAGACCCTGAAGGGTATGAGTTCCACGAGGTTGCAGATGCGAGATCGATTCAGAGCACTTCGAGAAGAGGGGTTCATGCTAGGTGTGTATAGTAAAGGGTCCCGGGAAGAGACCCATGATTTCTGATCATCAGGAGAAAGGCCAGCAGGGCCGGAGTCAGTGCAGCACGTACGGGAAAGTGCACAAGGGAGTTTGTCGCTCCAAGGGTTTAGGCTGCTACAGGTGTGTCAGGGTTGGTCATGTCAGGAAAGATGATAAGGATTCTTGGGTATATTCGTATCTTTGGAATGTCAGTTTGGTATGGTGTTAAGCACCCAAGATTGAAACTCAGATTCTGGTTCCGGCTCAGGAGCAGAGCCTGAACTAGTTGATGCGTGATCGAAGAAGTTCATTTCATCGGAGATTACTTGTGGAGTTTTGGGAATGGACCTTGGTGCTCTTTCGTTCAGCCATGGAAGGGATTTGAGAGCATAGACGATTGTCTAGGGGCCTTTCAGGCCAGATTTGTCGCGGGACAGTTAGGGGTTCATCTAAAACCCAAGGTATGTGGATTCTTAGAATCCTTCAGAAAGGAGGAACCTATTGTTAGTTCCTGTCCTCGGTTCCGGAGAGAGTTTTGTACCGTGTTCTCAGGATGGTCTAAGTATCTCTGGAGAAGGTGATCAGTATTCCTCCAGATGTTGCGGGTATGTCATCTTCTACTGCTAATAGATGGATGATGGGAATATGTATCGCTTTGGAATTGTGAGTGAGTTTGGATAGGTCAGATCTCGGGTCAATTTTCTGCTAGTGGTTGGGTTATCAAGGATCATATATGCCATCCTGCATGCCGAAAAGTCGTTGATGAACCCATAGAGGGACGTACATTGCGGAGTGGGTTCCGTGTGTATCGTTATCATTCCAGATCTTGGTCGGGATCTGTATAGGAGTATCATTTAGAGGATATACGGTCGGGGTTAGAGCGATAGTTCTTCAGCGAAGTCAGCGTTCAGTGGTTCTATCATGGTTCAGGTATGGTCGACAATTGTCTATGGATGAACCTTGGAGTTCAAGGCACCACTGTTGCTAGGACAGGATTGGTAGCATGAAGATGGTAGTGTCAGTAGCGGGTGTTAGATGCATGAGTGTTCGGGCCTTGGAGGTTCAAGAGAAATGCACTTTCGCACGGGTGTGCTTGTTTAGAGTTCAGTGGTGTTTCAAGATTTTAAGTGGGAACGAGAATTCGCCAGACAGAGTGGGAATTAAGGCCACCAATGGTCAGCATGAGAAGTGGATTGAGGTGTCAGACTGGACCAGATTTCAAGAGTGCTCATCAAGATTTCCGAGTATGGGCGATCTTAAGGTTTAACCGGTGATTAATCATTAGCATTGGTAAGCACAGGTTGTCGTCAGTGGGATACTAGAAAGCGAGAAGGATTGGGAATCCCTCAATTCTCGCATGCCGTGAAGACTTAGTTGAATCTAAGTGGGGGAGAGACTTTTTATAAAGTTCTCCAAATGTGAGTTCTAGTTGCGCGGGGTGCAATCCCTTGGGCACCTTGTCAACCAGAAGGGTATTCTAGTTGATCCGGCCAAGATAGAGGCCATGATGCAGTGGGAGATTCTGAGGTCTCCATCTGAGATTCGGAGTTTCCCAGGTCTAGCAGGTTATTACCGGAGATTTATACGGGACTTCCCGAGATTGTGGTTCCTTTGACCCCTTACTGACCAAGAAGTCGATGGCTTTTTGTTGGGGGCCTGAGCAGCAGGCAGCCTTCGAGACTCTCAGACAGCGGTTGTGCGGGGCACCGATTCTCACCCTGCCAGAGGGTGTAGATGATTTTGTGGGAGACTGTGACGCTTTGATCACGGGCATGGGTACGGTACTGATACAGTGGGGTCACGTGATAACAAGTTTCGGGAACCAGGTTAGAGTTCCGGTTAGGACTCAAGTTCAGTGGTGTGTTAGGTCGGGTGCATGTTCGACCCGGTTTGGAAGGTGTTGTAAGACTACGGGGGTAGTTGTAGCATTCACTAGTGGTCAGTTAGTAGGGAAGGTGTTGTAAGACTATGGGGGTAGTCGTAGCATTCACTAGTGATCAGTTAGTATGGAAAGTGTTGTAAGACTACGGGGGTAGCCGTAGCGTTCACTAGCAGTCAGATAGTATTAGAGTGTTGTAAGTCTGTGGGTGTAGCCGTAGCATTCACTAGCAGCCAGATAGTGTTAGAGCGTTGTAAGTCTACGGGTGTAGCCGTAGCATTCACTAGCAGCCAGATAGTGATAGAGTGTTGTAAGTATGTGGGTGTAGCCGTAGCATTCACTAGGTTGGTAGATAGCATGAGTGCGTTGTTAGGACGCGGAAGATACAGTAGTACCCACCAGTTCGGGTGTAGCAGTGAGGATACGGAAATCCACAGATTGGATTTCGGAATTACCCGGATGGATTAGATCCGGTTGCGCCAGTGATGAGACTGTGGGAGCGCCACTATAGTTATGAGATCAAGGAAGCAAGGGATTGCTTAAGGTCATTTGTGAGATAAGTCTACTGTTGGTCATGTAGAAATCACTTTTAGCCTTGGATTTGGTGACGTCAGGATGCGACGCATGGACCCGATTGGTTGGACCAGGAGGTTGTTAGAGCCACAGTGGCAGGATAACTAGTGGCAACTAGTTCCAGAGAAGGATTCCGTTCAGGAGTTGTGTGAGACGACTATGTGGGAGCCATTTTAGCTCAGCGACCAGGCTAGAATCTGGTATTTCAGACGACTGACAGATGAATTGAGACCAGGGAGGTCTCGATAGATTTTGGGAAGCAACTATGTAGCAGCATACTGCTTCAGGCAGCCCAGTGTTCAAGCAGTTTCAACGTTTGGGCAGTGTTAGCATTTGTGCTTCAGGTTGCGAGTACGAACGGAATAACTAGAAGATTGGGGAGTGACAAGTCACTCACAGCAGGAGTATCTGAACCTTGGCCAGGTACAAGTGATCTGCAGAGATAATTAGGTCTGTGATCCTATTTTATAGTGGGAACCTCGAGTTATTAGAAGTTAAGTAGTCAATTGAGGGATAAACACACTAGATTCAACAATAATGATCCATTATGAGTAGTCTGTCAGGGATTCAGACCGTCTCAAGACAGCAGATTTCAGACCGAGTAGATGTGATCTTGTTGCGAGAGATTCGTTCATTTACGGATTTTAGGGCTTTGCGAAGATTGGTCACGGTTACCCTGGGAAAAGTTAGGGTGTGCCCAGGATGGTGACCATATTACTCGAGTGGTATGGGGCGTAAGAGATGGTAAGGAATGATTTTGAGGACGAAATCTAATTTAAGTGGGGGAGAGTTGTAACACTCCGTTTATTTATTTAATAAATGAATAATTTAATGAACGAATAGTAGCCCTAAAATAAATAATTATATGTCGAAGGTTGGTCTCGAGGAGTTAATTGTCACACTTTAAGAGATTGGGGGTTAAAAGAGTAACATATGGACTTTATTTGAAAAGATCTTGAAGAGAGGGGGCTGTTTGGTAAGTATTATACTCAATTTGTAAGGAATTTTAAGGTTGAGGGCTGAAAAGGTAAATATGGGATTTACTTTGAAATAATTTCTAGCTGGAGGGGCTAAATCGTAAATTTCGGATGTTATTTGGAAAGAATAATGGAAGGAGGGACCATTTATGCGATTATGGGATAGATCTTAAGGGAACCGGGTATTTAACTGTTTCATTGTCTCATAACCCTAACCCTAAGGTGCAGTAGCCGCCACCCTCTCCATCTTCACTTTCGGTAGCCGCCATCACCATTGGAACCCTCATCAGCCACTGGTTGCATCACCGAGTCTGGCAGCCCGGTTCCGCCTGCTGCCTTGTCGAAAAGCATTACCGAACCACCATCTTGCGCCGCCGACGTTCCCTTTGCCTGTGATGACGAAGTCCGTCGCTGATGCCGGAGAAGTTGGTGCGCCGTTGGAGCCGCCAAAGACGGAGAAGGGAACCGCGAGCATCGTCGTCGCACGGACCGTGAACGAGTTGCTTTCCGGCGTACTCTCATTATCCACCTTCTTCCGCTATTGTGTCATCACTACCGCCCCAGCGGTTGTTCCCTTCCGCTGTCGACCTTCGTCAGTTGCACGCCATCAGGTGGAGGTGTGTCCAAGTTAACGTGTGTTGTTGCTACTGATTGTGTTTGTTGTGTGAGCATGAAAGCTTAGCCGAAGATCGAGAGATAAAACCCACCATGGCCGTCGACCATGGTGGTTGTTGCCGTGAAACCGTTTTCCGCCACCACAGGCCACCGTGAGGACCGAAGGGTATGTGAGTGTGTGGAACTTCAGCAGTGTGAGGTGAGTTACCTTCCAGTAGGGGTGGGTCTAAGGCCACAATGTCGGCCCACCAACAGGAGTAGTTGGTAGATAATTGTCTTTGTGATAATTATCTTGGTATGCTTATGTGATATGCTTATGAGATATGCTTATGTGATATGCTTATGAGATATGCTTATGTGATATGCTTATGAGATATGCTTATGTTATATGCTTATGATATATGCTTATGTGATATGTTATGTGTGTTAGTGGTAGTAGCAGGGAATAGCTTTTCCCTAACTCGGTCGTTAGGACCGAAGGGTAGGTCAATACCCCAGATATTCCTGACCGTATGATTATATTTTGTTATTGTATGATAGAGGTAGGGGTGAAATAGTCCCCGTTGCCGGTTGAGATAGACCGGAGGGTAGTCGGCACCCCAGAACGGCCTGACATGGGTAGGTCAGCACCCCAGAATGGCTTGACATGGGTAGGTCAGCACCCCAGAATGGCTTGAAATGGGTAGGTCGGGCACCCCAGAATTGCCTGGCAGTACGTATGTTGTTTGGTATGTGGTATGATGGGGGAACTCACTAAGCTTTGTGCTTACGGTTTTAGTTTTGGTTTCAGGTACCTCGTTTTCAAAGGGAAGGAGCCGGCTTGATCGCAGCGCATCACACCATTCTTTCCAGAAAACGGGATCCTTGGGATTACACTCTGATATGGTTTTATAATTCTATATTTTGATTATTGACACTCTGGTTTTGATATGAGATATTATTATGAACATTTTTATACTGGTGGTTTTATGTAATAACTTAATTGAAAACGAAATTTTTGGCCTGTATTTTTGGGATGTTACAGAACCTGTTGGGTTTTATGTACTACAACACTCCTATGGTGCACATACAACCCTAATGCTTTGGATCTAAGTTTTCTCTAGTTATACATGAAATAAAATTATCCAAAGCATGAATCCTACAACTAGCATACAATTTGATATTTGAAACATAAAATCAAGTTAGATGAATACCTCTATATTGTATCTTGTAGAATTTGGCCTTTCAAGAGCTTAGCACCTCAAGTGTGATGCCTCAAACAAGTCACAAACACCATGAACAATGGGAGGTTAATGAGAGAGAGGTCATGAAGCACTAAAATCGGCTAGGGTTCAACTAGGAATCATTCAACCAATTTTAGGTGCATTAGGGGTTACATTTATAGTGTGGAATTCCTAGGGTTTCAACTTGTAAACCCAAATTCACTTCCTTGGGCCTAGAATCCAATAATCTATCTGATAAGCCCTTTGGACTAACTATTAGTCCATTCTAATCAACATGGATCATTAGCCCAAACTATATGTAATACTGAGTTACCTAATCAGTCCCCGTTAATTTAATTAGTCTCTTTTGATCACAAAATTAATTCCAAATTAATTCTTTATCAATACTAATTAAATAATATGATTTCCCAATTAATATATTATACTTATAATATATTAATAAATCACAAATAACCTCATTCTCAATTATCCATCCTATCAGATTGTTCTGGTGAAGGCAACGCGAAATGAACCATGCTACTCTCGGGTCAAGTACATACCAATTATAGTTATGGGCTTAGACACCTAATCCAACAGTCTCCCACTTGGATAAGTCTAATAACTATTATTGCAAGTACGACTCCAAAATCCGATTAGCAATCGTAGCTCTCAAAAGTCGTTGTTGAACTCTGATCTTATCAGCAACGCGTCCATTAGATAAGGGATCATATATTCCTCCATTCTAGATATCGTATGGACATGAGACATGGATTATAATCATTCTCTCTGTCCATGTGTTGTTTCCCGATTTCCGATTTATGACGACCGACTAATTGAACAAATCAAAATCAATCCAGGAATTGCCAAGCGCTTAGGGTGTCATCACTAAATCATCGAGGGGCCCATAGATATCGCTTTTATCCCTCTTAGGGTAAAAGGAACGGATAAACTACGACTCATATGCTTGCTCTATTTACTCATCAAATCACACACAATGATATGTTTTACAACACCAAGTTACTGGTGCGTTTACATATCATCAATGTGCAACCGACTTGTAAACTGCAACTATATGTCTCCATTTCGAGAATATAAGATATTATCGTCTCAAAATCACTCGTGATGAAATCCATGAAGTGATTTATATGAGCGTATGTTTAATCCAATACTCAAATCTTATTACAGAAGTACTCATGAATACTGTAGCAAACTTGTGTTATGTCTAACACTTAGACAATCTACAGACGGATTCATGACAGTCTTGCCTCAATACCTACTTCCAAAGTATGATCGACTGTGGATGGTTTGAATAATCTTATTATTCGGGAAGTCAAAACATGCAAAGTGAAACACAAGAATAATTGAATCCAATATGGTCTCAAAACTTTTGAATATAAATAAAACACCTTTTATTTAATCACCATATTGATTACACATTATTCGTTGTATAATGTTTCGATTAATCAACTTAATACTTGAATTAAAACAATAGTTATCCCATGCTCCAATCATGCACACTATGATTATATATGGTCTTTACTTTGTGAAACAGATCAATTGAAAACATTTCAATGATGCTCATTTCACAAATCCAAATCCTTATTACTTAGTGTAAGAATACCTATATCTTGCCACTATAAGAATGTGTTAGATTCTAAATTGTCATGCAATGTATCTTTTGTAATGTCGAGGTATCAATGTCACAGAGACTTTGCCAACGATATTACTAAACTTTCCACTGGAGATTGATAACAAAACAATTCCAAGGAAGCGAAGTCTCAAAATTCAAAGTACATTCCTTTGAACATCCTTATTGCATAAATAGATTCTTAATATCCATCTCCCACTATGGAAACATTTCCATATATTCCATATGACAACTCATTAGCGAGCCTTAGATCGTCCTTGACAGTTGTTTAATAACTTTAGTCATATCCGGTTCTCGTCCTTTTTCCCTCTTAATGCCCTAGGCATTTGGAAAATTAGATCACGTAAATATTATAACATATGCAATTGATCCTATACCCGGAGCATTTGGGATACGATCCATAATGTCTTACATAAAGACATGATACTAGACCAATATCTTGCTATAACACTTCCATATATAGAATTCCCATGTTGAAACATTCCAATATGGTAATCATATATATATATATATATATATATATATATATATATATATATATATATATATACATATATATCCATGACTAAGTCTAATTAATACTTCAATCTAAACTTTCAGATTCGAAATAAAGTATAAGTATCCTCTCCCTTATTATAGCGAAACAACTTTTCAAACTTTGCAAATTTGCAAATTTGTAACCTTTGTTTCCGATAACTAGTATTGCTAAATTGCAACATTTCACATAATAAGCATGCTCCCACTATCATGATAATTATATTCTTACTAGCATAACACTTATGCTCCCACTAGCTTTGGCATGTACTCAGATTTCAGCTGGACTTCTAGAAATCATTACTTATTGACTTTCTTACCAGAGTTTAGATTTCTGATACTAGATGCTTCGATAAGCCTTTATCTAAGCTCATACACCTTTTATTAGAAAGCTCATACGTGTGTCTAAACTATTCAAAACTTACAAAAATAAGTTCCAAATGTTCAAACTATTTGCCATTTCTCACAATTCGAACTATGAAGAGGGATGTCGTAATCGTAATCGAATTTGAGAACGCAAATAACACAACTGCTATCTTCTCAAAATCTACTTAGTGAAAGTGTTTGCTCACAATCATTTTCATGAAGTGGAGAGAAACCTTATGTCACTTAGATTTTATGGTGTATGTCTTCCTATCCATGTGAAAATGTCATTTCCAACCATTATCATAAGACAAGGTTTATGACAAAATCAAACTCATATGGATTGAACTTACTCAATCTTAATTTCTTGCCACTTGGTAGCACAAGGGCCTACCATGTCTTCCGAGTTGTTGAGAGATCACCCTTACTGATCAATGAACTTTCATTGATCAAGGTGCTTTACCTTATGCAAACAATTGAGAACTCATATAACTCACATGCATAGTCAACTTTAACTAGAATGAGCACAGAAACAAGAATGTGTCAAAACGATAGATTACAAACCTCAAGTCGTGTGCTAGTGATAAACGCAATAGGTTTGTTCTTGATTAGTTCCTGAAACTTTTCAAGATCTTTAGGACTCCCACTGACTCCTTGACATATAAGATTCTCTTGTCAAGAAACACTCCTTGACAAACAAATATTCAAGAGTTAGTGCGGATTCTCATCAAGGAAAAACACTTCATACAATTGGTCTTAGTTGGTCTTTGTCTTATAGACATCACAACTACCAATTCTAAATGTGTTATAAACCTACTTAAGATACGTCACTCAAGGAACAATCTTGGAGTATGACTCTAAGACTTGATTTTGAAACAAACTATGACTCACCTTAATTGATTTAACCATTTCAACAATTTCTGATTCCTCTTCTTAGCCATACTTATGTACTAAGGTGTCCTTAGAGGATCAATTGTGATATGGTTTTCATAATCATTAAGATGATCATAAAACACGATACTTAAGTACTCTCCTTTCCTTTCAGATTGGAGAAACTTTTATCTTTCTGCCTAATTTGATTCTTCTTATTCGTTCTGCCATACATTGAAACTTTTTCAATGATTCAGAATTACACTTAATCTTGTAAGCATAACCATATTTACTAAACTTTTAGTAAATCATGACGAATAGTCTTATCGTTCTTTGTGGTGGACCTGACCAGTGCACAACCAAGTGTACTCGATCCCCTAGTCCTTCACTTGACTCACATATACCTGTGAACAACGAATTAGTCTTAATTTCCTAAAGACAAAGGTTCTCATTCATCACACAATGCAAGTCGCATGATTCCAAGTTTCTATCCAATTGAAACTTGGTGATGAGAATATTTCCTTATTTGGTAAATTTAGACACTACCACAAACGAAAGAATCAAATCCATATTGCTAAAAATAGAAACATACAAACATCAATTTTCACAAATGCCATTGCAAGGAAGTATAAAATAAGACAAAATCAAAATTTTTATTTTATTTATAAAATGCGGAAAACTTGTTCTTACAATACAAATACATATGAAAACTATGTTTCTAAATATTCCTAAGCAATCTATCATAACTCCTAAGCAGCAGCTCAAAAATCTGATCATCGAACCATGCGATCGGAATCCACTTCTTCATGATCAGACACATCATGTTATTTCCTTTAAGCTTCCTTCTTTCTCTTTGATTCCGCAAAACATCACAATGTAATCTTATCACATCATGTTATTAAGAATCTATAAGTAAGAACTTAATAGAGTTAGATAATTGGACTACCTGGAGTAGAGTCATACATTTTGACTTTACCATCCTTGCGATCTTTCAGGTAGACACGGCAGCTTCGCATCCAATGCCCCTTCTCTTGGCAATAAAAACAAACAGACTCTCCTGAAATGGTACATGGGACAATCACAGACTTAGCCTTTCTCTTTACCATTTGGTCAAACGGTTTGACCTTGGCCGATTCCTTTCCATTGGGAAGAGAATAATTTTCTAGACTTCCAATGTCGCCATTGTCAATGTCTATGGAAATTTAGGAAGTGGATCTTCCAATCAAATTTGAATTACCAGTGCGCCAAATCATTTCTGATTCAGCAGCAATTAGAAAATAGGTAAGATCAATAAGGGTCACGTCGCGGTCTGTTATATAGTAATCTCCAATGAACTCACTATATGACTTAGGAAGTAATTAAAGAACCAAGTCAACAGCAAACTTTCTCGAGACAACGACACCTAACATTCCCAGCTTGTCAATGTGTGAATTCATCTCCAAGACGTGTGCACACAAAAACTTTCCATCTTCATGTTTGCTTGCCAAAAGGGCTTGAGTGACCTTGAACTTTTCAAGTCGATGAAATTGTGGGTCAGGGATAATAATTGGAGGTGGTGGAGGAAGTGAAGTATGATATTGTGAAATATCATCTTCGTGTGGAAAGCTTTTTCCAAAAGATTCGGGAAGACCATAGTTGTCAGAACTAGACATCTACAAGGGGGAAATTCAAGTTAGTTGGTTTAAGTCCTTAATATAACACCCAAAATGAAATATTAAGGCTAGGACCCAACACAATAATTCACAATTCGGAAGAGGGATGCCGTAATCCAATTGTAAACTATTTGTCGGTAGGTAAATGACGATTTACTAATTTCCACCATGAAAAATGAAAATGAACATTAGGTTTTAAATGAATTGAAATTCCTAGATTCTTTTGAGATTCATTGAAATTTTCAATGGAATGTTTAATTTCGATTATGCCCTTCAAGTTTGTGACTGCGATACCGAGGATCACAAACAAGGTGTGAATAACCATGCAAATTAGCTTGGTACTCTCGAAGACATCTATCACCTAATCAATGTGTCGGTTAACCACACACGCTCCATTGATCTATGATAATATACGGGCTACCCATTTTCATCCTACATTAGTCCCATATTAGTGTGCCGGTTAACCACACACGCTCCACTAACGACTAATAATGTGCAATCTGCAATTTCATGGATTAGCACCAAATTCACATTTTTCCTAAGTAACTAAGATTTGGGAAATTATGAAACATTTAGTTACTTAAAATATTCATATACTTTTAATGAGGATTTAAATTTCCTGTCAAACCCGTTCGGCTAACGACCCTCCACTGGTCAAGGGTGCGGTGGGTAAGAATGGATACCCAATGGCAGACATTTTACATGCCGCTTCCTTAAACACCCCTTATAGGCCAGCTTTGTGAATGAGGCCTACTAACGGTAAGACTGACTTTTTTAACTTATACATATATAATAAAATAAATTAGACTTTTAATGTTATATAGTATAAGGGTGTATTTTAAACTTTTAAAATACTAAGTGGTTTAATCTATTAATAAATTAAACTTTTAATTTAATTAAACTTAAACCATGTCATTATGGATTTATTAATTCTCTCTTTTAATTAAACACTTAATTAATTTAATAAACTCCATAAGGTTGTAATTTGAACTATTCAAAGCACCAAGGTTCTACATTTAAGATTTCACAATGTTGGGTCTAAAATTTGGTTTATACTTTAAATTTTCTAAGCATTTGTAGTTTTCGATCTTGGGCCGAAAACCATCTTGGGTTTAATTGTAGCTTGGACCGAAAACTCATGTGTTTTCGGTCCAGCCTTTGAGTTGTGGGCTTCGGTTTTCGGTCAATTTGTATAAATAGTCTTTAGGGGAGTGTTTATGTGGTGTCACTAGAGTCTAGGAGGGGAGGGGCGTTCTAGAGGAGCATTCATTCATTCATTCATATCATGTTCTAGAGAGAGAAAGTTAGAGAGAAGAAGTGTGTGTGTGTGTGAATCTTATGTTGGATCATCATTCATATCATCGATACATTGAAGATTCATCAAGTTCTTCTTATTCTTCTTCTCCATTCCATCATCCACTTGATTGGGATTCCGCACCATCAAGTGGATCTAATTGATACGTCAAGCAAATTTCAGGGACTTACAGTTGGTATCAGAGCTTGGATTGTATCAATCATTTTGGCAAGATCTTGAACGTTTTTGGATTTTTTTCTTAAAGGATTTTACGTTTTTGATTAGTTTTGGACAAAATATTGGGGGTTTGTTCTTCGTGTTCTTCATAAAAATGGCTTTTTGATCGAGTTTTGGAGCTAAAAAGGTGAAAAATTACGTTTTTTGGTCGTAACCAGCGAGGGTGTGGCGGGCAGATTTCGGTCAGCAGCTAGGGTTTGCGAGGGTTTGCAGCCAAAATCATATTTGCGGTCAGTAGTTCTTGGCCGAAATCGCGTTTACGGTCTGCGGTGTGTGCGGTCCGAAGAGTTTACAGCCGATAACGAGGGTTTGCGGTGGAGCGTGTCCGAGTTTGCGGTCTAAAGCGAACGTTTGCGGTGGAGCGTGGCCTCAACGTTTTCGGCTTCCGAAGGGTGTTCGATCTTCGCAAGTTTGCGGTCAGCAGCTCATTTGCGGTCAACAGATTGTTTGCGGTCAGCAGTCCGTTTGCGGTCAGCAGCGAGGATATAAAATAAAATCTGGGGTGGAGCAAGGATCGAACTCGGGTCTCCCACACACACAACCCACAATCTTACCAAACGATCTAGCATGCCACATGTTTGACATTTTCCCGATCCAGTTCAAGTAGCCTCGCGATTTCGGTCATATTTTCGGAATTTTGACATTTTTTGCCCAAAAATCATTTTTTCGAATTTTTAAGTTTCGTTTTTGACATAAACCTTTGACTTTTTAATTTTTGACTATCAATTTTGACTTTTGACCTTAAAATTTGACTTTGACTTTCAAGTTTGACCTTTGACTTTAAACTTTGACTTTCTCGTTTAATTTTCAAGATTTCACGTTTGGCTTTTAAGTTTGACTTTTTAAATTTGAGACTTTCAAGGTTTCAAGTCAAAGGGCATTTTTGGCAAACAATGAGTTCCTCAAACACCCCAGTCAATGAAGTTTCATGCTCTCAATCTTGTGAAGTTACTATTAAGTTTCTCGGTGATCAAATCGATTTATTAAAAAGAGAAAATGAGGACCTTAAGTACGAAGACTATACTCTTAGGAAATGTCAAAAACCCTTAAAAGCACAACTAGACGCCAAAATCAAGGACTTTAGAAAACTTCAGGAAGAATATAGTAACAAGTGTGAGAACTATAATTTTGTTAAGAAACAGCTTTCCAGTTTGACTGCCAAGCTTAACACATTGAAAAATAAATTTGAAAATGCAGATTTTACCTTTGAGAAATTTGATGTGTCGAGTGAGGTAGTTGCATCGATGATTGAAAAACAATTAACATTCAAAGATAATCAATCTAAGGGTCTAGGGTATCATAGTGTGTAACCTCCTTTCAATGACAACTATAACCCACCCATTGAAACCAACGAGGAAGAAATACCTGCTCAGTATGGCCAATCCCCTATGCCCGCTTCAGTTAAGACTGAACAATCTGGGCCAACTGAGAGTGTTGAGGTAAAGGATTCTAATGTTTCTACTTCTTGTGCAGGTAAAGTAGTGGAAGATGAGGACAAGTAGAACATAATTAATTCCAATTCTGATGATTTTGTTGATTGTCAAACAAATGTCTCCTTGAACTCTGAATCTGTTGCTTCTAATTCATTCACCTCTAATAAACCTGTTGTTGGTAAATACAGGCCACCAAAACAAGTGAAACAGTCTGCTTGCTGCAAGTGTGCTTGTGGGAACAATCATAGACAAGGCAAGGGCACGCCACCAGGGGCAGGACGAAACAACTCCTACGTGAAGAAACATACATGTTTTCACTATGGAACACCTGGACACATTGCCAGAATTTATCCAAATCGCGCCTATGTTCCCTACTATGCACAAGGATGGCAGAATGCGCCAAGAGGGAGATTTTCTTAAAGAAACCCTTCGAAGTCACAATCGCGCAATGGTGACTGGAATGCGAAGAAGGCCAAGAATCCAACTCCCAAGGTCAAGAAGGGAGTGTCGGCCAAGAAGTCCAATTCAAGAGATGCTCCAGTGAAACCAAGACCGGTTGGATCAAAGTCATCTCGGAAATCGGCTTCAAGTTCAAAAGCAAGTGATAAGGCACCCAACCGATCGAACAAGAAATGGGTTAAACCTGACTATAGATGGGTACTGAAGGTTCACACTCCCAAATCATCAAATGATTCTAACATTTCTTCATCTTCTGTTTGTGATAAGCAGGATATGTCATGGGAGAGAGTACCTTCCGTTGATGACAAAGGTCAACTCAGTTTCAAAATGGACTGGGTTCTAAAGACCAGCTGATCTCGCTCTATGTGCTGGAGCAGCTATGGAGGCATATTATCAGACTTCGGTTTGTTGATAGTGGCTGTTCCAAGCACATGATAAGGGACATCTCTCAACTGTACAAGATTCAGAACTTTGTTTGAGAGTATGTGTCTTTTGCGGGAAAGGAAGAAAAGAAGAGGATCACAAATGGGGTTTGTGCTTAATGATGTGAAGAATTTTAGGATCTATTCTGAGATTGAAATATGCGTGTTGTTCTCAGATCATCTGGATGCAACTTCAATTGGTGAATTACGATTTGAGTTTTCTTCTCGATACTCCTGAGTTTTTTCTTAAATTGATTCGTTTTGAAGACAATCTTTTACTTTCTTATAGTTTTTGGTTTATAGGCATTGTTTGGGAAGTGATATAAATCTTAGTGTTAAAGGGCAGTCTGAAATTCGTATAATGCACTAAAGTTGAATTGTCTAGACTATGTGCTCAATGTGCTGGTAGGCACGAAGGATTCAAAAGGACTAGACATAGATTGACAATCAAAAGGACTTGACAGTATAAACTTAGATAGTCTCATTTGGACTGACAATACGACGCTTGGGTAGATTGAGCAGTGAGATAAACATGAGAATTTGCAGGATACATTAAAAATCATATGTATCTAGAACTGTGGCTTAACATTTCCTCGATGTACAGACTTATGTCCTTAATTCTGGTTCTGATAGGGCGACTGGGGGGTTCTGATAAAGTAGGTCTGTAGGAAATTATTTTCTTGCTTTCTATCTGTTAGACATATGTTGTCGC
Organism: Lactuca virosa; assembly: GCF_052849685.1. Lineage (NCBI taxonomy): Eukaryota > Viridiplantae > Streptophyta > Magnoliopsida > Asterales > Asteraceae > Lactuca > Lactuca virosa. The sequence continues at coordinate 119,163,074 of NC_136430.1, read as the reverse complement.
CTTTGTGCGATTGGAACATATCTGACCTGGAATGCAACATATGCAACTCTATCTATATGCATATCCTTATATGTGCAATTCTTTCTATCTGTTAGCCATATGTTGTCTCCTCTGTGTGGTTGGAAGAGATCCGCCCTAGAACACAGCATATGCAACATTCTACCTCTCATTCCCTCTATCTATGTTAGTCATATATTGTACCCTCTGAGTGATTGGAAGACATCCGATCTGGGATACAACATATGCACTTCTATATTTGACTTCTTTCTTAATGATTGTCTACTCACCTAAAGTAAAGAGTTCTTTGGAAGTTCTTGATTACCGGGGTATATCAGGAAATGGGGAACACATTCTAGTACACTTAAAATTAAACAATTTAATAGGTTGTCTATAGATCTCGCTGCTGAATTTAAGTGGACAACAATATCCTTGGTCGTCGTCAGCTAAATGGTCTATTTAGGAATATATATCACAATGACTTGTCACTTAAAATTTGTCCAATTTGTCAATATCCTTTGTGTTTAAGTGGATCACAATACCGGTGATTGACCAGATCTAGACATGCAGGTGTGTGCAGATAAACGATATTGGATTGTCTGACAACTTTGATCCCAAATTACTATTACTTTTAGTTATTTTTTTTTGTTTCTGTTAAATTTGTTCATAGTTTTCCTCTATGCACAAATTTTAGGGGGGGGGGGGGGAATTAATTTTTTTTTTAAAATCAAACAAAAATCAGAAAAAATAAAAATCATAAAATAGTGTTATTTCTATTTTATTTATTTTTCATAAAATTCAAAAAAAATCCAAAAATATTTTTGTTTCTGTTTTTATTTTTTCAGAAAATATGAAAAATCCAAAAATATTGTGTGTTAAGTTTTCTTTTAGTTTTGTTTTTATCTCAAAATTTTCTTTGTCTTGAAAAGCGAATTCAGATGTAGATGAGACTCATGGAGACTGTATCGAGATTTTTTGAGCCAAAGTTTCATCCGTGATTGTCGAAGAATTCTCATTCGAAGGAACAAGAAATGAAGATTATTCTTTCAACATTTAATCTTTCAACCCCAGAAGCAAGGTGAAGCTGTACTTGAAGATTATGTGACAGATTGCATTGAAGTCTCCTCAATCAATTTGCTGCTATCTATGTACCTGCTGAAGTGATCCAGAAGATTCGTTCTCTCTGTTATTCTCTCTAAAGATTCTCAAGCTGAAAGTGCTGATTTTCAAGAATCTCTATAAGAAGCCTCCACACTCCAAACGTGCATTCAAAGTCAAATTTGTAAGAAATGCCCAACTGTTCAAGATGAAGTCATTCACGCAGAAGATTCATATGTTCATCTTGAAAGTTGTGAAGAAATCGAAGATTAACGCTAAAGCCAAGCACAAAGTGAAGACTGTCAAGCAAAGCAAGCTACAAACCTAGGGGGAGGTTGTTAGGTCAAATAAAAAGAAAGCTATAAACCAAGGGGGAGATTGTTGGGTCTAAAATTGGTTTATACTTTGCTTTTCTAAGCATTTTTTGTTTTTAGTCTTGGGCGAAAATATTATTGGGTTTATTTGTAGCTTGGACCGAAAACTCATGTGTTTTCGGTCCAGCCTTTGAGTTATGGGCTTGGATTTTTGGTCTATATGTATAAATAGTCATTAGGGGAGTGTTTAGTGACAGTCTAGGAGGAGAGGAGCATTCATTCATTCATTCAGATCATGTTCTAGAGAGAGAAAGTTAGAGAGAAGAAGTGTGTGTGTGTGTGTGTGTGAATCTTATGTTGGATCATCATTCATATCATCAATACATTGAAGATTCATCAAGTTCTTCTTCTTCTTCTCCATTCTATCTTGCATCATCCACTTAATTGGGATTCCGCACCATCAAGTGGATCTGATTGATACGTCAAGCAAATTTTAGGGACTTACACACAATTAAAGCCGTTTAATTAAATTTTAAGTTATAAAACCAAGAGGTGCATTTTATGAACCTTTTCAAATTACTAGGGTTTTAGAATTCAATATTTCAAATTAAAACCTTTCAAATTAAACTTTTCAAATTCCAAAACTTGAGGGCAAGTTTTGAAACTCTTCAAAACCTCTTGAATTCCATAACTTAATGAGTTAATGTTCATGAATGAGACTTTTCATATTTTATAACTTAGGACAAGCTAGGAAACTCTTCAAGAACCGTTTAGATCAAATATAACTAATAAAATTATCATATAATTCATAATTTACCAAATTGACCTAATTTAACTCATAAAGCTAGATGATTCAAATTCTACAAATAATTAATTTTTTCACAAAATCAAGTAATTATCTTAAAAATTTGACAATCATCATTTAATTGAATGAGGATAATCATTGCCTTATAAATAAAATTGAATTTTATGAGCCAAAACAGTTTGTAGTAATGATCCTAATCCAAATATGGCCAAAAAACTGAAAAATCTGCCTAATGACCAGCCACCACGTCGTGGTGATCATGCAGATTAAAAAAAATCGATTTTTTTCTTTGAACAATTACCAATGCATCAATATAACAGAAAACACTCATGTCTCTGATACCATTGTTGGGTTTTATGTACTGTAACACTCCTATAGTGCACATACAACCCTAATGCTTTGGATCTAAGTTTTCTCTAGTTATACATGCAATAAAATTATCCAAAGCATGAAGCCTGCAACTAGCATACAATTTGATATTTGAAACATAAAATCAAGTTAGATGAATACCTCTATATTGTAGCTTGTAGAATTTGGCATTTCAAGAGCTTAGCACCTCAAGTGTGATGCCTCAAACAAGTCACAAACACCATGAACAATTAGAGGATAATGAGAGAGAGGTCATGAAGCACTAAAATCGGCTAGGGTTCAACTAGGAATCATTCAACCAATTTTAGGTGCATTAGGGGTTACATTTATAGTGTGGAATTCCTAGGGTTTCAACTTGTAAGCCCTAATTCACTTCCTTGGGCCTAGAATCCAATAATCCATATGATAAGCCCTTTGGACTAACTATTAGTCCATTCTAATCAACATGGATCATTAGCCCAAACTATATGTAATACTGAGTTACCTAATCAGTCCCCGTTAATTTAATTAGTCTCTTTTGATCACAAAATTAATTCCAAATTAATTCTTGATCAATACTATTTAAATAATATGATTTCCCAATTAATATATTATACTTATAATATATTAATAAATCACAAATAACCTCATTCTCAATTATCCATCCTATCAGATTGTTCTGGTGAAGGCAACCTGAAATGGACCATGCTACTCTCGGGTCAAGTACATACCAATTATAGTTATGGGCTTAGACACCTAATCCAACATAACCGAGGGATCATGACAGATCCAGACACATCGACAGAAAATATCACTTCATAAGACATCGGATAGAAGAAGGACTCCTCGTAGCAAAGAGGGTATCGTCAGAGGAGAACCCAGCAGATCCCCTTACGAAGGGACTGAGTAGGGTTAAGCACTTGCAGCATGCGAGGAGCATTGGGTAAAAGGATGATATTAGTTTTAATGATTAGATAGCTGTTCAGAAACTTGTAATAGATAAAATGTAATTGACATTTGATGATTAAATAAAAGGAGTTTTATTTATGAATAAAGTTACTATCTTGTGTCAATTGTTTACTATTGTTTCATTTTGCATGTTTTGAATTCCAGAATAATAAGATTATTCAAACTATCCACAGTCGATCATACTTTGGAAGTAGGTATTGAGGCAAGATTGTCATGAATTTGGCTTGTAGATTGTCTAGAGTGTTTAGACATGGCAAAAGTTTGCTACAACATTCATGACTGCTCATAAGGTCTGAATATTGGATTAAACCCACGCTCACATGAATCACTTCATGGAATTTATCACGAGTGATTGTGAGACGATAATATCATATAGTCTTCAAACCGAGATGTATGAGTTGTTGACTATGAGTTGGTTGTACATTGATAATGCGAAAACGCATCAGTAACTTCATGTTATAAAACGTGCTATTGTGTATGATTTAATGAGTAGTTAGTACAAGCATATAAGTCGAATTTTATCAGTTCCTTTTAATCCTTGGAGGATTAAAAGCGATATCTTGGGCCCCTCGATGATTTTGTTTTGACTTATGTGTCGGGCCCGGTCAGAACTCAATTGATGTGTTCAATTAAGTTATATGTCAAACAAATCAGAAATCGGGAAACAAACTGCTGGACAATAAGTATGACTATGTTCCATGTATTTGTCCGCACGATATCTTGAAGAATAGAGGATTATATGATCCCTTATCTAAAATGGCACGTTAGAGTTCGACAACGAATTTTAAGAGCTACGATTGCTAGTCAGTTTTAAGTCGTACTTGCAGTTATAGTTATTAGACTTATCCAAGTAGGAGACTGTTGGATTAGGTGTCTAAGCCCATAACTGTAATTGGTATGTACTTGACCCGAGAGTAGCATGATCCATTTTGGGTTGCATTCACCAGAACAATCTGATAGGATGGATATTTGAGAAAGAGGTTATTTATGATTTATTGATATATTATAAGTATAATATATTAATTGAGGAATCATATTATTTAATTACTATTGATCAAGAATTAATTTGGAATTAATTTAGTGATCAAAAGAGACTAATTAAATATACAGGGAGTGATTGTGTAAGTCAATGATACATATAGGTTGGGCGAATAATCCATGATTGATTAGTGATGGGCTAAGCTTATGTAAGGATCCATATATTGTTAGTCCATTACAAGCCTAAGTGTAAGAATTAGGGTTTACACATAACCCTTGGAATTCTACACTATATATATGTAACCCCTTGGCCTAAAATCGGATACACTAGTCTTCTTAGAGAAACTATAGCCGATTTTGAGTGCCTCCAACCTTTCTCTCAAGTTCTCTAATTGTTGGTGGTGTTTTGAGAACCATTTGAAGCATCACACTTGAGGTGCTAAGTTCTTAAAGTCCAAATACAACAAGCTACAACAAGAGGTATTCTTCTAACTAGTTTTTATGATTCATATACCAAATTTTGTATGCTAGTTAGGCTTCATGCTTTGGAAAACAATATTGCATGTATAATTAGGGAAAACTTAGATCCAAAGCATTAGGGTTGTATGTGCACCATAAAGTTGTTATAGTGCTCAAAACCCATCATCATGTGTGTATGTCAAAGCTAGTGGGAGTATAGTTAGCTTTCTAGTTTTGTACGTCGATGACACACCGCTCATAGGAAACGACGTTCCGACCTTGCCGAAAGTTAAGTCCTGGCTTGGAAAGTGTTTCGATATGAAGGATCTAGGGGAAGCTGCTTATATTGTAGCGATAAGGATCTTAAGAAATAGGAGTAAAAGACTAATTGGACTTAGTCAAAGTACTTACTTGGACAAGGTGTTAAAACGTTTTAGCATGGAGAATTCCAAGAAAGGGACTTACCAATCCAGAGCAATACTAAGCTGAGTAAGACTCAGAGTCCGAGTACCGATGTCGAGATAGCAGAAATGAGTCGAGTGTCATATGCTTCCGCCGTTGGCTCGATCATGTATGCTATGACATGTACTCGCCCTGATGTGGCTTTTGCCTTGAGCATGGTAAGTCGATATCAAGGGAACCCGGGTAAAGCTCATTGGACAAGAGTAAAGAACATTCTTAAGTATCTGCGAAGGACTAAGGACTGGGTCCTTGTACTTGGTGGAAGTGATAACTTAAGAGTGACAGAGTATAGTGACGCCAGCTTTCAGACCGTCCGAGACAACTTTCGTTCTCAGTCAGGCTGGGTGTTAACCCTTAATGGAGGAGCAGTGACTTGGAAAAGTTCCAAGCAGGAGACCGTGGCTGATTCAACGTGCGAATCAGAGTACATAGCTGCGAGCGAAGCGTTAAAGGAGGCTATATGGTTGAAGAACTTCATTGGAGACCTTGGAGTTGTGCCAGCCATAAAGGAGCCTATGGAGATTTTCTGTGATAACGAAGGAGCGGTTGCCTTAACCAAAGAACCGAGGGATCATGGTAGATCCCGACATATCAACATAAAATATCATGTAATCAGACATCGCGTAGAAGAAGGACTCCTCGTGGTCAAGATGGTATCTTCAGAAGAGAATCCAGCAGATCCCCTCACAAAGGGTCTGAGCAGGATTAAGCACGTTCAACAAGCGAGGATCATTGGTCTGAAGGACGATATTAGTTTTAGTGATTAGATAGATAGTTAGAAACTTGTAACAATATAAATGTAATTGACATTTGATGATTAACTAATGGAAGATTTATTTATGAGTAAAGTTTATTATCTTTTGTCTATTATTTATTTTGTGTTTCACTTTTGCATGTTTTACTTCCTGAATAATTGGATTGTTCAAATTATCCACAGTTGTTCATACTTTGGAAGTAAGTTATGAAGTAAGGCTGTCATGAATTGGCTTATAGATTGTCTAAGTGCTTAGACATAACAAAGGTTTGCTGCAACGTTCATGAGTACTCCTGAAATAGGATTTGAGTATTGGATTAAACCCATGCTTATTTGAATCACTTCATGGAATTTATCAAGAGTGATTGTGAGACGATAATATTGTATAATCTTTAAACCGAGATATATGAGTTGCGGTTTACGAGTTGGTTGTGCATTGATAATGCGTAAACGCATCAGTAACTCGGTGTTATAAAACGTATTGTTGTGTATGATTTGATGAGTAAATAGTACAAGTATATAAGTCAAAGTTTATCTGTTCCTTTTATCTCTAGGGGTAAAAGCTATATCTTGGGCCCCTCGATGATTTTGTGTTGACTTATGTGTCGGGCCCGGTCAGGACTGAATTGATGTGTTTAATTAAGTTTCTATGTCAGGCAAATCAGAAATCGGGAAACAAACTGTTGGACAATGAGAATGATTATGTTCCATGTCTTTGTCCACACGATACCTTGCAGAATGGAGCATTATATGATCCTTTATCTAAAGGACGCGTCATTGACTAGGTCAGAGTTCGACAACGGCTTTTGAAAGCTACTATTGCTTATCAGATTCTGAAGTCATACTTGCAAGTTATAGTTATTAGACTTATCCAAGTGGGAGACTGTTGGATTAGGTGTCTAAGCCCATAACTATAATTGGTATGTACTTGATCTGATAGTAGCATGATCCTTTTGGGTTGCCTTCACCATAGCGACTTGACAGGATGACTTTTGGAGAGAGAGGTTATTAAATGATTTATTAATATATTATAAGAATAATATATTAATTAGAAATCATATTATTTAATTAGTATTTAATCAGAAATTAATTTGGTATTAATTTTGGGATTAAAGGAACTAATTAAAAGTACGGGGACTGATATTGCAAATCAATGATAGTTGCGGTATTGGGTGATGGACTCCCTTTGAAAGGGTTGGACGAAATCTATATGAGGCCCTATAGAATTCGTCCAAGGCCTTCTAGAAGGAGGGTTCATGGGCTGCTTGGAGCCTAAGCAAGGATTAGGGTTTCCACCTGAAAACCCTAGCAGTCACAACTATTTAAAGACCCCCTGACCTCCCAAGTTTGGCCACTGCTTCCAAGAGAAACCCTAGCCGAAATTTTTCCCTCTCTCTCACTCATCATTTGCTTTTGGTGTTTGTGACTCCATTAGAGGTGCACCACTTGGGGCACTCAAGCTTTCAAGAGTCAAGATCATCCGTGGATTACTTGTTATTACGAGATAACAAGAAAAGTAACAATCAAACCCTAGTTTCATATTGCTTTTCTGAAAATTGTATGCTAGTATTAGGGTTATTGCTTTGGATGATCTATTTGTATGTATAACTAGAGAAAAATTTAGATCCAAAGCAATTAGGGTTGCATGAATACATATGAATGTTCTTATGCTCAAACACCCAACAATAACAACTAAAATACATGTTGTATCTTAAAAATAATTGTATATTTTTATACCCTGAATGGCGCCGTAAATCCTGACACGGAGTATTTGAAAGGTTGACGAGGCTCAAGTAGTGATAAATATTTATTGATTTTGTTCCATGTATCGTCAAGGTCAATCGGAGGTGAAGTCCCCCAAATAGCTACCCCAAGTAAAACTACAATAAAATATTTTTAATTATAATAAAGTTTATCATAAAAAATATAAAACTTTCAAAGTCAACAAATAATACATATTCCGCCCATCCAAGTTCTCAGCCAAAAAAACCAGTATTGTGGCACACGATCATTTGCTTCTTTTCGCAAAAAGCCTTCACACAAAACGTATATCAGACATGCTCTAACTACATCATCGTCGGTAGCTGCTAAGAATGGCTGATTTAAAATATAACCTTTCAAATCATAGATTTTCACCGAACTATTTGTGTGGTTCGGAAAGAGACGTTCCCGCAATAAACATCTTTTTTTACTACTAAATTTTTTTTCTGAAACTTTTTTTTCCAATCATTTTTGGATAAACTCCAAAATTAAACCCGGTTATCAAACAAAACTTTTTCAGGACATAAACCATTTTAGTATCCCCCAATTTAAAATATAATCGCTTTATGCCATCTGGGGATACTACTGCGTCTGGGCGTAACCGATGAAGAAACATCTTATGAAACAGCAATCCGTCCCATTGTAATTGAGCGAAGTCCAACAAGTAACCAAAAACAGTGTTTCTAAAAATTTCCCGTCGCACACCATGCAATACTTCAAATATTTGTCATATGTTACATCCCGATTCTTTTAGGTTAACAACAACTTTAACATTTATATTTCTATAATCATGTTGTAATACAACATGTTACAAAACATATTATTGTAACAAAAACTCAACAACTTAAAAACTATTATATTTAAAAAGATCCGGCAAAATTTTGGCAATTTAAATCGCAAAATAAACCAAATATCTATTTATAAGCAGGATAACTAATCCAATTATATATAAAAGATATTTCTATTTATAAGCATTTTTATAACAATACCAATTAAATAAAAACATTTTTTTGATAAATTATATGTTCAACATCAAAATGTAAAGGTACAACATAAAACAGCAATAATAATTATTATATCAGAATTTCATATTATTAAACATATTAACAAAAATATACAACCACAAAATGCACAATTTACGCATTACGCACTTGTACAATCATACATCTACTTATCAAATATCATCAAAACTTCAAGGCTACTAATAAAATCTACTAACTATCAAATATAACACATAGATCTAAGAAAATAGACTAATAAAACACAATAAAGTTTCGTTTTTTAACAAATTTTCGGAATAAATAGTACATAAACAAGGCATAATGTTTATAAATGATAATTAAAACACAAAATAAATAAAGATCTTACTATATTATCAGGATTGTTTATGAAATCATCCATAATCGCAGATGGGTTAAGAAAATCGTTTCGCAAAAAGAGTTTTCCAACAAAAAAGAGTGAAAAATGAACAAAAAATAAATTATGTTTTTATAGTTGGCTAGGCTATGTTCGGGTATATGATCGATTACATATGTTATAATATTCTCCTATTCCAATTTACCAAATGCACCGTTGGATCGATTACAAGCTGTGCTTTAACGACTTGTACGTTCGTAGATGGAATAGTCCATCTATGAACATAGCAACCCCATCTGCGATTTTGATGGCTAAAAATGTAAATTAGGTTTTTTTTTTTTGCTATTTTTCCACAAAATAATTAATATTTTTAGCTAAATTTGCATTTTTATCTTTTTAATATTAAGAGGGTTTATAAAATAATATCTTAACATAATATTGTTTCTAACCGAAGGATTTCTAGATTCTATCTTCTTTTCAAATCAAACAACAAATATTTTTTGGATTTTAGATTCAAATCCGTGAAAAACCTTAAATAGCGATTAATCGGAGATTTAAAACTAACACTGATCTTATAAAACTAACCCGTTTAAATTATTTGCGTTTCTGAATCGTGATCTTATCATATCCATTGAGTGCGGAAACCTAGGTTGCGTGCGTCAATACCCTTACCCACTACCGCTTTCTTTATGTTTGAGCATTTTCTACTTTTGATCCTCAACCAACTCCAGTTTTCTTGATTTGGGGGCCAAGTTCCTCCGGCGATTAGATTTGTGGCTTGATGGGGCGCCATGAAGACGAAAGATTGCTCTTAGAAGGCAGACTTGTAGAGGTAATACTCATTGTATCTTTTATTGATCAATTTACTCTGTTCATATTTTTACTCAGAACAATCAAACATCTTTAAGTTTTTCGAGGTAAATTTGTATTGGGGTTTTTGGAGTTTGGTGTGAGCAATTCGGTGCTATTACCTTTCGCTGCTTCGTTTTCATCATTGGAGCTTGATTTTATCAAAAGATTTTTTGATTGTTAAGTCATGAACTTTGGATTGCTAGTAATTTTAAACTAATTTATATGATCCGTTTTGTTTCCATAACTTTATCTGACTAGTTTCTTGATATCTTGATTATCATGGATTTTATCACAAGTTTTCCAATATTACATTCTTGAGTATCATTTCTGCAATAAGCTTTAACTGACTAGTTTTCGATAGAAAGGCTTATTATCGGCTATCTGCAATCTAATTTGAAAACAAAAACAAACGCCTTTATTCTTGGGTACAGGTGATTAGGCATCGAGTAAACATAATGAATAACAGATCAGTGTGGAAGATAAGTCCCTGTAAGATTAATATACACACACACATACATATAAAAAGCCTCTTTTTTCTTGACTTTTTCTATTAAGTCATTCTTTCTGCCTTAAGTCAAAAAGAAATATTAACTTCAATTTTCTGGGATCAAGTCATGTCTAAAGAGAGCTCCCAATTCTTATGTTAACTTCAATTTTCTGAATTTGGAAAGATTCCATCTTAAGACATTTCCATTTAAGTCCTACTTTCTTACAAGATTTCCCCAATTTATCTTCTCAAATATATTCTTAAACATCATTTAAATCTTGACCTCTATATTTTTTGTTTTTTTAGAATGAGGACAGCTTATACACAGGAGATGGTTCAGTTGATGTAAAAGGAAGGCCTGTTTTAAAAAGCAATACAGGCAATTGGAGAGCATGTCCTTTTATTCTTGGTATTCCATTTTGTGTTTTTTATTTTATTTTTTATTTTCATGCATTATGAAATATTAATAATACAAATTTGAGTTGACTCAGGCAATGAGTGTTGTGAGAGGCTTGCGTATTATGGAATATCTACAAATCTTGTGAGCTACCTCACTAAAAAGTTGCATGAAGGAAATGCTGAAGCTGCTAGAAATGTTACCACGTGGCAAGGCACATGCTATCTTACTCCCCTCATTGGTGCTGTGTTGGCAGATGCTTATTGGGGGAGATATTGGACTATTGCTGTCTTTTCAACTATTTACTTCATTGTAATCACATCCTCTTTTTAAACTTTTCACTTTCAATACACGTTGTGTGTGTTTGGCATGCATTGATTTGGACAATGACACAAAAATTGTAACTTTTTGTCTCACACAAAATGATGAGACATGGGTTTGCTCTCAATCTCTTGTTTGTGCAAAAGACATCAATGCCCTTCTTATCTTTATCATGACAAATATCCCTATCAAGCTTGGAAAGGTTTTCTAGGGGTATTTTTTTTATAATGAGGATGAGGAGGGCATTCGCGTCTTTTGCACAAACAATAGATTGAGAGCGAGTTCATGTTCCACCTTTTTTAGTTGGCCAAAATTTAATTTTCAAAGTTTGTCCCATCGATATTTTTGCTTTTCCAAATCGAATGCATGTCAAACACAGTACAATGTGTTTTATTGTGTCCTCTTCTGTGTAACAAAGGTTGAGTTTGTTACATGGGATAGTCTTTCTAGGGCTATTTTTGATGATGTAGATAAGGAGGGCATTCACGTCTTTTGTCCCATTGATATCAACCCCAGTTTCAATCCAATGTATGCCAAATTCACTACTTTTTTTTTTCTTGTATGAATAGGTTGCACTACATTTGGCATTCATTAGGACAAAAATTGCAACTTTTTGTCCCACCCAAAAACTATAAAGTATAACATGGACTTGCTCTCAATCTCTTTTGTGTGAAAAAGACATGAATGCCCTCTCCATCTTCATTATAACAAGCTTTAATGGCAAAAATAGCAACCTGCTTTTAGTAGTTTGTTCATTATTGAATCCTACTTTTTTCTTCTATTACAACATTGTATCTTCAAAAACCTATCCAATATATAATAATACCATCATTTTACAAACCAATTTCCACTTTTATAATTGGATAAAAATTTGTAATGTATATTGTTTTAAAAGTACAATGTTGTTATATAACAAAACAAAAGTAGGATGCTATGATAAATAAATAAACAAATAAATGGAAGTAAGTTGCTATTTCTCACATGCTAACACAAACAACACTTTATTTTGTTTCCTATTTTCCTCAAGGGAATGTGCACATTAACACTATCCGCATCAATCCCATCTTTAAAGCCCATTGAATGCGTAGGCCCCACATGTCCTCCTGCCACACCAAGTCAATACCTATTTTTCTTCTCGGGACTTTACCTAATTGCCCTTGGGACCGGAGGGATCAAACCTTGTGTCTCGTCATTCGGAGCAGACCAATTCGATGACACGGACCCTAAAGAAAGGGTAACAAAGGGATCTTTCTTCAATTGGTTTTATTTCTCAATAAACATCGGGGCATTAATCTCAAGCTCTTTGATAGTTTGGATTCAAGACAATAAAGGGTGGGGCCTAGGGTTTGGGATTCCGGCTTTGTTCATGGGTGTTGCTATTGTAAGTTTCTTTTTGGGGACCCCACTTTATCGATTTCAAAAACCGGGTGGGAGTCCGATTACACGAATGGGTCAAGTTTTGGTTGCTTCGTTTAGGAAATGGAGTTTGCCCGTTCCCATTGATAGCTCGCTTTTGTATGAAACTCCCGATAAATTGTCCGCGATTAAAGGGAGTAGGAAAATTGGTCATACAGATGAATTGAAGTAAGTTTTTCTTTTTTTTTTTACTCGAAAACTTAGTTTGGCTGTGAAAATTTTTCTAGTTTTCCATGAAAATTTTCAAATGAAAATAAAAAATTTTAAAATGCATTTGGTTTATTAAATTTTCAAAACTTTTCCAAGAAAATGAAAATTTTCTATTTTCCAAATTGTATGTAAATTAGGAAAGTGATTTTTATAGTTTTCCAAAGTTTTCTAAATTTCTAAAATGGAAAATGAAAACTCCACCGATTCAACCAAACGTGTTCTCTAAATTTTTCATCGAAAACTCAACTCTATTTTCTGAATACGTTTTCTTGGAAAATGAAAAGAGTCGTTTGGTTGTGGAAAATTGTTTTTATTTTTCTAGAAAACGTTTTCAGAAAATAGAGTTAGAGTTTTTAATGAAAATTTTAGAAAACGCGTTTGGTTGAAACCGGTGGAGTTGTCATTTTTCGTTTTAGAAATTTAGAAAACTTTGTAAAACTATAAAAATCATTTTCCTATTTACATACAATTTGGAAAATAGAAAAATTTTCATTTTCTTGCAAAGTTTTTGAAAACCGAATCAACTAAACACGTTTCCAAAATTTTCATGGAGAACTATAAAATTTTCCACAACCAAACACACTCTTTAACGTCTTTCATCCTTTGTATACTTTTTTCACGAGTTCTTATTTTAAATTTTTTCGTAAGGTTCCTTGATAAAGCCGCAATACTCACACCACACGAAACCACAACCGGAAACTACTCAAACCCATGGAGACTATGCACCGTAACACAAGTCGAAGAACTCAAAATCCTAATCCGAATGTTTCCAATTTGGGCAACCGGAATCGTATTCTCAGCGGTATACGCCCAAATGTCAACCATGTTCGTCGAACAAGGCATGATGATGGACACCAAAGTCTTCTCCTTCACAATCCCCGCAGCTTCTCTCTCCACTTTCGATGTCATAAGCGTCATCTTCTGGGTGCCCGTCTACGACCGCATCCTCGTGCCCGCTGCCCGAAAAATCACCGGGCAGGGCCGCGGCTTCACCGAGCTTCAACGGATGGGGATCGGCCTCTTCCTTTCCATTCTCTGCATGTCCGCCGCCGCTTTAGTTGAAATAAAGCGCCTCGATATCGCGGCGTCCCTCGGATTAATTGACGAAAATACCCCTGTCCCAATGAATATCCTTTGGCAAATCCCGCAGTATTTCCTCCTAGGGGCGGCGGAGGTTTTCACGTTTATCGGGCAGCTTGAGTTTTTTTATGATCAGTCGCCGGATGCGATGAGGAGTTTGTGTAGCGCGCTTTCTTTGTTGACCACTTCGTTGGGGAATTATTTGAGTTCATTTATTTTGACCGTGGTCACGGTTTTGACTACGCGAAACGGGCGGGCGGGTTGGATACCTGATAACTTGAATGAGGGGCATTTGGATCGGTTTTTTTGGCTTTTGGCGGGGCTTAGTTTTTTCAATATGGTGGTTTATATCTTTTGTGCCAAGATGTATAAGTCGAAGAAAGCGGCTTCTTAGGTTTGGTTTAGGTGCTTTTATACAAAAAACATTTTCGTTTTCATTTTGTATAAAACAATTATATGTTTCTGGTACTTTTTACATCCAAGTTGAATTTTATCAAACCGAAAGTTGTTAGAAACAGTGTACGTTTGTTAATTTACTCTTCATAATTATGTTTCGACTCCACAAGTTATTGAGAGCCTTGTATTCGCAATCAAGGTATTTCACAACATCTTTTGATCATAATCGTACATTACCTTGAGTCACTTTGATGCATAAGGTACAATACTTTAATGCATATTTGATTCTCGAGTAGCCCAATATAACATGACTACTTATAATCATGTTGATTAATACACCTCTTAGTTTATCAATATTTTAAGTGTGTTACAATGTAACTATTAAAAAAATACCCTTTACATCGTCTCTTCAGACAACACTTCAAGTTGATTGGATTTTTTAATAGTAATTGGTGGTTTTATAATAAAATTGCTTCATGTTGCAAAAGTTGAACTACTGAATAGATATGGTTTATTCCTTTTACAAGGTGAAATAGTTCACGTTTATTACTTAGAAAGTTGAATAGTTATGCTTTTTAAGAATAAAGGATTGGTATACGCAACACAATATTAAAAAAACACTCTCATGTTCTCTTTATATAGGAGACATTTTCTCTTTCCTTTAGTCCACTGAAACTAACATTCACGATAGGGTTCATGATTTTAGTGCAAACATTGCATCAATTGTGGGAGAGCATGATCTACAACGATGTTGTATCCTTTGTCTGTTAAATGGAGACTATCCCAGAATAAGAATTTTGAGTCATTGGGACATACTGGGCTGAGTCTGTTACAAAGAAAGGATGTCTCATACAACCCTGTTCCACAACAAGCATTGTCTACATCTTCCAAGCCTAAGAAAAGAAAAAGAAAAAGAAACAGATGAAAAATGTTAATAGGCATCATCTTCCCTAAATTTGTGTCATGAATTTAAAACCAAAACAATATACGAAGATTATGATTATGGGGAAACTCGATGGCTTTTAGCTTTTAAGAAAAAACCTGCTATTATTTTAAACAAAAAAAGTTTTTAATCTAAAAGTTACTTCAAATAGCTTTCGAGAACGTTTAGTTTTTAGCTATTGAGAATAAATGTCAACCTTGTAGAGGAATATAAACTCACACATTGTTGTTGGTTAATTAGTTACCTCTTCCTTAGAGACAAATTCCAATAAAATTTTGAGAAATATAAATTTTAGAAGTATCATAACCAATTATTTCGGTATTGTACTATAAGGTGGAATCTAGTGCATAATACCATATTGGAGATGGTTTTGAATGATTTCTCGTGAGAGATTGAAGTAATCAACATAGCAAATCGTGGAATGTGGTAGACTGCTTCGAAGATATTCGAGCTGACTTTTTAGCATTTTGTTGAAGGTTTCTGCATCTTCATTGAACATGTTGACACAATTTCTACGTACTCCTCCAAATACAGTTCTCATTAGTGGAAAACAACCAATATAGGGTGTACCGAAGACAACTAACTTCCTTGCTCCCAGTTTGTATAATTCCTTAAACAGATTTTTGGAAACATTCACATGTAAATTAAAAGATATAATAACAGAGTTAGTATTTCTATAGGTAAAGTCGGTTTACAATTAATTGAACTCTACATAGTTGAATAGATTTCCATCATTTCATTTTCCATAAACTTTACCGGTTTTTTTTCTACACTTCACTAAACTCTACAAAAGTTCAGTGATACATATTTAATGAATAAAATCATTTGCTTGTTATTCATTTAACAATAAAATTTGTGTATTTATTTATATTCATCGAACACCAATATGTCATCCTATTATGGTTGAGTTTAATCCGTTTAATGTAAACTAAATATTCTACCTCATTTAATCATTCCATTAAACTATGCATTACGGACAATCATATGTTTTTTGAAAGAGTAAATTACACGAATAGTCCCTATGGTTTAGGTAAAGTCGGAAGGTCCCTACTGTTTGTTTTTGTTATGCGCTTGGTCCCCGTCTTACCTAAGAAGACTATTTTGCCCTTAATTGTTTGATTTATTTAAATAAACACACCCTCAACCCCACCCTCTCACTTTACCTTACCTACCCCACTATTTTTTCCTATTTAAATAATAGTCTTAATTTTTAGGTAATATAGGGACCAACCGTGTAACAAAAACAAACAGTAGGGACCAAACGCGTAACAAAAACAAACAATAGGGACCTTCCGAGTTAAAAAAATAAGTTAGGGACCAAGCGCACATATTACCCCAAACCATAGGGATCATTCTGTAATTTACTCTTTTTGAAATGAGAAATATACTATGATTATAGTATGTACAACTTTGTCAAATTCTTTATAGAAAGCTATGAAATCTTTCAATATATTTTCTAGCATGCTAATTAGTTGATGCAAAATTTTAAACCATAAATTAAAGGAAAAGCTAGTAATGATATTTGAGCATGTTCTACAACTAAACTAAGATAAATATATGCATGGGATTACCTCAAAAAACATTCTAGCATTGTTTGCCAACAAATTAGCATATTCAGTCGCATTGGACTGCGATCTTCTAACTGGAACAAGGCCATAACTTATACTCCAATCATTGGAGCTTGATGATACCAAATACACACCGTTCTTGATTATATGGTTTGCTGCTTCTTCTCCAACAATTCTATTAAGCTTCCAAATGTATTCTTTGAACATCTCCAGTTGAATCGATAATGGCATGACATTCTAAATGTCATATGCCCATAAAAAATGAACAAAATACACACAAACATACATGAATGTTATTTAGTTCGACAGTTAATAAATTAAAAAAGGCAGACATGAGGAATTATATATACGCATGCATACTTGTATTTGGGAGGTTACGCCATCATACCCAGAGCCAGCAGAAGCAAAACATACACCAGTAGGAAGATCTTTTTCTCGTATGTAAGGGTCTAAATATGCTGGAAGGTAGTTCTTCACTCCTAGTTTCTTAACTATAAATTTAGTATCAAAAGATAGCAAATTTTAGTAATGCATGGAAATGATTTGAACGTACTTGTGTAGATATATGATAATTAATAATCTGATCCCTCAAGATTCTTGAGGTTGATCTCTTTCGTTCTATATTACCTATGTAGTCGCTAATAGTTCTATCATTGGTGAATCTTCCTGATGATACTCCTCCCATAAAATCCTTTCCATATGGGGGGAAGTCAGCTTTGATCAATGTATTTAGAAAGTTATTGTTCCCGCTATCAAAGAAGGAATCTCCGAATGCCCAGACTGCTTCTACCGAGTCATGTTTTGGTCTGTTTACCATTGCATTACTGCAAAATAAACAAAGAGAAACATAGAAACAAAGCTGAACTGCCTTATAAAGTGAACGTATCATTCTACAAATAATAAAGAAACTTAGAACAAGATCAATGGATAGAGATGTTATATATTATGCCAAGTATTTTGATTGATTGATTATGAACGGTTGTAAATGGAAACATTCACCCCCATTATAAAGAGATGAAAGGGTCTATTATTAAGAGTAATCAAGTCTTTATTATTAATCGTGTGTATTTGTAGTTGATGTTTTCAATCGAATGATCCTTTTGGGCAAAGGGTAAGTGGAGTGGTGGTGAGCATTTGTAATTCTCCCATTTATAGTTGCCTTTATCCTTTTTTCTTTCACCTCCTAAGCCATGAGAGAAATATCACAAACGTGAAGTTTGTATACAACATTCGTAATGGGATGAAAGAACACCAAGCACGTATTCTTAATTTCTTAGAATGTTTATAAAATTTCATCCGTAATTAATTATTACTATCTAAAGACATAGGAAGGTTTTCTTAATTTCTTTATAATGAGTATGTATTTATAAATTTTAAGTGGGTACTTTTTTTAATTTATAAACGTGAAATGTAATATTTATTAATATAAATCTGGTTTTAATAAACTTTAAAAATTTAGTAAATTATGTTTTTTAGAACCGTTGAAACAAAAATAAAAAATGAGGCTCTAGCAAGAAACTAGAGCAAAAGATCCTCAACTATTCACCGGTGGGATCAAAAGCCGGTGAAATCACTTCTTCAATACGATGGGAGATAATACATGGACGACAGTCAGTCACAGGAATAGGAACGTGCATGGAAATCGTAGGGTTCCGCATATCAGCCATGATTCAATAAACAGTCACATAAGGTCAGATATAACCTCTCTCTTTATCACCAATTTTTTGGATTCTGTTCAAGTCGGAGACATTAAGAGGGTATGTGGTCGAGCTTGTAATCGTTTGGGTAAGATAGTCGATGTGTTTATTGCTAAAAACTATCAAAATTGGGGAAACGATTTGGATTCATTAGGTTTTCAGGTGTTACCAATTGTGACTCTCTGATTAAACAACTTCATGATGTTTGGTTTGGTTCATATAAAATGTTTGCCTCCTTACCCCATTCCTTGGAAAACAATGTCCGTACACCCCAAACCGTTGTTAACTCCACAGCGGTTCATCGAGATGTGAGTGTTAAGTCCTATGCGAATGTGGTCAGTGGCTCAGCCAATGATATTAGAACCAGTAAAAACATGGAGGAGATCATTGACCTTAATTCTGGAGACTTCATAGTTGAAAAAAAAACAAAGGGCATGCCTTGTTAAGGCAAGAGACTTTTCTACACTTCCCAATCTCCGGGTGCTCTGTCTGGATGAAGGTTTTGATAATTTTGAAATGAGATATGTCGGAGGTTTGTGTTGGATTAATCGGTTTGTTGTAATCCAAACGTGCAACAAAAGATCTGGTATTTATCTTTGACCGAGTTTTGAGGAAAATAAAAGGGATAGTGGTTACACTTTAGCATGGATACGTGGGATAGCTAGATAGTATTTCTAGTATAAGTAGATGTACTTTGTTTTGTTTAGAATATATAGGAAGATGTAGACTTTCAAATATTCCATGTTTTGTAATCAGTTTCCATTTTGCAAGTTTACTTTTGTGAGTAGTGTGTGTTGTGTGTGTGTTTTCAAGGACTTGTACCAACAATTGGTATCAGAGCAACCAGCAGTAGATTCTGGACAGTTTCAACAGGGATGGTTGAACAGGTGGATCTTGTCAAAAATGAAGTTGCTTCGGTTGTGGTTCGAAGTTGGTGATCTTCAAAGAGAAGGTTCAGCAGGTAGCGGCTATGCATAGTGTCTTTCGGTGAAGAGAGTGATAGATTGTCGGTAGTGGGTTGATCACAGGAGGTTACCAGGTGGTTATCAGGAGCTGTTGTGTTAGGAAACATATGTCGGTTTCAAGTGGGTTGTTGGTGTTCAGCAATGCAGAAGATGATGCAGCATGTGGTTGCGGTTTACTATGGTTTCCCAGAGAAGATGGTCGACGGGTGCTATGGTAGTGATGGAACGGTGATGATAGCAGGTGGCTATCAATAAAACAAAGGGAAGAATGGTCCCGGTGTAATAGATGACTAATGTAGTTCAGTATGATGAGTCTAACCAGAAGCCGAGAAGACAAGTCTGAAGAAATCAGAACAGGTGGTTTTTTTGGTTTCGCTTGTTTGCATGTAAAAGAAAACAGAAAAAGGAGAAGCTTGGTTTTCTTGATTGGTAGCGGTAGGAGAAGACTCTTGGAACAGGTAAAGGATTGAAGTTGTCAAAGGGAGGTCTCTGATGGGTTTTGAGCATTCTAACACTTCCTAAGTGTACATGCAACCCTAATAACCTTGGATCTATGTTTGTCTAATAATCATGCAAAGTTGAATTCCAAGGTTATATTCCTATCTAGCATACATGGGGAACATTTTTTAACTTGAATGAAAGATAGAATAACTTACCTTGTTGTTGATTATGATCCTTGAAACCTTGTGAGCCTAGCACCCCAAGTGTGATGCCTCAAATGCTTCACACAACACCAAATGCAAAGGAGTAAACTTTGAGAGAATCTTACACTTGCAAAATCGGCTCTAGCCCTCTTGTTTCTTATGTGTCGCCGATTTTGGTGGAGAACATGTTGCTTATATAGTGTGTCACATCTAGGGTTACACCATGTAAACCCTAATGTGGCATGACTCTTCATTTCCATGACCCATGGGTTTGTAACTCCCATGGAGCCTCCATGGAGCATTCAATGAGTTTAACCCAACTTGATTATCCATGGAGCCTTGTAGCCCACTATACAAGTTATGGATGATTTACATGATCAACCCATATATTTAATTAGTCATCTTTTGATCACTTAATTAATCCTAGAATAATTCTTGATCAATACTAATTAAATAATACTATTAATATATTAGAACTTATAATATATTAATAAACCACAAGTGTTATTTCTCTCATTTAGTCTATCCAAATGCATGATGCCATGCAACCCAAATGGACCATGCCAGGTCGGGTCAAGTACATACCAGAAATAGTTATGGACTTAGACACCTTATCCAACAGTCTCCCACTTGGATAAGTCTAATAACTATAACTGCAAGTATGACTTCAGGAACCGATCAGCAATCGTAGCTCTTTTCAAGGTTTCTCGGAACTGAGAAGATGATGATACGCCATTTCAGATAAGTGATCATATAATCCTCTGTTCTAGATATCAGTCGGACAAATACATGGAACAGTGTCTTACTTTGTATCCAGCAGTTTGTTTCCCGATTTCCGATTTGTTTGACATAGAACTCAATTGAACACATCAACTTAGTTCTGACCGGGCCCGGTACATAGGTCAAAACAAAATCATCGAGGGCCCAGATATCAGCTTCTAATCCAAGAAGGAACAGATAAACTTCGACTCATATGTTTGTTCTACTACTCATTGAATTATACACAAGAGCACGTTTTATAACATCGAGTTACCAATGCGTTTTCGTACAATCAATGCGTAACCAACTCATAAGTAACAAATCATATATCTAGGTTTGAAGACTTATATGATATTACCGTCTCACGATCACTCGAGATAAATTCCATGAAGTGATTCCAGTGAGCGTGGGTTGAGTCCAATGCTCAGAACTTATGAGCACTCATGAGTGTTGTAGCCATGTCCAACAACTTAGACCTCTGCAACCAATCATGACAGTCTTGATTCATACCTACTTCCGACATATGACCGACTGTGGAGGTTCGAATAATATGATATACCAAACATAATTATTCTGGAAGTCAAAACATGCAAAAGAAATATAGTAAACGATCGACAAGAGATAGCAACACTTTACTCATAAATAAAACACCTTTTATTCATCATCTAATGTCAATTACACTTTACAAATTTCAAGGTTATCTAACTGCTAAATCTAATATCATCCTCCAGCCCTATGCTCCGAGCATGTTGGAGATGCTTAACCCGAGTCAGTCCTTTCGTGAGGGGATCTGCTGGATTCTCATCCGATGATACCCTCTTTGCCACGAGGAGTCCATCTTCTATTCGATGTCTGATGAAATGGTATTTTCTGTCGATGTGTCTGGATCTCCCGTGATCCCTTGGTTCCTTGGCTAAGGCAACTGCACTTTCACTATCACAGAAAATTTCCATTGGCTCTTTAATAGCTGGTACAACTCCAAGGTCTCCAATGAAGTTCTTCAGCCATATCGCCTCCTTTGCTGCCTCGCTAGCTGCTATATACTCTGATTCGCAAGTTGAATCAGCCACTGTCTCTTGCTTGGAACTCTTCCAAGAAATTGCTCCTCCATTTAAGGTAAAGACCCAGCCTGACTGAGAGCGGAAATTATCCCTATCAGTCTGAAAGCTAGCATCACTATACCCTACAACTCTCAAGTCTTCACTCCCACCGAGGGTAAGGACCCAGTCCTTAGTCCTCCGTAGGTACTTGAGGATATTCTTTACAGCAGTCCATTGTGCCTTGCCAGGGTTCCCCTGATACCTGCTAACCATGCTCAAAGCAAAGGCTACATCAGGTCGAGTACACGTCATAGCATACATGATCGATCCTACAGCTGAAGCATAAGGTATTCGACTCATTTCTGCTATCTCAGCCTCAGTACTAGGGCTTTGTGTCTTACTCAATCTGGCATTACTCTGGATAGGTAACTCTCCTTTCTTGGAGTCCTGCATGCCGAATCTCTTCAACACCTTATCCAAGTAAGTACTCTGACTAAGTCCAATTAGTCTTTTACTCCGGTCTCTCAAGATCCTTATCCCTAGAATATAGGCAGCTTCTCCTAGGTCCTTCATAGAGAAACACTTCCCAAGCCAGGACTTAACTTCCTGCAGAGTTGGGATGTCATTTCCTATGAGTAGTATGTCATCCACATCAATACCAAAAAGCTAACTATACTCCCACTAGCCTTGACATATACACAAGATTCATCTTCACTCCTAGAAAAGCCAAATTCCTTGACTTTCTCATCAAAGCAAAGATTCCATCTGCGAGGTGCTTGCTTTAACCCATAAATAGATTTCTCAAGCTTACACACTCTATTAGGGTACTCTGTGTTGACAAAACCCTCTGGCTGACTCATGTAAACATCCTCAGCCAACTTTCCATTAAGGAAAGTGGTTTTGACATCCATTTGCCATATTTCATAGTCATGAAATGCGGCTATGGCTAACAGAACCCTAATAGACTTAATCTTGGCCACTGAAGAAAAGGTCTCATCATAATCAACTCCCGGAGTTTGTGAGAAACCCTTTGCAACCAGTCGTGCCTTATAAGTGTGTACATTACCATCCATGTCGGTCTTCTTCTTGAAGATCCATTTGCACCCTACAGTCTTACGACCTGGTACATTCTCAACCAAGTTCCAAACTTGATTGTCATACATGGACTGTATCTCGCTGTCCATTGCCTCTTTCCACTTGGCTGACTCAGGGCCTGCCATGGCTTCCGCGTAACTGTTAGGTTCATCCAGACCTATCAGTGTATCACCTTCCGCAGTAATATGGAATCCATAGTAATGCTCAGGTGCATTCCTAACCCTTGTGGAACGCCTCAGAGGTACAGACTTGTCAATTGGCTCAACAGAAGTTTCCTCCTCAAGTTGAGTGCTAGGGTTTGAAGTTCCTTCACCACTTGACTCTTGAATTTCTTCAAGGTCAACTTGCCTCCCACTGTCTCCTTGGCTTATGAACTCTCTCTCTCGAAAGAAAGCCCTCCTAGCTACAAAGACCACATTCTCACTAGGTCTGTAGAAGAGATAACCAAAGGATTTCTGTGGGTAGCCGATGAAAATACACCTCTCACTTCGAGGTTCGAGCTTATCATGAGTCTCGCGTCTCACGAAAGCCTCGCAACCCCAAATCTTAATGTGGTCTAGTTTGGGTACTTTACCAGTCCACATCTCATGAGGAGTTTTGGCAACTTTCTTTTTGGGAACTAGATTAAGGATATGGGCGGCAGTCTCTAAGGCATACCCCCAAAATGAGATTGGTAGCGAAGCTCGACTCATCATGGAACGAACCATATCCAACAAGGTTCGATTACGCCTCTCAGCTACACCATTCAACCGCGGTGTCCTGGGAGGTGTCAATTGTGAGACAATCCCACATTCCCTAAGATAGTCGAGGAACTCTGAACTAAGATACTCACCACCTCGATCGGATCGAAGCATCTTAATGTTCCTGCCCAATTGATTCTCGACTTCCTGTTTAAACTCTTTAAACCTCTCAAAAGTCTCTGACTTATGCTTGATTAAGTAGACATATCCATATCTACTGTAATCATCAGTAAAAGTCAAATAATAACGATTAGCATCCCTTGTGGCATGTTTGAAGGGCCCACACACATCCGTGTGTATAAGATCCAACAAACCTTCACCCCTCTCATAAGAACCTGTGAAGGGTGACTTTGTCATTTTTCCAAGTAAGCATGATTCGCAACTATCATCTGACTTTAGGTCAAATGACTCCAATACTCCATCCTTTTGGAGTTGGCCTATGCGTTTCTTGCTTATATGTCCAAGACGACAATGCCATAATGATGATTTATCCAAGTTATTATCATTAACAGAATCAATACACAATACATTATTTCCTAAGTTATCAACCACAGATACAGTTTCATACACACCATCACAAGGTAATGCTTTAAAATAAAGAACATTATTAAAGACAGCATTAATCGAACCAACTTCATTATCAAATGAAAAGGTGAAACCTTGTTTATACAATGCATGAAAGGAAATAATATTTCTTGCCATTTCTGGCGAATAACAACATTTATTCAAATCTAAACTAAACCCACTACTTAGCGATAAAGTATAAACTCCAATCTTGGTGACAGGTAAAGCTTTCCTATTCCCCATGATTAAGTTTATTCTTCCATGCTCTACATTCTCACTTCTTCTTAGTCCCTGCAAATCAGAACAGATATGAATACCACAACCGGTATCAAGGACCCAAGAGTTAGAATGGGGTGAGTTATTAGATAAGATTGTGTAAATACCTGCATGGTTGGGTTTAACTTTCCCATCCTTCACATCTTGCTGGTACTTTGGGCAGTTCCGCTTCCAATGTGACTTTTCATGGCAATAGAAGCATTCAGCCTCTTTAGGGTCAGAAGAAGGAGTGACAAAACCTTTCTTGGTTCCACTTGAAGAAGAGCCATCAAGGGTCCTAGCCTTGGTACCCTTCGAAGAGCTCTTCCTCTTCTTCCCTCTACCTTTCCCGATTGCTAAAACCGGGGCGGAGTTTGGAGTAGGAGTGTTAACAACCGACTTACCCTTAAGACCTGTTTCTGCGGTCTTGAGGAGTCCCTGAAGTTTGCTGAGTGTGACCTCTTCCTTATTCATGTGATATGTCATGCGGAATTGATCATAGCACGATGGTAAGGAGTGCAAAATGATATCTATTGCAAGCTCCTCAGGGAAGTTCACATTAAGCTTCAGCAACCGATCCACATACCTTTGCATTTTCTGCATGTGGCTCGTGACGGATTCCCCGTCCTTCATCATGGTTGTTATGATAGAGCATATGATTTCATACCTCTCTTGTCGTGCACTTTGATGGTATCTTTCCATCAGATCTTGGTGCATTTCAAAAGGGTAGAAGTCCTCATAGGACTTTTGGAGTTCCGCTGTCATGGTGGCCAACATGATGCATGCCACTTTTGTAGCATCCCTTTCATGTGCCCGGAAGTCAGTGATCTCCTGGGGAGTTGCAGTGGTCTCATCAATCTCCTTCAGCTCCTTGTCAAGGACATATTCTTTGTCCTCGTAGCGGGTAATCATCCTGATGTTTCTGATCCATTCATTGAAGTTGGATCCATCAAAAGTGACTTTCCCACACAAGTTCATAAGGGTAAAGGAGCCACTAGGATTAGAGCCAGAAGCAGCATTGTTTGAAGACATCTGAAAGAAGAGAACAAGATTAGTTTAGATATTAAGAGAGTCCTTAATAAAACACCCAAATGTAATATTAAGGCTAGAATCCAATCACAATATATTATAACTTAGAAGAGGTATGCCGTAATCCAAGCTATAACATATTTGAAAGGTAGGTGAATGACGATTCACCAATTTCCACCATGAAAAACGAAATATAGATATTAGGTTTTTAATTGGTTCTTAGAAATTCCTAGATTCTTTTGAGATTCAATGAACTTTTCAAAGGCATGTTTCAATCTCGAGTGTGCCCTCCAAGTTTTGTGACTGGGATACCGAGGATCACAAAACGAGGTGTGAAGTAACCATGCAAATCACTTGGTACCCTCAAGGTTTATCACTCAATCGATGTGCCGGTAAACCACACACGCTCCACCGATGCTATGGTAAACCTTAAGTCACCCTTTACCTACCTTGTTAAGTCCAAGTTAGTGTGCCGGTTAACCACACACACTCCACCAACGACTTAAACAAAGTGTAAAGTGTAATTTCATGGATTAACACCTTATTCACATTTTCCTAAAGTAACTAAGATTGGGAATTTAATAAAAGCATTTAGTTACTTTATAATATTCATCATACTTTTAATGAGAATTTATAAGTCCTTGTCTTACCCGTTCGGCTAACGACCCTCCACCGATCAAGGAAGCGGTGGGTGAGAGTGGACACCCATTAAGTTGCCATTTTATAGGCAACAACCTTATACCCCCCTTATAGACCGGCTTCGTGAATGAGGCGTACTAGCGGTAAGACGACTTGACGTTATACATATATATATTAGTAACTTATAATATTATAAAGTATAAGGGTTGAATTTTAACTTTTAAAATTCTAAGGGTTGGAACTAAAGTTTTAATCAAGACTTTACATGTTTCAAAACTTGAGGGCAAGTTTTGTAAACTTCCAAAACTTTTCATTTCTTATAACTTATGAATTAATTGAGTGATAAAAATGAAGACTCTTCATTTTTATAACTCTTGTGTTCTTTTATTGGCTTTAATAAAAGTGAGACTTTTGGTTTTCCATAACTTGAGGACAAGTTATGGACTCCATTAAAACACATTATGATCATGAATTAAACTACCATGAAGGTTACAAACAATTCCTATGATCATCTAATCTTCATAAGTTCAAGAACATGAATATGAACACTTTCAAGAATAAAAAAATTACACTTAAAAAAACTTGTAATTTTAATAATTGCCATTGTAAATGGATTAGCATAAACATTACACCATCTAAAACAAGCTTTAAAACATCAAAACAGTTTAGGGTAATGTTTCTAGTCCATTTCCAGCAACAAATGTGCAAACTTTCATACGAGCAGAAAACAGAAAAACGATTTTTTTTCAAGCTGTTTGCACACAAAAAAAAAACAACAAACAAACCTAGGCTCTGATACCACTGATGGGTTTTGAGCATTCTAACACTTCCTAAGTGTACATGCAACCCTAATAACCTTGGATCTATGTTTGTCTAATAATCATGCAAAGTTGAATTCCAAGGTTATATTCCTATCTAGCATACATGGGGAACATTTTTTAACTTGAATGAAAGATAGAATAACTTACCTTGTTGTTGATTATGATCCTTGAAACCTTGTGAGCCTAGCACCCCAAGTGTGATGCCTCAAATGCTTCACACAACACCAAATGCAAAGGAGTAAACTTTGAGAGAATCTTACACTTGCAAAATCGGCTCTAGCCCTCTTGTTTCTTATGTGTCGCCGATTTTGGTGGAGAACATGTTGCTTATATAGTGTGTCACATCTAGGGTTACACCATGTAAACCCTAATGTGGCATGACTCTTCATTTCCATGACCCATGGGTTTGTAACTCCCATGGAGCCTCCATGGAGCATTCAATGGGTTTAACCCAACTTGATTATCCATGGAGCCTTTTAGCCCACTATACAAGTTATGGATGATTTACATGATCAACCCATATATTTAATTAGTCATCTTTTGATCACTTAATTAATCCTAGATTAATTCTTGATCAATACTAATTAAATAATACTATTAATATATTAGAACTTATAATATATTAATAAACCACAAGTGTTATTTCTCTCATTTAGTCTATCCAAATGCATGATGCCATGCAACCCAAATGGACCATGCCGGGTCGGGTCAAGTACATACCAGAAATAGTTATGGACTTAGACACCTTATCCAACAGTCTCGACATTGACAGCAGTGGCAGTTAAAGGATACTGTGACAGATTTGGCTTTGGATGTGGTCGAGGAAGAGGTCAGGGGTCCGGGAAAAGTCGAGAGAAGACTTTGGATGTGGCCAAGGTGGAGGGGGTGATTGTTGGATTAATCGGTTTGTTGTAATCCAAACGTGCAACAAAAGATCTGGTATTTATCTTTGACTGAGTTTTGAGGAAAATAAAAGGGATAGTGGTTACACTTTAGCATGGATACGTGGGCTAGCTAGATAGCATTTCTAGTATAAGTAGATGTACTTTGTTTTGTTTAGAATATATAGGAAGATGTAGACTTTCAAATATTCCATGTTTTGTAATCAGTTTCCATTTTGCAAGTTTACTTTTGTGAGTAGTGTGTGTTGTGTGTGTGTTTTCAAGGACTTGTACCAACAGTTTGTGGGTGTTGATTGAATTTACTTCCAATAATACATGTAAAAACTTTTTGGGTAGTAAAGCAATAGATCATTGGATTTTAGAAAAGAGAGTATGGGATCGAACCTTTGTTCCATCAGAACGTATAGTGTGGGTTGATGTTGAAGGATTACCTCTTTCTGCTTGGAGTAAAGAGTCTTTCAAAAAATTCTTTCTAAATGGGGAACAAATGCTCAGTTAGATGATGACCTTGGGGAAGATATTTATAAGAACAGAATATGTTTACTAACATCTAATCAAAGTATTATTTTAGAGGTGATCAAAGTCTGTGTTGATGGGGCTACATACTGGATTAGAGTTAAAGAAGCTCCGGGGTGGACTCCCTCCTTTGTTCATGATCTTCCTGCACCTGATCTGGACGAAAGTGAATTACAAGACAATGACCAAAATGAAGAACACTCTGAATATTTTGATAGGAATGAGGATGTTTCATCGGACCCGTTTGGTATTTATGATGCAATTGAAAAAATGAAAATGGATGAGGTCAACAACGATATTAAAAAAGGATTTAATAGTTGGGGTAATGGAAAAAAGCATAAAAATAATAGAGAAGGGCTTCAGGGGCAAAATGGGAATTCAGCAACAGAAAATGTTTTTTACCCTTCTCCTGCTGAATGTCGTGCTTCAAGTTCTCCTGCTGCTTCACAGTCAAATTCTTCCACTGCCCCTGGTCCGGCTGTCAACATTCCAGCTGACGATGCCATTGTTCATGCCTCTGCTGCTGTTCCAATTGCTGCTGTTGAAGAACAGCAAGCAGCCCCTGCTGCTTCACCTAACCCGACAGCAGTTACTGCTGTGAATTTCAAGAACTCTTCAGCACATGCTGCTAATTCAGGGTCATTTCAAATTGGAACAGATGCTTCTAATAATTCGTATGTCGGGTATCCAATCTAAGGATGATTCTCTATCTCATCCGCCTGGTTTCTCAAATATAATTCACAAAGAGAAAGATGTGTTCTCAGAAGGTTCATTCAACACTGACTCAAATGTGGTTGAATAAAAAAAAACAATTTCAATGGGAGGGATTATTGGTCTTAATATGAATGGTTGTTCTGAACATGTTAAAAATACTATTCAAGAGGAGCGATCTAAAGAAATTTAGATATGAATTGTTTATCTATCATTATTCAAGGAGCGGGTTCTTTAGAGAAACGGGTGTGGATAAAATCTCTTTGTGTTAAATTAAAAGCTAACTTTTTGGCTATTCAAGAAACGGAAAAGGAGTTAATTGACCTTTCTCTTGTTCGTTCTTTTTGGGGTAACCTCGCGTTTTCTCATGCATTTTCTCCTTCTCGCGATGCTTCGGGAGGTATTTTGGTTATCTGGGACCCAAATATCTTTGTTCATAATAAAGTAATCATTTCTGATTGGTATGTGGCGGTGGAGGGGGTTTGGGTTGTCGCTAGAATGGATGTCTTGCTGATTTCCGTCTATGCTCCCCAAAGAGACGATTGTAAAAGACAACTTTGGGATGAAATTTCTATCTTTATTGCTTCTTTCTCGGGAGAATGTGTGGTCATGGGAGATTTCAATGAAGTCAGAAATGAGTCTGAGAGATTTTGTTATCAGTTCCAACATATTCCCGCTAGAAATTTTAATCAATTTATTGATCGGGCTGAGTTAGTTGATATTCCTATGGGTGGGCCTCGTTATACTTGGAGTGATAGATGGGGATCCAAGTTTTCTAAACTTGATCGGTTTTTGGTCTCTGAAGGTCTTTTGTTGCGTTTTCCTCATATTATGAGTTTGGTCCTGGACAAAAATATCCAAAACCATCGTCTTATTGTTTTATTAGAGCATCGTGTGGATTATGGTCTGTCTCCTTTCCGTATATTTCATTCTTGGTTCGAGCTGGAAGGTTTTGATGAAGTGGTTCATATTTCTTGGAACTCCATTGTTGTCGGGAATATGATTGATAATCCTTGGGTTATTTTTAAGAAGAAGCTTCAACTTCTTAAATCTAACTTAAGACTATGGAACTCTAGTGCTCGAGATCGTTTGATTAGTAAAAGGAAAACTCTTCAAGATAAGGTTGAAGAGATTGATACTTCTCTTATGCTTGACGGGGGTAGTGCTGATCTTCGTGAACAAAGAGTTTCGGCTATTAAAGAATTGACGTACTTGGATCATCTTTCTAGAGCAGAGTTGGCGCAGAAAGCGAAAATTCAGTGGGCCATTGAAGGGGATGAGAACTCTGGTTTTTTCCATGGTATTATTAATTGTAAGAGGCGTCATCTTGCTATAAGAGGTATCATGATTGATGATGTTTAGGTGGATGATCCTGGGAGGGTTAAGAAGGAGTTCCAAAATTATTATAAAAATCTTTTCTTGAGAAAAAAAGGAAGACGCCCTTCTACTGATCCTAATATGTTTCATACTCTCACGGAAGATCAAGTTCTTTTTCTTCAAGCTCTTTTCTCTCGTGATGATATAAAAAGGGCTGTTTGGGATTGTGGTTCAGATCGGGTTCCTGGGCCGGATGGTTTCTCTTTTGGTTTCTTGAAAAGATTTTGGGATCTTATTTCTGATGATTTGGTGGCTATCATTCAACATCTTCATAGTCACTGCTCGATTCCAAAAGGTTGCAACGCTTCTTTCTTTACGGTTATCCCTAAAGTTCGAGACCCTAAGAATATTAGAGATTTTAGACCTATTAGTCTAATAGGTTGCCAATACAAAATTATTGGTAAATTATTAGCTTATAGGTTGGCGGAGGTTATTGGTTCTATTGTTAGTCTGGATCAGTCTGCTTTTGTTAAAGGTAGACAAATCTTGGATGGTCATTTTCTTCTTAATGAGGTGGCTGCTTGGAGTAAGTCTTCGAATAATCCACTTATGATTTTTAAAGTGGATTTTGAGAAGGCTTTTGTTTCCGTCTCGTGGGAGTATCTTTTGGAGATTATGCAGATTATAGGCTTTGGTAAGTTGTGGTGTGATTGGATTATGGAGCTTCTCCGATCTGCTAGGGCTTCTGTTCTAGTTAATGGCCCCCTACTGATGAATTCCAAATCCAACGTGGCCTGAGACAAGGTGACCCCTTGTCCCCTTTTTTATTTATTCGGTGATGGAAGGGCTCCATGTAGCTTTACTTAAAGCTCATATTGCAAACGTGTTTCGAGGCATTTCTATTAGTGGGATTGATATCTCACACTTTTTTTATGCTGATGATGTTGTCTTGATGTCGGAATGGGACCCTGAAAATGTTTCCCGTATCATTCGTATCCTGCGGTGTTTTTATTTAGCTTCGGGTCTCAAAATCAATTTACAAAAAAGCAAGCTGATTGGAGTGGGAGTTCCTTTTGCTCAGGTTGAGGTGGCAGCTCGTAAGGTTGGGTGTGCTCCTGATTCTTGTCCTTTTATTCATCTTAGAGTCCCTGTTGGTCAGAATATGTCTCCGATTTCAACTTGGTCTTCAGTTGTTGATCGTTTTCGCTCAAAACTCTCGGGTTGGAAAGTGAAATGCCTTTCGTCTGGAGGTCATCTCTCTTTGATCAAATCGGTTCTTGGAAGCCTCGGCAGTTACTTGATGTCTATCTTCATGGTTCCGATCTCTGTTGTTAACACCTTGGAGTCTCTTCGAGCTAGGTTTTTTTGGGGTGCTGACTTAGATGAGAAAGGCATGCACTGGGTTCGCTGGGATAGAGTCTTAGCTCAATAAAAGGATGGGGGTCTTGGTATTGGCAGTTTGTTTTCCTTCAATCGGGCCTTACTCTACAGATGGCGTTGGAGATTATTTCATGATCCGGATTTGATCTGGGTTAAAATTGCCAAAGCTCTTTATGGTCCTGACGGTGGTTGCAGCTCTCTCTCTCTCCCAGAGAAGAGTATCGATTGGTCCTTGGAATGGTGTTATTCGGATGCTTGTGCAGCTTAATAATCGTGATTTTGATCTTAGGCCTTTTTGTCCTATTAGGGTTGGTGATGGGAATATGACTTCTTTCTGGCATGACGTGTGGAAGGGGGATACCCCCTGGCTACTTCTTTTCATAGGATTTATGCTCTCGATCTTCATAAATCTCTATCGGTCCGTGATAGAGTGCTTCTTGGATGGGATTCTGCTTTTCTCAGGCGGAAACCTAGAGGGGGTATTGAGGAGACTCAATGGACTGCTTTTACTTCCTTAATGCAGGATGTTCTTCTTCATTGCATCCCAGATCCTTTGGGGTGGACTATTGACGTTTCGGATTCCTTTACTGTTTCTTCTCTTATAGCTTTTTTGGATAGTCACATGTTATATTCAGGGGGTCCTAAAACTCGTTGGAATAATTGGGTGCCTATCAAGGTGAATATCTTTATTTGGAGATTGCAGTTACGAAGTATTCCTACTAGAGAGAACCTTTCTCTCCGTGGGATTACTATGGACTCGATTCTTTGTCCCGTTTGTTCCAATACCGTTGAATCTATTGATCACCTTTTTCTCCATTGTAACCAGCTGACTGAGATATGGACTAGTGTTGCTGTTTGGTGGGGCGTCCAAATTCCTCATTTTTATTCAATTGATCAACTCCTTTCATGGTCTGATTCTCTTTCCTTAAAAAAAGGGCAACGTCAAGCCTTTGACACGGTCATCTTGACTACCTTATGGTGTTTATGGAATTTTCGTAATTCCACCATTTTTGGAACGACTCAACCTAGGAAATATTTCATTTTAGATGAAGTGATAGATAGATCTTTTTTTTGGATTTCCAATAGGTGTAGAAAAGTTAAAATTAGTTGGACCTCTTGGCTTCATAATCCTCTCTTAGCTTGTAATTTGTTGTGATGGCATTCTTTTCTAGCTTCTTGCTAGTTTTTTATTAAAACTTCTGCCGTTCTAATAAAAAAGAAACTAGAGCAAAAAACGTTCAATTCACAACTAAAATCGTATATCGTTAAATTATGATACAAATATGCAACGAATGAACTTGTTTTCCAATTTAGCAACGAGATAGTGTGCTAAAACGTCGAAAATTAGCAAGGGATAAGAGAGAATAGTGACATTTTGGTGGTTGTCACTACATAATTCAGTTTCTTTCGGGCTGAAACCATTACTATATTTTGTACTCAAACTTTTTAAAGTTTTTGTTCCATTATAGAACTATATTATATTAATAATCGAAATTGCATAAAAACCAAACTGAAATTGGGGAAAAAGGTACAAAAACTAAAAGCAAAAACCAAAAAAGAAACGAGTCAATTTTTTTGCCTTTTAAAAAATGATATTTTTTCGGTTCGTTTCGTTTTTTATTTCAAATCCAACTGAAATAACCGAACCATCTCTCTCTCTCTCTCTCCCTCTCTCTCTCTCTCTCTCTCAAGCGACATACAATTGGACACATTGGATGTCGCCACTAATACTACAAAAAAGTATGATCTAATTTTATGTAAATTTATGTTTTATCTCTTTGATTGATCAATGAAACAGGGTACAAGAAAATGGCTTAAGTATTCAACAAAATAAAAAACTTAGAAAGAATGGTATTGTATCTCAAAGATATACACCTATATATAGATACAAAATCAGGTGTGGTACTTGACCAATCATACATAGACGCTTAAGTTATACATACATGATAAATACATCTACCAAGTCACACTAACATACACACCATGTTATGAGCACTAAGATATGCCTGCGCTATAACTAAATACGAAGGAGCATAATATGCTCTATGAACTACTTCAAATTCAAAGCACAAACCTTCACTTCGGAAATAATATTCATAGCTTTGGACTGTCGTAACAATAACCTCGTATAGTTCGGACGATTTTACTTTGTGAAAGGTGAAGATGAGGGCCGTAACGTCCGATGGTTCCAAGAAACGCGGAGGCATGCACGTACGCTTAGCCTGGTGTACGCTGGGCGTAAGCCTGGTATACGCGGGGCGTAAGTGGGTCACTAAGAAACGCGGAGGCATGCACGTACGCTTAGCGTACGAAGAGGTACGCGCAACGTACGTGGTCAGGACCAAAAACCCTAATTTTTAGGGTTCAAGCCCTATATATTGTCATTAAGTCCCATGGGTTAGCCTCCTTATCAGCCTCTATTGTCCAGAAACCCTAAAATCGAACCCTTTATCATCTTGGTGTGTTCTTGACCTTGTGGAGTGCATTTTTTGGTAGTTTGGTGCCTTGGAAGGAAGAAGAAGAAGTTGGTGAAAGAGATTTGTTGGAGTTTGAGCTTGAAGATCCAGATTATCTTCATCATTTAACACTCATTTGAGGTATAAAGCTCAGAACATGCTCTGTTTATGCTTAGATCTTCTTTGTTTGAGATTTTGGGTCTTTTTGGTCCCATAGATGAGATCTTGTGAGTTATTGTCATTTATGGAGCTTAGAGTCGCTACTCTTGGTGTTAATTTGGTCCTTGAGTCATAAAGTTTTCATCTTTGAGGCTTTGAATCATCCATGCATGCGTTTGGGTTCATTTTATGGAAGTAATGTTTGATATTTCGAGATGTGGTTCATTTGGGGCATGCAAAGCCACCAAGTTTACGACTTTATGGTTTAAGACACTTCATATGACTCAGATCTGTGATTGGAACCATAGGTCTTAAGGATTTAAGTGCTTATTGAGATTATGGCTTAATGGGTGAGTATGTTAGGCGTACAAGCTAGTACGCGCAGCGTACAAGCCGTGCAGCCTGTACGCTTAGCGTATAGTTAAGTAAGCCCCGCATACTCAATGGATTTGGGCTTTGCGTCGTTTGGGCCTCGAATGGGCTACTTTCTTGGACTTTGTGTCTTGGGCCTTAGTGGGCCATTTCGAATCGAGTCTTGGGGCTAGGGAAGCATTATTGGGCCTTAGGCTAAGGCCCATGCAAAGGGATTGGGCCCAATTGGAAATTGGGCCATATGTTGGGCCTTAATGGATTGTTTAACTTTTGGACCATTGGATTGTGATTTAGGGTTTCATTCTTGGACCAAGTTATGTTAAGGGTAAAATAGTCTTTTTACCCCCAAGTAGGGATTTTTGGTTAATGATGAAGATCCCAAATGTTAATTAATTGTTTTTGGCAATTGATAGCTCGAGGAGTTGTAGGACCGGCAGTCAGGGATCATTTGTTTCTTTCAGATTTTCGAGGTGAGTTTTCCTCACCAGGTTTAGCGGGTCTAAGGCACCAAGGTCGACCCTTGATGATTATGCTGATATACTTGTTGTCTGTGTGATACTTGTATGTGTTTGTATATGTTTGCTTATTTGGGCGGGCCCCGTATTACGAGTGTGGGCGGGGCCCATTATGCGAGTGTAGGCGGGGCCCATATCTCATTGGGTGGGGCCCGTTATGCGAGTGTGGGCGGGGCCCGTAACTCGTTGGACGGGGACTGTTATGTGATATGTTTGGTATGTGGTATATTGGGGAACTCACTAAGCTTTGTGCTTATGTATTTTAGTTTGTGTTTCAAGTACTTCCGGTTCCAAGGGGGAAGGATCGAGTTGACTGCACCGCACACACCGTGGGGATTCCACATTTGATATTTACTCTGATTTTGATAACATTTGATACACTGATTTTGTTGAGATGTATGGATGATATTTGAAAATACTATTTCATCTATTACAAAAACGAAATTTTTGTGACCATATTTGTGGATGTTACAAGTTGGTATCAGAGCCTTGGTTTGAGGGATTCAGGCACACTCTCGGGGGTATCTGAACTTAAACCGAGGATTTGGTAAGTTTTCAAAAGATAAACATATTTAAGAAAAGGTTCTCTAAAATAAGAAAGGGTGTGGTGTGTGCAATCAGCCGAGCTCAAGTAAGTTATCCCAAAATACCCATACATGTTTATGATATGTTTGAACTGTGAATTGTGATCGCATGCTAGTTTAGGGCTAAGGATCTAAGAGAGATGCCTTTGAATGCCTGCTGTATGAGCTTATAGATTTGCATGCTAGTACTGATCAGTTAGTAATAGGAAGGCCTGATTAGGGTATGCTTGGTTCTGATTACTTAATGCTCGAATGTTGCTTGCTTTGTGCTTTTAGGAGTTTTAACTAGCTTCAGCTAACTAGTAAACGAATATGCTAAGTTACATATTATGGGAACTAAATAATTTTAGAAGGTTAGGCTTTACCTCTATTTCGCAGCTCTTGTTTGAGTCCAACCGTTGTAGTATGAGACCTCTCATTCAAAGAATTATCTAGTTTTTGTAATATGTAATTGTATTCATGAGCTAGTTAGAGGAAGTTAGCGGGAGTTCCTTCTGCAACTAATGGCGGAGAGTGGTGTGGAGTTTTCCCTAGGAAAACCTAGGATGAGATTTAGTGCTGGGAGCCTTATTTGTGAGGGAATTGTTGGATATAAAGTAACTTGGATGAGTTAAGGCACTTCTTGAGGAAAGTACGGATAGATGTGGAATGTAGTATGGGTCCGTACTACTGGAAGCAGAGGATCCGTACTCGTTTCAAGGAGGGCTGCAATGAAGCCAGGGAGCTTGTGGAGTTGTGATTTCCCCGATGTGTATATTTGATGTGTATTATGATGGTTTATATGGTCTATTTTCAGTATGGTGGTATTGCGAGGCAGGCCAGTGGGCAGTTCCGGTGCTGGGGAGGGTTCAGGCTCAGGATCTGGAGCCGGGCAGCTTGATGACTAGACCAGGGAGATCATCTCGTCTAAGATTACGTGCAGTATCCTTGAGCATACTCCTGTGATCTTTGGCTCGGTCAAGGATGGCATTCTGGAGCTTCTTGATGAGTGGTTGAGCGCCTTTCGCGCTGAGATTGTGGCTTTGGTCGGTACGTGCTCTTTGACTTTCAGGGAGTTTCGGACATGTGGAGCACTAGATTATCCTGGGGCGAGGGATGCCATTGCTAGCAGCAGGTGGTTGGCAGATGTTGTTAACACCTTCCGTACCAGCCGTTGTCCCGAGGGGGACAAGGTTAGACTAGCTTCCTGCCTCTTGAAGGACAGGGCGCGTGACTGGTGAGAGGAGGTAGGGCGTGCTATCGGAGATGATGCTGCTATTGATTCGATGACCTGGAGTGATTTCTTGACCAGGTTCCGAGCCAAGTTTGCACCGGTGATTGAGGTGCAGCAGCTGGCGCTAGAGTTCCAGGATCTCCATCAGACTACTGAGACGGTGTCTGAGATCACCGCTATGTTCAGGGAGATGGCACTTCTGGTTCTGCAGTATGTGGCGAACGAGGAGATGAAGAAGGCCTGGTACCATGAGATACTGAGGAGTGACATTTGGCAGTTTGTTAGCCGATCCAACTACAAGACGTTGGAAGACATGATAGCGAGGGCTAGGGAGAGGGAGATTGATTTGGCGATGGAGAAGAAGAGGAAGCCAGATTATGTGTCCAGTGTTGAGGGTTCAGGCAAGAGGCCCAAGTTAGTTAATGCGAGGGGGAAGGGCCAGCAGGGCCGAGGCCGTTGTTGCAAGTGCAGCAGGTTGCACGAGGGGACGTGCAGGGTGGGTGGTTCTGGCTGCTTCATGTGCGGCTGGACTAGTCATATCAGCAAGGATTGTACTGCTACCACCACCATCACCCCAGTATCTGATCTGATTTTCTTTCAGTGCAATCATAGGGGCCACAAGAAAGACCATTGTCCGAGTTTGGCTGCAGCAGGACCGGTGTCAGCACCCGCTCCTGCGACATTGAGGATTACTGACGGTCGTCAGGGCCGGGCAGATGCACCTGCGACAAAGAGTAGGGCTTTCCAGCTGACGGAAGAGGAGGCGCGTGCAGCTCCCGATGTGGTGACGGGTATGTATCTTCTCCTTATCTCTTCATTTATATTGAATTGTTGCTTATGTTTATATGTATTATTTTAGGATTGCTCCTGGTGAACGGTATCTCTGCTTTAGTATTATTTGATTCGGGGGCTACCCGATCATTTGTATCTCTTGCGCTTAGCAAGAGATTTGTTGGAGCAGTGGGGGAGTTGGATTGTCCTTTAGATGTTGAGATTGTTGATGATAGGTCTATTCGGGTTGCGAGGGTTCATCGAGGTTGTACTCTCCAGTTATTCAGCGAGCGGTATCCTAACGGGGCAGTGATCGACTGTGAGCAGCAGTTGGTTCGGGTTCGGACCCCAAGTGGGGGAGAGTTGGTGATTCAAGGTGAGAGACCGCATCGTGGGCCGATTATGTGTTCTGCAGCGAGGGCCAAACGCTATCTTCATCAGGGCTGTTTGGATTTTGTCGCCTATGTCATGGATACCCGGGATAAGGGTAAGGTGACCGTGGATGATGTGCCAATCATGTGGGAGTATCTGGATGTGTTCCCAGAGGATTTTCTGGGATACCTCTGGAGAGGCAGGTGGAGTTCAGGATTGAGTTAGTTCCAGGTGCAGCTCCGATAGCCAAAGCACTGTATCGGTTGGCTCCTCCCGAGATGCAGGAGTTGTCTACATAGCTGCAGAAGCTGTTAGACAAGGGATTTATCAGGCAGGCAGTTTGCCTTAGGGAGCCCCGATTCTGTTTGTGAAGAATAAGGACGGGTCTCATCAGATGTGTATCAATTACCGGGAGTTGAATAAGGTAACGGTGAAGAACCGTTATCCCCTCCCAAGGATTGATGATCTTTTAAACCATCTTCAGGGTGCATCTTGGTTCTCCAAGATTGATTTGCGATCGGGTTATCATCAAATGCGGGTCCGGGATGATGATGTGTAGAAGACGGATTTCCGGACTCGATATGGTCATTATGAGTTCGTGGTGATGCCATTTGGGCTCACCAATGCTCCAACTGCATTCATGGATCTCATGAACTGAGTGTGCAAACCAATGCTGGATCAGTCTGTGATAGTATCATCGATGATATCTTGGTTTATTCCAAGACTCAGGAGCAGCATTAGGAGCATTTGAGAGAGGTGCTGAAGACTTGGAGGAGGGATAGACTCTTCGCAAATTTCTCCAAGTGCGAGTTCTGGTTGCACAAGGTGCAGTTTCTGGGGCACCTTGTCAACCAGAAGGGTATGCTGGTCGATTCGGCCAAGGTCGAGGCTGTGATGCGGTGGGAGATTCCGAGGTCTCC
This sequence comes from Lactuca virosa, assembly GCF_052849685.1. Lineage (NCBI taxonomy): Eukaryota > Viridiplantae > Streptophyta > Magnoliopsida > Asterales > Asteraceae > Lactuca > Lactuca virosa. The sequence continues at coordinate 119,123,667 of NC_136430.1, read as the reverse complement.
ATTTGAGATTCAGAGCTTTCTTGGTTTGGCTGGTTATTATCAGAGATTCATTCAGGATTTCTCCAAGATTGTTTTTCCCTTGACCCAACTGACCAAGAAGTCGGTGACTTTTCGTTGAGGGCCTGAGCAGCAGGAAGCTTTTGAGACTCTTAGGCAGCGGTTGTGTGAGGCGCCGATTCTGACCCTGCCAAAGGGTGTTGATGACTTCGTGGTTTATTGTGATGCCTCGATCACGGGTTTGGGTGCAGTGTTGATGCAGCGGGGTCGCGTGATCACTTACGCTTCGAGGCAGCTGAAGCCTCATGAGGCGAATTATCCGACGCATTATTTGGAGTTGGGGGCTATGGTTTTCGCCCTCACGGTTTGGCGACATTACCTCTATGGGGTCCGGTGTACCATCTACACGGATCACAAGAGTCTGGGGGTACTTGATGGATCAGTCGAATCTGAATATGAGGCAGCGTCGATGGTTGGATTTGGTGAAGGATTATGATTGTGAGATCTTGTAGGGAAGGCCAATGTGGTGGCCGATGCTCTCATCCACAAGACGGTCGCGGCTCCGATCCGAGATATATGCTTGAGGATGACAGTGATTACTCCATTGTTGGAGCGGATCTGCGAGGCTCAAGTCGAGGCTATGAAGGAATAGAACCGGAAGAGCGAGCAGATTGTGGTTCAGGCTGCTTCCTTCGATTATGATAGTCGCAGATTGTTGACTCTGCATCGGAGAGTCTGGGTTCCGTATTGGGGCGGTGTGCGCCAAGTTCTGATGGAGGAGGCTCACAAGTCGAGATTCTCCATTCATCCCGGGGCGACGAAGATGTATAGGGATCTTCATCCTGATTATTGGTGGACCTGCATGAAGCGGGATGTAGCATGGTTTGTGGAGCGGTGCTTGACCTGTAGGAAAGTCAAAGCCGAGCATCAGCGACCTCACGACAAGATGCAGCCGTTGGAGATTCTCGTATGGAAATGGGAAGACATCACCATGGATTTTATCATGAAGTTGTTGAGAGAAAAACTTAGAGATACACTTGAACAAAACGTTAGAACAAGTATATTGCGGAATAGTTAATCTCAAAGGATCTGAAAGCTCAACAATAATATTAATAAGTTAGAGTTAAATAATTAGAGAGTTAGTTGCGGAAATGTAAAGAAATAGAAATGACGACAATTGTTATATCAAGAAAACACACAAGTTGATTCATAACAAGGAATGCATTCAAACCGAGTTAATAAGGTAGATCAAACTTGGTGATTAAGTCTCAAAGACTTGCTTCGAAGAGAGGTTATAATCAGTTATGTTCCAGTAACAAGTAAGAAGTGAAGAGTAGAAAGATAGAGAAATAGAGAAGATAACTTCAGAGAAATGTATTTAGAATAGAAGCATAAATTATCCGTATTGGATACAAGAGAATAAGTCTCTATTTATAGAAACTCAGAAATATACTAGATTACATCTCTATACGTAGCCATGCAAGGCATACTGGATAATAGAGTGTATTACAATAAAGACAAATGAAGTAATCTAGCTAAGTTGACTGTGGTAGCAAGAGTCCGGTTGCGGTTGCGGTTGCTGATGAAAAGACTGACTGCGGTTGCTGAAGTGGCTGAGGTAGCAAAGTTCAAGAGGGTCACTTTCATGATTCAACAATTGCCCCCTAAGTGACCTCTTTAACTTCGGTTCAGCTATCAAGTTTGAGAAACTTGATCAGAATCCACCAAAACTTCCTGATGTTTTCCAGCTAGCTGATTCTTCTTGAGATCTCGAACTTGACTTCTGCGGTGGTGTGCTTCGATCTTTCGACTGCGTTTCAGCAGATGTCAAGTTGTTTTCTGGTGAGGCGATGCATGGCAGTCATAGGAATGAAGTATTTGACATTGTCGGTCTTCCTTTTGAATATGACTCCAAGTTCAGGAAAGTTTGTTGCGCCTAAAGATCTTTCTTGAAATCCTTCAGTAGGCATTGGCACAGGTTCAAGAGGTGGGAGATCAAACTTCTTGAGGATGGTGGGGTAGATATCCGCATCTATCTTGGCAAAATCGCAGACAGTTTCTTTCAGAAAAGTGTTGGCCTTTTCAAGCGCAATTTTCATTTTGGGGTGCTTTTCTGATTTGTTTTGAAACACCTTGGCAATGAGGAAGATTTCTTCCGGATTCATGAAAGGAAAATCTGCCTGGCTGCGGACGTAGTCATGTTCCCTTCTTGTGAGGGTGTACTGGATGTATTCAGCCTTCATAAATTTCCGGACTTTGTAGTTCTTGACTGCGGATGGTCTGTCGTTAGACCATATGTTCTCAATGGAGGAGGCATGTTTAGCGTGAAAAAGACTAAGTCTCTCAAACTCCATTGGCAGTCTCTTGTGGTCAGGAAGGCTGCGGTCGAATGGCTCAAATACTGTGAAGTACTTGGCATTTGGAGAAATTGGTACATCCCAGTACCCGTCCGAGGGAGGTTTAGCGTAGGTAAGGTGGGGTCGATAGTCTTCATCCAGCAACCTGCGGTGAGGATTGATCCAAGAATTTATCAAGGATTCATCCATCATGGTATCAAAACCGCATTCTCTCCAGATAAGCTCTGCCAGTTTGGCTGCCTTCCAGTCGTGTTTTCTTTGTGCGGTGGCAGGAGAGTCTGTTGAGCTTGGAGATGACATGTTCTCCGCAAGGTTTTTGAAGTGGGGAGGAGTGTCTGGCTTGTTGGGAGTGAACTCCTTTCGAGGTGAAGTGTGAGGAGATGGAGTATGTTGAGATGGTTGCGGTGAAGGCTGCGGTGTGTGAATTTTTTCTGTGGTGATGGGGGGACTCTGATGTTGAGAAATGGATTCAGAGTGATGGACTTCCTCTTCTTCTTCTTTACTTCCCCCTCTTGAGGGATGCAACGGAGGAGCTTCCTCAAGCCATTGCTTAAGTCCATCAACCTTGGCACAGACTTCTTGGAATTGAGCTTTTAGAGCTTTTGCCAATTGTTGATTGTTAGGTGTGGAGGAGCTGAAGAGCAGCTTGTGGATTTCCTTTGTGAGATGGAGGATCTCTGGACCATGGAAGTTGGAGGACAGGGATTTCTGCAGTCTGTTAATTGTGGCTTGAAGAACAGAGATAGTGGACTCATAAGTAGTATGAGTCTCATCTATCAATTTCTTAGACTGAGAGGCTTGATCCGCGATGGCCGCTTGGAGATCCGTTTTGATTGCGGTCACCTCAGATATGAGGCGTTCCGCTGCAGTCATAAATTCCTTGTGGTCCGCCTTGCGGTTGTTGTCAAGGGACCGGATTCCCATCTCTACTTTGAGAGAGATTCTTTCAGCAGCCATGCGTTCCCTTGTTTCCAGACGTTCAATACGTTCGATCAGGGACTGCGGTCCTGGAGTATCTTTAGGTTGCGGTTGAGTGGGCTTGACCGCAGCGAAAATCTGATCAACTTTGGCTCGTAGGCTTAGGAACTCTTTTTTGGAGACCGCATTCTTCTTCTTTTTCTTCTTTTCTTTAGGCTTGGAAGTTGAATGGTGGGAACCGCTGGACTCCTCTTCCTCATCAAACATCATTAACTCATCATCTGAGGGGCTGGGCTTGTTGACCTCTTGGATATCTTCATCATCAAGACCAAAGGTGGGTGCAGAACTGACTTCGACTGCAGTACCTTCGTCTTGGGATTCACGAACTGTTGGAGTGGGAATTGGATTGGGAGTTGGAGTAGGAGGGACGTTGGAGGTACCCGTGGCTGCACCTGAAGCTTGAGCTTTTAAAATTGTTTCAGCCATCTCATCCATCCAAGCTTGAACCTTTTGAATGGTGGCTACGGTACTGGCATTGCTGATGGCATTTGCCCAATACTTAGCCACGAGCTGGATTTCCTGCTCCTTTTGCTGCTGCTGCTTGATCTGTTGTTCCTTACGGGCTTGGAATGCCCTTCTGAATGCATCATATTTCTTTTTATCTGACTCAGTTACTGGTGTGTACCGTAACCAAGAATCATTTGAATCTTCTCCGTCAAATCCTGAAAAACGCACCGAAGTGTCCTTCGGGTCCACGGATCCTAGCACATTTGTGCTCACCGTGCCTAAACCACCTGTAAAAGATGTAAGCAGAGTAGGATTTCCTGAGCTTCCTCGGTCTCCTTGACCCGTGGTCAAGTGTGGCCTCGGCTCAGTTCTGGCATGGGCGGAAGAAGTGCCCTGCGGGTGGGAAGGTGTTTGTAGTGTATGGGTGACGTTCAAAAGGATGGAGCTCAACTCCTCGGGTGAAAAGAAATGCAGTCGGGAAGCCCTAGAGACCTTAGGGCGTGCACCAGTATCATCCCCTTGGGAGTGAACTGGGGGGGAGTCTCCACGATGTTGTGAATCAGACTCAGTTTCTGAGTCTGACTGGAAATGATGGTGGTGTTGAATGGGTCTGCGGCCACCCCAAGGACTACTGGAGCCTTTTGAGAGGCTTCAGCATCGGTCCGGTCACGCATTTGGCTAGGGGAATCGGTTTTTCTTTTCTTGAGGATAGCAATCGGTTGCCTATCCTCATCAGAATCACTGCTAGATGGAATTGGGGTAGGTTTGGTTTTTGGTTTCTTCGTGGGTGCGGTTGGTTTGGGAGCGTTTTTCTTTGGGGTTCTCTGCTTCTTGGTTGCCAACTGCTTTCTTCTTTGAGAAAGATTGGATAGTGTAGTGGCAGAGGGGACTGTGGTACCCTCAGGGTTTATAATTGCGGATATTTGAGGAAGAGGCGGGGTAGGAGGGTATGGGGCAATACCTTCTGTAGCCTCAATGTGGTCTGAGACATCAGCAGTCTCAAGACCAAGGGTTGAAAGAATGTGAGTAGGGAGTCTGCGGATTGGTCCAAAACAGATTGATTGGAAGAGGGATTGTACCTTTTGAGATCCTTAGTGACAAAGAAATTGATGTCACTACCCATATCTAGTCCAGCGTCCGCATGTAGGTCTGATATGCAGAGAGACCAGAATCGAGCAAATGTGAGCTATGTTGGGTTCTCCTTTGGGCTCTCCTTGGGAATGTACTGAAGAAAATCGTCCCAAAGGATCTGCCCGTAGTTGACGTCATGTCCGGTGAATATGCTCCATACTAATTCCAAAAGCTTTAATCCCATGTTGTCAATACCTCCGGTTCTGCTAGATAGACAGCGGATGACAAAGTGGCATACGAACTGCCAAACCGCAGGTAGCTGGTTCTTCTTGAACTCACCAATCCCTCTGATTGGTTTTTGATACCCCGTTTGATATAGTGCAGATGTCACATCCGCCATTGAAGGTGAGAAAATCTTGATGGATGGATGAACCAGAAGATTAATGGCAGATAAGAACTTTTCTTTGGACAAGATGACCAAATAATCGTTAATGAGGTTGAGGTGAACTTCTTGGGGGTTTTCTAGTGGGCGATAAGCAGAAAAGGCACACTTGAAGAGAGTTGAAACTGGAACAACATCTGTGAATGCGTCAAATGGACCAAATAGGGGATGGTTCTTCAGAAATTTGATCATGAGCTTGGTTGGAGCATTGTATGAGGGATGATCTTCAAACACTGCTCGAAAGTTGCTTGATGCGATTGTTGGAGTGTCTGATCCAGTGGGGTTTACTGAGCCTGAAGCCTTAGATTGCTTCTTTGATGCACCTGATTTCACCATTTTTGAGAGCTTGAGAGAAGAAGTAGAAAAACAGATTTCTTGAAGTTTTTTTTTGAGAGAGAGGGAATGATCGATGTTCAGAAAGCGTGAAGTGAATTTGGGGAAGAAGATGGGTTTACAAAGGGTTGAAAGATTTTAACCCTAGGTAAAAGATAAAGATAGGGTAAAAACGTCGTTTGGTATTTGGGGGGAATCTTTGAATTTGGGGTTAAATCTCATCCACAAATAATTAAAACGGTTTAAAAAAGATTTGGGAGATTTACTAAAAGGGGTTTGCATTTAATGAAAAGTCAGGCCTCAATCGATGTGTCAGGTGATCGTGGGGGTGATGGGAGAGGAAGTTGTAACGGATGGGACGTATTAGGGAGAGGAAAGGACAAATTAAGGATGAGTTTATGGGAAAACGTTCTTTTTGTCATCATCCCTAAAATAGGTATGACACAAGGATTATGCATAAAGAGAATGAAACAGTTTCTAAGGGAATGTTTTTTTATTTAATGTTTTATTTAATGAAGGATCATTAAATAGCACACAAAAGATTTAGGAGTTGATGAAACAGTTGAGAAATGAGTAACGTGATCGCGGATGGAAGCTGCATTGCGGTTGGAAACGTCATCGCGGATGGAAATTTCATTGCGGTTGGAAAGTCATCGCGGATGGAAATTTCATTGCTGTTGGAAAGTCATTACGGATGGAAATTTCATTGCGGTTGGAAAGTCATCGATGATGGACAAGGAAAAGACTGCAGTGAGGAACTGAGGAGAAACACTTGTACAAAGATTAGTAATAACAGACAATAAAGACCCATGAGAGATAAGTATAATATATGGTTGCGGTACCTAGACTGCGGTACCATAACCATCTATCATAGATAACTCTTAATTAGAACCGCAACGGAGACCAAGGATGGTCTGCGGTAGCTAACAACTCAAAAAGAATTACCGGTCTGGATTCATTATTCCTAACATTTGCAGGAAGGTGTTAAGCTTTGTGGAATCGAGCGCTTTTGTGAACACATCAGCAATCTCTTCATGAGAAGGGACAAAGATGAGTTCAATGTTACCTTTTAAGATGTGGTCTTTGATGAAGTGATACCGTAGTTCAATATGTTTAGTCTTGGAGTGCTGAATTGGATTGTGAGAGATAGCAATAGCACTTTCAGAGTCACAATAGATCGGTATCCACAACATTCTATACCCGTAGTCCATTAGTTGAGTTTTCATCCAAAGGACTTGAGAGCAACAACTGGCTGCGGCCACATACTCAACTTCTGCAGTAGAAAGAGAAACACAGCTTTGTTTTCTTGAAGACCAGCTGACAAGTCTTCCACCCAAAAATTGACATCCTCCTGAAGTACTTTAGCGGTCTAATCTGCATCCGGCATGATCCGCATCTGTGAAAGCTTGCAGGCTGAAGTCATTGCCTGCAGGGTACCATAGACCAAGAGATTTGCTTCCTTTCAGGTACCGTAGTATCTGTGTGGCTGCGGTCATATGTGACACTTTTGGGTCCGCCTGATATCTTGCACATACACGAGTTGCAAAAACAATGTATGGCCTGCTTGCGGTGAGGTACATCAAAGAACCAATGATACCTCGATAAGTCTTGTGATCCACAGATTCGCCTGCGGGATCAGCAGAGATCTTATAACCGAAGGCCATGGGGACCTTAGCAGAAGAACAGTTGTCCATGGAATATTTCTTTAAAAGTTCAGTGGTGTATTTCTCTTGATGAATGAATATCCCTTGCGGAATTTGTTTCACTTGAAGTCCTAGAAAGAAATTGATATCTCTATTCATGCTCATTTTGAACTTGTTGGTCATGAGCTTAGCAAATTCATCCACCATGCCTTGATCAGTCGAACCGAAGATGATATCATCCACATATATTTGTACAAGCATAAGGTGGTCACCATTAGCTTTTCTAAATAACGTGGGGTCAATCACTCCTCTCTTGTACCCGGATGAGACGAGAAATTCAGAAAGAGTCTCATACCATGCTCTTGGGGCTTGCTTCAGACCGTAGACTGCTTTTTCAAGCTTGTAGCAGTGGTCTGGGAATTCAACGTTTTCAAACCCTGGAGGTTGCTGAAGATAGACCTCTTCTTTTAGTTCCCCATTGAGAAAGGAACTCTTAACGTCCATTTGGTGTACCTTGACGTTCTTGTGGGCTGCGTATGCAAGGAAGATCCGGATAGCTTCCATGCGTGCTACCGGAGCATACGTTTCATCGTAGTCAATGTCTTCAAGTTGACTATACCCCTTTGCAACTAGCCTTGCCTTGTTTCTGACTACCGCACCAGATTCATCCAGCTTGTTTTTGAACACCCATCTAGTGCCAACAATGGAGTGACCACGTGGCTTTGGAACGAGCTGCCAAACTTTGTTTCTTTGAAATTCTTCTAGCTCTTCTTGCATTGCAGCTATCCAGTCAGGTTCAAGCAATGCTTCTTTGATCGTTCTGGGCTCTACCGAGGACATGAATGTTGCATAGTGGCAGTGGTCAGATAGGTCCTGGGAAGATCGAGTTTGGATGCCTGCGGATGGGTTGCCGATGATTTGACCTGGTGGGTGGTCCTTCGTCCATACATGTAGATGGGGCTGCAGATGATCAGCAGCTGCGGTAGAGGGAATATCTTGAATATCAGAAGAAGTTGCGATGGGGGATGGCAGTTCCCCCTGGATTTGAGAACATCCTGCTGAGTCATCTTGGTTTGTTGGAACGAGAGTGGAGTTTTCTTGAACGGTTGGGAGAGGTTCCCCCTGGATTGCTGATGGGAGTTCCTCTGGAACCTGAGAAGGTTCCCCCTGGACTGCGGATGGGAGAGTGATAATCCTTGGATCGGTGCTGGTGTCAATGTTTTCTATGATTTCATCATCCGAATCCGAAGATACGTTTGATGGTATTGCTTCTCTGTGGGTGGGACTTTGAACAACATCAGGTACTGGAACCTCGACGGTTGTTTCTTGATCCGGAGTAGAGATTTCCCCCTCAACCGGAGAGGTGAAAGTATTGAGAGATGCTACTTCAGATAGAGATGGTCCAGAGACATCAGCGTGTTGTTGTTGAGCTGCGGGTGACACAAGGACCTCGGATAGTTTCGCCGTTTCAACAGGATCGAAAAGATCATCATAATTGACTTCAACTAGATTCAAGGGTCCTGAAGAAGCAGGAATGTCACTCTCCATGATTGTAGTGGTTTCAGTGGATGGAGGGGCGTTGCGGATGTGAGAATCATCAAATTTCACATCGAAGCTTTCAATGATCAGCCTTGTACGCCTGATGAGAACTCGATAAGCAACCTTGATAGTGGAATAACCAAGGAATATGCCTTCATCAGACTTCGGTGCAAATTTGTTAAGCTGATCGCGGTTGTTGATCACGAAACATCTACAACCAAAGATATGAAAGAAGCGAACATTTGGCTTGCGGTTGTTAAGGCCCTCATATGGTGTTTTATTGAGGCGTTTGCACACAATGCTTCGGTTTTGGACAAAGCATGCGGTTGCTACAGCTTCAGCCCAGAAGTAGAGAGGAAGATGGGCAAAGTTAAGCATGGATCTGGCTGCTTCTACTAGAGTGCGGTTCCTTCTTTCAACTACTCCATTTTGTTGCGGTGTATATGGGGCGGAGAAGTTGTGAGTGATGCCCTTTGACACCAAGAAACTGTTGAGAAGATGATTAGTGAACTCAGTGCCATTATCACTGCGGATGCGTCTAACTGGAAGCTTGATCTGAAGTTCGATTTCTTTGATGAAGTTGATGAAAAGCTGCGGTGTCTCTGATTTGAGTCTGAGAAAGAAGACCCATGTGAAGTGTGTATAGTCATCAACAATAACTAGTATGTATTTCTTGTGGTGGAGACTGACTACGGTTGATGGACCGCAGAGATCAATGTGCAATAGCTCCAGAGGTTCAGAAATAGAAGAGTCCATTATCATAGGGTGACTTGCTTTGGATTGTTTACCACATTCACAAGCCGGACAGAGAGTATCGTTGCTGAATTTGAGAATAGGGAGACCTCGGACTAGTTCTCCTGTGACCAAGTTGTTGATGTACCTGAAGTTGAGATAAGCTAGCTTGCGGTGCCATAGCCAGCTGACTTCTGATATAGCTTTGGACAGGAAACATAACTGCGGTTTGCCAATGATCAGAGAGACATCTAAGGGGTACATGGTACCTTCGGATCGGGATTTGATCAGGCATGTGTTCCTGTCACTTGTCATTACGTAACAAAGTTGATCATCAAATTCAACACGATGTCCTGCTTTACATAGTTGGCCAACACTTATGAGATTGTGTTTGAGGCTTTCTACATAAGCAACCTTCTGAATGGAGAAGTTCCCCGTAGTGAGAACACCGTAACCGCGGATGACACCATTCGCATTGTTGCCGAATGTGACATTTCCACCATTGCATATTGGCCTGAAATCCCGAAGGTACTCTAACCTTCCGGTCATATGCAAAGAGCAGGCACTCTCAATTAACCACTCATCTTCTTGTTCCTCCTTGCACAAAGCCTGAAAATTACACGGTTAGTTTAGGCATCCAAACTAGTTTGGAGCCTGGGGCAACTGATGTGTTTCTGAATGATGCATGGACCGAGGTTGCAGGGACAGGTCTCTTGTCAACTTCTAGTCCTAGTCCTGGGTGTTTGATCAGATCTGGAGTGTTGTGAGTTTTGGAAAAAGTACTAGGTTTCTGACTCTGATTGGATTTGACATAAGATAAATTCTTCTGACAACTGAACTGACATTTACAAAAGGAGGTTTTGTTTTTTGTTCTGACATTATGTTTGGTCAGTGGTTTAAATGATGAATTGGACTTGTTATCGGTCCGAGGTGGGTAATTCCTGACATGAGTGTTGTTGGATTTCGAAAAAGTACATTTTTGAAAAGATTTTGCACATGTAGATTTCTGAGTTCCTTTTGGAGGAGTTGGTAGAATACCCTTCCATTTGTTGAAATTTTGACGTGACTTTAAAAGTGTTGGTGTGGGTAAAATACCTTTCCATTTAGGATCATTTGAGGAATAGACCTGAAAACCATTGTTTTGAAAAGACTGAACACCCCTTTTTGTTTTGACAGAGGAAGCAGGAGTGACTTTTGAAGCTGGACTTTCCTTTTTGTTTGTTTTCTTGATAGGAGAGTTTTTTGACATGTAGTGTGAGAAAACAAATTTTTCTGGACTCTTGGACTTAGGAATTCTGACATGCTTCTTATTTTTTGAAAAACTTTGTCTGTTTGTGCCTCGAGATCTAATTTCCTCTTTGAAGGCCTTTTTGGCCAAGGATTTTGGTGAACCGCAGTCATTGATGTTCAACTGCGGTTTCCTGGAATTCTTAGGATAATTTTGAAAACGTGGGCTTGAGTCATCCGAACTTGAAGATTCTGGGATCTGAGAGCATTGTCCCACTTCAAAGTTCTCTATAGGTAATTCATGATGAATCGCCTGAAGAGTCACAGTTCCTTTTGCTGAGGACTGCGGTAGTGATGTTTTAACTACTGTAGAGTAAGTCTGAGTTGAGACTGCGGTGGGACTTTTGTGAGATTTTTTACTGCAGTGTGATGAACTGCGGTCTGAGGACAGAGGTGGAATTAGATCACATGTGTGACCCTCAACAACGATTTCTTCATCAACTACGGATGATGTTTGAGAATTTGGCTAAACGGTGCCACAGATAGGAATTAGATCACATGTGTAACCCGAAACCTCAGGCACTATTTCCTCAATGACACAGTTATTGCTTAGACTATGCAGTCTACCGAAGTGAGTTTTGATATCTTCGGGAAAGGTTTTGTCATTGACAGGGAAATGAAATTCTCGGTCCGGAGGGACATACAGTCTGTCTTTGTTGAACCGGGGTGAGGAATCCATTGCGGTAGGATATCCATTTGACCAACCCCAATTGTATGTATTGTCCACGGTTCCATTGTTCACCAAATTTTCAATAGCTTCACTTTCATTAAACAATTTTTCAATTAAGAGATTTAAGCGTACAATTTCACTCTGAGCTAAATCTCTCTGATTTAAAGCTATCTCTAATTGGGTTTCACTTAACATTCTTGCATCTTTTTCTAACTCTAGGTCATTCTCTAACATAGCCATCTTAAGTCTTTTGTTATCTAGTCGTCCTCTTACGTGGAACATCTCTTGGGACGCAATGTTCTTTTCATCTAAGGCTTTGTTATAGTCTGAAAGGACGGCATCACACGTGTCATTAAGATCATCTATGTAGGGTTGAAAGTCATGCATGCTATAATTTAGAGTTTGGATCATGAGTTTTACCTGTTCGACGATGCTTAGAGTTCCATCTTTTGCCATGTAGCAGTAGTTCTTGTTCAGCGTTGTAGACCCATCATCATCCGCAGTGGCCATCATGCAAATTTTCCCTTTTCCTTTGACATTGCTGATGGCTTCATCTTCGTCTCCGGATGACCAAACTTGATGGTCTCTTTTGACATGGGCCACGTATGCGCTTGCCTTTTCCGTCTTTTCTTTGTCTTCCAGTTCTTGAGCCATTCTAAGGTAGAAGGCTCGGTCTTTTACTACATTGGCCTTACAATCTCTTGCAAAGTGATTCTCTTTGTTGCATTTGTGACAAATTACAACATCAGTCTTGTCTTCTGAGGGAGTACCGGAGTCAGTGGTTTGAGGAGACTGCGGTACCTCCTTTGGTTGATTATTTTGAGATTGCGGTGGTGGATGAGAACTTTTGGGATATCGAGAATGGTTATTCTGGGAACCGAAGTTACGGTTGAATGGAGGTTTGTTGAACTGCTGATTCTTGCGGAAGGATGGAGGTGGTAGACGGTTGAACTGTTGGCTAACCAGAGCAATAGCCTTCTGAAATTCTTCTTCATCATCATACTCTGAATCAGCTTCGTATGACTGTGGTGGAGTGTCATACGAGGAAGAGTAAGGTGACTGCGGTGGAGTTTGTGCTATGAGAGCAAGTGGTCCTCCAAAGTCAGCACAATCCTTGAGTACGGTGGATTCTTGTGCTTGAAGCTCTCCATAGAGCTTGTAGAGTGACAAAGAGTGAATCTTTCTATCGCCTTGGACTATCATCTTAGCCGTAGTCCAATGTCTTCCCAAACCATTAAGAAACTGAAGATTGGTGTCATGGTTACTGCGGATGGTGCCCGCATTGGATAACTTGGTGACTATCAGGTTGAACCTTTTGAAGGAGTCTTCCAAACTTTCACCAGTATGAGCTTTGAAGTTGTTGAACTCATTGAGTGCGGTAGTAAGCTTCTTGTCTTGTGCTTGTTCTGAGCCTTCGTACAAATTCTTGAAAACTTCCCAGATCTCTTTTGCTGATTTGCAATTTATGATAATATCGAAGTTGTCAGGAGCAACTCTACAGGAGATTTCATAAAAAGCAACAACATCATTTTCCATTTTATCGAGATCATCCTTGGTGGGACGGCTCATTACTGGTTGACCTCCTCCTAATCTGGTTGTAGCGCCGTCGGTTTGAACAGGTGTAAGTACTGGGACATGTGGTCCTTCTTCTACGGATCGCCATACATCTCTACCAAGTCTTCTCAAGTACCTTTCCATTCTTTGTGACCAGTGATGATATTCATTTGCTACCAGTATTGGGGCTCGGTTAGAACCACCAACACTGTTGGAAACATTCAGAGATAACGATTGAGCCATTTTGAAGTTGTTTTTTTTAGAGATGAGCTTAAGTGGTATAGAAAGCCTTTTGAAAAATCAGAGTTCCGTTTTCAAAAAGCAACCACTATGGCTCTGATACCAATTGTTGAGAGAAAAACTTAGAGATACACTTGAACAAAACGTTAGAACAAGTATATTGCGGAATAGTTAATCTCAAAGGATCTGAAAGCTCAACAATAATATTAATAAGTTAGAGTTAAATAGTTAGAGAGTTAGTTGCGGAAATGTAAAGAAATAGAAATGACGACAATTGTTATATCAAGAAAACACACAAGTTGATTCATAACAAGGAATGCATTCAAACCGAGTTATAAAGGTAGATCAAACTTGGTGATTAAGTCTCAAAGACTTGCTCCGAAGAGAGGTTATAATCAGTTATGTTCCAGTAACAAGTAAGAAGTGAAGAGTAGAAAGATAGAGAAATAGAGAAGATAACTTCAGAGAAATGTATTTAGAATAGAAGCATAAATTATCCGTATTGGATACAAGAGAATAAGTCTCTATTTATAGAAACTCAGAAATACACTAGATTACATCTCTATACGTAGCCATGCAAGGCATACTGGATAATAGAGTGTATTACAATAAAGACAAATGAAATAATCTAGCTAAGTTGACTGCGGTAGCAAGAGTCCGGTTGCGGTTGCGGTTGCTGATGAAAAGACTGACTGCGGTTGCTGCAGTGGCTGCGGTAGCAAAGTTCAAGAGGGTCACTTTCATGATTCAACAGAAGCTTCCCAGGACCGCGCGCGGAGTGGATTCTATATGGGTCATCGTGGATCGATTGACCAAGAGCGCACATTTCATCCCAATCCAGGAGAGTATCTCTGCAGAGAAGTTAGCCGAGATTTATATTCAGGAGATGGTGGCACGTCATGGGGTGCCGGTATCAGTGGTTTCAGACCGGGATGTTCGCTTTACTTCCAGATTTTGGAAGCGGTTTCATGACGAGATGGGCACTCGTCTCCATTTCAGTTTGGCATTTCATCCACAGACCGATGGTCAGAGTGAGCAGACTATTCAGACTCTTGAGGACATGTTGCGATCGTGCGTGTCAGATTTCGGTGGGAGTTGGGATACGTATCTTCTGTTGGCGGAATTTTCATATAACAACAGTTATCACGCCAGCATCGATCGACCTCATTTTGAGATGCTTTACGGGAGGAAGTTCAGGACCCCGATTTATTGGGGCGAGGTCGGTCAGTGAGTCATGCGGAGTACCGAGGTGGTGCTCAATACCACTGAGCTGATTCAGCAAGTTCGGAGCAGGCTTCAGAAAGCTCAGAGTCGGCAGAAGAGCTATGCTGACAGGCGATGGTCAGACTTGGAGTTCCATGTGGGAGATATGGTTCTCCTGAAGGTGTCACCCTGGAAAGGTGTCATCCGGTTCAGGAAGAAGGGAAAGTTGGGCCCCAGGTATATTGGTCCCTTCATGGTTTTGGCTCGGGTGGTCCGGGTAGCTTATCATCTTGACCTTCCAGCCGAGCTCAGCCAGATCATAGCACTTTTCATGTCTCTCAGCTGCCGAAGTGTTTAGTGGATGATTCTGCAGTTGTACCTTTGGAGGATATTCAGGTGGATGACCGCCTGAATTATATTGAGAGACCGGTGGCAATTTTAGATCAGAAGACGAAAACCTTGAGGAACAAGGTCGTGGAGCTGGTAAAGGTGCAGTGGTTGCACCGTAAGGGGTCTGAGTAGACGTGGGAGCCTGAGGTGGAGATGAGGGAGCATTATCCCGAGTTGTTCGAGACAGCGTACTTCGAGGACGAAGTCTGATCCAATTGGGGGAAAATTGTAAAGCCCGATGGTTCCAAGGTGTTATTTATTTATTTAATCATTTATTTAATTGTTTAATTATGCAAGTTGTGTGGGCTTAGTGGGTTTGGGCTTTATTGAGTGGGCTTACTGAGGCCGTATGCTGGGCGTAAGCCTGGTGTACACGAGGCGTAAGTAGGTCACTAAGAAACGCAGAGGCATTCACGTATGCTTAGTGTACGAAGAGGTACGTGCAGCGTACATGGTCAGGACCAAAAACCCACATTTTTAGGGTTTAAGCCCTATAAAATGTCATTAAGTCCCCTGGGTTAGCCTCCTTATCATCCTTTATTATCCAGAAACCCTAAAATCGAACCCTTTATCATCTTGTTGTGTTCTTGATCTTGTGGAGTGCATTTTTTGTAGTTTGGTGCCTTGGAAGGAAGAAGAAGAAGTTGGTGAAAGAGATTTGTTGGAGTTTGAGCTTGAAGATCCATATTATCTTCATCATTTGGCACTCATTTGAGGTATAAAGGTCAGAACATACTCTGTTAATGCTTAGAGTTTGAGATTTTGGGTCTTTTTGGTCCCATAGATGAGATCTTGTGAGTTATTGTCATTTATGGAGCTTTGAGATGCTACTCTTGGTGTTCATTTGGTCCTTGAGTCATAAAGTTGCCATCTTTGAGGCTTTGAATCATCCATGCATGAGTTTGGGTTCATTTTATGGAAGTAATGTTTGATATTTCAAGATTTGGTTCATTTGGGGCATGAAAAGCCACCATGTTTACGACTTTATGGTTTAAGACACTTCATATGATTCAGATCTGTGATCGGAACCCTAGGTCTTAAGGATTTAAGTGCTTATTGAGATTATGGCTTAATGGGTGAGTACGCTGGGCGTACAAGCTAGTACGCGCAGCGTACAAGCCATGCAACCTGTACGCTTAGCGTACAGTTGAGTACGCCCCGCGTACTCAATGGATTTGGGCTTTGCGTCGTTTGGGCCTCGGATGGGCTACTTTCTTGGACTTTGTTTCCTACGCCTTAGTGGGCCATCTGGAATCGAACCTTTGGGCTAGGGAAGCATTATTAGGCCTTAGGCTAAGGCCCATGCGAAGGGATTGGGCCCAATTGGAAATTGGGCCATATGTTGGGCCTTGATGGATTGTTTAACTTTTAGGCCATTGGATTGTGATTTAGGGTTTTATTCTTGGACCAAGTTATGTTAGGGGTAAAATAGTCTTTTTACCCCCAAGTAGGGATATTTGGTTAATGATGAAGATCCCAAATGTTAATTAATTGTTTTTGGAAATTGATAGCTCGGGGAGCTGTAGGACCAGCAGTCAGGGATCATTCATTTCTTTCAGCTTTTCGAGGTGAGTTTAGCGGGTCTAAGGCACCAAGGCCAACCCTTGATGATTATGCCGATATACTGTTGTCTGTGTGATACTTGTATGTGTTTGTATATGTTTGCTTATTTGGGTCGGGACCGTATTGTGAGTGTTGGTGGGGCCTGTATCTCATTGGGTGGGGCTCGTTATGCGAGTGTGGGCGGGGCCCGTATCTCATTAGGTGGGGCCCGTTATGCGAGTGTGGGCGGGGCCCGTTATGTGATATGTTTGGTATGCGGTATCTTGGGGAACTCACTAAGCTTTGTGCTTACGGATTTTAGTTTGTGTTTCAGGTACTTTCGGTTCCAAGGGGAAGGGCTCGAGTTGACTGCACAGCACACACCATGGGGATTTCGCATTTGATATTTACTCTGATTTTGATAACATTTGATACATTGATTTTGTTGAGATGTATGGATGATATTTGAAAACACTATTTCTTCTATTATAAAAACGAAATTTTTGGGACCATATTTTTGGATGTCACAATGGTTTTTATGGTTTAATAGGGTTGTGCGACATATTTGGAAGGAGAAGCATAACTACCGAAATACATGGCTAAAAGGCTTAAGAAGTACATTCTGGAAAAAGTGATGTAGAGATATAGAAAAAACTTGAATGATGAGGTGCTACATAAGTTTGTCAATCAAACGAGTGATGTAGAGATATAGAAGAAACTTTGTTATCTGGTGAATACATCTCCATCAACTTTAGTTGACTTAAAAACTCCTCAAGATAGGCTGATAAAACCTCTAACTATTTTGGTTTATGTATATTTTGTTGCCCTACCTGTGCTCATGTTAATGATGGTAAACTGGAGCGGAGGACTATGAAGTGTGTTTTTCTAGGTTACACAACTAGAGTAAAAGGTTGTCGACTGTGTGTAAAGAAAAAGGAAATACTCTAAAACATATTATTATTATAGATGTGACCTTTGATTTATATGTTATATGTAACTAGACACGAGAAAGTATAATTCTTACAAAGAAAACAAGATTGTGGTGCTACCTATAAGGTGGAGTTTCTAACATAAGTCCACACATAGTTATGATAAATGATGAATCACAACTTATCAATGATCAGCCTAGCCTAGACAAAAGAAATTTAAGAACAACTTGGGGAACAAAAGTCTACATATGCTGATACTAAGAGAAAAGATGATGAGGCAGAAAATATACAAAAAATAAGGCATAAAAGGAACATTCAAAAGCCCACTAGATATGTCGGATGTATCAATATTTGTGAGATAATTTATGTATCATATGCACTAACAATTGTATAAGATATTGATATAGATGATCCCTAGTATTACAAAGAGGATGTAACGAGTAAAAAAGCAAAAAACTGGTTAATGTTAGTGAATGGAGAAATGTGATCACTCAAAAAGAATTTATTACGGGTGGAGATTTGAAGTAATTAAAAAGCATGGTTGTTATACATTTTACAACAAAGCTACATTGAGAAAGTATTGCGATCATTCCATTTTGATCAGTCGAAGAATGTTGGAATTCCTTTGACAACACACTTTAAACTTAATTGAAACACTATACTGACAACATATAAGAAGAGATTACATGAATATGGTTCCTTATCCAAGTGTTGTTTGAAGTCTCATGTATGTTATGGTTTGTACTTGACCTGATTTGGCTCATGCAGTTACTGGAGTAAGTAGCTTTATGAGTAATTCAAGAAAAGCTCACTGGGAAGTGGTCAAGTGGATTATACGATACTTGAAAGGAATGGCTAACATTCTTCTGGTTAATGGTGCTAATACATGAAATAATGGTTTGGTTGGTTATACAAACGTGAACCATGGCGGTGACCGGTAGAAAGTAGATCACTTACATGTTATATCTTTACTTTATTCAGATATACAATAAGTTATAAGTCAACATTACATCCTAATGTTGCCTTGTTTACAACTAAAGCAACGTACATGTCAATTACTTAAGGAATAAATGAGTGTGTATAGTTACACGGTCTCGTTCAAAGTCTTGAGTTGAAGGTGGATACATATATCTTGTTTTGTGGCCTGCAAAGAACTTGGTCTATCATGAGAATACAAAACATATTAATGTCAGGCTAAATTTTATCAAGACGTTTTGAAAGAAGAAAAGGGTTTCCATTCAAAATATAGATACCAATGAGAACCAAGTTGATATGTTGACGAAGTCATTGCCTAATAAGAAGTGCAATCATTGCTTGAACTTAGTAAATGTTCATTGGAAGTAAGTCAGTTGGCGGAAAAATGGCGAAAGAGAGCAAAAATTCTTGGTTTTTGGATTTTGGAGTATACTCAAGTCAATGTGAAGATTGTTAAATGTAACTCGAGAATTGACGAACTGAATGGATATATGAACCACCCGAAGCCATACACGACAAACTCTTATAATATAGTTGCTTTAGTAGGGTTACATTTTCTATCTATGTTGATATGTGTAGTTGGGCGCAATCTTGCTCTAGTTAGGATTGCATTTTGTACTTTGCCTATATAATATGACTGATAACTAGGGTTTTATTGTATTATTGTTTTTCAAGCTCGTAACTAAGAATACTCTCTCCTGTCATTGGATGTAAGTCACATTAACCGAATCACGTTTACTAATATGTCTTTGGGTGTGTTTTATCTAAGTCACCAACGTGTGATGACCTTAAAATGTAGATATGTGATTCAAGGGTGCTTTTCTTATGCAAGAATGTATCGTTTATGAGTGGAAAATCATTCCTTGTGTTTTGGGGATGAAATAACATTAGATTCGAGATAAGAGCGGTCAAGAAGTGACAATAGTGATAAGAGATGATATGTATATTGCTATAATCAAGGGGGAGCCACGTGATTGCCAGAGTAAGCCCAAGCCCACCCTCAAATTCTTTTTTTTATTAGCCAAGGCCCACCCTCTTTGAATTAGTCGAAAACCCAAATCCCTTTGGTTCGAATCAATGCTAAATCAGAAGGAGTAGCGTACGTGAAACATCGTCATTTCTAATCCTCTTAACTGTAGTTGGCAGCGGGAGTGGGATATTATGGGAGATAGGAGCAATTGAGCAAGGCAACAAGCAACAGGTTATTATATGCTAAACTTTTTTTGTTTCCGATTTGTTAATAAGAAACTTGGCAGCGGCGGCAGTGGGATACTTCATTCAAGCAGGTCCTTATTTTATTTTTTTTGATTTTTTGCTTCTTGAACTTGGATTCTATCGAACTATTTTTATTGCTTGCTAGATAAACTTTTGCTTTGATTTTTAATAAAAAATTTGGTGCGTTCTTTCATATTTAGGCCATTAGGCCACTTTACTAGTATTTATGCTCTTTAATTGATGATTATACTTTTAAATTCTACTGCATAAAAGCTCATGAACCAAGGAAAAACATTATAATAGACTGATATCTACTATCAACATTTTCTGTTTGTAACTATTTGTGATAGTTTGATAGTTGATCTCCTGCTTATGTAGTATTCTATCTTGAGGTCGAGGGTTCAAGTCTCACTATAGACATAGATAAAATAATTTAGGAGTAGTTTAATATATATTTGTAGTAAAAAAATATAAAAGGGACAAAATGGGAAATTGGGATTCAAATTTCAACGAGACGTTCTAAGTCAACCAAGAACAAATTTTGCTTGTACAACTGAAAATGGCCTTTATACCCTAACTGAACCAAACAAGCAGTTTCCAACTAATAGTCATTTGCTGTGGGCCCAAGGAGTACTGGGTCCGTCCGATCCGCCATAAATCCCATCGTTGTAAGATGGACACGTGGAAACGGAGCTCCGATACCATGGACGACGATCCCCTGGTTAAACACTATATTGGTTACCGTGATCTTGACGTTATTGATCCTCATCGGCGACATCGGACCTCCGCCGCCAGCCACCGTTACTCTTAACCGCTCACCGGGTTCCATAGTCTGCAACACCGAATCGACAGGCAGATTTAGCAATTCAGAGGCCGTCAGTCTCTGATTAGGAACAATGTGGAACCTGAAATTAGAGACGTATGTATGTCCATCTCCAAACACACCGCCGTCGTCGACGGCGAATATCGTCATGCTGTACAATTGCATGAGCTGATCGAAGTTTTCTTGTAGTAGGAGAGCGAGCACGGTGTAATCGTTCATGCGGAGACTAGTCATTGCGTCTTTAAGGAATTCGCGCATGATAGAGATCGTCGACGGCGAGGCGGAGGTCCGCTGCGAAGGGAATGAGAGAGAAGTCATCCGTTCGATCTGGCAGGAAAACGGGGAGAGATGAGCGAGATAGCCTTGGATTCCGTGGATGATGACGTTACCGTCGTTGAAAAGGTCCGGCCGCGTGATCTCGACGCCTCCGACGAATAGCGTGGGCTCATTGGATGGGTTTTGCGGTGTTGATTTTGTGAGGGTGAGACAGAGAGGGGTGGTGGGGGTGGAAGCTAGGGTTTCGATTTTGGTCCCGAAGGTTAAGGATCGGAGGAGGTGGTAAGGGTAGAGGCCGGTGACGGAGTGTTCGAGGAGGAGGAGAGAGGTGGAGCAGTAACGGCAGGAGCGGAGGGATTCGTCGGTGGGGGCGAAAATGGTGGTTAAGTTGGCGGGGGAAGTGGCTGCGACTGAGAGATCGTGGAAGCCGAGGGTGTAGAGGAGAGTGGACAGGTTGTATGGCGGTAGTTGTTCTTCTGTCGTTGATGGAGAGAGGTGGGAGTAGGCGGTGGCGGCGGCAGCGGCGGTTGTGGTGGGGAAGATGATGATGATTGAAGGGAGAAGGAAGAGGATTTGGAGAAGAGTCGCCATTGATGAATCTTGGGAGTTGTTATGCTAACAGAAGTAGTCAACTGCTTTTTGAATTTATATCCTAAGCGGTTAAAAATAATATAGAAAACGAATTTTGTAAGAGAAGCGAAATTCCTATATTATCCCTCTTTCAAATCATAATTTAGAATTCAAAAGAAAAAACGAATATGTTGATATGAGTAAGAAAAATAATTGTTGGAATTATACCGGGCCATATTTTTTTCAGAATTTATTTGTAAAAAATATTATCATATTTGTAAATGTAAAATATCCAACAATGCATAGAAGTAGTACCATTTTATTTTGTTTTTTTTTACTATTTATTCGTTAAATAACTAAATTTTTCACAAACTCAAAAAACTGGTTATTTTTTAATTTAAAGTAGTAGAAACATATTCAAGCAATATCTTCTATAACACGCTTTGTCACAAAAATTCAAACTCAAAATCAATAAAATTTGCACGTTTGGTTTATTTTTGGAGTATAATTGTTTGCTTTCAATAATTTTAATTTTTATGATACTTAAAGTTTCATATAGATCACGATTTATTTTTATTTTTTATGACACACCTTACTTTAACAAATCTAATTAAATGACACATGTGCCATTTATATACAAATCTTGAATATCATGTCCCAAAATTCATTCATGCTATATATCATATATCATTTACTTACAAACCTTTAAAATATCATATCATATAGTATATAGTATATATCATATATCATTTTTTTCACAAACTTTGAATATCATATTGGATGAGGATCAAAGGAAAAAAAAAAATCAATTCTGGAAATATACATGCTCGAATGCTTGTCTCGCTGTGATTCTTCCTTTTGGATCCATGTATAGTAGTTTCTGAAACATCAAGAACAAAAAAAATAAATATATATATAAATAAAAAGTGTAAATAAATAGATTCATTGTGCTTATATAATGGAAAATGTATACTTACATGAAGAAGATCAATTCCAGCTGGTTCAAGACCAGGAACTAATTTCCTCAGATCCTACAAAAAAATTTATTACAATATTGGAAAATAAAAATTTTAAAAAAATAATAAAAAAAGAAAAAAGAAGAGAGTTATTAATGAGAATATTGTTACCTTAGGTTTGCAATGATTATATATATGTAAATACCGATAAATCCTGGAAAATCCAGGCCATGTTTCTTCACTAGGTGTCCCCATGATACTACAAAACAACCAAAAAGAACATATAAATTTTTTGCATTAAATATATTTATTAAAATAAAATCAGAAACCTGAAAATTTTTGCAAGTTGATGAAATTCCGAGGTAGCTGAAAACAGAGGCATCTGAGTCACCATTTCTGCAAATATGCATCCAACAGACCAAACATCGATTGCAGTGCTGAATTGTTTATGTTCCACAAGAATTTCAGGAGCCTTGTAACAGAAAGCCAATTCCTATAACAAAAAATAAATTCTCATGAATAATTAAAACCTAGTTTCATTTATTCTCATGAATAATTAAAACATATCTACCTCATTTGGATCTTCAGTAGTGGAGTTAAACAGTGTCCTAGGCCATACAAAGTCTGTAATCTTCAAAGTGTTTGTTGCAGGATCGATGAACATATTCGTGGGTTTAATTCCTCCATGAACAATGTTAAATGAATGATAATAGGATACTGCAAGCAAAATCTGGCATAAAAGTTCCTGCAAAAAACCACATTAAAGAATAAGCCATTGAAATGGATTGCAAATTTAGTTTGAGAACAGAGAACACTTACTTTGATTGTTCGTGGAATCTTCATAACTTTTGGATAAATCCGCATAAAACTTGTTAGATTCGTCTCCTTAGATTCGTAAACAAGCACTATACTACTCTGTTCTTGATGATTCACCACATCGATCAGCCTGTAATCCGAGATTGTATCATTAAGTTAAGCGTTTTCGAAGTCTAGGGTTTGTAGAAAAGTATGAAAAGGAAGAGAAAGAGTGTAGGTAGTGTATTTGTACCTGATAATGTTGGCATGTCTCATTGCTTGTAGCAGGGTTATCTCCTTGATAAGGGAGCCAGGGACACCTTCTTCATCAGGAAACCCTAACTGTTTGAGAGTAACAGTTTGGGATGATAAAAGACACAAGCCTTGAAAGACGCCTTTCTTGATTTTAGCTATTAATTTGTACTACAATTGTATATATGTTCATGTTCCATCGTCAGTGATCACATAACATCAAAAAATCTCGGCATGTCCACTTTCAGATCGGATGTTTACCTTTTCCATTAGAGAGCTCTCAGAAGAATGAATAGAAACTCGAAGTCGAAGGTCTGAAAAGAGATGATCAAATATTACAACTATTCGCACAAAATTACACCGAGATAAACCTGAATTTGTAAAACCTTTGCGAATATCGTCTCAAATGATAACTAATTACGACAAAGAAACATAAATTGAGCCGAATTTTTGGTATGAACTCCAAGAAGATGGTGAAAATGTACTGATATGAGGATCACAACTTATGAATATACAGAGGAGAGAAGAGAAAATTGTGGAAATGGTAATGTGGTTAAGCATCCACACAAACACGATGAAAGTAAGAGAAAATTGAAGATACATTTCAATGGAGGGAATATGAACTGTATACTTGCGAATTGACATTGTACTGAATAAGGAAATCGGAGCAGATGTGAGGGAAGAAAGAAAGAAGAGTACCTGAGATTGACCTGAAGCTTGTGTCTCCCAAATTGCGACAAACAGAGGAAAACAGATTTTGCAGGTTAGGAGGGAAGATAGAAGAAAACGGGATACCTCACTTCATTTAATAATTTTACATTTCTTTCTCCCTCTGATTGTGTCTGTAACAGATTGATTTTTAATTTTTACTTTTTTAATATCTGATCACGTTTAATGGCAAAATTGGGTGAGGGCATCAAATTTTCACTTTTTTTTTATAAAAAAAAAATAGGTGTACCCGTGTACTATATATTTTTTAAAGTAATACATTTTTACATAAATACAAAAAAATGATAAATAAGTAAGTAATTTAAGAAAAATATATGTTGAATATCAAAGTGTAAAATAAATAATTTTTAAGTAAATACACACAAAATGATGAATAAATAGGTAACTGAATATACGTTTGCTTTTAACTTTAGACAATGCAACAATCAACTGTATATAAGTGAACACGGGTTGTCAAAAACATAATAAAATTGTCAAATATAAAAAATAGCCTGTGATGTTTTTATCAAAATTCACCGGTTAATATTTTTATAATAATAGATAAAAAATTATATAAATGTCACAAATACACACATTTTAAAAAAAAAGATAATTGATCGCACCATTCTCACGGAGGCGTACGTGGACATTACCCCCATGCGTCTGTTTGTGGATCGCACTCTCACTCATTTTATTTCCTTATTTTTGTGATTATTAACACATCTATCTTTGAAACTATTACCATTAGCTAAAAGTCAATAAGTAAAATAAAGGCACAAGTGTTGAAATTAATTGATAGTGTATAATATAGCTAGATAAAAATCAAACAAATGATAGAAATAAATAATTTTTACTAAAAATAGTTAAGAAAACACTCACAAAATACACAGATGCACTAAAGATAGAACACCATTGGATTCAACATTTGCTTAAAATTGAAACTGAAATAAAAATAAAGTTTGTTTTTAACTCTAAGACACCCTTTTTTAGTTCTAGTATTTCACTTTTTGAGTTTCATGCTATCCGTTTTTGGATATCTAGTAATCTATGATGGTAGTTATTGCAATTATATTTGAATTTAAAAATTATTAATGTTAATTTCACTTGAAATTCTATCAACCAATCTCAAAATCCAAATGATCTTTCAATCTTTTTTATGAACGTAAAACCAATTTAAATTATTACATTATATTCATAGGTCTTTTAAGGAGTGAATGAACCATTGTATCATTAAAATAATGGTCTATAGAGTTCCAATGGACCTATATATCCAACACCAATTTTATGTTAATATACAAAGTCACAATTTTAATGGTGTATATTCATACTCTATTTGTCCTTTATTAATATAAATATAGTGAAGATTTTTATTTATAATAATTACGTTAATAAAATCATATAATGAAAATAATTAAGTGGACCACTTAGACTCTCATACACCTTTTTGATTTTATCAAATCAACAATATATGTTGTGGATTTTTACATGGCAGCCTACAATAAAATAAACTAAATCATGACAGCAAAAAAAATGGAAAAAGGAAAAAAAAAAAGTATTGTATAATAGAATGAGAAAGAGAACTTCAAAGGAGCTACAGTCTATATTTAATTTCATGCACTGATGCACATATTTCAACCAAATTATGAAATTCCTTCTAAGCTAATAAAAATTAATTTAAGGCATTAGTATAGAGTTGCACAGTAGAATTTCCTAATACTACATATTCATCAAATGCTTAAAAAGACATAAGATGTGATGAACAGATAGATTACTTTGCCACAAATCCATTAAAATTGTTGTTACTGTAAGGGCCCACCCCTTCATTGAATATGCAAATTAATGATTGAGAATTGTGTGTCATCATAATAACGAAACATTCCTATATGATTTCCTTTTGAGGCATTTGTATATTCGACGAACGCATTTAACAAAGAATGATGTCATTGCATGCAGTAACCTGATAACATAAATTAACAAATTATGTGCTCCATAGGAAACCAATATCAAGTGTATCAACCATCCTTACACATTAGTTGACAATAAAGATACGGACCAAAATAAATAGTGATAATCAAGTCTACCTTTTACCAGTGTCATGAAATTAAGCAGTAATAAACACAAAAACAAACAATTGAGCAAAAAATCAACGGCAAAATGGTTTTAAAAAAATGCCAAAAACATATTAAACATTATGGAAAGATTGTCACAGTCAAAGACATACATTAGTTGCAGCCCGATGAAAAGTAGATCATTCTTCTTTATTTATATCTGTTCTTGGCCACCATACCAACAACGAAATCCAGTAAAGGAAGTGAGCTAAACCATGAAATCATCCATTACCCGTACTTACCAAACAATAAATTTTGGTCATCAATACAATTAAAATCATAAAAATTTGATCAACATATAAGTTTTTTTTATCTTAGCAGAACCTCCTAGCATTCTTTAATCGGCAACATCACCCTTCATCCATTCTCTTTTGGTTATTCTATGTCAAACTAAACAAAAACTACAAATAAAACCTTTAGGGTTATAATACCAGATTAAAGATTACAAATTTCTAAAAAAAATGACTCCAACAACCAAGATTGAAACAATAGCAACACCACTAAGCCAACAACCAACCGTGAGAAAAGCAAACCAACCAGGGGCAAGAAAGTCAAGATAAAGAAAACAACCAGGGACAACAAAAACCAATCTCCTCAAAGATTCTAGAGGCAAAATAAAAATTCCATGGACATAACACACAAAAACCCCAATGCATCCACGGGTAAATTGGTCAAAAAAACATTAAAGAAACATTTTTACAATAAATAGCTAGTTGGCTACAGCAGCAACATGCCTCCCACAGGAAAAACCGCCTATTTTTTAAGAAATTGAGAGGGTAATGACAACAGCCGAGCAAAAATATATACATCAGAAACCCTCCTTCCACACAGAAATTGAAGTATCCAAACCAATATAAAACTTCAAGTAAAACCAAAAGCAATGACAAAACACCCACCCATCAGCAAATAACCAAAAGAAAGCATCACCCAAGGGGGAGGAACACAAGAATACTGACCAACAAAACGTCACATTAGAAGCCACCAAACAGGGGTAAAAAGGTCTAAAACTCCTTCATAAACATCCGACGTCCACAAGCTCCATTCAAACGAACTAAGAATTGGAAACAAAGAAATGATTACAAAGAGTAACCAATGGAATTTAAACCTCGCGATAACCACATCTGAATCCTCTTTAAATCGCACCAGATTCGGGCTGCCAAACAAATGAATAGCACCATTGATTATGCAGACCGTGATTCTAGACCTACAGTGTGGAAAGCGGAGAAGGGTTGGAAGAAGAGTGAGCAATCAAATAAAAAACCTAGATGAAGAAAAGATACTTGCTAATATCAAGGGTATCATTTTATGAGTGATGATTCGTAACATTGAAAGAAATTGCATCATTATGGCATTCCATGTTTAAATTCATATAAAATTGCATCATTATGGCATTATATCTAGGCTTGATATGAGCCTAATCAAACGTATAAAATTGTTGTGTACAATGCCTTAAATTTAGGAACTTAAAATTGGAAGGAACATGTAGCCTTCAGAATAATTAATATAATGAGGTGGCATTTTATTGAAAATGAAAAACATAACAAAATGACATGTGGAATATTAATTATTCTAAAATTTTCATAAAATTACAAGTGTCCAATTGAATGACAAGATGACAAGTGACAAAAAAGGATTTTGATTTATTAGGGTAGATTTACACGAATGGTTTCTGTGTTTGGAACTATATTTCGTCCTCATGACTAATATTTTTAAGATGTTTTTTAAGGGAAATAAAGTAATCAGATTCGTATAAAGTATAAACGTGGCTTTTTATAAAAATCATTATTTTTTTGTAAAATGACCATTTTGTCCGAAATAAAGCATCCCAGAGATAAGTCTCAAATTCGAGAGATAAGCCAGGAACCTCATTCTAGAGTTACATTCTTATGTTTATTTAAAAAAAATGTTTAATTATTGCTTAGTGGTTTAATTATCGTTAAAATTTATATGGTTTTTTTTAAAGAAAAAAAGTATTTCAAAAACATACCCTAAAATGTAATTGTATAAAAACCTTTAAATCTATTGCAAAAAGTAATAATTATATAAATATGTTTAATTACTAATTTAATGTTCAAATCAATCCATACTTCTTTGTACCAAGTAATGTAATTGAAAGACAAGTATATTGTATCAAACTTAGACCAAGCTCAATAAATGGATCTATCGTCCATGTTACTCCGGTTATATGCATCTATGCTGAAAGGTATCGACACAAATGTCAAGAGAGCATCATCTGGTCTATGCTCTATCAATAACGAAATGTATATCATGATATGCTTCCGATCAACACTTGTATACAATAAAGTTAGTAACCTTACTAAATATGTACAATGTAATGATTATATATATATATATATATATATATATATATATATATATATATATATATATATATATATATATATATATATATATAGAGAGAGAGAGAGAGAGATGATGGTTCAATTGAGAAAAAAAAGGTTCAGAATGAGGGAATCATTCTCGGCCACACATTTATTTTGCTGGAAAACACTTAGACGTACCGGCGGAATGGGTAACGAATACACATGTGTTTTCCAACCAAACATGTTTCTTTAAAGTACGCTAATCATTACCATAATATACATAAAAACATTTTTTTTTGTTTTTTTTATTTTTAGAATGCTATTTTTAACGAAAATTTATTTTAAATATATCAAAATTCATAATTTTTTATTCTCTATAAATAGACATCCATATTGATATATAGTTTTAAGATAAAATAAAAAAAAATTTAGAGTTTCAGCTATCGTTATTCATAAATGAATAAAAACGCATCAGATTTCTATTACAGTACATTCGTTATTCACTTATGAATAAAACACATGCTTAACTTTTTTATAGTTTAAGTATTGTTTATATATGAATATAACACGTTATAAAGTTTTCTTACCTAAAATATATTTTTTATTCATCATCTTTCGTCACATGTTATATTTATATATATGAATAAAACGTGTATTAATTGTCATCATATGTTATATTTATATATTAATAAAACATTTCTAAGATTTTTGTTACAGTTCATTTGTTATTCATATATAAATAAGTAGTATGTTAAAGATAAATGAAGTTTTTTGAAAATTTGAACCACTTATTCATATAAGAATAACAAATAAGCTGTAATAAAATTATGATAAATGTTTTCTTCGTATATAAATATAACTTGTGAGTAAAGTCAATACACGTTTTATTCATATGTGAATATAACATGTGATGAGAGTTGATGTAAGCTGTAAAGAGTTTATTATATGTTATATTTATATATGAATGATACTTATCTGTAAAAAAAATTAATCATATTTTTTATTCGTAAGTGAATAACGAATGTACTGTACTAAAAATCTGATGCATTTTTATTCACTTATGAATAACGATAGTTGAAAATATAAAAAAAAATATTTTATCTTAAAACTATATCAATATGGATGTCTATGTGTAGAGAATAAAAAATCATGAATTTTGGTATATTTAAAATCATTTTTCGATAAAAATAGCTTCTTAAAAATTAAAAAAACGAAAAAAAAACTATGTTTTTATATATATTAAGGTAATGATTAACATAGTTTAAGGAAACATGTTTTGCTGGAAAACACATGTATTCCTTTCCCATTTTCCGCTGGTACGACGGAGACTTTTGATGCAAAAGTAAATGAGTGGTTAGAGAATGATTCCTCCATTCTCAACCTTTTTTATTTTCTCAACTGAACTTACCTATATATATATATATATATATATATATATATATATATATATATATATATATATATATATATATATATATATATATATATATAACTTACATCAAATTTCAACCAGACCGAGTCAAAGTCTCCATGTAATCGCGCCCCAAACTTCATCGTCAGTATATAAGTAAGAAAACGATGTGCAAACAATAGCGAATCATCTCGTTATTCATATAGATTGTGAATGTTAGGTTCCATACAACTGTCCAAAGTTGTTAGCGTTGGCGTGCAACGTCTTTCTTTTCATCTATATCCATGTGGAATTCAACTATATGGATAGATGTTTTCATCGATGCGGAAGCCTAAGAGGTAGCGTTGGCGTTTTATAGTCTTCCTGAGGAATCACTTTTAGATCTGATATGTCTACATATGCAGACATCTGCTCAGGTCCATTGTTCGACAACTGTAGAGGTGTAGCTACCTGATATCCATGTTCATACAATTCATTGTCATGTGCAGTACCAAGGTCCTTTATAATAAGTGGCCATACAGTTCCCTCTTATTAAATTATCAACGATGTAATAATGTGTAACACTCAAAATCAGGTATTACCTTATAGCGCTTGAAGAATTTCAAATATATCATAAGAAGCACCTTAAGTAAGCTGGACGTACTCATGAGTACGCTTAGCGTACTTGGCAAGGAGGATCGCAGAGGGGCAGCACGTACGCTGGGCGTACGTGCCGAATGACTAAACCCTAATTTTCAGACTTTAGGCCTATTTAAACGCCCTTAAGCCCCTTGGACTAAACCCTAGAGAGCCTCCATAGCCTTAGAACGTCCTTCTACTCTAGAGAGAGCTTGTGAGACCATTTTGAGCTTAGAAAGGGTGTTGGTGGCCATTTTTAGTGACATTCAAGAAGGAGAAGTTGTCAAGGAAGCTTGGAGTGACATTGATCTTCAAGAATCTGCATCTAGATCACCTTGAGGAGCTGCTGGAGGTATAAAGCTTGCACCTTTCCACCTTAATCACTAGATCTAGCTAGGGTTTTCTAGTTTTGTACCCTTTGTTGATTTTGGATCTTCTCTTGTGAGTTGAGCAATTCCAGAGGATGGGAATGTTAGATCTGAGGTCCTTCGGTCTATTTATAACATAAAAATGAAGTCTTGGTGGGTGTTTTGACCTCATGCATGGGTTAAGAACCTTAAAAAGGTCTTAATGGGGGTGTTGGGAACATATGAGACATGTAAAGGCATAAAGTTGCCAACTTTATGACCTAGGTCGTCTTAATAAGCTTAGATCTGACTTTTGGACGTGAGGGAATCGAGTATTAAGAACTTAATAGAGAAAGTGCTTAATCTGTTAGTACGTTGGGCGTAACCTAGAGTACGCAGCGCGTAAGTCCCAGAGACTCAGTACGATGTGCGTACCAGGGTGGTACGCTAAGCGTACGCACCACAGATGGGCTTGGATATGTTTTAGGCCTTTGAACTGTTGGGCCTCAATTGGTCATTGGGCCAGGTTGTATTTTGGGGATGGTGGGCTAGTTTATCTGTTTTGGGCCATGTATGTTATGATTGGGCCTTATTGGGCCATGATGCCCATTAATGGCTTTTGGACATGGACTTTGGGCCCATTAGCAAAGGAATAATATTTGGGCCTTTATAGAAGGACTTGGAGTTTGGGTTTCCCTTTGATTATGTGAAACCCTAAAATTGGTTAATATTATTATTCAGCACGGGAGGTTACCGACAGTTAGGAGGGCAGTTTCGGATTCTTCGGACAAAGGTGAGTCTTCTCACCATACCAATGGGTCTAAGGCACCAAGGCCGGCCCATTTTATGTTAGGTTATTATGTATGTTATTGCATGGAAGACCCCCGGGGGGAGCCCGTGGCAATTGGATATAAGACCGTGTGGGGTAGCCCATGGCATTCCCAGGTTAAGACCATGTGGGGTAGCCCATGGCACAATGGTATAAGACCCTGGTGGAGCCGACAACATCCTTACAGGTTTATGTTTGTGTTATGTGTAGATATTTCTGTGATATATGATATGTTATGTGATTATTTATGTTATTGCATGGAAGACCTCGGGGGGGAGCCCGTGGCAATTGGATATATGACCATGTGGGGTAGCCCATGACATTCCCAAGTTAAGACCATGTGGGGTAGCCCATGGCACAATGATGTAAGACCCTGGGGTGAGCCCACGACATCCTTACAGGTTTATGTATGCATGGCTTATGTGATATAGGTAGCTTTTATAGCTAACAGGATATGTGATATGCAGATTGTGTGTGTGGTATGCTCTGGGAAACTCACTAAGCATTAGCATACAGGTTGTGGATTTGTTTCAGGTACTTCAGATCCCAAGGGCAAGGACAGCGTGATGGCGCGGCGTGCACTCTCTCTCAGGCATTTTCACGGGCACTTTGATGTTTGGAATAAAAGTTGTATTTGACTTATGTTTTGAAAACAATTATAACTGGATTTCGTGATGTTGGAAATGTGTTTGATTATTTAAAAATGAAAATTTTTCTTTGTAAAAATTGGGTCGTTACATAATGGGTATACCATAACGTTAAATAACAATGTACGGGATTGAAATAATTAACAATGTACCTTTAAACCTTGTGAGGTACCATCACCATCTCTGGCTACCGTAGCTTCAAGTTGTAAAATACGCATCTCGTGCGTGTGACATCCCCATTTTTACGGTCCGAAAAACCTCTTTATTTATGCTTATTTAATTTAGAGTATTCTTTAAAAGAATGTGTTTATGCGGAACTTGTCCAAAAACATGATTAAAGCATTTCCGAAGAAATGTTTTTCATTGATATTTTACAAGTTGGGATGTCATAACTGATATGCAAAACATAAGCATAAACTAAATGTTATAGGCCTTACAATAGTTAATTATTCTATCGGCCTATACTCCTTAAATCTCTACGTGAATTGTTCCTTCGTACCGCTACCTGTGATACAAAGAAACTGGGTGGGTCAGGCTTAGAAGCCTGGTGAGAACATAGGGTTTTCAACCCACAATACTTTAATTATATATTTTTCGCAATAAGAAAATAACTCGATTAACCATTCCCGTTATTCTCCCTCTCTGATCATACGATGATGATTTCGCTGAACCTATCCTAAATGATCTCTGTGAGTAGACAATACTACTTCGGGGAATCCATAACAATATGTGTCAATAAGGCAACCTTGAGGGGGATAGAGTACCCAAATGAACAACGTTCATTTTTCCCTGAAAAGTATGATCATTAACACCTACAGGTGGCGAACCTGCTATTGTTCCATCAAAGTATCTAGAATAGTCAGTGGTCGTCATATATACTTTGTTAGCTGCCTGGTCCCGATAGTACAGATAGTACAATGCATGACATGTCACCATTATTTTATCTTCCTAAAACCCTTCATTAGCCAATGCAAACTCAAATATGATAAAGTAATCTATACAAGTAAAATCATATCATATTATTGTCTATAGCACATATATCAAGAATACATATAATATGTACATATAACATTTAATAGATACTTCATATCTATGTGTATGCTGAAAGTAACTATGCACTAAATTGTTAAAGTGGATGTGTAACGTCCTAAAAATTCAGAGTAAAATTTTCATGTTTAAAACAATAAGCCATACAAATAAGTTGTTCCAAAACCAATCAAAGTGATTACATCATATGAACATTATAGTAAAAATTATAAGTAGTCAATGCGAAAACTCTGGGGGATGTAGTGCAATCACGTCGGGCCCTTACCTTTAGAACCGGAAGTACCTGGAACCATAAACATAAAACCATAAGCACAAAGCTTAGTGAGTTCCCCAAAATACCAAATATCATACATACAATAGAGATTGCTATGAGCCAACCATTGTAACATTCTGATGTCAAGGTAATCCTATTTTTTAGTCCTTTAATTTAATTGTATTGGAATTGGTCTTAAAGTTCAAGAGTTATAAGCATAAGGGCCTTAATGGTATTTTGGTAATTATGGCTTCGGAGTACGCCATATGTACGAGGTGTACGCTAAGCATACTCGGGTGCGCCCTAGTATGATGGGCGTACATCTTGGTACGCTAGGCGTACTTCCTAAAAGTTGAAACCCTAATTTTTAGGGTTTGGCAAGTATTTAAACATCCTTAAGTCTCATTCCTTCCTTAATTTTCAGCCTCCACTAGCAGAAGTCGATTTTCCTTGCAACCCTAGCCTCTCTTGAGCCCTTGGAAGGTTGAGTTTGAGTTTGTGAGTGCTTCACAACAAGAAGAATGTGGTGTTAAAGCTTGGAAGCTTGAAGAAAGGCTTGGATCTAGAAGTTTTGCTCATTTCTCCATCATCTCAAGGTATAAAGTTCATAACTTGATGAATTGTTTGCTAGATCTCATTTTGGGTGTTTTTATGTCATCTTTTTGGTCCCAAAAGTATCATCTTGAGCATGGCATGTTCTGGATGTTTAAGTTGTCCTTTCATACCTTGGGAAGGGTCCTTAGCCATAAAAATGAAGTCCCTTTAGTTACTTTTGCTCCATGCATCTTGTAGGAGGTCTTAATGGATTAAGACCTTGTGTTAAGCTCTTATTATGCGTGTAAAGTCATAAAGTTGGAAACTTTATGACTCTAGGGTGTGTTTTAGTCGTGAATCTGGAAAATGGGCTTGAGTGCTTAAGCCATTAAGAACTAAATGAAGATTTAGGGTTGCGAGGTTACGCCCCACGTAAGTGGGAGTACGCCTCGCATACTTGGTCAACCACCCGAATGGTGGTCAATGTGAGGCTTCACATAAGCTAAGCGTACCTCCAGGGTACGCCCCGCGTACTCGCATGGGTCAGCTTTGTGAGTGACTCGGTTGAGCTGACTCGGCCGGGTTGACTCATTTGGCTTAGTGGGTTTGACTAGTGGACTTTGACTTTGACCAAGTTTGACCAAATTTGACCTTGAGGATATTTTGGATATTTTGGGATTTTGATGGAATTGGTCATTTGATGGAATTAGGTATCGGTTAGAGAGCTGAGACTCAGAGTCGGACCTTATCAGTTCTGTTCAGCTTGCGAGGTGAGTTTTCCTCACTGTACTCACGGGGTCGAAGGCACCAAGGTCAGACCTTTGGATAGTTATACTGGTTTATCGTATGATTGAGTATTGTAGTGATATGTTAGATCTGTATCCTGGTAGATAGGATGATTTTATGCTTATTGATCTGTAAGATCTATCTGTTTGTTATTGGCTAGTTATTAGTATGCTTGTATGTTATATATATATATATATATATATATATATATATATATATATATATATATATATATATATATATATATATGTCGACACGGTGTATGTGTGGTTGGGTTGAGGCGGTCCTGCTTTGTGCTCAAGGCTAATAGACCTAGGGTGGACCGGATAGACTGAAAGCCAGTGGGGCATACCAGTCAGGCCAAAGGCTCGGAGAACGGTCCAGATAAGCTGAAGGCCCAGTGTGGCGTACCAGTCACGCAGAAGGTTCTGTGAGCAAGCCGGGTAGACTGTAGGCCGATGGGCATTCCAGTCAGACCGAAGGCTCTGTATGCATGTTGTTTACTGTTATTATTATGATTATGTGATGTATTGGTATTTTGTGGGAACTCACTAAGCTTCGGGCTTACAGTTTTGGGTTATGTTTTAGGTACCTCAGATGATCGCGAGAAGGCAAAGGCGTTATCGTGCACCTCCTCGTGTTTTGTTTTATGATTTTGGGAAAACTCTGATATTAAACATGTTTTGAAAACTAATTTTGTAAACAATGATGATTTGTTGATTGGTTTTAAAAGTTTAAATTTTTCATGAATTTGATGGATGTTACAAGTTGGTATCAGATCCAGGTTTGAGTGAATTCGATGAAAAATTTGTGTGAATCCAGTCTCAAACTAAGGAAAAAGATTTTCCAAACAATTATCAAATAGTTTTCAAAATCATCTAGAGCCAGTTAGTATACCCCAAATTACCACACAGTTATTTGAGATTATGTTTTGATATGTTAGAACAACATGCTAGTGTTAGGATATGGATCTTCAGGAACTGTATGATAGAATTGCTTGATATATGATGCCTTATCTCTTATATAATCCTTGATTGATTGTTGTATGACTCTTCCGTGTGTGAATTGGCTATTGGATGGATACACTAAGTCACATGTTACATGGTTTAAATGAACTTAGGATAAGGGATTTGGTCCTGCTGCGCAGCTCTTGTCTGAGTCCAACCGTTGTGGGATTAAATCTTTTAGCCTAAGATTGTTTAAACTGTGCGACATGTGATTGTATTCATGCGATAGTCATCACTGGCACCAATAGAGGGTCGTGTGGCAGTTAGTGGTAGGATGGGTTGTGTGGGGTCAGCCGGCCAGTTTCGAGATGTGTAGCCTTCCTCTAGGGGGTGAGGATTTCGTGTGTGTGCATGCTATTATGTATTGTTAGGGTTGTCGTGATGATCCTCGAGATAAATACGGGTAGGTGTGGAAGGTAGTATTGGCTCGTACTACTAAAAGCACAGGACCCATACGCGTAGCAAGGAAGTCACAACCCTTAGGGATTTGTTGGGAATTGGTTCCCCTGTTATGATATAAGTGTTATGTGATATCTCTCCATGGTATATTTTCAGTATGGTTACGATGAGACGATTTGAGACTGGATCTGGATCGGGATCGGGAGCTGGTAGTCAGGGTGGTCCATCTGTGTCTGAGGACAAGATCAGGGAGATCCTTCATGAGGAGGTTATGGCTATTGTCCAGGGTCAGATACCCGAGCTTTTTGGGTCTATCAAGACCGCGATGGTGGAGTTCTATGATGACAGATATGATGCTTTGTCTGAGGCTGCTACTGTTGTAGCCACCGCAGCCGTCGCGATTGTTGGGATTGGTGATGGGCGAGTTTTTCAGTATCAGGACTTCGACAATACGAAGCCCCCGACTTTTGATGGAGTTCAGAACCCGATCATAGCAATGAGGTGGCTATTTGATGTTGAGGGATGCTTTTTCACCTGCTCTTGCCCAGCTGACCAGAAGGTCAGGTGCGCTCTGAACCTCCTGAGGTCCGGAGCGAAGGATTGGTGGAGACTTGTTACGGGATCGTATTCTACTGAGCAGAGAGCTGTTGTATCTTGGGAGCAGTTCTCAGAGATGTTTCGTACTAGATATGTGTCGCGGGGTGGAGCGCGAGAGTTTGGCCCAAGAGTTTTTTTGACCTGAGGCAGGTGACGGAGGTGGTGACGGAGATCACCAGGATGTTTACTGAGAGGGCCATGTTCTGCCCTAAGTTTTGTTCGGAGTAGGCATAAATGACCTATTACTTGGGCATGCTCTAGACGGATATCAGACAGTTTGTTTCCACCCAGCAATATGATTCTTTTTTGGAGATGCAGGAGGCAGCCAGGCGGCGTGAGGTTGAGATAGAGCTACAGACGAGAGAGCAGAGACCATCCCCAACGCAGTCGCAGCTAGCATTAAAGCGGTTCAAGGCTGTTGATTCTAGATCTGGGGGTCAAAGCGGCCGCGCTTGTGGGAAGTGCGGTAAGGTTCATGACGGGGCTTGTCGATCAGGAGGTGGGTGCCACAAATGTGGCAAGGAAGGTAATTATGCGAGGGATTGCTGTTAGATAGCCCCAACTTTGAGTACCAGGATTTGTTATCATTGTTATCAGGTTGGCCATGTGAAGGTCAATTGTCCATTGCTCGCCGCCAAGCCAGCGCAGGCCTTGGTGCCAGCTACACTGAGGATCGTAGATGGGCACTAGGGGAAGGCGGAGCCCTCGAGGGCTCGAGGTCGTGCTTTTCAGCTCACTGCCGAGGAGGCCATATCAACTCCAGATGTTGTGAATGGTATGTTTCTATTCATTATCTTGTTGATTATGTTTTGTGTTATGCTTATATATGTGCCTCTATTAGGTATGTTCCTAGTGAACACTTTGCCTTCTCTTGTGTTGTTTGACTCGAGTGCGGGTCGGTCCTTTGTATCTCTTTCGTTTAGTAGAGAGTTTGATATGCCTATTGGGGAGTTAGAGTGTTCGTTGCGGGTTTCTATCGCCAATGAACACGAGGTTTCTGTGTCATCTGTGTATTAGGGTTGCATATTGGAGATCTTTGGGGTGCCTTACCCGATCAATTTGATCCTTATTCCCATGGGGGATGTTTGCGTGATTGTGGGCATGGATTGGCTGAGCCAGTTTGGTGTTATGATTGATTGTGGTTAGTGAGTGGTAGTTCGAACCCCAAGTGGGGGATAACTAGTTATATATGGAGAGGGTACCAGGATGGGTTCAGAGTTTTGTTTCGCGGCCAGGGCACGTCAGTATATTCAGCATGGGTGTGCGGGCTACTTGGCTCATGTGGTGGATATACGTGTTGGGGATCAGATTTCTATTTCATAGGTCCCAGTTGTTAGGGAGTTTGCAGATGTGTTTCTGGAGGAGTTACCCGGAGTGCCTCCCGAGAGGCAGGTCGAGTTCAGGATTGACCTTGTGCAAGGTGTGACGTTGATTGCCAAGGCGTTGCACTGTTTGGCACCGCCTGAGATGCAGGAGTTGTCATCTCAGCTGCAGGAACCGCTAGGCAAGCACCGAGCAGTCCTCCGTGGGGTACGCCGATACTGTTCGTCAAGAAGAAGGATGGTTCATACCGGATGTGCATTGATTACCGGGATTTCAACAAGTTAACAGTGAAGAACTGTTATCCCCTCCCGCGGATTGATGACCTTTTCGATCAATTCCAAGGTGCATCTTGGTTCTCCAAGATAGATCTGAAGTCTGGGTATCATCAGGTTAGAGTGAGGGAGGAGGATATGGAGAAGACCACGTTCCCGACTCTTTATGTGTATTACAAGTTCTTGGTGATGCCATTTGGGCTCACAAATGTGCCTGCGGTGTTTATGGATTTGATGAATCGGGTATGCAGGCCGATGCTCGATCGTTCAGTTATTGTGTTTATCGATGATATCTTGGTGTATTCCAAGACCAGAGAGCAGCATGAGGAGCATCTTCGCGAGATTTTGGGGGTTTTGAGACGAGAACGGCTCTATGCCAAGTTCTCGAAGTGTGAGTTCTGGTTTCGAGAGATCCAGTTCCTTGTGCACCTCATTAATCAGGAAGGGATTTTGGTCAATCCGGCCAAGTTCAAGGTCGTGATGAAGTGGGAGGTTCTGAAATCTCCCTCGGATATCAGGCGTTTCTTGGGTTTGGCATGGTATTATCGGAGATTCATTTAGGATTTCTCCAAGATTGCGATACCCCTCACTCGTCTGACGAGGATGGGGGTGGATTTCTGATGGGGCCCTGAGCGACAGTCGACATTTGAGACCCTTCAGCAGAGGTTATGCGAGGCCCCGATATTGACCCTCCCGTAGGGAATTGAGGACTTTGTGGTGTTCTGTGATGCATCCATCACTGGTTTGGGGGTAGTCCTCGTGCAGAGAGGACGGGTGATTGCTTATGCTTTGTGGCAACTGAAGCCGACGAGACGCAATATCCCACTCATGATATGGAGTTGGGGGCTATTGTTTTTGCCCTAAAGATTCGGAGGCACTATCTTTATGGGGTCCATTGTACTATCTACACGGATCACAAGAGTGTAAGTCATATTATGGATCAGCCGAACCTGAACATGAGGCAGCACAGGTGGCTGGACGTAGTCAAGGATTATGACTCTGAGATCCTTTACCATCCGAGTAAAGCGAATGTTGTGGCGGATGCTTTGAGCCGCAATTCAGTTGGGTCTTCAGATAGGGTGTCGTGTATGACGATATCAGTGGATTCCCTGCTTTTAGGCTTGATCAGGAAGGCTCAAAGCAAGGGTGTTGGGGGAGAATTGGAAGAAAGAAAGGATCAGGGGTGAGATTGTCAGATTTGTCTCAGATAGTCGTTGGTTATTGACCCGATGTGGTCGGGTCTGGGTTCCGATGTCTGGTGGGGTCAGACAGATTGTATTAGAGGAGGCTCATAAGTCTCGATTTTCTATTCACCCGACGGCCACCAAGATGTACCGGGATTTGAGAGTGATCTACTAGTGGCCGTATATGAAGCGAGTGATAGTCTGGTATGTGGAGAGATACATGACCTACAGGATGGTCAAGGCTGAGCATCAGAGGCCGCATGGTAAGCTGCAGCCTCTGGAGGTTCCCATGTGGAAATGGGAGCAGATTTCGATGGATTTTTATCACCAAGTTGCTGAAGACGACAAAGGGTTTTGATGCTATTTGGGTCATCGTGGATCGATTGACCAAGAGTGCCCACTTTCTGGCAATTCGGGAGAGTTCTTCGGCCGAGAAGCTGGCCGATGTGTATGTTTGCGAGATCGTTGCTCACCATAGGGTTCCGTTCCCTATTTTTTTAGACCGTGATGTTCGGTTCACCTCCCGTTTTTGGCAGAAGTTCCATGAGGAACTGGGCACGAGGTTTCACTTCAACACTGCTTATCATCCGCAGACCGACGGCCAGAGTAAGTGGACGATACAGACCCTTGAGGATATGTTGCGGACCTGTGTTATCGATTTCGGTGGGAGCTGGGACTCCTACCTACCTCTTGCGGAGTTTTACTACAATAATAGTTATCACTCCAACATTGGTGCTCCGCCCTTCGAGCTCTTGTATGGGCAGATATGTCGTACCCTAGTTTGTTGGGGGCGAGATTTGTCACAGGGTTACGAGGCAGACTGAAGTGGTCCTTCAGACCATAGAGCTTATCCAGCAGATCCGGTAGAGACTGCAGACCGCTCAGAGTCGGCAGAAGAGCTATGTCAACCAGCGCCGATCCAAGTTGGAGTTTCAGGTCGGCGATATGGTATTACTGAAGGTCTCGCCTTGAAAAGGTGTGATACGCTTCAGGAAGAGGGGGAATTTGGGTCCCTGGTTTATTGGGCCTTTTCGGGTGATTGCCAGGGTTGGCAAGGTTACTTACAGATTGGACCTTCCTAATGAGCTCAATCATATTCATAGCACTTTCCATGTTTCGCAGCTGCGAAAGTGCGTATTGGATAAGGATGCAGTGTTTTCGTTGGATGATATTTAGGTCGATAAGCGTCTGAACTATGTTGAGAAGTCGGTGGCTATCCTAGAGAGGAAGATGAAGGTTTTGCGTAGCAAGGAAATACCTTTGGACGAAGTTTAAATCAAGTGGGGGAGAATTGTAACCTTCTGATGCAAGGTAATCCTATATTCCAGTCCTTTAATTTGATTGTATTGCAATTGGTCTTAAAGTTCAAGCGTTATAATCATAAGGGCCTTAATGGTATTTTGGTAATTATGGCTTCGGAGTATGCCATGCGTACAAGGTGTACGATAAGCGTACTAGGGCATTCCCTAGTACGTTGGAAGTACATCTTGGTACACTGGGCATACTTCCTAAAAGTGGAAACCCTAATTTTTAGGGTTTGGCAAGTATTTAAGCATCCTTAAGTCTCATTCCTTCCCTACTTTTCAGCCTCCACTAGCAGAAGTCAATTTCCCTTGCAACCCTAGCATCTCTTGAGTCCTTGGAAGGTTGATTGTGAGTTTGTGAGTGCTCCATAAGAAGAAGAAGGTGGTGTTAAAGCTTAGAAGCTTGAACCAAGGCTTGGATCTGGAAGTTTTGCTCCTTGCTCCATCATCTCAAGGTATACAGTTCATACCTTGATGACTTGTTTGCTAGATCTCATTTTGGGTGTTTTTATGTCATCTTTTTGGTCCTAAAAGTGTCATCTTGAGCATGGCATGTTCTGGACGTTTGAGTTGTCCTTTCAGACCTTAGGAAGGGTCCTTAGCCATAAAAATAAAGTCCCTTTGGTTAGTTTTGCTCTATGCATCTCGTATGAGGTCTTAATGGATTAAGACCTTGTGTTAAGCTCTTATTAGGCGTGTAAAGTCATAAAGTTGGAAACTTTATGACTCTAGGGTGTGTTTTAGTCGTGGATCTGGAAAATAGGCTTGAGTGCTTAAGCCATTAAGCACTTAATGAAGATTTGGGGTTGCGAGGTTACTCCCCGCGTAAGTGGGAGTACGCCCTGCGTACTCGGTCAACCACCCCGAGGTAGTCAATGTGAGACTTCGCGTACGCTAAGCGTACCTCCGGGGTACGCCCCACATACTTGCATGGGTCAGCTCTGTGAGTGACTCGGTTGAGTTGACTCGGTCGAGTTGACTCATTTGGCTTAGTGGGTTTGACCAGTGGACTTTGACTTTGACTTTGGCCAAGTTTAACATTGAGGGTATTTTGGGATTTTGATAGAATTGGTCATTTGATGGAATTAGATATCGGTTAGAGAGCTGAAACTTGCTATCGGACCTTAGCAGTTTTGTTCAGCTTGCGAGGTGAGTTTTCCTCACTGTACTTACAAGTCGAAGGCACCAAGGCCGACCCTTTGGATTGTTATCCTGGTTTATCGTATGATTGAGTACTGTAGTGATTTGTTAGATCTATATCCTGGTAGATAGGATGATGCTATGCTTAGTGATCTGTAAGATCTGTCTACTTGTTATTAGCTGGTTATTAGTATGCTTGTCTCTTATATATGTGTGGTTGGGTTGAGGTGGTCCTGCTTTGTGCTGAAGGCCAACAGACCTAGGGCGGCCCGGATAGACGAAGGCCAACAGACCTAGGGCGCCCCGGATAGGCTGGAGGCCAATGAGGCATACCAGTCAGGGCAAAGGCCCAGAGAACGGTCAAGATAAGCTGAAGGTTTAGTGTGGCGTATCCAGACCTTAGTCTTGCATATAATTTTTCGGTAGCCATATCCAGGTCTTTCATGCAATTGCCAGGGGCCATCACCTGGTCTTCCTACATACATAATCCAGTGGATCGACATTGGCGCCTTCGACCCCCCAAGTATAGTGAGGAGACTCATTTGAATCAGAAAGCCGACTAAAACCCAACTTAATTCCGCATCAACCACAACTAACAGCTCTCACCACCAAAAGATGAGTGTTAAACTCCTCCTTATAATCCACACACGGTACACCTTAAGTCTACCTTCAAGAAAAAGAAATTTGATCAAAAGTCAACCCATACCAAAATTCAACGGTCAAGGTCAACGGCCACCATTGACTTTAATCAACCGCCACGTAGTGGCCTTCCTTGGCCACGTCGTGGCCCTTATACGACCAAACAGACAGGAAATTCCCAATCGTCGTGCTTTGGCGACCTATGGACACGTCGTGGGAGCTGGGATTCCAATAGTTTAGTGGATTAAGCTATTTTCTTCGATTCCAAAAGCTCTAAATCTCAGATCCGGTCCATTCTATGGTCTAGATAGATAATGTTTCCAACTTTATCCATTAAGACACCCAAATGGATTAAGATCTCCAACCCTAGGTTCAAATAAGGCCAAATACCATAATGTCTTAACCATTAAGCCATTAATCTGAAAGAGTCGTTAACACAACCACTCCAGAAGGGTTAATAATGCCAGATCTATCATAAAGCTGGAAACTTTATAGACATGTATATCCAAAACTTGTATAGAATTCATTTTAGGTCAAAATGAGCTAAAATGACCAAAACTCATGCAAAAGATAAGAACTCCAACCAAAGTATAAATCTACAACATATGATGCTCTTGAGACTCAAGAGAGTCATAAAGTTGCCAACTTTATGAGTTCCTTCCTTTCAAACTTGCTCAGGCATGAAGAACATGGGACAATATCTTAGATCTAGCCACTTTAAGCCATAAAGATTGAGCCTTTCACAATTTCAAAGGTCCAGAAGCTATGAGAGATGTTGATGATGTTGGTTCCTTGCAGGTTCCACCAATGGAACACCTTCTTCTCCTTCTTCTCTTCTTCTCCAAGCCAACAATGCTCCAAAAAGGTTACACATCACCAAGGGAATGAGAGCTAGGGTTTCTCTAAGGTATAAGGGTGTTGGGGGCTGGTAATGAACCATAGAAATGGCTTAGAGAGGTTTAAATACGAAGCAAACCCTAAAAGAATCATGGGATTGGGCCAGAATAGCTGCCACGCCGTGGCAATACTTAGCCATGTCGTGGTGGCCCAAATAAACATGCGGTCCACCAATCCATTGCCACGTCGTGGGCATCCTTGCAACACGTCGTAGCGCAAAGTTTCCACGAAAACTTCATCTTTGGCCCTTGATAAAAGTAAGCTTTGATGGGTTTTATAGATAACAAAATCATATTTTTGGTGGAAAAGATAAAACCCTAAGTTTGCATAGACCCTAAGGATCTAGGTTTTCACTATTGAATGCAATAATCAATTTGAATATCTAGAACCCTAATATTGCCCTAGTATTTTCGAAAAAAATAAAAGGTTAAAGAAAACATACCTTTTGATTATACTAGTAGATAATCAAAGTAGAATCCTTCTTGAAATTGCTTGAAGCTAGCACTACAAATGTCGTGCCTCTAATGGTTCACACCCAGCCCTAGAATCAATGAGGATTAAAGAGAGAGGGGGAGAGAGCTTCAAAAATTCAGCCTAATGCTTGTGAGAAGGGATGGACGAAATTGTGAAGGCTAGGGAGGTCTTTATATAGTTAAAGAAAACTTGGGGACAAAGCTAGGGTTTAAGTGATAAGGCCTAGATTAATTTGTATAATAATCAAACTGCCTTATCTTGTTATCCTTACCTTATGGACGAAAAAATTCTACGATATTCCTAGCCAATTTTCGTCCACCTTATTCCATGAGGTTCTAGAGCCTTTCCGCTTTAACTGTCAATAAATAACCAAACAGTCCCTGCACTTTTAATTAATCCAATTAATCCCAAAATTAATTTTAATTAATTTTTGATTAGTTATTAATTAAATAATATGTTTTCTAATTAATATATTATTTTCATAACATATTAATAAATTCA
The DNA here is from genome assembly GCF_052849685.1 of Lactuca virosa. Lineage (NCBI taxonomy): Eukaryota > Viridiplantae > Streptophyta > Magnoliopsida > Asterales > Asteraceae > Lactuca > Lactuca virosa. Next base: position 119,079,102 of record NC_136430.1, on the reverse strand, counting down.
TTTTGATTTCTAATTAATTTATTATTCACATAATAAATTAATAAATCATTCTCTCTCTCTATCTAAAAGTCATCCTATTCGAATACTAGGTTAGAGGGCAACCCAAAAGGACTTTGCTAATAATTAAAGATTGTACTAATTTAGTTATTGGGTTAGACACCTAATCCAACAGTCTCCCACTTGGATAAGTCTAAAACTAAATTACTTGTATAACTTCTAGATTAAACAGTAAAAAGTGCTTCCTTAGCAACTGTCGAACTCTGATCTAAACAGATATTGGTCCTAAGATAAGTGATCAAATATTCTTCCGTTCTACTAGATATCATACAGACATGAGACATGGATTAGAATCAATCTCATTGTCTAAAATTTTGTTTCCCGATTTTCTGATTTGTGATGATGACATAAGACTTCAAATTGAACATATCAATTGAGTCATGGTTGGGCCTAGCACTATAAGTCAACACCAAATCACTGAGGGGCCCAAAGATATCGCTTTTCCCATTAGGGCAAAATGGAACGAGTAAACTTTGACTTATATGTTTGTATCCTTTATTCATCAAATCATACATGATACTGCGTTTTATAACATCATGTTACAGATGCGTTTTCGCAACACCAATGCACAACCGACTTGTAAATTACAACTCATATATCTCTGTTTCAAGAATATAAGATATTATCATCTCAGAATTACTCGTGATATAATACATGAAGTAATCATGAATGTTGTAGCAATACAATTACTATGTCCAACCTCTTTAGACAATCTACAATCCAATTCATGACAATCTTAATTCATTAGTTACTTTCGAAAGTATGAGCGACTGTGGAGTTTGAATAATTAAATTATTCGGGAAGTAAAACATGCAAAATGAAACACAAGAATAAATAATTGACAAAGGCAGTAAACAAACTCATAAATAATCCATATTATTTAATCACCAAAAGTAAATTACATTTATTTTTGTTATAAGTTTCAAACTAATCATCTAACTACTAGAACTAATATCATCTCTCAACCCAATGCTTTTAGCATGCTGTCTATGCTTAATCCTACTTAGAGCCTTTGTGAAAGGATCTATAGGATTATCTTTTGATGATACTCTCTTCACTATGAGATGACCTTCTTCAACTCTATGTCTAATATAATGTTTCTTTCTATCGATATGTTTTGATTTGCCATGATCTCTCAGTTCTTTAGTTAAAGCAACCGCTCCTTCATTATCGTAGAAAAGTTCCATTGGTTCCTTAATGGTTGGAACAACTCCAAGATCTCCAATGAAGTTCTTCAACCATGTTTCTTCCTTTTGTGCTTCACTTGCCGCTATGTACTCTGATTCACAGGTAGAATCAGCCACTGTGTCTTGCTTGTAACTTTTCCAAGTAACTGCTCCTCCATTTAATGTAAATACCCAGCTAGATTGAGAACAAAAGTTGTCTCTATATGTTGGAAAGTTGGCATCACTATACCCAGTCACTCTTAACGTATCACTGCCACCATGGACTAGAACCATGTCCTTTGTCCTTCGAAATTACTTGAGAGTGTTCTTCGCTGTTGTCCAATGAGCTATGCCAGGATTTCCCTGATAGCGACTGGCCATGCTTAAAGCAAAGGACACATCAGGGAGAGTACATGTCATAACGTACATGATCGATCCTACAGCCGAAGCATAAGGGACTCGACTCATATCAACTATCTCTGTAACGATGTAAATTTCCAAAACAATTTTTCATTTTAAAAACATACTCTCATTCATAAAATATCATATTAATCCAATGTAACACATGTTATCTCAATAAACAAATCCCAAGATCCTCAAATACATAAATCCTCTCAGTGTGTACGGATCATGCCGGCGCCTTCCCGCGATCCTCGCTAGTACCTGAAACACATAACACAACAACTGTAAGCATAAATTCTTAGTGAGTTCCCCAAAATACCACATGCAACACATACGCCACTCGAGGCTACAATATGACCCTCCGGTCGATGTGTCTCAGTGGGACCCTCCAGTCCCGTAGCTCGTTGGACCCTCTGGTCCGGTCATAGCTCGTCGGACCCTTCGGTCCAGTCTGTGTCGTTGGACCCTTCGGTCCGGTCTATATCGTTGGGCCCTCCGGCCCGGTCTGTTCAACACATAGCATACATACAACACAATGCAAATAACTCATATATATACACATAGCATACAAGACCCTCTGGTCTACACATAAATACCACTCTAGGTAATGTATAGTGAGAAGACTCACCTCAATGAAGTCGGATAAACTCTCGTGCTCAACGTCCCGACTTAGCCTCCTCCTATTATTCAGATAACATCCCCGATCAATATTCACTCATGATCTCATCTCTACAGATTGGGTAGAAGGCCATTCTACCCTTCCATGAACTCTCCTGAATCAGTCTTGACCAGAACCTTAAAGTCAACGAAAGTCAACGGTCAACTTTGACCCGACTCGTCGAGTGCACAAGGGCGACTCGGCGAGTCCATGCGGGTCCTCTGAATCCTTTCAGCCTCTCTTGGCTCGTCGAGTCATCCTTCCACTCGACGGGTTACACCTGTCACGAATCGCGGGGCAACCCCGACTCGACTCGTCGAGTCCACTTATGGACTCGGCGAGTTGCCTCAATGTTCATCCTCAAATGACCTCCTAAGGTCAGATCTGCTTCCCTAACTATCAGATCTACCCTTCAAATGTTCAAATGTCACGTAAAGGTGCAACCTTTACGTGCATGCAACCCACAACAAGTCATAAATGGAGAAATAACTCTAAAAATGGCAACCTAGTCCCTAATCTTTCATTTGCTTGCATAAAGCTGAGGGATAGTGACTCTATGGACCTCTCATGGTCCAGATCTGATGCTATTAACACAAAGGGGGCCTCATACTCACTAGATCTTACATAAAATGAAGGTGAAAACCCTAAAATCATGAAATCTATCATATCAACACGAAATAGAAGGGATTATACCTCCAGAGATGAACTCTCAAGATGATTAGCCCAGATCCAAGCTCCCTTCACGCTCTAGATGGGTGTTTCCTTCTTCCTTCTAGCAAAACTTCACCAAAAGTGATGTATTAGCCTCTTCTTGCTCTCAACTCTCTCACTGCTCTCTCTAGGGTTTCTCTGGGGTGCATTGGCAGCAAATGGAGGCCATAAAGGCCTTTAAATAGGGCACAGGCCCGGGGATTTAGGGTTTCACTTTACAGTGCGGACTCGCCGAGTCCACGTATCTACTCGTCGAGTCCGGTCATTAATCCAGTCAAGAATTCGTGATCCTACTCGGCGAGTCTGAGCGTCTACTCGCCGAGTCCCTCCATAAAACCCAAAATAAATAACTAAAATAAGATACCTGGGAATCCGGATGTTACAATTCTCCCCCACTAGAATCAGACTTTGCCCTCGAAGTCTTGCCCCGCAAACAACTCTGGATGCTGCTCCCGCATCTCCAACTCCGGCTCCCAAGTCAGCTCGGACCCTCTCCGATGTTGCCACTGGACCTGAACCAGGGGCACCTCCTTGTTCCTCAGAAACTTGATCTTCCGATCCAAAATCGCGATCGGTTTCTCAACATAATTCAACCTCGCATCTACCTGAATGTCCTCCAGCGGCACTACCGCTGACTCATCAGCTATACACTTCCTCAACTGAGATACATGGAAGGTATCATGAATCTGGCTCAACTCCGCAGGTAGCTCCAAACGATACGCTACCCTGCCCACTCTCGCGGTCACTCTGAACGGATCGATGTACCGGGGCCCCAGCTTGCCCCTCTTCCTAAACCGAATCACTCCTTTCCAAGGAGACACCTTCAAGAGTACGAAGTCTCCCACCTGGAACTCAAGCTCAGATCGTCGCCTATCCGCATAACTCTTCTGACGACTCTGAGCCGTCAATAACCTCTGTCTAACCTGCTGTATCTGCTCTGTCATCTGAAGCACTATCTCGGTGCTACCCATCACACGCTGCCCTACCTCTCCCCAGCAAATGGGAGTCCGACACCTCCTCCCATACAACAACTCAAAGGGAGGCATACCAATACTCGAATGGTGGCTGTTGTTGTAGGAAAACTCAGCCAACGGCAAGTACGTGTCCCAACTTCCCCCGAAGTCCAACACACATGCTCGAAGCATGTCCTCGATCACTCTGTCCGTCCGTCTGGGGGTGGTAGGCGGTACTGAAATGCAACCTCGTACCCAACTCCTCGTGGAACTTCTTCCAGAACCTGGAAGTGAAACGTACATCTCGATCTGACACAATCGAGATTGGCACCCCATGCCACGATACCACCTCCCTCACGTACATCTCGATCTGACACAATCGAGATAGGGCCTTCCATTGCTTCTTTGTAGTTAGATGGCTTATACAAATTTATCAGTGTTTGATCACTGATAAATGTATCACCATCTGAAGTTATATGGAAACCATAGAACTCAGGTGGCATGTTAACTCTACTTGAACGATGAAGAGGTAATGAATTGTCAACTGGTTCAATCAGAATTTCTTCCTCTGATTGAACCCTAGTTTCTTCAAAGGTTCCTTCATTGGTTGACTCGTGAATCTCTTCAAGGTCAATTGTGCTCCTATTTCCCTCTTTGCATATGAGATCTCTCTCGCGAAAGACTCCTCTTCGTGCTACAAATACCACATTTTCACTAGGCCTGTAGAACAAATATCCAAAATACTTTTATGGGTAGCCAATGAAAATACATCTCTCACTTCTGGCTTCTAGCTTGTCATGAGTCTCTCATCTAATGAAAGCTTCGCAACCCCAGACTTTGGTATGTGCTAACGAGGGAAATTTCCATGTCCATATTTCGTGAGGTGTTTTGGCAACCTTTTTAGTAGGGACAAGATTGAGGATATGGACGGCTATCTCTAAGGAATACCCCCAGAAGGAAATAGGAAAAATGGCTCAACTCATCATGGAACGAACCATGTCTAACAAGGTTCGATTGCGCCTCCCAGCCACACCATTAAGTTGTGGTGTCCTAGGAGGAGTCAATTGTGAAACTATCCCACATTCCTTGAGGTAGTCGTGGAACTCGATACTAAGATACTCTATTCCTCTATCAGATTGGAGCATCTTTATCTTCCTGCCTAATTGATTCTCAACTTCATGCTTAAACTCTTTGAGCTTTTCAAATGTTTCTGATTTACGTTTGATCAAGTAGATATATCCATGTCTGCTATAATCATCCGTAAACGTTACATAAAACCGATTAGCTTCTCTTATGGTGGATCTGAAGGGTCCACACACATCTATGTTTATGAGATCCAACAAACACTTACCTCTTTCACAAGATCTAGTGAAAGGTGATTTTGTCATCTTAACCAAAAGACAAGATTCACATTCATCATTTGGCCTTAGGTCAAGTGATTCCAAGACTCCATCCTTTTGGAGTTGGGTGATGCGTTTCTAGTTAATGTGCCCAAGACGAAAATGCCACAAGCATGTTTTGTCTAAACTATTAGACGAATCAATGTGAAATACACTATTACCTAAGCTATCAACACAAGTCATAGTTTCATACACACCATTACAAGGTAAAGCTTCAAATATAAAAACACCATTTTTATAAAACTAGAATTGAACCATTCAAATCATTAAAAGAGTAGCAAAGACCTTGTCTAAACAATGCATGAAATGAAATAATGTTTTGTGTCATTTCTGACGAATAGCAATAATTAATTAAACTAATACTAACATCACTACTAAGCATAAGTTGATAAGTCCCAATCTTGGTCATAGGAGAAGATCGCCTATTGCCCATGATCAGATTCATCTTCCCATGCTCCACCTGCTCACTTTCTTATAGCCCACGCAAATCATAACAAATGTGAAAACCACATCCTGTATCAACGACCCAAGAATGAGTAGATGGTGAGATATTAGTTTGGATAGTGTATATACGTGCTGACGATGGCTTTACCTTGCCATCCTTGATGTCCTGCAAGTATTTGGGGCAAATCCTCTTCCAATGGTCTTTGTCATTGCAATAATAACAAGTGGCCTCTTTGGGGTCACTAACAGATGGAATGTCTGAGTTGGGTTTTGCCTTTGGCCCATTGCTTGATGAACATGTATGGGCCTTGTTCTTCCAGTTAGCTTTGGGAGGAGCCTTCATTTTCTTCCCTTTGCCTTGTACAATGGTGAAAACGGGAGCATTAGTCGAAGGGGCCATATTCTTTCCCTTCAATCCCGACTCAGCAGTCTGTAACAAGTTGTGTAGTTAGGTCAATGTGGTTTCCGTGTTGTTCAGATGATAAGCTAATATAAATCGATGATGACAACTTGGTAAGGAGTTTAAGACGACATCAATGGCCAACTCCTCGTTAAAATGCACATTGAGCATAACGAGGCGCTCCATGTATCTTTGCATTCTCTGTACATGGTTGCAGACAGACTCTCCCTCTTTCATCTTTCAAGCCAAGGAGGACTTGACCACTTCAAATTTCTTTTTGATGAGCTCTCTTATGGTACTTTTCCAAAAGGTCATTGTTCATCTCAAAAGGCCAGTAGTCCTGATAGAATCTCTACAATTAAGGAGTCATTGTAGCGACCATGATGCAAGCAACTTTTGTTGCATCATCGTAGTGTTTTCTGTAAGAGGCTAGTTGTTCAAGAGTAGTAGTGGCTTCATTGACTTCAACGAGTTTTTCTTCAAGGACATATTCTTTTCCCTCGAATCGAAGAGCCATTATGATGTTTTACATCCAATCGTTGTAGTTGGATCCATCAAAAGTCACTTTGGAGATGATGGAGAGTAGGGAGAAATCCGAGTGATGGATAGCGATGATGGAGCAGAAGCATCACCAGGAGTAGAGATCTATAGAGAAAAAGAATAGTTTTAGTTGGATGCAAATTATCCTTAATATTTTAACCCATAATAAATGATTAAGGCTAGGATCCAAAATAACAATTCACAACTAAGAAGATGGATTTCGTAATCTTATTGCGAATTTATGAAGGTAGGTAAAGGCAATTTACCAATTTTGAACTATGAAATTCCTAGATCTTTTGAGATTCATTGAATCTATCAATGGCATGTTTAATCTCAGATTATTTTGTTTTATTTGTGACTGGGATACCGATGATCAGAAATAAGATGTGAATAACCATATAAATATGCTTGGTACTCTCGATGTCATTTATCATCTCATTTTAATGTGTTGGTTAACCACACATGCTCCATTAATCAATGATAATTTTCAAGATGCCCATTATTACTCTTTATAATCACTATTAGTGTGCCAGTTTACCACATGCACTACACTAACTACTATAAAGTATAATGTGCAATATTATGGATTAGCATACTTCTCACATTTTTCCTAAAGTATCTAAGATTCGGATTTTATAAAAGGTTTAGTTACTTTTATAGCATTATACTTATTAATGAGGTTATGTCCTATCAAATCCGTCCAGCTAACGACCCTCCACCATACAAGAGAACGGTGGGTAAGAATGGATACCCAATTGCGGTCATTTTATAAGCCGCTTCCTTAAACTTCTGTTATAGTATAGCTTCGTGAATAAGGTGTACTAGCGATTTGACCGACTTAGTCTTATATATAGTAATAATTAAACTTGTAATATTACTTATAGTATAAGGTGTATTTTAAAACTTTTTCATAACTTAAATTTTCGAAATTAAGATTTAATTTAATTTTTTCGAAATTAAAAAAAATTAATTTAAAATAAACCAATAAGATTTAATCCTTATCATTTAATTAACAATTAATTAAATCAAATTAAATCTTATAAGGATTAATAATTATTTACTATTAACTATTAATTAAATAATTTAAGTTTACTCTTCATCCCCTCCCAACTAGATTTTCGAAAATTCAAGGGGATAAGGGTTATCCAATTTTATTTAATCCTATTTTAAGCAATTTAAAAGTGATAATTATCAAATAAGGAAACCCCACGAATTTCGAAAATTGGGGTGGAGGTTAGGGTTTCAAGAACCCTAGCCCAAATTGAAATTTTTGGTATCTTAGGGTTTAATTTATATAAACCCTAAGCTTGATATATTCAACTATTATGCAATTCAACTAAAAACATACACTCTGATACCACTTATGAGTTTTATAGATAACAAAATCATATTTTTAGTGGAAGAGATAAAACCCTAGGTTTGCATACACCCTAAGGATCTAGGTTTTCATTATTGAATGCAATAATCAGTTTGAATATCACGAACCCTAATATTGCCCTAGTATTTTCGAAATAAATAAAAGGGTAAGGAAAACAAACCTTTTGATTATACTAGTAGATAATCAAAGTAGAATCCTTCCTGAAATTGCTTGAAGCTAGCACCACAAATGTCGTGCCTCTAATGGTTCACACCTAACCCTAAAATCAAGGAGGCTTAAAGTGAGAGGGGAGAGAGCTTCAAAATTTCGGCCTAATGCTTGTGAGAAGGGATGGATGAAATCGTGAAGGCTAGGGAGGTCTTTATATAGCTGAAGGAAACTTGGGGTCAAAGCTAGGGTTTAAAGGATAAGGCCTCGATTAATTAGTATAATAATAAAAATGCATGATCTTGTTATCCATACCCTATGGACGAAAATTCTAGGATATTCCTAGCCAATTTTCGTCCACCTCATTCCATGAGGTTCTAGAGCCTTCCTGTGACAACCCGAAATTTTCTATTGCTTTGAAAGCTCAGCCAGTCAACCCAAATTAGTGTCAGACTTATTCCTGCTATCATTTAGCACAATTTAGAGTCTGTTAGAGCGTTCCGAGCCTTGTACACTTAAGGGATAAGTGTCGGGGTTTATCTGCCGAAGCTATAGTACAACGAACGAGCCTGAAACACCTTGACCTGGACTTCACGGCCACCACATGGGAGTTTACGGCCGTAAACTCCATGTGGGCCGTAAACTCCTCCTTTATGATGAAGTCTTGGCCATTTGTTTCATTCCTTCACTCCCTCTGGCTGAAATCCTCTCAACTATCATCCCGATCTTCGTCCTCGATCTTCAAAACTCGTAAGTTTCTTGTCCTAACTAGTTGATATGTTACTTGGTCTAGTGATCTTACATGATTTCATCCATGAAATCATTCCATTTGTGTAGATCTTCAAGTTTCACCAAGAACACCAAGAACACACACTAGTGTTCTTGGCCAAAATCGACCATTCAAGCCCCTAGATCGTAAGTACTCATGTTCTAACTCGTTGTACACTAGGTTTAACATGTTTAGGCCTTAGAAACATCAAGAAACAAGGGTTGGAAGAGAGTTTACGGCCAAGGCATGTTCTTGGGCCGTAAACTCCCTTTTATGGTGCAAAGAGCCCTAACTTCCTTCCTTATGCCCATAACTTAGCCTAGAACCAATCACCATTGAACTAGGGACCTTAAACATCAAAGAAACCATGTCCACATAGAGTTTACGGCCGTAAACTCATAAGGAAATGGTCCTTTGGCCGTAAACTCTATAAAGGGGTGATATTGTGCCCCTAACACCTCATATGGCTTGTATAAGTGACTAGAACCTTGCATGCATAAGGTAGAAACACCAAAACACGAAGTGGGTGGGCAAACATGAGTTTACGGCCGTAAACTCATGTGTTTACGACCGCAAACTCCACCAAGGGTCCATTTTGAGCCCTAGTCACTTCCTAAGCCCTTGATTCGAGTCTAGCTTACTTCCTTGAGTAGTATAAGACCTTAGAACACCCAATGACACCATTCCCATGAGTTTACGGCCGTAAACTCATGGGGGAAGTGGTCCAGAAACCGTAAACACTCATAAAGGCCACCGTTTGAGGAGTAAACTCCAATGTGAGGCCATACTCTCTTTATATGCAACCCTTAGTACTCCTAGCACTTGTAGTAAAGTGTTTTCATGTATTAGGATGTCTTTACTTGCATAATTAGTTATTAAATGACTAATTAGATACTTAAATGTATCATTACATGTTAAATAGGATCCGAGTGTGTGTTCAAGTCCTCACTTGACACATAGCATCCTATACCATCCGTTCATCCGAATCACCCACGTCATGTGAGTTCATACCCCTAAATCAACCTTTTAAATGATTTTAAATGCTTTTATGGGGGGGGAATACAAGTTGAACTATAGGTTTATTATATCAATCACATGTGATTAATAACCGTATAGCAAATAGATTTTTGCATGTTAAACTGTTTTATCCAGCTTAAGGTTTTCAAATCTTGTTTTCAAATCTCTTTTAAAGTATGAAAATCCCTTTTTAGATTATTAAAGCTTTTTCAAAGGTTTTACCAAAACTTCTTATATGCTTTTATATTGTAAAATGCATGCCTATATATGTATAGTTATATAAGAAATGTTTAAAGGACTTAGGAAGGCTAGCTCGCTTTAATTCCTTTTCCTTGTTTGGATGTGGCTTTAGGGTATCGGTTATCCGTCCGAAGGTCGTTTAAATATTAGTTATATATCATGTATACATATATGGTCATAAAAGTTCCATCAGTCAGTTCACCACCTTTGGGTAGCAAAGGCATCTAGATAACCTCTCAAGTAAACTATAATAGGTATAGTTTAGAAACCAACCATAACATTCATGAAGGAGAACTTAGTCATATCTATATTCTAAAACATATACTTTTTAGTAAAAGGAAAGGTTTATAGAATTCAAAACACGAGATACATCCTTATGACGCGGATTCCACCGTTGTCAAGTTGGTAACCAAAGTCTCTTGGAGGGAGAGCGGGCATTGTGTGTATAGATCTATACGGGACAGACACTCCCACATCCTGACTGCTAGCTACAGTCCCGGCCGACCAAGCCAAGGGGTGACGAATGTCACATTCATTCCGACGCCAGCAGGTCGTCAAGTATTCGATTGTCAATCAGTATGGTTACGAGTATCTTTACATTTACCTTATAATTCACGGCTTTAAGGTAATAAGTATTATCACGGTATTTTCTATATATGAAACCATCATAACCTATTTTCCTAGTTATACACTAGGCCACATTTTAAAACTTTAAACCAACCCACTTAGGATTAAAGGCTATTTTAGACTCTCCGAGGCGTATTGTTCACTTAATACTTCCTGGAGTCTGTATTTCATTCTTTTAGACTCTCTGAGGCTTGTTGTTCATTCAATACCACCTGGAGCCTATGTTTTATTTACTTTTAGCCAGCAGTGTTACTACTGAGGTAAAAATATTATTTTCCCTATTACTTTTGATTGTGATCTTCTCACATATTCTTTAAAGTATAAATTATATTTTGATAATGATAGTACCTTAAAGGGAAAATGTTTCTTAAACATAAAACAATTGGGTCTTGGTAGAAGACTACTTTTATTAGAAAATATAGGATTTTCTGGAAAGGATTCTAATACTCTGTAAACTCAAATCACCATCATCGAGTGAGATTGTTTTGAAGTAAAACACGTATTTATACCAATGTCATTAAATACTTATGAACTCACCAGCATTAAAATGCTGATACACGCTTTCAAAATAACTTGTATTCTCAGGTCATCAGTAGACAGGTACACTCCGGGAGCTTTTGTGAAGACAGCCTTGTACCGAGCTGCATCTTATGTTATTCTCTGTATTTACTTTTGATGTTGTTGTTAAATGTAACCTATGTAAAATTATTACTATTAATGCAATGGTTGTTGTACTTTGATTACTATACTGCATATGTTGTGATACTTGACATGACGTCCTCCACCCCAGAACGTTTCCGCCGTTCCGGTTTTAAGGTGTGACACTTCCTGCTTCCACTTTCAATAAATAACCAAACACTCCCTGCACTTTTAATTAATTCAATTAATCCCAAAATTAATTCTAATTAATTCCTGATTAATTATTAATTAAATAATATGACTTCTAATTAATATATTATTGTCATAACATATTAATAAATTCATTTTTATTTCCAATTAATTTATGATTCACATTATAAAATAATAAATCTCTCTCTCTCTCCCTCTCTCTCTCTAAAAGTCATCCTATTCAAATACTAGGTTTGAGGGAAACCCAAAAAGGACTTTGCTAATAATTCAAGATTATACTAATTTAGTTATTGGTTTAGACACCTAATCCAACAAGCTTAACCAATCTGGAACACGAGTGTTACAACTCTCCCCCATTTAAATTAGATTTCGTCCTCAAAATCACTCTTTACTACTTCCCAGACTCCCCACGCTATTCGGACAACCCTTCCAAAATCCTGATTCGAACTAAGAAGTCGAATCATATAGGCAACTGCCTTCCATTACTACAATCAAAACCCAAACTTAGTGGAACTCACATGACCTGACGAATAATGAATCCTTGGCCCACTATCTTTAACCAATTGAAGGATAACCATCACTACTCTTCCCGAAATCCGGAAACCCAAAACCTTTTCTGACTTCCCGACAGACAAAACCATTCTGCAACACAATCAATATGACTCCACTTCGCAACCCGAACCAAACGAAACCTTTCCGACCCTTAATTATCTAGCTGACATGTAACATCCCAAAATATGGTTCCAAAAATTTCATTTTAAAATAGATAAAATAGTATTTCCAAACTTCATTCATACATCTCAAAATAACCAATGTATCAAATGTCATAAAAATCAGAGTAAAATGTCATATGTGGAAACCCAATGGTGTGTGCGATACAGTCAACCCGGGCTATTCCCTTTGCAAGCTGAAGTACCTGAAACACAAACTGAAAACTGTAAGCACAAAGCTTAGTGAGTTCCCCACACTACCCCATACCATACATAATAAATCACATAGTGGGCCCCCGACTGGCATCGAGCCCTGCTCAGTTTACAGAATTGTTACTCTCAGGCCTCGCCTGTCACTGGGCCTCGCCTGCTATACACATTCAATCAATAACACATAATCATGCTAACACACATAATGATCATAAACACTAGCACATGTTCCAGACCTCAGGCCTCGCCTGACATTGAGCCCCGCTCGGTATACATAGCAGCACATAGCACATGCAAGGGTCATGCAAACACCTAGCATCCTAACATAATAAATAAGGGCCAACATTGGTGCCTTATACATGCTAAAGCCCAATGAGGAAACTCACCTCAGATGTTGAATCTCATAGAAAGAAATCCCTAACTGCTGCCCTGACGACTCCTCGAGCTATCAGTACAAAATAACACCCAATCAATACTTAGGTTCCAATTAATATCCAATAATCCATTCTTGGGATAAAATTACCATTTTACCCCTGGCCTAATTTGATCCATGACTAGGGCCCAAATCCATCCTATAAAGGCCCAACGCTAAATAATTTTCCAAGGCCCACTTATGACCCAATTTTCCAAATTGAGCAAAACCCCTCAAATGGGCCCTACTCTAAAGCCCAAACATATCCTTAGCAAAAAAGTCTAATTTCTGATGGTCCACTAAGGCCCAAGGCAACAAGGTCCAAGAAATGGCCCAAACTAAGACCCACATACGCAAAGTCCACTCTGACTGAGTACGCAGGGCGTACTCAGCTGTACGCAGCATGTTCTTGCTTGTTGGCTTGTACGCTGCGCGTACAGACTTATACGCCCAACGTACTCCTCTATTAAGCCACCTTTTGACGTTAAGCACTTAATGTTTATCCCAATGGTCCAAAAGACATATCTGAGTCCTTAACAATGTCTAGACCCATAAAGTCACTGACTTGGTGACTTTGCATGCCCCAAATAAGGAGAAACTACAAAAATAGCATTCTACTTCCATGAAAATGGTCCTAACTCATGCATGGGTGGATCTCAACCTCAAAAATGGCAACTTTATGACTTAAGGACCCAAATAACACTAAGAGTGGCAACTCTAAGCTTCAAAAACGACAATAGCTCACAAGATCTCATATATGGGACCAAAAAGACCCAAAAACTCAAACAAAGAAGATCTAAGCATTAGCAAGGCAAGTTCTGAGCTTTATACCTCAAATGAGTGCCAAAAGATGAAGATAACCCGGATCTTCAAGCTCAACTCCAACCACTCTCCTTCACCAACTTCTTTTTCTTTCTAAGGCTCCAAACTACCAAAAATGCACTCCACAAGGTCAAGAACACACCAAGATAACAATAGGGGTCGATTTTAGGGTTTTTGGACGAGAGAGGCTGATAAGGGACTAACCTGTGGGACTTAAGGACATTATATAGGGCTGGAACCCTAAAAATTAGGGTTTTTGATCCTGACCACGTACGTTGCGTGTACCACCTCGTACGCTAAGCATACGTGAAATGTCTCCGCGTTCCATGATGGACCATTACGCCCAGCGTACACCAGGCTCATGCCTAGCGTACGGCCTCAGCAAGCCCAAAAAATAAGGCCCAACTCCACTAAGCCCACTCAACTTGCATAATTAAACAATTAGATAAATGAAAATAATTAAATAATACCTTGGAACCATCAAGCGTTGAATTCTCCCCCACTTGGATTAGACTTCGTCCTTGAAGTCCGCTGTCTCGAATAAATCGGGATAATGCTCCTTCATCTCCTCCTCCGGCCCCCACGTCCACTCAGACTCCTTGCGGTGCAGCCACTGCACCTTAACCAACTCCACAACCTTGTTCCTCAAGGTTTTTGTCTTCCGATCTAAAATTGTCACTGGTCTCTCAATGTAATTCAGGCGGTCATCCACCTAAATATCCTCCAAAGGCACAACTGGGGAATCATCCACTAAACACTTCCGCAGCTGAGAGACATGAAAAGTGCTATAAATATGATTGATCTCGGCTGGAAGATCAAGACGATAAGCTACCCGGCCCACCCGATCCAAAAACTTGAAGGGAGCAATAAACCTGGGGCCCAACTTGCCCCGCTTCCTGAATCGGATGACACCTTTCCAAGGTGACACCTTCAGGAGGACCATGTCTCCCACCTGAAACTCCAAGTCTGACCGGTGCCTGTCAGCATAACTCTTCTTCCGACTCTGAGCTGTCTAGAGTCTGTTCCGGCCCTGTTGAATCAGCTCAGTGGTTTTGAGCACCACCTCGATGCTCCCCTGACCCACTGACCGACCTCGCCCCAACAAATTGGGGTCCTGAATTTCCTCCCGTAGAGCATCTCGAAAGGAGGTCGATCAATGCTAGCGTTATATACGAAAATTCCGCTAAGGGCAGATATGTATCCCAGCTCCTACCAAAATCCAACACACATGCACGCAGCGTGTCCTTAAGAGTCTGGATGGTCTACTCACTTTGCCCATCGGTCTACGGATGGAATGTTGTTCTGAAATGGAGACGAGTGCCCATCTCTTCATGAAACCGCTTTCAACATCTGGAAGTAAAATGAACATCCCGGTCTGAAACCACTGATAGTGGCACCCCATGATGTGCCACCACCTCCCGGACGTAAATCTCGGCTAGCTTCTCTGCAGAAATACTCTCCTGGATCGGGATGAAACGCACGCTTTTGGTCAATCGATCCACGATGACCCAAATGGAATCCACTCCGCACGCAGTCCTGGGAAGCTTTGTGATAAAATCCATAGTGATATCTTCCCATTTCCATATGGGAATCTCCAACGGCTGCATCTTTCCGTGAGTTCGCTGATGTTCGGCCTTGACCTTTCTGCAAGTCAAGCACCTCTCCACATACCATGATATGTCCCGCTTCATGCAGGGCCATCAATAATCAGGATGAAGATCCCTATACATCTTCGTCGCCCCAGGATGGATGGAGAACCTCGACTTGTGGGCCTCCTCCATCAGAACGCGACGAGCACCACCCCAATACGGAACCCAGACCCGCCGATGCAGGGTCAACAACCCGCGGCCATTATAATCAAAGGAAGCCACCTGACCCACAATCCGCTCGCTCTTCTGGTGCTCTTCCATCATAGCCTCAACCTATGCCTCACAAATCCGCTCCAACAACTGAGTAACCACAGTCATCCTCAAGCATATATCTCGAATCGGAGCCGCGACCGCCTTGTGGCTGAGAGCATCGGCCACCACATTGGCCTTTCCTGGGTGGTACATGATCTCACAATCATAATCCTTCACCACATCTAACCAACGACGATGCCTCATGTTCAAGTTCGGCTGATCCATCAAATACCTCAGGCTCTTGTGGTATGTGTATATAGTACAACGAACCCCATAGAGGTAGTGCCGCCAAATCTTGAGGGTGAAAACAACTGCCCCCAACTCCAAATTGTGTATCGGGTAGTTCGCCTCATGAGGCTTCATCTGCCTCGAAGCATAAGCGATCACGCGACCCCGCTGCATCAACACTACACCCAAACCCATGATCGAGGCTTCACAATAAACCACAAAATCATCAACATCCTCGGGCAGAGACAAAATCGGTGCCTCACACAATCGCTGCCAAAGAGTCTCAAAAGCTGCCTGCTGCTCAGGCCCTCAACGAAATTTCCTTCTTAGTCAATTGAGTCGATGGAACAACGATCTTGGAGAAATCCAGGATGAATCTTTGATAATAGCTCGCCAGACCAAGAAAACTCCGAATCTCAGATGGAAACCTCAAAACCTCCCACTGCATGACAGCCTCAACCTTGGTCGGATCGACCAGAATACCCTGCTGGTTGACAAGGTGCCCTAGAAACTACACCTCGTGCAACCAGAACTCACATTTGGAGAACTTTTCAAAAAGTCTCTCCTTCCTCAATATCTCCAGCATTTCCCTCAAGTGCTCTTCGTGCTGCTCCTGAGTCTTGGAATAGACCAAGATATCATCGATAAAGACTATCACAGAGTGATCTAGCATCGGTCTGCACACGCGGTTCATGAGATCCATGAATACGGTAGGAGGATTAGTGAGCCCAAACGGCATCACCACGAACTCATAATGACCATATCAAGTCCGGAACGCTGTCTTCTACAAATGTTGAATCTCACAGAAAGAAATCCCTAACCGCTGCCCTGATGACTCCTCGAGCTATCAGTACAAAAAAACACCCAATCAATGCTTGGGTTCCAACTAATATCCAATAATTCATTCTTGGAGTAAAATGACCATTTTACCCCTGGCCTAATTTGATCCATGACTAGGGCCCAAGTCCATCCTATAAAAGGCCCAACACTAAATAATATTCCAAGGCCCACTAATGGACCATTTATGGCCCAATTTTCCAAATTTGGCCTAAACCCCTCAAATGGGCCATACTCTAAAGCCCAAACATATCCTTAGCCCGAAATTCTGATTTCTGATGGCCCACTAAGGCCCAAGGCAACAAGGTCCAAGAAATGGCCCAAACCTAGGCCCACATGCACGAAGTCCACTCTGACTGAGTATGCAGGGCGTACTCATGTATACGCAGCGCGTTCTTGCTTGCTGGCTTGTGCGTTGCAAGTACAGACTAGTACGCCCAATGTAATCCTCTATTAAGCCACCTTTTGACATGAAGCACTTAGTATTTATCCCAATGGTCCAAAACAAAGATCTGAGTCCTTAACAATGTCTAGACCCATAAAGTCACAGACGTGGTGACTTTGCAAGCCCCAAATAAGCCTAAACTCCAAAAATAGCATTCTACTTCTATGAAAATGGTCCTAACTCATGCACGGGTGGATCTCAACCTCAAAAATGGCAACTTTATGACTCAAGGACCCAAATAACACTAAGAGTGGCAACTCTAAGCTTCAAAACAACAATAGCTCACAAGATCTCATATATGGGACCAAAAAGACCCTAAAACTCAAACAAAGAAGATCTAAGCATTAGCAAGGCAAGTTCTGAGCTTTATACCTCAAATGAGTGCCAAAAGATGAAGATAACCCGAATCTTCAATCTTAACTCCACCCACTCTCCTTCACCAACTTAATCATCTTTCCAAGGCTCCAAACTACCAAAAATTCACTCCACAAGGTCAAGAACACACCAAGGCAACAATGGGGGTCAATTTTAGGGTTTCTGGACGAGAGAGGCTGATAAGGGACTAACCCATGGGACGACATTATATAGGGCTAGAACCCTAAAAATTAGGGTTTTTGGTCCTAACCACGTACGATGCGCGCAGCTCCTCGTACGCTAAGCGTACGTGAAATGTCTCCGCGTTCCATGATGGACCATTACATCCAGCGTACACCAGGCTTACGCCTAGCTTACGGCCTCAGCAATCCCAAACAAATAAGGCCCAACTCCACTAAGCCCAATCGACTTGTATAATTAAACAATCAGATAAATGAAAATAATTAAATAATACCTTGGAACCATCAGGCGTTACATGACAACTAGAAAATAGAATTCTTGGTCATCCATTTGTACCGAACCCTTCACTCGAAAACAAAGCGACTCCCAACATAAGTCTCATTCATTGATTCCATACCAATGTTTCAGTCTCATCTTGCTGTCCAATAATCACATTTCTGATCTAACCGAGATATCCGTGGCCTCGTACTTACCTACCAATTAAGCGAAATATCGAATTTCCAACCGATTAGTGTATCTATAGCCTCCTACATTCTCGTAACACGAGACTTCGACCAAGAGTCTTCCTAACAAAAGTTATCCTAACCTAAATGCCAATATGGCTCCAACATCCCTCATGTTCCCACCATAGACACATAGCCAACCACCATGAATGTAATATATACTCCATTTCGCTCTAGGTGAATGCTACCAACCCATTTGTAGTCTTACATCACGACTAGACCCAAATCGTCATACATCCTTCCTTGATCCCCTAAATGTTGTGGTCCTTCCATATTCTTGTTGGATTAGGTGTCTAAGCCCATAACTATAATTGGTATGTACTTGATTTGATAGTAGCATGGTCCTTTTGGGTTGCCTTCACACTGGTGACTAGACAGGATGACTGTTGAGGAGAGGGGCTGATTTATTATTAAGAATAATAAATTGGGGCTTAAATATGATTTATTAATATATTATAAGAATAATATATTAATTAGAAATTATATTATTAATTAGTATTTAATCAGAAATTAATTTGGAATTAATTTTGGGATTAAATGAACTGATTAAAAGTGTATGGGTTGTTTTGTAAGTATTTGATAGTTGAGGCTTTGGGCCATTGGACCATCTTATTAAGGAAGGGCCGAAAATCCCTAGAAGGATCTAGGAATTTTCGTCCAAGGCTAAAGGGTAGGAGGTCCATGGACTTGCTTAGGCCCTAAGCTAAGGAATTAGGGTTTCCACCCTAAAACCCTAGCTAGCCTCAAGTATAAATAAGACCCTTAGGCATTAGATTCTTGGCCAACCTTCAAGAAACCCTAAGAGTGCCGATTTCTAGAGCAAGCCAACCTCTTTCCTTTCTCTCATATTCATCCTTTCACCTGTGTTTGTGAGCCATTAGAGGTACTACAATTGTGGTACTTGTTCTCAAGAGCAAATGAAATTCAAGAAACTAGTTGTTATTACTATATAGCAACAAAGGTATGTATTCTAATCTTTTATTTGTGTATTTCGAAAATTTTAGATGCATGCTAGGGTTTTCTTTTGTGTTCATTTGTTGTATGTCTAATAGAGAAAACATATATCCAAATTAGGGTTGCATGCACACATAGGATTGTTTGTATAAAACCCATCAGTGGTATCAGAGCTATTGGTTGTTGTTTTCAATTAGATTTGATACAATAGTTTGAATTTGACAAATTAGGGTTTATGGCAAATAAACCCTAAGGCTTGGATTTTCGAAATTAGGGTTTCAAAACCCTATTCGAAATTTGTTAGGGTTTCTTGAACCCTTTCCTTTGGGATCAAGTTTTCGATTTTAGGGTTGTCTAACCCTAGATTTCAAAAATGTCTTCCTTCCCAAGATAAGATTTCGAAATTCTAGGGATTAGGATAATATTATCTTTGGTAATTATCTTATTAATTGTTTAAGTGGATAATTAAAGATTTTGAAATATCCCTTCCCAAATTTTCGAAATCTAGGGGATAAAGGGATTAGGTTAAATTATTTATTTAATTTAATGGATAATCCTATGAGATTTAATAATTTAAATTAATTGTTAAATTTTGGATAATTATTAAATCAAGGTTTTTAGTATTTAATATTGTAAATTAAAAAATATTAATTTCGAAAATTTTAATTCTCTCATTAATAAGTATAATGATAAATATGAAGTAACTAAATGTTTTCATAAATTTCCAATCTTATTTACTTTAGGAAAAATGTGAAAATGATGCTATTCCATGAAATTGTAGTTTGCACCTTGCCAAGTCGTTAGTGGAGCGTGTGTGGTTAACCGGCACACTAAATTGGACTAACAAGGGTGGAAAAGGGTAGCTCAATGTTTATCATATATCAATGGAGCGTGTGTGGTTAATCGGCACATTGATTAGGTGACAAATGACATCGAGAGTACCGAGCACATTTTCATGGTTATTCACACCTTGTTTGTGATCCTCGGTATCCCAGTCACAAACTTGAAGGGCATAATCAAGATTAAACATGCCATTGAAAAATTCAATGAATCTCAAAGAATCTAGGAATTTCAATTCATTTAAAACCTAATCTTCATTTTCGTTTTTCATGGTGGAAATTGGTAAATCGTCATTTATCTACCTTCAAATATTTTGCAATTGGATTATGGCATCCCTCTTCCGAATTATAGAATATTGTGGTAGGTCCTAGCCTTAATATTTCATTTGGGTGTTGTATTAAGGATTCTTGTCTAATCTAAACTTTGTCCCTTTTCTTTTTCAGATGTCAGGCTCAAACTCCTCCAACGCCAACTCCTCGAACCCACTTTCTCTCCTGGGCATTTGTGGGAGGGTCACATTTGATGGATCCAACTTTAACGATTGGATTCGCAACATTCACATGGCCCTAAGGTACGAGGACAAGGAAGAGATTCTCGACAAAGAACTCATCGAGATCAACGAAACTACTTCTGCTCCCGAAGAAATCACGGAGTATAGGGCTTGATGCAAAGAGGCGACAAAGGTGTCGTGCATCATAGTAGCCACTATGACTCCCGAGCTTCAAAAGTTCTACGAGGACTATTGGCCTTATGACATGCACCAAGATTTGATGGATAAGTACCATCAAAGTGCACGTCAAGAGAGGTACGAGATAGTTGCCTCGTTAATAACAACCAAAATGAAGGATAGAGAGTCCATCACGACCCACTTGCAAAGAATGCAAAGATATGTGGATCGTTTGCTCAAGTTGAATGTCAACTTCGATGAAGAGTTGGCCATTGATATTATCCTCTACTCTTTACCTCCTTGTTATGAACAGTTCAAGATGACTTATCATATGAACAAGGATGAGGTGCCTTGAGCAAACTTCAAGGGTTGTTAAGAACTGTTGAAATCGGCTTGAAAGGCAAAGCTGTCGCATCAACTCCTACTGCTGTTGCCCCTGTCTTGGCAATTGGACAAGGGAAGGGGAAGAACATGAAAGATCGTTCTAAGAGCCACAAGGGAAAGTCTCATGATGGTTCTTCTTTAAGTGGAACCAAAGGTGGTTCTGCTGCTCATTCGTCTAATCCGAAAGATGCAGAGTGCTTCTACTGTCACGATAATGGTCATTGGAAACGAAGTTGCCCAAAGTTTCTGCAAGATATCAAGGATGGGAAGATAAAGCCCACCTTTGCAGGTATTTACACTATTCAATCTAATAACTCATCACATGCTAGTTCATGGGTCCTTGGAACAGGGTGTGGTTTTCACATTTGTTCTAATTTGCAGGGTCTATGAAGAAGTAGGGATGTGGAGCACGGGAAGATGAACTTGATCATGGGGAATAGGAGAGCGTCGCCTGTCACCAAAATTGGAGTTTATTCTTTATTGCTTACTAATGGGTTAGGGTTAGATTTAAACGATTGTTGCTACTCGTCAGAAATGGCGAGAAACATTATTTCTTTTCATGGCATGTATAAACAAGGTTTTAGATTTTCGTTTAATAATGAAATTGGTTCTATTAATGCTTTCTATAATGGTAAATTTCATTTTGAAGCATTGCCTTGTAATGGTATAAATGAAACTGTGATGGTTGTAGACAACTAAGGAAATAATGTATTACATATTGATTCATCCAATGGTTTGGACAAGGCATGCTTGTGGTATTGTCGTCTTGGACATATCAAAAAGAAGCGCATAGCCCAACTCCGAAAGGATGGAGTGTTGGAGTCATTTGACCTAAGGTCCGATGACACATACGAGTCTTGTTTGCTTGGGAAGATGACTAAGTCACCTTTCGCTGGTACTTGTGAAAGAGGTGAGTGATTATTGGATCTCATACACACCGATGTGTGTGGGCCCTTTAGATCCACCACAAGGGATGCAAATCGCTTCTACGTGACTTTTACCGATGACTATAGCAGATTGGGGTATATCTACTTAATCAAGCATAAGTCATAAACTTTTGAAAAATTCAAAGAGTTTAAGCAAGAAGTGGAGAATCAATTGGTCAGGAAGATAAAGATGCTCCGATCCGATTGAGGTGGTGAGTATCTTAGTATCGAGTTCCACGAGTATCTTAAGGAATGTGGAATTGTTTCACAATTGACGCTGCCTAGGACACCGTAGCTGAATGGTGTGGCTGAGAGACGCAATCGAACCTTGTTGGACATGGTTCATTCCATGATGAGTCGAGCTTCGTTACCTATCTCATTTTGGGGGTATGCCTTAGAGACTTCCGCCCATATCCTTAATCTAGTCCCAACTAAGAAGGTTGCCAAAACACCTCGCGAGATGTGGACAGGAAGGTTCCCTCGTTGGCACATATCACGGTTTGGGGTTGAGAGGCTTTCGTAAGACGAGAGACTCACGACAAGCTTGAACCTTGTAGTGAGCAATGTATTTTCATCGGCTACCCGCATAAATCCTTTGCATATCTCTTCTATAGACCGAGTTATAATGTTTTCTTCGTTGCGAGGAGAGGGGTTTTCTGCGAAAGAGAACTCATATGCCAAAAGGACAGTGGGAGGCAAATTGATCTTGAAGAGCTTCAAGAATCAAGTGATGAAGGAACCTCAAACACTAGCGCTCAACCCGAGGAGGAAACTCCTGTTGAAACGATTGACGAGTCTAAGACGTTCCAGTAGAGTTAGTGTTCCACCCGCGTTATATGGATTCCATATAACTGTTGAGGGTGATACGTTTATTAGTGATAATACACTAATAAATATGGATGAACCTAACAACTACAAGGAAGCCATGGCAGGCCTGGAGTCTGCAAAATGGAAAGAGGCGATGGACAGCGAGATTCAGTCCATGTATGAAAATCAAGTTTGGAACTTGGTTGACAATGTACCAGGTCGTAAGACGGTCAGGTGCAAGTGGATCTTCAAGAAGAAGACCGACATGGATGGGAAAGTGCACACATTCAATGCACGACTGGTTGCAAAGGGTTTCACTCAAACTCTGGGAGTTGACTATGACGAGACCTTCTCACTAGTATCCAAGATCAAGTCTATAAGGGTTATGCTAGCCATAGCTGCGTTTCATGATTATGAAATATGGCAGATGGATGTCAAAACCGCTTTCCTTAATGGAAGGTTGGCTGAGGATGTTTACATGAATCAGCCAGAGGGTTTTGTAGATGCAAAGTACCCTAATAGAGTGTGTAAGCTTGAGAAATCCATCTATGGGTTGAAACAAGGATCTCGTAGATGGAATCTTTTTTTTCGATGAGAAAGTCAAAGAGTTTGATTTTTCGAGAAGCGAGGATGAGTCTTGCATATATGTCAAAGCTAGTGGGAGTATAGTTAGCTTCTTGGTATTGTATGTGGATGACATACTACTCATAGGAAACGACGTCCCGACCTTGCAGGAAGTTAAGTACTGGATTGGGAAGTGTTTTGCTATGAAAGACCTCAGAGAAGCTGCTTATATTCTAGGGATAAGGATATTGAGAAATAGGAGCAAGAGACTAATAGGACTTAGTCAAAATACTTACTTAGATAAAGTGCTGAAACATTTTAGAATGGAAAATTCCAAGAAATGGGAGTTACCAATCCAAAGCAATACCAAATTTAGTAAGACTCAAAGCCCGAGTACCGATGCTGAGATAGCGGAAATGAGTCGAGTGCCATATGCTTCCGTCGTTGGCTCGATCATGTACGTTATGACGTGTACTCGCCCTGATGTGGCTTTTGCTTTGAGCATGGTCGGCCGATATCAAGGGAACCCTGGTAGAGCTCTCTGGATAGCAGTAAAGAACATTCTTAAGTATCTACGAAGGACGAAGGATTGGGTCCTTGTACTTGTGATGAGACAATGAATCAAGTATTGAACGAATTAGAGAGTAAATTCAAAGTAGAATTGAAAGATTTGAACACCGATATAAATATGATCTGTTTGGCTCTATTACGCTTTTTCAAATTTTACAGAGTACAATGAATATTCTGTAAAGACTTCGTTACTAAGACACTAGTAACCACTCCTATTTATAGAAGAGAAAAGCGTACAAAAAATATACTAAGGACTAAACATGAAGCTTCGAATATTATGTCCTAGTAAAATACATTATATAAATGTTCGAAGACCCTAAATACAAACTTCGACTATTACAACATTTCGACCCTAACAATCTCCCCCTTTGTAATCAAAGTCGAAGTCTTCAGTTTGTAAGTAGAGTAATGGAGTACAGCAAAACTCTTCGAACCTCAGTATACCAAGAAATAATTTTCTTCAATTCCTTCTTGTCTCCTTCATTGTTCTTTTTGCAGTGGTTCATACGAACAATCAAGTTCGTATATTGAGATGTAGAATATCTCTCCACTTCGCTAGCTTGGAACAAAAACCGCTTCGCTTTTCCAGCTTTATCCTTTCCAGCAAAAACTATTCCAAATGGCTTTAAACATATTTCTCCATCAGCATATTTCTTTAACTCAGTCTGAGTCAACGAAGGAGCCATTGGAACTTTTACTTCCATTCCTTTTGCAGTAGCCAACTCCACATCAGTCAGTGCTAGGCACTCATAATAATTCTCAATGAAGATTTTGATGTGAGCAATTCCAAGTTTGAATTCCTCTGGATCTGTATTTTGCAGAAAAGAAAAGAATTTGTCTTTCAGAAGCAATGCCACTTGTATAAGGTCATACAAGTTCATCAGAGGAAAATCTGCAATAGTGAATTCGCATGTTTTTCCATTTGCCTTGGCCACAACATATTTAACATTTTGAACAATGTTTTCAAAGACCACATCCTTTTTCATGCTTATCACCTTCTTGATCTTGATCAGTGACCATACATCCTCAGGGGCTTTGCCAAGTACTGCATGAAAACGAATTTTCATATGAGTCCCTTCATCTTTTTCTTTGAAATTCCCTTCAGCTTTGAACTGAGGCATGATGAACATCATCTCATTTATAGGGAAATCCAACTGGCATGCATCAGTGTTTGTAACCACATAACTCTGTTTTGGATTCTTATCAAATGAGTACATGTGATTAAAAACAACCAAGGCTTCGATTGTTTCATATTTGTAATGTTTTGCTGGATCACCTTTATTCATGCCCTTCGGATCACCAGCCCTCTGAGTCATGATGCTTTGAATAAGCCTCATTTTCTCGAGTTCAGCTTCAGCTTCAGCCTTCTTTTCTTCTTTAGATTTTTCAACCAGAATTGATTTTCCTTTGTCTTTCGAAGCAGATTTTTCAGTTATGTCTTTTAGCTTCGAACCACTTCCACCAGATTCCAAAGGTTTACCAATTACAATTCCTTTCGAAATTGTTCTTGTAATTGGTAATGTTGTTACGATTGTTGAGGTCACTGGTTGAGCAGACACAATTAATGGTTTTGTTGAAGGGATGCTAGATGGAAATACCTTGCCCACCACTTTCGATTCTTCTTCTGTTGACTTCCTTTCTCCCCCTTGCACCCCTGTGAAAACAGGAGGGGCAGTAGTTGTGGGAAGAAGACTAGATATGCGAAATAGTGGAGCAAGTTGCTTGTTAAGTATGGCTTCGAACTGCACAAACTTCTGGGACAAAAATTCTGGAGTAATCAACGGTGACGAAACCGGTTTCGTTGAGATCTCCTTCAACTCCTTTAACAACTTGATCACACCTTCAAAATTTTCACTTTCAGACTTGGAGATTTGAGTTATTTGAGGACTCAAACCTTCGTATAGCTTGACAAATCGAGTGACAGCATCACAAATGATATCGACCTTCTGATTCAAGGACGCATAATCATGTTGAACAGATAAAATTTCCTTTTTCATGTCTTCACGAAGTTCGTGAATTTGGGAGTTAACATCCTCCCTCACTTTCTTGACTTCCTGAACAAAAAGAACATGTCGTTCTTTTGTTATGCTTCGCAGATCCTTAACTTCTCCCATAAAATCAGATCTGAGAGTTTTAACACGAAGCTCAGAATTCTGATCTGTATAATCAACCTTTTCTAAAATAACAGACTCAGAGGCTTTTATTATTCCGGAAACTTTGTTGATTACTCTTGATTCAAACATCTTGAGTATAGAATCAACCTCCAAACTTGAAATAGATGAACCTCCACCAAGATCAGCTTGAGATTGAAGGATGGAGTTCAACTTTTGATTAAGAATTTTGTATTGCTTCATTGTCATTAACATATGATCAGGAAATTCTTCTTCTTCAACATTAAACTCTAGGTCTTCGAATGTTCCACCAAACCCTTCATTATCAGTTTCAGTGGGTGAAGATGGTTTGGGTGTATCAGTGGATTGAGAGGAAAAAATGGAAGTAATTGGTTGATTGATGATATGTTCAAAGGTTGGTGAAACAGTGGTTGATGTGAGAGGAATAGTAGATGTTGGTGTAACAGAAACCAATGATTCGAAAGGAGTAGAGATAATTGGACCTTGATCTGCATCTTTCGAACCACCTTCACCCATGTTGACATTTGCATCTGTATCAGATACGTGTGCAGGGATGCCTGAAGATCGAACCTCCTCAAAAATTGACTTGGTAATCGAAACTTCGGGTGGTATGATAACAGTCTTCTCAGGAATGGAACTTGTAATGATAGAAGTAAACTCTGGAGTTTCTGGTATTCGTTCATCCTCTTCTGTAGACTCAGTAGATAAAACAATCTTTCGAGTCTTCTTCGTCTTCTTCTTTTTCGGTTGTGACAAGTGTTTTGCCATATCTTCTGCTGCTCTTTTCTTGGATCCGGGAGAAACAGGAACAGGTACCTCACGAATTAAAACTCCTTGGTGAGTAATTTGAGGCTTGCGAATCAACTTCTGTGAAGGTGACTTTCGTTTGTGGATGGATTTCATCTTGATTCTTCGAAACATCCCTGTTTTCGAAGGAATAATCACGTTCTCTTGAGTCTCTTCCACTATTGGCTCAATCACTTGTGTTGCTTCAACTGTCACTGCAACATTTTCTGTCTTCTTCTTTGAAGATTTAGAGGATGTTGAACCCTTCGTTTTCTTTTCAGGTGAAGCAGGATCAGCTTTCTTCGACTTTTTGATCTTCTTTTCTTCTCGTGGCAACAAAATTCCCGTAGGAATAGAAGAATCGAATGTTTTCAGATATGCAATCAAAACAGGATTCGTAGGATCCACCCTTTTAAGCATCGCGTCTGGAATCCGAGCAACCTTTGGAAATTCATCATCATTGTCAACAACTTCCTTCGGAAAGTGATAAGATTGAAAAGTAACCTTCTCATCTTCATTTGAAACCAAGATGCCTTCCTTGTTGTAAAAATGTTGCAGAATTAGACTCCAGTACCTAGCACACGAAATGCCATGAATAACATTCGTATGTTCTACTCCTTTTTGGAATTCCTTCCATAGCTGTGTAGAGTAGTCTGCTGGAAGATCATAATATAAACCAGCCACCATGGCATAAACCTCCATCCTTCCTTTATCTAATCCAACTGTTCTTCCGGTTAAACAACGCAAAAATATCCCAAACAAAAAATTCCATAATTTTGGAAGACCAGACTTCTTAAAGTCACTTATCTTTGACAATGGGGGCTGATATCCCATTTCATTAAACATATGAATTATTTGGGAGAATTGAAATTCAACAAAAGGAGGTGTATTTGGAATGTCAAGAATCTGACAAAACAGTTTCTTGGAAAGCCTAACCTTTTTGTCATTGATTAGGTGAAAAGTAATCGAATCAGAGGCTTTGTTGTATGTGGCAGTAGATCCTGCTTGAGAAAGCCAGGATACCGGAACATAAAAGAAATTGAACATTGCTTTGGATAAAACAGAGTGTTTAAAAGAAACAATAAGCATCTTGAATTCTTCTGGACATTGAGAAAGTTCACCATCCACATAATAATTGGTAGATTGAATCTTCATAACTGGTGCAGAAGAAGTATCTTCAGTAGAAGGATCGACATGAGCAGTAGTTGCCATTGTTAGTGTTTGAAGAAGATGAAGAACAGAGAATTTGGGAAGTTTTGAGTTTTGATCGCATAAACGTATAAATTACTCTTGAACCCCCTTTTATATGTAACCCTAGATGATTTGAATTTGAAGCGGGATGCATTTAATGAGATCCGACGTGGCACCTTGAAAATCGGACCTGTACAGCGGAAAGGTAGCCATGCGTCAAAAAGTGTCTGTCACATCACCTGGAAAACCGGGCAAAATACCATACGTCACGTATACACAGCCTGCCATTATCCCCTTAATAGAATTGTAACCGTTAGAACCCTTCGAATGGAGGCAAGGCTCTTTCACTTTTGGGATAAAAAGCGAAGTCATTTGCCAGATGTTCGAAATCATCAGCCTGAGTTGGTATTACTCAGAACCTCAAGGATTTCGTGTGTGTAGTGTGCCAAAGAAAGTTTAGAAAAGAAACAAATTTTTTTTTTTTTTTTTTAAATTTTGTGATGTCAAAAATTTAATTTGACACGAAGGCAGTTAAACCCCGGGCAAAGGTTGCTTCGTTAATCATCAAGAGAGATGATCAACAGCTTGTGTATGTTCCCGTGAATTACAATCGAATACTTTTTGATAAGTATCAAAGGGCTTCTTTTAAGAATGCTTCATGGGTAGGTTCAAAATTTCGTTACATGTCAACCTAAACATAAGGTGATAAAGTATAACAGAAATTACTTGTATGACCAGTGTAGTCAGTGACAAGTCGGCTTTGAAAAATTTTAACATGACTAGGACATTCGAATGAAACTCACACAGAAATCATATTCAAAAAAAATTTGTATACTGGATCTTGTTGGGTAACAAACATCGTGGGTTTCGAATGCTTGATCAAGACCACTCATTCGAAATGAATATGATTTGGAGTTTCGAACATTGGTACAGAAACAAAAGTTTCGTATATATCTGGAACAATGTTCCCCGTCAATTCCTTAATTTGTAAGATTTTTGGGTTTCACTTCCATCACGGACTCATGATGTCAGATCATAAACACAGAGTTTTTATATATCTAAGTCTCGATGGGTTTGATCAAAGACCTCTCGGATATACGTCTTTGTGTGTGATCGTGTAAGAATGTTTTGGATGAAAAAGATTGGTGTAAGACACGAAAAGTACCTCTGTTATGTTTTGGACCAAACAGGAAACTCTTAACTCATTGTGAGAAGAGTAAGGTAGCTCAGAGACTAATGTGAATATAAGCCTGATTGGGAAGAAATTTTCGTACGAAACATTTCATTAAGGCTTTCGTACACACACATTGAGTCATGGAGGCTTTGGACGACATGCAGCAGCATGCTTCTAGGGACAACCTAACTAATTCGAATAATGAAAAACATATTAATTCATACGAAAAATTTTACCTGACCCTAAAACTGCCTGCATTGTCCCCTCTGAATCATCATCATAATCTGCAACAATTTGATTTTTCGAACATTTAAGGACAAAACAAAAGAAAATCTTTTTTTTTTAAACAGACGAATATTTGGTATTCCTTGAAGAGTGACAAATGTACGAATTCGAAGCGTTCGAAGCGTTGACTATGAATAGTAACCATTAACTCAACGCTGAGAATAAGTGATAATCATGCGAATTCGAAGTGGTCGAAGCGTTGACCATGAACAGTAACCATTAACTCAACGCTGAAAATAAGTGACAATCATGCGAATTCGAAGCGGTCGAAGCGTTGACCATGAACAGTAACCTCTGAATGCTGAATAACTTTGTGTTATCTTTTATTCAGCGCCTCTGATTCATTCTTTTTCGCCTATCATTCTTCTTTTTCGCATGGAACAGAATTGCCATTGATCATTCCAAGACCTTCTATTATTCGCATTAGAGATTTTTCATCCAAAGCTTTCGTGAATATATCAGCTAACTGATCAGTTGTTTTCACGAAATGTACTTCAATGTTTCCATCCTCCACATGATCTTTAATGAAATGATAAAGAAGAGCTATGTGTTTAGTCTTTGAATGCTGCACAGGATTATGACAAATTCTTATTGCACTTTGAGAATCACAATATAATGGAATCTTTTTCATATTAATTGCATAATCATGCAATTGACTTTGGATCCATATTATTTGCGAAGTGCAAGCAGCAGCAGCCACATATTCTACTTCAGCTGTGGAAATTGACACACACGTTTGCTTTTTCGACTGCCAGCTGACTAATTTGCCATCAAGAAATTGACATCCTCCACTTGTGCTTTTTCGATCAAGATTACAACCACCCAAGTCTGCATCTGAGTATGCTTGAACGAAGAATCCAGTTTTCGAAGGATACCACAATCCTAACGAAATTGTGCCTTTAAGGTAACGAAAAATATTCTTCACTGCAGTAAGATGTGGTTCGCGTGGATTAGACTGATACCTAGCACAATTACACACAGAAAACATGATATCAGGTCTACTTGCTGTTAGATAAAGTAATGAACCAATCATGCTCCTATACAACGTTATATCAACAACAGGTTTTTCCAACGATGGTGTTAGCTTTATGCCTGTTGCCATTGGTACACGAAGCTTTGTGCTATTCGTCAATCCAAACTTTTCTAACAGATTTTTCATATATTTTTCCTGATTAATGAAAATCCCTTCTCTGTTTTGACGAATATTCAATCCAAGGAAATTATTGATTTTTCCCATCATGCTCCTTTCAAATTTGCTTTTCATCAAATCTTCGAATTCTCTAGACAAAGCAGGGTCAGTCGAGCCAAAAATAATATCATCAACATAAATTTGAACAAGCATGAGATGATTCCCCACTTTCTTTCGAAATAATGTGGGATCAACTGATCCTTGTTTAAATTTAGATTGTTTCAAAAATGATGTAAGTGTTGCATACCATGCTCTTCGTGCTTGTTTCAGACCATAAACTGCCTTATCTAAAATATAAACATGATTAGGATATTCTTCGTTAATAAAACCTGGGGGTTGTTCCACATAAACTGTTTCTTCAAGCTCTCCATTGAGAAATGCACATTTCACGTCCATTTGATAAACATCAAAATCTTTGTGAGCTGCATAAGCCAAAAATATTCGAACCGCCTCGAGTCTTGCGACAGGGGCAAAAGTTTCTTCATAGTCGATTCCTTCTTGTTGTGAATATCCTTTTACAACAAGTCTGGCTTTATTTCGAATAATGTTTCCATCTTTGTCGGTTTTATTTTTAAAAATCCATTTTAACCCGACAATCGAAACATTTTCAGGTTTAGGATTTAATCTCCAAACCTTGTTTCGTTCAAATTCAGACAACTCCGATTGCATTGCAACAACCCAATCTGAGTGTTCCATTGCATTCTTAATTGTTTTTGGTTCAATTTTAGAGATGAAAACATTAAACATGCAAAATTCTTGATAAGTATTCAATACCTCATTCTTTGCACGAATTTGAGCTCTTGTCAGAACTCCCTCTTGTGGATTCCCAATAACTTGATCCTTCGGATGGTCTCTTGTCCATTTTTCCATGGGTGGATATGCTCGATCAAATTCCAAAGGGGCATCTTTGTATATTTCATCATTTTCTGAGCTTGCATTCGAACAAGTATCATCAACATTATGCTCCCCCTCAACAGCATGCTCCCCCTCAATTTCAGCATTCAATTGTTCTTTCTCCCCCTCGAAAGAATGCTCTTCATCATCTAAAGTATTCGAATCCAATTGCTCCCCCTCCAGTGGACTATCACTCATAGTTTCGCCTTCTTGAGGAGTCGATGGTGAATCATCAGTAAGTTTTGAAAATTCTGGTATGTGATTATCAGGAGCATGAACTTCAGCATCTACTGCATGATCTGAAATTCCAAAAATCAAATCATAATCAATATCATCCATTTGTATAGATTCAGTTTCAACTTGTGTTTCTTGTAAAATTGGATGATTCGTAAATTTATGCTCATTTGTTTTAACATAATAATCATTGAATGTGAGATTGAACGTTTCTTCCACTTTTCGTGTTCGCTTATTTAACACTCGATATGCCACTGAATTGTGCGAATATCCAAGAAAAATTCCTTCATCAGCTTT
Organism: Lactuca virosa; assembly: GCF_052849685.1. Lineage (NCBI taxonomy): Eukaryota > Viridiplantae > Streptophyta > Magnoliopsida > Asterales > Asteraceae > Lactuca > Lactuca virosa. The sequence goes on along the minus strand of NC_136430.1, from coordinate 119,046,827 downwards.
TGCTTGAAACTTCGAAAGATGATCCTTGAGATTCATAATAAAACACCTACATCTGAAAACATGAAAAAACTTCACATTAGGTTTACGATTATTCAAAATTTCGTATGGTGTAATATTAAATCGACGATGAATGAACGATATGTTTTGAGTAAAACATGCAGTTGAAACAGCTTCAGCCCATAGATATTGAGGTAAATTCGCATATGCCAACATGGTTCTTGCTGCTTCGCATAATGAGCGATTCCTTCGTTCTACAACACCATTTTGTTGTGGTGTATATGGTGATGAAAAATTATGTGAAATTCCTTTGTCCACCAAAAATGAATCAAGAACTTTGTTCTTAAATTCAGTTCCATGATCACTCTTGATTTTTCTAACAGTCTTCTTCAACGTGGTTTCTATCTTTTTGATAAAGTCAATCATAATTTGTGCAACTTCAGATTTGAGCCTGAGAAAATAAACCCACGTAAATCTGGAAAAATCGTCAACAATAACTAAAATGTACCGTTTATTGTTGAGAGTTGAAACAGTCGAAGGACCACACAAATCAATATTTATCAACTCAAGAGGTGCAACAATTTTCGAATCAATTGTGATTGGATGACCTTGTTTATGTTGCTTTCCAACTTCACAAGCTGCACATAAATAATCATTGTCAAATTTAAGTATAGGTAAACCTCTTACCAGATCTTGTACCACAAGTTTATTTATGTTTCGAAAGTTGAGATGTGAAAGTCTTCGATGCCATAACCAGCTTAAATCAGATGTAGCTTTCGAAAGAAGACATACTGCTGGTTTGCCTACAATTGGATTGATGTCCAAAGTGAACATGTCACCTTTCCTTTTAGATTTCAGTAATATTTCGTTTGTGTTAACATTCGAAATAACACTTCCTTCTTCGTTGAAAAGAACTTGATTGCCAGTGCCCACAACAAGTTGAGAAACACTAATCAAGTTATGTTGAAGACCTTCAACATATGCAACACGATTCACTGTGAATTGTCCATTTGTAATTTTTCCATATCCCATGACTTGACACTTTTGATTGTTTCCAAACGTTACTACTCCAGCATTTTTGAGACTTCGAAAATCTCTTAAATTCTCCTTCTTTCCAGTCATGTGACGAGAGCAACCACTATCAATGTACCATTTGTTATCATATTGCTCGTCACACAATACCTGTAATCAATGAAAAATTTTAGGTACCCAAGGCTTTTTGGGTCCTTGGAAATTAGATTTCAATTTCGAATGAAATGAAGAACTTTTAACCCAATCACAAACTTTGGTTTTGAGACTATTAATTAAGTTCACTTCATCATCTAAAGGAACTGAAACATAAGTGTTTGATAGTTTCGAATGTTCACTGACTTTTCCCTTCGCATCTTGAGTTTGTGATTGAACAGTCTTCGCTTTTGTGACAGGTCTCCATGTTTTGACTGAGATATTCGAATCCTTAGATGATGAGCTGCCATTCGAAGAAGTATTGACATACTTTTCGTATGCTTCATGAATTTGCTCTTTTGAATATTTATTTGACTGATACATTTTTCCTCTTCCGTCAAGCCAATGATCAATGTTCTTCCTTGAAGTCATTCCTTTTTCTCGTGACATCCTCATAGTTTCTTTTTTTTGTGTAATTAGGAAAATTTGGCTTTTGAGGTACAAAATCAACTTTGGGTTTGGTAACATAAGAGTAAGCATAGGATGAATCAATTTTTGATTTAAAATGTTGACGTTGAAAAACTTTTTGATTTGAATTGGATCTTTCTGAAAAATCTCTTGTTTTGTTAGTTTCAGAAACTTTCGAAAACTTTGTTTGCTTATGTACTTCAGACCTTGTTTGATTTGATTGAGATGATTGTTGAGTTTTTGAAAAAGAATCATTTTTAACTTTGAAAACCTTTTTGATGGATTGTGATTCAGACATCGTTTGAGACTCAATATTTTGCCAAAATATTTTCTTTCGTGCTTGTCTTTTTGAAATGTTGTTTTCCTTCGAAAATTTGTCAATTTGATCTTTAAATTCCTTAGAGTTTAATTTGACAACTTTTTCATTTTCCTTTTCAACACGAATTACTTTCTCTTTTTCAACTTTTGATTTTTCAACCCATTGTTTTTGTGGTTTTTGTCGTTGAAAAATATATGAATTCTTTGTTAAGTTGTTTTCAACTGTGTTTTGATTTGCGAAAAAACCTTCCTCAGTTGTTTTTGAATTATCCTCCTCAACCATCTTCTTGAACTCTGGTTTGATATTCTCAACTTTTCCGGTAGTTACGAAAACTTGATTTGGAAAAATGACATCATCTGTGCATTTGAAATTTGGAAAAACCACCGTGTTTGTTTCAAGATAATGTTCACCTTTTTCATTCATCACTTTTTCGAAGTTTTGTGTATCACCATACACTTGGTCAACAACTATTCGTTGAATTACTTCTTTCTTTGAAGATTTCTTTTCTTTCGAAACTTTCTCTACATCTTCATCATCACTATCATCAGTTTGGTAATCTTTGAGATCCACGAAGTTCATTTCACTAACTTTCGAAGTTGTGGGAATATCAGTTTCTTTCTCAACTATCAAATCCTTAATTTTTTCTTTCCCTTTAGAATTCAAAGCAACATTAACAATAGACAATTGAGAACAATCAACATCTTCAAGCTCACTAATTTCACTAATATTGTCAGAATTATCTTCAATATCAGCAAAATTAGATTGAGAATCAGATGATGAATTCTCAGTCTTTTTTCAAAATGTGAATTTGTTCAGATTTAGTCAAAGTATCATTTACAATGTTAACTAAATCATTCGAATCAAGACATTCATCAACTTTGACAATTCCATATCTATACTTGTCATTCAGAACTTTGTCAAAATCAGCTATTTCTTTTTCACAGTCATACGAAATGTTATCTACCTTAGCTCTTTCATAAGTTAAAAATGGCAGCAATTTTCTATGTTGTTCTTTACTGATTTCGCATGAATGATGAAGTTCAGTTATTTTCCCATATAATCTTTTAGCAGCATTACTGTAAATGTTTCTTTGTGCTAACAACAGTTTATTATCACTAGATAAATTGTCCCTATCAACCATGATATTAGTTATTTGAAGTTCTAGACAATCTATCTTAGTGATTTTCGAATCTAATTTCTTATGTGTCTCTAGCAATTGCATTGACAGCTTCTTAGCCTCATTGCTAGCAGATACCACAATCGAATCAAAATAAGTAACAGTTTCATCAAAAGATACTAATTCAGAATTATAAGCATGTACTGGAATATTAAAAGATTCAAGAATGTTTCGTACCTTTGTGGTCATTGGTGATTTGTCAGCAGCTTTTGATACGAAGCATCTTCCATGCACTTCGTATGTTTCCTCCTATGATTCTTCCTCCATTTTGCAAACATAGCTCCATGGGTTGGATTTCGCATTTCCTCATCATCTGATCCAGATGACCAGATTTGATAAGTACCATCTTCATCCTCATTCGCATCCTTTGCAACCAGAGACAAATTCTTGGCTTTCGCACGAACCTCCTCCAACTTTTCAGCATAGTACGCCTCATCCTTGACCTTATTCTTTCTCTCATTCTTCTTTCGAAGCATACAGTCATTAGCAAGGTGATTAGCACCATTGCAATAATGACAATCAATCCCAGCATCTCCCTTTAGCTTCTTCTCAGACTTTCCCTCAACAGACTTCGAATCTTTCATCTCATCTTTCTTTTTCTCTTCCCCAGCACTTTTACTCAGAAAGTTCCCTTTTGTCTCAGACGACTTTGCCTTCGGACTGAAAGGCTTTTTGAAGAACTTTTTCACACGATTGTTTGAATAAAAGGCAACTGCCTCATCATCTGAGTTCATGATGAACCCTTTATCTTCATCCGAAGCATCTTTCTCAGCATCTTTTTCAGAGATCTTCGAAACCAAAGCTAGTGGACCTCCCAACATAGCCTTCGATTCTTCAGCTATTTCGTTCACTTCGCTTTCATGAGTCTTAAGTTGGTTGTACAAGTCATTCAATGTTGACGTATCAAAGCTCTGTTGATTCTTCACCATCATGCTCACACTACGCCATTCCTTTCGAAGTCCCATAACAAATATCAGATTGAATTCCATGGCTGATCTAGTGATACCATATCGATTGCATCGATATATCAATTCATTAAGACGATCGTAATAAACTTCAATTGTTTCACCATCTTTCTGTCTGAAGTCCTTCAGCTCCACTAAACATTGCTTCACAGAATTAACTTTCGTCTTCTCACTTCCCTGAAATTTTTCCTTGAGATTGTTCCAGATTTCCTTTGCAGTTGTACAACTCCTCACGTAGTTGTAAACAACTGGAGGCAAAGCTCCTCTTAGCTCTCTTATACACCTTTTCTCTAGCTTTTTCAGACGATCAGATTGATTTTCAACTTCAAAGTTTCCAGAGGAAGAACCAATTGGTTGAACATTCGATGGTGGATTGAGATTGCCAGAAATGCAATTCCACAGTTCTTCATCCAATCCATTGAGATAATCCTGCATACGATCAGCCCACTGATCGTAATACTCAGAGATGAGCATAGGAATTTTGGTGGATGATCCTAGAAGATGAGAAAATGAAGTCATGGAATTCAGATTGAATGACGCCATTGTTGTACGGAATAGATCCTTGAGAATTTTTGAAGAAACTTTGAGAATTTGACAACAAACTGTATGATTCAAATCACAATCACTCTTAGAACACTCGATTCAATGAATTAAGTGCAGAATCGAATCACATACTTAGATCTAAACAATTTTTCACTTTCAAAAAGTGCGGAAACTTTTGAACCAAAAAGTTGACTCAAAAACCTTTTGAACAAAGTGAAAATCAGATCAGAGATATGATTCCTGCTCTGGTACCAATTGATGAGACAATGAATCAAGTATTGAACGAATTAGAGAGTAAATTCAAAGTAGAATTGAAAGATTTGAACACCGATGTAAATATGATCTGTTTGGCTTTATTACGCTTTTTCAAATTTTACAGAGTACAATGAATATTCTGTAAAGACTTCGTTACTAAGACACTAGTAACCACTCCTATTTATAGAAGAGAAAAGCGTACAAAAAATATACTAAGGACTAAACATGAAGCTTCGAATATTATGTCCTAGTAAAATACATTATATAAATGTTTGAAGACCCTAAATACAAACTTCGACTATTACAACATTTCGACCCTAACAACTTGGTGGAAGTGAATACTTGAGAGTGACAGGGTATAGTGATGCTAGTTTTCAGACCGACAGAGATAACTTCCGCTCTCAGTCAGGCTGGGTATTTACCCTGAATGGAGGAGCAGTGACTTGGAGAAGTTCCAAGCAGGAGACTGTAGCTGATTCAATGTGAGAATCAGAGTACATAGCAGCAAGCGAAGCATCAAAGGAGGCGATATGGTTGAAGAACGTCATCGGAGACCTTGGAGTTGTACCAGCCATAAAGGAGCCTATGGAGATTTTCTGCGATAACGAAGGAGCGATAGCCCTGACCAAGGAACCGAGGGATCATGGGAGATCGAGACACATCGACAGAAAATACCACTTCATCAGACATCAGGTAGAAGAGGGACTTCTCATAGTAAAGAGGGTATCGTCAGAGGAGAACCCACCAGATCCCCTCACAAAGGGTCTGAGCAGGGTTAAGAACTTACAACATGCGAGGAGCATTGGTCTGATGGACGATATTAGTTTTAGTGATTAGATAGTTGTTTAGAAACTTGTAATACATAAAATGTAATTGACATTTGATGACTGAATAAAGGAGTTTTATTTATGAGTAAAGTTACTATCTTGTGTCAATTGTTTACTATTGTTTTACTTTTGCATGTTTTGACTTCCAGAATAATAGGATTATTCGAATTATCCACATTCTATCATACTTTGGAAGTAAGTAATGAGGTTAGGCTATCATGAATTGGTTTGTAGATTGTCTAAGTGTTTGGACATAGCAAAGTTTGTTGCAACGTTCATGAGTGCTCTTGAAATAAGATTTGAGTATTGGATTAAACCCACGCTCATATGAATCACTTCATGGAATTTATCATGAGTGATTGTGAGACGATAATATCGTATAGTCTTTAAATCGAGATATATGAGTTGTGGTTTACAATTTGGTTGTGCACTGATAGTGCGTAAACGCATCAGTAACTTGATGTTTTAAAACATATTGTCGTGTACGATTTAATAAGTAAATAGTACAAGCATATAATTCAAAGTTTATCTTTTCCTTTTATCCTAAGAGGATTAAAAGTGATATCTTGGGTCCCTCGATGATTTTGTGTTGACTTATGTGTCGGGCCCGGTCAGGACTAAATTGACGTGTTGAATTAAGTTCTATGTCAAACAAATCAGAAATCGGGAAACAAACTGCTGGACAATGAGTATGACTTTATTCCATGTCTTTGTCCACATGATATCTTGCAGAACGGAGGATTATATGATCCCTTATCTAAAGGACGCATTATTGACTAGATCAGAGTTCGACATCGGTTTTTGAGAGCTACGATTGCTAATCAGATTCTGAAGTCATACTTGCAATTAAAATTATTAGACTTATCCAAGTGGGAGACTGTTGGATTAGGTGTCTAAGCCCATAACTATAATTGGTATGCACTTGATTTGATAGTAGCATGGTCCTTTTCGGTTGCCTTTACACTGGTGACTAGACATGATGACTGTTGAGGAGAGAGGCTGATTTATTATTAAGAATAATAAATTAGGGCTTAAATATGATTTATTAATATATTATAAGAATAATATATTAATTAGAAGTTATATCATTAATTAGTATTTAATCAGAAATTAATTTGGAATTAATTTTGGGATTAAAGGAACTGATTAAAAGTGCAGGGGTTGTTTTGTAATTATTTGATAGTTGAGGCTTTAGGCCATTGGACCACCTTATTAAGGAAGGGCCAAAAATCCCTAGAAGGATCTAGGAATTTTCATCCAAGGCTAAAGGGTAGGAGGTCTGTAACGCCCGTAGATCCGGGCTAGTCAATTTAGAGGCAATGAGTGTCGAAAACGAATTTTCGGCAAAAGATTATTTATAATAAATAATCTTAACCAAGTTGTAGAATATTTCTCAAGGTTTTCGTACATATAAAGAACTCCGAAATCCAAGTTATAACCAAGAAGTTATGGCCCGTCGAAGTTTTACGGCAAAACCGGCACGGCACCGGGAAGTGTAAATAGTGAATTTACGATGGAGCGACTTTTAGCCTTAGTGATATAAACAAAAGTCGTAGAAAACGTTAAACCGAGAGCGTCCATAAAAAGAACGCCCAAATCTGACTTCGTATGAGGAAGTTATGATTTTTCGAAGTTTCGGCTTAGTAGTGTACAGCCTGAAACTCGAATTTTAGTTCGAGCGGTTTTTGGCTTACGAGGTCTAAATGAGAGTTGAAGATCTCATTAATAGGAAGTCAACGGTAAAAAGACAGACAAAAACGGAGCTCGTATGCGAAAGTTATGGACGAAGCTTAGTCTCTACTTTTCGAGCGCGGCGAATTCGATACAGTTTTGTAAATCCGAGATAGAATGAGAATTAGCCAACGAGGTCTAAATGAGAGTTGTAGATCTCATTAATAGAAACTCAACGGTAAAAAGACAGACAAAAACGGAGCTCGTATGCGAAAGTTACGGACGAAGCTTGGAGACTACTTTACTATACAATTCCTATAAATAAGAGATGAACTCTTCATAATTTCCTCACACCTTCAAACCTTTATTTCTCTCTCTAACTTCTCTCTAACCTCCCAACCCCTCCCAAGTCTAGGGAACCTCCCTAGCACGAGAAGAAATCCTCGGAGCGCCCGACGGCTCCGAGAAGAAAAGCTTTCGGCTCGGAAACGTTGCTCCAGCGAAGCCCGGTTTTTAATAAAAACTCGTTGTAAGTAAGCTACGCCTACGCTATTTTTAATATAACTTCTAATTAATTATAGTAACATTATTAGGACCTTAAAAAATTATTTGGGATATTATTATGAGTTATATAAGAGTGTTGTTTAACGCTTATATAATAATAATAATAATAATAATAGCTAGACTATTAATTAGTCGCGGTTAACGTTAGACTAAACCCTAGTGGTATTGATACTAGGTTTTGTCGAAGGAAATTGTTTTAAGAGTAACGAAGCGCTGTCTGAGTTTGGAATCATCACTTTAACAGGTGAGTGCATGGTCCCTTTCATCTTACACATAGATATGAAGTATTTTATATAAATTACGTGCTATGTGTGCATATTATCTGAATACTTGATGTCTATGATGGATGAATGATTTTATACATGTTTTAAATGATTTAAATATATATATTTATTTTATATCTACAAATACGTTGGGATAAAACATGGGTAGACGAAATAGTTGGTGTGTGATGAAATAAAATGATGAGAGATAGGTGATGATAGGAAGGTGATGATAATTAGGTGATGGATAGGTGATGATGAATCGGTGATGTAGGATGAAAGATACTATAACCTTGTCCGAGAATTTGGAGATGTAGTCATCTACTAGAGTATAGATGGCGACCACGGAATAGTCTAGACAACCCGTTGAAAACCCTATGTACTCACCAGGTTTCCCAACCTGACCCACTCCAGCTTATTTGTATCACAGGTGTCGATACGAAGCTACTTTGCACTGAGAGATTTAAAAGAGATGTAGATCACTAGTGTAAATGAATGTAAGTTCTGTTTATGCTTATGTTTCTGTATTGACGATGACATCCCAAATGTTTTAAATGAATAAAAATACATTTCTTCGGAAATGCTTTGATAACGTATTTATCATGTTTTTCTGGGAACAAATTCCGCAACATTTTTATTAAAAGAAGTACTCTGATTTTTATAAAGCATAAACAAAAATCGGTCTTTTCTGGCCGTGAAAATGGGGATGTCACAGTTGGTATCAGAGCATTAGTTTAAGCGAACTAGGAATATGGATTTATTTCTAGACTTAAACTTAGAATGCTAAGCAATGATTGTGAGGAGTGTGTCTTAGGTAATACACCTGAATAGACACAAGCCCTAGCTTATTTAGTGAAAATGCCTAACATGCTTTTATGTGCTAAATGATTTATGATGCTAAATGTCTGAACGGATCTATGGTCTGTTGCCGACCGGATCTGGAAATTTTATGTGTTCAGATTTCTAAACGTTTAGATACGGTATTAGAACTGCCATGTAACTTTTCGGAATAATAGGAAGATTTACACGTCGATCATAAATAAAATCTTTCCTATCTTAATTATCGTCATTATACACCAAACGTCTATAGATCGAATGGCTAGAACCCGAAGCGGAGTCGTGAATGCAAACGGAAATGGGAATCAACAGTCCCCGGTGATTGAGCAAATACCTGTTGTAATGGGAGCTGCGCCTGAGCCAGTCACCATGGCTGGAGTACAAGCCATGATTCAGGCTATGTTAGCTGAACAAAGGGAGGAAATGAGACAGATGTTGCATGAAAATAGGGACGAACCTACCATGCCCATCGAGCAAACCAAGCCGATTCCCGAGCAATCGGAGGAAGGGAACTATAGCCGCCAAGTGAGTCAAGTAGGTACTCAAGGTGAACAAAGGGATGACCCGGAGAGGGGAAACGACAAGGATGGGCGAAGGTATAAGAACTTCTTGAGTGCAAAACCACCAAGTCTTTCCGGAAGCCCGAAGCCGGTTGAGATTATGGACTGGATCTCCAAGATGGAGATGGTGTTTGAGAGTTGCGACTGTAGCAACAAGCAGAAAACCGTCTTTGCGGTCAGGCAACTGAAGAGCGGAGTCTTGAGCTGGTGGAAGATATTGGCAGATACGATGCCTAAGGGAGAAGCAAGTAAGATGTCTTGGGAAGATTTCCTGGTGCAACTGAAAATGCAGTACTGCTCTGAGCAGGATCTACTAGAGATCAACAACGAGTTTCAAAACCTAAAGAAAGGAAAAATGAGCATCACCGAGTACGCTGCAAGTTTTACGGAGAAGATGAAGCTTGTTCCTTATTTAGTTCCAACAGAACTTTCCAAGGTCAACAGGTTTGCCAATGGATTACCAGCGGATTTTGGTCCAATGGTCAAACAAGCAACCACTTTGAAAGCCGCCATCTGGGCAGCCAAGAATGTTGAGACCCAAATAAGAGAAAAGGGTCTGGAGAAAGTTGAAGTTGGAGAGAAGAGGAAGCTGGAAGGATCCTCAAAACCTGATAATAAGGGAAAGTTCTCGAAGTCTAACCTGGACGACCGAAGGAATGGAGCCAAGTGGTGTGAGAAGTGCAAGAAGAAGCACTTCGGAAGATGCGATGGAGAAGTGACGTGCTATAAGTATGGTAGGACCGGTCACTATTCCAGAGATTGTACATTCGACAACAAGAAGTGCTACGAATGTGGAAATGATGGGCATATTTCAAAGAACTGTCCAAAGAAAAACAAAGCTGCAAGACCAAATGCACCGCCGAAACCAAGGGCATTCCACATGATCCTCGATGAAGCAGACAACAACGCGAGGAATTAAGAATGAGGACTTCTTACCTGAAGATCGGATTATGCAGTAGCCATAGTTTCGTATGATGTAGCCTAGTAGAGGCATAGTCTAGGGTGAACTTGAACACCTATGTAATCGTTTCAAGAAATAATATAAAACCTTCGTTTTGTTATCTGATATGTTAAGTTATTGTGTGGTTTTCTTGTATGGTGATTTGGAAAAATTGCGAGATAATACTTGGGACGAGTATGAGTAGGTGTGAATGGTAGTAGAGGCCTATACTACCGGAAGCACAGGACTCACGCTTGGATCAGGGAAAGTCACAAGGTTACCAAGAAGCTAGTAATTGATTTCGTTTTATTCGAGTATGTCGTTACCATCGAAGATGATTGTTATTCCGACCCTAGTGGTCATATCAAATTGAGTTCGACTACGATAAGTAGGTTACGTGGTTCAGAGAACCAAGTTTGATGTAGCGTCCGACTTAAACCAAAAGATTGAAATCAAAGCGATCAATAGAAGTATTGCGATTGTCGCTAAAAAGGCTTGTAGCTAGAGATACTAAGTTTTAAGATGTGATTATGTCACATTAGAACATGAAGGAAGGTATAGTCTGTTCTGGAATTTAACTCTAAGAGATTTGAGTTTAAGCACACGATGAGAGGTCATTAGAATATGACACATCGGTATGTTGTAGTAACAGAGGAGCTTATCTTAAGCTTTCTAAGAAGAAGAAGGAGTCTCCATCAAGGATCGAGATTGTGACTCGAATGTCATAGTTTGGAGTCTAACGAGCAGGTGCAAGTTCGAGCACCGCTTGCAGTCAAGAAGACCAAAAGTTAGATACACATTTGAAGGAACATAGAAGTTACGATTAATACCTAGGATGAAGAGATAACGTATGGAGTCATTATACAACCCTGTTTTGTTGATGATTCCGGGACGTAATCATCCTAAGGGGGAGATAATTGTAACGCCCGTAGATCCGGGCTAGTCAATTTAGAGGCAATGAGTGTCGAAAACGAATTTTCGGCAAAAGATTATTTATAATAAATAATCTTAACCAAGTTGTAGAATATTTCTCAAGGTTTCCATACATATAAAGAACTCCAAAATCCGAGTTATAACGAAGAAGTTATGCCCGTCGAAGTTTTACGGCAAAACCGGCACGACACCGGGAAGCGTAAATAGTGAATTTACGATGGAGCGACTTTTAGCCTTAGTGATCTAAACAAAAGTCGTAGAAAACGTTAAACCGAGAGCGTCCATAAAAAGAACGCCCAAATCTGACTTCGTATGAGGAAGTTATGATTTTTCGAAGTTTCGGCTTAGTAGTGTACAGCCCGAAACTCGAATTTTAGTTCGAGCGGTTTTGGGCTTACGAGGTCTAAATGAGAGTTGAAGATCTCATTAATAGGAACTCAACGGTAAAAAGACAAACAAAAACGGAGCTCGTATGCGAAAGTTATGGACGAAGCTTAGTCTCTACTTTTCGAGCGCGACGAATTCGATACAGTTTTGTAAATCCGAGATAGAATGAGAATTAGCAAACGAGGTCTAAATGAGAGTTGAAGATCTCATTAATAGGAACTCAACGGTAAAAAGACAGACAAAAACGGAGCTCGTATGCGAAAGTTACGGACGAAGCTTGGAGACTACTTTACTATACAATTCCTATAAATAAGAGATGAACTCTTCATAATTTCCTCACACCTTCAAACCTTTCTTTCTCTCTCTAACTTCTCTCTAACCTCCCTAAACCCCTCCCAAGTCTAGGGAACCTCCCTAGCACGAGAAGAAATCCTCGGAGCGCCCGACGGCTCCGAGAAGAAAAGCTTTCGGCTCGGAAACGCTGCTCCAGCAAAGTCCGGTTTTTAATAAAAACTCGCTGTAAGTAAGCTACGCCTACGCTATTTTTAATATAACTTCTAATTAATTATAGTAACATTATTAGGACCTTAAAACAATTATTTGGGATATTATTATGAGTTATATAAGAGTGTTGTTTAACGCTTATATAATACTAATAATAATAATAATAATAGCTAGACTATTAATTAGTCGCGGTTAACGTTAGACTAAACCCTAGTGGTATTGATACTAGGTTTTGTCGAAGGAAATTGTTTTAAGAGTAACGAAGCGCTGTCTGAGTTTGGAATCATCACTTTAACAGGTGAGTGCATGGTCCCTTTCATCTTACACATAGATATGAAGTATTTTATATAAATTACGTACTATGTGTGCATATTATCTGAATACTTGCTATCTATGATGGATGAATGATTGTATACATGTTTTAAATGATTTAAATATATATTTATTTTATATCTACAAATACGTTGGGATAAAACATGGGTAGACGAAATAGTTGGTGTGTGATGAAATAAAATGATGAGAGATAGGTGATGATAGGAAGGTGATGATAATTAGGTGATGGATAGGTGATGATGAATCGGTGATGTAGGATGAAAGATACTATAACCTTGTCCGAGAATTTGGAGATGTAGTCATCTACTAGAGTATAGATGGCGACCACGGAATATTCTAGACAACCCGTGGAAACACCAGCAGACTTATAACCTGTAGGTGATGAATTACGAGTCCAGGTGATGTGGTGACTGTATATTCATGCGATGATACTCTAACCCTTACTATGAATTACGAGTTAAGGCGACGTTGTAACTACGTATTCATGCCTTAGGAACGAGCATATAAGGAAATGTGAGGTAGAAAGATGAAAGGTAAATATGATATAGGAGATGACCCTTAAGATAATTCTTTAAGGAATATTAAAGAAGATAACGGGGATGGGTAATTGGGTTGATTGTTTGATGTTTAAATATAATAATTATATTATTGTGGGTTGAAAACTCTATGTACTCACCAGGTTTCCCAACCTGACCCACTCCAGCTTATTTGTATCACAGGTGTCGATACGAAGCTACTTTGCACTGAGAGATTTAAAAGAGATGTAGATCACTAGTGTAAATGAATGTAAGTTCTGTTTATGCTTATGTTTCTGTATTGACGATGACATCCCAAATGTTTTAAATGAATAAAAATACATTTCTTCGGAAATGCTTTGATAACGTATTTATCATGTTTTTCTGGGAACAAATTTCGCAACATTTTTATTAAAAGAAGTACTCTGATTTTTATAAAGCATAAACAAAAATCGGTCTTTTCTGGCCGTGAAAATGGGGATGTCACAAGGTCCATGGACTTGCTTAGGCCCTAAGCTAAGGTAAAACCCTAGCTAGCCTCAAGTATAAATAAGACCCCTAGGCATTAGATTTTCGGCCAAGCTTCAAGAAACCCTAAGAGCGCCGATTTCTAGAGCAATCCACCCTCTTTCCTTTCTCTCATATTCATCCTTTCACCTAGTGTGTTTGTGAGCCATTAGAGGTACTACAATTGTGGTACTTGTTCTCAAGAGCAAAGGAAATTCAAGAAACTAGTTGTTATTACTATATAGCAACAAAGGTATGTATTCTAATATTTATTTGTGTATTTCGAAAATTTTAGATGCATGCTGGGGTTTTCTTTTGTGTTCATTTGTTGTATGTCTAATAGAGAAAACATAGATCCAAATTAGGGTTGCATGCACACATAGGATTGTTTGTATAAAACCTATCAAGTCTTACAAGCCATCCTGCCATGGTCTAATCCTACCTTGAGAAAACTACAAGCCAGATCGTAGATTCACAACACCCTCACAACTGCTCATTAACCACGTGAAAGCTACAGGCCACCCTGTAGTCTTACAACACTACTACTACTACCTGCCAACCTAGTGAATGTTATGGCCACCCCAAAGTCTTACAACACTTCTACCACTGCCTGCCAACCTAGTGAATGCTACGGCCACCCCGCATTCTTACAACACTTCTACCACTGCCTGCCAACCTAGCGAATGCTACAGCTACACCTTAGTCATACAACATTTCTACCACTGCCTACCAACCTAGTGAATGCTACGGCCACCCCAGAGTTTTACAACACTTCCACAATAACCTATCAACCTGGTGAATGCTACGGCTACCCCATAGTCTTACAACACTTCCACAACAGCCTATCAACCTGGTGAATGCTACAGCTACCCCATAGTCTTACAACACTTCCACAACATCATATCAACCTGGTGAATGCTACGGCTACCCTATAGTCTTACAACACTTCCACAACAACCTATCAACCTCGTGAATGTTACAGCTACCCCATAGTCTTACAACACTTCCACAACAGCCTATCAACCTGGTGAATGCTACGACTACCCTATAGTCTGACAACACTTCCACAACAACCATGGACCCAACCTATGGCCTTTCCATCCATCTAGCATACCATGATCAATTATGAGTCGAAACCTCATCCGAGTATACCTCAATCAGGTGTTCAGGTCATGCTTCGAACCCCAAAGCCTTAATCAGGCAAGAATAGGAAGAGAGGCTCTAACACAACCCACAATATGAACCTAATCATATATCCACCATGCGCCCCTACTGACGCGTCACGTTGGAAACCCAAATGCATCACTTAGGATAGAAAAACTTCTTTTATGTATTTGGTTGGATAAACTTACTTTTAATAACATAATTATTTTTGATATAAGTTGTATTGGTGGTATTTGAGATAAGTTTGTGAAAATAAATAGAAAGAAATTTATGGATTTTTTTAATTGTCAAACTAATCTATTTCTAAATAGTCTTCTAATGAGATTTGAACCTATTATCTTTCATTTGAGAATATCATTCTTTATCACTATGATCATCAAAATGATAATCCCCATGAACTCGTGTAGTTTTTGTCAAAAAAAAAAAAATATTCAAATGTCAAACCGATTTAAGTCGCATCTAATAGGAAAACCTTTCCAAAATGGGTCATGTCGAACGTTATAATCATTTTGACAAATACAAAAAGTTAAGTCATTCACCAATATTTTACAAAACATTTGATATTTTTTGATTATCCCAACATTGTATATTTGTAATTGTATACTTCATCTTGGGTCGCTTAGTACTATTTTGGGCCTGTGAATCTGATCCAGTTAGGGCCTGGGGGTGGTGAGTAGGAGCAGCTCTATTCGTAATTTCGTATCAACAGGCACCAGGGGAGTCGTTCTTCGCTAGGGAAAGAAAGACTCGAAGCGATCTTCATACAACAATCTGCAGATGGAGGTAGAAGGATCATCGAAGCCAATGATCGCAACACGACAAGAAATGGTGGAAGCGAAGGTGCCGTTGGCCTATAGAGACCAGTGCGCACACTTGCTCATTCCACTCAACAAGTGCCGGCAATCCGAGTTTTACCTGCCATGGAAGTGCGAGGACGAGCGCCACACTTATGAGAAGTGCGAGTATGAGCTTGTGATGGAGAGGATGATCCAGATGCAGAAACTCAAACAATCTAACAAGCAGGGTCAGGGCAATTCCATCCCTCTTATCCCCAAAACTGCCAACGCTTAATAGATCCAAGCCCAATCGCATCGTCCTTCGAGGTTAGTTTTTTCGTTTCAATTTCTAATCTCTAAAAGATGTGCGTTTTGACTGATGATTAGTTTTGTTGATTTAGATTTCATTTTAGGGTTTTGCGATCTAGGGCACTGTTCAATTTGAATTTCAGGTTACGAATTCGATAGATTCTGTTGGCTAAGAATCTCTCCATATTTTTTGAGTTCATTAGGCCATGATTAGCTTTTAAAAAAGCTCTTAGAAGAGGGTTTGGCTGAAAATTTGATGAATACTATGTTTTAATGAAGGATCTAGGACTATGTTCAGTTTGAATTTTATGTTATAGGGAAAACCTAATGACACCTAATGAAAACCTAAAGTTCTTTTAGCATATACATTAGTGTAAGTCTCTATACATTGCCCTCCCTAAATTATGTTGGGAACATACTAGAACTTCATGACTGTTTCAGTT
Source organism: Lactuca virosa (assembly GCF_052849685.1). Taxonomy (NCBI): domain Eukaryota; kingdom Viridiplantae; phylum Streptophyta; class Magnoliopsida; order Asterales; family Asteraceae; genus Lactuca; species Lactuca virosa. The sequence goes on along the minus strand of NC_136430.1, from coordinate 119,030,406 downwards.
AACTTTAATAGATGGGTTATGTGTAAAATTTGAATTACGAAGTTAAAAGAATTTGTGTTATAATGTAAGAAAGGGACTCAAAGAACAAAATGATAAAAAATTTATACTCAAAGAACAATAAAGAGACTCTGAGCAAAATAAACAGTGGAAGAACACAAAGGAAGAAAAAAACCATTTCAAAGAAGAAAAGATAAGAAAATGAAGCTCTTAGCTATTTATGTTTGACCACAATAATCAATCTTGGATTTCACACATGATTTTAATCATTTCACAATCTCACTTTGGAAAAAAAAATCCTATTGATTTTGACATTGGCACTTTCAACAATTAATTTATCTTTCAATCTCTTGTAGAAGTGCCATGATTCACTATAGTTTATCAGAAGTAAAAAAGATACATTGCAATGCATATTTATTATAGAAAGATAATGATTTATGCTCATGTTATTCATTTTTTATTTAAAAAATCTTGCTATTTTAATAATCTGGAATGCTAATGCATACTCAAATTCTTACAGGGTTCATAAAACCACAAAAAAACTTGGAGTTCTAGTGATTGACGATGCTGTTGGTTGGGAATTTTCTTTGTTTTTAAATGAATTCAGCTTGAAATGACTCAATTTAAAAAAAAAAAAAACTGTTTTATTATGTCATGTTTGAAATGATTGGTAATAAACATTTTTATTTGTTTCTGAATGGATTTGTCATTCAAATGAATCTTGTTTGATGTTCAACATTTCCGCATTCCCTAATAAAATTAGTAGAGTGATTTTGTTTGTGATGGTGGGAAAAATGTTTAAGTGGGTGAATGAGTAATGATGTTTTTGTATAATTTATGAACAGAGGAGCTGTTTGATATGTCTCTTATAGGGTCTGACTCAGTTAGATTCATACTGTTTGATAATAACTCTAGACTAAGGAGCTGTTTGATATGCCTCTTACAGGCTCTGTTGGGTCTGACTCAGTCAGATTCATACTGTTTGATAACTCTTTGATAACTCTGACTCGGTCTTCGGTCTTTTGAAATGCCTCTAATTCGGTTAGATTCAGGGCTTTGTATTGCTCGGTTAGATACGATTTAATCAACAACTATTAAACAGTATCTAAATAACAAATTTGCTCATGTTTTAAAAAAATAAAAATGAATTTCATAATATTTATCGGTTTCAATAATACTCATCGGTTGCAACTTGCAAAATGAGAGGAGTTAGGTGGGAAAAAAGGCATTTGTGTATACTGTTAGTGTCTTAAAATGTTAAGCCATGTTTTTTTTAGCTTAATCTATGAAGCCATTCTTGATAATATCTATATACAATTGTTGAGATTAAGTGTATATAGGTTGTTTGTTAGACTAAATGACGGTTTACCATAATGTTTAGAAATGACTCTAGATAACAAATGATTATTCTTTTAAGAAGAGTTATTTATAATTTTAAATATACATTAAATATTTATTTGATATAAATGATGATAGTAATCAAAGTTGTAAACTTGTAATAAATCGCGACATGACTACTTTCTTAAACTGGATACAATATTAGTACTAATTTAGAAGGGATATCCTTACTTTCTAGTTTTCTAAATGTGTTGTTATTTTCTTGAATATTCTTAAACATTGTTACTTTAATCACTAGTGTTTTTTGATTTATATTTGACGATAAAGTTAAATGTGTTTTTCTTAAAAAAATATAATTTTCTTTTTGAAAAGGATTAATGATTTCCTTTACATAATGAATAAATACTTCAAAATAAAAGAAGAAAAGGCCATCCCGTGAATGTTCCCATAAATTGGTCTATCCGACAAGGAAGATGAACTAAAAAGTAACGAAGTTTTCAAAATATTCAAAAAATATCATTGTTGTTTTTTTAGTACAAAAATAAAATTAAAGTATATTTTTTGTACACATAATACCAACGAAGTACACATGTGTTCAAATAAAACTTTGTGGTAACCGGTTACCACAAATAAATGGAAAAATAACCTAAAAAGGTAATAAAGTTTCCAAAATGTTCAAAAAATATCATTGTTTTTTTAGTATAAAAATATCATTAAAGTATATTATTTGTATACAGAATACCAACAACGTATATATTCTAGTACAAAAAATATCATTGAAGTTTAAAAAATGTTCAAAAAATATCATTGTTGTTTTTTCAGAGCACATTTTGTTAACTTCGTTGTTTCCGGATTATGTAGAACATGGTTATCAGAGATCATTCATCGTCGTACCAGTTCACACCAGTTGTGCACTCTCTTTCATTCCCTCACTCGATCAATTTGTATCTAAATACAATAATAGAAAAACACATAACTAAGAATCCATCAATTAGAATGCAAGTTCTTCAAGTGCTCCAACACATATTTTTCTCTCTATACTTTGATTACAAATCGTCATCAAATCAGACACATGACGTTGAGTGTTCCTGGTCATTCATCTCTCACTGGTCCCGAAAAATTAAACGCAACTCCTACTTTCTTCATCTACATTTAGGAATTCTCATGACATAACATCACACTCGTTTAACCTTTGTGTCTCTCTTGTGCCACAACACTAATGAACGACTAACCTTGATGTATAATATGAGTATCTATATAACATATATATGTTTTAGGTTTGAGGCATATAATACGATCGGGAAGCAATAACATTTAAATAAGGTTATTATCCACTTATTTCTCATGTTACTGTAAAAGGTTGTTGATGCACTTAGGTTTGGTTGGCAATATATTTTTATTTAGGTAAAAGGTAATGTGATTATATAAATTATTTTTTCATTTTATCTAAATAAGTTATCTAAGAATCTTCAACATTTACATGTTATTAGTACGAGGAGGTTCGTTAGGGGATGCTCGGCTTGGTGGGGAAGAAGGGTGAACTTAGGCTCCGCAGAAGACTCGGTTGGTGACTATTGCTACTGGACCAAGGTGAGCTTAGGCTGTCCACCTATATATGAAAAAGAAAATCGTAACTACGAGAAAGTGAGAACTCAAACTACAATTTGCAGATTGGTTTTGGTAAAATAGATGGAATTAATACTCTCCCACTTGAAATGCTACCTTTTTTTTTTTGAATGAGGCAAAGAAAGCAAGTAAAAAAATTAAGTAGTACAAGGAGAGTAAATGTAAGTTTTTGTTTTTTGTTTTTTTTTTGTTTTTTTACAAAAGGGACCATTTAAAAAAAATATAGACTTTGGTGTTAATGTTTGGTTTTCTGTCAATTGGTATCTTTTTCTGAAAAGAGCAATGTACTTTATTGTTTTCAGGTTTGCAGTCACCTGGTTTGATTTTGAACATGAAAAGACAATGTACTTACATTTTTATGTTTTTAATGATTTTGAACATGAAAAGACAATGTACTTACATTTTTATGTTTTTAGTTTTTTATCTCCTGATATGCTTTAACAGAATAAACAACCTATTTTGATTAAAGGTAAAAATAACATGTTTATGTGGTTATGTTTTTTGATCTGGCCAAAAAGTATTTTACATTTATCTTATGTTTTTGTTTGTCTGAGTATGAGAAAGTATGAAAGTACAATATAAAAAACAATTGTGCTTAATTCTATAACATGTAAAATCTTTATGAATTGTTGCCACGGTCGAAGGGATTTTCGTCATCAATCTTGACTTTATGGACACACACTCATATACACAACCACACATACATGGCTATATATTGTATATATGTGACTGACGGTCCATTTGAAAGTACAATTCTATAAGATTGAGAGTAACTTATGTCAGTTTTTAAATGCTAATCACACTTCATTCGAACCCGCAACGTAGCATGAATGTAATTTTTACTAGTTAGTACTAATTTAGAAGGCATATCCTTACTTTCTAGTTTTCTAAATGTGTTGTTATTTTCTTGAATATTCTTAAACATTGTTAAGCCTTTTGTTTTATATTGACGATAACGTTAAATGTGTTTTACATTAAAAAAAATAATATCTTTTTGAAAAGGATTAATGATTTCCTTTGATTTTCTTTACATTATGAAAAAATACTTCAAAATAAAAGAGGAAAAGGCCATCCCGTGAATGTTCCCATAAATTAGTCTATCTAAAAAAATGTTAAATTTATTACCGTTAGGCAAAACATATAAGAACAATAAAAACAATAAAAAGATCAAAAGTATTTTTTTTTTTTTTGAATTGCATATATAAACCAATTTAGAATCCGACTAGTTTCACATTTATCATTTCTTTGGAGTCATACACTGATACAAGTTAAATAAGTGAATGATTACCGAAGAGTTTTGGTATCCGCGTTACCCTTTTTACTTTAGATCCAGGGTTCAAGTTCGCTGTGGACATATATGGAATAATTTGGGAATACTTAAAATATATTTGCCGTTTAAAAAAGTAAATGACTATTTAACCTTTTATAACGACCAGATTTGGAGGTGAAAGTTGAAAACCAAACATTTTAGATAAAATAGAATTTGCATGATTATTTTTTTGTTTTTGGTGTAAGTGGTTTTATGAGACTTGTTGTAGAATGTAACAAATGGATGAAGGGCAAAAATAAACATTATTTTTTAAACATTAGGTATTAAGGCACTAAAAATAGTCTCAAGGATAAATCCGACAAAACTTGCAAAACATAAAGCATTTTATATCAATAACCCTTCGCTAAATGCTAAAGACCATTTGACAATTATGATTTGTTTGTTTTTTGATTTACAGCAAAATGGCATAATTAAGCAATTTTTGTTTTCAACCGGTAGTAACCCTTAACTCTACTTTCATAGCTTTAACTCCGAAAATGTTACCGTCATGAACAATTATGTGAGGAATGGGTAGTGAAATATTGGCTTCCATCCAAAAATTTGAGCAATTCGGTCGTATTATCGAATGAATTCAAAACACAATTCAGTAGTAATACCAACAACTACATAAATCATAAAACCAGTAAATATGTTACGATAAAAACGTAGGAGGTTGCATAAAAAATGAAATGATGTTTATTATTTTAGAGCAACTCGCCCTAACAATTAATTTTGTATAAATCATTATCTCATGATATGTCTAATATATGTCTCAATATCAAAAGACATTGTAGCGTCCAAATTTTCATAAAAAAATTTCATTTTTAAAAGACATCATTTCGCAGGATGCTGATGCATGTGTTCAGTATAGTCAAACATTGCCCTTCTCACGATCCGAAGAAATACCTGAAATCATTTGTAATCAACTGCGTAAGCATGAAGTTTAGTGAGTTCCACAAGATACCATATATAATAATACATATACATACATACAAACAATTGCTCAAGACCTTTTGCCGATCCACAAACTGGCTCACGAACTTTTGCCGATCCACCAATAATATGTATGTCAAGACTTACAGCATGCCTGACATTGTCGTCAACACGAGTCTATAGACTGCCGACCTATCGTCGTTCCGCCGTCAACCCCTCACTTAACCGTAATGAATAACTCAAGTACAATAACATTTAAGCACATAGAAACTATACTTTTGACCCTTCTCTACTAGCTCTTATATCCTAACATACATGGATATATATATATATATATATATATATATATATATATATATATATATATATATATCTATTGTAATACATAGTATAGTGAAATAACTCACATGGACAATTACTCAGATGACTATCAACTATCCAACTCGTGATCCAACCGACATGTAACACGTCTAACAAGTATTAACCTATAATACTATAACTTATTAATCTCTATGACAATCTGGTAATAAAACCTGGATCTTTCACTAAGCCCAATGAATACTTCAAGTTCTATTAAATAAGGATTAACAAGGTAAGATCATATCGAAGGTAGGATTCGTTTGGCATACATAGTGTACTGTTTGGAAAATCCACATTAAACACCTTACTAGATCCAGCGTAGTCATCATATCCGTAAGTAGATCAATCAGTATTTTGATTTGGAACCACTAATAAATCTTATTTATAGATTCATAATAATGATTATGAATATAAATGTAAGTTACACTTAAAGCACAGTAAGTGTAACTTAACATACATAGTTTCTAGCAAAAAGTCAGAAATTTCGCAAACAAACCTTTGACTCCAAATACTTCATTTCATTAGGATTTCCAACGTTGCAACACCCCGCTAAATTTCTGTGACATCCCCAATTTCACGGCCAGAAAAGACCGATTTTGTTTATCCTTTATAAAAATCAGAGTACTTCTTTTAATAAAAATGTTACGGAATTTGTTCCCAGAAAAACATGATAAATACTTTATCAAAACATTTCCGAAGAAATGTATTTTATTCATTTAAAACATTTGAGATGTCGTCGTCAATACAGAAACATAAGCATAAACAGAACTTACATTCATTTACACTAGTGATCTACATCTCTTTTAAATCTCTCAGTGTAAAGTAGCTTCATATCGACACCTGTGATACAAATAAGCTTGAGTGGGTCAGGTTGGGAAACCTGGTGAGTACATAGGGTTTTCAACCCACAATAATATAATTATTATATTTAATCATCAAACAATCAACCCAATTACCCATCCCCATTATCTTCTTTAATCTTAAGGATCTACCCTAAGAATCATCTATCCTTCATTCCTAAGGATTATCCTAAGGAATAGGCACGAAGTCCATCGCTGCCCGAGGTTTATACTACAAGCACTAACGAACGTCGATCCCCACGTACTGATCCTATACAGTGATCTTACAAGATGTAGCCTAAAGGATCGATATGAACAACAAACTGACGAAGCTGCTTCGGAAATTCCCTAGCAGCAAACGAGGATCGATAAAGACATCAAATGAGGGGAATGGAATAAGTTTCACCACGAACCTTCGTTCGTAAAAGAAAGAACCACAAGACAATTAAGTCAGGGGCAGTTATCTAGATAACAATGCCTAGCCGTGGTCCGAATATCGTGAGGTATTTTACCCCCAAACTCACCCTATCCAACATCGAACTTTGCCTAGCAGTGATCTGAATATCGTCAGGTATTTTACCCCCAGCTCACCCTATCCAACATCATAACACCAGACATACCTAGTAGTGATCTATTACCGACACACTTCATGAGGCAGTCTACGAATTTCCCTCAATTACTTCGTGAAAGGAAACACTGACAAATGAAGCTCGTCCGATCACTTCATAAAAGAAACGAAGACTCCAAAGCTCTTCAAAATAAAAAGTATAGGGAAAATACTAATAAAGTACTCCCGTACGCTCCCATACCCCGACACGTAATAGTGTCAAAAAGAAGAACTTTGTACATGATACTTATCAGATGAACCCATAGTTCAAAAATACCTGATGAACACATAGTTCAAAAACACATAATGAACACTTAGTTCAAAAATACCTACAGGTTATGAGTCTGCTAACGTTCCATTGGACTATGCAGAATAGTCTGTGGTCGTTGTCTATACTCTGCTTGATGACTAGATCATCTTAAACATCGATACCTCTCATCAATTTTTATTTCATCACACATCATCTAATTCATCTACCCATGTATTACCCAACATATTTGTAGATATAAAATACATATACAGTTTAAATAAATTAAAACATGTATAAAATTGTTCATCCATCATAGATACCAAGTATGCAGATAATATGCACACATAGCACGTAATTTATATAAAATACTTCATATCTATGTGTAAGATGAAAATAATATGCACTCACTTGATAAGACGACAATTGGACAGCACCTTGTCTCTTAAAACAATCATTTCCGATAAAACCGGGATGTTTTATTGAAAACCGGGCCCTGCAAGGGTGGAGCTTTAAAACCGAAAAGATAAATTTCTCGGGCTCTTCGGGCTCTTCGGGACGTGTTTCGGGTGTTGAAAATAATACCGGGGCTTCGGGGGAAGTGGAAATAGCTAAAATATGGATTTAGGGTGAAAAAGTGGCAAATTCCTAAAATTATCCGGGAGATCTCGCAGGCACTATTTATAGGGAAGAGCCTCGGATCCGAAGCAAGGGTAAGTGAGCACGTGCCTCACATGAAAGGCTTCCAGGTGGTGGTTCGGTTCGCAGGTGGACACGGAGAGGGCAGGTGGCGCGCTTGGATTGGACCGAGCCTTCGGTGCGAGGGGGTGCGGCACGGGTCGGACAGATGGCCTCGGATAACTCAGCGGCATCGGACACGCAGAATGCTTCGGTTGGGCCTCCCTTCGGTCGTATCATAATCCGACACGGGGCACGCATGTGAGGCCTGTATGTGGCCAATTCCGAGCCATGCATGCGAAATTCCTCGGATTTTGTGCCCAAACTTCTAAAATCCATAACTTTCGCATACGGGCTCCGTTTTTGACGTTCTTTACATGCACGCGTAGATAAAATTATGCTCTACAACTTTTGTTTAGATTCCGTCGGCTAATTTTAACTTTATTTTTAATATTATTATTTTTAACAGACCGGGACAGGAAAATCCGTTAAAAATTCATAACTTCTTAATCCGACGTCCGTTTTCGTCTGTCTTTTTACCGTTGTACTACTATTGACGAGACCTTCGATTCTCGTTTGGGTTGTGTCGGCTAAAAATCACTCGATCTAAAATTCGAGTTTTTAGCTGTCTACTGGTAAGTTGAAACTTAGAAAAATCATAACTTCTTCATACGAAGTCAGATTTGGGCGTTCTTTTTATGCACGCTCTCGGTTTAACGAACACTACAAATTTCGTTTAGATTACTAAGGCTAAAAATCATTCTATCGTAAGTTCACTATTTACGTCACGTAGTGTCGTGCCGGTTCTGTCGCGAAACTTCAATGAGTCATAACTTCTTCGTTCTAACTCGGATTTCAGCGTTCTTTATATGTACGGAAACCTTGTCACATATACTACAACTTAGTTAAGATTATTTATTCTAAATAATCCTCTATCAAAAAGTCATTTTTGACGCTCATCGTCTCTAAATTGACTAGCCCGAATCTGCGGGCGTTACAATTACTCAAGACTTAGAATTTGGATCCTAGAGGTTTGGGAGAAAGTTTGAGAAATATATTGAGTTAAATGGTTTGAGAAAATGAGCGAATCCCAACTCCTCTTTATAGGCATATTCATAGGGCGCGATGCATCGTGTTCTACTATTAAGGTGCCTTGTGTCACGTTGCTGTTGGTTCACGTCGACGAGGTTGGGAGAGGGTCTGGCCTCAGCTTCGCCACGTGGTGCACTCCGGTGCCGCCACGTCACCCTCATCAGGTATTTTTCATGATTTTCGAAAAAATCATAACTTTCGCGTACGAGCTTTGGTTTTGATGTTCTTTGTATCCACCCGTAGGTATTTCCGAGTACTACAATTTCCCTGTCGATCTCAATAACTAACTCTTATTCTATTTTAAATTCATATTTTTATAGAGATTACACTGGTAAAATCCGTGTGAAAGTCATAACTCCTTTATACGAACTCTGTTCTCGATTGTCTATATGTCTACGGATTTGTATTTACGAGATCTTCAACTCTCGTTTACATTGTTTTGGCTAACAGGCAACCGATATTAATTTCTATTTCTGTGTCGCACCTGAAACTTCGAAAAATCATAATTTTTTCATATGAAGTCAGATTTAGACGTTCTTTATACGCACACTTTCGTAATTTCGATTACTACAACTTTCATTTAGATTACTTAGGCTAAAAAGTATTTAATTCTACTTTGAACTTTATAAAGAAAACATTTATATGAAATTCTATTGTAAAGTGAAAACAGGGTATTACAAACATCAAATTTAGGGCGAATCATTTTATTCTACGTGTTCCTATAATGTAGCGTCTGCAGCAAATATTGTGGATATGAAAAAAGGTAGGAGAATATTTGATTTATCTGTGGAAAAATTAAATAACCTTCTACATTTTGTTTCTATCTATCATCCTATTCATATAGAATAATGAGTATGAGGATATTTGATTTCTGTTAATACATTTCTTAAACTTATACTTGTCTTCAAGGGCGGAGCCACCTTAGGACCAGGATAGGCCCACGCATATATATATATATATATATATATATATATATATATATATATATATATATATATATATATATATATATATAAAAGGGACACCCTAATTTTTTTTTTGGCTCCGTCCCTGCTTGTCTTGATCAAATGAGTATAAACATGGATATGAACAAAAAATAGAAAGACATTTGATTTCTCTTGTGAATAGCCTCAGCCGCTCTTCGAGGGATAAGTACATATCCTCATAATTAATGAGAAACTAGTGCGGTGCACGTTACGAAGGTTTTGTTAATATTATATTTTCGATGAAATTTATCTAATGTTCTGTTACACAAATCATCCTTATATTTTTGCTATTACACATGGTCCATGACTGTAATTTTGTCTTACACATGAACCATTTTTGTAATACGGTATTACACAAGGACCATTTCTAAAATTTCATTACACAATGACCAATCCTATATTGTCGCTATTATACGATGATCATTTATGTAATATGGATGGTTTTTTTTTTTTTTTTTTTTTTTTTTTTTTTTTTTTAATATATATATATATATATATATATATATATATATATATATATATATATTTTTCGACGTGGTGTTATGTACAAACTATTTCTGCAATTTCGATATTACATATGACCTATTTCTGTAATCTCACTATTATACGGACAATATTTTTGTAATTTCGTTATTATACAGGGACTATTTATGTAATTATTTATTATAAGGACTAATTCTATAACTATTTCTTAGAAGGAACATTTCTGTAATTTTTGATTTCTTCCAAGGACCATTGTCAACGGGGGAAAACGGGGCGGGGAGTTCATCTCCCGCCCCCGCCCCCGAAATGTTCTGCTTTCCTACCCCCGCCCCCGCCCCCGAATCCAATTTATTACCCCCGCCCCCGATTGATTTTGGGCTGCCTGTTTTTGGGCTAAAAGAAGTTATTATTTAGGTTAAAAGAAGTTATTTTTTAGGTAACAAATAATTATTTATAGTAGAATTTTACATGTTAAAAATAAAAAAGTTATGGCATCTTAAAAACATTATACTAACAACTTAAAAACATGTTTTTTGATGAATTTTGGAAGCTCAAAATCATGTTATTTTTTATGATATTTTTATAATTAATATATGTAAATATATGTGTAATTTATTAACGGGGTCCCTATGGGGGTTTCGGGACGGGATTTCCCACCCCGCCCCCGCCGCCGAAATTAAAACAGGGGTTAACCTTACCCCCGCCCCCGTCCCCGCCCCCGATTTTTTAAATTTTTTCCCCCAAACGGGACGGGGCCCCCACGGGTATGGGGTCCCACGGGACTTTTTGACATCCCTACGTCTTTGTAACTTTATAAATCTTACATGGACCATTTTTATAACTACTTCATATAGGGACCATTTCTGTAAATCTTAGTTTTTCCTAGGGACCATTTCAGTAACTTTGTGAGTAAGTATAGGTATTTTTGTAATTTGTTTTTATGAACAAATGCCTCTTTTTTATTTTTCCTAATAGTTAAAAATACGGTATTAATGTATTTTGTAAGTTCAGGAAAAGGAGAAACTTAAGCTAAGAGGTTGAGTATTGTTTTGACATGATTATTCATTAGGATAAGCTCGTTGCTTCTTTGAATAAGGATTCTCATGGAAAGTTTATACTTTACTACATTTGTATAAACAAATAAGATGTAAATTTATTAGAAATGGTGATGTATTTATCTTACTTGTCACACAAATTTGTTTCTTTCACAAGCATACTTGTCATACAAGTTTAGTTGTTTCTCTCACAAGCATCTTGTCACACAAGTTTAGTTGTTACACGAGCTTCCTAGTTTTCTTAGAGAATTCTATAGATTAGTTATGTTATGTTGTATCTGTATGTATAGTGTAACATTGACAATTAATGATATCAAACAATTATAATATCTTACAAGGTATCATAACCTTGATGATTTAATGCCTATTTTTCTTTCCATGTTGTCGACATCCTAAAGCGACATATGAGCATACCCTAATCCTCTCCCTTCTCACAATTATTTCTTCTATAGGCAACTACTTCTCTGACCACCTTCTTCCCTTGTCAATCAAGATTGCTTAATCCATAAACAACCATGCTTCAAACCACATCCCACTACTATCCAAATTTCTCAAAACACCTCTCCTTAATATTGTACTGTTGGAAAATTGTAAAAATGCATAGGTCTAGTGGGTTACACACAAAGTACTATTGGGTTACACACAAAGTACAATCAAGGTTGAAAACAAAATAAACGATTTAAAAGGGACTAATTTGTTAATTCATCATAAATATGGTGACTTAATTAGAAATTAAAAAGTTGAAGGTCTTATTATGTAATTAATATATGATTAGATAATTACCTTATATTAATTAGTACTTATTTAATAGTTAATAGGTAATTAGGATTTTGCCTGCCGCGCGTTGTGGCGGCGATCTGTTTGGAAAGTTCAATTTTGATGATTGTATTGATAAAAGTTAGATACTGTTGCATTTGTTGATAGATAAATATATAAGGTCGGTACCAGTAACTAACTCCAATATATATCGTCAAATGAAAATTTATTATATGTAACAAAATTCATACTTAGGAAACATACATAAAAATAAGTACGAAAACAAAAAAAACCTGTAATTTATAACGACAAGTACATAAAAATAAGTAAGATTTTTTTTGAAGTTAATGAATGGAAGTTAAAATAATAAAAAACGTATTATATGTAACCCGAATCATACGTAGGAAACATACATAAAAATAAACACGAAACGTAGACAAACTCCGTTTATACCGACACGTACATAAAAAAGCAAGTAAGATTTGAAAAAAATTAACAAACGAAAGTTTTAAATTTACGTTGAAAAGTTAACCATCTCGAATATATACTGCCATATATACATATAAATAAGTACGTAAAAAATTTGTTGTTTTTTTTTAAAGTTAAGGAACGAAAGTTTTTAACGAAAATCAGATTATGTATATTACGGGGATAAACAAGAAAGTTTACAAAATGGAGGTCATGAAATTAATATTTTACAAAGTTCAAAGTGGAGGGGTCAAAGTAACATTCTAAAAAGTAAAAGGGTGGAAAATATCATTTTTAAAAGTAAAGGGATAGAAAATGTCATTTTAGAAAGTGGAGGGATGACAATTGTCGGTGAAAACATCCACCATCATTGATTTTTAATATAGCTACTATTTTGCCCTCCACGCGTTGCATAAAGGCCAATACGTTTTCAAAATTGAATTTTGACGAATATATTGATAAAAGTTAAGTAATGTTGGATTTGTTGATAGATAAATATGAAATGTTGGTACCACTAAACTATTGGTGGATGGGGTAAACACGAAAGTTTAGAAAGTCGAAGGGATGAAAGTGGTTATGAGTTGATTCATACGAAGTGAAGTGGAGATTAGTGGATATCCAATGATTTCTAAATTGAATAATTCAAACTCAAATTCCTTAATCATATGTTTCTAAGTTATCTATCAACAATGATATATTTCATAGATCCATTTTATTAATTCGTATTATGACAAACTTAATTGGTATCATGAGTCCCACAGTTAGTGGCGACTTCTCAAGTTACATAATCAATAGTACAATCATAAATATTAAATCAATATTTCTATGCTTAACCTAAGGATTCCCCCACTAGGCAGATCTGCCTACACCTCAGTTACTTAAGTCACAGTCTCCCAATTATTAACTAAGCAATTGATTGAAGTAACATAATCTGAACTCAGCTATACACTCAACTACATAGACATAAAAAATACTAATATCAATACACATGCATATTTAATCAAACATGTCATAATAGATTGAATAACTACTAGTATCCTTTCAAATGAACCAAACCATAGTCAAGTTAGATCATATATGTCTTAACAAAAGTAATAGGACTTAGCCCATGAACTAACTAAGAAAACAAGAAAAAACCAAAGAAATCTAATATACAACAAACCAATTACTCCTTTTGAGAGCCTCCTTGCTGTAGCTCTTCAGCCTAACTCCTCTATTCTGACATCTCCTTCTTGTATATCTTATGTATATTTAACACTCTATGTCTTGGAAGAATTAAAGCTCCATTTATAGCCTTTTTAGAACCAAAAAATATATCGAAACGAATAAATCGCGACACAAATTCATAAATTTGGTATATTTCTCTAAAATCATCAAAATCTACAAAATATTCTCCATGCTAATATCCAACTGTCTTCCTTGGTCATTAATCCATAAAATTATGCTCCAAAATTGCTCTTTTCAGCTTCTATTTCATCATATAGTCATGTTTAGCTGCAAAAAATAAATGTATAGAAATTAAGTGTTAGGTTATAAATTGTGGTTTATACTTTGCTTTTCATAAGCTATTAGATTTTCGGTCTAGGACCGAAAACACCATGTTTTGGTGTTGTTTGGACCGAAATCACATGTGATTTCGGTTAGGCTTAATATTGTTTTGTTTGGGTTTTGGGTTGGGCTTTGTTGATTGGTCTAGGTATAAATAGTGTCATTTGAGCCTTGTAAAGAGTGAGGGACGTTGTGGGGGGCTGCATAAGCTTAGAACGTGATTAGGAGAGAAACAAGAGAGAACCAAGTGTAATCAAGTATCTTATGTACCCGACTATTCAATAATAGTGTGCATTGAGGATTAACTATTGTGTTCTTATTCTATATTTTGTCTTGTCTAATTCACTTGATTGAGATTCCGCACCATCAAGTGAATCCGATTGATACATCGTAGCATTTTGGGTCTTACAATTGGTATCAGAGCTTGGATCAGTATCAATCGAATTGACAAGATATTAAGAGTTTCTTGGATTTCCGAGCGTTTTTGAATTGTTTTAGACGAATTTTTGGTTGTTTGTTCTTCGTGTTCTTCATATTTTTGGAGTTTTGATCGAGTTTGGGGTTAAAGATTTGAAAATCTCGTGTTTTTGGCAAGTTTTGGGTGTTTTTGTTCAAAATTTGTGAGATCTCGGTCAAAATCCTCGGTTTTCGGTCATACCCTCGGTCTTCTTGACGGCGGCCTCGCTCTCGGTTAGGGCATCAGCAGATCTCGGCAGCCAGCAGCGATCTTGGTTAGGGTTGCGGAGGTTCTCGGTGAGAAGTTCTCAGTCTCGCAGCTTTCGGTCCGAAGACTTCAGTGTCGCTTCTCGGTCAGTATTTTTGGCCTGCAATTTCGTTCGGTCCAGCGTATTCCGTCTGAGAGATTTCGGTGCGAGCCCCTAGCAACTCGGCGGTAATCTTGGATCTTCTACATCTCGGTCAAGAGGCCTCGCAAATTCGGTTGAAATTTAAGATTTTTCAATATTTTGGCTAATTTTCAGTCTAGAAACTTAGTTTTAGTTCCAAAAGTCTCGTTTTCGATCAAATAACTTCATTTTCGGTTCTAAGGCCTCATATTTGGTCAAAAAGCCATGATTTTGGTCAAATACTCTCGTTTTTGGTCTTGAAATTTCGTTTTCAATCTAGAAATTTTTGTTTTCGGTCAAGGTTATTTTTTTTGGACAAAAAGTTTGACTTTTGACTTTCAAATTTGACCTTTGACTTTCAAGTTTTCACATTTGACCTTCAAGTTTGACTTTCAATTTTGACTTTTAGGTTTGACTTTCAATTTTGACTTTCAAGTTTGATTTTTCAAGTTTGACTTTTAAGTTTGACTTTCGAGGTTTCAAGTCAAAGGGCATTTTTTCTGGGTGTCACAATCAGTTCTATTTTGGTAAATTACTCTTTTTGGTGAATAATGAGTTCTTCAATCACAAAGGTTAATGAAACTTCATGTTCTCAGTCATGTGAAGCTAAAATTAAACTTTATCGTGATCAAACTGATATATTACGTAGAGACAATGAGGACCTTAGGTATGAAGGCTATACTCCTAGAAAGGGCCAAAAACCTCTAAAAGAATAATTAGAGGCCAAAACCAAGGACTTTAGAAAGCTTCAGGAAGACTATTATAACAAATGTGAGAACTATAACTATGTTAAGAGACAGATTGCCAGCTTAACTGCCGAACTTGATGCACTAAAAGCTAAATATAAAGATGCTGAATTTAACTTTAAGAAATTTGACGTGTCAAGTGAGGTAGTTGTGTCAATGATTGAGAAACAATTAAAATTTAAAGATAATCAGAATAAGGGTCTAGGGTATCACAATGTTCCACCTCCCTTCAATGACAACTATACCCTGCCCCTTGAAACCAATGAGGTAGAGACACCTGCTCAGTTTGGCCCGCCCCCTGTACCAGCTTCAGTTAAGACTGAACAATCTGGCCCAACTGAGAATATTGAGGTGAGTGATGCTAATGCCTCTACTTCATGTGCAGGTAAAGAAGTGGAAGATGAGAACAAGGAGAACATAAATAATTCTAGTTCTGTTAATTCTGATTGTGTAACCAATGTCTCCTTAAACTTTGAATTTGTTGTTTCTAATTTTGTTACTTCTAATAAACCTGCTATTGGTAAATACATGCCATCAAAACAAGCGAAACAGACTGCTTGTTGTAAGTGTGCTTGTGGGAACAATGAGAGACAAAACATGGACACGCTACCAGGGACAGGCAGAAATAACTTCTACGTGAAGAAACAGACATGTTTCCACTGTGGAACACCTGGACACATTGCCAGAAATTGTCCAAATCGTGCATATGTCCCCAACTATGCACAAGGTTACCAGAATATGCCTAGAGGGAGATCCTCCAAAAGAAACCCTTCGAGGTCACGTTCAAACAATGGTGACTGGAATGCTAAGAAGGGCAAGAATCAAACTCCCAAGGACAAGAAGGGAATGTCTGGCACGATGCCAAATTCAAGAGATGGTTTAGCTAAACGAAGATCAGTTAGTTCGAAGTCATCTCGGCGATCGGTTTCAAGTTCTAAAGCAAGTGATAAGGCATCCATCCGATCAAACAAGAAATGGGTTAAACCCGACTACAGATGGGTACCAAAGGTTCATACTCCCAAATCATCTAATGATTCTAACATTTCTTCATCTTCCATGTCTGATAAACAGGATATGTCATGGGAGAGAGTACCTTGTGTAGATGATAATGGTCAACCCAGATTTAAAATGGACTGGGCTCCAAAGAACAACTAATCCCACACTCTGTGTTGGGGAAGCTATGGAGGAATATCATCAGACTTCGGTTTGTTGATAGTGGCTGTTCCAGGCACATGATAGGAGACATCTATCAACTGCACGACATTCAGAACTTTAATTGAGAGTATGTGTCCTTTGCGGAAAGGAAGTAGGAAAGGATCACAAATGGGGTTCGTACTTAATGATGTGAAATTTTTTTTGAACTTGTTAACTTCGTTCCTGAGTTGAAACACAACTGAGGCTGAACATGTTGCTGCATCTGCGTGCTGTTCTCAGATCAACTGGATGCAACTTCAATTGTTGAACTACGGTTTGAGTTTTCTTCTCGATACTTCTAAGTTTTTCTTGAAATGATTTGTTTTGAAGACAAATTTTGTTTAAATTTGCGTATTTATTTTATTTGTTTTCTTCCCCATGCACAAATCAAGGGGGAGAAATCAAAAATTAAAAAATTAAAAAAAAATTAATTAAAAAATTAAAAAAATCAAAAATACAAAAATATGTTTTCTTTCGTAAGTATTTTTGGGAAGTGATATGAAGTTTAGTGCTAAAGGGAAATATGAGATGCGTGTACTGCACTGAAGCTGAATTGTTTAGACTTTGTGTTAAATGTGCTGGTAGGCACGAATGATTCAAAATTAAAGGACTAGACACAACTGAAAATGAAAGGACTAGACAATGTTAACTCATCTGGACTTAGAGAGTTTCATTTGGACTGATCATACGACGCTTGGATAGATTGAGCAGTGAGATAAAAAAGGGAGCCTACAAGATACATTAAAGTTACTTATCATCTAGAACTGTGGCTCATCATTTCTTCGATGTACGGACTTATGTCCTTAATTCTGGTGCTGATAGGGTGACTGGGGGGTTTTGATAAAGTAGGTCGGTGTGAAATTGTTTTTCTTTCTTATCCTCTCTATCGGTCATATGTTTCCCCCTTTGCGTGATCGGAAGATTCGACCTGGGACGCAACATATGCACCTCTATTTCTATACATTTGTATCTATGCCTCTCTCTCTATCTATCTATGTCAGTCATATGCTGTCCCCTCTGCGTGATTGGAAGATCTGACCTGGGACACATCATATGCACCTTTCTATCTCTCTAACACTCTATCTATGTTAGTCATATGTTGTCCCTCTGCGTGATTGGAAGACATCTGACCCGAGATACAACATATGCATCTCTATATCTATCATCTCTCTCAAATAATTGAGCACTCACCTAAAGTAAAGAGCTCCTTGGAATTCCTTAATTGCTAGGGGTATGTCGTGAACTGGGGAACACGTTCTAGTGCACTTAAAATTGAATTAACTAAAGGTTGTCTGTAGATCTCGCTGCTGAATTTAAGTGGACAACAATATCATTGGTCATCGTCACCAAAATGGTCTATTTAGGAATATAGTTGCAATGTCTTGTCACTTATAATCTGTCCAATTTGCAAATATCCTTTGTGTTTAAGTGGACCACAATATTGGTGATTGATCAGAGCTAAACATGCATGTGTGTGCTGATAAACGATATTGAATTGCTTGACAACTTTGATCCCAAAAAGTTTTAAATTTAGTTATTATTTTTGTTTTTGTTAAATTTGTTCATATTTTTCCTCTATGCACAAATTTAGGGGGAGAATTAAAAAAAAAATCATAAAATTTAAAAATCCAAAAATATGTTTATTTCTGTTTTATTTCCTTTTCAGAAAATTAAAAAAATCCAAAAATATTTTATTTTTATTTTGAGTGTATTTTTTATTTTATTTTTATTTTTTGGTTATTTTTATTGCGTGCTAGTTTATTTTTACTTTTATTTTTAATCTCAAATTTTTGTTTGTCTTAAAAGCGAATTCAAAAAGAAGAAGAGACTCATGGAGACTGTATCGGAATTTCTGAGCAAGGAGAAGAAACTTGGAAAAGAGTTGATGGTTATTACACTTCACTCCATTTTCACAAGGAATTGAAGGATTGAAACTGTATAAATTGTCACTTAGGCAGTATTTTTCTAAGAACTGTCGTATTTAAGGAATTAAAAGTCTGAAACTGTACATATGTCATGGCACCAGGGCGATGCACCTTGCAAGGCACGATTATTGCTGAACGTCTCGCCAAGGGCCAAGTTAACTTGTTTAACTTGAAAAACTGTATTGAGGATCTTTGATCTAGGATATACAGGGGCTGACATCAAAAAGGCCATGAGTAGTTCTCTGATACTCAACAAATCGCAGTGCGTTCCTCCGTGTTCACACAGATACTGCAAGTAGTCTCCTTCTGAGCCAAGGCTGGGTCCTTGAACAATTGTGGTGAGAAGGGTCTTTATGATTCTGTGATCCACATGGACTTTTTAGTCATGATTACTTTTCAAGGCGCAACAGTGATCGTTAAAGAACACTCATTCGAAGGAACAAGAAGTAAAGATTATTTTTCAATATTCATTTTTTCAACCCCAGAAGCAAGGTGAAGTTGTACTTGAAGTTATGTGACAGATTGCATTGAAACCTCCTCAATCAATTTGCTGCTATCTATGAACCTACTGAAGTGATCCAGAAGAATCGGTCTCTCTTTTATTTTCTCTGATGTTTTTCAAAGCTGCAAGTGCTGATTTTCAAGAATCCTTACAAGAAGCCTCTACACCCAATGTGCGTTCAAAGTCAAATTCTTAGAAGGAAGTCCAACTACTAAAGATGAAGTTGTTCATGAAGAAAATTCATATGTTCATCTTGAAGTTGTGAAGAAATCGAAGATAAAAGCTGAAGCAAAGAACAAAGCGAAGATTAAGTGAAAAGAAAGCTATAAACCAAGGGGGAGATTGTTAGGTCATAAATTGTGGTTTATACTTTGCTTTTCATAAGCTATTAGAGTTCTCGGTCTAAGACCGAAAACACCATGTTTTGGTGTTGTTTGGACCGAAATCACATGTGATTTCAGTTAGGCTTAATATTGTTTTGTTTGGGTTTTGGGTTGGGCTTTGTGATTAGGTCTAGGTATAAATAGTGTCATTTGAGCCTTGTAAAGAGTGAGGGACGTTTTGGGGGCTGCCATAAGCTTAGAACGTGATTAGGAGAGAAACAAGAGAGAACCAAGTGTAATCAAGTATCTTATGTACCCGACTATTCAATAATAGTGTGCATTGAAGATTAACTATTGTGTTCTTATTCTATATTTTGTCTTGTCTAATTCACTTGATTGGGATTCCGCACCATCAAGTGAATCCGATTGATAAATCGTATCATTTTGGGCCTTACATTAAGCAACTTTATCCTATTTTAACTATAAAAGTACCTATAAAAAAGTACTTGATATGTCCTTTAAAATATGTATAATTTAAGAAACATCACATAGCGATTGACGAGATTGTCGCTGCCTTCGTCCATTTCTTCTCCTAAGGGTTGCCATGGACATTAAAAAACAAAAAATTCACATAACTTCCCCTTGGGCTACGACATCGATGGTAGGAAGAGAGACGATCATGAGAGGGGGAACGGCAAGGCAACAAAGGTGTGTAAAGGGGATGAGCACGAACTCAAACTATTGCTACATAAAAATCCATAAAAGGTACTCTTATTTTGAATTCTATTCTTTCTAGCATCAAGTCTAACCTAATCAACCATATAGGCAACCACCGACAACCATCGTTGTCATTGGTGGTGTACTACAACACCACAGTGGCATGGTGGCTATGGTGTGGCCGAATTCTAGCCCTTAGGGTGTGTTCTTAGTGATTTTTTTTTCAGATAAAATTCTCTTTAAACATACCCTCACATGTTGGAATTTATCAATGCATGCTATTGATAATGTAATCAACCAAAGCTAGCTTTGAATGTTACTCTCCTATTTTCTAGCCATATATAACCTCATGAAAGCCATTAAACCTTGTTAAGTTGTTGGAAAATTTGTTAATAAAAGGCATACTAAAGTAACAATGTATGTATAGCTAAGTGTATGTAACACTCGTAAGTTAGGGCTAGACGATTTAGATGATATTTATGTATTATGTACATGCTTTATGGGAAAATATTATAGGCTTATAATATTTGTATAAAATTGTCTCATAAAATTAATGAACTACGATAAATATACGTTTTTTTATAGAAGATTATTTAGGATAAATAGTTTTGATGAAAGTTGTAGTAGTCGTGATGACGATTTCATGAGCATAAAGAATGCCCAAATGTGACTTCGTATGAAGAAGTTATGATTTTTCAACGTTTCGCGTTTAGCCCTGTACGACAAAATGTGTCGTAAAATATAAATCGGAGACAGGCTGCTTGTTAGCCTAAGTGATCTAGATGAAAGTCGTATTATTTGTAATTCCGAAAGCGTTCATATAAAGAACGCTTAAATATGAATTTGTACGAAGAAGTTATGATTTTTAGAGTTTCATTTCGACACAACACAACAATGTGCGACATAGAAATCGAAATTAAAATCGGTTGATTATTAGCCAAAACAATGTAAACGAGAGTTGAAGATATCATAAATAAGAATCCGTCGATATAAAGATAATCAAGAACGGAGTTCGTATGAAGGAGTTATGATTTTCGTATAAATTTTAACAGTGTAATCTCTATTAAATATGAATTTAAAATATAATGAGAATTAGCTATTGACATCTATAGGAAAGTTTTAGTACTCGGAATTATCTACACATGGATATAAAGAATGTCAAAAGTGTAGCTTGTATGAGAGAGAGATGATTTTCCAAAAATCAAGAAAATACCTATGACAGATGATGTGGTGGCCCGAGAACACACCATGTGGCGAAGAGAAGGCTGGATCTTCCACCGAGATGATGACATGTCGTCGATGTGGACCAATAGTAGTCAGTCACGTGGCAGCGAATGGGAGGAGTAACGTCGCCTGGGGGCGGCGCCCCCAGCCAAAGTGCGATGCACTTCATGCCTATAAATAAAGCTAAAAAATCTCTCATTTTTCACACAAGTTCCTATCTAAACTCTCTCAAATTCTTCCAACAACCCGAGGCCCAACCTTAGGAGTTTTTAAGTGTTAGTAGTGAAGCTCTGGAGCATCAGAAGGCTGAACAAAAAGAAGTGTTTGGAGTCGAAGTTCTGCCTGCGAACTTCCCATACTTTTGCTAGAAACTCTATAAGTTCAGCAGGACTTACTACGCTTTAAGTGTAACTTATATTTATATTCATAATCGTTATTATGAAGTTATAAATAAGATTTATCAATGATTCCGATTCATAATACTTATTAATCTACGTACGGGAGTGATGTCTAGGCTTGATCTAGTAAGATGTTTAAACTGGACTTTCCAAACAGTATGTATTATATATATATATATATATATATATATATATATATATATATATATATATATATCAAACGGATCCTAAATCCGATATGATCTTACTTGGTTGTTCCTTATTTGATATAACTTGAAGTATTTCTTGGAATTATTGAAGAATCAAGAAATAATTTATAAGATTATAAATACGAACGAATATTGAAGCATAGTAATATTCGTATTTAGGATGTTTAAAAGGGATAAGCTGAAGCATTAATCGATGAGCTAGCTTTCCAGAGGATCTCTGACCTTAATCAGGTTAGTGCATTGTTACTTTTATGAACATGATTTAATACAAGTATCTATTGTGATATGAGCTTTAGACTTAGCACTGTCAGTCGATGATTCTGGTTGGGTTGAGTCCTGTAATCACAGTAATGAAGAGATAACATCGGTCGACGTCCAGTAGGTGATCTCGGTACGAAGCTCCGACGGTATAGTTAGTATATGTTTGAGAATAAGGTGATTAGGGTTTTGGATAGAAAGAAGGTGATCCCTTCTTCTGGAGAATAAGTGTCCTTTTTTACCTGTTGTTCCCAGCACACGATCCCAACGGTGTCCTTTGTTTCGTTTGGGCCGACAAGACGTGGAGGCATCCCATTGGTGGATCATGCGCCACTAGTGGTCATCTACTATTAGTTCAGAATAAACAAAGGACAGTGCCTTGGGCACTACACGTGTCGCTCTAGGTGACAACCAACTGTGTTTTGTCTTATTATAGACCAGAGATCGTATTCAGTAATTGGACCTGGGCACGAGGGTCCTAGTGCGAGGGCAAGGGCCCGAGTCTGGAGCTAGGAAGGATTCACAACCATTAGCTAGGTCTTCCTAAAGATAGCAGTTCTGTTTTCTTTAACGTACTCCTACTGGGATACGTTAACAAGTTCCCTAGGCTAGCAGACGTCAACATTGGCCTGACATAGCTTAGTTGTTCTAGCTTATATCAAGACACGTGTTCAACGAAGATGGCCCTGACGTCTGCTGATGTGACGGAGCCGTCTGCGTAGACGGTTTGATCATGGTAATTGTTTGATATTCCTGCTTTTCATTTAAAACATCCTTTATTAGGGACGATTTTACTCTTTACACTTCCCATTCTTCAGCTGCTTCTATCTTTTCTTTGCTTACCCTCTTTTCCTTTCTGGTCTTGTTCTAAGAGAAATATGGCGACACAACTAACTGGAATCGAGCCAACCCCAAGCAAGTTTGAAGCTCTTCAGACCAGGTTCAGCTTTATGCATGAACATAGGGTGAAATATCCCAGGAAGGACGCGAACATTTAACGACCACCGGAGGGCAAGGTCGAACCGTCGAAGTCCCCATTCCGATCTTCGAGGTAGGTCTGAGGCTGCAGACGACCAATTTTTTGACGAGATCATGCGCTAATATGGCTTCTCCGTGGATAACCTGACTCCCAACACTGTCAACAAGATTGTGGGCTTTGAACTAGCATGCCGAGCTCTTGGAGTGATGCCTCTGTTCTGGGCTTTCAAACCCTATTTCAACTCTTCCACCCAATCTGGCGTCCATACTTTTTATCAGAAGCGAGGCATTCATACATTCATTGTTAACCAGAAAGAGCCCAAGAAAAATTAAAAGGACAAGTGGCTATAGATGAACCATAACCTGGTTGGTTACAGATACCCCCGAGTAACCATATTCTACGATCAGACGCCTCAACTGTGGGGTGCTAGCCTAATGGCGGCGCAGTCCCTGAAGGGTATCTGCTTTAATGGGGAGGACTGGGAAGATCACATCCTAGCCACGGTAGGGATGAGTGTCAACTGGAGGGCTCGAGGGATGATATCCAGTACTTTGTGGAGAAGGACGGTAAATACTCTTCTCCACCCCCCCCATAGATTTTTTTTTGACAAAATAGGTGTACCCATTTTGTTTACTACTTTTCTTTGTAGGTTATGATTGGATTCTTCCCTTTGTAATGGTTATGTGGGGCAATTATAAAGGTAATCTCCAGTACCGTGAGGTACCCTTGGTGGATATCCTCCTACTGCCCGTTAGCACTGATCAAGCCCTGGAACATAGTGCACTGCCTGTTGCTGGGAATCAACGACCCGTTCGTTAAGCTGATCCCAATTTGATGGATGCAGTCGTCGAGGGTGTTTCTCGCGATGACCCTATGCCTCAGAACTTTGAAGATGAGCCAGCAAAAAAGGTGGCGATTGGTGGCGACCG
This sequence comes from Lactuca virosa, assembly GCF_052849685.1. NCBI lineage: Eukaryota > Viridiplantae > Streptophyta > Magnoliopsida > Asterales > Asteraceae > Lactuca > Lactuca virosa. Next base: position 119,005,835 of record NC_136430.1, on the reverse strand, counting down.
GGAAACTACCAAGCGATGTATAACTTGGGTGGACTCCTCACTTGTCGGAGAAATTGGTGCTAGTACCATTGAAAAACGTCTTTGCAAGATACGTAATGTGGTCTTCTTGATGGGGGAGTCCGATGTTTTGATTACTATCCCCGATGATGACGCTTTGTACCTGTTGGAGGGGATGGATGTTGGAATAATGTCCAAGGTCATTAACTATTGGTAACATTTCTAATAATAGCAGGGTCCTTTTGGGTTGCCCTTAAGACCCAAATTGAGTAGAATAAATAAAGAAGAAATTGGTTTATTAATTATTATGGTTAATAATTAATTAAAAACTAATTGGAAATATATTTTGGAAATATATTATGGGAATTAATTAACAGTTTAATTAATTAAAGGGTTGAATATTCATTAATCGATAGTTGGTTAATCAGGAATGTTCCAGAACCTTTATGGAATTAGGGTTGGATGAAAATCACTCCATCCCACATGGGAAAGGAGTGAAATTTCGTGGTTATGCTCCCATCCCACATGGGAAGGAGTACTAAACCTAAGGAGGCATCCAAGGCTATAAATAGGGCCTTAGGGATTTCATTCCTCCTTGCACCTTGGCTTGAAGTATTCGCCAACCCTTCTTCCTCCCCCTCTTAGGGACGATTTCTAACCCATTTGGGTTTGTGAAATTGACCTTTCTCCTAGTCATTTTTATTCCACTCTTTGGTGTCATTGGGTGTGATACCATTAGAGGGATTCTGGTTTGGGTCCTTTCATCCAAGCAACTTCATGGAGGTTCAAGATCTCAAGCATGGAGATCAAGGGCTACATAAGAGGTATGTTTTCTTACTTATGTTTTAGTTTTCTAGGGTTGATGTAATTAGCATGAAGCCATAGATCCATAGGATGCATGTACACTTAGGTATATCGTTGTTTCGATTTTTCCGCTGCCTAGTTTAGAGTGTATTTGATGCGTAGAAAACCCAACAGTGGTATCAGAGCCATTGGTTCATGGTTACTTTCACCCTAGGTCCATATTTTCTGTAAAAACTTGTTTGAAACTGAATGGAAGAAGATTGGATGAAAAATTCGTAATTGATAAAAACCCTAGTCGTAGCTCACGACGTGAACAAGGAGATCACGACGTGAGCTCGGCAGAATTAGGGTTTCAGATTTTTTGTGCCATTTTTCGAATATGAAGATTTGATAAACATGGATAAATACCTAATTTAAATTGTTTTTGAATCTGGAAAATTAATAAATATTATTTAAATGTGTTTATTTGAATTTGAATATTTATTTGATAATGGATAAATATTATTTAAATATGTTAATTTAAACTTAAATATTTATTTGATAATTGATAAATATTATATGTTTCTTTGAATTTGGATATTTATCTATTATTTAAATAGTGAATTTTAAATATTTTAATATTATTTGTAATAGAGATTTATAAATTTGAATATTACCCCTCATGATATATTAATTGTTAAATTGCGTCCTCGCAATTAATTAGAATTAATAATAGACAACTAAATTTAAAGAGTTTTAAATTTACCCATTGTATTTATATATATTAGAATTGTGTCTATTATATGTATAAAAAAGTTACAACATGCGCCCTCGCGTGTTTAAATATTGACATTGTCAGTCTTACCTCGACTAGGCTCACCCGTTCTAATGTAGGGGTTTAAGGAGGTCTCTTTGATTCCTAATGAGGTCGGTTTTTAATATGCTTCGCGCTTACCACCCTCACCGCCCAATTGCATTTTGAGAATGGAGTTACCGAAAGGGTTTGATAGTGATAATGGTCAATCTAAAAGTATTCTAAATACAAGTATAAAACAAAATCCCGTTTTATTAATAGAATGTGAGTTTATATTATCCATGAAAACTACACATTCTCTTTATATTCTGTTGGTGGAGCTCGTGTGGTTAACCGACACATCAATCTAGGGTATAGTTGAGAATGATATGGAACTCGCAAATCTCAAGCGTAACTTGAGCCCGGGGCCATGCGATTTTGCAAGGTTAATTCTCAATCTATTTAATGTGAATCTTATGTTATCTAAAAAAGTTGCACATTCTCTTTATAACTTGTTGATGGAGCTCGCGTGGTTAACCGGCACGTCAATTTGAGAGTATAGGTAGAGCATGATGTGGAACTCGCGAATCTCAAGCGTAACTTGAGCCGGGGACCACACAATTTTGTATGGTCGATTCACCATCTGTTCAGTGATCCGCGACGACCCCGTCATTGAATTTGAGATGAACAAAATCCGAGATTAACATTCCATTGATAGTCAATGAATCTCAAAGATCTAGGAATTTCGTGGTGATCGAAATTGGCAAAGGGCTTTGCCTACCTAAATAACTTTATGGTGTGTTTACGGCATCCCTTTGCACATCATGGAGCCAAATATGGATCCTAGCCTTCTAAAATAATTTAGGGTGATTATTTTCTAAGGACAAGTAAAACAAACAATAATGGAATTTTATTGAATGATGTCGAAAACCTTATCCACTAAAATCTACTGCTATAAAACATTTGAAAGGTTTAGCTATGAGGATGATCAATCTTGTTAATTTCGTAGTTTGGGAATAGTTCTCATAAACGAAAGGAAAGATAACGCCTTTGTTAAAGATCTTCGTAGGTTACTTCAAACATTGCATTCTAAATTGTTAGAAAGAGCAATTATCAAATGTACGTTGTAAATTGACATATTGAAGTAAAATTGAATTTCCTTGAGTTAGGAGTTGACTATGGTTAGTCGACTAGCTAACATGTACATATGATCAGTTCATTCTGATTTTGATATGAACAACTTGGAATGTCCATTAAGGAGTTGTGTAGCATGTTGAGGTTTGCTTTTGGAACTAACATGGCCAATCATAGAAACTCATACTTCAAAACACTCCCATATTTTACTATCATGAATAGAAGTGTCAAGAAGAAGAAAGCCAATTGCCCATGGTTTAAAAGGCGATTGGTATACCTAATCTAGACCCAAATACCTAAGACAAAGGAAGGCTTATTCTGAGACATGTTCTGATAGCAATTCATTTCCATAACATGAAAAGGACTAAGAAATCAAACTTGCCCATAATATGTATATTTGAGGTGAAAGGACTGGAACATAAAGAAGTTAAATTTGATCATGGATCACGAGCCCGTGCTACTTTCCATTGGATTAAAAGATAACTAGTTCTTCCATGTTTGTTATTCAATCAAATATATGGATTTATAATGCCATCAAAACATTACTTCTAAACCTTGAGTGTGTTGCTAAGGATTAGTGCTGACATTTGCAAGAATGTGCAGTCACTAAAATGAAGTAAGAAGACTAAAACATGGAGAAGATAATTTGATCATGAATGCCAACCCCTTGCTACATTCATAGGATCAAAAGACAACTCTTGTCAAAATGTTTAGTCTATGGTATTATAATTGAAATTGCTACATTCATGAGATAGTTCTGACTTATTTAAATATGGAGCATTATAACATGTTAAAAGAAAGTCATGAAATCTATGAAGCTAGTATAGTAGCAATAGTTCAAAATTGATTCAGGTGTATTATTGTGAATATCTGTTGATGTTAGTTCAACTAATGGATCGTTCAGATTGACCATAATAAGTACTTATTCAAATACATCCAAATGTTTGGGTGAAATGTATTTGTGGAATTATAGTATTGGATACATAAATGAGAAATGCATTACCAAGTATCCAGTTGGAACAAAATTTTGGATATCATTTGACCTCGAGTCTTATGATAAATGCAAATCTTGTTTATCAAGATAGATGATGAATGCGTCACTGGGTGATGTGAGTATCTGTTGGAATTAGTTCACACTAATGGACCGTTCAGATTAACCACGATACATATTGAGACCAACTTCGTATAAATGTGAGTCTGGAACCTCTCAGGTCTTCAGAGCTGTCATATAGCGAAGTTAAGAATCAATTGGGCAATAGGATGAGACACTCATAGTGAGAATCTTAGTCCAAACTTTATCGATCATCTAAGTGATCGTGAAAGAGGTTCATGATCTATCTCCACCCAAAACACTACCACTAGGAAGTGTTAGTTGGATAGAGAAACAAATCGTTCATTGATTTTGTACTAGATGAGCCGCACTGTGTTTGCTAACAATTCGTGGATTGTACCATGAATAGTGTTACAAGAAGTCCTTTGGTCTTGTGCCAACTTAGTAGGTTCCTAAAACACTCTATGATATGTGAAGTAGGATTCTATCCTCACTACCATATATGGAAGTCAACGATTATGAGGCTTACGCTCGCCGTGAAGCGCTCGACAATCTAGGACTTTGAATAGAGATGTGTTATCTCGTTGGTGAACCCATCAAGCATTTTGGATAATTGTTTAACAATCCTTATGAGGACAAAGTGTATGTTGCTCGAAGGGCAGTCTTCCGAGAGAGGGATCTGATTTCCAAAAGAGCTAGTGGGAGCCTCATTACTCTTGATAAGATTCGAGATTCAACCATCGAATAGCCTAAAGTTGGAGATATCATTCAATTTGGAATTGAAAGAGCTATTAAGGAAACTAACATATTTCTACTTTTTTCTTATAGATCTGATTGAGGACGTCATACACCTTGTTATATAAGAGTTTATATTACTAAGGTATATGAGTCACTGGTAGATTGCAATCAGAGTATACCAGCTATCGGAAGCTATGGTAGGCCCTAAAGGCTACAACATGGAAGGAAGACATGGAAAGCGAGATTCAGTGGGTAGGAACAGACAGGTTATGAAGGATGTGTAAGCTTAATAAGTTCATTTATGGACCGAAATAAGCATCTCGCAAGTGGGATCATTATTTCAATGAGAAAGTTCAAGGAGTTTGAATTTCGAGAAATAAAGATAAGCCATATATATGTCAAAGCTAGTGGGAGTAATTGGAATCTTTGTTTCCATGAGAAAAGTTCAAGGAGTTTGAATTTCAAGAAACATAGATAAGACATATATATGTTAGTGCTAGTGGGAGCACTGTAGTCACCCTTGTATTGTACATAGATTATGTACGATTCATAGGAAACTATATTCTAACTTAGCAAGTGTAAAAAGCTTGGCTTTGTATGGGAATTGTTTCGCTATGATATACATGGGAGATAGAGAACACGTACATATATCAAAGTGATTCATTGGATTAAGCCAAAGTACATGGAATGTTGAGGAAACTCAACATGCAGAACTTGGAAAGGTTCATGCATAATATGGCATAACATTGAGCGATGCTAATGTCCTAATTTCTACTAGAGGTTATGAGTCGTGTACCACATGCTTTTGCTATGGGATAGATCATACATGCCATGACATGTACCACATCTAATGACTTGTATGCCTCGTGTAACACAAGTTGGATTAGTTCAATTTTGGCAAGAATCAATGAATCAAGATCAAGAACATTCTTAAGTGTCCTTGGAGGACAGAAGATATGATCTTGATAGTATGGAAGAGATCATTGTAAGAGTTACATTGATGCTAAGTTCCATACTAATAAAGACGTTTCCGTTTGCAGTCGGATTTCGTGCTTCTCTGAATGGTGAAGTTTTAGCTTGGAAGAGTACCAAGTATTACACCAGAGTGGATTTTGCAAACTTAGAGTATGTTGCGGTTGGTTAAATTGCAAAGAAGACAATGTGGCTGAAAGAGATTCATTAGTGACATCTTTGTTGAAATTCAATCATTGATGGTCCTTATTAATTTTCTTGTGACTTTGGGTGAACTTACCTCGAGTATGGATCCCAAGTCACACAAGCTCACATGAAACATACTCAGTAAGTACCAACACATTTGATAGTGAGTCAAATGTAAAGACATCATAGTCAATATGTCATATCGAAAGATAATCTTGTCGATCCATTCCTAAGCCGATGTCATTGACCAAGTCTGATAGTCAGACAAAGTCGAGAGGCGTTAGATTTGCAAATGAATTGGCTTAAGCACTCTTAGTTTGGTTTGTTTTAAAACCGAGAACTTTAAGCAGTATATGTTTTAATTTGATTTGGCGATTATTAAGTGGTGATCTTAATATATGATGGATTTCGGTCATTTCAATTAGCTTATCACTGCGTTCTCACTTTTGCATGTTTGGAACCCACTTCCCGAGTATTTATTTACTCAAACGTCCACAGTCGGTCATACTCTTGGAAGTAAGTAGTGATTCAAGACTGTCATGAGTATTAGTGGATTGTCTATATTGATTGGACATAGCAAAGAGATTGCGCTAACACTCATGAGTGCTTAATAGAGATTTAAGTATTGGATCAACCCACGCTTAGAGATTACTTCATGGATTCAGTCACGAGTAACTGTAAGACGATAATATCTTCTATTCTTCAAACCTAGATGCATGTGGGGTTTTGCTCTATGATTCTGTTATGTATTGGTCTACTCCAACGCTAATCGTAACTGGTAGTTATAAAGGGTATGTCCATGTGTGACATGATCAAATAGACAAAAACTATGTAGTCAAAGTTTATTCGTTCCTTCTGCCCTAATAGGAGAAGCAATATCTATGGGCCCCTCGATTATTTGGTGCTGACATCTAAAGAGCTTGGCCGAGCCCTGACTGGAATTGATGTGTTGAATTTAGTAGTCAGATACAGTCGTCACAAATCTATATCGAGAAACATAATCTTGAATTCTTGAGATTGACCATTATCCATGTCTCGAATTCATACAGATATCATAGAACGAAGGGATAGTTTATCACTGTCACACCCCAAAACCGGAACAGCGGAATCGTTCGGGGGTGGAGGACGTCATGTACAGTATCACAACAATGCATAGTAGTAAACAAGCAACAACATCATCCATTGCATTAATAATATAATTTCATACAAGTGTGTTCTGTGAAGTTTATAAGACACCAAAAATGTAAATAAAAAATAAGAGATGAGTCTTGAACGAGCTCCATCTTCTCAAAACCTGGCATCGATACCTGTCTACTAATGACCTGAGAATACTATCGACTAATAACACACGATGAAAGACGTCGGAAGAAATGACCTTTGGCACCCGTAGACTTGCAAGTCCCGCTGTAGCGAGCAACAAGGTGTAGGATAGTCAATCCAGTATAGATCTATACACAAATTCACGCTCTCCCTCTAGGAGATTCTGGCTACAAATCGAGCCATGACAGGTGATGCCATGCCCAAAACGACGGTCCACATTTATGTTATTGTATAATTGTATATGTAATGTATGTACTAGCTGTATTATATGTTCTCTCTGTTTAGTATGTATGTATGTTCTCTCTGTATGTTATCATTTGTTTCTCGTTATAGTATTCTCTATCTGTATGTTATTGTTTGTTTCTCATCATAGTATTCTCTATCTATATGTTATTGTTTGTTTCTCATCATAGTATTCTCTATCTGTATGTTATTGTTTGTTTCTCATCATAGTATTCTCTATCTGTATGTTATTGATTCATGTATGAACTGACTCATTGTATGTTTCATTGTTCTAGTAATAGTATTAGTAACTTCCTAAACTATACCTATTATAGTTTACTAGTAATGTTGTTTGTAGGTATGAACATGATGGTGTACCTTTGCTACCCAAAGACACTGAACTGAATGAAGGAACTTTTATATCTATACACATATACATAATATATAACTAAGATTCAAACGACCTTCAGATAAATAACCGATACCCTAAGTCCACAACCAAACAAGGAACAGGAAGCAAGGCGAGCTATCAGTCCTAAGTCCTTTCAATCCTACTTATATAACTATATCTATATAGATATACATTTGACAAAATATTAGTTTAAAAGAGTTTGAATAGAAAATATTTAACATGTAAAAGTATTTGATAATCATTTGAAGTAGTTTTGTTTGTTAAAACAGCTAATTGAATAGCAAATCCTCTGTTTGATAGTTATTAATCACAGGTGATTGATATAATAACTATAATGTTTCAACTTGTATTCCCCCCCATAAAAGCATTTAAAATCATTTAAAAGGTATATTAAGGGGTATGAACTCACCTGTAGTGAGTGGTGCGAATGAAAGATCGGGTTGTAGGATGCTAAGTGCTAAGTGTAGACTTGAGCACAACGGACCCTAATGAGCATATATTGGCATATATATGAATATAATTAGTCTATATACCACTAATCATGAAAGGAAAACACCCTAGGACTTAGAAAACACTTAGATTAAAGTGTTAGAAGCATCAAAAGTCTTCTAAAGTGGGTGTACGGCCGTATAGGGTCGTGTGCGGCCACCTGGTGTGCTGCCCATTGGGTGTGCGGCCAGGTGTGTGCGGTCAGGGAGTGTGCGGCCACACACTCCTGGGGAAAATGGTCAAAAACATGTTTTTAAGGTTATATCTTGTATCCCCTAAGTGTGTTTGATCGTTTGCTAGCATACTAGTTGAGTTTGAGGCCTTAAAGCACTAAAATAAGGGGTGTACGGCCACATGAGTGTGTGTGGCCGCACACTCCTTGCAGATCGAGTTCTGGACTTTTAACAAGGCTCAAATATAGCTAAACACATGTAGGAGTAGGGTACTTACAGTGTATAAGTGTATGGGGGTGTTCGGAGCTCAAGAACTTAGTAGGTGTTCTTGGTGTTCTTGGTGTTCTTGAAGAACACTTGAAGATCTAAACAAAAGGAGTAATTTCATGGATGAAATCATGTGTTGTTACTTAGGAAGTGTATTGAATCATCTTAACATAAGGAGAAACACTCACCACTTGAAGATCTATAAGAAAATTCGGATGATAGTTGAGAGAGAAGTGTGTTCTTGAATTAGGAGTGTGAAAAGAGTTTAAGGAAAGACAAGTTCTACTATTTACATTTGAGTGTGCTGCCAGGAGGGTGTGTGCGGTTGGCTGTGTGCGGCTGGCTGGCCGCACACTCGGGTGTGCGGCCCCACACACCTTGCTTGGTGTGTTTGGCCCGTTTTTGCGATGCTACACACATTCTAACCCTTCCTAAGACTCATATCTTGATTATACTAAGCCTAATGCACTTATATAGACCCAAAACTTCCTTACAAAATAGCAAACACGAGGCTAACTTTAACTGATTTGAATAATAGTACTAGATGAAAATTTCGGATTGTCATATCATCCCCCCGTTAGAGAGAATTTCGTCCCGAAATTAGAGTTTAAACAAGTAAGCCATTACAAATAACTAAGCGAAAAGATGAGGATGTTTCAGTCTAAACTGATCCTCGCGCTCCCACGTGAATTCAGGTCCTCGCTTGGCGTTCCAGCGAACCTTCACTATCTGGATACGGCTTTGTTTCGTTCGCTTGACCTCTCGGTCCATGATCTCTTCTGGTTCTTCCACGAAGTTGAGGCTCTCGTTGATCTTGATCTCGTCGAGTGGGATTACAAGAGTCTCATCGGACAGACACTTTTTCAAGTTCGAGACGTGGAAAGTAGAATGTACGTTACTAAGTTCGCGAGGTAAGTTAAGTTTGTAAGCTACAGGGCCGATTCTAGCGAGAATCTCGAAAGGCCCTATGTACCTTGGATTTAGCTTTCCACGCTTTCTGAAGCGTATCAAGCCTTTCCAGGGTGAGAGCTTCAATAGAACTCGGTCTCCCACTTGGAATTCCAAAGGTTTCCTTCGTTTGTCTGCGTAGCTTTTCTGTCGGTCTCTAGAGGCTTTCAATCGCTCACGAATCTGAACGATCTTCTCTGTCGTTTCCCGAATGATTTCCGGACCTGTGAGAGCGCTTTTAGGAACTCATCCTTTAGCTAACTGTGTGTCACCCACTTCAACCTAGCACAGAGGGGATCTGCACTTTCGGCCATAGAGGGCTTCAAATGGAGCCGCCTTTATGCTTGTGTGATAACTATTATTGTATGAGAATTCGACAAAGGGTAAATGAGTATCCCATGCCTTTCCAAAGTCAATCACGCAGGCTCGCAACATATCTTCCAATGTTTGAATAGTCCTCTCACTTTGTCCGTCGGGTTGTGGATGATAAGCTGTACTCATGTCCAGCCTAGTTCCTAGGGAACTTTGTAGCGACTGCCAGAACCTCGAAGTGAATCTACTATCTCTGTCCGAGATAATGGATATGGGAACACCGTGCAGTCGTACAATCTCCCGTATGTAGGTTCTTGTAAGCTTCTCCATCTTGTATGTTTCTTTGATTGGCAGGAAGTGTGCGGACTTGGTTAACATGTCTACGATTACCCAAATGGTATCGAGGCCACCCGTAGTCTTGGGTAACTTGGTTATGAAGTCCATCGTGATCCGCTCCCACTTCCATTCAGGTATCTCCGGTTGCTGGAGTAATCCTGACGGTTTCTGGTATTCGACCTTAACCCTGGCGCAAGTAAGGCATTTACTCACGAAGGTGGCAATCTCTGCTTTCATGTTAGGCCAACAGTATAGCTTTTTAAGATCCAGATACATCTTATCTGAACCTGGGTGGACGGAATATCGAGTGTTGTGCGCCTCGGTCATGACCAAGTCTCTGAAACCACCGTGTTTCGGTGTCCAGATCCGATCCATGAGGTATAAGGCTCCGCCACCCTTGACTTCCAAATTCTTATCCATCCCTCTCAGGGATTCGCCCGCCACATTTTCAGGTTTCAAAGCGTCGAGCTGAGCCTCCTTAATTTGTGTGGACAAGTGTGAATGGATAGTCATAGTCAAAGATTTGATTCTATGACCAGAGTATTCTTTCCGACTTAGGGCGTCAGCTACTACGTTGGCCTTGCCGGGATGATAACGAATTTCGCATTCGTAATCACTGAGTAGCTCGACCCACCGTCGTTGTCTCATGTTGAGCTCCTTCTGGTCGAATATATGTTGTAGGCTTTTGTGGTCTGTAAAGATTGTGCTTTTTGTACCATACAGGTAGTGTCTCCAGATCTTCAGAGCAAACACTACTGCTCCCAATTCAAGATTGTGAGTGGTGTAGTTGACCTCGTGTGTCTTCAGTTGTCTTGAGGCATAGGCGATGACCTTACCTCTCTGCACTAGAACACAACCGAGCCCTTGATTCGATGCATCGCAATAGACTACAAAGTCTTCTATTCCTTCTGGGAGGGATTGTATCGGTGCGGTGCATAAGGCTCATTTCAGCGTTTGGAACGCTTTCTCTTGCTTCTCTTCCCAGTCAAAGGCCATGCCCTTCTGGGTCAAAGTCGTAAGAGGTTTCGCAATACGAGAGAAGTTCTGAATGAACCTACGATAGTAGCCAGCGAGGCCTAGAAATTGGTGAATTTCTGTAGTCGTCTTCGGTGCTGACCAGTTCTCAATGGCTTTGATTTTGGAAGGGTCCACGTGTATTACCTCTTCGCTAACCACGTGCCCTAAGAATTCTACTCTTCGGATCAAAAATTCACATTTTGAGAACTTCGCATAGAGCTTCTCCGATCGCAGCGTTTCTAAGACCTGTCGAAGATGTTGACTATGCTCCTCCTCACTATGAGAGTATATAAGTATGTCATCGATGAAGACAATGACGGACAGATCCAAGTAAGGACGACACACCCTATTCATTAAATCCATGAATACTGCGGGCGCGTTGGTTAATCTGAACGACATCACTATGAATTCGTAGTATCCATAACGAGTTCTGAAGGCTGTCTTCGGAACATCCTCCCCTAGCACTCGTAATTGGTGATACCCGGATCTTAGGTCTATTTTTGAAAAGAAGTTCGCTCCCTGGAGTTGGTCAAACAAATCGTCGATGCGAGGCAGTGGGTAACGATTCTTGAAGGTCAGTTTGTTGAGCTCTCTATAGTCGATGACATACGAAACGATCCGTCTTTCTTTTTGACGAATAAGACCGGCGCTCCCCAAGGTGAAAAGATTGGTCTTATAAAGCCCTTGCTGAGCAATTCGTTAAGTTGGCTGGATAGCTCTTGCATCTCTGCTGGTGCTAGACGATATGGCGATTTGGCTACTGGGGTAGCCCCTGGAACTAAGTCGATTCTGAACTCGACTTGACATTGCGGAGGTAATCCTGGGAGTTCTTCTGGAAAGATGTCGGGAAAATCGCGTACTATTGGAATGTTCTTAATGTGTTTCGTTTCTTGGCTCACATCGACAACATGAGCAAGGAATGCGCGACATTCCTTTCTCAAGAATTTCTGGGCTTGAATGCTCGAGATGAGGCGAAGGTTAGCGCCGGGTTTGTCGCCGTAGATTACTAGAGTTTCGCTAGACGGCAGATTAAGGCGAATAACCTTTTCATAACACATGATGTCGGCACGATGAAGACTCAACCAATCCATGCCGATAATGACGTCGAAACTTTTAATTGAGACCGACATGAGGTCGATTGAAAATGAGTGGCTATCTAGAGTTAGAGTACAACCTATGTATATGCAGTTAGTACTCTCTGTCTTTCCGTTAGCCATTTCTACAGTGAACGGTTCTTTAAGTGCTCGTGATTGTTGCTTAAGTAAATGAGCAAATTTTTGGTTCACGAAACTCCTCTTCGCTCCACTATAAAATAGAATGCATGCATAAGAGTTATCGAGGAGAAACGTACCAGTGACCACTGTGGGGTCGGCAACCGCTTCCTCGTGGCCTATAGCCAAAACTCTTCCCACTCCGCCGACGTTCCCTGCCTTCGGGCAGTTCCTCTTATAGTGGCCCACCTCGCCACAACCGTAGCAAGCTTGGCCCACGCCAGCGCCAGGGACTTGGTTGATTGGTCTCGCCGGAGATTTACAGAAACGGGCAGTGTGCCCCTTCCTGTTGCAGTTAGAGCACTGCATTTCCCGGCAGGATCCTGTGTGGTGGAAGTTGCATTTGTTGCACTTGGGCAAACTTCTAGCGTACTGCTTTACCGGAGCAGCAGCGGCAGGTGCTATCGCAGCATGAACTGCCACGACCTGCTGCTTTTTGGCAGCCTTGTTCTTCTTCTTGTCATCCCAGAATTTCCGCTTGTTATCAACGGCGTTGGAGGGTTCTGAGATGGCTAGGGTTGTTGTTGCAGATGGGGTACGGACCCCATGGTCAATGAGCCTCTGTGCCAACCTCTTGGCACTATCGAATGTAGTGGGGTTTGAGGCTAAAACATTCCCCTGAAATGGAGGCACCAACCCCCAGATGTACCTCTCTATTTTCTTTCCCTCTGTGTGAACCATGTTGGGACACAGGGCCACCAGCTCGCTGAACCAGGCGGTATAGGAAACTATGTCGGAGCCCTTCATGGTTAGGCTCCATAGTTCCTGTTCCAATTTCTGGATTTCGCCCCTTGGGTAGTATTCTTCAATCATTAGCTCTCGCAGAGCTTCCCAGCCTATAGCATTTGCCACTACTAGAGATAGTGACTTGACATGGCTATTCCACCATGTCAGGGCTTTTTCCTCGAAGGTGCAAGCAGTGAATTTGACCTTGCTCCCTTCTGAACAGGAGCAGATTTCAAAGACCGATTCGGTCTTCTCGAACCATTGCGAGAGGGCAATGACTCCGCCAATCCCTTTAAAGGACTTTGGCTTGCAGTTGGTGAAGTCCTTGTAGGAGCACTCTCTCGAGCGCACGGGGGCTTCACCGTGAGTAGAATGAACAGGTGTTCCACCTCCGGTGGCGCTTGTAGAATGATATTGAGCCATGGCTGTTGCCACAGCTGCAGCTACTGCAACATTTAGAGTTGCCATATCAATTTGAGGAGTAGGTGGTGGTGTTGGAGTTACCGGAGGATTGCGTCTTGTTGATCGGCGTGGAGGCATCTTTTAACTAAAAGTTTACAAAGATGACGATATTGGTAAGAATAGAGAAATTGATGAGAGTGACTCATGGACTAAATCTCCATAGCCCAACAACACAATTGAATAGTATGATTGAATGTAGATCTAGTACTAACAGATGATAGTATATGGATATTAAATTTCCATGAGATTAGATATCTGTCAAATATACTGGTATTACAGATGTAACAAGTTCGGGAAAAGTGACCTAGAAGTAGGTCTTACATCCAACTAAGATGGGAAAATTTTGACAGACTAAGACCAAATCATGACTTAACAGATCTAGGGTCTTCAGAAAGATAGGCAATTAAACTAGAATTTTTACATAAACTAAGTTATATCCAAAAGAGAAAGCTGAGTAGGCTCTATCTACGACGAGAGCCACTAGAGTGAGTCCTTGATTCTGACAGACGGCGCTCCATGTCTCTCATGCGCCTTTCCGTCATTGCCTGTCGAGCTCGAAGTTCCCTGACTTCAGCTCGGGTTTCAGTAAGTTCGCTCTGCAGGGCTGTATTATGGTTCTGAGTTCTTTCATGAGCAGACTCTAGCTGACGAATGCGGACTCTATTAACGCCAGAGTTGGCGTCAATTTCCACGACTCGGTCGATGGTTGCTCGATCTTGTTCGGTGTTCCGAGAAATCCTACGAACCATGATGGGTAGGACTCGGTCAGCTGAACCTCCTTCGCTTAGATTGTAGAAGCTTCGGTCCCCATTGTAGGGTATGGGTTGACCCTGCTCTTGACTCCATCTGTTCAAGTTTGTTGCCCACAGAGGTGTGAGTCCTTGAAATGCTGGACGAGGGTTCGGGTTCGGAGCTACTGGGGGTAGGTTGTTGACTTCAGGTTCGGAGTCAGAACCATCAGAAATGCCTTCAACGAGGTGATCATCCAAAGGGATTGGATAATCATCTTCTGGCTCTTCTTCAAGCCATCCTACATTGCCTTCGTTTGGGAAGTATGGATCTCCGGGAAGATGGAATCCAACCATGATATCTACGCGAGAAAAGGGGTATAAGAAATAACTAAATAGACGTACTAATTAGATATTTATAAGAAAATCTTTATCAGTTACTTCAATACTTGTTTAGTGTATACCAGTTATATGAAATCAAAACAGGATAGACCTTCGAATAAGTGACCCTAACTCGAAACCCACAACCAAACAAGGAACAGGGAGTAAAGCAAAGATTACAGATTCTAAGTCTATGACATCCCAGTTACATATAATCTTAGCGTATCCACTTAGCAACTATTGACCTACTAATAAAGACCTTTTTAGTTTGCACATAAGTAAATTATAGTAATACAAAATACTCCTATAGTATTTTAAGTTTATGTTATGTTCTATTGTTTTCATTGTAGTAGTATTGGTAAGTTTTTAGACTTGTTGCAACCTCACAACCACCCTTAGGCACATGCTAGTCACTCCTCGGATAATATAGTTGATCAGGCTATATCTTCCCAGGTTTGACCATATGTCTCTAAGTCTAATTGTGTTGCCCAACAATCGTAATACTTTTGTTCTGTCCTAGTGACACTGATTTTAGTATGAATGCAGGTATGTATACTTGGTTATATATTTTATTATTTAAAAGTATAAACTCTTGGTCAAAGTATTTTAATCCCATTGTGTTTATAGTTTGTATATCTTTTATGGGTTGATATACTCGATTCACTATAAACAATGCTCTGATACCAATCTGTCACACCCCAAACTGGAACGACAAAATTGTTCGGGGGTGGAGGACGTCATGTACAGTATCACAACAATGGATAGTAGTAAACAAGCAACAACATCATCCATTGCATTAATAATATAATTTCATACAAGTGTGTTCTGTGAAGTTTATAAGACACCAAAAATGTAAATAAAAAATAAAAGATGAGTCTTGAACGAGCTCCATCTTCTCAAAACCTGGCATCGATACCTGTCTACTGATGACCTGAGAATACAAGTTATTTTGAAAGAGTTTATCAGCTTTAAAGCTGGTGAGTTCATAAGCATTTAGTGTCATTATTTGTATGAAAATGTCTTTAAGTACTTGATGTATAAGTTTGTAAATGTTTGTATCTCCTAGAAAATCCTATATTTTCTACTAAAAGTAGCCTTCTACCAAGGCATCAAATGAAATGTATGTTTGTTTCTTGTAAAAGTGTATATTTTCCCAAGTGTGACTATCATTAATCAAAATATAGTTTTACATTACCCTTTTATGTGAAAAGATCACAATGTGAATGCAATGGGGAAATAATGAAGTACTGTAGTGTGGTATTATAGTAACTACTGCTGTACTTTCTACCTTAAACCAATTGATAATTAAGGTATGATGTGACCTGGTTGTACCATACTATCGACTAATAACACGACGATGAAAGACGTCGGAAGAAATGACATTTGGCACCCGTAGACTTGCAAGTCCCACTGTAGCGAGCAACAAGGTGTAGGATAGTCAATCCAGTATAGATCTATACACAAATTCACGCTCTCCCTCTAGGAGATTCTGGCTACAAATCGAGCCATGACAGGTGATGCCATGCCCCGAACGACGACCCACATTTATGTTATTGTATAATTGTATATGTAATGTATGTACTAGCTGTATTGTTGGTGTTCTTGGTGTTCTCGAAGAACACTTGGTGTTCTTGGTGTTCTTGGTGTTCTTGAAGAACACTTGAAGATCTAAACAAAAGGAGTAATTTCATGGATGAAATCATGTGTTGTTACTTAGGTAGTGTATTGAATCATCTTAACATAAGGAGAAACACTCACCACTTGAAGATCTATAAGAAAATTCGGATGATAGTTGAGAGAGAAGTGTGTTCTTGAATTAGGAGTGTGAAAAGAGTTTAAGGAAAGATGAGTTCTACTATATACATTCGAGTGTGCTGCCAGGAGGGTGTGTGCGGTTGGCTGTGTGCGGCTGGCTGGCCGCACGCTCGGGTGTGCGGCCGCACACACATTGCTTGGTGTGTTTTGCCCGTTTTTGCGATGCTACACACATTCTAACCCTTCCTAAGACTCATATCTTTATTATACTAAGCCTAATGCACTTATATAGACCCAAAACTTCCTTACAAAATAGCAAACACGAGGCTAACTTTAATTGATTTGAATAATAGTACTAAATGAAAATTTCGGATTGTCACAATCACTTATCTAAGGGCTGAATCTTGATTAGATCAAGAGTTCGGTAGTTGCATTGGATGGCTAACTCTCTGTTGATTACTGGAGAAATATTGGTCCTCGTATAGTTGATGACTTGTCCAAGTGGGAGACTGTTGGAATAGTGTCCAAGGTCATTAACTATTGGTAATATTTCTAATAATAGCAGGGTCCTTTTGGGTTTCCCTCAAGACCCAAATTGAGTAGAATAAATAAATGAGAAATTGGTTTATTAATTATTATGGTTAATAATTAAATAGAAACTAATTGGAAATATATTTTGGAAATATATTATGGGAATTAATTAACAGTTTAATTAATTAAAGGGTTGAATATTCATTAATCGATAGTTGGTTAATCAGGAATGTTCCAGAACCTTTATGGAATTAGGGTTGGATGAAAATCACTCCATCCCACATGGGAAAGGAGTGAAATTTCGTGGTTATGCTCCCATCCCACATGGGAAGGAGTACTAAACCTAAGGAGGCATCCAAGGCTATAAATAGGGCCTTAGGGGTTTCATTCCTCCTTGCACCTTGGCTTGAAGTATTCGCCAACCCTTCTTCCTCCCCCTCTTAGGGATGATTTCTAACCCCTTTGGGTTTGTGAAATTGACCATTCTCCTAGTTATTTTTATTCCAGTCTTTGGTGTCATTGGGTGTGATACCATTAGAGGGATTCTGGTTTGGGTCCTTTCATCCAAGCAACTTCATGGAGGTTCAAGATCTCAAGCATGGAGATCAAGGGCTACATAAGAGGTATGTTTTCTTACTTATGTTTTAGTTTTCTAGGGTTGATGTAATTAGCATGAAGCCATAGATCCATAGGATACATGTACACTTAGGTATATCGTTGTTTCGATTTTTCCGCTGCCTAGTTTAGAGTGTATTTGATGCGTAGAAAACCCAACAATGGACACCGAGGCAACAAAACCACCTCATGAACCAAAAGAAGAGTCGAAGGATGATATTGACCTTTGTTGGTGGTGATCCTCCGAAAGAGCCAGATGCTAAAGTCCAACCTCCTCTAGCTTCACTTCATCTCCATTCAGAGACAATGCTGACGCGGGTGCTCCCCCTTCACCTCTGGTGACTTCTTGGGTCTTTTTCCCGGAGTGGACTCTCACTAGTGAGTCTCTACTTATGCAACATTCAGTAGTGTATGAGTGGAGTAGTCACGCGTTCCCTTCGGCCACCATAGAAGCATTGGAGTTCCTCTCCAACTCCCACATTTCTAACAGCTTGAAGTATGTGGCGACCCAGGTTTCCCCTTACTTGGTGGCAGCGGATGGGCGCCTGTATCAGTCACTTTAGCTCGGATTTGGTGGACTTTACAGTCCTCAAGGCTGAGCATGACGAGCTAAGGGAGAGGGTGTTGGGCCTTGAGATCGAGAAGCGTAAGTTCGAGGGGCGCTACAACATGATGGCTGGGGAGAAAGCGTCTGTGGAATAGCATGTAGCAAGTTCAGACGCGGAGGTGGAGCACTTGCCGCAGCAGGTGGAGGGCTTGGAGGTAGAGAAAGAGGAATTGGAAAGGAGAGTAAAGCTGCAGGGCGGGCAGTTGGTTGTAGAGGAGTCAAAGAGGAAAGTTTTGGAGGAAGATGTGGCATGGCTCCTCCAAAAGGGCGTCGTCCGTGTGGTGGACTGGGTGATTGAGAGCAATGAGTTCTCATTGGGGGTCAGATGGATGAAGGTGGCATGTATGGACGCTAGTGTGGAGGGTGGAAAACATGTTGTTTGGGATTATACCCAGGTGATGCACGCCTCTGTGAAAACCTTCATGGAGACAGACTTTTCCTCCTACCTTCATCTTGGTGAGCTCGATATTGAAGGCCTCCGCCGATTATGCATCGATTCTGAAGTTGAAGATAACCAACCTAAAGGTAGCTCCTCCAAAGGCGGTTCTTCCTCCAGTCCTGTCGGTAAGTGATCCTTTCTCTCGTATTTGATGTCTGAGAAACAAGTTTGAACAATATTTTGTTTTGCTTTTGATCCTGTATAGCCTTTGTCTAAGTCCGAGGAATGTCTGACAAACAATACACTCTTACTTGCGTGCTTATGTTATGGTTGTTCTTAGTTTAGAGTTTCTTCGCTTCTCATCCTAGGTGTTTTATGTTGGCCATTCTGGGTTTGAATTCGTCCCAAAGGTTAATGTTGGCCTTTGGGGTAGCGGGCTTGTGTTTTTTTTCTTTTTTTTGCACAAAAAATTATTGATGTTTGCCTTAGGAATTTGTCGAGTGTGATTCCCACTCATTTGGCAGGTTTTAAGGACCCAACGTATGCTCTTGTTTGGTTGATGGGAGTTGTTTGTTCTGAGCCGTAATATTTCAGCTTTAGCCTGGGGGCTCGCTCTAGTAAGCTTAGGCCTCATCACTCTTTAGAGTCACGAGCCTATATTTTTGGGTCAAGGCTTTTGCTAGCCTTCTCACGTGAACCTTGGCTGGCCCATTTTTTTATTAAGATATTCCTTTTTGAGTATGGATTTTCAATTACCTTTTCAAGACTTTTTTCTACGTCTTGGGCCTAAGAGATTTGCACTCTGGTCCTAGTCGTCTAAGTCAGCCAATATCTTCACCTTGAGGCGTTTAGGAATTAGGTATTTTTGTATCAAGGGAAATGTTATGAGCCTTTAAATCCTTTGTCCATGTCATGGGCAAAGGTGATAGTCCTTTGAATTAGATTGAGGCATTTAGGGAAAGGTTATGAGCATTTAAAACCTATGGTTGCATTCTTGCACCGATTTCGCTGAAGTGACGTGGATGATCAGTCCTTGTTATCACTTGGTAAATGTGCACAACTTCTTATTAAAGTGGTACCAAGCTTTGATATTAATAAAAATCTAAAGTGTTTTTTGAAATAGTTAATTTTTGTCATTCTATTGATAATACTTTTGAGATATCAACTTTGTCAAATGAGAATAACAATGGCTAAATATTGGCACGAAGGTGGGCCTAATACTAGAGCTAGTTGATGGGGTTTGATTATCCGCTTGGAGTAAGATCACATTACCCTCGCCCTCAGCGTGCCTTGTTCTTCCTGTTCTCCTTGTTCTAGGAGTACAAGTGGTGCAAAATTTGCGTGTTCCAGGTTCGGGGGATGGGCCTCCCGTTTTGTGCTTCTAGAAAATATGCTCTGTTTCGATATGTTTCTACAATCTTGTACAGGCCTTCCCATGTGACACTTAGTTTCCTTGAGATTGTACATGGATGGACTCGTTCTTCCTCAACATCCATTCGCCTACCTTGAAGTTCTTCACTCGTACATGTTTATTGTAGTAATTTTCGGTGCGGGCTTTATAAGAAGCTTGGAGGAGCTGGGTGGATTCGCGTTTCTCATCAAGTGTGTCCGGGTCTTGACGTCACCTACTTTCATTGGCATTTTCTTCGAAGTCCGTTACTCGTAGCGATCCTGCCAATATTTCAAGTGGAAGAACTACTCTGTGCCATACGTCAAACTGAATGGTGTCTCTCCAGTGATAGATATTAAGGGCGTGCAATAAGACCAAAGCACCATGGTCAATTCTTCTACCTAGACCCCTTTAGACCTCATCAGGCACTTTTTAAGGTCGTTGGCGATGATCTTGTTTGATATCTCGGTCTAGCTATTGTCTTGGGAGTGTGCCATTATGGTAAACCGGCGATGGATTTGTTTTTCTTCACACCATTATTTGAAGGGACTTCCTTCAAATTAAGTGCCATTGTCACTAATCAGGAACCTTGGAGTGCCAAACCTTGTGAGGATGCTTTTCCACATGAAATTTATCATTTGTCTCCAATGTGATGGTGGTCAGGGGCTCAGCCTCGATCCACTTAGTGAATTAATCGATATCGACCAAAAAGAACTTGGATCTGCTCGTGGCGATGGGGAATGGACCAAGAATATCTAAACCACATTGGTGAAAGGGCCAGGAGCTGCAGAGACAGGTAAGTGGTATGGCGGGTTGGTTTTTGAAAGGAGAAAAAGCTTGACACTACGGGCACCTTTGGGTAAGCTTGGCTACATCCTTGTAGATTTCTAGTCAATATAACCCAAGACAGAGTATCTTTCCAATGAGTTCCTGTGCGCCCTCGTGTGCTCCGACTTCCCCTACGTGGCTTTCCTCCAAAAGCGACCGTCTTTCGGAGTTTGTTACGCATTTAAGCCACAGTGCTAAATATCCCCTCTTGTATAATTGCGTATCTGTTGCAACTAACTGTGATGCCTTGATCTTGATCCTTCTAGCCTCTGTGGGGTCGTCTGGGAGGATCCCATGCAGTAAATATTCTGTGAAGGGTACGGTCCAATCTGGAGATATTGTGATAACACCAGTTTGTTTGTTATCAATGCTTCTTTCCGGGACAATTTCCACTAGGATCTTCTTGGTTAAGTGATCGAACGATGTCGAGGCTATCTTGCTAAGAGCATTGGCCCTCGTATTTTCTCCTTGGGGGATCTACTTGATCGAGAAGCTCTTGAATGATTACGCCAACTCTCACATTGCGTTGAGTTACTTTTGCATCCTTTGATCCTTGGCCTTGTACGTGCCATTGACCTGGTTGGTAATGAGGAAAGAGTCACTGAGGGATGCAAAGTGTTTCGCTCCAACTTCTCGAGCTAGCCGAAGACCTGCTAGGAGTGCTTTGTATTCTGCCTCATTATTGGAAACCTAGAAGTTTAAACACAAGGCATACGTGATTTCATCGCCATTAGGGTTCTTGAGGATGAAGCTTGCTCCTGAACCCTCCTTGCTTGCAGCTCCATTGGTGTGAAATTCCCAATTGTCTTGAATTTCCTCTGGCTCTGAGGTATCTATTGGGAGAACAATCGGTACATTCTTGAGTGTGTCGGGGATCTCGACTAGGAAGTCTGCTAGTGCCTGAGCTTTGATGCCAGTGCGTGATCGATAATCTATGTCATGCTCCCCTAGCTCAATCGCCCACTTTTTGGACGTCCTGACTTCTCTTGTCTGAACAGGATTTTCTTTATTAGATAACTGGTCAGAACCTCAATCCTGTGAGCTTGAAAGTGGCGTCTCAGTCGCTTGGCTGCATAGATTAATGTGAGGACCAACTTTTCTATGATTGGGTAATTGAGCTAGGGACCCTGTAATGCTCTACTCACAAAGTGTATTGGCAATTGCTTCTTGTATCTTTCAACAGTTAGCACCGATGATATGGCTTCACCAGATGCTTCCAAGTACATCTGCAAAGTTTCTCCCCGCAAGGGGCTAGCCATGGCCGGGAGACGGTACAGGGCTTCTTTCAGATGTTGTAGAGCTTTGTTGGCCTCTGGTGTCCATTATAATTAGTTTTTATCAATGCACCCTTTCAAAGTTTGGAAAAGTGGATGGGCTTTCTCGGCAGGCCTGGCGATGAATCTGCCAAGTGCTGTTAACCTTCCATTGATCTCTTGCACTCCCTTGAGGTTGTGAGGGGTTTTAGAGTCGAGGAGCTCCTGCATTTTGGCATCGTTGGGTGATGTTTTCTCATTGGTTATCTGATAACCTAAGAACTGGCCTTCCTCCATCCCGAAAGTGCATTTTCCCAGGTTGAGTTTCATCTGCACCTTTACTAAGGTTTGAAAAGTTTCCTTGATATTGGGGAGTAATGCTGCTTCGTCATGGATTTTGATAACCATATCATTGACGTATACCTTGACATTCCTACCAATTTGGTTTGCAAACACTTTGTCCATTAGGCACTGGTATGTTGCCCCGACGTTCTTGAGACCGAATGGCATTTTACGGTAGTAGAAGGTGCCACGATCGGTATGAAAGGCCATTTTCTCCTCATCTTCTCTTTTCATATGGACTTGATGATAGCCCTTGTAGGCATCGAAGAAGCACTTGAATTGGAATCCTTCTAAGGATTCAACCTTTTGATCTATTTCCAGGAGGGGGGGGGGTAATGATCCTTCTGGCAATCATTGTTCAAATCGGAGTAGTCAATTCACATTCGCCATGATCCATCATGCTTCTTAACCATCACTAGGTTTTCTATCTAGGTAGGAAAATTGACTCCTAGAGGATGACTGCATCCACTAGCTTTTCCACCTCTGCGTTGATTGCGTTACTTCTATCACCCGCTTGCCCCCTCTTTTTCTTCTTGATGAGGGTTCTTCACAAAAGAATGTTCAAGCTATGCTCGATGACCGTGTGATCGAACCCTGTCATATCTGTATATTGCCATATGAAGACCTTGGAGTAACGCTTCAAGAGGGAGACTAGCTTTAGTTTTATTTCTTCCGATAGGTTGGAACCTATTCAGATTGTTTGCGTCGGGTAATCTGGGTGAATGATGTGATTTTCTGTTTGACAATCTTCCTTTGAATTTTTCGTGGGTTAATGGAAACTATTGCGGCCGACCCAACATGTGTGCTAAACTTGACAATACCATGGATTGTTGATGTTATGGCCTACAACTGGAAGAGCACCGGTCACCCGAGCAAGATGTTGGCTCTTATGAGAGACGCATCACTGAAAATTCAATCGTTCATGTGATCTTATCCTTCCCATCGTGACTGACCAAAGTGAGTGGTAAATGTATGGTTCCCAGCAGCCGTAGGCTATTCCCTATGAAGCCTTTTAACAGTCCACTTGTAGGGGCTTTATTCCTTCCTTCCAAGAGGTGGGAAACTGCCTAAAGCAATGTTCATACACTATGTATGTACTGCTACCGTTGTCTATGTAGACACGGTGAACTTGCGTTTGGCGTATGTAAGCAGTGATCAAGAGTGGATCCCTGGGATCCCAGTTTGGTAGCCTTGGATCATCTATCGAGAATTTGATATTGAGTATGTTACCATATAATACCTCAGTTTTATCCTTAGCTTTGTAGGGCTCACCTCTTTTGCGGGGCCTGTCGATGGTGAAGATGTCGCTCTTTTTCTCTGGACGCTTGCATGCGTCTCTTTGAGTTCGGTCATTCTTCTAATTAGCATCGAACTTGGATCTCAGATCCTTTGTGATATCAGAGAGGTCGCCCTTTAGACTCTTTTTTCAATCTCTTTCTTCAACACCATGCACTCACCAGTATCGTGAGTTTTGCTCTTGTGAAACTAACAATACTTGCCTTTTTCTTTTTCCATCTTCGAAGGTATTTTTGTCGATGGCGTGGACATCGGTTCGGTGGCCCCGGTGTTCGTCTTTGCCAAATAGACGATATCTCTGAGATGGGTGTCATGAGTGCCGGTTGTTCTTGTCATGGCCCCTGTCCCGAAACTCCGAATGTCCAGTGTTGGGACGAGAGACTGCTTCATCCTGTTTTGTGTATGCATTGGAAACAACCTTTAGATTGGCTACTTTTCTCACTTCACCTTCGATTTGTCTAAGATATTTCTCGATTTTATACATAAGCTCGTCCCTCGATTGAGGTACCGTCCCCTGCATCTTCTTCGATAGAGGGCCAAGGAGTAGGCCTTGGCCAAAGGCGTCGGTTACAAGAAATTCCTCATGGCCAGGAACGTTTAGCGTTACCAGAGTGAATCTGCCATAATACGCCCTTATCGACTCTCCATCCTTTTTCTTGTATGCCATTATTGCGTTTGCATCTCCCTTTCCCTTCCTTAGTTGCATGAAATTGGTGAGGAAAAAGTATTGTAACTGCTCGAAACTCGAGATGTGACCAGATCGTAGTGCCTTGAACCTTCCTGCGTTTCCTAATAGCGTAACGGGGAAATACGTATAGGTGAACCATTTGTCCATCCTCAACGACATCATTGTCCACTCATAACTGTCGATTTGCTCGTCTGGATCGATTGTACCTGTTGGATATAGTGTCTAAGTCCATAACTATATTTGATATGTACTTGACCCGACCCGGCATGGTCCATTTGGGTTGCATGGCATTGCAACACTTGGATAGACAAAATGAGAAAAAGGACACTTAAGGTTTATTAATATATTATAAGTTCTAATATATTAATAATATTATTTAATTAGTATTCGTAAAGAATTAATTTAGAATTAATTTGGTGATCGAAATGAGACTAATTAAATATATGGGGTTGATTGTGTAAATCATCCATTCTTATATAGTGGGCTAATGATCCATGGTTTATGGAGTTGGGCTAAAACCTATAAGGTGCTCCGTGGATAGTCCATGGGGGTTATAAACCCATGGATCATGGGAAATGAAAAGCCATGTCAATTAGGGTTTACATGTGGTAACCCTACTTGTGACACAACTATAAAAGGACCCCTTGACTAGCAAAATTGGACCACTAAGTGTAAGAACGAGAGGGCAAGCCGATTTTGTGTGATAATGAACTTCTCTCAAGTGATTCTAAGTGTTGTGGTGTTGTGTGAAGCATTTGAGGCATCACATTTGGGGTGCTAGGCTCACAAAGTCATCAAGGAATCCAAGCTACTAAAAGGTATGTTATTCTACTTGATTTTTGTATTACAAGTTCCCCATAACATGCTACTTAGGATGTAAACCTTGGAAAATAAAATTTGCATGTATATTAGAGAAAACATAGATCCAAGGTTTCTAGGGTTGCATGTACACCATAGGAGTGTTAGAATGATCAAAACCCATCAGTGGTATCAGAGACTAGGCTTGTTTTCTGTATACTTGATGCAAACTGCTTGAAAAAGTCGAAAACTGTTCAATGTTCGTATGAAGTCGCTGAGTCCATGGGGGGACTTGACGAGTCCATGAGTAAATTCATCCTACTCGTCGAGTAGGATCATGCACTCGACGAGTAGAAGGCCCTGTGAGTAGATTATCGAGTTTTGCTGCTGGAAATGGACTAGAATCATTACCCTAAACTGTTTTGGACTTATGAAATCTGTTTTTTGAAGTGGTAATGATTATGCTAATCCATATTCATTGGTTATTATCAAATTTCAAGTTTCATATGTGTTAATATGATTCTTGAAATTGTTTGATATGGATGTTTATACTTATGAGTTTTAGAAGATCATAGGAATTATGTGTAACTTGCTTGTTAGTATGATTCTTGATCTTAATGCCTAATGATGGAGTCCATAATTTGTCCTCAAGTTATGGATAACCAAAAGTCACTTCTTTAAAAGTGTCATTAAAGAATAAGAGGTTACATAAAATGAAGAGTCTTCACTTTAATGGACCATTAAACTCATAAGTTATGAAATGAAAAGTATTGAATAGTTTCAATACTTGCCCTCAAGTTTTGGAATTTGTAAAGTCTTACACCTTAATACTTTAATTTCAAAATTAAACCTTAGAATTTTAAAAGTTTAAAATTCAACCCTTATACTATTATTATATTAAAAGTTTAAATATATAGATATGTATAAGAATAAGTCAGTCTTACCGTTAGTAGGCCTCATTCACGAAGCCGGTCTGTAAGGGGGGTATAAGGTTGCTGCCTATAAATTGACAGTTTAATGGGTGTCCACTCTCACCCACCGCTTCCTTGACTGGTGGAGGGTCATTAGCCGAACAGGTAGGATAGGACGTTAATGCTTATTGAAAGTATAATGAAATTATAAAGTAACTATACTTTAATAATTCTTAATCTTAGTTACTTTAGGAAAATATGAACTAGGTGCTAACCGATGAAATTACACTTTGTACCTTACCAAGTCGTTAGTGGAGTGCGTGTGGTTAACCGGCACACTTACAAGGACTAGTAAGAGTGGCAAAAGGTAACTTAATTTTATCATAGATCAGTGGAACGCGTGTGGTTAACCGGCACGTCGATTAGGTGATAAAAGTTAAGGGTACCAAGTCAATTTGCATGGTTATTCACACCTTGTTTGTGATCCTCGGCATCCCAGTCACAAACTTGAGAGGGAACATTCGAGATTCAACACATGCCATTGAAAGTTCAATGTATCTCAAAAGATCTAGGAATTTCAAATCCAATAAAACTTAATAATCTATTTCGATTTGTGGTGGAAATTGGTAAATCGTCATTTACATACCTTCAAATATTTTATAGCTTGGATCACGGCATCCCTCTTCGAACTATAAATAGTTTGTTGGGTCCTAGCCTTAATATTTCATTTGGGGGATTTATTAAGGACTCTTTATCTAATAAAACTTGTCTTTCTTTCTTTCATATGTCTTCCAACACTGCTACTGGCTCAAACCCTACAGGCTCCTTTTCCCTAATGAACTTGTGTGGGAAAGTCGCTTTTGATGGTTCCAATTTCAATGAATGGATTAGGAACATCAGAATGATTACTCGCTATGAGGGCAAAGAGTATGTCCTCGATAAGGAGCTAAAGGTTATCGATGAGTCGACTTCTACTCCTGAGGAGATTGCTGAGTACACTACCCATGAGAAAGATGCCACTAAGGTGTCTTGCATCGTGTTGGCCACAATGACAACAGAACTCCAGAAATCCTATGAAGATTTCTACCCTTTTGAGATGCACCAGGATCTGATGGATAGGTACCATCAGAGTGCTCATCAGGAAAGGTATGAAATCATTTCCTCTATGATAAGAGCTAGGATGAAGGAGGGAGAGTCCCTCAACGGTCACTTGCAGAAAATGCAAAGGTTCGTGGGCCGGTTATTGAAGCTTAATGTGGACTTCCCTAAGGACATGACAATTGACATCATTCTCCATTCCTTACCTCCAAGTTATGATAAGTTTCGTATGACTTATCATATGAACAAGGAGGAAGTCACTCTAAGTAAGCTTCAAGGACTTTTAAGGACCGCTGAAAGTGGCCTTAAAAGCAAATCAGCTGTTAGTCCTACTCCTACTACTGCTCCTGTTCTGGCAATTGGGCAGGGAAAGGGGAAGAAGAGGAAGACCCCTTCTAAGGGTACCAAGGGAAAGTCTCTTGATGTCTCCTCTTCAAGTGGAACCAAGAAAGGTTCCATTCCTCCTTCTTCAAACCCAAAGGAAGCATAATGCTTCTACTGCCAGGAAAAAGGGGTACTGGAAGCGAAGCTGCCCTAAATACTTGCAAGATGTAAAGGATGGGAAAGTTAAACCCACCCATGCAGGTATTTACACTATATTGTCTAAAACTCATTGCATACTAACTCTTGGGTGCTTGATACAGGTAGTGGTATTCACATTTGTACTGATTTGCAGGGCCTAAGAAGAAGTGAGAAAGTGGAGCACGGGAAGATAAACTTAATCATGGGGAATAGGAAAGCATCACCTGTTACCAAGATAGGAGTTTATTCTTTATTGCTTAATAATGGGTTAGTGTTAGATTTGAATAAATGTTTTTACTCGTCTGAAATGGCGAGAAATATTATTTCCTTTCATGGCTTGTACAAACAAGGGTTAACTTTTTCATTTGATAATGATAATGGTGCTATTAATGTTTATTACAATGATGTATTTTACTTTAAAGCGTTACCTTGTAATGATGTATATGAAGCTATGAATGTTGTAGATAATCTAGGAAATAATGTGTTGTGTGATTCTTCAAATAGTTTAGACAAAGCATACTTGTGGCATTGTCGTCTTCGACATGTTAACAAGAAGCGCATGGGCCAACTCCAAAAGGCTGGAGTTTTGGAATCATTTGACCTAAAGTCGGATGATAGTTGCGAGTCTTGTTTACTTGGAAAAATGACAAAATCACCCTTCACTGGTACATTTGAGAGGGGTGAGGGTTTGTTGAACCTCATACTCACTGATGTGTGTGGACCCTTCAAAACCGCCACAAGAGATGCTAATTGCTATCATGTGACTTTTACTGATGATTATAGTAGATATGGATATATCTACTTAATTAAGCATAAGTCAGAAACCTTTGAAAAGTTCAAAGAGTTTAAGAAGGAAGTGGAGAATCAACTGGGCCGGAACATCAAGATGCTCCGATCCGATCGAGGAGGAGAGTATCTTAGTATCGATTTCCTTGACTATCCTAAGGAATGTGGGATTGTCTCACAATTGACGCCTCCTAGGACACCACAGCTGAATGGTGTGGCTGAGAGGCGCAATCGAACCTTGTTGGACATGGTTCGTTCCATGATGAGTCGAGCTTCGTTACCAATCTCATTCTGGGGGTATGCCTTAGAGACTGCCACCCATATCCTGAATCTAGTCCCTACTAAAAAGGTTGCCAAAACACCTCATGAGATGTGGACTGGGAAAGTTCCCAATTTGGACCACATCAAGATTTGGGGTTGCGAGGCATTCTTGAGGCGTGAGTCTCATGATAAGCTCGAACCTCGAAGTGAGATGTGTATTTTCATCGGCTACGCACAAAGATCCTTTGGTTACCTCTTCTACAGACCTAATGAGAATGTGGTATTTGTAGCTAGAAGAGGAGTCTTATGTGAGAGAGAGTTCATAAGCCAAGGAAACAGTGGGAGGAAAATTGACCTTGAAGAAATTCAAGATTCAAGTGGTGAAGGAACCTCAAACCCTAGCAATCAACCTGAGGAGGAAACTCCTGTTGACCCGACTGACGAGCCCATACCTCTGAGGCGTTCCACAAGAGTTAGGAATGCACCTGAGCATTACTATGGTTTCCATATTACTGCGGAAGGTGATATGCTTATTAGTGATAACACACTGGTAAGTCTGGATGAAGCTAACAGCTACACGGAAGCCATGGCAGGCCCTGAGGCTGCTAAATGGAAAGAGGCTATGGACAGCGAGATACAGTGCATGTATGACAATCAAGTTTGGAACTTGGTTGACAATGTACCAGGTCGTAAGACAGTCGGGTGCAAATGGATCTTCAAGAAGAAGACCGACATGGATGGTAATGTACACACGTATAAGGCACGACTGGTTGCAAAGGGCTTTTCTCAAACTCTGGGAGTTGATTATGATGAGACCTTTTCACCAGTAGCAAAGATTAAGTCTATTAGGGTTATGCTAGCCATTCTGCATTTCATGCCTATGAAATATGGCAAATAGATGTCAAAACCACTTTCCTTAATGGAAAGTTGGCTGAGGATGTTTACATGAGTCAGCCAGAGGGTTTTGTCAGTATAGAGTACCCTAATAAGGTGTGTAAGCTTGAGAAATCCATCTATGGATTGAAACAAGCACCTCACAGATGGAATCTTTGCTTTGATGAGAAAGTCAAAGAGTTTGGCTTTTCGAGGAGCGAAAATGAGTCCTGTGTATATGTTAGGGCTAGTGGGAGTATAGTTAGCTTTTTGGTGTTGTATGTGGATGACATACTACTCATAGGAAATGACATGCCAACCTTGTAGGAGGTTAAGTCTTGGCTTGGGAAGTGTTTCGCTATGAAGGACCTTGGGGAAGCTACCTATATCCTAGGGATAACAATATTGAGAGACATGAGTAAGAGACTAATTGGACTTAGTCAGAGTACTTACTTGGATAAGGTGCTGAAGAGGTTTAGTATGCAGGATTCCAAGAAAGGGGAATTACCGATCCAGAGTAACGCCAAACTGAGTAAGACTCAGAGTCCGAGTACAGAGGCTGAGATAGCTGAGATGAGTCATGTACCATATGCTTCCGCTGTGGGTTCAATTATGTATGCTATGACTTGTACTCGCCCTGATGTGGCCTTTGCTTTGAGCATGGTCAGTAGATATCAAGGGAACCCTGGCAAGGCTCACTGGACTGCGATAAAGAACATTCTCAGGTATATGCGAAGGACTAAGGACTGGGTCCTTACCCTTGGTGGCAGTGATGACTTGAGAGTGGTAGGGTATAGCGATGCTAGCTTTCAGACTGATAGGGATAATTTCTGCTCTCGGTCGGGCTGAGTCTTTATCCTAAATGGAGGAGCAATTACTTGGAAAAGTTCCAAGCAGGAGACGGTAGCTGATTCAACTTGCGAATCAGAGTATATAGCAGCAAGTAAGGCAGCAAAGGAGGCAATATGGCTAAAGAACTTCATTGGAGACCTTGGAGTTGTACCAGCTATAAAAGAGCCAATGGAAATTTTCTGTGACAGCGAAAGTGCGGTTGATTTAGCTAAGGAACCAAAGGATCATGAGAGATCCAGACACATTGAAAGAAAATACCATTTCATTAGATATCGAATAGAAGAAGGACTTCTCATGGAAAAGAGGGTATCATCAGATGAGAACCCAGCAGATCCCCTCGTGAAGGGACTGAGTAGGATTAAGCATTTACAACATGCGAGGCGCATCGGGCTGAAGGATGATATTAGTTTTAATAATTAGATAGTTTTTGAAACTTGTAAAATGTAATTGACATTTGATGATTAAATAAAAGTTGTTATTTATTTATGAGTAAAGTGTTACTATCTTATGTTAATCGTTTACTATTGTTTCAATTTTGCATGTTTTGACTTCCAGAATAATTATATTATTCAAACTCTCCATAGTCAGTCATACATTGGAAGTAGGTATTGAATTAATACTGTCATGAATTGGGTTTGTAGATTGTCTAAGGTGTATTAGACATAGCAATGGTTGCTGCAACATTCATGAGTGCTCATAAGGTCTGAGTATTGGACTCAACCCACACTCACTTGTATTACTTCATGGAATTTATCTCGAGTGATCGTGTGACGGTAATATCATATAAATCTTCAAACCTAGAGATATGAGTTGTTGACTATGAATTGGTTATACATTGATTGTACGAAAACGCATTGGTAACTCGATGTTATAAAATGTGCTTTTGTGCATAATTCAACAAGTAGTCAGTACAAGCATATGAGTCGAAGTTTATCTGTTCCTTCTAGGATTAGAAGCGATATCTGGGCCCCTCGATGATTTTGTTTTGACCTATGTACCGGGCCCGGTCAGAACCTAATTGATGTGTTCAATTTAGTTCTATGTCAAACATATCAGATATCGAGAAACAAATGCTGGACAATAAGTAAGACCATGTTCCATGTATTTGTCCGGCTGATATCTTGAGAGCAGAGGATTATATGATCACTTATCTTAAATTGCGCATCATCATCATCATCTCAGTTCCGAGAGACATTGAAAGAGCAACGATTGCTAGTTGGATCCCGAAGTCATATCTGCCACTATATTTATTAGACTTATCCAAGTGGGAGACTGTTAGATATAGTGTCTAAGTCCATAACTATATTTGGTATGTACTTGACCCGACCCAACATGGTCCATTTAGGTTGCATGGCATTGGAACACTTGGATAGACAAAATGAGAAAAAGGACACTTAAGGTTTATTAATATATTATAAGTTCTAATATATTAATAATATTATTTAATTAGTATTGGTCAAGAATTAATTTGGTGATCAAAAGGAGACTAATTAAATATATGGGGTTGATTGTGTAAATCATCCATTCTTATATAGTGGGCTAATGATCCATGGTTTATGGAGTTGGGCTAAAATCCATAAGGTTCTCCATGGATAGTCCATGGGGGTTATAAACCCATGGATCATGGGAAATGAAAAGCCATGTCAATTAGGGTTTACATGTGGTAACCCTACTTGTGACACAACTATAAAAGGACCCCTTGAATAGCAAAATCGGACCACTAAGTGTAAGAACAAGAGGGCAAGCTGATTTTGTGTGATAGTGAACTTCTCTTAAGTTATTCTAAGTGTTGTGGTGTTGTGTGAAGCATTTGAAGCATCACATTTGGGGTGCTAGGCTCACAAAGTCATCAAGGAATCCAAGCTACTAAAAGGTATGTTATTCAAGTTGATTTTTGTATTACAAGTTCCCCATAACATGCTAGTTAGGATGTAAACCTTGGAAAATCAAATTTGCATGTATATTAGAGAAAACATAGATCCAAGGTTTATAGGGTTGCATGTACACCATAGGAGTGTTAGAATGCTCAAAACCCATCAATACCATCATACTTGGGGATGTTTGGTATCATCGCCGTGTATGGTATTTTATACTGCAAGAGCTCCTGGCAGAAAGCATAGCTAGTACTCATCATCGGGTTTTCCACGTGCGGATATAGAAAAACACCGTACATCATGAATTTTTGACGTAATACATGTTCCCATACGCTTGGTCGTACATCGCTGCTTGCGAGATGTACGTTGCTGCCGTGAACTTGTTTCTGTGCTTTGCTGCAGCTGTGAGCTCGATCCCGGCTGCTGGAGCATGTATAGGTTTGGTCCCTGCGGTTGTTGAACATGGGTATTGAGCTTTTGTGCCGATGACAAGTGAGGGTTGGATTCTTGCAACGATGGTACTTGGGGAATGGATCCCTGAAACTGCTAGAAGTAGGGGTTAAGCATCGAGGGTTGTTAAGCGATGAGCGAAATGTACGATATAACTGCTATTGGAGAGAACTGTAGTTCGACATTGGATGTTGTGCAAAAGACAATATGGTTCCTAGGGACCATGTGTTCGTCCCCGCCTACTGCGGTAGAGATTGCGATTGAGAAACTAGTGGTTGCGATTGCTGAGTCAATAGTTGTGACAATTGGGTCACTATTATCTGAGGCGCCGTAGTCGTGGTTGTAACCATATTCTCTATTTTAACGGGTGGTGGTCGCCCTAAGGCGGCTATTGCTGCCGCTACTGTTTCCGTTGTTGAACCTGGTGCTTGTGTTGCTGGCGTTTAGGTGGACGCTTGTCCCTGTGATGCAGATGCTTGCGTGCTATCGAGCGAAAGCATGGATCTGATCGAACTTGTCTCTCCTCCGCCAGATGCCATAAGTCTCTTTCCCATCATCGTTGACATCAAGAGTCGTATCAAGATTCTGTAACTCTGAGTACATGCGAAGATGGCGCCAAATGTTGTGATATGAGCTTTGGACTTAACACTATCACTCGATGATTTCAGTTGGGTTGAGTCCCGTAATCCCATCAATGAAGAGATAACGTCAGTCGACGTCCAGGAGGTGGTCCCATGACGAAGCTCCGACGGTCTAGTTAGTGTATGTTTGACAATAATGTGATTAGGGTTTAAGATAGAGAGAAGGAGATCCCTTATTTTGGAGATGACGAATCATTGTATACCTGTTGTTCCCAGCACACAATCCCATTGATGTCCTTTGTCCCGTCTGGGCCCACATGATGTGGATGGGTCCTATTAGTGGATCGTGCACCACCAGTGGTCATATGCTATTGGTGCAGAATAAACAGAGGATAGCGCCCTGGGTGCTACACGTGTCGCTCTAGGAGACAACCAACTATGTTTTGTCTTATTATAGACCAGAGATTGTCGTAGGAATTGGACCTGCGCGCGAGGCGCCAAGCATGAGGATCCTAGAGTAAGGGAGAGGGCCCAGGTCTGGCGCTAGGATGGATTCACGATCGTTAGCTAGGTCGTCATGAAGATAGTAGTTATGTTATCTTTAACGTATTCCTAGTGGGATACATTAAGAGTATCTATTAAAATTATTAAATATTTGTTGAAATTTTATATATGAGTTATAAGCCTATTGACTGGAATATTTGTTAGACGTATATTTGATGTCATACGTTGTGCGAACCACATATGATTCTATATGTGTTAAGATGTTTATATAATATTATTACATGATAATAATAATAGAATTATTATTAATGAGAAGATAAATGTATATTAATATCTAATACTCAGTAGCGAATCTAGAACCACAAACCACATGGTTCCATATGTAAGTGAAACCTAGTGGTGGGCTAGCGCCTGGCGTAGGGGCGATGTTTGGCCGGTAGCGATGGTCGGACAACAAACAATAAAGGGTGGAACTGGTGGTTGGGTGTGAGCGATCATTAGGGCGACATCGTATGATGCTTAAGAGATGTTGATCACGCCTCAACCCAAGCGACGTTTCATATTTCAAGCCTTTTTTGCTATATTTTTTTTTTCCTTTTTTGTTTAATATTAAATGGAATGGGCTATTTCCTAATTATTAAATTTTAAGTGGATCGAGGCATTGAGCTATTTTAAATGGATTGAAATATAAACTATAGGCTTCATAATTTTGATCTATTTTTTTGTGGCAAGGTTTATAAGGTAGGTCCTTGAAAAATTATAAGGTAGTTCCTTATTTTTTTCATGCATAACTTATACTATTTTTTTTAAATAGGTGGGTCCTAGGACCCACCATCACTATACATAAATACACCCCTACGAATACTCTATGTTAGATATATACACTAAATTAAGATAGTGTTGTCCTAACTGAGTTCGTATTGGAAGTTGATTATAAGCATTGTAGTCTTGCCTAGTGATGAGATAAGACGTATAAAGGATGCTTGGTTGGAGTCGAGTTGAGAGAGTTCTTAGTTATACCCTGTACTTTAAAGATATTACGTGTGGATGAAATTTGTTTTGAGGGTTGGTTACAGGTACTGAAATCTTTCCTAGTTATACGTTAAGGCCTTGAAGAGATGCTTAGTTCAATTAAGTTTAGATACTAGGTAGCATCATATTAAGGGTATGTGTGAGATGGGAATGGAGAGTAGAACTCTGTTCGATGATATTGATGAATGGTGGGGTTCATTTTACGTACATGAGTGCTATGTTAGTGCCCCCTCCTTTTTCCTTATTGATGACCGGTGGGGTACGGTTTACGTATGTGAGTGCTATATTAGTATTCACCTTCATTTTTTTTCTTGACGCGCTTCGTGTGTCATTGTTTCCATTTTCGAAGTGATCGGACGATCTTTGTGTGTTATCATTCCTATTTACGAAGTGATCAGATGAGCTTTGTGAGATTACCAAATAAGGTGTGTCTATATCAGACCACTACTAGGTATTGTTAAGTCATCTAGTGAAGTATAGATGACCCCCCTGACATAACTGTCATGTGGTGTTAATGAATCATACTATTTGGAGTGTTTGGATTGTGTGTTCATTCGTGTACTCCATTCTGAATCATACTATCCGGGGAGTTTGGAATGTGTGTTCATTTGGGTAATCCATTCCCCTCATATATTATCTTTATTGATCATTGTATGCTGCCAGGGAATCCCCGAAGTAGCATACTCAACTTATTGTTTATAGTGATCCATCTGGGTAGATCTCGTATGGTCGTTGTATTGGATTAGTATGTGAGGACCGAAGTGATCAGATGAGCTTTGTGAGATTGCCAGATAAGGTGTGTCTATATCATACCATTACTAGGTATTGTTAAGTCATCTAGTGGAGTATAGATAACCCCCCTGACTTAACTGTCATGTGGTGTTAATGAATCATACTATTTGGAGTGTTTGGATTGTGTGTTCATTTGTGTACTCCATTCTGAATCATACTATCCGAGGAGTTTGGAATGTGTGTTCATTTGGGTAATCCATTCCCCTCATATGTTATCTTTATTGATCCTTGTATGCTGCTAGGGAATCCCCGAAGTAGCATACTCAACTTATTGTTCATAGTGATCCATCTGGGTAGATCTCGTATGGTCGTTGTATTGGATTAGTATGTGAGGACTGAAGGGGTGGGGTAGTTTGCCTTATATATATATATATATATATATATATATATATGTATATATGATTATTTGTGTTGATGATAAGATTTGGTTTTGCAGGTTTGACATATATGACTTATTATCATTAAAAAATTGTGGGATTGAGAACCCCATGTATCTTACCCGATTTCACAACCTAACATACTCAATTTATATGCATCACATGTAGTGGTGCTAATACAACTGAAGAGTTGAATAGGATGCTGAGTGATTGAAGAGAAGACCTACAATAGTGTTTAGGACTGTATGGTCTTTCACTATAACATATGTTATGTATCGATTATGACACCCTTATAGTTTTTATTATTTTAGACAATCATTTTTACTCAATATGGTTTAATGTACTGGGACTTTCCGCAAATAAAAATGTTATGAATTTTAAAAGCATACATATATTTTTTTCGGTTATGAAAAGTAGAGGATGTCACATTGTATGTGTGTATAAGAGTAATAAAAGGGTATATAAGTATCTATAGGTGTATAAATGGGGTGTACAAATAAGTTTAAAATAAACTTATTAATGTAACTATGTATATGTATGAAAATTGTTCCAACTTATACGCAAATGGGTGGGTGAAGGATGAGAATAAGGAGTGTAAAAAGAATTAACAAAAGTCTACAAAAGTATCAATAAATGGTGAATGTTAATAAGTAGACAAAACTACAAACATTGAACGTTGTGGTTTTCAAAAAACCATGGATAGTGTCCAAAAAAATTTCAACAAGCATGGAAGGTCCAAAATCAAAAAATTCTCATGGTTTTGGTCTATAAACAACTTGAAAAGACTATTTTACTTTTTAATTTTTTTTTCTTTTTTTTATATTTATATTAATACCTTTTAAATTTAGAAATAAAAATAAATAAATTAGGCAACCCCACATATCTTACCACTCATACCCTCGCTTCTCTCCCTCTATCTCTATTTCTTTGACTTTCTTTCTCTCTCTTCGACTCTCACTTATTTCTTTTTGACTCTCTCTCCTTTCTCCTTCCTCACCCTTCACCTCCAAATCAAACCCATGTCTCCTTTTTTTGGTGACTATCGACTTCCCCTTTTCCTCATCTACTCTTGAAAACATATCCAAAACCACCTTCTCCCAACACACTATCCGGACCTAAGTTCCTCGTTGACGTCTTCAGATCGGAAAAACTGAAGCTTTTCAAATTTGAAGATTGAAATGTCTCACCTTTGCCCTGTGGAGTTGTTGGCATCGATGACACCTTACTGGTATTTTGAGTCCCAACATCACCACCACTCTCTGAAAGTACCCTTGAATCATTATTATTTATTCACAAAAAATTAATTTAAATACACTTTATGTGCTAAAATGGTTTAAAGAAACAACGCTATTCATATATCACTTAGAGAGAGAGAGAGGGAGAGAGAGAGAAAGAGATAGACATAAAGAGAGATTGAGAGAGAACAAGAAAAGCAAACGCAAAACACATAATAAAATCTTGTGCCTATGACTCACGGTCAGACTGGAAGCACCCAAAAAAAATTAGAAAACTACATTCTAACTCTAAACAACCACGCCTTCCATACAAATGTTATGCCTATGGATATCGGAAGTTTCGATATCATAATTGGCATGGGTTAATTATCTCTTCACTGTGCTAAAATCTTGTGCTACGAAAAAGCCATACGATTACCCTTATCCATTGGAGAAGCCTTAATCATTTATGGGGACAAATCATGGAAAAACCTCAAGATCATCTCATGCACGAAGGCTAAGAAATATCTACACAAGAAATACTACGCCTTCTTGGTGCACATTGTAGATAAAAAGAACAAGGATAAGAAGATCGAAGATATACAGAAGTGTGCAACTATCCGAATGTATTTCCAGAAGATCTATCCAAATTACCTCTAGTTAGAGAATTCAAGTTTCGAACTAAATTGATTCTAAGAGCAACACCTATGGCGAAGTCTCTTTATAGGTTGGCATCATCCGAAATGCATGAACTGTCTAGCCAACTGCAACATGAAAAGGGCTTTATCAGACCAAGTTTCTCACCTTGGGGGGCACAAGTTCTATTCCGTAAGAAGAAGAATGGATCCTTCAGGATGTGCATCGATTATCAGGAGCGGAACAAGTTGACCATCAAGAACCAATATCCACTCCCAACAATCAATGATCTGTTCGGCCAACTACAAGGATCTAACTATTACTCGACGATCGATCTCAGATCATGTAACATGCTGAAAATCATAAAAATTTAAAATTTTCAAAAACAACCCATTTCAACCATACATGTTTACAAAACCATTGTTTCAAAAGTATAAATATAATCAGAGTTTTTCCCAAGATCTAGTGTCATAAAACAGGAAGATGTGCACAATCATCCCTTCGCTTTTTCGCAATCATCAGAAGTACCTGAACCTATAAGCCAAAGCTTAGCGAGTTCCCCCACAGTTCCAACACATACAACATATAATAGAATATACTGGGTCCACAACTAACAAATTTGATTCCCTTTAATCCCACAATATGATTTTGGCTTGTCCTTCAGGCCTACAGCTCATATCTGGCTTACTCCCGAGCCCACATCATAAGTCTGGCTTGCTCTCGGGTTTGTTGGTTAGCGCACAAAGAAGTACCACCTCAACCCAACCATACTATGTTGACATATACATAACATATAACATATATCCAACAAACAGATAAACATATAACCAATCATCAGATAAACAAGCAGATCTACAGATCACTACCGCATACTACATCCTATTACTAGGATACCGTTCTAACTTGATAACTATAACATATTACCATCCTCTATACTAGGATATATAATCTAGTGGGCCGACATTGGTGCCTTCGACCTACAAGTACAATGAGGAAAACTCACCTCTCAGTCTGAAAAAGATCGCTAAACAGGATGCAACTCCGAATATCAGCTAAAACGGTGACCTATTCATCAAATAACGACTTGTCCCAATTACCACTCGAAATACCCAAGATACCCTTGGGTCAAACTTGGTCAAAACAGGTTAAAGTCCAAAAAGTATTAAAAAGTCAAACTTGGTCAACAGTTCTATGTATTCCCAGTGTACACAGCTTGACCCAAAAGATGAGTTGTTTGACCCTGAACGCTAAGCGTTCCTGGGCTATGCCTAGCGTTGGCAACATGGTCCTTTTCCTTATTATTAAGAGCTTAATACATCAAGTCCTTATGTCCAAATCCATATTTGAGCCCAAAATAACATTATATGTCATAAAGTTTCCAACTTTATGACATTGCATGGCTAGAAATGCTTAATACCAACAAACCCTAACTTCTTAATCCATTAGGACATCCTAGTACTTGCATGGGGAAGAACTAAGAACTAAGATCATGTTTTTATGCTTCAAGATATCTCAAAATGTCTGAAAGGGATGCTTATATGGGCTAGAGTATGCCATACTCATAAAGGTCGAGACTTTGGACCAAAATGCTCCAGGAATCAAGAGCTAAAAAGACCTAAAGAAATACAAGCCAAGTTTAGAACTTTATACCTCCTGTAGGTTGGTAGATAGATGATTCCAGATCCAAAACTTCTTCAAGCTTCCAAGGTGATTCTACTTCCTTCCTTCTCCTTTATGATCACCAAAATACACACCAAAGGTCAAGAATGCTCAAACAAGGGACTAAGGTTTGCTGAGGTCGAGTGAAGTGATGGAGGGTGATGAGAGGATAGACTTCGAGGCCTTAATAATGTTTAAATAGGGTCCAAACCCTAAAAATTAGGGTTTGCACTCTGGCTAATTACGCCCAGCATTCGTAGGGAACACCCAAAGTTCGTGCCCAACTCCCCAAAAATTACAAAAATGCCATTCGGGTCCAATTGAGCAATTAATTCACATCTAAGGTCCACAATGAAATAAATTCTCATACTTAGGGTTTAAAATGAAAATACCTTAATGTTAAGATGTTATAGATCCGGTTATCATCAACTTTGAGTCCTAGAGGAAGACATTCTAAAGACAACATTCATAACTCACTACAGTTACTACAAATTTCTAGTTATGTCGTTCCGACTAACCAATGCACCCGAAATTTTCATGGATCTCATGAACCGTGTTTGCAAAACCCACTTAGACAAATTTATGATCGTATTCATTGATGATATATTGTTATATACTCATAGACCAAGGAAGAACATTGACAACATTTGCAACTAATCCTGGAACTGCTGTGAAAAGAAAAGTTGTACACTACATTTTCTAAATGTGAATTATGGATTAGAGAAGTACACTTTCTAGGACATGTGGTCAACAATAAGGGGATTCACGTCGATCCTTCCAACATAGAAGCAATTAAGAATTAGGAAGCACCAAAGACGCCAACAAAAGTTGGTTAATTCTTGGATCTTATAGGCTATTATCGGAGATTCATTTAGAACTCCAAAATAGCCAAACCCCTCAAAACATAAAGGAAAAAAGACACGAAGTTTGATTGGGAAGACAAACAAGAATATGCATTTGAAAAGTTGAAGCATATGTTGTATTGTGCAACACTCATATCCCTCCCGGAGGGTACAAAGGGACAAGGTCATTGCTTATGCTTCTCGAAAACTCAAGGTGCATGAGAATAACTACACTGCCCATGATCTTAAAATGGGAGCTGTAGTTTTTTCCTTGAAGATTTGGAGACACTACCTATACGGTACAAAGTGTAAAATCTTTGATGAAAAATAACTCAACATGATTCAACGAAGATGGGTTGAGCTACTAAATAACTACGAATGTGAAATTCATTATCATCTGGGCAAGGCAAATGTAGCGACGGATGCCTTGAGACGAAAGGAACGCACAAAACCCCTCCGCGTACGGACATTATCGATGACCATCCATTCAAAGCTTACATCTCAGATCCAAGATGCTAAACTCGAGTCTCTAAAAGAAGAAAACATAGCAAGTGAAGCCTTGCGAATGGATAATCAATTCGAGCTTCGGGATGGCAGAACACAATACTTCATGAACCGAATCTGGACACCAAAGTTCGATGACATCAGAAGCTTAGTCATGGACGAATATCACAAATCAAGATACTCTGTCCATCCCGTATTTGACAAAAGGTATCTGTATCTGAAGAAGCTGTATTGGTGGCCAAACATGAAGGCTAAGATTGCCATTTATGTGGAAAAATGCCTGACTTGTTCTAAAGTCAAGGAAAAATATCAGAACCCCTCAAGTTTACTACAACAACCAAAAATACCCGAGTGGAAGTGGGAACAAATATCAATGAACTTCATAACAAAATTGCCCAACACATCTAGTGATTATGACACTATTTTGGTTGTGGTCGATCGTTTGATTAAGTCTGCCTACTTCCTGCCAATCAAAGAAACAAATAAGATGGAGAAGCTGACCATGACCTATCGTAA
This sequence comes from Lactuca virosa, assembly GCF_052849685.1. Taxonomy (NCBI): domain Eukaryota; kingdom Viridiplantae; phylum Streptophyta; class Magnoliopsida; order Asterales; family Asteraceae; genus Lactuca; species Lactuca virosa. Next base: position 118,964,351 of record NC_136430.1, on the reverse strand, counting down.
AGAAATCATCAAATTGCATCGGGTGCTGATTTGTATCATCTTTGATAGAGATGGTAGATCCACCTCACGACTTTGGCAATCATTGTCGAAATCCTTGGGAAGATGCTTGGAAATGAGCACATCATGCCATCCACAAACAAAAATTCAAAGTGAAAGAACAGTCTAGCCACTTGAGGATATGTTCCACGCTTGTGTGATAGACTTCAGAAATGCATGGGATACTCATCTACCATTGATTGAGGTTTCCTACAATAACAATTATCATACCAACATTAAAACTGCACCATTTAAGGCTCTATATGGATGTAAGTGTCGATCGCCAATATGCTAGGTAGAAGTAGGTGATACTTAACTAACAAAGAAACATGTAAGAGATACACTACTTACTGGACCCGAGATTATACATGAGAAAAATGTGAAGATCATCCAGGTTCACGACATAATCAAGGCTGCATGTGATTGTCAGAAAAGTTATACTGACAAGAAACAAATACTTTGGAATTCCAAGTGGGAGACCAAGTAATGCTAAAAGTATCTCCTGGGAAGGGAATGATACGATTCGGAAAGCGAGGAAAGCTAAATCCACAATGCATAGGACCTTTCAAAATTCTTGCAAGTATCTGTCCTATTGCATATCAACTTAAGTTACCTCAAGAGCTCAACAATGTATATGATGATTTTCACGTGTCTAACCTCAGGAAGAGTCTGTTCGATGACACTCAGACTATTCCTATTGATGAAATACAAGTCAATCCTAAACTCAGCTTCGTTAAAGAACCTATTGAGATCATGGATCGAGAGGTCAAACCTAAAACAAAACCACATTCCCATAGTGAAGGTACGATGGAACTCTATACAGGGACCATAATTTACTTGGGAATGCAAGTATCAAATGAAACATAAATAACCCCAACTATTCAACGATACCCCGACTATAAGATAGTTTTTGGGATAAAATTTCTTTTACAGGGTGAGAATGTGACAACCAGGAAAATTAGGTTACCATTTGTCGATCAAAATCACCACAAACACACAATGTAATAGATCTAATGTAATATATTCCATTCATTTTAATGAAATTGAAGTTTTTATACGTGAAAAAGCATGCAAAATATCACTCAAGTCTTCGATGGATATACATAACTAATGATTTGATACATAAGATTGAAATAATAATATACGATTCCATGGATATAAGATGTGACAACCCGAAATTTCTAACTTGTACATTCTTCATTTTTATCAAAGTTAGCCTCGTTTTTGCTATTTTGTAATGAAGTTTTGGGTCCTTATGGATGTTTTAGGCTTAATATAACCTTGATATGAGTCATAGGAAGGGTGAGAATGTGTGCAACATCACTAAATCGGGCCAAACACACCCAGCAAGGTGTGTGCGGCCGCACACCCGAGTGTGCGGCCAGCCAGCCGCACACAGCCGACCGCACACCCTCCTAGCCTCACACTCCAGCCTATATAAAGGACCCTAAGTCAACCTTACACCCTTTTCCCACTCCTTCAAAGCTGGAACATTTTCTCTTAAGAGTCCTTCAAGTTTTCTTCTCTAATCGTCAATACAAGTAAGTAAACATCCTTAGATCATTACTACAACACATTAGAAAGCCTTTTCCTCGAGTTTGATCCATGGAATCATCATTCTAGATGATCTTCATGTGTGTACGGCCGCACACACATCATGTGTGACCGCACACACATCTTTTGGCCCTAAAATGGACTTAAACACTCATCTAAGCATAGCATCGGCCAAAACACCTTCTTAGGATCATCACAAAACCTTGGAAAATCGATTTGGACACATTTCTATGGGAGTGTACGGCCGCACACAGGCCTGACCGCACACCCTTGGCTGCACACACAATGTGCAACCGCACACATCCTTTTAAGGGTCCAAACTGGCAACAAACTCCCATTCCGGCTAAGAAATGGCCAAAACACCTTCACTAGAACATTCCTAAGGCTTGGAAACACGTTTTTGACACACTTAATAGTGAGTGTACGGCCGCACACAGGCTTGGCCACACACTCTGGCCGCACACACACAAAACCCATGCTTTTGTGGCCTTACACTCCAATATAGGGCCATACACCCCTTATGTGCAACCATATGAGTTGGTAACACTTAATTCTAAGTGTTTTTATGTCCTTAAGGCATGTCCCTATCACCATTAGTGGTTATATACATTAATGTATTCATATATGTGTTATTACATGAAAATAGGATTCGTTTGTGCTCAAGACATCAATTGACACCCGGCGATCCTATATCGACCTTTCATTCGAGTTACTCACTACATGTGAGTTCATACCCCCTTAATCAACCTTTGAAATGATTTTAAATGCTTTTATGGGGGGGGGGGAATACAAGTTGAAATATTCTAGTTATTGCTTTAATCACATGTGATTAATGACTAGAACAAACAGAAAGATTTACTACTATTTTCAAGTTACTAACAAAATTATGGTTTTCAAGCGTTTCAAAACCTTTTATTAAACCTTTAGATACTAAAACTGTTTCCAAACTCTTTTAAACTTGCGTTGTTTTCAAACTCATATCTACACTAATATATTTATATAAGTAAGACTTGAAGGACTTAGGACTGATAGCTCACCTAATTTCCTGTTCCTTGTTTGGTTGTGGACTTAGGGTATCCTGTTATTTGTCCGAATGTCGTTGAATTCTTAGTTATATATCATATATATATATATATATATATATATATATATATGTGTGTGTGTGTGTGTGTGTGTTGGATATAAAAGCTTTCACTTCAGTTCAGTACCTTTGTGTAACAAAGGCATACCTACAACATTACTATTTAACTACAATAGGTATAGTTAAGGTTTTTACTACTCAGTACTACTATTACAACGACACATACAAGATCCAGTACAGTTATGAGTCAATACACGCTATACACTATACAAGAGAACGTACTATACACTAGTATAGAGAAAACATCACTACACTATGACATACTATACAACTTTTTGAATACTATAAACCGAATGTGACATACTACTTCTCGATACAACACTTCATCGTGGTATCACTTTGTAACCAGAGTCTCCTGGAGGGAGAACGGACATTATGTGTATAGATCTATACGGGACAGACACTCCCACATCCCGACTGCTAGCTACAGTCCCAACCGATAAGGCCAAGGGGTGACAGAATGTTACCTCACTACATACGACCTGGAGGGTTATTAGTTATTCAGCTGTCGATCAGCATGGTTACATACGAGTTCACATTCAAACCTTTAATTAACCAATTAAGAATTAAAGGCAAAATAGACTCTCCGAGGCATATTGTTCATTTAATACTACCTGGAGTCTACATTTTCATTACCTTAGACTCCCCGAGGTGTACTGTACATTTAGTACTACCTGGAGTCTGTATGTTATCACTTTATGAACAGCAGTGTCACTGCTGAGGAAAAACATTATTTCCCATTAGTACACTTATTTTGTAATCACCTTCCATAAGTGAAGTCTAAAACTATATTTTCATACGGATAGTTTCACTGGGGAAAACTCTTACTATTACGAAAGAACAAACATATAAACAATCGGGTCTTGGTAGAAGACTACATTTTTACTGGAAAATATAGGATTTTCTAGGGAGTATACTATTTACAAACATGTGAAATCAGTTACTACAATAAGTTGTTACAAACATTTTCATACAAGCAATGACACTAAATACTTATGAGCTCACCAGCTTTATGCTGATAAACTCTTTCAAAATAACTTGTATTCTCAGGTCGTCAGTAGACAGGTACCAATGAAGCTTTTGAGAATATGGAGCACATACAAGACTCATCTTTTATTTTGATTATACTTTTGGGTGTCTTACAAACTATACAGAACACGCTTGTATTACAATTATTATATTAATGCAATGGATGTTGTTGCTTGTCTTTACTATTATGCATTGTTATTATACTGTACATGACGTCCTCCACCCCAGAACGTTTCCGCCGTTCCGGTTTTGGGGTGTGACAGATTGGTATCAGAGCATTGTTTATAGTGAATCGATTATATCAACCCATAAAAGATATACAAACTATAAACACAACGGGATTAAAATACTCTGACCAAGAATATATACTTTTAAATAATAAAATATTTAACTAAGTATATATACATCTATTCATACCAGGTTCAGTATCATACTAGAACAGGACAAAAGTATTATGATTGTTGAACAATACGATTAGGCTTAGAGACATATAGTCAAATCTGGGGGGATATAGCCTGATCAACTATATTTTCCGAGGAGTGACTAGCATGTGCCTAAGAATGATTGTGGTGTTGCAACAAGTCTAAAAACTTACCAACGCTACTACAACAAGAACATTAGAACAGAACTTAAACCTAAAATACTATAGGAGTACTTTGTGTTACTATAATTACCTATGTGCCAACTAAAAAGGATCTTCATTAGTACGTCTGTTAACTATTCTTTTCCCCATTCTCGCGTAGATAACATGGCTGGCTTCCATCTCCCCGACGATCCGTATTATCCCAACCAGGGCATTGGTGGATGGCTTGATGATGAGCCAGAAGATGATCACCCAATCCCTTTGGATGATCACCTCGCAGAAGGCTTTTCGGATGGCTCTGACTCCGAACCAGAGGTCAACAACTTGCCCCAAGAAGTCCCAATCCCAAACCTCAACCCCCGTCCGTCATTTCAAGGTCCCACTCCCTTGTGGGCAACAACCTTGAACTGATGGAGTGATGAGCAGGGTCATCCCTTACCTTTCAACGGAGACCGAAGCTTTTACAACATTTGCGAAGGAGGCCCAGCTGACCGAGTCCTGCCCATTGTGGTCCGCAGGATTGCTCGGAATGTCGAGCAAGGTCATGCAGCCATCGACCGAGTAATGGAAGTTAACGCAAACTCTGGCCTTAACACACTCCGCATTCGCCAACTCGAAGAGGCTATGGATAGGACCAGGAGAACCAATGAGACTCTGCAGCAACAGTTAGCTGCATCCCGAGCCGAAGTCATGGAGCTCCGAGTGCGTCAGAGGGCGCATGAGCGACATCTTCAGGAAATTGTACATCAACCGGCAGATCTGAGGATTCGCCCGAGGGATACCCGTCGCCGGTAGAAGATGTCGACTCATCTTTCTCTTTTGGTTAAGGAATAGCCTTTCTTCTCTGTGCTCTATGGTGCACTTGTCTGTAAACATTTCTAACTTTGAAAGTACTACAACTAGACTTCTAAGCTGCCAACATTTTCCTTTATGGTTTGATGTAATACCTACTGTTAGGTCATTTTTTCCCCGAACTCACTTTACATCATTAATACCAGTAATATTGGCAGTTATCTAATCTATGGGAAAGTCTTTACATTTGTGATTCCCTACTCTATTGTTATGCCTCTATCTGATAGTTAGACTATGGTGATTTAGTCTATGAAACACTCTCATCATACTTACAATTGATTCTTACTATTATCATCATCTCCATCCATTTTCAGTAAAAGATGCCGCCTCGTCCTCGTCCGACCAGGGGCAGACCTGCAAATCAAACTCCACCACCACCACCCCCTCCGCAGTTCGATGCGGTGATGTTTCAGGCAGCTGTGACTGTAGCGGTGACCGCCGCCATGGCCCAAGTAAACTCTGGTGGTGTTAGTGGAACGGGGACTGGCACAAACTCCAGCCATGGTGAAATCCATCCACGTGCACGGGAGTGCACCTATAAAGACTTCATCAGCTGTAAACCTACATACTTCAATGGAACCGGAGGGATCATTGCACTGTCCCAATGGATCGAGAGAACAGAAGCAATCTTCGAGATGTGCTCATGCCCTGAAGGAAGCAAGATAAAGTTCGCGGCTTGCACCTTCACCGAAAGGGCCCTGACATGGTGGAATGGCCATGTCAAATCACTCTCATTGGTAGCAGCTAACGCCATGGGCTGGGATACACTGAAGGACCTTATGACAAGGGAGTACTGCCCGAGGGGCGAAATTCAAAAGCTCGAGGAGGAACTATGGAACCTCAAAATGAAGGGTTCCGACATAGTGGCTTATACAGCCAGGTTCTGCGACCTGGTGACCCTATGTCCCAACATGGTCCCCACCGAAAGCAAGAAAATTGAAAGATACATGTGGGGTCTAGTACCCCCATATCGAGGGAACGTTCTAGCATCACACCCTTCGACCTTTGATAGTGCCAAGGAATTGGCCCAAAGGCTCATCGATCATGAAGTTCCTTCTACTCCAACAACAACTACAACGACTACCCCCACATCAACCAAAACAGCTGACAACAAGAGGAAGCGTTGGGATCGAAAGAAGGGCAAGTCAGCTCAACCCTCTTCCAAGAACCAAAAGACGGTGGCTGTCCATGGTGCCACTATTCCTACTGCCCCTGTACCAGCCAAACCTTATGCGGGGAGCCTACCCAAGTGCACCAAGTGCAATTTCCATCATAACGGCCCCTGCCAGGAAATACACTGCGTTAATTGCGACCGGAAAGGCCATACCGCTCGGTTTTACAGAACACCACCCAAACCCATCACCCAGGTTCCCGGTGCAGGAGTAAGCCAGGCCTGCTACGGGTGCGGCGAGACAGGGCACTTCAAAAGAAACTGTCCAAAAGCTGGGAATGCGGGAGGAGCAGGAAGACTACTTGCTATTGGCCACAATGAAGCTGTGGCAGACCCCACAGTAGTCACAGGTACGTTCCTTCTCGATAACTCTTATGCTTGTATCCTATTCGATAGTGGGGCAGAAAGGAGCTTCGTAAACCAAAAATTTAAGCACTTACTTAAACAACCACTGCAAACACTAAAAGAAACCTTCGTCGTAGAAATGGCTAACGGCAAGACAGAGAGTTCTAACGAGATTTACATAGGTTGTACCCTCACACTAGATAACTATTCATTCCCAATCGACCTCATACCCGTATCGATCAAGAGTTTCGATGCCATTGCGGGCATGGACTGGTTGAGTCTCCATCGTGCGATATTCTGTGCTTCGAGAAGCCAGTCCGCCTAAATCTACCGAATAACGAAACCTTGTTGATCTACAGAGACAAACCCAGTACGAGCCTTCGTATCATCTCAAGTATTCAAGCCCAAAAGTACTTGCGTAAGGAATATCGTGCGTTCCTTGCACACGTAGTCGATGCGAGCCAGAAAACCGAAGACCTGAAAGACCTCCCCATAGTGCGCGAATTTCTAGACATCTTTCCGGAAGAACTACCAGGATTACCACCGCAGCGTCAAGTCGAGTTCCGAATCGACTTAGTGCCAGGAGCTACCCCCGTAGCCAAGGCGCCCTATCGTCTAGCACCAGCCGAGATGCAGGAACTATCCGGTCAGCTTAACGACTTGCTCAGCAAGGGCTTCATAAGACCAAGCTTCTCACCCTGGGGAGCTCCGGTCCTGTTCGTCAAGAAGAAAGACAGATCGTTCCGTATGTGCATCGACTATAGGGAACTCAACAAGCTTACAGTCAAGAATCATTACCCCCTACCTCGCATAGACGATTTATTGGACCAGCTGCAAGGGGCATGCTACTTCTCCAAGATTGACCTGAGATCCGGGTATCACCAGTTACGGGTGCTTGAGGAGGTTGTTCCGAAAACATCTTTCAGAACTCATTACGGACACTACGAGTTCGTAGTAATGCCATTCGGGTTGACCAATGCCCCCGCAGTATTCATGGACTTGATGAATAGGGTATGCCGTCCTTACTTGGATCAGTTCGTCATTGTCTTTATCGATGATATACTTATCTACTCTCGAAGTGAGGAAGAGCATAGTGATCATCTACGACAAGTCCTGGGAACCCTACGATCGGAAAAGCTCTATGCGAAGTTCTCTAAATGCGAATTTTGGATCCGAAGAGTCGAATTCTTAGGGCACGTGGTCAGCGAAGAAGGAATCCACGTGGACCCTTCCAAAATTAAAGCCATCGAGAACTGGTCAGTACCGAAGATGCCAACGGAAATTCGTCAATTTCTAGGCCTCGCTGGCTACTACCACAGGTTCATTCAGAACTTCTCTCGAATTGCGAAACCCCTTACTACATTGACCCAGAAAGGCGTGGCCTTTGACTGGGAAGAGAAACAAGAGAAGGCGTTCCAAACGCTGAAGCAAGCCTTATGCACCGCACCGATACTATCCCTCCCCGAAGGGATAGAAGACTTCGTGGTATACTGCGATGCATCCAACCAGGGGCTCGGCTGTGTTCTGATGCAACGAGGTAAGGTCATCGCCTACGCCTCAAGACAGCTGAAGACACATGAGGTCAACTACACCACACACGATCTCGAATTAGGAGCAGTTGTGTTCGCCCTGAAGATCTGGAGACACTACCTGTATGGTACGAAGAGCACTATCTTCACAGACCACAAAAGCCTACAACACCTATTCAACCAGAAGGAGCTCAATATGAGACAATGACGGTGGGTCGAACTTCTCAATGACTACGAATGCGAAATTCGTTATCATCCGAGTAAAGCCAACGTAGTAGCAGACGCCCTAAGTCGGAAAGAATATTCTGGTCGAGGAGTCAAGTCATTAACAATGACTATCCATTCGCATCTTTCCGCACAGATTAAGGAGGCTCAGCTCGCAGCCTTAAAACCTGAAAATGTGGCGGGAGAATCCCTGCGTGGAATGGATAAGAACTTGGAAGTCAAGGGTAACAGAGCCTTATATCTCATGGACCGGATCTGGACACCGAGACACGGTGGCTTCAGAGACTTGGTCATGAAGGAAGCACACAACACTCGATATTCCGTCCACCCAGGTTCAGATAAGATGTATCTGGATCTTAAAAAGTTATACTGGTGGCCTAACATGAAAGTGGAGATCGCTACCTTCGTAAGTAAATGCCTTACTTGCGCCAAGGTCAAGGTCGAATACCAGAAACCATCAGGTTTACTTCAGCAACCGGAGATACCTGAGTGGAAGTAGGAGCGGATCGCTATGGACTTCATAACCAAGCTACCCAAGACAACGGGTGGGCTTGATACAATTTGGGTCATCGTCGATAGATTGACCAAGTCCGCGCACTTCCTACCCATCAAAGAGACCGACAAGATGGAGAAGCTCACAAGAACATACATTAGGGAAATAGTACGATTGCATGGTGTCCCTATATCCATTATCTCCGATAGAGATAGTAGATTCACTTCAAGGTTCTGGCAGTCACTACAAGACTCCATAGGAACGAGGCTGGATATGAGCATAGCCTACCATCCACAGACCGACGGACAAAGTGAGAGAACTATCCAAACCTTGGAGGACATGTTGCAAGCCTATGTGATCGACTTTGGAAAGGCATGGGATGCTCATTTACCCCTTGTCGAGTTTTCCTACAACAACAGTTATCACACGAGCATAAAGGCTGCTCCCTTTGAAGCCCTCTATGGCCAGAAGTGCAGATCCCCTCTATGCTAGGTCGAGGTGGGTGACACCTAGTTAGCTAAGGACGAGTACCTGACAGCACTCTCACTGGTCCGGAGATCATTCGGGAAACGACAGAGAAGATCGTTCAGATTCGTGAACGATTGAAAACCTCTAGAGACCGACAGAAAAGCTACGCTGACAAACGAAGGAAACCTTTGGAATTCCAGGTGGGAGACGGAGTCCTTTTGAAAGTCTCACCCTGGAAGGGCTTGATACGCTTCGGGAAGCATGGAAAGCTAAATCCAAGATACATAGGGCCTTTAGAGAATCTCGCTAGAATCGACCCTGTAGCTTACAAACTCAACCTTCCCCATGAGCTTAGTAACGTGCATCCGACCTTCCACGTTTCGAACTTGAAAAAGTGCTTATCCGACGAGACTCTTGTGATCCCACTCGATGAGATCGACATCAACGAGAGCCTCAACTTCGTGGAAGAACCAGTAGAGATCATGGACCGAGAGGTCAAACGAACCAAACAAAGCCGTATCCCGATCGTGAAGGTTCGCTGGAACGCCAAGCGAGGACCGGAATTCACCTGGGAGTGCGAGGATCAAATGAAGCTTAAATATCCTCATCTTTTTACTTAGTTATTTCTAATAACTTAGTTGCTTGAACTCTAATTTCGGGACGAAATTCCCTCTAACGGGGGGATGATGTGACAACCCGAAATTTCTAACTTGTACATTCTTCATTTTTATCAAAGTTAGCCTTGTTTTTGCTATTTTGTAATGAAGTTTTGGGTCCTTATGGATGTTTTAGGCTTAATATAACCTTGATATGAGTCATATGAAGGGTGAGAATGTGTGCAGCATCACTAAATCGGGCCAAACACACCCAGCAAGGTGTGTGCGGCCGCACACCCGAGTGTGCGGCCAGCCAGCCGCACACAGTCGACCGCACACCCTCCTAGCCTCACACTCCAGCCTATATAAAGGACACTAAGTCAACCTTACACCCTTTTCCCACTCCTTCAAAGCTGGAACATTTTCTCTTAAGAGTCCTTCAAGTTTTCTTCTCTAATCGACAATACAAGTAAGTAAACATCCTTAGATCATTACTACAACACATTAGAAAGCCTTTTCCTCGAGTTTGATCCATGGAATCATCGTTCTAGATGATCTTCATGTGTGTACAGCCGCACACACATAATGTGTGACCGCACACACATCTTTTGGCCCTAAAATGGACTTAAACACTCATCTAAGCATAGCATCGGCCAAAACACCTTCTTAGGATCATCACAAAACCTTGGAAAATCGATTTGGACACATTTCTATGGGAGTGTACGGCCGCACACAGGCCTGGCCGCACACCCCTGGCTGCACACACAATGTGCAACCGCACACACCCTTTTAAGGGTCCAAACTGGCAACAAACTCCCATTCCGGATAAGAAATGGTAAAAAACACCTTCACTAGAACATTCCTAAGGCTTGGAAACACGTTTTTGACACACTTCATAGTGAGTGTACGGCTGCACACAGGCTTGGCCATACACTCTAGCCGCACACACACAAAACCCATGCTTTTGTGGCCTTACACTCCAATATAGGGCCATACACCCCTTATGTGCAACCATATGAGTTGGTAACACTTAATTCTAAGTGTTTTTATGTCCTTAAGGCATGTCCCTATCACCATTAGTGGTTATATACATTAATGTATTCATATATGTGTTATTACATGAAAATAGGATTCGTTTGTGCTCAAGACATCAATTGACACCCGACGATCCTATATCGACCTTTCATTCGAGTTACTCACTGCAAGTGAGTTCATACCCCCTTAATCAACCTTTGAAATGATTTTAAATGCTTTTATGGGGGGGGGGAATACAAGTTGAAATATTCTAGTTATTGCTTTAATCACATGTGATTAATGACTAGAACAAACAGAAAGATTTACTACTACTTTCAAGTTACTATCAAAATTATGGTTTTCAAGCGTTTCAAAACCTTTTATTAAACCTTTAGATACTAAAACTGTTTCCAAACTCTTTTAAACTTGCCTTGTTTTCAAACTCATATCTACACTAATATATTTATATAAGTAAGACTTGAAGGACTTAGGACTGATAGCTCACCTTATTTCCTGTTCCTTGTTTGGTTGTGGACTTAGGGTATCCTGTTATTTGTCCGAATGTCGTTGAATTCTTAGTTATATATCATATATATATATATATATATATATATATATATATATATATATATATATATATATATATATATATATATATGTGTGTGTGTGTGTGTGTGTGTGTTGGATATAAAAGCTTTCACTTCAGTTCAGTACCTTTGTGTAACAAATTCATACCTACAACATTGCTATTTAACTATAATAGGTATAGTTAAGGTTTTTACTACTCACTAATACTATTACAATGACACATACAAGAGCCAGTACAGTTATGAGTCAATGCACGCTATACACTATACAAGAGAACATACTATACACTAGTACAGAGAAAACATCACTACACTATGACATACTATACAACTTTTTGAATACTATAAACCGAATGTGACATACTACTTCTCGATACGACACTTCATCATGGTATCACTTTGTAACCAGAGTCTCCTAGAGGGAGTGCGGGCATTATGTGTATTGATCTATACGGGACAGACACTCCCACATCCCGACTGCTAGCTACAGTCCCAGCCGATAAGGCCAAGGGGTGACAGAATGTTACCTCACTACATACGACCTGGAGGGTCATCAGTTATTCAACCGTCGATCAGCATGGGTACATACGAGTTCACATTCAAACCTTTAATTAACCAATTAAGAATTAAAGACAAAATAGACTCTCCGAGGCGTATTGTTCATTTAATACTACATGGAGTCTACATTTTCATTACCTTAGACTCCCCAAGGTGTACTGTACATTTAGTACTACCTGGAGTCTGTATGTTATCACTTTATGACCAGCAGTGTCACTGCTGAGGAAAAACATTATTTCCCCTTAGTACACTTATTTTGTAATCACCTTCCATAAGTGAAGTCTAAAACTATATTTTCATACGGATAGTTTCACTAGGGAAAACTCTTACTATTAAGAAAGAACAAACATATAAACAATCGGGTCTTGGTAGAAGACTACATTTTTATTGGAAAATATAGGATTTTCTAGGGAGTATACTATTTACAAACATGTGAAATCAGTTACTACAATAAGTTGTTACAAACATTTTCATACAAGCAATGACACTAAATACTTATGAGCTCACCAGCTTTATGCTGATAAACTCTTTCAAAATAACTTGTATTCTCAGGTCATCAGTAGACAGGTACCGATGAAGCTTTTGAGAATATGGAGCACATACAAGACTCATCTTTTATTTTGATTATACTTTTGGGTGTCTTACAAACTATACAGAACACGCTTGTATTACAATTATTATATTAATGCAATGGATGTTGTTGCTTGTCTTTACTATTATGCATTGTTATGATACTGTACATGACGTCCTCCACCCCAGAACGTTTCCGCCGTTCCGGTTTTGTGGTGTGACATAAAGAACGTCAAAAACAGAGTTCATATGCAAAGGTTATGACCATTAAAGAAAAGGAACAATCAAATAAAAGTTTGCGGCCTGTAACAACCAAAAATGGCACTTCAATCGCTTCGTGGGGTACTTTAAAAAGTGAATTTTCCATCCTGAATAATTTTCCCATAAACACCAATGAATATAGTATTTGATTCTAAATCTAACTCATTTTTCCCGAAAAGCCCAACACCACTGTGGATAAGAACAAAACAGCACAACACATGCTTGACCGCTAACGAATCTTCAAACGATTGGTTAGGTTAGTTGCGAGACTCATTTGAAGAACATGATAATATTTTATGAATCTGCAAATAACCTAGTATTGATTCTTTTCTCAGAATTCTAGTCTCACGAAGTTTGTACACTTTCGCAAAAACAAGTCGAATCGCCGAATTTCAGAACCCCCCGACATCGCATTTCAAATGCTTTGTTCGCCTAGTAATAGGTGTCATTTGAAAAATATTTTCACATATTATGAAATGTAACTTTGTAGATATAAAACTAGTGTTTTCGAGAAAAATCTGAGATGTTGGTTTTCGTCGGGCAGCAGCACGCGGTTCGAGGAGACGCCACTTGTCGTGCTCCTAGCCAGCCACATCACCCAACTATTGCTATAATAGAGAGAGAGGAGGCTAGCCCCTCTCACTCACACCTTCTTGCTTTCTTTCTCTCTCTGTCTCTCTCTCTCTAAATTTTTCGGCGCCGATCACCACCGAGGGTCGCCGTCGTCCGCTGCCAGGAACCGTTGCCTCGGCCACCTGCGCAACTCCAACCACCTTCTTTGCCTTTTTTGACCAACCCAACAACTCTGACCACCCTCCCTACTGCCACCAACACCCCCGACAGCCCCCTAAACCACCTCCAGAGCGATATTCCGATGACTGGAAGTGGTTTCCGGTGACAGTATTCCGACGATCGTTTTTTCAGAATTTTTCTAGATCTGATCCGACTTGATCTCGAGCTAACTTTCACCTTCTCGTAAACGGAACTTTGTCCGGATGATTTCTGACACATTGTGATGTTTCCAAAACGATAAAGCACGTTTCGAGGGTGAGTATTCACGACCTCATTTTCAAACCTTTTAATGTTTTCTGGGAAGAATACTTGCTTATAACCGTTTTTAAATATTTATATAAATATAAATAATTATTTATTGTTTTTATAAGTTTAAATATTTACTTATCTATTTTTATAAACTATTTTTTTTAAAAACTGATATGTACAACTATTGAAGCTCTGTTTATGTAACTGATATGATAGTTATGATTTTGGTTAAAAACTGGCTATAAACAATTATATCCTTGTGCTGCCTAAAACTGGCTATAAACTATAACAGTAGTTATTACTCTATCATACTTTATCCTGGTAAGTTTGATACGTAAAGTTAAGGCACACAAATATTTAGAACTACACACACACAATTGCTTACATAAGATACATTCATCAACTAAGTCTAATACTTAGCACGACCCCAAAATTATAACCGTTAATCTTTGTGAGCGGAAGAATTATATAGATCTGTAAAGGTTGGCACCGCCACATGTGGTTGCTAGCTACAACCTTGATGGAAAAGTCACACCGGGTAATAACTGTCTACACTACAACGAAGTCCGATGAAGAGTAGAAAGGGCACACACTCTTCAACAACTAGGTTATCGAGACTCATTGTAATGAGGAGAGCATTCTAAATGCGTGTATATATATATATATATATATATATATATATATATATATATATATATATATATATATATATAAAAGAAGGAGAGAGCCATTTAAATATACAAGATAATCATACTTTTTTTTTATTAAAAGTACACACACATACACACACACACACACATATATATATATATATATATATATATATAAAGTTAGAGAAGATTTTATATACTATAACACATACTTTGGGTATAAAAAGTACATTTTTATATAAGATGGTAAGCAGTTATATACAGTAAAAATGTAGTTTTGATATAAAAGTACTTTTAGTCAAACCTGTGAACTCACAATCTTTATGTTGACATATCTTTCAAAACACATGTATTCTTAGGAAACTAAGAAGTTGGATGACATACACACTTGAAACATTCACGGGAATTTGTTTGTCTATCTACTTATGATATTGTATTTTTATCCTTGCCACTGTCGTATTATCATGTACTCTCGAATTAAAGACAATCTTATTTCCCTTTTATTTTAATAAAAGTTTATATATTATGTCACATTGTTGTATTGTTCTATGTATGCAAATGACTGTGATCTATGACAACGATGCACAACCCGATATTTCTGCCATTAGCCGGGGGTATGACAGTTAAGCTTGAAGGTGTCCATTGATTGCAAGAAGGTGTTATTCCAGTCATTTCTAGCAGCTAGCAACCTTCTTTTCCTTGCTTTGGACCTCTATGTCCATAGATTGCAAGAAGGTCACATCTTGTTATGTCTAGGATTGTGTCTTGGTTTTTGGTCCCTTCATATTTTTGGGTGGAGTTTTGAAAACTCTAGACCCAAAGGTTGATATTTGAGGTATTGTGAACCTTTTTGGTAAGAAATTATGGATGGTTATTGTGACAACCGTCAAAATTGAGTCAAGTCAAAGTCAAACAAAGTCAACAAGTCAAAACCAATCGACTCAATTAACCCTTGTATATTAGGGTTTACACTATGTAATTACTGTACAATGCAATATCTTAATGAGAGAAACATCATTTGGAAAGTTCGTGTGTTGAATTTCCTAAGTAAACATTGAACCAAAACGATAAAACATTATTGCACACTCATCGGGAGTGTGTACGACACTAAAACACGGTTTAACGGGGTTTATGGACCTTGCGTTGCGAAGCCGGACACTCAAAAAGATCACAAACGAAACCTCTCTCAATCTCTTTCACTCAATCTCTCTCTATTAAAATCTCTCCCAAATCTCTCCCGAATCTCTCTCAAAAGTTACTTTAACTTTTTGTAATCATTTGGGTCATCTTGACCCTTAACCGGGTCAAAAACCACTTGAAACGGGGTAAAAACGGGTAAAATAACCTTAAGGAACCAAAACCCTCCTATTAGAAGCGAAAACTCTCATGAGAAGCCTCTCAGGACCGAAGCCTCTCAGGACCGAAGCCTCTCATGAGAAGCCTCTCAGGACCGAAGCCTCTCATTAGAAGCCTCTCAGGACCGAAGCCTCTCAGGACCGAAGCCTCTCATGAGAAGCCTCTCAGGACCGAAGCCTCTCATTAGAAGCCTCTCAGGACAGAAGCCTCGCATGAGAAGCCTCTCAGACAGCCCATGCGAGAGGTCTCGCAGACGGCCCCTTTTTACCGGTTTTTCGACTACGACTTCGTTTTAACTCCGTTTTTCATTATTTTAACGTGGGATTTTCACCTAAAACTTTATTTTATAAACTAAGGCCCCAAAATATATAAATCTCCAGAGTTTTTATAAAAATATATTAAAAGAATTAGTGGTTGAACTAATTATTGAGGGAATATTTGCTTTTCCTTAATTTATGGCAAAAGCAAACCACCACCACCTCACTCTATGATTAGCCACTCTTTCCCACTACCCCTTGTCTCCTTAGTGGACCTTTACACCCAATCTCCAGCTCTTGCCACGTTCTAAGAGCTGGAGGATTGATCCTCTCTCCTCATTCTCCATAAAGTTCATTCATTCTACACTTAGCAACCAAGAACACTCTCCAAAATTCTCTCATCTTTTCTCTCAACTTCAAGAACTTCAAGGCTTTCTCCAGGGATTTCTTTCTTTAATTAATTCTCGAATCATCAAGACATCTTCTTAGTGTTCTTGGGTTGAACACTTCCTCTCTCTCACTTTCATCTACTGAAACCACATAAGGTGAGTTCATACCCCTACATTTACATGTTTTTCTTAAGTTTTAAGGGGGGAATACAAGTAAAATCATCAAGAACACAATTAAACTTTTTCTATCAGATTACATCAGAAAAGATGAACTTCGATCACAGATTGTTTTGGTCAACTTAAATATTTTAGTTTTCAAAACTGTTCTAGGTGCAAGTAGTTCAAACTCTTAGCTTTAAAATGGCTACTTGCACATATCTATATGATTTTTCTACAATTTATGGTGATTTTTACAAAACTGCCTATCATTTCAGAGGCAAACCCGGACCAGTCTGTGATTATGAACATTTTCACCTCTGTTAGAGATCACTAAAAATCATGATAAAATTTACGAACAAACTAGACTCATATTCCAAACTCTTAGAATTTGCGGATTTGGATTTAGTGCTTTGATGATTTTTCTATAAATTTTCTAAAAACAGTAACAGAAACTGTATTCAACGAAAAGTTGCTGTCAATTTCATTTCACCTTGTAACATGTTGAGCAAGGTGTATATCTTTATGTGATTATATGTTATTGCAATATATGACATTTTATTTTAATATTTAGACACACATCAGTTTACAAATGGATTTGGACATATAAAATATAAAGAATAACAAGTGATTATAATCAAAGTACAACCGATACATTCAATCATTTAATAAACTATTTTGAATATATAATTTGCATACATTACTACGTACTACCCTTGGTTGATAAACTATAATAGGTATAGTTTATGATACATTACATAACACATACATTTAAAAAGGGTACATTTATACAAAGGATATTTTCATTAAGCAAGGTACGACCATACGGTACCAAGTTTTCATAACACGTAATTCCGTTAATGACTTTGTGAGACATTTACTTCAAATTACCATTAAGTCCTATATTGTAACCAGAGTCTCCTTGAGGGAGAGCGTGATAGTTGTGTATAGATCTATATTGGGTTTGACAAACGCACACCTAAACTGCATGCAACAGTTAGACCGATAGGTCTGGGGTGACAAATGTCATAACATTTCCGACGCCTGAAGAACGTCGTTTTAGGCAACCTTGGTCATAGTATGGTTATAATAAACTCACATAAAGTATTAATAAACATTGGAATTTACGGGAACTTCATTAAAATTTAACGAGTTTATGTCGATTTAAACTTGCATTGTTTTACTATAAATATGACAAATTACTTGTACATTTCGGTCTTTGGGTTTTAAGACTACATTTACACATTAAGGAAAATATTGGATTTTCTAACACAAATACTACTTTTACAAACGAAAGGCTTTTAATAATACCAAACAAAAGCTTATGAACTCACCAACCTTTGTGTTGACACTTTTTCAAACAACTTGTATTCTTAGGAAATCATTAAACAGGTAATCAAGTGCTTTTGAGGATGGGACGCTAAGGCGTCTACTATTTCATATTTTGTCAACATATTGTAATTGATTCGTAAACATGTAATTCATACAATGATGTAACTTTTTCAATTATATATATGTTGGTTGTGTTTGCTTGAATTACTATTACAATTGTTGTTATGATACTATACATGAAGTCCTCCACCCCCGGACATTTCCGCCATCCTTGGTTTGGGGGTGTGACAGTTATCCAGCATTCGGAGCCATGCAAGGTCATGAGTTCATTTTGTTCCCTTATATGGCTTAGGTTGTAAATATTAGCATTTAAGTCTCCCAAATGTATAAAGTTTGGAACTTTATCCATTAAGTCAAGGTTTTAGTGGGTTCTCAAAAGTTAGATCCTTGGACCATATGGATTAAGTCGTTAATAGAAAATTTTGTTATGAGCGTGAACCGTGAGGCGGTAGGTAGCTGGTCGCGGTGCAGGTCAAGAGATCCAATCGCGACTATTTTGCCCTTTAGTGACCACCGCACGACAAATCAGAGCTGGTCACAATGCGGTGGTCGGTGATGGTTGATCGTTGAGTTTGACCGTTGACTTTTGACCAGTTTGATTTTTGGTCAAACTTGAAGGTTTTATATTATAGACTGAGCTGTGACCTTTAATTGTTATAGGTAACACGAGTAGCTGTCTCTGCTTAAATTTGAGTGGTGGTATGCAACTTTTGATCAAGTGAGTCTTCTCACTATACTATATAGGTCACTAAGTGTTATGGTATGCTAGATGGTCTTTGTGACTTTTGCATAAAAGACTATGGGGGACCATAAGAATTGCATGAAAGACTATGGGGAGACCATATCAGGAAAAACTATAGGGGGATTGTCACAATAGAAGTAATTGGACAGTCTTTCCGACATAAGGATACAAGTCACATGGTCTATCGAGTAGATCCCGTGATACATGGTACTCATACCTACGGTGTTCATGGACTAAAGTGATGTTATTCTAAAAGATGTGGATCAATACAAGAATCACGATGGAATGGACGGTATAAAGGATGAATGACACCATTTGTACCAATTTCAAAACGATTCCACAAAATACTTTTATTTTGTAAATTTACAGTAGCGAAAATGGAGATTCAGGGTTGGTGTTTCAGGTAGAAGTCATGAGCCACTTAGAGCATTTGACTAGTCGGGAGCACAAGTAGTGAATGAGCTAATTTGATTAGGTTAGGAAGAACTTGTTGGATTAGGTGTCTAAGCCCATAACTATAATTGGTATGTACTCGACCCGAGAGTAGCATGGACCATTTGGGTTGCCTTCACCAGAACAATCTGATAGGTTGGATATTTGAGAAAGAGGTTATTTATGATTTATTAATATATTACAAGTACAATATATTAATTGTGAAATCATATTATTTAATTAGTATTGATCAAGAATTAATTTGGAATTAATTTAGTGCTCAAAAGAGACTAATTAAATTAACAGGGACTGATTATGTAAATCAGTGACATATATATATTGTTTGGGGTATTGATCCATGATGAGATAAGTTTATGTAAGTATCCATGAGGAGTTAGCCCACATGAGATATGGATCATAACCTAAGTGTGTGGATTAGGGTTTACCCATGACTCATGGAATCCTACACTATATAAATGTTACCCCTTAGCCAATATCGGACCACCTACGTATTCTAAGAGAATCATAACCGATTTTAGAGTGTCTAGCCTCTCTCTTAAAGTCCTCCTTTGTTCATGGTGTTTGTGAACCATCTGAGGCATCACACTTGAGGTTCTAAGTTCTTGAAAAGCCAAAACTACAAGCTACAATTAAGAGGTATTCTTCTAACTTGATTTTATGATTCATGTACCAAAATTGTATGCTAGTTGTAGGCTTCATGCTTTGGAATTTTATTGCATGTATAACTGGAGAAAACTGAGATCCAAAGCTATTAGGATTGTAAGTGCACCATAGGAGTGTTATGGTACACAAAACCCAACAGTGGTATCAGAGCCTAGGGTAGTTTTCTATTATATTGTTGCATTGTTCATTGTTCAAAGTTGAAGCAAACTGGAAATAGGTTTCTGCCTGACTGAACTCACCGAGTCCATAGATAAATCGGCGAGTTCATGATGAACTCGACGTGTCCAAATCCTGGCTCGACGAGTTGCGCTGGCAGATGGCAGATTTTCGGGATTTTTGGCCTATATTGGATTAGATTCACTACCACAAACTGTTTTGTATCATAAAATTTGTTTTTTCTGATATGGTAGTGATTATACTCATCCAATGAAAAGATAATTGTCAAAGTTTTAAGATAATTGTTGGTTATATGATAAACAAAGTTACTTGTAAATTGTTGATTTGATATTATCTTGCTTTATGAGTTTAGGTAGATTAATCATGAATTATATGATAATTTTATTTGTTGAAATTGATCTAAATGTTTTTAATGACTTCCATAACTTGTCCTCAAGTTATGGAACATGAAAAAAGTTATGGAACATGAAAAGTCTCATCCATTAAAATGTCATTAAACTCATAAGTTATGGAAATGAAAAGTTTTCAAGAGTTACAAAACTCGCCCTCAAGTTTTGGTATTTGAAAAGTCTCAAATTATGAAACATTGATTTCTAAAACTCTTGTAATTAAAAGGGGCAACTCTTGGGTTCATAACTTAAAATTAAATAGTTTTAATTTTTGCATTTTATGTTTAGAGCCTTAATGTCTCTTGAATAGTTCAAATTACCTCTTATGGATTTTATTAAGTTAATTAAATGTTTAATTAAAAGAGAGATTAATAAATGCATAATTACATGGTTCAAGTTTAATTAAATTAAGAGTATAGTTTTATTAATAGATTAAACCACAAAGTATTTTAAAAGTTTATAATACACCCTTATACTATATAAAATTAAAAGTTTAATATATTCTATATGTATAACTAAAAGGTCAGTCTTACCGTTAGTAGGCCTCATTCACGAAGCTAGTCTATAAGGGGTGTTTAAGGAAATTGCCTATAAAATGGCGATTGAATGGGTATCCACTCTTACCCGCTGCACTCTTGACTAGTGGAGGGTCGTTAGTCGAACGGGTAGGACATGACGCAAACTTCCATTAAAAGTATAATGAAATACAAAGTAACTAAACACTTATAAATCGCAATCTTAATTACTTTAGGAAAATATGAATTTGATGCTAATCCATGAAATTGCACTTTGCACCTTGCCAAGTCGTTAGTGGAGCGTGTGTGGTTAACCGGCACACTAACTTGGACTAACAAGGGTGGCAAAGGGTAGCTCAATGTTTTTCATAGATCAATGGAGCGTGAGTGGTTAACCGGCACATTGATTAGGTGATAAATGACATTGAGAGTACCATGCTAATTTGCTTGGTTATTAACACCATGTTTGTGATCCTCGGTATCCCAGTCACAAACTTGAAGGGCATAATCGAGATTAAACATGCCATTAAAAAGTTCAATGAACCTCAAAAGAATATAGGAATTTCAATTCATTTAAAACCTAAAATTCATTTTCGTTTTTCATGGTGGAAATTGGTAAATCGTCATTTACCTACCTTCAAATATTTTGCAATTGGATTACATCATCACTCTTTCGAATTGTAAAATATTGTGTTGGATCCTAGCCTTAATATTTCATTTGGGTGTTATATTAAGGACTTAAATCAACTAACTTGAATTTCTCCCTTAAAGATGTCTAGTTCTTACAACTATGGTCTTCCCGAATCTTTTGGAAAAAGCTTTCCTCATGAAAATGATATTCCACAAGACAATCAAGGTGAAATATTAATCCCTTCTTCATGCTGTAGTGGAACTTCACTTCCTCCACCTCCTTCAATAATTCTCCCTAACCCACAAGTTCAAAGACTTGAAAAGTTCAAGGTTACTCAAGCCCTATTGGCAAGTCAACACCAAGATGGAAGGTCTGTGTGTGCACATGTTGTTGGGTTATGGGCATTCTAACACTCCTATGGTGTACATGCAACCCTATAAACCTTGGATCTATGTTTTCTCTATTATACATGCAAATAATAACTATTCTAAGGTTTCATCCTAACTAGCATATTATGAAGCACCTATACTACAAAGTTCTAGTTAGATGACATACCTTTTGATGTAGCTTGATGTCTTCAAGCTTTAAGAGATTAGCCCCAATAGTGTGAAAGCCTCAAATGGAATCACAAATCACCAAAACACC
Organism: Lactuca virosa; assembly: GCF_052849685.1. NCBI lineage: Eukaryota > Viridiplantae > Streptophyta > Magnoliopsida > Asterales > Asteraceae > Lactuca > Lactuca virosa. Next base: position 118,941,883 of record NC_136430.1, on the reverse strand, counting down.
TTGGAAGAACTTGAGAGAATATGTATGCACACGAAAATCGGCCCACTCTTATTTTCACACACTTGTACCAATTTTGTGAGCCAAGGACCCCTTTATATATTATGGAGGATTAGGGTTACATCCATGTAAACCCTAATACCCATGGACCATCCATGAAAGTTTAGCCCAACCTAAATGAACTTGGCCCATTCCATATATATAAGAGTCCATATTTAATTAGTTCTTTTTGATCACTTAATTAATTCTAAATTAATTCTTGATCAATACTAATTAAATAATATGATTCCATATTAATATATTAGAACTTATAATATATTAATATAAATCATAAATATACTATTCTCAAAAGACTATCCATATAAATTGTGCCGGTGAAGTGCAACCCAAATGGACCATGCCGGGTCGGGTCAAGTACATACCAAATATAGTTATGGACTTAGACATTAATCCAATAGTCTCCCACTTGGATAAGTCTAAAACTATTATTGAGTATGACTTCAAAACCTAACTGGCAATCGTAGATCTTAAAGCCGCTGTCGAACTCTGACCTTGTCAATGACTTGTCCATTAGATAAGGGATCATATATTCCTCCATTCTAGATATCATATGGACTGACACATGGATTATAATCATTCTCTCTGTCCATTTGTTGTTTCCCGATTTTCGATTTATGATGACTGACTGATTGAACAAATCAAATCAGTCCTGGCTTGGCCAAGCACTCACATGTGTCATCGCTAAATCATCGAGGGGCCCACAGATATCGCTTTTATCCCGAAGGTAAAAGGAATGGATAAACTTCGACTCATATGGCTTGTTCTACTACTTGTTGAATCATACACAAAGGCACGTTTTATAACATCGAGTTACCAAATGCATTTTCGTGCAATCAATGTATAACCAACTCATAGTAACAACTCATATCTCTAGGTTTGAAGAATATAAGATATTATCGTCTCATGATCACTCGTGATAAAATCTATCAAGTGATTCAAATGAGCGCGGGTTGAATCCAATACTCAGAACTTATGAGCACTCATGAGTGTTGTAGCACCACTTTGTCCACCAACTTGGACCTCTATAAACCAACCCATGACAGTCTGGATTCATATCTACTTCCAACATATGACCGACTGTGGATGGTTTGAATAACTTAATTATTCAGGAAGAGCGACTTAGTTATTCTGGAAGTCAAAACATGCAAAGTGAAACACAAGAATAAATGAATCAAATATGGTATCAAACCCTATGAATATAAATAAACACTTTTATTTATCACCATACTGATTACTCATTATTCATTGTTTCGGTTTTATCAACTTTATACTTGAATTAAAAACACTAGTTGTCCCATGCTCCAAGCATGTACACTATGTTTTTCTTAAACAATAGCTTTGCCATACACCAAGTATGCACTCTATGTTTGTCTATGATCCTTACTTTGTGAAATAAACCAATTGAACATAATTTCAATGATTCTAATTTCACACTCCCAAATCCTTATCGAAAAAATGTGAGAATTTCAAATTCCTATCATTTATCGAAATCTGTTTAGATTTTAAACTTATATGCACTGACCCTCCTGTAATGAATATGTACAAAGTCACAAAGACTTGTCAACAGTCATTATGAGGTATTCCAATGGAGATCAACTCCATGGAAACTAAGTCTCATATTCAAAGTACATTTCTTTGGACATGCTTCTTGCATTAAGTTTTCTAATCTTACACAGATAACTTCCACCTATGGAGACAACTCCATATTCTCATTTTGACTATCACTTCTGAATAAGAGATGCCTCTTTTCAGAATATGTCAATATGGTCCTTCCAAAATTTGCACTATACTTCCAACTGTCCCTGAGCAACCAATCTTTGGTAAACCTCAGATTGTCCTCGACACTTGTTTAATCATTTTAGTCATATCCAATTCTAGACCTTTTCCCTTCTTAATGCCTCTAGGCATTTGGAAAAATTTAGAAATGACAAATATTATAGCACATGCAATCGATCTTGTACCCAAAGCAAATGGTACACGATTCATGATGTCTCACATAAAGACATGATTCTAGACCAGTCTTTTGCTACAATATTTTTATTTGCCATGTTTTCAAAATTTGACTATGAAGAGGGATGCCGTAATCATAATCGAATTTTGAGAACGCAATATATAGAATTTCCTTAAGTTGAACCAATCCAACATGAAATTCATATATATATTCTTGACTAAAGATGATTAAGGTCTCAATCTAAGCCTTTAGAACTGAAATGAAGTATATCCTCTCCCTTAATTATAGCAAAACAACTTTTTCAATCCCTACAGCCTCACGAATTGAAACTTCTGTTTTCTATAATTAACATTGCTAACTTGCAACACTAACAATAATTATCATGCTCCCACTAACATGATGATTATTAGCATAACACTTATGCTCCCACTAGCTTTGACATGTACTCAGAAATCAGCTGGACTTCTAGAAATCAATACTTTATTGACTTTCTTACCAAAGTTCAGATTTATGATACGAGATGCTTTGATAAAACTTTATCAAAATCATACACCTTTCCTTAGATAGCATGCATGTGTGTCTAAACAATTTCAGAACTATGAAAAGGGATGCCGTAATCATAGTCTCAATTGTTTAGACCTTTTGTCATCTGCTTCAAATCTACTTGGTGGAATGTTTCCTCACCATCATTTTCATGAATCGGATAGAAACCTTATGACCCTTAGATTTTATGGTGTATGTGTTCTTATCCATGTGAATCGTCAAAACCATAGTCACAAGACAAGGATAATGACAAATCCAAACTCATATGGACTGAACTTATGCAATCTTAACTTCTTGCCACCTGGCAGTATAGGGCCTGTCATTGCTTCCAAGTTGTTATGCAACCAATTGAGAACTATCAGAACTCCTATGCAAAGCCAACTTTAACTGGAATGGGCACAAAATATGTCAACACGATAGGTTATAAACCTCAAGTCGTGTGCTAGTGAAGAACCTTAGGTTTTATTCTTGATTAGTTCTTGAAATTATTTTTAGGATCTTTAAGACTCCCACTATCCTCTTGACATATAAGACTATCTTGCCAAATATTCAAGAGATAGTGCGGATTCTTTATCAAGACAAACACTTCACACAATTGGCCTTAGTTGGTCTTTGTTTTATCCAAAACATCACAACTTACCAATTTCAAATGTAGAAGTGTAGGACACTTTTACTCTTACATTTGACAAGTGTTTTAAACCTTTCTTTAAGATATGTCACTCAAGTTACAATCTTGGAGTATGACTCTAAGAATTGTTTTGGAACGAAGTATGACTCATCTTCCTGATCTAACCATTTCAACAATTCATGACTCCTCTTCTTAGTCATAAGAATGCACTAAGATGACCTTTAGAGGACTAATTGTGATATGATTTCTAAATCATTAAGATGATCACAAACATGATACTAAAGTACTCTCCCATCTTTTAAGATTTGAGAAACTTTTATCTTTCTGCCTAATTTGATTCTTCCCATTCGTTCTGTCATACATTGAGACTTTTCCAATGTTTCAGAATTATACTTAAACTTGTAAGTATAACCATATTTACTAAACTTTAGTAAATCAAATAGTCTTAACGAGCTTTGTGGTGGACATGACCAGTGCACAAGAATGTGTACTCGATCCCTTTAGTCCTTCACTTGACTCACACATCCATGTGAATAAGTAATTAGTCTTGATTTTCCAATGCTTGAAAGTTCTCATTCATTATACTATTCAACTTGCATGATTCCAAGTTTCGGTCCAATTGAAACTTGGGCGATGAGGAACTTTCCTGATTTGGTAAATTTAGACACTACCACAAATGAAAGAATCAAATCCATTTTCCAATATTGCTGTCAGTGGAATCATATAAGCAACAATTTTCCACAAATGCCATTGTAAGGATACTTCAAATAAATAAAATTAAACAATTTTCTTTTATTTTAAAACTTTGCGGAAAAACTTATTCTTACAATCCACATGGAAAATTGTTGTTATCTATTCCTTAGCAATATATCATAACTTCTTAAGCAACTGCTCAAAATTCTGATGCGATCGAAATCCACCTTCGCGATCAGAATCAGCATATACTTCCTTTAAGATTTCTCTCTATTCTTTGATTCTTAAAACATCAACATGTGACCCAGTCACATCATGTAATGAGGATCTCAAAATAGAACTTAACAGAGTTAGATAATGGGCTCTACCTGATGTAGAGTCAAACTTATTGAATTTAACATCCTTAGGTAAATTTGGCAGCTTTGCAATAATAGCCCCTTCCTTTTGGCAAAATAAACACATGGACCCTTTGGTAATGAGACTATCTCAGACTTAGCCTTTCTCTTTACCATTTGGTCAACCGGGTTGACTATGGCCAATCCCTTTCCATTGGGATGAGAATGCTTTTTCTGGATTTCCAGTGTCACCATTGTCACTGTCCATAAATTTTTTGGGAAGTTGATCTTCTAATCAAATTTGCTTTACTATCGTTCCAAATCATTGCTGATTCAGCAGCACCAAGCAAATAGATATGATCATTAAGGTTCATGTCATAGTCGGTTTCATAGTAGTCCCAAAGGAACTCACTATGTGACTTAGAAAGTGATTGAACATCCAACTTTCTCAAGACTTTGACACCCAACTCTCCCGGCTTGTCAATATGTAACTTCATCTCTAAGATGTGATCACACATAGACCTTGCTTGCCATTAGGGCTTGAGTGACCCTGAACTTGTGGGTTAGGGAGAATAATTGGAGGAGGTGGAGGAAGAGAAGTATGACTTCCATGATCCAAACTCGGGAAGTCATATTCATTAGGAAAGCTTGGTTTGGGAAGATCATTGTTGTCTAAACCAGACATCAACAATGGGAGAAATTCACGTAAAGTTGATTTAAGTCCTTAATATAACACCCAATATGATATATTAAGGCTAGGACCCAACAAACTATTTTATACCTTGGAAGAGGGATGCCGTAATCCAAGCTATAAAATATTTGAATGTAGGTGAATGACGATTCACCAATTTCCACCAAGATAAACGAAATGTATTATTAGGTTTTAATTGGTTTTGAAACTCCTAGATTCTTTTGAGATTCATTGAACTTTTCAATGGCATGTTTCAATCTCGAGTGTGCCTTTCAGGTTTTGTAACTGGGATGCCGATGATCACAAAACAAGGTGTGAAGTAACCATGCAAATATACTTGGTACCCTTAATATTTACCCCTCAATCGATATGCCGGTTAACCACACACGCTCCAACGATACTATGATAAACATTAAGTTACCCTTTGCCTACCTTGTTAAGTCCAGGTTAGTGTGCCGGTTAACCACACACGCTCCACTAACAGCTTAAACAAAGTGCAAAGTATAATTTCATGGATTAGCACCTTATTCACATTTTCCTAAGTAACTAAGATTGAGAATTTATAAGTGTTTAGTTACTTAGTATTTATCATTATACTTATAATGAAGGGAGAATTATAGTCCTTGTCCTACCTGTTCGGCTAACGACCTTCCACCAGTCAAGGAAGCGGTGGGTGAGAGTGGACACCCATTAAACTGCCATTTTATAGGCAGTAACCTTATACCCCCCTTATAGACCAGCTTCGTGAATGAGGCCTACAAATGGTAAGATGACTTGCTCTTATACATATAATATATTAAACTTTTAATATTATAATAGTATAAGGGTGTATTTTAGACATTTAAAATACTTGGTGGTTTAATCTATTAATTAAACTAGACTTTTAATTTAATTAAACTCAAACCATATATTTATGGATTTAATAATACTCTTTTAATTAAACGCTTTAATTAACTATTAATAAAGTCCATAAGAGTTAATTTGAACTATTCAACAAAACATCATAATTCCAATTATTAAACTCAAAATTAAAACCATTTAATTAATTGTTTAAGTTATGAACCCAAGAGTTTTAGAATTCAATTCTTTTTTTATCATAAAAAACTTTTTCCAAATTCCAAAACTTGAGGGCAAGTTTTGTAACTCTTGAAAACTTTTGGATTCCATAACTTATGGAGTTAAATACTTGTTTTATGATGAAACTTTTCATGTTCCATAACTTAAGAACAAGTTATGGAATTCTTTAAAACATTAAGACCAAGTTTTGTAACTCCATAAAAACTTTGAATCAATTTTTTTATAAAACCTTTTCATATCCATAACTTATGGAGGTTTCAAAACACTTAAGATCACAACTTTAAAAAAAAACTTTTAAGCTCCAAAATTTTATGACAAAATTTGTAACTCCTTAAAACATTTAGATCAAACTTTTAAAACTAATAAAATAATCATATCATTTTATCTTTTACTAAATTTGACCTAATTCAACTCATATAGCAAATGATTCAAATTTTACAAATAATTAGTTTTTCACAAAACAAGTAATTATCTTAAAATTTGACAAACTTCATGTTTTTTTTTTCTTTTTTTTTTTCAACTTTGAAAATCAAACATTTGCATGAATATAACAGAAAACAACCAGGCTCTGATACCACTGTTGGGTTATGGGCATTCTAACACTCCTATGGTGTACATGCAACCCTATAAACCTTGGATCTATGTTTTCTCTATTATACATACAAATATTAACTATTCCAAGGTTTCATCCTAACTAGCATATTATGAAGCACCTATACTACAAAGTTCTAGTTAGATGACATACCTTTTTATGTAACTTGATGTCTTCAAGCTTTAAGAGCTTAGCCCCAATAGTGTGGAAGCCTCAAATGGAATCACAAATCACCAAAACACCTTGGAAGAACTTGAGAGAATATGTATGCACACTAAAATCGGCTCACTCTTATTTTCACACACTTGTACCAATTTTGTGAGCCAATGACCCCTTTATATATTATGGAGGATTAGGGTTACATCCATGTAAACCCTAATACCCATGACCTTTCATTTACATAGGATCCATGGGTTAAAAGCTCCATGAACCATCCATGAAAGCTTAGCCCAACCTAAATGAACTTGGCCCATTCCATATATATAAGAGTCCATATTTAATTAGTTCTTTTTGATCACTTAATTAATTCTAAATTAATTCTTGATCAATACTAATTAAATAATATGATTCCATATTAATATATTAGAACTTATAATATATTAATATAAATCATAAATATACTATTCTCAAAAGACTATCCATATAAATTGTGCCGGTGAAGTGCAACCCAAATGGACCATGCCGGGTCGGGTCAAGTACATACCAAATATAGTTATGGACTTAGACATTAATCCAACACATGTCTTGGAGATGAAGTCACACATTAACGAGATAGGAATGTTAGGAGTCGTTGTGTAAAGGAAGTTGGCTGTTGACTTGGTTCTTTAGTCACTTCCCGAGTCGTATAGTCATTTTGTTAAAGACTACTATATGATAGACCGCGACGTGACCCTTATTGATCTTACCTATTTGCTAATTGATGCTGAATCAGAAATGATTTGGCGCACTGGTAATGCAAATTTGATTGGATGATCTACTTCCCAAACTTACATGGACAATGACAATGGAAACATTGGAAGTCCAGAAAAGATTTCTCTTTCCAAGGGAAAGGGAAAGGCTAAGTCTGAGATTGTCCTGTGTACCATTCCAAAAGAGTCTGTTTGTTTCTATTGCCAAGAGAAGGGGCATTGGTTGCGAAGCTGCCCTGACTACCTGAGAGATCTAAGAGATGTTAAAGTCAAAATGTATGACTTTGCTTCAGGTAAGTTCACTATCTAACTCTATTAAGTTCCTACTTATAAACTCTTAATACATGATGTGATAAGATTGCATTTTGATGTTTTACAGAATCAAAGAGAAAGAAGGAAATAGCATGCTGAGTCTGATCATGAAGAAGTGGATTTCGATCGCATGGTTCGATGATCGGATTTTTGAGCTGATGATAGGAGTTATGATAAATTGCTTAGAAATATGTAGTAACATAGTTTTCATATGTATTTGCATTGTAAGGACAAGTTATCCGCATTTTATAAATAAAATAAAATTTTGATTTTATCTTATTCTATATTTCCTTGCAATGGCATTTGTGAAAATTGGTGTTTATATATTGTTAGCAATATTGAATATGGATTAGATTCTTTCGTTTGTGGTAGTGTCTAAATTTACCAAATAAGGAAAGATTCTCATCATCCAAGTTTCGATTGAAGAGAAACTTGGAATCATGCAACTTGTATTGTATGATGAATGAGAACTTTCATCTTTGGGAAATTAAGACTAATTCCTTGTTCACATATATATGTGAGTCAAGTGAAGGACTAGGGGATCGGGTACACTTGGTTTTGCACTAGTCAGGTCCACCACAAAGAACGATAAGACTATTCGTCATGATTTACTAAAGTTTAGTAAATATGGTTATGCTTACAAGATTAAGTATATTTCTGAATCATTGGAAAAGTGTCAATGTATAGCAGAACGAATAAGAAGAATAAATTAGGCAGAAAGATAAAAGGTTCTCCAATCTGAAAGGAAGGGAGAGTACTTTAGTATCGTGTTTTATGATCATCTTAATGATTATCAAAACCATATCATAATTGATCCTCTGAGGACACCTTAGTGCATTTGTATGACTAAGAAGAGGAATCGGGAATTGTTGAGATGCTTAAATCAATTAAGGAGAACCATACTTCGTTTCAACATCAAGTCTTAGAGTCATACTCCAAGATTGTGCCTTGAGTGACATAATATTAAGAAAGGTTTATAACACTTATCAAATGTAGAGTGAAATGTTTTATACTCTTGTACATTTGAAATTGGTAAGTTGTGATGTTTTGGATAAAACAAAGATCAACTAAGACCGATTGTCAGAAGTGTTTTTCTTGATAAGAAACCACACTAACTCTTGAATATTTGTTAGTCAAGTAATGTTTCTTGACAAAGAGAGTCTTATATGTCAAGAGGTTAGTGGGAGTCTTAAAAGATCTTGAAAAGTTCAAGAACTAATCAAGAGTAAACCTATTGTTTAACACTAGCACACGACTTGAGGTTTGTAACCTATCGTGTTGACTTATTCTTGTTTATGTGCTCATTCCAGTTAAAGTTGGCTATGCATGTGAGTTCTATGAGTTCTCAATTATTTGCATAGGGCAAAGCACCTTCATCAGTGAAAGTTCATTGATCAGTAAGGGTGATCTGCTGAACAAATTGGAAGACATGGCAGGCCCTTGTGCTGCGAAGTGGAAAGAAGTTAAGATTAAACAAGTTCAGTCCATATGAAGTTGATTTTGTCATAGACCTTATCTTATGATAATGGTTAGAAATGACAGTTTCACATGGATAGAAACACAAACATCATAAAAATCTAAGTATCATAAAGTTTCTCTCAAATTCATGAAAATGATTGTGGGGAAACGCTTTCAATGAGTAGATTTTAAATAGTTAGCAATTGTGATATTTTCATTCTCAAATTCGATTATTATTACAACATCCCTCTTCATAGTTCGAATTGTGAGAAATGGCAGAAGGTCTGAACATTTGAGACTTATTGCTGTAAGTTCTAAAATTGTTTAGAAACACATGTGAGCTATCTAAGGAAAGGTGTATGAGTTAGAGAAGCCTAGATAAAGTCTTATTGAAGCGTCTTGTATCAAAAATTTGAACTTTGGTAAGAAAGTCAACAAGTATTGATTTCTAGAAGTCCAACTTATTTATGGGTACATGTCAAAGCTAGTGGGATAATAAGTGTTATGCTAGTAAAATAATAATTATTATGCTAGTGGGAGCATAATTATTATGGTAAGTGTTGCGAGTTAGCAATGTTAATTATAGAAAACAAAGGTTTGAATTCGCAAAGTTGCAGGGTTTGAAAAGTTGTTTTGCTATAATTAAGGGAGAGGAACTTATACTTCATTTCAATTCTAAAAGTTTAGATTGAGATTTTAATCAAATTTAGTCAAGGACATATATGAATGTTATGTTGAAAAGATTCGACATAAGAAAATGCTATGTTGAAAAGATTCAACATAAGAAAATTCTATATGTGGAAATGTTATAGCAAGAGACTGGTAAAGTATCACGTCTTTATGTAAAACATTATGTATCGTATCCCATATGCTTCGGGTATAAGATCGATTCCATATGCTATAATATTTATGAGTTCTGAATTTTCAAAATGCCTAGGGCATTAAGAGGGAAAATGGACCAGAACTGTATATGACTAAAGTTGTTAAACAATTGCTAAGAACAATCCAAGGTTCGCCAAAGATTGGTTGCTTAAGGATAGTTGGAAGTATAGTAATGAATGGACCATATTGATATGATTTTGAATAGATAGGATTCTATTATAAATGGATAGTCATATGGAAATTATGGAAAAGTTTCTATAATGGGAGTTGGATATCAAGAATCTATGAGTACGTTAGAGACTTTTATGCAAGAAGGATGTTCAAAGGAATGTGCTTTGAATATGAGAGTTCGTATCTATAGAATTGTCTTGTAACAATCTCCAATGGAAAAGTTTTGTAATTGGCAAAGTCTCTGTGACTTGTGTATATAGTCATTAGAAAAAGGATCACTGCATATAAGCTTAGAATATGACAGATTACAGTAAGTGGCAAGGACTTGGTATTCTTACACTTACAATAAGGATTTGGAATTGTTAAATGTGTGTCATTGGAAATGTTTACAATTGATCTATTTCACAAAGTAAGGACCATAGGTAAACATAGTGTGTATGCTTGGAGCATGGGATGACTATTGTTTTAATTCAAGTATTAAGTTGATTAATCAAAACATTATACAATGAATAATGTGTAATCAATATGGTGATTAAATAAAAGGTGTTTTATTTATATTCAAAAGTTTTAAGTCCATATTGGATTCGATTATTCTTGTGTTTCACTTTGCATGTTTTGACTTCCCGAATAACTAGGTTATTCAAACTATCCATAGTCGATCATAATTTGGAAGTAGGTATTGAAGCTAGACTGTCATGAATGGGTCTGTATATTGTCTAAAGGCATTTAGACATAGCACAAGTTTGCTGCAGTGCTCATGAGTACTCCTGTAATAAGATTTGAGTATTATATTAACTCCACGCTCATTTGAATCACTTCATGGATTTTATCACGAGTGATCATGAGACGATAATATCTTATATTCTTGAAACCAATACATGTGAGTTGTAGTTTAAAAGTCGGTTGCACATTGACATATGTAAACGCCCCAGTAACTTTGTGTTATAAAACATATTGTTGTGTGTGATTTGATGAGTAAATAAAGATATCATATGAGTCGAAGTTTATCCGTTCCTTTTACCCTAAGAGGAATAAAAGCGATATATATGGGCCCCTCGATGATTTAGTGATGACAACCCTAAGCGCTTGGCCAAGCCTGGACTGATTTGATTTTTTTAATTGCTCGGTCGTCATAAATCAGAAATCGGGAAACAACACATGAACAGAGAGATTGTTTATAATCCATGTCTCAGTTCATACGATATCTAGAATGGAGGAATATATGATCCCTTATCTAATCGACGCGTCATTGACCAGGTTAGAGTTCGACAATGGCTTTTAAGAGCTACGATTGCTAGTTGGGATTTTGGAGTCGTACTTGCAATAATAGTTATTAGAATTATCCAAGTAGGAGACTGTTGGATTAGGTGTCTAAGTCCGTATCTATAATTGGTGTATACTCGACCCGAGAGTAGCATGGTCCATTTGGGTTGCCTTCACCAGAACAATCTGATAGGATGGATATTTGAGAAAGAGGTTATTTATGATTTATTAATATATTACAAGTATAATATATTAATTGTGAAATCATATTATTTAATTAATATTGATCAAGAATTAATTTGGAATTAATTTAGTGATCAAAAGAGACTAATTAAATTAACGGGGACTGATTATGTAAATCAGTGACATATATATTGTTTGGGCTATTGATCCATTATGGGCTAAGTTTATGTAAGTATCCATGAAGAGTTAGTCCACATGAGATATGGATCATAACCTTAGTGCGTGGATTAGGGTTTACCCATGACTCTTGGAATCCTACACTATATAAATGTTACCCATTAGCCAAAATCGGACCACCTAAGTATTCTAAGAGAATCATAACCGATTTTGGAATGTTTAGCCTCTCTCTCAAAGTCCTCCTTTGTTCATGGTGTTCATGAACTATTTGAGGCATCAAACTTGAGGTTCTAAGTTCTTGAAAGGCCAAAACTACAAGCTACAATTAAGAGGTATTCTTCTGACTTGATTTTATGATTCATGTACCAAAATTGTATGCTAGTTGTAGGCTTCATGCTTTGGAATTTTATTGCACGTATAACTGGAGAAAACTTAGATCCAAAGCTATTAGGGTTGTATGTGCGCCATAGGAGTGTTATAGTACATAAAACCCAACAGAACTAAGAGAGAATTACCTATTAAAGGAATGATTCTATAGTAAAAGGATGAATATATAATAAGAGGTTGATGATATTATAAAAAGATGATTATATAACAAAAATATGATTATTCTATAAAAGATGGATTATATATATATATATATATATATATATATATATATATATATATATATATATATATATATATAAAGATTGATTATATGTTAAAAGGTTAACAATATAATAAAAAGATTATTACATAATATGAGGTTGAATGTGTTTGTTTATGGTAGTTTATGCGATTGGTTGATTATGATATGCGGTTGTTGCTATGTGCTGTTTGTTTATCATTTGTATGATTTATCATAATCTAAATGATTCACCCGTATGGGAATTACATGTTTTCCCTTTGACTATGTACAACTCCTATTGAATCACTTAGCAGGGGCTAACACTTGTTTCTTTTACGTTGTGTGAAATGATCCGTGCACGTAGCTTATGATTCGTGCAGGTAGCTTATGATTTTGTCTTGGTGGGATTAGGTCAATTAAATTTATTGTTTTGAAATAATGTAACGTTGTGTTAATGTTAAAATCTTTTGAAATTATTAAATTAAGTCTTTCGTTGTGATTTTCTATTAAGAGGGTGTTAAAATAAATGAAATTTTTTATGGTAAAAACCTGGGTGTTACAACATTGCTCATGCAACAAGAGCTGTGAGTCATTTTATGTAAAATATTTTGAAAGAGAATTAGAAAGGAGTCAAGTGGTTGGTATGCTACTTGAAAGGCACTTCCAATACTTCCTTATGTTTCAGAAGAAAATAGGTACTTTTTTGAAGGTTTTATTTATGTTGAATTGGGGACTATATGGATTTGGGAGAAAGCACAATCAGTTATGTGTTCACATTCATCGGTAAGAAAATCAATTGGATGTACAGGTTATAACAAAACAGTGTCGCACTTTTAGCCATACAAAGAGCGTACATGGAGATTGAAGAAGCAAGTAAGGGGCTTATATGGTTAAAAGAATGAAACATGAAGATTGTGTAGTATATTACTGTTTAGTTTTTATTCAAAGTTACTTAAACTCAAAGGTAGCAACGAAAGCATTTTATAATTTGAATAACATAAAATAGTTTTACTCCTACCAAAGGATCATCTTGCAAATATTGGAAATAAATCAATAACCATAAAGGGAAAATTAACAACCTTTATAGTTTTTGAGTCCTCAAGGGAGGCTTGAAGTAAATGAAGAATGTTGAGTAGAACTCTTCCTTAGTAGTATACCTACAATAAGCCAACTTGATAAGATGCTTGTCTTCTTACTATTAAGTTTAAGCTAAAACCCAAGTAAATTCTTAAAGAGAGTATACAAGTACCTAGGTAACATCCGTTTTCAGGTAATAGTCTTTTAACATTTTAATTATTTAAGTTTGAGGGTTTTGATAATTCTGACGAACCATGACGTGGTGCTGAAGACCAACTGCGGCGCGGCCTTAAATGGCGGCGCGGTCATGTGATGACTATGATGCGGTGGCGGATGAGTTCAAAACCCTAGATCTCGGGCCTTGAGCTCTATTTAAGCACCTTATGATTAGGGTTTTGGCTTATCCATAGCCTCAACTCTCCAGAGATAAAATCCTAAGTTGAGTGTGTGTGTGGGTTCTTGGTGTTTTAGTGTGTGTTTCTTGGTGTTTCAAGTTCTTGAGAGCTTTTGTGAGAAGAAGAAAGTGGCCTTTCATTATTGATAGAGTTATCGCTGGTAGGGAGTTGATCTTTTAAGCATTTCCAAACTTCTGATGGTTTATTCCTGGTTCCTATTTGTGATAGTTTCTGGACATTATGGGCCCTTAAAGTCGAGTGCTTGCACTCAACTCAGCCATGCATGGAACTTTTAGATCATTTTGGTCCTTTTTTGTGTTATTTAGAGATCTAGGTCTATAGAGGTCAAAGAATGGATAAAGTTGGAAACTTTATCAAAGCATGGCTTAAGTCGATCCATATATGAGCTTCGGATCTCTAGAGATAAGTGTTAAGAGCTTAATAAGTTAAGTTGTTTGGGAACATAATCGCGGCTCAGATAAGGCCTTGCCACAGTGCGGTGGGCTGGGAAACCACACGACTGTTTTGTCAATAAGTAACCACGACGCAACCAGGGTCTAGTCGTGATGCGGTAGTCAGTGAGAGTTGACCGTTGACTTTTTGGCGAGGTTGACTTTTGGTCAACATGGAGTTTTAGGTTTTAAACTAAGGTGTGATCTCTGTTTGTTATAGGTGGTTCGTGTAGCTGTTTTTGCATGACTTAGAGTATTGTCATTTCAAATTTTGATTTAGGTGAGTCTTCTCACTATACTATAGGACATGGGGTATCAATTTATGCTTATTGTCTTTATGACTCATGGCTATATGCTTATATGATTGTTAGATTAGGCCCATTGGGCTAGACCCGTTTGTATGCTTGTTGGGCTGGGCCCTTTAGGTTGTGGTCACATGATTGAAACATAGTGGTTGGGCTAGGCCCATTATTGTTTGGGGAAATCCCTAAGCTTTGTGCTTACGGTTTAAGTTTAAATGTTTCATGTATTTCTGGTAGTAAAAGGAAGTTTCTGACGTGATTGCACTGCATTTGCTTATTGATTTTGGGATGTTCTGCATTAGGACTTTAAAACTACAATTTTTATTATTAAAACCTTGGATGATTACTCTTTATGGTTTAAATGAATGTTTTATTGGATTTTAAAATTGAAAAATTTGTCTTGAATTTTTGGAATATTACGTCTAATCTCCAAAGCTTTAAGAAAACTAGAGAGAGAGAGAGAGAGAAAGAGAGAGAACGATATATATATATATATATATATATATATATATATATATGTATGTATATATATATATATATATATATATATATATATATATATATATATATATATATATATATAAAGAGAGAGAGAGAGTGTGAGTGAGTGAGTGAGTGAGTGAGAGTGAGAGCATGCATGCATATTTCAGTTTTGGACAAGAGAAATGTGAGGGTTTGAAAGCCTTCATAAAACCAAATCATTAACCATCAGATCTTAATACTTTATGGCAAACCATACAACTTTATTAAATTTTATTCCAATGCTTCTAAAGTATATTCTCTACATTAAAATAAGCCAAAAACCATTCCTTGTTCCTTCTAGCTATATACACGATTTTGAAAGAGGAAGTGGAATTTCTTTTATAAAAAATATCATAATCTTTTATAGGATATAAACCTTATCCCTTTAGCTAAAAGACAAAAGTCTTTCTAGTAAAAAAAGATGTACATAATTTAATAAATCATACCTTATTGTATGTTATGATACATGCCATTGAAATTATTATTTCTTAAAATAAATAATTGCGAATCAATTATAAGAGTTATAAATATTTATCAAAAATTAAGTTCTTAATATGATTCTTGAGCATAAAGATCTTTGAATCTCCCACTTGCACAAGACTCATCATAGATTGATATAGACAGTGGTGAACATCTAGCAAGATTTCACTAACCCTAATAAGACATGACGAAGTTCCATTCTGTCAACATCCAATTCCCAAAAAGCTCAACGCTACAAATGATGTATAAGGTAAGTTATCTTTTAACCCTTTGCTACAAACATCATGTTGTATGGTTCATATAATACCTAATAATAGTCTTTATAACTGTCTTTTTAATGAACAACATTTGACTACATTAAAGTACACCATTCCCAATACTTAAGTCCCAGATATGTATCTCAGGTACTAAGGATACAAAGATATTACCTTTATCAAGTATCATTCATGATAGTGATCCATAAAGTGATATTGAATGTGTCATATCTAATACCCTAGTAATCGTTTTGATAAACCTTTGTGGATATTTATACAAAGAATGTATGCCGCCTCTCCAAAATCTTTCATTGAAAAACATTTTCCAAGCCAAGACTTTACACCTTGGAAAACCAGAATGTGATTTCCCATGGTAAGTATGCCATCCACATATAGGACTAGGAAGGTCACCAATATCCTGCTAGTGATTTCATCATCAAAATGAAACCATACTTTTTAATTTTATCAGCAAAATGATGATTCCAATTTTGAGATTCTTGTTTTAACCCATAAGTTCATCTCTACAGTTTAGACACTTTATTATGATGCTTTTAATCAACAAAACCTTTAGAATGAAACATATATACATCTTCTTCCAAGTGTCCATTTAGAATGTTAGATTTGACATCCATTTTCTATATATCATAGTCATAATATGCAACTATGGAAAATAGTATCCTAATTGATTTAAGCATAGCGACTGGAGAAAATGTCTCATCATAGTTAACACCATTTAAATGTGTGTAAATTGCCATCGATGTACGTCTTCTTCTTGAAGACCTACTGTGACAACCAAAAAATTTTTTAAATTTTTTCCTTGTAAAGCTCAGCCAGTCAAGTCAGCTGAGTGTCATACTCATTTCTGCTATCATTTAGCCTCGTTTAGAGTCCGTTTAAAGGTCCAAAGGACAGTACATTCAAGCATTGAGCATAGGAATGGATAGCGTACACTTCTAGCATCAAAACCAGGCCTTACACTCCAACACAAGGAGTGTACGGCCGCACACATGGGTGTGCGGCCGCACACCCCTCTCCTGGCAGCACACTCACGTGTACAAAGGAGGAGTTTAGCCTTTATTCATCCCTTTTCACTCTCCAAGGCTTAGAACTCGATTTCTCTCTCAACTATCATCCGATTTTCAGCCTAGATCTTCAAGAATGTAAGTGTTCTTCACTTGATTTGTTGTTAATCCTTCCAAACTACTAACACTCTTTGATTTCATCCATTAGAAATCATTTTTTGACTAGATCTTCAAATCTTCATCCATTTCACCAAGAAAACCAAGAACGCACACTTGTTCTTGGCGATTTTGAGCCTTCTCGAGCTTCCGGATCATAAGTACTCTTCCCTTAAGCTTAAACTTGTTAAGAACACGAGATTAAGGCCTTGAAACTGACCAGAACTCAATAACATATGGTGTGTGTGGCCGCACACCCAGGTGTGGCCGTACACCCCTCAAACACCCTCAAAACACCCCTAAAGGCTTCCATATCGTGAGTACCATTCCCTAAGCTTGTTACTTACTAGATATGAGCCTTAGAAAACGTCCAAACCATGTTCATCAAGGAGTGTGCGGCCGCACACACTCCATGTGGCCGTACACCCCTTTGTTTAGTGCTTAAGGGCCTCCAAAGTGCCTTTCTAGCTTCACCACTTGTTGAACAATCGTCCTACAAGCCTCCCTACCTTTGGAAAACACTTTTGTGCACTCATTACCATGAGTGTGCGGCCGCACACTCCCTGGCCGCACACCCATGGCCGCACACTCCTCAAAGTGGTCGTACAATCCCCTAAATTGAATCACATGTGATTCCAACACTTGGTCAAAGTGTTTCCTAGTCCTGTGAGGTGTTTCTTTGCATTTGGTTGCTTCTAAACACTATATTTACGTCAATATATGCCATTATATGTCATTTAGGATTCGTTAAGTCTTGGGACTTCGTTCGTGGAACTTCTCATCCTTACACGCGTATTCGTTGAATCACCCACATGAGGTGAGTTCATACCCCATAATGAATCTTTTAATTGTTATAAATGTTTTAAGGGGGGGAATACAAGTTGAACACAATGTTAATTGTGTAATTGTTGGTTATAAACATTTTCAAAAGGATTACTTATGTCATTTATAAGTTGTGAAAACATCTCAAAGACTCTTTTCAAGTTATGTTGCTTTATAGTTTAACAAAACTCCGTTTTTAAAGTACAACCATAACTTAGTAGTAAAACGAGTATTTTCAACAACAGTTCAAGTACATTACTAGTAAACTATAATAGGTATAGTTTAAGGGTTCACAACATACTATAACACATACATAGAGAAGCATACTATAACACGTACATAAAGAAGCATACTACAACACGTACATAGATGAGTATACTATAACAAGTACATAGAGGAACATACTATAACAAGTACATGGAGGAACACACCATACTAAGTACCGGGAAAAATCACGTTAATATATCTTGTCGGGTTTGCATTGACACTGGTACGATTTCACGTACAAGGACTAGCAGGCACGAGGTGATAAACCTAATAATATATCTTGCCGAGTTTGCATTGACACTGGTACGATTTCACGTACCAGGACTAGCAGGCACGAGGTGATAAACCTAATAATATATCTTGCCAAGTTTGCATTGACACTGGTACGATTTCACGTACCACGACTAGCAGGAACGAGGTGATAAAACTAATAATATATCTTTCCGAGTTTGCATTGACACTGGTATGATTTCACGTACCAGGACTAGCAGGAACGAGGTGATAAACCTAATAATATATCTTGCCGGGTTTGCATTGACACTGGTACGATTTCACGTACCAGGACTAGCAGGCACGGGGTGATAAACCTAATAATATATCTTGCCGGGTTTGCATTGACACTGGTACGATTTCACGTATAAGGACTAGCAGGCACGAGGTGATAAACCTAATAATATATCTTGCCAGGTTTGCATTGACACTGGTACGATTTCACGTACCAGGACTAGCAGGCACGAGGTGATAAACCTAATAATATATCTTTATGCTTACAAACGAGTTCTCATTTAAACCTGTAATTAACCGACTAAGGATTCAAGGCAAAAAGACTCCCCGAGGTGTATTGTACATTTAATACTACCTGGAGTCTGTATTTTATTACTTTATAGCCAGCAGTGTCACTGCTGAGGTAAAAGATTATTTTCCCTATTACATTTACTTTGTGATCTTCTCACATATTCATTTATGTATAAAATATATTTCTTTAAAGATAGTCCCACTCGGGAAAATATACACTCATACAAGAAACAAACATACATAACATTTGAGGCCTTGGTAGAAGGCTACGTTTAGTAGAAAGGGCCATAATGCTAACCTTATGATTCCTTAATGTATACATCAAAGGATACATATATATCAATAGGATCCGACAAGTAATAGGATGTGTGCTCTCCGCTTCATTTCCTGTTCCTTGTTTGGTTGTGGGCTTAGAGCAGATTCACCCAGTCTATTATCTATTCGATTCTAGATATATATGCCCAGTATACATTGGGTCATCATAAGGGTACCAGGTATGGGTCAAGTCATAGGACACAGAGTCAGTGCACAGTTTTCTAGTACAAAATATGCTTTCCAAATCAGAACTTTTGGTATACAACACTAGAAACTTACCAGTTAAGGGTTTAATCCATTTTATTAAACCAGGATAAACTTAAAGGACCTTAGGTGATTAACTCTATAATACTTTAATTTATACTGCGTGGTTATATATCATTGATACCCAATAGGTAGTTGGATGTGTGCTTTCCGCCTTACTTCCTGTTCCTTGTTTGGTTGTGGGCTTAGGGCATATTCTCCCAATTAACTCTCTATCCGATATTAGATCATATATAGCCAGTATAAACTAAGTGATTATAGGAGTAATCACTGTGGTCACCATTTTATTATAAGAAATAAGGGTTTTCTTAAAGAATCTTTTCATTAATTATAAAGGAACCATTACAATTAACTCCACGAGTAACAAGTGAACACGCCAGAGTTATATACAACAATGATCTAACAAACAATGGGATGCGTGCTATCGGCCTTACTTCCTGTTCCTTGTTTGGTTGTGAGTTAAGGCAGATGCGCACAATCGATTGTTTGTTTACTCTGAGTTTTATATCACTTGTATCCATTTAGTACTCGTAGAATCATTTTTACGTATCTTTCATCAACGTAGGAAATATAGGATTTCCTAAGAGGAATAGGCGAACTTTTCTAAACAGAATATACAACTTACTTACATCACTAAAGTCTTATGAACTCACCAGATTAATTGCTGATCAACTCTTTCAAATAACTTGTATTCTCAGGGGCCTAGTAGACAGATACTTACATTGGGATTTAGAAGATGGAGCAGTATAGCTTCAAGTCTTGTTTGTTATTTGCTTATGTATTCTATGTTTTGTGAACACACACTTTGTAAACACTTTCTTTCTAATGAAATGGTTGTTCATTACTTTGCTTACTATAATGCATGTCTTGTGATACTAAACATGACGTCCTCCACCCCAGAACATTTCCGCCGTTCCGGTTTTGGGGTCTGACAGATTGGTATCAGAGATTGTTTATAGTGAACTAAGTATATCAACCGATAAAAGATATACAACTATAAATACAATGGGGATTAAGTGCTCTGGATAATGGTATAGTTTAAAGAGTATAACGATAAGTTATAAAAATATACCTACTTGCTTATACATGTACATACTAGACCGAGTATCACAAGAAGAACAGAACTAAAGTATTTAAAGGTTGAACACTGTCGTCAAACTTGAACAGTTATGTAATCATAGCTAGGATCAATATAGCCTGATCAACTATATTCATTCGAGATGTGACCGACATGTGTTTGGGAGTGATGTGGTGTTGCAACGGTCTTAAAACTTACCTAAACGCTAGTCGAGAGAATACTAGATCAAGTACATTTGAGTTAGAATACTATAGGAGTATTCTATGATACTATAACACGATAACAAGTTTGAAACATAGTAAGTACATTACATTAAAATACTATAGGAGTATTTTAGGCACTATATAAACAACTTATGTGATAACTTAAAAGACCCTTACGGATAGGTCTATAATCCTACAGTGTATACTTCCAAGGTTATATATATAATTGGGAATCTATAGACTTAGAATCTGTGATCTACGCTCCACTACATGTTCCTTGTTTGGTTGTGATTTTGGAGTAGGATCACTTATTCGAAGGTTTATTTAATCCTGAATTATATACAACTTGTAGACATTGTGCAATTATAGGAGGACCCTGTAAGGATCACCCCATAAAGTTACCTTAAATCTCATAGATTCTTTGGCCACTTCCATTCTCGCACGTCAAACCCAGATGGATGTAACCACTTCCTCATAAGTGGACAACAGAAGAGTCAAGGAGGAACAAGAGCAAGTTCATGATAAGTTTTCAAAGAGGGATCAACCGAAGTAACCAAAGCGTCTTGCACGTCACACTAATAAATAATAATCTTGTTAACTAATTGAACGAGTGGAAAGACTGCTCACATTATGTGTTAGGATTATTTTCTTACATGCAGCTGGTAACGGTTATTCAGGTAACAGATATTCATTCGAGGATAGCCATTTCAAATTCATAGAGTTTATTTGGTATAGACTCTTTTATGAATTGTTTCTAGTACCCTGTGGAAGTCAGGACCCGATACACTCAGAACTGGAATAACCTTGTCTTTTCAGCTTTCGACTTGTATCCACTGCTATAGGCTTATTCGATCTCATCTTTGTAATCTTTCAGCAAGGATGCCTCCTCGCAAATCGAACAGACGCACTATTCTGATAACTCTAACTCAACCGCCACTACCCCCGCCACAGTTCGACCTAGCTGCTTTTCAGGCAGCGGTAACGGCAGCAACGACAACTGCCCTAACCCAAATTCGCGCAAGTGGTATCATTGGATCTAGTAGCGGTGCTCACCTAACCAACCACGAAGATACCCAAAAACACCCAAGGGAGTGTTCATATAAAGACTTCATGAGCTGCAAACCAAATTCCTTTGATGGAAATGGTGGAGTCATCGCTCTGATGCAATGGTTCGAGAGAACAGAGTCGATTTTCGAGATCTATTCGTGCCCCGAAGGGAGCAAAGTGAAGTTTGCTGCATGCACCTTCTTCGGCAGAGCCTTAACATGGTGGAATGGCCATGTTAAGTCACTGACATTATCAGTGGCAAACTCTATGGGCTGGGAAAACTTGAAGGAAAGGATGATGAGAGAGTACTGCTCAAGGGGCGAAGTACAAAAGCTGGAACAAGAACTATGGGAGCTAAAGATGGTTGGCTCAGACATAGTGGCCTACACTAACAGGTTTAGCGACCTGGCAGCACTGTGCCCCGGGATGGTTACCCCGGAGAACAAGAAGATAGAAAGATACATCAGAGGTCTAACTGCCCCGACCCGAGGTAATGTGTTGTCTTCTAACCTAGCCACATTCGATAGTGCCAAACGCCTGGCCCAGCTACTCATCGACCATGAAGTCCATCATGGCGTAGAAGTTCCGGTTCCCGAGCCACCGAGGGAAGAGGACTATGGACAGAAGTCGGGGAACAAGAGGAAGGAGAAGCAAACAACACAGTACACCCCGCAGGAGGAACGAACGAGTACTATGTACACCGCTACAACACTTGCTACTCCAGCACCTGCCAGTCGATATGCTGGAACCCTTTCGAAGTGTGGGAAGTGCAACTATCAGCACACCGGAGTATGCCGGAAAATGGAATGTCAGAACTGCCACAGAAAAGGACACACAATCCGTTTCTGCAAGGCACCGACTCAACCGATCTCCCAAGTACCCGGAGTTGAAGAAAGCCAAGCCTGCTATAGCTGTGGTGAGACTGGACACTACCAGAGGGACTGCCCAATAACAAAGAACTCAGGTGCGGATGGGAGAATTCTGATGATCACCGCAGGAGAATCGACCTCGGAATCGCCATCGAGCAACGGTACGTTTCGATTCAGTAATTGCTTTGAGAATTAATTTATATTTATATAAGATTAAAACTTGGGGGTAACACCTTAAAAGTAATTACAATAACTCACTTATAGGAACAAGTCATAGTATTCAAGAGATCTAAAGGACCCGTTTAGAGAAGCTATGATGGTTGAACATATACATCAGGGTTGTGCATAACTAAAATGTTGCAGACTTGGAGTGAGTAATTCCGCCTTAATTCCTGTTCCTTGGTTGGTTGTGGATTTGAGGCAGAGTTACTCAGTCGACCGTCTTATTCATCTTAAATATTCATAACTTGTATATGACAGACGATCGTAGTGGTACCGAGGAGGATCATGATATAAAGTATCATCACCAGTTATCAAAACACTTTCATTTGTATGTACTCGCTCATCACGGTACGATACATAGAAGTGTTAACATATAGGGGAAAACAGAAAGCACTAGAGCATTTACTAAGAGTACACTATTGAACGCACTAAGAGTACACTATCGAACGCACTAAGAGTACACTATCGAACGCACTAAGAGTACACTATCGAACACACTAAGAGTACACTATCGAACACACTAAGAGTACACTATCGAACGCACTAAGAATACACTATCGAACGCACTAAGAGTATATAGTCGAGCTCACTAAGAGTACATTTTCGAACACACTAGGGGTACATCATCGTATAACATACGTTTCTTTCAAATTGGCCGAACTCTATTAAGCAAAGAGTCCGTTACTATCATTCGTCATGAATTGGCGTGGTCCTCACCATACTAAGTTCATATGTTCCCAACGCCTCGACCGTCAAGTTCGCGAAACCTTCGTCATTCATATCGACAGTTCGACCTAAACCTCAGTGTTGTCTTTTGTATTCTAAACCCCAAAGTACTCGTGCGAATAGTACTTTGTCTTCCGAAACCTTGCCGTCGTATGTTCCACAGACCTTTCCGAAATACCACTCGTCCAACAGACTAAGTTCGAGCACAGAGGCTAAGGACAACTACCACTCACCTATCACTATTTGGTGTATACGCGAGGGTGATATATGATTATGATTACGCGGATCTAGTATGTGTGTTTCCGCCCTATCTCCTGTTCCTTGTTTGGTTGTGAACCTGGGGCAGAATCACACATCCGACCGTCTAATTAATCCTAATTATATACGACTTGTATACATGAGGTAATGATAGATGGACCGAGTATGAATCCTATCATGAACAGTAGGGCAAAGTTGCCAGGTCTACGAGTGTGTATTATGTCAATCAGAGAAGCACACCCCAGTAGTACGGCTAAGAAAGCTAATTTCAGGACGAAATTCCATCTAACGGGGGAATGATGTGACAACCCGAAAAGTTTTTTAAATTTTTGCCTTGTAAAGCTCAACCAGTCAAGTCAGCTGAGTGTCAGACTCATTTCTGCTATCATTTAGCCTCGTTTAGAGTCCGTTTAAAGGTCCAAAGGATAGTACATTCAACCATTGAGCATAGGAATGGATCGCGTACACTTCTAGCATCAAAACCGGGCCTTACACTCCAACACAAGGAGTGTACGGCCGCACACATGGGTGTGTGGCCACACACCCCTCTCCTATCAGCACACTCACGTGTACAAAGGAGGAGTTTAGCCTTCATTCATCCTTTTTCACTCTCCAAGGCTTAGAACTCGATTTCTCTCTCAACTATCATCCGATTTTCAGCCTAGATCTTCAAGAATGTAAGTGTTCTTCACTTGATTTGTTGTTAATCCTTCCAAACTAGTAACACTCTTTGATTTCATCCATTGGAAATCATGTTTTGACTAGATCTTCAAATCTTCATCCATTTCACCAAGAACACCAAGAACACACACTTGTTCTTGGCGATTTTGAGCCTTCTTGAGCTTCCGGATCGTAAGTACTCTTCCCTTAAGCTTAAAACTTGTTAAGAACACGAGATTAAGGCCTTGAAAATGCCCATAACTCAAGAATATATGGTGTGTGCGGCCGTACACCCAGGTGTGGCCGTACACTCCTCAAACACCCCTCAAACACCCTCAAAACACCCCTAAAGGCTTCCATATCGTGAGTACCATTCCCTAAGCTTGTTACTTACTAGATGTGAGCCTTAGAAAACGTCCAAACCATGTTCATCAAGGAGTGTGCGGCCGCACACACTCCATGTGGCCGTACACCCCTTTGTTTAGTGCTTAAGGGCCTCCAAAGTGCCTTTCTAGCTTCATCACTTGTTGAACAATCGTCCCACAAGCCTCCCTACCTTTGGAAAACACTTTTGTGCACTCATTACCATGAGTGTGCGGCCGCATACTCCTCAAAGTGTCCGTACACTCCCCTAAATTGAATCACATGTGATTCCAACACTTGGTCAAAGTGTTTCCTAGTCCCGTGAGGTGTTTCTTTGCATTTGGTTGCTTCTAAACACTATATTTATGTCAATATATGCCATTATATGTCATTTAGTATTCGTTAAGTCTCGAGACTTCGTTCGTGGAACTTCTCATCCTTACACGCGTATTCGTTGAATCACCCACATCAGGTGAGTTCATACCCCGTAATGAATCTTTTAACTGTTTTAAATGTTTTAAGTGGGGGAATACAAGTTGAACACAATGTTAATTGTGTAATTGTTTGTTATAAACATTTTCAAAAGGATTACTTATGTCATTTATAAGTTGTCAAAACATCTCAAAGACTCTTTTCAAGTTATGTTACTTTATAGTTTAACAAAACTCCGTTTTTAAAGTACAACCATAACTTAGTAGTAAAACGAGTATTTTCAACAACAGTTCAAGTACATTACTAGTAAACTATAATAGGTATAGTTTAAGGGTTCACAACATACTATAACACGTACATAGAGAAGCATACTATAACACGTACATAGAGAAGCATACTATAACACGTACATAGAGGAGTATACTATAACAAGTACATAGAGGAACATACTATAACAAGTACATGGAGGAACACACCATACTAAGTACCGTGAAAAATCACGTTAATATATCTTGCCGGGTTTGCATTGACACTGGTACGATTTCACATACCAGGACTAGCAGGCACGAGGTGATAAACCTAATAATATATCTTGCCGGGTTTGCATTGACACTGGTACGATTTCACGTACCAAGACTAGCAGGCACGAGGTGATAAACCTAATAATATATCTTGTCGGGTTTGCATTGACACTGGTACGATTTCACGTACCAAGACTAGCAGGCACGAGGTCATAAACCTAACAATATATCTTGTCGGGTTTGCATTGACACTGGTACGATTTCACGTACCAGGACTAGCAGGCACGAGGTGATAAACCTAATAATATATCTTGCCGGGTTTTGTCACACCCCCAAACCAAGGATGGGGGAAACGTCCGGGGGTGGAGGACTTCATGTATAGTATCACAACAACGAGTATAATAGTGCCCAAAGTAAATATAGCCATCATAAATATAATTGAAAAAGTTATACAATAGTATGTGTTTACATGTTTCCAATCAATTACACTTATGATGACAAAAATGAAATGTTTGACGATTTAACGTCTCATCCTTAAAAGCGGTTGATTTCCTGTTTCACTGAATTCCTGAGAATACAAGTAGTTTGAAAAAGCGTCAATAATTAAGTTGGTGAGTTCATAAGAGTTTATTTGAGAAAGAAGCCGTTTTCCTTGTAAAAAGCGATAGAGTATGATTTCAGAAAATTCAGTAATTTCTTTATTAAACGCGAAATGAACTCTCCTATGTTATGCAATAATGTACCCTAGAACGACCCGTACATTCCTTCTATAATCACCCAGTGTATATAAGTTATATAAAATTTAAGTTAAATAAACCGTCGAATATAATGGGTCTGCCCTACGTCCACAACCAAACAAGGAACAGGAAGTAAGACGGGCCCACCAGTTCTAGGTCGATTGCGACTAGATTCTTATATAACTCTAGCATATACACTTAGCAATTATAGCTGAAGTCTAACAATTCTCGATGAAATGTAGTTTTGATAGAAATATGTTTCCAAAGAAAATCCAATATTTTCCTTATAAAAGTCATGTAGTCTTAAATGTCAAGACAGAGAATATGTGTGTGTTTTGTAATTATAATGTTCATAATGGTAATGTGTTTCCAAAGAAAATCCAATATTTTTCCTTATAAAAAGTCATGTAGTCTTAAACGTCAAGACCGAGAATATACAAGTATTTTTCAATACTTAAAGTAATTCATGCAAGTTTAAATCGGCATAAACTCGTTTGATTTAGAAGTAAAACCCCTTTTCATTTTAGAATTTTTCCTGTAAACTTGAAAGATTGTTAACTCCCTATGTGAGTCATTATAACCATACTACGACATAATAACCTACTGCGATGTTTTTCAGGCGTCGGAAACGAAATGACATTTGTCACCCCAGACCTGCCGGTCTAGCTGTTGCAAGCAGCTCAGGTGCGGGTTTGTCGGACCCAATATAGATCTATACACAATTATCACGCTCACCCTACAAGAGACTCTGGTTATAACTAATTCAGGATTTTCTATGGTACTTAAGAGTACCCCGAAGGAGAATGTCTCACAACTTACGTTAACTAGTTTACATATAGTTTTGAGTATAAAACCTCTTCCGTGGAGGAAGTGAAATCACCTTTTACGAAAATACATTTGTGATATAAATCCATAAACTATTACTATTATAGTTTATCAAGTAGTATATGAAAAACCCATTTGTTTTGAGAGTAAAACCTTTTCCATGTAGTATGCTTTTATCGAAAATTCATAAACTATACTTAATGTAGTTTATTATATGTGTTCGAAATGAATGGAGGAAAAACCTTAACATGAATGACTAATTTCTGCTTATGATGATAAACTAACAAGAATGCAATCCAAACATTGAGAAACTTATCGTTATGCACTTTGCTCAACATACTACAAAGTGTTGTTAATATGGTAAACTATGTAACTAGTTTTTATCCTTTCTGCACTGTTTTGAAATCATCATAAAAAGATCATACGAAGTCGAAAACTAACTCCGTAAACTCTGGGAGTTTAGAAAATGTGTCTAGTTTATTCATAATTTTTATTATGATTTTTAGAAGTCTCTAACTTATGTGAAAGTGTTCATAATCACAGACTGGTCCGAATTCGTTTGTGAAATGATAGGCAGTTTTGTAAAAATCGCCATAAATCGTAGAAAAATCATATGGAGATGTGCAAGTAGTCATTTTAAAGGTATAAGCCTGAACTACTTTCGTATTAAACAGTTTTTAAAGATATTAAGTTTAAGTTAGGTAAAACAGTTCGTGAACAGGTCACAACTTTTCTGTTGTAAGCTGTCAAGTTGAGTTTTGAATATGTTTTGGTGGTTTAACTTGTATTCCCCTCCTGAAAACTGAAGAAAACTAGAAAATGTAGGGGTATGAACTCACCTTGAGTGATTTCTTGAAGAGTGGAAGGTTGAAGATGATGAGTTTCAAGTCTAGATCACTTGATGAACACACGAAGTTTTGGATGATCCTAAGAATGATTTTTGGTGTTAAGATATGAGTCGATGATCCAAGAGTGTTATGAAAACATGTAATAGCACTTGAGTTAGAAGGAAATAAGTGAATAAGTGAATAAATGACTCAAGAACACATCAAAAGTGTGGCTGAAAGTTGAGAGAAAAGAGACCCTCTTGATGGTTTAAGAAGTGTATAATGTTTGATGGTGAAGCAAATGATCAAGGAATCCCAGGCATTTCCTTATATGGAGGGTTGCTGTAGCAAGTGGCTAGGGTGAAGGGATGTTTGCATTGGTTTGTGTGATGTGGATAACGTTGGACCAATGAGAAAATGACACATACGAGGCAAGTGGGCACACTTGACCCACTTGTGGGGTAGAATACTATTCTTATTATAAAATAATGATTTTTAATTAATAAATCCTTGAAAAATAAATAAAATAAGAGTTCTGGGGGGTTAAAAATGATAAAAATATGAATTTGGTGAAAAAATCCCGTCAAAAACGTCAAAAACAGGCTTAGGAGGCGAAAGTAGTCGAAAACCGGCATTAGGGACCGAACCTGCGAGGTTCGGCTCTTAGGAGTGTGAGAACCGAGAGGGAACCGAGAGAAGGAGGGGAAGACCGAAGGTCCGAAGTGGGGATGCGAGGGTCTCGCATGGGTCTGCTGAGCTGCGGTCTGCTGAGGTTTCGGTCCGAGATGCTTCTGACAAGTTCGGTTCTGACAAGTTCGGTTCCTAAGAAGGGTTTCGGCTCCTAAGAGGTTCGGTTCCTAAGAGGTTCGGCTCCTAAGAGGGGTTTCAGTTCTATATAGTTGTTTTTCGAGAAATCTTTCTGTTTTGCGTGATTTTTGACCAAGTTAACGGTCGGGATGACCCCGATGACTATAAAAAGTTTGAGAGAGATTTTGGGAGAGATTTCACATACTTGGAGAGATTTGGGAGAGATTTCACATACTTGGAGAGATTTCACATACTTAGAGAGGTTTGGGAGAGATTTCACATACTTGGACAGATTTGGGAGAGATTTCACATACTTGGAGAGATTTCACATACTTGGAGAGATTTCACATACTTGGAGAGATTTAGGAGAGATTTCACATACTTGGAGAGATTTGGGAGAGATTTCACATACTTGGAGAGATTTGGGAGAGATTTAACCTTAGCCATTATTATCGTATAATCTCGTAATGCAAGGTTCGTGAACCCCGTTATGCTTCGTTAATGATCGTTTTAAGTCCCCAAAAGGGTCCTTAGTCGTGTTTTGATGCGTTTAACTCCCTTTTTAGGGTTTTTACATTGTTAACACATTGATTGTTCGAGACACTTGAATTTTTGACATACAAATGCTCATTTTTATACATAGAATAACTTTTTAACATACAAGTACTAGTTAAGTTTGACCGGTTTGAGTTGTTGACTTTGACTTTGACTTTGACTTGAATTTGACGGTTGTCACATTATCCCCCCCGTTAGAAGGAATTTCGTCCCGAAATTTGCATTTGAGTGGGACATCAAGGGTTGGGGAATAGATGTGGGTATTTTTGCTTTAGTTGATCTTCGCGTTCCCATGTGAACTCGGGTCCTTGTTTTACGATCCAACAACCTTCACAACAGGGATGCGTCTTTGATTTCTTCGGGAGGTATCACAAGGGTCTCGTCGGACATACATTTCTTTAAATTGACGCGTGGATGTTTGGATGTACGTTATTAGGTTCTTGGGGCAGTCGGAGTTTGTATACTATCAGGCCAATCCTAGTAAGAATTTCGAATGGCCCGATGTACCTTGGGTTTAGTTTCCCATGTTTATCGAAACATATCATTCTTTTGAATGGTGAGGCCTTCGGTAGAATTCGGTCACCAACCCGCAATTCCAAGGGTTTGCGTCGCTTATCTGTGTAGTTCTTTTGTCGGCTTCGAGATGCTTTCAGCCTTTCTCGAATTTATACTAAGTCGTAAGTAATAACTTCCCCTCGGAGCGCTGCATAGGGTCTGCTTTTGTGTTTCTCGTTTGATTAGGTCGGTAGGGAGCGTATGGGTTCGGTTTACGAGACTAGACTTATTCGGATGGTAGAACGTTCATTCGTACTCCTGGGTAGCCTCGTCCCGAACTTCATGGTAGGACTCGTACTTGGTCCATCGTATTTGTCCCAAGCTTCTGTGCTTGATCTTGTCCTGTTATACGCGTGATATTCTCGAAGTGTTTACTAGGAATAATTTGAGAAGGTGCGGAAAGTGTAATACTCCTCTGCTAAGTGTTTTGAGGTTTCACAGCGAGAGATCGCCCGGAGGTCTGTGTCACATTTGCGTTTATAAGAGATGAGGGTTTCGAGGTTAGGTGAAGGGTCGTTTCGTAGCCGTTTAATCGGGAAAGTGAGGACTATACCAATCGACATCGAATGACGACAACGGATCTTTTTAGTAATGCATGCGTTAAGTTGTATTCATACGAATTATTCGTTAGGGAGATAGAGTATCATGTGATTCTTGTTAGTGTGCTCCGTTCTGATCGGTGTTATTGTTACTGCAAATGATTCATACCACAATAGTTAGCAGTGGTAGTAAGTGTGTTCTGATAGCTAGTAATGATACTTTATATCATGATCCCCAACCGATCATTCTATGGTCGATCGGTACATGCAAGTCGTATGTAAATTGGTATTGATGAAACCGTCGAGTGGGTGGCTCTACCCTGATCCCACTACTTGACATGGAATAGGGGGCAGGACGGAATTTTTCGCTTTAGGTCTGTAGTATTTTGATTATGATTAACCCAGAGGTATATACCAAGTTATCCCAGCTTACTGGTAATGATCCTAAGATCATATATAAGTGTCTTTGATTTCATTGAATGAGAGAGTATTTTAACTACTTTTTGATATACGGTAATTTAGCAAACATACCAAATTCATTACAAACATATGGTACTTAAACGTTTTTGTAGTTGGAAACATTACGAAAGTCCTAATAAGGTTCCTTGTTGCTCCTGCTGGTTTGTTTGTTACGTTCCTCCTGTTCCCCCGTCATTCCTCTGAGTTGGACAGTCTCTCTTGAAGTGTCCCGTTTCACCGCATAGGTAGCATACTGGACTTACACTGATGTTGGTGATTGAAGCGATGTGCTGGGTCTGTTTCTTGCAGAAGTTGGCAGTATGTCCGTCCTGGTTGTAGTTTTTACAGTGCATCACCCGGCAAACCCCATTGTGATGGTAGCTACACTTGATACACTTTGGAAGTGTTCCCATATATTGTCTGACCGGTGTTTGAGTGACAGACGTTGTGGCTAGTGTCGAGGCATGAGTCGGGACTGATGTTGTAATTACAGGGGCAGCCACGGGTTGTTGTCTTTTAGAGCGTTTTTGAGATAGGTTGCACTTCTTTTTGTCCAAAAATTTTCGTTTCTTGTTCTTAGGTTTGTGGGCTGAGGCGTCTTCGTGGGTAGACACCCGCTGATGTTCTTGTCTGATACTGCGGTTAGAATTGCCAACACCGCCTTCAACTCTGCTGGCGTTGTTAGCATTGAGCTGCTCCATGACGGCTGTCACGGCTGCCGTGACCGCAGCTTGGAAAGTAGCAAAGTCTATCTGCAGGATTGCTGCATCGTTTGTTGGCTGGTTACCTCCTTGTGAAGACATAACTTTGTTGCATGGGGAGAAACGATTTCGTGAGTGGGGATGATTCTAATTATACCCTTATCATTTATATACATATATATAAATTTCGCACTTCACAGAACTATTCTTGATGTTTCTACTAACGTTCCGGAGACGGAGTTTATGGTAGTGGGTAGAAGTAGGTTTTGTACGGGCGTTAAGCTTTTCCCATCCTAGGATTAGGTTTGTCCAAACACACTTAGTTGAGGAGTTCTGATAGGATCCGGTGCATTAGTGCTGGTATGACCACACCCTATAGGTCTATGGAAAGGTGTTGGATATAGTGTCTAAGTCCATAACTTTATTTGGTATGTACTTGACCCGACCCGGCATGGTCCATTTGGGTTGCATGACATTGCAATACTTGGATAGACTAAATGAGAGAATAAGGCACTTATGATTATTAATATATTATAAGTTCTAATATATTAATAATAGTATTATTTAATTAGTATTGATCAAGTATTAATCTAGTATTAATCTAGTGATCAAAGTGAGACTAATTAAATATATAGGGTTGATTATGACAATTATCAATTCTTTTATGGTGGATTAATGATCCATGGTTTATGGGTTTGGTTATAACCATATGGAGCTCTATGGATAGTCCATGGGAGTTACAAACCCATGGGTCATGAGAAATCAAGAGTCATGACAATTAAGGGCATTCATGTGTAAACCCTAATTGTGACAACACTATAAAAGGAACCCTATGGCTAGCAAAATGGTGACCTGGTTTTTCTAGAGAGGGCATAACCGATTTTGAGGCTAAGTGACATTCTCTCAAGTTATTCCAAGTTTTGTGGTGTTGTGTGAAGCATTTGAGGCACAACATTTGGGGTGCTAGGCTCACGAAGTCTTGAAGGAATCCAAGCAACAACAAGGTATGTATTTCTACTAGTTTTATGTTCTATGTAATCCCCATGCCATGCTAGTTAGGAAATAACCTTGAAAAGAAATTTGCATGTATATAGAGAAAACATAGATTCAAGGTTATTAGGGTTGCATGTACACTTAGGAAGTGTTAGAATGCTCAAAAACCCATCAGTGGTATCAGAGCCTAGGATTGTTTTCTGTATACTTGATGCAAAACTGCTTAAAAATCGAAAATTCTGCACTCTGACGACTGGACTCGCCGAGTCCATGGGGAGGACTCGCCGAGTCCATGAACAAATTCATTCTACTCGCCGAGTAGAATAATGCACTCGGCGAGTAGGAGCGTGCTGGGCAGTTTTTTTCGAGTTTTGTTGCTGGAAATGGATTAAGATCATTATCCCAATCTGTTTTGGACTTGTAAAATCTGTTTTTCAAAATGATAATGATTATGTTAACCCATTTTACATGACTTTTATCAATTTTCAAGTATTTTATATGTTTATATGATTTCTTGAAATTGCTTGACATGAATTTGTGTTCATATGAGTTTAAAAGATCATAGGAATTATGTGTAACCTCCATGTGTGTTTAATTCATGATCTTAATGGCTATGATGGTGTCCATAACTTGTCCTCAAGTTATGGATAACCAAAAGTCACTTCTTTTAATTATGATTAAAGAACTAAAGAGGTTTCATAAAATGAAGAGTCTTCATTTTTATGAACCATTAAAACTCATAAGTTACAAATTGAAGAGATTGAAGAGACTTGGAATAGTTTCAAATCTTGCCCTCAAGTTTTGGAATTTGAAAAGTCTTACACTTTAATACTTTAATTCCAAATTAAACCTTAGATTTTTAAAAAGTTTAAAAATCAACACTTATACTATTATTATAATTTTATTATATAGATATGTATAAGAATATGTCATTCTTACCGTTAGTAGGCCTCATTCACGAAGCCGGTCTATAAGGGGGGTATAAGGTTGTTGCCTATAAAATGGTGACTTAATGGGTGTCCACTCTCACCCACCGCTTCCTTGATCGGTGGAGGGTCGGTAGCCGAACGGGTAGGATACGACTTTAAATACTCGTTAAAAGTATAATGAATTATAAAGTAACTATACATTATAAATTCCCAATCTTAGTTACTTTAGGAAAATGTGAAATTGGTGCTAGCCCATAAAATTACACTTTGTACCTTACCAAGTCGTTAGTGGAGCGTGTGTGGTTAACCGACACACTAACATGGACTAGTAAGAGTGGCAAAGGGTAACTTGACCTTATTATAGATCGGTGGAGCGTGTGTGGTTAACCGGCACATCGATTAGGTAATATTGTTGAGGGTACCAAGTCAATTTGTATGGTTATTCACACCTTGTTTGTGATCCTCGGCATCCCAGTCACAAACTTGAGAGGGCACAATCGAGATTCAAACATGCCATTGAAAAGTTCAATGTATCTCAAAAGATCTAGGAGTTTCAAAACCAATAAAACCTAATAATAAAATATTTCGTTCTTATGGTGGAAATTGGTAAATCGTCATTTACCTACCTTCAAATATTTTATAGTATGGATTACGACATCCCTCTTCCAACTATAAATAGTTTGTTGGATCCTAGCCTTAATATTTCATTTGGGTGAATTATTAAGGATTCCTAATCTAATGAAACTTGTCTTTCTTTCCTTTCAGATGTCTTCCAACAATGTTTCTGGCTCAAACCCAACATGCTCCTTTTCCCTTATGAACTTGTGTGGTAAGGTCATCTTTGATGGATCCAATTTCAATGAGTGGATCAGAAACATCAGAATGATTACCCGCTATGAGGACAAAGAATATGTCCTCGATAGGGAACTTAAGGTTGTGAATGAAGCCACTGCTACTCCTGAAGAGTTTGCGGAGTTTGTTGCACATGAAAAGGATGCTACTAAAGTAGCATGCATCATGATGGCCACCATGACTCCTGAACTTCAAAAATCCTATGAAGATTTCTACCCCTATGAGATGCACCTGGATCTGATGGAAAGGTACCATCAGAGCGCGCGTCAGGAGAGGTATGAAATCATCTCCTCCATGATAACCGCAAGGATGAAGGATGGTGAACCCATCACCGGTCACTTGCAGAAGATGCAAAGGTTCATTGACCGGTTGCTGAAGCTAAATGTTGACTTTCCTGAGGAAATGGCGATTGACATCATTCTCCATTCCTTACCTCCAAGTTATGATCAGTTTCGTATGACTTATCATATGAACAAGGAGGAAGTCACACTTAGCAAACTTCAAGGACTCTTGAGGACAGCTGAAAATGGCCTTAAGGGTAAAGGGGTTGCTACTTCGACTCCTTCAACAGCTCCTGTTCTGGCTATTGGGCAGGGAAAGGGTAAGAAGAGGAAAAGCCCTTCGAAGGGTACCAAGGGTAAGACTCTTGATGGTTCCTCTTCAAGTGGGACAAAGAAAGGTCCCATTACTCCTTCTTCAAACCCAAAGGAAGCACAGTGCTTCTATTGCCAGGATAAGGGACACTTCAAGCGAAGCTGCCCTAAATATCTGCAAGATGTAAAGGATGGGAAGGTTAAACCCACCCATGCAGGTATTTACATAATATTGCCTAATAACTCATCTAATGCTAATTCTTGGGTGCTTGATACAGGTTGTGGTATTCACATTTGTACTGATTTGCAGGCACTAAGAAGAAGTGAGCAAGTGGAGCACGGGAAGATAAACTTAGTCATGGGCAACATGAAAGCATCACCTGTTACCAAGATAGGAGTTTATTCTTTATTGCTTAATAATGGGTTAATGTTAGATTTGAATAAGTGTTGTTACTCGCCCGAAATGGCGAGAAATATTATTTCTTTTCATGGCTTGTACAAACAAGGTTTTTCATTTTCATTTGATAATAAAAATGGTGCTATTAATGTTTATTACAATGATGTATTTTACTTTAAAGCATTACCTTGTGATGGTGTATATGAAGCCGTGAATGTTGTAGACAATCTAGGAAATAATGTGTTGTATATTGATTCTTCAGATAACTTGGATAAATCATCCTTGTGGCATTGTCGTCTTGGACATGTTAACAAGAAGCGCATAGGCCAACTCCAAAAGGCTGGAGTCTTGGAATCATTTGACCTCAAGTCAGATGATAGTTGCGAGTCTTGTTTACTTGGAAAAATGACAAAGTCACCCTTCACAGGTACTTGTAATAGGGGTGAAGGTTTGTTGGACCTTGTACACATGGATGTGTGTGGGCCCTTCAGAGTTGCTACAAGGGATGCTAATCGCTATTATGTGACTTTTACTGATGATTACAGTAGATATGGATGTATTTACTTAATCAAGCATAAGTCAGAAACCTTTGAAAAGTTCAAAGAGTTTAAGCAGGAAGTGGAGAATCAATTGGGCAGGAACATCAAGATGCTCCGATCCGATCGGGGAGGAGAGTATCTTAGCATTGAGTTTCTTGACTATCTTAAGGAATGTGGGATTGTCTCACAATTGACACCTCCCAGAACACCACAGTTGAATGGTGTAGCTGAAAGGCGCAATCAAACCTTGCTGGATATGGTTCGTTCCATGATGAGTCGAGCTTCGTTACCAATCTCTTTCTGGGGGTATGCCTTAGAGACTGCCGCCCATATCCTTAATCTAGTCCCTACTAAAAAGGTTGCCAAACCACCTCACGAGATGTGGACTGGGAAAGTTCCCAATTTGGACCACATCAAGATTTGGGGTTGTGAAGCTTTCGTGAGGCGTGAGACTCATGATAAGCTTGAACCTCGAAGTGAGAGGTGTATTTTCATCGGCTACCCACAGAGATCCTTTGGTTACCTCTTCTACAGACCCAGTGATAATGTGGCTTTTGTAGCAAGAAGAGGAGTCTTTCGTGAGAGAGAATTCATAAGCCAAGGGGACAGTGGGAGGCAAATTGACCTTGAAGAGCTTCAAGAGTCAAGTGGTGAAGGAACCTCAAATGCTATCGACCAACCTGAGGAGGAAACTCCTGTTGATCCGATAGATGAGTCTGTACCTCCAAGACGTTCCACTAGGGTGAGGAACACACCTGATTTTTATTATGGTTATCACATCACCACTGAAGGTGATACATTTATTAGTGATAGTACACTAATAGACTTGGATGAACCTAATAATTATAGGGAAGCCATGGCAGGCCCTGAGTCTGCTAAATGGAAGGAGGCTATGGACAGCGAGATTCAGTCCATGTATGACAATCAAGTTTGGAACTTGGTTGACAATGTACCAGGTCGTAAGACAGTTGGGTGCAAATGGATCTTCAAGAAGAAGACCGACATGGATGGAAAGGTACATACTTACAAAGCGCGACTGGTTGCGAAGGGCTTTACTCAAACTCCGGGAGTTGACTATGATGAGACCTTCTCACCAGTAGCGAAGATTAAGTCTATTAGGGTTTTGCTAGCTATAACTGCATTTCATGATTATGAAATATGGCAAATGGATGTCAAAACCGCTTTCCTTAATGGAAAGTTGGCTGAGGATGTTTACATGGCTCAACCAGAGGGTTTTGTCAATACAAGATACCCTAATAGAGTGTGTAAGCTTGATAAATCCATTTTTGGATTGAAACAAGCATCTCGCAGATGGAATCTTTGCTTTGATGAGAAAGTCAAAGAGTTTGGCTTTTCTAGGAGTGAGGATGAGTCTTGTGTGTATGTCAGGGCTAGTGGGAGCATAGTTAGCTTCTTGGTGTTGTATGTGGATGACATACTTCTCATAGGAAACGACGTCCCAACCTTGCAGAAGGTTAAGTCCTGGCTTGGGAAGTGTTTCGCTATGAAGGACCTTGGGGAAGCTGCCTATATCCTAGGGATAAGGATATTGAGAGATAGGAGTAAGAGACTAATTGGACTTAGTCAAAGTACTTACTTGGATAAGGTGCTGAAGAGGTTCAGCATGCAAGAATCCAAGAAAGGGGAATTACCCGTCCAGAGTAATGCCAAGCTGAGTAAGACTCAAAGTCCGAGTACAGAGGCTGAGATAGCTGAGATGAGTCATATACCATATGCTTCCGCTGTGGGCTCGATCATGTATGCTATGACTTGTACTCGCCCTGATGTGGCCTTTGCTTTGAGCATGGTCAGTAGATATCAAGGGAACCCTGGCAAGGCACACTGGACAGCGGTAAAGAACATTCTCAAGTATCTGCGGAGGACTAAGGATTGGGTCCTTACCCTCGGAGGCAGTGATGACTTGAGAGTGGAAGGATATAGCGATGCTAGCTTCCAGACTGATAGGGATAATTTCCGCTCTCAGTCAGGCTGGGTCTTTATCCTAAATGGAGGGGCAATTACTTGGAAAAGTTCCAAGCAGGAGACAGTAGCTGATTCTACTTGTGAATCAGAGTACATAGCAGCAAGTGAAGCAGCTAAGGAGGCGATATGGCTAAAGAACTTCATCGGAGACCTTGGAGTTGTACCAGCTATAAAGTAGCCAATGGAAATTTTCTGTGACAATGAAAGTGCGGTTGCTTTGGCTAAGGAACCGAGAGATCACGGGAGATCTAGGCACATTGACAGAAAATACCATTTCATCAGACATCGAATAGAAGAAGGACTCCTCGTGGCTAAGAGGGTATCATCAGATGAGAACCCGGCAGATCCCCTCACGAAGGGACTGAGCAGGGTTAAGCATTTACAGCATGCGAGGCGCATTGGGCTGAAGGATGATATTAGTTTCAATAATTAGATTCCTGAAACTTGTAAAATGTAATTGACATTTGATGATAAATAAAAGTTGTTATTTATTTATGAGTAAGGTGTTACTATCTTGTGTTGATTGTTTACTATGTTTCAATTTTGCATGTTTTTACTTCCAGAATAATTATGTTATTATTCAAACCATCCACAGTCAGTCAAACTTTGGAAGTAAGTATTGATTTAAGACTGTCATGAATTTGGCTTGTATGATTTGTCTAAAAGTGCTTTGGACAATGCAATGGTTGCTACAACATTCATGATTACTCATAAGGGCTGAGTATTGGATCCAACCCACATCACTTCATGGAATTTATCTCGAGTGATCGTGAGACGGTAATATCATATAAATCTTCAAACCTAGAGATATGAGTTGTTGACTATGAGTTGGTTATTCATTGATTGCACGAAAACGCATTGGTAACTCGATGTCATAAAACGTGCCTTTGTGAATAATTCAACAAGTAGTTAGTACAAGCATATCAGTCGAAGTTTATCTGTTCCTTCTAGAAATAGAAGCGATATCTGGGCCCCATGATGATTTGGTTTTGACCTATGTACCGGGCCCGGTCAGAACCTAATTGATGTGTTCAATTTAGTTCTATGTCGAAACAAATCAGAGATCGAGAAACAGATGCTGGACAATAAGTAAGACCATGTTCCATGTGTTTGTCCGGCTGATATCATGAGAACAGAGGATTATATGATCAGTTATCTTAAATGGCGTATCATGATCATCTCAGTTCTGAGAGACTTTGAAAGAGCTACGATTGCTAGTCGGATTTTGAAGTCATATTTGCAAATATAGTTATTAGACTTATCCAAATGGGAGACTGTTGGATATAGTGTCTAAGTCCATAACTTTATTTGGTATGTACTTGACCCGACCCGGCATGGTCCATTTGGGTTGCATGGCATTGCAATACTTGGATAGACTAAATGAGAGAATAAGGCACTTATGATTATTAATATATTATAAGTTCTAATATATTAATAATAGTATTATTTATTTAGTATTGATCAAGTATTAATCTAGTATTAATCTAGTGATCAAAGTGAGACTAATTAAATATATTGGGTTGATTATGACAATCATCAATTCTTTTATGGTGGATTAATGATCCATGGTTTATGGGTTTGGTTATAACCATATGGAGCTCCATGGATAGTCCATGGGAGTTACAAACCCATGGGTCATGAGAAATCAAGAGTCATGACAATTGAGGGCATTCATGTGTAAACCCTAATTATGACAACACTATAAAAGGAACCCTATGGCTAGCAAAATGGTGACCTAGTGTTTCTAGAGAGGGCATAACCGATTTTGAGGCTAAGTGACATTCTCTCAAGTTATTCCAAGTTTTGTGGTGTTGTGTGAAGCATTTGAGGCACAACATTTGGGGTGCTAGGCTCACAAAGTCTTGAAGGAATCCAAGCAACAACAAGGTATGTATTTCTACTAGTTTTATGTTCTATGTAATCCCCATGCCATGCTAGTTAGGAAATAACCTTGAAAAGAAATTTGCATGTATATAGAGAAAACATAGATTCAAGGTTATTAGGGTTGCATGTACACTTAGGAAGTGTTAGAATGCTCAAAAACCCATCAAAAGGCACCTTTCAATCATGAGGTTTAAAAAGAAGAGATGATAATGAGTATTAAATAAGGGTTTATACGTTAGGAGTTATCTCACTCAGTTTATCTTAGTTCTGAGTGTATCGAGTTCCATTGTTTTTGGTGTCCTTTGAAAACAATTCATAATGAGAGTCTATATATAATAAACTTATGAATTCTTAGTAGTATTGCTCCCAATGAAATAATACGCATGCCCCTTTCATTTGTATGATTCTAGTATATTTAGTTTTTAGAGAAAGGTTTTGAGCCTGATGCAGGTCTACACCACATTATTGCAAGGAAAAGTTTGGACCGCAAGTAAATCTCTCGACTAGTGTAATCACTAACTCGCGGGGTCGGGCCTACACATGGAGGGGAGTAACACCAACGCATACTCATAGGCCTAATCTACCAGCTCTTGTGAGTAAAATGAACTCTGCTCACGACAATTCGTCCCCAAATGGCGATTGCTGTTGCTGATGCCGACTCCATCCCTTGATCAATGCTGCCCAACGGGGCACAGGTTCGATGTAGTCGAGGCGGTTGGTGAGAGCCCTGGCTATGTAAGGAGAGTTGTCGACCTCTGGCTCCATCTTCGACTCTTTTCCTCATCACCCACTAACTTTCCGGGTTCGGAAAGTAGGGGTCTCCCGGTAAGTAAGATCTTGTCATGGTGTCCATGTGAGAATAGGGGTGAGGTAAGAGGCATATAATAATTATATTCCTAGAAATACTTATAGGGGTTTGATCCTCTTTAGTTACTTTTATGATGACATGGTGCAAACCAGTTACA
Organism: Lactuca virosa; assembly: GCF_052849685.1. Classification (NCBI taxonomy): domain Eukaryota; kingdom Viridiplantae; phylum Streptophyta; class Magnoliopsida; order Asterales; family Asteraceae; genus Lactuca; species Lactuca virosa. The sequence goes on along the minus strand of NC_136430.1, from coordinate 118,900,710 downwards.
TATCTAGGTTATATATAACTTTAGCGTATCCATTTAGTGATTGTAGACCTACTAGCAAGAATTAGTTTAGTTTTCACATAAGTTATACTACCACAAAATACTCCTATAGTATTTTAAATGTTATGTTTGGTTGTTAACGGTTTTCTGGTATGGGTGTTGCTAAGTTGATAGACTTGTTGTCCACTATGACTATCCCCCAGCACATACTAGTCACTTCTCGGACGGATATAGTTGATCAGGCTATATTCCTCCCAGACTTGATTGCATATCCCAGGGCATATTCACATTGCACAACTCTTCTATTTTTAACTTTTGTGTTTTCCTTAGACGTGGCACTAAACCGGTATGCATGTATGTACTTATACTTTTAACAAGAAACTATTTATTTCTAAAAGTATAGTTATTTGAAAATGTTTAAATCAGAGACTTAAGTCCCAATGCATTTATAGTTTGTATATGTTATGTGGTTCGATATACTTAGTTCACTATAAACAATGCTCTGATACCAATCTGTCACACCCCCAAACCAAGGATGGCGGAAACGTCCGGGGGTGGAGGACTTCATGTATAGTATCACAACAACGAGTATAATAGTGCCCAAAGTAAATACAACCATCATAAATATAATTGAAAAACTTATACAATAGTATGTGTTTACATGTTTCCAATCAATTACACTTATGATGACAAAAATGAAATGTTTGACGATTTAACGTCCCATCCTCAAAAGCGGTTGATTTCCTGTTTCACTGAATTCCTGAGAATACAAGTAGTTTGAAAAAGCGTCAACAGTTAAGTTGGTGAGTTCATAAGAGTTTTATTTGAGAAAGAAGCCGTTTTCCTTGTAAAAAGTGATAGAGTATGATTTCAGAAAATTCAGTAATTTCTTTATTAAACGCGAAATGAACTCTCCTATGTTATGCAATAATGTACCCTAGAAAGACCCGTAGATTCCTTGTATAATCACCGAGTGTATATAAGTTATATAAAATTTAAGTTAAATAAACCGTCGAATATAATGGGTCTGCCCTAGGTCCACAACCAAATAAGGAACAGGAAGTAAGGCGGGCCCACCAATTCTAGTTCGATTGCGACTAGATTCTTATATAACTCTAGCATATACACTTAACAATTATAGCTGAAGTCTAACAATTCTAGATGAAATGTAGTTTTGATAGAAATATGTTTCCAAAGAAAATCCAATATTTTCCTTATAAAAGTCATGTAGTCTTAAATGTCAAGATAGAGAATATGTGTGTGTTTTGTACTTATAATGTTCATAATGGTAATGTGTTTCCAAAGAAAATCCAATATTTTTCCTTATAAAAAGTCATGTAGTCTTAAACGTCAAGACTGAGAATATACAAATATTTTTCCATACTTAAAGTAATTAATGCAAGTTTAAATCGGCATAAACTCGTTTGATTTAGAAATAAAACCCCTTTTCATTTTAGAATTTTTCCTGTAAACTTGAAAGATTGTTAACTCCCTATGTGAGTCCCTATAACCATACTACGACAGAATAACCTGCTGCGACGTTTCTTCAGGCGTCGGAAACGAAATGACATTTGTCACCCCAGACCTGCCGGTCTAGCTGTTGCAAGCAGCTCAGGTGCGGGTTTGTCGGACCCAATATAGATCTATACACAATTATCACGCTCTCCCTACAAGAGACTCTGGTTATAACTAATTCCGGATTTTCTGTGGTACTTAAGAGTGCCGCGAAGGAGAATGTCTCACAACTTACGTTAACTAGTTTACATATAGTTTTGAGTATAAAACCTCTTCCGTGGAGGAAGTGAAATCACGTTTTATAAAAATACATTTGTGATATAAATCCATAAACTATTACTATTATAGTTTATCAAGTAGTATATGAAAAATCCATTTGTTTTGAGAGTAAAACCTTTTCCATGTAGTATTCTTTTATCGAAAATTCATAAACTATACTTAATGTAGTTTATTATATGTGTTCGAAATGAATGGAGGAAAAACCTTAAACATGAATGACTAATTTATGCTTATGATGATAAACTAACAAGAATTCAATCCAAACATTGAGAAACTTATCGTTATGCACTTTGCTCAACATACTACAAAGTGTTGTTAATATGGTAAACTATGTAACTAGTTTTTATCCTTTCTGCACTGTTTTGAAATCATCATAGAAAGATCATACGAAGTCGAAAACTAACTTCGTAAACTCTGAGAGTTTAGAAAATGTGTCTAGTTTATTCATAATTTTTGTAATGATTTTTAGAAGTCTCTAACTTATGTGAAAGTGTTCATAATCACAGACTGGTCCGAATTCGTTTCTGAAATGATAGACAGTTTTGTAAAAATCACCATAAATCGTAGAAAAATCATATGGAGATGTGCAAGTAGTCATTTTAAAGGTATAAACCTGAACTACTTGCATATTAAACAGTTTTTAAAGATATTAAGTTTAAGTTGGGTAAAATAGTTCGTGAACAGGTCACAACTTTTCTGTTGTAAGCTGTCAAGTTGAGTTTTGAATATGTTTTGGTGATTTAACTTGTATTCCCCCCCCCCTGAAAACTGAAGAAAACTAGAAAATGTAGGGGTATGAACTCACCTTGAGTGATTTCTTGAAGAGTGGAAGGTTGAAGATGATGAGTTTCAAGTCTAGATCACTTGATGAACACACGAAGTTTTGGATGATCCTAAGAACGATTTTTGGTGTTAAGATATGAGTCGATGATCCAAGAGTGTTATGAAAACATATAATAGCACTTGAGTTAGAAGGAAATACTTACCAATAAGTGAATAAATGACTCAAGAACACATCAAAAGTGTGGCTGAAAGTTGAGAGAAAGGAGGCCCTCTTGATGGTTTAAGAAGTGTATAATGTTTGATGGTGAAGCAAATGATCAAGGAAATCCCAGGCATTTCCTTATATGGAGGGTTGCTTGAACAAGTGGCTAGGATGAGGGGATGTTTGCATTGGTTTGTATGATGTGGATAAGGTTGGACCAATGAGAAAATGACACATAGGAGGCAAGTGGGCACACTTGACCCACTTGTGGGGTAGAATACTCTTCTTATTATAAAATAATGATTTTTAATTAATAAATCCTTGAAAAATAAATAAAATACGAGTTCTGGGGTTAAAAATGATAAAAGTATGAATTTGGTAAAAAAATCTCGTCTAAAACGTCAAAAACGGGCTTAGGAGGCGAAAGTAGTCGTAAACCGGCATTAGGGACCGAACCTGCGAGGTTCGGCTCTTAGGAGTGTGAGAACCAAGAGGGAACCGAGAGAAGGAGGGGAAGACCGAAGGTCTGAAGTGGGGATGCGAGGGTCTCGCATGGGTCTGCTGAGCTGCGGTCTGCTGAGGTTTCGGTCCGAGATGCTTCTGACAAGTTCGGTTCTGACAAGTTCGGTTCCTAAGATGGGTTTCGGCTCCTAAGAGGTTCAGCTCCTAAGAGGTTCGGTTCCTAAGATGTTCAGCTCCTAAGAGGGGTTTCAGTTCTATATAGCTGTTTTTCGAGAAATCTTTCCGTTTTGCGTGATTTTTGACCAAGTTAAGGGTCGGGATGACCCGGATGACTATAAAAAGTTTGAGAGAGATTTTGGGAGAGATTTCACGTACTTGGAGAGATTTCACATACTTGGAGAGATTTGGGAGAGATTTCACATACTTGGAGAGAGTTCACATACTTGGAGAGGTTTGGGAGAGATTTCACATACTTGGAGAGATGTCACATACTTGGAGAGATTTGGGAGAGATTTCACATACTTGGAGAGATTTCACATACTTGGAGAGATTTCACATACTTGGAGAGATTTGGGAGAGATTTCACATACTTGGAGAGATTTGGGAGAGATTTCACATACTTGGAGAGATTTGGGAGAGATTTCACATACTTGGAGAGATTTGGGAGAGATTTAACCTTAGCCATTATTATCGTATAATCTCGTAATGCAAGGTTCGTGAACCCCGTTATGCTTCGTTAATGATCGTTTTAAGTCCCCGAAAGGGTCCTTAGTCGTGCTTTGATGCGTTTAACTCCCTTTTTAGGGTTTTTACATTGTTAACACATAGATTCTTCGAGACACTTGAATTTTTGACATACAAATGCACATTTTTATACATAGAATAATTTTTTAACATACAAGTACTAGTTAAGTTTGACCGGTTTGACTTGTTGACTTTGACTTTGACTTTGACTTGAATTTGACGGTTGTCACAGGTTTGCATTGACACTGGTACGATTTCACGTACCAGTACTAGCAGGCACGAGGTGATAAAGCTAATAATATATCTTGTCGGGTTTGCATTGACACTGGTACGATTTCACGTACCAGGACTAGCAGGCACTAGGTGATAAACCTAATAATATATCTTGCCGGGTTTGCATTGACACTGGTACGATTTCACGTACCAGGACTAGCGGGCACGAGGTGATAAACCTAATAATATATCTTTATGCTTACAAACGAGTTCTCATTTAAACCTGTAATTAACCGACTAAGGATTAAAGGCAAAAAGACTCCCCGAGGTGTATTGTACATTTAATACTACCTGGAGTCTGTATTTTATTACTTTATAGCCAACAGTGTCACCGCTGAGGTAAAAAATTATTTTTCCTATTACATTTACTTTGTGATCTTCTCACATATTCATTAATGTATAAACTATATTTAGTTAAAGATAGTCCCACTCGGGAAAATACACACTCACACAAGAAACAAACATACATAACATTTGAGGCCTTGGTAGAAGGCTACGTTTAGTAGAAAGGGCCATAATGCTAACCTTATGATTCCTTAATGTATACATCAAAGGATACATATATATCAATAGGATCCGACAGGTAATAGGATGTCTACTCTCCGCTTCATTTCCTGTTCCTTGTTTGGTTGTGGGCTTAGAGCAGATTCACCCAGTCTATTATCTATTCGATTCTAGATATATATGCCCAGTATACATTGGGTCATCATAAGGGTACCAGGTATGGGTCAAGTCATAGGACCCAGAGTCAATGCACAGTTTTCTAGTACAAAATATATTTTTCATATCAGAACTTTTGGTATACAACACTAGAAACTTACCAGTTAAGGGTTTAATCCATTTTATTAAACCAGGATAAACTTGAAGCACCTTAGGTGATTAACTCTATAATACTTTAATTTATACGGCGTGGTTATATATCATTGATACCCAATAGGTAGTTGGATGTGTGCTTTCCGCCTTACTTCCTGTTCCTTGTTTGGTTGTGGGCTTAGGGCAGATTCACCCAATTAACTCTCTATCCGATATTAGATCATATATAGCCAGTATAAACTAAGTGATTATAGGAGTAATCACTGTGGTCACCATGTTATTATAAGAAATAAGGGTTTTCTTAAAGAATCTTTTCATTAAATATAAAGGAACCATTACAATTAACTCCACGAGTAACAAGTGAACACGCCAGAGTTATATACAACAATGATCTAACAAACAATGGGATGCGTGCTATCCGCCTTACTTCCTGTTCCTTGTTTGGTTGTAAGTTAGGGCAGATGCGCACAGTCGATTGTTTGTTTACTCTGAGTTTTATATCACTTGTATCCATTTAGTACTCGTGGAAAAGATTGTAGAATCATTTTTACGTATCTTTCATCAACGTAGGAAATATAGGATTTCCTAAGAGGAACAGGCGAACTTTTCTAAACAGAATATACAACTTACTTACATCACTAAAGTCTTATGAACTCACCAGCTTAATTGCTGATCAACTCTTTCAAATAACTTGTATTCTCAGGGGCCTAGTAGACAGGTACTCGCACTGGGATTCAGAAGATGGAGCAGTATAGCTTCAAGTCTTGTTTGTTATTTGCTTATGTATTATATGTTTTGTGAACAAACACTTTGTAAACACTTTCTTTATAATGAAATGGTTGTTCATTACTTTGCTTACTATAATGCATGTCTTGTGATACTAAACATGACGTCCTCCACCCCATAACGTTTCCGCCGTTCCGGTTTTGGGGTGTGACACCTACTTACTCCCATAATCTTAACATGGGTAGGAAGTTCAACCAAGTCCCAAACCTGTTTTTCTTTCATGGATTGCATCTCAATGTTCATGGCTTCAAGCCATTTGTCAGATTCAGGATCTGTCATAGCTAGGTTTGGTTCAAATCTTGTTTGATCCTTTTGGTGCTTACATGATAAATGGAATTATTCTTGAAGAACAATCAAGGTTTAATTCATAAATTCCATTAATAAGCCTAGCCTCAAAATAGAACATTCCATTAAAAAAGGAGTGAATATTATCATCATCAAATTGATAAGTAAAACCATATTTTCTAAACGTGGAATTAAAGTGATATTTCTTGTTAAACTTGGAATCAAGCATACATTGTTTAACAATAAGTACATACCATTTGGTAAACACAATTTAAAATCTACTATCAGTTGGACCGCGACTCTTGCACCATTGCCGACATATACTACCATATCACTTGTCTTCATCTCCTTACTCTTTCTGAACCCCTGTTCGAAATATGAGTTCCACACCCAATATCAAATACACAAGTGCTAGATGAAAAAGTTAATATTCCCATTTCAATCATGAAAATAAATATACCTGGAGTGCCTTTCCCAACCATCTTTACTATCAACCCATCAAGATAAGCAAGACAATTCCTTTAATAGTGGCCAATGACTCTGCACTTAAAGTAGGCATCTTCTTTCACAACCTTTTCCTTCTTCTTTGGCGGTTGGGCTTGGGAACTATTTTCCCTTTACCCTTGTCAACTTGTGGCTTGTCCTTAAAGCTCTTACCTTTTTTTTCTTAATTTGCCCTTCTCAAATCATGAGCACTTAAGGGGTTTTCCTAGGAATGTTCTTCTCAATAGTTTTCAACATCGAATGTAACTCTAAGACAGGATTAACCTACCCATTCATATTGTAGTTAATTATGAAGGTTTCATAAGACTTTGGTAATGAGTTCAGAATTAAATTTCTGTCAAAGTCTGGTGGATACGGAGAGCCTGGTCTCTCCAAGTGATCTAAATAGCTCTTCATTTTCAAAACATGTTTGCTCACATTACCAGTCTCATCCATTTTATAACCATGAAGAGATCAAACAGTTTCAAATCTCTAGGTCCTTTCTTTTTGACCAAACATCTCTCTTAGATATTCAATGATATCAAAGACATCATGATGTTCCCAATCCCTCTGAAGTTCCAGAATCATTATGGCAAGCATAAGGCATGCAACATTGATTAAGTTATCAAAATGAGGAATCCAAAGATCATGTGCATCCTTAGGAGTAGGATTTGGTTTCTCAGGAAGTGGACCCTTAAGAACAGAGTCTTCATTTAATTATTTTAGTACGATTCTTAGGTTTTGGTGCCAATACAAAAATTAGAATGGTATAATTTTTCTTTATGAAGAACATATCGAATGTTCATCAATTGATGGTGATGTGTCACACTTGCAGGTGGGGCCATCTACAAATTTAACAAAGTTTTATTTAGTATTTAATTCTTTAAAATTAATACCCTTTTGTTTCTAAATCATTAATTATCAAAGTCTAGGATCCAAGTTGCAAAACAAATAAATGGTTAGGTGGCATTTATCCTATTTTTTTTAATCCAACAAGGTACCCATTGTTAGTTACACCAGTTGAAATGTTTAGATGTATGGGATCCATAACAACATTTTGTTAATTGACATGTTTGATCTCATCTATGCCTCAAATCTCTGATGCTTAAGTGACCTTTATGACAGGAGATGTCCGATCAAATCATCTAATTAAAAAAACTTATGTAATCGGCCAATAACTAGTTATAGAAACCTCGAATACACTTTCGCCACCAGAAGATATTACAAATGGTTATGTGACCTTTATCCCATTATTATTATGCTAATAGTGTGTGAATGTTCCTATAATTGGATGACATTGACTTTCCTTTTGAAAGAGGTTTATATGTTTTATTACTCCATTTTAAAACATGTTAGGTTTTATATATTTCAATCCGGTTCAATTTTAAAAATAATTTCTAATATTAAGTTTGAAGTTTGAGCATTATAGATCCTTTTATAATCATTTTAATAAAAATTCTTTTTATTATTAAGACTTCAGAGTTTGGATAAGTTTCATATAGAACCTTTTTTAATTCTTTTAATAAAAATTCTTTTTATTATTAAGACTTTAGAGTTTGGACAAGTTTCAAAATCATCATTTTAAACTTATAACTTTAATATTTCAATACTTGACGTAATTAAGGTTTTTATATAAAAAAATGTTTTTATTTTAAAACCATAATATGTTACATGTTATGTTTATAAGTTAAACTTTGAAAACCAAACTCCATGTGATGTTATTTGTGTTCAAAATATTATTTAGCATGCAGAATCTAATTTAACAACTACAATATAATACCAACATAAAATAGACAACACATGCACGTATAATTGCATAAAACAAGCCATGATCTAGTGGCATTTTTAGATCCATCACAAAAGTGTCAAGTCCTTTCCTAAGGGACAAAATGGACCAAATCATCGTCATGTTGTTCTTCATGCTCCCACTTGCATTGACAACTCATTATATCAAAATTAAAATATTTTATAAAAGTTATAAAGACCTTATAAAACCATGGGTCTCCTTGTGATCTTCAAAAATGGCCATCATCTTTATCTTGTTACATTTTATATAACATAAACCGATCTAATACTAATCTATTACTTACAAAATAATAATCTAATACTAATCTATTACTTACAAAATAATAAAGATAAAAACTAACTATTTATTACAAAAAATATGAATAAAGAATATTACAACCATTTAAATAAAATAACACAAATAACAATACAAATTGTGTTGGGCTTGCTTATGCATTCTAAAATACATTAACATACAAAACAACATTTGGTTTGCTAAGACAACTTTAATGACAAAGTATGAAATTAAACTTTTGTTACATAAAATAACAATTATAAATTTGTCATAGAAAATATGTATGAACTTATTTTTCACATAAACAAGTTATCTGTATTTTCCAAAAACCAAGATTATCCAAATAATCAAATAATATAACAATACTTGCAAGATGTCTATAATACCAATTGTTGGGTTTTTATTCAAAATAGTTTCTAAAATTCAAAGATAGAAATGGAATCATTTTATCATTTGAAGAACATAAACTAGTTTTATTCCCACCAAAGGATCATCTTGCAAAAGATTGCAAATAAATCAATAACCATAGAGGGAAAAAGATTAACAATCTTTGTAGTTCTTTGAGCACTCAAAGGGAGGCTTGAAGTTGATAAAGAATGTAGAGTAGAACACCTCCTTAGTAGTACACTAATTATAAGCCAACTTGATAAGATACTAGTCTTCTTACCCTTAAGCTTTGTGACAACTCGGAAATTTCTATCTGGTAAAGTCAGCCAATCCAATCAAATGTCAAACTTGTTTCTGCTATCTTTTAGCATTGTTAGGGGTCTGTTTGAGTGTTCTAAACCTAGTACACTTAAGGATTGTGGGTTGGGGTGTGTCAGCTTAAGTTCATTGGGTTGCAATCGAGCCGGAAACTCCATCACAAGGAGTTTACGTCCGCAAACTGGAGTTTACGGCTGTAAACTCTTGGTGGCCGTGAACTCTCATGATAAGTATAGACTTCCTTCATTTGTTCTTCATTTCTCACATCTTCAAGTCAAAAACACTCATTTCTCTCTCAAGTATCATCAAGAACACTTCCATTTCTCGTCAAAGTTGTAAGTGATTCTTTCATTATTAGTTGATATCCTTCTTAATCTAGTAAAACCCTATGATTATCATCCGTGAATTCATCTCTTTTTGGGGTTAAATCTTCAAATCATCAGGAACACCAAGAACACCAAGAACATACACTCGTTCTTGGGCCGTAAACACCCTACAGTCTTCCAAAGTATGAGTATCTCTTCTATCATCTAGTTATCCATAAGAAACACTTGATTCCTAGCCATGAAACAAGCAATTAGTGCATAATCCTCAAGAGTTTACGACTGTAAACTCTCCTTTGGCCGTAAACTCAAGTGTGGCCGTGAACACATCTTCCTTTGGCCGTAAACTCCCTTTCATACAATTATATGTCATTTAGGACTCGTTTGTGCCTCAGAAATTCATTCGTGAAACTTCTCATCCTTACGTGAATCTTCAATTGAATCACCCACATAAGGTGAGTTCATACCCCTATAATAAATCTTTTAAATGTTTTAAATGCTTTTAAGGGGGGAATACAAGTTGAACACAATGATATTGTGTAAATATTTATCTGTGATAACCATCACATTAAAGGATTTCTTATGCTTTTGTAAGAGATCAAATCTATTCAACAACTCTTTTAAAAAGATGTTAGTTTATTGTTTATAAAACTCCGTTTTAAGGTACATGTAAAACTCAGTAGATAATCGAGTCTTTTCTACAAATCAGGGACAGTACAATACAAACATACTAGTAAACTATAATAGGTATAGATTAGAGGTTCAGAACATACTATAACTAGAACATGGAGGAACATACAATAAGAAGAACAAAAAGAACATACGATAACAAGAACAAGATAACAATAATGTGAAACCACTACTTCACGATGTAGCAATATACTTGTTATGTCGCGTTTTGTAACCAGAGTCTCCTGGAGGGAGAGAATGAGTTTGTGTATAGATCTATACGGGATTGACATCCCACACCTTGCTGCTAGCTACAGTGGGACTTGCAGGTCTACGGGTGAAAAATATCACATCAGTTTCGGCGCCTGTAGGTCGTCGTGTTAAACCACTAGTCAATCAGTATGGTTATAACCACATCACATTTTTGTTGGGTTTTGAGCATTCTAACACTTCCTAAGTGTACATGCAACCCTATTAAACCTTGGATCTATGTTTGTCTAAGATACATGCAAAATATTATTTTCCAAGGTTTATAACCTATCTAGCATGGCATGGGGTACTTTTAACCATAAGAGAACTAGATGAATTACATACCTTTTGTTGATTGTTGATTCCTTGGAGTTTGAGAGCCAAGCACCAATAATGTGAATGCCTCAAATGGAAATCACAAATCACCACAAACTTGGAAAATGTATGAGAGAGTATACTAACTCTTGATTTTGGCCACCACACTTACACACACTTTTTTTTGGGGTGTTTTTCATGCAACATAAGCTTGTTTATATAGTGTACATGGTTAGGGTGAAACCCTAATAACCCATGTCTTTTCCTCTTCCAAGGATCCATGGGTAAAAGCTCCATGGATCATCCATGGACTTCCATATAAGCTTAGCCCATTTCCAAATGAGTGTTAGCCTACACCATATAAATATAATAGCCCATGATTTAATTAGTCTTCCTTTTAATCACTAAATTAATTCATAATTAATTCAAGATTAAAACTAATTAAGTAACATGACTTTATATTAATATATTATAACTTATAATATATTAATAAGTCGTAAGTATACAACTCTCATAAAATTATCCATAACTAGTTTGGGTGAAGTGCAACCCAAATGGACCATGCCGGGTCGGGTCAAGTATATACCAAATAAGTTATGGACTTAGACACCTTATCCAACAGACTCCCACTTGGATAAGTCTAATAACTGTATTTGCCTATATTACTTCAGGAACCAACCGACAATCGTAGCTCTCGAAAACTCTTGTGAACTATGAAGCGCCATTTTAGATAAGTGATCATATAATCCTCTGCTCTCATGATATCAGCCGGACAAATACATGGAACAATGTCTTACTTATTGTCTAGCAGTTGTTTCTCGATTTCCGATTTGTTTGACAAAGAACTTAACTGAACACATCAATTTAGTTCTGACCGGGCCCGGTACATGGGTCAACACAAAATCATCGAGGGGCCCAGATATCGCTTCTATTTCTAGAAGGAACAGATAAACTTCGACTCATATGCTTGTTCTACTACTTATTGAATTGCACACAAAGGCACGTTTTATAACATCAAGTTACTGATGCGTTTACGTGCAATCAATGCACAACCAACTTATAGGTAACAACTCATATCTCTAGGTTTGAAGACTTATATGATATTACCGTCTCACGATCACTCGAGATAAATTCCATGAAGTGACACAAGTGAGCGTGGGTTTATTCCAATACTCATAACTTATGAGTACTCATGAATGTTGTAGCAACCATTGCTATGGCTAAACACCTTTAGTCATCTACAATCCCAATTCATGACAGTCTTGATTCATACCTACTTCCGACATATGACCGACTGTGGAGAGTTTGAATAAATTAATTATTCTGGAAGTCAAAACATGCAAAGCTGAAACAATAGTAAAGAATTGACAATGATAGCAACACCTTACTCATGAATAAATCACAACTTTTATTCATCATCAAACGTCGATTACATTTTACAAGTTTCAGTAATAACTATCTAATCTGTAAAACTAATATCGTCCCTCAGCCCGATGCGTCTCGAATGCTGTAAATGTTTCACCCTCGTCAGTCCCTTCGTAAGGGGATCCGCAGGGTTCTCATCTGACGATCCCCTCTTTGCCACGAGGAGTCCCTCTTCTATCTTGTGTCTTATGAAGTGATATTTTCTGTCAATGTGTCGGGATCTGCCATGATCTCTTGGTTCCTTGGCTAAGGCAACCGCACTATTGCTGTCACAGAAAATCTCCATAGGCTCCTTAATAGCTGGTACAACTCCAAGGTCTCCGATGAAGTTCCTCAGCCATATCGCCTCCTTTGCCGCTTCACTCGCTGCTATGTACTCTGATTCACAAGTCGAATCAGCTACAGTCTCCTGTTTGGTACTCTTCCAAGTGATTGCCCCTCCATTTAAGGTAAAGACCCAGCCCGACTGTGAGCGGAAGTTATCCCTATCAGTCTGAAAGCTAGCATCACTATACCCTACTACTCTCAAGTCATCACTCCCACCAAGGGTAAGGATCCAATCCTTAGTCCTCCGCAGGTACTTGGGAATATTCTTTATCGCAGTCCAGTGAGCCTTGCCAGGGTTCCCCTGATATCTGCTGACCATGCTCAAAGAGAAGGCCACATCAGGACGGGTACATGTCATAACATACATGATCGAACCAACAGCGGAAACATAAGGTAATCGACTCATCTCAGTTATCTCATCTTCTGTACTCGGGCTCTGAGCCTTGCTCAGTTTGGCATTGCTTTGGATCGGTAATTCTCCTTTCTTGGAATTCTGCATGTTGAACCTTTTCAACACCTTATCCAAGTAGATACTCTGACTAAGTCCAATTAGTCTTTTACTCCTTTCTCTTAATATCCTTATCCCTAGGATATAGGTAGCTTCTCCAAGGTCCTTCATAGCAAAGCACTTCCCAAGCCAGGACTTAACCTCCTGCAAGGTTGGGATGTCATTTCCTATGAGTAGTATGTCATCCACATACAGTACCAAAAAGCTAACTATACTCCCACTAGCTCTGACATACACGCAGGACTCATCTTCACTTCTTGAGAAACCAAACTCTTTGACCTTCTCATCGAAACAAAGATTCCAACTTCGAGATACTTGTTTCAATCCATAAATGGATTTCTCAAGCTTGCACACTCTATTGGGGTACTCTGCACTGACAAAACCTTCTGGCTGATTCATGTAAACATCCTCAGCCAACTTTCCGTTAAGGAAAGCGGTTTTGACATCCATTTGCCATATTTCATAATCATGAAATGCAGCAATGGCTAGCATAACCCTAATAGACTTAATCTTTGCTACTGGTGAAAAGGTTTCATCATAATCAATACCCTGAGTCTGAGTAAACCCTTTCGCAACCAGTCGAGCCTTATAAGTGTGCACCTTCCCATCCATGTCGGTCTTCTTCTTGAAGATCCATTTGCACCCGACTGTCTTACGGCCTGGTACATTGTCAACCAAGTTCCAAACTTGATTGTCATACATGGACTGTATCTCGCTGTCCATAGCCTCCTTCCATTTAGCAGATTCCGTGCCTGCCATGGCTTCCTTAACACTGTTAGGTTCATCCAGATTTACCAGTGTACTGTCACTGATAAATGTATCACCTTCCGTAGTAATATGAAATCCATAATAAAACTCAGGTGTGTTCCTAACCCTTGTGGAATGCCTCGGAGATACAGACTCGTCAGCTGGATCAACAGGAGTTTCCTCAGGTTGATTGGTAGTGTCTGAGGTTCCTTCACCAATTGACTCTTGAATTTCTTCAAGGTCAATTTGCCTCCCACTGTCTCCTTGGCTTATAAATTCTCTCTCTCGAAAGACCCCTCTCCTAGCCACAAAGACCACATTCTCACTGGGTCTGTATAAGAGGTAACCAAAGGATTTTTGTGGGTAGCCGATGAAAATACACCTTTCACTTCGAGGTTCGAGCTTGTCATGAGTTTCGCGCCTCACGAAAACCTCGCAACCCCAAATCTTGATATGGTCCAAATTGGGAACTTTCCCAGTCCACATCTCATGAGGTGTTTTGGCAACCTTTTTTGTAGGGACTAGATTAAGGATGTGGGCGGCAGTCTCTAAGGCATACCCCCAAAAAGAGATTGGTAGTGAAGCTCGACTCATCATAGAGCGAACCATGTCCAACAAAGTTCGATTGCGCCTCTCAGCCACACCATTCAGCTGTGGTGTCCTGGGAGGTGTCAATTGCGAGACAATCCCACACTCCTTAAGATAGTCGAGGAACTCAGTACTAAGATATTCACCACCTCGATCGGATCGAAGCATCTTAATGTTCCTGCCCAATTGATTTTCTACTTCCTGTTTAAACTCTTTAAACCTTTCAAAAGTTTCTGACTTATGTTTGATTAAGTAGACATAACCATATCTACTAAAATCATCAATAAAAGTCATATAATAGCGATTAGCATCCCTTGTGGCGGTTTTGAATGGTCCACATACATCAGTATGTATAAGGTCCAACAAACCCTCACCCCTTGCACAAGTACCAGTGAAGGGTGATTTCGTCATTTTTCCAAGTAGACAAGACTCACAACTATCATCCGACTTGAGGTCGAACGACTCCAAGACTCCATCCTTTTGGAGCTGGCCTATGCGTTTCTTGCTTACATGTCCAAGACGACAATGCCACAAAGATGCTTTATCCAAGCTAGTAGAAGAATCAATACATAATACATTATTTCCTAAATTATCTACAACCGATACAGCTTCATACACACCATCACAAGGTAATGCTTTAAAATAAAGAACATTATTAAAGAAAGCATTAATATTACCAACTTCATTATCAACAGAAAAGGTAAAACCTTGTTTGTACAAAGCATGAAAGGAAATAATATTCCTCGCCATTTCAGACGAGTACACACATTTATTCAAATCTAACTTTAACCCACTATCTAGCAACAAAGTATAAACTCTAATCTTGGTAACAGGTGCAACCTTCTTGTTCCCCATGATTAAGTTTATCTTTCCGTGCTCCACATCCTCACTTCTTCTTAGGCCCTGCAAGTCACAACAGATGTGAATACCACAACCTGTATCAAGAACCCAAGAATTAGAATATGGTGAGTTATTAGACAATATAGTGTAAATACCTGCATGGGATGGTTTCACTTTCCCATCCTTGACATCCTGCAAGTACTTTGGGCAGTTTCGCTTCCAGTGCCCCTTATTTTGACAGTAGAAGCATTCAGCATCCTTAGGGATGGCAGAAGGAGTGATAGAACCACCTTTGGTTCCAGATGAGGAGCCTTCAAGGGACTTTCCCTTGGTACCCTTCGAAGGGTGCTTCCTCTTCTTCCCTTTGCCTTGCCCGATAGCCAAAACAGGGGTAGTAGTAGGAGTAGGAGTAGCAACCGACTTACTCTTAAGACCACTTTCGGCAGTCTTCAGAAGTCCTTGAAGCTTACTGAGTGTGACTTCCTCCTTGTTCATGTGGTATGTCATACGAAATTGATCATAACACGATGGCAAGGAGTGCAAAATGATATCAATTGCCAACTCCTCAGGGAAGTTCACATTCAATTTCATTAGACGGTCCACATACCTTTGCATTTTCTGCATGTGGGTCCTGATTGGTTCGCTATCCTTCATACGGGTAGTGATCATGGAGGAGATTATTTCATACCGCTCTTGACGAGCACTCTGATGATACCTTTCCATCAGATCCTGATGCATCTCAAAAGGGTAAAAGTCCTCATAGGACTTTTGGAGTTCAGCTGTCATGGTGGCCATCATGATGCATGCCACCTTGGTGGCATCTCTTTCATGTGCCTGATACTCAGCGACCTCCTCAGGAGTAGCAGTGGACTCATCAAGCTCCTTTAGCTCCTTATCGAGGACATATTCCTTGTCCTTGTAACGAGTAACCATCCTGATGTTCCGGATCCAATCCATGAAGTTGGAACCATCAAAGATGACCCTCCCACAAAGGTTCATGAGGGAAAAGGAGCCAGTAGGGTTAGAGCCCGAAGCATTGTTGTTGGAAGACATCTGAAAAGAAGAAAACAAGTTTAGATTAGATATATGTCGAATCCTTAATAATACACCCAAATGTAATATTAAGGCTAGGATCCAACACAATATATTATAACTTAGAAGAGGGGTGTCGTAATCTAAGCTATAATATATTTGAAGGTAGGTGAATGACGATTCACCAATTTCCACCATGAAAACGAAATGAATTATTAGGTTTAATTGGTTTTTGAAATTCCTAGATTCTTTTGAGATTCATTGAACTTTTCAATGACATGTTTCAATCTCGATTGTGCCCTTCAAGTTTTGTGACTGGGATGCCGAGGATCACAAAACAAGGTGTGAATAACCATGCAAATTCACTTGGTACCCTTAATATTATCACCTAATCGATGTGTCGGTTAACCACACACGCTCCACCGATCTATGATAAACATTAAGTCACCCTTCGTGATCCTTACTAGTCCAAGTTAGTGTGCCGGTTAACCATACACGCTCCACCAACGACTTGGTAAGGTACAAAGTGTCAATTTCATGGGTTAGCACCATATTCACATTTTCCTAAAGTAACTAAGATTGGGAATTTATAAAAGGTTTAGTTACTTTATAATATTCATCATACTTTTAATGAGAATTTATAAGTCCTTGTCCTACTCGTTCGGCTAACGACCCTCCACCAGTCAAGCAAGCGGTGGGTGAGAGTGGACACCCATTAAGTTGCCATTTTATAGGCAACAACCTTATACCCACCTTATAGACTGGCTTCGTGAATGAAGCGTACTAGCGGTAAGACGACTTTGATCTTATACATATATATAATAATTAACCGTTAATGTTATAAATAGTATAAGGGTTGAATTTTAACTTTTAAAACTCTAAGGGGTTTGGAATTAAAGTATATTAAAGTGTGTGTAACTTTACAAATTCCAAAACTTGAGGACAAGTTTTGAAACTATTCAAAACCTTTCATTTCATAACTTATGAATTAAAGGTTCATAAAAATGAAGACTCTTCATTTCCATGTAACTTATGTGTTTTAAGTGTGTGTTTAAAAGAAGTGACCTTTGGATATCCATAACTTGAGGACAAATTATGGACTCCATTAAAACACATAAATGATCAAGAATTAATCCTAAACAATTCAGCAAATAATTCCTATCATCTTCTAAATTCATAAGAACATGAACATGATTATCAAAGTTTCAAAAATTATATGAACACATACAAAGCATGAAATTTTGATATATGCTATTGTAAATGGATTAGAACAACCACTACACCAACCAAAAACAAGTTTTAAAACACCAAAACAGTTTAGGGTAATGTTTCTAGTCCATTTCCAGCAGCAAAAGTCGAAAATCTGCATTCTGAGGCTCCTACTCGCCGAGTGCACGAACCTACTCGGCGAGTAGGATGAGTTTACACATGAACTCGGCGAGTGCCCCCATGGACTCGGCGAGTTCATCAGTCAGACAGCAAAAAAACGACTTTTTATCACTATTTTGCATCAAGTATCAAACAAACAAGCCTAGGCTCTGATACCACTGTTGGGTTTTGAGCATTCTAACACTTCCTAAGTGTACATGCAACCCTATTAAACCTTGGATCTATGTTTGTCTAAGATACATGCAAAATATTATTTTCCAAGGTTTATAACCTATCTAGCATGGCATGGGGTACTTTTAACCATAAGAGAACTAGATGAATTACATACCTTTTGTTGATTGTTGATTCCTTGGAGTTTGAGAGCCAAACACCAATAATGTGAATGCCTCAAATGGAAATCACAAATCACCACAAACTTGGAAAATGTATGAGAGAGTATACTAACTCTTGATTTTGGCCACCACACTTACACACACTTTTTTTTTGGGGTGTTTTTCATGCAACATAAGCTTGTTTATATAGTGTATATGGTTAGGGTGAAACCCTAATAACCCATGTCTTTTCCTCTTCCAAGGATCCATGGGTAAAAGCTCCATGGATCATCCATGGACTTCCATATAAGCTTAACCCATTTCCAAATGAGTGTTAGCCCACACCATATAAATATAATAGCCCATGATTTAATTAGTCTTCCTTTTAATCACTAAATTAATTCATAATTAATTCAAGATTAAAACTAATTAAGTAACATGACTTTATATTAATATATTATAACTTATAATATATTAATAAGTCGTAAGTATACAACTCTCATAAAATTATCCATAACTAGTTTGGGTGAAGTGCAACCCAAATGGACCATGCCGGGTCGGGTCAAGTATATACCAAATAAGTTATGGACTTAGACACCTTATCCAACAATTTTAACCTAAATTAACAATTGGTTTTAAGGTAGTTAGTGCTCCAGTAGTCACTTTATACAACATTACTGAATACTTTCATTTTCCCATTACATTCATATAGTGATCTTCTCACATAAAAGGTAATGCAAACTATTTTCTAGTAAAGATAGTCTTAAACTTGGGAAAACTCACATCATTAAAAAAGACAAACATAACAGTTGAGTCTTAGTACATTCAGTTAGAAGGGGCCTATAATGCTAACTTTATGATTCCTCGGTAGATACATCAGGGATATATATTAATCGTGTCCGGCAGACAGTAGCATGTATGCTTTCCGCTTCATTTCCTATTCCTTGTTTGGTTGTGGGCTTAGAGCAGATGTACCCAGTCTACTATCTATTCGATCTTAGCTATATATATATATATATATATATATATATATATATATATATATATATATATATATATATATATATATATATATATATATATTCCGTATACACTAAGTAATCATAAGGAGTACCAGGTATGGGTCAGGTCATAGTATACAAATTCAATATACCGTTTTCTAGTAGAAAAACATACTTTTCAGATAGAACGTTTAGTAGGCTAAACTAGAAACTTATCAGAAAAAGGGTTTAATTCATTTTATTAGACCAGTATGACTTAAAGGACCTTTAGTGGTTAATTCTATAATACCTTAGTTTGTACATCAGGGTTATATATAATTAATATCCGATAGGTAGTTGGATGTGTGCTTTCCTCCTTACTTCATGTTCCATGTTTGGTTGTGGGCTTAGGGAAGATTCACACAATTAACTATCCGTTTGATATTAGATTATATATAGCTA
This sequence comes from Lactuca virosa, assembly GCF_052849685.1. Taxonomy (NCBI): domain Eukaryota; kingdom Viridiplantae; phylum Streptophyta; class Magnoliopsida; order Asterales; family Asteraceae; genus Lactuca; species Lactuca virosa. The sequence goes on along the minus strand of NC_136430.1, from coordinate 118,881,138 downwards.
GTATAAACTAAGTGATTATAGAAGGAACTATTGTGGTTACCATTTTTACTAAAGCAAATATATGATTTTCTTAAAAGAATGTTTTCATCAAATAAAGGAACTATTACAGTTAACTCCGTAAGTACCAAATGAATACGCCATGGCTATATATAATGAAGATCTAACAAACAATGAGATGTGTGACTTCCGCCTCATTTCCGGTTCCTTGTTTGGTTGTGGGCTTAGGGTAGATTCACACAATCGATTGTTTGTTTGATCTGGATTCTATATAACTTGTATCCATTTAGTACTCACAGAAGGAATTGTAGAGTCATTTTTACTTTCATTCATCATATCAGAAGATATAGGATTTTCTGGAGGATCAGGCGAACTTTTTCTAAAAGAACTTACAACTTACTTTACATTACTAAAATACTTATGAACTCACCAGCTTAAATGTTGATCCACTCTTTCAAAAGAACTTGTATTCTCAGGAAACTAGTAGACAGGTACGCGCACTCGGATTCAGAAGATGGAGCATAGTAGCTTCATGTCTTGTTTTGTTATTTACTTTTGGACTCTAACTTTTGTGAATCACATACTTTGTAAACACTTTAATATTAATGCAATGGTTGTTTGTTACTTTGATTACTATGATGCATGTGTTGTGATACTAAACATGATGTTCTCTGCTCCCGAACGTTTCTGCCGTTCCGGTTTGGGAGTGTGACAGATTGGTATCAGAGCATTGTTTATAGTGAACTAAGTATATCACCCAATAAAAGATATACAACTATAAATGCAATGGGCCGAGGTGCTCTGAATAAAAGTATATTTTAAAATATAACAATATTCTTATAAATATATACATGCCTTAATACATATATACATACTAGAACAAGTATCACAAGAAGAACAGAACAAAAGTATTTAAAGGTTGAACACTGCGGTCAAACCTGGACAGTTATGCAATCATATATGTGATCAATATAGCCTGATCAATTATATTCATTAGAGATATGACCGACATGTGTTTGGGAGTGATGTGGTGTTGCAATAGTATTAAAACTTACCTAACTCTATACAGAATGGATTTCTAGATCAGAGCATAAAAGTAAAAATACTATAGGAATATTTTATGATACTATAAGACAACAACAAGTTTAAAACATACCAAGTTCATTACATTAAAATACTATAAGAGTATTTTAGGCACTATAAATAACATATGTGAAAATTTAAAAGACCCTTCTGGTAGGTCTATGATTCCGAAGTGTATACTCCCAAGGCTTTATATAATTAAGATTTTATAGACTTATAATTTGTGATCTATGCTTCACTTCCTGTTCCTTGTTTGGTTGTGGTTTTGGAGTAGGATCACTTATTCGAAGGTCTATTTAATCTTAAATTATTTACAGCTTTTATACACTGCGCAATTATAGAAGGACCCAGTAAGGATCACCCTATAATGTTTCACGTAATCTCATGGATTCTTTAGACACTTCCATTCTCGCACGACAAACCTAGATATGTGTAACCACTCCATCATAGCAGTCAGTAGAGGAGTCAAGGAGGAAAAAAATGTTGGGTTTTGAGCATTCTAACACTCCTAAGGTGTTCATGGAACCCTAAATACCTTGGATCTATGTTTTCACTAATTATACATGCAATGGTGTTTCCAAGGCATTAAACCTATAACTAGCATACAATTGTCATAGAATCTAATTAGGATAACATACCTTATGGTGGAGCTTGAAGTCTTGATGTATCTAGCCTTAAGAGCTTAGCCCCAATAGTGTGGAAGCCTCAAGTGGAATCACAACACACCATGGACAAAAGATGAACTTGAGAGAGAATCTTCATGCATCCAAAAACCACCGTGAACTCCAAGGATCCTCTAGTGGCGATTTTGAGCAATGAAGTATGTATTTATATGTGGGATTTCTAGGGTCATGGATATAACCCAAATCCATACCCATGGGTCTTATGATCCATGGTTCATGTGGCCCAACTCTTTATGTATCCATACATAAAGTTAGTCCAACGTGGATCATAAGCCCAACACACATAAATATAACTAATCAACATAATTAGTCCCCATAGATTTAATTAGTCTCTATTGATCACTAAAATAATTCGAAATTAATTCTTAATCAATACTAATTAACTCATATGATTTCATATTAATATATTATAACTTATAATATATTAATAAATCATATATAACACCTTCTCTCTAAAGTCCATCCTAACAAATTGTCCTAATGATATGCAACCCAAATGGACCATGCTACTCTCGGGTCAAGTACATGCCAATAATAGTTATGGGCTTAGACATCTAATCCAACAGTCTCCCACTTGGATAAGTCTAAAACTATTATTGCAAGCAAGACTTCATAACCCGACTAGCAATTGTAGGTCTTAAAGCCGCTGTCGAACTCTGAACAAATCAAATGACGCGTCCCTTAGATAAGTGATCATATATTCCTCCATTCTAGATATCATATGGACTGAGACATGGATTATAATCATTCTCTCAGTCTATTTGTTGTTTTTCGATTTTCGATTTATGACAACTGACTAATTGAACAAATCAAATCAGTTCAGGCTTGGTCAAGCACTTAGGGGTGTCATCAATAAATCATCGAGGGGCCCACAGATATCGCTTTTATCCTTATGAGGTAAAAGGAATGGATAAAATTCGACTCATATGCTTGTACTAACTACGTGTTGAATCATACACAAAGGCATGTTTTATAACATCAAGTTACTGATGCGTTTACGTACAATCAATGTATAACCAACTCATAGTCAACAACTCATATCTCTTGGTTTGAAGAATATAAGATATTATCGTCTCATGATTCACTCGTGATAAAATCCATGAAATGATTCAAATGAGCGTGTGTTTAGTCCAATATTCGAATCTTATTCCAGGAGCACTCATGAATGTTGCAGCAACCATTGCTATATCTAATGCACCTTAGACAAATCGTACAAGACAAATTCATGACAGTCCTGATTCATACGTACTTCCAATATATGACTGACTGTGGATGGTTTAAATAACTCAGTCATTCGGGAAGAATGACCCAATTATTCTGGAAGTCAAAACATGCAAAGTGAAACACAAGAATAATACTAATCTTATATGGCCCCAACACTTTGAGTGTAAATAAAAACACCTTTTATCTAAGCACCATATGGATTACTCATTATTTATGTTTCGATATATCAACTTTATACTTGAACTGAAAACAATAGTCATGTCATGCTCCAAGCATGCCCACTATGTTTGTCCAAACAATAGTCATGCCATACACCAAGTATGCATACTATGTTTGTCTATGATCTTTACTTTGTGAAATAGATCAATTAAACATAATTCCAATGATTCTATTTCACAATCCCAAATCCTTATAGTAAATGTAAGAATGCCAAACTCTTGCCATTTACTATAATATGTTAGATTCTAAACTTATATGCCATGATACCTTTGCAATGACTATGCACAAAAGTCACAAAGACTTGGCAACAGACATTTACAAAGTATTCCAATGGACAGCAGTTCCATGGAAACGAAGTCTTAAATTCAAAGTACATTCCTTTGAACATCCTTCTTTGCATTAAGTACTCTAATATTACACAGATTCAAAGAATAGCTTCCACCTATGGAAACATTTCCATATTCCCATTTTGACTATCACTTCTGAACAAGAGTTGCCTCCTTTCAGAATATGTCAATATGGTCCTAGCTCTATACTTCCAATTGTCCCTTAGCAATCAATCTTTGGTAAACCTTAGATTGTCCTCGAAAATTGCTTAATCATTTTAGTCATATCCAATAGTAGACCTTTTCCCCTCTTAATGCCCCAGGCATTTGGAAAATTTAGAATGGATAAATATTATAACATATGTAATCGATCCTATACCCGAAGCATATGGGATACGATTCATGCTATAAAATTTTAATTTGCCATGTTCTCAAAATTCAAACTATGAAGAGGGATGTCGTAGTCATAAACAAATTCTGAGAACGCAACATATATAGAATTTCCTTATGTTGAACCATTCCAACATAACATTCATATATATCCTTGAATAAAGTTGATTAAAATCTCAATCTAAACTTGTAGAATTGGAATGAAGTATAAAATCCTCTCCCTTAATTATAGTAAAACAACTTTTCAAAGCGAATTGAAACTTTTGTTTTCTATAATTAACATTGCTAACTTGCAAGACTTAACATAATAATCATGCTCCCACTAACATGATGATTATTAGCATAACACTTATGCTCCCACTAGCTCTGACATGTATCTAGAAATCAGCTGGACTTCTTGAAATCAATACTTTATTGACTTTCTTACCAAAGTTCAGATTTCTGATACGAGATGCTTTGATAAGAATTTATCAAAATCATACACCATTCCTTAGATAGCTCACATGTGTGTCCAAACAAGTTTAGAACTATGAAAAGGGATGTCGTAATCATAGTCTCAATTGTTTAGACCTTTGCCATTTCTCACAAGTCTATGTTAGTATGCCGGTTAACCACACGCGCTCCACTAACGTCTTTGAGAATGCAAATATTACACTTGCTATCTTCCTAAAATCTACTTAGTGAAAGCGTTTTCTCACCATCATTTTCATGAATCCGAGAGAAACCTTATGACACTTAGATTTTATGGTGTATGCGTTCCTATCCATGTGAATTTGTCATAACCATAATCATAAGACAAGGTTAGTGACAAATCCAAACTCATATGGACCGAACTTAATTTCTTGCCACCTGGCAGCTCATGGCCTACCATTGCTTCCAGGTTGTTATGCAAACAATTGAGAACTCATAGAACTCACAAGCATAGTCAACTTTTACTGGAATAGACACAGAAATAAGAATATGTCAACATGATAGGTTTCAGACCTCAAGTCGTGGGCTAGTGATTAACAAAACTCTTGATTAGTTCTTAAAAATATCTCAATACTCCCACTGTCCTCTTGACATATAAGATTCTTTTTGTCAAGAACCATTCCTTGACAAAACAAATATTCAAGAGTTAGTGCGGATTCTTACCAAGTTAAACACTTCTCAAAATTGGTCTTAGTTGGTCTTTGTTTTTATCCAAAACATCACAACTTACCAATCTTAAATGTACAAGAATAGGAAACATCTTACTCTACATTTGACAAGTGTTATGAACTTTCTAAAGATTAAGTCACTTAAGGCTCAATCTTGGAGTATGACTCTAAGATTTGATTTTGGAACGAAGTATGATTTATCTTTTGATTTAACCATTTCCACAATTCACGATTCCTCTGCGTAGACAACAAATACACTAAGGTGTCCTTAGAGGATCAATGGTGATAAGGTTCCATAATCACTAAGATAATCATAAAACAAGATACACAAGTACTCTCCCATCTCTTCATATTGGAGAAACTTTTATCTTTATGCCAAATTTGATTCTTCTCATTCATTCTGCCTATCATTGTAACTCTTCTAATGATTCAGAATTACACTTGAACTTGTAAGCATAACCATATTTACTAAACTTTAGTAAATCATAACGAATAATCGTATTGACCTTTGTGGTGAACCTGATTAGCGCACAACCAAGTGTACCCAATCCTTTAGTCTTTCACCCGACTCACACATACATGTGAACAAGGTCTTAGTCTTGATTTCCCAGAGATGAAAATTCTCATTCATCACACAGTACAACTTGCATGATTCCACGTTTCTATCCAACTGAAACTTGGGGGATGAGAACCTTTCCTTATTTGGTAAATTATGACACTACCACAAATAGAAAAAACAAATTCATTTTTCCAATATTGCTATCAAATGGAATCATATAAACAACAAATTTTCACAAATGCCATTGTAAGGATACTTAAAATAAATAAAATCAAAACTTTTCTTTTATTTTAAAAATTGCGGAAAACTTATCCTTACAATGAAAATACATATGAAAACCATGTTGTTATCTATTCCTAAGCAATCTATCATAACTCTTTAAGCAGCAACTCAAAATTCTGATCACCGAACCATGCGATCGAAATCCATCTATTCGCGATCAGAATCAGCTTATTCTTTCTTTAAGCTTCCTTACTTTTTCTTTGATTCTATAAAACATCAAAATGTAATTACATTACATCATGTATTAAGAATCTCCAAATAAGAACTAAATAGAGTTAGATAGTGGACTTTACCTAAAGTAAAGTCACACCTTTTTGACTTTACCATCCTTACGATCTTTCAGGTAAAATTGGCAGCTTCGCAACCAATGTCCCTTATCTTGGCAATAGAAACATATGGACTCTTTGGAAATGGTACACTTGATTGTCCAGACTTAGCCATTCTCTTTACCATTAGGTCAAGTGACTTGACCATGGCCGATCCCTTTCCATTGGGAAGAGAAAGCTTTTCTGGACTTCCAATGTCACCATTGTCAATGTCCAACTGGGTTCGGGAAGTAGATATTCCAATATAATTTACTTTATTAATGCCCCAAATCATTGCTGATTTAGCATTATCAAGCAAATAGGTAAGATCACTAAGGGTCATGTCATGATCTGTCATCAGGGAGTGACTGAAGAACCAAGTCAACAGTCAACTGCTTCGAGACTTTGACACCCGACTCTCCCAGCTTGCCAATAGGGATTGAGTGACTTAGAATTTTCAAGTATTTGAACTTGTGGGATAGGGAGAATAATAGGAGGAGGTGGAGGAAGTGAAGCATGATTTTCCAGTCCCATTAATGCACAACAAAGGGATTGATCTTTCACCTTGATTGCCATTTGGGATATCATCTTCATTAGGAAAGCTTGTTTCTAAGGATTTGGGAAGACCACAGATGTCTTAACAAGACATCTATAATGGGAGAAATTCAAGTTTAGTTGATTTAAAGTCCTTAACATAACACCCAATATGAAATATTAAGGCTAGGACCCAACAAACTATTTTATAACTTGGAAGAGGGATGCCGTAATCCAAGTTATAAAATATTTGAAGGTAGGTAAATGACGATTTACCAATTTCCACCATGAAAAACGAAATATAATTAAGTTTTAATTGGATTTGAAACTCCTAGATCTGTTGAGATACATTGAACTTTCAATGGCATGTTTGAATCTCGATTGTGCCCTCTCAAGTTTGTGACTGGGATGCCGAGGATCACAAACAAGGTGTGAATAACCATGCAAATTGACTTGGTACCCTTAATTTTATCACCTAATCGATGTGCCGGTTAACCACACACGCTCCACCGATCTATGATAAAACTTAAGTCACCCTTTGCCACACATTGTCAGTCCCATGTTAGTGTGCCGGTTAACCACACACGCTCCACTAACGACTTAACAAAGGTGCAAAGTGTAATTTCATGGGTTAGCACCATTCCACATTTTCCTAAGTAACTAAGATTGGGAATTTATAAGTGTTTAGTTACTTAGTATTTATCATTATACTTTTAATGAAAGGAGAATTAGAGTCTTTTCCTACCCGTTCGGCTAACGACCCTCCACCAGTCAAGGAAGCGGTGGGTGAGAGTGGACACCCATTAAACTGCCATTTTATAGGCAGTAACCTTATACCCCCCTTATAGACCGGCTTCGTGAATGAGGCCTACTAATGGTAAGACTGACTTTATCTTATACATATCTATATAATTAAAATTATAATAATAGTATAAGGGTGTATTTTAAACATTTAAAATACTTGGTGGTTTAATCTATTAATTAAACTATACTATTAATTTAATTAAACTTAAACCATGTATTTATAGAATTATTAACTCTTTTAATTAAACACTTTAATTAATTTAATGAAGTCCATAAAGTTTGAACTTTTAACTTTTAAAATTCTAGGGTTTGGGATTAAAGTGTACATGGGGGGTGACTTTCCAAATTCCAAAACTTGAGGGCAAGTTTTTGAAACTTTTCAAAACTCTTCAATTTCATAACATGTGAGTTTAATATAGGTTTTTAAAACTTTTAGTGAAGAGACTCTTGAAAATCCATAACTTGAGGACAAGTTATGGAGGTCACAAAACAATTTATGGAGAAAAGACTTTTCAAGTTCATAACCTATGTTTTTAATAAAATTCATTAATGAGACTTTTCATGTAACTTGAGGACAAGTTACAAAAACACATTTTATGAATAAATTGTAGATTAATTTGGATTGAAAACAACTATCACAATCATATCTAGCAATATTCATAATCTTGATTAAACTCATATGAACATTGACAATTCAAATCAAACAATTTTCATGTAATTAGCCTAAACATTAAAGTAATACAAAACATGAAACTTTTGACAATTATCTTTTGAATTGGCTTAGAATGATCATTACCACATCAAAAACAAGTTTATAGGTTCAAAAACAACTTATGGTAATGTTCCTAGTCCAATTCCAGCCAAAAAAACTCGAATATATGCATTCTGGAAGACAAACTCGTCGAGTTCTTCATGGAACTCGTCGAGTTCATGCTCTAATACATGAACTCGTCGAGTTTTCCTCCAGAACTCGTCGAGTTTCAGGTCCTGAGAGATTCTTGGCTTCGAAAAATCAGTTTGCATCAAGTATAATTGAAAACAAGCCTACGCTCTGATACCACTGTTGGGTTTTGAGCATTCTAACACTCCTAAGGTGTTCATGCAACCCCAAATACCTTGGATCTATGTTTTCACTAATTATACATGCAATGGTGTTTCCAAGGCATTAAACCTATAACTAGCATACAATTGTCATAGAATCTAGTTAGGATAACATACCTTATGGTGGAGCTTGAAGTCTTGATGTATCTAGCCTTAAGAGCTTAGCCCCAATAGTGTGGAAGCCTCAAGTGGAATCACAACACACCATGGACAAAAGATGAACCTGAGAGAGAATCTTCATGCATCCAAAAACCACCATGAACTCCAAGGATCCTCTAGTGGCGATTTTGAGCAATGAAGTATGTATTTATATGTGGGATTTCTAGGGTCATGGATATAACCCAAATCCATACCCATGGGTCTTATGATCCATGGTTCATGTGGCCCAACTCTTTATGTATACATACATAAAGTTAGTCCAACATGGATCATAAGCCCAACACACATAAATATAACTAATCAACATAATTAGTCCCCATAGATTTAATTAGTCTCTATTGATCAGTAAACTAATTCCAAATTAATTCTTGATCAATACTAATTAACTCATATGATTTCATATTAATATATTATAACTTATAATATATTAATAAATCATATATAACACCTTCTCTCTAAAGTCCATCCTAACAAATTGTCCTGATGATATGCAACCCAAATGGACCATGCTACTCTCGGGTCAAGTACATACCAATAATAGTTATGGGCTTAGACATCTAATCCAACACAAAAAGAGATTCAAGAAGAGTTTTCCAAGGAAGGATCAACTTAAAGAACTAAAACGTCCTATGCGTCATACTAATAAATAATAAACATGATTGACTTAGTGAGCTACTGGATACACTGCTCACATTATGTGTTAGGATTATTTATTTTTCAAGTAACTGGTAACAGTTATTCAACTCCCAGAGATTCATTCGAGGATAGCCACTTCTGATTCATAAAGATTATTCTATATAGACTCCCATTATGAATTGTTTTTCAGAACCTGTCACACCCCAAAACCGGAACGGCGGAATCGTTCGGGGGTGGAGGACGTCATGTACAGTATCACAACAATGCATAGTAGTAAACAGGCAACAACATCATCCATTGCATTAATAATATAATTTCATACAAGTGTGTTCTGTCAAGTTATATAGACATCAAAAAAAATAAATCAAAATAAAAGATGAGTCTTGAACGAGCTCCATCTTCTCAAAACCTGGCTCCTGTACCTGTCTACTGGTGACCTGAGAATACAAGTTATTTTGAAAGAGTTTATCAGCTTTAAAGCTGGTGAGATCATAAGTATATTAGTGTCTGTATTTGTATGAAAGTGTTTGTAAGTCTGTAATTGTATAAGTTGTAAACGTTTGTAATTGTTTGAACTCCCCTAGAAAACCCTATGTTTCCTACTAAAAGTAGACTTCTACCAAGGCATCTAGTATCTGTGTGTGTCTCTTGTAAGAGTGTGTATTTTCCCAAATCTGACTATCATTAACCAAAAATATAGTTTTTACATTATTGTTTATTGTGTGAAGATCACAAAGTGAATGTAATGGGAAAATGAAATAGTATTGTAGTGTTGTATTAAGTAACTACTGCTGTACTAACTACCTTAAACCAATTGTTATTTAAAGTACCATGTGATCGGCATGTACCCTGCTACCGACTATAGAACGCGACAATGTAAGATGTCGGAAGAAATGACGTTTGGCACCCGTAGACTAGCAAGTCCCACTGTAGCGAGCAGTAAGGTGTAGGATAGTCAATCCAGTATAGATCTATACACAAACTCATACGCTCCCCACTTAAGGAGATTATGGATACAAAACGGTCATGACAGGTAGTGCCATGCCCCGTTACGTGGCTCACATAACTGTAATAGTATTCTTGTATATGTATTGAATGTACTAGCTGTATTGTGTGTTCTCTCTCTGTCTAGTATGTATGTATGTTCTCTCTGTGTGGTATTGTTTGTTCTCTCTCTGTCTGGCATGTATGTTTTATTGTAAAATGTATAGTATGTACTAGCTGTATTGACTCATGTACGAACTGACTCATTGTATGTTTCATTGTTCTAGTAATAGTATTAGTAAGTTCCTAAACTATACCTATTATAACTTACTAGTAATAGGATTTGCATGTATGAACATGTTTGTATACCTTTGCTATCCAAAGGTATTGAATGGAAAGAAGGAACTTTTATATCTATATACATATACGTAATATATAACTAGGATTCAAACGACCTTCGGACAAATAACCGATACCCTAAGTCCACAACCAAACGAGGAACAGGAGGTAAGGTGAGTTATCTGTCCTAAGTCCTTTCAATCCTACTTATATAACTATATCTATAAAGATATACATTTAACAGAACATAAGTGTAAAAGAGTTTAAATAAAAGTAATTGACATGTAAAAGAGTTTACTAAAAGTAATTGACATGTAAAAGAGTTTGATAAAAGTATTTGATATGTAAAAGAGTTTGATAAAAGTATTTGATATGTAAAAGAGCTTTTAAAACAGTTTGAAAAGTAGTTTGTTTGATAACACAGTTTGAAAAGTAAGAAATCCACTTGATTGGTAGTTATTAATCACATGATTAATATAATAACGATAATAGATCAAGTTGTATCCCCCCCATAAAAGCATTTAAAATCATTTAAAAGGTTGATTAAGGGGTTTGAACTCACCTGTAGTGAGTGGTTTGGATGAACGGATAGTATAGGATGCTAAGTGTCAAGTGAAGACTTGAACACACACAAGGATCCTAGTTAACATATAATCAGACATATATGTATCCAATTAGTCATTTAGTAACTAATTAACCAAGTTAAGACATCCTAAGACATGTAAAACACTTGATTTAAGTGTTATAAGTACTACGGATTGCATCTAAGGGTTGTAGGACTTGGCTATTGAGTTTGGGGTCCAAGGGTAAACTCTTTTGGAGTTTACGGTTTTGGGACCAACTCTCATTGAGTTTACGGTCGTAAACCCATGAGTTTACGGCCGTAAACTCATGGTACTTTTACCATTTTGTGTTTTGAAGCTTTAAAGGTCATAAGAAGCATTCCTACTTCATGTTTAAGCCTTAGGAAGTGATTAGGGCACCATTTCACCCCTTTGTGGAGTTTACGGTCCTTGGACCATTTCTCCTTGGGTTTACGGTTTATGGTATTTTTGATGTTTTAAGTCCTAAGCACATCAAGGATGGTATCTAGACTAGTATCCAAGGCTTGGTAAGGGACTAGGGCACACTTTGGCCCCTTCATTAGGGTTTACGGTCCAAGAACATCTTGGACCGTAAACACCTTTGATCTTATGTTTCCTTATGTTTTCTAGATGATTAAGAAGTGTAGCAAGTCTTATAACACACTAGGGTAAGAGTACTTACTATGTAGAAGCTTGAAAAGGTGTTAGAAGTCCAAGAACATTAGTGTGTGTTCTGGGTGTTCTTGGTGAAACTTGAAGATCTACACATATGGAATGATTTCACGGATGGAATCATGTAAGATCACTAGATTAAGTAAGATATAAACTTTTTAGGGTAAGAAACACTTACAAAGTTGAAGATCAAGAAGGAAAATCGGATGATACTTGAGAGGATTTGAGTTTTGGATCTTGAAAATGTGAAAAAGTGGTAAATATGACTAAGTGTCATATTTATACCCCCTTAGGGTTTACAGCCGTAAACACCTTGTTTAGGCCTTAAACTCCAAACTCTTGGAGTTTAGGACATTATTGTTGCACAATAAACCCTAGGGCATCATCTCTCATGTTATCTCCTGAAGTACTAGGCTTTAGAACACTCAAACTGACTCTACACAGCTCAAAAGTTAGCAGAAATTGTTCTGACTTCTATTGAAGTGAATGGCTGTACAGAATAGAAATTTCGGGTTGTCACATCATCCCCCTGTTAGAAGGAATTTCGTCCCGAAATTAGAGTTTAAGCAAATAAGTAGTTACAAATAACTAGGTAAACAGATGAGGATATGTAACGCCCCAGTTTTTCTCGGTACGTTTAGTTATTTTAATTTAATTATTCTTGTAACCGTGGGTTAATTTATTTAACCAAGGTCTGATTTTCTTATGTTGTTCGACTCTTTTGATCATCTTGTAAACTCCTTTTATTGAAGTCCATGGGCTATGGGCCTATTTGCAAAATCCATCTAGTTAATAGTATTTAATGTGTTAATTGAGTCATTTGGAACACACACAAGAAAAACACTCTAAACCCTATCCTCTCTCTCTCTCTCTCTCTCTCTCTCTCTCTCTCCCCCACGCCATCCTTCTCTCTCTCGTTGGGATCAAGAGCAGCCTAGGGGCTGTTGTTTGGAGCTTAATTCTTGTTCATTTCCAACCTTGATTCGTATTGGTATGAACCTCCTTATTATTTCTTACAACTTGATTCATAACCTTGTTCTGGTTTTATGATTTCATCTTCACTTCTACTCCTTCTTATTTGATTTGTATCTGTTTTGTTATTTGCAAAGAATTGTATGTTATACATCATCTCAAGATCCTATCTTCACCCCATACATGGTGGATGATGGATCTAGGTGATTACATGTTGCAAAAGATCGTGGAAACCCTAAAAGGGAGAATGGTGATTTTATGTGCTTTATGTTTATTTTCATGTTGATTATTATTACATTCTTGTGGCTAAATGAAATCCTAATGATCCCTAACCCTTTTTAGTACCACCATGATCATGGGGACTGAATCGGGATGATGAACACATCCTAAAATGTGTTTCAAAGGGAGAAGGATTGATAAGCCACAAAGGAATCACGAGTGGCTACAATTCTGTTTTCCATCAGATATGTAGTCATTTTGTAAAAATCATATCTGGAGCTCTAGAACTCAAACAGACCCCAAACCAGTGTCCAAAGTTCCCAAATTGAGTTGGCTAACTTTCTTAAGGAGGCCAACCTCACTGATAAGGACTTTATCTATGGTCACGAATGGCATCTTTTCTGTTAAGTCTGATCCGGGTCTGTTATGATATGTCATTTTGTTTTCATCATTTCTAAGGCTTGGAAAAGGATCCAGAGTGATTCCAAGTTTCTATATGTTCCTTATATTATGAATTTATGATCTGGAGCAGATGAGGTGTTGTTTCCAATTATAAATTGGTTATAATGGATCCACACTCCAGATCAGTGGCAGTCACCAGCTTTTACTAGTGCTGTGATTGTCCACAATGTGAATTTTATATCCGGATCTTGGGAAACGATTTTCATTCAATTCCAACTCTGAGACTTTCATATGTATGTCCTTTACTTCTCTGAATTTTGGTTTGGACTAATTCTACTCAAAAGTTAGGTAGAATTGGCCAACATCACTTGACTGTCCTGTTGGAGACAGCAGTGATACACCTTTTTGTAAAATTCATATTTAATTCATCCTTTGGATTTAGAATGAGTTCTTTATAGTTTTCGAATCCTGAACAATCATAGTTTTGTATAAAAGTTTTTTAAAGCTATGTTTTTGTTTTATATTTTGGAGTAAATCCATTTTGAACAGCAGGTCTATTTTAGAGACCTTGCTGTGATTACTCTTTTCTCAACTCATAGCTTCATTACTTCTCCTTTCTAACCTTTAGTCCTTGTTAGGTGAGGTTTTGAAGTTTGCTCAAGCTTGGTAGCATTATTTGATTGTTAGCTATACTTAGTACTCACTCAAGGTGAGTTCTCTCACACCGTTGTATTGATGATTGTGTTTGCTAGTTAGCTCGTGTGTGATTATTTGAATTTATTATAAAAGCATGCTATATAAGTATTGTTTTAATTCGTACATGTGCACTGTATGTAACTAATCATGGATGTGGGGACACCACCAAAGGATACATATTTACCGGTGCGGTGGGTAGGTAAGATCACCAACGTAATACTCATCGTGAGGTGCGGTGATTAGGGCCAAGTGATACGGGATCTTCCCGGTGCGGTTCAAACCTACAAGTCCTTCTTGTATTATAGGTATTGATTCGTTCTTTGCCCTTATCATGTAATTATAATTGGAAAATGGATTAGGGTTAGTAAATATGAATGTTAGTACAATGTCTGTGTTTGAATTCACTAAGCTTTGTGCTTACGGTTTCCCTTATAACTTTTCAGGTGTTAAGATTAAAGAGGCTAAGGCTTGACATGGAGCACCGGGACATCGCTACTAGTTATTTTTGTTGGGACCTTATTATTATTATTATTACTTCCGCACTTATTTTATATGATTATTAAGTTGATGGATTATGTTATGACTATTTCAGTTGTTTTAATTTAGTTTAAGATGGGTTTTAAAAGTTTAAAATTTTTGTAAAAATTTGGGTGTCACAAGTTGGTATCAGAGCCACAGTTTGAGGGAACTAGGCATTCTTGTGGATGTTCTAGACTCAAATTTGAGGCTCTATAAGAGTTTAATTTCTTTTTAAAATATTTTTCAAACCTTCTGAAGACTAGTAGTAGAAGATGTTGCGGTGTGCCAGTCAGCCAGCCAAGTAAGCCTTATTTCTTATGTTAAATGTTTATGTTAAATTGTTGACTATGAATTGGATTCTACTAGCCTTAAAATGTTAGATTACACACTTAGTTAGTGTTAACATGTGAGAGAGTTGTAAAATTAACGGCTAGAGCGAACTGGAAATTTTGAAACTAGACGCGAATGCGAAATTGGAACTTGTGTGGAAAGTAGTAGAAGGGACGCTACTATTTGAAACATTGGTGCCGGTTTCGAGTCGGGGTAAGGTTGAAAAATTTTCGGCAAGCTGAGTGTTTTGTCTTCCTAGAAATATGTAGGTTGAATTGTTTCTAAGATATTCCTTCTTTTGTGGATACCAATGGCTCCGCCTGCTCGACTTAATCAGCTCCAAATGGAGCAAGTTAGGGATATTGTTGCTGAGGAATTCAATAACGCTTTCAACGAACTAATCCCGGGTGTGACCAACGACATAATTAACCAAGTCGGTGCTCTTCTAGATGAGCGTCTCGCGGCTATTCCTGGGGGAGCGTTACCGGCTTTACCTGTTTAGGATTCGGCATACTACTTTGAGAAGTTCAGCAAGTGTAGCCCTCCTCTTTGGAATGGTGAATCCGACCCAGTTGCTGCTAAGCACTGGGTGTCAGATGTTGAGGGCGCCTTCATAACTGTTGGGTGTCCGGACCAGTACAAAGTAGTGATCGCCATGAATCAGCTGCGAAAAAGGGGAAAGACATGGTGGAACACCATCACCGCTCTATTGAACGAAGAAGAAGTGAGGGCCATGTCTTGGGCCCAATTTGTGGAGAGGTTCGAGGCACAATATGTGCCTAAGGTGGAGCAGCAGCGGATGCAGCAAGAGTTCATGGCCTTACAGCAGACTACCGAGTCCGTTAGCGACCTGAACGCCAAGTTCTTGGAGATGCTATCTTTTTGCCCCTCGTTTGCTGGGAACGAGGCCTGGTTGGTCAGCCGGTACACGGCCATCCTACGTACCGAGATTCGGGAATTAGTTAGTATGCAGGAGTTCTCGACTTTATCCGCGATCATGAATGCAGCGAGGAGGAGGGAAATCGAGTTGCAGACCCAGTCCAAGAGGAAGGCCAATGACATCTCTTCCAAGACATCCAGAGATGCCCAGAAAAAGCAAAAGCAGGGTAGTAAGTCAAGGTATGAGTATAGGACGTCTTCAGGGCGAGAAAAATCCGTTGATATGCTACAACTGCAAAAAGCCAGGGCATCATTGGAAGAATTGTAGGGATCCCCTGCGAGTGTAGTACCTCATATTACTTCTGCAGTTCCCGTTTGCTATCACTGCAATGAGACGGGACACAAGAAGCCCGAATGCCCGAAGTTGAAGACTGGTAAAGGAGACGGGGGTACAAATCCTGCAATTGCATCGTCCTCTAAGGGACCCACTATGGTGACACGAGGTCGTGCTCACCAGATGACTGCGGAGGAGCCGGTGATTACATCGACAGTGACAGGCACTTATTTGCTAGATTCCGAGCCCAATGTTGTTATGTTTGATAGCGGTGCTACCCATTCTTTTGTATCTCGCACGTTTATTAATCGTTTGGGGCATAGTATCGGAAAATTGGCTCACCCAATGGTTGTCGAAGGTGCCGACAACCGTACTATTTATGTCACCGATGTTTATCGGGGTGCACTCTCGAGTTTTCTGGAGTTGAATTCCCCATTGATCTTATCCCTATTGCGATGCGAGAGCTCTGCGTTATCGTAGGCATGGATCGGCTTGATGCGTGTGATGTGGAAATCCACTGTCGTAAGAAGCAAGTTCGTGTTCAAAACCCTAGAGGTGTAGAACTTATCATTGAGGGGGACATTCCCCGCCTCGTCATCGCTTCTTGCTCTTCTGCTATAGCACTAGACGACGTTCCTATCATTTCCGACTTCAGTGATGTCTTTCCGGAGGAACTCCCTGGTTTGTCACCTATTCGGCAAGTGGTGTTTCGCATTGATTTGGTGTCGGGTGCGACTCCGGTAGCTAAATCTCATTACTGCTTGGCACCACCTGAGATGAAAGAGCTCCAAAATCAACTTCAGGAACGAAGTGATAAAGGGTTTATACGGCCAAGCTGCTCGCCATAGGGTGCTCCTATTCTCTTTGTGAAGTAGAAAGATGGATCCCAGCGAATGTGTATTGATTATAGGGAGCTAAACAAGCGCACGATAAAGAATAGGTACCCGTTTCCACGTATTGACGATCTTTTCGATCAGCTTCAGGGAGCGTCTTGGTTCTCCAAGATTGATTTACGTTCCGGTTACCATCAGATGCGGGTTCGTGAAGAAGACATTGAGAAAACAGCATTCCGTACTCGTTATGGGCATTTTGAGTTTGTGGTGATGCTTTTTGGGCTCACCAATGCACCCGCAGCGTTTATGGATCTCATGAACCGGGTTTGTAGCCCGATGCTTAACCGTTCGGTCATAGTGTTCATTGATGACATCTTGGTCTATTTTAAGACCAAAGAGGAGCATGAGCAACACCTTCGGGAGATTCTGGAAACTCTGGCAAGAGAAAGTCTTTATGCTAAATTCTCAAAATGTGAATTTTGGTTAGAAAAAGTTTAGTTCTTGGGGCATGTGGTAAACAAACACGGTATTAAGGTCGATCAAGCCAAGGTTGATGCGGTTAAACAATGAGACATTCCAAAAACACCTTCTGAAATTCGCAGTTTCTTGTGTTTAGCCGGTTATTACCGTAGGTTCATTGAAAATTTCTCTACAATCGCCTTGCCACTCACCCGATTGACCAAGAAATCAGTGAAATTCATTTGTGGCCCGGAGCAACAATTTGCGTTTGATGAGCTGAGGAAGCGATTGTATGATGCTCCGATTTTAGCCTTACCTGATAGGGTTGAGGATATGGTGGTTTACTGTGATGCATCGCTTCAGGGTCTTGGTGTCGTGTTAATGCAACGGGACAGGGTGATAGCCTATGCCTCCCAACAGCTAAAACCCCACGAACGGAACTACCCCACTCATGATTTGGAGCTTGGGGCTGTTGTTTTCGCCATTAAGATTTGGAGACACTATCTCTATGGAGTGAAGTGTATCATATACACTGACCATAAGAGTCTGAAATACTTGTTCGAGTAGCGGGATTTGAACATGAGGCAGATCAGATGGTTGGATGTGGGAAAAGATTATGATTGTGAAATTTACTACCACCCCGGTAAATCTAATGTTGTAGCTGATACTCTCAGTCGTAAACAATCTGCCGAACCAATTCGAGCTAAGTGTCTCCGGATGACGATGGTGTCGTCTTTGTTAGATCTGATTCTTGACGCCCGTTTGTTGGGGTGAGGTTGGGCAGAGGGTACTTAGGAGTACCGATATCGTGCTTCGGACTACAGAGAAAATCCAAGTGATTCGGGATCATTTAGTTACAGTGAGGAGTCGTCAGAAAAGTTATGCCGACAAAAGATTCTCCGATATTGAGTTCCAGGTGGGAGATTATGTGTTGCTCAAAGTCTCCCCTGGAAAGGTCTGATTCGATTTCGAAAACGGGGAAAGCTCGGATCCCGATTCATTGGACCCTACAAGGTCATAGCCTATGTGGGAAAGGTGGCTTACCGTTTAGAGCTGCCTGACGAGCTTAGTCTAATTCATAATACGTTTCACGTGTATCAGTTACGAAAATGCGTTGTTGATGAGAACACTGTGATACCACCGGAGGACATACAGATTGACGAGCGTCTCAATTATGTTGAGAAACCAATTGCTATTTTAGAACGAAAGACGAAAGCTCTCCACAACAAGACTATAAACCTGGTTAAGGTGCAGTGGCAACATAGGAAGGGTTCTGAATGGACTTGGGAACCGGAAGGCGAGATGAGGGCTCACTATCCGGATCTGTTTTTAGGTGTTGACTTCGAGGACGAAGTCCGTTCTTAGTGGGGGAGAGTTGTAATGCCCCAGTTTTTCTCGGTACGTTTAGTTATTTTAATTTAATTATTCTTGTAACCTTGGGTTAATTTATTTAACCAAGGTCTGATTTTCTTATGTTATTGGACTCTTTTGATCATCTTGTAAACTCCTTTTATTGAAGTCCATGGGCTATGCGCCTATTTGCAAAATCCATCTAGTTAATAGTACTTAATGTGTTAATTGAGTCCTTTAGAACACACACAAGAAAAACACTCTAAACCCTATCCTCTCTCTCTATCTCTCTCTCCCTCACGCCATCCTTCTCTCTCTCTCTCTCCCTCACGCCATCCTTCTCTCTCTCGTTGGGATCAAGAGCAGCCTAGGGGCTGTTGTTTGGAGCTTAATTCTTGTTCATTTCCAGCCTTGATTCGTATTGGTATGAACCTCCTTATCATTTCTTACAACTTGATTCATAACCTTGTTCTGGTTTTATGATTTCATCTTCACTTCTACTCCTTATTTGTTTTGTATCTGTTTTGTTATTTGCAAAGAATTTTATGTTATACATCATCTCAATATCCTATCTTCACCCCATACATGGTGGATGATGGATCTAGGTGATTACATGTTGCAAAAGATCGTGGAAACCCTAAAAGGGAGAATGGTGATTTTATGTGCTTTATGTTTATTTTCATGTTGATTATTATTACATTCTTGTGGCTAAATGAAATCCTAATGATCCCTAACCCTTTTTAGTACCACCATGATCATGGGGACTGAATCGGGATGATGAACACATCCTAAAATGTGTTTCAAAGGGAGAAGGATGGATAAGCCAAAAAGGAATCACGAGTGGCTACAATTCTGTTTTCCATCAGATATGTAGTCATTTTGTAAAAATCATATCTGGAGCTCTAGAACTCAAAAATACCCCAAACCAGTGCCCAAAGTTCCCAAATTGAGTTGGCTAACTTTCTTAAGGAGGCCAACCTCACTGATAAGGAATTTATCTATGGGCACGAATGGCATCTTTTCTGTTAAGTCTGATCCGGGTCTGTTCTGATATGTCATTTTGTTTTCATCATTTCTAAGGCTTTGAAAAGGATCCAGAGTGATTCCAAGTTTCTATATGTTCCTTATATTATGAGTTTAAGATCTGGAGCAGATGAGGTGTTGTTTCCAAATATAAATTGGTTATAATGGATCCACACTCAAGATCAGTGGGCAGTCACAAGCTTTTACTAATGCTGTGATTGTCCACAATGTGAATTTTATATCCGGATCTTGGGAAATGATTTTCATTCAATTCCAACTCTGAGACTTTCATATGTATGTCCTTTACTTCTCTGAATTTTGGTTTAGACGAATTCTACTCAAAAGTTATGTAGAATTGGCCAACATCACTTGACTGTCCTGTTGGATACAGTAGTGATACAGCTTTTTGTGAAATTCATATATAATTCATCCTTTGGAGTTAGAAGGAGTTGTTTATAGTTTTCGAATCCTGAACAATCATAGTTTTGTATAAAATTTTGTTAAAGCTATGTTTCTGTTTTATATTTTGGAGTAAATCCATTTTGAACAGCAGGTCTGTTTTAGAGACCTTGCTGTGATTACTCTTTTCTCAACTCATAGCTTCATTGCTTCTCCTTTCTAACCTTTAGTCCTTCTTAGGTGAGGTTTTGAAGTTTGATCAAGCTTGGTAGCATTATTTGATTGTTAGCTATCCTTACTACTCACTCAAGGTGAGTTCTCTCACACCGTTGTATTGATGATTGTGTTTGCTAGTTAGCTCGTGTGTGATTATTTGAATTTATTATAAAAGCATGCTATATAAGTATTGTTTTAATTCGTACATGTGCACTGTATGTAACTAATCATGGATATGGGGACACCACCAAAGGATATGGATTTACCGGTGCGGTGGGTAGGTAAGATCACCAACGTAATACTCATCGTGAGGTGCAGTGATTAGGGCCAAGTGATACGGGATCTTCCCGGTGCGGTTCAAACCTACAAGTCCTTCTTGTATTATAGGCATTGATTCGTTCTTTGCCCTTATCATATAATTATAATTGGAAAATGGATTAGGGTTAGTAAATATGAATGTTAGTACAATGTCTGTGTTTGAATTCACTAAGCTTTGTGCTTTCGGTTTCCCTTATAACTTTTCAGGTGTTAAGATTAAAGAGGCTAAGGCTTAACATGGAGCACCGGGACATCGCTACTAGTTATTTTTGTTGGGAACTTATTATTATTATTATTACTTCCGCACTTATTTTATATGATTATTAAGTTGATGGATTATGTTATGACTATTTCAGTTGTTTTAATTTAGTTTAAGATGGGTTTTAAAAGTTTAAAATTTTTGTAAAAATTTGGGTGTGACAGGATATTTCAGTTTCATCTGATCCTCTCGCTCCCAAGTGAATTCAGGTCCTCGCTTGGCGTTCCAGCGAACCTTCACTATCGGGATACGACTTTGTCTTGTTTGCTTGACCTCCCGGTCCATGATATCTACAGGTTCTTCCACGAAGTTGAGGCTCTCGTTGATCTCGATCTCGTCTACTGAGATTACAAGAGTCTCGTCGGACAGACACTTTTTCAAGTTCGAGACGTGGAAAGTAGAATGTACGTTACTGAGTTCGCGTGGTAAGTTAAGTTTGTAAGCTACAGGGCCGAATCTTGCGAGAATCTCGAAAGGCCTTATGTATCTTGGATTTAGCTTTCCACGCTTTCCAAAGCGTATTAAGCCCTTCCAGGGTGAGACCTTCAATAGAACACGGTCGCCCACCTGGAATTCCAACGGTTTCCTTCGTTTATTAGCATAGCTTTTCTGTCGGTCTCTAGAGGCTTTCAATCGTTCACGAATCTGAACGATCTGCTCTGTCATTTCCCGAATGATCTCCGGACCCGTGAGAGTGATGTCAGGAACTCGTCCTTTAGCTAACTGGGTAGCACCCACCTCAGCCCAGCACAAAGGGGATCTACACTTTCGGCCATAGAGGGCCTCGAATGGAGCAGCCTTTATGCTCGTGTGATAACTGTTGTTGTAGGAAAATTTGACAAGGGGTAAATGAGTATCCCATGCTTTCCCAAAGTCGATTACATAGGCTCACAACATATCTTCCAAGGTTTGGATAGTCCTCTCACTCTGTCCGTCGGTCTGTAGATGGTAGGCTGTACTCATGTCCAGCCTAGTTCCTAGGAAACTTTGTAGCGACTGCCAGAACCTCGAAGTGAATCTACTATCTCTGTCCGAGATAATGGATATGGGAACACCGTGCAGTCGTACAATCTCCCGTATGTAAGTTCTTGTAAGATTCTCCATCTTGTCTGTTTCTTTGATAGGCAAGAAGTGTGCGGACTTGGTCAATCTGTCGACGATGACCCATATGGTATCAAGTCCACCCGTTGTCTTGGGCAACTTGGTTATGAAGTCCATAGTGATCCACTCCCACTTCCATTCAGGTATCTCCAGTTGCTGGAGTAATCCTGACGGTTTCTGGTATTCGAGCTTGACCTTGGCGCAAGTAAGGCATTTACTCACGAAGGTAGCAATCTCTGCTTTCATGTTAGGCCACCAGTATAGCTTTTTAAGATCCAGATACATCTTATCTGAAGCCGACGTAGACGCTTACTATGCTCTTCCTTACTACGAGAGTAGATAAGTATGTCATCTAAGAAGACGATGACGAACTGATCCAAGTAAGGACGGCATACCCTATTCATTAAGTCCATGAATACTGCGGGCGCGTTTGTTAATCCGAACGGCATCACTACGAATTCGTAGTGCCCATAACGAGTTCGGAAGGATGTCTTCGGGACATCCTCCCCTAGCACTCGTAGGTGGCGATATCCGGATCTTAAGTCGATTTTTGAAAAGAAGTTCGCCCCTTGGAGTTGATCAACTAAATCGTCTATGCTAGGCAAAGGGTACTGATTTTTGATGGTTGGCTTGTTGAGCTCCCTGTAGTCGATGCACATACGAAACGATCCATCTTTCTTCTTGATGAACAAGGCCTGAGTTCCCCTGGGTGAGAAGCTTGGTCTTATAAAGCCCTTGCGGAGCAGTTCGTTAAGTTGATAGGACAGTTCTTGCATCTCCGTAGGTGCTAGACGATAGGGCGATTTGGCTACTGGGGTAGCCCCTGGAACTAAGTCGATTCTGAACTCGACTTGACGTTGCGGAGGTAAATCCTGGGAGTTTTCTGCTCTATCTGAATCTATTGTCTCGATCGGTGAGAAGGCATTTGATTTGGATTCTAAGTTTATCCGCATGGCAGTACGATCACTCGTAGTCTTGGGCAGTCTCCGTCTTAAGGTTCATATCAGAAGTCATATTTGGTTCATTAGTCACAGCTTCATGTATACGAGTCGTATATAATTAAGACTGAAAAGGCAGTCGAATAAATGATTCTTCTTTAAGCTCACATCCAAACAAGGAAAAGAAGTTAAAGCAGAATCATCAATTCTAATCCTGTAGAACCTTGATTATATACCACCCTTGCGTATACCTTCTCCAACGATAGATCAACCGTATGGGTCTTCGGGTTGAACGTGACGTACTGTACGAGTGGTACTTTGGGGAGGTTTGCTGAAGTATCTTCGGGAAGGATACGAAACATAAGGTACTCTCTGCATGAGTACCTCGGAGTTCTGGAATGACGGCTTCGCTAGAAAGGCGATTTCGGAGAAAAGAATTTACGCATGAAACTGGCATTGTGAGGCTCGAATTGACTCTTGTTACATGATACTGTCGGACTACTCGGAATAAAAGGCGTTAGACTAGATCATAAAAGTGTTACAAAAACATAAAGGTGCAACTTTTACAGAGTTTCGGTACTTTAGTTTTACCTATAAGACTACTGCTGTGAACAAGGTATACTACAAAAAGTAAGTACACGCAACACGAGAGTCCCTTGTCTGACAGGGTCTCGCAAAAAGATAAGACTCGAGTTGCACTAGTTTTTAACAGTTTATAAGTCTACTAAAACGAAACGCCCTAATATTTCAACGTGGGTCCGGAGTAGTCTCTCCTGCGGCAGTGATCCTTAGTATCTTCCTGTTTGTGCCAGAGTTCTCCGTTATTGGACAATCCTTCTTGAGATGTCCTATCTCACCACATAAATGACATATCTGGCTTGTACCAGCATCAGTGGTGGAAGTGAAGTGTTGGGTCGGAGTTATGTGGACACGGTTGTTTTCGTTGATCTTCCCTTTTGGACAATCCCTGTAATAGTGTCCTGCCTCACTACAACTATAGCAAACTTGGCTGGCTCCGGTGGTAGAGGTGGTTCTATAGAAACGAGTAATGTGTTCCGTTTTGTTGCAATTGATGCATTTCAATACCCGGCAAGCTCCATTATGATGGTAGTTACACTTGTTACACTTCGGGAGTGTTCCCTCATATCGCTTGACCGGTGCTGAGGTGGCAGGGGTCGCCACTGGTTGTCGTTGCATGGCAAGCCTTTGAAATCGCTTGCGTTCCTTTTGAGCTTGACGCTTTCGTTTCTTAAACTCTGAGTTGTGGCTTTGGGTGTTCGCAACAGCTATCATTTGTTGACTTCCCGGGTGGTTACAACAATTTGAACTGTCAACACCTTTTTCAGCCTTGCTTTCGTTACTAGTGTTGAGGTGTGCAAGGACAGCTGTCACGGTAGCTGATACCGCTGCTTGGAAGGTGGCAATGTCTATATGAAGGATCGGGGTTGTGTCGTTCGGCAGATTACCTCTTGGAGACGACATGACTCTGCTATTTGTCAAGAAAGGAGTTTGTGAGTGATTATGGTCGGCCCTAGGTGT
This sequence comes from Lactuca virosa, assembly GCF_052849685.1. Classification (NCBI taxonomy): domain Eukaryota; kingdom Viridiplantae; phylum Streptophyta; class Magnoliopsida; order Asterales; family Asteraceae; genus Lactuca; species Lactuca virosa. The sequence goes on along the minus strand of NC_136430.1, from coordinate 118,856,332 downwards.
ATTCTACTCAATCATGTAATTGTAAAGTTTTTGTTTTGTTAAATTGTTCTCGATGGCTTGACCTAGATCCCTATGATGCAGAACTGGAAAAGATTTGAAGTAAGTTCGTAGAATGTTTACTAGACAATTGCTATTTTGCACTAGACTATCATTGGTTGGTGGATAACCGGATCCAACCTTTGACAAGAATTGGAAGTAATCCTTGAGCCAATTCACAATAGCTCAATAATTTGACGAAGTGGGTGTTTATTTAGGATTCTAACGATAGCAAAAACGAAAGTATTTGAACAAGGATTGGCACAGAAATTTGCCGACTGTCAATATCATTGATATTTAAGATGTAATACGTTTGGGAAAAATGACCTTGGAGTAGGTCTTACATCATATCCGAAGTAAAAAAGTCTTGACGGCATACTGGCCTAACTAGAAAATACTTAGAGTACCGAGTTAGTTACTTAGAAAAATGGTACTTAGAGCATAAATAGGAAGACTATTCTTTCAACCAAGGAAAGAAAGGTAGAATATCTCCTACTGGTGATGGTTATCCCTTGGGTAAACCCTCAGTTCAGCCAGCTGACGCTCCATATCAAGTAGGTACCTTTCGTACACCCTTTGCCGTACTCGGAGCTCTATGACTTCAGCTCGAGTTTCAGCTAGCTCTTGCTGCAGGGTTTCATGGTCTCTCCTAGATCTCTCACGACCATCTTCCAGACGAATGGTGCGGAGGGTATGCATTCTCGCATTGGTGACAACTTCCGTGATTCGATGGAGAGCTGTCCTGCCCTGAATCTCGTTTCGGGCCACTCTGCGGACCAGAATTGGCAAGACTCTGTCTGCTGAGCCTCCCTCGCTCAGGTCATAAAAGCTTTGGTCTCCGTCGAATGGTATGGGCTGATTCTATTCTTGGCTCCATGTTTCCAAGCTTTCCACCCACGGAGGCGTCGGGCCTTGAAAAGCCGGACGAGGGTTAGGATTTGGGACAGGAGCCACCGGGGGTAGGTTCTCAACTTCAGGCTCGGAGTCAGAACCATCTGCAAAGCCTTCAGCCTGGTGATCATCCACAGGGATTGGGTGATCATTTTCTGGCTCTGCTTCAAACCCTCCCCTGTTACCTTGGTTAGGGAAGTACAAGTTGCCGCGGGGATGGAATCCAGCCGTATTATCTACGCGAGAAAAGGGATATAATAAATAAGCACATAAGTAATTTATAGTAACACAAAATACCCCTATAGTATTTTAGGTTTACGTTTTGTTCTAAGGTTTTCATTGTGGTAGTGTTGGTAAGTTTTTAGACTTGTTGCAACCTCACAACCACACTTAGGCACATGCTAGTCACTCCTCGGATAATATAGTTGATCAGACTATATCTTCCCAGGGTTGACCATAGGTCTCTAAGCCTACTTGTGCTGCCCAACAATCGTAATACTTTTGTTCTGTCCTAGTGACACTGATTTTAGTATGAATGCAGGCATGTATACTTAGTTAAATATTTTATTATTTAAAAGTATAAACTCTTTATCAGAGTATTTTAATCTCGCTGTGTTTATAGTTCGTATATCTTTTATGGGTTCATATACTAAATTCACTATAAACATTGCTCTGATACCAATCTGTCACACCCCAAAACCGGAACGGCGGAATCGTTCGGGGGTGGAGGACGTCATGTACAGTATCACAACAATGCATAGTAGTAAACAAGCAAAAACATCATCCATTGCATTAATAATATAATTTCATACAAGTGTGTTCTGTCAAGTTATATAGACAGCAAAAAAAAAATAAATCAAAATAAAAGATGAGTCTTGAACGAGCTCCATCTTCTCAAAACCTGGTTCCGGTACCTGTCTACTGGTGACCTGAGAATACAAGTTATTTTGAAAGCGTTTATCAGCTTTAAAGCTGGTGAGATCATAAGTATATTAGTGTCTGTATTTGTATGAAAGTGTTTGTAAGTCTGTAATTGTATAAGTTGTAAAAGTTTGTAATTGTTTGAACTCCCCTAGAAAACCCTATGTTTCCTACTAAAAGTAGCCTTCTACCATGGCTATTAGTATCTGTGTGTGTCTCTTGTAAGAGTGTGTATTTTCCCAAATCTGACTATCATTAACCAAAAATATAGTTTTTACATTATTGTTTATTGTGTGAAGATCACAAAGTGAATGTAATGGGAAAATGAAATAGTAATGTAGTGTTGTATTAAGTAACTACTGCTGTACTAACTACCTTAAACTAATTGTTATTTAAAGTACCATGTGATCGGCCTGTACCCTGCTACCGACTATAGAACGCGACAATGTAAGATGTCGGAAGAAATGACGTTTGGCACCCGTAGACTTGCAAGTCCCACTGTAGCGAGCAGTAAGGTGTAGGATAGCCAATCCAGTATAGATCTATACACAAACTCATACGCTCCCCACTTAAGGAGATTATGGATACAAAACGGTCATGAGAGGTAGTGCCATGCCTCGTTATGTGGCTCACATAACTATAATAGTATTCTTGTATATGTATTGAATGTACTAGTTGTATTGTGTGTTCTCTCTCTGTCTAGTATGTATGTATGTTCTCTATGTGTGGTATTCTTTGTTCTCTCTCTGTCTAGCATGTATGTTTTCTTGTAAAATGTATAGTATGTACTAGCTGTATTGACTCATGTATGAACTGACTCATTGTATGTTTCATTGTTCTAGTAATAGTATTAGTAACTTTCTAAACTATACCTATTATAGCTTACTAGTAATAGGATTTGCATGTATGAACATGTTTGTATACCTTTGCTACCCAAAGGTATTGAATCGAAAGAAGGAACTTTTATATCTATATACATATACGTAATATATAACTAGGATTCAAACGACCTTCGGACAAATAACCGATACCCTAAGTCCACAACCAAACGAGGAACAGGAGGTAAGGTGAGTTATCAGTCCTAAGTCCTTTCAATCCTACTTATATAACTATATCTATAAAGATATACATTTAACAGAACATAAGTGTAAAAGAGTTTAAATAAAAGTAATTGACATGTAAAAGAGTTTACTAAAAGTAATTGACATGTAAAAGAGTTTGATAAAAGTATTTGATATGTAAAAGAGTTTGATAAAAGTATTTGATATGTAAAAGAGCTTGTAAAACAGTTTGAAAAGTAGTTTGTTTGATAACACAGTTTGAAAAGTAAGAAATCCACTTGATTGGTAGTTATTAATCACATGATTAATATAATAACTATAATAGATCAACTTGTATCCCCCCCCATAAAAGCATTTGAAATCATTTAAAAGGTTGATTAAGGGGTATGAACTCACCTGTAGTGAGTGGTTTGGATGAACGGATAGTATAGGATGCTAAGTGTCAAGTGAAGACTTGAACACACACAAGGATCCTAGTTAACATATAATCACACATATATGTATCCAATTAGTCATTTAGTAACTAATTAACCAAGTTAAGACATCCTAAGACATGTAAAATACTTGATTTAAGTGTTATAAGTACTAAGGATTGCATCTAAGGGTTGTAGGACTTGGCTATTGAGTTTGGGGTCCAAGGGTTAACTCTTTTGAAGTTTACGGTTTTGGGACCAACTCTCATTGAGTTTACGGTCGTAAACCCATGAGTTTACGGCCGTAAACTCATGGTACTTTTACCATTTTGTGTTTTGAAGCTTTAAAGGTCATAAGAAGCATTCCTAATTCATGTTTAAGCCTTACGAAGTGATTAGAGCACCATTTCACCCCTTTGTGGAGTTTACGGTCCTTGGACCATTTCTCCTTGGGTTTACGGTCGTAAACCCAAATGGTTTATGGTCTTTTTGATGTTTTAAGTCCTAAGAACATCAAGGATGGTATCTAGACTAGTATCCAAGGCTAGGTAAGGGACTAGGGCACACTTTGGCCCCTTCATTAGGGTTTACGGTCCAAGAACATCTTGGACCGTAAACACCTTTGATCTTGTGTTTCCTTATGTTTTCTAGATGATTAAGAAGTGTAGCAAGTCTTATAACACACTAGGGTAAGAGTACTTACTATGTAGAAGCTTGAAAAGGTGTTAGAAGTCCAAGAACACTAGTATGTGTTCTTGGTGTTCTTGGTGAAACTTGAAGATCTATGCATATGGAATGATTTCACGGATGGAATCATGTAAGATCACTAGATTAAGTAAGATATCAACTTTTTAGGGTACGAAACACTTACAAAGTTGAAGATCAAGAAGGAAAATCGGATGATACTTGAGAGGATTTGAGTTTTGGATCTTGAAAATGTGAAAAAGTGGTAAATATGACTAAGTGTCATATTTATACCCCCTTAGGGTTTACGGCCGTAAACACCTTGTTTAGGCTGTAAACTCCAAACTCTTGGAGTTTTAGGACATTATTGTTGCACAATAAACCCTAGGGCATCCTCTCTCCTGTTATCTCCTGAAGTACTAGGCTTTAGAACACTCAAACTGACTCTACACAGCTCAAAAGTTAGCAGAAACTGTTCTGACTTCTATTGAAGTGAATGGTTGTACAGATAGAAATTTCGGGTTGTCACAGAACCCTACGAGAGTCAGAACCAGATACACTAGGAAACAGGGATAACTTAGTTTAAATATCACTCGTACAATACCTACTTCTACTTACTACCATGGACATATCTCAGAAATGTTAAAAAAAACATTGAGAGTAGTCCAGCAAAGCGTGAAATTGTTTAGTACATTTAAGTTGATGGAATACAACTAGCAATGACCATCATTACTCACGAGCTCATTATTCGCCATGCAACAGAATCATGTCTTCACAAGGAGGAAACAAACCAATAGGTGAGGCACCAATTCTGCAGATAGACTCCACTACTTTTCAGGCTGCGGTCACAGATGCTGTGACAGCCGTCATGGCACAGTTCAGTACTAATAACGCCAGCGGAAGCGGAAGCGGTGCCGGTTATGCTAACCAAAATAACAATCAAGGGAACCCGCGAGTGTCTGCTGACAAGAACACCCTAGATCACAAACCTAAGAACAAGAAATGAGAGTCCTGGGGCAAAAAGGGGAAAAAAATCGGCTCAAGGTTCTACCAAGAGACGACATCCCGTGACTACCCATGCGGTCACAACTGCAGTCACACCATCTAGCACTTCATCTGCCATTACGACCCCCGTCAACCGATATGTTGGAAAGCTTCCAAGGTGCGACAAATCCACCTACCACCACAACGGAGCTTGCCGAGAGATGCAGTGCAAGAAATGCCGCAAGAAGGGGCACACCGCTCGTTTCTGTAGGGCGCCGGCACGACCAATCTTCTAAGTGAACTAGACTTGCTATAAGTGTGGCGAGACAGGGCACTACAAGTGGGACTTCCCAATAACGAAGAACTCAGGCGCGAATGGACGAATTCTGATGATCACTGCAGGAGAAACTACCCCGGAATCACCAACGAATAGTGGTAGGTCTTCGAAATAAGAATTACTTTAAAATTTAATTTATATTTATATCAGATTAAAACATGGGGAAAACTTAAAAGTAATTATAATAACTCACTCATCTGAGCAAGTCACAACATTCATAAGAGAGCTAAAGATCTGTACAGGTAAGCTATGATGACTTAGTATGTACATCAGGGTTGTGCATAACTAAGATTTTGCAGGCTTAGAGTGAGTGATTCTGCCTCATTTCCTGTTCCTTGTTTGGTTGTGCATTCGTCAAGGACCGGCGTGGTCCTCACCATACTAAGTTCATATGTTTTGAAATTCCATCACCTTGACCATCAAATTCACGAAACCGTCGTCATTCGTAACGACAACCCGACCTAGACATCAGTATTGTCTCTTGTTTTCTAAACCCCGAAGTACTCATGCGAGAAGTACCTTGCCCTCCGAAACCTTAACACCATAAATTCAGCAGACCTTCCCGAACTACCACTCGTCCAACAGATCAAGTTCAAGCACAGAGGCTAGGGACGAATACAACTCACCTATCACTATTCAGCATATACGCGAGAGTGGTATATAATTATGATTATGCAGATTTAGTATGTATGTTTCTGCCCTATCTCCTGTTGCTTGTTTGGTTATGCACGTGGGGCAGAGTCGTACATCCGACCGTTTTACTAATCTTAATTATATACGACTTGTATACATGAGGTAATGATAGATGGACCAAGTATGAATCCTATCAAGAGCGTAAGGGCAAAGTTGCCTAGGTCTACGAGTGGGTATTCTACCATTCGGGACGAAATTCCATCTAACGGGGGGATGATGTGACAACCCGAAAATTTGTATCTGGTAAAGCCAACCAATCCAATCAAATGTCAGACTCGTTTCTGCTATCTTTTAGCATTGTTAGGTGTCACACCCCAAAACCGGAACGGCGGAATCGTTCGGGGGTGGAGGACATCATGTACATTATCACAACAATGAATAGTAGTAAACAAGCAACAACATCATCCATTGCATTAATAATATAATTTAATACAAGTGTGTTCTGTCAAGTTTAATAGACACCAAAAATATGAATCTAAATAAAAGATGAGTCTTGAACGAGCTCCATCTTCTCAAAACCTGGCACTGGTACCTGTCTACTGGTGACCTGAGAATACAAGTTATTTTGAAAGAGTTTATCAGCTTTAAAGCTGGTGAGATCATAAGTATTTTAGTGTCATCGCTTGTATGAAAGTGTTTGTAAGTATGTGATGTATAAGTTTGTAAAAGTTTGTAATTGTTTGAACTCTCCTAGAAAACCCTATGTTTCCTACTAAAAGTAGCCTTCTACCAAGGCATCAAGTGTTTGTGTGTGTGTCTCTTGTAAGAGTATGTATTTTCCCAAATCTAACTATCATTAACCAAAAATATAGTTTTTACATTACTCCTTATTGTGTGAAGATCACAAAGTGAATGCAAATGGGAAAATGAAATAGTACAGTAGTGTTGTATTAAGTAACTACTGCTATACTAACTACCTTAAACCAATTGTTATTTAAAGTACCATGTGATCGGCATGTAGACTTGCAAGTCCCACTGTAGCGAGCAGCAAGGTGTAGGATAGTCAATCCAGTATACATCTATACACAAACTCAGCGCTCTCCATTTAAGGAGATTCTGGATACAAAACGAGCCTTGACTGGTGATGCCATGCCCCGTTACGTGGCTTACATAACTGTATTAGTGCACTTGTGAGTGTATTGTATGCACTAGATGTATTGTATGTTCTCTCTCTGTCTAGTATGTATGTATGTTCTCTCTGTATGGTATTGTTTGTTTCTCATCATAGTATTCTCTATCTGTATGTTATGTTCTCTCTTTATGGTATTGTTTGTTTCTCATCATAGTATTCTCTATCTGTATGTTATGTTCTCTCTGTATGGTATTGTTTGTTTCTCATCATAGTATTCTGTATCTATATGTTATGTTCTCTTTGTATGGTATTGACTCATGTATGAACTGACTCATTGTATGTTTCACTGTTCTAGTGTAACTTCCTAAACTATACCTATTATAGTTTACTAGTAATGTTGTTTGAATGCATGAGCATGTTTGTATACCTTTGCTACCCAAAGGTATTGAATAGAATGAAGGAACTTTTATATCTATATACATATACATAATATATGACTAGGATTCAAACGACCTTCGGACAAATAACCGATACCCTAAGTCCACAACCAAACAAGGAACATGAGGCAAGGTGAGCTATCAGTTCTAAGTCCTTTCAATCCTACTTATGTAACTATATCTATATAGATACACATTTAACAGAATATAAGTTTAAAAGAGTTTAATAAAAGTATTTGACATGTAAAAGAGTTTGTAAAACAGTTTGAAGTATTTTGTTTGATAACACAGTTTGAAAAGTAAGAAATCCACTTGTTTGGTAGTTATTAATCACATGTGATTGATATAATAACTATAATAGATCAACTTGTACTCCCCCCCCCCCATAAAAGCATTTCAAATCATTTAAAAGGTTGATTAAGGGGTATGAACTCACCTGTAGTGAGTGGTTTGGATGAACGGATGTTATAGGATGCTAAGTGTCAAGCGAAGACTTGAACACACACAAGGATCCTAGTTAACTTATAATAACACATATATGTATCCAATTAGTCATTTAACAACTAATTAACCAAGTTAAGACATCCTAGGACATGAAAAACACTTGATTTAAGTGCTATAAGTACTAAGGATTGCATCTAAGGGTTGTAGGGCTTGGCTTATGAGTTTAGGGTCCAAAGGTAAACTCTTTATGAGTTTACGGTTTTGGGACCAACTCCCCTGGAGTTTACGGTCGTAAACCCATGCGTTTACGGCCGTAAACTCATCGTACTTCTACCATTTTGTGTTTTGAAGTCTTAAAGGTCATAAGGAAGCATCCTAACTTCAAGTCTAAGCCTTAGGAAGTGATTGGGGCAACATTTCACCCCTTTGTAGAGTTTACGACCCATGGACCACTTCTCCATGAGTTTACGGCCGTAAACTATAATGGTCCTTGATGTTTTCGATGTTTAAGGTCGTATACACTTCAAGGATGTGATCTAGACTAGTATCTAAGGCTTGGTAAGGGACTAGGGCACACAATGGCCCTTTCATTAGGATTTACGGTCCAAGAACATGTTTGGACCGTAAACACCTTTGATCTTGTGTTTCTTTGTGTTTTCTAGTTGATTAAGAAGTGTAACAAGCCTTATAACACACTAGGGTAAGAGTACTTACAACAAAGGAGCTTGAAAGGGTGTTAAAAGTCCAAGAACACTAGTGTGTGTTCTTGGTGTTCTTGGTGAAACTAAGAACACTTGAAGATCTACACAAATGGAATGATTTCACGGATGAAATCATGTAAGATCACTAGATTAAGTAAGATATCAACTAATTAGGGCAAGAAACACTTACAAAGTTGAAGATCAAGAAGGAAAATCGGATGATACTTGAGAGGATTTGTTGTTCTAGCTTTTGAAAGTGTGAAAAAAATGAGTAAAATGACTAAGTGTCATATTTATAATCTTTGGAGTTTACGACCGTAAACTCCATCTTTAGGCCGTAAACTCCAAACTCTTGGAGTTTTGAGACTTTAATGATGCATAATAAACCCTAGAGCATCCTCTCTCCTGTTATCTCCTGAAGTACTAAGCTTTAAAACACTCAAACTGACTCTACACAGCTCAAAAGTTAGCAGAAACAGTTCTGACTTCTATTTAAGTGAATGGTTGTACAGAATAGAAATTTCGGGTTGTCACATCATCCCCCGTTAGAAGGAATTTCGTCCCGAAATTAGAGTTTAAGCAAATAAGTAGTCACAAATAACTAAGTAAAAAGACGAGGATATTTCAGTTTCATCTGATCCTCTCGCTCCCAAATGAATTCCGGTCCTCGCTTGGCGTTCCAGCGAACCTTGACTATCGGGATACGACTTTGTTTCGTTTGCTTGACCTCTCGGTCCATGATCTCTACAGGTTCTTCCACGAAGTTGAGGCTCTCGTTGATCTCGATATCGTCAAGTGGGATTACAAGAGTCTCGTCGGACATACACTTTTTCAATTTCAAGACGTGGAAAGTAGAATGTACGTTACTGAGTTCGCGCGGTAAGTTAAGTTTGTAAGCGACAGGGCCGATTCTCGCGAGAATCTCGAAAGGCCCTATGTATCTTGGATTTAGATTTCCACGCTTTCCGAAGCGTATCAAGCCTTTCCAGGGTGAGACCTTCAATAGAACACGGTCACCCACCTGGAATTCCAACGGTTTCCTTCGTTTATCTACGTAGCTTTTCCGTCGGTCTCTAGAGGCTTTCAATCGTTTACGAATCTGAATGATCTTCTCTGTCGTTTCCCGAATTATCTCCGGACCTATGAGAGTGCTTTCAGGAACTCGTCCTTTAGCTAACTCGGTATCACCCACCTCAGCCCAGCACAGAGGGGATCTGCACTTTCGGCCATAAAGGGCCTCGAATGGAGCAGCCTTTATGCTCGTGTGATAACTGTTGTTGTAGGAAAATTTGACAAGGGGTAAATGAGTATCCCATGCTTTCCCAAAGTCGATCACACAGGCTCGCAACATATCTTCCAAGGTTTGGATAGTCCCCTCACTTTGTCCGGTGTTTGTGGATGGTAGGCTGTACTCATGTCCAACCTAGTTCCTAGGGAACTTTGTAGCGACTGCCAGAACCTCGAAGTGAATCTACTATCTCTGTCCGAGATAATGGATATGGGAACACCGTGCAGTCGTACAATCTCTCGAATGTAGGTTCTTGTAAGCTTCTCCATCTTGTCTGTTTCTTTGATAGGCAGGAAGTGTGCGGACTTGGTCGATCTGTCGACGATGACCCATATGGTATCAAGTCCACCCGTTGTCTTGGGCAACTTGGTTATGAAGTCCATAGTGATCCGCTCCCACTTCCATTCAGGTATCTCCGGTTGCTGGAGTAATCCTGACGGTTTCTGGTATTCGACCTTGACCTTGGCGCAAGTAAGGCATTTACTCACGAAGGTAGCAATCTCTGCTTTCATGTTAGGCCACCAGTAATGCTTTTTAAGATCTATATACATCTTATCTAAACCTGGGTGGACGGAATAACGAGTGTTGTGCGCCTCGGTCATGACCAAGTCTCTGAAACCACCATGTCTCGGTGTCCAGATCTGATCCATGAGATATAAGGCTCCGCCACCCTTGACTTCCAAGTTCTTATCAATCCCTCTCAGGGATTCCCTCGCCACATTTTTAGGTTTCAAAGCGTCGAGCTGAGCCTCCTTAATTTGTGTGGACAAGTGTGAATGGATAGTCATACTCAATGATTTGACTCTACGACCAGAGTATTCTTTCCGACTTAGGGCGTCAGCTACTACGTTGGCTTTACCCGGATGATAACGAATTTCACATTCGTAGTCATAGAGTAGCTCGACCCACCGTCGTTGTCTCATGTTGAGCTCCGTCTGGTCGAATATATGTTGTAGGATTTTGTGGTCTGTAAAGATAGTGTTTTTTGTACCGTACAGGTAGTGTCTCCAGATCTTCAGAGCAAACACAACTGCTCCTAACTCAAGATCGTGGGTAGTGTAGTTGACCTCGTGTGTCTTTAGCTGTCTCGAGGCATAGGCGATGACCTTACCTCGTTGCATCAGAACACAGCCGAGACCTTGATTTGACACATCGCAATAGACTACGAAGTCTTCTATCCCTTCGGGGAGGGATAGTATTGGCGCGGTGCACAAGGCTCGCTTGAGCGTTTGGAACGCTCTCTCCTGCTTCTCTTCCCAGTCAAAGGCCACGCCCTTCAGGGTCAAAGTCGTGAGAGGTTTTGCAATTCGTGAGAAGTTCTGAGTGAACCTGCGATAGTAGCCAGCGAGGCCTAGAAATTGACGAATTTCAATAGGCGCCTTCGGTGCTGACCAGCTCTCAATGGCTTTGATTTTGCAAGGGTCCACGTGTATTCCCTCCTCGCTAACCACGTGCCCTAAGAATTCGACTCTTCGGATCAAAAATTCGCATTTCGAGAACTTCGCATAGAGCTTCTCCGAAACGCAGTGTTTCTAAGACCTGTCGCAGATGTTGACTATGCTCCTCCTTACTACGAGAGTAGATAAGTATCTCATCGATGAAGACGATGACGAACTGATCCACGTAAGGACGACACACCCTATTCATTAAATCCATGAATACTGCGGGCGCGTTTGTTAATCCGAACGACATCACTACGAATTCGTAGTGCCCATAACGAGTTCGGAAGGCTGTCTTCGGGACATCCTCCCCTACCACTCGTAGTTGGTGATATCCGGATCTTAGATCGATTTTTGAAAAGAAGTTCGCCCCTTGAAGTTGGTCAAATAAATCGTCAATACGAGGCAGAGGGTAACGATTTTTGACGGTCAGTTTGTTGAGCTCCCTGTAGTCGATGCACATACGAAACGATCCGTCTTTCTTCTTGACGAACAAGACTGGAGCTCCCCAGGGTGAGAAGCTTGGTCTTATAAAGCCCTTGCTGAGCAGTTCGTTAAGTTGACAAGACAGTTCTTGCATCTCTGCAGGTGCTAGACGATAGGGCGATTTGGCTACGGGGGCAGCCCCTGGAACTAAGTCGATTCTGAACTCGACTTGACGTTGCCGAGGTAATCCTGACAGTTGTTCCGGAAAGATGTCGGGAAAGTCGCGTACTACTAGAATGTTCTGAATGTCTTTCGTTTCTTGGCTCACATCGACCACATGAGCAACGTATGTGCGGCATTCCTTTCGCAAGAATTTCTGGGCTTGAATGCTCGAGATGATACGAAGGTTCGTGCCGGGTTTGTCGCCATAAACTACTAGAGTTTCGCCAGACGGCAAATTAAGGCGAACTGCCTTTTCGTAACACATGATGTCGGCATGATGTAGACTCAACCAATCCATGCCGATAATGACGTCGAAAATTTTAATTGAGACCGGCATGAGGTCGATCGAAAATGAATGGCTATCTACTGTTAGGGTACTCCCTATGAATATACTGCTAGTGCTCTCCGTCTTTCCATTAGCCATTTCTACAGTGAACGGTTCTTTAAGTGCTCGTGATTTTTGCTTAAGTAAATGAGCAAATTTTTGGTTCACGAAACTCCTCTCCGCTCCACTATCAAACAGTATGCATGCATAAGAGTTATCGAGGAGAAACGTACCCGTGACCACGGTGGGGTCGGCAACCGCTTCCTCGTGGCCTATGCTAGAACTCTTCCCACTCTACCGACATTCCCTGCCTTTGGGCAGTCCCTCTTGTAGTGGCCCACCTCGCCACAACCGTAGCAAGCTTGGCCCACTCGTGCACCGGGGACTTGGTTGATTGGCCTCGCTGGAGCTTTGCAGAAACGGGCGGTGTGCCCCTTCCTGTTGCAGTTTGAACACTGTATTTCCCGGCAGGCTCCTGTGTGGTGGAAGTTGCATTTGTTGCACTTAGGCAAACTTCCAGCGTACTGCTTTACCGGAGCAGCAGCGGCAGGTGCTATCGCAGCATGAACTGCCACGACCTGCTGCTTTTTGGCAGCCTTCTTCTTCTTCTTGTCATCCCAGAACTTCCGCTTGGAATCAGCGGTTTTGGTAGGTTCTGAGATGGCCAGGGTTGTTGTTGCGGCCGGGGTACGAACCCCATGGTCAATAAGCCGATGTGCCAATCGCTTGGCACTGTCGAATGTAGTGGGGTTTGAAGCCAAAACATTTCCTTGGAATGGAGGCACCAGCCCCCATATGTATCTTTCTATCTTCTTTCCCTCTGTATGAACCATGTTGGGACACAGGGCCACCAGCTCACAGAACCTGGCGGTGTAGGAGACTATGTCGGAGCCCTTCATGGTTAGGCTCCACAGTTCTTCCTCCAGTTTTTGGATTTCGCCCCTCGGGCAGTACTCTTCGATCATTAGCTCTCTCAGAGCTTCCCAGCCCATAGCATTAGCCACTATTAGAGATAGTGACTTGACATGGCTATTCCACCATGTCAGGACTTTTTCCTCAAAGGTGCAAGCAGCGAACTTGACCTTGCTCCCTTCTGGACAGGAGCAGATTTCGAAAACCGATTCGGTCTTCTCGAACCATTGCGAGAGGGCAATGACTCCGCCAGTCCCTCTAAAGGACTTGGGCTTGCAGTTAGTGAAGTCCTTATAGTACCACTCTCTCAAGCGCATAGGGATTTCACCATGAGTAGATTGAACAGGGGTTCCTCCCCCAGTGGAACCAGAAGAATGATATTGAGCCATGGCTGTTGCCACAACCGCAGCTACTACAGCATTTAGAGCTGCCGTATCGATTTGAGGAGCAGGTGGTGTTGCAGTTGATGGAGGATCGCGTCTTGTTGATCGACGTGGATGCATCTTTTATCTATAAGTTTAGAAAGATGAAGATATTGATAAGAATTTAATAGGGAGAATTTGATGAGAATGACTCATGAACTAACTCTCCATAGCCCAACAGCACAATTGAATAGCACGATTGAATGTAGATCTAGTACCAACAGATGATAGCATTTGGATATTAATTTCCATCAGATTAGATATCTGTCAATAATACTGGTATTACAGATGTACCAAGTTCGGGAAAAATGACCTAGAAGTAGGTCTTACATCAAACCAAAATGGGAAAATTCTGACAGAACTACGACCTAATCAAGACCTAACAGGTCCAGGTTTGAACAAAGATAGGAAATTAGACTAGAGTTTTTACATAAACTAAGTTATATCCAAAAGAGAAGTCGAGGAGACTCTAGCGGCGACGAGAACTATTAGAGTGAGTTCTTGATTCAGGCAGACGGCGCTCTATGTCTCGCATGCGCCTTTCATACATTGACTGCCTAGCCCGAAGTTCCCTAACTTCAGCTTGGGATGCAGTTAGCTTTTGCTGCAGAGTCCCATCGGTTATCCTAGCCCTTTCCATAGCTACCTCGAGTTGGCGAATGCGGACCGTGTTAACGCCAGAGTTGGCGTCAATCTCCAACACTCGGTCGATAGTTGCTCGACCTTGCTCGGTGTTCCGAGAAATCCTACGGACCATGATGGGCAGGACACGATCAGCTGATCCTCCTTCGGTGAGGTTGTAAAAGCTTCTGTCCCCATTGTAGGGAATTGGTTGACCCTGTTCCTGACTCCATATGTTCAAGTTTGTGGCCCACAGAAGTGTGGGTCCTTGAAATGTTGGACGAGGGTTTGGGTTTGGGTCTTGAGCAGCTGGGGGTAGGTTGTTGACTTCAGGTTCTGAGTCAGAACCATCAGAAAAACCCACAACATAGTGATCATCCAAAGGGATTGGGGGATCGTCTTCTGGCTCTTCTCCCAGCCATCCTGCATTGTCGTGGTTGGGATAGTACGAGTCTCCGGGGATATGGAATCCAGCCATGATATCTACGCGAGAAAAGGGATATAAAAAATAACTAAATAGACGAACTAATTAGATAATTATAAGATGATCTTTATCAGTTACTTCAATACTTGTTTAGTGCATACCAGTTATATGTACTCAAAACAGGATAGACCTTCGAATAAGTGACCCTAACTCTAAGTCCACAACCAAATAAGGAACAGGAAGTAAAGCAAAGATCACAGATTCTAAGTCTATGATATCCTAGATACATATAACCTTAACGTATCCACTCAGAAACTATTGACATACTAATAAAGACCTTTAGTTCTCAGATAAGTAATTATAGTAACACAAAATACTCCTATAGTATTTTAATTTTATGTTCTGTTCTAATGTTTTCATTGTAGTAGTGTTGGTAAGTTTTTAGACTTGTTGCAACCTCACAACCACACTTAGGAACATGCTAATCACTCCTCGGATAATATAGTTGATCAGGCTATATCTTCCCAGGGTTGACCATATGTCTCTAAGTCTACTTGTGCTGCCCAACAATCGTAATACTTTTGTTCTGTCCTAGTGATATACTCGATTCACTATAAACGATGCTCTGATACCAATCTGTCACAACCCAAAACCGGAACGGCGGAATCGTTCGGGGGTGGAGGACGTGATGTACAGTATCAGAACAATGAATAGTAGTAAACAAGCAACAACATCATCCATTGCATTCATAATATAATTTAATACAAGTGTGTTCTGTCAAGTTTAATAGACACCAAAAATATGAATCAAAATAAAAGATGAGTCTTGAACGAGCTCCATCTTCTCAAAACCTGGCACTGGTACCTGTCTACTGGTGGCCTGAGAATACAAGTTATTTTGAAAGAGTTTATCAGCTTTAAAGCTGGTGAGATCATAAGTATTTTAGTGTCATCGCTTGTATGAAAGTGTTTGTAAGTATGTGATGTATAAGTTTGTAAAAGTTTGTAATTGTTTGAACTCTCCTAGAAAACCCTATGTTTCCTACTAAAAGTAGCCTTCTACCAAGGCATCAAGTGTTTGTGTGTGTGTCGCTTGTAAGAGTATGTATTTTCCCAAATCTGACTATCATTAACCAAAAATATAGTTTTTACATTACTCCTTATTGTGTGAAGATCACAAAGTGAATGCAAATGGGAAAATGAAATAGTACAGTAGTGTTGTATTAAGTAACTACTGCTATACTAACTACCTTAAACCAATTGTTATTTAAAGTACCATGTGATCGGCATGTAGACTTGCAAGTCCCACTGTAGCGAGCAGCAAGGTGTAGGATAGTCAATCCAGTATACATCTATACACAAACTCAACGCTCTCCATTTAAGGAGATTCTGGATACAAAACGAGCCTTGACTGGTGATACCATGCCCCGTTACGTGGCTTACATAACTGTATTAGTGCACTTGTGAGTGTATTGTATGTACTAGCTGTATTGTATGTTCTCTCTCTGTCTAGTATATATGTATGTTCTCTCTGTATGGTATTGTTTGTTTCTCATCATAGTATTCTCTATCTGTATGTTATGTTCTCTCTTTATGGTATTGTTTGTTTCTCATCATAGTATTCTCTATCTGTATGTTATGTTCTCTCTGTATGGTATTGTTTGTTTCTCATCATAGTATTCTCTATCTATATGTTATGTTCTCTCTGTATGGTATTGACTCATGTATGAACTGACTCATTGTATGTTTCACTGTTCTAGTGTAACTTCCTAAACTATACCTATTATAGTTTACTAGTAATGTTGTTTGAATGCATGAGCATGTTTGTATACCTTTGCTACCCAAAGGTATTGAATAGAATGAAGGAACTTTTATATCTATATACATATACATAATATATGACTAGGATTCAAATGACCTTCGGACAAATAACTGATACCTTAAGTCCACAACCAAACAAGGAACAGGAGGCAAGGTGAGCTATCAGTCCTAAGTCCTTTCAATCCTACTTATATAACTATATCTATATAGATACACATTTAACAGAATATAAGTTTAAAAGAGTTTAATAAAAGTATTTGACATGTAAAAGAGTTTGTAAAACAGTTTGAAGTAGTTTGTTTGATAACACAGTTTGAAAAGTAAGAAATCCACTTGTTTGGTAGTTATTAATCACATGTGATTGATATAATAACTATAATAGATCAACTTGTATTCCCCCCCCCCATAAAAGCATTTAAAATCATTTAAAAGGTTGATTAAGGGGTATGAACTCACCTGTAGTGAGTGGTTTGGATGAACGGATGTTATAGGATGCTAAGTGTCAAGCGAAGACTTGAACACACACAAGGATCCTAGTTAACATATAATAACACATATATGTATCCAATTAGTCATTTAACAACTAATTAACCAATTTAAGACATCGTAGGACATGAAAAACACTTGATTTAAGTGCTATAAGTACTAAGGATTGTATCTAAGGGTTGTTGGGCTTGGCTTTTGAGTTTAGGGTCCAAGGGTAAACTCTTTATGAGTTTACGGTTTTGGGACCAATTCCCTTGGAGTTTACGGTCGTAAACCCATGAGTTTACGGCCGTAAACTCATGGTACTTCTACCATTTTGTGTTTTGAAGTCTTAAAGGTCATAAGGAAGCATCCTAACTTCAACTCTAAGCCTTAGGAAGTGATTGGGGCAACATTTCACCCCTTTGTAGAGTTTACGGCCCATGGACCACTTCTCGATGAGTTTAGGGCCGTAAACTCTAATGGTCCTTGATGTTTTCGATGTTTAAGGTCCTATACACTTCAAGGATGTGATCTAGACTAGTATCCAAGGCTTGGTCAGGGACTAGGGCATACAATGGCCCTTTCATTAGGGTTTACGGTCCAAGAACATGTTTGGACCGTAAACACCTTTGATCTTGTGTTTCTTTGTGTTTTCTAGTTGATTAAGAAGTGTAACAAGCCTTATAACACACACTAGGGTAAGAGTACTTACAACAAAGGAGCTTGAAAGGGTGTTAAAAGTCCAAGAACACTATTGTGTGTTCTTGGTGTTCTTGGTGAAACCAAGAACACTTGAAGATCTACACAAATGGAATGATTTCACGAATGAAATCATGTAAGATCACTAGATTAAGTAAGATATCAACTAATTAGGGCAAGAAACACTTACAAAGTTGAAGATCAAGAAAGAAAATCGGATGATACTTGAGAGGATTTGTTGTTCTAGCTTTTGAAAGTGTGAAAAAAATGAGTAAAATGACTAAGTGTCATATTTATACTCTTTGGAGTTTACGGCCATAAACTCCATGTTTAGGCCGTAAACTCCAAACTCTTGGAGTTTTGAGACTTTACTGATGAACAATAAACCCTAGAGCATCCTCTCTCCAGTTATCTCCTGAAGTACTAAGCTTTAAAACACTCAAACTGACTCTACACAGCTCAAAAGTTAGCAGAAATAGTTCTGACTTCTATTGAAGTGAATGGTTGTACAGAATAGAAATTTCGAGTTGTCACATTAGGGGTCTGTTTGAGTGTTCTAATCCTAGTACACTTAAGGATTGTGGGTTGGGGTGTGTCAGCTTAAGTTCATTGGGTTGAAAGCGAGACGGAAACTCCATTACAAGGAGTTTACGGCCGCAAACTAGAGTTTATGGCCGTAAACTCTTGGTGGCCGTGAACTCTCATGATAAGTATAGACTTCCTTCATTTGTTCTTAATTTCTCACATCTTCAAGTCAAGAACACTCATTTCTCTCTCAAGTATCATCAAGAACACTTCCATTTCTCGTCAAAGTTGTAAGTGATTCTTTCATTATTAGTTGATTTCCTTCTTAATCTAGTAAAACACTATGATTTCATCTGTGAGTTCATCTCTTTTTGGGGTTAGATCTTCAAATCATCAAGAACACCAAGAAAACCAAGAACACACACTAGTTCTTGGGTCGTAAACACCATACTGTCTTCCAAGGTGTGAGTATCTCTTCTATCATCTAGTTATCGATAAGAAACACTTGATTCCTAGAGATGAAACAAGCAATTAGTGCATAATCCTCAAGAGTTTACGGTCGTAAACTCTCCTTTGGCCGTAAACTCAAGTGTGGTTGTGAACACATCTTCCTTTGGCTGTAAACTCAAGTGTGGTCGTGAACACATCTTCCTTTGGCCGTAAACTCAAGTGTGGCCGTGAACACATCTTCCTTTGGCCGTAAACTCCCTTTCATACAATCACATGTGATTGTAACACTTCATTTCAAGTGTTTCCTAGTCCCTAACGTTGTTTCCTTGCATGTTAGTTGTTTTAAACACTAATTACATGCCTATATATGCCATTATATGTCATTTAGGACTCTTTGTGCCTCGGAAATTAATTTGTGGAACTTCTTAACCTTACGCGAATCTTCAATTGAATCACCCACATAAGGTGAGTTCATACCCCTATAATCAATCTTTTAAATGTTTTAAATGCTTTTAAGGGGGGGGGGGATTACAAGTTGAACACAATGATATTGTGTAAATATTTATCTGTGATAACCATCACATTAAAGGATTTCTTATGCTTTTGTAAGAGATCAAATCTATTCAACAACTCTTTTAAAAATATGTTAGTTTATTGTTTATAAAACTCCGTTTTAAGGTACATGTAAAACTCAGTAGATAATCGAGTCTTTTCTACAAATCAGGGACAGCACAAAACAAACATACTAGTAAACTATAATAGGTATAGTTTAGAGGTTCAGAATATACTATAACTAGAACAGGGAGGAACATACAATAACAAGAACAGAAAGAACATACGATAACAAGAACAGGATAACAATAATGTGAAACCACTACTTCACGATGTAGCAATATACTTGTTATTGTGACAACCCGAAATTTCCATTTGTACAAACCCTACAGTCAAACACTTCAATTAAAAGTCAAATTCATTTCTGCTAAATTTTAGCTCGGTTTAAAATCCGTTTGGGTATTTTTAATATTAAATCTTCGAGAGAACAAATGAAAGGAAGTATTTTCTAGGATTATTGTGTAACAGGCAGATTTTATTGGCTTGGTGGAAAGCAAAGTGAGGAGTGGAAAGGCGGCCAGAATTACCAGATGCTTGAGAAAGGATTGTAGTAAAGCCATTACTGTGGAGAATGAAGCCGGGAACGGCAGAATTTGGCTGATCTGGAATATAACTATGACATTAACGAGATATATAGATCTGATCAGGCTAGATCTTGTAGCTGCTGGGGGAAGGAAGGAAACAAATAAAACAATTAACACCTTAATGAGGTGTTCACGGCCAAACATGAGGGGTTTGGGCCGTGAACTCCCCTTTGGCCATGAACTCATGCTTAAGGCATGAGTTTACTCTTTTCCTTCCTCATTTCTCACTTCTAAGCTCAAGAACACCCACATTCTCTCTCAAGTATCATAAGATCTTCTTCCAAATCTTCCAAAAATGTAAGTGTTTCTTCTCTTGATTTGTTGATACAACACTTCATCTAGTAGTTATACATGATTTCATCCATGAAATCTTCTCTTTTTCATAGATCTTCAAGTGTTCTTCATTTCACCAAGAACACCAAGAACACACACTAGTGTTCTTGGACCTTAAACACTCTTACAAGCTTCCTATAAGTAAGTACACCCCTCTTAACTAGTTATGTGCATAGATTACTTGTTAAACCATTAAAAAACACCAAGAATGCCCAAGAACACATGGGTTTACGGCCAAGGCAATCTCCTTGGGCCATAAACACCATTAGGTGGTGCATATGTGCCACCATTACTTCCTAGGGCTTGAATATTGGACTAGAACCTTTCATGCATAGGCTAAGGACCTTAAACCACGAAATGATAGGAGTTACCATGGGTTTACGGCCGTAAACCCACTAGGGCCGTAAACCCCAGGCCGTAAACTCATGGGGAAATGACCATGGGCCGTAAACTCAAGTGTTATTACCATTGTGGCCATAAACTCAAATATGAGGCCATACTCCCTTTAGATGTAACCCTTTGGTACTACTAGCACTTGAATCAAAGTGTTATCCATGTTTTAGGGTGTCTTTACTTGATTAATTAGTTATTAATTGACTAATTGGATACATAGATGTGTCATTATATGTTAAAGAAGATCCGTGTGTGTGCTCAAGTCTTCACATGACACTTAGCATCCTATACCATCCGTTTATCCAAACCACTCACAACAGGTGAGTTCATACCCCCTTAATCAACCTTTGAAATGATTTTAAATGCTTTTATGGGGGGGGGGGATACAAGTTGAAACTTTCTACTTATTATATTTAATCACATGTGATTAATAACTAGAACAAACAGAAAAAAAAATTCTATTACTTTCAAACTGTTATCAAACTTATGGATTTTAAATACTTCAGAACCTTTTAAACTCTTTTACCTGCTAAATCCTTTATAAAACTCTTTTTAACTTATATTATTGTCAAACTCATATCTATACAGATATATTTATATAAGTAAGGTTTGAAGGACTTAGGACTGATAGCTCACATTATTTCCTGTTCCTTGTTTGGTTGTGGACTTAGAGTATCCTGATATCTGTCCGAATGTCGTTGAAACCTTAGTTATATATCATATATATGTGTTTGGATATAAAAGCTTCATTTCGATTCATTACCTTTGTGTAGCAAAGGCATACAAACAACATTACTAGTTAACTATAATAGGTATAGTTAAGAGATTTCTACTCACTATTACCATCACAATGACTCATACAAGAGTCAGTACATTTACTAGTCACTACATACGTATTACATTGAGGAACAATACATACTATACACTATACAAGAGAACATACTATACACTATACAAGAGAACATACTATACACTATACATGAGAACATACTATACATTACACAAGAGGATATACTATACACTAGTACAGAGAAAACATTACTACACTATGGTTTACTATACAAACATTTGAATACTATAAATAGAATGTGACATACTACTTCTCGATACGACACTGCATTGTTGTATCACGTTTTAACCAGAGTCTCCTGGAGGGAGAGTGGGCATTGTGTGTATAGATCTATACGGAACAGACACTCCCACACCCCGACTGCTAGCTACAGTCAGAGCCGATAGGCCAAGGGGTGACAGAATGTCACCTCACTACATATGACACCGGAGGGTCATCATTTATTCAGTCGTCGATCAGCATGGTTACACACGAGTTCACATTCAAACCTTTAATTAACCGACAAATGATTAAAGGCAAAAAGACTCCCTGAGGTGTATCGTACATTTTATACTACCTGGAGTCTGTAATTTATAACTATAGTCAGCAGTGCCACTGCTGAGGTAAAACATTATTTTCCCTAACACATTTACTTTGTGATCTTTTTACATAGATGTTAATGAAAACTATATTTTGATAATGATAGTCATACATGGGAAAACTCATACTTTTACAAATGAACAAACGTACAAAAGTCGGGTCTTGGTAGAAGACTACATTTCAGTAGAAAATATAGGATTTTCTAAGAAGTACAAACAATTGCAACTTTTGCAAACATTTCACTAACACATACAATACGTTGTTACAAACATTTCATTACAAGCAATGACACTAAATACTTATGAACTCACCAGCTTTAATGCTGATAAACTCCTTCAAAATAACTTGTATTCTTAGGTCATCAGTAGACAGGTACCGATGAAGCTTTTCAGAAGATGGAGCACATACAAGACTCATCTTTTATTTTGATTCATATTTTGGTGTCTTACAAACTATACAGAACACGCTTGTATTAAAATTATTATATTAATGCAATGGATGTTGTTGCTTGTCTTTACTATTATGCATTGTTATGATACTGTACATGACGTCCTCCACCCCAGGACGTTTCTGCCGTTCCGGTTTTGGGGTGTGACAGATTGGTATCAGAGCATTGTTTATAGTGAATCGAGTATATCAACCCACAAAAGATATACAAACTATAAACGCAACGGGATTAATATACTCTGACCAAGAGTTTATACGGTTAAATAATAAAATATTTAACCAAAGTATACCTACCTGCATTCATACTAAAATCAGTGTCACTAGGACAGAACAAAAGTATTACGATTGTTGAACAACACAATTAGGCTTAGAGAAATATAGTCAAACCTAGGGGGATATAGCCTGATCAAATATATTTTCCGAGGGGTGACTAGCATGTGCCTAAGAATGGTCGTGCTGTTGCAACAAGTCTAAAAACTTACCAACACTACTACAACAAGAACATTAGAACAGAACATAAATCTAAAATACTATAGGAGTATTTTGTGTTACTATAATTACTTATTTGAGAACTAAAAAGGTCTTTACTAGTAGGGCAATAGTTGCTAAGTGGATACGCTAAGGTTACATGTGACTAAGGTGCTATAGACTTAGAATCTGTGACCTTTGCTTTATTTCCTGTTCCTTGTTTGGTTGTGGATTTAGAGTTAGGGTCACTTATTCGAAGGTCTATCCTGTTTTGGTTACACGTAATTAGTATGCACTATGCAAGTATTGAAGTAACTAGTAAGGATCATCTTATAATTATCTTAGATTAGTACGTCTATTATTATAAGATTCTTATACCCCCCTTTTTCTCGCGTAGATAGCATGGTTGGCTTCCATCTCCCTGGTGATCCGTATTTTCCCAACCAAGGCAATGGTGGGTGGCTCGATGATGAACCAGAAGATGATCACCCAATCCCTTTGGATGATCACCTCGCAGAAGGTTTTTCAGATGGATCTGACTCCGAGCCAGAAGTCAACAACTTGCCCCAAGAGGTCCCAATCCCAAACCTCAACCCCCGACCAGCATTTCAAGGCCCCACTCCCTTATGGGCGACAACCTTGAACCGTTGGAGTGATGAGCAGGGTCACCCCTTACCCTTCACGGAGACCGAAGCTTTTACAACATAAGCGAGGGAGGCTCAGCTGACCGAGTCCTGCCTATTATGGTCCGCAGGATTGCTCGGAATGTGGAGCAAGGTCGAGCAGCTATCGACCGAGTGATGGAAGTGGATGCCAACTCTGGAATTAACACGGTCCGCATTCGCCAACTTGAAGAGGCAATGGAAGGGACTAGGATGAAAAACGAGGGTCTGCAGGAACAGCTAGTTGCATCCCGAGCCGAAGTCATGGAACTCCGGGTAGGTCAGAGGGCACATGAGCGACACCTTTAAGAGGTTGTACGTCAACTGGCAGATCTGAGGGTTCGCCCGAGGGATACCCGTCGCCGGTAGAGGATGTCGACGCGTCTTTTCTTTTGGGTTAAGGAATAGCCTTTCTTTTCTGTGCCTATGTAGCTCTTGTCTGTAAAATATTCCTATCTTTCAAGTACTTTAACTAGATTTCTAAACTGTCAACATTTTCCCTTATGGCTTGATGTAAGACCTACTGATAGGTCATTTTTCCCGAACTCCTTTACATCATTAATACCAATAATATTGACAGTTATCTAATCTATTGGAAAGTCTTTACCTTTGTGTTCCTCTACTCTATGGTCATATCTCTATCTGATGATTGAACTATGGCGATTTAGTCCATAAATCACTCTCATTATGCTTGGAATTGATTCTTACTATTATCATCATCTATATAAACTTACAGTAAAAGATGTCGCCTCGCAAGCGTCCGACCAGAGGCAGACCTGTAAATCAAACTCCACCACCACCACCCCCTCCGCAGTTCGATGCGGTGATGTTTCAGGCAGCTGTGACCGCGGCCATGGCTCAAGTAAATTTTGGTGGCGTTAGTGGAGCTGGAACAGGCACCAACTCTAGCCATGGTGAAATCCAACCTCGTACACGGGAGTGTACCTATAAAGACTTCATCAGCTGCAAACCAACGTACTTCAATGGAACCGAAGGGATTATTTCGTTGTCCCAATGGATCGAGAGAACAGAGGCACTCTTTGAGATGTGCTCTTGCCCTGAAGGAAGCAAGATCAAGTTCGCTGCTTGCTCCTTCACAGAAAGGGCCCTGACATGGTGGAATGGCCATGTCAAATCACTCTCACTGGTAGCAGCTAACGCCATGGACTGGGAGACACTGAAGGATCTAATGGCAAAGGAGTACTGCCCGAGGGGAGAAGTTCAGAAACTCGAAGAAGAACTGTGGAATCACAAGATGAAGGGTTCCGATATAGTGGCTTATATAGCCAGATTCAGCGACCTGGTGACTCTATATCCCAACATGGTTCCCACCGAAAGCAAGAAAATCGAAAGATACATCTGGGGTTTGGTGCCCCCGTACCGAGGGAACGTTTTAGCATCGAACCCTGTGACCTTTGATAGTGCCAAGGAATTGGCCCAAAGGCTTATCGATCACGAGGTTCCTTTCCTTCCAACAACAACTACAACGGCTGCCTCCGCGCCAACCAAAGCGGCCGACAACAAGAGAAAGCGTTGGGATCGAAGAAAGGGCAAATCAACTCAACCCTCTTCCAAGAATCAACAGGTTGTGGCTGTCCATGCTGCCACAACTCCTGTTGCCCCTGTACCAGTAAAGCCATATGCAGGGAACCTACCCAAGTGCACTAAGTGTAATTTCCATCACAACGGTCCCTGCCGGGAATTGCACTGCACCAACTGCAACCGAAGGGCCATACTGTCCGGTTTTGCAGAACACCACCCAAACCCATCACCCAAGTCCCTAGTGCAGGAGTGAGCCAGGCCTGCTATGGGTGTGGCGAGACAGGGCACTTCAAAAGAAACTGCCCGAAAGCTGGGAATGCGGGAGGAGCAGGAAGACTACTTGCTATTTGCCACAATGAAGCCGTGGCGGACCCCACAGTAGTCACGGGTACGTTCCTCCTCGATAACTCTTATGCATGTGTCTTATTTGATAGTGGGGAAGAGAGGAGTTTCGTAAATCAAAATTTTAAACACTTACTTAATCGAACACCGCAAGCACTAAAAGAAACCTTCGTCGTAGAAATGGCTAACAGAAAGACAGAAAATTCTAATGAGATTTACATATGTTGTACCCTCACGCTAGATAATCATTCGTTCCCAATCGACCTCATACCCGTGGCTATCAAGAGTTTCGACGTCATTGTAGGCATGGAGTGGTTGAGTCTTTTCCGCGCCGATATCCTGTGTTTCGAAAAGGTAGTTCGCCTGAACCTACCGAATAACGAAACCTTGTTGATCTACGGAGATAAACCCAATACGAGCTTTCGTATCATCTCAAGTATTCAAGCCCAGAAGTACTTGCGTAAAGAATATCGCACATTCCTTGCACACGTAGTCGATGTGAACCAGAAAACGAAAGACCTAAAGGACCTTCCCGTAGTACGCGACTTCCCCGACGTCTTTCCAGAAGAACTATCGGGTTTACCTCCCCAACGCCAAGTCGAATTCAGAATCGACTTAATTCCAGGGGCTACCCCCGTAGCCAAATAGCCCTATCGTCTAGCACCTGCAGAGATGCAAGAACTGTCCGGTCAACTTAACGAACTGCTCAGCAAGGGCTTTATAAGACCCAACTGCTCACCCTGGGGAGCACCGGTCTTATTCGTAAAGAAGAAAGACGGATCGTTCCGTATGTGCATTGACTACATGGAACTCAACAAGCTTACGGTCAAAAATCGTTATCCTCTTCCACACATAGACGATTTATTCGACCAACTGCAAGGGGCGAGCTACTTTTCTAAGATTGATCTGAGATCAGGGTATCACCAATTCTGGGTGCTTGAGGAGGATGTCCCGAAGACAGCCTTCCGAACTCGTTACGGACACTACGAGTTCGTAGTGATTCCCTTCGGATTGACTAATGCGCCCGCAGTATTCATGGACTTAATGAATCGGGTGTGTCGTCCTTACTTGGATCAGTTTGTCATCGTTTTCATCGATGACATACTTATCTACTCTCGAAGTAAGGAGGAACATAGCGATCATCTACGACAAGTACTAGGAACCTTACGATCGGAGAAACTCTATGTGAAGTTCTCTAAATGCGAATTTTGGATCCGCAGAGTCGAATTCTTAGGTCACGTGGTTAGCGAAGAAGGAATCCACGTGGACCCTTCCAAAATTAAAGCCATCGAGAACTGGTCAGCACCAAAGACGCCTACCGAAATTCGGCAATTTCTAGGCCTCGCTGGCTACTACCGCAGATTCATACAAAACTTCTCTCGAATTGCGAAACCCCTCACGACTTTGACCCAGAAAGACGTGGCCTTTGACTGGGAAGAGAAGCAGGAGAAAGCATTCCAAATGCTAAAACGAGCCTTATGCACCGCACCGATATTGTCCCTCTCTGAAGGGACAGAAGACTTTGTGGTCTATTGCGATGCATCAAATCAAGGGCTCAGCTGTGTTCTGGTGCAACGGGGTAAGGTCATCGCCTATGCCTCAAGGCAGCTGAAGACACACGAGGTCAACTACACCACACACGATCTCGAATTAGGAGCAGTGGTGTTTGCCCTGAAGATCTGGAGACACTATCTGTATGGTACGAAAAGCACTATCTTTATAGACCACAAAAGCCTACAACACATATTCAACCAGAAGGAGCTCAATATGAGACAACGACGGTGGGTCGAACTACTCAATGACTACGAATGCGAAATTCGTTATCATCCGGGTAAAGCCAACGTAGTAGCAGACGCCCTAAGTCGGAAAGAATATTTTGGTCGAAGAGTCAGGTCATTAACCATGACTATCCATTCGCATCTATCCGCACAAATTAAGGAGGCTCAGTTTGAAGCCTTGAAACCTGAAAACGTGGCGGGAGAATCCATGCGAGGAATAGAGAAGAACTTGGAAGTCAAGGGTGGCAGAGCTTTATATCTCATGGACTAGATCTGGACACCGACACACGGTGGCTTCAGAGACTTGGTCATGACAGAAGCACACAACACTCGTTATTCCGTCCACCCAGGTTCAGACAAGATGTATCTGGATCTTAAAAAGCTATACTGGTGGCCTAACATGAAGGCATAGATTGCTACCTTCGTGAGTAAATGCCTTACTTGCGCAAAGGTTAAGGTCGAATACCAGAAACCATCAGGTTTACTTCAGCAACCATAGATACCTGAATGGAAGTGGGAGCGGATAACTATGGACTTCATAACCAAACTACCTAAGACAACGGGTGGGCTTGATACCATTTGGGTCATCGTCGACAGATTGACCAAGTCCGCGCACTTCCTACCCATCAAAGAGACCGACAAGACGGAGAAGCTCACAAGAACATACATTTGGGAGATAGTACGACTGCATGGTGTCCCTATATCTATTATCTCCGATAGGGATAGTAGATTCACTTCAAGGTTCTGGCAGTCGCTACAAAGCTCCTTAGGAACGAGGCTGGACATGAGTACAACCTACCATCCACAGACCGACGGACAAAGTGAGAGAACTATTCAAACCTTTGAAGATATGTTGCGAGCCTGTGTGATCGACTTTGGGAAGGCATGGGATATTCATTTACCCCTTGTCGAGTTTTCCTACAACAACAGTTATCACACGAGCATAAAGGCTGCTCCATTTGAAGCCCTCTATGGCCGGAAGTGCAGATCCCCTCTGTGCTGGGATGAGGTGGGTGACACTCAGTTAGCTAAAGGACGAGTTCCTGACAGAACTCTCACGGGTCCGGAGATCATTCGGGAAATGACAAAGAAGATCGTTCAGATTCGTGAACGATTGAAAGCGTCTAGAGACCGACAGAAAAGCTATGCAGATAAACGAAGGAAACCTTTGGAATTCCAGGTGGGAGACCGAGTCCTTTTGAAAGTCTCACCCTGGAAGGGCTTGATACGCTTCGGAAAGCGTGGAAAGCTAAATCCAAGATACACATGGCCTTTCGAGATTCTCGCTAGAATCGGCCCCGTAGCTTACAAACTCAACCTACCCCGCGAGCTCAGTAACGTACATTCTACTTTCTAGGTCTCGAACTTGAAAAAGTGCCTATCCGATGAGACTCTTGTAATCCCACTCGACGCAATCGAGATCAACGAGAGCCTCAACTTCGTGGAAGAACCCGTAGAGATCATGGACCGTGAGGTCAAGCAGACAAAGCAACGCCGCATCTCGATAGTGAAGGTTTACTGGAACGCCAAGCGAGGACCGGAATTCACATGGGAGCGCGAGGATCAAATGAAATCGAAATATCATCATATATTCGCTTAGTTATTTGTAACTACCTTATTGCTTAAACTCTAATTTCGGGACGAAATTCCCTCTAACGGGGGGATGATGTGACAACCCGAAATTTCCATTTGTACAAACCCTACAATCAAGCACTTCAGTTAAAAGTCAAATTCATTTCTACTAAATTTTAGCTCGGTTTAAAATCCGTTTGGGTATTTTTAATGTTAAATCTTCGAGAGAACAAATGAAAGGAAGTATTTTCTAGGATTATTGTGTAACAAATAAAACAATTAACACCTTAATGAGGTGTTCACGGCCAAACATCAGGGGTTTGGGCTGTGAACTCCCCTTTGGCCGTGAACTCATGCTTAAGGCATGAGTTTACTCCTTTCCTTCCTCATTTCTCACTTCTAAGCTCAAGAACACCCACATTCTCTCTCAAGTATCATAAGATCTTCTTCTAAATCTTCCAAAAATGTAAGTGTTTCTTCTCTTGATTTGTTGATACAACGCTTCATCTAGTAGTTATACATGATTTCATCCATGAAATCTTCTCTTTTTCATAGATCTTCAAGTGTTCTTCATTTCACCAAGAACACCAAGAACACACACTAGTGTTCTTGGACCTTAAACACTCTTACAAGCTTCCTATAAGTAAGTACACCCCTCTTAACTAGTTATGTGCTTAGATTACTTGTTAAACCATTGAAAACACCAAGAATGCCGAAGAACACATGGGTTTACGGCCAAGGCAATCTCCTTGGGCCGTAAACACCATTAGGTGGTGCATATGTGCCACCATTACTTCCTAGGGCTTGAATATTGGACTAGAACCTTTCATGCATAGGCTAAGGACCTTAAACCACGAAATGATAGGAGTTACCATGGGTTTACGGCTGTAAACCCACTAGGGCCGTAAACCCCAGGCCGTAAACTCATGGGGAAATGACCATGGGCCGTAAACTCAAGTGTTATAACCATTGTGGCCATAAACTCAAATATGAGGCCATACTCCCTTTAGATTTAACCCTTTGGTACTACTAGCACTTGAATCAAAGTGTTCTCCATGTTTTAGGGTGTCTTTACTTGATTAATTAGTTATTAATTGACTAATTGGATACATATATGTGTCATTATATGTTAAATAGGATCCGTGTGTGTGCTCAAGTCTTCACTTGACACTTAGCATCCTATACCATTCGTTCATCCAAACCACTCACAACAGGTGAGTTCATACCCCCTTAATCAACATTTAAAATGATTTTAAATGCTTTTATGGGGGGGATACAAGTTGAAACTTTATAGTTATTATATCTAATCACATGTGATTAATAACTAGAACAAACAGAAAAAAAATTTCTATTACTTTCAAACTGTTATCAAACTTTTGGATTTTAAATACTTCAGAACCTTTTAAACTCTTTTACCTGCTAAATCCTTTATAAAACTCTTTTTAACTTATATTATTGTCAAACTCATATCTATACAGATATATTTATATAAGTAAGGTTTGAAGGACTTAGGACTGATAGCTCACTTTATTTCCTGTTCCTTGTTTGGTTGTGGACTTAGGGTATCCTGATATCTGTCCGAATGTCGTTGAAACCTTAGTTATATATCATATATATGTGTTTGGATATAAAAGCTTCATTTCGATTCATTACCTTTGAGTAGCAAAGGCATACAAACAACATTACTAGTTAACTATAATAGGTATAGTTAAGAGATTTCTACTCACTATTACCATCACAATGACTCATACAAGAGTCAGTACATTTACTAGTCACTACATACGTATTACATTGAGGAACAATACATACTATACACTATACAAGAGAACATACTATACACTATACAAGAGAACATACTATACACTATACAGGAGAACATACTATACATTACACAAGAGGATATACTATACACTAGTACAGAGAAAACATTACTACACTACGGTTTACTATACAAAAATTTGAATACTATAAATAGAATGTGACATACTACTTCTCGATACGACACTGCATTGTTGTATCATGTTGTAACCAGAGTCTCCTGGAGGGAGAGCGGGCATTGTGTGTATAGATCTATACGGGACAGACACTCCCACACCCCGACTGCTAGCTACAGTCAGAGCCGATAGGCCAAGGGGTGACAGAATGTCACCTCACTACATATGACACCGGAGGGTCATCATTTATTCAGTCGTCGATCAGCATGGTTACACACGAGTTCACATTCAAACCTTTAATTAACCGACAAATGATTAAAGGCAAAAAGACTCCCCGAGGTGTATCGTACATTTTATACTACCTGGAGTCTGTAATTTATAACTATAGTCAGCAGTGCCACTGCTAAGGTAAAACATTATTTTCCCTAACACATTTACTTTGTGATCTTCTTACATAGATGTTAATGAAAACTATATTTTGATAATGATAGTCATACATGGGAATACTCATACTTTTACAAATGAACAAAAGTACAAAAGTCGGGTCTTGGTAGAAGACTACATTTCAGTAGAAAATATAGGATTTTCTAAGTGTTGGATTAATGTTTAAGTCCATAACTATATTTGGTATGTACCTGACCTGACCCGGCATGGTCCATTTGGGTTGCACTTCACCGGCACAATTTATATGGTTAGTCTTTTGAGAATAGTATATTTATGATTTATATTAATATATTATAAGTTCTAATATATTAATATGGAATCATATTATTTAATTAGTATTGATCAAGAATTAATTTAGAATTAATTAAGTGATCAAAAAGAACTAATTAAATATGGACTCTTATAAATATGGAATGGGCCAAGTTCATTTAGGTTGGGCTAAGCTTTCATGGATGGTCCATGGAGCTTTTAACCCATGGATCCTATGTAAATAAAAGGTCATGGGTATTAGGGTTTACATGGATGTAACCCTAATCCTCTATAATATATAAAGGGCTCCTTGGCTCACAAAATTGGCACAAGTGTGTGAAAATAAGAGTGGGCCGATTTTAGTGTGCATACATATTCTCTCAAGTTCTTCCAAGGTGTTTTGGTGATTTGTGATTCCATTTGAGGCTTCCACACTATTGGGGCTAAGCTCTTAAAGCTTGAAGACATCAAGCTACATCAAAAGGTATGTCATCTAACTAGAACTTTGTAGTATAGGTGCTTCATAATATGCTAGTTAGGATGAAACCTTGGAATAGTTAATATTTGCATGTATAATAGAGAAAACATAGATCCAAGGTTTATAGGGTTGCATGTACACCATAGGAGTGTTAGAATGCTCCAAACCCAACAGTGGTATCAGAGCCATGGGTTGTTTTCTGTTATATTGATGCAAATGTTTTATTTTCAAGTTGAAAAAAAAGGAAAAATAAACATGACGTTTGTCAAATTTTAAGATAATTACTTGTTTTGTGAAAAACGAATTATTTGTAAAATTTGAATCATTTGTTATATGACTTGAATTAGGTCAAATTTAGTAAAAGATAAAATGATATGATTATTTTATTAGTTTTAAAAGTTTGATCTAAATGTTTTAAGGAGTTACATATTTTGTCATAAAATTTTGGAGCTCAAAAGTTTTTTTTAAAGTTGTGATCTTAAGGGTTTTTGAAACTTCCATAAGTTATGGATATGAAAGTTTTTTTTAGAAAAAAAAAATTGATTCAAAGTTTTTATGGGGTTACAAAATTTGGTGTTAATGTTTTAAAGAATTCCATAACTTGTTCTTAAGTTATGGAACATAGAAAGTTTCATCATAAAACACCATTAATTCCATAAGTTATGGAATCCAAAGGTTTTCAAGAATTACAAAACTTGCCCTCAAGTTTTGGAATTTGAAAAAAGTTTTTTATGAAAAAAGAATTGAATTCAAAAACTCTTGGGTTAATAACTTAAACAATTAATTAAATGGTTTTAATTTTGAGTTTAATAATTGGAATTATGATGTTTTGTTGAATAGTTCGAATTAACTCTTATGGACTTTATTAATAGTTAATTAAAGCGTTTAATTAAAAGAGTATTATTAAATCCATAAATATATGATTTGAGTTTAATTAAAATTAAAAGTCTAGTTTAATTAATAGATTAAACCACCAAGTATTTTAAATGTCTAAAATACACCCTTATACTATTATAATATTAAAAGTTTAATATATTATATGTATAAGAGCAAGTCGTCTTACCATATGTAGGCCTCATTCACGAAGTCGGTCTATAAGGGGGGTATAAGGTTACTACCTATAAAATGGCAGTTTAATGGGTGTCTACTCTCACTCACCGCTTCCTTGACCGGTGGAGGGTCGTTAGCCGAATAGGTAGGACAAGGACTATAATTCTCCCTTCATTATAAGTATAATGATAAATACTAAGTAACTAAACACTTATAAATTCCCAATCTTAGTTACTTAGGAAAATGTGAATAAGGTACTAATCCATGAAATTACACTTTGCACTTTGTTTAAGCTATTAGTGGAGCGTGTGTGGTTAACCGGCACACTAACCTGGACTTAACAAGGTAGGCAAAGGGTAACTTAATGTTTATCATAGTATCGTTGGAGCGTGTGTGGTTAACCGGCACATCGATTGAGGGGTAAATATTAAGGGTACCAAGTATATTTGCATGGTTACTTCACACCTTGTTTTGTGATCCTCGGCATCCCAGTCACAAAACCTGAAGGGCACACTCGAGATTGAAACATGTCATTGAAAAGTTCAATGAATCTCAAAAGAATCTAGGAGTTTCAAAACCAATTAAACCTAATAATACATTTTGTTTATCTTGGTGGAAATTGGTGAATCGTCATTCACCTACCTTCAAATATTTTATAGCTTGGATTACGGCATCCCTCTTCCAAGTTATAAAATAGTTTGTTGGGTCCTAGCCTTAATATATCATATTGGGTGTTATATTAAGGACTTAAATCAACTTTACGTGAATTTCTCCCATTGTTGATGTCTGGTTTAGACAACAATGATCTTCCCAAACCAAGTTTTCCTAATGAATATGACTTCCCGAGTTTGGCTCATGGAAGTCATACTTCTCTTCCTCCACCTCCTCCAATTATTCTCCCTAACCCACAAGTTCAAGGTCACTCAAGCCCTAATGGCAAGCAAGGTCTATGTGTGATCACATCTTAGAGATGAAGTCACATATTGACAAGCCGGGAGAGTTGGGTGGCAAAGTCTTGAGAAAGTTGGATGTTCAATCAGTTTCTAAGTCACATAGTGAGTTCCTTTGGGACTACTGTGAAACAGACTATGACATGAACCTTAATGATCATATCTATTTGCTTGGTGCTGCTGAATCAGCAATGATTTGGAACGATAGTAAAGCAAATTTGATTAGAAGATCAACTTCCCAAATACTTTATGGACAGTG
This sequence comes from Lactuca virosa, assembly GCF_052849685.1. Classification (NCBI taxonomy): domain Eukaryota; kingdom Viridiplantae; phylum Streptophyta; class Magnoliopsida; order Asterales; family Asteraceae; genus Lactuca; species Lactuca virosa. The sequence continues at coordinate 118,822,091 of NC_136430.1, read as the reverse complement.
ACAATGGTGACACTGGAAATCCAGAAAAAGCATTCTCTTCCCAATGGAAAGGGATTGGCCATAATCAACCCGGTTGACCAAATGGTAAAGAGAAAGGCTAAGTCTGAGATAGTCCCATTACCAAATGGTCCATATGTTTATTTTGCCAAAGGAAGGGGCGTTGATTGCAAAGATGCCAAATTTACCTAAGGATGTTAAAGTCAATAAGTTTGACTCTACATCAGGTAGAGCCCATTATCTAACTCTGTTAAGTTCTATTCTGAGATCCTCATTACATGATGTGACTGGGTCACATGTTGATGTTTTAAGAATCAAAGAATAGAGAGAAATCTTAAAGGAAGTATATGCTGATTCTGATCGCGAAGGTGGATTTCGATCGCATCAGAATTTTGAGCAGTTGCTTAAGAAGTTATGATATATTGCTAAGGAATAGATAACAACAATTTTCCATGTGGATTGTAAGAATAAGTTTTTCCGCAAAGTTTTAAAATAAAAGAAAATTGTTTAATTTTATTTATTTGAAGTATCCTTACAATGGCATTGGTGGAAAATTGTTGCTTATATGATTCCACTGACAGCAATATTGGAAAATGGATTTGATTCTTTCATTTGTGGTAGTGTCTAAATTTACCAAATCAGGAAAGTTCCTCATTACCCAAGTTTCAATTGGACCGAAACTTGGAATCATGCAAGTTGAATAGTATGATGAATGAGAACTTTCAAGCATTGGAAAATCAAGACTAATTACTTGTTCACATGGATGTGTGAGTCAAGTGAAGGACTAAAGGGATCGAGTACACATTCTTGTGCACTGGTCATGTCCACCACAAAGCTCGTTAAGACTATTTGATTTACTAAAGTTTAGTAAATATGGTTATACTTACAAGTTTAAGTATAATTCTGAAACATTGGAAAAGTCTCAATGTATGGCAGAACGAATGGGAATAATCAAATTAGGCAGAAAGATAAAAGTTTCTCAAATCTAAAAAGATGGGAGAGTACTTTAGTATCATGTTTGTGATCATCTTAATGATTTAGAAATCATATCACAATTAGTCCTCTAAAGGTCATCTTAGTGCATTCTTATGACTAAGTAGAGGAGTCATGAATTGTTAAAATGGTTAGATTAGGAAGATGAGTCATACTTCGTTCCAAAACAATTCTTAGAGTCATACTCCAAGATTGTAACTTGAGTGACATATCTTAAAGAAAGGTTTAAAACACTTGTCAAATGTAAGAGTAAAAGTGTCCTACTCTTGTACATTTGAAATTGGTAAGTTGTGATGTTTTGGATAAAACAAAGACCAACTAAGGCCAATTGTGTGAAGTGTTTGTCTTGATAAAGAATCCGCACTATCTCTTGAATATTTGGCAAGATAGTCTTATATGTCAAGAGGATAGTGGGAGTCTTAAAGATCCTAAAAAGAATTTTAAGAACTAATCAAGAATAAAACCTGAGGTTCTTCACTAGCACACGACTTGAGGTTTATAACCTATCGTGTTGACATATTCTGTGCCCATTCCAGTTAAAGTTGGCTTTGCATAGGAGTTCTGAAAGTTCTCAATTGGTTGCATAACAACTTGGAAGCAATGGCAGGCCCTGTACTGCCAGGTGGCAAGAAGTTAAGATTGCATAAGTTCAGTTCATATGAGTTTGGATTTGTCATTATCCTTGTCTTGTGACTATGGTTTTGACGATTCACATGGATAAGAACACATACACCATAAAATATAAGGGTCATAAGGTTTCTCTCCGATTCATGAAAATGATGGTGAGGAAACACTTCCACCAAGTAGATTTGAAGCAGATGGCAAAAGGTCTAAACAATTGAGACTATGATTACGGCATCCCTTTTCATAGTTCTGAAATTGTTTAGACACACATGCATGTTATCTAAGGAAAGGTGTATGATTTTGATAAAGTTTTATCAAAGCATCTCGTATCAGAAATCTGAACTTTGGTAAGAAAGTCAATAAAGTATTGATTTCTAGAAGTCCAGCTGATTTCTGAGTACATGTCAAAGCTAGTGGGAGCATAAGTGTTATGCTAATAATCATCATGTTAGTGGGAGCATGATAATTATTGTTAGTGTTGCAAGTTAGCAATGTTAATTATAGAAAACAAAAGTTTCAATTCGTGAGGTTGCAGGGATTGAAAAAGTTGTTTTGCTATAATTAAGGGAGAGGATATACTTCATTTCAGTTCTAAAGGCTTAGATTGAGACCTTAATCATCTTTAGTCAAGAATATATATATATATATATATATATATATATATATATATATATATATATATATATATATATATATGAATTTCATGTTGGATTGGTTAAACTTAAGGAAATTCTATATATTGCGTTCTCAAAATTCGATTATGATTACGGCATCCCTCTTCATAGTCAAATTTTGAAAACATGGCAAATAAAAATAGTGTAGCAAAAGACTGGTCTAGAATCATGTCTTTATGTGAGACATCATGAATCGTGTACCATTTGCTTTGGGTACAGGATCGATTGCATGTGCTATAATATTTGTCATTTCTAAATTTTTCCAAATGCCCAGAGGCATTAAAAAGGGAAAAGGTCTAGAATTGGATATGACTAAATAGATTAAGCAATTGTCGAGGTCAATCTGAGGTTTACCAAAGATTGGTTGCTCAGGGACAGTTGGAAGTATAGTGCTAATTTTGGAAGGACCATATTGACATATTCTGAAAAGAGGCATCTCTTATTCAGAAGTGATAGTCAAAATGAGAATATGGAGTTGTCTCCATAGGTGGAAGTTATCTGTGTAAGATTAGAAAACTTAATGCAAGAAGCATGTCCAAAGCAATGTACTTTAAATATGAGACTTAGTTTCCATGGAGTTGATGTCCATTGGAATACCTTATAATGACTGTTGACAAGTCTTTGTGACTTTGTACATATTCATTACAGGAGGGTCAGTGCATATAAGTTTAAAATCTAAACAGATTTCGATAAATGATAGGAATTTGAAATTCTCACATTTTTCGATAAGGATTTGGGAGTGTGAAATTAGAATCATTGAAATTATGTTCAATTGGTTTATTTCACAAAGTAAGGATCATAGACAAACATAGAGTGCATACTTGGTGTATGGCAAAGCTATTGTTTAAGAAAAACATAGTTTACATGCTTGGAGCATGGGACAACTAGCGTTTTTAATTCAAGTATAAAGTTGATAAAACCGAAACAATGAATAATGAGTAATCAGTATGGTGATAAATAAAAGTGTTTATTTATATTCATAGGGTTTGATACCATATTTGATTCATTTATTCTTGTGTTTCACTTGGCATATTTTGACTTCCAGAATAACTAAGTCGCTCTTCCTGAATGATTAAGTTATTGAAACCATCCACAGTCGGTCATATGTTGGAAGTAGATATGAATCAAGACTGTCATGGGTTGGTTTGTAGAGGTCCAAGTTGGTGGACAAAGTGGTGCTACAACACTCATGAGTGCTCATAAGTTCTGAGTATTGGATTCAACCCGCGCTCATTTGAATCACTTCATGGATTTTATCACGAGTGATCATGAGACGATAATATCTTATATTCTTCAAACCTAGAGATATGAGTTGTTACTATGAGTTGTTTATACATTGATTGCACGAAAACGCATTTGGTAACTCGATGTTATAAAACATGCCTTCGAGACTGTTGGATTAATGTCTAAGTCCATAACTATATTTGGTATGTACCTGACCCGACCCGGCATGGTCCATTTGGGTTGCACTTCACCGGCACAATTTATATGGATAGTCTTTTGAGAATAGTATATTTATGATTTATATTAATATATTATAAGTTCTAATATATTAATATGGAATCATATTATTTAATTAGTATTGATCAAGAATTAATTTAGAATTAATTAAGTGATCAAAAAGAACTAATTAAATATGGACTCTTATATATATGGAATGGGCCAAGTTCATTTAGGTTGGGCTAAGCTTTCATGGATGGTCCATGGAGCTTTTAACCCATGGATCCTATGTAAATGAAAGGTCATGGGCATTAGGGTTTACATGGATGTAACCCTAATCCTCTATAATATATAAAGGGGTCATTGGCTCACAAAATTGGCACAAGTGTGTGAAAATAAGAGTGGGCCGATTTTAGTGTACATACATATTCTCTCAAGTTCTTCCAAGGTGTTTTGGTGATTTGTGATTCCATTTGAGGCTTCCACACTATTGGGGCTAAGCTCTTAAAGCTTGAAGACATCAAGCTACATCAAAAGGTATGTCATCTAACTAGAACTTTGTAGTATAGGTGCTTCATAATATGCTAGTTAGGATGAAACCTTGGAATAGTTAATATTTGCATGTATAATAGAGAAAACATAGATCCAAGGTTTATAGGGTTACATGTACACCATAGGAGTGTTAGAATGCTCAAAACCCAACACTAAGAAGTACAAACAATTGCAACTTTTACAAACATTTCACTAACACATACATTACGTTGTTACAAACATTTCATTACAAGAAATGACACTAAATACTTATGAACTCACCAGCTTTAATGTTGATAAACTCTTTCAAAATAACTTGTATTCTCAGGTCATCAGTAGACAGGTACCGATGAAGCTTTTGAGAAGATGGAGCACATACAAGACTCATCTTTTATTTTGATTCATATTTTGGTGTCTTACAAACTATACAGAACACGCTTGTATTAAAATTATTATATTAATGCAACGGATTTTGTTGCTTGTTTTTACTATTATGCATTGTTATGATACTGTACATGACGTCCTCCACCCCAGGACGTTTCCACCGTTTTGGTTTTGGGGTGTGACAGTTATGTCGTGTTTTGTAACCAGAGTCTCCTGGAGGGAGAGCATGAGTTTGTGTATAGATCTATACGGGATTGACACCCTACACCTTGCTGCTAGCTACAGTTGGACTTGCAGGTCTACGGGTGACAAATGTCACATCAGTTTCGGCGCCAGTAGGTTGTCGTGTTAAACCACTAGTCAATCAGTATGGTTATAACCACATCACATTTTAACCTTAATTAACAATTGGTTTTAAGGTAGTTAGTGCTTCAGTAGTCACTTTATACAACATTACTGAATACTTCCATTTTCCCATTACATTTATATAGTGATCTTCTCACATAAAAGGTAATGCAAACTATTTTCTAGTAAAGATAGTCTTAAACTTGGGAAAACTTACACCATTACAAAAGACAAACAGAACAGTCGAGTCTTAGTACATTCAGTTAGAAGGGGGACTATAATGCTAACTTTATGATTCCTCGGTAGATACATCAGGGATATATATTAATCGGGTCTGGCAGACAGTAGGATTAGGGATGAGCATAACCGGGTACCCGCCTCTTTTAGCCGAAACCGGAACCGCTCCCGAAACCGGTGGTTCTTAAGTTTTTGGTATTGGAACCGGAATCGCCTACACCGGTTCCTAGAAAATTGGAACCGCTCCCGGAACCGCAGGAACCGGTTCCGGTTCCGGTTCCGGTTAACCGGCTTCTTGAGTATTAAAACTTGTTATTTTATATATGTCATGTAAATTATGTAAATTAAGTTAATTAACCTATACAAACAATATATGTACAAGATATAAAATCAAAACATTTACAAAAATTTGATCTTTTAATTTACAAGCTACTAAAAACATTTCCCACTTTTAAATAACACAATAGCAAGAGCCAAAACAACAACAATAAAAACAACAAACTACAAACTATACACATCAACAATAAAAACAACAAACTATAAATTATAAAATAGCAACATGAGACTGAAATTGTAATTCATAAAAGCAAGCTCCACATCTTTCTGATCATCAATAATTCTTTCAACTGGATCTAGAAATGGATTGTTTGAAAAGATTTTATCCAAATTATTAATATTCAATAAAAAATATGCATGAAAGTTGATGCCATTTTTACTTTTCCTCCTTTAAACCCTTTCAGAATATTCACAATTTCTCCAGAGGTACCCTCTTTTTCCTTTGTTTTTGAGATCTGGTAATCACAGCCTCTATTGCAGCCTGCAACAAGGGTATTTTAGTCATTAGTTAGTAAGGCTGTGGAGAGGTGTAGAGAACAAGGAGGGTATAAACGTCTTTTCACAGTAAAAGTAGACTTACACGACCACATTCATGTAAAACAGCTAGCTTAGCTCCATGGTCCATATATTGAAGTGCTTCAACAGGGGAATCAAGAAGGTGGAAACATGCACTACACTTGGGCTCACCATTTTCAGCTTGTTTGTGAACTGAAAACAATTTAAACATTATGAAAATAAAGAAACATATTAAAAAACATATACCCAAAACAAAACTTACCTTCTTGTTTTATTGTTGTGACAATGTGTAGGGTTGTATCTTTTGAACTGGAATTGAGGTTATATACACGGATCTACAAACTCAAACGTTTATGCAACTAGGTCAAGTGAAAAAATATCCATTAAAAACAAAAGATAAATAATTAAATATATAATATAGAATTTTAATACAAAATTACCAAAATCAGGTATAAGTTCTTTTTTCCTATTTTTTTTAAAACAAAATTACCAAAATATAAAATTTTAATATATATATATTTTTAGAAAAAGGCGGGTACCCGTCGATACCGATTCCGGTTAACCGCCGGTTTCGGGTACCCGGTATTGGAACCGGAACCGGCGGGTATCCAGCGGGTATCGGTTTCGTAAAAATAAGAATTGGAACCGGAACCGCTTAAGGCGGTTTCGAAACCTTAAGAACCGGAACCGGAACTGCTTAAGACAGTTCCAGTTCCAGAACCGGCAGTTCCGAGGCGGTTCCGGTTTCGAAAGCAGGTACCCGCTTCTGCTGCTCATCCCTAAGTAGGATGTGTGCTTTCCGCTTCATTTCGTGTTCCTTGTTTGGTTGTGGGCTGAGAGCAGATGCACCCAGTCTACTATATATATATATATATATATATATATATATATATATATATATATATATATATATATATATATATATATATATATATATATATATATATATATATATATATATATATATATATATTCCGTATACACCAAGTAATCATAAGGAGTACCAGGTATGGGTCAGGTCATAATATACAAATTCAATATACCGTTTTCTAGTACAAAAACATACTTTTCAGATAGAACATTTAGTAGGCTAAACTAGAAACTTATCAGAAAAAGGGTTTAATTCATTTTATTAGACGAGTATAACTTAAAAGACCTTTAGGGGTTAATTCTATAATACCTTAGTTTATACATCAGAGTTATATATAATTAATATCCGATAGGTAGTTGGATGTGTGCTTTCCGCCTTACTTCCTGTTCCTTGTTTGGTTATGGGCTTAGGGTAGATTCACACAATTACCTATCCGTTCGATATTAGATTATATATAGCTAGTATAAACTAAGTGATCATAGAAGGAACTACTGTGGTTACCATTTTTACTAAAGGAAATATATGATTTTCTTAAAAGAATGGTTTCACCAAATAAAGTAACTATTATTGTTAACTCCGTAAGTACCAAATGAATACGCCAGGGTTATATACAATGAAGATCTAACAAACAATGGGATGTGTGACTTCCGCCTCATTTCCTGTTCCTTGTTTGGTTGTGGGGTTAGGTCAGATTCACACAATCGATTGTTTGTTTGATCTGGATTCGATATAACTTGTATGCATTTAGTACTCATAGAAGGAATTGTAGAGTCAATTTTACTTTCATTCATCATATAAGAAGATATAGGATTTTATGGAGGATCGGGCGAACTTTTTCTAAAAGAACTTACAACTTACTTTACATCACTAAAATACTTATGAACTCACCAGCTTAAATGTTGATCTACTCTTTCAAAATAACTTGTATTCTCAGGAAACTAATAGACAGGTACGCGCACTGGGATTCAAAAGATGGAGCATAGTAGCTTCATGTCTTGTTTTGTTATTTACTTTTGGAGTCTAACTTTTGTGAATCACATACTTTGTAAACACTTTAATATTAATGCAATGGTTGTTTGTTACTTTGATTACTATGATGCATGTGTTGTGATACTAAACATGACGTCCTCCGCCCCCAAACGTTTCCGCCGTTCCGGTTTGGGGGTGTGACAAGCTTTAAGATGAAATCCAAATTCTTAAAGAGATTATACAATTATCTAATCTCTAAAGCTTTAAGAAACGCAGAGAGAGTGAGAGCATGCATACATATTTCGGTTTTGGGCAAGAGAAATGGGAGGGTTTGAAAGATTTCATAAAGCCAAATCATTACCCATTAGGTCTTAACATTTTAAAGCAAGCCATATCTCATTATTATATTTTAATCCCATGCTTCTAAACTATGTTCCCTACATTAAAATTAGCCAAAATACATTTTGTAACATCCGGTTCCTTAGAGGTACTTTAGTTTAAAGTATTTGTGTATTTGTATATTTTGGATTTTGGGTAGCACCACGTCGTGGTGGAGCCTCATCACGACGTGGCAATAGCTTATAGGCCGCGGGCATTTAATGGACCACCACGACGCGACAATAGGTTCCACGATGTGGTGGCCACTGTTGGAGAAAACCATAAAGTTTAAGGGTTTGAGCCCTATTTAAACAACCTTAACCTCTTGAAGCCTCCCTCCCATTAGCATCCATCCCTCATAATCATCCCTTGCAAACCCTATACCTCTTGTGTGAGTTTTCTTAGCCTAAAATGTGCATTTTGGTGCTTATGAAGAAAGGAGGTGGTGGTAGATCATCTTGGGAGTTCAAAGCAACATAGATCCATAATTATGTCTACCTCAAACATCTCCAAGAGGTATAAAGCTTTCATCTTGATGAGTAGATTGATAAATCTCTAGATTTTGTCCACCTTTTTCTATGACTTGTTGTCTTGAGTGATTTGGTATAATAAAGCTTGTGACTTTATGGATCTCCACGCCTTTGGGAGTATTTAGTGCTTTGGATATAGGATAGGATTGAGGTTTGAGAACATGCATGGATCTTGGCACTTTTTGCCCTATTTTTGACCTAATAAGAGTTCAAGACATGCATTGGATATGCATGTCTGAAAAGCACATATTTCATAATGAGAATGGTGTTAAAAACTCTTCTGTAGTTGTTGGACAAGTGACATTATAGATTAAGTGCTTATTGCTTAAGCCATGTGGTGTTTTGGACCATAAAGTTGAGATCTACGCACCTTGGAGGGTTCTAAGGGATAAAGTTGGAAATTTTATCCATCTAGACCCTAAAATGGACCAGATCTGAGCTGGAGAATCCTTAGAATCGAAGAAAAACAACTTAATTCGTTAAGCTGTTGAAAACACATTGGCCACAACATGGGAAAGGTCACCACGACGTGGCTGCTTCGCTGGTAATAAATATTTTGTCGTATCGACACCACGATGTAACATCCAAAAATTTTACGCCAAATTTAAACTTTTCAAGCATAAATAAAACCCAATAGTATTGTGTAAAAAAATGTTTTCAATTCATTATTCAATCAGAGTGTCCCAAAATCCAGATATAAGGATGAGGAGCGGTACGGTCACGCCTTCGCCTTGCCAGGAACTCCTGAAGTACCTGAAACAATAAACTAAAAACTGTAAGCCCGAGGGCTTAGTGAGCTACCCCCAAAATACCAATACCACACTAATAATACCATATCCGTAATAACCAATCAATCAACATGCATACTGGGCCGTCGCCTTGACTGGACCGCCCTACAGGGCCTTCAGTCCAACTGAAACTATACAGAGCCTTCGGCATGACTGGACCGCCACGTGGGCCTACAGTCTTCCCGGACCGCTCATAGGGTGTGTTGGCCTTCAGCACAAAGCAGGACCGCCTCAACCCAAACAACAATCAAATAACCATGTGCGCATAACTAACATTTACTGGCATATACAAACATCGAACATATCTATCTCACAGATTACCAAACATAGTAATCTCTCATAACTAGAGCACTGACCTAGCAGGTCACTAACATATCAATCCCTACGGATCATAAGATCATAACATACTGTATATCCTGATTTTGATCTAACAGATCATATCCACATGTAGCATACCATAACAATAACAACTAAAGGGCCGGCCTTGGTGCCTTAGACCCTATCAATATAGTGAGGATAACTCACCTGGCAGACGTCGACTCGGTAGATAAACTTCAACCCTCGGATCACTGCCACAAATTCCACCACCTATTACCATAGTATAATCATACCCATAAGCCAACTAATCAATCCTGGTCAAAGTCAAAGTCATCAGTCAAGTTCAACAGTCCACGTTGACCTTGACTCGCCGAGTACCCCCGGCTACTCGCCGAGTTCCTTGAAGTACTAACCCACTCTCCGAGTCACCTGAGTGACTCGTCGAGTTCCTTTGGTTTACGATCGAGACCCTAAGGCCATTCGTCGAGCTTCCTTCTTGCAACTCGACAGATACCCGCGCATACATAAGTAGGGGCAACCTCATCCGACTCGCCGAGTTGTTCATCCACTCGTCGAGTCTACGACAATCTTCATTGGACTCGCCGAGTTGTTCTTCCAACTCACCGAGTTCATGCCTATGTTCATATGACTCGCCGAGTCGACCATGCGACTCGCCGAGTCCCTTCAGTCCTTTTTGCCATACAGACTCATTTGAGCCATGCAGCGGCTCCAAACTACAGATCCAAGCTTCTAAGGCATGCTTTTCACGTAAAGTTGCAAACTTTACGTGCATGCATAGCTACAAAGGCCCTTAATGTCAAATCCAAGCTTACAATGGGGGGTTTCATACTCAAAGAGGTTTCAATCACGCCCAAACCAGAAACTTTATGACTCTAGGACTTAAGAAGGGTCCAGATCTGAAGTTACAAATTCAGATCTAGCCCATAGTCCACCTTATCAACCCAAAGATCCATAAAAGCCCCAAACTCAAACAAAAAGAGATCTAGAAGGGAAAAGAAGTAAAGGTGGCGACTTGATACCTCTGGAAGATGCTAACTGAGGTAGATTCTGCTTCCTACACTTTCCTTGCTCCAATTCCCTTGCCTTCCAAGTTCCTCTTCTCCAAAGATCTTCCTCCCAAGCTTAATACACACACAATAGAGCACCACACGAATTAGGGTTTCTCAAGAGCTCTCTAGAACTGCAAAGAGGCCAAAGGAGGCTTATGCTTCCTTAAATAGGGTGCAAAACCCTGGGATTTAGGGTTTCCTCTGCCAGCTCCTACTCGTCGAGTCCCTTCATGGACTCGGCGAGTAGGTTACTAAACACGCGTACCAAACCCATTGCTACTCGACGTGTAGGGCAACCAACTCGTCGAGTAGGCCTTGAAACCAATTAAATTCTTATTTAAACAATACCTGGGAATCGGGGCGTTACAATTCTTCCCCACTTGAACTAGACTTCGCCCTTGAAGTCTGTTGGAATAAACAATGTCGGGTAATGCTCCCGCATTTCCGCCTCCGGCTCCCACGTCCACTCGGATCCTCTCCGATGCTCCCACTGCACTTTTACCAAAGGTATCTCTTTATTTCGCAAAATCTTTTTCTTCCTTTCCAAGATGGCTACAGGCCTCTCCACGTAATTCAGGCGCTCATCAACCTGAATATCATCCATCGATACTACTGCCTCCTGGTCCATAATACACTTCCGCAATTGCGAAACATGGAACTTGCTATGAATTCGGTTGAGCTCCTCCGGTAGCTCAAGCCTATAAGCCACCTTGCCAACCCTGGCAATAATCCTGAATGGCCCAATATAACGGGGACCAAATTTTCCCCTCTTCCTGAAGCAGATCACACCCTTCCAGGGCGAGACCTTCAGAAGTACCATGTCACCAACCTGAAACTCTAAATCTGATCGGCGTCTATCAGCGTAACTCTTTTGCCGACTCTGAGCGGTCTGCAGCCGCTGTCTGATCTGCTGGATCTTTTCGGTAGTCTGCAAGACTACCTCTGTTCGTCCCATCACTCTGTGTCCAACTTCACCCCAACAGACCGGGGTTCTACATCTCCGACCATACAACAGCTCAAAAGGCGCGGAGCCAGCACTGGAATGATAGCTCTTTTTGTAGGCGGACTCTGCCAGCGGTAGCTGAGAATCCCAGCTCCTACCGAAATCAATAACACACGCCCTCAACGTATCCTCGAGGGTCTGAATGGTCCGCTCACTCTGACCGTCGGTCTGCGGATGGAAAGCTGTACTAAAGTGGAGTCGCGTACCCAGTTCCTCGTGGAACTTCTGCCAAAAACAGGAAGTAAACCTGACATCCCGATCGGAGACAATGGAGACTGGAACCCCATGGCGAGAGACAATCTCTCTGACGTACATATCGGCCAATCTCTCGGCCGACGAACTCTCCCGTATGGCCAAGAAATGGGCACTCTTGGTCAATCGATCCACGATGACCCATATAGCATCAAGCCCCTTCGTCGTTCTCGGCAACTTGGTAATAAAGTCCATAGTGATATGTTCCCATTTCCACATGCGAATCTCCAGGGGCTGCAGTTTACCACGCGGCCTCTGATGCTCGGCCTTGACCATCCTACAAGTCAAGCACCTCTTGACGTACCAAGCGATTTCTCGCTTCATGCACGGCCACCAGTAGCTCAAACTCAGATCCCGGTACATCTTGGTGGCCCCCGGGTGTATAGAAAAGTGAGACTTATGAGCCTCCTCCATCACTGTCTGCCGGATCCCTCCGGACATCGGAACCCAAACCCGACCGTGTCGGGTCAATAATCCGCGGCTATCCTGAACAAACCGGGCGCTCTCGCCCTTAATCCGCTCCATCATCCAGTTCTCTGGTCTCATGCCCTCAACCTGAGCATCCCTAATCCAGCTCACAAGCGGGGAATCCACCGCTATCCTCATACACCTTGCTGGGGTAGAAGACCCAGCTGACTTGCGGCTTAAGGCATCCGCAACCACATTCGCTTTACCAGGATGGTAAAGGATCTCACAATCATAGTCCTTGACTACATCCAGCCACCTGCGCTGCCTCATATTCAGGTTCGGCTGATCCATGATGTGCTTCAAACTCTTGTGATCCGTGTATATAGTACATCGGACCCCGTACAGATAATGCCTCCAAATCTTGAGAGCGAAAACCACCGCTCCCAACTCAAGATCGTGCGTAGGGTATCTCGTCTCATGCGGCTTCAGCTGCCGCGATGCATAGGCTATTACCCGTCCCCTCTGCATGAGGACCGCCCCCAGACCTGTGATGGACGCATCACAAAATACTACGAAATCCTCGACTCCCTCGGGGAGCGTTAACACTGGCGCCTCATATAAACATCACTGGAGGGTCTCAAACGCCCTCTGCTGCTCAGGGCCCCACTGAAAATCCACCCCTTTCCTCGTTAGACAAGTGAGGGGTACTGCAACCTTGGAAAAATCTCGAATAAATCTCCGGTAGTACCCTGCTAATCCCAAGAAACTCCTGATGTCGGAGGGAGATTTCGGAATCTCCCACTGCATAACCGTCTCGAATTTGGCCGGGTCGACCAAAATTCCCTCTTGGTTAACGAGATGTCCGAGGAACTGGACCTCTCGTAACCAAAACTCACACTTCGAGAACTTGCCATACAGCCGTTCTCGTCACAGAACCTCCAGCAGCTCCCTGAGGTGGTCCTCTGCTCTCGGGTCTTGGAATACACCAAGATATCATCTATGAGCACAATGACCGAGCGATCGAGCATCGGTCTGCAGACCCGATTCATCAAATCCATGAATACTGCCGGTGCGTTGGTGAGCCCAAACGACATCACCACGAACTCGTAATGACCATAACGAGTCCGAAACGCAGTCTTCTCCACGTCTTCCTCCCTCACCCTGACCTAGTGATACCCGGATCTCAAGTCAATCTTGGAAAACCAAGATGCACCCTGCAGTTGGTCGAAAAGATCATCTATCCTTGGGAGTGGATAACGGTTCTTGACCGTTAGCTTGTTCAAGTCCCTGTAGTCGATGCACATCCTGTGCGAACCGTCCTTCTTCCTGACGAAGAGGATCGCTGCTCCCCATGGGGAACTACTCGGACGAATAAACTGCTTACCCAGCAGCTCCTGCAACTGAGACGACAACTCCTGCATCTCTGGCGGTGCCAGTCGGTACGGCGCCTTAGCGATAGGGGCCGCACCCGGCACCAGATCAATCCTGAACTCCACCTGCCTCTCCGGAGGCACTCCAGGTAACTCTTCTCGAAACACGTCAGCAAACTCTCTAACCACCGGGACCTCTGAAACTGAAGTCTGATCCCTAAACCACGTGTCCACCACACACGCTAAATAATTTGCACATCCGTGCTGAATATACTGTCGAGCCCTGGCGGCTGAACAAAACCCTGCTCCCACTCTGGTGCCCTCACTGTATACCACCAGTTCTCCCCCACTTGGGGTTCGAACTACTACTCGCTGTCCCTCACAGTCGATCATGGCGCCAAACCGGCCGAGCCAATCCATCCCTACGATCACACATACTTCCCCCATGGGAATAGGAATCAAATCTATCGGAAATGATACCCCGAATATCTCTAGCTCGCATCCCCGGTAAACCGAAGAAGCAGAAATCTTGTGCTCGTTGGCGATCGAAACTCGCAACGGACACTCAAGCTCATCCATCGACACACTGAACTCTCTACTGAAAGTCTGAGATACAAACGACCGACTCGCCCCCCGAGTCGAATAAAACCAATACAGGCAAAGAGTTTACTAAAAACGTACCTAAACACAGGCACCAACGATAAGCACAACATAGATAAAGTGACTGAAACAGAAAATAGAAACATACCAGCAACCACATCCGGTGCTGCCTTGGCCTCCTCGGCCGTGAGCTGGAAGGCGCGCCCCTGAGCCTTCGGAGGCTCCGCCTTGACTGGCCTCCCATCCCCAATCCTCAAAGTAGCCGGTGCGGATCCCTGCGCCGGCTTGGCGGCGAGCTGCGGGCAGTTGGTCTTCACGTGACCAACCTGATGACAATGATAACAAATCCTCATATCTGCTGGAGGGGCGGACTGGCGACAGTCCCTAGCATAGTGCCCCTCCTTGCCACATTTGTGGCAACCACCTCCTGCTCGACAAGTCCCTGAATGACCCCTGCCATACTTTCCACAAGTGCGGCTCTGCTGACCCCCGGTCCGAGTATCAGCGGTCTTGGACTGCTTAGGTGTCGGCTGAGACTATGCCGGAACCTAACGCTGCTCCTTCAACTGCAGCTCTATCTCCAACTCGCGCCGCCTCGCGGCTTCCTGAAGATCCAAAAGAGTCTCACAACGTTGCGTAGCAACAAACTGTCGAATATCAGTCTTGAGCATACTCAGATAACGAGTCATCTGAGACTGCTCTGAAGCAAACTCCGGGCAGAACATAGCCCTATCCCTGAACATACGAGTGATCTCCATCATTGACTCCCCATCCTGTCTCAATGTCAAAAACTCCTGAGCAAGCCGCTCCCGCTCAACACGTGGAACATAGCGGGTGCGGAACATATCCCGGAACTGCTCCCAAGTAACAGCAGCTCGCTGATCATCCGTGTACGACCCTTTCGTCAATCTCCACCAGTCCTTTGCCCCAAGCCTCAGCAGGTTCAGGGCACACCTGACCTTCTGGTCAGTAGGACATGAACACGTGAAGAAACATCCCTCCACGTCAGATAACCACCTCATATCCCAGATCTTATCATGTGTACCATCAAACGTCGGGGGCTTCGTATTATCGAAGTCCCGGTACTGGAAAGCCCTGCTGGCTCCTCCTCCAACCCCTGCTACAGTTACAGCCGCAGTGGCTGCAGCGGCAGCTGTCTCTGATAGAGCTACATATCGCTCATCAAAGTACTCAACCATCACAGTCTTAATCGACCCAAACATCTCTGGCAGCTGCGCTCAGAACGCTGTAGCAATCTCGTCGTGCATAATCTCCCGGATCCTGGCATCCAACTCCTCTGTCCCTATTTGTACCACGGGCTCAGGTGCTATCGTCACCTCTGACCCTCCGTCTCCCGGTCCTGATCCTGATCCAGTAGCAACACGTCTCGTCACCACCATACTGAAATACATATTCAAGTCATCAGATAAATAACATAATATCGGGAGACCAAAACCCACAAACCCTAGGGGTTGTGACTTCCTTGCTACGCGTATGGGTCATGTGCTTTCAGTAGTACGGGCCCATACTACCTTCCACACCTACCCATATATGTCTCAAGTATCACCACAACACCCTAACACTATCATCAACATACTATGCGCTGAACCCTTACTCCTAGGGAACATCGCCTATCCCACAACTGATCTCACAGCTCCTCATAAGCCACACATCCATGAAACTTTCATTAACCCCAACAGTGCTAGTGAAGGCTAGTCGCACATAACACCGAACCCAATAGACTTTCGAATATCTAATCCTATCCGTAGACTGGATCAAACATTCTCAGGCTATAAGATCTTGATTACGCGTAGCTGGGACGCCTACACTAACGACTACAGTAATGATGTCAATTCCATATACAAGAAACCCTAGGCTAGTAGGCATCATATAATCAGGCAAGTCTATCATGCGATTCCTGAAGATCCCTAGCCTAGCACTAGCATGCTGTTCTAACATATCATAATAACTGTATGGTATTTTGGGGTTTACTTACAGGCTCCGGCTGATCGTACCCTCTGCATCCTCCATCCTTTATTTTGAAAACTATTTTAGAATTTATTCCGAAAATTTCCTTGATTTGAGACTGGGTTTACACGTGTGTTTCCCCCAATTCACTCAAACCAAGGCTCTGATACCAACTTGTAACATCCAACAAAATTTTACACCAAATTTAAACTTTTCAAGCACAAATAAAACCCAATAGTATTGTTTACAAAAATGTTTTCAATTCATTATTCAATCAGAGTGTCCTAAAAGCCAGATCATAAGGATAAAGAGTGGTACGGTCACGCCTTCGCCTAGCCATGAACTCCTGAAGTACCTGAAACAATAAACTGAAAACAGTAAGCCTGAGGGCTTTGTGAGCTACCCCCAAAATACCAATACCACACTGATAATACCATATCCGTAATAACCAATCAATCAACGTGCATACTGGGCCATCGGCCTGACTGGATCGCCCTACAGGGCCTTCAGTCCAACTGAAACTATACCGAGCCTTCGGCATGACTGGACCGCCATGTGGGCCTACAGTCTTCCCGGACCGCTCATAGGGTGTGTTGGCCTTCAGCACAAAGCAGGACCGCCTCAACCCAAACAACAAGCAAATAACCATGTGCGCATAACTAACATTTACTGGCATATACAAACATCGAACATATCTATCTCACTAATTACCAAACATAGCAATCTCTCATAACTAGAGCACTGACCTAGCAGGTCACTAACATATCAATCCCTACGGATCATAAGATCATATCATACTGTCTATCCTGATTCTGATCTAACAGATCATATCCACATGTAGCATACCATAACAATAACAACTAAAGGGTCGGCCTTGGTGCCTTAGACCCTATCGATATAGTGAGGATAACCCACCTTGCAGATGTCGACTCGGTAGATAAACTTCAACCCTCGGATCACTGCCACAAACTCCACCGCCTATTACCATAGTATAATCATACCCATAAGCCAACTAATCAATCCTGGTCAAAGTCAAAGTCATCAGTCAAGGTCAACAGTCCATGTTGACCTTGACTCGCCGAGTACCCCCGGCTACTGACCGAGTTCCTTGAATATTAACCCACTCGCCGAGTCACCTGAGTGACTCGTCGAGTTCCTTTGGTTTACGATCGAGACCCTAAGGCCATGCGTCGAGCTTCCTTCTTGCAACTCGACAGATAACCGCGCATACATAAGTCGGGGCAACCTCATCCGACTCGCCGAGTTGTTCATCCACTCGTCGAGTCTACGACAATCTTCATTGGACTCGCGGAGTTGTTCTTCCAACTCGTCGAGTTCATGCCTATCTTCATATGACTCGCCGATTCGACCATGCGACTCGCCGAGTCCCTTCAGTCCTTTTTGCCATACAGACTCATTTGAGCCATGCAGCGGCTCCAAACTACAGATCCAAGCTTCTAAGGCATGTTTTTCACGTAAAGTTGCAAACTTTACGTGCATGCATAGCTACAAAGGCCCTTAATGTCAAATCCAAGCTTACAATGGGGGGTTTCATACTCAAAGAGGTTTCAATCACGCCCAAACCAGAAACTTTATGACTCTAGGACTTAAGAAGGGTCCAGATCTGAAGTTACAAATTCAGATCTAGCCCATAGTCCACCTTATCAACCCAAAGATCCATAAAAGCCCCAAACTCAAACAAAAAGAGATCTAGAAGGGAAAAGAAGTAAAGGTGGCGACTTGATACCTCTGGAAGATGCTAACTGAGGTAGATTCTGCTTCCTACACTTTCCTTGCTCCAATTCCCTTGCCTTCCAAGTTCCTCTTCTCCAAAGATCTTCCTCCCAAGCTTAATACACACACAATAGAGCACCACACGAATTAGCGTTTCTCAAGAGCTCTCTAGAACTGCAAAGAGGCCAAAGGAGGCTTATGCTTCCTTAAATAGGGTGCAAAACCTCGGGATTTAGGGTTTCCTCTGCCAGCTCCTACTCGTCGAGTCCCTTCATGGACTCGGCGAGTAGGTTACTAAACACGCGTACCAAACCCGTTGGTACTCGACGAGTAGGGCAACCAACTCGTCGAGTAGGCCTTGAAACCAATTAAACTCTTATTTAAACAATACCTGGGAATCGGGGCATTACACACGATGTGGTGAAGGATGACCACGACGTGGCTGTCAGTCTGTTGACTTTTGGTTTGACTAGGGTTTAACCAATTTTGACCAAGGGTATTTTGGGCATTTTGATATTAATTTGGGCCATGATTTAAATAACAGGTATTCGAAGTAAGGATTATTCAGCTATTGTTCGGACTGAGAGGTGAGTTTTCCTCACTATACTTGTGGGTTGAAGGGATCAATATCGACCCACTAGATTGTATATCCTAGTTCAGAGGCTGTTGATATATTATAATGATCTGTTGATCAGTATCTTGGTATATAAGATGTAGTATGCGGTAGTGGTATGTGAATCTGCTTGTTTGTTTGATAACTGGTTATATGCTTATCTGTTGCTGGATGCATGTTATATCTTATGTATATGTCGACATAGTATGGTTGGGTTGAGGTAGTACTACTTTATGCGGTAGCCAACAAACCCGAGAGCAAGCCAGACATTAGTTGTAGGCCCCAAGGGTAAGCTCTACTTATAATGTGGGCTCGGGAGCAAGCCAGATATGAGTTGTGGGCCCGATAGGCAAGCCAAACTCATACTGTGGGCTCATGGGTAATCCAGTCTTTTTTGCTGTGGAACCAATATATGCTGTTATATGTTGTGTGTATTGGTACTTTGGGGGAACTCGCTAAGCTTTGCCTTACAGTTTTACTTTATTGTTTCATGTACTTTAGATGATCGTGGAAAGGCGAAGGCGTGGTCGTGTAGATCTTCCTGTTTTTATGTTATTGGGTCTTGGGTACACTCTAATTTCGGATAATAGTTTTGAAATAATGGATCTGTAAATACTTAATGGATGAAGTGGTTTGGTTTTGAAAAGTTTAAATTTTTATGATTTTTGGAGCGTTACAAGTTGGTATCAGAGCCCTGGTTTGGGAGAATTGGATGAACATTCTTGTGAATCCAGACTCAAACTGAGGATCTGTAAAATCTTTCAAAATAAATTAAAAAAAAATGGTTTTCAGTTATTTTTTTCAAAAGTAACATAGGAAGGGTACGATGTATATGATCATCCGGAGCAAGAAAGTATACCCCAAGTTAGGCACATTGGTATTTGCTATGATATGGTAGAACATCATGCTAGTCGTAGCGTAGGGATCTTCAGGAATTGCTTGACAGAATTGCCTGATGTATGATGCCTTGTTCCTGAAGATTTTCTTGCTTATTGTTTGTAGGACTCTTTCGGGTGTGAATCTACTAATTGAATACGTTAAGTCACATACTACATGGGTTAAATAGTTTTAGAGTGAAGGATTTGGTCCTATTAGACAGCTCTTATCTGAGTCCAACCATTGTAGGGTTGAATCTTTTAATCAAAGATTATTTAAGTTATGTTGCATGTGATTGTATTCATGAAGTAGTTAACTGGCACCAATGGGGGTCGTTCGATAGTTGATGGGGTGAGGTATGGATCCTAGGATCGTCTAGGGAGTATGTAGTGCTTATGATGCGCTTTTTAGCAAGTGTTTAGAGGATCATTACGAGAGAGTATGGATGTAACATGCTAGTTTTGGAATGATTAGTCACTCTCAAGAGAGTGAGGATAAGATGTATGTGCATCCTAGTTGTTGTATTTGTTTTGGGTGGTTGTGATGATCCTTGAGACAAATACGGGTAGGTGTGGAAGGTAGTATGGGCTCGTACTACTGAAAGCATAAGAACCGTACGCGTAGTGAGGAAGTTACAAACCCGAGGGGTAGGCTCGTCTTGTTGTTGTAGCAATGTGTATTGTGGCACTCCTAATGCATTTTTGGTTCATCTTAAGTACGAAGTTCACAAGGGATCTGGTTCAGGATCTGGAGCTGATAGCCAGGATAAGCCGGGGTTTACTGTTGATCAGATATGGGAGATGATTACCATTAAGGTTTCACAGATATTGCAGGAAGAATTATCTGGTATCGTGGATCGGATCACTGGCAGGCTAATTGCCAATTTCGAGGAGCAAACTGCAACTTTGCAGACTATGAAAGGGACTGATGAGATGACTATTGGGGGAGATCATGATGCAGGGACATGAATCAGAAAGATAAGGAGGGCTCATTCAGCGATGGAAAAAGAGTTCGAAGATGCTAGCATGGGTACTAGAAGTTAAGGGAGCTATGATATGTTGGGTTTTGATACAAAATATAAGTTTGTTTTTCACAAAAACCGGCAACGGAAGACTTTAAAAATAACAAGTTTCTTTTTAGTTCATAACAAAATCAAACCATCATGGATCCATTTATAGAGGTTAGAATGAAATAAAAACAACCATATGATGTTTTAGAGATAACCTTTGAAGCCTTTGAACCCACTTGGTTTTGGGGTGTTGATGAAGATGTAAAGATCAAGGAACATGATATCCTCTTCAAGTATCCACCATCAAGATTAAAGCACTTGGAATGCTAGTTCCTTCTTGTATAAAGTACTTCTTAAGCCTTTAAGTGCTTAACTAACTAAAAGAGAAGCACTTTAAGCCACCAAAAGACTTGAACAATCTTCAAAAGAATGAGAGCTCCAAGTCCTTTCATGCCCACAGTTTTAAGAGAGAAAAAGAGAAGAAGAAGTGCTTCACTTATCAAAAATGCAAGCCTCATGAATCTCTTATATACTCCATGCAAATTAAGGCATTTTTATTAAAATACTCTAAAGTATTTCTAGCATTTAGAAGCATGGGAGACAAAGCATGGAGGTTGAAAAGCAACCCCCATATTTTAATTTTTTTTGCCATACCTCTTGAAAAGAGGAGGGTTCTTTATTTTTTATAAACTCCAAGTTTATAAAATATAAACTTTGTCTTTAGGTAAAAGACAAAAGAATCCAACTAGTCCAAAATATTGTGCATGACTTATTAATTCATACCATATGAAATAATAAGTAGTTATACTCTCTTATAATTATTATTTTCATAAAACAGTAATTATTCCCTAATTAAAATACAAGAATTGATATTATTTATTAATAATCAAATTAATAATAAATATACAAAATGTGCCAACTTGATAAAGGTGTGACCCTATAGGATCATATATTATTAATAATATCACTCCATAATGCTTCTTGGGCATATAGATTCAACAATCTCCCACTTGCACAAGATTCATTATTGACTGACATAGACAGTAACTGACGTCTAGCAACGGGCTACTGCCCCTAGTAATATATGAAGGGTGTCATCTCATCAACAACCAATTCCAGGAGCTCTAAGCTACAATTGTTACTAATGGTGTGGTATCAATTATTCCTTTGTCTTAGACATCATGTCGAACATGAGATATGGACTGTCATCAACCTCATTTAATGTTCAACTTTAGCTAAGGCCTTAGATGTCTTGCTCTCAACGAATAAGAGGGGAAATCCCATCTCGACTACATACGCCCATCAATGTAGTTTATGTCATACCCAACGATAGCCCATTTGACTGCCCTTCTACGGAACAACGTTAAAACATGTCAAAGCACAACAATTCCTACACTTCTAGTCCCAAATATGCATCTTAGGTCTAAGAATACAAAGATAAAACCTTAATCAAAACATCACTCTTGACTACGATCCATAAAGTAGTTTTGATACGGGTCAAGTCCAATACTTATTCTCCTAATAAAGTATCTATGAAGTTGGTAGCAACTCTTGCTATTCTCATCTCCATGAGAATCCACCAATCCACTCATATTAGTTTTGCCTCATATATGCTCCCACAACTATGAACGACTATGGACATTTAGAATAACCTAGTTATTCATGGATTTAAACATGCTAATATAGAACACAACAATTATTCAATGAATGACTCATATCTAATATCTCAACCCATTACAATATATATTGTTTTTATTGTTCCAATATCCAAATACTAAATTTCAATCAATACATCTACTTATACCGACAAGGCCCTATAGCACCAGCTTGACTTTCATGCTTTACCTAATGATGAAGCTTTGTCAAGTAGATTTGTCAAACTTGATTTGTGTAAACTTTGCGAATACAATTATTTTCAGTTTATATATAACTCATATATAAATAAAAACTATTGAGAATGAATAGGATGCTTAAATATGACTTAGATACCAATACTTGCGTAATGGGATTACTCATAGTCATAATGAACTATACATTAAGCTTCTTTGTATGTGGTTCTCCAAAACACAAGGTACTCTAACTCTGATGTGTATATGTAATTAAAATCTTCATGGAAATACTATCCATGTAAATTTCTCTTCATTCATAATGAGGACACGTCCGACTATGACTGAGAGTCATCTCAATCTATTTGAAAATTTAGCACATGTGTAACAACTTTAAACATAGCTTTCTTTCAAATACTCCGTATATTAGGAATATTTCTCTAGTTCTCGCAAGTACTTTAGAATGTTCCTATAAGTCACACCATGACTTATACTCATATTATACTGGTATCATTCGATATGCTCTAAGCATACGACTTATTTGGCCTTTATGCATAATCATGACATATATGATTAATCCAATTGCAGCAGATGGAATACAATCATGTTATCTAGTTCAAAAACATTTTCACTAGGATTTTGCTCAAAATCATGTCATGTGGTTTTTTGACAAGATGACTCTCTCAGAGTCCTTTATTTTAACCTCTTTTAAGATCCTTGACAATCAATTCAATTTTACTTGATCATTTAAGTTGCCATGATATATCTATATAGATCCTTATTCCATGAATTAGTATGTCAACTACATATAAGGCTAGGAATGTTACTGGGCTCCCACTAGATTTGTAAAAAACATAAGAGTCATATAGATTCATAATTAAATCACACTATGTAATTAACTTATAAGAAAAAAAAAATCTTACTTTGAGATGTTAACTTAAATCTTGGAAAGATTTTCATTCATATATGTTTCTCCCTCGAAAACTCACTTACTCTTTATAGTCAAACTATATCGAGGAAGATTAATCAAGCCCATGAATGCATCTCTATGTGTTTTATTAGTTTCTGATCAACTATTGAGCAGATTCAACAACAGTTGAAAACTTGCTAGTTCCAAACTATGATGCGTTTAGTTTATGGTTCTTTAGCTCTAAAAGTTCCATATAGATCCCACTTAGAAAAAGAAATTTCTAAGTACTTGTCTTCTGGAATGACAATTAGTGGGATTAGTAAAAACTTCATCCTAAAAAATCATTTAGGATAATCTACATAAATGCAGTTTAGTAGATGTTAGAGTGGTTAAGCTTCTTGTGTAACATGAGCTCAATGCCTCCATACTTTTTAGATAAGGATAAACCATTTCATCCTTAGCCTAAGAAAGTATTTAATCCATTTGTTTGGCTGGAAAATATGTATGTTCAATATATATTTGTTGCAGTGAGCATAACTCCAAAAATTTATAAAGTAAGTAGTTCTTTTAAAACATCATATAATAGACTGCAAGGTCTATGTTTTATCCTCTTTAAAAACTTGTACTATCGACATTCAGCTAGTGGCCAGGTGACCCTATCCCACTAGAGAATATGACGGCTACCTCGAATATCAAAAGATAGATTCACGTGACCAGGTGATCATGTGCCATAAGAACCATACTAATGACGAGTGAGTGTTGAGTTGTG
Organism: Lactuca virosa; assembly: GCF_052849685.1. NCBI lineage: Eukaryota > Viridiplantae > Streptophyta > Magnoliopsida > Asterales > Asteraceae > Lactuca > Lactuca virosa. The sequence goes on along the minus strand of NC_136430.1, from coordinate 118,797,752 downwards.
AATCAATTCCACAACTCCTAAGATTTCCCAAGAATACTTGGTTTATAAAACTCATTTTCTTTATTACAACGAAAGGTTAATGATGGTCTCGTTAAGTCGTATTTCAATCTTCACTATGAAACAATTTGAGCAAATCAAAGGTTTCAGCAATAACGAATAAAAGTCGTCAGTGAAATTGAATAAACATCTATCACCAAATCTATTCATGGATTGAAAAAGATTACATACATCACTTATGTATAACTCTCTGTCAAGCCTTTTGTTCTTTAACTACTAATAGACAAAGACACTTGTGAATCATCTTCCCATATAAATAGGATTCACATATATCAAATGAATCAAGCTCATTTGTATTAAAAAATTCCATCCTTTTGAAGTTGGTATATGTATTTCTTATTTATATTGTCATGAAGATCAGTTCCAATCAAATATCATTTGAGTATATCTGTGTTATGATCATAAATATTAACTGAATGAAAGATTATAGATTTACTTCATAAATAACATTATGATAAAATATTCTTTAACACATAATACATAGTTTCAGAACATGAATGTGAACATCCATTAAGCGATAAGTAAATCTAGATTTATTCATAAATTTTAACTGTTACATGTCCCTATAAGGATATGTACAATACATCTATTGTTTAAATAAAATACTATAACAATACTTGTTATATCTTCAACACGGAATACCATTCATTTGTAATCAGTTGATTATTTCTTCCACTCATCAGCACATAATATGAATTATTAGTGTCACCTAAAGTATAAAATACTCTACTGGATGATGGAAAAATAAATAGTTCTATCGTATAGATGTATGAAGTCTTGTCCAAGTCAGACTTCTTCAGCTCGATGAGATTAGAGGAGCAATTCCTCTTTTAGTGTCCAGTTTCTTCCACAATAGAAACAACACTAATCGTTTGGTCCTTTCTTCATTTATGGGTTTATGTTGTATTTCCCTTAACTGAACTATAAGTCTATATGAGTGCATAATCTCTTAGACTTCCTTTTATTCAATGCTTAAACAGACTGGAAGCAATTTCTAGTGTTCTGAGTGAATATCTGCTTTACTTGATGAGACATATGATATGTTTCATAATTATCCAAGACTTTCTGCAAGTCATGGTTAATTTCTTCAGTATGATGTGAGACACATCATCACAGTAATACTTCTATCAAAGTATCATGATTAGACTAATTGGTTGCAGAGGTTATTCAAGTATGGTATCTTTCAGTATATATAATTTCTATTTATCTTAAAGGTAGAACCTCAAGATATTATACCAGTTATAGAAATTATATCCATCAAATGTTACTGTCTCTTGAAACTCAACAAAAGAGAGGTTTTGTAGGGCATAAAATTATTAAAAGTTATCAACATAATTTAATAAAGTTTCATTTAGTATTTTCAATATTTATTCTTTAAAAATTAATACCTTTTATTTTTTCTTAAAACATTAATTTATTAAAGTCTAGGATCCAAGTAACGAAACAAGTAAATGGTTAGGTGACCTTTATCCCTTAAACTTAATCAAACTCGGTAGGTAGCGATTACCAATTGCATACGATATGTTACTCCTAGATTATGGGATCCTAAACAACAATTGCTTAGCTTGGGATGTTTATCCCATCTATACCTCGGACCTCTTATGATTAGGTGACCTTTATCACATAAGATTCTGATCAAGTCATCCTACTTGAAACAACTTGTAGCATTGTAACTAACCAGTAACAAGGTGACCCTTTAGAAACCAGAAACTACAAAACTATCCCGAACATCAAAATCCAATCCTAGGCCCAGGTTACCCCGTGACGGTAAAACCCTCAAATGATAACGAGTGCTCTTCAAAAGGACGACAATGACTTGCATTTTTAGAAAAAGTTTTATATATGTTTTACAATTATATTTTATAAAAACATGGTCTCAATAATATTGCATGCATCCAACAATTCATGTACCATTTTGTAAAATTCATATCACTTGTTATGAGGTTCTTTTGGTGCCAAATAAAACTTCTTTTTATTTGTCATTAACCGCGATCAATTATAAACTAAAATCTGGTATTTTAAAGTTTAGTTGTAGATCGGTTTTAAGAACCGGTAATAGCCTTAATAAACTTTATTTTATACTTAAGAGTTGGAGTTTTGGATGAGTTATAAAATCACTATTTTAAACTTCCTTTTAACAATCAAAAAAGTTATGACTTCATGAATTTGTAGAATAAACTCATTTTATTATATATATTCAATTTTATGCATCTTATGATAAAAGAAATATTTTGATAAACCAAAACTTGGGTGACGATACTTATGTTTTAAATCTCATTTAGCATGAATAAAACATAATATGAACATGTTGCGTTATGTTTAAAACACCAATATCATATATTAAGTTTCAACGCAAAAAATAATCATTAATTTTATTAGTTGTCGTTATAACGCTATCAACCGATTTTAGTCTTTTTGATAAAAAAACTCCTTATTTATTATAAAGACATGAAGTTTATACAAAGTTTAAAATTTTCAAATATATTAAAGTTGGGTATTTATAAGTTTACAATAGAACTATTTTCAACAAAAAATTGAGTTTTAATCAGTAAACCGGTAACCGGTAACCGGTAAAACGTTTTTATAAATATCCATTTATAAACATATTATGTTATCTTTTAAATATTTTTTACTCAAACTCCAAGTGATATTATCTTATGAAAAAATGTTATTTGACATGTAAAAACCATTTTTATACATAAAACATAACATACATTTAACATAAAATAAACATCACAGGCATCCATTATAATGTGTATAAACCAAGCCATGTCTAGTAATAATTTTTGTGAGCCATCACAAGAATTATCAAGTCTTTCCTAAAGGACTTAAGGGACACTTCAAAAGGTCTTCAAGCTCCCACTTGCCAAGTCAAGTTTTGCTTGCAAAAGGACTTCAAATCTTCATGTTGTGAAAGTTGCAACACTTAAACCATTAAGACTATAACTAAGCCCAAAACCAAAAGTAGAAGCTTATAGTTAGGATTATGGTCTTAAAATGGTTAAGTCATCTTTAAAATGGTCATTTATTCATCTTGTTACATTTAAAAGGAATACAACTAGTCTAACTAATATATTAAGCAAATCAACAAATGAAAAAATACCTATTTATCTATTACATCTTATGAATAAATAAATATCAACCAAAAACAACACAAAGGTCCAAATGGCTTGTTAATAAACAACAACATATCAAATATTACAACAAACAACTCTTTGTTTTTCCTAAGGCAACTTTTATATAACCAAAATGCATGAAAAATTGTTATATATAAAAATAAACAATTTTAACCAAGAAGTTGCCAAAGAAGACAAATATGGATTTTTCTTAACCAAAAGCAATCCATGCTTGTTATCCAAAAAATAAAGATTATCAAACATAAAAAATCGGTCTAACATATAAAAGATGGCTTTGATACCACTGTTGGCTTTTGATACGAAATATAAGTTTGTTTTTCACAAAAACCGGCAACGGAAGACCTTAAAAATAACAAGTTTATTTTTAGTTCATAAAAAAACCAACCATCATGGATCCATTTATAAAGGATAGAATAAAATAAAAACAACCATAGGATGTTTTAGAGATAACCTTTGAAGCCTTTGAACCCACTTTGTTTTGGGGTGTTGATGAAGATGTAAAGATCAAAGAACATGATATCCTCTACAAGTATCCACCATCAACATTATGGCACTTGGAATCCTAGTTCCTTCTTGTATAAAGTACTTCTTAAGCATTTAAGTGCTTAACTAAAATAAGCACTCTAAGCCACCAAAAGACTTGAATAATCTTCAAAAGAATGAGAGCTCCAAGCCCTTTCATGCCCACGGTTTTAAGAGAGAAAAAGAGAAGAAGAAGAAGTGTTTCACTTATAAAAATGCAAGCCTCATGCATCTCTTATATAGTCCATGCAAAGTAAGGCCTTTTTATTAAAATACTCTAAAGTATTTCTAGCCTTTAGAAGCATGAGAGACAAAGCACAGATGTTGAAAGCAACCCCCATATTTTAATATTTTTGGTCATACCTCTTGAAAAGAGGAGGATTCTTTATTTTTTATAAATTCCAAGTTTATAAAATATAAACTTTGTCTTTACGTAAAAGACAATAGAATCCAACTAGTCCAAAATATTGTGCATGAATTATTAATTCATACCATATGAAATAATAACTAGTTATACTCTCTTATAATTATTATTTTCATAAAATAATAATTATTCCCCAATTAAAATACAAGAATCGATATTATCTATTAATAATCACATTATTAATAAATATACAAAATGTGCCAACTTGATAAAGGTGTGACCCAATAGGATCATATATTATTAGCAATATCACTCAATAATGATTCTTGGTCATATAGATTGAACATGATATATGTAGGAAGTGTGGGGGAGCCCATGGGTTTTCTTGCCACAAGTTCAAATGCTATAAGTGTGGAGAGAGAGGGCATATCTTTCGCGGCTACAAGAAGGATCAGATGTGTTTCCACTGTCACCAACCGAGTCATCTCAAACCCGACTTTCTTACATAGGTAGCGGAGGGAGTGCAAGCCCAAATGTCCACCGTCCGACAGGAGGTGAAGGTTGAAATGCAATAAATCATAGGTATGAAACTTTGATCCTCGATTTAATTTTGAATGGATAGTCATTCATGTAGTAGCTTGTTAAAATTATTATGCTAGTATATATATGTTGTAATGGGTTAGGGATTCGGCTTACGGGGTGCTTCGTGCATCATAAAGTAGGAGGGCCTTTTGTTAAGGGTTGGAAGATATAATGTTGGGAAGGCTTCAAGGATACCCATTCAGGGTTTGGGATTTCCTTGCGATTTCTGGTTATTATTCAGGAATTGTCGTACGTCGTTTTGTATACTGAGAGTTGTGTTTAGAGAGAGTATCTGGACAGACCGGTTTTTAGGCTGAGTTGTGGAGAATGATAGCCATTAAGGGAGAAAGCCCTACGTGGGGGAGGACTAAGCATTCTGCTCGGAGGATCCGATGCCACCAGGTCAAAGGATTAACAACCAGATTGATTTTGATGGGTTCCGCGCGATGAGCCACAGGAAGTTACGGTCTAAGTTCGTTGGATTTTCAATATTCACGATTGTTGAGATCTTTTATGATAAAGATGATTGGCAGATTGATCCAAAGCAGTTGCATGGTGAGTTGTCATAACTTTCTGCTTTCGGGGGTGTGCACGCAGTTCTTGCGTTGGAGGCTTCTAGTCAAGATCTTGTTACAGCCGGCTGTCCCTTCTAGGATAATGAAATCGAGTTAGGAGGAGTGCGTATTATTCATGCTGAATATATATTGAGGGTGGTAGTATGAGAAGGATTCAATCTGACCATGGCTTTGATGGCATTCGAAAGTTTGGGTTCAATCAGTTGATTAATTGTAGGATCGGTTCAACTTTTAAAGCTTAGGATCTGGATGCTATGGATTGTGTGTGAGTAGTAAGAGTCTTGAAATCATGAGATAAGGGCTAATTCCAAGTGGGGGAGAACCACTTAGAAACATTGGTAATAATTTCATATGCGGGTTATGTTGTAATTCGTATTTAAGGACAAGAGAATAATTGGTTTTGACCATAATCTGGGAATCAAAGGTTAGGGATTTGGATTATCTTGACCTTCGGATCCGGCTTGTATTGATCTTCGATTAAGTATTCTTGTGGATGGATGGCAAAACCATGGGCAGGGCCCATGGCAATTGAGGAAATGCTATGAGACCATGGGGAAGCATACCATTTCCTAGGTGGTACTCGGGCGTTGAAAAATGGTAAGTCTACGATTCGTACATAACATTCTATGGGATAAGTTAGGTCATACCAGGAATGGTTGTGAAAATGTGGCTAGAACGGTGAGGAATCGTGAGCTTCTCATTCCAATGACTGGATAGTGTCACGAAGTGAGACAGATCCTCAAAGATTTCATATATGTTATGGCGAGTGTAATTATTGGTTATTAGATCAGGTGTAAACCCGAATGCAGTTATTGGTTAGGCGAGTTGAGGGTAGGCTCGAGTGTGGTCAGCAGATGATGGGGATGTTGAGCCGAATGAGTACTTGGGTTAATATGGAATGCAACCGATTAATTTCTGTTCAAGTCTCGCTATCATATTTATATGTTGAATATTCTTTCTGCATGTTATGATGGTATTCCTAGTCAGAGACTAGGGGTAGGTACGACAATCGGATGATCACCAGTCTTAGAGTGCGGTTTTTGAAGTTTAGGACTGATGGGTTTGTGGTTTTGAGGAGTATAGTGACGAAGTTGGTTTGTAGTTGTTGCTTTGAGAGTTTTCAGTTTGTATGATTTTATCTGGAAGTTGGGTCATACAGTTAGGAGCAATGGTGTTCGCTCACAAGATTTAACATCATTATCTATATGCAGTCCATTATACCATCTACATGAATCACAAGAGTCTGAAGTATCTAATGGATCAGCCAAATTTGAATATGAGGCAGTGTAGGCGACTTGATGTAGTCACGGATTATGACTGTGAGATTTTGTATCATCTCGGGAAAGCCAATGTGGAGGCTAATGCTTTGAGCTGCAAGACAGATAGTTCTACTATTAGGGGCCTATATATGAGGATTTTGATTCATTCACTATTGTTGGATTTGATTAGGGAGGCTCAAGACGAGAGAATCAAGAAGGAAAACCAGAAGCAGGAGAGATTTAGGCGTGAGATTGGCAGGTTTGTTGTTGAGAGACGTGGATTACTGACTCATTATGGATGGGTTTGGGTGCCAAATTTTGGTGGCATTTAGGACTCCTACCTTCCCTTAGCTAAGTTTTCGTACAACAACAGCTACCACTCCAGTATCGGTGCGTCACCTTTCGATCTCCTTTATGGGAGAAAGTGTCACACCCCAGTGTGTTGGGGAGAGGTTGGTCATAGAGTCATGGGAAGGACTGAGGTAGTCCTTCAGATGATAGAGATCATCCAACAGATCAGGCAGAGACTTCAAACGACTCACATTCAGCAGAAGAGCTATGCCGACAAGCGTCGATCCTAGTTGGAGTTCCAGGTCGGGGACATGGTCTTACTAAAGGTATCACCCTGGAAGGCTGTAATATGCTTTAGGAAGAGGGGAAAGTTGTGACCCCGATATATTGGGCTATTTTGAGTGATTTCCAGGGTTGGCAACGTAGCTTAGAGATTGGAATTTCCTAAGGAGCTCAACCAGATCCATAACACTTTCCACATTTCACATCTTCAGAGGTGTGACTAATGATTCATCGGTCGTTCCTTTGGAGGATGTTCAGATTGATGATCGCCTGAACTATGTTGAGAGGCAAGTGGTGATTTTGGACCAAAAATTGAAGGCCTTGCACAAAAAGATGGTGTCTTTAGTCAATGTTCAGAGTCAACATCAGAAGGGATCCTAATGGACATGGGAACAAGAGTCTAAGATGCAGGAGCATTACCTGGTGTTGTCTGCATATGCAGACTTCGAGGACAAAGTCTAATTCAAGTGGGGGAGAATTGTAACATCCGGTTCCTTGGAGGTACTTTAGTTTAAAGTATTTTTTATTTGTATATCTTGGATATTGGGTAGCACCACGTCATGGTGGATCCTCACCACAATGTGGCAATAGCTTATGGATCGCAGGGATTTAATGGACTACCACGATGCGACAATAGGTGCCACAATGTAGTGGCTGCTGTTGAACAAAACCTTGAAGTTTAAGGGTTTGATCCCTATTTAAACAACCTTAACCTCTTGAAGCCTCCCTGTCACACCCCCAAACCAGGATGGCGGAAACGTCCGGGGGTGGATGACTTTCATGTATTGTATCATAACAGTTGCATAATAGTAAATAAAGCAAACATAACCATCACATATATAATTGAAAAGGTTACATCATTGTATGTATTACATGTTCCAAAAGTGAATTACAATATGATGTCTAAATGATTTGTTTGACGCCTTAGCGTCCCATCCTCAAAAGTTGGTGGTTACCTGTTTTACTTATTTTCTGAGAATACAAGTTGTTTGAAAAAGTGTCAACATTTAAGTTGGTGAGTTCATAAGAGTTTTTTATAATCAATAGAAAGCCTTTCCGTGAAAAGTTATCGTGTTGTTTCCAGAAAATCCGATATTTTCTAATAATGAAATGTAAGCCGTTTACTTGAAAAATGATAATGTTTACTCCAGAAAATCCAATATTTTCCGTAGAAATGAGTTGTAGTCTTAAATATTCCAAGACCGAAATGTATCAGTGTTTTCCATACTTGAAGTAGTTATATGTAGTTTTAATCATTTATAAAACCATTTGAAGGAAAAGTGTTTTTGTGTAAAATGTACGTATAGTCGTTTCCCCATGTGAGTTTTCATAACCGTGCTTTTAAGATGTAGTGCCTGCCTCGTCGTTCTTCAGGCGTCGAGTTATTTATGACATTTGTCACCCATAACCTTCAGGTCTGACTGTAGCTAGTAGTCAGGGTGTGGGATCATCATTCCTGTATAGATCTATACAAAAGTATCACGCTCTCGTATAGGAGATTCCGGTTATAAATACAGGACCTTCGGTATACCTCAGCTATGTACGATGAAGACAGTGTCTTACAAATTCATTCAATGAGTGTACGTGTTTTTGAAATGAAAACACTTGTAAATGACGTTATCCCATATTTCCAGGACAACGTCGAATGTGTCGTAAAACTGCGATATATGTACTTTATATCGTTTTTACCCTTTGCTCAATGGGTTACAAAGGGGTAAAGTTTCATAAACTATATTCGTAAAGTTTCGATAAAATGAACATTTTGTAATTGAAATATATATATATATATATATATATATATATATATATATATTTGTACGAATAATGTAATGATTATCAAAATGTTGTTCGTGAAATCACACGCGATTGATAGTAAAACCATTCCGTGTTTTTAACAGTTTTCGTAAAATAGTATAGTAATGTATTCAAAATGTTCGCATTATAACGAAAATATTATTGTGTGTTACTTGTATCCCCCCCCCCTAAACACATAGAAAAAGTCGTAAAAATGTAGGATTATGAACTCACCTTGTATGTGATCGCGGTTAGATAACGGGATAGAAGCGGTGACTTCGAGCTAGAATACAGGAAAGATGGTGTGATCTATGATTTAAACACATAATAATGTGTATATATAAGCCTAGTATTACAAGTATTTCATAAACACTAAATAATATGAAGGGAACTTACGATCAAATATGTAAGGCTAGCTTTGAAGAACTTGATCACAGGGGATATTTGAAAGGAAATGAGCTTGTGTTTGAGAGCAAATTGTGAAGAGTTGTTGTTTACTGGAAGTGGTTGAGGTGATGTTTACGTTGGTAAGTGTATCTTATCACATTGGGAAGGTGGATGACCAATCAACTTGCATAAAATATCTAGAACTTAAGGGGGGCATTACGGCCAAAAGAAGGTGATTTCGATCTGGTATGACCGAAATCCCTTATGTACTCTCACAAGCTGGTGTTTTCGATTTTGAGTGTGGTCCCTATAAGTGAGTTTTTGGACAAGGCATGAACCAAGAAGGGTTTTTGGTCCTAAGTGGTCTTATTCTTGAGATTTCGGTCAACACACATGGAGTTGGTCCCCACAAAACCGAAAACACAAAGATAAGGGTAATTCATGCTTTTTACTTTACTTCCTTGACTTGTGTTGACTTGTATTATCCTAAATCAACATGGGTTTTTAATATATATGTTTATATATAACTAAAATAAGCATGGTTTCCAATTAATATACATATATTAATATATATACACATACCCTCATAACTTTCAAAGTCCCATAGCAACAATGTTACAATTGTGGTTTCACTAGTACACGATTACAGTTTAGACTTGATTGTTCTAGAAATTTTCTAGTTGTCACACTCCCTCCCATCAGCCTCCATCCCTCATAATTGTCCCTTGCAAACCCTAAAACTCTTGTGTGAGTTTTCTTAGCCTAAAGTGTGCGTTTTGGTGCTTGTGAAGAAAGAAGGCGGTGGTAGATCATCTTAGGAGTTCAAAGCAACATAGATCCATAAGTTTGTCTTCCTCAAACATCTCCAGGAGGTATAAAGCTTTCATCTTGATGAGTAGATTGATAGATCTCTAGATTTTGTCCACCCTTTTCTATGCCTTGTTGTCTTGAGTGGTTTGGTCTCATAAAGCTTGTGGCTTTATGGATTTCCAAGTCTATAGGAGTATTTGGTGCTTTGGATCTAGGCTAGGATTGAGCTTTGAGACCATGCACGAATCTTGGTCCTTTTTGCCCAATTTTTTAATGATAATGGTGTTAAAAATTCTTCTGGAGTTGTTGGACAAGTGCCCTTATAGATTAAGTGCTTATTTCTTAAGCCATGTGGTGTTTTGGACCATAAAGTTGAGATTGATGCACTTTGGAGGGTTCTAAGGGATAAAGTTGGAAACTTTATCCATATAGAACCTAAAATGGACCAAATATGAGTTGGAGAATCTTTGGAATCAATGAATAATTGCTTAATTCGTTAAGCTATTGAAAACCCAGTGGCCACGACGTGGGAAAGGTCACCACGACATGGTGGCTGTGCTGGTCACGACTATTTTGTCGTATTGACACCACGACGTGGTCAACGATGACCACGACATTGCGGTCAGTCTGTTGAATTTTGGTTTGACCAAGGGTATTTTGGGCATTTTGATATTAATTTGGGCCATGATTTGAATAATAGGTGTCGGGTAAAGCCGGTATTCGGAGCAAGGATTATTCCGCTTTTGTTTCGCACTGAAAGGTGAGTTTTCCTCACTATACTTGTGGGTTGAAGGCACTAATGCCAACCCAATAGATTGTGTGTCTTGGTTCAGAGGATGTTGATATATTATAATGATCTGTGGATCAGTATCCTGGTATATAAGATGTAGTATGCGGTAGTGGTATGTGAATCTGCATGTTTGTATGATAACTGGTTATCTGCTTATCTGTTGATGGATGTATGTTATATCTTATGTATATGTCGACATAGTATGGTTGGGTTGTGGTAGTACAGCTTTGTGCGATAGCCAACAAACCTGGGAGCAAGCCACACATAAGTTGTGGGCCCCGAGGGCAAGCTAGACTTATGTTGTGGGCTCGGGAGCAAGCCAGATATGAGTTGTGGGCCCGAGAGGCAAGCCAGACTCATACTGTGGGCTCTGGGGTAATCCAGTCTTTTTGCTATAGACCTAGTATATGTTGTTATATGTTGTGTGTGTTGGTACTTTTGGGGAACTCACTAAGCTTTGGGTTACAGTTTCAGCTTATTGTTTCAGGTACTTCAGATGACCATGGCAAGGTGAAGGCGTGATCGTGCACATCTTCCTGTTTTTATGTTATTGGGTCTTGGGAAAACTCTAATTTCGGATAATACTTTTGAAACAATGGATTTTTTAAACACTTTATAGATGAAATGGTTTGTTTTTGAAATGTTTAAATTTTTATGATTTTTGGAGAGTTATACATTCCTTATTACTTATATTAATATCCATAGTTTTGAGAGAGGAAGAGGATAAATTTTTTTTATAAAAATATCATAATCCTTTAGAAGATATAAAACCTTATCCCTTTAGCTAATGAAAAAAATGTTTCTAGTCCAAAAAGATGTATGTGATTTAATATAAAATACCTTATGATATATTATGATACATTCCATTGAATATTATTATTTTCATAAAATAAATAATTCCCAATCAATTATAAGATTTATAAATATTTAGCAAGAATCAAATTCTTATAAATAATCTATTTGCATCAAGTTATTGTTAGTGTGACCATTTAGGATCATATGTTATTAGTAATATCATTGTAATATGATTCTTGAGCATAAAGATTTTTAAATTAGGACAATCACAATGAAATTCATTTGGAAAAGAATATAGTGTTTCACAGTAGGACAAACACATTCATATGGGGTATCATATTATTTGAAATTGATAAGTGACCTTGAACCTGATGAAAATCCTTGGCATAAAGAATCTAGAAAAGATGTTTACCAAGGTGGTGACAACAAAGAAGTGGAAGTTGTGTATGGCTTCAACTAACTTTCTAGGTACTTGAAGTGAAGGTCAGACTAGAGAGGAGATGGGGATACAAAGTTCTAGATTGGTTGACAGTAATTAGTTAATCAGCCTCCAAGTAGGAGATTGTTGAGTCTTGGAACCTGATTCACCTTTAAACTTATAGCCACTAGGCATACTCAACAAGAGGGAGCCACCCCTTATGGGAGCCCCAGGGGTAGTGACCATGGTAGAAAGTTTATAGGCTAGTTCCTATATCAGATACGACATAGAAACAAGTCATTGTCTAGTTTTCATAGAGTTTATGGGCTTGACCTTATTGACAAATTATAGTTCTTTTTCTCATGTATATATCCCTTGAATTTGTGTAACCTAATATATATATATATATATATATATATATATATATATATATATATATATATATATATATATATATATATATATATATATATATATGTCCCTCCCTTGCTCTCTCCCACTCTCATGTTTGCATATGGACATAGCCTATCACTCTAATGGCGTGAACCACACAAATACTGTTTTTTTTCGTTTTCATTATTACTTTGTGTTTGGAATCGTAAATCATTCGCTAGAGTAATTAAAACCTAACAATAGGTCAGTGAGATTAGCTTGAAATTTGTCTTCACCATTTATGAACTTTTTCGAATGTGGAGAGAGTGGACTGAAATCGTCCTTTTGTCCTATTCACGATAGTGTCAAGCAATCGAAGGTCCACCTGATGGTCAAATGCAGTTTCTTTTATTTGTTTTGGGTAATCATTTTAATTAAGGGAGCCTATGAGTGTTATTTATTACGTTCCATTGCTAATTCGGTGTGGGTTAAAGGAACCCAAAAAACCTATTTCTGTGAAGTTAGTCGTACATTGTTGGGGTGTTTTAGAACTTTTGGAATACTTTCGTTTTTAAAGAGGATAAATAACAAAAGAACTCTTCATTCTAGTTTGTATTTCGAATTCATTTAGTCGGATTTCAAACATGATGTCAAGAACGTATGCTTGATTGGTTAACTTGGTTGTCTTCTTCTTATCAAGCTTTGTCCTCGATTTAGCGCAATTGTTTGGTTAGTGTTTTATGTCTATGAAAATAAGCGAGAAGTTTTATGTCGTAAAGGTAAGAGAATAAACAAGATAAATATAACACTACAAGAAAAAAAGCAATTAGCGGCGACAAAAGTCGCCGATAAAGAGTAACAAAGTCGTCGGCAATGTTAATAGCGGCGGCACGTCGCCGATAATAAGTCGCCGCTACTGATCTGTCACTATTGATCAAAACGTCGTCAATAAATATAATTGTCGCCGCTAATGCTCCTGTCACTGACAATACTTGATGTCTCCGCTAATGCTTATGGCGCCGCTAATGATAATGTCGTGGGTAATAGTGTCGCCTGTAATAATATTTTTCATTTTTTAATTTTTTTTTAATTAACGATTTTGGGTATAAAAAAACTGATACATAACGACATTAAATATAGAAAAAAATTACATAACAACATCCGATTAGATACCAAATAATGTTATTATAAATTTCATACCAAAATAAACAACCAAAGTTTTACAATTCTAACAAGTAGCAAAGTGAGACTACAAGTGTAACATACAATACACAAATTAATTATCCGACAAACCAGCATCTATGTTCCCATCGGTTCCTCCTTGATTATTCCCCGATTGAAAAAACGCATAAAGCTCCTCCCTACATGTCGGGTCGTTGAGCATTGCCCATAGATTTTCCAACTATATAATAAATAACAACATATATCAATTAATAAGTTAAATTATCAAACATAAACAAAAACTACCAAAGTACATTCCTATTTCTTGCACTTAAATACAATATATACCAAAAGTACATTGCTATTTCTTGCACTTAGGAAGAAAACACAATTACCAAATCAACATGCATTTATCAATGCGAAAGTACATTACATTTTTTAAACTAGAGACAAAAACCAAAGTACATTGTTATTTCTTGCACTTGGGCTAAAAACCCAATTGACAAAGCTTTTATCAAATAATCACCACAAACCAAAATTACCAAATCAACATGCATTTTATGATGCTAAAGTACATTGCTATTTTTAAACTAGAGACAAAAAACCAATGTACATTGCTATTTCTTGCACTTGGGACAAAAACCCAATTAATAAAGCTTTTAGCAAATAATCACAACAAACCAAAATTACCAAATCATCAGGATTTTTATGATGCCAAAGTACATTGCTATTTCAAAACAAGAGACAAAAAACCAAAGTACATTGCTATTTCTTGCACTTGGGACAAAAACCCAATTAACAAAGCTTTTAACAAATAATCACCACAAACCAAAATTATCAAATCAACATGCATTTTATGATGCCAAAGTACATTGCTATTTTTAAACTAGAGACAAAAAACTAAAGTACATTTCTATTTGTTGTACTTAAATACAAGAAATACCAAAGTACATTGCTATTTCTTGCACGTAAAATACAAGAAATACCAAAAATACATTGTTATATCTTGCAGTTGGGACAAAAGCACAATTACCAAATCAACATGCATTTATTGATACCAAAGTACATCACTATTTTTAAACTAAGACAAAAAACCAAAGTACATTGCTATTTGTTGCACTTGGGACAAAAAACCAATTACAAACGCTTTTAGAAAATAATCACCACAAACAAAAATTACCAAATCAACATGCATTTATTAAATTAAATAATCTTGTTTTACCTGTGATGGTTGTGATGGCTGTGGTAATGGTTGCGATGGCTGTGAAATCGACGGGATAGCAGAAGGTTTCCGGCTGATGCCTCTGATATGGCCATGTCGTTCTCCTAATACTTTCTCGAAAGCAACTCTTTCTCGAACGGATGTTAACTCTCTTTCACCTTCTGACCCTAGCATTTGTTTTAAGAGCTCTTCCACTAACCGATTATGTATTTCCCAAAAGTGATTAGCAATTAAGTATAAATAAACACTTAATTATATGATAAAATTATAATTAAATACTTACGCATTGTTGTTCCGCCTCGATAGTAACAAATACACCATCGCTATCGGTATGAGCCTTGCGAAACGTTTCCACTCTCTTAAGGTTCTGTTTAACATTAAAAATTAGACTATAATTTAAATAAATAATTACATGTATTGTACGTTACCTTCTTATAGCAAGTACTGCTATACGAGCTTGACCCCCCACGATTTACGGTCATTTGCATTTGACAGACTTTTTTGTTCCTTTTTGAAGCAATTTTGTGTTCATCCGTTTGGAAATACTCAATTGTTTTCTTCCAATTATCAACATCCATATCATCTCGAGGGTTAGCTAATGCTCTCGGGATATCCTCATACACTTCGACTTCCAAAAAATATTCTTTTGCATCAACTTTAACGCTCTCGATAACCTTTTAACAAAGCTGCTTGAAAACTATCTGACAACATACCAACGTCTGGATCCCGGTACATCTGATCCAAATCAAACCTTTTCTACAAAAAAAAGTTAACCAAGTAAAAACTAGTCATAATTATGTCATTTATTGCAGGTGAAACTTTTTTTCCAAGTCTATTTATCAAAACGGACCATCTGACACATTATTTTTCCAATATCTCGTGAAAACATTTCTTTCTGCTCTTCTACATGATCATATGTCATATACCTATCAAAATCCATGTTAATCGGTTTGCCTTTATTCTGTAAGAGCGCTCTTTCAAGCTTAATATTTTTGGATTTGCCTCGGACTTTCCTACATTGCTCAACTACAAATATAATTAAAAATAATTAGAAACGGTATTTAATTTATAATAACTGAATAAAAAGACTTAAGGTCCTGCTCATGATGACCAGCACCTCTACCACCTAGAAAAGGTGGGTCCTCAGCTCCATCACCCTCATGTTCACGGCATATAACAGCAGCCACCATATCGACATCATTTCCTGAAGAAAAAATATATTAAATATATATACCATAAAAGTAGAGTTTTTACTTATACAATTTGGTATATTTTATAAAGTTATAAATAATTGGTTTATTTTATATATAATCGTTAAATAAACTTTTTGTTAACATAGCTTATTAGTTGCTTCATAGAATAATTTATTATTATATTAAAAACAAATGACCTAAAATCAAAATCAATTTGGTAAACATTGAAAAAAAAGTTTTTATGAAACTATTTTTGTAACATTTTATTTTTGTTTTTTTTTCCTAATTATAGTATTGTATTTTAAACAATTTCATAAGATTTTGTTTTTTCCAATTAAAACAATAATTTATTTTTGTTTTTTTTTACATTTATAGCATCCTACTTATACCAAAACCACATACTTTCACATAATACATAAAAGCATTAGATACACATACTTGCACATACATATACCACATATACACCAAATACACATACATTCACATACACACATAATAACATCCTACTTATACCAAATACACATACTTTCACATATATAGATAATAACATCCTACTTATACCAAATACACAAATTTCACATTCATATACCACATATATACACCAAACTTACATAGATTCACATATACATAGATTCACATATACACATTCATATACACCAAACTTACATAGATTCACATATACACATTCATATACCACATATATACACCAAATACAAATATATACACCAAACTTACATAGATTCACATACATATATCAAATATACACACATTTCATACATAAAAACACCAAATATACATTTCATACAAATACACATTTTATACATACATACAAATACACATATACACAAATATGGGTAATTTCACATAATAGGCAGAAATACACACTTTTTTGTTAATAATCTCGAAATTAAAGGAGAAAGGTACCTATGGTTGCCGGAAATCAAAAATGGTGACCGGAAAATCAAGCTTCAGTCGTCGGCGACACAGTCAAAAACACCAAAAACTGAAAAATACCATTTTTAAGAAATTAATGTCGAATATAAGCTGCAAATCGAAGTTAAATGAGAAAGAAATAGAGTCACCGTCGTCGGTGAAGCTTTCAAATCGCCGGTAGTAGCCGACCCATCGCCGAAATTAGGTGGCAAACATCGGTTGTGGTTGTTGGCCGGTGGTTGAAGGCGGAGGAAGGGAAAAAAGTATACTAGGGAACGATCGCCGGTTGAATCTTGAGAAAGAACATGCGAATCAGAATGAACAAGAAGGAAGAAAGAAAGGGATACTGATGATGGATCTTATTTCGTCGACCTTTAGCGGCGACACTCAATAGCGGCGACAAAAGGTTTTTACCGGCGACAATTTGGTATTAGCGGCGACATCACAGGAGACAATTTATCCCGCTTTTTTTTTAACGACCCTTAGCGGCGACAATTTTACTCTTTAGCGGCGGCAAAATGTTGCCGGTATTGAAGTTGTGCGAGAAGAGCCCCCAACCATTGGTTTAGAACGTTGATCCGACGGTTGAGATTTACAAGAAGGGGTAACCACAGATTCGGATCGTAGAGCGTTAGCGACGACGCTATTAGTGGCGACACGGAGCTTTATCGGCGACTTAAGCTTGAGTCGCCGCTAAAGCTCCGTGTCGCCGATAATAGCGTCGCTGGTAATGACCAAATTTCTTGTAGTGTAATTTTAGGTTCAATTTTTTGTAAGTTTAGCTCAAGGAAAAATCCAAAAGAATATAACAAAATTTAACAGGTTTTATCGTCACTAACCCTTTTCTCCATTTTTTTTTCATGTTTTAGACGTTGGTCCCATTATATATATTCAATTAAAATCATAAGTGAAAACAAAGAATTATTACTAGTCAATTCTTAAACGATGTTGTTATATCCTAATGTTATAAAAGTGATGATCTTTTATCAATTTTTTTTTAAGAATCAAACGAAACGGACTGTCACATTTTCTGACGGATATGTCGATACGAATTGATTTGATCTCATATGTAGTAAAGAAAAAGACAAAGCATACATACAGCTGAAGTCTGTATGACAAATCCTAAAGACAAAAACTCTACAATAAAGTGAAAAACTTAACTGCAATATGTGATTTCTTGCCATAGTACCCTATGCGATAGACGACGCCTGTTTAACTTAGTGCCTCTGGAGGTATGCATCAACATGGTCTATATCACTGTCGTTCATTTGCCAATTTGAGGCCAACATGGTCTTAAGGTCACATTGACCCTTATATTATCATTAATATGATCTACAATCAGACCGCTCTACTAACCTACACTCGGTCAAGTACAACCTTGTGACTTTTAGTACGTAATAGCTAGTGTTTCTTTTTTCCTTTTAGTTATAAAGTTCAAAAGGACTTGCAGTAGTACGTTCTCTTTGTTGTGTGTGTATATGTGTGTGTGTGTGTGTGTGTGAGAGAGAGAGAGAGAGAGAGAGAGAGAGAGAGAGAGAGAGAGAGAGAGAGAGAGAGAGAGAGAGAGAGAGAGAGAGAGAGAGAGAGAGAGAGAGAGAGAGAGAGAGAGAGAGAGCTGATGTAGATACGTTAGACAAAGGACTACATGTTTCTTGTCTGACAAGAATTTGGGATGTTTAAAATAAATTATTTAATCGCTCCCTTCTAAATATATGAAGACAACTCTTGTCAAATGGCAGGTACACACCATGTTACCTAGGGGCCCTAGATGTAGTACACTACAAATCCGAAATTTTCACAAGCAACAATTGAATTTATGAAATATTCAGATAAATTAAACCCACATCCATGTGAGTGAGAGCTTGGAGTTTAATTAAAAGCAAATCCATATCATGGAATTGTTCAATATAGCATGTTTATATTAATGGAATTTTAACTAATTGAAAATAATAACTGATGGAACTATCCCAAGTTTCGTACACTTTCAAAGATCTCGAATTCAGCTGATTTGAACTTTCTGATTTTCCTTTCCACGAAAACCCACAAAAATTAATCAGTTTCCTTGCAGTTTGGATGATCCACCATGTGCATGATTTGCCTGGGTTGACGATGAATCCATTTTTGTGTCCAGTGAACTTATGTTGATACGACCAGGGTGTTGTTGTTGTTGCTGCTGTGGTTGTTGTTGTTGTTCTCTCTGCGAGTAACCCACACCTAGAAAATCAAGAGTCGTTCTATTCGAGTTTCCAACACTTAAAGAGAAGTTGTTTTGATTAAACTTGCTAGCCTCATTCATGTTCCCAAAATTCATGTTTCTATTTCGATTCCCCCCATACCCATCAAACATAGATGGAGCTCCACCACTTCTAAGAGTATTCATAAGTCCTTGTAGCTGATTATCACTCTCCATCTCTGATTGTAAAGACTGGTCTCCTCTAACATCAAAGCTGGTGGCAGATAGACTTTGGCGACCTGTATGTGTTTTTGCATCACCACCAACAGTGCCCGTGGAAGAGCTTCCAAAGCTTTTCAACAGTGTGGTTGCGTTATTGTTGCTTGTGGTAGAACCCATCTGCGCTGCCTTCTGCAGCAAGGCTGTAGCAGACATGTGGGGTGTCATTTGACTTTCTTGATGCGGATTATTACTGTTGAGGAACATGTCATGACTTCCACCTCCGTTGTTGAATTGATGATCAGGAAGCATGAAACCAGAAGATGACATATTCGAGTTATTTTGGGTATCGTTGTCACTGGTTTTCAAACCATTCGTGGGATTACTACTACCTGAGAAGAACCCTAAGTTGAAAAGATTAGGAGTGATTTTGGTATTGTTGTTATGTAGGTCAGGAAGTTGCATCAACCCATGAATATTTGGCTTGTTTCCCATTAACCCATGTTGCTGGTTTTGTTGATCATAATCGAACACTTGGTTCAACCCTTGGTTTGGATCAGATAAAAAGAAAGGAGACGATGAATTCGCCATTTGTTGCTGCTGGGATTGTGGGAACAGAGGTGTTTGACTTGGTGGGAGCATAACTTGCTCGAAGTTGGCATTCCCAAGGCTTAACATATTGGTAGTAGATGATTGGTGGTTTTGATCATGTAATTGGGAAAGACCTAAATTCATCGAATTACTAAGATGGCTTCCAAAAAGATGACTACCCATAGAGCCAAGAGCTGACGGATGCCTTGCACTTTCTTGAGCTAATGCATCACAAAAAGCCCGATGCGTGATAAAACTGTCACGCCTGAAAAAATCATTGAGTATAAAAGAAAATGCATTAGGTCATTAATTGTATACGTACACACATATATGTATGGTAAATAGGTAAATGACGCAATGAAAAAGACATGACATGCATGAATCATGATGATTAATTGATTATATATACAAATGTATGTCACTCGTCAAAATGGAATCTAACAATCCGGGTACCAATATTTCTTCTCTGTATCAAGCAGAATATGATGATGATGATAGTGTCTGAAAAGATGACGACTATCGATATTTCAATGTAGAAAATGATATAAATAATTATAGATTTACAGCAAAGTTATATGAACCATACTACGTAAGAACTTTGTCTCTACTTCCAATAAAAAGTTGGCTCTTGTCTACTTTGAGTAATCAATTCTATAAAGGAGCAATAAAATTAAAAAGATTCCATATTACTGATGTCCTGAAAGTGTTTCCTATATTGTGATGAAAAAGATAAAAATGGTTAATCGTTACTTTTTTGTAAATCATTGCACTCTTCTCTTTTCATTTCTTTCTTCATTTTCAGAAAATATTCGAGGGGTGAGACAGACAGCCCGCAAGAAGCAAAGAGCATACCACCGGTGTGGATGTATCCACTCCATAAGACAACAAATATACAGCAAAGACCCTCACCGTTACCATTGTCTACTGACATCCACGTGACTACAGACTACGTCCCAAAAAAACATCTTGTAAGGTGGCGTATTTCCCTAGAAAATATAGCATCTTATCAAAGCTAAAAACACACACTCAAACACATAGTTGAAATCATCGATGGAATATTTCCAACAATTCTCAACTCAATTTTGACCCATGTAACGAATTATATATTTCTCAACATTCTAATTTTTTTTAAAGAAAAAATTAAAGGACGACTAAAAGAATTAATATAGAGGAATTAATGTATTATATACCTTGAGAAAAGGGTGCCACAATCGCATCGGTATTCACGGGTGCCACAAGTTTTAGAGTGAGCCTTCCAGTCAGATTGAACCGCATATTTCTTGGAGCACTTCTCACACTTGTATTTCTTCTCGCCATGCTTTCTGGAATAGTGTTTCTTGATTCCAGTGAGGTCTCCTAATGCACGAGAAGGGTCATGGTGGACGCATGAAGGCTCTGGGCATAGATACACCTTCCTCTTGACTTCTTTGTTGCTCTTTTGCTTTAGCTTCCATGGTAGATTGTGTCCTCTTCTATGGAGTTGCAAGTTTTGTTCCCTTTGAAACCCTTTGTTGCATACTTCACATATAAACCGGTTTGTTGCCATTAGGGTCTTTGGTGACAACGCTATCACCTCCGCATCTGGATCTGTTGTTTAGATTCGATTCAAAGAAAACCCAAAGTTATTTGGAAAAAACAAAAACAGAAGAAGAACAAAACTGAAAACTAATATACAAAACTACAAAAGATACTTAACATTTTGGTTATACACAAAGGAGCCAATACAGATTTATTTCGCTCATGAAGTCTATTCACATGCTATGAATGTTTAAAAATGATTAGAATTAGTAAAAGTGAATAGTAACCATAACTTTATAAAATTAGGGTTTTCCATAGAAGATTTTCTCATTGAAAGCATAGAGGACAAAAAGAGAACAATTAATCAAAACAAACTGATTGCTTCTTTAACTCATAACTCAACAATGGTTTCAAAGATTGAAAGAGGATGAATGAATTAATCATTGTTTTTCAAAAATGAATTGTAATTATAAAATTCAACATGCGAAAAGCACGAAATAAGATAATTGTTTGGGTACTTGCTTGGAGTTCCTGGAAGGCTTCTCTTCTTCTTCTGTTGAGCTGCTGCTGATTGAATAGTTGCAGAAGATGTAGGTATTGAAGAAACATGTTGTTCTTCGTCTGATCTTGCCCCATAAAATGAAGTTGATGAAGAAGCTGCTGCCATTTCTTATAGACTGAAGCTAACAAACTCAGTTTCCCTTGATCATATGAATCTTTAAACCATCACCAGCTTCATCAGATTCAACAAATCTTTTAACAAAAACTGCCTGCAAGATTTGAAAAACCCCGAAAAGGACAGGATTATATCTTACATATGGCACAAAGAGAAGAGAATATCATGAAACCGCTAAAATCCGGGGAACTAGTAAAGTGGAGAGAAAAAAGGTTGAATTCATAGACTGTATAATAAGACCTGTTTTTTTTTTCTCCTGTGCTTGTACCGATTCTCCTACTCTTCTTTTCATATAATAATAGTAACTTTGTTTGGCAGTCTCTATTTGCTTGTTCTTCAATTATTTGTTGCTATCTTGTATATATACATACAAACCTAAATACGTACGTACATACATACAATATAGAGACCTCTCTCTCTCCTCTCTTGAAAAGAATTCCTGATTTTCCTCACCAATGTGTACAAAAAAGAATAATATAATCATATATGGTAAGAAATTCTTTTTTTTAAGAGGTGGTGGGGGAGGGGAAGTTGCTGTCCATGCAGCTCAGAGGCGGGGCTTGAGAGAGAGAGAGAGAGAGAGAGAGAGAGAGAGAGAGAGAGAGAGAGAGAGAGAGAGAGAGAGAGAGAGAGAGAGAGAGAGAGAGAGAGAGAGAGAGAGAGAGAGAGAGAGAGAGAGAGAGAGAGAGAGGGGGGGCGGGGGTTATAGGGTGGGGTATCACAATCTGCCATCTCTTCTTATTTTCGTATCTTTTCACCATTTCATAAAGACAACACACTCTTCCGTCACTCTTTTCTTTTTCGATTATCATCGCTATCTTTTACAGAATTTTATAATTTAAAGGGTTCGTTTGAAAAGCTTACAAGTATTTTTGGTCTTTTAAAATTTAGCGAGAGTTTTCGCTAGAAGGATATCAAATGCAAAGTAAATTTCTCCCAAGACCTAAAATGTATATATAACAACAATTTCATTCAAGAAAACCACTCTAGCAAGGAGCTAGGGGGAGAGCACAAAACACATATATACTACATATATATAACAGCCATGAGGGGATTATTTTTAATCCTCCTAATTAAAATGTATATATATATTCTATGTACCGAAACTATGTGCATTCCTTTTTTTCTACTTCATGACCTACTACTTCTACCAAGCTATTTTATTAATTTGAAGTGCTAGCAAGAAGCTGGATATACAAACAAGTGTGATATTTGGTAACGGGGTCACCACTACACATATATAGCCCAATTTAAGAGGACACCTTTCTTCTTATGACTATTAAGCCGGTGGAAACAAACAATTTGCACCTAGCTCATCCGCAAGGTAAGAAGGTGAACTCAGTGAAGATGTTTGGACTTTGAGCATATATACTATTCAATTATACCTTCATCCATATAACCCCACCTCATACATAAATTGAGATGTTTTTTTTTTCTTATGTAAAAATTGAAGGTTTACTCCCAAATTCCTTCTTCTGCAAAGAAAATATCATTGGGGATGTAAAGCTCCCCTAGTCGATCGATCAAATAACAATAGTGATCAAACAAGATCAGAAAATAATGTAGTATAGGCGAATTGAAAGAATATTACAGCGAATCGATATATCATCATGGACTAACAAACTAGTTAGTCTAGTGGTGTTGAAGTGATTTTTGAACATTTACATACAAGTTTGAGTTAATTTTAAGAAAAATTTAACTAACACAAATTTTTACCATTTAGGGTTTACTTTAACTCTTAGTTTAAGAATTAATATAATTATATTTTATTTTACCGTTTCATATATAAATAGGATAACTTATTATATTATGTTGAGTTTTCAGATTAAAAATTTAGAAATAATTAATGAATATTTTAACTTTCAAAGAACAAACTTTGCTCATGTGAGTACTTAGTTCTTTAATTTCTCTTTCCGGTATTTCTTTTATCGCATGTTATTTTCATTTGATTTGTTTCACCAACTAAAATCAATTAAAATAACTCTAGTAAGAAACTAGAGAAAATGGAACATTACAAGTCGATTAAAGCAAAGCTTGGGTATTTCACTCAATCCGACCAAGAGAGGTTAGAACCTCTATTTCTACATGAAATCTAAGAGAAGGAATGGTACACAATCGAGAATAAAAGATTTGTAACGTTAGATTGTTTTCATCAAACACAAGTTGTTCCATAAACTGCCAGATGTACCAAAACCAATAACTAATGATTGTCACGAGGAGTTTATTAGTTATAGTATCAAAGCCTTGAAACCCACTGCATACTTGATGACATGAAATTAGATTGGTGTTAAGACACTACCGTACGGCTACTAAAAGCTAGAAGTTGATCTATATCGCAAGAGCAAAAAATGTGTAGTTTCTGGGACATTGTTGCACATCAGGCATCACACTTCTAGAAAAAGGCTGGGGTTCTGTAGAGTCGAAATATCTTGTAATATGTCGAAGTCTGTGTATTTTTCACTTTCGTATGTTTTCTATGTATTTGCAAAGGCTTCTTTTTGACGAAGCTTAATGTCTAGCCTTAGTATTTTTTTGTACTTTCAGCCTCCTATAAATAGGAGTTGAACATAGAGTTGATAGTAGAGTTTTTCCATGTTTACTATCAGTTTTGTACTCTTGTTCTCTGAAAGTAATATGACTGAACCAGACCTTATTTACTTATCGTGTTCATCTTTTACTCTGATTTGATTCTCATACTCGATTAATCACAACTACAATTGGTATCAGAGCAAGAATCAATACTGTGAAGATTTGATTTTCAATTGAATCTCTAGTTTTTGAGTCGCGAGTTTGTCTCAAAAGTTTCCGCACTTTTTGATTCCGAAAATCATCTCTGATCTACAGTTTTGATTTGATTTTGCGTTTGAATTGTGTAATCGGGTAATCCTTTTTGAGTTTCTGATCAATTCATTCACTTAATTTCAAATTTTTTCCAGTTCTTTTGAAAAATCTCATCCGTACGTTAATGTCGAATTTCAACATGAACACTATGACTTCATTTTCTCATCTGTTAGGATCTTCTACGAAGATTCCTATGTTGATTCCAGAGTACTATGATCAGTGGGCTGATCGAATGGAGGACTACTTGAACGGATTGGACGAGGAACTCTGGAGCTGCATTACAGGAATCGCTCAACCTCCATTGAATGTTCAAAATATTGGATCATCTGGATCAATAGCTGCAGTTCTGATCAATCCACCAGGCTGAAGAACAACGAAAAGTGTTGTTTGAGAGAATTGCGAGGTGTCTTGCCACCTGTTGTTTACAATTACATTCGTGGTTGTAAAACTGCAAAGAAAAGTTGGAATACTCTTAAGAAAAAATATCAGGGAAGCGAGAAAACGAAGATAAATTATGTTAAGCAGTGTCTTGTGGAGCTGAAAGAGTTCAGACAAAAAAAGAATGAAACGATTGAAGTTTACTATGATCGTATTAATGAACTGATCTATAGATGCAATCGTTATGGAATAATAAGGTCATCAATGGAGTTCAATCTCACTTTTGTGATGGGACTTCGTAAGGAGTGGAGAAGTGTCAGCATGATGGTGAAGAATCAACAAAGCTTCGATACTTCATCTTAAATGATTTGTATAATCAGTTGAAAACTCACGAAAGTGAAGTGAATGAGATGGCTGAAGCGATTGCTTTTTATTCAAAGAACCGAGTTAAAAAGTTTTTCAAGAAACCTTTCAAAAGCAGAGTGATGTGAAAGGAAGTTTCATTAATAAGTCTGTGGGTGAGGAGAAGAAGAAATTCGAGAAGAATGATGTGAAGGCAACTGAAGCCAAAATTGAGAAGAAACTTAAGGGAGATTCGGGCATTGACTGTCATTACTGCAACGGAGCAAATCATTTGGCAAATGATTGTATGCTTCGTAAGAAAGAAGAGAAAAATAATAGGGTCAAGGACGAAACCTATTATGTTGAAAGATTGGAAGAAGTTCGTGCAAAGACGAAGGTAACGTCTTTGGTTGCATGAGGTGAAGGTGAGGAAGATGGCACGTATCAGATCTGGTCTTCAGGATCTGATGACGAAGAGATGCGTAATCCGACGCATGGGGCTATGTTCGCACAATTTGAAGAGGATAAGGACGAAATGGTGACTGGTCGTTGTTTCATGACCAAATCAGGAGACAAATCACCAATGAGAACCAAGGTACGTTCTATTGTTCAGTCTTTTAACATTCCTTTACAAGCTTATGATTCTGAAATAATTGCATTTGATGATACTGTTGCTTACTTTGATACAATTATGGTGTCTGCTAGTAATGAAGCTAAGAAACTAAACATCCAGTTGCTAGAGACCCAAAAATTGCTAGATTCGAAACGAAGCAGAGTAGAGTATCTGGAATTGCAATTGAATAATGTGAATAATGATAGGGAATGTCTAGATAATGAAGTTCGAATGTTACTTGCTCAGCGAAACATTTACTGTAATTCAGCAAAAAGATTATATGCTAAATTGACTTCATTGCATCATTCATCTGACATTAGCAAAGAACAACATAGGAAATTGTTGCCTTTTCTTGTTTTCGAAAGAGAGAAAGTTGATAGTTTGTCCTATGATTGTGAGAAAACCATAGCAGAATTCGATAAAGTGCCTGATAATCGATTTGCTTATGGTATTGTTAAGATAGACGAATATTTGAATGTTGATAAACTTGTTGAGATAGTGAATGATACTTTGACCAAAAGTGAACAAATCAATATTTTCAAAAGAACTGAGAATTCGAAACTTGACTCTCAATCTAATTTTGCTGATATCGATGATAATTCTGATAGTTTTAGCGAAATCAGTGAAATTGAGGAAGAGGAAAGTATCGATTGTTCTCAGTTATCTGTCATTAATGACACATCTAAGTCAAAAGGTAAAGAAATTTGTAATGATTTGATGGTTGAGGATGACACTGATAGACCCTCTACTTCGAATGTTTGTAACTTTGATCATGTGAGTGTAAGAGACAGTCAAACGGATAGTAGTGGTGATGAGAATGAAGAAAAAGTTTCGAACAATTCTGAGCCAGAAAAGAATGTTTCGAATGAAACATCCATTCCACGAGTTGTTGATCAAGTGTTTGGAGACACTGAAAATTTCGACAAAATCTTATCTGAAAAAGGTGCTAATTATTTGGAAACAAATACAGTTGTGTATCCAAATTTTAAGTGTTCAGATGATGTTGTATTTCCGATCAAGTGTTTGTCACTATTGGAATGTTGAAAACATCAAATCGGAGTTCAACAAAATGGTCGAAGAAGATAACAAGAAAAAATCAGACGAAGGATTCTTTTTAAACCAAAGCACTGTCCAAAACAATCTTACAAAGAATTCGTATGTTTTTCAAAGACAAAAACCACAAAGAAAATGGGTTGATAAACAAGAAAATACAAAAGAGATTTTGAAACAGGAATCTAATGAAACAAATGAGAATGTGAAACTTAATTCACAAGAATTTAACGATCTTGTTGAAAAATTTTTGAATGAAAAAGGAATTTCGAAAAGACAGTCACGAAAGAGAATTTTTTGGCAAGTAGTGTCAAATGAAAAGCAATCAAAAATATCAACCAAGAAAATGTCTGAAAATGGGTTGTCTAAATCAGTACAAACAAAGTTTTCCACACTTTCGGATAAAAAGGAAAATCTCGCTCAACCAATTTCGTCCGATTCTCAAAATTATTCAACGAAGTTTTCAAAATCAACATCTTCAAAAAATTTCAAACAAATGTTCAACAAAAGAATTTTCATTCAAAAAGCCAACAAAAGTTTTCAAATTCAAATTCATATTTTCCAAAAGCATCAAACAATCAAAACAGATTTTCTTCAAATAGAACAAATCGATATTTTGCTAATGTTCGTCAATTTGAAAATGTTTGAAAATTTGAGAATATTCGAAAATTTGACAATGTTCGAAAATTTGAGAATGTTCGAAAATTTGACAATGCTCGAAAATTTGAGAATGTTCGAAAATTTGAAAACATTCGAAAGTTTGCAGACAATCAAACAATCGTGAATGATCAATCCAAAACATCTGCAAAGTTTATTCCACAAAAACCAAATTTTCCGAATCCGTCTGCACATAAAGCTACTAAAGTTTCGTACACAAAAGGTTCATCTGGGGTGGAAACAATCAATCATTGGCTTGAAGAAAAAGGAAAAAAGTATCAATCGGGAAAGTTTTCTCAACGTCAAATCAAGAAGGCCTATGAACAATATTTGAATAGTACTTCATCTGGAAGTTCATCTTCGAAAGAATCAAATACTCCAGTTCAAAAATGGCAACCAATCTCAAAGGAAAAACACACTGAAAAGCACGAGAAGAAAGTCAATGAAAGTCCAAAACTATCGAAAAATTATGTTTCGATATCTTTAACTGATGATGTCGACTTAATTGATACTTTCAAAACCAAAGTTCGAAATTGGGCTTTAGGTTCTAAATTTCATTCGCTTTTTCAAACTAATGACCAAGGACCCAAACAACCTTGGGTACCTAAATTCTTTTAATGAATGCAGGTACTGAGTGACGAGCAATATGGTATATTTATAGTGGTTGCTCACGTCACATGACTGGAAGGAAGGAGAATTTGCGTGATTTTAGAAGTTTGGAAAATGCAGGAGTAGTGAAGTTTGGAAATAATCACAAGTGTCAAGTTAAAGGTTATGGCAAAGTAATAAATGGATAATTTACAGTGAATCGTGTTGCTTATGTTGAAGGTCTTAAACATAATTTGATAAGTGTTTCACAACTTGTTGTGGGCACTGGCAATCAAGTTGTGTTTAACGAAGAAGGAAGTATCATTTCAAATGTTGAGACGCACGAAGTATTGCTGAAATCAAAAAGATATGGCGATATGTTCATTCTTGACATAAAACCTATTGTTGGGAAACCCTCAGTTTGTTTACTTTCGAAAGCTTCATCTGATGTTAGCTGGTTGTGGCATCGACGTTTATCTCATTTAAACATTCGAAATCTGAATAAGTTGGTAGTAGAAGATCTTGTTCGAGGTTTACCTGTTCTAAAGTTTGACAATGATACTTTATGTGCAGCTTGCGAACAAGGAAAACAACATCGTAAAGGACATCCAATTGTCATAGATTCGAAAATTGTTGAACCGCTGGAACTTCTTCATATTGACCTTTGTGGACCATCAACTGTTGAAACTCTCAACAAGAAACGATACATTTTGGTTATTGTTGATGATTTTTCACGATTTACTTGGGTGTATTTTCTCAGGTTAAAATCTGAAGTCGCTCAAACAATGATTGTATTTATCAAGAAAATTGAGACAAGTCTGAAAAGGAATGTTCGTAAAATCAAAAGTGATAATGGTTCCGAGTTTAAAAACAGTGTGCTTGATTCGTTCTTATCTGAGAAAGGAATTTCGCATAATTTCTCATCGCCATATACACCACAACAAAATGGTTTGGTTGAAAGGAGGAATAGGTCTCTTTGCGAAGCGACAAGAACAATGTTGACATATGCGAATCTTCCTCAATATCTATGGGCAGAAGCAGTTTCGACAACATGTTTTACTCAGAATTGATCTTTCATTCATCATCGTTTTAATATAACTCCGTATGAAATCATAAATAACCGAAAACCTAATGTCAAATTCTTGCATGTTTTTGGTTGCAGGTGTTTTATCATTAATCTCAAAGATAATCTTTCGAAATTTCAAGCTAAGGCTGATGAAGGAATATTTTTGGGATATTCCAATAACTCGGTTGCATACAGAGTCTTAAATAAACGAACACGAAAAGTTGAAGAGACATTTAATCTGACATTTGACGATTACTACGTGAAACAAGTTGAAAAACGTTTCGAACAAAAACCAATTCTTAATGAATCAAATGATGAGTCTGAAAGTTATAATTCATCAGATTTTGATTATGATTTAATTTGTAACACCCATAAAATTTGAGCCAAATTAAAACATTTTAATTCATTTCAAAACCATTAAGTTCATACATCTCGTTTTCAAAATAGTTTATTATCAGAGTTTCCCTCAGGACCATATCTCATAAATCATAGAACATGAGGAGCGGTACAATCACGCCTTCGCCTTGCCACGATCTCCTGAAGTACCTGAAACATAGCACTACAACTGTAAGCCCGCAAGCTTAGTGAGTCACCCCCAAAATACCAACCACACATAACATACTCATAACATATCACAAATAGAACAGCCACGCACATCGGGTCTACTGTGTGACTGGTCCGCCCGCACCGGGCCTTCAGTCCACCTGGTCCACCCTTCGAGTCTAGCCATGTACATCGAGTCTACAGTGTGATTGGTCCGCCAGCACCGGGCCTTCAATCCACCTGGTCCACTCTCTGAGTCTACAGTATGACTGGTCCGCCCGCACCGGGCCTTCAGTCGGCCTGGTCCACTCTCCGAGCCTCGGCACGTCTGGTCCGCCCTCTCGGGGCCTTCAGCCTATCCGGACCGCTCGCTGAGCCTTCGGAATGTCCGGTCCGCCCTGGGTATGTTGGCCTACAGCACAAAGCAAGACCCGCCTCAACCCAACCCCAGTCCAACAACCATGTGCACATAAACATATAATCATATACAATCCTCAACCAGACAAACAGTCTAACAGATCACATAGCATATCAATATCCTAACCAGGATTCCGACCTAACCGGTCACTAGTATAACATTACCCTATATCCCGGGTACTGACCTTAACCAGGTCTCTAACACATACCATCCTAACTACCAGGATGCAAACATAGCAAAGCAATAACATAACAACAACTACCCGGATTTCCATCCGATAAAGGGCCGGCCTTGGTGCCGTAGACCCTGTCGATATAGTGAGGATAACTCACCTCGCAATTGCCGACTGAAAGGATAAGATCAGCTGCTCCGATCACCGACACGAACTCCACCACCGAACACTACCAAAGAATCAATTCCATAAATACCAATAATTACCAAAATACCCTTGGAAGTCAAACTGGTCAACCCTTGGTCCAAGTCAAAGTCCTCAGTCAAAGTCAACCTTCCTGGTTGACCCTACTCGCCGAGTCAACCCGTTGACTCGTCGAGTCCCTATGCTCAGAAACTCCCTTGCCACGACTCAACTCGCCGAGTCGCCCCAAGACTCGTCGAGTCCAACAAGTTCTGAGTCCCTTCTTGCTCCACTCACCGAGTCATCCCCCGACTCACCGATTCACAGCTCAACCAGAAAAGGCTAGGGTTCCATGACCAGACTCGCCGAGTCCAAGCATAGACTCGCCGAGTCCCAGGCAATCTTCAACAGACTCGCCGAGTTGTTCTTCAACTCGCCGAGTTCACGCACATATTCATACTACTCGTCGAGTGCGCTCATGTGACTCGCCGAGTTCAAACGTGACATCTTCATTCAGACGATTTCAGGCGATTTTATTGCTTCCAATACATAGATCTGGACTCCTAGGGCCAGATTCACACGTAAAGTTTCCAACTTTACGTGCATGCAAGGCTCAACAAGCTCCAACCAAGCTATAAGAGGATTTTGGGACAAAGGCACTCTCACTCAAGCTCCAAGACTGATGCTTTCTGCCCTCATGGCTCCAATACAACCTAAATCTGAAGTTACAACTTAAGATCTAACCTCTAAACCCGAAATGGATCCAAACTATGCTAAAGAATCCCCAAACCAACCACCATGGATGACAATAAGGAAAAAGGCTTAAGGAGGTGACTTCTTACCCCAAAGATGAGTCTAAACTGATGTAGACTTCAGATTCACAAGCTCTCTTGATGCTATCCTCAACTTCCTCCAACTTCTCTTCACCAATTTCTTCCTCCAAGCTTCACTCTTCTCAACAATGGAGTCTCTCACGATTTAGGGTTTCTCTGGAACACTCAGGGAAGGTAGAGGCTGAAATGAAGGCATATTGTTCTTTAAATAGGGTGCAATCCCTGAAAATAGGGTTACACATTCCAGTACAGACTCGCCGAGTCCATCCCCGACTCACCGAGTCGGGTGACTTGTTCACGCGGTCCATCCGCGACTCGACTCGCCGAGTTCCCTTCCCAACTCGCCGAGTCCAAGACTCCATTTTACACTTTCACACCCTAAATCTCTTGCTCTGGAACTTGGGATGTTAGAATTCTCCCCCACTTAAATTAGGCTTCGTCCTCGAAGCCTGCTGCAGCACACAATTTCAGATAATACTCCCACTGAGCTCCTGCCAAGACACTAATCCATCTCTCTCCGCCCAACAAAATTTGGCGATAACCCTGATAACTGCAACCTGGGACGAATCCCCTCGGGTTCTATCCCTTACACTCTGACAGGATGACGCATCCTTCAGCTCTCATAACCTATCAACCAACCATAACACGCAACCATTCATACCTGGCCTACACAGCCTCGGCCTGGAATACCAACACACCGGGCCCAATCAATCATTGGGTCCGGTCGTCCTCATGACGAAATACCCCATACTGAACTACCTCCTCATACACAACTCAAGCCTGCAACCATACTCGGAACCAAGGACCTTGTCCTTGCGTCACCCTCGAACCCCTCGGTTCGACACAACGGAGTGCAACCCACTCACACCTCTCTATCACGATCTGTAGGTCCTTGACCTCTGACTGTAATATCCCCATACAGTCCTCAGCACCGGTCCAGACTACTCTCAAGTCTATTAACCTGTTGTCACACCTTCCTCTGTCCCAATCTCCAATCGGGAATCCCTTTCCTCCTCCTCTTCCAAGGAGACCGAAAACATGCATGTGCATCATCCAACATTGCCACAATCTCAACGGGCATCCAACCCGCATGTGCTTCCACATACCTGCTACAATCCCAGTGCTTACTACCAGAAACCAAAGCACTTCTAATAATCCTTTTACTCTGCCGCCTCCCTCTCAGAGGACCCACACTACTTCCGGAGCTACATACCTTTCCTTCCCAGGAAGTCTACTCCCCATCCATAACCGCACCTATAAGTGCCACTGAGCTAAACTCCACTCTACCGATCCACTAACACATACATAGTCTTCAGCATGAATGGACCGCCCTTCCAGGCCTTCAGCCTATCTGGACCACTCTCAGAACCTTCAGCATGTCTGGACCGCCCTCCTGGGCCTTCAGCCTGTCTGGATCGTTCCCTGAACCTCCGGTCTACTCCGTCAAAATGATCAATACTTGGGGCCAGACCATATCGATTACTATTGCACGGCGACATATTCACTCATTCTCCACATACCGGTCTCCTAACACATCCAGAGTCTTCAGTATGACTGGACCGCCTTCCCAGGCCTTCAGCCTATCTGGACCACTCTCAGAACCTTCAGTATGTCTGGACCGCCCTCTTGGGCCTTCAGCCTGTCTGGACCGTTCCCTGAGCCTTCGGCCTGACTGGTACGCCCACCAGCCTTCAGTCTATCCGGACCGCTCAAAGACTGTCGCACATCATCCTGATCCCTTCTTCTCGGGAATCTCTCCCATGCAGACTGTTCTAGCCCTCTCGGGGCTCCGAAATCCAGTTCCATTCCCAGAATCCTTTCCATGGCCTAAACCCAGGCCTCACATCGACCAACTACCTTAACTGAAACCATGGTCTGTTCTCCACCCCATCGGCCTGTCGCTTACTCATACCAGCCCACACTCTTGGCTGACTGAAACACTGCTGAATTCCAAATAGCTAATCATCCTCTAATGCCTGTCGATCCTCGTGAGAATTTTCCAATTCTCCCCACTTAGAGCACTGACTACCAACCACCGGTGACTCAACCGGCATAAATCAATCATCCCCACTCAACATACTCCTCTTGTCCATGAACTGATTTCCTCTGAAACGAGCAACTTCCACATAATCACTTCCCGACATCGCACATCACGAACTCTAAGGGAGTTCGACTCTCCGTTGAACACTTCTCAAATCGTAATTTCTAATTCTAGCAGCGAGATCACATAACTTGTCTTCCGACCATAATCCTCCTGGATGCTAATCAACTACAACTCCTAACTGCTAAGATCCTCAATCGTACTACGAACATGCGGAATAATGCAGACAGATTTACCATACCACACAATAACAAGATAACAAGATGGAAACATACCCGCAGCTGCATCCGGCTCTGCCCTGACCTCCTCTGCTGTAAGCTGGAATGCGCGTCCCTGAGCCCTCGGAGGCTCCGCTCCACCCTGGCCTCCGCCAGTAATCCTCAAAGTGGCCGGTGCTGGAGCCTGCACCGGTCCTGCAACAAGCTGTGGACAGTTGGCCCTCAGGTGTCCAACCTGATGGCAATGATAGCAAATCCTCATATCCTGCACCGGGGCTGACTGTCGGCAATCCCTCGCATAATGCCCCTCTCTCCCGCACTTACGGCACGCACCAGCGGACCTACAAACTCCGGTATGACCCTTACCGCACTTCTCACAAGTGCGGCCACTCTGACTGCCCAACCTGGAATCAACGGTCTTGGACCGTTTCGGCGCCGGTTGCGACTGCACCGGGGCCTGCCTCTGCTCTCGCAACTGCAACTCAATCTCCAACTCACGCCACCGGGCCGCCTCCTGCAACTCCAGTAAGGTCTCGCACCTCTGCGTGGACACAAACTACCTGATATCCCTCTTGAGCATACTCAGATATCGGGACATCTGAGCCTGCTCCGAAGCAAACTCAGGGCAAAACATCGCCCTCTCAGTGACCATCCTGGTGATCTCCGTCACCGACTCCGAATCCTGCTTCAGTTCCAAGAACTCCTGAGCCAATCTCTCCCTCTCAACCCGTGGAACATAACGGGTACTGAACATCTCCCGGAACTGATCCCATGAAACCGCAGCCCGCTGTGTATCCGAATAAGATCCCGTAGTCAACCTCCACCAATCCTTCGCTCCGAGCCTCAAAAGGTTCAGAGCGCACCTCACCCTCTGATCAGCAGGGCATGAACACGTGAAGAAACAACCCTCCACATCTGATAACCATCTCATAGCAATGATCGGATCCTAAACTCCATCGAAAGTAGGGGGCTTCGTATTATCGAAGTCCCTATACTGAAAACCTCGACCGGCTCCTCCCCCTACCACCACTACAGCCACTGTAGCTGCCGCGGCAGCCGCCTCTGCAAGGGCTGCATAGCGCTCATCAAAGTACTCAACCATGGCAGTCTTGATCGACCCAAACATTTCCGGCAACTCGGCCCGGAACATAGCAGCAACCTCATCATGCAGGATCTCACGAATCCTGGCATCCAACTCGTCCGTACTCATCTGACCAATGACCTCGGGTGGTACTGACCCATCCTGACCACCCTCTCCCGATCCTGATCCCGAACCGGATCCTTCCCCGAAACACCTCGTAATCGCCATACTGTAATACACCAACGAGACCCTTAGACACATCACATATTCACCCGGGGACTATCTCATAACCGATACCCTAGAGAGTTGTGACTTCCTTGATACACGTATGGGTCCTGTGCTTTCAGTAGTACAGGCCCATACTACCTTCCACACCTACCCATATTTGTCTCAAGTATCACCACAACACTCTAACCATACATACACACATCCGCTCAATCCTCACCCCTAGAGGAAAGTTGTATATCTCATATAAGGAAAACCCTAGGCTAATGGGCATCACATAATCAGGCAATTCTATCATGCAATTCCTGAAGATCCCTAGCCTAGTACTAGCATGCTGTTCTAACATATCACATAATCAAATAACTTGCATGGTATTTTGGGGTCTACTTACTGGCTCTGGCTGATCGTACCCTCTGCATCCTCCTTTACTTATTTCAAAAACCTTTTGAAAACCATTTTGAAAATCCCTCCTTGATTTGAGACTGGATTCACACGAATGTTCCTCCAATTCACTCAAACCAAGGCTCTGATACCAACTTCTAACACCCATAAAATTTGAGCCAAATTAAAACATTTTAATTCATTTCAAAACCATTAAGTTCATACATCTCGTTTTCAAAATAGTTTATTATCAGAGTTTCCCTCAGGACCATATCTCATAAATCATTGAACATGAGGAGCGGTACGATCACGCCTTCGCCTTGCCACGATCCCCTGAAGTACCTGAAACATAACACTACAACTGTAAGCCCGCAAGCTTAGTGAGTCACCCCCAAAATACAAACCACACATAACATACTCATAACATATCACAAATAGAACAACCACGCACATCGGGTCTACTGTGTGACTGGTCCGCCCGCACCGGGCCTTCAGTCCACCTGGTCCACCCTCCGAGTCTAGCCATGTACATCGAGTCTACAGTGTGATTGGTCCGCCCGCACCGGGCCTTCAATCCACCTGGTCCACTCTCTGAGTCTACAGTATGACTGATCCGCCCGCACCGGGCCTTTAGTCGGCCTGGTCCACTCTCCGAGCCTCGGCACGTCTAGTCCGCCCTCTCGGGGCCTTCAGCCTATCCAGACCGCTCGCTGGGCCTTCGGAATGTCCGGTCCGCCCTGGGTATGTTGGCCTACAGCACAAAGCAAGACCCGCCTCAACCCAAACACAGTCCAACAACCATGTGCACATAAACATATAATCATATACAATCCTCAACCAGACAAACAGTCTAACAGATCACATAGCATATCAATATCCTAACCAGGATTCCGACCTAACCGGTCACTAGCATAACATTACCCTATATCCCGGGTACCGACCTTAACCAGGTCTCTAACACATACCATCCTAACTACTAGGATGCAAACATAGCAAAGCAATAACATAACAACAACTACCCGGATTTCCATCCGATAAAGGGCCGGCCTTGGTGTCGTAGACCCTGTCGATATAGTGAGGATAACTCACCTCGCAATTGCCGACTGAAAGGATAAGATCAGCTGCTCCGATCACCGACACGAACTCCACCACCGAACACTACCAAAGAATCAATTGCATAAATACCAATAATTAACAAATATACCCTTGGAAGTCAAACTGGTCAACCCTTGGTCCAAGTCAAAGTCCTCAGTCAAAGTCAACCTTCATGGTTGACCCTACTCGCCGAGTCAACCCGTTGACTCGTCGAGTCCCTATGCTCAGAAACTCCCTTGCCACGA
Organism: Lactuca virosa; assembly: GCF_052849685.1. Taxonomy (NCBI): domain Eukaryota; kingdom Viridiplantae; phylum Streptophyta; class Magnoliopsida; order Asterales; family Asteraceae; genus Lactuca; species Lactuca virosa. The sequence continues at coordinate 118,760,601 of NC_136430.1, read as the reverse complement.
CTCAACTCGCTGAGTCGCCCCAAGACTCGTCGAGTCCAACAAGTTCCGAGTCCCTTCTTGCTCAACTCGCCGAGTCATCCCCCGACTCACCGATTCACAGCTCAACCAGAAAAGGCTAGGGTTCCATGACCAGACTCGTCGAGTCCAAGCATAGACTCGCCGAGTCCCAGGCAATCTTCAACAGACTCGCCGAGTTGTTCTTCAACTCGCCGAGTTCACGCACATATTCATACTACTCGTCGAGTGCACTCATGTGACTCGCCGAGTTCAAACGTGACATCTTCATTCAGACGATTTCAGGCCATTTTATTGCTTCCAATACATAGATCTGGACTCCTAGGGCCAGATTCACACGTAAAGTTTCCAACTTTACGTGCATGCAAGGCTCAACAAGCTCCAACCAAGCTATAAGAGGATTTTGGGACAAAGACACTCTCACTCAAGCTCCAAGACTGATGCTTTCTGCCCTCATGGCTCCAATACAACCTAGATCTGAAGTTACAACTTCAGATCTAACCTATAAACCCGAAATGGATCCAAACTATGCTAAAGAATCCCCAAACCAACCACCATGGATGACAATAAGGAAAAAGGCTTAAGGAGGTGACTTCTTACCCCAAAGATGAGTCTAAAATGATGTAGACTTCAGATTCACAAGCTCTCTTGATGCTATCCTCAACTTCCTCCAACTTCTCTTCACCAATTTCTTCCTCCAAGCTTCACTCTTCTCAACAATGGAGTCTCTCACGATTTAGGGTTTCTCTGGAACACTCAGGGAAGGTAGAGGCTGAAATGAAGGCATATTGTTCTTTAAATAGGGTGCAAACCCTGAAAATAGGGTTTCACATTCCATTACAGACTCGCAGAGTCCATCCCCGACTCGCCGAGTCGGGTCACTTGTTCACGCGGTCCATCCGCGACTCGACTCGCCGAGTTACCTTCCCAACTCGCCGAGTCCAAGCCTCCATTTTACACTTTTACACCCTAAATCTCTTGCTCTGGAACTTGGGATGTTACATAATTTTTGGTGTTCCAGTTTCTTAAAACAATCAAAATTTAAACAAGGATCAGTTGACCCCGCATTATTTCCAAAGAAAGTTGGGAATCATCTAATGCTTGTTCAAATTTATGTAGATGATATTATTTTTGGCACTACTAACCCTGCTTTGTCTAGTGAATTCGAATGTTTGATAAAAAGCCAATTCGAAATGAGCATGATGGGTAAAATCAATAAATTTCTTGGTTTAAACATTCATTAAAGCAGAGAAGGAATTTTCATCAATCAAGAAAAATATACCAGGAATTTGCTCGAAAAATTTGGAATGTCAAATAGCACGAAGTTAAGAGTACCAATGGCGGTTGGAACAAGGCTAACTCCTTCGTTAGACACATCTGCTGTTGATCTTACTTTATACAGGAGTATGATAGGTTCATTGCTTATCTTACAGCAAGTAGACCTAATATCATGTTTTCTGTATGTAATTGTGCTAGGTATCAAGCAAATCCAAGAGAACCACACTTGACTGCAGTGAAAAATATTTTTCGTTATCTCAAGGGAACAATTTCGTTAGGATTGTGGTATCCTTCGAATTCAGGATTTTTCATTCAAGCGTTTTCGGATGCAGATCTGGGAGGATGTACACTTGATCGAAAAAGTACAAGTAGATTATGTCAATTATTAGATGGGAAGCTTGTAAGTTGGCAATCGAAAAAGCAAACTTGTGTTGCAATTTCTACTGCTGAAGCTAAGTATGTTGCAGCTGCTGCTTGCACTTCGCAAATCATATGGATCCAGAGTCAATTGCGTGACTATGCAATTAATATGAAAAAGATTCCATTGTATTGTGATTCACAAAGTGCTATATACATTTGTCATAATCTAGTACAACATTGGAAAACCAAACATATTGCACTTCGTTATCATTTCATTAAAGATCATTTGGAAGATGGCAATATTGAAGTTCATTTTGTAAAAACAACTGATCAGCTTGCTGATATTTTTAAAAAGCATTGGATGAAAAATCATTTGTTAGAATTTTGACAGGATTGGGAATGATTGAAGCAAGTTTGGTTCTAGGACTACTTTCGAAAGAATAACAAAGAAAGAAGAAGAAAAAGTGTCGATTCAGAGGTATTTTTGATTGGTTTAGAGACGTATAGTATTAACCATTCAAAGGTTACTGTTCATATTCAGCGCTTCGATACGCTTCGTTTTCGACACTTGGGAAAGAAAAGTTTCGTTAGTTTTGTACATTCTTAAGTTTTCGTTTATTTTTTAATTTTTTTAATTTCGAAAAATTGGAAAAACCAAAAATATTTTCGTTAATTTGTATTCTTTTTGAAAAATCAAAAATACCAAAAAGATTTTATTTTGTTATTTGTTTTATTTTTCGAAAAACTTAAAAATACAAAAATATTTTCTTTCTTTTCAAAAACATAAAAGACCTAAAATATTTTTGTTATTTTGTATTTTGTCCTTTCTTTCTTAGTGCAGATTCCAAGGAAGTTTTACAAGGGTCATGCTTGCGTTTCTAGGGTAAGGTAAATTTTCGAAACTTTTTACTAGTTAGAATGTCCCTAAAAATATGTTGCAGCATGTCGACCCAAGCCTCCATTGACCTAATGTGTGATTTCGAAAGCCTTAATGAAATTTTTCATTATGAAAATTTCTTCCTAATCAGTTAAGGAATTGATGGGGAACTATCTTCAGATTTAACGAAACATTTGTTTTAGTACCAACTTTCGAAACTCCAAATCATATTCCATTCTTCTGCGTGATCTTGATCAAATAGTCGAAACCCACGATATTTGTTACCCAACAGGATCCAGCTTAATTTTTTTTATTGAATATGATTTACGGGTGAGTTTCATTTGAAATTCGAAGTTACTTCAAATATTTCAATCAAAGCATACTTGTCACTGACTACACTGGTCAAACAAGTAAATTCTGTTACAATTACTCACCTTATGTTTTTAAGCCACCCACGAAGCCTTGAAAAAGAAGCCCTTCGATACTTCTTTATAAGTATTCGATTGTAATTCACGGGAAACCACAAAAATTGTTGATTATCTCTCTTGATAATTAACGAAGTAACCTTTGCCCGAGGTTTAACTTCCTTTGTGTCGAAATTTTATTTTTCGACATCACAGATCCCAAATTTTCGTTAGTTTGCTTTTTATCTTCTTATTTTGGCACACTACACTCACGAAATCCTTGAGGTTCTAAGTATTACCAACTCAGGCTGATGATTTCGACAGTCTGGCATATGACTTCGTCTCTAATCCCAAAGACGAAAGAGCCCAACCTCCATGCCGAAGGTTTTCGATCTTATCCACTTGGTACTCACGAACAGTTTGATGTGACAGTTTGGAAACTTGGTCCGATTTTCAAGGTACTTTTGCTGATGTGGTGCTCATAACGGCTAGTGTCGCGACTTTCAAGGACAGACGTGGGTTACTCTTAATGAAACCGATTGGAATTCCATTGGGGTTACATATAAAAGGAAGTTATTATCTCATTTTATAATTATGCGTTCAAATTCTCAGACGATCAAAAAGCCCTAAACATTCTCTGTTCTTCAAGACTTTCTCAAAACCCTAATCAATGGCTGCTGATCCCACCAACACCACTGACGATGCCTCATCTCAACAACTAATCATGAAGATTCAAAGCACCAACTATCAAGTTGAGGCTGAGTTTCGTTGTATCCAGAAGAATTCAAGATATTGATTGTTGCTCTTCAACATTCAAGTCTTGCTACGCCTTTGCTGTTCCGATGTCTTGGTTGTCAATGGCTGGTTCAACTGCTTCATACAACAAAGCACTAGATGTGATTACATTCAACTTGGGGAATGATAAGAAGGTTCGTCTTTCCAAGAAAGTGTTTTGTCAAATTCTTGGAATCCCCAATTCTCCACCGTACCATACTCTCACCAATGCTCAAGTCATTCACATGTTTAACGAGATGGGCCATCAACCCCCACTCACCAAAATTAGTGATTTCAAGAAGTCGAGCCTTTCAAGCATTTGGAACTTTCTGTTTGGTATTTTTCTGCGCTGTTTGACTGGTAGAAGTGTTGGATTAGACAAAGGAAGAATGAAAGTATATGTCATGGTTGCTGGCATTTACTATGATGTTGTTGTTGATTTCTTAACTTAAATGTGGAAAGAATTCTTGAAGAGTGTGGAGAATACTAATGTGATACAGGGCATTTCGTGTGCTCGATACTGGAGTTTAATACTTCAGTATGCTTATGATAAGGAGAGTGTTTCAGTTCCTGTTGATGAAGATAAAGCAAAATTTATGAAATATCACTTTCCGAAGTCATTGGAAGATGATTCGGAGGTTTTCCCCAATGTTGCTCGAATTCCTGTTGGTATGCTTAAGAAGATTGATCCATCAAATTCTGTCTTGGTGGCTTATTTGAAGAATGTGAATCCTTCCATTACAACTGGTGTATTGTTAGAAAGCAGTAATCAAGGTTCATCCAAGAAGTCAAAGAAGTCACAAAAGGTTCCTGAAGAGGTTGTTGTTCAAGAAACTCCCAAGAAACAAGCTAAGTCTTAGTCTCCTAAGAAGATTGTAAACGAAACTGAAAAGCCTAAGGAGAAGGTTGTTCGTGAATCTTCGAAGGAATTGATGCCTTCGAAATATGGTGTGTTCAAAAGATTAAGGAATTTCTCTTATAAGAAACGAACTTCATCAAAAGATCAATCTCATACTATTCGCAAACCTCAACTTAACCGACAAGGAGTTAAAGTTCGTGAGATTCCTGCACCAGTTTCACCATCATCCAAGAAGCGAAGAGCTGAGGATGCGGCGAAGCATATCAACAAGAAGAGAAAGAAATGAAAGTTGGTGGTTCATGATGCCTTATCTGATAGTGAGTTGTCCCAGAAACACCATTGGGATCGAATTCTCCACCACTATCCTTACCACAAACCACTACCATTGTTTCCTCAACAACAACAACAACAGTTCCACTCGAAATTGTTGTCACCAAATCAATTCCTGAGGAGGTTCCAATTTCTCCCATTGCTGCAAACGTATCTGATACGAGTGCACATGTTATGGTGAGTGTTGATCCATTATCTCAAGGTATTCCTACTAACATTACTTCCACCTTTATTTAACTTCTTCCTTTTATTCAACCCCTTTCCACTACCACTACCTCACCAACTTTCGATCAAGTATTACAACAACCCTTCACTACACTTTTTCCATCACAATCCACCAATACACCAAAACCCAATTCTGATGATGAAACAGATGGCGGAGGTTTCGGTGGAACGTTTGATGATCTTCATTTTGATTCGGAAGAAGAGGATATACCAGATCACATGTTGATGTCTCGTAAGCAGTTTAAAATTCTAAACAGGAAGCTTAACTCTATTCTTCAATCACAAGCTGATTCTGGTGCAAAGAATTCGGTTTCAGGAATAGAGGTTGATGTTATGTTGAAGGCAATGGAGCTTCGAATGCAGAAGCAATTGGATGTTATGGATAAGAGTAACGAGTTGAGGGTCAAGGCTCAAACTGATTCGTTTAATTATGAAATCAAAGATCTTCGTTTGATAGCAAAAGAACGACATGTTCTTTCTGTTAAAGATGTCAAGACAGTACGAGAAGATGTCAATCGAAAACTTGAGGAGCTGAAGGTTGAAGTATCAAAAGAGATAAATAAGCTGAATTCCAACTATTCAATAATCAAGTCTAATGTTGACACTATAGCATCTGCAGTGAAAACGATTGTTGAATGGTATCAAGCATTAACTCCCAAGTTTGACGCAAAAGCTACAGCAGATGCTCAAAATTTCGACAAGATGGGTGTTTTGCTTGGTGAACTGAAAGAGTTAGTTTCCAAACCTGCTCCAACTTCATTTTTAACTCCTGAGTTTTTAACTCAGAAGTTACACAGTTTGGATGAAGCTATTTAGAAGGCTGTTGCTCCAATTTTGAAGTTTGCAAATATGTTACCTACTGGTGCACCACCTGCTGTCATAGGGGTGCAAGGGGGAGAAAAAGAAATGAAAGCTCAAGGAGGTAAAACTTCGAAAGTTTTGAATGAAGGCAAAGATAAGTCAACAACTGTCGAAAAAGTGATACATACTCAAGTTTCAACAAAGGTAGTATCAACTCATATCATCACTCCAATTGTTTCGAATGTCACCACAACACAAGCCATCAAAACCACAACAAAACCTATAGTGAAAGGAATTGTAATTGGTCCAACAACTGAAGGAGAGAGTTCAAGTTCTTCAAAGCCAAAGGTTTCTGAAGCTGTAAAAGATAAAGCGAAAGTGATTGTGATTGAAAAATCAAAAAAAGAGAAGAAGGCTGAAATTGAAGCTGAAATGGAGAAACAAAGGCAAATACAGAGCATACTAAGACTTCGTGAAAGTGATCCACCTGGTATGGATAAGGGAGATCCAAAGAAGTTGTACAGCTATGAGAATATTGAAGCAAGAGTTGCTTTCAATCACATGTATGCGTTTGAGAAAAAGCCTAAGAAAAGCTATTCTATCACTAACACTGATATGAATCAACTTGATTTTCCAGTGAATGAAATGATGTTTATCATGGCTCAGTACAAGGTAGTTGAGAAGTTTGACAACGAGGATGATTTTATTCATATGAAACTTAGGTTTCATGCGGTTGTTGGAAAAGAACCAGAAGAAATATGGTCATTAGTGAAGATCAAGAAGGTTGTCAGTATAACAAAAGATGTAATGTTCGAGAATATGATACAAAATTTTCGGTATCATGTTGTACGAGGGAACAATCAAGTATGTGATTTCTCGGTTCTTGATTTTCCTCTAATGAACTTGAATGACCTGATTCAAGTTGCATTAATTTTGAAAGACATGGAGGCTTCACAACTTCAAAGGACTGAAAAAGATGTATTGAGGCTTGGTCTTGCCCATATCAAAATCTTCATAGACAATTACTATGATTGTCTAGCATTGACTGATGTGGAGTTAGCATCAGCAATAGGAAAGGAAGTGAAAGTTTCTATGGAATTGTCGAAGACTCAAGCTGAACTGAAGAAATATGCTCATGGGGAGATATGCTTAAAGGCTTTTGGATTGGTCTTTGCTGGAAAAGATAAGAATGAAAAAGCTAAGAAGTTTTTATTCCAGTCTTGAGAGATAGAAAGATATACTACTTCGCAATATACGAACTTCATTGTTCGTATGAATAATTGCAAGAAGAACAATGATGGAGATAAAGTTGAGTTAAAGAAGATAATGACATGGTACTCGGAGATACGAAGGATGATGCACTTTGCTGCACAGATTCTCACGAATTGAGAAGTTTGACATGATTACAAAGGGGGAGATTGTAGAGTCGAAATATCTTGTAATATGTCGAATTCTGTGTATTTGTCACTTTCGTATGTTTTCTATGTATTTGCTAAGGCTTCTTTTTGACGAAGCTTAATGTCTAGCCTTAGTATTTTTTGTACTTTTAGCCTCCTATAAATAGGAGCTGAACATAGAGTTGATAGTAGCGTTTTCCCATGTTTACTATCAGTTTTGTACTCTTGTTCTCTGAAAGTAATATGAGCTTAAGCATACCTTATTTACTTCTCGTGTTCATCTTTTACTCTGATTTGATTCTCATACTCGATTAATCACAACTACAGGTTCTTAGGAAAAATCCTTCAAAAATAGTTTTGGATAAACCAGGATGATATTACTGAATGACAATAGTTTAAGTGAATAATGTAACATCTCTAATTTAGGGCTAAAAGTTTTAGTTTAATTTATTAGGAAAACAAATAAATAAATAATTAAGTAAATAGAATAAAAGAATAATAAAATAATAAAATAAACAAATATTATATTTTTAAGTTAATACAAAAAAATTAAGAAATTTCGTCAAATAACCATTTAGGGGGGGGGGGGGGGAGGTTTAATGAATTAACCATGAAAATCCAAGGTTTGTAAAATGACCACCAGATCCGCAGAGGGGGCTCTGCGGATCAACTTACACCTCTGAGGAACATACCACACCTCTGCGGAAATGAGGTGGCAGCACTAAAAGACAAATTTTTTTGGGTATTATAGCGTTCCGTAGAGGCGGCTCTGCAGATCATGTGATGCCTCTGCGGATCGCACGAATGTGCTGAGGAAATGGTTGTTGACTGATCCCAAGAGCCCTCTCCGCGGATCTTTGAACAGCTCTGTGGAAATCATAAATTCTCTGTGGAAATAGTAGTTTTATTCGCTTTTAAGCAATCTTTAACAATTATATATGATTTTTTTAGTTATTATTGTTTTATATGCCTTTTTGTGACCAAAAAACGTCTTTTTTTTCAATTTTATAAATGTTTTAATCAATAGAATTCGTTTTTTTCATTATCTTTGTGGATAGAGTTTTGTAAAAATGAGTTTTATTATTCTGTGTACGAGAGGGTTGTGGCAGTCAGTTAATGGAAATAAGGTTTATGTTAGAAATAATGTGAAAAAACTATGGTTTAAATCTTCCTCCTAACTTGGACCATCATATGTTATTACAAATGGTTAGAAATAAGACTGGTGTGTTCAATAGTCATATATCTTTGTCTTTTAAGCACCCGGAGAGTGGGTATGTCATGGAGCTTGAAGATGAATCAGATGTAGATCACCTGAAACATGTAATGTCTGAAACAAATAAGAAAGTGCATTTATATATATCGGTGGTAGATGAAGAACTTGAAGAACAGCCAGTGGTGAAAAGCCAGTTTATTGGAGAAAAAAGCAGTAGAGGTCGTGGAGATAGACAATCTGGTGGAAACCGGTCTAGGGGACGAGGAAATGACGTAGGAGTGGGTTATGAAAAGAAAGCTTCAGTTACTGATAAGTTTGTATCAGATAACGATAACTTTTTATCAGATAATGATAATGAACCAAATTTGCACATGACAGAATTAGAACAACAAAATTTATTTAAGTTAGGAGAAGTACCTGATTTTGATGTTCAATTATCTGATGAAAAATCAAATGAAGGTTGGTCGGAAGATGAGTACACGCAATGGAAAATTGCTATTAATACCTGATATTGTATTCCTCCTATTCCTAATTGTCCAGAACCTATTCTTGAACCTGGACCATTTCACAGTTTAGGTCCGAATGATAAAATATTTTTGAATCAAACCTATAACACCAAAAAAGACGTAACAACTTCTGTTAAATTCAAAGCGGTTAAAGAAAAGTTTCAGATTAAGGTTTAAAAATCAAGCAAATCTCGATACGAGGTTGTTTTTTTGCAAGAAAAATGTCATTGGCGTTTATATGCAGCTGTCATTAAAGGAACTAAAATGTTTGAAATTAAGACTTTAATGAGGAGCATGCATGTTCTTCATTACTTATACACCCAAATCATAGGCTAGCAACTAGTGAAGTTGTGGGAACCATAATACATGACATTATGGGTCAAGGTAGTTTGAGAGTTTAGAGGCCTAAAGATATTATTAGAGATATGAATGCGTTGCTGGAAATTAATTTGAATTATTCACAAGCATGACATGCTAGAGAATTTGCTATGGGATTAATGATGGGGACCCCCAACGAAAGTTTCTCCAAACTTCCAGTTTATTTTCACAACTTGAAGAAACATAATCCTGAGACTGTGGCGTACATACAAACTGATTTGGAGGATCGCTTCGAGTATTGTTTTTTTGCTATTGGCTGCGCGGTAAATACATAAATTAAATTTTAAACTTTGTAAATATATAGTGTTTATAAACAAAATAACTTGTTAATATATTCAAGCTTTTTACATAATTGTTGCAGATACGTGCTTTCAGATGGTTTTGTAGAAAAGTTATTATTATGGATGGTACCCATCTAAAGGGAAAGTAAAAAGCCAACATATTCCATGTAGTTGCCATGGATGGCAACAATCACATATTGCCTATTGGGTATGGAATTTGCCCAAAAGAGACAACGGATTCTTGGACATGGTTCCTTGAAAAACTACATGAATGCATTGGTGACTTGGAAGATGTAACATTGGTAACGGATAGGGTTGCATCAATTGTTATAAGTATTTAAAATGTTTTTCCAAATGCTCAACATGGCTTGTGTGGTTTTCATCTAATAGGAAGCATAGTGCACACCTTTGGAAAAAATAAAAAAACATCAATTTAGTTTCAGAAGCTTGTAAGAGCTTACAAGACCACTGAGTTTGAGCAGTATTGGGGGAGACTTTGTACTCTTAGACCAGATGTAGCGGCGTACCTTAGTCAAATTCCACATGATAAATTGACTAGATCCCATTGCCCTACCACGAGGTACAATTATTTGACCTCAAATAGTGCAGAATCCATGAATGTTGTATTAAAACATGCAAGGAAGTTGCCTATATTACCACTTCTTGATTTCTTCCACGCACTTTACATAAATGGTTTTACCAACGTCGGGTGGCTGCAGGTATGGCTAAAATTTTGTCAGATTGAACGATAAATGTCATATATAATGATATATCATTGTTTTAATAGAAAAAGTACAACAATACTTACGAAGTGGGTCGAAACTATGGTTAAAAGAAATAAAGATGGGATAACATGATGGTCAATATCTGGTGTTGACAATGCAACATATCAAGTCCATTACTTCAAAAGTGGTGGCATAGTTGACTTGAGGCAAAAGACTTGTTCTTGCAATTATTGGCAACTAACTGGTTTGCCTTGTGGTCATGTGATAATGGATTTAACGCACTTGAAAAATGAAAACTGTGGGCATATGGCTATAGATGCTTATAAAATTGAAACGTATCGAAGAACGTACGAGGAGGCCGTCTACCCCTACCATAACATGGTGATTATGAGGTTCCTAATGACCTTATGGTTGTTAACTCTCCAGTAATGGAAATATGTCAAGCGGGTAGACCGAAAAACACAAACCGTATCCCCTCACAAGGTGAGGAACCTAAAATAAGAAGATGTAGTAGATGCCATAGTACAACACATAATGCAAGGACGTGTAAGGAAATTGTCCCAAAGAAGCAAAATTAAAGTATAAAGCGTAGTGGGGCTTCAGGAAGTGGGACAAAAGCGAGAGAAGAAGAAGGGACGAAAGTGACAGAAAACCAATGGAAGCAAGAGGCAGAAATCCAAGGGACGCACGAGACAGAAAACCTAGGGACACAAGAAATAGAAAACCAAGGGATGCAAGACTCACAAAACCAATGGATGAAATATGAAGACGGAACATACTTTCCGTGGTTCGATTTGAATGAGTGAAGTTTATTTTAATATATGTTAATTGTGAAGTTTGTATAAGACAAAAAAATTAGTATTCAATGCAACAAACATTTGCATTACTATTTCATCAACTCCGCAAGAAAGTACTGTTAATTCCGCAGTACTGTTTCATCTATGGTGTATCAAATGGGTTCCACACCTATACATGCCAAGTAAAGTTGCCTAAAATTCCCAATTCATTTTGTACAATTAATTATCCAAAACGTTTTGTGAAATGAAATAAGGGATATATCTTACCTCAGAGTCCAACCACCCACTCCTATTCATGCCAAGTAAAGTTGCCCAAAATTCCCAATTCATCTCAAAACCTTTATAACACTTATGTTCCAAAAAAGTGTCGTCTGGTTCTTTCCCCATAATTTCCTACATTCCTCATCAATAGGCATGTAACAGTCCAATAGCAATTGTACGTTCTCTAAAGTACCGTCCTTCTTCGGGAGGTGAAAACCGATCACCGTATACTTCAACGTCTTCACGGGACCCACATTGGCTTGATCTCGTAAATATCTGTAGATTTTCCCAAACCAGAGTCGTAATTGTGTTTCACTATACCTCCATAAAAACGTACCCTACACAAACCTGTCGTAATCATTATAATTAATATGAATCATCTTGTAGTTATAAATAAATAGTAAATTTACTACTTGTTCCAATTATATGCATTATCGGCAAGCTCAAACACTACCGACGGAATGCACGTATTTGTATCACGTCCTATGAGACATTTCAACTAAAACACCATATTCATAAGCATTACCACATCATCATCTCTACAAGCCAAGAATGTTGGACCATTTATGTAGTCTTCTATATCTTTCAGCCTTAAATCTTCATCTTTAAAATTTGGGAACAACCGACTTTGTAATGCAGATTTTGTGTTGTGTTTTGTATTGATTACATCAACATAAGGTCCAAATCTCAAACCGCTACTCAAACAAAATTCAGTTTCACCATATTCCACCACCCTCCCTTGTAACTTGAACCGAAACCTCCTAGCCCTGGCTACCAGCACATCACAAACCTCATGTAACATCATCAAATGAAAGAGCATCGGGTCACCATTCGGGGTGGGCATACCAATGAAGATCCCAAACGGTGTCTCTCGAAACAATTCGAGTCGCCTAGTATTTAGTTTTGGAATGAACTTCCTCAACACAGTGCCCACCACCCCTTTAAAAATTAATTCTGTAGGCCATCCTCGGATACTATGCTGCAAAAGATAACACATATTTATGGCAAATTATTACATCAATACCACAAATTCCTTTAAACGATATATCAATGTATTATGCAAGAGGGACAATTTGTGTAACACAATAAATTTCATCATTTATCAAAGTACATTGTTATTTTAAATAGTTATAAATTTTAAACTAAGCTAATTTATTTAACATAAATTTATCAAAGCACATTGTTATATTAAACCTAACCTAACCTAACCTATATAAGATAAATTTCTTTAAACGATATAGCAATGTACTATGCAAGAGGGACAATTTCTGTAACACAATTTAAAACATATATTTCATCAATTAGTAAAGTAGAATGTTATTTTAAATAGTTATAAATTTTAACATAAACTAAGCTAATTAACAATAAATTTATTAAATTACATTGTTATTTTAAGTAGTTATAAAAAACGTAATCACATTTATCCCAATCACATTTACAACATTGTTTACTAACAAAATCCCAATCACATTTACAACAAATTCAAAATCAGAAAAAAAACAAATTTTAAAAATAATAATTCCGCAGAGGCCTGTGAGGATCCTCAGAAAGGTCCTCTGTGGATCTGTTCTTCAGTACCACACCTCTAAGGAATTGTTCTTCGGGTAACAATGGCAGAATCATGATTTTTCTGATCTATTAAACTACCATACACCCTACAAAACATAATTCTCAACATAATATTGATTCAATAACGCATTTTTAAAATAAAAAATCGATGTTACTAATGCTAATTATGGTTTCATACAATTTCAAAACGAGGATAACGCTTACATGTGGTCCATACCCATTGGATAAGACATCATCATGTAAGTCTTGCACTTTCCGGAATCGCCTCACCATTTTACTTTTGTTCGATTCTTGGTCCGACAACAATCTCGTATGTCTTCGTCTTCTTCATCTTACGCAACAAACTCCCCCAAACGAAACCCTATTTCTGCAACGAAGCAAGTAAGGAACATGGTCTTTTTTGGTGAATTTACTAAATTAACCCTGCCACTTAATTCCTCAGTGAAATCCTATTTCCGCAGAGATATTAGTCGATCCGTAGAGCCCCTTCTACGGATCTGGAGGTCATTTTACAAACCTTGGATTTTCATGGTTAAATCGTTAACCCCCCCTAAATGATTAATTGACGAAATTTCTCAAAAACATTGGAAGAATAAGTGTTAAAATTCCAATATTTGGAAATTAAGGACTAAAGGTGTAAAATCTTCAAAAATATGATTGGCCAAGGTGTTGACCCACTTGATTGACCTTGGACCATTTACGTCATATTACAGATGGAGTGGGACTCTGAGTGCTATCTATCAAAATTATTTCCCATATAATAGAAGTTGGGCAAAAAAATTGTAAAAAGGATGGTAGGATGCGAAAATTCAACAAATAAGAATATCATTCTATTCATTTCAGTGAGATACATCAATAGCAAGGGAGAAGGGCTAAGGAGATGATGATTTCACATAACAAGCCCTCAAATTTGATATATTTAAGAGGTAAAGCGGATAACTATCAAAACCAAAAGCATAAAACACACAATATCTACGTGGTTCGGTCAAGGTGACCTACATCCACGAGCAGGAGGGGAGTATTCTTTATTTCAGAGTTCTCAAACAAAGGTAACAAGTACAATTTCACAGAGATGCATATGTGGCAGATGATGAACACTAGTGGCGCTTCATCCATCATGGTGGCACATCAAGGTGTATTCCTTGAGAATCTTCAACTTCAATGCATCCTTGGACAATTTTGTGCATCATAGAGGACTTAATAGCATACGACTCATCAAGGGATACCTTGGCATATCAAGGAACCACATCGTACTTCCTTGCGTCAAGATGGTGCATCAGGCATGTGGATGGAACATCTTGATCAAGGGATGACACATCCTCTCATGGGTTGGCGCATCCTCTTCCATGTTGGCACCCCTCCTTCTCAAATGGCACATCTAGATTCCAAGTTGGCCCATCCTCTACATAATATCGCATCCTCCTCATGAATGACATATATTGTCACTTGGTGGCATATCATGTCACTTGGTGGCTTATCATGTCACTTGGTGGCATATAATGTCACTTGGTGGTATATCAAGTCACTTTGTGGCATATCATGTCACTTGGTGGCTTATTAAGTCAATTTGTGGCATATCAAGTCACTTCGTGGCATCTCCTGTCCTTTTGTCAGGAGATCCATTCCATTCTCAGATGATCCATTCCTTTGTCACATGCTTCATGAATCCCAAGTGCTCCATTGAGTTCCAAGTGCTCCATTGATCTCAAATGCTCCATGTGAATGCTCCAAATGCTCAAGTCACATTTAATAATCCCCACCTTGACTTGAGCATCCTCTGTACTACACCTTAAATAAGAAATTCCTCTCCCTTTCCTGACTTTCGTCCACGAATGTACCTAAATCTTGCGAACATGAACTAAATCCGAGAAATGCTTGGACTTCTCTGTGGGCAACGACTTTATCAACATATCCTGTTGGATTCAAATTGATATCAATCTTCAATATTTAGAACCTATATGTTTCCAAAATGTCATGAAAAAAATTCAATCTAACATCAACGTGCTTCGTCTTCTCATGATACATAGGATTCTTTGCAAGATTCAATACATTCTAACTATCACAAGATAATACAATCTTCTCCACCTTCAAACCAAGACTCTAAATAAGCTCGTGCAACCATATCTCCTCCTTTATTCCTTCCATCATAGACATGTACTCGAACTCAATTATAGAAAAAGCAATGGTATCTTGTAATATTGACTTCCAACTGATGGCACATCCGAAAAAGTGAAAATATAACAAGTATGTGACCTACGCTTCAACAAATCACCACCTTAATCAGAGTCACCATATCAAATGAAGTCAGTTTTCGTATTAGCTCCATACACCAAGCAAACATCCGTCGTTCCCTTGAAATATCACAAGATCCACTTAACTACTTCCCAATGAGCCTTCCCTGGATTTTTCATAAACCTGCTTACCATACTAACTAAATGAGCCAAATTAGGTTTGGTACAAACCATTACATATATAAGACTTCCAACAACACTATATTATGGAACCCTACTCATGTACTTCCTTTCTTCATATATTTTCTTGTTTGTCATTCAACAATTTGTGATTGATAGATATCAATATGAAATTACAAGACATAGCATGAGAGTTTTCGTACCGAGATCTCCCAATTTCTTTACATTGTTTAGCTGCTACATCAGCAACCGTTTTGTATCAGTATTGTTCAATTTCCTTGATCATTTCAATCATCTTTTTCTCATGCTCCAAAAACATTGCAACATCAGCAGCTCTCTTCTGATCAACCTATTGATTTATAGCTTCTACTATTATGAAAATATGATCTTTTATTCTCTGAACTCTTTGTTGAAGTGATGGAATGGTAAAATTAAAACTTCTAACTGAACATTGTGTTTTTTTTAATTCCTCCCTAGTCACAGTATCAAATGGTGGAGAAGCTTTTAAGTCTTTAACCATATTAATCAATGAATCAAGCTTCTTGTTGATACCATTGACATGCTTTACTGATGCATATTTCTTTTTTGTTTTAAACTCATTTTATTATGATTAACACCAGATGCTTGAGGAATGTTGACATTTTCTTCTTTAGGCTTCTTTTCATTTTGTTCTTGTTCATCGGCAAGGCGTTGCTTTTCTTCTTCTTCGATATGCATTCTTTCTGTTTCTTTAGCTTTATTCATCACATTTACTTTAGCTTTGTCCTCTTATTCTTTGTTGATCCTCTCTTCTTCTCTACACATTTTTTCTTCCTCTTCCTTTTTCAAAGCATCCTCTTTTTCTGCTTGTCTATTTATCTCTGCTTCGTTATTCTTGTCAACGATCATACCCTCTATAATTTTTTTTCCTATTCTCAATTTCTAGCTTCCGATATTTATGTTTGTTTTTGACAGTTTTTAGCAATGATCCACCTTGTATTTTATTCACCATTTTTTTTTCTTATAAACTAAATTACCTGAACATGACCCTTTGTTGAGAATAGATTCATCAAGAATAGCTCCATGTTGATCATTCAACTGATCTTCATGCGATCCTACTTTCATAATCTGTTAGTTAAGAATTCCAAAATATACTTTATCTTTTATTATATTACCATAAGGTTTAGCTTTTGTTATTTATGATTTTATATCTTAAATTCTTATTGTTTTGTTCGCATACGCAGTTGTCTTTGCCTCAATTTTAGCAGTTCTCCTATCTTCATCTTCTTTATCCTTCTTTTCATTTTCTTCTTCTTCAATGGCAAAGCAATGCTTTTCTTCTTCTTCTATCCACAATCTTTTTGTTTCTACAGCCTTAGCTATTTCAACTTCTATGGCTTTGTTCTGTTGTTCTTTGCAGATCCTCTCTTCTTCTTCTATGCAGATCCTCTATTCATTTTCTTTAGCCTTCTTTTCATTTTGTTCTTCTTCAGTATCAAGGTGCTCTCTTTTTCTTCTATGATGATTCTCTGCGTATTTTCTGTTTTTCTTTAGCACCCAGGCATTGCTTTTCTTCATTTTTGATCCTGAATCTGTCTACTTCTTTAGCCTTAGCCATTTAATCTGCTCTGGCTTTGTCTTCTTTTTCTTTGCGGGCACTCTCTTCTTTTTCTCTGCGTATTTTCTCTTTTTCTTCAGCAGCCAGGCATTGTTTTTCTTCTTTTTCGATCCTCAATCTTTCTACTTCTTTAGCCTTCGCCATTTCATCTTCCCTCGCATTTTCTTCTTTTTCTTTGTGGATCCTCTCTTCTTTTTTCTCTGCAGATTTTCTCTTTTTTTCAGCAGCCAGACGCTGATTTTCTTCTTTTTCGATCCTTAATCTTCTATTTATGTAGCCTAGCCATTTCATCTTGTACAAGTGATTAATCGAGTGTATGAAAGAAATCAGAGTAAAACAACGTAATCAGAACACCAGCGTAAATAAGATCTTGTTTCAGCTCATTTATACTTTCAACATACAAAGAGAGTGTTAGAAAGAATTACAGCCAAAAGTTCTATCTATCTCAGAGTACATCTCCTATTTATAGGAAAACTGAAAGAACACAAAAAATACTAAGGACTCGACATTTGGACTTCATTACTAAAATGCCTTAGTAAATAGATTACATAACATTCGAAACTGACTCAACAAACTTCGACACATTATAACCAATTTGACTCAACATTCTCCCCCTTTGTAATCAGTGTCGAACTTTAGTTTGTGAGAATTTGAGCAACAAAATGCATCATCCTTTGAATTTCGGTATACCAGCTCATCACCTTCTTCAATTCAGCTTTATCTCCTTCGTTGTTCTTTTTACAGTTGTTCATACGAACAATAAAGTTTGTATACTGAGCTGTAGTATATCTTTCGACTTCTGAAGCTTGAAATAAAAATCTCTTTTCTTTTCCCTTCGTGTCTTTTCCAGAAAAGACTAACCCCATTGGCTTCAAATATATTTCTCCATAAGCAAACTTCTTAAGTTCAGCTTGAGACATCACAACTTCCATATTCACTTTTACTTCTTTTCCCAATGCAGCAGATAGCTCTATATCGGTCAAGGCTAGACAATCATAGTAATTGTCCATGAAAATTATGATGTGACCAAGCCCAAGTCTCAAAATTTCCTTGCTTGTTCCTTGAAGTTTCGAAGCATCCATATCTTTAAGAATTAATGCAACTTGAATAAGATCATTCAAGTTCATCAATGGAAAATAAGCAACAGAAAAATCACATGTCACGTTGTTCGCCCTTACCACATGATACCGAAAATTTTGGATCATGTTTTCGAATATAACATCTTTTATCACACTTATCACTCGAACTATCTTGATAAGGGACCATACCTCCTCCTGATAGTTTCAACCACAACATGAAGCCTTAATTTCATATGGAGAAAATAATCTTCATTCTGAAACTTCTCAATAATTTTGTATTGAGCTGTGATGAACATCATTTCATTTATCGGAAAATCAAGCTGATTCATATCAGTATTTTCGATAGAATATCTTCTTCTTGGATTCTTTTCGAATGCATATATGTGGTTGTATGACATTCTGGCTTTGATATTTTCATAGTTGTGAAGTTTCCTTGGATCACATTTATCCATTGTTGGTGGATCATTTTCGAGAAGCCTCAAAATACTTTGTATCTGTCTTTGCTTTTCCATTTCTGCTTTAATTTCTGCCTTCTTCTCATCTTTCTATTTTTCAACAACAATTACCTTTCCCTTTCTTTTATCAGCTTCAGTTGTTTTTGGTTTCAATGAACTTGAACTCACTCCAACACCTTCCGAACCAATATCAATCCCCTTCTGAATAGGCCTTGTCGTTGTTTTTGTTGCCATCACGGTAGTAACTTTCGAAACAATGGGAATTGAGATTTTAGATGAAATCACATTGTCCTCTGTTTTTGCTTTCTCCTATCCTCCTTTACTTACTTTCATTTCCTTACCAACTAACTCCGTTTCTTCCCCTTTCACCCCTGTAACAACAGGTGGGGCACCAGTTCGTAAGAGATTTGCAAATTTTGATAGAGGAGCCAGTGCTTTCGTTAGTGCTGCTTCAAGGGAATTGAATTTCTCAGTTAAAAACTCAGGAGTTAAAGCAGAATTTGTAGTAGACTTTGACATAATTTCCTTCAATTCTCCAAGTAAGACACCTATCTTTTCGAAATTCAGAACATCTTCACTCGCCTTTGCTTCATTCTTAGATATTAAGGACTGATAGTATTCCATAATTTTCGTAACAGCCCCAACAATGATATCAACTTTCTAATGAAGAGAAGAGTAATTAGTACTCAACTCGTTGATTTATTTCGAAACATCAACCTTCATTTCCTCAATCTTGCGATTCACATCCTCTCGTACAGTCTTGACATCCTGAACAAATAGAACATGACGTTATTTTTCTACCATCCTAAGCTCTTTGATTGCACCATTGAATGAGTCAGCTTGAGCCTTGACTCTGAGCTCAATGTTTTTATCCAGGATATCCATCTTATTTTGAAGACGTAACTCCTGTGCCTTAAGCATTACATCTACCTCTATACCCGAAACTGAATGTTTTGCCGCTGAGTCAGCTTGGGATTGAAGAATAGAGTTGAGCTTTCGATTATGTATCTTGAACTGTTTACCAGACATTAGCATATGATCTGGAATGTTTTCTTCCTCAGAATCAAATTCTAAGTCTGCAAATTTTCCTCCGAAACCTCCTCCATCAGTTTCATCATTGAAATTAGGTTTTGGTGGATCAGTGGATTGTGATGTGAACAAAGTGGTGAAGGGTTGTTGTAAGATGTTTTTGAAAGTGGGTGAAGTTGTGGTGATGAGAGCTTTCGAAATAAATGGTGGAAGTGAAGTGTTAATGACAGAAGTGGTTTCGACAGTAGATGAAGTGATTATAACCTGAGAAGTAGCTGACTTCGTGATACCATCACCAATGTTGACATTTGCACCCGTATCAGATACGTTTACAAGAATGCCTGAAGTTGGAACCGCCTCAGTAAATGACGTAGTTACCACAACTTCGGGTGGAACTGTTGTAGGAGTAGATGTGTTGATTGGTGATTTCGATCCCAAACGTGTTTCTGGGACAATCTCACTGTCTGATGACGCTTCGTGAATGATCTGCTTTCTCTTCTTTCTCTTATCAGCTATATGTTTTGCAACATCTTCAACTCTTCTTTTCGTTGAAGATGGAGAAACTGGTGCTGGGATTTCTCGAACTAGAACTCCATTCCTATTCAATTGCGCTTTGGACTTGTGTGACAACTTCCTCAGTCTTTTATACACCCCTGATTTCGAAGGTATTAAGTCCTTTGAAGAACCAATTTTATTCACTTCAATTTGTTTAACAACTTTCTTCGAAACTTTTTCTTTATCAACAATACGCTTCTTTGGTGATTTAGCCAGGATCTTCTTAGGACTTTCTTTTGAAGGAATATCTTCAGTTTCCTTTTTTGACTTCTTGGTTTTCTTGGAAGCCCCTCATCACTTCTAGATAAAAGAACTCCAATTTCCACTGAAGGATTAATGTTCTGCAAATACTCCACCAATATAGGATTCGATGGATCTATCTTTTTGAGCATAGCATCCAGAATTCTTGCAATGTTTGGAAATACATCTACATCATCTTCAACTTTCTTTGGAAAATGATACTTCAAGAATTCAGCTTTGGGTTCATCAACTGGAACTTGAATTCCTTCCTTATCATAAGCATAACGTATGATCAGACTCCAATACCGAGCACACGATATCCCTTGAACCACATTCGTGTTTTCTACGCTTTTAAGAAACTCCTTCCACATCTGTGAAACATAATCAATATTCAGATCATAGTATATTCCAGCCACCATAGCATATACTTCCAAACGACCCTTGTCAAGCCCTATACTTCGACCAGTTAGGCATCGAAGGTAAATGCCAAAGAGAAAGTTCCAGATACAAGGCAGACATGATTTCTTGAAATCACTGATCTTGGTAAGAGGTGGTTGATTACCCATCGCATTGAACATATGGATAACATGAACATTCGTAACCTTGTAGAATGGCGGAGAATAAGGGATTTCAAGAATTTGAGTGAACAATTTCTTTGTGAGACGAATCTTCTTGTCATTTACCAAATTGAAGGTAACGACATCCATGGCCTTGCTATAAGTTGCAGTGGAACCCGCCATTGACAACCAGGACATAGGAACATCAAAATAGTTGAACATCGCCGTTGACAAGCCTGAGTGTTTGAGATTAACAATTAACATCTTGAGTTCATTTGGATATACTGAAACATCATCTTCAACTTGGTAATTAGTTCTCTGAAGCTTCATGATTGGCTGAGATGAAGCATCATCGGTGGTATTGGTTTGAGCAGCAGCCATTGATTAGGGTTTTGAAAGCGTTGAAGAACAGAGAGAAATTAGGGCTTAAATCGTCTAAGAGAATTTTGAACGCGTAAAGTGTTAATGATACACCAACTTCCTTTTATATGTATCCTCATTTGAATACCAAACGATTTAGTCAAATCACTAGCCACGTCTCTCCTTGAAACGTGCACCACTAGCCGTTATTAACGTCATGTCAGATAAAGTAACCTTGAAACTCGCACGATGTTGCCAACCGGTCACATCAGACGTTTCATGAGTACAAAGTAGATAAGACCAAACACTTTCGGCATAGAGGTTGCGCTCTTTCGCTTTTGGGTTTAGAAGCGAAGTCATATGCTAGACTTTCGAAATCTTTAGCCTGAGTTGGTAGTACTCAGAACCTCAAGGATTTCGTGAGTGCAGTGTGCCAATGAAATGAGATAAGAAGCAATAAAAAAATTTGGATATGTGATGTCGAAAATAAAATTTCGACATAAAGGCAGTTAAATCCTGGGCAAAGATTGCTTCGTTAATTATCAAGAAAGATAATCAACTGCTTTTGTGGGTTCCCGTGAATTACAATCGAATACTTGTGAAGAAGTATCGAAGGGCTTCTTTTTATTAAGGCTTTCCTGGTGGTTGAACATTTCGTTACAATGCATACTCAACATAAGTATGACAAGTTGTAAACGAAACTACCTATTTGACCAGTGTAGTCAGTGACAAGTAAGCTTTTAAAAATTTATTAAGTAACGAAGGTTGAGAAAGATACTCAGACGGAAATCATATTCTTGAAACCAAAATGAAGCTTAAATCTTGTTGGGAAACAAATGTCGTTGGTTTCGAACATTTGATCAAGATGACTATTTCAAGAAAAGAATATGATTTTGAGTATCAAATTTTTGTACTGAAACAAAGGTTTCGTAAGTTCTGGAACACAGTTCCCTGTCAATTCCTTAAAGTGGTTTGACATTTAGGGTTTCACTTCCATCACGGTCTCATGATGTTAGATCATAAACACATAATTTTGATATGTCTAAATCCTGATTGGTTGTACCAGAAATCTCTCGGACATATGTCATTGTGTGTGAAAGTGTAAGAACTTTAGGATGAATAAGATTGGTTTACGAAGCGATTTTACCTCTGCTATGTTTGGACCAAGCAGTAAACTCTTAACTCCATTGAGAAGAGTAAGGTAGCTCAGGGACTAACGTGAATACAACCTAATTGGGAAGAAATTTTCGTAAGAAAGATTTCATTAGGGCTTTTGAAAATACACATTGAGTCAATGGAGGCTTGGGTCGATATGCTGCAGCATGCTTCTAGGGACAACCTAACTAGTTCAAAATTTTTCGAAAGAATACCCGACCCTAGAACTGCAAGCATGATTCCTGAAAATCTTCATTATAATCTACATGAACTGATTAGAAACAAACTACAAACAACAAAAATATTTTTGGATTTTATATTTTTCAAAGAAAAAAAAAATATTTTTGGTATTTTTGATTTTTCGAAAAGAAAAACAAATAACGAAAATATTTTTGGTATTTTTATGGGTTTCAAAAGAAATAAAGAACTAAGAACGAAAATATTTTTGTGGTTTTTCAAAATTTTTGAAAAGAAATAACAAAGAAATTTCGCAAATTTAAATGTACCAAACTTATGAAAATTTTTCATTCTTGATGTCGAAAGAAAAGCGTGTCGAAGCACTGAATGTGAACGGTAACCTCTGATTGATTAACCATTACCTCTAAATCGACACTTTTCCTCAACACCAACTTTTCATTCTTTCGAAAATAGTCATGGAACAAAATTTGTTGCTATCATCCCCAAACCTGTTAAAATTCTGACAAATGACTTTTCATCCAAGGGTTTTGTCAAGATATCAGCTAGCTGATCAGTTGTCTTTACAAAATGAACTTCGACATTGCCATCTTCCACATGATCTTTTATGAAATGATAACGAAGTGCAATGTGTTTCGTTTTCGAATGCTGTATTGGATTATGACAAATCCGTATTGAACTTTGTGAATCACAATACAATGCAATCTTTTTCATATTTAATTGCATAATCACACAATTGACTTTGGATCCATATAATTTGAGAAGTGCATGCAGCAACCGCAACATATTCTGCTTCAGCAGTTGAAATTGCAACACATTTTTGCTTTTTCGACTGCCAACTAACAAGCTTCCCATCTAATAATTGACATCCACCACTTGTTCTTTTTCGATCAAGATTACAACCTCCCAAATCCGAATCTGGGTATGCTTGAATGAAAAATCATGATTTTGAAGGATACCACAATCCTAACGAAATTGTTCCTTTGAGATATCGAAATATATTTTTCACAGCAGTTAAGTGAGGTTCTCTGGGATTTGCTAGATACCTTGCATAATTACAAACAGAAAACATGATATCAGGTCGACTTGTAGTAAGATAAAGCAACGAACGTATCATGCCCCTGTATAAAGTAAGATCAACATCAGTTTTATCTAAGGAAGGTGTAAGCCTTGTTCCAACCGCCATTGGTACTCTTAACTTGGTGCTATTTGTCAATCCAAACTTTTCAAGCAAATTCTTCGTATATTTTTCTTGATTGATAAAGATGCCTTCTCTGCTTTGACGAATATTTAAGCCTAGAAAATTGTTAATTTTTTCCATCATACTCATCTCAAACTGACTTTTCATTAAATTTTATAAATCACTCGACAAAGCAGGGTCAGTAGAGCCAAAAATAATATCATCAACATAAATTTGAACAAGCATTAGATGATCCCCAACTTTCTTTTGAAATAACGTGGGGTCAACTGATCCTTATCTAAATATCGATTGTCTTAAGAAATTGGTAAGAGTTGCATACTGTGACATCCCCTAATTTCTCGGCCAGAAAAGACCGATTTAATTTATGCTTTTTAAAATAAAATCAGAGAATCTTTTTAAAAGATGTTGCGGAATTCGTCCCCAAAACAACATATGATAAAAGTTTATCAAAACCTTTCTTTAAGAAATATATAATTTCCTTTTTATATTAAAACCTAGGGATGTCATGTTCTGATACAGATCAAAAGCATAAACAAGACATTATAAGCCTTACAACAGTTATTTATAACTACTGGCCTATAATCCATAAATCACTCATCATCATCATCCGACTATGCTCGGGGTCCACTACCTGTAATTATAAAAAGCTGAGTGGGTCAGGCTTGGAAGCTTGGTGAGCATATAGGGTTTTCAACCCACAATAAATAAATTTATTGTAATTAAACATCAAACAATCAACCAAATTACCCCAACCCCATTATCTTATTTATTTCTTAAGGGTTTACCCTAAGATTCAACTATCACTCCTTCCTAAGGATTCATCCTAAGGAATAGGCACAAGGTCACACCATCACAGGGTTTATACAATAGGCACTAAGTCCATAGCTGCCAAGGTTTATTCAACATATGCTAAGTTCATAACTCTCATTTATCGATAGTATTATTTACAGGTATTCCCCCCTGCAATACATGTCAATGGGTTTTTAGAGTACATCAAATGAACATATAGTTCATTACACCTACAGGTTGCGGGCCTGCTAGTGTTCCACAGACTGTCTAGAATAGTCCATGGTTGTCATCCATACTCTGCTGAATGACGGGGGTCAACATTTTGGGTAAGTGATTCTCTCAAATTTCACCACTCACCCTCAACTAATGATCCATATTACTGATCATCTCCTTTATCCAACTCACCTTTCATCACACCCACTATTTCATCTACCCATGTTTTACCCAACATTTTTCATAGATAAAAATACATATACAGTTTAAATTATTTAAAAACCTGTATAAATCATTCCTTCAACACCCATCTCAAATAAACAAACAATATATATTCACATAACACGTATTTTATGTAAAATACTTCATATCTATGTGTAAGGTGAAAATAACTACACACTCACTTGATTTAATGAAAATCGGGCAGCAATTCGTTTCCTAAAACGATCGTTTCTAATAAAACCGGGAGTTTTATTAAGAAACCGGGCTCTACGAAGGGTCGGGCTTCAAAACCGAAAAGATAAATTTTCCGGGCTTCACGGGCACTCCGTGGCGTATTCCGGGGTTTAGAATCGATACCGGGGCTTCGGGGAAGGTTAAGGTGAAGAAAAGATGAAGAAAGGGGCTAAAAATGGCAAAAATCCAAATCTAACCGGGAAGGCTCGCAGGTCCCCTTCTATATATAGGGTCCGAAGTCTTGATCCAACGGCTGAGAAGTGGCCACGCTCCGCGGATCCGACGGCTCGAAGAGGAGGATCGCACGAGGGCTGCACGTGGGTCGCACCTGCGAAGACTCGCTGGCAGTCTCCTATTGGACCGAGGTCTATTGGTCCGAAGCCTAGGCACCGTGGCAGTCAGCGAGGGTTCGGTCTCGTGCTAAGAGGGTACGTGTCGCATGGCTACTGGACCGCTTCGGATAAGGCCATGTGCTCGGATGACTCAGCAGCTTTGCCACGTGACTTCGCATGAGTCACTGATTTCAGACACGTGTCACAATCTAAGCGAGGGTGACGTGGCAATTGTGACTATGCGAATTTTCTCGGTTTTTGTGCAAAAACATCTAAAATCCATAACTTTCGCATACGAGCTCCGTTTTTGACAGACCGGGAGTGGAAATCCGTTTAGATTTCGTCGGCTAATTTTGACTTTAAATTTTATATTATTATTTTTAACAGACCGGGAGTGGAAATCCGTTAAAAATTCATAACTTCTTCATCCGACGTCCGTTTTCGTCAGACTTTTTACCGTTGTGCTCGTAATGACGAGACCTTCGATTCTCGTTTAGGTCATGTCGGCAAAAAATCAC
Source organism: Lactuca virosa (assembly GCF_052849685.1). Classification (NCBI taxonomy): domain Eukaryota; kingdom Viridiplantae; phylum Streptophyta; class Magnoliopsida; order Asterales; family Asteraceae; genus Lactuca; species Lactuca virosa. The sequence continues at coordinate 118,734,409 of NC_136430.1, read as the reverse complement.
TCGATCTAAAATTCGAGTGTTTAGCTGTCTACCGCTAAGCTGAAACTTCGAAAAATCATAACTTCCTCATACGAAGTCAGATTTGGGCGTTCTTTTTATCGAACTTCTCGGTTTAACGAATACTACGAGTTTCGTTTAGATTACTAAGGCCAAAAAGTAGTTTATCGAAAACTCACTTTTTACGACATTCGGCCCCGTGTCGGTTTATCGTGAAACTTCGACATGTCATAACTTCTTCGTTATAACTCGGATTTCGGCATTCTTTATATATTCGTAATCCTTGTCACGCCCACTACAAGTTTCTTAATAGATATCGGCTTTATCTAAAATTTAATTTTTGACGCTCATTTTTATTCTTAATTATTTAAACCCTAATAATTAAGCATAAAACACATAATTCACATAAAATTCACATAATTCCTTTTCATTTCTTCTAAATGAGTTTCAAAGGTTAACCTAGACCATTATGTCAATATTAATGCCTTGCCTAGAAACACGGGCGTTACAACTCTCTCCCCCTTAGGATAATTCCGTCCCCGGAATCACACAACGACAAACAACTACGAGTAGCGACACACCATGTCACTCTCCGTTTCCCAGGTGGGATTTGGCCCATTTATATGTTTCCAACGCACAATCACTAAATCGACTATCTTACGTTATAACTTCTTAGTCTTACGGTCAACGATTGCCTCAGGTTCTCCAATTAATCTCTTGCTCTCATCCAACCTTAATTCAGAAATGGGAATTATGTCGGGCACACCTCCCGTGAACTACCTTAAATAACACACATAAAAGGTATCGCTAATACCCTCTAGTTCTTCCGGTAATTCTAGCTTGTAAGCTTGATTCCCGATCCTCCGAAGAACTTTTAAATGGTCCAATAAACCTTGGACTCAACTTTCCCCTTCTACCAAACCTTATAAGTCCCTTCCACGGCGAGACTTTAAGTAAAACGGAATCTCCAACTTCGAATGATATCGGTTGTCTTTTCTTGTTAGCATAGCTCTTTTGAGCAGCTAACATCCTTTCCCTAATCACTTTCAACTTTTCAGCAGTCTGATAGACTATTTTAAGTCCCATAAACTGCTTTTCCTCAGCTTCCAGCCAACATGACGACATTCAACACTTTTCCCCATACAAAGCGTGATAAGGTGCCATCTAGATGTTCGAGTGGAAACTTTTATTATAGGAAAATTCTACTAAAGGTAAATGTTCATCCCAATTACCTTGGAATTCCAGGGTACATGCTCTCAGCATATCCTTTAACGTTTGAATCGTTTATTCGCTCTAACCATCGGTTTGCAGATGGTAAGCTGTATCCAAACACAACTTGGTACCTAATTCCTCTTACAGACTCCTCCAACACCTTGAGGTAAAACGGCTGTCACGATCGAATACAATCGTTAACGGAACACCGTGAAACCTCAAAATTTCCTTCACATAAGAATTCGCAAGTTTATCCATAGACTATTTCTCGTTAGTGGCTATGAAATGGGCACTCTTAGTGAAGCGATCAACGACCACCTAAATCATGCCGTGACCGTTCCTTGTTCTGGGCAGTTTAGTCACAAAATCCATAGTGATATCTTCCCAATTACCCATGTGTACAGGTAAAGGTTCTAAACTCCCATACGGTTTCTGATGTTGTGCCTTAACCCTAGCACAAGTTACACACTCGGCCACATACTTAGCAACATCGAGCTTCATCGTCGACCACTAGTAATAGGGTTTTAGATCCCTATACATTTTCGTACTGCCGGGCTGAATCGAGTACATGGTTTTGTGAGCTTCTTCCATCAGAAGACCTCTTACTCCTCCTGTCTTAGGTACCCAAATCCTATCTTTGAATACCTTCAGTCTTTGACCGTTTGTATCTACACTAACGTTTTTCCCAAACGTTCCTTTCTTTCGGTCATTTTTCTCTAAAGCTTCCTCTTGAGCTTTCTTTATACTTTGCACAATTGTCAAGACAACTTCAATTCTCAACGCTCTTGGCCTTTTCTTTTCAAGATTTACCTTCCGACTGAGAGCATCAGCAACAACATTTGCTTTACCAGGGTGGTAAAGTATCTCACTGTCGTAGTCCTTGAATAACTCTAGCCAGCGCCGTTGCCTCATGTTCAATTCCTTCTCCATACCTTTAAGGCGAATACTACCGCTGCCAACTCCAGACAATGAGTGTGGTAGTTCCTTTCATGCTCCTTCAATTGCCTCGATGCATTCGCTATCACTTTATCCCTTTGGGTTAGAACACAACCTAACCTAACTCCAGAGGCCTCATTATAAATTGTGAAGTTATCAACTCCTTCAGGTAACGAAAGAATCGGTGCTTCACACAACGTCTTCCTTAACTTCTCAAAGCTTCCTATGCTTCTCATTCCGATTATAGACAACTCCTTTATGGGTCAAAACTGTCAATGGAGTCGCGATCGAAGAAAAGCCTTGGATAAATCAGCGATAATATCCAGCTAATCCTAAAAAGCTTCAGATCTCCATAGGACTTTCAATCGTAACCTTCGAGTTACAAAATAAATCCTTATTGAGGACTCCTTCTTCTTCTTAGAATAAGTATTTTCCTTCTTTTATTGTAACAGACCGATGGGTCATGTTCTAATGATCTCTCATTGTATACTGCACTACTTAGACTCAGATCTCCTAGGGACAAATTTCGGAACAAACTATACCTTCCTTCATGTTCTAATGTGATACAATCACAGTTCAATATGCACCATTTCTAACTACCAACTTCTTTAACAATGAGTGCGATACTTCTATTGATCGCTTTGATCATCTTTCACTTCAATCTTCTGGCTTAAGTCAACTACTACATCGAACTTGGTTCTCTGAATCACATAATAAACTCATCTTAGTCGGACTCGATTCGATATGACCTCTAAGGTCGGAATAACAATCATCTTCTTAGTCATTACCGAAACGATGGTAACGATAAACTAGAACAAGACGGAATCAAATAATAGCTCCTCAGTAACCTTGTGACTTTCCCTGATCCAAGTGTGAGTCCTGTGCTTCCAGTAGTATAGATCTCTACTACTATTCACACCTACTCATACTCGTCCCAAGTACGGTCTCGCAGTCTCCAAGTCCTAAAATCACAAAACAATTTAACACATACGAATGTGTCCAATTAATCATAAAATTTTCCTAGACTCCACTAGGACTTCTTCCATGCGTATCTTCAATCATCAATTCTGCTTCAACTTGGTTGGTGATGGAAATTGCAGACGATTGGGACAACTTCAAAAATTACACCAACCATTCCATTCATCAGATGACAAAACCAGGGTTTATATTATTTCCTTGAAACGATTACACAAAGGTTCAAGTTTACCCTATACTATGCCTCTAATAGGCTAAACCACTTGTTACTATTCACATTACTACTTCGTAACTTCATCTTCGGGTATTAAGTCTTTACTTCTACTTCCTAGCATTATTAATTGCTTCGTCAAGGATATTCTGAAATTCCCTTGGCGTTGGCGGTGCACTTAGCCTTGTTACTTCATTGTTCATCGGACAGTTCTTAGAAATATGGCCTTGTTCCTTACATACATAACACACCTCCTTGGGAATCGTACACTTATTGGCGTAATGCCCTATTTCTCCACACCTAAAGCACTTCACCTTCCTGTCACAATCCCCAGAGTGTTTATTTTTGCACTTCCCGCACCAATTTCCTTTACCTCCTCTTTTGCCAGATTTTGCAGATATGTTGCTCTTATTAGGCCTTGAAGACCCCTCAAATTTCCTCTTCTTGCCAACTTCAACCTTGTTGGCGGTCCTGTCATTGATCATTTCTTCAATAGACTTAGCAACCCTAATAGTTGCCTCAAGAACAGATGCCTGACGTACTGGCATAGTAAGTTCATCCTTACTTTGTTGAAGTAAACGTTTTGTTTCTTCCATCTGTTGATCCAACATCGTACGCACCATTGCCTGCACCCCAACCATTGTGATTGGCTCAGGCTGTGGATTATCCTTTTCAAATCCACTTTGAGTACTCGCCATTTCGATCTATACACCATTCGTAGGTGAATTTAGATCTTTATTTTCGATAGGCGTTAAATCTTCGTTATTACTCCGAAACGTTTATATGTTAGTTCTAATATCGTATTCATACGTTTAGAATCCTACACACATAAGGTTTCCAGATCCGGTCGGAAACAGACCATAGATCCGAACAAATAATGGCATATATGGCAAACATATAGCATTTAGCACATAAAAGCATTTTAGGCTTCTTTCCTAAAATAAACTAGTGCTCGTGTCAATTTAGGTGTACTACCTAAAATATAATAGACACACTCAACTCACAATCATCGCTTAGCATTCTAAGTTTAAGTCTAGAAATCCTACAAATTTCCTAGTTCGCTTAAACTAATGCTCTGATACCAACTGTGACATCCCCTAATTTCTCGGCCAGAAAAGACCGATTTAATTTATGCTTTTTAAAATAAAATCAGAGAACCTTTTTAAAAGATGTTGCGGAATTGGTCCCCAAAACAACATATGATAAAAGTTTATCAAAACCTTTCTTTAAGAAATATATAATTTCCTTTTTATATTAAAACCTCGGGATGTCATGTTCTGATACAGATCAAAAGCATAAACAAGACATTATAAGCCTTACAACAGTTATTTATAACTACTGGCCTATAATCCATAAATCACTCATCATCATCATCCGACTATGCTCGGGGTCCACTACCTGTAATTATAAAAAGCTGAGTGGGTCAGGCTTGGAAGCCTGGTGAGCATATAGGGTTTTCAACCCACAATAAATAAATTTATTGTACTTAAACATCAAACAATCAACCAAATTACCCCAACCCCATTATCTTATTTATTTCTTAAGGGTTTACCCTAAGATTCAACTATCACTCCTTCCTAAGGATTCATCCTAAGGAATAGGCACAAGGTCACACCATCACAGGGTTTATACAACAGGCACTAAGTCCATAGCTGCCAAGGTTTATTCAACATATGCTAAGTTCATAACTCTCATTTATCGACATTATTATTTACAGGTATTCCCCCCCTTCAATACATGTCAATGGGTTTTTAGAGTACATCAAATGAACATATAGTTCATTACACCTACAGGTTGCGGGCCTGCTAGTGTTCCACAGACTGTCTAGAATAGTCCATGGTTGTCATCCATACTCTGCTGAATGACGGGGGTCAACATTTTGGGTAAGTGATTCTCTCAAATTTCACCACTCACCCTTAACTAATGATCAATATTACTGATCATCTCCTTTATCCAACTCACCTTTCATCACACCCACTATTTCATCTACCCATGTTTTACCCAACATTTTTCATAGATAAAAAGACATATACAGTTTAAATTATTTAAAAACCTGTATAAATCATTCCTTCAACACCCATCTCAAATAAACAAACAATATATATTCACATAACACGTACTTTATGTAAAATACTTTGGATCTATGTGTAAGGTGAAAATAACTACACACTCACTTGATTTAATGAAAATCGGGCAGCAATTCGTTTCCTAAAACGATCGTTTCTAATAAAACCGGGAGTTTTATTAAGAAAACGGGCTCTACGAAGGGTCGGGCTTCAAAACCGAAAAGATAAATTTTCCGGGCTTCACGGGCACTCCGTGGTGTATTCCGGGGTATAGAATCGATACCGGGGCTTCGGGGAAGGTTAAGGTGAAGAAAAGATGAAGAAAGGGGCTAAAAATGGCAAAAATCCAAATCTAACCGGGAAGGCTCGCAGGTCCCCTTCTATATATAGGGTCCGAAGTCTTGATCCAACGGCTGAGAAGTGGCCACGCTCCGCGGATCCGACGGCTCGCAGAGGAGGCTCGCACGAGGGCTGCACGTGGGTCGCACCTGCGAAGGCTCGCTGGCAGTCTCCTATTGGACCGAGGTCTACTGGTCCGAAGCCTAGGCACCGTGGCAGTCAGCGAGGGTTCGGTCTCGTGCTAAGAGGGTACGTGTCGCATTGCTACTGGACCGCTTCGGATAAGGCCATGGGCTCGGATGACTCAGCAGCTTCGCCACGTGGCTTCGCATGAGTCACTGATTTCGGACATGTGTCACATTCTAAGCGAGGGTGACGTGGCAATTGTGACTATGCGAATTTTCTCGGTTTTTGTGCAAAAACTTCTAAAATCCATAACTTTCGCATACGAGCTCCGTTTTTGACGTTCTTTATATGCACGCATAGCTAAAATTACACTCTACAACTTCCGTTTAGACTTCGTCGGCTAATTTTGACTTTAAATTTTATATTATTATTTTTAACAGACCGGGAGTGGAAATCCGTTAAAAATTCATAACTTCTTCATCCGACGTCCGTTTTCGTCAGACTTTTTACCGTTGTGCTCCTAATGACGAGACCTTCGATTCTCGTTTAGGTCATGTCGGCAAAAAATCACTCGATCTAAAATTCGAGTTTTTAGCTCTCTACCACTAAGCTGAAACTTCGAAAAATCATAACTTCCTCATACGAAGTCAGATTTGGGCGTTCTTTTTATCGAACTTCTCGGTTTAACGAATACTACGAGTTTCGTTTAGATCACTAAGGTCAAAAAGTAGTTTATCGAAAACTCACTTTTTACGACATTCGGCCCCGTGTCGGTTTATCGTGAAACTTCGACAGGTCATAACTTCTTCGTTATAACTCGGGTTTCGGCATTCTTTATATATCTGTAATCCTTGTCACGCCCACTACAAGTTTCTTAGTAGATATCGGCTTTATCTAAAATTTAATTTTTGACGCTCATTTTTATTCTTAATTATTTAAACCCTAATAATTAAGCATAAAACACATAATTCACATAAAATTCACATAATTCCTTTTCATTTCTTCTAAATGAGTTTCAAAGGTTAACCTAGACCATTATGTCAATATTAATGCCTAGCCTAGAAACACGGGTGTTACACATACCAGGCTCTTGGTGCTTGTTTTAACCCATAAACAACTTTATCTAAGATATAAAAATGATCAATATATTCTTCATTTACAAAACCTGGAGGTTGTTCAACGTAAACTGTTTCTTCAAGTCCACCGTTGAGAAAAGCACATTTGACATCCATTTGATATACATCAAAATCCTTATGAGCTGCATAGGCTAAAAATATTCGAACTGCCACAAGTCTTGCGATAGGGGCAAAGGTTTCTTCATAATCGATACATTCTTGTTGCGAATAACCTTTAGCTACAAGCCTAGCTTTATTTCGAACAATATTGCCATCTTTGTCGGTTTTATTTTTAAAAATACATTTTAAACCAACAATTAAAACATCTTCAGGTTTTGGAATTAATCTCCAAAACTTGTTTCTTTCGAATTCAGCTAGTTCAGATTACATAGAACAACCCAATCTGAGTGTTCCATTGCAACCTAAACTGTCTTAGGCTCTATTTTCGAAATAAAAACATTAAACATGCAAAACTCTTGATGAGTATTAAGTACCTCGTTCTTTGCACGAATTTGAGCTCTTGTTGAAAAGACTTTTCAACTTGTTTGAGATAATAATCATCGAACGTAAGATTTAATGTTTCTTCAATTTTTGTTGTTCGTCTATTCAACACTCGATATGCAACCGAATTATGAGAATAACCCAAGAAAATTCCTTCGTCAGCTTTGGACTGAAATTTTGAAATATTGTCCTTGAGATTCATTATAAAACACCTGCAACCAAAATCATGAAAGAATTTGACATTAGGCTTTCGGTTATTGATAATTTCATAAGGAGTAATATTGAAACGACGATGAATGAACGATCGATTTTGAGTAAAACATGTTGTTGAAACTACTTCAGCCCAAAGATATTGAGGAAGATTCGCATATGTGAGCATCGTTCTTGCTGCTTCACAAAGAGAACGATTTCATCTTTCAACTACACCATTTTGTTGTGGTGTATATGGTGATGAAAAATTATGCGAAATTCCTTCATCCGTTAAGAACGAATCAAGAACATTGTTCTTAAATTCAGAGCCATTATCAACCTTGATTTTTCGAACTTTCTTCCTTAAGCTTGTTTCTATTTGCTTGATGAAATCAATCATTGTTTGAGCTACTTCAGATTTTAACCTAAGAAAATAAACTCAAGTGAATCGTGAAAAATCATTAACAATGACTAAAATGTACTGTTTCTTGTTAAATGTTTCAACAGTTGATGGTCCACATAAGTCGATATGAAGAAGTTCCAACGGTTCAACAATGTTCGAATCTATGACAATTGGATGTCCTTGACGATGTTGTTTACCTTGTTCGCAAGCTGCACATAAAGTATCATTGTCAAATTTTAAAACAGGTAAACCTCAAACAAGGTCATTTACCACTAATTTGTTTAGATTTCGAAAATTCAAATGAGAAAGCCTTCGATGCCATAACCAACTAACATCTGTTGGAGCTTTCGAAAGTAATCACTCAGATTGGGTTGTTCGATGCCATAACCAACTAACATCTGTTCGATGATTGTGGTGTAAAAGAATTGTGTTTTGAAAAATGATTTTGTGAACACCTTTGTTGATTGTGGGTTCTAAAATTCCTTGATGAACGAGATGTTGGAAACTTCTTGGTGTGATCATTTTGATTAAGATTCCGAGACAAAGATTTGGGTGTTTGTGATTTAAATTTCGTGGAATTTTCTGTTGGTAATGATTGAGACAAAGACTTTTGTTTTTGAGCATGATTTTTCTGAATATGATTTCTTACGATTATCTACAACTTGCCAAAAGATTTTCTTTCTTGCTTGTCTTTTCGAAATTCCATTTTCTTTCGAAAATTTTTCAATTAGTTCCTTAAAATCTTGCGAATTGATTTTAACCATTTGATTTGTTTCAACAACATTTTCTTTTGAAACTTCTTCTGAATTTTTTTTTCAACCCAATTCCGTTGTGGTTTTTGTCTTTGAAAAATGTAAGAATTCTATTTTCGATAGTGCTTTGATTTGAAAAGAATCCTTCATCTGATGTTTTCTTGTTATCTTCTTTAACCATCTTGTTAAATTCCGGTTTAATGTTGTCAACATTCCTAGTAGTGACAAACACTTGATTGGGAAAGATGATATCATCTGTGCACTTGAAATTTGGATACACAACCGTATTTGTTTCAAGATAATGAGCACCTTTTTCAGTCATCACTTTGTCGAAATTTTCAGTATCTCCATACACTTGATAAACAACAATTCGTGGAATGATTGTTTCTTTCGAAACATTCTTTTCTGACTTTGAAGTTTTCAGAACCTCATCCTCGTCCTCATCATCACTAATATCTTTTCTGACTTTCGAAGTAGAGGGTTTGTCAGTGTCAATCTTAACCATCGATTTATTACATATTTCTTTGCCTTTAGACTTAGATGTGACGTTAATGACAGACAACTGAAAACAATCGACACTTTCCTCTTCCTCAATTTCACCGATTTCGCTAAAACTATGAGAATTATCATTAATATCAGCGAAATTAGATTGAGAGTTAGATTTTGAATTCTCAGTTCTTTTCAAAAATTTTATTTGTTCACTTTTGATCAATGTGTCATTCACAATTTTAACAAGTTCATCAGCATCAAGATATTCATCTATTTTAACAATGCCATAAGCAAATCGATTATCAGGAACTCTATCCAATTCTGCTATGGTTTTTCACAAACATAAGATATGCTATCAACCTTTTCTCTTTCGAAAGCTAGAAAAGGTAATAACTTCCTATGTTGTTCTTTGCTTATATCAGATGAATGATGCAATGCAGTTAATTTTGCATATAGACGTTTAGCAGAATTACAATAGATGTTTCTTTGAGCTAATAACATCCTTACATCATTGTCTAATTTTTCCCTATCACAACTAACATTTTTCAATTGAAGTTCTAGATACTCAACCCTCCCTCTTTTTGAATCCAACAGCTTTTGAGTCTCTAGCAATTGATTACTATATTTCTTAGCCTCATTACTAGCAGACACAAGAAGAGTATTAAAATAAGCAACAACATCATCAAAAGCAGTTATCTCATTATCATAAGCTTGTAAAGTAATATTAAAAGAATGAAGAATAGAACGTACCTTGGTAGTCATCAGTGATTTATCTCCACTCTTTGTCACGAAACAATGACGAGTCACCACTTCTTCATCTTTTTCCACGAACCTTGCATACATTGCTCCATGCGTAGGATTACGCATTTCCTCATCATCTGATCCAGACGAACAGATTTGATAAGTTCCATCATCTTCACCTTCACCTCTAGCAACCAAAGTGATACCCTTTGCTTTTGCTCGAACTTCCTCCAGACGTTCGACATAGTACGCTTCGTCTTTCACCTTGTTCTTCTTTTCATCCTTCTTTCGAAGCATACAGTCATTAGCCATGTGATTTGCATCGTGGCAGTTTGACAATCAATTCCAGAGTCTCCTTTAAGCTTCTGTTCAACTTTTGTATCATTAGTCTTCACATCATTTTTTTCGACCTTTTTCTTATCATCACTCACAACTTTGTTGACAAAACTTCCTTTACTATCATTTGGTTTCGACTTTGGATTAAAAGGTTTCTTGAAAAACTTCTTTACTCTGTTATTAGAGTAAAACGCAACAGCCTCATCATAATTCATCAAAAATCCTTCTTCATCAGACTTCTCTTTCTCAAGTGTCTCCTTCTCAGCAACTTTTGAAACCAAAGCTAATGGACCTCCCAGACTCATTTTTGTCTCCTCAGCTATTTCATTAACTTCTCCTTCGTGAGTCTTCAACAAGTTGTATAGATCATTCAACGTTGAATTATCGAAACTCTGCTGCTTTTAACCATCATGCTAACACTTCTCCATTCATTACGAAGTCCCATAATGAATGTGAGATTGAACTCCATGGTTGACCTTGTGACTCCATAACGATTGCATCTGTAAATGAGTTCGTTGAAGCGATCATAGTATCCTTCAATGGATTCACCATCTTTTTGTTTGAACTCTTTCAACTCAACCAAGCATTGCTTCACATAATTAATCTTCATTTTCTCACTTCCTTGAAACTTCTCTTTGAGTGTATTCCACATTTCTTTAGCAGTTTTACAACCACGTACATAGTTGTAAACAACAGGTGGCAAAGCACCTCGCAGTTCCCTCATGCATCTTTTCTCATTGTTCTTCAGCCTCGTAGATTGTTCACTAACAGCTTGAGTTGTACCATTTGAACCAATGTTCTGAACATTTGAAGGAGTTGAACATTTCCATTAATGCAATTCCAAAGTTCCTCATCCAGTCCATTCAGATAATCCTCCATTCGATTAGCCCACTGATCATAATAATCTGGAATTAGCATAAGAATCTTCGTTGAAGATCCTAGCAGATGAGAAAAAGAGGTCATCATATTCATGTTAAAGTTCGCCATGAAAGTACGGACGTGATTTTCAGAAAAACTTGATGAATTTCATAGATGAATGAATGAATTGATCCGGAATTCCAAATCGATCACTTGAATAAACAAAACAATTGCAGAATCAAATCACAACTGAAGATCAGAGATGATTTTCAGAACCAAAAAGTGCGGAAACTTTTGAATCAAAATCGCGACTCAAAAACTTATGATTCAGAATGAAAATCAGATCATTGCAGTATGATTCCTGCGCTGATACCAATTGTAGAAGTGATTAATCGAGTGTATGAAAGAAATCAGAGTAAAACAACGTAATCGGTTTACCAGCGTAAATAAGATCTTGTTTCAGCTCATTTGTACTTTCAACATACAGAGAGAGTGTTAGATAAAATTACAGGCAAAAGTTCTATCTATCTCAGAGTACATCTCCTATTTATAGGAAAACTGAAAGTACACAAAAAAATACTAAGGAATCGACATTTAGACTTTGTTACTAAAGTGCCTTAGTAAATAGATTACATAATATTCAAAATTGACTCAACAAACTTCGACACATTACAACCAATTTGACTCAACACATCTGCTTTGGCTTTGTTCTCTTTTTCTTTGCGGATCCTCTCTTCTTTTTTCTCTGCAGATTTTCTCTTTTTCTTCTTCCAACTTCTGAGCTTTTTGATTCTTTTTTATAGCTTTCAGCAAGGCTTCTTTTTGCATGTTCTTTTTTAACTGTTTCTTATCTACGGATTTTTCTTTAGCCATTTCTGCTTTGTTTTGATAAAATTCCTTTCTTTTAGTTAATTTTCTGATAAAATGGATATAGGTCCTAAGAAAACTTGTTCGTTACCAGAAAATGAGCCTCCGCAGATCCTAGTTTCATCATCAGCAGTTTCAAGTTCATTACTCATGATGTCTTTATTTGAACCTATTTTTGTATGCATTTTGTTAGTTCTTGTAATTATCTTTTTAGCCAGTATTTTATTATCAAAAGGCATACCTTTAGTTTTGTCTGCATTATTTTTAGAAATATAGGCCATTTCAGTAGCAACCTTACTCTTTATTCTTGGAGGACCAAAAGAATAATTAACATCAACAATGTTTTTTTTCTTGGGATCAGGGGAAGGACCTTTCACAACCTTGTCTTTAAGGGGTACGTGATCTTCAAATGATATATAAAATAAAGTTAAAAAAAAGAACAAAATTATATATAATAAATAAAAAAATCATATGAAATTCCATTACGTTAAGTTCCAATGAAACTTCATTATACATTTTAATGATTCATTTCATTACCTTGTGTATTTTATTTTTCTGATGATTCTATTCCATCCAACCAAACAAACATATAAAATTGAAAATTTAAATCAATACTATAACTTATACATACAAAGACTTATTATCAGAAAGCATACCTTTTGTTATGTCTTCATTATATGTGGAGGAATGGTCTTCTTCATGTGTCTCTTTGTTTTTTTTATTTCTAATAGGAATATTAACGTCATCAGTCTTCATTTTCTTGGGAGCAGTGGAAGGACCTTTTGTAACAACCCGAAATTTCTATCTTGTAAGTCAAGCAAACAATCAACAATTAGACTTGTTTCTGTTATCTTTTAGCTATGTTAAGGGTTATTCTATGCGTTTTTAAGCCTTGTACACTGAGGATTTGATACTAAGAAGTGTGAGTAATGGATCTATGGAATACATTCTAGCCAAGAACATCAACAAGGGGTGTTTACGGCCGCAAACTAGGTTCACGGCCGTGAACCCATGTTTGGCCGTGAACCCCTCACTACATATATAGATTTCCTTCATCTTTCCTACATTTCTCACATACTTCAGCCAAAAACTCTCAAACTCTCTCAAGTATCATCAAGGGAAACCCACATTTCTCTTCAAAAACGTAAGTGATTCATCCCTTTTACTTGTTATCCCTCTGATTCATGTGAAGCCTTTGATTTCATCCATGAATTCAACGCTTTTCATTTAGATCTTCAAATCACCATCTTTTTCATCAAGAACACCAAGAACACACACACACTTGTTTTTGGGCCGTGAACACTACAAAGACTTCCAATAAGTAAGTATCTCATTCATCTTCTTGTTGTCCATTAGAAACACTAGCATCCCCATGAAACAAACACCTCTTTTGCATGAATCTTCAAGAGTTCACGGCCGTGAACCCTTCATTGGGCCGTGAACCCTTCATAAGATAAAGGTTTGGCCGTGAACCCTCCTTCCATGGCCGTAAACCCTTCATAAGAACAAGGTTGGGCCGTGAACACATCATGTGTTCTATGGCCGTGAACCCTTCTAAGGCCGTGAACACTTCCTTGTGTGGCCGTGAACTCCATTCAATCAATCATATGCGATTCTAACACTCCATTAAGAGTGTTTCCTAGTTCCTAAGGTTGTTTCCCTTACATGATTAGTTGTTATATACACTAATTGTGTACATATATGTGTCATTATATGCTTAATAGGATCCATTTGTGCTCGAGACTTCACTTGGCATACTTATCATCATATATCGATCTTTCATTCGAATCACTCACTACATGTGAGTTCATACCCCTATAATCTATCTTTTAAATGTTTTTAAATGCTTTTAAGGGTTGGAATACAAGTAGAACACAATGATATTGTGTTAACCATATACATGTGAAAACAACATTCAAAAAGGATTTCTTATACTCAAAACTTGTTGAAAACTCTTTTAAATCTTTTATAAACTTCTTTTAAATCAAAATCATGTTCGTCTATCTATTTACGTATAAATATGCTTTATCAGACTTAGTACTATTGCTAGATACCTTGACTTCTGTTCCTTGTTTGGTTGTGGGCTTGGGGTAGGATCACTAGTCCGAATGTCGGTTAAATCATAGTTATACTTATTAAATACATATGTGAATATTAAACCCTTTTTTAAGGTTCATTCTTAACTTAGTTGCTTGGTGAGTAATTAAGTCTTTGCTATACATCCGTAACAATTAAACAATCATACTAGTAAACTATAATAGGTATAGTTTAGAGCATTACTACTTACTACTTCTAGAACAGTGAAACTAACAAGAGTCAGTTCATACATGAGTCAGTTCAAACATACTATAACTAGAACAAGCAGGAACATACTATAACTAGAACAAGAAGGAACATACTATAACTAGAACAGAAGGAACATACTATAACTAAAACAGAAGGAACATACTATAACTAGAACAAGATAACATTACTGTGAGCCACTAGTTCATGGCATAGCAAAATACTTGTTTTGTCACGTTTTGTAACCAGAGTCTCATGGAGGGAGAACGTGAGTTTGTGTATAGATCTATACGGGATTTCCCATCCTATACCTTGCTACTAGCTACAGTGGGACCTGCAGGTCTACGGGTGACAAATGTCATACCATTTCGACGTCTTTTGATCGTCGTGTTTTATACTAGTCAATCAAGCATCGTTATAACCTCATCACATGTCACCTTAATTTAACTTATTGGTTTTAAGGTAGTTAGTACATCTGTAGTTACTTTATACAATACTAGTGTACACTTTCATTTTCCCATTACATTCATATAGTGATATTCTAACATAAAAGGTAATGCAAACTCTTTTCTAGTAAAGATAGTCATACAAAACAGTAGGGTCTTGGTAGAAGACTACTTTCCATTTTAGTAGAAAATATAGGATTTTCTAGGAAGTATACAAACAATTACATTAAAACACTTACAAACTTTTACATCAAAACACATACAAACATTTTCATCGAACTAATGAAATCATTTGACACTAAAATACTTATGAACTCACCAGTTTAAATGTTGATCTACTCTTTCAAAATAACTTGTATTCTCAGATCACCAGTAGACAGGTACACTGGACCAGGTTTTGTGAAGACGGAGCATGTTCAAGACTCGTCTTTTATTTTGATTCATATTTTGGTGTCTTTCAAACTTTACATAGAACACACTTGTATTAAATTATATTATTAATGCAATGGATGATGTTGTTGCTTGTTTTACTATTGTGCATTGTTATGATACTGTACATAACGTCCTCCGCCCCCGAACATTTCCGCCGTTCTGGTTTGGGGGTGTGACAGATTGGTATCAGAGCCTTGTTTATAGTAAATTGAGTATATCAACCCATAAAAGATATACAACTATAAAAACATCGGGATTAAAACACTCTGGCGACCCGTACTTTCCCGATCAAGGGCAAGGTGGATGGCTTGATGTACAGCCTGAAGAAGAGAACCTGGTGGTCCCAGCAGAAGAAGACCCCGAGGATAATTTCGATGAAGAGAACGAGGATGAATCTGAAGACTCCGACTCATACCCTGAGGTCTATAATCCACCCGAAGTTGCTCAGAATCCTAACCCACGACCGGCTTTTCAAGGCGCGATGCCTCTGTGGGCGGTGAACTTGGGAAGGTGGAGCCGTGAGCAGGGAGAACCACCTCCCTACAATGGCGACCGAAGCTTCTACAACCTGAATGAGGGAGGCTCAGCAGACAAAGTTCTTCCTGTCTTGGTGCGTCGAGTTGCTCGCAATGCTGAGCAGGGAAGAGGAAACTTCGACCAAGTCATGGAGAACTGTGCAAACTACGGAGTCAATACAGTTCGTGTTCGTCAACTGACCGATGACCAGAACTTGGAAAGGACTCGCACTGATGCCCTACTGGTAGAGCTGAATGCCTGCCAATCTGAAGTTAGGGATCTTCGTCAGAACAAAGTGGTTCTGTAAAGGCGTGTTTGGGAAACGGAGCAGCAGATGGCTGAATCCACGGCTAAATCAAGTACCAACCAAAACAACTCTCCTCGCGAGTAGAGCAAACTCTACTCTGTCTTTTGGATATAACTTAGGTCTATGTATAGACTCTCGTATTAATTTCCTTCTTATGTAAAGGCCTTGAACTTTCAGTCTGATAGGTCTATGTTCTGTCAAAATTTTCTCAATTCTGGTGTGATGTAAGACCTACTCCAAGGTAATTTTTCCCGAACTTATTACACCTTTAAATAGTAGTGATATTGACAGACATCTAATCTCCTGGGGAAATCTTTATCCAAATGCTTTCATCCTTCTATTGTTAGATCTCCATTACAATCATACTCTCATCTATTTGTTGGGCTGTGGTGATTTAGTCCATGGATCACTCTCATTATTCTCACTATTCAATGCTTACAATTTCCTTCACCTTTGTGAACTTATAGCTACAAGATGCCTCCTCGTAGATCAAACAGACACACTAATCCAATAACTCCAAATCAACCACCACTACCTCCTCCACAATATGATCCAACAGCTCTCCAAGCTGCAGTGGCTACGGCTGTTACGGCAGCCCTAGCTCAATTCAACACTACCGGTACTAGCGGGAGTGGATCGAGTGTTAACTCCACTCAAGGTGATGCTCACGGGCGCTCTAGAGAGTGTTCGTATAAGTACTTCACCAGCTGCAAACCCAGAACCTTTAACGGAACTGGAGGAATCATTGCTCTATCGCAATAGTTCGACAAAACTGAGTCGATCTTTGAGATCTGCTCCTGTCCGGAAGGAAGCACAGTGAAATTGACTTCCTGCACCTTCTTGGATAGAGCCCTAATATGGTGGAATAGCCATGTCAAGTCACTTACTCTAATAGTGGCTAATGCAATGGGCTGGGAAGCTCTGAAGGAGCTTATCATTGAGGAATATTGCCCGAGGGGCGAGGTTCAGAAACTTGAACAGGAACTCTGGAGCCTAACCATGAAGGGCTCCGACATAGTAGCCTACACTGCCAGGTTCAGTGATCTGGTAGCTCTATGTTTGGGAATGGTCCCCACTGAGGGGAAGAAAATCGAGAGGTGTATATAGGGGCTGGTGCCTCCATTTCAAGGGAATGTCTTAGTTTTAAACCCCACTACCTTCGACAGTGCCAAGCGGTTGGCACAACGGCTCATTGATCAAGGAGTCCGCACACTGACAACAACAA
The DNA here is from genome assembly GCF_052849685.1 of Lactuca virosa. NCBI lineage: Eukaryota > Viridiplantae > Streptophyta > Magnoliopsida > Asterales > Asteraceae > Lactuca > Lactuca virosa. Next base: position 118,717,087 of record NC_136430.1, on the reverse strand, counting down.
CCTTTACGGTCCCATAACCATCCAAAACCGCCGACAACAAGCGAAAGTTTTGGGACAACAAGAAGAAGAACAACACGGCACAAAACTCTACCAAGAAGCAGCAGGTCGTGTCTGTTCATGCCGCAATAGCACCTACTGCCACTACGCCCGTGAAGCAATACGCCAGAAGCCTGCCTAAGTGTAACAAGTGAAACTTCCACCATACCTGCTCCGGGTAGGCTAATCACCCACGTCCCTGGTGCTGGAGTAGGCCAGGCCTGCTACGGGTGTGGTGAAGTGGCACACTTCACAAGGAACTGCCCGAAGGCAGGGAACACTGGCGGAGTGGGAATGGTTTTGGCGATAGGCCACGAGGAAGCGGTAGCAGACCCTATAGTGGTCACTGGTGCGTTTCTCCTCGATAACTCTTATGCATGCATTCTATTTGATAGTGTAGCAGAGAGGAGTTTCGTAATCCAAACATTTGCACACTTACTTGAACAAAAACCACGAGCACTGAAAGAACCGTTCACAGTAGAAATGACTAATGGAAAGACTGAGAGCACTAGTTGTATATACATAGGATGTACCCTAACCCTAGATAGCCATTCTTTTCCAATCGACCTCATGCTTGTCTCAATTAAAATTTTCAACATCATTATTGGCATGGATTGGTTGAGTCTTCATCGTGCTGACATCATGTGTTTTGAGAAGGCCGTTCGTCTTAATCTACTGTCTAACGTTATCTACGGCGACGAACCAGGTACCAACCTTTGAATCATTTCGAGTATACAAGCCCAGAAGTACTTACGAAAGGAATGTCATGCATTCCTCGCTCATGTAGTTGATGTGAGCCAAGAGACGAAAGAGATAAAGAACATCCCATAAGTACACGACTTTCTCGACATCTTTCTAGAAGAACTACCAGGATTACCACCAAAACGTCAAGTCGAGTTCAGACTCGACTTAGTTCTAGGAGCTACCCCAGTAGCCAAATTGCCCTATCGTCTTGCACCAGCTGAGATGCAGGAGATATTCCGTCAACTGAACGAAATGCTTAGCAAGGGATTTATAAAACCAAGCTTCTCACCCTGGGGAGCACCGGTATTGTTCGTAAAGAAGAAAGACGGATCGTTCCGTATGTGCATCGACTACAAAGAACTAAACAAGCTTACTGTCAAAAACCGATACCCTCTACCTCGCATAGACGACTTGTTCGAACAACTGCAAGGGGCGAATTACATTTCAAATATTTAGATGAGATCCGGCTATCACCAGTTACGAGTTTTAGAGGAAGATGTTCTCAAGACAGCCTTCCGAACTCGTTATGGACACAACGAGTTTGTAGTGATTCCATTCGGATTAACCAATGCGCCCGCAGTGTTCATGGACTTAATGAATCGGGTGTGCCGTCCTTACTTAGATCAATTCGTTATTGTATTCATCGATGACATTCTTATCTATTCTCGTAGTAAGGAGGAACATAGTCAACATTTACGTCAGATTTTAGAAACCCTACGAGCAGAGAAGCTTCATACGAAGTTCTCTAAGTACAAATTTTGGATTCGAAGAGTCGAATTCTTGGGTCACGTGGTTAGCGAAGAAGGAATTCACGTGGACCCTTCCAAAATTAAGGCCATTGAGAACTGGTCAGCTCCGAAGACGCCTATATAAATTCGTCAATTTCTAGGCCTCGCTAGCTACTATCGCAAGTTTATTCAGAACTTCTCTAGGATCGCGAAACCGCTTACTACATTGACCCAGAAAGGTGTAACCTTTGACTGGGAAGAGAAACAAGAGAAGGCGTTCCAAACGCTGAAGCGAGCCTTATGCAGCGCACTGATACTATCCCTCCTAGAACGGATAGAAGACTTCGTGGTTTATTGCGATGCATCCAACCAAGGGCTTGGTTGTGTTCTTATGCAACGAGGAAAGGTCATCACTTATTCCTTAAAACAGCTTAAGACGCACTAAGTCAACTATACCACACATGATCTTGAGTTAGGAGCAGTGGTATTTGCTCTGAAGATCTGGAGACACTACCTGTATGGTACAAAAAGCACTGTCTTTACAGACCACAAAAGCCTTCAACATATTTTCGATCAGAAGGAGCTCAACATGAGACAACGACGGTGGGTCGAACTACTCAATGACTACGAATGCGAAATTCGTTATCATCCCGGTAAAGCCAACGTAGTAGCTGACGCCCTAAGTCGGAAAGAATACTCAGGTCGTAGAGTCAAATCATTGACTATGACGATCCATTCACATCTGTCCACACATATTAAGGAGGCTCAATAGGAAGCCTTGATGCCTGAAAATGTGGTGGGTGAATTCCTTAGAGGAATGGATAAGAACTTGGAAGTCAAGGGTAACGGAGCCTTGCACCTAATGGATCGGATCTGGACACCGTAGCTCGGTGGTTTCAGAGACATGGTCATGACCGAAATGCACAATACTCGATATTCTGTTCGCCCAGGTTCAGATAAGATGTATCTGGATCTCAAAAAGTTATACTGGTGGCCTAACATGAAAGCTGAGATTGCTACCTTCGTAAGTAAGTGTCTTGCTTGCGTCAATGTTAAGGTCGAATACTAGAACCCTCAGTTTTACTACAACAACCAGAGATACCTGAGTGGAAGTGGGAGCGGATCACGATGGACTTCATAATCAAATTGCCCAAGACGACGGGTGGTCTCGATACCATATGGGTGATCGTAGGATGGTTAATCTAGTCCGGACACTTCCTTCCTATCAAAGAAACCGACAAGATGGAGAAACTAAAAAGAACCTACATTAGGGAGATTGTATGACTGCATGGTGTTCCCATGTCTATTATCTCTGGTAGAAATAGTAGATTCACTTCAAGATTTTTGCAGTCACTACAAAGTTCCCTAGGAACTAGGCTGGACATGAGTACAACCTACCATCCATAAACCGACGGACAAAGTGAGAGGACTATTCAAACTATGGAAGATATGTTGCGAGCCTGTGCGATAGACTTTGGAAAGGCATGGGATACTCATTTACCCCTTGTCGAGTTCTCCTACAATAACAGTTACCACACAAGCATAAAGGCGGCTCCATTTGAAGCCCTCTATGGCCGAAAGTGCAGATCTCCTATGTGTTGGGCTGAAGTAGGTGATACACAGTTCGCTAAAGGACGAGTTCCTGAAAGCACTCTCACAGGTCCGGAAATCATTCGGGAAATGACAGAGAAGATTGTTCAAATTCGTGAACGATTGAAAGCCTCTAGAGACCGACAGAAAAGCTACGTTGACAAGAGATGGAAACCTTTGGAATTCTAGGTTAGTGACCGTGTTTTATCGAAGGTCTCATCCTAGAAGGGCTTGATACGCTTCAGAAAGCGTGGGAAGCTAAATCCAAGGTACATAGGGCCTTTTGAGATTATCGCTAGAATTGGCCATGCAGCTTACAAACTCAAACTACCTCAAGAACTTAGTAACGTACACCCTACTTTCCACGTTTCGAACCTGAAAAAGTGTCTATCCGATGAGACTCTTGTTATCCCACTCGATGAAATCGAGATCAACGAGAGCCTTAACTTTGTGGAAGAACCCGTAGAGATCATGGACCGTGAGGTCAAGCAAACGAAGCAAATCCGTATCCCTATAGTGAAGGTTCGTTGGAATTCAAAGCGGGGACCTGAATTCACTTGGGAGCGCGAGGATCAAATGAAACTGAAATATCCTCATCTTTTCCCTTAGTATATTTGTAATTGCTTAAACTCTAATTTTTGGACAAAATTCCCTTTAACGGGGGGATGATGTGACAACCCGAAATTTCTATCTTGTAAGTCAAGCAAATCAATCAAAAGTTAGACTTGTTTCTGTTATCTTTTAGCTATGTTAAGGGTTATTCTATGAGTTTTTAAGCCTTGTACACTTAGGATTTGATACTAAGAAGTGTGAGTAATGGATCTATGGAATACATTCGAGCCAAGAACATCAACAAGGGATGTTCACGGCCGCAAACTAGGTTCACAGCCGTGAACCCATGTTTGGCCGTGAACCCCTCACTACATATATAGATTTCCTTCATTTTTCCTTCATTTCTCACATACTTCAGCCAAAAACTCTCAAACTCTCTCAAGTATCATCAAGGGAAACCCTCCTTTCTCTTCAAAAGCGTAAGTGATTCATCCTTTTTACTTGTTATCCTTCTTATTCATGTGAAGCCTTTGATTTCATCCATGAATTCAACACTTTTCATTTAGATCTTCAAATCACCATCTTTTTCACCAAGAACAACAATAACACACACTTGTTCTTCGGCCGTGAACACACACTTGTTTTTGGGCCGTGAACACTACAAAGACTTCCAATAAGTAAGTATCTCATTCATCTTCTTGTTGTCCATTAGAAACACTAGCATCCCCATGAAACAAACACCTCTTTTGCATGAATCTTCAAGAGTTCACGGCCGTGAACCCTTCATTCGGCCATGAACCCATCATAAGATCAAGGTTTGGCCGTGACCCCTCCTTCCATGGTCGTAAAACCTTCATAAGAACAATATTGGGTCGTGAACACATCATGTGTTCTGTGACCGTGAACCCTTCTAAGGCCTTGAACACTTCCTTGTGTGGCCGTGAACTCCATTCAACCAATCATATGTGATTCTAACACTCCATTAAGAGTGTTTCATAGTTCCTAAGGTTGTTTCCCTTACATGATTAGTTTTTATATACACTAATTGTGTACATATATGCGTCATTATATGCTTAATAGGATCCGTTTGTGCTCGAGACTTCACTTGGCATTCTTAGCATCCTATATCAATCTTTCATTCGAATCACTCACTACAGGTGAGTTCATACCCCTATAATCTATCTTTTAAATGTTTTTAAATGCTTTTAGGGGGGATACAAGTAGAATACAATGATATTGTTTTACCCTTACATTTGAAAAACAACATTCAAAAAGGATTTCTTATACTCAAAACTTGTTGAAAACTCTTTTAAATCTTTTATAAACTTATTTTATATGAAAAGCATGTTCGTCTATCTATTTACGTATGAATATGCTTTAACAGACTTAGGACTATTTCTAGATAACTTGACTCCAGTTCCTTGTTTGGTTGTAGGCTCGGGGTAGGATCACTAGTCTGAATTTCGTTTAAATCATAGTTATACTTATTAAATACATTTGTGAATATTAAACCCATTTTTAAGGTTCATTCTTAACTTAGTTGCTTGGTGAGTAATTGAGTCTTTTCTATACATCAGTAGTAGTCAAACAATCATACTAGTAAAGTATAATAGGTATAGTTTAGAGGATTACTACTTACTACTTCTAGAACAGTGAAACTTACAAGAGTCAGTTCATACATGAGTCATTTAAAACATACTATAACTAGAACAAGAAGGAACATACTATAACTAGAACAAGAAGGAACATACTATAACTAGAACATAAGGAACATAATATAACTAGAACAGAAGGAACATACTATAACTAGAAAAGGAAGGAACATACTATTACAAGAACAAGATAACATTATTGTGAGCCACTACTTCATGGCATAGCAAAATACTTGTTGTGTCACGTTTTGTAACCAGAGTCTCCTGGAGGGAGAGCGTGAGTTTGTGTATAGATCTATATGTGATTGACCATCCCACACCTTGCTGCTAGCTACAGTAGGACCTGCAGGTCTAGGGGTGAAAAATGTCATACCATTTCGACGTCTTTTGATCGTCGTGTTTTATATACTAGTCAATCGAGCATGGTTATAACCTCATCACATTTTACCTTAATTTAACTTATTGGTTTTAAGGTAGTTAGTACATCTATAGTTACTTTATACAATACTACTGTACACTTTCATTTTCCCAATACATTCATATAGTGATATTCTCACATAAAAGGTAATGCAAACTATTTTCTAGTAAAGATAGTCATAAACTTGGGAAAACATACATTTTTACAAAAGAACAAACATACAAAACAGTTGGGTCTTGGTAGAAGACTACTTTCCATTTTAGTAGAAGATATAGGATTTTCTAGGAAGTATACAAACATTTACATCAAAACACTTACAAACTTTTACATCAAAACACATACAAACATTTTCATCAAACTAATGAAATCATTTGACACTAAAATACTTATGAACTCACCAGCTTAAATGCTGATCTACACTTTCAAAATAACTTGTATTATCAGGTCACCAGTAGACAGGTACACTGGACCAGGTTTTGAGAAGACGGTGCATGTTGAAGGCTCGTCTTTTATTTTGATTCATACTTTGGTGTCTTTCAAACTTTACATAGAACACACTTGTATTAAATTATATTATTAATGCAATGGATGATGTTGTTGCTTGTTTTACTATTATGCATTGTTATGATACTGTACATGACGTCCTCCACCCCCGAACGTTTCCTCCGTTCTGGTTTGGGGGTGTGACACCTTTCACAGCCTTGTCTGTAAGGGCTACATGGTCTTCAAATGATATATAGACTAAATTTAATACTATCCATTTTATATACTATCTATATAGAATATATAAAATATTCGTTTGAAATTCCATTACATTAAGTTCAAACAAAACATTATTATACCATTTAATGATTCATTTCATTACCTTGTGTATATTATTTACTATGTGATTCTTTTACATCCAACCAAACAAACATATAAAATTGAAAAACTAAATCAATATTATCACTTATACATACATTGACTTGTTATTAGAAAGCATACCTTTTGTTATGTTTTCATTATCTGTGGAGGAATGGTCTTCTTCGGTAACAATGTGTCTCTTTGTTTTTCTATTTCTGATAGGAAGATTCACATCAACAGTCTTCTTTTTCATGGGAGTAGTGGAAGGACCTTTCACAGCCTTGTCTGTAAGGGCAACATAATCTTCAAATGATATATAGAATAAAGTTAAAACTATACATTTTATTTACTATTTATGTAGAATATATAAAAAAATTTCATATGAAATTCCATTAATTAAGCTCAAACAAAAACCATTATACCATTTAATGATTCCTTTCATGACCTTGTGTATATTATTTTCTTTGTGATTATATTCCATCCAACCAAACAAACATATAAAAATGAAAACCTAAATCAATACTATCACTTATACATGCATAGACTTGTTGTCAGAAAGCATACCTTTTGTTATGTCTTCATTATCTATGGAGGAATGGTCTTCTTCAGTAGCAATTTGTCTCTTGTTTTTTGTGTTTCTGATAGGAAGATTAACATCAACAATCTTCTTTTTCTTTGGAGCACGTGAAGGACCTGTCATAGCCTTGTCTGTAAGGGCTACATGATCTTCAAATTATATATATAGACTAAAGTTAATACTATACATCGTATTTACTATTTATATAGAATATATAAAAAAATTGATATGAAATTACATTACGTTAAGTTTCAACGAAACATAATTTCACAATTTAATAATTCATTTCATTGCCTTGTGTATTTTTTTTCTTTTTGATTCTATTCCATCCAACTAAACAGACATATAAAATTGAAAACTTAAATCAATATTGTCACTTATACATACATAGACTTGTTATAAAAAAGCATACCTATTGTTATGTCTTCATTATCTTTGGAGGAATGGCCTTCTTTAGTAGAAAGATTAACATGAGCAGTCTTCTTTTTCTTAGGAGCACAAGAAGGACCTTTCACAGCCTTTCGTTTAAGTAGAATTTTATCATCATCATCCGTAGAGTTATTATCTTGTTCTTCAAGCACTTCTTTCTCAATGATTGGATCTACACTTGGTTCCTTGATATCTTTTGATTCTTTGATGTATTTCCTCAATAATGCACAAGTATTATCCATAAGAGTTAGGATTTGTGATGGAAGTTTGAACGATTCTTTGGTAGACTTGTCATTAGGACTGTAGTGTTTAGAAATCTTGGTTCAAATATTTCTTCATTTTCATTGGATTTTGCAGTTCCACATAATCTTTTCTTGCAGAGAGACCAGAATCTGGCGCTTTGAATAGATGTCTTCTCCGGTTTGATATATTGTTATAAATCGTTCCACATAATTTTTTCAACATCCACAAGTTTGTCGTACAAAAAGACCCCAAATGACGTTTAGCCGTAAGGAACTGGGAGAATCAGTTCCTCCAATTTTGCCAGTCAAACAACGAAGCATAAAATGAATAAGAAAGTGTGAAATAGTAGGGAACATAGCTTTTTGTTGTATTTGGTTGGAATTGGATCTTCGTCGTCATATCTCATATGTTTCATCATCGATTTCAGTTGTTCTAAAGAGTGTACTAAAGAAGTAGGTTTAGGTTTTTGAAGAGGAAACCCTATGACTTTGAGAAATTTCTTCCTTGTAAGCTCTATTTTTCGTTGTCTATCTTCTCGAAAATCACTTTCATTTTTCTTATCAACGTATAAAGATGAATATGCCTTTTGTAGAGAACGGATTGAGCAGTTTTTAGTGTATTTTGTGAAAGGTCTATGGAGATTTGAATTTTTGATGATCTCAGTTACAATGTGGAGTTTCTCTTTGCAGTGAGAGAGATTAAAATCAACAACGTAATTACGACAGCGTAATTACAATAGAAAAATTTGTAATTTGTTGATGAGAAAGTAACAATCTTCGAGGATGTTTCCATTTTGAAAGAGTAGTAAGTAAAAATTGTTTACCTAAGATTAGAGACTTTTTTCAGAGAGATAGAAAAGAAGTATGATTTTTGAGCGCGTAAGGATTGAAAGAAACGATGTTGGATGGTATATAAATTTATTCAAACTTCGGGTATGCTTCTGGTTAAAAAGGAAAGCATTGTTAGTAAAATGGATCATTTCGTTAATAATGGTTGATATTCCCAAATTTTCAAGATTTTGCACATAGAAGATATTATTAAAATATGCATATATGCATAAAAAATATATGTATTTTTAGTAGTAATTTTATATATTCATAAATGCACAAAGTAAGAGGATATACATGTTCATATATCAAAAAAAAATTATGTCACACCCCAGCCGTCGGCGGAAGCACCAGGCGATGTAACGTCATTTCTTGTATCATAGTTATCAACATCCTGAAAACACATGCATTATAAAATACGTCAACATAAAATTGGTGAGTTCATAGGTTTTGACTCCATATGAAAATAATACTTTTTCTAAGTTCAAAAGTTTAGTTTTGAAAGTATCATTTTGACTCTCCAACATTTAGTATATATATCCTAGGTATAAAAGTTAACTTACCAAATAAGTAGTTTACATATAAGTCTCATATACTATGAATATAAGTGTTTGTAATTTCATACAAACGAAAGTTGCGACGTATAAATCTTATTTCAATTCTATACGAGTAAAAACCGCTACGTATAGATCTATTTCAATTCTATACGAGTAAAACCGCTACGTATAAATCTATTTCAATTCTATACGAGTAAAACCGCTACGTATAAATCTATTTCAATTCTATACGAGTAAAACCGCTACGTATAAATCTATTTCAATTCTATACGAGTATGTGTGCTAGGTATAATTATCTACTTAATATACAAGCAGTATACCAACCAGTTTCTTGTAATTATAGTATAAATGTTTGGGAAACTTATACTTAACATTAATACTTGTATAACGTCAAAGTATAATGCTTCTAAAAATTTGCTACCATGAGTCCGTAACCACGGCTATATGACTAGTTTCAAACCTCTGCTTGATGCTACAAGTTTTGCATCTTAAGATAGGTTCCACACGCTTCATCAACGTCAGAACAATAAACAAATAAAAGGAAAGTTCGTCACTCGCAAACCGTTGTGTTGTAGCTAGCAACCACGAGTGGGGTTTTCAACCCGTATCTTATTCATACACGACTTCCTCACTCACACGGGATTAGCGGTTACAGGTCAGAGGATTTTCCCTAAGATTTCCAATCTTAGTTGATGAATACAATAACTCATGTAGACTTGTCGAGTTCCGTTAGTTCTAGTAGTAGAAACATATTCGTGTCTAACACCAAAAGTTATTAGACTATGCTTTAAGCGTTACTCCTAATATTTATAATATTTAGGCAGTACAACAACTATAATTTGAGTTAAAAACAGGTTTTATCTTGATATAAAACCAACAATAGCAACATACTTAACAAGTATATATAGAACTCCTGAATATACCTTCAGGGTTATATTAATAACATAATAGGTTTTATCTTGACATAAAACCAACAATAACAATATATAACGTTCCTAGTTTTATCTTGACATAAAACCAACAATAACAACGTACCTATTAATTAACATATAGAACTTCCGAGTACAACTCTGGAACTATATCGCACACAACATATATATAGAATCCTAAGTATAACTCAAGATCTACATTAATACAAGAACATGCTAACAAGTTGATAATAGTTGTATATTTTCAAAATATTATATTTAGAACAACTATATCCCGGTTATTATAACTATCTACGTTGATACTAATATACTATCATATAGACATAATAGTAACGTATATACAATATTTTGCATGCCTTTCCCCCAAAAATATGAGAAAGTGGGGCCGTGAAACTCACCCTACTAGCGTGATCTATAGAATCTAAACGGTCAGAGGCTCGTCATTGTCAGGCTCGAGAAGGGAAACGGCCTTCGGAAATGAGAGAGAATGAAAGGAGAAGGTGTAAGGATTGAATGAGCTTTGATCGCTATTTATAGGGTGTTATGGGCTCATTCACGTCGTGAACATGATAGGTTCACGTCGTTAACTTCCATGAGTCATCCCATAGCCTTAGCACGTGTTTTCTAGCTCCGATTAATGTCCTGGACTACTTTCACGTTTTGAATTTAATGTTCACGTCGTGAATCCAGACAGCTATGGTTTTCTGCCACGTGTCATGCTCTAAGACAGCTGTAACTTCGGAAGGTCGTAACTTTTCATACGAACTCCGTTTTTGACGTTCTTTATATCCACACGTAGGTAATTCCGAGTACTACAACTCTCTATTAGATTCCAATATCTAATTCTAAGCCTATTTTAAATTCCTCTTGTTATAGAGATTTTATAGTGTTTGAGTTTATCATAACTTCTTCACGCGAAGCCAAATTTTGACGATCTTTATATTTTTGGAATTGTATGGACGTATACATTGAGTTTTATCATAAACAAAGTTCATATTTGTATTAGAATTTATCATGAAATACATAATATGTTTATCACATTACTAGTTTAACAAAATCACATTACATGATTGGTATGATCGCATGTGATTGTTATTGACCTATTTTGACTAGTGTTACATTCTCCCCCCGTTAAAGTAATTTCGTCCCAAAATTTATTTTGTACTAGATACCACCGAAGAGTCCTGGATATCTTCCCTGCTTCCTATTACCAATGTCTTACCACGGCCTAACTTCCTTGACTCCTTAACTTTGGACATTCCTTCTTCGTATGTCTAATTTCACCACACTCAAAACACACTCTTCCTCCATCATATCCTGTTCCAGTGTATGTTCCTTGATTTTATGTTATAGGTGTTGTGCTCCTGCAGTAACTAGCAGTTTGTCCCCTCTTTGTGCACTTTATGCAAATATAACAGTCACCTGTGTGCTGATGGTTACATTGACTGCACCATGAACAGTTACCTAGGTGATGACGATTACACTGAGTGCACCATGAGATTTTTCCAGCATACTTCCTTGGTTGTATGGGTATTGTTGTTGTGGCTGCATAATTAGGTGCCACATCTTGTGTCTCCTCAGATGATTGTCTGGGATTCTTCCCATTAAATTTGTGCTTGCTCGTTCCAGATTCGGGAGACTCAGCTATAAATCCCACTTGGATTTCTATGCTGGTTAGTTGATGAGCTATTCGCTTGGTACTGTCATATGTTGAAGGCTTTGATGCGATCACCATTCCGTTGATTTGTGATGCTAGACCCCAGATATATCGCTCAATCTTCTTGTACTCCGGGGTTACAAGTGTCGGACACATCACCACAAGGTCATTCAATCTGGCGGTATAAGAATTTATCTCTGAACCCTTCATGGTTAGGGTCCACAATTCTTGTTCCAGCTTATGTATTTCCTCCCTAGGACAATACTCCTCTACTAGCATCCTCTTCAGCTCTTCCCATTGCATGGAGTTTGCAGCATCAATTCCCATTATGTTAACATGATTGTTCCACCATGTTAACGTTGCATCAGCGACAGTACATGCAGCAAATCGTACTTTACAGTCCTCTGGACAGAAGCTTATTTGAAATACTGATTCTGCCTTTTCAATCCACCGGGTCAAGCTAACAACCCCTTCCGTTCCATGGAAACTCTTAGGTTTGCAATTCATAAAATCCTTGTAGGTACCCATTCTGGCGGTCCCTACATTGCCTTCATTTCTAACTCCTGCTCTTGTGACATTAGCAAGAGCTGCATCGATTCTCTGAGCTATGATTTATTCAAGTTCTGCTGAACTTATTGGAGGGTTTGTTTCTGGTGGTGGTGGTTGCGGTTGTTGTTGGTGTAGTTCTGGTCGTTGGTTAAGGTTTAGACGAGCGCTACTTCTTCTAGGCATTTTGTTTAGTTCCTATACATTTTGGATCACCAAGTGTTTAGTCTATCAAATATTACTCCCAATTTAAATAGTTCATATGAGCTGATCATAATAAACTATAGTTGTACACCTACACCTAGTTGTGATAAGATCTATGCACATATGAACTTTAGTTGGAATATCTGATCTAAATCCTTGACATCAAAAACATTCCGGGTATTTAGGTGTATTATCATCGCGGGTCTTAGTCTTCATATATGACTCTATATTTGTTATTTGTTGTATTCATGCTCTTTTAATTATTGTTTGTTACTTCAGGTCTAGCTGATAAGGCACCGGCCAGTCAGGACAGTCGGAGGGCAGGATCGCTTTAGCATATAGCCGTTCTGAAATCCAGCAACCCAAGCGACATGTCTATCCTGTCACCGCTCCCGTAAGTAGTCCTTTAGTAGTATAATTAATAATACTTTATATTATAGGCTAAGGGATATACCTAAACCTAACAGACTAAGCCCTAAAATATACTCGTGCTTTCCTAAGAAAGTACTAATTCACTTTAGCTAATAGTTCTGATACCAATCTGTCACACCCCGGCCGTCGGCGAAAACACCGGGCAGTGTAACGTCATTTCTTGTATCATAGTTATCAGCTTCCTGAAAACACATGCATTTTACAATACATCAACATAAAGTTGGTGAGTTCACAGGTTTTGACTCCATATGAAAATAATACTTTTTCTAAGTACAAAAGTTTAGTTTTGAAATTATAATTTTGACTCTCCAACATTTAGTATATATATCCTAGGTATAAAACTTTACTTACCAATTTAGTAGTTTACCTATAAGTCTCATATACTATGAATATAAGTGTTTGTAATTTCATACAAACGAAAGTTGCTACATATAAATCTTATTTCAATTTTATACGAGTAAAAACCGCTACATATAAATCTATTTCAATTCTATACGAGTAAAACCGCTATGTATAAATCTATTTCAATTCTATACGAGTAAAACCGCTACGTATAAATCTATTTCAATTCTATACGAGTAAAACCGCTACATATAAATCTATTTCAATTCTATACGAGTATGTGTGCTAGGTACAATTATCTACTTAATATACAAGTAGTATACCTACCAGTTTCTTGTACTTAGAGTATAAGTGTTTGGGAAACTTATACTTAACATTAATACTTGTATAACGATAAAGTATAATGCTTCTAACAATTTGCTACCATGAGTCCATAACCGCAGCTATATGACTAGTTTCAAACCTCTGCTTGATGCTACAAGTTTCGCATCTTAATATAGGTTCCACACGCTTCATCAATGTCGGAACAATAAACAAATGAAAGGACAGTTCGTCACTCGCAAACCGTTGTGTTGTAGCTAGCAACCACGAGTGGGGTTGTCAACCCATATCTTATTGATACACGACTTCCTCGCTCACATGGGATTAGCGGTTACAGGTCAGAGGATTTTCCCTAAGATTTCCAATCTTAGTTGATGAATACAATAACTCATGTAGACTTGTCGAGTTCCGTTAGTTCTAGTAGTAGAAACATATTCGTGTCTAACACCAAAAGTTATTAGACTATGCTTTAAGCGTTACTCCTAATATTTATAATACTTAGGCAGTACAACAACTATAATTTGAGTTAAAAACAGGTTTTATCTTGACATAAAACCAACAATAGCAACATACTTAACAAGTATATATAGAACTCCTGAATATACCTTCAGGGTTATATTAATAACATAATAGGTTTTATCTTGACATAAAACCAACAATAACAATATATAACGTTCCTAGTTTTATCTTGACATAAAACCAACAATAACAACGTACCTATTAATTAACATATAGAACTTCCGAGTACAACTCTGGAACTATATCGCACACAACATATATATAGAATCCTAAGTATAACTCAAGATCTACATTAATACAAGAACATGCTAACAAGTTGATAATAGTTGTATATTTTCAAAATATTATATTTAGAACAACTATATCCCGGTTATAATAACTATCTACGTTGATACTAATATACTATCATATAGACATAATAGTAACGTATATACAATATTTTGCATGCCTTTTCCCCCAAAAATATTAGAAAGTGGGGCCGTGAAACTCACCCTACTAGCGTGATCTATAGAATCTAAACGGTCAGAGGCTCGTCATTGTCAGGCTCGAGAAGGGAAACGGCCTTCGGAAATGAGAGAGAATGAAAGGAGAAGGTGTAAGGATTGAATGAGCTTTCATCGCTATTTATAGGGTGTTCTGGGCTCATTCACGTCGTGAACATGATAGGTTCACGTCGTTAACTTCCATGAGTCATCCCATAGCCTTAGCACGTGTTTTCTAGCTCCGATTAATGTCCTGGACTACTTTCACGTTTTGAATTTAATGTTCACGTCGTGAATCCAGACAGCTATGGTTTTCTGCCACGTGTCATGCTCTAAGACAGCTGTAACTTCGGAAGGTCGTAACTTTTTCATACAAACTCCGTTTTTGACGTTCTCTATATCCACGCGTAGGTAATTCTGAGTACTACAACTCTCTATTAGATTCCAATAGCTAATTCTAAGCCTATTTTAAATTTCTCTTGTTATCTAGATTTTATAGTGTTAGAGTTTATCATTACTTCTTCACGCGAAGCCAGATTTCGACGTTCTGTATATTTTTGGAATCGTATGGACGTATACTTTGAGTTTTATCAAAAACAAAGTTCTATTTGTATTAGAATTTATCATAAAATACATAGTATCTTTATCACATTACTAGTTTAACAAAATCAGATTACATGATTGGTATAATCACATGTGATTGTTATTGACCTATTTTGACTAGTGTTACAAATTATTTATTTGATCATCTCTAATATTATATTATTATAACAACAAAATATGATAATAATTAGAACATTTCATAACAACACATAATAATTTTAATATTAAATATTTCACTATATATCATAATATATTATTTACATATCATAATTTCTATTACAAATATTCATATATATATATATATATATATATATATATATATATATATATATGTATATATATATATATAAGTGCATTTTCCTTGCACGTTGCAATCCCTCTTTCATTAACCTTCTACGCATTTTGACCCCATACTTTTCTTCCATTAATTGTATGGCTTCTTCCAACGTTGTTCTTAGGTTCTCATTGGTGGTGCTTATTTGAGAGAGTTTGGGAAAAAGGAAGCGACTGCTTCATTATCTTTTACAACATACACATGTTGAAAACTTTTGAAATCTTTTCTGATTTCATCTTAAAACGAAAGAAACCATATTCTGATTCAAGTTTTATTATCCCAAATACCATGTCCTTTTATGGGTTTAAAGTGTAGATTTCGTAAGAAAAATTAAAGACAATATCTTTAAGAGTTTGAAGACAAAACTTGTAGATGTTTACGTTGTCTATATAAATTACTCGTCCTTTGTTGTAACATTTTGAAGGCGTTGGAGTAAACTTCCTTCCGTGGTGTAATTTTAACCTGAAATACATCACATTGTAATCGTCATACTCTTCTCGAATATCAAATACTGCATTTATGTGTCGGATGATCCAAGAATCTGCGTTGATCGCCATTATCATATCTTTTTAAAAAACATTTGTTTTTGTGAGAAATTTATATAGACTGCAAGGATAAATATGTTTTGATCTAAATGTCAATTTAAAGAAAAAAATATGCTGACTGCAATAACTTCCTGTCAATCAAATGTCTAATATGTTATTATGACTTTTCACACATACCTATGCGTTTATTACAATCTACACGTTTCCTGTCGTTTTTTTTCTTTTCAATGAATGTGATGATTGTTTTTATGTGTACCTATGCATTTTTTGTGTGTGTATGTATGTATTTATGTATACTGTTTATTTGTTTTGTTTATATATATATATATATATATATATATATATATATATATATATATATATATATATATATATAT
The DNA here is from genome assembly GCF_052849685.1 of Lactuca virosa. Lineage (NCBI taxonomy): Eukaryota > Viridiplantae > Streptophyta > Magnoliopsida > Asterales > Asteraceae > Lactuca > Lactuca virosa. The sequence continues at coordinate 118,700,600 of NC_136430.1, read as the reverse complement.
ATATACATACATGTAAATTTATTTTATAAAATATATAATTTAAATATTATCTTAAAATATAAACATTTGTATTTTTTAATATGAACAATAAAATTGTTTGTTTACTATTGCCTATATATGTTTCTTACTAATAATTTATTTATTCAAACAATTTATTTTTCAATTGTAATATCAAAACTTTATTTAAGTTATAGATACTATTAAAAAGCAGCGAAAATTAAAGTCATTTTACAAATAGTTCTTTTTCTTAATAACAAATAAAATAATATAATTTTCAAGAATTAAAATTAAAATTATATTCTTATCATTTTGTAGGTTTGGTTATCTTGATTTTAGTTTGGGATTACATTCGATGCCAATGTGATTGGTGATTATTTTTCTTAGTAATTCGATTTTTTTTGCATGATACGTGCCCTACCCTATCTTTCGAATGCTTCACGTATTCCCATGTTTATAATAATGATTTTCTAATGTTCGTAACTCGTCTAGTTTCAGTCTAGCATTCCCCCCCCCCCCCATCTAGTTTCTAATGTGATGAGCCATGCATAACATTGACCGTTGTGGATGCAAAGTAAGATACATGTAAGCTTTAATTTACAATATGATTATTATCTACAATCTAATATTGATGAAATAAACAGTGCTGAAGAAATATCCATTATGATATTGAAGGAATGCATAGATTATCCTGAGAAATTCAACCGTAACTCGTTCAACAACACATCAGCTCCACTCATTTTTGGTATCACTAATGTCAATCCTTTTGTACTTGGAGGTACAATCAATGCATTATCTTTTTTTTTTCAATGCATACATATATAGAAACTTTACTCATATAAAACTGTAATGATAAACTCATAGGAACTATGAACTATGTTTCACTTCTTGAACTCATGTGTATGTTAATCCAAGTGTCATAAAGACAAAATATTTGAGAGATAGGTATGTACTATTAAACCCTATTTTCTACATTTATAAACTAACTAGTAGTTATATATATTACTCTCTATTGAATCCACGTTGGAAAAAATACCATTTTCTCTAGCTTTATGGCCACACATTCTGAGCACTATACATAATATCATTGAGAAGAACCTCTCGAAATTGATTGTAAGTTCTCTAAACAGAATTCTAGATACACTACCATCCAACATTACATTATATCTCATATTAAACAAAATAGAGAAAGGTGTTTGTTTTGATGGCCAATATAGATTAAGACAACAGCAATGAAATTTGGTATTACAACAGAAGTCCAACATGTGCATCAAAAGTAAACAAGGAAGGTGATGACTGGTTTTGCTTGATTAATGGAAAATCTGTTCACCCCATGTTCTTGTAAGTAATTAACTGCAATGTTTGAATAATTTTATAAGTCAAAATAAGAGTTATTACTTACCTTTAATTTTTAACAGCTACAAACTCAATGCAAAAACAGCCAAAGTCTCATCTTTATAATGATACAGTTCAGAAGATGGTTTCAGTCTCAGCAGAAACACTAGTCTTGCGATATGGGGTACATAATAAGGAAACACTTCCACCGATGTTAAAGTTGTTCAAGGATCACACTAACAAGTTTTTCCTACAGATAATAATGACTTCAACCACGGAGAGAAAGCAGTTCAAATTTGTTGCTATCACCACCACAAATGTTGTTGATCAATCTACAACAAGTCTAGCACATGAGCTCCCAAAAGCCAGCAGATGCTTGACCTCTTCAGGTAAAACAATAATAAAAGTAAATTATTCTCAATTTGTATGTCTAAAAACATGTAGACTTATTTTCTACAACATATGATGAAGCATAATTGAACCCGTTAAAGCGCGACCGTCACCATGACTGACACGTCCATACGTTCTCTGTTTTTTAAATGTGAAACATTTGTAATATTTGTTAAGGAAGTTGTTTCCATTATAAGACATAGGTCCTCAAAAACCAGATGTTTATTATGTATTCTTGTATCACGCCCTATGCATAGTGCATGCAAACCATATTTTTACACATTTTGAATAATTTTTATCAGAATTATGTGACATTAAAAACATGTTTATTTTTTTGATATGAATATAAAAGTATTAAGGATGCAACCTGTGGATTAAAGTTTTAGATTTGAAATTATTAACAAGGGATGCAAACTGCTGATAAATAAAATTGACAAACCGTAGTAATATTGATAAATGTTTATTAAACTTGATCAATAAGCAATGATAAATATGACCATGTTCACTATAGACTACTCTTGTCAGTTAAATTCCTCTTTTTTTAGAGTGTTCTGAAGGTTTTGATAATGATTTATAATTTGTAATGATAACAGCAAGATGTTTTAAATTATAAGAGAAGTATGTACATGATCAGTAGTTTAACCTTATTACTAATTGAAGCTTTTGTTTTTAGAAGATTACATAAGAGTGCAAACTGCAGATACAAAAAATTATTATTCGTAGTAGTATTGATAACTATTGATTGATATTTATAAATAAGTAGTGATGAATACTATATATATATATATATATATATATATATATATATATATATATATATATATATATATATATATATATATATATGTCCACAAATTCTCAAGATGCATATGTGAATATCAAGATGTGCATATATGCAAAAATATACTTTACATTTGTAATATTAAATAAAATAGTATATGTCTTAAAATTATTAGTTAAAGATGCATACTTCTGATAAATAGAATTCATAATCCATAGTAATATTGATAAATGTTGATGAAACTTGATCAATAAGTAGTGATGAATATGAACATGCTTAGTATATACTATTGGTGCCAGTTAAATGATAATCATCATTTCTCTGGAAGACCTTTATATTGTTTCATCATCCGCATCATTTTTAGAAAGTGATTAATGTCCTTTTTTTCATCAATGTGTACAAAGTCAGTAGTTTAAACTGACTACTGATTGAAGCTTTAGATTTTAAAAGATTACATAAGAATGCAAACTGCAGATACAAAGAAATTATGATCCATAATAATTTTTTATTAGAAGTGTAATAATATATTACAATGTCAGTAGGATACTTTCAAATTATAACAGAAGTGTGTACAAGGTCAGCAGTTTAACCTTACTGCTGACAAACTGCGGATACAAAGAAATTATGATATGTAGTAATATTGATAATTGATCATTGATCTTGATAAATAAACAATGATGAATAATATATATATATATATATATATATATATATATATATATATATACTAGCCGTTTACCCGCGCCAAGCGACGGGTGCGAATAGTTTTTTTCAAAATTAGTGTCTAGAGACGATTAGTTTCCATTAGGCGGACAGTTTTGCGTCGGAGAGTTTATTTCAACCGATAATTTCTAGCTAAGTTAATATCCGTACAATAGGGTGGGCAAATAAGTAAAAATTATGGCTACACCATGAGCTAAGCTATTTTTCGGTCATTTGGGACTGTTTAGGGGGTTTAAAATGGTATTTTTTTTTTTTAACTTTTAATGTCTAGAAAAATATTTTCTGGGCATCTGGGATAATACAAGGGGTGAAAACTGGTCTTCTTAAACCTCTCAAACTTTGTATCAACAACAAATTGAAGAAATAGTTAATGAAAAAAATATTTATTTAATATAAAAAAATCAATTTTTACAGGGGTGAAAACTGGTTTTTCAAACCGATTCCAAATGATGTTATTTGACCATATTTGAGGTTAATAGCCAATGAAAACGATGTTATTTGATCATTTGTTTGTTTTTTTTTATATATAAAGAAATTTAAAATTCTCAATCAGTAATACTCAAAGAACCATATATGTGTCTCCAAAATTATAAAGTGATCAATACTTGAAGGACCATAATAGTAAAATTGGTATTGCTACACAAAATTCTCAATTATGAAGATTAAACTCGGATTCTAACCTTAATAGCATTATAGCATTGTACTTTCAAAATACAAAACTTTAATAAAAAAATGGCATAAAACTTAAACCAACTTGAAATTTGAAAACAATATTGAACTTTGTATTTTATCTCAGTTCACCAGAAATATATAGCCAATCACGTAAATGATTAGTTCTTTTAAAATAAATATTTTTCAAATTTGTTAACCCTCATAAATTTTCATTTATTTTTTATTAAATCTAGTTTAAGTTATAAAAAAAGAACTTTATAGGAAATGTAAGATTTAGCTCACTATCCGGACACTAAAATGATAAAATCAAATTTGTGTTAAAGTTGGAAAAATAGAGGATAGAACGTACCTCAATAACCGCAAAATTAAGTGATCAGATCCAAAATCACTTCTTACATAGGTATTTATGGATGACTTGTAATCTTGGAAGGAATAAACAGAGGCATTCAATACTCAAAGCACTTTGGTTTATGATTGCTTAATTTTGGCATATATTAAATATTCCTATCTCAGCAAAAAGCTACTGATTGAGGGCAAAATGGATAGGTTTCATGAAAGAACATGTAACATGCAAAAAAAAAACATTTTTCACATAAAATTTGAAACACCATCAATTCAAGATGCAGTGTTGTGTCTGTATGTATAGAACTAAATCAACAACACCATCCCATTCACATAACATGGAATAACTAAGTGAAATTTTCAAAGTAAAATAAGGTGATATGATAAAATTAAATGTAGGAATTTGGATGCTCTAATAGATTAATGGCCAATGAAAATAATGTGATACAGCTACAAATGTATAAAAAGAAAGTAATAACAGATAGTTGGGATGAAATTTACTTTGCCAGATTTGTACCATTGTTTACTTTTCCGAAATCAACTGGACCTCTAATACAAAAAAAAGTGCAGCCATCAGTCGAACTATTAAAATTATTATCCAGAAGCAATATGAATATCAAAAATTAACTATAGCATATACCAACTACATTGTTGAAAAGATACCAGTCAAAAGCTTGCCAATATTAAGAAAATACCTTGTAAGAAGCAAGTTTAAGTTGTGCATGTGTGAGACTACAACTGTTATCAGTCACCATCAAATCCTCTTTCTATCCAGCTCTTATGAGCAATACACATGTTTCAGAGTTCCCCTTTATTGCAAAGGGCAATGAGAAACTGTACAAGCTAAAATAAAAGGGGAGATTGATTTTTTCAAAACTTTGGTGTGTCTTGGTGTTGATCAAGATTGTAGTTTGCGCGTGTCTAGGGTGTGTTTTTTTTTCTAGAGTATATACATCAATTAGGATTATGGCTGTATTCTTCGATCCTTTTTGATGAGTTTTTTATTTCATGTGGTTATAAAAGGGGTGGGGTAAAAGCTCTTAGTATGTGTTTCTTTTCATTGTGTTACCTGATATAATGTGTGCAAATCTGATTAAACGTATGTTGATGCAAATCATTGTAGTGGTGGTTTTTTTTGTTTTGGCTGTTGAGTCTCATTTGTCTTGGGATTTATTCATTACAGAAACAGGGGTAGGGGTGTGGGGTAATTCAAACTATGGTGTTTTTTGGTGTTGGGTGAGATTGCAGCAGCTTGCATGAGTTCGGTGTGAGTTTCTCTTAATATGGTAGACATCTGTTAGGAAGATAGATTCAATGTACTACCCTTATTTTTTGGGTATTTTTTTACTTTTGGTGGCAAATCGGGAAGACGGGGGGTTATATATCTCGGTCTAAGGTTCTTTTTGTTATGCGGTCATGGTTCATAAAAACCATCCTATTTAACTTGACATCAAAAATTTAATGCCATGAGACCTACAAATTAAGAAAAGAAAAATGAATATTTGACTATATTATATGTTGCTTATGTAAACTTAGAGCACATTAATTACATCATTGCAATAAATATGAAAATAGGCACACAAAGAGAAATGATGAAAACTTTCAAATGGAAGGGAATTCCTTGTTAATGAGATCAACTGACAGCGTATGTTCTCCCACATGCTATATTTAGAACTTTCAAATCCCTGCATATTCAGAATATAGTAAGCTGATCGGAGGAGGGAAAAGAGTGCATTTGTAAAAAAAACATATTATAAGTATGTTTTCCTATAACTAAGTTACCTCCATTTATATTCTTTGTCTAGGCTACGTCGCTTCCCTCTTCTATTCTGTTGACTCATTTCTGCACACCATATGATCTACACCTACTATAAAGCACACACAACCACACATTCAATTCATAATAAAGCAGTGTCACACACATTCAATTCATAATAACATACACACAACCACACACACAAGGGTTTTATATCTCAATAACCACTTTGTGTTCACCTATCAGGTCAAGTGTTAATATTAATTTGAACAACCATTAGACACTATTGGTGAATGTGTGATCTGAATTCATAACCATTTAATATTAAAAATCTGGAAAGATACAAAGCTACATTTGAGCTTCAAAACTGATGTATAATGAGCTAAAGGTTCAAATGTCTAGAATCTGAATGTGCTTCCCTGCTCTAATTCTGAGTTTTGTAAAAAAAAATAGTATAAGATATAGAAAAAATACACAAACAAAAGACAATAACAAACACATTAAGGGTTTAATAACACACATAGACACACACATAAATCTAGAATATACATAAAAAGATATCAAAGATCTTACCATAATAGGGCTTCTTGGTGTTCGTGGCCAGGGAACATGGGAGCTCTAGAAGTTCTTTGTTCAAGCTTCTTCAATTCAAACATACATATACAAAATCAGTAATAAAACCAATAAAAATAGAATTTTTGTGTAAAAATACATAACAATATTAAATATTAAACCTACAGGATGCGAGTTTCTTGTTCAGGATTCTTCAATTCAACCAAAACAAGAGTTGATTAATGAGAACGTTAAAGAAAATATATAATCCTAAACATGTAGAAAAGATTTAAAAAGAATAAGACATCGATCTTACTTGTAGAGGTAGTGGTGATGGCAAAAAAGTTTTCTTATTCATCAACCTTGTGTCTGCAGATCTACAAAAAACATAAGGGTCTCTTGATTAGGTTTACTAACCAAAGTAATTTTCAACTTACTAAAAACCCCATTCTTCAACCTCATGCAATCAAAAATCAAAATTATCTACAAAAATTGGTCAGTTTTGATTATTGGGATCAATGAAAAATATTGAACATAATAGATCATCAATGTCAAAATACATAAACAATATCATCTTAGAGCAACATATCAATAGAAATTCAAGTTTGCAGAACTTACTCTTTCTCTGCAAATTAACGCAACTAAATCTGGTGATGGTACCAAATAAGAAAAATAAAACCCTAATTGGAACAACATAAAGAAAAACAAAGAAATTATAATTGAGACTAATGGAAAAATAAAGAAGAAACACCCCATAGTTGAGATACCAAAATTCCATTTTCTTGTGGTGTGGTTCGTCACGACTTAGGGTTTGGGGTTAGGGGTGTGTGACATTGGCGTTAATGGGGACGGTGGGATAGGGTTACATTTTCTCGTCTCTACAGAAGGTAGAAGCGTCATGACAGACGGGGTGGTAAAGGCCGGTGGCGGAAAAGGTGGACTACCTGGTCGATCATCTAGCTGAGAGGGAAGAACATTTGGGTGGCTGGTGACATACTTCTAGGTTGTAGCGACGACATCATGAGGGTGGTGGTAACAGAGGCTTGCTGAAGATTCAAGAGAGCAAATATAGAGACAGAAGAGATTTGGGAGAAAAGATGGTATGTAGATGATTAGAGTTTTCCACGTTTAGACATAGGGACGTTTAGATATAGGGAGAAGGTACGTTTTCATTATATATATATATATATATATATATATATATATATATATATATATATATATATATATATATATATATATATATATATATATATATAATAGATGTACCTCTTAATTTTCAAGAAATGGGCAATATGTTTAATAATATAGTAAAGATATATAGTAAAGATATATATATATATATATATATATATATATATATATATATATATATATCCACAAATTATGAAGATGCATATGTGAATATCAATATGTGCATATATGAAAAAAGATACATTTGTAAGATAAAATAAAATAGTATAAGTCTTAAAATTATTATTTACGGATGCAAAATTCTGATAAATAGAATTTACGGTCCGTAGTAATGTTGATAAATGTTGGTTAAACTTGTGTTAGTGTCAAATTTTTTGTAATGTGTCGAACTTATTTGAGTTAGTTTCGAAAGTTATCTTATCTATTTACTAAGGGATAATAGTTTCGAAGTCTTGATGTTTAGTCCTTAGTATTTTTTGTATACTTTCTTATTCTCCTATAAATAGGAGTTGTACTCAAAGTTAGATAGAACTTTTCTAAGACATTCTGTCTAGATTCTCTTTGTACTCGAAAGTATAATTGAGATACAAACCAGATCTTATTTACTATTGTTGTTCATACTACTTTGATTATTCTGATTACATTCATCCTTGATCTTAAGTTGTGATTCGATATCACTTGTTTGTTTCATCCTATATCACTTGTTTGTTTAATCGAGTATTCTTCTTGTTCTTTCTGTTCAATTCACCCATTAATTCTCAAATTTTCTGAAGTTCTTCTAAAAAAATTAATCCATACATCCATGGCGAATTTCAACATGAACACGATGACAACGTATTCTCATCTCCTTGGATCGTCTACGAAGATTCCAATGCTGATTCCAGAGTATTACAATGAGTGGGCTGATCAGATGGAGGATTACTTCAATGACATAGATGAAGAGCTATGGAAATGCATTACAAATGATGTAATTCCACATTCTTCTGTTGAAAGCTTGGGTACTTCTTCATCAACTCCAAGTGTAACTGAACAAAATGATAGGCTGAAGAATTATCAGAAGAGATGCATGAGAGAGCTTCGCGGTGCTATTCCTTCGATGGTGTATAATCATGTTCGCACTTGCAAAACCTCAAAAGTTCTCTAGAATACGTTAAAGGAAAAGTACCAGGGGAGTGAGAAGACTAAAATCAGCTCTGTCAAACAATGTCTGATTGAATTAAGAGAATTCAAGCAGAAAGATGGAGAAACGATTGAAATGTATTACGATCGTCTGAACAAGCTTATCTACAAGTGCACAAGGTATGGAATTAAAAGGACTAACATGGAATACAACATTTCTTTTGTTATGGGTCTTCGTAAAGAATGGAGGAGTGTTAGTTTGATGATTAAGACACAGCATGTCTTCAATTTTTCTACATTGAATGATGTTTACAATCAGCTAAAAACTCATGAAACTGAAGTGAATGAAATGGCAGATGTAACGCCCGTAGCTCCGGGCTAGTCAATTTAGAGATAATAGGGGTCAAAAACGACTTTTCGACAAAAGATTATTTAGAATAAATAATCTTAACCAAGTTGTATAATATGTCTCAAGGTTTCCGTACATATAAAGAATGCCGAAATCCGAGTTATAACGAAGAAGTTATGACCCGCCGAAGTTTTATGACAAAACCGGCATGGCACCGGGAGACGTAAATAGTGAATTTACGATAGAGCGAGTTTTAGCCTTAGCAATTTAAACAAAAGTCGTAGAAAACGTTAAACCGAGAGCGTCCATAAAAAGAACGCCCAAATCTGACTTCGTATGAGGAAGTTATGATTTTTCGAAGTTTCGGCTTAGAAGTGTACAGCCCGAAGTTCGAATATTAGATCGAGCGGTTTTTAGCCGACACAACCTAAATGAGATTCGAAGATCTCGTTAATAGTAGCATAACGATAAAAAGACAGACGAAAACGGACGTCAGATGAAGAAGTTATGAATTTTTAACGGACCAATCTTGTCCCGACCTGTTAAAAATATAACTTTTAAAATAAAGTCAAAATTAGCGGACGAAGTCTAAATGAAAGTTGTAGAGTACGTTCCCGCATACGCGTGGATATAAAGAACATCAAAAACGGATCTCGTATGAGGAAGATACGAATTTTTGAAGTTTGGAATCGAAATCATGAAGTCTGATGAGAGATGGATGACGTGGCTTCACCGCAGCCGTCCATCGCTGATCGCAGAGCACCCTTCGGATCACGCCACGTCGATTCGCACTACGCCCCGCGTACGAGGTCCGGTACGCCCCGCGTACCTTCGGTCTTATCCGGGTCCTGTCCGAGTGCGAGCCAGCTGGAACACGCCTGGCAACCCTATCCGAGACTACGCCCAGCGTAGCTGCTGGAGGCGCAGCGTAGTCCGAGGCTACTGGAGGCTATAAATAGCATGCGAGCCTTTTCGAAATTTTCACACCTTTCTTAATTTCTTCTCACACTACTTTCTCTCTCTAGGGGTTTTGAACCCCCCCTAAACCCTAGGAAAAATCCCTAGCACCCAAAGGAAGCCCCGAGGCTCCCGGAGTCCCAAGAAAAAGGGTCTTTCGGTTCATAAACGTTGCTCCGAGCAAAGCCCGGTTTTAATAAAACCCGTTGTAAGTGAGCTACGCCTATGCAATTTTTAATATAGCTTTTAAATAATTATAGTAATGTTATTAGGTCCTTAAAATAATTATTTGGGCTATTATTACGAGTTATATAAGAGTGCTGCTTAACGCTTATATAATAGTAATAATAGCTAGACTATTAATTAGTCGCGGGTAACGTTAGACTAAACTCTAGTGGTAATGATACTAGGTTTTGTCCAAGGGAAATTGTTTTAAGATTAACGAGGCGTTGTCCGAGTACCGAGTCACCACCTTACCAAGTGAGTGCATAGTTACTTTCATCTTACACATAGATATGAAGTATTTTATATAAATTACATGCTATGTGTGTATACTGTCTGAATACTTGCTGTCTATACTGGATGAAACGTTTTATACATGTTTTAAATGATATAAACTATATATGTATTTTATATCTACAAAATGTGTTGTGTAAAACATGGGTAGATTAGAGGTGAGATAAACGATGAGCGATGAAAGATGAGATAAATGATGAGCGATGAAAGATGAGATGAATGATGAGCGATGATATATGAGTGATAAAATATGGTGCGAAGCGATGAGCCAAAGCGATGACCTAAGCGATGAGCCAAAGTGATGACCTAAGCGATGAGCCAAAGCGATGAGCCAAACGATGACCCAAGCGATGGCCCCGTCATCTAGCAGAGTATGGATGACAACCACAGACTATTCTAGACAGTCCAGTAGAACACTAGCAGGCTCGCAACCTGTAGGTGTTGTGAACGATGTGTTCACCGGTGTACTCTAAAAACCCATTGACATGTATTGCGAGTGGATTCTCGGAAACGATACTGTCGATAAACGAGATAACCCTGGCAGCTGCGCCTAAAGGACAATACCGGCAGATGCGCCTCGTAGAGAATGTCACAATTTTGGCAGATGCGCCTAAGTGATAGAACTAGCAGCTGTGCTTGATAGATGTGTCATTGACAACGATGAAATTCGTACCTCTTCCTTAGGATAATCCTTAGGAATGAATGAACAACAAATAGCTGATTCTTAGGGTAGATCCTTAAGAATAAAGAAGATAATGGGGATGGGTAATTGGGTTAACTGTTTGATGATTAAACATAATAATTATATTATTGTGGGTTGAAAACCCTATGTACTCACCAGGTTTCCCAACCTGACCCACTCAGTTTATTTGTATCACAGGTGTCGATATGAAGTTACATTACACTGAGAGATTAAGGAGATATAAATCACTAGTGATAATGAATGTAAGTTCTGTTTATGCTTATGTTTCTGTATTGACGATGACATCCCAAATGTTTTAAAATGAATAAAAATACATATCTTCAGAAATGCTTTGATAACGTATTTATCATGTTTTACTGGGAACAAATTCCGCAACATTTTTATTAAAAGAGGTACTTTGATTTTTATAAAGCATAAACAAAATCGGTCTTTTCTGGCCGTGAAAATGGGGATGTCACAGTTGGTATCAGAGCATTAGTTTAAGCGAACTAGGAATTTGTAGGAAATTTCTAGAATTAAACTTAGAATGCTAAGCGATGATTGTGAGATGAGTGTCTGCTATATTTTAGACACGAGCACTAGTTTATTTTAGGAAAGATGCCTAAAATGTTTTATGTGCTAAATGTTTTATGTTATAGCTATAAAGATGCCTTATATGCTATTATTTGTTCGGATCTATGGTCTATTGCCGACCGGATCTGGAAATTTTATGTGTTCAGATTTGTAAACGTTTAATTACGATATTAGAACTGGCATGTAACTTTTCGGAGTAATAGGGAGATCTATACGTCTATCGTAAATAAAACTATTCCTACCTTAAATTCTCGCCTCGGTATACCAAATGTCTGCTTTGGTGTACAAAACGTCATGGTGAAGACAGACTAGGAAATATCCGAGGAAGATAACAACCTGAGCCAAAGAATGTGATGGGTCACGCATCGGTCGTTGCGCCTGCACCCGAACCTATCACAATGGCAGAAGTTCAGGAAGTGATGCGAACCATGATAGACTGATAAAATAGAGGAAATAATAAGGCTTACGATAGTGAATGATACCTATCAGAAGATATCGTAAGAGAGGTATCTTGCCTTTAGAATGCGTCTAATAAATAATACGTCTACTACGGGAGAAGTACACTTTCGATTGGCAGAAAGAAAGAATTTTTGGTATAATCCATAAAGTTATCCCATGGTCTTAAATTTCCAATACCAACCGAGTTGAAGTAGAATTGATGATTGAAGATGTGCATGGAAGAAGTCCTAGTAGAGTCTAAGGAAATTATTTTTGGACACACTCGTATGTGTTAAATTGTTTTGTGATTTTTGGACTTGGGGACTGTGAGACAATACTTGGGACGAGTATGAGTAGGTGTAAAAGGTAGTAGATGCATATACTACCGGAAGCACAGGACTCACGCTTGGATTAGGGAAAGTCACAAGGTTACCAAGAAGCTAGTAATTGATTATGTTTTGTTCATGTGTGTCGTTACCATCGTTTCGGTAATGACTAAGAATATGATTGTTATTCCGACCCTAGTGGTCATATCAAATTGAGTCCGACTAAGATGAGTATGATACGTGGTTCAGAGAACCAAGTTTGATGTAGCATCCAACTTAAGCCAGAAGATTGAAGATAGTCAAAGCGATTGTGATCGTTGTTAAAGTAAGAAACTTGTTGTTAGAAGTACTACGACGTGACTAAATCACATAAGAACATGAAGATCATGATTGGAAGTCTAACATGAGATAGAGAGCGGATGCAAGATCGGGCACCGCCTGTAGTCGAGGAGTCTAAGAGTTAGATACTTGTTCGAAGAAACATCAAAGTTATGGTTATCACTTAGGATGAAGAGATAACGGATCGAGTCATCATGTGAGCCCTGTTTCCTTGATGATTCCGGGACGTAATCATCCTAAGGGGGAGATAATTATAACGCCCGTAGATCCGGGCTAGTCAATTTAGAGATAATAGGGGTCGAAAACGACTTTTCGACAAAAGATTATTTAGAATAAATAATCTTAACCAAGTTGTAGAATATGTCTCAAGGTTTCCGTACATATAAAGAACGCCGAAATCCGAGTTATAACGAAGAAGTTATGACCCGCCGAAGTTTTACGGCAAAACCGGCACGGCACCGGGAGACGTAAATAGTGAATTTATGATAGAGCGAGTTTTAGCCTTAGCGATCTAAACGAAAGTCGTAGAAAACGTTAAACCGAGAGCGTCCATAAAAAGAACGCCCAAATCTGACTTCGTATGAGGAAGTTATGATTTTTGAAAGTTTCGGCTTAGTATTGTACAACCCGAAGTTCGAATATTAGATCGAGCGGTTTTAGCAGACACAACCTAAACTAGATTCGAATATCTCGTTAATAGTAGCATAACGATAAAAATACAGACGAAAACGGACGTCGGATGAAGAAGTTATGAATTTTTAACGGACGAATAATGTCCCGGCCTGTTAAAAATATAACTTTTAAAATAAAATCAAAATTAGTCGACGAAGTCTAAACTAAAGTTGTAGAGTACGTTCCCGCCTACGCGTGGATATAAAGAACATCAAAAACGGATCTCGTATGAGGAAGATACGAATTTTTGAAGTTTGGAATCGAAATCATGAAGTTTGATGAGAGATGGATGACGTGGCCTCATCGCAGCCGTCCATCGCTGATCGTAGAGCACCCTTCAGATCACGCCACGTCGCTTCTCACTATGCCCCGCGTACAAGGTCTGGTACGCCCCGCGTACCTTCGGTCTTATCCGGGTCCTATCCGAGTGCGAGCCAGCTGGAACACGCCTGGCAACCCTATCCGAGACTACGCCCAGCGTAGCTGCTGGACGCGCAGCGTAGTCCGAGGTTGCTGGAGGCTATAAATAGCATGCGAGCCCTTCCGAAATTTTCACACCTTTCTTCATTTCTTCTCACACTACTTTCTATCTCTACGGTTTTGAACCCCCCTAAACCCTAGGAAAAATCCCTAGCACCCAAAGGAAGCCCCGAGGCTCTCGGAGTCCCGAGAAAAAGGGTCTTTCGGTTCGGAAATGCTGCTCCGAGCAAAGCCCGGTTTTTAATAAAACTCGTTGTAAGTGAGCTACGCCTATGCAATTTTTAATATAGCTTTCAAATAATTATAGTAATGTTATTAGGTCCTTAAAATAATTATTTGGGCTATTATTACGAGTTATATAAGAGTGCTGCTTAACGCTTATATAGTAGTAATAATAGCCAGACTATTAGTTAGTCGCGGGTAACGTTAGACTAAACTCTAGTGGTAATGATACTAGGTTTTGTCCGAGGGAAATTGTTTTAAGATTAACGAAGCGTTGTCCGAGTACCGAGTCACCACCTTACCAAGTGAGTGCATAGTTACTTTCATCTTACACATAGATATGAAGTATTTTATATAAATTACGTGCTATGTGTATACTGTCTGAATACTTGTTGTCTATGCTGGATGAAACGTTTTATATATGTTTTAAATGATATAAACTGTATATGTATTTTATATCTACAAAATGTGTTGGGTAAAACATGGGTAGATTAGAGGTGAGATAAATGATGAGCGATGAAAGATGAGATAAATGATGAGTGATGAAAGATGAGATGAATGATGAGCGATGATATATGAGTGATAAAATATGGTGCGAAGCGATGACCTAAGCGATGAGCCAAAGCGATGACGTAAGCGATGAGCCAAAGTGATGACCTAAGCGATGAGCCAAAGCGATGAGCCAAACGATGACCCAAGCGATGGCCCCGTCATCTAGCAGAGTATGGATGACAACCACAGACTATTCTAGACAGTCCAATGGAACACTAGCAGGCTCGCAACCTGTAGGTGTTGTGAACGATGTGTTCACCGGTGTACTCTAAAAACCCATTGACATGTATTGCGAGTGGATTCTCGGAAACGATACTGTCGATAAACGAGATAACCCTGGCAGCTGCGCCTAAAGGACAATACCGGCAGATGCGCCTCGTAGAGAATGTCATAATTTTGGCAGATGCGCCTAAGTGATAGAACTAGTAGCTGTGCTTGATAGATGTGTCATTGACAACGATCAAATTCGTACCTATTCCTTAGGATAATCCTTAGGAATGAATGAACAAGAAATAGCTGATTCTTAGGGTAGATCCTTAAGAATAAAGAAGATAATGGGGATGGGTAATTGGGTTAACTGTTTGATGATTAAACATAATAATTACATTATTGTGGGTTGAAAACCCTATGTACTCACCAGGTTTCCCAACCTGACCCACTCAGTTTATTTGTATCACAGGTGTCGATATGAAGTTACATTACACTGAGAGATTAAGGAGATATAAATCACTAGTGATAATGAATGTAAGTTCTGTTTATGCTTATGTTTCTGTATTGCCGATGACATCCCAAATGTTTTAAAATGAATAAAGAAAAATATCTTCAGAAATGCTTTGATAACGTATTTATCATGTTTTACTGGGAACAAATTCCGCAACATTTTTATTAAAAGAGGTACTTTGATTTTTATAAAGCATAAACAAAATCGGTATTTTCTGGCCGTGAAAATAGGGATGTCACAGTTGGTATCAGAGCATTAGTTTAAGCGAACTAGGAATTTGTAGGAAATTTCTAGAATTAAACTTAGAATGCTAAGCGATGATTGTGAGATGAGTGTCTGCTATATTTTAGACACGAGCACTAGTTTATTTTAGGAAAGATGCCTAAAATGTTTTATGTGCTAAATGTTTTATGTTATAGCTATAAAGATGCCTTATATGCTATTATTTGTTTGCATCTATGGTCTATTGCCGACCGGATCTGGAAATTTTATGTGTTCAGATTTGTAAACGTTTAATTACGATATTAGAACTGGCATGTAACTTTTCGGAGTAATAGGGAGATCTATACGTCTATCGTAAATAAAACTATTCCTATCTTAAATTCTCGCCTCGGTATACCAAATGTCTGCTTTGGTGTACAAAACGTCATGGTGAAGACAGACTAGGAAATATCCGAGGAAGATAACAACCTGAGCCAAAGAATGTGATGGGTCACGCATCGGTCGTTGCGCCTGCACCCGAACCTATCACAATGGCAGAAGTTCAGGAAGTGATGCGAACCATGATAGACTGATAAAATAGAGGAAATAATAAGGCTTACGATAGTGAATGATACATATCAGCAGATATCGTAAGAGAGGTATCTTGCCTTTAGAATGCGTCTAATAAATAATACGTCTACTACGGGAGAAGTACACTTTCGATTGGCAGAAAGAAAGAATTTTTGGTATAATCCATAAAGTTATCCCATGGTCTTGAATTTCCAATACCAACCGAGTTGAAGTAGAATTGATGATTGAAGATGTGCATGGAAGAAGTCCTAGTAGAGTCTAAGGAAATTTTTTTTGGACACTCTCGTATGTGTTAAATTGTTTTGTGATTTTAGGACTTGGGGACTGTGAGACAATACTTGGGACGAGTATGAGTAGGTGTGAAAGGTAGTAGATGCATATACTACCGGAAGCACAGGACTCACGCTTGGATTAGGGAAAGTCACAAGGTTACCAAGAAGCTAGTAATTGATTATGTTTTGTTCATGTGTGTCGTTACCATCGTTTCGGTAATGACTAAGAATATGATTGTTATTCCGACCCTAGTGGTCATATCAAATTGAGTCCGACTAAGATGAGTATGATACGTGGTTCAGAGAACCAAGTTTGATGTAGCATCCAACTTAAGCCAGAAGATTGAAGATAGTCAAAGCGATTGTGATCGTTGTTAAAGTAAGAAACTTGTAGTTAGAAGTACTACGACGTGACTAAATCACATAAGAACATGAAGATCATGATTGGAAGTCTAACATGAGATAGAGAGCGGATGCAAGATCGGGCACCGCCTGTAGTCGAGGAGTCTAAGAGTTAGATACTCGTTCGAAGAAACATCAAAGTTATGGTTATCACTTAGGATGAAGAGATAATGGATGGAGTCATCATGTGAGCCATGTTTCCTTGATGATTCCGGGACGTAATCATCCTAAGGGGGAGATAATTATAACGCCCATAGATCCGGGCTAGTCAATTTAGAGATAATAGGGGTCAAAAACGACTTTTCGACAAAAGATTATTTAGAATAAATAATCTTAACCAATTTTTAGAATATGTCTCAAGGTTTCCGTACATATAAAGAACGCCGAAATCCGAGTTATAACGAAGAAGTTATGACCCGCCGAAGTTTTACGGCAAAACCGGCACGACACCGGGAGACGTAAATAGTGAATTTATGATAGAGCGAGTTTTAGCCTTAGCGATCTAAACGAAAGTCGTAGAAAACGTTAAACCGAGAGCGTCCATAAAAAGAACGCCCAAATCTGACTTCGTATGAGGAAGTTATGATTTTTCGAAGTTTCGGCTTAGTAGTGTACAGCCCGAAGTTCGAATATTAGATCGAGTGGTTTTTAGCAGACACAACCTAAACTAGATTCGAAGATCTCGTTAATAGTAGCATAACGATAAAAATACAGTCGAAAACGGACGTCGGATGAAGAAGTTATGAATTTTTAACGGACGAATAATGTCCCGGCCTGTTAAAAATATAACTTTTAAAATAAAATCAAAATTAGCCGACGAAGACTAAACGAAAGTTGTAGAGTACGTTCCCGCCTACGCGTGGATAAAAAGAACATCAAAAACGGATCTCGTATGAGGAAGATACGGATTTTTGAAGTTTGGAATCGAAATCATGAAGTCTGATGAGAGATGGATGACGTGGCCTCATCGCAGCCGTCCATCGCTGATCGTAGAGCACCCTTCAGATCACGCCACATCGCTTCTCACTATGCCCCGCGTACAAGGTCCGGTACGCCCCGCGTACCTTCGGTCTTATCCGGGTCCTATCCGAGTGCGAGCCAGCTGGAACACGCCTTGCAACCCTATCCGAGACTACGCCCAACGTAGCTGCTGGACGCGCAGCGTAGTCCGAGGTTGCTGGAGGCTATAAATAGCATGCAAGCCCTTCCGAAATTTTCACACCTTTCTTCATTTCTTCTCACACTACTTTCTATCTCTATGGTTTTGAACCCCCCTAAACCCTAGGAAAAATCCCTAGCACCCAAAGGAAGCCCCGAGGCTCTCGGAGTCCCGAGAAAAAGGGTCTTTCGGTTCGGAAATGCTGCTCCGAGCAAAGCCCGGTTTTTAATAAAACTCGCTGTAAGTGAGCTACGCCTATGCAATTTTTAATATAGCTTTTAAATAATTATAGTAATTTTATTAGGTCCTTAAAATAATTATTTGGGCTATTATTACGAGTTATATAAAAGTGCTGCTTAACGCTTATATAATAGTAATAATAGCCAGACTATTAATTAGTCGCGGGTAACGTTAGACTAAACTCTAGTGGTAATGATACTAGGTTTTGTCCGAGGGAAATTGTTTTAAGATTAACGAAGCGTTGTCCGAGTACCGAGTCACCACCTTACCAAGTGAGTGCATAGTTACTTTCATCTTACACATAGATATGAAGTATTTTATATAAATTATGTGCTATGTGTATACTGTCTGAATACTTGCTGTCTATGCTGGATGAAACGTTTTATATATGTTTTAAATGATATAAACTGTATATGTATTTTATATCTACAAAATGTGTTGGGTAAAACATGGGTAGATTAGAGGTGAGATAAATGATGAGCGATGAAAGATGAGATAAATGATGAGTGATGAAAGATGAGATGAATGATGAGTGATGATATATGAGTGATAAAATATGGTGCGAAGCGATGACCTAAGCGATGAGCCAAAGTGATGACCTAAGCGATGAGCCAAAGCGATGAGCCAAACGATGACCCAAGCGATGGCCCCGTCATCTAGCAGAGTATGGATGACAACCACGGACTATTCTAGACAGTCCAATGGAACACTAGCAGGCTCGCAACTTGTAGGTGTTGTGAACGATGTGTTCACCGGTGTACTCTAAAAACCCATTGACATGTATTGCGAGTGGATTCTCGGAAACGATACTGTCGATAAACGAGATAAGCCTGGCAGCTGCGCCTAAAGGACAATACCGGCAGATGCGCCTCGTAGAGAATGTCACAATTTTGGCAGATGCGCCTAAGTGATAGAACTAGCAGCTGTGCTTGATAGATGTGTCATTGACAACGATGAAATTCGTACCTATTCCTTAGGATAATCCTTCGGAATGAATGAACAAGAAATAGCTGATTCTTAGGGTAGATCCTTAAGAATAAAGAAGATAATGGGGATGGGTAATTGGGTTAACTGTTTGATGATTAAACATAATAATTATATTATTGTGGGTTGAAAACCCTATGTACTCACCAGGTTTCCCAACCTGACCCACTCAGTTTATTTGTATCACAGGTGTCGATATGAAGTTACATTACACTGAGAGATTAAGGAGATATAAATCACTAGTGATAATGAATGTAAGTTCTGTTTATGCTTATGTTTCTGTATTGACGATGACATCCCAAATGTTTTAAAATGAATAAAAATACATTTCTTCAGAAATGCTTTGATAACGTATTTGTCATGTTTTACTGGGAACAAATTCCGCAACATTTTTATTAAAAGAGGTACTCTGATTTTTATAAAAGCATAAACAAAATCGGTCTTTTCTGGCCGTGAAAATGGGGATGTCACAGCAGAAGAGTCAAGGATCAGTCTGGGTGGTCCGTTAGCTCTAGGTTCGAAGGTCAGTGGTAGAGAAAGTGAGAAGGAAGTTGTTGAGAATGAAGGTTCTGATGAATAAGGTCTTATTGTCAACTCGGATGATGAAGCTGGTGCATTTTACTCCAACAACAACTTGAAGAAGTTCTACAAGAAACCATTCAATGCGAAGATGAAGTCTGGAGAAACAAATGGAAGTTATTTTGGGAAATTAAGTGAGGAGAAGAGGTTTGAGAAGAAGGAGGTAAAGGCTGAGGATTCGAAACAAGAGAAGAAGTTGAAGGGTGATTCAGGGATAGATTGTCATTATTGTCATGGAGCAAACAACATGGCTACTGATTGTATGCTCAGAAAGAAAGAAGAGAAGAAGAATAAAGTGAAGGATGAGGCTTATTACTCTGAAAGCTGGAGGAAGTCAAGAAAAAGTCGAAAAATCTTTCACTTGTGGCTAGAGGAGAAGATGAAGATGAGGGAAAATATCAGATATGGTTATCGGGGTCTGATGATGAAGAAATGAGGAATCCGACCCATGGGGCCATGTATGCAAGGTATGAGGATGTCGAAGAAGAAAATGTGACAGGCAGATGCTTTGTTTCGAAGTCTGGAGATAATGCACCAATGACTGCAAAGGTACGTTCTCTACTTCAATCTTTTAGCATTCCTTCATCTGAATATGATGATGTATTAACTGATTTTGATGCTTCTGTTACTTATGTGAATAATCTTGTTATTTCTGCTAGCAATGAAGCTAAGAAATCTAGTACTTAGTTACTAGAAACTCAAAGAATCTTGGATATAAAGAAGAGATAGATTGTTTAGAACTGCAGATAACGAATATTATGGTAAATAGAGATAATCTTAGCTCTGATATTGTAATTCTGCTAAGAGACTCTATGGAAAATTAACTGAATTACATCATTTGTGTGAAATTAGTAAAGAACAACATAGGAAGCTTCTACCATTTTTAGCTTTTGAAAGAGAAAAAGTAGACGAGACTTCTTCTGATTGTGAGAAGAATATTTCCGATTTTGACAAAGCTCCAGATAATAGATATAAATATGGAATTGTGAAAATTGATGAATGTTTGGATGCTAATGAATTAGTTGACATTATGAATGAAACCTTAACCAAGAATGAACAAATGAAGATTTTGAAAAGAACTGAGAATTCGACATCTGGTTCTCAAACTAATTTTGTTGATATTGAAGATAATTCTGATAATATTAGCGACATTAGTGAAATTGAGGAAGAAGAAATTGTCGACTATTCTCAGTTGGCTGTCATTAATGTCACATCTTTGAGTAAAGGCAAAGAAAAATGTAATGATTCGTTCGTTAAGACTGACATTGATCACGCCTCCACTTCGAAAGATTGTGATTTTGATAATGTGAGTGTTAGAGAAAGCGATACTGACAGTAGTGATGATGAGAAGGACTATGATGAAATTTCGAAAAATACAACCTCAAAAACTGACGATTCGAAAGAAAATGAAATTCCAAGAGTTGTTGTTGATCAAGTGTATGGTGAAACAGAAAATTTCGACAAAGTGTTCAAAGAAAAGGGTGCTCATTATCTCGAAACAAATACGGTTATTTATCCTAATTTCAAATGTTCTGATGATGTCATATTTCCAAATCAAGTATTTGTTACTACTGGAAATGTTGATAACATCAAGCCATAATTTAACAAATTGGTAGAAGAAGATAATAAGCAAACTTCGAAATAAGGGTTTTTTGTCTAATCAAAGCACTGTTGAAAATAATCTAACAAAGAATTCATATACTTTTCAAAGATCAAAATCTCAACGCACATGAGTTGAAAAATCAAAAATGTCGAATGAAGTTGAAATGAACTTGGAAGCTGACTCACAAAATGTGAAAATAAATTCAAAAGAATTTAAAGAAAAAATTGAAACTTTTTCGAAAGAAAATGGCATTTCCAAGAGACAAGCTAGAAAGAAAATCTTTTGGCAATTTGTTGAATCTCGAAAGAAACAAAATGATTTGAAAAAGAAACCAACTAAAAAGAAATTGTCTAAACAAGTTAAGACAAAGTCTTCAACAAGTTAAGACAAAGTCTTCAACAAGTTAAGACAAAGTCTTCAACAAGTTCAGTTACAAAGAAAAATCCCCCTCTGTCTGAAAAGCATTTGTCTCAATCAACTTCAAACAAAGACTTTTTGAAAATAAAAAATCAAGATCCAAAGTTTTTGTCACGAAATAATAAACCAACATTTCATGAAAAGAAATTTTCAAATTTGTCAAATTTACCACCCATTAAGAAGTCTAATTCTAACAATCGAACAAAGTTTTCACATAATGGTTTTTCAAAATCATTCCCATCTAAAACCAATTCATCATCTTTTCAACATCGAAATTTTTCTTAGCAAAAGTCTGAGTCCAAAGTTGAAAATCAAAAGTTTAATCAAAAGTTTGCTCAAGTTCATTCCCAACACAATGTCAGGTTCACACCTCAAAAACCAAAATTTCCCAATCCACCAGCAAAAAAAGCTTTCAAAGTTTCGTATGTCAAGGGAAGATCAAATGTGCAAAATATCGATCATTGGCTTGAAGGCAAAGGGAAGTTGTATCAAACACGAAAATACTCTCAACAACAAATTAAAAATGCTTATGAAAAGTATTTGAACGAAATGCCGAATGTCAGTTCATCATCGAAAGACTCGACATCTTCAGTCAAGGCATGGTGCCCTGTTTCGAAAGAAAAAGCAAAAGAAACACAATCTGAAAAGAAAAAGGCGAAAGTTAGTGAATGTCCAAAACTTTCGAAAAGTTATATTTCTGATCCTTTACCAAATGAAGTAGACTTAATTGATAGTATCAAAACTAAACTTCGTAATTGGATTTTAGGTTCTTCATTTCATAATGTGTTTCAAACTGATCATAAAGGACCCAAACAACCTTGGGTACCTACAATTTTCCACTGATTGCAGGTTTTATGTGATGAGCAATATGATGAAAAATGATATATCGATAGTGGATGCTCTCGTCACATGACTGGAAGGAAAGAGAATTTGTGTGATTATCGAAGTTTGGAAAATGTTGGTGTTGTGAAGTTTGGGAACAATCAAAAATGTCAAGTCAAGGGATATGGTAATGTCACAAATGGGAAATTTACTGTAAACCGTGTTGCTTATGTCGAAGGTCTTCAACATAGTTTGATTAGTGTCTCACAACTTGTTGTGGGCAATGGAAATCAAGTGGTATTTAATGAAGAAGGAAGCATTATTTCAAATGTCAATACAAAAGAAGTCTTGCTCAAATCCAAAAGAAAGGGAGATATGTTCACTCCCGACATAAAGCCAATTGTTGGCATTCCCTCTGTGTGTTTACTTTCGAAAGCTTCATCTGATGTTAGTTGGCTTTGGCATCGACGTCTATCTCACTTGAACTTTCGAAATATCAATAAATTTGTGGTAAATGATCTTGTTTGAGGCTTACCGGTATTAAAATTTGATAATGATACTTTATGTGCATCTTGCAAACAAGGGAAACAACATCGTCAAGGACATCCAATTGTCATAGATTCAAAAATTATCGAACCATTGGAACTTCTTCATATTGATATTTGTGGACCATCAACTGTTGAAACTCTCCACAAGAAGCGGTACATTTTAGTCATTGTTGATGATTTTTCTCGATTTACTTGGGTTTATTTTCTCAGGTTAAAATCAGAAGTAGTTCAAATAATGATTGATTTTATCAAGAAGATGGAAACAAGTGTGAAGAAGAAAGTTCAAAAAATCAAAAGTGACAATGGTGCTGAATTTAAGAACAATTTTCTTGATTCGTATTTGATAGAAGAAGCTATTTTGCATAATTTTTCTTCAACCTATACCCCTCAGTAGAATGGGGTGGTTGAAAGGCGAAATCGTTATCTTTGTGAAGCAGCAAGAACGATGCTCACATATGCAAATCTTCCTCAATACCTTTAGGCAGAGGCAGTCTCAACTGCATGTTTTACACAAAATAGATCATTCATTCATCGCTGATTCAACATTACTCCTTATGAAATAATCAATAACCGAAAGCCTAATGTCAAATTCTTTCATGTTCTTGGTTGCAGGTGTTTTATCATGCATCTCAAGGATAATCTTTCGAAATTTCAGTCCAAAGCTGACAAAGGAATTTTCTTGGGTTATTCTCATAATTCAGTTGCATATCGAGTGTTGAATAGACGAACAAGGAAGATTGAAGAAACATTCAAACTTACATTCGATGATTATTATAACAAACAAGTTGAAAAGTGTTTCGAACAAAAAACAATCCTTAAAGAATCAACAAATGAATCTGAAAGTTTTAATTCGACTGATTTTGATTATGATTTAATTTTTGGTGTTCCAGATAGGGCTGTTGATGCTGAAATCAATGCTCCGGATAATCATCTTCCGGAATCATCAAAGCATTCTGATTATTCGACACTTATTTAAGATGCTGTTGATGAAAACTCTACATCACCTTCTCCTTGAAATAGCGAAAGTATGACAAATGATCCAGTGGAGGGGGAGCACTTGCATTCGACTTCTTGTGTTGAGGGGGAGCATTCTTTCGAGGGGGAGAATAGGAGAGTGAATGATGATGTCGAGGGGGAGCAACCTGAAAATGAAATTGTTGAGAGGGAGCTCAATGTGTCGAATAATGAACAATATGATATCTTTCATGATCTAAATGATAATAATTCTGTTGCAGGTTCAGAGTATGAAGAAATGTTCGAAGATGCACCATTGGATTTTGATCCAGCATATCCACCATTGGAGAAGTGGACAAGAAATCATCCAAAAGAACAAGTGCTTGGAAATCCTCAAGATTGAGTGTTGACAAGAGCTCAACTTCGTGCAAAGAATGTGGTACTAAATGCTCATCAGGACTTTTTCATGTTTAGTGTCTTTATTTCGAAAATCGAACCAAAATCAGTGTAGGCTGCAATGGAACACTCAGAATGGGTTGTTGCAATGCAATCTGAATTGTTTGAATTCGAAAGAAACAAGGTTTGGAGATTAATTCCTAAACCAAAAGATGTTTCGATTGTTGGATTAAAATGGATTTTTAAAAATAAAACAGACAAAGAGGGTAATATTGTTCGAAATAAGGCTAGGCTTGTAGTTAAAGGCTATTCGCAACAAGAAGGTATCAACTATGAGGAAACCTTTGCCCCTGTCGCAAGACTCGAGGCTGTTCAAATATTTTTGGCCTATGCAACACGAAAAGATTTTTATGTCTATCAGATGGATGTCAAATGTGCTTTTCTCAATGCAGAACTTGAAGAAACAGTTTACGTTGAACAACCTCCAGGTTTTGTTAATGAAGAATTTCCTAATCATTGTTATATCTTAGATAAAGATGTATATGGGTTAAAGCAAGCACCAAGAGCATGGTATGCAACTCTTACCTCTTTTTTAAAACAATTGAAATTTAAACAGGGATCCGTTGATCCCACACTCTTTCGAAAGAAAGTTGGGAATCATCTTATGCTTGTTCAAATATATGCCGATGATATAATATTTGGCTCGACTGGCCCTGCTTTGTCTAGAGATTTCAAAAATCTGATGAAAAGCCAATTTGAGATGAGCATGATGGGCAAAATAAACAACTTTCTGGGATTGAATATTCGTCAAAGCAGAGATGAAATCTTTATTAATCAAGAAAAATACACAAAGAATCTGCATGAAAAATTTGGTTTGACGAATAGCACGAAATTACGAGTACCAATGGCAGTTGGAACAAGGCTCTCACCTTCGTTAGATAAACCTGCTGTTGATCTTACTTTATACAGGAGCATGATAGGTTCGTTACTTTACCTTACGGCAAGTCGACCGAACATTATGTTTTCTATTTGTAATTGTGCTAGATATCAGTCGAATCGCAGAGAACCACACTTAACAGCTGTGAAGAATATTTTTCGATATCTCAAAGGCTCAATTTCGTTAGGATTGTGGTATCCTTCAAAAACTGGATTCTTTATTCAAGCGTTTTTAGATGCTGATTTAGGAGGTTGCAATCTTGATAGAAAACGCACAAGTGGCGGATGTCAACTACTGGATGGGATGTTAGTAAGCTGGAAATCGAAAAAGCAAACATGTGTTTCAATTTCCACAGCAGAAGCAGAGTATGTTGTTGCTGCAGCTTGCACTTCACAAATCATATGGATTCAAAGCCAACTGTGTGATTATGCAATCAACATGAATAAAATTATGTTGTATTGTGATTCACAAAGTGCCATACGCATTTGTCACAATCATGTGCAACATTCAAAAACCAAGCATATTGCTCTTCGCTATCACTTTATAAAAGATCATGTTGAGGATGGCAATATCGAAGTTCACTTTGTGAAGACCACGGATCAACTTGCTGATATTTTCAGAAAGCCATTGGATGAAAAATCATTTGTGAGAATTTTGGGACGTCTAGGAATGATCGAAGGAAATTCAGTTCCTGGGTTAATTTCGAAAGCATGACAAAGGAAAAAGGTGTTAAAGTGTCGATTCAGAGGTGCTGAGTGTTCATTCAGTGGCAATAGCTTGTCATTCAGAGGTTACTGTTCACGTTTAGCACTTCTATACGCTTCGATTTCGACATTTTGTACACACTGCTTAATCACAAATTTTCGTGAGTTTTGTACATAATCTTTTCTTTTATGTCGAAAAATCTAAAAATAGCAAAAATATTTTTTTTGATTTGTTTTTGTTTGTTTCGAAAAATCAAAAAGTACAAAAAGATTTTATATTTGTTTTGTCTTTTCATTTTAGAAAAATCATAAAGAAAAAAAAAATTTATATTTGTTTTGTCTTTCCATTTTTGAAAAATCAAAAAGATCAAAAAGATTTTACTTTTGTTTTGTCTTTTCAATTTCGAAAAATCAAAAACTATAAAAAGATTTTCTTTTTTTTTTGGATTTTGTGTTCTATTTTCTAAATGCAGATTTTAGTAAAGATCATTCATGGTTCATGCTTGCAGTTCTAGGGTCAGGTATATTTTTCGAAAAAATTTGCACTAGTTAGGTTGTCCCTAGAAGCATGCTGCAGCATGTTGAGCTAAGCCTCATTTGACGTAATGTGTGTTTTCAAAGCCTTAATGAAGTTTTCATCACGAAAATTTCTTCCCAATCAGGATATCTTCACATTAATCCTTGAACTACCTTACTCTTCTCAATTGTGTTAATAGTTTACTGCTTGGTCCATACATAGCAGAGGTACTTACGCATCTTTTACTAAATCTTTTTCATCCTAAAGTTCTTACACTTTCACACACAATGACATATGTCCGAGAGATTTCTGGTATAACCAATTCTAAAGTTCTTTTCTTGATTAGTACTCTCAATCAAATGTTCGACACCCATGACATTTGTTTCCCAACACGATTTAGGTTTCATTTTGATTTCAAGAATATGATTTCCTTTTGAGTATCTTTCTCAACCTTTGTTACTTAATAAAATTTTCAAAGCTTACTTGTCACTGACTACACTGGTTAAACAGGTAGTTTCGTTTACAACATGTCATACTTATGTTGAGTATGTTTTGTAACGAAATTTTAAACCACCTTTGAAACCATATTAAAAGAATCCCTTCGATACTTCTCGATAAGTATTTGATTGTAATTCACGGGAAACCACACAAGCTGTTGATCATCTCTCTTGATAATTCGCGAAGCAATCTTTTCCCGAGATTTACATGCCTTTATGTCGAAATTATATTTTTGACATCACAGATCCAAATTTTTTTTACTTTGCTTCTTATCCTTTTCCTTGACTCACTGCACTCACGAAATCCTTGAGGTTCTGGGTATTACCAACTCAGGCTGATGATTTCGAAAATCTGGTACATAACTTCGTTTTCAAACCCAAAAACGAAAGAGCCCAACCTCCATTCCGAAGGTTTTGGTCCTTATCCACAAGTACTCACGAAGAGACTTTTGATGTGACGGTTTGGTTACTGGGCGTCTTTCTCGGAGATCGTGTCCCATACTTTTTCTAACATGGCGTATATGACGGCTAATGGTGCAACTTTCAAGGGCCACATGTCACGATCATTAATGGTAACCGTTCGAAATTCAAAACGGGGATACATATAAAAGGGGCAATTGGGTCGTCATTTCAAGTTTACGCGTACTACAAATTCTCAACACGATATGTGCTCTCTTTATCTCTCTGTTCTTCATTCTTTTCAAACAAACCCTAATCATGGACACTCTTCAATCGAACACAACTGACGATGCATCTTCTCAACCCATCATGAAGATCCAGAGTAACAATTATCAAGTGGATGGTGATGTCACAGTGTACCCTGAAGAAATCAAGATGCTCATTGTTGCTTTAAAACATTTTGTTTTTTCGACTGCGATGTTCAGTGCATTTGCAGTACCAATGTCCTGGTTGTCAATGGCGGTTTCTACTGCTTCATACAGCAAGACGATGGATACTGTGACCTTCAATTTGATCAATGATAAGAAGTTTCGTCTTACCAAGAAGTTGTTTGTCAAGATTCTTGAAATCCCTAATTCTCCACCTTTCTAAAAAGTCACTAATGAACAGGTGTTACACATGTTCAAAAAGATAGGTTATCAACCTACTCTCTTAAATATTAGTGAATTCAAGAAGTCTGGTCTTCCAAGTTTATGGAATTTTGTTTTGGGATTCACTTTCGATGTCTCACAGGTCGAAGTGTTTGTTTAGACAAAGGACGTATGGAGGTGTATGAAGGGTTTTGATCATTCTAACATTCCTATGGTGTACATGCAACCCTAAATACCTTGGATCTATGTTTTCTCTATTATACATGCAAACTTGAAGTTTCCAAGGTATTACCCTAACTAGCATACAATCTTTGATACATGCGTAATAAAACAAGTTAGAATACATACCTTTTTTTGTAGCTTGATTCCATGGAGCTTAAGAGCCTAGTTCCTCAAGTGTGACACCTCAAATGGTTCACACAACATCACAAACATCTTGGAATAACTCAGGAGAAAAGGTTCTTATGCTCAAATCGGCTAGCCCTCATGTGTACACACCTTAGTGCCAATTTCTTGAGCCATGGGGTCCTTATATATTATGGCTATTAGGGTTACACCATGTAACTCATGTCTTTCCATATTCTTCATGCTCCATGGGTTAAAACCTCCATGGAGTATCCATGGGTTACTCCATGGGTTTAGCCCAACATGAAGAACTATGGATCATAAGCCCACATATATAAGATTGATTGATTTACACAATCAATACCCATATATTTAATTAGTCTCCTTTTGATCACAAAATTAATTCCAAATTAATTCTTGATCAATACTAATTAAATAATATGATTTCATATTAATATACTAGAACTTATAATATATTAACAAATCATAAATAACATTTTCTCACAAAAGTCTATCCAAATTGTTCTGATGCCATGCAACCCAAATGGACCATGGCAAATCGGTTCAAGTACATACCAATTATAGTTATGGACTTAGACACTAATCCAACAGTATCCCACTTGGATAAGTCTAAAACTATTATTGCGTATGACTCCAAAACCCAACTAGCAATCGTAGCTCTTAAAGTCGCTGTAGTACTCTGAACAAATCAATGACGCGTCCATTAGATAAGGGATCATATATTCCTCCATTCTACATATCATATAGACTGAGACATGGATTATAATCATTCTCTCTGTCCATTTGTTGTTTCCCGATTTCCGATTTATGACGACTGACTAATTGAACAAATCAAATTTGTCCAGGCTTGGCCAAGCACTTTGGGGTGTCATCACTAAATCATCGAGGGGCCCAGAGATATCGCTTTTATCCTATTAAGGGTAAACGGAATGGATAAACTTCGACTCATATCCTTGCTCTACTACTTGTTGAATCATACACAAAGGAACGTTTTATAACATCGAGTTACCAATGCGTTTTTGTACAATCAATGTATAACCAACTCATAGGCAACAACTCATATCTCTAGGTTTGAAGAATATAAGATATTATCGTCTCATGATCACTCGTGATAAAATACATGAAGTGATTCAAATGAGCGTGGGTTTAATCCAATACTTAGAACTTATGAGCACTCATGAATGTTGTAGCAACTCTTGCTATGTCCAATACCTTGGACATCTACAAAGTAGCTTCATAACAGTCTTGCCTTAATACCTACTTCCAACGTATTATCGACTGTGGATGGTTTGAACAATTTAGTCATTCAGGAAGAATGACCTAGTTATTCTGGAAGTCAAAACATGCAAAGTGAAACACAAGAATAATCGAATCCAATATGGTCTCAGAACTTACGAATATAAATAGAACACCTTTTCTTTATCACCATATTGATTACACATTATTCATTGTATAATGTTTCAGATTTATCAAATTAATATTTGAATTAAAACAATAGGTGTCCCATGCTCCAAGCATGTACACTATGTTTTCTAAACAATAGTTATGCCATACACCAAGTATGCACACTATGTTTCTCTAAACATTAGTTATGCCATACACCAAGTATGTACACTAAGTTTGTCTATGATCTTTACTTTGTGAAACAGATCGCTTGAACATAATTCCAATGATTCTCATTTAACAGTCCCAAATCCTTACCGCAAATGCAAGAATTCCAAATTCCTGCCATTTACTGAAATCTATTAGATTTTAAACTTATATGCACTGATCCTCTGTAATGATTATGCACAAAGTCACAAAGACTTGTCAACAGACATTACAGAGTATTCCAATGGAGATCTACTCCATGGAAACGATGTCTCATATTTAAAGTACATTGCTTTGAACATCCTTCTTGCATTAAGTTTTCGAATCTTACACAGATTGAATAGTTTCCACCTATGGAAAACATTTCCATATTCCCATTTTGACGATCACTTCTGAACAAGAGTTCCCTCCTTTCAGAATGTCAATATGGTCCTTCCAAAAATTTACACCAAACTTCCAACTGTCCATGAGCAACAAATCTTTGGTAAACCTTAGATTGTCCTCGACAATTGCTTAATCATTTTAGTCATATCCAATCCTAGGCTTTTCCTCTCTTAATGCCCTGAGCATTTGGAAAATTTAGAAAGGATGAATATTATAACACATGCAATCGATCCTATATCCGAAGCATATGGGATATGATTCATGATGTCTAACATAAAGACATGAGACTAGACTAGCCTTTTTGCTATAATATTTCTATTTCTATTTGCCAAGTTCTCATAATTCAGATTATGAAAAGGGATGCCGTAATCATAATCGAATTTTAGAACGCAAATTATAGACCCATATATAGAATTTCCTTATGTTGAGCCATTCCAACATAAAATTCATATATATCCTTGACTAAATATGATTAAAACCTCAATCTAAGCTTTTAGGATTAAAATGAAGTATAATTTCCTCTCCCTTAATTATAGCATAACAACTTTTTCCCAATTGAAACTTTTGTTTTCTATAATTAGCATTGCTAACTTGCAACACTTATTATAATTATCATGCTCCCACTAACATGATGATTATTAGCATAACACTTATGCTCCCACTAGCTTTGACATGTACTCAGAATTCAGCTGGACTTCTAGAAATCAATACTTTATTGACTTTCTTACTAAAGTTCAGATTTTTGATACGAGATGCTTTGATAAAACTTTATCAAAAACATACACCTTTCCTTAGATAGCACACATGTGTATCTAAACAATTTCAGAACTATGAAAAGGGATGTCGTAATCATAGTCTCAATTGTTTAGACCTTTGCCATTCCTCACAAGTCCATGTTAGTGAGAATGCAAATATCACAATTGCTATCTACTTAAAACCTCTTAGTGAAAGCGTTTCCTCACCATCATTTTCATGAATCGGAGAGAAACCTTATGACACTTAGATATTATGGTGTATGTGTTCCTTTCCATGTGAGTTTGTCAAAACCATAATCACAAGACACGGTTAGTGACAAATTCATATGGACTGAACTTGTGCAGTCTTAACTTCTTGCCACCTGGCAGCACAAGGGCCTGCCATTGCTTCCAAGTTGTTATGCAACCAATTGAGAACTCTTAGAACTCATATGCAAAGCCAACTTTAACTAGAATGGGCACAGAAATAGGAATATGTCAACACGAAAGGTTAGAAACCTCAAGTCGTGTGCTAGTGATAAACTACAGGTTTTATTCTTCTTTAGACTCTTTCAAGATCTTTTAGACTCCCAATGTCCTCTTGACATATAAGACTCTCTTGCCAAGAACCATTCCTTGACAAAACAAATATTCAAGAGATAGTGCAGATTGTTATCAAGACAAACACTTCACACAATTGGCCTTAGTTGGTCTTTGTTTTATCCAAAACATCACAATTTACCAATTTCAAATGTACAAGAGTAGAACACATTTTACTCTTTCATTTAACAAGTGTTATAAACCTTCTTTATGATGTGTCACTCAAGTTACAATATGGGAGTATGACTCTAAGACTTGTTTTGGAACGAAGTATGTATCACCTTCTTGATTTAACCATTTCAATAATTCATGACTCCTCTTCTTAGCCATAAGAATGCACTAAGATGTCCCTGTTGGATTAGGTGTCTAAGTTCATAACTATTTCTGGAATGTACTTGACCGATTAGCATGGTCAATTTGGGTTGCATGGCATCATGCATTTGGATAGACTAAAATGAGAGAAATAACACTTAAGGTTTATTAATATATTATAAGTTCTAATATATTAATAGTATTATTTAATTGTTATTGATCAACAATTAGTTTGGAATTAATTAAGTGATCAAAAGAAGACTAATTAAATATATGGGTTGATTGTATAAATCACCAATTACTTGTATAGTGGGCTAATGCACCATGGATTATCAAGTTGGGCTAAAACCCATAGGATAATCCATCCATGCTCCATGGTGTCTTTGAACCCATGGATCATGGAAATGAAGACATGTCAAGTTAGGGTTTACATGGTGTAACCCTACTTATGACACACTATAAAAAGAATATGTGAGCAACCAAAATCGGCACTAGTGTGAGAACAAGAGGGCATAGATGATATTAGAAGTGTTCTATTTCTCTCAAGGTTATTCCAAGTGTATTTGGTGTTGTGTGAGACATTTGAGGCATCACACTTGAGGTGCTAGGCTCACAAGGTTTTCAAGGAATCCTAACTACTACAAGGTATGTATTTCCTACTAACTTTTATGTTTAAAAGTTCCCCATGTATGCTAGATAGATTAAGAACCTTGGAAAATCAATTTTGCATGTATCATAGATAAAACATAGATCCAAGGTTTCTAGGGTTGCATGTACACCGTAGGTGTGCTAGAATGCATAAATCCCTTCAGTGGTATCAGAGCCTAGGCTTGCTTGTTTGTTTGATACTTGATGCAAAATTGTGAAAAAAGCTGAAAAACTTGCTGTCTGGATAGTGGACTCGCCGAGTCCATGGGGGGACTCGGCGAGTCCAAGCACAAAATCATCCTACCCGTCGAGTAGGTTCATGCACTCGACGAGTAGGAGCCTCTGACTGCAGATTTTCGACTTTTGCTGCTAGAAATGGACTAGAAACATTACCCTAAACTTTTTTGGTGTTTTAAATGTTGTTTTATATGGTGTAATGGTTGATCTAATCCATTTACAATGGCAAATATCAAAATTTCATGTTTACATGTGTTAATATGTTCTTGAAATTTTGATAGGAATATTCATGTTCTTATGAGTTCTTGATAGATCATAGGAATTACTTGTTAAAATTGTTTAATGTTTGATTCATGATCATTATGTGTTTTAATGGAATCCATAATTTGTCCTCAAGTTATGGATTACCAAAAGTCTTTCTTTTAAAGTCCATTAAAGAAACACATAGGTTACATAAAATGAAAAGTCACTAATTTATTAATCCATTAACTCATAAGTTATGAAAGATGAAAAGTTTTGAAAGTTACAAAACTTGCCCTCAAGTTTTGGAACATGTAAAGTCACTTTAAAAAACTTTAGTTCCAACCCCTAGAATTTTAAAAGTTAAAATTCAACCCTTATACTTTATAATATTATAAGTTAATAATAATTATATATGTATAAGAACAAGTCGTTTTACCGTTAGTAGGCCTCATTCACGAAGTCGGTCTATAAGGGGGGTATAAGGTTGCTGCCTATAAAATGACAGCTTAATGGGTGTCCACTCTTACCCACCGCTTCCTTGATCGGTGGAGGGTCGTTAGCCGAACGGGTAAGACAAGGACTTTAAATCTTCATTAAAAGTATTAATGATGAATATAAAGTAACTAAATGTTTTTATAAATTCCCAATCTTAGTTACTTTAGGAAAAATGTGAATAAGGTGCTAACCCATGAAATTACACTTTGCACTTTGCTTAAGTTGGTTAGTGGAGCGCGTGTGGTGAACCGGCACATCGATTGAGGGGTAAACATTAAGGGTACCAAGTAATTTGCATGGTTACTTCACACCTTGTTTTGTGATCCTCGGCATCCCAATCACAAAACCTGAAGGGCACACTCGAGATTGAAACATGCCATTTAAAAGTTCAATGAATCTCAAAAGATCTAGGAGTTTCAAATCCAATTAAAACCTAATAATTTATTTTGTTTTTCATGGTGGAAATTGGTGAATCGTCATTCGCCTACCTTCAAATATTCTATAGTTTGGATTACGGCATCCCTATTCCAAGTTATAAAATATTGTGTTGGGTCCTAGCCTTAATATTTCATATTGGGTGTTATATTAAGGACTTTATATTTCATTTCTTCCTTTCAGGTAGGTAAGTCCACTATCTAACTACCTAAAAGACCAGATAAGATCATTAAGGGTCATGTCATAGTATTCTACATAGTACTCCCAAAAGGACACTCA
Organism: Lactuca virosa; assembly: GCF_052849685.1. Classification (NCBI taxonomy): domain Eukaryota; kingdom Viridiplantae; phylum Streptophyta; class Magnoliopsida; order Asterales; family Asteraceae; genus Lactuca; species Lactuca virosa. Next base: position 118,665,696 of record NC_136430.1, on the reverse strand, counting down.
CTATGGAACTTATCAGAGTTAGATAGTGGACTTTACCCGAAGTAGAGTTAAACTTTGACTTTTACCATCCTAGTGAACTTTCAGGTAAATAGGGCAGCTTCGCAGCCAATGTCCCTTCTTTTGGCAATAGAAACTTATGGACTCTTTAGTCATGGTACACAAGACTATCTCAGACTCAGCCTTTCTCTTTACCATTTGGTCAACCGAGTTGACTATGGCCAATCCTTTTCCATTGGGAAAAGAAGGCTTTTCTGGATATCCAATGTTACGATTGTCAAAGTCCATAGAGGCTTGGGAAGTTGATCTTCTAATCAAATTTGATTTACCAGTCCTCCATATCATTGTTGATTCAGCAGTACCAAGTAAATAGATAAGATCATTAAGGGTCATGTCATAGTCTGTTTCATAGTAGTCCCAAAGGAAACTCACTATGTGAATTAGAAAGTGATTGAACAACCAACTTTCTTAAGACTTTGACACCCAACTCTCCTGGCTTGTCAATATGTGACTTCATCACCAAGATGTGATCTCACATAGACCTTGCTTGCCAATAGGGCTTTAGTGACCTTGAACTATTCAAGAACTTGTGGGTTAGGGAGAATAATTGGAGGAGGTGGAGGAAGTGAAGTATGATTTCAATTATCCAACCATGGAACATCATATTCATTAGGAAAGCTTGTTCCAAGGGATTTGGGAAGATCATAGATGTCTAAACCAGACATCTAATATGGAAGATATTCAAGTCAGCTGAATTAAGTCCTTAATATAACACCCAATATGAAAGATTAAGGCTAGGACCCAACACAATATTTTATAACTTGGAAGAGGGATGTTGTAATCCAAGCTATAAAATATTTGAAGGTAGGCGAATGACGATTGACCAATTTCCACCATGAAAAACGAAATAATTTATTAGCTCTTAATTAGATTTGAAATTCCTAGATCTTTTGAGATTCATTGAACTTTTCAATGGAATGTTTCAATCTCGATTGTGCCCTCTCAAGTTTTGTGACTGGGATGCCGAGGATCACAAAACAAGGTGTGAATAACCATGCAAATATACTTGGTACCGTTAATATTTATCACTTAATCGATGTGCCGATTAACCACACGCGCTCTACCGATCCTATGATAAACATTAAGTTACCCTTTGCCTACCTTGTTAAATCCAAGTTAGCGTGCCGGTTTGTCACACCCCCAAACCAGAACGGCGGAAACGTTCGGAGGCGGAGGACGTCATGTAAGTATCACAACACATGCATTATAGTAATCAAAGTACAAACAACCATTGCATTAATAAGTATAAGTTTTACATAAGTGTTTAAACATAACATATTTAAACAACAAAGTAGATACAGTAGAAGACAAAAGACGCAGCACGGTACTAGGCTGTCTTCTCAAAAGCTCCGAAAGTGTACCTGTCTACTGGATTCCTGAGAATACAAGTTATTTTGAAAGAGTAGATCAGCATTTAAGCTGGTGAGTTCATAAGTATTTTAGTTATATGAAGTATACTCTAAGTTCTTGGAAAAGTTAACTGGTTCCTCCAGAAAATCCTATATTTTCTGACGTGACAATATGATAACCATAATAGTTCCCTCTACAATTACTTAGTTTATACTAGTTATATATAACCTACTATCGAACTGACAGTTAAATGTGTGTATCTTCCCTAAGCCCACAACCAAACAAGGAACAGGAAATAAGGCGGAAGTCACACATTCCACTGTCAGTCGGATATTAATTATGTATAACTCTGGTGTGTATAAAGTAAGTAATTCTAAAATTAACCATTTAATGTCCTTTATGTTATACTAGTTTTAAGAGAATGAATGATGACGTTCCAGAAAATTCTATATTTTCTGTTTTACAACTGATAAGTAGTTTTAATTCTATAAAACTGTTCCATTTAAGTAATATTGTACTTATAATAAGGTTTAACATAATTTTAACTATCCATAACATTATAAGAAGGATGTCTTCCTTCTTGTTGGTGAAAAGTGGTTTTAAATCCCCATAAAAACCGTTCTGATAAGTAGTTTTAAATCCCTATAAAACCGTTCTGATAAGTAGTTTTAAATCCCCATAAAACCGTTCTGATAAGTAGTTTTAAATCCCTATAACACCGTTCCGTTTTGATTATGGAAAGTGAATACTAAAGTAGTATTTCTTAAAAAGAATAAACTACTGGTGAATAACTACCCTAATATTAACCTGGTTAATTAGGGTTTAAAATGAGATAAAGTTGTAACCATGCGGGACTAGAATGAGCACGACGACCTACTGGTGTCGAAACTGAATATGTGACATTTGTCACCCCACGGCTGGTCTGCCTGACTGTAGCTAGTAGTCAGGATGTGGGATTGTCAGTCCCATATAGATCAATACACACAATGCCCGCTCTCCCTCCAGGAGACTCTGGTTACAAGAATGTAACATAGCAAGTATTGCTATGTCCTAAATACGTAACATCACATTTTACTTTGAATAAAAATCGAATTATATCCTTTTCTTGATAAAGTAATTTGGACCTCGTATACTTATCTAGGAAAATAGATTTCTTGTTTGTTTCATAAATTATACCTATTATAATTTATATGTTCTATCTGATTAGCATGATCTATCCTGAAAGTATCCATTTGCTCAACATGATACAAAGGTAATGATACCGACTGAAATAACCTTTTATATTCCCATATGTATAATGTATATAATTAAGAAGGAAATGACCTTCGGACAAATATCCTCACCGTAGACCACATCCAAACAAGGAAAAGGATATAAGGCAACTCATTAGTCTTATGCCCTTTAAGTCTTATTTATATACTTATACATATATGAACATGATTTTGACAATTATAATATGAAATAGTATATAAGACCTTTTTCAAAGAGTTTAACAGTATTAAAAGAGTTTTAAGAGTATTTCAAAAAGAGTTTACATGACTTTAAATATTTAGCATGACTTAAAATCATTTTGGTAGTATTTGGTAATCCTTAAAAGCATAAGGAAATCCTTTGTGTGATTGATATCACATACAATTATTAACACAATTTAGATTGTGTTCAACTTGTATTCCCCCCCTTAAAAGCATTTACAAACATTTAAAAGGTAGATTAAAGGGGTATGAACTCACCTTATGTGGGTGATTCAATTGAAGGTTCGCGTAAGGATGAGAAGTTCCACGAATGAATTCCCGAGACACAAACGAGTCCTAAATGACATATAATGGCATATATAGGCATGTAATTAGTGTTTATAACAACTAACATGCAAGGAAGCAAGCTTAGGGACTAGGAAACACTTGGAATGAAGTGTTAAAATCACATGTGATTGATTAAAAGGGAGTTTACGGTAAAAGGGAAGTGTTGACGGCTCAAATGGATGCATGGTTCACGGCCCATTGGAGTTCACGGCCCATCTTGATAAGTGGTTCACGGCCATTCATGAACTTATGAAGGGTTCACGTCCCTATGAAGGGTTCATGGCCGCGAACACTTCAAGCTCATGAAGATGGTGATGAAAGTGGTGAATCTAAGGTGTAAACAATGGGGGTTTCAAGCATAGACAAGAATAGATGTGTTACTAACCTTCTTGGAGATGACATAAGAGTTCTTGGTGGATGATACTTGAGAGAGTTTGACAGAGTTTGCGGCCAAGGGGGAAAGAAATGAAGAAGAGTGAAGTGATCTTATATATATAGGGGAAAAGATCACGGTCAGAAGAGAGTTCACGGCTGTAAACTAGGTTTGCGGTCGTGAACCTCAAGTGTTTGGTTCTCTGGTTCGGGTGAAGCCTTCTGATCTCGAGCCAATACTTCCTAACACTCAATCCTTAAGTGTGCTAGGCTTAGAACTCCTTAGAATGACCCTTATCAAGGCTAGAAGTCAATGGAATTTAGTCTGACTATTGGTTGGTTGGCTGGATTTACAAGGTAAAAATTTCTGAGTTGTCACACGGTTAACCACACGCGCTCCACTAACGACTTAAGCAAGGTGCAAAGTGTAATTTCATGGGTTAGCACCAAATTCACATTTTCCTAAAGTAACTAACATTGGGAATTTATAAAAGGTTTAGTTACTTTATACTTATCATTATACTTATAATGAAGGGAGAATTATATTCCTTGTCCTACCAGTTCGGCTAACGACCCTCCACCAGTCAAGGAAGCGGTGGGTGAGAGTGGACACCCATTAAGCTGCCATTTTATAGGAAGCAACCATATACCCCCCTTATAGACCGACTTCGTGAATGAGGCCTACTAACGGTAAGACTAACTTTGATCTTATACATATATATATTATTAACTTATAATACTATAAAGTATAAGGGTTGAATTTTAACTATTAAAATTCTAAGGGTTTAACTTGGAATTAAAGTATTCATGAGGGGAAACTTTACAAATTCCAAAACTTGAGGGCAAGTTTTGAATTATTCAAAAACTTTTGGATTTTCATAACTTATGAGTTTAATTATGGTTTTAAAAACTTTAATGAAGAGACTCTTGAACATCCATAGCATGAGGACAAGTCATGAAGTTCATAAAACAAAAAGACTCTTCAATTGTGAAACCAATGCATTTTAATGAATCTTTAAAAGAAATGTCTTTTGGTAATCCATAACTTGAGGATAAATTATGGACTCCATTAAAATACATTTAGATCAAGAATTAACTAACAACCAAGGAAAAGGATATAAGGCAACTCATTAGTCCTACGCCCTTTAAGTCTTATTTATATATACTTATACATATATGAACTAGCATACAATCTTTGATACATGGGTAATAAAACATGTTAGAATACATACCTTTTGTTGTAGCTTGATTCCATGGAGATTAAGAGCCTAGTGCCTCAAGTGTGACACCTCAAATGGTTCACACAACATCACCAACATCTTTGAATAACTTGGGAGAAAAGGTTCTTATACTCAAATCGGCTAGCCCTCATGTGTACACACCTTAGTGCCAATTTCTTGAGCCATGGGGTCCTTATATATTGTGGCTATTAGGGTTACACCATGTAACTCATGTCTTTCCATATTTTTCATGCTCCATGTGTTAAAACCTCCATGGAGTATCCATGGGTTACTCCATGGGTTTAGCCCAACGTGAAGAACTATGGATCATAAGCCCACATATATAAGATTGATTGATTTATACAATCAATCCCCATATATTTAATTAGTCTCCTTTTGATCACAAAATTAATTCCAAATTAATTCTTGATCAATACAAATTAAATAATATGATTTCATATTAATATATTAGAACTTATAATATATTAACAAATCATTAATATCCTTTTCTCACAAAAGTCAATCCAAATTGTTCCGATGCCATGAAACCCAAATGGACCATGCCAAATCGGGTCAAGTACATACCAATTATAGTTATGGAGTTAGACACTAATCCAACAGTGTATGCTATGGTCGCAGGTATTTACTATGATCTCCCTGTTGACTATGCGACTCAGATGTGGAAAGAATTTTTGAAGAGTATCGAAAACACGAATGCAGTAGATGGGATTTCATGTGCAAGGTATTGGAGTCTAATTCTTCAATATGCTTATGACAAGGAAAGTATTTTGGTGTCTGCTGATGAGCCTAGAGCAGAATTTTTGAAGTATCATTATCCAAAGTCACTTGAAGGTGATGTGAGTATTTTTCCAACAGTTGCTAGGATTCCTGATGGGATGCTCAATAAGGTTAATCCTTCGAATCCTGTGTTGGACGGTTATTTGCTTACTATCCACACAAATGATGGAATTGGCATTTAGTTGACAAAACGTGATGAAGGCTCTTCAAAGAAATCTCGGAAGTCAAAGATTGTTGATAAATCCACTCCTGAGAAACATGTTCAAGAGACAACTGTCTCTAAGTCACCAAAGAAAAAGTCTGCAGAGGTAGTAAAAGTTTCGAAGCAATTTGTAAAGACTCAGGAGACTGAACAATATGATCCTACAAAGCAGATTATTCCTACGAAGTCAGGTGTGTTAAAGCGTCTCAAAAAGATGTCTCATCGATCCAGAAAATCTCCTGAGAGGTCATCTAGTTTCTTACCATCGATGGTTCGTAAGCCCCATGTCACTCGGAAAGGAGTTGTTCTTCGTGAAGTTCCCATGCCAGTGTCACCGTCATCGAAGAAGCGCAAGGGTGAGGATGTTGCAAAGCATATTTCCAAGAAGACAAAGAAGCCAAAGAAGAGAATGTTGATCCTTCAGGAAGACGAAGAAGACAAAATTGTTCCCGATTCTCCAATAGGTAATTTTTCACCTCAGCAGAAATCACCTGTCAAGTCGACTTTGGAAATGATAGGAATTTTATGTAGCTCTGTGGAAACTTCGATAGTGGACACATCTACTATTCTTGGTGAATCAACAAAAGTATCGACTCCTATGCAAACTTTTGTCATACCACCCAAGGTTTCGTTAACTAAGTCATTTTATGAGGAGTTTCTAACCTTAGGCATTTCCACACACGTATCTCATACGGATGTGAATGTCAACATGGGTGAAGGAGTCTCGAATAATGAACATCCAGTTGCTACTCAAGGTATTCTTGAACCTTCCATTACTCTCACTAATACTTTGTTACCACCATTTTTCACCACTATTCCTACAACCACTCATTCCCCTACTTTCGATTCGGTCATGAATCATCCCATTACTTCTCTATTTTCGTCTCAATCCACTGACCCACCCAAGCCCATAAATGATGATGATACTGATGATGGAGGGTTTCGAGGATCCTTTGCTGATTTGGGATTTGATCATGAAGAAGAAAACATTCCGGATCATATGCTTATGTCGGGAAAACAATTCAAGATTCTCAACAGAAAGTTTAATTCCTTGTTGCAATCACAAGCAGATGCAGGGGGTAGGAATTTTGTTTCTGGTATTGAAGTTGATGTGTCACACCCTCAAACCAGACAGCGAAAATGTCCGAGGGCTCATGTGACTATCAATTGAAATATCATCACAATGAATATACATGAAACATAACACAATCATCAGCAACATTGCATATTACAACTGGTATTGTTCACATCAAGTACATTGTCTTAGATTACATATTCCAAAATATTAATTGTACGAGGATTGATATTACACAAAATAAATCCACACACTTGAAGATTCTTCTGCTTAACGGTTAAATGAGAATACAAGTTATTTTGAAAATGGTCAACATATATAATGTTGTTGAGGTCATAAGCATATTTGAATGAAAGATTTTGTATTGTTTGTAAAACCCCGAAAATCCGATATTTTCTGTAAAAAAGGTCTGGAAAATTATGTGAAAATCGAGTACAGATGCATGCATGAATTTTATAGTAAAGACATGTATAAGTTAACGATCCAAAATTTCCTTGTATTATATTCGTTGTAAATAGAAGGTCATGAATAATAGTATTTCCCCAGAAAATCCGATATTTTCTGATTTATAAAAAAATGTTGTAGTTCTTGCATTATATTATGATTTATTTTGTATCAATATGATTTATAGATTTTTGATTCCCGTAAAATCGTGATGGTATTGGATCTCTATATGAATCGTTAAAAGCATGCATGATAGTGACTGAATTGCCTGACTTGGCATTTTTTCAAACGCCGGATTTTGATCAAGGTTTTGTCACCCTAGACTGGCCTAGTCTAACTGTAGCGAACAGCTCAGGTGTGGGGGAGTCACCCCCGTATAGATCTATACACAAACTCTCGCTCTCCCTCCAGGAGACTCTGATTATAACTACAGGCTACGACCATACACTCAATGGTGTCAACCGACAAGTCTCACTAGATCCCAATTATTTCCACATGAATATGTATAATGTTGTATATAATTAGAATTTCGAACACCAGGTGATACATGAACGTGAAAGGATAAGGCCCAACAAACATGAAGAAAAGACAATTATGGCCCATTAGACATGTAAGTTATTTCCAGGCTTGTAAAGTATGCCATGGACACATTAAAGCCCATTAACCATACGATGAATTATTTCAGGCTAAATTAGCATGTAAATGGGCCACTAAGTCCCAATGACATGTAAAGGCTAATTTAGGCTCATTAAGCATGTAATTGAGTCATTGATGCCCAATAGACATGTAATGAATATATTGGGCCCAATAAACGTGCAAATGGATTCCGAAGGCCCAATAAGCATGTATAGCAAGTGTTAGGCCCAATATTCATATCATTGTTGTATTTCGTTTGTTTGTTATAGTATAGTTCATTAAGTCGAAACATTTATCCATGATAGTATAAAAAGTCCTGCGTTTTGTTGTAATGATACTTTTAGGTCGTTACGTCGAAATTCTATAATTTGAACTCGTGTTTACTACAATTACACTTTAGGCCCCTTAGGAACTAAATTAAACATTTAAGGCTTATTTTTACAAAGATGTCATTTTTGGTCTATTTTAGTTAAAATTTAACATTTTAGCCCACATAATTATAAAAATTTATAATTTCGCCCCAAATGTTTAGTAATTGACGGATTTGGCCCAAAAATACGTATATTGACATTTTCAACCTATTTTTGCAGAAAATTACATTTTCAGCCCTTATTTGAATAAAATGACATTTTAGGCCCAAATTTATACAATTAACATTTTTGGCCCAATTTTGAAATAAGTGTCATTTTCAGCCCTTATTTTCGTTTATTCTCATTTTTGGCTCAAGTTTTGATTAAATAACATTTTAATCCCCAAAAATTGATATTTTTTGCAATTTGGGCCCAGAAAGCCGTAAGGCCCAACTTGTGGCCCATAATGCAAAATATTACACTGTTGGTCCTTTGGAAAGTATTGTTGTTATAAAAACTCATTTTTATACAAATGTGACCCTTTTGATCCTTACAAAAACCGTGAGTGGTAAAAATTATCCCAATCTTTTGTTTACTTGTCAAAAATGGTCCTTATACAAGATTTTTGTTTTGTTTTTCAAATCTAAAGCTTGTATAACACTTTTATCTTTGTAGTATGATGTTTAGAGTGTTTTAGTTTATGAATATCACCCATTTTAGTTAGAGTTTTCGAGATTCATCAAGTTTTATCACTTAATCACAACATAAACCAAGAAAATCACACATAACAAGCATATATACATAGATCTATACATAAACACTTGTATTCTCCCCCAAAAGCATGTAAAAACCGAAAACAAGGGGGTATGAACTCACCTTGCTTGTTTGATCTCGGTTTGGTGAAGAAAAGAGAGAGGTTTTGGGTCTAACAAGCTTTCCTTGAGTAGATCTTGAGCTTATGGGGTTTTCTAAGAGCATGATCACGAAATTAAGGTGGTAAGAAGAGTGAATGAGTTTATAAAAAAATATGTTACTTAGGTTTGTGAGATCTTACCACTAGAGTGTAACTTGAAGTGATTTTTGGATGAAAACCCTCCTTGGAATGGTCTAAATCTCAAAAATTCTTGATGAAAGGGAGAGATGTTCTTGAAAGTATATTTGGAGAGAGTTGGATATTGTGTGTGTGTGTGTGTTTCTTGCTCTCGGCCGAAGGGATAAGAAGAGAGAGAGAAGAGAGAGTTGAAGATGAGATGGGTGCTTAGATGTATGTGAACTTATATTTTTTTTTAGTGGGTAATTAGCATGGAGAACCACAAGGTAAACTTGAGCTGGCACCATTTAACTCCATGCACAATCTTTTTTTTTTATAAACTCATTGGGCCAAGAATGGGCTCAATGAATGAAGGTGAATTAGCTTTGGGCTCCAATCCTTGGCTTTTATCGAATTCCATAGGCCCAATATTATTTTTCGGCCCATTGGGCCCTTAGGATGGTTCACGGCCCATTTCAATAAAAGAGATGGAGTTTATGGCCCATTAAGGCCCATTAGGGTTAGAATGAATCATACTAGGCCCATATGGTACAAAATGTTATAGATTTATGAATTGGGTCCATTTAGAATCCAAATAAGGCTTTTGAATAGTCGAATTGAATGCTTATTGTCCATTAGGCCCAATAAGAAAATCCTAATCCATAAAGAACTTGAACCAGGATTTTTAGGGTTTTCAACTCACAATTGACTTTCTGATATGTTTTGCATAGAGTTTTGAATTTCAATTGTAAATCTTGACTAAGTTTGTTGTCATAGAATGAACATAGTGTATGATATCAAGTTAGAGTTACAAATATTATCATAGATGACATTTACATGATCACAGAATTTCCTGGCAAAAATGCCAGTTGTGACATCAGCCCCCCATTAGGGGGAATTTCTTCCCGAAATTCTTTTGAAAACTAGGATTATGAAGGAGAGAATAAGTGAGGGTACTTCTGCTTCATTTGATCTTCACATTCCCATGTGAATTCTGGTCCACGCTTGGCGTTCCATCGAACCTTCACAATCGGAATGCGGCTCTGCTTCGTACGCTTCACTTCCATATCCAATATCTCGACTGGTTCTTCGACGAACAGGAGATTCTTGTTGATCTCGATCTCTTCTAGAGGAATGACAAGGGTTTCATCAGATAGGCACTTCTTCAGATTCGAGACGTGGGACACGGGGTGTATGCTGCTGAGCTCGGCAGGGAGCTACAGCTTGTAAGCTACTGGACCAATCCGGGCAAGAATCTCGAACGGTCCAATGTATCGCGGGTTTAGTTTTCTCTGTTTCCCAAAGCAGATCATTCCTTTCCAAGGAGAGACCTTCAATAACACTTGATCCCTGACTTGAAATTCTAATGGCTTTCTTCGCTTGTCAGCATAGCTCTTCTGTCGGTCTCGCGATGCTTGGAGTCGAGCTTTGATTTGGATTATCTTCTCTGTCATCTCACGAATAATTATTGGCCCTGTTAAACGACTGTTCGGTGATTGCCCTTTCGCTAGTTGGGTGTCACCCACCTCAGCCCAACATAGAGGCGATCTGCATTTACGACCATAAAGAGCCTCGAAAGGAGCAACCTTGATGCTCGTGTGATAATTGTTGTTTTATGAGAATTTGATCAGAGGCAAGTGAGCATCCCATGACTTGCCGAAGTCAATCACGCAAGCTCGGAGCATGTCCTCAAGTGTCTGCATGGTATGCTCGCTCTGACCATCCGTGTGTGGGTGACAGACAGTGCTCATATCTAACTGTGTTCCCATTGCCTTCTGAAGAGATTGCCAGAATCTTGAAGTGAACCTACTATCTCGATCTGTGATAATAGACACTGGCACTCCATGGAGTCTCACGATCTCTTTGATGTAAATTCGGGTCAGCTTTTCCATCTTGTAGGATTCTTTTATTGGTAGGAAATGAGCGGATTTTGTTAACCTATCGATAATTACCCAGATAGCATCCAACCCGTCTACAGTCTTTGGTAATTTGGTCACGAAGTCCATAGTAATACTTTCTGTGACAACCCGAAATTTCTATTCTGTACAACATTTCAATTCAATAGAAATCAGAACAGTTTCTGCTAACTTTCAAGCTTTTTGGAATAAGTTTGAGTCTTTTTAAGTTAGTACTTCAGGAGATACCAGAAGAGAGGATGCTCTAGGGTTTATTGTGCAACAATAAAGTCCCAAAGCTCCAAGAGTTTGGAGTTTACGGCCTAAACAAAGGTGTTTACGGCCGTAAACCCTAAATTGGGGGTATATATACGACACTTAGTCATTATTTACCATTTTTCACAAATTCAAGATCCAAACTCAATTCTCTCTCAAGTATCATCCAACAATTCTTCAAGATCTTCAACTTGTAAGTGTTTCTAGCCCTATTAAGTTGATATATTACTTAATCTAGTGATTTAACACACTTCCATCCATGAAATCATTCCAAAAGGTTAGATCTTCAAGTTTCACCAAGAACACCAAGAACACACACTAGTGTTCTTGGACTTTTAGCACCTTTTCAAGCCTCTATCTTGTAAGTACTTCTATCCTAGAGTATAATAAGGCTTGTTACACTTCTATACATCAAGAAAACACTAAGGAAACCAAGGATCAAAGGTGTTTACGGTCCAAGAATACCTTGGACCGTAAACCCTAAAAAGGGTGCCAAAGTGTGCTCTAGTCCCTTCTAAGACTTGGAATCTTCCATAGATCCCTTCCCTAATGAGTTAAGTACATGAAAACATCAAAAGACCATAAACCATTTGGGTTTACGGCCGTAAACCCAAAGGCAAATGGTCCAAGGACCGTAAACTCCATTTAGGAGTGAAATGGTGCCCTAATCACTTCCATAGGCTTATACTTCAAGTGGAAATGCTTCTAAGGACTTGTAGAGCTTCAAAACAACACATGGTCAAAGAAGCATGAGTTTACGGCCGTAAACTCATGGGTTTACGACCGTAAACTCAAAGAGTTATGGTCACAAAACCGTAAACTCATATAAAGGGTTCCCTTGAACCCTAAACTCAGTAGCAATTTCCTACAACATTTAGATGCAATCCTTAGCGCTTATAACACTTATATAAGGCGTTTTTCATGCCCTAGGATGTATTAACTTTGTTAATTAGTTGTTTAAAGACTAATTGGATACATATATGTGTTATTATATGTTAACTAGGATCATTGTGTATGTACAAGTCTTCACTTGACACCTAGCAATCCTATATCATCAGTTCATCCAAACCACTCACTACAGGTGAGTTCATACCCCTTAATTAACCTTTTAAATGTTTTTAAATGCTTTTATGGGGGGGAATACAAGTTGAATTATTATAGTTATTATATCAATCACATGTGATTAATAACTACCAAACAAGTGGATTTCTTACTTTTCAAAGTGTGTTACCAAACTGTTTTACTTCAAACTGTTTTACAAACTCCTTTTCATGTCAAATACTTTTACTTAAACTCTTTTAAACTTATATTCTGTTAAATGTGTATCTATATAGATATAGTTATATAAGTAGGATTGAAAGGACTTAGGACTGATAGCTCACCTTACTTCCTGTTCCTTGTTTGGTTGTGGACTTAGGGTATTAGGGTTATCTGTCCGAAGGTCGTTTGAATCCTAGTTATATATTATGTTTATGTATATAGATACAAAGGTTCCTTCTTTCATTCAGCTCCATACCTTTGGGTAGCAAGGGTATACATACATGTTCATACATTACTAGTAAGCTACTATAGGAGTAGTTTAGGAAGATACTAATACTATTACTAGAACAATGAAACATACAAAGAGTCAGTTCATACATGAAACAATACCATACAGAGAAAGAGATAACGAAACAATACCATACAGAGTAGATAACAAACAATACCATACAGAGAAAGAGATAACAAACAATACCATACAGAGAAAGAGATAACAAACAATACCATACAGAGAGAACATACAGGCTAGACAGAGGTAGAACATACAATACAGCTAGCACATTCATTACATATACATTATTACAGTTATGTGAGCCACCTAACGGGGCATGACACTAAGTCCATGACCGTTTTTGTATCCTGAATCTCCTTAAATGGGGAGCGTTTGAGTTTGTGTATAGATCTATACTGGATTGACTATCCTACACCTTGCTGCTCGCTACAGTGGGGCTTGCAAGTCTACGGGTGCCAAACGTCATTTCTTACGACGTCTTACATTGTCGTTTTTCTATTGAGTCGGTAGCAGGATACAGGCCGATCACATGGTACTTTAAATAACAATTGGTTTAAAGTAGTTAGTACAACAGTAGTTACTTAATACAACACTACAGTACTATATCATTTTCCCATTACATTTACTTTGTGATATTTACACAATAAACAATAATGTAAAAACTATATTTCGGATTTGGGAAAATACACACTCTTACAAGAGACACACACACAGATACTAGATGCCTTGGTTGAAGGCTACTTTTAGTAGGAAACATAGGGTTTTCTAGGAGAGTTCAAACAATTACAAACTTTTACAAACATATACAATTACAACTTACAAAACACTTTCATACAACTACAAACACCAATATACTTATGATCTCACCAGCTTTAAAGCTGATAAACTTTTTCAAAATAACTTGTATTCTCAGGTCGCCAGTAGACAGGTACCGGAGCCAGGTTTTTGCGAAGATGGAGCTCGTTCAAGACTCATCTTTATTTTGATGTATGTTATTTTTGGTGTCTATATAACTTAACAGAACACACTTGTATGAAATTATATTATTAATGCAATGGATGATGGTGTTGCTTGTTTACTACTTTGCATTGTTGTGATACTGTACATGACGTCCTCCACCCCCGAACGTTTCCGCCGTTCCGGTTTTGGGGTGTGACAGATTGGTATCAGAGCATTGTTTATAGTGAATCGAGTGTATCAACCCATAAAAGATATACGAACTATAAACACAAGCGGGATTAAAATACTCTGATAAAGAGTTTATACTTTTAAATAATAAAATATTTAACCAAGTATACATACCTGCATTCATACTAAAATCAGTGTCACTAGGATAGAACAAAAGTATTACGATTGTTGGACAGCACAAGTAGACTTAGAGACATATGGTCAACCCTGGGAAGATGTAGCCTGATCAACTACATTATCCGAGGAGTGATTAGCATGTGCCTAAGTGTGGTTGTGAGGTTGTAACAAGTCTAAAAACTTACCAACACTTCTACAACAAGAACAGTAGAACAGAACATAAACTTAAAATACTATAGGAGTATTTTGTGTCGCTATAAATTACTTACCTGAGAACTAAAGGTCTTTATTAAGTATGTCAATAGTTGCGGAGTGGATAGGCTAAGGTTATATGTGTCTAGGATATCATAGACTTAGAATCTGTGATCTTTGCTTTACTTCCTGAGAACTAAACGTCTTTACCTATGACTGGTATGCACTACACAAATGTTGGAGTAACTGATAAACATCATCCTATAATTATCTAGTTAGTTCGTCTATTGATTATTTCCTTATCCCTTTTCTCGCGTAGATATAATGGATGGATTCCATTTTCCCGGAGACCCGTACTATCCCAACAACGGCAATGCTGGATGGCTTGGAGAAGAGCCAGAAGATGATCACCCAATCCCTTTGGATGATCACGAAGATGAAGGCTTTTCTGATGGTTCTGACTCAGAGCCTGAAGTCAACAACCAACCCCCAGCTGTCCAAAACCCAAACCCTCGTCCAGCATTTCAAGGACCCACGCCTCTGTGGGCCACAAACTTGAATAGGTGGAGTCAGGAACAGGGGCAGCCCATGCCCTACCATGGAGACAGAAGCTTCTACAACCTCACTGACGGAGGTTCAGCTGACAGGGTCCTACCCATAATGGTCCGTAGGATTGCTCGAAACACCGAGCAAGGTCGAGCAGCTATTGACCGAGTAGTGGAGATTGACGCCAACTCTGGCGTTAACACTGTCCGCATTCGCCAACTAGAGTCTACTCATGAAAGGACTCAGGTCCGCAATGCAGTTCTACAGAGGGAACTTGCTGAAACCCAAGCTGAAGTCAGGGAACTTCGAGCTCAGCAAGCAAGATCTGATAGGCGCGTGAGAGACATAGAACGCCTTCTGTCGGATTCAAGAACTCACTATAGTAGTTCTCGTCGCCGTTAGAGTCTCACCGACTTCTCTTTTGGATATAACCTAGTTTGTGTAAAAACTCTAGTCTAATTTCCTATCTTGGTAAATCTTAGACCCTTTAGGTCTTGATTTGGTAGTAGTCTGTCAAAATTTTCCATCTTGGTTGATGTAAGACCTACTTCTAGGTCATTTTTCCCGAACTCATTACATCTGTAATCCCAGTATAATTGACAGATATCTAATCTTATGGAAATCAATATCCAATTGCTATCATCTGTTAGTACTAGATCTTCATTCAATCATACTATTCAATCGTGTTATTCACTTGTGCTGTTGGGCTATGGAGAGTTAGTCCATGAGTCATTCTTATCTACTTCCTATTGAATTCTTATCAATATCTTCATCTTTCTAAACTTATAGTTAAAAGATGCCCCCACGTAAATCAACAAGACGCGATCCTCCCGCACCGACACCACCTGCTCCTCAATTCGATACAACAGCTCTAAATGTTGTTGTAGCTGCGGCTGCGGCTACAGCCATGGCTCAATATCATTACTCAGGTTCCACTGGAGGAAGAACCCCTGTCCTATCTACTCATGGTGAAATCCCGGTGCGCTTGAGAGAGTGCTCCTATAAGGACTTCACCAACTGCAAGCCCAAGTCTTTCAGAGGGACTGGCGGAGTCATTGCCCTCTCGTAATGGTTCGAGAAAACCGAATCGGTTTTCAAGATCTGCTCCTGCCCAGAAGGAAGCAAGGTCAAGTTCGCTGCTTGCACCTTCGAAGAAAAAGCCCTGACATGGTGGAATAGCCATGTCAAGTCACTATCTCTAATAGTGGCTAATGCTATGGGATGGGAAACTCTGAGAGATCTAATGATTGAAGAGTACTGCCCGAGGGGCGAGATCCAAAAGCTGGAGGAGGAACTGTGGAGCCTAACCATGAAGGACTCCGACGTAGTCTCTTATACCGCCAGGTTCTGTGAACTGGTGGCCCTCTGTCCCAACATGGTTCATACTGAGGGAAAGAAAATCGAGAGATATATATGGGGGCTGATGCCACCATACCAGGGAAATGTTTTGGCATCACACCCCACTACATTTGATAGTGCCAAGCGATTGGCACAGCGGCTCATAGACCATGGGGTTCTTACCCCGGCCGCAACAACAACCCTCGCCATCTCAGAACCCGCCAGAACCGCTGATTCCAAGCGGAAGTTTTGGGATGACAAGAAAAAGAAGAAGGCTGCCAAAAAGCAGCAGATCGTGGCAGTACATGCTGCAATAGCACCTGCTGCTGCTGCTCCAGTAAGGCAATACGCCGGAAGTTTGCCTATGTGTAACAAGTGCAACTTCCACCACACAGGAGCCTGCCGGGAAATGCAGTGCTCGAACTGCAACAGGAAGGGGCACACCGCCTGTTTTTGTAAAGCTCTGGCGAGACCACTCAACCAAGTCCCCGACGCTGGTGTGGCCAGGCTTGCTACAATTGTAGCGACGTGGGCCACTACAAGAGGGACTGCCCAAAGGGAGGGAATTCTGGTAGAGTTGGAAGAGTTCAGGCCATAGGCCACGAGGAAGCGGTTGCCGACCCCATAGTGGTCACTGGTATGTTTCTCCTCGATAACTCATATGCATGTATACTATTTGATAGTGGAGCGGAGAGGAGCTTCGTGAACCAAAGATTTGCTCATTTACTTAAGCAAAAATCACGAGCACTCAAAGAACCGTTCACTATAGAAATGGCTAATGGAAAGACAGAGAGCACAACCAGAGTATTCATAGGGTGTACCCTAACTTTAGATAGCCATTCATTCTCGATCGATCTCATGTCGGTATCTAATAAAAGTTTCGACGTCATCATCGGCATGGATTGGTTGAGTCTTCATCGTGCCGACATCATGTGTTATGAAAAGGCTGTCTGCCTTAATCTGTCGTCTGGCGAAACTCTAGTAGTATATGGCAACAAACCCGGCACGAACCTCCGTATCATCTCGAGCATTCAAGCTCAGAAATTCTTGTGAAAGGAATGTCGTGCATTCCTTGCTCATGTGGTCGATGTGAGCCAAGAAACGAAAGACATTCAGAACATTCCAATGGTATGCGACTTTCCCGACATCTTTCCAGAAGAACTCCCAGGATTACCTCCGCAACGACAAGTCGAGTTCAGAATCGACTTAGTTCCAGGGCCTACCCCCATAGCAAAATCGCCCTATCGTCTAGCACCTGCAGAGATGCAAGAACTGTCCTGTCAACTTAACGAACTGCTCAGCAAGGGCTTTATAAGACCAAGCTTCTCACCTTGGGGAGCTCCAGTCTTGTTCGTCAAGAAGAAAGACGGATAGTTTCGTATGTGCATCGACTACAGGGAGCTCAACAAACTGACCGTCAAAAATCGTTATCCCTTGCCTCGTATCGACGATTTATTTGACCAACTTCAAGGGGCGAATTTCTTTTCAAAAATCGACTTAAGATCCGGATATCACCAACTACGAGTGCTAGGGGAGGATGTTCCGAAGACAGCCTTCCGAACTCGTTATGGGCACTACGAATTCGTAGTGATGCCGTTCGGATTAACAAACGCACCTGCTGTATTCATGGACTTAATGAAGAGGGTGTGTCGTCCTTACTTGGATCAGTTCGTCATCGTCTTCATCGATGACATACTTATCTACTCTCGTAGTAAGGAGGAACATAGTCAACATCTGCGACAAGTCTTAGAAACTCTACGTTCGGAGAAGGTCTATGCGAAGTTCTCAAAATGCGAATTTTGGATCCGACGAGTCGAATTCTTAGGGCACGTGGTTAGCGAAGAGGGAATACACGTGGACCCTTCCAAAATTAAAGCCATTGAGAGCTGGTCAGCACCGAAGACGCCTACAAAAATTCGTCAATTTCTAGGCCTCGCTGGCTACTACCGCAGGTTCATTCAGAACTTTTCCCGCATAGCGAAACCTCTTACAACACTGACCTAGAAAGGCGTGGCCTTTGACTGGGAAGAGAAGCAGGAGAGAGCGTTCCAAACGCTCAAGCGAGCCTTGTGCACCGCACCAATACTATCCCTCCCCGAAGGGATAGAAGACTTCGCCGTCTATTGCGATGCGTCAAATCAAGGACTCGGATTTGTTCTGATGCAGCGAGGTAAGGTCATTGCCTATGCCTCGAGACAGCTGAAGACACACGAGGTCAACTACACTGCCCACGATCTGGAACTAGGAGCAGTTGTGTTTGCTCTGAAGATCTGGAGACACTACCTATATGGTAGAAAAAGCACAATCTTTACAGATCACAAAAGCCTACAACATATATTCAACCAGAAGGAGCTCAACATGAGACAACGACGGTGGGTCGAGCTACTCAGTGATTACGAATGCGAAATTCGTTATCATCCGGGTAAAGCCAATGTAGTAGCTGACGCCCTAAGTTGGAAAGAATATTTCGGTCGTAGAGTCAAGTCATTGACTATGACTATACATTCACACTTGTCCACACAAATTAAGGAGGCTCAGCTCGACGCTTTGAAACCTGAAAATGTGGCAGGTGAATCCCTGAGAGGAATGGATAAGAACTTAGAGGTTAAGGGTGGCGGAGCTTATTATCTCATGGATCGGATCTGGACCCCGAAACTTGGTGGTTTCAGAGACTTGGTCATGAACGAGGCGCACAACACTTGTTATTCCATCCACCCAGGTTCAGATAAGATGTATCTGGATCTTAAAAAGTTATACCGATGCCCTAACATGAAAGCGGAGATTTCTACCTTCGTAAGTAAATGCCTTACTTGCGCCAAGGTCAAGGTCGAATACCAGAAACCCTCCGGTCTACTACAACAGCCAGAGATACCGGAATGGAAGTGGGAGCGGATCACTATGGATTTCATAACCAAGTTTCCCAAGACAACGGGTGGACTTGATACCATATGGGTCATCGTCGACAGATTTACCAAGTCCGCACACTTCCTGCCTATCAAAGAAACAGACAATATGGAGAAGCTTACAAGAACTTACATTAGGGAGATTGTACGACTGCACGGTGTTCCCATATCCATTATCTCAAATAGAGATAGTAGATTCACTTCGAGGTTCTGGCAGTCGTTACAAAGTTCCCTAGGAACTAGGGTGGACATGAGTACAGCCTACCATCCACAGACAGACGGTCAAAGTGAGAGGACTATCCAAACCTTGGAAGATATGCTGAGAGCCTGTGTGATCGACTTTGGGAAAGTGTGGGATACTCATTTACCCCTTGTAGAATTTTCCTACAACAACAGTTATCACACGAGCATAAAGGCTGCTCCATTCGAGGCCCTCTATGGCCGCAAGTGCAGATCCCCTCTGTGCTGGGCTGAGGTGGGTGATACCCAGTTAACTAAAGTACGAGTTCCTGAAAGCACTTTCACAGGTCCGGAGATCATTCGGGAAACGACAGAGAAGATCGTTCAAATTCGTGAACGATTGAAAGCCTCTAGAGACCGACAGAAAAGCTACGCTGATAAACGAAGGAAACCATTGGAATTCCAGGTGGGCGACCGTGTTCTATTGAAGGTCTCACCCTGTAAGGGCTTGATACGCTTCGGAAAGCGTGGAAAGCTAAATCCAAGGTACATAAGGCCTTTTGAGATTCTCGCAAGAATCGGCCATGTAGCTTACAAACTTAACTTACCGCGCGAGCTCAGTAACGTACATTCTACTTTCCATGTCTCGAACTTGAAAAAGTGTCTGTCCGACGAGACTCTTGTAATCCCACTCGACGAGATCGAGATCAACGAGAGCCTCAACTTCGTGGATGAACCAGTAGAGATCATGGACCGGGAGGTCAAGCAAACAAAGCAAAGCCGTATCCCGATAGTGAAGGTTCGCTGGAACGCCAAGCGAGGACCTGAATTCACTTGCCAGCGAGAGGATCAGATGAAGCTGAAATATCCTCTTATTTTTACTTAGTTATTTATAACTACTTATTTGCTTAAAACTCTAATTTCGGGACGAAATTCCTTCTAAGGGGGGGATGATGTGACAACCCGAAATTTCTATTCTGTACAACATTTCAATTCAATAGAAGTCAGAACAGTTTCTGCTAACTTTCAAGCTTTTTGGAATAAGTTCGAGTCTTTTTAAGTTAGTACTTCAGGAGATACCAGAAGAGAGGATGCTCTAGGGTTTATTGTGCAACAATAAAGTCCCAAAGCTCCAAGAGTTTGGAGTTTACGGCCTAAACAAAGGTGTTTACGGCCGTAAACCCTAAATTGAGGGTATATATATGACACTTAGTCATTATTTACCATTTTTCACAAATTCAAGATCCAAACTCAATTCTCTCTCAAGTATCATCCAACAATTCTTCAAGATCTTCAACTTGTAAGTGTTTCTAGCCCTATTAAGTTGATATATTACTTAATCTAGTGATTTAACACACTTCCATCCGTGAAATCATTCCAAAAGGTTAGATCTTCAAGTTTCACCAAGAACACCAAGAACACACACTAGTGTTGTTGGACTTTTAGCACCTTTTCAAGCCTCTATCTTGTAAGTACTTCTATCCTAGAGTATAATAAGGCTTGTTACACTTATATACATCAAGAAAACACTAAGGAAACCAAGGATCAAAGGTGTTTACGGTCCAAGAATACCTTGGACCGTAAACCCTAAAAAGGGTGCCAAAGTGTGCTCTAGTCCCTTCTAAGACTTGGAATCTTGCATAGATCCCTTCCCTAATGAGTTAAGTACATGAAAACATCAAAAGACCATAAACCATTTGGGTTTACGGCCGTAAACCCAAAGGAAAATGGTCCAAGGACCGTAAACTCCATTTAGGAGTGAAATGGTGCCCTAATCACTTCCATAGGCTTATACTTCAAGTGGAAATGCTTCTAAGGACTTGTAGAGCTTCAAAACAACACATGGTCAAAGAAGCATGAGTTTACGGCCGTAAACTCATGGGTTTACGACCGTAAACTCAAAGAGTTATGGTCACAAAATCGTAAACTCATATAAAGGGTTCCCTTGAACCCTAAACTCAATAGCAATGTCCTACAACATTTAGATGCAATCCTTAGCACTTATAACGCTTATATAAGGTGTTTTTCATGCCCTAGGATGTCTTAACTTTGTTAATTAGTTGTTTAAAGACTAATTGGATACATATATGTGTTATTATATGTTAACTAGGATCATTGTGTATGTACAAGTCTTCACTTGACACCTAGCAATCCTATATCATCAGTTCATCCAAACCACTCACTACAGGTGAGTTCATACCCCTTAATTAACCTTTTAAATGTTTTTAAATGCTTTTATGGGGGGGAATACAAGTTGAATTATTATAGTTATTATATCTGTTGAGTCCATTTGTGTTGCGTCTTGGATCTTAAGTTTAGTATCCGGATTGGGCCTGTCCATCTGTGATTATCTAGATTAGTTAACGGGGTTTTACTATAAATATGCATGCATGTATGCGTATTAAAGAGTCGATCATTACGTTTATTATTGGAACCCTAAACACCTCTACAGTCGAAGTTCTTCATCGAGCTCTTCTGAGGTGTTGAAGTGTTAATCATACGACATATTCAGTGCCATTCTTGTGTTCTTTATTACATTCTTAATCATTAGCTTGCATAGAATCATACGATCCTAAGAGAACTTAGTTCTAACAATTGGTATCAGAGCAGGAGACTGTGTGATCAATACACATTCCTTCTGTATTCAGAATACTTTAGGGTTTCCGCTTTTATCGTACAAATAGAAGTCATCTTCTTCATATCGACGGCTACTCTGTTTTAGATAAAACCCTAATCTCTAGTTTACAGGTTTGATTCTAGCAGCCCACCATGTCTCACGAAGATTCACAAACGAACCCAATCAACATCTCAAACAGCATTGGAGCCACGACCAGAATACCTATTCTTTACACTCAAGACTACGAAGTATGGGCTCATCACTTCGAAGACTACGTGGTTGGATCTGAAGATAATGGCTATCTTATCTGGGAAGCAATCACACTTGGGCCATTTGTTCATTCAGCAACAAACACAACTGTCAAGTCCCAAAAGGACTATAACAAGCTGGTGACGGATGTAGAGAAGATGCCACAGGATGAGAAAGATAAGCTGCTATGTAATGTGAAGGCTATGAGGATGATCAGATTCGCCTTGCAATCTGACACCTTTCGGTTGGTTGGTTCATGCACAACGGCCAAAGAAATCTGGGATAGGTTGAAAGAACTCTATTCGACTGATGAAGATTTGGAACACTCCATTCAAACTCTGCTGCTGTCAGAATTTGGAGTCTTTGAACAGAAACCTGAAGAGAAGCTCATACAGACTTTTGATCGGTTCAATCATCTTCTGAGTAAGATGATCAAGCATGGTATAGAGAGGAAGTTAATTGAGCAGAAAGTAACTTTTATGAACGGGCTGAGACCAGAATGGATGGCTGTTGTATCAACTGTGAAAGCACATGAACAGTTCAAATCCTACTCTCTGGCGAAACTGGTGGGAATACTCAAGTCCCATGAAAGTGTGGTAACGAAAGAAGCGAAAGTTGTTTCTGGCATGGGATCTCTGGCTCTTGTCTCAAAAGGCAAAAGTAAAAGGCAAAAGTATCCCAGAAGATGAAGAAGAGACTGATATGTCTGAGTGTGATCTGACTAGCGAGGAATATGCTTTGATGATATCCAATCCGAAGAAGTTTGCAAGAAGAAAATTCCCCGTCAACAAGAACCGAAACTGGCAGGGAAGTTATAGCTCTGAGAAGGTGAAAGATGAAGCAAAGAACTCCTCTCAAAAGGATGATGAAAAGAAGGAGAGTAAGCTTGCAGGAAACTCTGGATACGACTGCAATTACTGTCACGGCAAGAACCATTTTGCCAAAGATTGCATGTTAAGAAAAATGGCTGAAAAGAGAGAGGGTGAAGATGATGAGGCGTACTATATACACAAGTTAGAAGAAGTCAAGAAGAAGAAGGCAACTAACAGCTCAATGAATGCCTTGATTGTACAGGAGAATGCTGGGGAAGATGAGTTCGGTGGCGTAGAAGTGTGGTCAACCGACTCTGAAGATGAAGAGGTTAGAAGGCCCACTCCTGGAAAGGCTTTTGTGGTAAAAGAAGAAGGTTCGGCTGGAAGGTGTTTAATTGTCACTGCTGGGCCATCAACCGAAAGTGCAGATAAGGAACCAAATCTAACCGAGAACAAGTGTTTTGCAGCCAAACCAGTGAGTGAGAAGATCAACGACTGCGACCGGCTGATCAAAAAGGTACAATCTATTCTTGAATCTCTTAAAATTCCAAAAACATATTATGTAGAAGAATTAAATGAATTAAACTTTAAATTTTCTAACCTAAGTAGCAGCCTCATGCAAACTCGCTTAGCGAATTCTAACCTAACTGACCAACTCAGCAGGGTGTCTTCAAAAAGTGAGGAAAGAAGAATGTGGATTGAGCTGAAGGAAGCAGAGTTAGTTAGAGCTAGGGACGAAAGTATTTATTTACAAAGAGACAATTTAAAGTTTTAAAAACAAAGAAATATTTTTTGTTTAATAGCTAAGCGTTTATATACTAATATTGCTCAATTACATTTAAGTTGTGAAATTGGAAAGAAAATTCATAAAATGATATTTCCCTTTCTTGAATTTAAGGAAGATGAGATCATAGCAGAATGTGAATCAGAAGTGTCCTCCGAAGAGACATCCATGTCTTATAGGCTTGGTCTGGACAAGATAGAATCCTTCATTGATTCTAAGGAACACAAAAGTATGCTAAAATATATCTTAGATGAAAATGATAGGCTAAAAATTAAATCTGAAACTATTCAAACATTTGATCGTTCAAACGCCAAACTTGTCGATGAAAATAAAATAGACTTAGGTAATACGTCTGAATTTGATGAGGAAAGCAAGATGAGTGTAATCTCAGTAGAGGACGAAGTTGACTGCTCTGAGTTTATGAGGAATGAAACCGAGAATGAAAAACCATTAATATCAGAAAACTCGGTTGAATTCGCTCGTCTGTCAAAAGATCAGAAACAGAAACTCAAGGAAAAGGCCATGGTCTATCAAAAGGTTCAGACTGTGCCAAATCAGGTATACACAATTACAGGTGTCACTCCAAAGCAAACTGCAGAGTTAAGGATCTTGGTCGATAAAGATAATGTTGAAGGGTGCGAAGACTACTTCTGGTCTGCCCCCATTGACAACGCAGACGAAACTGTGGGTCTATCTGAGAAGACTACATGGAGGGTTAGAGGAAGATACATTGCTGAACCCATCAACACACCCTCCAATTTCGACAAACCAAGCACAAGTGGAACCAAAGAAATCCCTGAGGAACCAATAGAAGAACCGAAAGCTCCAATCAAAACAATGGAAGAACCAAAAGTTCTACCCAAGAGGGTTGAAGAACCGAATGTTCTAACCAAGAAAGGTGAAGAATCAAAAATGTCCGACAAGACAACCGAAACTCAAAAGGAGAAGCCAATGGCCAGCTTCAATATCCACAAATCTCAGAGGGAGCATGCTGAGCAGAAACGCTTGAGAAATCAAAGATATGCTAAGAATCTAAATGAACGAAAAAGGCACTAGAATTCTCAAAACTCCAACTATGATCCTTCCAAGAAAGGATCAATGGAAAAAGGAAAGGAGAAATTAAACGAAAATTTCAGTCCAAACTCCTACTATTCCAAGTCCTGTTTCGGTCCTAAACCCAGTTTCGGTCCTAAATCCAGTTTCGGTCCTAAACCCAGTTTCGGTCCTAAACCAAGTTTCGGTCATAAACCTAGTTTCGGTCCCTCCAAGTCCCAAAGCAAAACAAATTCATTGAAGG
Organism: Lactuca virosa; assembly: GCF_052849685.1. Taxonomy (NCBI): domain Eukaryota; kingdom Viridiplantae; phylum Streptophyta; class Magnoliopsida; order Asterales; family Asteraceae; genus Lactuca; species Lactuca virosa. Next base: position 118,640,417 of record NC_136430.1, on the reverse strand, counting down.
ACATGAAAGGAAAGGGAAAGCTAGTACCAAACTCTGAGTTGGGTAATAAGAAATCATCAGCTAACCCTAGAAGTCAAAAGAAAAATCATAAACCATCTAACAACACACCAACCAATGCACCGAACATTAAAGAAGAGAAAACTAAAATCAAGGTGTATACAATTAAAAGAAAAGATCAAACCACTTTAGTAAAAAGAACATATTTGGTTGATATTTCTGATGTAATTCTTTTTTCTGTGAAAGATTCACCAGGACCCAAGAAACTTAGGGTTCCTAAATCCGCTTGAATCTGCAGGTAATCAGTTACGAGCAGTTCAATGATGAATGGTACATAGATAGTGGCTGATCGCGTCACATGACATGGAGGAAGGAAGAGCTGAGGGAGTTTCGGTCCCTGAAAGATGGTGGGTGTGTAAAGTATGGAAACAATTCCTATGGAACAATCAAAGGGTATGGCATGATAACCAATGGCGAATTCTCAATTAGGCAAGTAGCGTATGTAGAAGGATTGCAGCACAACCTCATCAGCTTGTCACAATTAGTTGTGGGCACAGGTTTGAAGGTATCATTTGATGATGAGGGGTCTGAGATAATTGAAAAACAATCCAAGAAGGTTCTGCTAAAATCTGAACGTAAGGGAGAAATGTACCCTCTGAATCTAAACCCAGTTCGAGGTACACCAGCTATTTGTCTGCTGTCAAAGGCAAATACCGATGAAAGCTGGTTATGGCATCGACGCCTCTAGCATCTAAACTTCAAAGACATCAACAAATTGGTGCATGGTGATCACGTTCGAGGCCTTCCCCTTCTCAAATTCGATAAAGAGCATTTATGTGCTGCATGTGAAATGGGCAAATAGAGTAGAAAGAGCCACCCCACACACATAAATACAAAGATAGTTGAAGCTCTTGAACTATTGCACATTGACTAGTGTGGACCTTCGGCTATTGAGAGCACTGGTGGTAGTAAGTACATTCTAGTCATTGTAGATGATTTTTCACGCTTCACTTGGGTTTTCTTTCTTAAGCAGAAATCAGATGCAAATCCCAAGTTGAAGACATTCATCAAGCAAGTGGAAGTACAACTGAGGAAGATGGTGAGGAACATCAGAAGTGACCATGGTCTGGAATTCAAGAACAAGGATTTTGAGGACTTTCTGGCTGATAAGGGGATAACTCACAATTTTTCGGCCCCTTATACACCACAGCAGAACAGGATTGTTGAAAGACGAAACCGTTCGTTATGCGAGGCAGCCAGAACCTTGCTCAGTTTCGCTTCCCTACCATTATACTTCTGGGCCGATGCAATTGCCACTGCCTGTTATACTCAGAATCGGTCCTTGCTCAATAAGAGATTCTCATTAACTCCATATGAGATCTTAAACAATATGAAACCGAATGTTAAATTTTTCCACATTTTCGGTTCAAGATGCTTTATTTTCAATTCAAAGGAGAACCGAAACAAGTTCGATGTCAAAGACGATGAAGGAATATTTCTGGGTTATTCTCTGTCATCAAAAGCATACAGAGTGCTGAATAAACGCTCCAAAAGGATTGAAGAGACTTATTATGTCACCTTTGATGATAATTATATGAAGAAGGTTCAGAGGACTGAAAGTGACCTAGGTGAAATATTCCCAGAATCTGGCCAAGTCTCGGTTCCAATATCCAACTTGTTCGAGGAATACATTCGGCTATTTGATGAACCGGAGAAAGCAATTCACTCCGAGGCGAAAGCAGCAAATAACAAAATCGATAATCTCAAAAAGATCATAGACGAAGCTGCTAAAGAGATGGAAAGTGACCCTAAGGGTGCTACGTCATCAACTGACTCTCCAAACAATAATTCAATGTTCAAGGGGGAGAGCTCGACAACACCAAAGACAACCCAAGTCTCGGTTGAGGGGGAGAATCCAATTCCCTCCCCAACACATAAAGGTCCGGGTGAAGGAGAAAGTACAGATCCAAAATCAACAAGTAGTAGTTCAATTGAGGGGGAGAAACCAACTTCCACAGGAAATACAAACTCTGATGCTGCCTCAGGTTACACTTCGCCAGTCGAGGGGGAGAAAGAAGATACAACTGTCGAAGGTGATGACGATCAATCAGAATTTGAAGTAGAAGTGGAGGCTGAACTGAATCCATCATATGATCCAAACTATCCACCATTAGCAAAATGGACCAAAGACCATCCCAAAGCACAGATCATTGGTGAAACTTCTGAGAAAGTTCTTACTCGTTCTCAACTGAAAGCGAAACAAACTGCATTATTCTCAAAAGTTGAATTTTGCATGTTTAATTCGTTCATTTCAAACCAAAATATGATCATCGAACTTAACCCGTTCTTGTATGATGCATATATGTTGCACGTGGTGGAATGTTTGAAGTATTCACCCCTGGTTTTAGCCCTAACCCAGGTTGAAGCTGTTCCAATGTCGTTATTATCGCAGGTCTATTCTACAGCGTCTTATGACAAAAACAAAGAACATATTTACTTTGACATCCACGATAAGAAGGCATCTATTTCGAAGGTGAAGTTTTGTTCGATTTTGAATCTTGTTGTCGATTCTTCTGTCATCTCGCCGGACTTTATAACGACGACACACTTATTTTCAATGCTCTATGAGATGGGGTATACTGATGTGCTCACCACGATTACCAAAGTGAAGAAGTCATGTTTACCGTCTCAATGGAATGGTCTTCTCACTCTACTGATTAAGGGATTAGCAGAACGATGTGGTGGTTTAGACGGTACCAGCAAGGGTTTCCTTACCCTTCTTTATGGCCTTTACAACGGGATCAATCTTGATTATGGGTCAATAATCTGGTCTCAGGTGGTGCAGAGCCTCAACACATCAACGAGGCATTCTGAAATCTCTTGTGGAAGATTTTGGACTCTGATTACGAGGAAAGTGATTAATTCTTTGGAGATTCCGGTGATGAAGGATGCTCTACTTGCATCTATCGCTACTTTCCACACAAAGAAGATCATCATCTCAGACCCAATCAAGTTTCCTCATAATGGATCTATTCCTGAATCTATGTATCGAAGTGTTGCAGAAAAGAGCAATGTTATGGCTGACTATCGGAAACTCCCTCCCTCTGGACCAAGGGTACTTTCTCAAGAACAGCAGGCTGCCCTGGATGCCTTGGACAAACCTACTAACCGAGGGAAGAGGATCTCAAAGAAAGAACCCACTGAGGAAAGAAAGTCTAAGTCCTCCAAGTCTTCAAAACGAAAGTCTACTGAAGGGGATTCTTCTAAACATAAGAAGAAGAAGATAAAGAAGATGGCTCGAAGGTCTAAGAGTCCCACTCCTCCAAGCACAGATCATGCCGATGAGGAAAATGAGGAAGAAGAGATTCACCATGACTCACCGAGAGGGAACACTCCTCCCCGTTCCCCTACTCCAACAGAATCTCCCAATTACAACAGAATTCCCGCACTACCTCAATCACCAAAACTGACCATTCCTCTCTCTGTTCCTGTTGTTACTCCACCAGTTACATCTCACGAAACGACTTTACCACCACCACCTCCCATTACATATGTTCCTATTTCCACCCTTCCTTTATCATCTCCAATCATTACAGAATCCACAACCACTACCATTCCTAACCCTATAGTAGGCGTCCACGTATTTGATACGGGGGCTACTACTGCAACAAAAACTCCTATCATCACTAAACCTCTTTCACCAACACACTCAACTGATTCTGGTGCTACTCTTGGAGGAGAGAATGAGGAATTTGACTCTACCTACTTCAGTCCTTACAGGCTTCCGACTGATGATGATAATGATGCTCCAGTCACAAGTCAAGATTTACAGAGCATTCATGACAAGCTGGACCGATTGCTTGAAGATAGCAAAGCTTATGGTGGTGTGGTTCTTAAAGCTTTTTTAGAAACTGCCATCGACCAATACACAAATGCCATTGAGAAATCTACTAAGGCAGTTGATACGTCCACCTCTTCCTGTAAAAAGGCAACAACAGAGGTTACTGAGGTTGTTCACACAACTCAAATCTTTCTTGACTCTTTGAAAGCTCATGCTGACACTAATGCAGCAAAGGTACAATCCTCTATGGACTCCTATGCTAAGTCCCTTCAAGAAGAAAGCACTAAGTTTGAAGCTGTACGCTCATCCTCTGTGGACTCCAAACCGAGACCACTTCTTTTTTACAATCAGTGGATTCTCGTTTTGATGCTCTTCATGCTAATCTGGCAACCGAAAGTGCCTTGAAGGAGGATCTGGCCAAACACAAAGACACCATTGAAGTCCAGAAGGTCCAGCTAGCCCATGCTGAGAAAGAAATCTCTTTATTGAAGACACAACGGGCTGTGTATAAGAGTTGTGCAGGTGAGGTGAAGGACATGTTGACAAATTTTCTTGGTGCTCATGATCCTATTCTTACTCTTACAATTCGCAATCATCTCACATTCAAACTCCTTCCTGCCCTTAGAATACTGCATGAAATGAAGGGTGTTTCGGAGGGATTCGTACCTCCAAAACAAGGGGAGAAAGTAGTGCTCGTGTTGTTCAACCGAGAGTCATTGTGAAAATAGAAGGTGCTCAACCGAAAGTAACAACCGAATTGAAGGGTAATGTAGCTTCAGGTTCTGGTTCACGAGCAAAGCCAAAGGAGACCATTGATAAAAGTGATAGTGATGTAGAAGAAACCATTGCTGAAGCTCTCCAACGAAAGAAAAGAGACAGAGAGCTGGATGAAACTCTGAAAATTACTAAAGAAGCAGAGGAGAGGGAAAGGAGAAACAAAGAAGAAGAAGATGCCTTGAACTGCAAGAAGGCTTTGTTTCCCTTGTGGACAAAAGAGACACTTATCAATCAGGCGATTGAGTTTCCTTCTGTCTATTGGTTGGAACCGGTTGCTTCGTTTGATTGTGATAACTCCAAGGACTCGCAGTTCGACATGCCGATTACCAGAAAAGCTTTCATGTTTCATTGCTTTCATGCGACTGCTGAGGTTCCTTTTCCCCATCCTAAGGTTGACCGAGAGTTGATAGACTTCTACTTGAAGTATGGGCAACCGCAGTACCTGACTTGGAGCGCACAGAAGATCATTACAGTCAAGGTACTTAAACCCTCACCTGCTGGGAGATTTGGTTCAGCGAACACGGTGTCAACTATCTTTCTAGCAGATCTTCCTAATCTCAATCCCCATGACTGGATTTTGCTGTTCAACATTCTGCTCACTAATCCTAAGGAATATGAGCCTATTTTAGAACATCTAAAGAGAATGTTGGCCTCCTACATCCATGAAGTTGCTACTATGGATCAGGAGATAGCAAGAGTTATGAACAAGAAGCCGACTGTCAAGCCTACACCGAAACCAGGGGATGTGAACAAGATGAAAATGGGACAGATAGATTCAACAAATCTTACTGTCATGTTCACGAAAGGTGAAGCTCACAGGTTTTTGTTTGCTCTGGTTGATAAGCATCTATTTTCAACAGACTGCTTGGAGCATATCATCAACATCATTCATAGATGCAAGCAGAATTCAGAGGTTGATAAGAAGAATTTTACAGACATGCTTCAGTGGTATATTACGTTTCGTTACCATCTTTTAGCCGTTATACTGAAGGTGTTTAGAACTGTGAAGAAGGCTTCTGTTATTAAACAGGATTGAGGTCTCGGTTCCAAAGACGCAAAGGGGGAGATTGTTGAGTCCATTTGTGTTGCGTCTAGATTAGTTAATAGGGTTTTACTATAAATATGCATGCATGTATGCGTATTAAAGAGTCGATCATTACGTTTATTATTGGAACCCTAAACACCTCTACAGTCGAAGTTCTTCATCGAGCTCTTCTGAGGTGTTGAAGTGTTAATCATACGACATATTCAATGCCATTCTTGTGTTCTTTATTACATTCTTAATCATTAGCTTGCAGAGAATCATACGATCCTAAGAGAACTTAGTTCTAACAATATCAATCACATGTGATTAATAACTACCAAACAAGTGGATTTCTTACTTTTCAAACTGTGTTACCAAACTGTTTTACTTCAAACTGTTTTACAAACTCCTTTTCATGTCAAATACTTTTACTTAAACTCTTTTAAACTTATATTCTGTTAAATGTGTATCTATATAGATATAGTTATATAAGTAGGATTGAAAGGACTTAGGACTGATAGCTCACCTTACTTCCTGTTCCTCGTTTGGTTGTGGACTTAGGGTGTTAGGGTTATCTGTCCGAAGGTCGTTTGAATCCTAGTTATATATTATGTATATGTATATAGATACAAAGGTTCCTTCTTTCATTCAGCTCCAGACCTTTGGGTAGCAAGGGTATACATACATGTTCATACATTACTAGTAAGCTACTATAGGAGTAGTTTAGGAAGATACTAATACTATTACTAGAACAATGAAACATACAAAGAGTCAGTTCATACATGAAACAATACCATACAGAGAAAGAGATAACAAACAATACCATACAGAGTAGATAACAAACAATACCATACAGAGAAAGAGATAACAAACAATACCATATAGAGAAAGAGATAACAAACAATACCATACAGAGAAAGAGATAACAAACAATACCACACAGAGAGAACATACAGGCTAGACAGAGGTAGAACATACAATACAACTAGCACATTCATTACATATACATTATTACAGCTATGTGAGCCACCTAACGGGGCATGGCACTACCTGCCATGACCGTTTTTGTATCCAGAATCTCCTTAAATGGGGAGCGTTTGAGTTTGTGTATAGATCTATACTGGATTGACTATCCTACACCTTGCTGCTCGCTACAGTGGGACTTGCAAGTCTACGGGTGCCAAACGTCATTTCTTACGACGTCTTACATCGTCGTTTTTCTATTGAGTCGGTAGCAGGATACAGGCCGATCACATTGTACTTTAAATAACAATTGGTTTAAAGTAGTTAGTACAGCAGTAGTTACTTAATACAACACTACAGTACTATATCATTTTCCCATTACATTTACTTTGTGATATTTACACAATAAACGATAATGTAAAAACTATATTTTTGGTTAATGATAGTCGAATTTGGGAAAATACACACTCTTACAAGAGACACACACACAAATACTAGATGCCTTGGTAGAAGGCTACTTTTAGTAGGAAACATAGGGTTTTCTAGGAGAGTTCAAACAATTACAAACTTTTACAAACATATACAATTACAACTTACAAAACACTTTCATACAACTACATACACCAATATACTTATGATCTCACCAGCTTTAAAGCTGATAAACTCTTTCAAAATAACTTGTATTCTCAGGTCGCCAGTAGACAGGTACCGGAGCCAGGTTTTTGCGAAGATGGAGCTCGTTCAAGACTCATCTTTATTTTGATGTATATTATTTTTGGTGTCTATATAACTTGACAGAACACACTTGTATGAAATTATATTATTAATGCAATGGATGATGTTGTTGCTTGTTTACTACTTTGCATTGTTGTGATACTGTACATGACGTTCTCCACCCCCGAACGTTTCCGCCATTCCGATTTTGGGGTGTGAAACTTTCCTATTTCCACTCGGGTATCGTTGGTTGTTTCAATAATCCTGAGGGCTTTTGGTATTCCACTTTCACCTTGGCGCAAGTAAGACACTTGCCCACGTAAGTGGCTATCTCTGCCTTCATATTTGGCCACCAATATTGTTGGTTGATATCCAGATACATCTTATCTGACCCAGGATGAATAGAGTATCGCGTCTTGTAGGCTTCATGAATGACTACTTCTCTGAATCCCCCAATCTTAGGGACCCAAATTTTGTTCATGAAGTAGTGAGTTCCGTCCTCTTTAACTTCAAATCCCTTATCCATTCCCCGCAGTGATTCACTAGCGACATTCTCCGGTTTCAATGCGTCCAATTGGGCTTCCTTGATCTGTGAGGTTAAGTGAGATTGAATGGTGATTTATAGAGTTTTCACGCGACGACTTGAATACTCCTTTCGGCTCAGGGCATTGGCTACCACGTTAGCCTTGCCTGGGTGGTACTTGATCTCACACTCGTATTCATCTAGCAGCTCAACCCATCTCCGCTGCCTCATGTTTAGTTCCTTTTGATTTAAAATGTGCTGGAGGCTTTTATGATCGGTGAAAATGGTGCATTTGGTACCATAAAGGTAGTGCCTCCAAATCTTCAAGGCGAAGACCACAACTCCCATCTCGAGATCATGGGTGGTGTAATTCACTTCATGAGTTTTTAGTTGCCTGGACGCATACGCAATTACCTTCCCGCGTTGCATAAGGACACAATCTAAACCTTGATTCGAAGCAACACAGTAGACTACGAAGTCTTCAGTTCCCTCCGGTAAGGATAACACTGGTGCACTACATAGGGCTTGCTTGAAGTTTTGGAAGGCAATCTCTTGCTTCTCAGTCCAGTTGAAAGGTATGCCTTTTTGTGTCAATATGGTGAGAGGTTTGGCTATCTTGGAGAAGTTTTGAATGATCCTTCGGTAGTAGCCTGCAAGACCCAAGAATTGGCAAATTTCTGTTAGTGTTGTCGGATTTTCCCAGCCTTCAATGGCTTTGACCTTGGAAGGATCTACATGAATTCCTTCCTTGCTGACAACATGACCCAAGAAATTTACACTGCGGAGCCAAAACTCACATTTGGAGAGTTTCGCTTACAACTTTTCAGCACACATGGTCTCTAAGATCTGTCGGAGATGTTGGCTATGCTCTTCTTCGCTTCTACAGTAAATAAGAATATCATCGATGAAAACGATCACAAAATTGTTAAGGAATGGGCGGCAGACTCGATTCATGAGGTCCATAAATGCAGCGGGGGCATTTGTTAGACCGAAGGGCATCACGACAAATTCGTAATGACCGTAGCGAGTTCGGAAAGCAGTCTTAGGAATGTCCTCATCTCCGACTTTGAGTTGATGATAACCGGATCTTAGATCTATCTTCGAAAGGTAACTAGCCCCTTGAAGCTGGTCAAATAGATCATCGATTCGTGGAAGTGGATATCGGTTTTTGATGGTGAGCTTATTTGGTTCCCTATATTCAATGCACATCCTGAAGGCCCCGTCTTTATTTTTAACGAAAAGAACCGGAGCTCCCCATGGAGAGAAGCTTGGTCTTATGAATCCTTTATCCAGGAGTTCACTCAATTTGCTTGATAATTCTAGCATTTCAGCGGGAGCCACCATATAGGGTGATTTGGCGATCGAAGTGGCTCCAGGCACGAGGTCGATTCGAAATTCGACTTGCCTTTCTGGGCGTATTCCTAGAAGTTCTTCAGGAAATACATCTAGAAAGTCGCACGCCACTGGGATGTTATGAATGTTTATCTCTTCCTTGGTTTTATCTACGACGTGAGCGAGGAATGCGTAGTTCTTCTTGTGTAGACACTTTTGTGCCTTGATACACGAGATAAGGTGAAGATTTGTGTCAGGTTTATCTCCATAGATTATTAGGGTTTCGTGATTGGTAAGATGAATGTCACAACTGGAATTTTAGTTAGGAAATTCTATTCCTGTGTAACCATTCATCAATTGTAAAACATATACTTTAAGTAAATCTCACTCAATGCTCAGTTAGATTCATCAATTATATTCATCAAAGAGTCTGCAGCCCTAAGATCCATGGTTTAAGTCCATATTTGACTAGGAGTTCCTTATTGGGCCTAATGGACCAATAAGCACCCAATTCAACCTTATTGGACTTAGAAGCCCTAATTGGATCCTATTTGGACCCAATTCATAATTCTAAAACATTTTCGACCATTTGGGTCTAGAATGATTCATTCGAACCCTAATGGGCCTTATTGGGCCATAACTAATCCAATTAACCATTAGTGAGCCATAAGCCCATTCTTTTATTCTAATTGGGCCGTGAATGCTTCCAAGAGACCAATGGGCTGAAAAACCTTATGTTTAGGGTCCAAGTATCCTAACTAAAGTTAATGGGCCCAATCTACTCTTTCTTTTTTGCCCAAAAATCTCGGCCCATGTATAAAAAAAAAAAAAAGGGAAAGAAGTGAAATGGGGAGGGTTGACTTTGGGAGGTGCCACCTCTATTTTATACATCATATATCCATGCAAGGACCAACATGTATCCATACTAGTCACTTCATCTCTCTCTCTCTCCCCTCTCTTCTTCTTCTCGTCCGAATGCAACACACACACATACTACACCAAATTCTCCCCATTCTCTCAAGGATCATCCATCCTGTTCCCCCAAAATTCTCAAGATTTAGCTTAGGTTTCAAGAGGATTTTTCACAAGATAATCATCATTCTTTGTAAGGCTTTACACACTCAAGTTTTATAACTCCATCTTCATGATAGATCACTCTTTTAAACAAAGCTTTTGGTGATCATACTCCTAGAAATCTTCTTAAGTTCGAGATCTACTCAAGGGAGTTGCTAGGGCCGAAAATCACTTCATCTTTCCACTTCTTCTTCCAAAAAACTAAACATCAAGCAAATGTGAGTTCATACCCCCTTTATTTTCGGTTTTCATATGATTTTTGGGGGAGAATGCAAGTAAAATGTGTAGATATGTGTTATATGCATGTTTTGTGTGAATCCTTAGTTTATTTGGAAAAAATGTGTTAGATCTTAGTGAATCTCAAAATTTTAAGTATTATGTAGCAAAGATCTAAGAAATACAACACTATATATATCATATTATCAAGCCAAAGGTGAACACATGTTTAAGATGCAAAAGAATTCAACAAAAACCATGTTAAAGGTCAAAATTTGTCAAGAAAACAAAAGATAAGGGTAAAAAGTGAAAATTCTGTTTTTAAATGGGCCAAACAGGTCCTACATGTATAAAAAGGTATTTTTATGCTAAACATACTTTTAAGCCCCTTGTTTTGCTAATTTAAGCTTATTGGGCCAAACTTTAAGGCCTCACGGCCTTTGGGCCCAATTTGCGAAACAAATGGAGATTTGAGGTTTCAAAATCTTATTTGGCCAAAGTTTGAGTCATAAATGTAAATAAACCAAATTTAGAGGTGAAAATATCATTTATTTTCAAATCGGACCAAAAATGTAAAGTTTTCCAAAATTGGGCCGAAAGTGTAAACTTTTACAAACAAGGGGTTGAAAATGTATTTTTCTGCAAAACAGGATTCTAAATGTGAAAATATAACATTTTGGGTTAAAACCGTAAGTTTCTAGACATTTGGGACAAAATTACAAATTTTTATAAATTTTGGACTAAAGTGTCATTTTTATAAAACTTTGGGCCTTAATTAAAAATTAGAGGATTATTGGCCAAAAATGTCATTTTTACAAAATGAAAGATTTCTTTTCATCAATCTAGCAAACCTCAAGATAAACAAACAACGGAATAAAAACGAACGAACAAAATACGTCGATAACTATTTAGTGGGCCTAATATTCACATTACTTGGCCATTGGGCCCTAAGGGCCCAATTAAGTGTGTATTGAGCCCAATGCTTTCCATGACATGTTTATTGGGCTTTGTGGCCCACTTACATGTTAATTTGGGCCTAAGTTATGGATTACATGTTTATTGGGCTTTTGTGGCCCACTTGCATGCCTATTGGGCCTAAATTACCCTTTTACATGTGATTGGGCCTTTGTGGCCAAATTTCATATTAGTAGGTCTTGGAATGGAAATTTCACATGTTAGTAGGCCGTAACTATATCTTTGTGTAATCATTAAACATCGTATACTTATATATGTACCTTTCGAATACAAAAACATATTACATATACGTAAACATTAAACACAATACAAAAAAGGGTTGAGAATCTAGTGAGACATGTCGGTTGGCACCTCTGAGTGTACAATCGTAGCCTATAGTTATAATCAGAGTTTCCTGGTAGGAAAGCGGGAGTTTGTGTATAGATCTATACGGGGTGACCCCCCCCCCCCCCACGCCTTAGCTGTTCGCTACTGCTAGACTAGGCCAGTGTAGGGCGACAACATCCTTAGCAAGACCGGCATTTGGGAAAATACCAAGACGGGCGAGCTAGTCATTATCATGCATGGTTATAACGGCTCATATAGGGATTCAATACCAAAAGTAAACTTTCGAAGATAAACTCTTCGATTGTGTCAATGCAAAACAACTTATTTAACGATACAAGAATCTAGACAATGTTGTAAAACAGAAAATATCGGATTTTCTGGGGGAAATTATTTATATACATTCAGCACTTATTCACAATACAATGAAACTAAACTACTCTTTTATAAACTATAACTATGAAATTCACACATGCATTTATACTTGATTTTTACAACATTTTCAGACATTTTACAGAAAATATCGGATTTTCTGGGTTTTTATGAAAGATACAAAGACTTTTACTCAAACATACTTATGAAATAACCAACATTATCGTACTTGTATTCTCAGGTAATCGTTAAGCTGGAAGATATGCAAGTGTATAGGGTTTTGTTTTATGTAACAACACTTATCGTACTTTTAGCAATATGAATTTATGTATTCTAACAATGTACTTGATGTAAACAATGCCAGTTGTATTATGTAATGTTGGTGATGATCGTGGTATGATTCATGTATATTCATTGTGATGATTATTCAATTGTTAGTCACACGAGCCCCCGGACGTTTCCGCCGTCTGGTTCGCGGGTGTGACAGGTTGGTATCAGAGCAATGTTTATAGTGAACTAGCATATCTAACCATACATGATATGCAACTATAAACACAATGGGACTATATAACTCTGAACAAAACAAAATTTTCACACTTATGTTCGCATACTAGGATAATAATCCAACAACATCTAATAAAAGCTTGTGGAGGAAATTGAACACTATGATTAAACCTGGGCAGTTATGTAGTCATATTAGGGATGAATATAGCCTGATCAACTATATTTATTCAGAATATGACCAACATGTGTTCAAGAGTAATTATAGCGGGAAATGAATCCAAGAGCTTACCTTACTCTCCAAAACTCTAGGGAACTCAAATCTAAATAATTAAAAATATACTATAGGAAATATTCAAGACGTGATTTATTTACGCACCCTCGTGCAGTCTGTATGGCTGGTTTCCACCACCCTGGAGATCCCTACTTTCCTAATCAGGGAAATAACGGATGGCTAGAGGAATCCGACGAGGAACCTGAAGAGGAGGGTCCCGAAGAGGAACAGGGAGGATCCCATGACGTTGGACCCGACGAGTACACCGACAGCGACTACGAGTTTGAGGGGACTGACGAGGACATGGAGGAAGATAGTGACACAAATGAGGCCCCTGTCGAACCACCTACCAATGAGACACACCAGGACCACCCTACTCCGGTAACGGACGCCGTTGGTGAGGACCGTTCTCCAGAAGCAGAGGTCGCCACCCTTCGGCAGCAGCTGTTTGCTATGGAGGCACGAGTTGTGCAAGTTGAGCAGGATAGGGATGAGGTCATCGGAGAAATGACCGAGATGGCCCAGTTGTTGGCACATCATTTTGTGATATGATTTCGCTACCACCTTTAGACATTTCTCAGTATGATCAGGATTAGTAGTGTACCTCGTTAGTATTAGGTTTCTCTTAGGCATTCTATGCTATGTCCTATCGACTCTATGTTTAAGTGATCACAGTACTCATAGAATCGTTATGCTGCCGGATTTTATATTTTCTCATGTACTGCATGCCTTTTGGCAAATTTTCATGTATCAAAACTATTAGTATTAATGAAAATGCTTTATGTTTTATCATGACTTGTCGCCTGCTATGTGTTTTATTTTCCTTCTTTTAATGTTAATGGACGAAAGTACTTAAATACACACACTATGCCCCTAGTCTATAGGATCACAAACACGCAAAACAATAGGCACTCAACATCTTTCCATTCCATGACAGAAAGATGCCTCAAAGACCCAACCGTGGAAACAACGCAACACCGACCCCACCTGAGACAAACTCGGTTGCATTCCAGGCAGTAGTGTCCGCTGCGGTCACTACAGAACTTGCGCATATACGCAATGGAAACAACGGAGAAGGCAACGGGCAGGGAGCCGGAAGCACCAATCAAGGGACAAACCACGGAGCCGCAAGAGCATGCACCTACAAGGACTTCACCAACGCCAAACCTCGGACCTTTAATGGGACAGGAGGCGTAATAGCCCTGAAGAGATGGATCGAGAAGGTAGAATCCGTCTTCGAAATCTGCGGATGTCCGGATGAGTGTAAGGTCAAGTTCGCAGCCTGCACGTTCATTGACCAAGCTCTCTCCTGGTGGAATGGGCGCGTAGAGGCCATGACACTCCCGGTGGCAAACACGATGCCCTGGGAAGAGCTGAAGGAGATGTTGTTAGCAGAATACTGTCCTAGAGGTGAGATTCAAAAGATGGAACAAGAGATGTGGAGTCTCACAGTTCAAAACTCCAACATCGACTACATATCCCGGTTCAGTGAGCCATCTCTTCTGTGTCCGGGAATGATCACCTCAGAAGGGAAAAAGATCGTGAGGTTTATCTGGGGATTGACTACACCTATCCAAGGGAATGTCATTGTGGCAAACCCTGAGACGTTTGATAGCGCCAAGTAAATGGCAAAGAAACTGTATGATCACGACAATAAGAAGGGTGCCAAAACTATGGAAGCGGAGGTTAGGAAGGAAGAAGATAAGAAGAAGGGGAGAAACAACAAGAGGAAGGGAAAGCAAAACTCGGAATCATCTAAGAAGCAACAAACGGTGTCTGTCCATGCTGCAACACAAGCTACGACCACACCACATGCTCCAGCCTCATCCACGCCAAACGCTTCGAAATAGTATTCAGGAATTCTTCCCAAGTGTAACAAATGCAACTTCCACCATCACGGGGAGTGCAGAGAGATGAGTTGCACAAGGTGCAATAGGAAAGGCCATACAGTGAAGTATTGTAGGACTCAGCTTCCACAGAACCAGATGACAAAAAACAACAACAACAATAACAACAACAATAACAACAACAACAATGTTGCAGCCAGCTATACCTGTTACGGATGTGGGAAGACCGGGCATTTCAGGCGAAACTGCCCCAACGCGAACAATCAAGGGACAGGAGCAGCAGGGAGAGTGCTGACAATGGGTCAGGGTGAAGCAGTCCAGGACCCAGCCGTTGTCACCGGTACGTTCCTACTTAACAACTCGTATGCATGCATCCTATTTGATAGTGGGGCGGAACGGAGTTTTGTTAGTAATAAATTCAAAGACTTGCTAAATCAACAACCCCGGAAGCTCAACAAAGCCTTTATGGTGGAAATGGTTAATGGGAAATCAGAAACAACAGAAGATATCTATATAGGATGTACGTTAGCACTAAACAATTACACATTCCAAATAACCTTAATGCCTGTAAATATTAGGAGTTTTGATGTGATCATCGGCATGGATTGGTTAAGCCCCCATCATGCCGATATTATGTGTCACGAGAAGGTCGTTCGCCTTCATCTTCCTAATCATGAAACCCTAATAATCTACGGAGATAAACCCGGTGCAAACCTTCGACTTATCTCATGCATCAAGGTACAAAAGTGTCTACAAAAGAAGAACTACGCATTCCTTGCTCACGTGGTGGACAAGAGCAAAGAGGAAGCGAGAATTCGCAACATCCCAGTGGCATGTGACTTCCCGGACGTGTTTCCATAAGATCTTCCGGGAATACCCCCAGAGCGACAAATCGATTTCCGAATCGACCTAGTGCCTGGAGCCACTCCAATAGCCAAATCACCCTATACGTTGGCTCCTGCAGAAATACAAGAGTTATCAAGCCAACTAAACGAACTCCTGGATAAAGGATTCATTAGACCCAACTTCTCGCCATAGGGAGCTTCGGTTCTTTTCGTTAAAATGAAAGACGGATCTATCAGGATGTGCATCGACTATAGGGAATTAAACAAACTCACCATAAAAAACCGGTATCCACTTCCACAAATTGATGATCTATTTGACCAGCTTCAAGGAGCTAGTTACTTTTCAAAGATAGATCTGAGATCCGGTTATCATCAACTCAAAGTCCGAGATGAGGATATTCCTAAGACTGCTTTCCGAACTCGATACGGTCACTACGAATTTGTCGTAATGCCCTCCGGTCTAACAAATGCCCCCGCTGCATTTATGGACCTCATGAATCGAGTCTGTCGCCCGTTCCTTGATAAATTCGTCATCGTTTTCATCAACGATATTCTCGTGTACTCTCGAAGCGAAGAAGATTATAGCCAACACCTTCGACAGATTTTAGAAACCCTACGGGCTGAAAAGTTGTATGTAA
Source organism: Lactuca virosa (assembly GCF_052849685.1). Taxonomy (NCBI): domain Eukaryota; kingdom Viridiplantae; phylum Streptophyta; class Magnoliopsida; order Asterales; family Asteraceae; genus Lactuca; species Lactuca virosa. The sequence goes on along the minus strand of NC_136430.1, from coordinate 118,624,180 downwards.
AACTCTCCAAGTGCGAGTTCTGGCTCCGCAATGTGGACTTCCTGGGCCATGTAGTCAGTCAGGAAGGAATACATGTGGACCCTTCCAAGATCAAAGCGATCGAAAATTGGGCAATTCCTTCAATGCCATTATACATTCGCCAATTCTTGGGTCTCGCAGGCTACTACCGAAGATTCATTTAAAACTTTTCCAAGATAGCCAAACCCCTCACCACGTTAACCCAAAAAGGCATACCCTTCAAATGAACCGAAAAGCAAGAGCTTGCCTTCCAAACCTTGAAGCAAGCCCTCTGTAGTGCTCCAGTGCTATCCTTACCGGAGGGAACCGAAGACTTCATAGATTACTGTGATGCTTCGAATCAGGGTTTAGGTTGTGTCCTCATGCAACGAGAGAAAGTAATTGCTTATGCATCCAGACAACTGAAAACGCATGAAGTAAATTACACCACGCATGATCTAGAACTGGGGGCGGTGGTCTTCGCCCTAAAAATTTGGAGGCACTACCTGTATGGTACCAAGTGCACCATCTTTACAGACCACAAGAGCCTCCAACACATTCTCAATCAAAAGGAGTTAAACATGAGGCAGCGAAGATGGGTTGAGCTGTTAAACGATTATGAATGTGAGATCAAATATCATCGAGGCAAGGATAATGTGGTAGCCGATGCCCTGAGCAGAAAGGAGTATTCAAATCGGCGTGTGAAGACTCTGTCAATCACCATCCAATCTCATCTGGCTTCACAAATCAAGGAAGCTCAATTGGACGCATTGAAGCCGGAGAATGTCGCTAGTGAATCGCTACGAGGAATGGAGAAGGAGCTTGAAGTTAAAGACGATGGAACCCACTACTTCATGAATAGAATCTGGGTTCCAAAAATTGGGGGATTCAGAGAGAAACTCATGCATGAAGCCAAAAAGACACGATATTCCATTCATCCGGGGTCAGATAAAATGTATTTGGATATCAAGCAGCAATATTGGTGGCCTAATACGAAGACAGAGATAGCTACTTTCGTGGGCAAGTGTCTCACTTGCGCCAAGGTGAAAGTGGAATACCAAAAGCCCTTGGGACTATTGCAACAACCAATGATACCCGAGTGAAAATGGGAAAGGATTACTATGGACTTCGTGACCAAATTGCCAAAGACAGCAGACGGATTGGATGCTATCTGGGTAATTGTCGATGGATTGACAAAATCCGCTCATTTCCTGCCAATAAAAGAATCCTACAAGATGGAAAAGTTGATCCGAATCTACATCAAGGAGGTCGTGAAAGTCCATGGAGTGCCAGTATCTATTATCTCGGATCGAGATAGCAGATTTACTTCAAGATTCTGGCAATCTCTTCAGAAGGCAATGGGAACACAACCAGATATGAGCACCGCCTACCACCCTCAGACGGATGGTCAGAGTGAGGGTACCATCCAGACACTTGAGGATATGCTCCGAGCTTTCGTGATTGACTTCAGCAAATCATGGGATGCCCACTTGCCTCCGATCGAATTCTCTTATAACAACAGTTACCATACGAGCATCAAGGTTGCTCCCTTCGAGGCTCTCTATGGTCGTAAATGTAGATCGCCCCTATGCTGAGCCGAGGTGGGTGACACTCAACTAGCAAAAGGGCAATCGCCAGCCAGTACTCTTACAGGACCCGAAATCATTCGTGAAACAACCGAGAAGATAGTCCAAATCAAAGCTCGAATTCAGGTATCGCAAGACCGACAGAAGAGTTATGCTGACAAGCGGCGAAAGCCACTAGAATTTCAAGTCGGGGATCGCGTGCTATTAAAGGTCTCTCCATGGAAGGGAATGATTCGATTTGGGAAAAGAGTAAAATTGAACCCGTGGTACATTGGACCGTTCGAGATTCTTGCTCGGATTGGTCTAGTGGCTTACAAGCTGCAGCTACCCATCGAGCTCAGCAACGTGCACCCAGTGTTCCACGTCTCGAATCTGAAAAAGTGTCTACCAGATGAAACCCTTGTCGTCCCTTTGGAAGAGATTGAGCTAAACGAGAACCTCCTGTTCGTCGAAGAACTAGTCGAGATCATGGATAGGGAGGTGAAGCGTACAAAGCAAAGTCGCATCCCGATCGTGAACGTTCGATGGAGCGCGAAACGCGGACCGGAATTCAAGTGGGAACGTGAAGATCAGATGAAGCAGAAGTACCCTCACTTATTCCTTCATTCACGATCCTATTTTTCAAAAGAATTTCGGGACGAAATTCCCTCTAACAGGGGGATGATGTCACAACTGGCATTTCAGCTAGGAAATTCTATTCGTGTGTAACCATTCATCAATTGTAAAACATATACTTTAATTAAATCTCACTCAATAGTCAGTTAGATTCATCAAAGAGTCTGCAGCCCTAAGATCCATGGTTTAAGTCCATATTGGACTAGGAGTTCCTTATTGGGCCTAATGGACCAATAAGCACTCAATTCAAACTTATTGGACTTAGAAGCCCTAACTGGATCCTATTTGGACCCAATTCATAAATCTAAATCATTTTGGACCATTTGCGTCTAGAATGATTCATTCTAACCCTAATGGACCTTATTGGGCCATAACTAATCCAATTAACCATTAGTGAGCCATAAGCACATTCTTTTATTCTAATTGGGCCGTGAATGCTTCCAAGAGCCAAATAGGGTGAAAAACCTTATGTTTAGGGTCCAAGTATCCTAGCTAAAGTTAATGGGCCCAATCTACTCTTTCTTCTTGGCCCAAAAATCTCGGCCCATGTATAAAACAAAAAAAAGGGAAAGAAGTGAAATGGGGAGGGTTGAATTTGGGAGGTGTCACCTCTATTTTATACGTCATATATCCATGCAAGGACTAATATGTATCCATACTAGTCACTTCATCTCTCTCTCTCCCCTCTCTTCTTCTTCTCGGCCGAATGCAACACACACACACACTACACCAAATTCTCTCCATTCTCTCAAGGATCATCCATCTTCTTCCCCCAAAATTCTCAAGATTTAGCTTAGGTTTCAAGAGGATTTTCACAAGATAATCATCATTCTTGGTAAGCCTTTACACACTCCAGTTTTATAACTCCATCTTCATGATAGATCACTCTTTTAAACAAAGTTTTTGGTGATCATACTCCTAGAAATCTTCTTAGGTTCGAGATCTACTAAAGGGAGTTGCTAGGGCCTAAAATCACTTCATCTTTCCTCTTCTTTTTCCAAAAAACGAAACATCAAGCAAAGGTGAGTTCATACCCCCTTTATTTTCGGTTTTCGTATGATTCTTGGGGGAGAATGCAAGTAAAATGTGTAGATCTATGTGTTACATGCATGTTTTGTGTAAATCCTTAGTTTATTTGGCAAAAATATGTTAGATCTCAGTGAAGCTCGAAATTTTAAGTATTATATAGTAAAGATCTAAGAAATACAACACTATATATATCATATTATCAAGCCAAAGGTGAACACATGTTTAAGATGCAAAAGAATTCAACAAAAACCTTGTTAAAGGTCAAAATTTGTCAAGAAAACAAAAGATAAGGGTAAAAAGTGAAAATTCTGTTTTTAAAAGCGCCAAACAGGTCCTACATGTATAAAAAGGTATTTTTATGCTAAACATACTTTTAAAAGGGTCAAAAATGCAAATTTAAGCTTATTGGGCCAAACTTTTAGGCCTCACGGCCTTTGGGCCCAATTTGCGAAACAAATGGAGATTTGAGGTTTAAAAATGTTATTTGGCCAAAGTTTGAGTCATAAATGTAAATAAACCAAATTTAGAGGTAAAAATATCATTTATTTTCAAATCGGACCAAAAATGTAAAGTTTTCCAAAATTGGGCCGAAAGTGTAAACTTTTACAAACAAGGGGCTGAAAATGTATTTTCCTGCAAAACAGGATTCTAAATGTGAAAATATAACATTTTGGGTTAAAACCGTAAGTTTCTAGACATTTGGGACAAAATTACAAATTTTTTTAAATTTTGGACTAAAGTGTCATTTTTATAAAACTTTGGGCCTTAATTAAAAATTGGAGGATTATTGGCCAAAAATGTCATTTTTACAAAATGAAAGATTTCTTTTCATCAATCTAGCAAACCTCAACCTAAACAAACAACAGAATAAAAACGAACGAACAAAATACGTCAATAACTATTTATTGGGCCTAATATTCACATTACTTGGCCATTGGGCCCGAAGGGCCCAATTAAGTGTGTATTGAGCCCAATGTTTTCCATGACATGTTTATTGGGCTTTGTGGCCCACTTACATGTTAATTTGGGCCTAAGTTATGGATTACATGTTTATTGAGCTTTTGTGGCCCATTTGCATGCCTATTGGGCCTAAATTACCCTTTTACATGTGATTGGGCCTTTGTGGCCAAATTTCATATTAGTAGGGCTTGGAATGGAAATTTCACATGTTAGTAGGCCGTAACTATACCTTTGTGTAATCATTAAACATCGTATACTTATATATGTACCTTTCGAATACAAAAACATATTACATATACGTAAACATTAAACACAATACAAAAAGGGGTTGATAATCTAGTGAGGCATGTCGATTGGCACCTCTGAGTGTACAATCGTAGCCTGTAGTTATAATCAGAGTTTCCTGGTAGGAAAGCGAGAGTTTGTGTATAGATCTATACGGGGTGACCCCCCACGCCTTAGCTGTTCGCTACAGCTAGACTAGGCCAGTTTACGGCGACAACATCCTTAGGAAGACCGACATTTGGAAAAATACCAAGATGGGCGACCTAGTCATTATCATGCATGGTTATAACAGCTCATATAGGGATTCAATACCAAAAGTAAACTTTCGAAGATAAACTCTTCGATTGTGTCAATGCAAAACAACTTATTTAACGATACAAGAATCTAGACAATGTTGTAAAACAGAAAATGTCGGATTTTCTGGGGGAAATTATTCATATACATTCAGCACTTGTTCACAATACAATGAAACTAAACTACTCTTTTATAAACTATAACTATGAAATTCACACATGCATTTATACTTGATTTTCACAACATTTTCAGACATTTTACAGAAAATATCGGATTTTCTGGGTTTTATGAAAGATACAAAGACTTTTACTCAAACATACTTATGAACTCACCAACATTATATATGTTGACCATTTTCAAAATAACTTGTATCCTCATGTAATCGTTAAGCTGGAAGATATGCAAGTGTGTAGCGTTTGGTTTTATGTAACATCACTTATCGTACTTTTAACAATATGAACTTATATATTTTAACAATGTACTTGATGTAAACAATGTCAGTTGTATTATGTAATTTTGGTGATGATCGTGTTATGATTCATGTATATTCATTGTGATGATTATTAAATTGTTAGTCACACGAGCCCCCGGACATTTCCGCCGTCTGGTCGGGGGTGTGACAATGAAGGCGAACGGCCTTCTCATGACACATAATATCAACATGATGGGGGCTTAACTAATCCATGCCAATTATCACATCAAAACTCCTAACATTTACAGGCATCAAATCTATTTGGAAAGAGTGGTTGTTTAGTATTAACGTGCATCCTATATAGATATCTTTAGTTGATTCAGTCTTCCCATTAGCCATTTCCACCGTGAAGGTTTCATTGAGCTTCTGGGGTCATTGTTTTAGTAAATGTTTAAACTTGTTACTAACGAAACTTCGCTCTGCTCCACTGTCGAATAAGATGCATGCATATGTGTTGTTAAGTAGGAACGTACCGGTGACAATGGTAGGGTCCTAGACTGCTTCACCTTGTCCCAAAGTCAAAACTCTTCCTGATCCCCCAGCTCCTTGATTGTTAACATTGGGGCAATTACGCCTGAAATGCCCGGTTCTCCCACATACGTAACATGTATGACTGGCCCCAGCATTGGTGTTGTTGTTGTTGTTGCTATGGTTGTTATTGTTGTTATTGTTGTTATTTTTTGGCATCTGGTTTTGTTGAAGCTGAGTCCTACAGTACTTTGTTGTATGGCCTTTCCGGTTGCACCTTGTGCAAATCATCTCTCTGCATTCCCCCTGATGATGGAAGTTGCATTTGTTACATTTGGGGAGATTTCCTAAGTACTGCTTTGGAGCATTTGGCATGGATGATGTTGGAGCATGTGGTGTGGTGGTAGCTTGAGTTGCAGCATGGACAGTCACAGTTTGTTCTTTCTATGATGATTCGGGGTTTTGCTTTCCCTTCCCCTTGTTCTTTTTCCCTTTCTTGTTCTCACCTTCTTTCATAACTTCCGCTTCTCCTGCTTTGGCACCTTTTTTGTTGCCATGATCGTACAATTTCTTGGCCAGCCTCTTGGCACTATCAAACATCTCAGGGTTTGCCGCAATAACATTCCCTTGGATAGGTGCAGTCAATCCCCAGATAAACCTCTCAATATTTTTCCCTTCTGAGGTGGTCATTCCGGGACACAAGAGAGATAGCTCACTAAACTTGGATATGTATGCATCGATATCGGAGTTTTGAACCGTGAGGTTCCACAACTCTTGTTCCATCTTCTGAATTTCACCTCTTGGATAGTATTCAGCCAACATCATTTCTTTAAGCTCTTCCCATGGAATCGCGTTCGCCACCGGGAGTGTCATGGCCTCTACGTGGCCATTCCACCAGGAGAGAGCTTGATCAATGAATGTCCAGGCCCCAAACTTGACCTTGCACCCATCCGGACACCCGCAAATTTCAAAAACTGATTCCACTTTCTCAATCCATCGCTTCAGGGCTATTACGCCTCCTGTTCCATTGAAGGTTCGAGATTTGGCGTTGGTGAAGTCGTTGTAGGTGCAGGTTCGTGTGGCTCCGTGGTTTGTTCCTTGATTTGTGCTTCCAGTTCCCTGTCTGTTGCCTTCTCCGTTGTTTCCATTGTGAATATGCGCAAGTGCCGCAGTGACCGCAGCGAACACTGTTGCTTGGAATGCAACTGAGTTTATTTCCGGCAGGATCGGTGTTGCGTTGTTTCCACGGTTGGGTCTTTGAGGCATCTTTCTGTCAAAGAACGTAAAGATGTTGAGTACATATCGTATTCCGAGTTTAGAATTCCATAGACTCGGCGTATCGAGTGTGCACTTAAGTGATTCCATGCATTAACATAAAACAAGGAAATAAAACACATAGCAGATAACAACATCAAGATAAAACATAAAGCATTCCCATTAATACTAATTGTTTTTAATACGTGAAAATTTGCCAAAAGGCATACAGTACATGGGGAAACATATAATCTGGCAGCATGACGACCCTATGAGTAGTGTAATCACTTAAACATAAGGTCAATAGTACATAAAGTATCATACATATAAAAGGAAACATAACAATACTAGTAAGTGAGGGGGCGAATCCTAGTCATGACGAGATGTGTCAAGAGGTGGTGCTGAAGAAGTGGATGCACCCTAAAGTCGAGCCACCTGTCGCTCGGCGTCCCGCAGTCGGGCCTCCCACATCTCCTGTCTCATGTGAAAATCCCTGATAACCTCCTGCGTTTCCTGCTCCGCTTTCGCAACCGCAGCTCGCATTTGGTGCATTTGGTCAGCCGTGTTCTGAGCCAAATTACCAGTATCCCTCACTCATCTTACCATGACCGGAAGTGCTCTATCAGCTGGCCCTCCATCCCTCAGGTCGTAAAATTCTCTCGCCATGCCAAACGGGGGCCGCTATCCCTGCTGTCTGCTCCACCTCCAAATATCGACACCCCATGGAGGTGTAGGGCCATTTGGGCCCATTCGATGAGCTGGCACTCTCACTGGGAATGGTGGATTGATGACTACGGACTCTGCGTCCGAATCACCCTCGCTGTCGTCACTAGACTCTTGTCCTCCAACATCTGCCATGGGTTTTGCAGGTCCACCTTCGATTTCTTCTTCCTGTTCTTCCTCTTCTTCTGGGTCTTCTTCGGGTTCCTCTTCAGGTTCCTCTTTCGGTTCTTCCAGCCACCCGTTATTTCCCTGATTGGGAAAATAAGGATCCCCAGGGTGGTGAAAACCAGCCATGATATCTGCACGAACGCGTATAAGTAAATCATATTTAGATTATTCCTATAGTGTTTTCATTATTTATGTTTCAATTTGTAACATCCAAAATTTTACGCCAAATTTAAACTTTTCAAGCATAAATAAAACCCAATAGTATTCTTTACAAAAATGTTTTCAATTCATTATTCAATCAGAGTGTCCCAAAAGCCAGATCATAAGGATGAGGAGCGGTACGGTCACGCCTTCGCCTTGACATGAACTCCTGAAGTACCTGAAACAATAAACTGAAAACTGTAAGCCCGAGGGCTTAGTGAGATACCCCCAAAATACCAATACCACATTGATCATACGATATCCGTAATAACCAATCAATCAACATGCATATTGGGCCATCGGCGTAACTGGACCGCCCTACAGGGCCTACAGTCCAACTTAATCTATACGGAGCCTTCGGCATGACTGGACCGCCACGTGGGCCTACAGTCTTCCCGGACCGCTCATAGGGTGTGTTGGCCTTCAACACAAAGCAGGACCGCCTCAACCCAAACAACAAGCAAATAACCATGTGCGCATAACTAACATATACTGGCATATACAACCATCAAACATATCTATCTCACCGAGCACCAAACATAGCAATCTCTCATAACTAGAGCACTGACCTAGCAGGTCACTAACATATCAATCCCTACGGATCATAAGAGCATAACATACTGTCCATCCTGACTCTGATCTAACAGATCATATCCACATGTAGCATACTATAACGATAACAACTAAAAGGGCCGGCCTTGGTGCCTTAGACCCTATCGATATAGTGAGGATAACTCACCTTGCAGATGTCGACTCGGTAGGTAAACTTCAACCCTCAGATCACTGCCACAAACTCAACCACCTATTACCATAGTATGATCATACCCATAAGCCAACTAAACAAACCCTAGTCAAAGTCAAAGTCATCAGTCAAGGTCAACAGTCCATGTTGACCTTGACTCGCCGAGTACCCCCCGCTACTCGCCGAGTTCCTTGAAATACTAGCCCACTCGCCGAGTCACCTGAGTGACTCGTCGTGTTCCTTTGGCTTACGATCGAGACCCTAAGGCCACTCGTCGAGCTTCCTTCTTGCAACTCGACAGTTACCCGCGCATACATAATTTGGGGCAACCGCATCCGACTCGCCGAGTTGTTCATCCACTCGTCGAGTCTACGGCAATCTTCATTGGACTCGCCGAGTTGTTCTTCCAACTCGCCGAGTTCATGCCTATCTTCATATGACTCGCCGAGTTGACCATGCGACTCGCCGAGTCCCTTCAGTCCTTTTTGCCATATAGACACATTTGAGCCATGCAGCAGCTCCTACCTACAGATCCAAGCTTATAAGGCATGCTTTTCACGTAAAGTTACAAACTTTACATGCATGCATAGCTATAAAGGCACTTAATGTCAAATCCAAGCTCACAATGGGGGTTTCATACTCAAAGAGGCTTCATACATGACCAAATTCGGGGCTTTATGACTCTAGAACCCAAGAAGGTTACAGATCTGAAGTTACAACTTCAGATCTAACTCATATCCGACACTACCATCTTAACCAAACCATAAAAACCCTAGATCTCAACCAAAAGAGGTCTAGAAAGAAAAAGGAGAAAAGGTGACGACTTGATACCTCCAAATGATGCTATCTGAGGTAGATTTCTGATTTCCCAGACCTCCTTGCTCCTAGTCTTTTGTTCCCCAAGCTTCTCTTCTCAAAAGATCTCCTCTCCAAAGCTTTACACACACAAGAGTGAAATACCACACGAATTAGGGTTTTCTGAGTGCTCAAAGGACTACAAAGTGGCCAAAGGAGGCTTATGTTTCCTTAAATAGGGTGCAAAACCCCGGGATTTAGGTTTTCCTCTGCCAGCTCCTACTCTTCGAGTCCCATCATGGAGTCGGCCAGTAGGTCACTAAACACACGTACCAAGCCCGTTGCTACTCGACGAGTAGGGCAACCAACTCGTCGAGTAGGCTTTGAAACCAATTAAATTCTTATTTAAACAAAACCTGAGAATCGGGGCGTTATAATTCTCCCACACTTGAACTAGACTTCGCCCTCGAAGTCTGCTGGAATAAACAACGCCGGGTAATGCTCCCGCATTTTCGCCTCCGGCTCCCACGTCTACTCGGATCCTCTTCGATGCTCCCACTGCACTTTTACCAAGGGTATTTATTTGTTCCGAAAAATCTTCTTCTTCCTTTCCAAGATGGCTACAGGCCTCTCCACGTAATTCAGGCGCTCATCGACCTGTATATCATCCAGCGATACTACTGCCTCCTGATCCGTAATACACTTTCGCAACTGCGAAACATGGAACGTTCTATGAATTCGGCTGAGCTCCTCAGGTAGCTCTAGCCTATAAGCCACTCTGTCAACCCTGGCAAAGATCCTGAACGGCCTAATATAACGGGGACCCAATTTTCCCCTCTTCCTGAAGTGGATCACACCCTTCCAGGGCGAGACCTTCAGAAGTACCATGTCACCAACCTGAAACTCTAAATTCGATCGGCGTCTATCAGCGTAACTCTTTTGCCGACTCTGAGAGGTCTGCAGCCGCTGTCTGATCTGCTGGATTTTTTCGGTAGTTTGCAAGACTACCTCCGTCTGACCCATCACTCTGTGTCCCACTTCACCCTAATAGACGGGGGTTCTACATCTCCGACCATACAACAGCTCAAAAGGCACGACGCCAATACTAGAATGATAGCTGTTGTTGTAGGCAAACTCTGTCAGCGGTAGGTGAGAATCCCAGCTCCCACCGAAATCAATAACACATGCCCTCAACATATCCTCGAGGGTCTGAATGGTCCGCTCGCTCTGACCATCGGTTTGCGGATGGAATGTTGTACTAAAGTGCAGCCGCGTACCCAGTTCCTCCTGGAACTTCTGCCAAAAACGGGAAGTAAACCTAACATCCCGATCGGAGACTGGAACCCCATGGCGAGATACAATCTCGCTGACGTACATATCGGCTAATCTCTCGGCCGACGAACTCTCCCGTATGGCCAAGAAATGGGCACTCTTGGTCAATCGATCCACGATGACCCATATAGCATCAAGCCCCGTCGCCGTTCTCGGCAACTTGGTAATAAAGTCCATCGTGATATGTTCCCATTTCCACATGGGAATCTCCAGGGGCTGCAGTTTACCATGCGGTCTCTGATGCTCGGCCTTGACCATCCTACAAGTCAAGCACCTCTCGACGTACCAAGCGATTTCTCGCTTCATGCACGGCCATCAGTAGCTCAAACTCAAATCCCGGTACATCTTAGTGGCCCCCGGGTGTATAGAAAAGTGAGACTTATGAGCCTCCTCCATCACTGTCTGCCGGACCCCTCCGGACATCGGAACCCAAACCCGACCGTGTCGGGTCAATAATCTGCGGCTATCCTGAACAAACCGGGCGTTCTCGCCCTTAATCCGCTCCACCTTCCAGTTCTCTTGTCTCATGCCCTCGACCTGAACATCCCTAATCAAGCTCACAAGCGGGGAATCTACCGCTATCCTCATACACCTTTCCGGGGTAGAAGACCCAGCTGGCTTGCGGCTCAAAGCGTCCGCAACCACATTCGCTTTACCAGGATGGTAAAGGATCTCACAATCATAGTTCTTGACTACATCCAGCCACCTGCGCTGCCTCATATTCAGGTTCGGCTGATCCATGATGTGCCTCAAACTCTTGTGATCCGTGTATATAGTACATCAGACCCCGTACAGGTAATGCCTCCAAATGTTGAGAGCGAATACCACCGCTCCCAACTCAAGATCGTGTGTGGGGTATCTTGTCTCATGCGGCTTCAGCTGCCGCGATGCATAGGCTATCATTCGTCCTCTCTGCACGAGGAGCGCCCCCAGACCTGTGATGGACGTATCATAAAAAACTACGAAATCCTCGACTCCCTCGGGGAGCGTCAACACTGGCGCCTCACATAAACATTGCCGGAGGGTCTCAAACGCCCTCTACTACTCAGGGCCCCACCGGAAATCCACCCCTTTCCTCGTTAGACGAGTGAGGAGTACTGCAACCTTGGAAAAATCTCGAATAAATCTCCGGTAGTACCCAACTAATCCCAAGAAACTCCTGATGTCTGAGGGAGATTTCAGAATCTCCCACTACATAACCGCCTCGACTTTGGCCGGGTCGACCAAAATCTCCTCCTGGTTAACGAGAGGTCCGAGGAACTGGACCTCTCGTAACCAAAACTCACACTTCGAGAACTTGGCATATAGCCGTTCTCGTCGTAGAACCTCCAGCAGCTCCCTGAGGTGCTCCTCGTGCTGCTCTCGGGTCTTGGAATACACCAAGATATCATCTATGAACACAATGACCGAGCGATCGAGCATCGGTCTGCAGACACGATTCATCAAATCCATGAATACTGCTGGCGCGTTGGTGAGCCCAAACGGCATCACCAAAAACTCGTAATGACCATAACGAGTCTGAAACGCGGTCTTCTCCACGTCTTCCTCCCTCACCCTGACCTGGTGATACCCAGATCTCAAGTCGATCTTGGAAAACCAAGATGCACCCTGCAGCTGATCGAAAAGATCATCTATCCTTGGGAGTGGCTAACGGTTCTTCATCGTCAGCTTGTTCAACTCCCTGTAGTCGATGCACATCCTGTGCGAACCGTCCTTCTTCCTGACGAAGAGGATCGGTGCTACCCATGGGGAACTACTCGGACAAATAAACTGCTTACCCAGCAGCTCCTGCAACTGAGATGACAACTCCTGCATCTCTGGCGGTGCCAGTCGGTACAACACCTTAGCGATAGGGGCCTCACCCAACACCAGATCAATCCTGAACTCCACCTGCCTCTCCGGGGGCACTCCAGGTAACTCCTCTGGAAACACGTCAGCAAACTCTCTAACCACCGGGACCTCTGAAACTGAAGTCTGATCCCTGACCCGCGTGTCCACCACACACGCTAAATAGCCTGCACATCCGTGCTAAATATACTGCCGAGCCCTGGCGGCCGAACAAAACCCTGATCCTACTCTAGTTCCCTCACCATATACCACCAGTTCTCACCCACTTGGGGTTCGAACTACTACTCGCTGTCCCTCACAGTCGATCATGGCGCCAAACCGGCTGAGCCAATCCATCCCTACGATCACACATACTTCCCCCATGGGAATAGGAATCAAATCTATCGGGAATGATACCCCGAAAATCTCCAGCTCGCATCCCCGGTAAACCGAAGAAGCAGAAATTTCGTGCTCGTTGGCGATCGAAACTCGCAACGGACACTCAAGCTCATCTACCGACATACTGAACTCTCTACTGAAAGTCTGAGATACAAACGACCGACTCGCCCCCGAGTCAAATAAAACCAATGCAGGCAAAGAGTTTACTAAAAACGTACCTAAACACAGGTACCAATGATAAGCAAAAAACATAGATAAAATGACTGAAACAGAAAATAGAAACATACCAGCAACCACATCCGGTGCTGCCTTGGCCTCCTCGGCCGTGAGCTGGAAGGCGCGCCCCTGAGCCTTCGGAGGCTCCGCCTTGACTGGCCTCCCATCCCCAATCCTCAGAGTAGCCAGTGCGGATCCCTGCGCCGGCTTGGCGGCGAGCTGCGGGCAGTTGGTCTCCACGTGACCAACCTGATGACAATGATAACAAATCCTCATATCTGCTGGAGGGGCGGACTGGCGACAGTCCCTGGCATAGTGCCTCTCCTTGCCACATTTGTGGCAACCACCTCTTGCTCGACAAATCCTAGAATGACACCTGCCACACTTTCCACAAGTGTGGCTCTGCTGACCCCCGGTCCGAGTATCAGCGGTCTTGGACCGCTTAGGTGCCGGCTGAGACTGTGTCGGAACCTGACACTGCTCCTTCAACTGCAGCTCTATCTCCAACTCGCGCCGCCTCGCGGCTTCCTGAAGATCCAAAAGAGTCTCACAACGTTGCGTAGCAACAAACTGACGAATATCAGTCTTGAGCATACTCAGATAACGAGTCATCTGAGACTGCTCTAAAGCAAACTCCGGGCAGAACATAGCCCTCTCCGTGAACATACGAGTGATCTCCATCACTGACTCCCCATCCTGTCTCAATGTCAAAAACTCCTGAGCAAGCCGCTCCCGCTCAACACGTGGAACGTAGCTGGTGCGGAACATATCCCGGAACTGCTCCCTAGTAATAGCAGCTCGCTGATCATCCATGTACGACCCTGTCGTCAATCTCCACCAGTCCTTTGCCCCAAGCCTCAGCAGGTTCAGGGAAAACCTGACCTTCTGGTCAGTAGGACATGAACACGTGAAGAAACATCCCTCCACGTCAGATAACCACCTCATAGCCCTGATCGCATCCTGTGTACCATCAAACGTCGGGGGCTTCGTGTTATCGAAGTCCTGGTACTGGAAAGCCCTGCTGGCTCCTCCTCCAACCCCTGCCGTAGTTACAGCCGAAGTGGCTGCAGCGGCTGCTGTCTCTGCTAGAGCTGCATATCGCTCATCAAAGTACTCAACCATCGCGATCTTAATCGATCCAAATATCTCTGGCAGCTGCGCTCGGAATGCTGCAACAATCGCGTCGTGCATAATCTCCCGGATCCTGGCATCCAACTCCTCTGTCCCTATCTGTACCACGGGCTCAGGTGCTATCGGCACCTCCGACCCTCCGTCTCCCGATCCTGAACCTGATCCTGATCCTGATCCTGTCCCAGATCTAGTAGCAACACGTCTCGTCACCACCATACTGAAATATATATATACTCAAGTCATCAGATAAATAACATAATATCGGGAGGCCAAAACCCACAAACCCTAGGGGTTGTGACTTCCTTGCTACGCGTATGGGTCCTGCGGTTTCAGTAGTACGGGCCCATACTACCTTCCACACCTACCCATATTTGTCTCAAGTATCACCACAACACCCTAACACTATCATCAACATAACATGCGCTCAACCCTTACTCCTAGGGAAACATCGCTTATCCCACAACTGATCTCACAGCTCCTCACAACCCACACATCCATGAAACTTTCATCAACCCCTGCAGTGCTAGTGCAGGCTAGTCGCACATAACAATGGACCCAATAAACTTTCGAATACCCAATCTTATCCGAAGGCTGGATCAAACATTCTCAGGCTATAAGATCTTGATTACGCACATCCGTGATGCCTACACTATCGACTACAGTAATGATGTCAATTCCATATACAAGAAACCCTAGGCTAGTAGGCATCATATAATCAGGCAAGTTTATCATGTGATTCCTGAAGATCCCTAGCCTAGCACTAGCATGCGATTCTAACATAACATAATATCAATAACTGTATGGTATTTTGGGGTTTACTTACAGGCTCTTGCTGATCATACCCTCTCCATCTTCCATCCTTTATTTTGAAAACCATTTTAAAATTTTATTCCAAAAATTTCCTTGATTTGAGACTGGGTTCACACGTGTGTTTCCCCCAATTCACTCAAACCAAGGCTCCGATACCAACTTGTAACATCCAAAATTTTACGCCAAATTTAAACTTTTCAAGCATAAATAAAACCCAATAGTATTGTTTACAAAAATGTTTTCAATTCATTATTCAATCAGAGTGTCCCAAAAGCCAGATCATAAGGATGAGGAGCGGTACGGTTATGCCTTCGCCTTGCCATGAACTCCTGAAGTACCTGAAACAATAAACTGAAAACTGTAAGCCCGAGGGCTTAGTGAGCTACCCCCAAAATACCAATACCACATTGATAATACGATATCCGTAATAACCAATCAATCAACATGCATACTGGGCCATCAGCCTGACTGGACCGCCCTACAGGGCCTACAGTCCAACTAAATCTAAACGGAGCCTTCGGCATGACTGGACCGCCACATGGGCCTATAGTCTTCACGGACCGCTCATAGGGTGTGTTGGCCTTCAGCACAAAGCAGGACCGCCTCAACCCAAACAACAAGCAAATAACTATGTGTGCATAACTAACATATACTGGCATATATAACCATCAAACATATCTATCTCACTGGGCACCAAACATAGCAATCTCTCATAACTAGAGCATTGACCTAGCAGGTCACTAACATATCAATCCCTACGGATCATAAGAGCATAACATACTGTCTATCCTGACTCTGATCTAACATATCATATCCACATGTAGCATACCATAACGATAACAACTAAAAGGGCCGGCCTTGGTGCCTTAGACCCTATCGATATAGTGACGATAACTCACCTTGCAGATGTCGACTCGGTAGGTAAACTTCAACCCTCGGATCACTGCCACAAACTCCACCACCTATTACCATAGTGTGATCATACCGATAAGCCAAAGAAACAAACCCTGGTCAAAATCAAAGTCATCAGTCAAGGTCAGCAGTCCATGTTGACCTTGACTCGCCGAGTACCCCCCGCTACTCGCCGAGTTCCTTGAAGTACTAGCCCACTCGCCGAGTCACCTGAGTGACTCGTCGTGTTCCTTTGGCTTACGATCGAGACCCTAAGGCCACTCGTCGAGCTTCCTTCTTGCAACTCGACAGTTACCCGTGCATACATAATTTGGGGCAACCTCATCCGACTCGCCGAGTTGTTCATCTAATCGTCGAGTCTACGGCAATATTCATTGGACTCACCGAGTTGTTCTTCCAACTCGTTGAGTTCATGCCTATCTTCATATGACTCGCCGAGTCGACTATGCGACTCGCCGAGTCCCTTCAGTCCTTTTTGCCATACAGACTCATTTGAGCCATGCAGCGGCTCCAAACTACATATCCAAGCTTCTAAGGCATGCTTTTCACGTAAAGTTGCAAACTTTACGTGCATGCATAGCTACAAAGGCTCTTAATGCCAAATCCAAGCTCACAATGGGGGTTTCATACTCAAAGAGGCTTCATACATGACCAAATTCGGGGCTTTATGACTCTAGAACCCAAGAAGGTTACAGATCTGAAGTTACAACTTCAGATCTAACTCATATCCCACACTACCATCTCAACCAAACCAAAAAAACCCTAGATCTCAACCAAAAGAGGTCTAGAAAGAAAAAGGAGAAAAGGTGACGACTTGATACCTCCAAATGATGCTATCTGAGGTAGATTTCTGATTTCCCACACCTCCTTGCTCCTAGCCTTTTGTTCCCCAAGCTTCTCTTCTCAAAAGATCTCCTCTCCAAAGCTTTAGACACACAAGAATGAAATACCACACGAATTAGGGTTTTCTGAGCTCTCAAAGGACTGCAAAGAGGCCAAAGGAGGCTTATGTTTCCTTAAATAGGGTACAAAACCCCGGGATTTAGGGTTTCCTCTGCCAGCTCCTACTCGTCGAGTCCCTTCATGGACTTGGCGAGTAGGTCACTAAACACGCGTACCAAGCCCGTTGCTACTCGACGAGTAGGGCAACCAACTCGTCGAGTAGCCCTTGAAACCAATTTACCTCTTATTTAAACAATACCTAAGAATCGGGGCGTTACAGAATTCCTGAGAAGTTTTGGATATGTGGTAAGTTTCTAGGTCAATTTCCCGCCATAATTACCCCAAACACATGTTGGTCACATTTTGAATAAATATTGTTGACGAGGCTATATTTACCCCCAATATAACTACATAACTGCCCGGGTTTAATCACAGCGTTCCATTTCCTCTAGAGACTTTTAATGTTATTGTTTTAATGTATGTACTTTATTCAAAGTGTTTTAGTCCCATTGTATTTATAGTTGCATATCAAGTATGGTTAGATATGTCAGTTCACTATAAACAATGCTCTGATACCAACCTGTCACACCCTCGAACCAGACGGCGGAAACGTCCGAGGGCTCGTGTGACTATCAATTGAAATATCATCACAATGAATATACATGAAACATAACACATTCATCACCAACATTGCATATTACAACTGGTATTGTCCACATCAAGTACATTGTCTTAGATTACATATTCCAAAATATTAATTGTACGATGATTGATATTACATAAAATAAATCCACACACTTGAAGATTCTTCTGCTTAACGGTTACCTGAGAATACAAGTTATTTTGAAAACGGTCAAGATATATAATGTTGGTGAGTTCATAAGCATATTTGAATGAAAGATTTTGTATTGTTTGTAAAATCCAGAAAATCTGATATTTTCTGTAAAAAAAAGTTTGAAAAATGATGTGAAAATTGAGTACAGATGCATGCATGAATTTTATAGTAAAAACATGTATAAGTGAACGATCCAAAATTCCCTTGTATTATATCCGTTGTAAATAGAAGGTGATGAATAATAGTATTTCCCCAGAAAATCCGATATTTTCTGATTTATAAACAAATGTTGTAGTTCTTGCATTATAGTATGATTTATTTTGTATCAATATCATTTACAAATTTTTGATTCCCGTAAAATCGTGATGGTATTGGATCTCTATACGAGTCATTATAACCATGCATGATAGTGACTGAATTGCCTGTCTTGGCATTTTTTCAAACGCCAGATTTTGATCAAGGTTTTGTGACCCTAGACTGGCCTAGTCTAACTGTAGCGAACAGCTCAGGTGTGGGGGAGTCACCCCCGTATAGGTCTATACACAAACTCTCGCTCTCCCTCCAAAAGACTCTGATTATAACTACAGGCTACGACCATACACTCAATGTTGTCAACCGACAAGTCTCACTAGATCCCAATTATTGCCACATGAATATGTATAACGTTGTATATAATTAGAATTTCGAACACCAGGTGATACATGAACGTGAAAGGATAAGGCCCAACAAACATGAAGAAAAGACAATTATGGCCCATTAGACATGTAAGTTATTTCCAGGCTTGTTAAGTATGTCATGGACACATTAAAGCCCGTTAAGCATACAATGAATTATTCCAGGCTAAATTAGCATGTAAATGGGCCACTAAGGCCCAATGACATGTAAAGGCTAATTTACGCCCATTAAGCATATAATTGGGTCACTGAGGCCCAATAGATTTGTAATGAATATATTGGGTCCAATAAATATGCAAATGGATCCCGAAGGCCCAATAAGCATGTATAGCAAGTGCTAAGCCCAATATTCGTACCATTATTGTATTTCGTTTGTTTGTTATAGTATAGTTCATTAAGTCAAAACATTTATCCATAATATTATAAAAAGTCCTGCGTTTTGTTGTAATGATACTTTTAGTTCGTTACGTCGAAATTCTATAATTTGAACTCGTGGTTACTACAATTACCCTTCAGGTCCCTTAGGAACTAAATTAAACATTTAAGGCTTATTTTTACAAAGATGTCATTTTTGGTCTATTTTAGTTAAAATTTAACATTTTAGCCCACATAATTATAAAAATTTATATTTTCGCCCCAAATGTTTAGTAATTGACGGATTTGGCCCAAAAATACGTATATTGACATTTTCAGCCTATTTTTGCAAAAAATTACATTTTCAGCCCTTATTTGAATAAAATGACATTTTCGGCCCAAATTTTATAAAATTAACATTTTTAGCCCAATTTTGAAATAAGTGTCATTTTCAGCGCTT
The DNA here is from genome assembly GCF_052849685.1 of Lactuca virosa. Lineage (NCBI taxonomy): Eukaryota > Viridiplantae > Streptophyta > Magnoliopsida > Asterales > Asteraceae > Lactuca > Lactuca virosa. The sequence goes on along the minus strand of NC_136430.1, from coordinate 118,604,699 downwards.
ATTTTCGTTAATTCTCATTTTTGGCTCAAGTTTTGATTAAATAACATTTTAATCCCCAAAAATTGATATTTTTGCAATTTGGGCCCAGAAAGCCGTAAGGCCCAAATTGTGGCCCATAATGCAAAATATTACACTGTTGGTCCTTTGGAAAGTATTGTTGTTATAAAAACTCATTTTAATACAAATGTGGCCCTTTTGATCCTTACAAAAACTGTGAGTGGTAAAAATTATCCCAATCTTTTGTTTACTTGTCAAAAATGGTCCTTATACAAGATTTTTGTTTTGCTTTTCACATCTAAAGCATGTATAATACTTTTATCTTTGTAGTATGATGTTTAGAGTGTTTTAGTTTATGAATCTCACCCATTTTAGTTAGAGTTTTCGAGATTCATCAAGTTTTATCACTTAATCACAACATAAACCAAGAAAATCACACATAACATGCATATATACATAGATCTACACATAAACACTTGTATTCTCCCCCAAAAACATGTAAAAAACCGAAAACAAGGGGGTATGAACTCACCTTGCTTTTTTTATCTCAGTTTGGTGAAGAAAAGAGAGAGGTTTTGGTTCTAGCAAGCTTTCCTTGCCTAGATTTTAAGCTTATGGGGTTTTCTAAGAGTATGATCATGAAATTAAAGTGGTAAGAAGAGTGAATGAGTTTAAAAAAAGTATGTTACTTAGGTTTGTGAGATCTTACCACTAGAGTGTAACTTGAAGTGATTTTTGGATGAAAACCTCCTTGGAATGCTCTAAATCTCGAAAATTCTTGATGAAAGGGGAGAGATGTTCTTGAAAGTGTATTTGGAGAGAGTTGGATATTGTATGTGTGTGGGTTTCTTGCTCTCGGACGAAGGGATAAGAAGAGAGAGAGAAGAGAGAGGTGAAGATGAGATGGGTGCTTAGATGTATGTGAACTTATATTTTTGTTTAGTGGGTAATTAGCATGGAGAACCACAAGGTAAACTTGAGGTGGCACCATTTAACTCCATGCACAATCTTTTCTTTTCTTTTTTTTATAAACCCATTGGGCCGAGAATGGGCTCAATGAATGAAGGTGAATTAGCTTTGGGCTCAAATCCTTGGCTTTGATCGAATTTCATAGGACCAATATTATTTTTCGGCCTATTGGGCCCTTAGGATGGTTCACGGCCCATTTGAATAAAAGAGATGGAGTTTATGGCCCATTAAGGCCCATTAAGGTTAGAATGAATCATACTAGGCCCATATGGTCCAAAATGTTATAGATTTATGAATTGGGTCCATTTAGAATACAAATAGGGCTTCTAAGCCCAAAATAGTCGACTTGAAAGCTTATTGTCCATTAGGCCCAATAAGAAAATCCTAATCCATAAAGAACTTGAACCGGGACTTGTAGGGTTTTCAACTCCAAATTGACTTTCTGAAATGTTTTGCAAAGAGTTTTGAATTTCAATTTTAAATCTTGACTAAGTTTGTTGTCATAGAATGGACATAATGTATGATATCAAGTTAGAGTTACAAATATTATCATAGATGACGTTCACATGATCACATAATTTCCTAGAAAAAATGCCAATTGTGACATGATGTGATGGTCAAAGCACAAGAGCTTCGTCTTCGGAATAAATTGAATGTGTTGATACAAGATTCAGAATCTCGAATTCAAGACAAGCTGGATATTATGGATAAAACGAATGACTCATGAATGAAGTCTATGTCCTCGACTTTCAATGATGACCTCAAGGACTTGCAACGTGTTGCCAAGGAACGTCATGTTCTTTTTGTGCAAGATGTAAAAACTGTTCGTGAAAATGTGAATCAAAAGCTTGAAGAGATGAAAGTGAGTGTGTCTTCAGAGCTCCGTGAGTTGGATAACAAGTATTCTTCTCTTCTTGAGAAAGTTGATATTATTGCTGATGGTGTTACTTCGTTTGTTAAAACCCATCAATCTTTTAATCCCAAGTTTGATGAGAAAGCAACTGCTGATGTTACAAGTTTTGATAAACTTAACACCATGCTTGAAGAATTGAAGGGTCTTGTTTCGAAGTCTGGCTCATCATCTATCTTCACTCCTGAGTTTGTCGATCAAAAGTTTCGTTCCTTCGAGACTACAATTCAACAAATGTTGGCTCTATTGTCTCAGTTTGTCACTATCTTACCAATGAATGCCCCGCCTGTTATCACAGGGGTGCAAGGGGGAGAAAAGTAAGGTGTTGGTAAAGGAGAAAATGTTTTTGAGAAAACAAATGAAGAAACAAAGGTTGTTGGAAAAGTCTTCAAAACTCAAATTCCTACAACAAAACCAACTTTTTCAAAGGCTGAACTAGTGATGGCAACTACAGTTACTACAAGGCCAATTGTTAAAGGCATTGTGATTGAGTCTACTGGTGGAGGGAGTTATTCGAAAGCCAATCAAAATGAAGCAGATAAAGAAAAAAGGAAAGTGATTGTTGTAGAAAAGTCTAAGGAAGAAAGAAAAGCTGAAATTGAAGCGGAAATGGAGAAACAAAGTCAAATTCAGAGTATTTTGATGCTTGGTAAAGATGATCCTCCTACAATGAACAAATTTGATCCTATAAAGTTACACAGTTATGAAAATATTGAAGCAAGAGTGTCATACAATGAAATGTATGCATTCGAGAAAAAGCCAAGGAAAAGCTATGCAATAGAGAACAACGATATGAATCAACTTGATTTCCCAATCAATGAAATGATGTTCATCATAGCTCAATACAAAATTATTGAGAAATTCAAAAGTGAAGATGACTTTCTACATATGAAGCTGAGGTTTCATGCTGTGGTGGGAAAGAATCAGGAAGAGGTTTGGTCCCTTATCAAGATTGTGCGTGTGATAAGTGTGACTAAGGATGTATTGTTTGAGAACATGATTCAGAATTTTCGATTTCATGTTGTAAGGGCAAACAATGTGTTATGTGATTTTTCAGTTGCTAACTTTCCGCTGATGAACTTGAATGATCTTATTGAAGTAGCAATGATTCTCAAAGATATGGACATTTCGAAACATCAAGGGACAGGCAAAGAGATTCTGAGACTTGGTCTAGGCCACATCAAAATCTATATAGATAATTACTATGATTGTCTAGCCTTTACTGATATTGAGTTGTGTTCGACATTGGGAAAGGAAGTAAAAGTAGCTCCAGAATCTGTAAAGAGTCAAGAAGAACTGAAGAAGTTTGCTGATGGAGAAATTTGTTTGAAGCCATTGGGCTTAGTGTTTTCAGGAAAAGACAAGAAAGGAAAAGCTAAGAGGTTCTTATTTCAAGCTTCGGAAGTGGAATGGTATACAACTGCTCAATATACGAACTTTATTGTTCGTATGAATAATTGTAAAAAAAACAACGAAGGAGATAAGGCTGAGCTGAGGAAGGTTATGAGCTAGTATACAGAGATTCGAAGATCAATGCATATGGTTGCTCAAATTCTCACAAACTGAGTTCAACACTGATTACAAAAGGGGAGAATGTTAGTGTCAAATTTTTTGTAATGTGTCGAAGTTATTTGAGTCAGTTTTGAAAGTTATCTTATCTATTTACTAAGGCATATTAGTTTCGAAGTCTTGATGTTTAGTCCTTAGTATTTTTTGTATACTTTCTTATTCTCCTATAAATAGGAGTTGTACTCAGAGTTAGATAGAACTTTTCCAAGACATTCTGTCTAGATTCGCTTTATACTCAAAAGTATAATTGACCTATAAACCAGATCTTATGTACTCTCTTTGTTCATACTACTTTGATTACTCTGATTACATTCATACTCGATTAAATCGCAACTACAACTTGATCAATTAGCAGTGACCAATATTAACCAGCTTAGTATATACTACTATTGTCAGTTAAATGATAATCAACAGTTCTCCGGAAGACCTTTATTATGCTTCATCATTCACATCATTTTTAGAAAGTGATTAATGTCCTCCTTTTTTCATAAATGTGTACAAAGACAACGGTGTAAACAGACTGTTGATTGAAGGTTTAGATTTTAAAAGATTAGATAAGAATGAAAACTACTGATATAAAGAAATTATGATCTGTAACAATTGTATATCCGAAGTGTAATAAAAGATTACAAGGTCATCATGATATTTTTAAATTATAACAAATGTGTTTGCAAGGTCAGCAGTTTAACCTTACTGCTGACAAACTACATATATTTTTAAATTATAAACCAGATCTTATGTACTCTCTTTGTTCATACTACTTTGATTACTCTGATTACATTCATACTCGATTAAATCGCAACTACAACTTGATCAATTAGCAGTGACCAATATTAACCAGCTTAGTATATACTACTATTGTCAGTTAAATGATAATCAACAGTTCTCCGGAAGACCTTTATTATGCTTCATCATTCACATCATTTTTAGAAAGTGATTAATGTCCTCCTTTTTTCATAAATGTGTACAAAGACAACGGTGTAAACAGACTGTTGATTGAAGGTTTAGATTTTAAAATATTAGATAAGAATGAAAACTACTGATATAAAGAAATTATGATATGTAACAATTGTATATCCGAAGTGTAATAAAAGATTACAAGGTCATCATGATATTTTTAAATTATAACAAATGTGTTTGCAAGGTCAGCAGTTTAACCTTACTGCTGACAAACTACATATACAAATAAATTATGATCCGTAGTAATATTGATAACTGTTAATTGATCTTGATATATAAGAAGTGATGAATATTAATCTGCTCAGTATAGAATATTGTTGTCAGTTAAATGCTAATCAACAGTTCTCCAGAAGACCTTTATATTGCTTCGTCATTCACATCATTTATAGAAAGTGATTAATGTGTTCTTTTTTTTCATAAATGTGTACAAAGTTAATCGTATAAACTGACTGTTGATTGAAGGTTTAGATTTTAAAACACTACATACGAATGCAAACTGCGGATACAAAGAAGTTATGATCTGCAATAATATTAATAATTGTTGATTGATGTTTATAAATAAGCATTCATGAATACTATCTATATCCACAATTTTATGAAAATGGATACGTGAATAGCAAAATATGTACATATGCATAAAAAATGTTTTAGTTTTGAAATATTAAATAAAATAGTATAAATCTTAAAATCTCAAAGAAAAATTACATTCATGCAAAAAATTACATACTTTATGATATTTATATTAAAAGATAAAAACATATATCCAAAAACATAAAGAGTTGAATAAGTAATTAAAGTCAAAATTTAACTAATCAAAACAACAGTTTTTTTATCACCACTTGTTCTTCAATATCAAAACTCTCAAGTCCAACATCTTCATCCCATATTAATCTTTTTTCATACCACCTTCAAAATCAACAAAAAGTCAACTATATTCATAAATATAATTAAATAATAAATTAATTGATCATGTATTAAAGTGAAATTTGTTACCAGTCTCTTATCATCCAAAATCTTAAAACCTAATAGCATCTCCATTCGCTTATCCTTCATCTTAAAAGAATCAACCAATATCCGATGCTTTTGTATTATTGTAATCCTTGCAAACTCATTTGATTGTTCATGCACCACATGCACATTTTGGTTCAACTCACATATTAAAATCTGTGCCGCATAGTTCTTCCTCAGTTTTATTATTTGATATTGTTGTTCTAGTGATTCTTTCAAAACTCCACAATTATATATTGAAATTGGACTTCTCATAAAAGTCTCCAAATGTCTCATTACCAATATTCCACAATCTTGATCACTGACATTTATTTTCCCATTTATTTTTGCAAAGATTGGCTCAAGTCTTCCAATTATTATTTTTAATTTTAAAATAATTACAATCAGTGAAGGTTCAATTGGTAAATACTCTTGATGATAGTCATTTCTGTTTTCTAGAAGATGAACATAAATCTTATTTAACTCAATTACAATTGCATAATAGTGATGTGCATGAATTATTGGGAAGAACACATGTTTCAATTATATTCCTAGTAAATGAATCAAAATTTTACAATATCAACTTTCTTGAAGTCTTGTTTGACTTTGATTTTTTTCATGAACTCTTTGACATATGTTGAAAACTTTAAGTGCATCTTCTTTTTATCCTTCTTTTGTTCTAACATTTCTTCATTTTGTATGAATCCAAAAATGCAAAAAAGAATAAAAATAAAAAAAAATTTAATATTAAATAATTATTTTTTTATTTTCATTTATTACCATGATCATGATGTCCAAGAACAGTCTTGAAGTTGATTTTTCTTATTTATATTTTTCTTCATAATTGAGTAAAAGACACCAAACAATTATAGCATTAGATGTTACCCAAGCTTCTGGAATAAAACTTTCCATAACTGGCGTTTTTGTTAAACATCCATATTGATTCTCAAAAATTGGATACATGTTGAACATTTCATATTTTCATAAATGTGCATACATGTAGCACATTTCATAAAAGTACATATATGTATCTTTTCTCAATTTTGCAAACAAGCACATTTCCCAAATTTCCACAAATCAACATTTTTTCATATTTTTTTAATATAGTAAAAAAATGTTCATATTCTCACATTTTATGTTTTCTTTATATAAGCATAGTAGTGTGCATTTCATAAATACTCATATATGCACATTTTTTTAAATGTGCATACATACACATTTTCTCGAATGTACATATATGCGTATTTTCATAAACTTTCATACATGTTTATTAGACAAATGTACATACATGGACATTTAACAAATCTTTATATTTTCATATTTTTGAAATATGGTAAAGTGCTAATAGAGTAAAGAATATTTAAAATATGTGTTACGTTGTTTCTCCAGATAGTGAAAAGAGGCATTTAGGTACTTTAATTTCTATTGGTTTCAGGTTATCATTGATATCTACTTGACGCCTGTACTATGGAGAACATATGTAAAGTGAATCCTTTGTAACTCTCTTGTTTACCAAGTCTTGATTTTGTGCTTCATGCTTGTTTTTCTCACTTTCTTTGTTTTTTCATCCAATTGATTTTTCATTTTATCTTTGATTTTCTTAAATTCTTGTGACAAACCCAGATCAAAAATAGGCATTGTAGGATCATGAATTTTTCTTTCAACCCATGTTTCTGTCTTACTGTAATTTCCTCTTCTTTTATTCTTCTTTTTTATTGTAGTGGCTTAATTCAAACTTTGCAACCATATTTATAAAAATATGGTGATACAGGTGATGAGTACGGTATATTTGGCATGGATAACTGATCATATGATCATTCGTTTAAAAGACTTAATGGTGTTGTTGGTTCATGTATCATGTTGATCGTTTCGTTTGAAGTTTCTTTTTTCATTGTTATTCCTTACTTTTGATTTGTTCAGCACATCATTCACCATGTTTTCAATTGACAATTTGATGTACTTGACAATCTACATATTTTTATTTTGATTTATTTCAAAATTTCTTTCATGTCTAACTAAATCCTTCTCACTCTTAACCTTCTTTCATTCATTTGTCCCTTCATATCTTAGCAAATCTTTATTTGTTTCAACATTTTTTCTTCGTGCAGTCTCCTTACCTTTTTCAACATTTTCTCCATCCACAGTTTCCTCACTTTTTTCAATTATATCTTCCTGCAATATTTTCAATATATTTTGTTAGTTATATATTTTATTTTTGTATTGTAAAATATGTTTATTTATGTTTACAAGGTCAGCAGAAATATTTACAAGGTCAACAGTTTTGCTTGACTGGTGACCTTTGTTAATAAGCAGTGATCAATACTACCTGGTGCAGTCTATAGTACTAGGAATAAATAAATAATAATCATTACTTGTCCATTTTAAAATTGTTTACAAGGTCCGTAGTTTAGCTTGATTGTGTTTTGAAGGTTTATTCTTGGAAATATTAAATAATTATACAAACTGTGCATAGATATAAATAATTATATGTAGTTTTTAGGGCTAAGATCCTCAACTCTAATCAGGATCCCGGATCTTCAAGATCTTTCAGGATCTTGGACCTTTCTCAGGATCCTGACTATTGTTATTATTATTTCCTAACACTCTTAATGGTCATATTTCTATTTCTTTTTCTAAGATGTGTAGAAATGGTCAATATGAGAATCATTCTTAATGAAGAATCGCTTCAACCAGACTTAAGACCAGGGAATACCACATCAAACAACGTGCATATGCTCATTCAAGAGGATGCCAGAACTATTGGACTTATTTTTATTTAGTCTAGACATAAATACACATGTAATACACACACTACATACACAATTAGCCCTATTACTACATTATTATCTTAGTATCTTCCTCATTTCTATAATCTCATATTCAAATCAGCAATAACAACAAGGCAGGTGATGGTTATCACCTCCCAAGGTTTTGTGCTGGAGATCCTATAAAGGTTCAAGGGCTTTCCTTGTAACTTAATTGTCTCACTTTGATCACTATTCGATATTTTTATTACTTCAAACACCACAACCTCTCGTACAATTTGGTTGAATATTAATTTATCAATTTTTAACCAAAACATTTGGCGCCCAACGTGGGACTGTGGTGCTCACAATCGTTTGAGAATCATGTCTACCCAACCGACCTTATCCTCTTCCTCCATTCCTCCCATTTCCTCTAAAAACCTTCCACCACCTCCAAGTGGAGCTTCCAAGAAGACCTCTGAGGCACCAAAGAAAACACCTCTCTGGTCACTACCCAAATATTTAAGGATCCTCCTATAATGATTTCCAATAATGACCTCTTTGCTATGATGAAGAGATTGGAACGACAAGTCACTCAGAAGCAGGAGGACAAATGGATGGTGGTCAAGGAAATGGAGAGAATGAGGATGGAGATCCACAAACCCCAAGAAGCAGTGCCCTTGATCTTGTAGCCCAAGATCTTAAACTTTTACAACACATGATCCTCAGGAAACCGCGAGAGATAGGATCCTCAACATCGGCATGTGCTCCCTCTTTGGTTGCAGCTCCAAACAAGCGAGCTCATGTGATCCAAGATCCTGGCGAAACCTTCATCACTCCCAATAACAAGGATCTTGGTAACTCCATGAATAATAATACTTTTAATACTAACTCTATGGATCTTGATGCAGGAATGAGCCCGGTCATGGCCAAGGAACTTCAGCAGTTAAGGTGGATGATCTCAAGTGTGCCCGGAGTGGTCCAACCTCTATTGGAATTATCCCCAATGAGCCACATGATCTCAAGATTTGCTCCTGCAATTGTTGACACTAAAGTCCCAAAGTGCTTCCAAACTCCCAGCATGAAGCCTTACGATAGGTCTACGGATCATGAAGAACACATGGCACAATACAAGGAAATAATGGAGATCATCCCCATTCCCACACATTTGAAGGAAGCTTGCATATGCAAGGGTTTCGGTTCGACCCTTACAGGATCAACCTGAAAATGGCTCCTTAATGTTCCTCCTTACTCTATTACTTCATTTTATCACTTAGTTAGTCTTTTTAACAATCAATTTTCTTATAGCAGAACATTCGAAAAAATCACTAATGATCTTTAATGATTTTTTCAGGATCCTAAGGAATCCCTTAGGGATTTTGTGAACAGGTTTGGTAGGGAGGTTCTGAGTATCCCCAACATAGATATGGCAACTGCCATAAAAGCCTTCAAAATGGGCTTAAATAAGGACTCTCCTTTCTGCGAAGACCTTGTAATGAATCCATGCAAAAGAATGAACGAAGTGAGAAACATAGCACTAAGGTTCAAAAGGCTCGAAGAAGACAAGGAGATCTAGAGGAGGAGCAACCCTCCAAACTCATACAATAACCCCATTAGGAAGGCCGACTCCTTGGTCCAAATATCCTATAAGTCCAAACCATATTCCAAACCCGATCATCATAGGGTTAATGCCCTTGTAAATGAAGGGGAGGAAGAATAATTTCCCAAGATCACTGACTATTGTTTTTCTGTCAATGTGCATACCACGAGGACTTTGGTCACGTTACGGAGGATTGCATAGCCCTCAGGAAGGAGATTAGTTACCTAATAAGCGAGGGATACTTCGAAGAGATCCCTGGAAGAAGAAAAGAATGATCCAAAGAAAAGGATTAAGATCCTCATAAGATCCTAGAAAAATCAGGATCCCCTCCTACGGACGCTAAGGTAATCAATGTTATCTCCGGAGGATCTGACATTTGTGGTACCTCGTATTTTGTAGTAAAATACCATGCCAAAGTGTCAAAAATGGAGAAAGAAGAAAGGCCTCATAAGAATACGCCAATCACAAACGAGAAAAGATCACCTTCGACGAAGCAGATAGAGTAGACGTCTAGGATCCCCACCATTATGGATTGTTGATCACTCTTTATATCGCTAACCATTTTGTTAGAATGATCATTTTCGACGGAGGATCCTCAGTCAACGTTATACTCCTGGATGCTTTAAAAAGAATGAACATCCCAAAATCCAAAATAGTCAAAAGAATCTTAGTGCTAATAGGATTCAGTGGCGAAACAAAACATACGTTCGGTGAAACAAAGTTTCCTATCTACATTGAGGGGGTAAACTCTATGCAATGGTTTTGCGTAATTGATACATTATCCTCCTATAATGTTATATTAGGAAGACCATGGATCCAGGAAATGCAGGCGGTCCCATCAACATACCATTAATGTGTGAAGATGCCCACCGAATGGGGGACAGTGAAGATTACAGGCAAAAACCAAGAATCCAAGGAGTGCTACAAGACATATATGAAGACTTCCACAGTCCCACAATAAGCATAGCAATTTAAGCAAAGGGCACGAGATGTACTAGAAGCCGAAGAACAAGATACAAAAGAAGTGCCCCTTGATCTTAAGGATCTTAATATGAAAGTACTCATAGGATCCTCACTTCCGGATAACATATAAGAACATGTAATAAAGTTCATGAAAAAATAAGGAAAACCTTCGCATGGAAAAATGAAGACATGACAGGTATAGACAAAAATATTATAACTCACAAACTTAAATTCATCATTTTTTCAGACCCATACATCAAAAAAAGGAAGTTTGCACCTGAGAGGAACCAGATCATCCAAGAAGAAGTAGAAAAACTTCTTAAAACAAGGATGATCAAGGTGGCCAAGTTCCCAAGGTGGCTAGCCAATGTGGTCTTCATATAAAAGAAGAATGGTAAATGGAGAGTATGTGTGGACTATACAGATCTTAACAAGGCTTTTCCTAAGGATCCTTTCCCCTACCACATATAGATTCCATGATATATGCAACGTGTTTCCATGAACTATTAACATTCATGGATGCATCATCAGGGTTCCAGAAATTTCAAATGGAACCATGTGACCAAGAGGATACTGCATTTATAAGCCCAACAAGTATATATTACTATACTGTTAGGCCCTTTGGTCTTAAAAATGCAGGTGCAACATATAAAAGGCTAGTTAAGCGGATGTTCAAGGAAAAACTAGGGGACACCATGGAAGTCTACATCCACATCATGGTGGCCAAGTCAAAGAAAGCTGAAGATAAACTCAAGGATCTTGAAGAATATTTCAACATACTATACCAATACAACATGAAGGTAAATCCTTCCAAATGCCATTTTGGAAGGAGATCATACAAGTTCCTTGGATACATGGTGACTAAAATAGGAATAGAAGCAAGTCCGGAGCAAATAAAGTCCATCATCGGTTTAAGATCCCTATCCTCGACAAAGGATGTTCAAAGACTAACAGGAAGAGTAGCGACCCTAAACAATTTCATCTCAAGATCCTTAGAGAGGTGTAAACCTTTCTATTACATCTTGAAAAGGAACAAAAGGTTTAAATGTACTAAAGAGCATGAAGATGCTTTTCAGTAACTTAAAAATTATTTAAGTTCAGCACCCTTGTTAGTGAAACCATTAGCTGGGGAACCGCTCATTCTATACCTTTATATAGCCTCTAACGTTGTAAGTGCAGTTTTAGCCAAGGATCTCAACGGGGACCAACATCTAATCTACTATGTAAGTAAAAGTCTCTTTGATCCTAAGATCAGGTACTCCCATCTTGAAAATCTATTACTTGCATTAGAAACTGCTTCCATAAAATTAAGACATTATTTTGAAACACATTCTATACATGTAAGAACTAATTACTCCATTAATAATGTTATGCGAAAACTAGAGATGTCAGGTAGGATAGAAAAATGGTTCGTGAAGCTGAGCATAATGACATAAAATATGAACCGAGATCAACAATAAAATCACTAGCACTAACAGACTTTGTGTCTGATTTTAGTGATGATCTACAAACTGAAGCATAATTGAAAAAGCAAGGAACTCCAAAAAGAAGAAAGCATGGTAAAATGGACACTCTTCACTAATGGAGCTTCCAACTTTAGAGGAACATGCCTAGGGATTAAACTAAAATCGCCACAGGGGGACATTATACCCCAGGCAGTCGGCTGTAAATTCGATGTTACCAACAACGAGGCTGAATACGAAGCATTGATCATGGGATTACAGGTGGCGAAGTATATTCAAGTATTCATTGATTCCTTATTATTAACTAATCATTTTAATGGATCATATGCATTAAAAGGAGAAAGACTAGCACTATACCTCCGGTTCCTCAAAAAATTAGCCTCGAAATTCGAAGCTTTTAGCCTAAGCCAAGTTCCCAGAGAAGAGAACGTCGAGGCGGACGCATTGCCCAATTTAGGATCTTCCCTCACGATCTTGTCAGAAATCAGGATCCCTATAACCTATATACTGATCCTAGCGATAGAAGATCCCTCTAAAAAAGCAGATGATCCGAATTATCATAATCGAACAACCAACATAGCAACAATCGAAGATCCTGATCCCCAATCACTTCCTCAAGATCCTAATCGTCAGGATCCCAACATCCAGGATCTTCTTCAAAACTCGAAATCCTGGATCGAGCCCATTGTGGAGTGTCTCCATAATGGCATGATTGCAAGAGAAGAGAAAAGCGATAGAGTGTTCCCAATGAGGTTCTCGCGTTTTGTGATGATCCAAGGGAAGCTATATAAGAAATATATGGTTGGCCCATACTTAAGATGCTTGGAAAGTCATGAAGCTATCGAAGTGATAAAGGACATACATGAAGGAGATCGTCGTAATCATGCTGGGGGCAGATCCTTATGGTCCAAAGTGTTAAGGATGGGGTATTGCTGGCCAAGGATGAAGAAAGACGCTTTCTTATACACACATAAATGTGATGCTTGTCAAAGGCATATCAACATCCTTCATCAACCTGCAGAACCGTTACATCCTATCATTCCCCTAGGCCATTAATGAAATGGGGAATGGATATAGTTGGCAAGTCACCAAAAGCTCCGGGTGGAAAGGTCTTCATGCTAGTGATGATGGACTATTGATGGGTTTTACACAAAAGAACAATCATATGTGCTCATACAAAACTCAAAACCTTGGATCTAGGCTTCTCTATTGAACATGCAATTCATCCAAGACTTGAAACCCTAATCTAGCATACATTGAAATTGAGATCTATGACAATACAAGTTTAGATGATACCTTTCAATAGTTACAAGAATCCTTTGATCTTCAAGAAGCTTAGTGTCATAAGTGTAACACCTCTAATGGCTCACAAACACCACAAGCAAGAGAATGATCTATAGGAGAGAGAATGAGATGCAAAAATCGTCTCCAAGGTTCCAAGGGATCAAGTGGCCAATTTTGCTAGCCCTAAGGATCCTTATATACTTGAGCTTCTAGGGTTTCAGTTAAAACCCTAATTGGATGACTTAGGCCCTAAGTAACATGAGAACCTTCTGGAATGAGCCCCCCTTGGACGAAATTAGGATGGACTCCACCATAATTTCGTCCATGCCCTAATCCATAAGCATTCTCAGCCCAAATATCAACTATCACACAATTGACAGTTCTAGCCCCCTCTAATTAATTAATGTCTTTTAGCCACATAATTAATTCTTAATTAATTATTTTCTAATATTAATTAAACCATATGATTTCTCTTTTAATATATTATTCATATAATATATTAATAAACCATAATAACCTCTCTTTCTCCATAAATCATCCTATCAAGTTGCTTTGGTGAAAGCACCCCAAAAGGACCATGCACAACCGGGTCAAGTACATACCAAATATAGTTACGGGCTTAGACACTAATCCAACAGTCTCCCACTTGGATAAGTCTAGTAACTATAGTGAAAGTACAATCCGATTAGCAATCGTAGCTCTCAAAGATGTTGTTGAACTCTGATCTTATCAGTAACCTGTCCTTTAGATAAGGGATCGTATAGTCCTTCGTTCGAGATATTGTGCGGACAATTACATGGAACATAGTCGTACTTATTGTCCAACAGTTTGTGTCTCGATCTCTGATTCGTTTGACATAGAACTTAAATTAACACATCAATTCAGTCTTGACCAGGCCCGACACATAAGTCAAACCAAATCATCGAGGGGCCCAGATATCGCTTTTACCCTCTTAGGATAAAAGGAACAGATAAACTTCGACTTATATGCATTTACCATTCACTCATCAAATCATGCACAACAATGCGTTTTATAACATCAAATTACTGATGCGTTCACGCATTATCAATGCACAACCAACTTGCAAATAATAAACCATATATCTAGGTTTTAAGACCACATGATATTAGCGTCTTGCGATCACTCGAGATAAATTCCATGAAGTGATTCCACCAAGCGCGGGTCTAATCTAATGCTCAAATCATGTTCATAAGCACTCATGAACGTTGCAGCAAACCTTTGCTATGTCTAATACACTTTAGACAATCTACAAACCAATTCATGACAATCTTCTTTCATACCTACTTCCAAAGTATGAGCGACTGTGGAACGTTCGAATAATCTTATTATTCAAGAAGTCAAAACATGCAAAGTGAAAAAATAGGTAAACAATTAACATAAGACAGTAACTTTACTTATAAATAATACTCCTTTATTTAATCATCAAATGTCAATTACATTTATCTATTACATGTTTCGAAAACTATCTAATCTAAACTAATATCGTCCTTCAGCCCAATGCTCCTAGCATGTTGCAAGTGCTTAACCCTACTCAGTCCCTTCGTAAGGGGATCTGCTGGGTTATCCTCTGACGATACCCTCTTCAATATGAGGAGTCCCTCTTCTACCCGATTTCGAGTAAAATGATATTTCCTGTCAATATGTCGAGATCTAGCATGATCCCTCGGTTCCTTGTTCAAGGCAACCGCTCCTTCATTATCGCAGAATATCTCCATAGGCTCCTTTATGGCTGGCACAACTCCAAGGTCTCCAATGAAGTTCTTCAACCATATTACCTACTTTGATGCTTCGCTGGCTGCTATGTACTCTAACTCACATGTTGAATCAACTACGGTCTCCTGCTTCGAACTTTTCCAAGTCACTGCTCCTCCATTCAGGGTAAAGACCCAGCCCAACTGCGAGCGGTAGTTGTCTTGGTCGGTTTGAAAACTGGTGTCACTATACCCTCGCACCCTTAATTCATCACTCCCACCGAGGACTAGAAACCATTCCTTGGTCCTCCGAAGGTACTTAAGAATATTCTTGATTGCGGTCCAATGTGCTTTGCCAGGGTTCCCTTGATATCTGCTGACCATGCTCAAATCGAAGGCCACATCAGGGCGAGTAGAAGTCATAGCATACATGATCGAGCCAACTACGGAAGCATAAGGTACTCTGCTCATCTCTGCTATCTCGACTTCGGTACTCGGACTTTGAGTCTTACTCAACTTGGCATTACTTTGGATAGGTAACTCCCCTTTCTTAGTATTCTCCATACTAAAACAGTTTAGTACTTTATCCAAGTAACTATTTTGACTAATTCCTATTAGTCTTTTACTTCTGTTTCTCACTATCCTTATTCCCAAAATATAGGCAGCTTCTCCGAGGTCCTTCATTGCGAAGCACTTCCCAAGCCAGGACTTGACTTCCTGCAGCGTCGGGATGTCGTTTCCTATGAGTAGTATGTGATTGACATACAATACGAGGAAGCTAACTATACTCCCACTGTCTTTGACATATACACATGATTCATCTTCGCTTTGCAGGAAGCCAAACTCTTTCACTTTCTCATCGAAACAAAGATTCCATCTACGAGATGCTTGTTTCAATCCATAAATGGACTTCTCAAGCTTACACACTATATTGGGATGCTTCGCATCGACAAAACCCTCTGGCTGACTCATGTAAACAGCCTTAGCCAACTTTCCATTAAGGAAAGTGGTTTTGACGTCCATCTTCCATATTTCATAGTCATAAAATGCAGCAATGGCTAGCATCACCCTAATAGACTTTATCTTCGCAACTGGTGAGAAGGTCTCATCATAGTCAACTCCTGGAGTTTGAGTAAGCCCTTCGCAACCAATCGCGCTTTATAAGTGTGTACCTTCCCATCCATGTCGATCTTCTTTTTGAAGATCCACTTGCACCCGACCGTCTTACGACCTGGCACATTGTCAACCAAATTCCAAACTTGGATGTCATACATTGACTGAATCTCGTTGTCCATAGGCTCCTTCCATTTCGCAGACTCCGGGCCTGCCATGGCTTCCTTGTAGTTGTTAGGTTCATCCAAATTTATTAGTGTACTGTCACTAATAAACGTATCACCTTCACTTGTTATATGAAAACTATACAACACAGGCGGAACACTAACTCTACTGGAACGTCTAAGAGGTAGGGACTCGTCAATCGGTTCAACCGGAGTTTCTTCCTCATGTTGAATGCCAGTGTTAGAGGTTCCTTCATCGTTCGATTCTTGAAGCTCTTCAAGATCGATTTGCCTCCCACTGTCTCCTTGGCTTATGAGTTCTCGCTCTCGGAAAACCCCTCTCCTCGCAACGAAGACAACATTATCACTCGGTTTGTAGAAGAGATATCCAAAGGACTTTTGCGGGTAGCCGATGAAAATACATCGCTCACTACGAGGTTCGAGCTTGTCGTGAGTCTCTCATCTTACGAAAGCCTCGCAACCCCAAACCTTGATATGTGCCAACGAGGGAGCTTTCCCTGTCCACATCTCGTGAGGTGTTTTGGCAACGTTCTTCATAGGGACTAAGTTAAGGATATATGTGGTAGTCTCTAAGGCATACCCCCAGAATGAGATAGGTAGCGAAGCACGACTCATCATGGAACGAACCATGTCTAGCAAGGTTCGAATACGCCTCTCAGCTATACCATTCAGCTGCAGTGTCCTGGGAGGTGTCAATTGCGAAACGATTCCGCATTCCTTGAGGTAGTCATGGAATTCAAGACTAAGGTACTCTCCACCTCGATCGGATCGAAGCATCTTGATTTTCCTGCCAATTGATTCTCCACTTCTTGCTTGAACTCTTTGAACTTTTTAAAGGTTTCTGACTTATGCCTGATTAATTAGATATAGCCATATCAGTTATAATCATCGGTAAAAGTCACGTAGAAGTGGCTTGCATCCCTTGTGGTGGATCTAAAGGGTTCACATACATCTGTATGTATGAGATCTAATAAACCCTCACCCCTTTCACAAGAACCAGTGAAGGGTGACTTGGTCATCTTTCCAAGCAAACAAGACTCGCACACGTCATCGTCCCTAAGGTCGAATGACTCCAATACTCCATCCTTTTGGAGTTGGGCTATGCGCTTCTTGTTGACATGTCCAAGACGACAATGCCACAAGCATGATTTATCCAAACTATTGGAAGAATCAATACACAACACACCATTTCCTAAATTATCTACAACCATCACAGATTCATATATTCCATTACAAGGCAATTCTTCAAAATAGAAAACACCATTAAGATGAGCATTAATAGAACCTTTTTTCATTATCAAATGAATATCTAAATCCTTGTCTATACAAACCATGAAAAGAAATTATGTTTCTTGCCATATCTGGCGAATAGCAACAATTATTCAAATCTAGTCCTAATCCATTACTAAGCACTAAAGAGTAAACTCCAATCTTGATGACATGCGACGATCTTCTGTTTCCCATGATTAAGTTTATCTTCCCATGCTCCACATCCCTATTTCTTCTTAGGCCCTGCAAGTCAGAACAAATGTGAAAACCACATCCTGTATCAAGTACCCACGAAATAGCAGGCGATGAATCAATAGATTGAATAGTGTAAATACCTGCGTAGGATGACTTGATCTTCCCATCCAAGATGTCTTGCAGATATTTCGGGCAGCTTCGTTTCCAATGCCCTATTTCGTGGCAGTGATGACACTCTGCATCCTTGGGGTTGGAGTTGGGTTTAGCAGGACCAGCCTTGGTTCCACTAGAAGAGGTGCCATCATGGGACTTTCCCTTATGGTGGCTCTTTGAGGGAGCCTTCCTCTTCTTACCCTTTCCTTGCCTAATAGCCAAAACAGGGGCAGCAGCATGAGTAGGAGTTTGTGCAACAGACTTGTCTTTGAGGTTACTCTCGGCAGTCCTCAATAGACCTTGCAGCTTGCTCAACGTGACCTCGTCTTTGTTTATGTGGTAGGTCATGCAAAACTGGTTGAAGCAGGGTGGCAGTGAATGAAGGATGATGTCAATCGCCAGCTCTTCATCGAAGTTAACATTTAACTTTAGCAGACAGTCAATATACCTCTACATCTTCTGCAGATGAGCAGTGGCAGACTCTCAGTCTCTCATCTTGGTCGTGATCATCGAAGTGATGATCTCGTACCTCTCCTGCCTCGCACTTTGGTGATACCTTTCAACCAAATCCTGATGCATTTCGTAGGGATAGAAGTCCTCGTAGGACTTTTAGAGTTCAGCAGTCATGGTCGCCAGCATGATGCAATGGACTTTCGTGGCATCACGCTCATGGGCCTTGAAGGCAACAATCTCTTCGGGAGTAGCAGTGTTCATTTCCACCTCTTTTAGCTCCTTGTCGAGGACATATGCCTTGTCCTCGTAGCGGGTGACCATCCTTATGTTACGGATCCAATCGTTGAAATTGTTTCCGTCGAAGATCACCCTCCCACACAAATTCATGAGTGAGAATGAGCATGAGGCGTTTGAGCCGGAAGCGTTGTTGTTCAAGTTTAACATCCAAAAAGGAAAAGAGACAAAGTTTGATTAGATAAGAATCCCTAATTAAACACCCAATTGAGAAATTAGGGCTAGGATCCAACAACATTATTTACAACTTAAAAGAGGGATGTCGTAATTTAAATTGCAAATAATTTGAAGGTAAGTGAATGGCGATTCACTAATTTCCACCATGAAAAACAAAAGAGAATTAAGTTTTTAATGTATTGAAAACTCCTAGATCTTTTGAGATTTATTGAACTTTTCAATGGCATTTTTAAATCTCGATATGCCCCACAAGTTTGTAACTGGGATGCCGAGGATCACCAACCGGGTGTGAATAACCATGCGAATCTAGATGGTGCCCCCAATGTTACAGTCACCTAATCGACGTGCCGGTTAACCACACACGCTCCATCAATCTATGACAAACATCGAGTCACCGTCTGCTACTTTTGCTTAGAGCCAATTAGTGTGCCGGTTAACCACACACGTTTCACTAACGTCTTAGCAACGGTACAAAGCGTAATTTCATGGAATCGCATCAATTCACTTTTTCCTAAAGTAACTAAGATTGAGAATTTTGTAAAAACATTTAGTAACTTTATAAATTCATTATACTTTTAATGAGGAAGGTTTTGCCCTATCCTACCTGTTCGGCTAACGACCCTCGACCAATCAAGGAAGCGGTGGGTGAGAGTGGACACCCATTAAACAACCATTTTATAGGCCATAACCTTATACCCCCCTTATAGATCGGCTTCGTGAATGAGACCTACTAACGGTAAGACTAGCATTTAGTTATACATATATATAATTATTATTCTTATAATATTATAATAGTATAGGGTGAATTTTTTAAACTTGTAAAATTCTAGGGTTTGGAATTTAATAATTTTAAAATTAAACTTTTAATTCAAAAAATCAAATTTCAAAACTTGAGGGAAAGTTTTGAAATATTTCAAAACTATCTAGATCAAAATTCAAATAAATAATTAAACAATTAATTATGGTGATTATCTGATTTTGACCTAATCCAATTTTATGCAAGATAATGATCAAATAAATTCAATTAATCAACATTTATCATATAAGGAATTAATTGTTGAATTAATTTGAAAATATCGTTTATTTTGGCAAGGATAATCATCCAATATTAATAAAATTCATATTTTATCAGTCAAAAACGATTTGGTAATTATCCCACAACAAAATAGGCATAAAATCCCGAAAATCCCTCTGTCTGACGGTTGGACTCGCCGAGTCCCCTTATGGACTCGTCGAGTTCATCCTACTCGTCGAGCCCACTTTGGGACTCGACGAGTCTGTCAGTCAGGGGGCCAAAAATTGATTTTCAAGCATGAATGAAACACAAAGCATCAAATACAATAGAAGCTAATCAAGGCTCTGATACCGCTGATAGGTTTTACACAAAAAATCGATTCTATGTGCTCATACAAAACCCTAAAGCTTGGATCTAGGCTTATCTATTGAACATGCAATTCATCCAAGACTTGAAACCCTAATCTAGCATACATTGAAATCGAGATCTAAGACAATACAAGTTTAGATGATACCTTTCAATAGTTGCAAGAATCCTTTGATCTTCAAGAAGCTTAGTATCACAAGTGTAACACCTCAAATGGTTCACAAACACCACAAGAAAGAGAATGATGTATAGGAGAGAGAATGAGATTAAAAAATCGGCTCCAAGCTTCCAAGGGATCAAGTGGCCGATTTTGCTAGCCCTTAGGGTCCTTATATACTTGAGCTTCTAAGGTTTCAGTCAAAACCCTAATTCGATGACTTAGGCCCTAAGTAACTTGAGAACCTTTCGGAATGAGGCCCCCTCGGACGAAATTAGGATGGACTCCTCCTTAATTTTGTTCATGCCCTAATCCATAAGGATTCTCAGCCCAAATATCAACTATCACACAATTGACAGTTCTAGTCCCCTTTAATTAATTAATGTCTTTCAGCCACAAAATTAATTCTTAATTAATTCTTGTCTAATATTAATTAAACTATATGATTACTCTTTTAATATATTATTCATATAATATGTTAATAAACCATAATAAACTCTCTTTCTCCATAAATCATCCTATCAAGTTGCTTTGGTGAAGGCAACCCAAAAGGACCATGCACAACCGGGTCAAGTACATACCAAATATAGTTACGGGCTTAGACACTAATCCAACAACTATTTCTCAAAATGGACAGAGGATGAAGCCTTTTTATAAATACGAGAAAAATAAGTAGTCTCGTTTATCAAACGTAATATCTTAACCAGGTTCGGGATCGCTTCCGAGATCATATGCGATAATGGATCCCAATTCATAAGCAAAAGGACTAGATACTTTTTCATTATTTGGGGAATTAAAATGATAATGTCCACTCATGTCCATCCTCAAGCTAATGATCAAGTTGAATCCAACAACAAGATCGTAGTCAACAATTTAAATAAAACGTGAGACGAGAAGAATGGAAGATGGGAAGAGGAACTCCCTTTCATCCTATGGGCAGATAGGACCACTTCAAAAACAGCCACTGGCCAAACTCCATACTCCTTGGTGTTTGGAATAGAAGCCATGATCTCTACTGAAGTTGTGATCCTAACGACAAGATATCAATTACAGGATCAAGAGAATAACGATAGGATCCTACCCTACGATCTTGACACTATCGATGAACTCAGGGATCTTGCTAGGATCCGTATTGCTGCTCATCAACAAAGGATCACTAAAGCATACAATAATAACATTAAAAAAAGAATATTCCAAATAGGTGACTTGGTCCTTAGGAAAACATTCCAAACTACCAAGTATCCCAATGCAGGTAAATTGGCACCTAAATGTGAAGGAACATATCTCATCGATTCAGATGAACGAAAGGGGGCATATTGGCTAGCTACCCTTGAAGGAAACGTCTTACCAAGATCTTGGAATGCTATACATATAAAAGCATACTTCACGTAAGTGGTATTCATCATTTTCCAACAAACTCAAGGTACACACTCTCTACTATTTACTTTTATCTAACTTTTTGATTTGATTTTTCAAAGACCATTATTGACTTAAGTATCGGAGGGTCGTTAGCCAAGCTAGCGCCCACTCCTGAACATATGTTAAGATCATAAAGCTTAAATCTAAGGTTTATAACATTATCATGTTATCCTAAGTTGGGATCCTCCCCTGTAAAATTCTAAGGTTTATAACATTATCATGTTATCCAAAGTTTGGAGTTTTCCCAGTTGTTATGGGATTTTCCCCATTTATTATTTAAAGTAGGATTTTCCCCAGTTATTATGAGATTTTCCCCAGTTATTATGGGATTTCCTTGGTTATTATGGGATTTTCTCCAGTTGTTATCTAAAGTGGGATCTTCCCCAATAATGATCTTCACCAATCATTTTCTAAATAGTACCTTTCCCAGTCGGAAAGAAAATTAAGGATCTTCAAAGATTTCCTAATATGGATCCTTCTCTATGCAAACTCCAAGGATCTTATGGAACTAAAGGGATCATAACGCAAGACTTCTCCTAAGGAAAAAGATTACAAAATCTAAAGATCACCAGGTTCTAAGTTATTTTTCTTACGTAATGACGAAGTGTTTATTCTCTTGAAGATCTTAACTATTTTAAGATCCCAAATCGATAACTAACTATTTCATGTTATTCGGATCTTAAGAGTTCTTGTAAAACCTGAACTCTTTAGGATCCTAATTGCATAAGGATGTTTAGAAGAAAATGAACTATTTCATGTTATTAAGGATCCTAACAACCTGAAGATCCTCATAAATCCTACTGCTACAATCATATCAACCACGCAAGCAAAGAAGATATAAACATCAACAACCAAAGTGCATAAAATAAAAAGGGGTTTCCCACTAACCCCAAAAGAGTGAAATATTGTCTACAAACCAGAATATTTAAAATTGATTTTAAAACATCAAACCTACACTTTGGTTTGATCATCCCCAGATGGGGGTATCTTTGTCTCTCCCTATTCTCCTTTTTCTTCTCTGTAGGACCCTGACCAGCATCAACAGGCTTTCCAGTCAACATAGCCACGGCTTCACGCCACCCGGCTACGTTCCAGGATCCTGCATTCTCCACATCTTCTGCCATCTTGAGCTTAGCCTCCCAAACAGCCACAACAACACTAGCCTTCGTTTCAGTTATCACCTCTTTGATCTCTGCCACATGCTCCTCTTCTCTTTCCGCTTTCTCCTTGACCAGTCTCTGCACCCTTTGTAAGAGGTCTTTGTTGGCTGTTTCTTGTTCCTTTAAAGCTTACTCTGTCTGGTTGAGCTTGGACTTGAGATCCTCATAGGAATGGGAGATATGATTAGGCACCTATAAGAAGCAACGATAAGAAAACTTAAGGCAGATATAAGAGACTACAAGGTTACTTACATATTGAAAGAAGGAGAGCAGCTTCTTCAATGCTTCATCCACCCTGAGATTCTCCAGGTTGAAGACTTTAGTAGATTTCCTTTTTTGGGATCCCGAAGTTTTGACGGACATATGTACAAGAGCTTTCTTGGAAATAAGAGAGGACTTTTCTTTCTTAACCACCAATTGGTCACCGGACATGGCAGAATCAAGGTCGGAAAGGGTAAAATTGCACCATAACGTGTAGATTTGAATCCTAAGCATAGCAAAAAGTTTTATCAGTTCAGGATCCTTCATAAGAAATGATATAAATTTAAGGATCCTTACCGATAGACATGGGGATGATGGTAGTTGAACTTTCTTGCTAGCTATGATGATCAAGCTTGAATGTTCTCTCAATCTCGGGCAGGGCGAGGAAATTCTCAATCCTATTTCCCGTGTCTTTAGTAGGAGGAACAAGCTCTTCAAACTTGAAAGATGGAAAAAATTAAACAACATAAGAAGTATGAATGGAAAGATCCTTGGCATAAAAATATGAAACCCTACCCTTATTAAACCAGGACTATGGAAAATATTTCCATCAGGAATGGAGTCGCGTTTCATGAAGAAGTACTTTCCTTTCCAGGATCCATCATTATGCTTAGATTTTAGAATAAAGGGTGCTTTATCAGTTTTGATTTTCAGCAAGAAACAAGAGTTTCCAAAGGCAGAAAGATTGTAAAAATAAGCTAATTCAGTCACACTGATACTAAGATCCATAGAGAAGTTCAATCGATCGATCCAGTAGAGGATCCTCCAAACCGCTGGCATGCCTTGAATATACGAGATTTTGGTAATCTCAAAGATCTCAAAAGTAATCCTGGGAAAGGGATAAGAAAGACCTAGGGTGAAGGGGTATTCGAGAAAACACACCCAAGAGGAATAAACAAAATCCGGTTGGATCCTTGCATCAAAAGGTCTAAAAATAGTACCGGCGGGAAAAGCCCCAGCTGATTTCAGGGCTTCGATATCGTTATCATCGAAAGTACAAGTTTCCTTATAAGACAAGGCCTTTTGATCGATGAAATCATCCTCAGGAATGGCGATGACGTTTGTACGAGAGCGAGTTACTCTTTTACCCATAAGTAGAGACGAAGAAAGATAAAAAAACGAGGGTAGTACCTTCGATTGTATTCGATAAATGTCTGGAGGGAGCTGAAAGACTAAGGAAAAAAAAGACTGAATATCCTATTCATACAAGAATCGTGGAAAGGTAGAAGGCTGATTTGACAAATTACTATACTGACTTCAACGACTACAAATCTATACGTTGGAATTCAAATTACACTATCTGTTAGAACTTCAGAATATTTATTTCTCACTTTTTATTTTAAAATTATACCTTTAAATTTTAGAAATTAACCTTGATATTTCGCAGGTATAATTCGGGGGCAATTGTTAGGGCCAAGATCCTCAACTTTATTCGGGATCCCAGATCTTCAAGATCTTTCTGGATCCCGTACCTTTCTCAGGATCCTGACTATTGTTATTCTTATTTCCTAACACTCTTAATGGTCATATTTCTATTTCTTTTTATCAGATGTGTAGAAATGATAAATATAAGACTCATTCTCAATGATGAATCGCTTCAACGAGGCTTAAGACTCGGGAATACCAAGTCAAACAACATGCATATGCTCATTCAAGAGGATCCTGAAAATATGAGGCTTATCGTTATTTTGTCTAGACTATAAATACACCTGTAATACACACACTACAGACGTAATTAGCTCTATTACTACACTTGTAATCGTATTATATTCATCATTTATGTAATACCATATTCAAATCAATAAAAACAACGCATGTGATCATTATCACCTCCTAAGGTTTTGTGCAGGAGACCCTATAAAGGATCAAGGGCTCTCTTTGTAACTCACTTGTCTCACTTTGATCACAGTTCTATATGTGTATTACCTTAAACACCATAGCCTCTCATACAATTTGGTTGAATATTACTTGATCAATTTTTAACCAAAACAATAGTAATATTGATAACTGCTTATTGAAATTAATCCATAAGTAGTGATCAATACTACCTGGTGAACTCTATAATATTGTGGATAATTAAATGATAATCAACAGCTGTGCATTTGTAAAATGATTTTAGAAGGATTAAATGTCTAAACTTGAAAATATTAAATTATTATACAGAATAAGATCAACATCAACAATTAACCTGATTTCTAGATGAAGGTTGTTCATTTTCTTTGAACTTTGTAGGAGAGTCTGGCTTTTTCTCATCATTATCGTCTTGTATTTCAACAACTTCATCTCTTTTGTGATTCTCTTATTCTATCTTTTTTTAGGAGATGGAAGCATTCAAAAACATGAATTTGTTACTTTTAACCTCTTCCATTTTATTAGTTATTGTCATGAAGTTTTTTGTTAGCTAGTTACTAAGCTCATCCGTAGACATAGGGTCCACAACTAGTTTTTTTGAAAGTTGAGCATGTTTTTCATTTAGATCATCAATATAAAACGAAGTCCTCTTATACATATGTCCATATTATCATTCAGGGGACATAGAGTTTCTTGTTTGTCATTCAGCAGCTTGTGAAGGAGAGAGATCAAGATGACATTACAAGACATAACATGGGAGTTCTCGTAACGAACTCTCCCAAATTCTTCACATTGTTCAATAACTACGTCAGCAACCGTTTTGTATGAGTATGTTCAATTTCCTTGATCATTTCAATCATCCTTTTCTCATGCTCTAAAAGTTTTGCAACATCAGCATCTCTTTTCTAATCAACCTCTTGAATTGTAGCTTCTACTCTAAGGGAAATGAGATCTTTTATTCTTTGATCTCTTTCTTGAAGTGATGGAATGATAAAATTTAAGACTTGTAACTGCACATTGTATTTTTTTTCAATTCATCCCTAGTAACAATATCAGATGATGGAGAAGCTTTGAGGTCTTTAAACATATTAATCAATGAATAAAGATTCTTGTTGATACCATTCAATATGTTTACTAATGCATACATCTTTTTTGTTTTAAAACACATTTTATTCTGATTAACAACAGATGTTTGAGGAATGTTGACATTTTGTAACATCCGTATTCCCAGGTATATGATATTATTCATTATATTGAATTTTAGAGAGGGACTCGGCGAGTAGAAACCCCGACTCGCCGAGTTGGATCGCGATACGAGTGCCCTGACTAAGGAGGGACTCGGCGAGTCCATACGTGGACTCGGCGAGTCCACGCTGTTTAATGAAACCCTAATTTCTCGGGTTTGTGACCTATTTAAAGGCCCTTATGGCCTCCAATTGCGGCTACCAGTCCATAGAGAGAAACCCTAGAGTGCTTGAGCGTTTTGAGAGATAAGGGAAGCAATTCTTGACCTTTGTGGTGTTGTTTAGCAAGAAGAAGGAGGTCCTAGCCAAGAGAAAGCAAAGGAGGTTGCTATTCTGAGGATTTGAAGCTTAGATCATTGCATTTGAGGTATTACTTCGGCTCTTCTTCTGTTTTATGAAGAATATATGGATTTAGGGTTTCTTGTGCCTTTTGCTAGGTTGATTTGATGTCCAAATAGTCCCTTCTAGTGATGAGGCTTTGGATTTGGATCTATAGAGGTCCAGAGAGCCTTACTCATCAAACTTTATGAAGAACAATGGAGGTCATGAACTTGGGTTAAGGTATTTGGGGCCAAATCATCATATATGGTCATATGGATGTTGTATGTGCATCAAGATTGAGACTTTACGTGATTATAGTGGTTGGAAAGGCCAGATCTATGGATTAAAGGAACAGATCTGACCTCAGAAAGTCGTTTGAGTGTGAGCATGGAATGTACTCGCCGAGTCCATGAGAGGACTCGACGAGTTGAGTCGGGTTGCCCCGCGACTCGCGATCTGTGACGACCCGTGGAGTATAGGGTTGACTCAGTGAGTCAAGAGAGGACCAGGGGCGAAGAGGGCATGCGTGTACTCGCCGAGTCACCTTAGTGCACTCGGCGAGTAGGGTCAACTGTGACCGTTGACTTCCGTTGACTTTTAGGGTTTCGGTCAACAGTTTGACTTTTGAGTCAAGGAAGGGTAAAATGGTCTTTTACCCTTCTGAGAGATCGTAGAAGGGGGTTTAATCTAGCCTTTGAGAGCCATTACTTATTGAGCATATTTCGTATGTGATTAGGCGGGGGCTAGATCAGTAGATTCGTGTGCGAGATCATCCGAGATACCCGAGGTGAGTCTTCTCACTATACATTACCTAGAGTGGTATTTATGTGTAGACCAGAGGGTCTTGTATGCTATGTGTATGTATGAGATTATGTGCATTGTATAGACCGGACCGAAGGGTCCAACGATATAGACCGGACCGAAGGGTCCAACGATACAGACCGGACCGAAGGGTCCAACGATACAGACCGGACCGAAGGGTCCAACGAGCTATGACCGGGCCAGAGGGTCCAACGAGTTACGGGACTGGAGGGTCCCGTTGAGACACATCGGACCGGAGGGTCGTATTGTAGCCTCGAGTGGCGTATGTGTTGTATGTGGTATATTGGGGAACTCACTAAGCTTTTATGCTTACAGTTGTTGTGTAATGTGTTTCAGGTACTAGTGAGGATCGCGGGAAGGCGCCGACATGATTCGTACACACACACAGAGGATTTATTTATACGAGATCTTGGGACATGTTTTGTGATGATACAGAGATTTATTATGATTTTGTGATTTTTATGTGGTGGAAAGTATGTTTTGAAATGAAAAATTGTTTTGAAAAATTGGGTGTTACAAGTTGGTATCAGAGCCTTGGTTTGAGGGATTCGGGTGCATCTTAGGATGAATCCGAACTCAAACTGAGGAGATGAGAAGGTTTTCATAAAATAAACAATTTTTCTAAAAGAATAAAAGATTTTGAGAAAGGCAGAAGGAAGCAGTGTGTACGATCAGCCAGCGCCCGAACGGTGATTTCCCAAAATACCCTTACATTATGTGTTATGAGATATGATGTGATATGATATGCATGCTAGAGTAGGCTAGGTAATCATATTAGGACTAGAGTGGCCTGATTTGTGATGCCTTAGCCTAGGAATGATTTTGCTGCTATGTGATGCTTGAGAGCGAATAGGTAGCAGTGAGGAGCTGTTGAGAGGTCTACGGAAGGGTAGCCTATGCCAGTGAGATATAGTATACTTGTGATCTGGGATCCAAGGAGGAGGACTTAGAGTGAATGCTGATGCGGTGTGGACGGTAGTATAGGGCCCGTACTACTGAAGACACCGGAGCAGCGCGCACCCTAAGTAAGAATCCATTGGGTACTTAGGAACAAGTAGGGTTGAGTTATCGAGTGCGAGTATACTCGATCGAGTCTCTGGTATCTTCATGTTGTGTTTCAGAGACATCATGGTTGGTACACCACACACGCCGGAGGGCAGCAGTATTAGCAATGATGAGATTCGCAGTATGATTATGACGAAATGACCACGGCGATCCGGAAGGCTATCCGGAGGATTTTGAGTAGCGAATTGAGGAGTGATGTCATGGTTCGAGTACCATGATAAGTAGCGGATTGAGGAGTGATGTCATGGTTTGAGTGCCATGATAAGTAGCGGATTGAGAGGTGATGTCATGGTTCGAGTACCATGATTGATGGCAGATCGAGAGTTGATGTCATGGTTCGAGTACCATGAATGGTAGCAGATCGAGAGGTGATGTCATGGTTCGAGTACCATGATTGATGTCAGATCGAGAGTTGATGTCATGGTTCGAGTACCATGAATGGTAGCAGATCGAGAGGTGATGTCATGGTTCGAGTACCATGAATGGTAGCAGATCGAGAGGTGATGTCATGGTTCGAGTACCATGATTGGTGGTAGATCGAGAGGTGATGTCATGGTTCGAGTACCATGAATGGTAGCAGATCGAGAGGTGATGTCATGGTTCGAGTACCATGATTGGTGGCAGATCGAGGGGTGATTTTGTGGTTCGAGTACCATGATTTGAGGCGGGTTGAGAAGAGAGGATATGGTTCGAGTTCCATGAAATGTGGCGGTGAGTGCTTCTGGTTTTGTCGGTTATTCCGCAACGATTATCTAGTCCAAGGTCGGATGTGAAGGAGTATGGGCCAAGAAGGCCAGGGAGAACGAGTTTTAGTGGAGCATCCCTTGATAGGGAAAACGAGTTAGCTCTAAGGGATTGTTGGTGATATGCCAGTGGAGTCACAAGACTAAGAGATGAGTAGGGACGGTGCGTTATGGAGGGGTACAGTCTGAGCTGGAGAGTCGGCCGATAGTAGATATGTCACTTTCCGTGACCCGAGTGGTGCCATTTCCTTTTCTTGCGGTAGACGTAAGGGGTGATGAGATTTCGGTTTCTGAGTTGGGGTGAGCGCTGTGGGATCGCACGGATGGTGACTTTTCAATCATAGTATCCGACAGTAGGTCTGTCGCGAGAAAGTGATATAGCTTGAGCAGGTTGACAGTGGAGATTGAAATGGTCAAGGATCAGGATACACCCTATTTGAGTATAATAGGGCAGGTGTTAGCTGCAGTGTTGGGTGATCAAGAAGGGTATATCAGGGCAGTGACTCCTATTGTTTTTGAGAGGTATAAGGGGTGGAAATGTGGTTTCTGCTCTTACGATAGGGGGCATGTTGGAACGTTGGGCAAGGAGTCAAGGATGAGGAGTATGATGGTTCATTATTTCCAGATCCAGAATTAGTGTTAACACGGGACAGTTGGGAGGTCCGCTGAGGGTATAGTGCGAGATCCTGAATGACTAGAGGCAGTCACGATGGTAAGTTCTGAAGGTTGCATACGAGACCCTGGTATCTGGAGTTGTTTGATCCTTGTCACAGAGATCATCGAGCGTTGCGTAGCACCTTGCGGAATTAGGTGCGATGTTACTGGTGGAGACAACCTGGGGGATAGAGTGTTGGTGCACCAATTGGTGATGGTTCGAACCCCAAGCGGGGAAGAACCGAGTATTTTATTTGAGGAATCCGTACCTGCTGCTAGAGTTACCGAGGTTCGGCCAGCGAAGGTCGAGGCACCGAAGGCTCGCGGGAGAGCTTTACAGTTGACAGCGGAGGAGTTCCGCACATCGCCCGATGTTGCGGCTGGTACTTTCTGTGGGTTCTGTACCTGCTTTGGTGATATTTGACTCGGGAGCGAGTCGATCATTTGTGTCAATAGCGTTTGGTCGACATATCAGTAGCCGACGAGAGGTGTTGAGTCGACCTCTACGAGTTTCCATAGCTGACGAGCGAGCGGAGTATGCTACGGAGGTGATTCGGGGATGTGTACTTGAGATCTTCGGTGTTGAGTTCCCGATAGATCTGTCCCGATAGCGATGGGGGACGCATGTGTTATGAGGGGGGCATGGATTGGTTGAGCCAATTTGGGGCTGTCATAGATTGCGAGCGACAGTTGGTGACGATACGAGACCCCAATGGGGGAGTACTCACGGTGTACAGCAAGGGTACCCAATGTGGGTCGGCGTTTTGTTCAGCCGCCAGAGTGAGACAGAGTTTACAGCAGGGCTGCAGCGGGTTTGTAGCCTATGTGATGGGCACACGAGAGGCCGTTGGGAGGCCAAGTTCAATGGATGACGTTCTGATAGTGCGTGAGTTCCCAGATGTTTTTCCCGAGGAGTTGCCGGGTGTGCCTCCCGAGAGGCAAGTAGAGTTTCGCATCGAGTTGGTTCCGGGGGCAGCGCCTATCGCCAAGGCGCCTTATCGTCTTGCGCCGCCAGAGACGTAGTAGTTATCCTCGCAGCTTCAGGAGCTGCTGGGGAAGGGTGTTGTGATGCTACGTGGAGCCGTAGTACTCACCAGTCAGAGAGAGAGTGTTGTGATACTACGGGAAGCCGTAGTACTCAGAGGTTGTTGTGATGCTACGGGGAGCCGTAGTACTCACCAGTCAGAGGAGGGCGTTGTGATGCTATGGGGAGCCGTAGTACTCACTAGTCAGAGAGAGGGTGTTGTGATGCTATGGGGAGCCGTAGTACTCACTAGTTAGAGAGAGGGTGTTGTGATGCTACGGGGAGTCGTAGTACTCACCAGTCAGAGAGAGGGTGTTGTGATGCTACGGGGAGCCGTAGTACTCACCAGTCAGAGAGAGGGTGTCGTGATGCTACGGGGAGCCGTAGTACTCACTAGTCAAAGCAGGGCATTGTGATGCTACGGGGAGCCGTAGTACTCACTAGTCAGTGGGAGGTTGTGGTGATGTTATGGGGAGCCGTAATACGCACTAGTTAGCGAGAGGTTGTTATGAGGAAGCCTTCTTGATCAGAGTATGACACAGGAGGGTTTTAGGCTTGAAAAGCCCTACGCATGAGTTTTGGGAGCCTGGTGGTCGGACCAGGGGTGAGACCGGGGTCTCCTCAATGATTGGGAATCATTATATTCTGAGTAAGTGTGGACATCCAATCCGAAGGGATTGGATAAGTGAAGTACGCATGGGTTGCGGGTCACAAGCTATGAGTTGAATGAGTCATTGGAACGAGCGATTCCAACTACGGGTCGGACCAAACTCTTGAGTTGAGTTGAGTCCTGGTGGTGTGTGGAATAGACCGGACCGAAGGGTCCAACGATGAGAATTAGATGATAGAGGTTGGGGTTGAGCCGATCTCCAGTTGGGACACGTATTTACCATTGACTGAGTTTTCCTATAACAACAGCCATCATTCGAGCATTGGTATGCCACCCTTTGAGCTGTTGTATAGGAGGAGGTGTCGGACTCCCGTTTACTGGGGAGAGGTAGGACAGCGTGTGATGGGTAGCACTGAGATAGTGCTGCAGACGACAGAGTAGATACAGCAGATTAAACAGAGACTACTGACGGCTCAGAGTCGTCAGAAGAATTATGCGGATCAACGACGATCCGAGCTGGAGTTCCAGGTGGGGGACTTCGTACTCCTGAAAGTATCTCCTTGGAAAGGAGTGATCCGATTCAGGAAGAGGGGCAAGCTGGGGCCCCGGTACATCGGTCCGTTCAGGGTGACCGCGAGAGTGGGCAAGGTAGCTCATCGGTTAGAGCTACCTGCGGAGTTGAGCCAGATTCATGATACCTTCCATGTGTCCCAGTCGAGGAAGTGTATAGCCGACGAGTCGGCGGAAGTACCCCTGGAGGATATTCAGGTGGATGCGAGCCTGAACTATGTTGAGAGACCGGTTGCGATCGTGGATCGAACGATCAAGGTTCTGAGGAACAAGGAAGTGCCCCTGGTGCAGGTCTAGTGGCAACATCGGAGAGGGTCCGAGCTGACTTGGGAGCCGGAGCGAGAGATGCGTGAGCAGCATCCGGAGTTGTTTGCGGAGTGAGACTTCGAGGGCGAAGTCTGATTCTAGTGGGGGAGAATTGTAACATCCGGATTCCCAGGTATATATGATATTATTCATTATATTGAATTTTAGAGAGGGACTCGGCGAGTAGGAACCCCGACTCGCCGAGTTGGATCGCGATACGAGTGCCCTGACTAAGGAGGGACTCGGCGAGTCCATACGTGGACTCGGCGAGTCCACGCTGTTTAATGAAACCCTAATTTCTCAGGTTTGTGACCTATTTAAAGGCCCTTATGGCCTCCAATTGCGGCTACCAGTCCATAGAGAGAAACCCTAGAGTGCTTGAGCGTTTTGAGAGAGAAGGGAAGCCATTCTTGACCTTTTGTGGTGTTGTTTAGCAAGAAGAAGGAGGTCCTAGCCAAGAGAAAGCAAAGGAGGTTGCTATTCTGAGGATTTGGAGCTTAGATTATTGCATTTGAGGTATTACTTCGGCTCTTCTTCTGTTTTATGAAGAATATATGGATTTAGGGTTTCTTGTGCCCTTTGCTAGGTTGATTTCATGTCCAAATAGTCCCTTCTGGTGACGAGGCTTTGGATCTGGATCCATAGAGGTCCAGAGAGCCTTACTCATCAAGCTTTATGAAGAACAATGGAGGTCATGAACTTGGGTTAAGGTATTTGGGGCCAAATCATCATATATGGTCATATGGATGTTGTATGTGCATCAAGATTGAGACTTTACGTGATTATAGTGGTTGGAAAGGCCAGATCTATGGATTAGAGGAACAGATCTGACCTCAGAAAGTCGTTTGAGTGTGAGCATGGAATGTACTCGCCGAGTCCATGAGAGGACTCGACGAGTTGAGTCGGGTTGCCCCGCGACTCGCGATCTGTGACGACCCGTGGAGTATAGGGTTGACCCAGTGAGTCAAGAGAGGACCAGGGGCGAAGAGGGCATGCGTGTACTCGCCGAGTCACCTTAGTGCACTCGGCGAGTAGGGTCAACTGTGACCGTTGACTTTTATGGTTTCGGTCAACAGTTGGACTTTTGAGTCAAGGAGGGGTAAAATGGTCTGTTACCCTTCTGAGAGATCGTAGAAGGGGGTTTAATCTAGCCTTTGAGAGCCATTACTTATTGAGGATATTTCGTATGTGATTAGGCGGGGGCTAGATCAGTAGATTCGTGTGCGAGATCATCCGAGATACCCGAGGTGAGTCTTCTCACTATACATTACCTAGAGTTGTATTTATGTGTAGACCAGAGGGTCTTGTATGCTATGTGTATGTATGAGATTATGTGCATTGTATAGACCGGACCGAAGGGTCCAACGATATAGACCGGATCGAAGGGTCCAACGATACAGACCGGACCGAAGGGTACAACGATACAGACCGGACCGAAGGGTCCAACAAGCTATGACCGGACCAGAGGGTCCAACGAGCTACGGGACTGGAGGGTCCCGCTGAGACACATCGGACCGGAGGGTCGTATTGTAGCCTCGAGTGGCGTATGTGTTGTATGTGGTATATTGGGGAACTCACTAAGCTTTTATGCTTACAGTTGTTGTGTGATGTGTTTCAGGTACTAGTGAGGATCGCGGGAAGGCGCTGGCATGATTCGTACACACACACAAAGAGGATTTATTTATACGAGATCTTGGGACATGTTTTGTGATGATACAGAGATTTATTATGATTTTGTGATTTTTATGTGGTGGAAAGTATGTTTTGAAATGAAAAATTGTTTTGAAAAATTGGGTGTTACACATTTTCTTCTTTACTCTTCTTTTCATTTTCTTCTTCTTCAGCTGCCAAACGCTGCTTTTCTTATTCTTCTTCGATACGCATTCTTTCTGTTTTTGTAGCCTTATCCATTTCAATTGATTTAGCTTTCTCTTCTTCTTCTCTGCGCATTTTCTCTTCCTCTTCCTTTATCAAAGCATCCTCACGTTCTACTTTTTTGTTTATCTCTGCTTCTTTATTCTTTTCAACGATCATACCCTCTACAAAAAAAAAATCCAATTCTGAATTTCGATCTTCTGGGTTTTTTGTTTCTTTAAGCCAGTTTTCAACAATGATCTACTTTTGATTTTATTCTCCTTTTTATTCTTTCTCCTATAAACTAAATTAGATGAACATGACTTTCCGTCGTGAATAAATTCATGCAGAACATTTCCAAGTTGTCATTCAAATGGTCTTTATGAGATCCTGCTTTCATAATCAGTTTGTTAGGAATTCCAAAATGTACTTCTTATCTATGATTATATTACCAGAAGCTGTACCTTTTGTTAGGATTTCCATACCTTTTGTTATGTTTGCATGATCAGCAGTTTATTTTTGACACGTAGTTGCCTTTGTATCTACAACTCTTCTTGTTTCATCAGCATCCACAGTTCTCCTTGAATCAATTTAAGCATTCCTGCTATCTTCACCTTGTTCAACAACAAGACTCTTCTTTTCTTCATTTTCTATCCTCTTCATTTCAACCATTTTGTCTTTGTCCACTTGTTCTTTGATTTTCTTATTTCCTGTTAGCTCTGTGAATTTTTTCTTCTTCTTCAGCAGCCAGGTGTTGTTTTTCATCGGCTCTGGCTTTGTCCTCTTGTTCTTTGCAGATCATCCCCTCTTGTTCTTTCTTTTTCTGTATCTTTGTTGTTGATTTTTTTCATTAATTGCTTTTTTTTCTTTGTTTAAATTGAAGTTGATCTTAATATTTTTGATGTTCCCATGCTAAGGACTTATCAACTTTCAATTTCTTTTCCTTTTTTTCCCTTGATGTTTTCCTTTCCTTATTTTTTCTTTTAATGTTAGATTTCTCTTCATGAATAACTCACCTCTCTCTCTCTCTCTCTCTATATATATATATATATATATATATATATATATATATATATATATAAAGGAACCCACATTAGGTATTAGGTGAACTAAAGAATTCTTTGATAATG
The DNA here is from genome assembly GCF_052849685.1 of Lactuca virosa. Lineage (NCBI taxonomy): Eukaryota > Viridiplantae > Streptophyta > Magnoliopsida > Asterales > Asteraceae > Lactuca > Lactuca virosa. The sequence continues at coordinate 118,569,130 of NC_136430.1, read as the reverse complement.
TTACAGAAACAAGTCTCTCTCTCTCTCTCTCTCTCTCTCTCTCTCTCTCTCTCTCTCTCTCTCTCTCTCTCTCTCTCTCTCTCTCTCTCTCAAGTTTTCATGTTACTTCTCATATTTTCTCCGCATTTTTAAAAGTTACTCCCTCTTCCATAATTTTACGATCTTTTTTAAAAAAATTACTATAAAAATATTGCCCACGTTCTACTTTGGGGAAATTTTATAATCTCACTTGCTTACATTTAATTAATTAGGATGTTATTCTTTGAGAAAAAAAAAACCCTCAGAAACCACGTAATTTACTCTTAGGAGGATATTATAAATATTCAATTAGTTTACTGGAATTATTCGGATAATGACATTCTATTATATATTTGGTACCTACCTTTTTAATTAATATAAGTTTGTTTGTATGACTGTGCCATGAATAAAGAAATGTCTGAAGACTGTGATCAAATAATATATAAATCCTCTCTTTTTGTTTGGTTAAACGACAAAGAATGTATAGATTCTTTTAAGTCGCTCCAAGTCGTCCATATTACCAAATATATTTTATTGTTTTTTATTTTTATTTTCTCAAATTATGAATCAGTCTTACCCATTAATATGTAGTGCGAAGTAAAAATTATTCGACTTATCCTAGGCTTTAATTTAGTCAGGTAGTATCTACTGGAAGATTACAACGACATCAACGATTGTTTTTCAAGGCGAACGACCTGGGGAAGTACCCTTACGCTTTACAAGTACGCTTATTGCTTACTCAAGTTTGGACAACTTGAAGAGAAAGGATCCTTTCATTATCCATCATAGACATGTATTGTAATAATATAGATATTGAGTAGGGCGGGAACAAAAGGGAATGACATCAACACTTCCAATGCCAACTAAGACCGCAGTACATTCTTATTATGGTTTTATATGACGGTTACACAAATTTTATTGTAGTAGCCATGGAATCACATTATACAATGACAGATTTAATTGTCTAAGAATGTCGTGATTACATGTAAGAAAAAAAAAATGCCTCGCAATACAACAAAACTTACTTTCACACACGGATATCGCAACGGAGCGATGTCCATTGTGTAGGTTTGTTTAGATACTCTCGGTGACAAAACTTCCGAATCAGACATATGCGTCGTCAATCAAACACATATTTCCCAACAAGCACGAAACAATTTATTAAATAGTTATATTGTGAGCAATTATGTCACATACTGATAACGGGACTTTATGAACAAAGGATCTGCGACAATCATGAATAACGATAGATTTTCCATGAACACTAGGGTTTAGGGTTTGGCGACAACTTTTTCGATGTAAGGCATTCACAAATCCGCCATGGATAAAGTTTATTTTTTTAAAGGTTTTTTTTTTTTTTTTTTTGTAAATTTATAGATTTTTTTTTCAATGTCAACAAAAATAATAAACATAAAGATAGAAAGTTTCATATACAGAATTCACCATACATAAAGCTAATACAATGAGCTTAATGGGTTGCCGCCACCTTGCATGAATTTCTTTAAAACTTCATGCTTTTGTTGTTGAAAACGGGCTAAATATTGTTCGTGTTCCCTATGATGAGTATATTTAGACTATTCATGTTCTAGTTCTAGTTGATGCATTGTTTCGTACACTGGATGTTCTTTTCGAACAATCCCGTACATTTATGCATCTTACATGGCATCGATGGACACCTAGAGCCAAAAAAATTCGGTCAAACATAATATAAAACCGAAAAATAATTCATTATATCTAATACAAATAAGCGATCCATTACATAAAAATTAAAAACATAACAACTATCTATCATCTATTACAATTTAAATTTGTCCACTTCATGCATATATATCTTTTCAAATCGTTTCATTACCTTTTCATTCTCAACTTTCACAAGTGTTTCGGTCTCAACATAGCAAACAACGCGTCGTTCAAAAACTCATCCCCGATTTTGTTGCGCAAGTCGGTCTTCAAAAGCTTCATCTTCGAAAAACATGTTTCTACACTTGTGGTCGCTACGGGTAATATCAAAGCCAACTTTAAAACTTAAAAACCAAAGGATAAGACCGATGTTTCCCCGTACTAACCATCAAACGAGAAGGCTCGGAAATTCCTTTCAAAGTGGTAAAACGTTCATCTTTGATGCAAGAGTGATAAAATATCTCAAGTTGTCCTTCAAGATCTATCAAATTCGAATCATCAAACTCATACTTGTACAACTTAGCCAACTTCAACAACTTGGACTTGTCAAATTGTGCAAATGAATCATAAGGGCTCAAAGCACCCATGTATTCTAGTAACTGGGGTGCTTGTTTCACTAAATCGATCTCGATATTTTGTAAGTTGCATATCCACCACCGTGTTTGTGATCGTACGGTTTCTCACACCAACACAAAAATCCTTCATTTCCAAAGTAGCAATATTGTGTGTTTGAGGAAAAGAGGATACCTTTGGCAAAATGCTATCAAACCCGTGTCTCTTAAAGATTGCAATGCGTCCATTGTCCCTCTAACCATCGAAGCCGCTTCTAAAATTTCTAGATCTTTTTTTTGAAGTTGCTTTGATAATGTACCCATGAGATGTAACGCCCGTGTTTCTAGGCTAGGCATTAATATTCGCGTAATAGTCTGGGTTAACTTTGGTAACTCATTTTGAAGAAATGAAAAGGAATTATGTGAATATTATGTGAATTATGTGTTTTATGCTTAATTATTAGGATTTAATTAATTATTATGTGAATCTTATATCAGTTTAAGGGGTGAAAAATGACACTTTTCCAAAATATACCCGGGAGTCTCGCACCACTACAACTTTTTTAATAGATATCGGCTTTATCTAATATTTATTGTCGACGCTCAGAAGCCTCGCCTATTTAAATAGAAGGGTGCGAGACCTCCCGGGTATATTTTGGAAAAGTGTCATTTTTCACCCCTTAAACAATATTTCTTCCATTCCAACTTCCCCCAAAGCCCCGGTATTATACCAAACACCCAAAATACGTTCCGAAGTGCCCGAAGACCCAGAAAAATTTATCTTTTCGGTTTTGAAGCCCAACCCTTGCAGAGCCCGGTTTCTTAATAAAACTCCTGGTTTTATTAGAAACGATCGTTTTAGGAAATCAAGTGATGCCCGATTATCATTAAATCAAGTAAGTGTATAGTCACTTGCATCTTACACATAGATATAAAGTATTTTATATAAAATATGTGCTATGTGATTATATATTGTTTGTTTATTTGAGATGGATGTTGAAGGAATGGTTTAAACAGGTTTTTAACTAATTTAAACTGTATATGTATTTTTTTTATCTACAAAAATGTTGGGTAAAACATGGGTAGATGAAATAGTTGGTATGTGACGAAAGTTGAGTTGGATAAATGAAATGATCGGTGATATAGATCATGAGATGAGGGTGAGTGGTGAAATATGAGAGAATCACTTACCCAAACGTTGGCCCCCGTCATTCAACAGAGTATGGATGACAACCATGCACTAATCTAGATGATCTGTGGAACACTAGCAGGCTCGCAACCTGTAAGTGTGTGAACTATATGTTCATCATTTGTACTCTAAAAACCCATTGACATGTATTGCAGGGGGGATTCCCGTGAATAATATTGTCGATAAATAAGAGCTATGGACTTAGCACATGTTGTATAAACCCTGACAGCTATGGACTTAGTGCATGTTGTATAAACTCTGGCGACGATGTGACTTCGTGCCTATTCCTTAGGATGAATCCTTAGGAATGAGTGATAGTTGATTCTTAGGGTAAATCCTTAAGAAATAAATAAGATAATGGGGTTGGGTAATTTGGTTGATTGTTTGATGTTTAAGCATAATAAATTTATTTATTGTGGGTTGAAAACCCTATATGCTCACGAGACTCCCAAGCCTGACCCACTCAGTTTGTTTGTATCACAGGTATCGATACAAAGTTACTTTACACTGAGAGATTAAAAGAGATGTAGATCACTAGTGTAAGTGAATGTAAGTTCTGTTTATGCTTATGTTTCTGTATTGACGATGACATCCCAATGGTTTAAATGAATAAAATACAATTCTTTGGAAACGATTTGATAATATAATTATCATATTTTTATGGGAACAAATTTCGCAACATCTTTTAAAAGGATTACTCTGATTTTATTTTAAAAGCATAAATTAAATCGGTCTTTTGTGGCCGAGAAATTAGGGGATGTTACATGAGACGTAAAATATCATACATCATTTATAAGTAAAACACGAACACATAAGATTTAAAATATGTTAAGATTCCAGACGCTTATTGAGGGTTTGCTAAAGACCCTCCATCCACTTTCATAAATTCTTAAACTACAAGAACATCCACAAACAACTTCATCAAACTTGTGAGTGTGTTGAAATGTGAACACCATCTTGTATCCCCTCTCGAACAATTGTAGTCTCTTGATTTAACCCTATTCCCGTTTCAAGTTCACCACTATACAAGCCTTTTCGCACCTTTTCTCTTGCTTGTTCCCGTAGTAAGTATTTTCTTTTACACGAGGCACAAACAACATTAACTACCAACGAAATTTGCTCAAAAAAGTCACTAACACTATCATGCTTCTTTGCTACAGCTACAACCACGAATTGAAGTTGGTGTGCAAATCAATGTACATAAAAAGTGTGTCATTCTCTTGTAATATCAAAGCTTTCAAACCATTGAATTCCCCTCGCATATTGCTAGCCCCATCATAACCTTGTCCTCTTATCTATTAAAAAATTAATATATATATATATATATATATATATATATATATATATATATATATATATATATATATAACACATAAAGCTAATTAAATTAAATTGAAATAACCAAAAAAGTAAAGAGTAAATTATCTTACTAAAAATCAGCTTATTACTTGTAAGTACTTCATTTATGGTGTTTTTGAGTGTGAAAGAGGATGTATCCTTCACGTGCACAACTGCAATGAATCTTTCCTTCACAAAGCCAAGACTATCGACATATCACAAAACAATAACCATTTGTTTCTTTTTTGAGACATCGCTAGATTCATCAACCAATAAAGCGAATACATCTTGACCAATCTCTTGACGAATACTCAAAAATACTTCTTGTGCAAATAATTGGACAAGTTCTTTTTGAATTTTAGGGCAAATAATTTGATTGTTTTTAGGAGCATTTTCTAAAGTATTGTTAAAAATATCTCGACTAGTCTCTCGAATGGCTTTTAACACTTCAATGTAAAGCCCTCTATTTTCCGAGTTAACCGACTCGTCATTACCATGAAACGATCAATCGGTTTACAATAAAAGTCTAACAACAATAATAGAAACACATAATCGCGCTTTATATTTACGGTCCTCCGCTTCGATTTGCCTCCTCAAGACTACATTAATAGTTTGTTTTTATCTCAATAAAAAATCACACTTTTATCTTGATTTGCTGTGAAAACTATCAACATTACACACATGAGTCCGAAATACATTTTTTTTATTCCAAGTATCAAAACCTTGGGGAAAAAATGCATCTCTCCTTCCTTTTTGTCCCATGAGGTCTCCACACACATAACAATATAAACAAATGATTTTTTCTTTTTCACACTATATTCCAACTAATGAAAATCGTTAAACCATGAAGGAACGAAGCTTCTTAATATATCACCTATTTTCTTTTTTGGAAACTTATGTAGCCTTATTTGACAAGGTCCTTGAAGCAAATACGCTCTTCTTACATCATCTCTTATATTTGAGGCATAACTTGTAATCTTTGGCCTATCCGCCGGATCCTTTGGAAGATTATTCAAATCAACACTATCATAAGTTTTATTAGAGCATGGTGTTTGTGGAATTGCAATAGAAACCGAAGGACTTGATTGATTGGTCATTGGTGTTTGGGAAGATCCTTGACCACTTTCATTAGGATTAAGTCTTGGTCTTTTGGTAAGAAAACCAGCAAGGGTAACCTACAATTCAACATTAAGCTAAATAACTAATAATTTCACCAAATCATCCAATAGCTTCAATAAAAACATACAAATTACACCAAATCAAAATTGAACTTCAATAAAGACAATAATACATAGCAATTTTATTTCACCAAACCAATCAATAAGTCAACAACATCAATAAAAACATAGCTATTTCACAAATTCAAGATAAAAACATAGCAATTTCAATTTCAACCTAAACAAATTGGTAAAATTTCAATTTTCAAATACTTACTTGCTTCTTTCTTAGCTAGGGATTGGAGATTACTTGGAGTCGAATTGAACAAATGGGAACCGATTTTTGTTACTCAATGAACAAGACACTCAGTAAATTAGAAGGAATTAGCAATGAAACTCATAGAAGCATCAAGCTAGCTAGCAACGAAGTCGCCGACTCGAATTAGGTAGTCGCCGATTAAAGATTCCCGAACACAGTGCCTTAGTCTCGATGCCTTTTTTTTTTCTTTTTGCTTTTGTGATTAAGTGTCTAGTCCAAACTCTCATTCTCCCAATTAGATCAAAAGATCCAATTATCCAAATGTCATTGGGCTATTTTAGTTATTTTTTGGGCTAGAATTAATAGGATTTTTGGACAACTAATTAATAAGTTTAAATTGTAAGCATATTTTTGGGCTTGGTTGATCCAATAGAGTGGTATTTTTTTTACGTATTTGCCAGTTTTTTTACGTAGTTGCCGGTTTTTTTACGTAGTGGCACAATAGGTAAAAAAAAATTAGAAAAAAATTTCATTGTATAAATAGGAACTAGGTGTTGTCGGTGCCACACCGGGCACTTAGGCAAAACCGTCCTTGTCTGGAGCTTATGCCTTTTTATGTCAAATGTATGTTCTAACTCGAAACACTAGCTCCACAAATCTTGATCGTCTCGTAGAGGTGTTATAGGATGTTGCCAAAAGCATTGGTAGACCTTGGATACCAGGCACATCTTTGCACTCGTTTATTTGTTTGATGCATAGATTTTGCTAGTTTCTTTTATATATATATATATATATATATATATATATATATATATATATATATATATATATATATATATAGGAGCGTTCAATCGAGATCATTTTCTTATTGCGAGTACATTTGAAAACAAAATTGGACCACACAATTTTTTAAATTAAAATCATCAATTAATATTAATATAAATAAAAAAATTAAAGAACTCACTAACCAACACCACTCACCACCGATACAACACCATCTACCACTACCCACCACCACCACCCATCATCGCCACCCACCTCCACCACCCATCACCACCACCCCCCACCAACCACCCACAAAGACCACCGCCCAACACCATCACCACCACCCGCCACCACCAACCACGACCATCATCCACCACCACCACCACTGCCACCCACTTCCACGACCCATCACCACCACCACCGGCCACCAACATCCCATCGATCACCCACCGAACCCACCATACATCACCACTACCCGTCACCATCGCCACCCACCCACCACCATCACCCGTCTCCACCACCCATCTTCACCACCTGCCACCATCACCCACCACCCACTATAATCACCACCCCTACCACCACCCACCACCCCATATGTCTCCCCCACCACCCTACACCACAACCACCACCTACCACCTACCACCACCAAACATCACTACACACTACCGCCAATACCACCCCACCGCCCACCACCACCACTACCCACCACCTACTAAAACCCACCAACCAACACCATCACTTATCACCTATCGCCACCTACTAAACACCAACACCACCCATCACCACACCCCACAACTCACCACCACCACCACCACCACCCCATCATATAACCTACCGCCACCACCTACAATCCACCATGTTATTATATGTATGTAATCACATATGATATATATGGTCAATAAAATGAATTTTCTTCACATTAATCATATGTGATTAAATACATACAATCACATGTGATTCGTTATATGGGACTAACCATTGAATAAAAACCAGAAAAACGAATCTTATCCATGTTAATCATATGTGATTATATACACGAGAACACCTATTGAATCAAGAACGTGAAAACAAATCATTTTCACATAAATCATATGTGATTAAATACATAATCATATGTGATTAAATACACAAGACCAACTATTGAACTAAAAACACAAAAATGAATATTGTCCACATAAATCATATGTGATTAAATGCATATAATCACATGTGATTATATGTACCTAATCACATATGATTTGTGTGGACAATATTCATTACTTCTTTCTCAATTCAATACTTGTACTCATGTACATAATCACATGTGATTATATGTATCAAATCACATATGATTTATATTGATACTATTTCTTTTCGCATGTTTGATTCGATATTTTTTCTCATGTATTTAATCATATGTGATTGTATGTTTTTAATCACATATGATTAATGTGGAAATAGAACAGCTATTGAATCGAAGACACGAAAATGAATATTGGGTACATAAATCATATGTGACTAAATGTAAAAGGACAACTATTGAATGATATTGAGAAAACAAATATTGTCCATATAAATTATATCTGGTTAGATACATATAATCTCATATGATTAAATACACAAGAACAACAACTGAATCGAGAACGCAAAAATCAATATTTTCCACACAAATTCTATGTGATTAGATACGTATAATCACATATGATATATATGGACAATATTTATCTTTGTGTTCTCGATTCAATAATTGTTCTCGTGTATATAATCATATGTGATTATATGTATCTAATCAAATATGATTTACATACACATCATTCTTTCTTGTCCATATAAATCATATGTGATTATATATATATATATATATATATATATATATATATATATACATATATATATATATATATATATATATATATATATATATATACATCTAATCACATGTGATTATATATATATATATATATATATATATATATATATATATATATATATATATATATATATATATATATAATCACATGTGATTAGATGTATTTAATCACATATGATTAAATTTGACAAACAACAATTACTAAATCGAGAATGTGATAATGAATTTTATCAAAATAAATCATATGTGATTGGATACATATAATCACATGCGATTATATGTATTTAATCAGATATGATTTATGTACATAATATTTATTTTTGCGGTTTCGATTGAATAATTGGTTTTGTGTATTTAATCACATGTGATTATAAGTATATATAATCACATATGATTTGAGGCGGAGAAGATTTATTTTTGCCTTCTCGATTCAATAGTTTTGCTCCTCTACTTAATCACATGCGATTATACATATAATCGCATGCGATAAAATACACAAGAACAACTATTAAACCGAAAAAGCAAAAATGAATTGTGTCCACATAAATCATTTGTGATTAGATCCATATAATCCCATGTGATTAGATGTATTTAATCACATATGATTAATGTGGATAAAGATTTGTTTTTGCGTTCTTGATTCAATATTTGTTATCGTATATATAATCACGTGTAGTTATATGTATCTAATCACATATGATTTATATAGACAAGATTCATTTTTTCCAAATAAAGCCATATACTATTAGAAACATATAATTACATCTAATTAAATGTATTTAATCACATGTGATTAAACTGGAAAAAACAATTTGTAACGCCTCAAATTTCAAGACATATTTTTCTTTTTCAATTCACCAAACATTACTCATAATTTCAAGTTATCACATAAATTATAAGTAATTATAAAGACAATATCAGAGTATCCCAAAATCCAGAAGATCTCATAAGCCGACGAATGTGTACAATCATGCCTCCACCTTCTCGGAATCTACACAAGTACCTGAAACACATTTAAATCAACACTGTAAGCACGAAGCTTAGCAAGTACCCCAATATATCACGTACACTAATAATTAGCCTCTCGTGGCTAAATCTCGATAAGGACCCTCCAGTCATGTGTTTCAGTGAAGACCCTCCGGTCTCACGTCTCGGTATGGACCCTCCGGTCATAACTTAATATACACACAGAATAATATAACAACATAAGTCACAAAGACAAAATGCATAATAATACATGTAACAATATAAGCAAATAAGACCCTCCAGTCAACGATATTAATAAGACCCTCCGGTCGATAATATAAAGAAGAACCTCCGGTTAATAATTGTTGGATTAGGTTTTTAAGCCCATAACTATAACTGGTATGTACCTTACCCGATAGTAGCATGGTCTTTTTGGGTTGCCTTCACTAGAGCAATTTTATAGGATGGACTTTTGAGAAAGAGGTTATTTGTGATTTATTAATATATTATAAGTATAATGTATTAATTGAGAAATCATATTATTTAATTAGTATTGATCAAGAATTAATTTGGAATTAATTTAGTGATGAAAAGAGACTGATTAATTTTACGGGGACTGATTAAGTAAATCAATGATCCTTATTGTATGAGCTAATGATCCATGGTTAATTAGGATGGGGCTAAACCTATATGATAGTCCATGAAGGTTTAACCCATGGGGCCTAAGAAATATGAAGGGTCATGGTGTATTAGGGTTTGCATGGATGAAACCCTAGTCTTTGCCACACTATAAAAGCAACTCCTTAACCCCTAAAATCAGCCCCATGCATTCTTGTGAAGAGTCATAACCGATTTTGTGCTATCTAGCAACTTCTCATAAGCCTCCTCTTGCATTTGGTGTTTGTGACACATTTGAGGCATCACATTTGAGGTGCTAAATCTTTTAAAGGCCAAGAACTACAAGCTACACTAAGAGGTATTCATCTAACTTTGTTTTATGTTGTATATCTTCAATTGTATGCTAGTTAGGGTGTGTGCTTTGGAAAAATGAAATTGCATGTATAATTAGAGAAAGCTTAGATCCAAATCATCTAGGGTTGCATGTGCACCATAGGAGTGTTATAGTGCTTAAAACCCAATAGTGGTATCAGAGCCTAGGACTCTTTTCTATTATATTGATGCATTGGTAATTTTTCAAAGCAAGAAAAATCGTTTTTTTGGATTCTGACTAGTAACCACGATGTGGGAAATGTTACCATGACGTGGTGACTGTTTAGTGCACGGTTATTTTCAGTTTTTTTGGCCAAGTTTTGGATTAGAATCATTACCATAAACTGTTTTAACTATTAAAAATTGTTTTTGTGATAAGGTAATGATTTCCATCATCCAAAATTAAAAAGAAAATTATTAAATTTTAAGATAATGTTTTGATTATATGATAATACGATTATTTGTATTATTTGATTGGAATTGTCTTGCAATGAAAGTTGAATTAGGTCAAATTGGTAAATGATAAGTTATATGATAATTGTATTAGTTTATATTTTGATCTAAGTGGTTCATGAAGAGATTCATAACTTGTCCTCAAGCTATGAAATATGAAAATTCTCATTCATGAAACTTCAAACTCTTTAAGTTATGGAATTGCAAAGGTCTTGATGAGTTCACAATTAGTCCTCAAGTTATGGAACTTAGAAAGTCTCATTTATGTAACTTAAATTCTAAAACTCAAGCGGTTTTGAAGAGTTTCAAAACTTGCCCTCAAGTTTTGAAATTTAAAGAGTCACATTTATGAAACTTTGATTCTAAACCCTAGAATTTTAAAAGTTTAAAATTCAACCCTATACTATTATAATATTAAAGTTTAATACTTATATATACGTATAAGACAAGTCAGTCTTACCGTTAGTAGGCCTTTTCACGAAGCCGGTCTATAAGGGGGTATAAGGATACTGCCTATAAAATGGTGGTTTAATGGGTGTCCACTCTCACCCACCGCTTCCTTGACTGGTGGAGGGTCGTTAGCCGAACGGGTAGGATAGGACATTAATCCCGATTAATAAGTATAATGAAATTATAAAGTAACTAACAATTTATAAATTCCCAATCTTAGTTACTTTAGGAAAAATGTGAAAATGGTGCTATTCCATGAAATTGCACTTTGCGCCTCGCCAAGTCGTTAATGGAGCGTGTGTGGTTAACCGGCACACTAATTTGGGACTGACAAGGGTGGCAAAGGGTAGTTTGATGTTTGTCATAGATCGATGGAGCGTGTGTGGTTAACCGAAACATTGATTAGGTGATAAGTGACATCAAGAGTACCAAGCAATTTGCATGGTCATTCACACCTTGTTTGTGATCCTCGATATCCCGGTCACAAAATTGAAGGGCATAATCGAGATTTAAACATGCCATTGAAAAGTTCAATGAATCTCAAAGAATCTAGGAATTTCAATTCATTTAAAGCTTAATAATCAATTTCGTTTTTCATGGTGGAAATTGGTAAATCGTCATTTACCTACCTTCATATATTTTGCAATTCGATTACGACATCCCTCTTCCGAATTGTGAAATATTGTGTTGGGTCCTAGCCTTAATATTTCATTTGGGTGTTATATTAAGGATTCTTATCTAATCTAAACTATGTTCTTTTTCCTTTCAGATGTCTATTACAAACAATGCTTCAGGCTCCAACCCTTCTAGCTCATTCTCCCTCATGAACCTGGTTGGGAGAACTATCTTCGATGGGTCAAACTTTAACGATTGGATTCGAAACATTCGTATGGCCCTTCGCTAAGAGGACAAAGGTGTCGTGCATTATGATTGCTACCATGACTGCTGAGCTTCAAAAGTCCTATGAGGACTTCTGGCCCTTCGAGATGCACCAAGATTTTTTGGAGAGGTACCATCAAAGTGCTCGGCAGGAAAGGTATGAGATCATTGCCTCCATGATCAAAACCAAAATGAAGGATGGAGAGTCCATCACCGCCCATTTGCAAAAGATGCTGAAGTTGAATGTGAACTTCGATGAAGAGTTGGATATTGATATCATCCTACATTCTTTGCCTTCTTGTTATGATAAAGTTCATAATGACTTATCATATGAACAAGGAGGAAGTCAGTCTGAGCAAGCTTCAAGGACTACTAAGAACTGCAGAAAGTAATTTGAAAGGCAAGTCTGTTGTACCCACTCCTACTATTGCTGCCCCTGTCTTGGCAATCAGACATTGGAAGGGACAGAAGAAAAAGGCTCCTTTTAAGAGCCACAAGGGAAAGTCCCATGATGGATCCTCTTCTAGTGGAACCAAAGGTGGTCCCGCTAAGCCCTCTTCCAATCCATAGGAAGTAGAGTGCTTCCATTGTCATGAAAAAGGGCACTGGAAACGAAGCTTCCCGAAATACTTGCAGGAAATTAAGGATGGGAAGATAAAGCCCACCTTCGCAGGTATTTACATTATTCTATCTAATAACTCATCACATGCTAATTCTTGGGTCCTTGATACAGGTTGTGGATTTCACATTTGTTCTGATTTACAGGGACTAAAAGGAAGTAGGGATGTGGAGCATGGGATGATAAACTTAATCATGGGGAATATGAAAGTGTCACTTGTGACCAAGATTGGATTTTATTCTTTATTGCTTAGTAGTGGGTTAAATTTAGAGTTGAATAATTGTTGTTACTCGTCGGATATGGCGAGAAACATTATTTTTTTTCATGGTTTGTATAAAAAAGATTTTAGATTTTCATTTGATAGTGAAATTGGTTCTGTAAATGCTTTCTATAATGGTGTATTTTATTTTAAAGCATTGCCTTGTAATGGTATATATCAAACTGTGATGGTTGTAGATAACTTAGGAAATAATGTGTTGAATATTGATTCGTCCAATGGTTTGGACAAGGCATCCTTGTGGAATTGTCTGCTTGGACATGTCAACAAGAAGCGCATAGGCCAACTCCAAAAGGCTGGTGTGTTGGAGTCATTTGACTTAAAGTCGGATGACACTTGCGAATCTTCTTTGCTTGGAAATATGACCAAGTCACCCTTCATTGGTTCTTGTGAAAGGGGTGAAGGTCTTTTGGATCTCATACACACCCATGTGTGTGGACCCTTCAGATCCGCTACAAGGGATGCTAGCCGCTTCTATGTGACTTTTATTGATGATTATAACAGATATGGCTATATCTACTTAATCAAGCATAAGTCAGAAACCTTTGAAAAGTCCAAAGAGTTTAAGCAAGAAGTGGAGAATCAATTGGGTAGGATGATAAAGGTGCTTTACCTCCAGTTGTGTATAATTACGTTAGGAGTTGTACAACTGCAAAGGAGATCTGGAACAATCTGAAAGATAAGTTTCAAGGAAGTGAGAAGACGAAAATCAATTCTGTCAAACAGTGTTTGGTTGAGCTGAAAGATTTCAGACAAAAAGAAGGTGAAACAATTGAAGTCTACTATGATCGACTGAACGAGTTAATCTATCGTTGTAATCGCTATGGAATTACCAGGACTTCAATGGAATTCAATCTCATTTTTATGATGGGTCTTTGAAAAGAATGGAGAAGCGTAAGTATGATGGTGAAGAATCAGCAAAGTTTTGATACATCAACTCTCAATGATTTGTACAATCAGTTGAAAACACACGAAACTGAGGTTAATGAAATTGCTGAAGAGACGAAGCTAAATTTGGGAGGTCCATTGGCACTTGTATCAAAGATATCTGAGAAAGAAGCTGAAAATGGTGATTCTGAGGAAGAAGAAGGATTCATCATGAATTCGGATGATGAAGCAATAGCTTTTTACTCGAATAATCATATTAAGAAGTTTTTCAAAAAGCCGTTCAATCCGAAAACTAAACTTGCTGAGGTAAAAGGAAGTCTTGTGAATAAAACTACTGATGAGGAGAAAAAGAAAGTTAAGAAGAAAGATTCGAAAATGTATGAAGGAAAGATTGAGAAAAAGCTGAAAGGTGATGCAGGAATAGATTGTCATTATTGCAATGGTGCGAATCATCTTGCGAATGACTGTATGCTTCGAAAGAAGGATGAGAGGAAGAATAAAGTCAAGGATGAGGCGAATTATGCAGAGAGGCTTGAGGAGGTTCATGCGAAATCCAAGAATTTGTCACTGGTTGCAAAGGGTGAACATGAGGATGAAGATGGAACTTATCAAATCTAGTCATCCGGATCAGACGATGAAGAAATGTGAAATCCAACACATGGAGCGATGTATGCGAAAATGGAGGAGGATTCAGATGATGAGGAATTCGAAGTGAAAGGGCGATGCTTCGTATCCAAAACGGCAGACAAATCTCCAATGACAACAAAGGTACGTAAAATTCTCGAATCTTTTAATATTCCTACACATGCTTATGATTCTGAACTAATATCTTTTGATGAGACGGTCACTTATTTTGATTCAATTGTTGTGTCTGCTAGCAATGAGGCCAACAAGTTGTCAATGAAGTTGTTAGAGACCAAAAAGCGATTAGATATGAAAATAAGCAAAATTGAATGTTTGGAATTACAAATAACAAATATTATGTGTGATAAGGATACTTTAACGAATGAAGTCAAACTTTTGCTAGCATAAAGAAACATTTATTGTAATTCTGCAAAAAGACTTTATGGCAAATTAACTGATTTACATCATTCATGTGACATAAGTAAAGAACAACATAGAAAATTACTACCTTTTCTAGCATTCGAAAGAGCTAAGGTAGATAATATTTCGTATGATTGTGAGCAAATAATAGCTGATTTTGACAAAGTTCCTGATGATAGATATAAATATGGAATTGTCAAAATTGATGAATGTCTTGATGCGAATGAATTAGTTAACATAGTGAATGATACTTTGACTAAATCTGAACAAATTAAAATTTTGAAAAAGACTGAGAATTCAACATCTGATTCTCAATCTAATTTTGCTGATATTGAATATAATTCTGACAATATTAGTGAAATTAGTGAACTTGAAGATGTTGATTGTTCTCAGTTGTCTGTTGTTAATGTTGCATCAACATCTAAAGGGAAAGAAAAAGTTAAGGATTTGATGGTTGAAAATAAAACTAATATACCCTCAACTTCGAAAGTTTATGATATGAACTTTGTGGATCTCAATGACAGTCAAACTGATGATAGTGATGATGAAGATGAAGAGAAAATTTCGAAGGAAAAGAAATCTTCAAAGGAAGAAAAAACTCCTCGAATAGTGGTTGATCAAGTGTATGGTGATACACAAAAGTTCGAAAAAGTAATGAATGAAAAAGGTGAACACTATCTTGAAACGAATACAGTGGTTTATCCAAATTTCAAGTGTACAGATGATGTCATTTTTCCAAATCAAGTTTTCGTAACTACTGGAAATGTTGAGAAAATCAAACCAGAATTAAAGAAGTTAATTGAAGAGGATAATTCAAAAACAACTGATGAAGGTTTTTTTGCAAATCAAAGCACAGTTGAAAACAACTTAACAAAGAATTCGTATGTGTTCAAACGTCAAAAACCACAAAGAAAATGGGTTGAAAAATCAAAAATTGAAAAAGAGAATTCAAAACAAGTTGAAAAGGAAAGTGAAAAAGCTGTCAAACTAAACTCCAAGGAATTTAAAGATCAAATTGACAAATTTTCGAAGGAAAACAACATTTCAAAAAGACAAGCAAGAAAGAAAATATTTTGGCAAAATGTTGAGTCTCAAAAGGTGTCTGAATCACAATCACCCAAAAATGTTTTCAAAGCTAAAAATTCATCTTTTTCAACAAAACCTCAACATTCATCTCAATCAAATCATTCAAAGTCTGAAGTGAATAAACAACCAAGGTTTTCAAAAGTTTCAAAAACTAATATTCCAAGAAAATTTTCAAATAACTCAAATCCAAATCAAAAATTTCTTCAAAGTCAAAATTTTAAATCAACAGTTGATAAATCATATGCTCAATCTTTTATAACAAAACCAAAAGTTGATTTTGTTCCTCAAAAGTCAAATTTTCCAAATCAATCGAAGAAAGAAACTATGAAAATTTCACGAGAAAAAGGAATGACTTCAAGGAAAAACATTGATCATTGGCTTGAAGGCAAAGGAAAGATGTATCAGTCGAATACATTTTCAAAGGAGCAAATTCACGAAGCTTATGAGAAGTATGTGAATACTTCATCAAACGGCAGTTCATCTTCTAAGGATTCGAACATTTCAGTCAAAGCTTGGAAACCAATAATAAAAGGAAAGAATGTTCATTCACAAACTCAGAATTCCAAGGGTAATGTCAGTGAACAATCGAAACCATCAAAAACTTATGTTTCGGTTCCTTTAAATGAAGATGTAAAATTAATTGATAGTCTCAAAACCAAAGTTTGTGATTGGGTTAAAAGTTCTTCATTTCATTCGAAATTGAAATCTAATTTCCAAGGACCCAAAAAGCCTTGGGTACCTAAATTTTTCCATTGATTGTAGGTACTATGTGACGAGCAATATGTTAATAAATGGTACATCGATAGTGGTTGCTCTCGTCACATGACTGGGAAGAAGGAGAATTTACGTGATTTTCGAAGTTTAAAAAATGCTGGAGTTGTGAAGTTTGGAAACAATAAAAAATGTCAAGTCAAAGGATATGAGAAGATCACAAACGGACAATTCACAGTGAATCGTGTGGCGTATGTTGAAGGTCTTCAACATAACTTGATAAGTGTTTCCCAACTTGTTGTGGGCACTGACAATCAAGTTCTTTTTAACGAAGAAGGAAGTGTTATTTCGAATGTCAACACAAAAGAAGTGTTACTGAAATCCAAAAGGAAAGATGACATGTTCACTTTGGACATCAATCCGATAGTAGGGAAACCTACTATATGTCTTCTTTCGAAAGCAACATCAGACTTAAGTTGGCTTTGGCATCGAAGACTCTCTCATCTCAATTTTCGAAACATCAATAAACTAGTGGTACAAGATTTGGTAAGAGGTTTACCTGTACTTAAATTTGACAATGATGCTTTATGTGCAGCTTGTGAAGTTGGAAAGCAACATAAACAAGGTCATCCAATTACGATTGATTCGAAAATTGTTGCACGTTTGGAGCTCTTACATATTGATTTGTGTGGTCCTTCAACCGTTTCAACTCTCAACAAGAACAGGTACATTTTAGTTATTGTTGATGACTTTTCCAGATTTACGTGGGTTTATTTGCTCAGGCTTAAATCCGAAGTTGCACAAATCATGATTTATTTTATCAAAAAGATGGAAACAACATTGAAGAGGATTGTTCGAAAAATTAAGAGTGATTATGGAACGGAATTTAAGAACAAGGTTCTTGATTCATTTTTGGTGGACAAAGGAATTTCGCATAACTTTTCATCTCCATACACACCACAACAAAATGGTGTTGTTGAACGAAGAAATAAGTCTCTATGCGAAGCGGCAAGGACTATGTTAGCATATGCGAATCTTCCACAATACCTTTGGGCTGAAGCAGTATCCACCGCATGTTTCACTCAAAACAGATCTTTCATTCATCGTCGTTTTAACATTACTCCATATGAAATTCTCAACAATCGAAAACCTAACGTCAAATTTTTTCATGTTTTCGGATGCAGGTGCTTTATTATGAATCTCAAGGATAATCTTACGAAATTTCAAGCTAAAGCAGATGAATGGATTTTCTTGGGATATTCGCATAATTCAGTCGCATATCGTGTGTTAAACAGAAGAACACGAAAAGTTGAAGAAACTTTTAATATTACATTTGATGATTATTACATTAAATAAACTACATTGCAGTTTGAAAATCATCCTATTCTGAAAAACATACAAGATGAATCTGAATCCTCACAAACCTTAGATATTGATTATGATTTAATTTTTCGAATTTCGGATCATGCAGTTGATGCTGAAATAAATGCAAATGATAATCATCTCTCTGAACTAACGAAGCTTACTGATGATTCAACATGAACTTCTCCAGATAAAGGCGAAAGCATGCAAAACAATCCAGTGGAGGGGGAGCAATTGGATTCGAATACTCTAGTTGAGGAAGAACATTCTTTCGAGGGGGAGAATGGAAAAGTGAATGATAATGTTGAGGGGGAGCATGATGTTGAGAGGGAGCATAATGTTGAGGGGGAGCATTTAGAAAACATTGAGAATAATAATGATTTTGATGATGTTTGTGCGATTGCAGGTTCAGAGAATGATGATATATACGAAGATGCACCTTTGGAATTTGATCCAACATATCCACCAATGGAAAAATGGACAAGAGATCATCCGAAGAATCAAGTGATTGGGAATCCACAAGAGGGTGTTTTAACAAGAGCTCAAATTTGTGCAAAGAATGAGGTATTGAATACTCATCAAGAATTTTGCATGTTCAATGTTTTCATCTCTAAAATTGAGCCAAAAACAGTTAAGGTTGCAATGGAACACTCTGATTGGGTTGTTGCAATGCAATCTGAATTGTCTGAATTTGAACGAAACAATGTTTTCAGCTCTATTACGCTTTCGAATGTTTACAAAGTACAATAGACAGGTCTGTAAAAACTCTTATCTAACTCTAGTAAAAACACCGGATGCAGACTTGGGTGGGTGTAATCTTGATCGAAAAAGCACAAGTGGTGGATGTCAATTTCTAGATGGCAAATTGGTGAGCTGGCAATCGAAAAAGAAAACATGTGTATCCATTTCAACAGCTGAAGCAGAATATGTGGCTACTGCTGCTTGCACTTCACAAATTATATGGATTCAAAGTCAATTGCGTGATTATGCAATCAATATGAAAAAGATTCCATTATATTGTGATTCTCAAAGTGCAATAAGAATTTGTCATAATCTGGTGCAACATTCGAAGACTAAACATATTGCACTTCGTTATCATTTCATCAAGGATCACGTGGAGGATGGGAATATTGAAGTACATTTCGTGAAAACAACTAATCAGTTAGCTGATATTTTCACGAAACCTTTAGATGAAAAATCCCTTGGGAAAATTATAGAAGGGCTTGGAATGATCGATGGAAATTCTGTTCCATGCGAAAAAGGAGAATGATGGTTGACAAGGAATGAATCAGAGGCGCTGAATAAAAGACAATACAAAGTCATTCAGCATTCAGAGGTTACTGTTCATAGTCAACGCTTTGATCCCTTAGAATTCGTACATTTGTCACTTCTTTTAAGGGTTGATTCAGAGGTTACTGTTCATAGTCAACGCTTCGACCCCTTCGAATTCGTACATTTGTTACTTATCAGAGAATGATAAAATTTCGTATTTTTGCAACAAGTACAGTATATTTTCATTTTCGAAAAATTAAAAATCCAAAAAGATTTTCTTTTGTTTTGTCATTTCATTTTCGAAAATTCAAAAATCCAAAAAGATTTTCGTTTGTTTTGTCATTTCATTTTTGGAAATTCAAAAATCCAAAAAGATTTTCGTTTGTTTTGTCATTTAATTTTCGAAAATTCAAAAATCCAAAAAGATTTTCATTTGTTATCTCTTTACTTTCGAAAACTTAAAACAACAAAAATATTATGATTCTTATTTCTTTTTAGTATTTTGTTGCAGATTATCATGAAGATACAGAGTGGATTATGCTTGCAGTTCTAGGGTCAGGAACATTTTTCGTATGAATCGATAAATTTTTCATCATGCTGCTGCATGTTGTCCAAAAGCCTCCAATGACTCAATGTGTGTGTACGAAAGCCTTAATGAAAATTTTCATACGAAAATTTCTTCCCAAACAGGCTTATATTCACATTAGTCTCTGAGCTCCCTGACTCTTCTCAAAATGAGTTAAGAATTTACTGTTTGGTCCAAAAATAACAGAGGTACTTTTCGTGTCTTACATCAATCTTTTTCATCTATAAAGTTCTTACAAAATCACACACAAAGACATATGTCCGAGAGGTCTCTAATCAAACCCATCGAGACTTAGACATATCAAAAATATGTGTTTATGATCTGACATCATGAGACCGTGATGAAAGTGAAACCCAATTTTCAATATACTTTTAAGGAATTGACGGGGAACAATGTTCCAGATTTTCACAAAACATTTGTTTCAGTATCAAAATTCGAAACTCCAAATCATATTCATTTCAAATGAGTGGTCTTGATCAAACGTTCGAAAACCATGATGTTTGTTACCCAACAAGATCCAGCACAAATTTTTTCTTGAATATGATTTCCGTGTGAGTTTCATTCGAAAATCCATGTCACTTAAAATTTTCCAAAACACACTTGTCAATGACTACACTGGTTAAACAAGTAATTTATGTTACAATTTCTCACCTGATGTTTAGGATGATATGTAACGAAATTTTTTTCCTACCCACGAAGCATTATTAAAGAAACCCTTCGATACTTATCAACAAGTACTCGATTGTAATTTACGGGAACCTACACAAGCTATTGATCATTTCTCTTAATGATTAATGAAGTAATCTTTGCCCGGGATTTCATCTGCTTTTATGTCAATTGTTTGACATCACAATATCCCAAAATTTTCTTATCTTTGTTTCTTGTCTACATTCTTTGGAACACTGCACTCACGAAATCCTTGAGGTTCTGAGTTATACCAACTCAGGCTGATGATTTCAAACATCTGGCATATGAGTTCGCTTTTCATTCCAAAAGTGAAAGAGCCTTGCTTCCATACGAAGAGTTCTGACGGTTACAATCATCATGGGGATAACAAGACAGGCTGTTTATAAATGACGTATGGTATTCTGTCCGTTTTTCAAGGCGATGTGACAGCTACTTTTTGACGCATGGCTACTTTTACGCAGTAATGGTCCGATTTTCAAGGTGCCACGTCGGATATCATTAAATACCTATCCCGCTTCAAATTCAAACTCCACGGTTACATATAAAAGGGCATTGAAGGGTTCATTATTAGTTTACGCGATCAAAAAGAACAGTTCCCAAATTCTCTGATCTTCAAATTCTTCAAACCCTAACAATGGCGACTTCTGCTCATGTTGATTCTCATACCACTGAAGATGCCTCTTCATTACCAATAATGAAGATTCAAGCATCCAACTATCACTTGGAGGGTGATGTTTCTCAATACCCGGAAGAATTGAAGATGCTAATCGTTGCCTTGAAGAACTCTGTTTTGTCTAAGGCGATGTTCAGTTCATTCTCTGTTCCAATGTCCTGGCTTTCTCAAGCAGGATCAACTGCTACTTACAACAAAGCTTCTGATACGATTACTTTTCATCTGGTGAACGACAAAAAGGTCAGGCTATCCAAGAAACTATTTTGTCAAATTCTTGAAATTCCGAATTCACCTCCATATATTGCTTTCACATTCCCTCAAATTGTCAATATGTTTAATGAGATGGGATATCAGCCTCCACTATCAAAGATCAGTGATTTCAAGAAATCTGGTCTTCCACGACTATGGAATTTCTTATTTGGAATTTTTCTAAGATGTTTAACTGGGAGAACAGTTGGTCTTGATAAAGGAAGAATGGAGGTTTACGCAATGGTTGCTGGAATCTATTATGATCTTCAAGTGGATTATTCTACACAATTATGGAAGGAATTCCAAAAGGGTGTAGAACACACGAATGTTATTCATGGTATTTCGTGTGCCAGATACTGGAGCTTGATTTTGCAATACTTTTACAACAAGGAAGGGATTTTGGTACCCAATGATGAAGAAAAAACAGTTTTTCAATCGTACCACTATCCGAAGGATGTCACAGATAGTGCTGAAGTTTTTCCATCAGTTGCTCGTATTCCTGATGCAATGCTTAAACGAGTTGATCCTTCGAATTCTGTCTTGGTGGCATATTTGAAGACCATTGATTCTACATTCGAAACTGGCATTCTATTGGGAAGAGATGATAAGAAATCCAAGAAGACGAAGAAGACTGAAAACGAGTTAAAATCTTCGAAATCTCCAAAGAAGAAGCCTGAAACAGTTGAAGTGTCTGTTGATGAAACTCAAGTGATTGAGCCTATTATTGAAGAAACACAAGAGAATGTAGTTATTCCTTCGAAGACTGGTATGTTTCGAAGAATAAAAATGAATTCAACCCATAAGAGCAAGTCTCCTATACATAAAGTGGTTCGAAAACCTCAAATCACTCATCAAGGTGTTTTAATTAGAGAAGTGCCAGTACCTGTTTCTCCAGTGTCCAAGAAACGAAGGGCTGAGGATATGGCAAAACATTTGTCCAAGAAGAAGAAGAAGAAGACTCGAAAACTCGTGATTTCTACTGAGTCAACAGAAGATGATGAGGAAAGAATTCCAGAAACCCCAGAGTTTACTCCTCACGAAGAAAGTTCAACTCCTGAGCAGACAGTTGTCATACCACACGAAGATTCGGTTGCCAAATCAATTTTTGAGGAGGTACGAACTTCAGGCATCCCTGCAAACGTATCTGATACGGATGCAAATGTCAATATGGGTGATGGAGATGCGAAGAATGAAGATCCAGGCCAATATACTTCTGTTTCCTTCAAAAGTCTTGTTTCTTTACCACTATTCATTATTCCCACTACTTCAACCACTGATTCTCCTACATTCGAACACATTATCAATCAACCATTCACTTCTATTTTTTCTTCTCAATCCACTGACACACCCAAACCGACTTCGAATGTTCAAGAAACCATTTTTATGGAGACAGAAACTGATATAGAGGGGTTTGGAGGCACGTTTGAGGAATTGGAATTTCAAGATGAAGAAGAACAGTTTCCAGATCATATGCTAATGACCATGAAGCAATTTAAAATTCTGAATCAGAAGTTGAATTCGATAATTCAATCTCAAACTGATTTGGGGGGTGGCTCATCTATTTCAAGTTTGGAGGTTGATACTATGTTGAAGATGTTCGAAGCCAGAGTTGTGAGCAAAGTATCTGGAATGCTTACTGACTCTGAATCAATAATTTTGGAGAAAGTTGATCATAATGATCAAAATAATGAACTTCGGATCAATTCTCAAAATTCAAAGTTTACAAGTGATGTGAAAGAATTGAAGAATGTCACAAAGGAAAGGCATGTTCTTTTTGTTCAGGAAGTGAAGAAAGTAAGGGAGGATGTTAATTTGCAAATTCGTGAACTTCGTGAAGACATGAAAAAAGAAGTTGCTTCTGTTAAACAAGATTATGCATCCTTGAATCAAAAGGTTGATATAATTTGTGACGCTGTCACCAAATTTGTCAAATTGTATGAAAGGTTGAGTCCTCAACTTACTCAACTTTCAACATCCGAAAGTGCAAACTTTGAGGAGGTGATTACTTTGCTCAAGGAGTTAAAAGAAATTTCTGACAGGCCAGTTTCCTCTTCCCTGATTACTCCTGAATTTTTATCACAAAAGTTTATCCAATTTGAAGCCATTCTCAACAAGCAACTTGCTCCTCTCTTTCGCATAACAAGCCTTCTTCCAACAACAAATGCCCCACCTGTTTTCATAGGGTGCAAGGGGGAGAAAGAAAAACTGGAGAGTCGAAGACTAGTGGTGAAGATGCGAAAGTTGTAGGAAAAGTTTTTTCTTCGAAGATCCCAACAACAAAGCCAGTTATAGTTTCTGCTAGGATGGTTACTTCAACAGTCGTTACAACGCTACCTATTACAAGACCTATTTCGAAAGGAATTGTAATTGGTAAATCTACGGAGACTGGTGTGAGTGGTTCGAAATCAAAAGAGGCAATTGACAATCCAGCTTTGAAAGATAAAGGGAAATCGATTGTAGTGGAATTGTCAAAAGAAGAAAAGAAGGTTGCAGCAGAAGCTGAAATCGAAAAACTGAGGTTGATTCAAAGTATTATGGCTCAGCGTGCTGGTGATCCGATAGGTATGGATAAAGGTGATCCATCCAAACACTACAATTACGAAACAATTGAGGCCAAGGTAGCATATAATCACATGTATTCGTTTCAGAAGAAACCAAAACAAAGTTATTTGGTCACGAATACTGATGCAAGCCAGCTGGATTTCCCAATAAATGAAATGATGTTTATCATGCCTCAGTTCAAAGCAGAAGGAAATTTTAAAGGAAAGGATGAAGGTACACACATGAAAATTCGTTTTCATGCTGTTCTTGCAAAAGCCCCTGAGGAAGTGTGGTCATTGATTAAAATCAGGAAAGTGATCAGTATGAAAAAGGATGTGTTATTCGAAAACACAGTCCAAAATTTCAAGTATGTGGTTGCCAGGGCAAATGGAAATATTTGTGAGTTTACTGTTGCAGATTTTCCATTGATGAACTTGTATGATCTTATACAAGTTTCATTAATTTTAAAAGACAAATCATTTTCATACCTTCAAAACACAGAACCTGATGAATTCAAGCTTGGGGTTGCTCACATCAAAATTTCATCGAAAATTACTATGAGTGCTTGGTTCTTACAGATGTGGAGTTAGCTACGGCTAAAGGTATGGAAATTAAAGTTCCGATGGCTCCTACGAAGACTCAGGCAGAATTGAAGAAGTATGCTGATGGTGAAATTTGCCTGAAGCCTTTTGGAATGGTATTCGCAGGAAAAGAAAAAGTTGGAAAAGCTAAACGGTTCTTATTCCAAGCATGCGAAGTGGAGAGATATTCAAATCTCAATATACGAACTTAATTGTTCGTATGAATCATTGCAAGAAGAACAATGAAGGAGATAAGAAAGAACTGAAAAAGATTATCTCCAGGTACACGGAGATTTGAAGAGTGATGCTGTATTCCATCCAGCTTCTTACTAATTGAGGACTTCGACTATGATTACAAAGGGGGAGATTGTAAGGGTCGAATTGTTGTAATTAGTCGAAATGTATTTTGAACTCTTCGAATGTTTTGTAATGTATTTTACTAGGGTGCTTTTATTCGAAGCTTAAGTGTCTAGGCCTTAGTATATTTTTTGTACGCTTTCGGTTCCCTATAAATAGGGTTATTTACTAGAGTTAGATAAGAGTTTTTACAGACCTGTCTATTGTACTCTGTAAACATTCGAAAGCGTAATAGAGCTGAAACAAGATCATATTTACATCCGGTGTTCAATCTCACATTCTTACCTGAATTCATACTCAGATTAATTCAATACTTGATTCTTTGATTCATTAGACTACGAGTTGGTTGTGCATTGATTGTATGAAAACGCATCAGTTACTTTATGTTATAAAACATATCGTTGTGCATGATTTAACGAGTAGTTAGTACAAGCATATAAGTTGAAGTTTATCTGTTCCTTTTATCCTAAGAGGACTAAAAGTGATATCTGGTCAAGACTGAATTGATGTGTTCAATTATGTTCTATGTCAAACAAATCAGAAATCGGGAAACAAACTGCAGGACAATAAGTATGACTATGTTCCATGTATTTTTCCGCATGATATATTGATGAACAGAGGATTAAGTGATCACTTATCTAAAGGACGCATCACTGACTAGGTCAGAGTTCGATAACGGCTTTTGAGAGCTACAATTGCTAATCAGATTTTGAAGTTGCATTGGCAGTTATAGTTATTAGACTTATCCAATTAGGAGACTGTTGGATTAAGTGTCTAAGCCCATAACTATAATTGGTATATACTTGACCCGATAGTAGCATGGTCCTTTTGGGTTGCCTTCACCAGATCAATTTGATAGGATAGACTTTTGATAAAGAGGTTATTTGTGATTTATTAATATTTTATAAGTATAATATATTAATTGAGAAATCATATTATTTAATTAGTATTGATCAATAATTAATTTGGAATTAATTTAGTGATCAAAAGAGACTGATTAAATTTATGGGGACTGATTAAGTAAATCAATGATACTTATATTATGGGCTAATGATCTATGGTTGAGTAGGATGGGCTAAATCTATATGATAGTCCATGAAGGTTTAACCCATGGGGCCTACGAAATATGAAGGGTCATGGTGTATTAGGGTTTGCATGGATAAAACCCTAGTCTTTGCCACACAATAAAAGCAACCCCTTAACCCCTAAAATCGGCCCCATGCATTCTTGTGAAGATTCATAACCAATTTTGTGCTATCTAGCCACTTCTCACAAGCCTCCTCTCGCATTTGGTGTTTGTGACACATTAGAGGCATCATATTTGATGTGCTATCTTTTGAATGCCAACAACTACAAGCTACACTAAGAGGTATTCATCTAACTTTGTTTTATGTTGTATATCTTTAATTGTATGCTAGTTAGGGAGTGTGTTTTGGAAAAATGAAATTGCATGTATAATTAGAGAAAACTTATATTTAAAGCACCTAGGGTTGTATGTGGACCATAAGAGTGGTATAGTGCTTAAAACCCAACAGTAATAAGAAAAGAACCTTCGGTCACAAATGCATTACCACACAGGTAAGTATAGTAAGAAGACTCACCTCGGATGATGGACAAATCCTACAATTGCTGCTGCTACACACTGGCACCTAACACTGAGCCAAACCTACAATTAAACTCAATTGGGATCTCTGACCAAGCCCCCACACACTAAGTCTAAAGATGGTCCACTAATCCGGCCCATAAATAACCCAAGACCATTAGGCCCACCAAGGCCCAATACCAAATGGGTCCACCAAGGCCCAACCCTAAACTTATGTCTAAAATGACAAGCCCAAAACAAGGGTCCAAGACTATATATATTCCTATGATGATATATGGTCCACTAACATGGCCCAGACTGCTCTAGCGCTCCTGCCAGCCCTGCCTGGTGCTCCCTTGTCAGCCTTGCTGGGGACTCCCTTGCTAGCCTTGCTGGGGACTCCCTTGCCAGCCCTGCTGGGGACTCTCCTGCCGGCCCGGCCTGGCGCTCCCCTGCCATTCTTTCCTGGTGCGCGCCCGCCAGCCTTGCCTGGGGCGAGCCCGCCCGGCGCCTCTCGGCGGCCTTGCCCAGCTCCTTGCTAGTTGGGCCTCAATTGGGCTGGCCCTAGGTCTGCCCCAATTCCCCTTGACCTAATTGTCCACTATAAATAGAATAGTGCCTCCTCCATGGAGGGGGACCTCTCCTAGACCTTTCCCTAGACTCTTCCCCCATGGCTCAGCCGCCACTATACTCCGGGCGGGTGGCTCAGCCGCCACCCGCTGCCGTCAGACACCATACACCACCACCAACACCAAGATGGTTCTCTCCAGCTATGGAGGACCATCTCAGATCTATCAGCTGATCTAACTTGACCGTCGGAGTCCGCTCCCGGGGCACAGTCCCTATGGCGGCTTTAACGACTTTGCACTGTGATGTCCAGATCTCCGCCGCAGCAGAAGACCAGAAGAAGACGGAGGTCGATGTCGCATTATTTGGCGCCATCCCGGATTCGAGCAAGTAGCAAAAGCCTCAGTTGCTTTCAAGGTCGTTTTTTCCTCAGATCTGATGTGTTTTCATCTCAGGTTTCTTCAGATCTGTTAATCTCTAGTATCATTTGCTCAGATCTGTTCATGTTTGGCATAAATTTGTTCAGATCCGTTTGGCTTTTGCCAAGATCTGTTCAGATCAATTTGTTTCTTGACAAGATCTCTTCAGATCTGTTAAGCCATCATTTAGATCTCAAGATCTACTCCATTTCTCAGTTCAAATATTTAGATCTATTTTTGTTTTCAAGTTCAGATCTGTAGATCTATTTACCTTTTGAAGCTCAGATCTCAAGATCTTTTGAGTTTTTAACTCATCTGAACATTTATGAAGCTTGCAAAAACATTTTAGATCTATCAACGTCTTTAGCTTAGATCTCCAGATCTGTATGTTTTTTGTTCACTTATTCAACTTTCAAGTTTGAAAACACCAATTTAGACCCGTTTTTACTTGTATTTTCGAGCAGAGAAGAGGTCCTTTCGACCATTTCTCCATCTTTGTTCATATTTTGGTGTTTATCCCAGCAACTTGAGAGGAGAAGAAAATTTTCGTGATTTTTTTACCTTATTTTAAGTTTATGTTACAAAGAAACCACCTTCAGTTTATGATTTTCTTTGTAAAGCTCTTCTGGAGTTGTCTAATTAGTGTTTTTTCTAAAAGCTTAGAGATAGAAAATGAAAATTTTTTCAGATCTGTTCCTTGTTCATATCTTAATAGCTTGTTGAGCAAGCTGAAAAGAAAATGAAGTTTCATGAAAAACACTCCACCAGATCCGTTTTCTATTTATGATATGGGGTTTTCTCAGCAATTTAGAAGAAAAGAGAGTTTATATAAAAAAAAACTCTTTCAGATTCGTTTTTTGTTTATGTTTTGATATCTTTCCAGAAACATGAACAGAAAAGAAACTTTTATGAGTTTTTATCCCACTTCAATACATATATTATAAGAAAATCTTTTTTAGTAAAGATTTTGTGTGAGCATCTTCACTCCCACTACAACAACTATTTGTACACACAGCTATATGGCCTGTACATTTTACAGAACTTTAAAAAAAAAAAGGGGTGGAGAGGAGTTCCATAAGAAGAACTGATATCTGTAAAAAAGAAAAAAATTCTTATGAGCTTTTTACCATCATTTAGATGTCATATTATCAAAAGTTAATTTTAGTAATCAATCTAAATATACAAATTTCTTTAAGTTGTACTGTAACTAGTAAAAGTTATTTTTACTTTATAGTTTTACCATTTTCATTAATGGTTATAATATAAAAAAAAAGTATGTATACAGAGAAAATCACATTTACAGCTCACATTCATGACAAATCACTCAAATACATCAAAAGGGTGTATGTCGTGTCTATCTTCTGCCGAAAACAACAAAAAAAGGGGTAAAGGTGCACAGTGCATCAGACTAATGACAAGACAAATGACAGAGCTGTCTACAAAAGTCAGAAACAAAGCTGGACCCCATCTGGTCCAATCCCTTATGAGCAGAAAAAACAAGAAAGCGGGACCCCCCGGATCAACACATCTTCCCAGACGGCCAAAGACCTTCCTAAAACCCCAGCTTCTCTCGCCGGAACCGGGCACCACCAACTGTGGCTCTCACCTTCATATAAAAAAAACAAAGGGGTGGGGGGAGAATGGTAGTCGGCCCCACCATGGCAACATACAAAAAACACAAGGGTGTATTCACCTGGGGCCCACTCGTTCGTCCCTTCTCTGTGAAAGTAGCTCCAGTGGGCATACCACCTCGTCGGACATAGGGGGAACCAAAGAATCTCCGAGCAACCTTACCAGGACCCAGGCGAGTACTATCTAGTCGCCACCCAGTCGACCCCTTCCAGCCGGCGACTGACAAAGCACACCCAACAGCACCGCCGGATTCACCTATCGGCGCAACCCAGGTCTGCTGCCCCTCCTTTGAGCAAAACATTTCCCAGCGGTACTCACTGACCTGTTAAAACTGCTCCAAGCATCACCATCGGCTGGAAATAACATCTCCAGTCGCCCACAGCAACAACACCCCATCGCCATCCAGCTGTATCCAATCGACGATTGCAAGGCTATCCAATCGACGATATCCAGTAGCTAAACTCCAAGGCCCCACTTCCAGTCAACAATCGCAGGTCCATCAACGACCCATCAGATGAATGTTCCCAACGCCTTTGAGATTTCATGTCTAGGTGTAACGCACTGTCATCCGCGACGAAGCAACCAACCAACATCGCCAGAGGAGCCCGCTGCTCCAATCTGCTTCAATAAACAACGACCCCCAGTGAGGAATCACCGGCCGTCGACACTCAACAAGCAGCACCCCCAACAACGGTTGCATCCCATTTTCCCTCGATCTGTTCCTTCAACCAACTGTTACAATGTCGACAGTCAACCGTCTTTCCCAATCGGACCCTCAACAGGAGACGCAGCAGACCATGCAGTTGGGAAATTCACAGATCCGATCTCGTCTTCAACAATTGGGATTCAAGTAGCGTCATCAGGCAAGGGGGCCACCATCTCCAGTCGCGTTTCTCATTCTGAGAACGTCACAATGAGACACCTAGGGATTACTTTTTCCGAAAGTGAGAAAATAAACTACTGGGCCCGCAAGTGTTATATGGACCAAACAAAATCAGCATCGGTACCATCCGCTATGGACCACCAAAACTACAATTTGGGCTTCTCACATATTTGCATATGGACTGCCGAATCTATTTTGGCACTTTGGGCTCCAGTTCTTAATTCTGATGGGCTAAAAGGGAAGAATGGTCCAGTTTTTTGCAAAAATAAATTAGTCTGTTAATCAAACGCTCAAGTGTTGTGACTTCGCTCAACAAACCAGATTCCAAAAAATGCGTTGCGACCCAGGCCTGAACCATTCGACAACTTTTCCAAAAAAAAAAAGAAAAAAGAAAAAACTGAAGCTCGTGCGCTCCAATTCAATAAAGATAAAACCGCTTCTAGAAGATGCAATCCAACTAACAACTTTTCAAATATATAAAAAAAAGAGGAAAAGGAATTTGGGTTGATTATTTAAAGATGGGCTATTTTAAGTTGTCGGGCTACATCAACAAAAATGGTCCAATTTTGCAAGACATAAATAAGCACCACAAGCTCCGACCAACATAATGTGTTGCCACTCGAACTCAAGCGACATTTTCAAAACAAAAAGGAGGGAGAAGAGTAGTATGCTACTACTACTCGTGACAGATTTCGAAATAACTCTCAGCAACTGCACTGCCCAGCTCTTAGTAGTCGCGCAGCTTGACCTTCAACAGGGACATGACCTAGCTCAGTAGCTGCAAAGCCCAACCATCAGCAGCTACTTTGTCTGACTCCCAGCAGTCGTGCTGCTTAGCTCTCGCCAGTCGTGCTACCCGGTTTTGTTAGTACTTGGGTGGCCTAGCTCTTTCCAGCATCTATGTATCTCGCCTTTCAGCGGCTATACATCCGTCTTTCTCTTTCTTCGCCTCCTCTAAAGAAAAAGGGGGGGGGGGAATAGGGTTGGTACGGAACTATGTAGAAGTGATTTTTTATTCCCAAAGGGAAGAGTTAAAGTACATGAAGAACTGACACTACGCATAATGGTGCATCCCTGAGGTGACATTGGTATGCCGGATTGAAAGAATAGTATTTCAACACTCAGGAGTCTCGTTGCCCATCTCTCAGTGGTCATGCTGCTCATCTATTGCTAGCAGCTTGATGCTCAGTTCTCAACGGCCTACTGACCAGTTCCTGACAGCAGTATCGCTACGCACCTCCTAACAGCAGCTACACTATCAAGCTCTAAGTAGCACCACCACATAGCTCTCTGCAAACAGCCAAGACAGCGAGGCATCAGTTATTAGTGCGACTAGCGATGCAACAAAGCATCAGGTACAATTCCGCTTTAACGCCAACTGATCACACGAGCTAGACACACATATTGTAGGGTGCCACGCCCAAGCATGCGAGGTTCAGTACCTTTGCCTCGAGTCGCCTGGCTTCTCAGCCCGACTCCATTATAGCGGCAAGCTCCGCATGCGAGGTTCAGTACCTTTGCCTCGAGCCGCCTGGATTCTCAGCCCGACTCCATCATAGCGGTAAGCTCCGTATGCGAGGTTCAGTAGCCTCGCCTCGAGTCGCCTGGCTTCTCAGCGCGACTCCATTATAGCGGCAAGCTCCGCATGCGAGGTTCAACACCCTCGCCTCGAGTCGCCTAGCTTCTCAGCCCGACTCCATTATAGCGGCAAGCTCCGTATGCGAGGTTCAGTACCTTTTCCTCGAGTCGTCTGGCTTCTCAGCCCGACTCCATTATAGCGGCAAGCTCCGCATGCGAGGTTCAGTACCTTTGCCTCGAGTCGCCTGGCTTCTCAGCCCGACTCCATCATAGCGGCAAGCTCCGCATGCGAGGTTCAGTACCCTCGCCTCGAGTCGCTTGGCTTCTTAGCCCGAATCCATTATAGCAACATGCTCCGACCATTCCACGCGATGCTCTCTCATGTGATTTATCTACGATCGCTGGCCGCCAAGCCCGATCCATTCCACACGATGATCTCTCGCGTGATTTATCTATGAACGTTGGCAGCCAAGCCTGAACAATTCCACGCGATGCTCTCTCGCGTGATTTATCTACGATCGCTGGCAGCCAAGCCCGGTCCATTCCACGTGATGCTCTCTCTCGTGATCTATCTACGATCGTTAGCAGCCAAACCCGATCTGTTACACGCGAGGACTTCCCGCATGACATCTCCATGTTCGCTGGTTGTTAAGCTCAAGCTACTCTCCTAAGTCGCGCAACATAAGTCGCACATCGTCGCGCACCATAATTCGCGCATCACAAGCTTATTCCACACCATGATCTCGGTGCTTCCTCTCTCACAGTCATCATGGTTCTCTTGTGCTCGGACGATCGATGAAGTGTTATCTATATTACATCATGCTATAGTGAGGATACTCTCCAGCAAGAAGGTCATCCCGACAGTGGCCCTGCTACCTACGACCCCACAACATCTCTGTTTCCTGGCTCTCGGAAATGGTCTCGCTGTGCAACCCTACCTGTAGCCTCGCCGCGTATCCCACAACATCTCTGTTTCTGGCTCTCGGAAATGGTCTCGCTGTGCAACCCTACCCGTAGCCTCGCCGCGTAACCTACAGCACCTCTGTTTCCTGGCTCTCAGAAACGGTCTTGCTATGCAACCCCAGCCTATAGCCTCACTGCCTATCCCTCAATGACTCTATTGTCTGACTATTGTGTGACAACCCGAAATTTTCATCTGTATAATCTCTACAGTCAAACACTTCAATTAAAAGTCAAATTCATTTCTGCTAAATTTTAGCTCGGTTTAAAGTCCGTTTGGGTATTCTTAAATATTTATTTTTCGAGAGAATAAACAAAAGGAAGTAAATTTTTTTTTAGGATTGTTTGGGAACAATTAAACGCCTTGATAGGGTGTTGCGACCAAACAAGAGGGGTAGGGCCGAGGACCCCACTTTGACCGAGGACTCATGCATGAGGCATGAGTCTACACCTCCTTCCCTCATTTGTTACTTCCAAACTCAAAGAACACCCACTTTTTTTCTCTCAAGTATCATAAGTTCATTTCTTCAAATCCGCCAAAATGTGAGTGTTTTCTTCCTAGATTCTTTCCTACAACACTTAATCTAGTGTTTTTACATGATTTCATCCATGAAATCTTCTCTTTTTCTTAGATCATCAAGTGTTCTTCAAGAACACCAAGAACACACACTAGTGTGTGTGGCCGAAAACACCTTTCTTTGCTCAATATTGTAAGTATCTATCTCCTATACTGTTATCTAAAAAGGATACTTGATTTAGAAGCCTTGAAATCGTCTTTTCCAAGAACAAAAGGAGTTTTCGGTTTAGTGCATCTCCTTAAACCGAAAACCCCTAAAGAAAGGTCCCTTTTTGACCTCAAAACTCACTTAATACTCCGGATAAAGCTTAGAAACCCTTTTCATGTTTGAAAGCACTCGAAAAACACCACATGCACCGAAGATCCTGAGTTTTCGGTCTCAACCGAAAACCCTTCGGACCGAAAACCTCTTGGACCGAGAACCCCTTCGGACCGAGAACCCTTCGGACCGAAAACCTTTTTGGACCGAGAATGCCATTAAGACCGAAAGCTCCTAGGAACATATCACATGGACCGAAAGCTCCATTTGGTGACCATACACTCCTTTTTATGCAATCATTTGTGATTGGAACACTTCCATATGGGTGTTTCCTAGACTACAAGAGTGTTATCCTTCTTGATTAGTTGAATATGCACTAATGTTACACGTATACATGTCATTATATGCTAAATAGGATCCGTACGTGTGCTCAAGACTTCACTTGACACTTAGCGTCCTTTTTCCGATCTTACATTCGCATCACTCATTTCAGGTGAGTTCATACCCCTAAATCAACCTTTTAAATGATTTTAAATGCTTTTATTGGGGGGGGGGGGAGGGGGATACAAGTTGAACTGTTATGGTTATTGTATCAATCATGTGATTAATAACTAGAACAGACTACAAGATTTTCTACTGCTTTTAGATTTCTATTAACCTTGGATTTTCAAAGTGTTTCAAACCTTTTAATAAACATTTTAAATGTTAAAACTGTTTTCTACTCTTTTAAACTTGCATTACTTTCAAAACCATATCTACACCAATATATTTATAAAAGTAAGACTTGAAGGACTTAGGACTGATAGCTCACCTTATTTCTTGTTCCTTGTTTGGTTGTGGACTTAGGGTATTCTGTTATTTGTCCGACGATCGTTGAATTCTTAGTTATATATCATATATATTTGCGTTGGATATAAAAGTCTTCACTTCAGTTCAGTACCTTTGTGTAACAAAGGCATGCATATTACCATTACTACTTAACTATAATAGGTATAGTTAAGAGTTACTACTCATTACTACTACTACAATGACACTATCAGAGTCAGTTCAGTTATGAGTCAATACACGCTATCCTATATACAAAAGAGAATACTAAATACTACACAAAAAGAACACTGTATATGAGAACGCTCTATACATTATACCAGAAAGTACATTATACACTATACAAGATAATATACTATAAAACAGAATGTGGCATACCACTTCTCGATACGACACTTCATTGTGCTATGACCGTGTAACCAGAGTCTCCTGGAGGGAGAGCGGGCATTATGTGTATAGATCTATACGGGACAGACACTCCCACATCCCCACTGCTAGCTACAGTCCGAGCCAACTAGGCCCAGGGGTGACAAAATGTCACCATACTACGTGTGACCTGGAGGGTCATCAGTTATTCGATCGTCAATCAGCATGGATACATACGAGTTCACATTCATACCTTTAATTAACACTTTAAGAATTAAAGGCAAAACAGACTCCCCGAGGTGTATTGTACATTTAATACTACCTGAAGTCTGCATTTTCATCACATTCAGCCGGCAGTGACACTGCTGGGGGTAAAACATTATTTTCCCAAATACTTTACATGAATGAGGTCTAAAACTATACTTTCATACCGATAGTTTCACTGGGAAAAACTTTTACATTTTCAAAGGATCAAACATGCAAACAACCGGGTCTTGGTAGAAGACCACTTTTACTGGAAAACATAGGGTTTTCTAGGGAGTATACTATTTTCAAACATTGAGATCAATTATTATACTAAATTGTTGTAAACATTTTTTTTATACAAGCAATGACACTAAATACTTATGAACTCACCAGCTTTATGCTGATACTCGCCTTCAAAATAACTTGTATTCTCAGGTTATCAGTAGACAGGTACAGATGCAGCTTTTGAGAAGATGGAGCATATACACGACTCCTGTTTATTTTGATTATACTTTTGGTGTCTAACAAACTGTACAGAGCTTGTATTACAATTACTATATTAATGCAATGGATGTTGTTGCTTGTCTTTACTATTATGCATTGTTATGATACTGTACATGACGTCCTCCACCACAGAACGTATTCCGCCGTTCTCGGTTTTGGGGTGTGACAGATTGGTATCAGAGCATTGTTTATAGTGAATCAGGTATATCAACCCATAAAAGATATACGAACTATAAACACAACGGAATTAAAACACTCTGACCAAGAATATATACTTTTAAATAATAAAATATTTAACTAAGTATATATATACATCCATTCATACAAAGGGTCAGTATCATACTAGAACAGAACAAAAGTATTAAGATTGTTGAACAACACGATTAGGCTTAGAGACATATAGTCAAATCTGGGGGATGTAGCCTGATCAACTACATTTCCCGAGGAGTGACTAGCATGTGCCTAATAATGGTTGTGGTGTTGCAACAAGTCTAAAAACTTACCCACACTACTACAAGAACATTAGAACAAGAATACTATAGGAGTATTCTGCATTACTATGAATTACATATGTGAGAACTAAAAAGGTCGTTACTGGTAGGACAATAGTTGCTAAGTGGATACTCTGCGGTTACATGTGACTAAGGTGCTATAGACTTAGAATCTGTGATCTTTGCTTTACTTCCTGTTCCTTGTTTGGTTGTATATTTAGAGTTAGGGTCACTTATTCGAAGGTCTATCCTGTTTCAGTTGCATGTAATTGGTATGCACTATGCAAGTATTGGATCAACTAGTAATGATCATCTTATAAGTATCTTAGATTAGTACGCCTATTAACTATTCTTTCCCCATTTCTCGCATAGATAGCATGGCTGGCTTTCATCTCCCTGGCGATCCGTACTATCCAAACCAAGGCATTGGAGGATGGCTTGATGAGGAGCCAGAAGATGATCACCCGATACCTTTGGATGATCACCGTGCAGAAGGCTTTTCAGATAGCTCCGACTCCGAACCAGAAGTCAACAACCTACCCCCAGTAGCACCAAACCCCAACCCCCGTCCGGCATTTCAAGGTCCCACTCCAATGTGGGCAACCACCTTGAATCGATGGAGTGATGAATAGGGTCAGTCTTTACCTTTCAATGGAGACCGAAGCTTTTACAACATAAGCGAGGGAGGTTCAGCTGACCGAGTCTTGCCCATCATGGTCCGTACGATTGCTAGGAACGTCGAACAAAGTCATGCAGCCATCGGCAGAGCTGTGGAAATTAACGCCAACTCTAACCTTAACACGGTCCGTATCCGCCAACTCGAAGGAGCTATGGATAGGACTAGGAGGACCAATGAGGCTCTGCAGCAACAGCTGGATGCATCCCGAGCTGAAGTCATGGAACTCCGAGTGCGTCAGAGGGTGTATGAGCGACATCTACAGGAAGTTGTACGCCAACTAGCTGATCTTAGGGTTCGCCTAAGGGATACCCGTCGCCAGTAGGATATGTCAACTCATCCTTCTCTTTTGATTAAGGAATAGCCTTTTCTTTTCTATGCTCGGTAGAGCACTTGTCTGTAAACATTCCTAACTTTGAAAATACTCTAACTAGGCTTCTAAACTGCCAACATTTTCCCTTATGGTTTGATGTAAGACCTAATGTTAGGTCATTTTCCCGAATTCATTTTACATCATTAATACTAGTAACATTGGCAGTTGATTACTCTATGGGAAAGTCTATACTCTTATGTTTCCCTACTCTATTTTGTTATGACTCCATCTGACAGTTGGACTATGGCGATTCAGTCCATGAAACACTCTCATCATACTTACAATTGATTCTTACTGTTGTCATCATCTTTTAAATTTTCAGTAAAAGATGCCTCCCCGCAAGCGTCCGAACAGACGCACGCCTGTGAATCAAACTCCACCACCACCACCTCCTCCTCCGCAGTTCGATGCGGTGATGTTTCAGGCAGATGTAACTACAGCTGTGACCGCAGCTATGGCCCAAGTAAATTCTGGTGACGCAAGTGGAGCCGGAATGGGCACCAACTCTAGACATAGTGAAATCCACCCACGTACACAGGGGTGTACCTATAAGGATTTCATGAGCTGCAAACCAACATTCTTCAATGGGACCGGGGGGATCATTGCACTGTCCCAATGGATCGAAAGAACTGAAGCCATCTTCAAGATGAGCTCGTGCCCCGAGGAGAGCAAGATAAATTTCGCAGCTTGCACCTTCACCGAAAGGGCCTTGACGTGGTGGAATGGCCATGTCAAATCACTCTCTTTAGTAACAGCCAACGACATGGGCTGGTACACACTGAAGGACCTGCTGACAAGGGAGTACTGCCCTAGGGGAGAAATTCAGAAACTCGAGGAGGAACTCTGGAACCTCAAGATGAAAGGCACCGACATAGTGGCCTATACAGCCAGGTTCTGCGACCTGGTGACGCTATGTCCTAACATGGTCCCCACTGAGGGCAAGAAAATTGAACGATACATCTGGGGTTTAGTGCCCCCGTATCGAGGGAACGTTCTAGTATCACACCCTATGACCTTTGACAGTGCCAAGGAATTGGCCCAAAGGTTGATTGATCATGAAGTTCCTTACACCCCATCAGCAACCGCAACGGTTGCCACTGCACCGACCAAGACATCCGACAACAAAAGGAAGTGGTGGGACCGAAAGAAGGATAAATCAGCCCAATCCTCTTCAAAGAACCAACAAACGGTGGCCGTCCATGCTGCCACTACTCCGGCTGCCCCTGTACCAGCCAAAACATATGCAGGGAGTCTACCCAAGTGCACCAAGTGCTCTTTCCATCACAACGGCCCCTGCCGGGAAATGCACTGCACTAACTGTGACCGGAAAGGCCATACCGCCCGGTTTTGCCGAACACCACCCAAACCCATTTCCCAGGTCCCTAGTTCAAGAGTAAGCCAGGCCTGTTACGGCTGTAGCAAGGTAGGACATTTCAAAAGAAACTGTCCAAAGGTTGGGAATGCGGGAGGAGCAGGCAGACTACTTGCTATTGGCCACAATGAAGCAGTAGCAGACCTCACAGTAGTCACGGGTACGTTCCTTCTCGATAACTCTTATGGTTCTATCCTATTTGATAGTGGGGCAGAGAGGAGTTTCGTAAACCAGAACTTTAAACAATTACTTAAATAATCACCGCAACCACTAAAAGAAACCTTCATCGTAGAAATGGCTAACGGAAAGACAGAAAGTTCTAACGAGATCTACATAGGTTGTACCCTCACACTAGATAATCACTCATTTCCTATCGACCTCATACCAGTAGCAATCAAGAGCTTCGATGTCATCATAGGCATGGACTGGTTGAGTCTCCATCGTACCGATATTCTGTGTTTCGACAAAGCAATCCGTCTGAACCTACCAAATAACGGAACCTTGTTGATCTACGGAGACAAGTCCAGTACGAGCCTTCGTACCATCTCAAGTATTCAAGCCCAAAAGTACTTGTGTAAGGAATATCGTGCATTCCTTGCACACGTCGTCGACACGAGCCAGAAAACGAAAGACCTAAAAGACTTCCCCGTAGTACGCGACTTCCCCGACGTCTTTCCGGAAGAACTACAGGGTTTACCTCCCCAACGACAAGTCGAGTTCCAAATCGACTTAATCCCAGGAGCTACCCCCGTAGCCAAATATCCGTATTGTCTAGCGCCTGCTGAGATGAAAGAACTATCCGGTCAACTTAACGAACTGCTCAGCAAGGGCTTTATAAGACCAAGCTTCTCACCCTGGGGATCACCGGTCTTGTTCGTAAAGAGGAAAGACGGATCGTTCCGTATGTGCATCGATTACAGGGAACTCAACAAGCTGACGGTCAAAAATTGTTACCCTCTTCCTTGTATAGACGATTTATTTGACCAACTCCAAGGGGCGAGTTACTTTTACAAAATCGATCTAAGGTCCGGGTATCACCAGTTACGATTACTTGAGGAGGATGTTCCGAAAACAGCCTTCTGAACTCGTTACGGACACTTCGAGTTCGTAGTGATGCCGTTCGGACTAACCAATGCGCCCGCAGTATTCATGGACTTGATGAATAGAGTATGTCGTCCTTACATGGATCAGTTCGTCATCGTCTTCATTGATGATATACTTATCTACTATCGAAGTAAGGAGGAGCATAGCGATCTGTTGGATATAGTGTCTAAGTCCATAACTTTATTTGGTATGTACTTAACCCGACCCGACATCGTCCATTTGGGTTGCATGACATTGCAATACTTGGATAGACTAGATGAGAGAATAAGGCACTTATGATTATTAATATATTATAAGTTCTAATATATTAATAATAGTATTATTTAATTAGTATTGATCAAGTATTAATCTAGTATTAATTTGGTGATCAAAGTGAGACTAATTAAATATATAGGGTTGATTATGACAATCATCAATTCTTTTATGGTGGATTAATGATCCATGGTTTATGGGTTTGGTTATAACCATATGGAGCTCCATGGATAGTCCATGGGAGTTACAAACCCATGTGTCATGAGAAATCAAGAGTCATGAAAATTAAGGGCATTCATGTGTAAACCCTAATTGTGACAACACTATAAAAGGAACCCTATGGCTAGCAAAATCGTGACCTAGTTTTTCTAGTGAGGGCATAACCGATTTTCAACTGTAAGAAGTATTCTCTCAAGTTATTCCAAGTCTTGTGGTGTTGTGTGAAGCATTTGAGGCACAACATTTGGAGTGCTAGGCTCACAAAGTCTTGAAGGAATCCAAGCAACAACAAGGTATGTATTTCTACTAGTATTATGTTTTATGTAATCCCCATGCCATGCTAGTTAGGAAATAACCTTGAAAACGAAATTTGCATGTATATAGAGAAAACATAGATTCAAGGTTATTAGGGTTGCATGTACACTTAGGAAGTGTTAGAATGCTCAAAACCCATCAGTGGTATCAGAGCCTAGGATTGTTTTCTGTATACTTGATGCAAAACTGCTTAAAAATTGAAAATTCTGCACTCTGACGACTGGACTCGCCGAGTCCATGGGGAGGACTCACCGAGTCCATGAACAAATTCATCCTACTCGACGAGTAGAATAATGCACTCGACGAGTAGGAGCGTGCTGGGCAGTTTTTTCGAGTTTTGTTGCTGAAAATGGATTAAGATCATTATCCCAATCTGTTTTGGACTTATAAAATCTGTTTTTCAAAATGATAATGATTATGTTAACCTATTTTACATGACTTTTATCAATTTTCAAGTATTGTATATGTTTATATGATTTTCTTGAAATTGCTTGACATGAATTTGTGTTCATATGAGTTTACAAGATCATAGGAATTATGTGTAACCTCCATGTGTGTTTAATTCATGATCTTAATGGCAATGATGGTGTCCATAACTTGTCCTCAAGTTATGGATAACCAAAAGTCACTTCTTTAAATTGTGATTAAAGAACTAAAGAGGTTTCATAAAATGAAGAGTCTTCATTTTATGAACCATTAAAAACTCATAAGTTACAAATTGAAGAGA
The DNA here is from genome assembly GCF_052849685.1 of Lactuca virosa. Lineage (NCBI taxonomy): Eukaryota > Viridiplantae > Streptophyta > Magnoliopsida > Asterales > Asteraceae > Lactuca > Lactuca virosa. Next base: position 118,527,726 of record NC_136430.1, on the reverse strand, counting down.
CTTGGAATAGTTTCAAATCTTGCCCTCAAGTTTTGGAATTTGAAAAGTCTTACACTTTAATACTTTAATTCCAAATTGAACCTTAGATTTTTAAAAAGTTTAAAAATCAACACTTATACTATTATTATAATTTTATTATATAGATATGTATAAGAATATGTCATTCTTACCGTTAGTAGGCCTCATTCACGAAGCTGGTCTATAAGGGGGGTATAAGGTTGTTGCCTATAAAATGGTGACTTAATGGGTGTCCACTCTCACCCACCACTTCCTTGATCGGTGGAGGGTCGTTAGCCGAACGGGTAGGATACGACTTTAAATACTCATTAAAAGTATAATGAATTATAAAGTAACTATACATTATAAATTCCCAATCTTAGTTACTTTAGGAAAATGTGAAATTGGTGCTAGCCCATAAAATTACACTTTGTACCTTACCAAGTCGTTAGTGGAGCGTGTGTGGTTAACTGGCACACTAACATGGACTAGTAAGTGTGGCAAAGGGTAACTTGACTTTATTATAGATCGGTGGAGCGTGTGTGGTTAACCGGCACATCGATTAGGTAATATTGTTGAGGGTACCAAGTCAATTTGTATGGTTATTCACACCTTGTTTGTGATCCTCGGCATCCCAGTCACAAACTTGAGAGGGCACAATCGAGATTCAAACATGCCATTGAAAGTTCAATGTATCTCAAAAGATATAGGAGTTTCAAATCCAATTAAAAACTTAATTATATTTCATTTTTATGGTGGAAATTGGTAAATCGTCATTTACCTACCTTCAACTATTTTATAATTTGGATTACGGCATCCCTCTTCCAGTTATAAATAGGTTGTTGGGTCCTAGCCTTAATATTTCATATTGGGTGTTATATTAAGGACTTTAAATCAACTAACTTGAATTTCTCCCATTATAGATGTCTAGTTTAGACAGCTATGGTCTTCCCAAATCTTTAGGAACGAGCTTCCTAATAAAGATGATATCCCAAATGGAAACCAAGGTGAAAGATCAATCCCTTTGTTGTGCATTAGTGGGACTGGAAATCATACTTCACTTCCTCCACCTCCTCCAATAAATCTCCTTATCCCACAAGTTTCAAGACCTGATAAGTTCTAAGTCACTCAATCCCTATTGGCAAACAAAGTCTATATGTGCTTAGGTCTTGGAGATTAAGTCCCATATTGACAAGCCGGGAGAGTCGGGTGTCGAAGTATCGAGGTAGCTGGCTGTTGACTTGGTTCTTCAGTCACTCCCTGATGACAGATCACGACATGACCCTTAATGATCTTACCTATTTGCTTGATGATGCTGAATCAGCAATGATTTGGAGCATTGGTAAAGCAAAATTTAATTGGAAGATCAACTTCCCAAACTTCCATGGACATTGACAATGGTAACATTGGAGGTCCAGAAAAACTTTTTCTTCCCAATTGAAAGGGATTGACCATAGTCAACTCGGTTGACCAAATGGTAAAGAGAAAGGCTAAGTTTGTGTACCGTTTCCAAAGAGTCCATATGTTTCTGTTGCCAAAGGAAGGGCATTGGTTGCGAAGCTGCCAAATTTACCTAAAACTCCATAAGGATAGTAAAGTCAAATGTTTGACTCTGCTTTAGGTAAAGTCCATTATCTAACTTTATTAAGTTTCTATTCTGAGTTTCTTATTGCATGATGTGACTGGGTCACATATTGATGTTTTAAGAATCAAAGAAGAGTGAAGAAACTTAAAGGAAGTATATGCTGATTCTGATCGTGAAGATGGATTTCGATCGCATGGTTCGGTGATCAGAATTTTGAGTTGTTACTTAAAAGTTATGATATATTTCTTAGGAATAAAAGAAATATGGATTGTAAGGATAAGTTTTCCATATGGATTGTAAGGATAAGTTTTCCGCAAAGTTTTAAAAATAAAAGAAAATGGTTTTGATTTTATTTTAAGTATCCTTACAATGGCATTTGTGAAAAAGGTTGTTGCTTATATGTTTCCATTGATAAGCAATATGGGTAAATGGATTTGATTCTTTCATTAGTGGTAGTGTCATAATTTACCAAATAAGGAAAGATTCTCATCACCCAAGTTCCAATTGGATAGAAACTTGGAATCATGCAAGTTGTATTGTGTGATGAATGAGAATTTTCATCTTTGGTAAATTAAGACTAATTCCTTGTTCACATTCGCATGTGAGTCAAGCGAAGGACTAAAGGATCGGGTACATTAAGTTGTGCACCAGTCATGTCCGCCACAAAGGTAGATAAGATTATTCGTTATGATTTACTAAAGTTTAGTAAATATGGTTATGCTCACGAGTTTAAGTGTAATTTTGAAACATTGGAAAAGTTTCAATGTATGGCAGAATGAATAAGAAGAATCAAATAAGGCAGAAAGATAAAAGTTTCTCCAATCTGAAAGAGATGGGAGAGTACTTGTGTATTTTGTTTTATGATTATCTTAGTGATTATGGAACCATATCACAATTGATCCTCTAAGGACACCTTAGTGTGTTTGTTGCCTGAGGAGAGGAATTGTGAATTGTTGAAATGGTTAAATCAAAAGATAATTCATACTTCGTTCCAAAAACAAATCCTGGAGTAATACTCCAAGATTGTAACTTGAGTGACATAGTCTTTAGAAGGTTCATAAACTTGTCAAATGTAGAGTAAGATGTTTCCTATTCTTGTACATTTAAGATTGGTAAGTTGTGATGTTTTGGATAAAACAAAGATCAACTAAGACCAATAGTGAGAAGTGTTGAACTTGATAAGAATCCGCACTAACTTTTGAATATTTGTATTGTCAAGAAATGGTTCTTGACAAAGAGAAGTCTTATATGTCAAGAGGACAGTGGGAGTCTAAAAGATTCTGAAATAGTTTCAAAAACTAATCAAGAGTTTTGTTAATCACTATCCCACGACTTGAGGTTTGTAACCTATCGTGTTGACATATTCTTATTTCTGTGTCTATTCCAGTTAAAAGTTGATTATGCTTGTGAGTTCTATGAGTTCTCAATTGTTTGCATAAGAACCCGGAAGCAATGGTGGGCATTGTGCTACCAGGTGGCAAGAAATTAAGATTGAACAAGTTCAGTCTATATGAGTTTGGATTTGTCACTAACCGTGTCTTGTGATTATGGTTATGACAAATTCACATGGATAGGAACACATACACCATAAAAATCTGAGTGTGATAAGGTTTCTCTTCGATTCATGAAAATGATGGTAAGGAAACTCTTTCACTAAGTAGATTTTGAGTAGATAGCAATTGTGAGAATGACAAAAGGTCTAAACATTATGATTACGACATCCCTCTTCATAATTGTTTAGACACACAAGTGAGCTATCTAAGGAAAGGTGTATGGTTTTGATAAAGTCTTATCAAAGAAATTGCGTATAAAAAATCTGAACTTTGGTAGAAAAGTCAATAAAGTGTTGGTTTCTAAAAAGTCCAGCTGATCTCTAGATACATGTCAAAGCTAGTGGGAGCATAAGTGTTATGCTAGTAAGATAATAATCATTATGCTAGTGGTAGGATGATGTTAATTATAGAAAACAAAAGTTTCAATTCGCCTTGAAAAAGTTGTTTTGCTGTAAATAAGGAAGAGGATTTTGTACTTCACTGCAATTCTACAAGCTTAGATTGAGAATTTAATCTACTTTAGTCAAGAATATATATGAATGTTATGCTGGAATGGTTCAACATAAGGAAATTCTATATATGTTGCGTTCTCAAAATTCGATTATGATTACGGCATCCCTCTTCATAGTTCGAATTATGAAAGCATGGCAAATAAAAAAAAATTATAGCATAAATCATGTCCCATATGCTTTGGGTATAGGTTTGATTACATGTGCTATAATATTCATCCATTCTAAATTTTCCAAATGCCTAGGGCATTAAGATGGAAAAAGGAATAGAACTGGAAATGACTAAAATGATTAAGCAAAGTTGTCGAGGACAATCTGAGGTTTACCAAAGATTGGTTGCTCATGGACAATTAGAAGTATAGAGTAAGGACCATATTGACATATTTTGAAAAGAGGCAACTCTTGTTCATAAGTGATGGTCAAAATGGTAATATGGAATTGTCTCCATAGGTGGAAGATATTCTTTGAATCTGTGTAAGATTAAAGAACTTAATGCTAAGAAGGATGTTCAAAGGAATGTACTTTGAATTTGAGACTTCATTTCCATGGAATTTTTTTCCATTGGAATACTTTGTAATGTCTGTTGCCAAGTCTTTGTGACTTCTGTGTATAGTCAATACAAGGGGATCATTGCATATAAGTTTAGAATCTAACAGATTACAGTAAATGGCAAGAGTTTGGTATTCTTGCATTTACAACGAGGATTGGAATTGTGAAATGAGCATCATTGGAATATTGTCAATTGATCTATATGTAAACATAGTATGCATACTTGGAGTATGGCATAATTGTTGTTTGGAAAAACATAGTGTACATGCTTGGAGCATGGGACAACTAATGTTTTAATTCAAGCATAAAGTTGATTAATTGAAACATAAATAATGAGTAATCAATATGGTGCTTAAATAAAAGGTGTTTTTATTTACACTCAAAGTGTTGGGGCAATATAAGATTAGTATTATTCTTGTGTTTCACTTTGCATGTTTTGACTTCCAGAATAATTATGTTATGGTATATATCATATTATTCAAACCATCCACAGTCAGTCATATGTTGGAAGTAGATATGAATCAAGACTGTCATGAATTTGGCTTGTATGATTTGTCTAAAGTGCTTTAGACAATGCAATGGTTGCTACAACATTCATGAGTACTCATAAGGGCTGAGTATTGGATTCAACCCACGCTCACTTGCATCACTTCATGGAATTTATCTCGAGTGATCATGAGACGGTAATATCATATAAATCTTCAAACCTAGAGATATGAGTTGTTGTCTATGAGTTGGTTATTCATTGATTGTACGAAAACGCATTGGTAACTCGATGTTATAAAACGTGCCTTTGTGAATAATTCAACAAGTAGTTAGTACAAGCATATCAGTCGAAGTTTATCTGTTCCTTCTAGAAATAGAAGCGATATCTGGGCCCCTCGATGATTTGGTTTTGACCTATGTACCGGGCCCGGTCAGAACCTAATTGATGTGTTCAATTTAGTTCTATGTCGAAACAAATCAGAGATCGAGAAACAAATGTTGGACAATAAGTAAGACCATGTTCCATGTGTTTGTCTGGCTGATGTCATGAGAACAGAGGATTATATGATCACTTATCTTAAATGGCGTATCATCATCATCTCAGTTCCGAGAGACTTTGAAAGAGCTACGATTGCTAGTCGGATTTTGAAGTCATATTTGCAAATATAGTTATTAGACTTATCCAAGTGGGTGACTGTTGGATATAGTGTCTAAGTCCATAAATTTATTTGGTATGTACTTGACCCGACCCGGCATGGTCCATTTGGGTTGCAAGGCATTGCAATACTTGGATAGACTAGATGAGAGAATAAGGCACTTATGATTATTAATATATTATAACTTCTAATATATTAATAATAGTATTATTTAATTAGTATTGATCAAGTATTAATCTAGTATTAATTTGGTGATCAAAGTGAGACTAATTAAATATATAGGGTTGATTACGACAATCATCAATTCTTTTATGGTGGATTAATGATCCATGGTTTATGGGTTTGGTTATAACCATATGGAGCTCCATGGATAGTCCATGGGAGTTACAAACCCATGGGTCATGAGAAATCAAGAGTCATGACAATTAAGGGCATTCTTGTGTAAACCCTAATTGTGACAACACTATAAAAGGAACCCTATGGCTAGCAAAATCGTGACCTAGTTTTTCTAGTGAGGGCATAACCGATTTTCAAGTGTAAGAAGTATTCTCTCAAGTTATTCCAAGTCTTGTGGTGTTGTGTGAAGCATTTGAGGCACAACATTTGGGGTGCTAGGCTCACAAAGTCTTGAAGGAATCCAAGCAACAACAAGGTATGTATTTCTACTAGTATTATGTTTTATGTAATCCCCATGCCATGCTAGTTAGGAAATAACCTTGAAAACGAAATTTGCATGTATATAGAGAAAACATAGATTCAAGGTTATTAGGGTTGCATGTACACTTAGGAAGTGTTAGAATGCTCAAAACCCATCACGATCATCTACGACAAGTCCTGGAAACCCTACGATCGGAGAAGCTATACACGAAGTTCTCTAAGTGCGAATTTCGGATCCGAAGAGTCAAATTCTTAGGACACGTGGTTAGCGAAGAAGGAATCCACGTGGACCCATCCAAGATTAAAGCTATTGAGAACTGGTCAGCGCCAAAGACGCCTATGGAAATTCGCCAATTTCTAGGCCTCGCTGGATACTACCGCAGGTTCATTCAAAACTTCTCTCGAATCGCGAAACCCCTTAAAACATTGACTCATAAAGGCGTGGCCTTTGACTGGGAAGAGAAGCAAGAGAAGGCATTCCAAACCCTGAAGCGAGCCTTATGCAACGCACCGATACTATCCCTCCCCGAAGGGATAGACGACTTTGTGGTATACTGCGATGCATCCAATCAGGGACTTGGCTGTGTTATGATGCAACGAGGTAAGGTCATCGCCTATGCCTCAAGACAGCTGAAGACACACGAGGTCAACTACACCACACATGACCTCGAATTAGGAGCGGTTGTGTTCGCCCTAAAAATCTGGAGACACTACCTGTATGGTACGAAGAGCACCATCTATATCTACCACAAAAGCCTCCAACACATCTTCAACCAGAAAGAGCTCAACATGAGGCAACGACGGTGGGTCGAACTACTCAATGACTACGAATGCGAAATTCGTTATCATCCGGGCAAGGCCAACGTGGTAGCAGACGCTCTAAGTCGGAAGGAATATTCTGGTCGAAGAGTCAAGTCATTAACAATGACTATCCATTCGCATCTATCCGCTCAAATTAAGGAGGCTCTGCTCGAAGCCTTGAAACCTGAAAACGTGGCGGGAGAATCCCTGTGAGGAATGGATAAGAACCTAGAAGCCAAGGGTGACGGAGCCTTATATCTCATGGACCGGATATGGACACCGAAACACGGTGGCTTCAGAGCCTTGGTCATGAAGGAAGCACACAACACACGGTATTCCGTCCACCCAGGTTCAGATAAGATGTATCTGGATCTCAAAAAGTCATACTGGTGGCCTAACATGAAAGCAGAGATTGCTACCTTCGTGAGTAAATGCCTTACTTACGCTAAGGTCAAGGTCGAATACCAGAAACCATCAGGTCTACTCCAACAACCGGAAATACCTGAGTGGAAGTGGGAGCGGATCACTATGGACTTCATAACCAAACTACCCAAGACATCGGGTGGACTTGATACCATATGGGTCATCGTCGATAGATTGACCAAGTCCGCACACTTCCTACCCATCAAAGAAACCGACAAGATGGAGAAGCTCACGAGAACATACATTAGGGAGATCGTACGGCTGCATGGTGTTCCTATATCTATTATCTCCGATAGAGATAGCATATTCACTTTGAGGTTCTGGCAGTCACTACAAAGCTCCCTTGGAACAAGGCTGGACATGAGTACAGCCTACCATCCACAGACCGACGGACAAAGTGAGAGAACCATCCAAACTCTGGAGGATATGCTGCGAGCCTGTGTGATTGACTTTGGTAAGGCATGGGATACCCACTTACCTCTCGTCGAATTTTCCTACAACAACAGTTATCACACGAGCGTCAAGGCTGCCCCATTTGAAGCCCTCTACGGCCGGAAGTGCAGATCCCCTCTGTGCTGGGCTGAGGTGGGTGACACTCAGTTAGCTAAAGGACGAGTTCCTGATAGCACTCTCACGGGTCCGGAGATCATTCGGGAAACGACAGAGAAGATTGTTCAGATTCGTGAACGATTAAAAGCCTCTAGAGACCGACAGAAAAGCTACGCAGACAAACAAAGGAAACCTTTGGAGTTCCAGGTGGGAGACCGAGTCCTTTTGAAAGTTTCACCCTGGAAAGGCTTGATACGCTTCAGAAAGCGTGGAAAGCTGAATCCAAGATACATAGGGCCTTTCGACATTCTCGCTAGAATCGGCCCTGTAGCTTACAAACTCAATCTACCCCACGAGCTTAGTAACGTACATCCTACCTTCCACGTCTCGAACATGAAAAAGTACCTATCCGACGAGACTCTTGTAATTCCACTCGACGAGATCGAGATCAACGAAAGCCTCAATTTCATGGAAGAACCTGTAGAGATCATGGACTGAGAGGTCAAGCGAACGAAACAAAGCCGCATCCCAATCGTGAAGGTCCGCTGGAATGCCAAGAGAGGACCGGAATTCACTTGGGAGCGTGAGGATCAAATGAAACTTAAATATCCTCATCTTTTTACTTAGTTATTGTGTAATAACTTAGTTGCTTGAACTCTAATTTCGGGACGAAATTCCCTCTAACGGGGGGATGATGTGACAACCCGAAATTTTCATCTGTATAATCTCTACAGTCAAGCACTTCAATTAAAAGTCAAATTTATTTCTGCTAAATTTTAGCTCGGTTTAAAGTCCGTTTGGGTATTCTTATATATTTATTTTTCGAGAGAATAAACGAAAGGAAGTAAAAATTTTTTTAGGATTGTTTGGGAACAATTAAACGCCTTGATAGGGTGTTGCGGCCAAACAAGAGGGGTGGGGCCGAGGACCCCCCTTTGACCGAGGACTCATGCATGAGGCATGAGTCTACACCTCCTTCCCTCATTTGTTACTTCCAAACTCAAAGAACACCCACTTTTTTTCTCTCAAGTATCATAAGTTCATTTCTTCAAATCCGCCAAAATGTAAGTGTTTTCTTCCTAGATTCTTTCCTACAACACTTAATCTAGTGTTTTTACATGATTTCATCCATGAAATCTTCTCTTTTTCTTAGATCATCAAGTGTTCTTCAAGAACACCAAGAACACACACTAGTGTGTGTGGCCGAAAACACCTTTCTTTGCTCCATATTGTAAGTATCTATCTCCTATACTGTTATCTAAAAAGGATACTTGATTTAGAAGCCTTGAAATCGTCTTTTCCAAGAACAAAAGGAGTTTTCGGTTTAGTGCATCTCCTTAAACCGAAAACCCCTCAAGAAAGGTCCGTTTTTGACCTCAAAACTCACTTAATACTCCGGATAAAGCTTAGAAACCCTTTGCATGTTTGAAAGCACTCGAAAAACACCACATGCACCGAAGATCCTGAGTTTTCGGTCTCAACCGAAAACCCTTCGGACCAAAAACCTCTTGGACCGAGAACCCCTTCGGACCGAAAACCTTTTTAGACCGAGAATGCCATTAAGACCAAAAGCTCCTAGGAACATATCACTTGAACCGAATGCTCCATTTGGTGACCATACACTCCTTTTTATGTAATCATTTGTGATTATAACACTTCCATATGGGTGTTTCCTAGACTACAAGAGTTTTATCCTTCTTGATTAGTTGAATATGCACTAATGTTACACGTATACATGTCATTATATGCTAAATAGGATCCGTACGTGTGCTCAAGACTTCACTTGACACTTAGCGTCCTTTTTCCGATCTTACATTCGCATCACTCATTTCAGGTGAGGTCATACCCCTAAATCAACCTTTTAAATGATTTTAAATGCTTTTATGGGGGGGGGGGGGGATACAAGTTGAATTGTTATGGTTATTATATCAATCATGTGATTAATAACTAGAACAGACTACAAGATTTTCTACTGCTTTTAGATTTCTCTTAACCTTGGATTTTCAAAGTGTTTCAAACCTTTTAATAAACATTTTAAATGTTAAAACTGTTTTCTACTCTTTTAAACTTGCATTACTTTCAAAACCATATCTACACCAATATATTTATAAAAGTAAGACTTGAAGGACTTAGGACTGATAGCTCACCTTATTTCCTGTTCCTTGTTTGGTTGTGGACTTAGGGTATTCTGTTATTTGTCCGACGGTCGTTGAATTCTTAGTTATATATCATATATATTTGCGTTGGATATAAAAGTCTTCACTTCAGTTCAGTACCTTTGTGTAACAAAGGCATGCATATTACCATTACTACTTAACTATAATAGGTATAGTTAAGATTTATTACTCATTACTACTACTACAATGACACTATCAGAGTCAGTTCAGTTATGAGTTAATACACGCTATCCTATATACAAAAGAGAATACTAAATACTACACAAAGAGAACACTATATATGAGAACGCTCTATACATTATACCAGAAAGTACATTATACACTATACACGAGAATATACTATAAAACAGAATGTGGCACACTACTTATCGATACGACACTTCATTGTGCTATCACCGTGTAACCAGAGTCTCCTGGAGGGACAGCGGGCATTATGTGTATAGATCTATATGGGACAGACACTCCCACATCCCGACTGCTAGCTACAGTCCGAGCCAACTAGGCCCAGGGGTGACAAAATGTCACCATACTACGTGTGACCTGGATGGTCATCAGTTATTCGATCGTCAATCAGCATGGTTACATACGAGTTCACATTCATACCTTTAATTAACACTTTTAGAATTAAAGGCAAAACAGACTCCCCGAGGTGTATTGTACATTTAATACTACCTGAAGTCTGCATTTTCATTACATTCAGTCGGCAGTGACACTGTTGGGGGTAAAACATTATTTTCCCAAATACTTTACATGAATGAGGTCTAAAACTATACTTTCATACCGATAGTTTCACTGGGAAAAACTTTTACATTTTCAAAGGATCAAACATGCAAACAACCGGGTCTTGGTAGAAGACCACTTTTACTGGAAAACATAGGGTTTTCTAGGGAGTATACTATTTTCAAACATTGAGATCAGTTATTATACTAAATTGTTGTAAACATTTTTTTTATACAAGCAATGACACTAAATACTTATGAACTCACCTGCTTTATGTTGATACTCGCTTTCAAAATAACTTGTATTCTCAGGTCATCAGTAGACAGGTACAGATGCAGCTTTTGAGAAGATAGAGCATATACATGACTCCTATTTATTTTGATTATACTTTTGGTGTCTAACAAACTGTACAGAACACGCTTGTATTACAATTATTATATTAATGCAATGGATGTTGTTGCTTGTATTTACTATTATGCATTGTTATGATACTGTACATGATGTCCTCCACCCCAGAATGTATTCCGTCGTTCTCGGTTTTGGGGTGTGACATATTGACAATAGTCTCACTACGTGACCCTCGCTAGCAATCGCCCAGCTCTCGGAATCTCTGCCACTTATATTATGGTCAGCAACCTTACGGTTTATTGGTTCGACAACATAGTCTGATGTGGCTACCTACGCTACCCACATCAGACTGGGGGGGGGAATCCAGCTAGGTGTAGCCCAAGCAAGAAATACCTTCAAGACGGTTATTAATGCAGACTATGTAGATGGATATCGGTGACATTCCATATGCGCATGACTACCACAACAATCGTGTAGAATAACAGACTCAGAGACTGAATGGCAAACTTACGCTTCTTAGCTACCCCGACCCGACATTCCATCCACATCAGTGTCGTGTAACACTCTTTAGCAGCCTCGGTCCGCATGATCACAGCAAGAGTTACGTTGCATCGCACCGATCAGCTCGCACTCCTCTCAATGAAGGAGTATCAAGTCAGCTGAAGCTGCATAAGCAACGTTTGGCTCATCGCATAACCCCACGGCTCTCGTGGGCGAGGTTCGGTCATTCTCTTTATTATTTTAATGCTTTGGTGCTTTATCTAGTCCGATCCGATTGTCAGCAACCCAATCGCATCAGACTAGGGGGACTTGACGACGCACAATTTATATGACTAGTTCCAGTCCGATGTCATTGGCCGCATACCAATAACACCAGACTGGGGGGACTTGATGATATATGGTCCACTAGCATGGCCCAAACTGCTCTAGCGCGCCAGCCTGGCCTGGCGCGCTCCTTCCAGCCCTGCCTGGCGCTCCCTTGCCAGCCTTGATGGGGACTCCCTTGCCAGCCCTACTGGGGACTCTCCTGCCGGCCCGGTCAGGCGCTCCCCTGCGATCCTTTCCTGGTGCGCGCCCGCCTGCCTTGCCTAGGGCGCGCCCACTAGCCCCGCTCGGCGCCTCTGGGCGTCCTTGCCCAGCTCGTTGCTAGTTGGGCCGGAATTGGGCTGGCCCAAGGCCTGCCCCAATTCCCCTTGAACTAATTGTCCACTATAAATAGAATATTGCCTCCTCCATGGAGGGGGACCTCTCCTAGACCTTACCCTAGACTCTTCCCCCATGGCTCAGCCGCGACTATACTCCGGCCAGGTGGCTCAGCCGCCACCCGCCGCCGTCAGCCACCATACACCACCACCAGCACCAAGATGGTTCTCTCCAACTATGGAGGACCATCTCAGATCTATCAACTGATCTAACATGACCGTCGGAGTCTACTCCCGGGGCACAGTCCCTAGGGCGGCTCTAACGACTTTGCACTGTGATGTCCAGATCTCCGCCGCAGCAGAAGACCAGAAGAAGACGGAGGTCGATGCCGCATCAGGTCCACCAAGGCCCAACCCTAAACTTATGTCTAAAATGACAAGCCCAAAACAAGGGTCCAAGACTATATATATTCCTCTGACCAAAAATCCCCAATACAGGAAGCCCAAAACAAAGACCCAAACACTTAAGGCCCAAAACGAGATCTAGCCCAAAAATCCCACAACGAGATTATGTGGGGCATACCTCCATTGGTACGCTCAGCGTACAAGCAAATCCTGATTGGGAAACTTAATTAGTACGCGGGGTGTACTGCACCTTACGTGGGGCGTAACTGCTCATGACCAAAACTTGAATATTGACTTAATCACTTCAGCCCATTACATCCAATCCTCAGGGAACCTTCACTACAAGCCCTTAACTGATAAAGTTGGAGACTTTATCAGTTTCCATGTCTTAATGGGACCCAACTTCCAAAAATAACCATTAAGACTCACATTAATCATCTTAACACATGCATGGATGACTCTTAACCCAAAGATGCCAACTTTAAGGATCTTGAACCTCAGAAATGCCAAGAGTGGCAACTCAAATCCCTTGAATTTATAATAACCAACATATCTGACCCATGAGATCCAAAAGAGGACAATTCTTACATATTCATAGATCTAGACTTCTAAAGAGCAAGTTCAGATCTTTATACCTCAAATGAGCTGAGAATAGGGTAGAGAGTCTGGATCTAAAAGCCTACCCTTGATTTCCAAACTTGCACCAATCACCTTCTTCAAGAACATGCACCAAAATGCACTCAAAAGTACAAAAATAATCTCACAACACTCAAGAGAGGGTTAGGGTTTTCGAGAATGGGTCTCAAGGACATTCGAGGCTGAGAATAAAAGAGCCTTGAGCTCATAAAGATGTTTAAATAGTGCCAAACCCTAAAAATTAGGGATTGACACTCTTCTCATTACGCTGGGCATACACCCAGCCTACGCTGGGCATACTCACCTTAGGCACGTGCCCTCCTCCATGCACGCATGGGACTTACTTGTAAACCTTTCTCATTAAGGACTAAATTTGCCAACTATTTCAAATTTCCATAACTTCATCGTCTTAGGTCCATTTCCAACGAACCTTATATCAACGAAAAGGTGAAGAGAAACCCCACGCTTCTAATGACACACCATAGTCTTAAAACTTCCCAAACAAAACTCAAAATCTTTAAAAGACCGAGCCAACTCCTTTACCGACAATGTTGGGCTCTAAAGCACCACCCGGACTATTTTATCACACAACCTACCTTATCTATATCCAAAAAGGGATTAAACCTTTCTCTTTTATAGTCTCAAAACATTCACATACCCGGCTTATGGCCCATGAGCCTTAAATCACAGAACGATCCGAAACAGGATGTTACACAATTGTTGAATCGAGAACGCAAAAATGAATCTTAGCCACATAAATCATATGTGATTAGATACATATAATCATATGTGATTATATATATCTAATTACATATGATTTATGTGGACAATATTCATTTTCGTGTTCTTGATTCAATAATTGTTCTCCTGTATTTAATCGAGTGTGATTATACGTATGTAATCATATATGATTTATGTGAATAAGAGTCAAATTTGTGTTCTCAATTCAAAAGTTTTTATCATGTATTTAATCGAGTTGCTATCATGTATCTAATCATATGTCATTTTATGTATTTAATCACATACAATTAATACGGACAAAGAACAAATATTGAATCGAAAACACAAAAATTAATCTTGTGCATATATGTTATATGTGATTACATCATATAATCACATATCATTTAATACACGAGCACAGTCAACGAAATGAGAACGCGGAAATGAATCTTACCTGCTTGTCTCACTAGAGAACAAACTACATTCTGCCTTTCCTTGATCACTCTACCGGATTAGGGTATCCGTGAACAATAACATAAAACAAGAAATGCCTACATAATAGGAGAGTTAGTGTAACTCACCTCCTTGAACTTGAAAATTAGCTAGCTTAAGCTAGATGGATCATTTCCTTTCCGAGAATCTACACAACAATTATAACATTAGTTAACTTGTGCTTTGTTGTAGTACTCTTACAAAACTTATGTATATATTTCCTTATTTTCTCTTTGATTGTAGTGCTCTGTTTGGGATTTGTTTTCTTACCTTTCAACCCATTATTAGTGGGTCGGCATTGGTTCCTTCGACCCACAGATATAGTGGAGGAACCTTACATGAACTACTCAACAGAAGCCCTACAGCTACCTCAGCATCAGAACAGCCAACCCAAACTTCCTAAAACCAAACTGAGACCAATCCTTAGTCAAATACTCCATTCTACCCAAGATTGACCAAAACTTAAACTGGTCAAAAAGCCAACAGTCAAAATCTACAAGGTCAACGATCAACTTAGTCAAAGTCAACTTCATGTTGTGACCATTACATAATATATGGAAGTACTTCAGATGTATTTTGAAATACAAAGAAATGTGCTTTGGTGAAGAGTGGTGGAGAAACTTCTACTGGTTTAGCAGCTGATAGAGGAGTGCCATCCGTATCTTCACCTCTTTGAATTCCACTACTTCTGTTATGCTTCTCGGGTGGAAGGCCAAGAGTATACATGTTTTTTTGTGAATTCAATAAAAAACTCAATCGTCTCTTCTGCAACATTCTCTTCCGCAATGCAGCCTTCTGGTCTATTTTTGTTTCAAACGGGTAAATCCATCTAAAAAATATTGAACCACATAATTTTACTTCTCTAGTAAGGTGAACGGCTAAGTGAATCATCACATCAAAAAATGATGGTGGAAATTGTTTCTCAAGAAGGCATAAAGTCAAACATAACTCTTCTTGCAACTTATCGAGCTCATTCACTTTGTTTTCTTTGCTACATATTGTTTTGAAAAAGAAACATAACCTGGTAATAGCAGTTATGGTGGGTGGATGCATAATAGACCGAATTGAAATGGGCAAAAATTGTTGCATGAGCATGTGATAGTCATGTGACTTGAGTCTGATCAGCTTTCTTTCCTTTAGACTCACCAAACTAGAAAAATTAGAAGAATAGCCATATGGAACCCTTAAGTGGTAAAAAGTTTCTAAGAACTTGTCTTTTTCCTCTTTTGTCATTGTGCAACCTGCTGGAGGGAGTGTGCTGTTGTTCCCGTCTTTCTTAGGATGCAACTCTGGTTTTAACCCATAATACACCAAATCCAATCGAGCTTTAGAACCATATTTCGTCTTCCCCGGAATGTTCAACATTGTTCCGACTAGACTCTTTCCCACATTCTTTGTAATGTGCATAAAATCTAAACAATGTGGAATCAAATTGTGTTGCCAATACATCAGTCGTCTATACCATATATTAAATTTCATCCAGTATGTGGTATCTTGTTGGCTAACATCTGAAGTACCCACTTGCTTTGATTTTCCTTTTTTTGGTATATTCCCACTTCTTCTAGCAGAAGCTTTTTGGAATTCTGATCCATTGCCATTAGATACTTTTCCCTATTTATTACTTATAAATTTGACCTTGTTATATATTTCCTCCCTAGTCATAGGTATTGGCGATGGTAAGAAATCTTGTTCTCCATTGAACACCCTCTTTTGTCTTCTGAACGGGTGGTCATACGGTAGATATCATCTGTGACCAGCATAACTTTGCTTATTTGATGCAGGGAGTCTAATATTGTATGTTTGTTCACAACACACAACACATCCTTTGAACTCACTATAAGGACAACCAGATAATGTACCAAGAGCAGGGTAATCATTAATCGTCCATAACACAACTGCACGTAGATTAAACCCTTCTTGTGCATATGCATTATATGTTTCAACTCCATTATCAAATAATATCTGTAGATCATCAATCAAAGGTGCAAGGAACACATCAATATCGTTTCCTGGTGTTCCCGATATAAATAAAGAAAGCGTGATAAACTTTCTCTTCATACACAACCATGGCGGAAGGTTGTAAATGACAATTAAAATAGGTCATACACTATGATTCCTATTTCCTCTATTCACATCCAACCCGTCAGCCAAATTTCCTAGCCGCAAATTTCTTGGTTCGCTAGCAAAGTCAGGAAATTTCTCATCTATGGCAGCCCATGCTGGTGAATCTGATGGGTGACATAAAACACCGATTTCCACTTTTCTATCAGTTGCATGCCATGTAAAATCTTTTGCAGTAGTCTTTGAATGAAACAGTCGTTGTCACACCCCCAAACCAGAACGGCGGAAACGTCTGGGGTGGATGACTTCATGTATAGTATCATAACAAATGAATAGTAGTGACCAAAACATTACAACCATCATATTGATAATCAAAGAGTTTACATTATGCTCGAAGTATTGTTTACTTGATATCAATACATATGGCAAAAATAAATGACGTGACGCGGCGACGCCCCATCCTCAAAAACTCTTTCGAGTACTTGTTTACTGATTTCCTGAGAATACAAGTGATTTTGAAAAGTGTCAACAATTAAGTTGTGAGTTCATAAGAGTTTTGTATAAGGATTGGTAACTTTTCCTTGTAAAAATATTGATAGAATGAACTTTCAGAAAATCCAATTTTTTCTTTTTTTTAAATGAGTTGTAAGTCTTAAATCCAAAGACTAAAATTGTATGTAGTGTTGTACTGGAAAATAGTATTATGAAGTTTTATCTTTATATAAAACTACTTGAATGTATGTTAACCCCGTAAACCAAATGTTTTGTTAATACCCCATGTGAGTTATCATAACCATGCTAGCGACTAGTGGCCTGCTACGACGTTCTTCAGGCGTTGGAATATTAGACAATTGTCACCCTAGACCTGGAGGTCTCACTATAGCTAACAGCTTAGGTGCGGGGTTGTTGATCCCATATAGATATATACACAAGTGTCACGCTCTCCCAACAAGAGACTCTGGTTATAATGCATGTCTTAGTATGTGTACCCTGGTGGGTACGGTGAAGTCAACTGTCTCACAACGAGTATCAACCGGTTTACGTCTATTGTACTGAAAACTCGTTTTCTTGTATTCCCCCCCCCCCCCCTAAAACATGGAAAAACTCAAAAATAAAGGGGTATGAACTCACCTTGAGTGTGTTTGTGGTTGGATAAAGAGATCAAGATGAAGATTTTCAAGCTTAGAACACTTGAAAATGCTTGAAGAACACTTAAATGTCGAATTACTCTGTTGATAATAGCACATATAAATGCGTGTAAATGTAACAAAACTAGTTTTAATGTGTGTAAAAACAGTAGATCTATGGAGGAAAGCTTACCAAAATTTAAAGAACCAATTTGAGGAGAATTCACCTTGAGAAAAATGGAGTGTTCTTGAGAGAAATTAAGAGAATGAAGAAGATGAAGATGGTGAAATGAGAGGGGGAGGGGGTGGACAAAATTTATGGGGGAGGGGGAAGGGAGGGTGGTGGGGTGGGGTGGGGTGATGGGATGTTTGTTTGGTTACATGTTGGACAATACCTGGGTGTATGTTGGATACTAATTTTGTTGGGAAATTGGAGTAGGATTTGACTTATTTTGGGGCTTTCCATGCACCCAAAGTCAACCCTTTTATCTTTTATAAAAACTAAGAGTTTTTATAAAAAGATGTGTGTTTTATAAAAAAAATGGTAAAACCAATGTCTAATTACCTAATTTGACTTAAAAAATTTCAAATCGTTATGAAGGAAGTATTATCAATAAAGATAATAGCACAATGTGTTCAAAATAATATTTATACTAAAATAATATATGTTGGAATTATCGAAATTAATGCTGCTAATCCAAAAGTAGGATTTTTGTATTCAACCGGAAATATCATTAAGCCCACTAAAATCACATGGTGATTTCGGTCCAAGTGCCACCGAGATCATAATGTTTTCAGTCGTAAACCGAGAACTCTAAAAGCAAAGTATAAACCACAATTTTATGTCCTAATCAATTGACTTTCATTGACTTGTTTGACTTTTGCTGACTTGTTGACTTTGATTGACCCATAACTGCCAGTTGTCACATTATTCCCCCGTTAGAGGGAATTTCGTCTCGAAATTTGTTCTAGAGTGGATACTCATGAGCTAGGGAAAAGATGTGGGTACTTCTTTTTCATTTGATCTTCTTATTCCCATGTGAATTCAGGCCGTCACTTGGCGTTCCAACGAACCTTCACAATGGGTATGCGGCTTTGCTTCGTCCTTTTGACCTCCTTGTCCATGATCTCTACCGGTTCCTCGACAACGTGGAGCAACCTTAATGCTAATGTGATAACTGTTCTTTTTTATGAGAACTCGATGAGTGGTAACTGGGTATCCCAAGTTGTACTGAAGTCTATCACACAAGCTCTCAACATATCTTCCAACGTTTGATTAGTTCCCTTGCTCTGCCCGTCGGTTTGTGGGTGGTAGGTTGTACTCATGTCAAGTCTGGTTCCCAAGGACTTTTGTAGTGATTGTCAAAACCGTGAGGTAAATCTGCTATCTCTGTCAGAGATAATGGATATTAGCCCGCCATGTAATCGTACAATCTCCTTGATGTAAGTCCCTGTTAGTTTCTCCATCTTGTCTCTCTCCTTTATTGGAAGGAAGTGTGCGAATGTGGTTAATCTATCGATGACTACCCAACTGGTTTCATGCCTATGGTTATCCTCTCCCACTTCCACTCGGGTATATCTGGCTGTTGAAGCAAACCCGAGGGCTTTTGGTATCCTTCTTTGACCTTGGCGCAAGTCAAGCACTTGCCCATATAAGTAACGATTTCCGCCTTCATGTTTGGCCACCAATAGAGTTTCTCTAGATACATATTATCCAACCCGGGATTAACGGAGTACTTGGTCTTATGAGCCTCGTTCATGACAACGTCTCTGTACTCGCCAAATCTCAGTGTCCAGATTCGGTCCATTAGGTGACGAGCTCCGTCATCCTTGACCTCAAGGGTTTTATCCATTCCCCGTAAGGCTTCACTTGCAACATTTTCGGGTTTCAAGGCTTCAAGTTGCGCCTCCTTGATCTACGTGGTTAGGTGTGAATGGATGGTCATGGTCAATTATTTTACTCGGCGGCCCAAGAACTCTTTTCACCTTAGAACATCTGCTACTATGTTAGCCTTGCCCAGATGATAACGAACTTCTCATTCGTAATTATTTAGAGTTCCACCCATCGTCGTTGTCTCGTATTGAGTTTTTTTTATTCAGAATGTGTTGGAGACTCTTATGGTCACTGAAGATTGTGCACTTTGTGCCATAAAGGTAGTGTCTCTGTATTTTAAGGAAAACACTATTGGCACCAAAATCAAGGTTGTGTGTGGTGTAGTTGATCTTATGAGTCTTAAGTAGTCTTGGAGATATCTTCCTTCGCAACTCTGAGTTGTTGGTATTCCGACCTTAGATCAACTTTCTGAGAAGTAGCTCGTTCCTTCAAGTTGATTGAACAAATCATCGATTCAGGGTAGGGGTATCGGTCATTGAGGGTGAGTTTGTTCGACTCTTGATAGCCAACACACATACGGAATGATCCGCCTTTCTTCTTTACGACGGAGACTGGCGCTCCCCTGGGTGAGAAGCTCGGTCTTATTAAATCCTTTACTCATTAGTTTATTCAGTTGACTGGACAATTCCTGTATTTCCGCTGACATTAATCGATATGGGGATTTGGATATGGGAGTGACTCCAGGAATCAAGTCAATTCTGAACTCGACTTGGCGCACGGGTGGTATTCCCGGAAGGTCTTCTGGGAATACTGTTGAGAGAAAAACTTGAGACACACTTGAACAAACGTTAGAACAAGTATAGTTGCAGAATAGTTTATCTCAAAGGATGTAAAAGCTCAACTATAATAATAAGTTAACGAGTTAGATAATTACAGAGTTAGTTGCGGAAATGTAAGGAAATATAAATGACATTAGGTGTTATATCAAGTATACACATAAGTTGATTCTTAACAAGGAATGCATTCAGACCAAGTTAGTAAGTGAGATCAAACTTAGTGATTAAGTCATGAATGACTTGCTCCGAAGAGAGATAATAATCTGTTATATTCAAGTGAACTTTGAGAGTAAGAAATAGATGAGATCAATAACACAAGATAAGAGATTGAAGATGCGTAATCAGAGAGATGTATTTAATAGGAAAGATTGAGCTCTATATATAGAGACTCAAATATTACATCGATTCAGCTATCTAAGTATAGCCATGCAAGGCATATTGGATAATAGAGAGTTTTCTAACAAAAGTAGATAAAGAGTTAAACTAAGACAGCTATATAGTGAACTGAGCATGATGATGACTTCGGATGGGGTGACTGAATAGAGTTGTTTGTGGATCTGCTAAGGCTGCGGTAGACCAAGTTTAAGAGGGTCACTTTTATGATTCAACAATTTCCCCCTAAGTGACCGCTTTAACTTCTCTTCAGTTATCAAGTTTTAGGAACTTGATGAGAATCCACCAAAACTTTCTGACATTCTCCAACCAGGTGATTCTCTATAAAATTTTGAACTTAACTTCGGCAGTTGTGTGTTTTGACTTTTGAACTGCGGTTCGACAAATTTCAAGTTGCTTCCTTGTGAGACGATTCATGGAAGTCAAAGGAATGAAATATTTTGTTTCATTGAGCTTTCACTTAAAAATGACTCCAAGATCAGGGAAGCTTGTTACACCCAAAGATATTTCTTGATAACCTTCAATAAGCATCGGTGCAGGATCAAGTGGTGGTAGATCGAATTTTTTGGCCAGGGCAGGGTGAATGTCTGCATCAATTTTTGCGAAGTCACAGACGGTTTCCATTAGAAATGTGCTTGCCCTTTCAAGTGATATCTTCATCTTCGGATACTTTTCGGATTTGTTTTGGAACACCTTTGCTATCAGGAAGACTTCTTCTGGATTCATGCATGGGAAGTCATCTTGGGTGCGGTCGTAGTCCTGATTCCTTCTTGTAAAAGTATACTGGATAAAGTCAGCATTCATGAATTTTCGGGGCTTAATGTTCTTGACTGCGGATGGTCTATCATTAGACCAGATTTTCTCTATTGAAGAAGCATGTTTAGCATGGAATAGATTGAGTCTTTCGAATTCCATGGGAAGTCTCTTGTGATCAGGTAAGCTGCGGTCAAACTGCTCAAGTACAGTGAAGTATTTTGCATTGGGGGAGATTGGAATATCCTACTAACCGTCAGATGGGGGTTCAGCATAAGTAAGATAGGGTTTATAATCATCATCCAGCAGTCTTCGGTGGGGATTAATCCAAGAATTGACTAAGGATTCATCCATGGTGATGTCGAATCCGTTTTCTACCCAGATAAGCTCAGCAAATTTGGCTGCTTTCCAATCGGTTTTCTTCTGTTTTGTTGCGGGAGAGTCATTGGAATGTTCGGATGACATGTTGGATGCTAGGTTCTTGAAATGGGGAGGACTCTCCGGTAGCTCATGAGAAGGATTAGATTCTTGAATGATTTCCTGTTGCGGTGGTGACTGATGGCTTGGATTCTTGTGAGGAGATGGTTGCGGTGAGGGAACTTTTTCATTTACGACAAGGGGGCTCCTATGTTGAGAGATGCTGTTTGAATGATGGTCTTCATCACTTCCCCCTCTTGAGGAATGCAAACAGGGGCTTCCTCAAGCCATTGCTTAAGACCATCGACTTTAGCACACACCTCTTGGATTTGAGCTTTGAGTACATCAGCCAGTTGCTGAATGTTTGGGATGGCGGTGTTGAAGAGTAGTCGATGAATCTCCTTGGTAAGTTGAAGAATCTCAGGACCATGAAAGCTGGAAGATAGAGAGCGTGAAGTCTGTTGATGGTAGATTGTAGGACCGAGATGGTGGACTCATAGGCGGTATGAGTTTCATCTATCAGCTTCTTTGAGTGAGTTGACTGATCCGCAATGGCTGTTTGAAGATCTGCCTTGATTGCGGATACCTCAGAGATGAGGCGCTCCGCAGTAGCCATAAACTGATTATGATCAACCTGATGACTTGTATCTAGGGATCGGATTCCTATTTCAACTTTTAAAGAAATTCGCTCAGCAGCTAGTCGTTCACGAGTTTCAAGTCGTTCAATTCTTTCAATAAGTGACTGCGGTCCAGGTAGGTCTTCAGGTTGCGGTTGAGTGGGCTTAACCGCAGCAAGAATCTGATCCACTTTTGTGACAACCCGAAATTTCTATTCTGTACAACCATGCACTTCAATTAAAAGTCAAATCCATTTCTGCTAATTTTTAGCTCGGTTTAAAGTCCGTTTGGGTATTTTTAATATTAATTCTTAGAGAGAACAAATGAACGGAAGTATTTTCTAGGATTATAGGGGAACAAATAAAATAATTAACACCTTAATGAGGTGTTAACGGCCAAACTTGAGGGGTTTGGGCCGTGAACTCCCCTTTGATCGTGAACTCATGCTTGAGGCATGAGTTTACTCCTTTCCTTCCTCATTTCTCACTTCCAAGCTCAAGAACAACCGCATTCTCTCTCAAGTATCATAATATCTTCTTCCAAATCTTCCAAAAATGTAAGTGTTTCTTCTCTTGATTTGTTGATACAACACTTCATCTAGTAGTTATACATGATTTCATCCATGAAATCTTCTCTTTTTAATAGATCTTCAAGTGTTCTTCATTTCACCAAGAACACCAAGAATACACACTAGTGTTCTTGGACCTTAAACACTCTTACAAGTTTCCTATAAGTAAGTACACTCTTCCTAACTAGTTATGTGCTTAGATTACTTGTTAACCCATTGAAAAACACCAAGAATCCCCAAGAACACATGGGTTTACGGCCAAGGCAATCTCCTTGGACCGTAAACACCATTAGGTGGTGCATATGTGCCACCATTACTTCCTAGAGCTTGGATATTGGACTAGATCCCTTCATGCATGAGCTAGGGACCTTAAACGACGAAATGGTAGAAGTTACCATGGGTTTACGGCCGTAAACCCACTAGGACCGTAAACCCTAAACTGTAAACTCCATGGGAGTTGGTCCTTGGGCCGTAAACTCTAAAAGGTGGTGCAATTGTGCCACTATCACTTCCTAAGGCGTGGACTTGATCAAAGGGTACTTAACCTTGACTTGTAAGATCCTAAAACACAAAATGGTACTAATTACCATGAGTTTAAGGCCGTAAACTTATGGGGGAAGTGACCATTGGTCGTAAACTCATGTGGTGTTACCATATGGGCGGTAAACTCCAATGTGAGGCCATACTCTCTTTAGATGCAACCCGTTGGTACTCCTAGCACTTGAATCAAAGTGTCATTCATGTTTTAGGGTGTCCATACTTGATTAATTAGTTGTTAAATGACTAATTAGATACATATATGTGTCATTACATGTTAAATAGGATCCGTATGTGTGTTCAAGTCCTCACTTGACACTTAGCATCCTATCCGACACTTCCATCCAAATCACTCACTGAAGGTGAGTTCATACCCCTAATCAACCTTTGAAATGATTTTAAATGCTTTTATGGGGGGGGGGGGAGAGAATACAAGTTGAAACAATTTAGTTATTTTCTTAATCATAGGTGATTGATAACTAGAATAAACAGAAAGATTTACTATTACTTTCAAATTGCTATCAAAATTATGAATTTCAAGCACTTCAAAACCCTTTTATCAAACTATTTTAGTTGCTAAAACTGTTTCAAACTTTCTTAAATTTACATTATTTTCAAACTCATATCTACACTAATATATTTATATAAGTAAGACTTGAAGGACTTAGGACTGATAGCTCACCTTATTTCATGTTCCTTGTTTGGTTGTGGACTTAGGGTATCCTGTTATTTTTTCGAATGTCGTTGAAATCTTAGTTATATATCCGATATATAGGTGTTGGATATAAAAGCTTTCACTTCAGTTCAGTACCTTTGTGTAACAAAGGCATACAAACATCATTGCTATTTAACTATAATAGATATAGTTAAGGGATTACTACTCACTATTACTACTACAACGATATATACAAGAGTCAGTACGTTTACAAGTCACTACATAAGTACTACATTGAGAAACAATACATACTATACACTATATAAGGGAACACACTATACACTATACAAGAGAATATACTATATAGTAGTAAAGAGAAAACATCACTACACTATGACATACTATACAAACTTTTGAATACTATAAATAGAATGTGACATACTACTTCTCGATACGTCACTTCATTGTGGTATCACTTTGTAACCAGAGTCTCCTGGAGGGAGAGCGGGCATTATGTGTATAGATCTATATGGGACAGACACTCCCACATCCCGACTGTTAGCTACAGTCCCAACCGAAAGGCCAAGGGGTGACAAAATGTTACCTCATTATATATGACGTGGAGGGCCATCAGTTATTCAGCCGTCGATCAGCACGGTTACATACGAGTTCACATTCAAACCCTTAATTAATCAATTAAGAATTAAAGGCAAAACGGACTCCTCGAGGTGTATTGTACATTTAATACTACCTGGAGTCTGCATTTTTATCATTATTAGTCAGCAGTGATACTGCTGGGGTAAAACATTATTTTTCCCCTATTACATTTATTTTGTAATCACCTTACATGAGTGAAGTCTAAAAACTATAATTTCATACTGATAGTTTCACTGGGGAAAACTCTTACTGTTACCAAAGAACAAACATACAAACAGTCGGGTCTTGCTAGAAGACTACATTTTACTGGAAAATATAGGATTTTCTAGGGAGTATACTATTTACAAACATTTGAAATCAATTACTACATTTACACTATGTTGCTACAAACATTTTCATACAAGCAATGACACTAAATACTTATGAACTCACCAGCTTTATGCTGATAAACTCTTTTAAAATAACTTGTATTCTCAGGTCATCAGTAGACAGGTACCGATGAAGCTTTTGAGAAGATGGAGCACATACAAGACTCATCTTTTATTTTGATCATACTTTTGGTGTCTTACATACTATACAAAACACGCTTGTATTAAAATTATTCTATTAATGCAATGGATGTTGTTGCTTGTCTTTACTATTATGCATTGTTATGATATTGTACATGACGTCCTCCACCCCAGAACGTTTCCGCCGTTCCGGTTTTGGGGTGTGACAACTTTGGCTTGTAGACTCAGAAATTCTTTTCTGGACACTGCAATCTTCTTTTTCTTCTTTTTCTCTTTCGGCCTGGAGGTTGAGTGTTGAGAGCCACTCGAAGCTTCTTCCTCATCAAAAATTATTAAATCGTTATCAGAAGGGGTAGGTTGAATTACCTCATTGAGATCAAAGTCATCGAATCTGAATGTAGGAGCGGAGCTAACTTCTGTTGCGGTGCCATCATCTTGAGAATCTCTAACAGTTGGAGTTGGAGGGAGTTTTGATGTACCTTCACCACCAAGAGTGGTATGAGCGTTGCGGACTGTGTCAGCCATTGTGGACATCCACTCTTGTACTTTGAGAATGGTGGTGACAGTGTTGGCGTTGTTAATGGTGTCGGCCCAATACTTTGCCACGGTTTCAATCTCCTACTGTTTCTGTTGAAGCTGCTTGGTTTGTTGGTCCTTACTTGCCTGAAATGCCCTACGGAATGCGGAATATTTCTTGATATCGGATTCTGAGACCGGATTGTAGTGTAGCCATGAATCATTTGATTCATTACCATTAAATCCTTGAAAACGCACCGAGGTGTCCCTCGGGTCCACGGATCCTTGCACAATGGTGCTCAGCGTGCCTAAACCACCTGGAAAAGATGTAAGCAGATTAGGATTTCCTGAGCTTCCTCGGTCTCCTTGACCCGTGGTCAAGTCTGGCCTCGGCTCAGTTCTGGCAACGGCGGAAGAATTGCCCTGCGGTTGGGATGGTGTTTGAAGTGTTTGGGTTACAGACAAAAGGATGGAGTTCAACTCCTCGGGTGAAAAGAAATGTAGACGGGAAGCCCTGGAGACCTTAGGGCGAGAACCAGTTCCATCCCCTTGGGAGTGAGCTGGTGGTGAGTCTCCACGTTCAGTTAAAACAGACACACTTTCTGTGTCTGAGTAGAATTCGATGGTTGAATTGAATGGGTCTGCGGCCACCCCAATGACTACCGGAGCCTTTTGAGAGGCTGCAGCATCAGTCCGGTCACGCATTTGGTCAGAGGGATTGGTCTTTCTTTTCTTGAGGATAGAGATGGGTTGTGCGTCATCATCAGAATCACTCATAGAGGGAGAATGAGATTGATTTTCAGTTGACTCGTCATCTGAGGACACAGTTTGTATGAGTTTCCTTTTCTTGGATGGTTCAGTGTTTTGGGAGCATCTTTCTTCTTTAGGGTTCCATGTTTCTTGATGGTGTTGCGGGGGCCTTGATGGGCTGAGGCTAACTGCTTGCGCCTTTTTGATAAAGATAAGTTGCACTACAAGAAAAATGACTTACAGTCACACCAAAAAAGTGTGACCATATGCGTATAGTGACATTTTATTTTTTCACTGAAAGTGTGACGAAAGGTGACGCCATCGTATGGCTCTTATGGTCACTTTAAAATGTGGTGTCCGTATGATATGAAAACATGTGGCCATATTATAAAAGTGTGGCAAATGTATACAGAATTTTGTTCCTTAAATATCCAATATTATAGCGTTAAACCGTCAGTAGTCACATATATTTAGTAAACCTTGTGACTGTATATCACCAACTTGCGACATTCATGATGTTTTAGTGTAGTTGTTTTCTTCTATATTGTCACACAGTTTAAATTTTATTAAGACTATTGTGTATCTTTTGTAAACATGTGATTATGGTGAGTGTGACCATGTTTGCTAAATGGCCATATGTAATTACTTCCATAAGTGGCAAATTGGTAATTATTAGTCACAAAAAACAATCAATTTTTGTGACTATAACCAATCGTATAGAGACACACAATTAAGTGAAATACAATCATAAGTATTATAAAGACACACATTTTGTTAAAATTAAGGACTATTCGGTATCGTATTAAAACTATTGGGTATATTTTAGACACATATAATTACGGTGAACATGTCCATGTTCGGTAAATGGACACATATAATTAATGATGTAAGTGACGATTAACTAGTATTTAGTCTCAACAACAATCACTTATGGTATTTATTTGCCACATAAATTGTTTTTCATGTTGTTATTGTTTAACTTACTCACAAGAACTTTAGAATAAACATCATTTTAAATCAATTTTAGTCTCAAAATTCTTGTATATTATGGCTATTGTTAACCATTTAGCCACACACAAAAAATTGATGTAAAGTAACCATTGTATATTTTTAAAGACATTAAAAACCTATAAAACATGGCAAATTTTATATTACAGCCACTTTAACTTACTATTTATTGCTACTTTTTATACATTGTAGACACATCAAATTAATTTAAATTAAAATAACGAAACCCAACAATATGAAACAAAAACAAAATTCATAAATTGAAATCCAAATCCATACATTACATTCCAAATTAAAATATCAAAGAAAAGAAAATTGTCCTCATTTCAAGAATTTAAATAATTGTTAAAAAATCAAACACATCATAAACGAAAACCTAAACATAACTAGACATTCATCTTCTTTGTATTGCTCCTTGTCTTCTTGAGAAGAGCATCAGATGAGGAAGATTTGTGAACGGGTTGACAACAATTAGGATGCTTCCTGTGTATGTCTAGTATAAACATCAAGAACAGATTCAAAATGAAGCAATGCAAAAATCAAGGATAATGTAGTATGAAGAAAGGTAAAAGAACAAAGTTCACCAGCCTCACTAAGCAAATTAGCTGATCCCTTTGTGAAATAATTCACTTTACTCAACTGTCTTATGTATCACTATCTCCTACTCTAAAATGAAAGAGAATCACGACATATTGGGCAACTTTAAAGGAGAAGTATGTATGTATAACAAATAATAAAAATACATATAGAGTTATATATGATAACTAGTCAAATGGATCTTCATAAATTTATTTGTATAAAAATACATATAGAGTTACAAATGATAATTGATTTTACCTTATCAGGGAATACCTTCTAATGGGTACCTTTTGGAAATCAATAAAGATAAAACTTCCTCTGTTTCATTCAGACCAGTATCAACTATCAACCAATTGTTTCATTCCTACAAAGTTTCAACAAGTGAGAAGGTTGGAACTTTCATAATTAAGAAAAAGAGTTGTGATGTGATAGATACATTTGGGAAACTTGCTGGATTTCGTATCTGGAGGAAAAAAAATTGTAGGTGTCAAACATTAAGACAAATATGAATAATTAAGTAACTAGTGTTATAATTATGCATTGGTCGGGGTGACCAATGTAATCTTTAATCTCTTTTATTGCGTATACTTTCATTTATTATTGAATTGTCCTTATAAGAAAAAATATATATGTATAATGCTATAATTGGATAGAATTTTAAAAGTATAATGTCGTTATAAAAAAAAGTTAGAAATATAATGGTGTAATAGATTAAGAAATGGATTTAAGAATTCAATTAACTACTTACATATTTCGTAAGAAATCCATCAAAAAGGTTGATGGTTTTCCATCTACAACTAGCTCTTTCTTTCTTGCCCCACAAACAGCAACAACCATCTACATTGGCAAATTTAGCTTTCTTTATCTTTGTCATTCCATTTAAATGTTGAAAATAAAAATCCAACATCCAATTAATATTCATCAAATTTTTAATTAGTTTTGCATACATAAACAGGAAAGTGAAGTAAAGAAAAACTCGACCTGCATTTTGTTTGTTAAATCCTCCAAGTCAGCTTTGCTTACCAAATCTATCTGCCAAATTGTTAAGTAGAATTGTAAAGTGATTGGTTAGAGGTGAATATATTATATATATTATATATATCACTAGAGAAAAGTCATAAAGAAAGGCTTGCTTTATTTTAGAGTAATAAGATATGCATATGCTACTTGTTATACTACTTCATTTACCATAAATCTAGGTGTAACCTCATTCAAATGTTGCATGGCATGCTTAGAGTCAACAACAGTAACAAAACCATCAAGTTTCATGTGGGAAAAAATCTGCTCATCAGTGCAAAATGTTTTCATGACTGCAACACCTGCAATCTGTATGACACGAATATGTTAATTGAATGGAGCAAATGACTATTTTACCCTTCTCTCTAAGGATACATCAGTTAAAAGTAGAAGTAGTAAGGATGGACAGGGGTAAAGGTGAAGTAGTAGAGAGTAGGGTCTGAATACATAAACCCTTCTTCCTTTCACTTTAAACATTAAGTCCTTTTGGTAAGCTCATTAATCCATTTTTATCTGAGAATGGGTGTATTTAACTGCACAATGTCTTCAGTAACATAACATACATGTGGTTTCTACAACATATATGACGAATTAAGAAATAACAACACATTATGTAATCAAATAAACAGGAAATTGAAAAAGAAAGTTTAAAAGGAGGATAAAGGCATACTCGTGATCATGGTTGCATATAATGGCCCTATCAGGACCTATGAGCATGTCGCTTGTGGATCTTCCCACCATGGAGTTCACAATTTGTATCCAAGATAATCGGAAATTTGAGAAATCGGGGTAAGTAGATCATACTTGAACTAATAGATGGACAGAACAAACATCCAGAAATGAGAATAGAATCTGAAGTTGGAATACATATTCCTCATGACACTATATTTCTCTAGAAACAAAAATATACACAAAATGGAAGTAAAATCGTATCATAATTATAAAACCTGGCAATGAATTTATAATTAAAGTATATAAAATATCTATGACAATATGATATCTCCTTTACCAATCGATTTACTGGAGAACATGGAATGCTTTAGCCGTCGCCGACCCCCTTACACCCACATCTTGATAGCTCGTGTTATAGAAGAAAAAATAGAACCGGAGAGCAAGGCACTTGTGTGTTTGCGTGGCTACCTAATTAACAGAGGTGAAGTGGTTCCCATGAACTTCAGAAAAATCCTGTAGCACTAGCAATCGATTTCTAAGATGAATGAAGTAGAATATAGAGTGGAGCAGTGACGTTGGTTAGAAGAGGTGGAGGCGCAAGAAATGGGGATGAGAGGCATTTAGTGGTTATGTCAGTGGTTCTTATGTAGGTGGCGTATGGTAGTCACGGGTCTGTGTAGCATATTCCATCGTGGATTCTTGTGGGATATGGTATGAAGGTTGTCGATGGTTAGTGGCTGGTGACTCTCAGATGTGTGAGATGCAAGGTTGTCGTGAGTGGATAGACAATTGTGATTCGACCGACATTGTGTATGGACGACGATGGATATTAGGTTAAAGGGAAGATAGATGGTAGAAGAGAAGGAGGAGCGTATTGGCATATGGTCCAAACCCTGAATTAGGTCTAAAAAGGGGGAAAATTGAAAGTGGGAAGGGGGAAATCAAAATAAGAGCAGTAACATGAAATTTTCGGATTTAATTTCGAAAGTTTGTATAAAAACTAAAACTTCCAAACTCTCAAAGTTTATGCTTGAGATATATTATTAAATATATCTTCCATAAATTAACTATATATATATATATATATATATATATATATATATATATATATATATATTAAATATATCTTAAATATACAAGGTACATAAAATAAAATATCTCCAACACTCGGTTTTCGATTCAAAATCTATAAAAAGTTTAAAACATGAAAATATATATATGTGTGTGGGTCGTGTAGGTTATATGGGGTGATGGTGGGTGGGGGAGGGAGTGTGGACGTGGATGTAGGAAGATGTGGGTGGTATTCATGCGGGTGAGGAAGAATTAGGTAGATGAGTGGGTGGGTATGGAGTGGGTAGGTTAATGCTTGTGGATTTAAGGGATATGGCTAAGGGATTTGGGCATACAACTTACAACTTATGGTGTAGGGTTTAGGCTTTTGGTTTTAAGACTTATAACTTATGGCTTATGGATTAGGGCTTATGGTTAGTTGATCAAGACTTAAGGAAAATGACTTGAGGTTTATGGCTTAAGGCATAAGGCTTAAGGCTAAGGATTTAGGGTTTATGACATAAAGATAAGGACTTAGGGACTACATGTTTACATTTCTGGAATAATGCTTAATGATAAGAACTTATCTGTCAGGGATTAGTGCTTATAGAGTAATGCATCCAGTTGTGGGTGTGAGTGTTAGGGTGGCTGGATGAGTGGGGTTGGGTAGATGTAAGGGTAGGTTGGGGATGTAGGATTGGTTGTGGGTATGGGTATAGGAATGATGGTGGGGTGTGGTGTGTGAGGTGGGTATGTGGTGTAAGAGTGTCAAGCGAGTTGAAAGTGTGATGTAGAGATGGAGTGAGGTAGAAATGAGGTAGGCCTTAGCATATATAAACCATAATACATAATTCATAAACCCTAAGCCATATGAAATAAACACTATGCCATTAGTCCTAAGTCATAAGCTTAAAGCCCTTAGCTGTAAACACCATAAGCCATAAACCAAAAGTCCTAAGCATAAGCCATATGTCAAAAGCCTTAACCCATAAGCCATAAGCCTAAAGTTATTTTCCATAAGAAATAAGCCTTAAGCCACGAACCCTAAGCCACAAACATTAAACACTAAACCATAAACATTAAACACTAAGTAATAAGTCATACAACATATCTCATTAGCTCTAAAATATACAACATAAGCCCAAAGTTACAAGTCATAAACAATAAAACATAAGTTTTAAACCATTAGCTTTAAGCTCGAAGTCATAACACATATATGTGTATATGCATCAAAATACATACACATACATACATACATACATACATACAAGGCCGGCCCTAGGGGAGTTCAATGTGTGCGATCGTACAGGGCCCCGAAAAAAATAGGGCTCGAGTTTTAGCCGTATTATGTAATTTTCATTTAAATAATTAGCAAACTGTTTAGGATATGACATATAACACATCTTGTTCGCTTGGTAAATGAGCGCTTCGTCAATCCTATAGCACGGGTTCAATTCCTTCGGTGTTACTTTTCTATGAAATTTTAATTTTCCAAAACAAACTATTTATATAATATAAATTTAGTTGACATTTTTATTTTACGCAGGATGCTTTTGTACGCCTTTTCTATCCCTTTACAAACTACTTTTTGAATTTTAGATTTAATTGGCCTTTTTTTAACATTTTTTCTGAGGCTTTTTTTACAACAGAAATTGTTTTTAACTTTATATATTACAAAATTAATTTACCTTGCATCATAACTTTCTTATAAGCTTGTATTGAATAAAATAATGTAAAAAGTTACGTGACAATAAGAATTTGAACATTTTATTAGGTTTTTTTCTACAAAATGAAATGTTAAAGTTTACATTTTATTTAGATTTTTAATAACAATATATGGTGAAACCATATAATATGTCAATATATATATATATATATATATATATATATATATATATATATATATATATATATATATATATATATGAGGTACATGGAGGAACAGGGTCGGCCAAGAGGAAGTGCGAGGTGTGGGACCACACGACATGGGCCCGAATGTTTTTACGAATAAGGAAATTTTCGCTGTCGACGATGTATTATTAAGTCGTCGTATAGATTATGTCAGGATTTCGTTGTTAATTATCTTCTTTGATTATTTGTACATAGTAGTTTTTCCGTTTTTAAACAGCATACTAATATAATTAACGACGGTAATAACATTTTCTTATATAAAATAATATATTTAAGGGTCATTTTTATTTTTTGTACAGTGCTTTCAAGATCAATGGGTCGGCCCTGCATACATATACACATGCATCAGATGGTACAATTTATTAACTCTAGGGGTGAGCAAAAAACCGCAATAGAACTAAAAACAACCGAAAAAACCATATAAGCCGCAACTACAATGAAAATCGACGGTGATGTTTCTATTTTTCAAAAACCGCAAATATGTGGTGCGGTGCAATTATTAGTTATCAAAAACCGCACCGCAAAACTGCATATAATATGTACAATTTTTTTTATTAATTATTAATATATTAAAAATTAAAGATAAAATGGTCGATCCATGTCACTAAACCCAAACTTATAACACGAGTCCGATAGCCATTTGAAGGGTAATATAACCTTTTCAATTTTAAGAGAGATCAAATCGAAAACAATACTACTAAAACGTATGAAAACATATAACAAACCATAATGATTATTTTTTTAGTTTCTTTATAGAGTATCATAAATAAAAAGAAAAAGATATATATTTTTAGTATTTGTTTTTTAGTATTTAAAGGTCTTTGGATGCAAAATCCATAAAAAGTTTATAAATTCATAAACCATAAAAAAAACTATATAAAATGAGTAAATTGACAATCCTTATTGTTTTTGCAAATGAACAAATAAAATTCAATTTCCATGAATTCAAAATCTTTCGAATTTTAGTTTTTTTACAAATTCACACTCCCTCGGTTTTTGTTGTTTTCCCTCCTTTCATTCTCATTATTTATTTCAAATCCACTCCTCATGATTTTGGATAGAATCCTAAATCCGATTTCCCCTGCTGCTCATCGCCTCTACAGAGGCAAAATTATTTCCTAAATTTTATATGTTGTTTTCCATTTCTCCTTCTAATCTTGTATTGCTTTCTCCCTTCTTTCTCATTCCTTCACTCCATCTCTTCTTATTGGACCGGCTCCACAACAACATCCATATTCAAATCTGCAAATAAGTTTATCAATAAGTTTTTTTCATCAAACACTAAATTGATTTCAGTTGACAAATGAATGACATTTGTTAAACTTGTTGTGGAGTGGATGATTATGAAAACAAGAAGGACTAGCAATACACGAATATTAATATTCTCCACACCAAAATTTCAAACTTCAAACTATCGATTATTACATTTGAAGAGATATTTAATTATGGAATTCGCCATCATCATTCAGTAATATTGAAAAGCCCTACAATTTCACTGCCTTAGTACTTAACGCAAAGACCAACCGACCAAAGTTGCATCTACGATTCTCCAATTTTCGACTGCCTTCTTTCCCTTAGAATCGATGTTTCAACAACACCCATGGAGGCGGCGGTGAGGTAGCAAAACAAAAGGAAGGCTCGACGATGTCCAAACCCAACCATATTCGAGGTTTTTCTTCAATTGTTGGGAAGGAATCGACCTGAACCATCGATTAGTTCCTGCTTACTTGAGTGACAATGCTGATGAACATTATTTTCACACACACACCCACTCTTGATAGATTCCAGTGGCTCTCTCTCTCTCTCTCTGACCCTAAACGCTAAAGTCTCTAATGCAAGGATATTTATATCGATAATTTTGGTTGAGTTGAATGCCTTTCGGGTAGAGTCCTTATAGGTACGAGAGAGGGAAAATGGGGGAAAACAACATGTTGCGCTCCTGCGATGGTAAACAGAAGAAGACAATGAAGTTATGAAACTTGTCAATTCTAGTCCCTGGGATTAGGCATAATGACAGAATCTACCTTAACTTCAACTTATACCGATAAGACATTATTGTTCTTTTATAACTATATTTACATATAGACACATATAATAGTTGTAATCATAACTAAATGCTACCTACACACACAATATTTGTTTCTTCTAAAAGCCAATTCATCATAATTTGACACACATAATAAAAGGTACATGACCATAAATAACCAATACTAACTTGTTTTCTTTTCTTGCGTTAACAAAGTACAACTAGTATAGAACCACCCTATGGACACACAAATATTTAGTGTGACCATATGTATCACCTTTTAGCTACTTTGTCTGTTATGTGGCTAAAAAGGCACCTGGTTATAGACACACATATAACTGACTCATGTCACAATACGTTTATCTACTGTCTCTCATAAAAAAAGTATGACAATCTTAATCGATACCTGTGGCTGATTGTGACCTATGGCCTCAGTGTTCGAGTGTGACTAATATTTGTCACATTTGGTATAATTAAGTGTGGTTAAAGTTTTTATTATATATATAATGGCCACGCAAACTAATTTAAATGTATCCAAAAACAATCTCTAAATTTTTTCAGTGACCTTTCGCTACACTTTTAATAAAAAGTGTCACAGGCCGTTTTTCGGAAAGTGTGATCGTAGGTCTTTTTTGTACTAGTGTTGGATAGGGTGGTGGAGGTTGGGACTGCGGTACTACCAGGGATGATGGGTGCGGATGAGGCTTGTATGTTCTGACTAGGAAGAGGCGGGGTAGGAAGGTATGGGTCAATACCTTCCGTAGCCTCAATGTGGTCTGTGACATCAATGTTTTCAAGACCAAGTGAAGACAATATGTGGACTGGTAGCCGTCTAATGGGTCTAAAAGTAGATTGATCTTTAGAGGGGTTGTACGTTTTTAGATCTCTGGTGATGAAGAGGTTGATATCGTTGGCCATGCTCAGTCCAGCATCCGCATGAAGGTCTGAGATACATAGAGACCAGAATCTTGCAAAGGTGAGCTCGGTAGGATTTTCTCTTAGACTTTCCTTGGGGATGTACTGCAAGAAGTCATCCCATAGGATCTGACCGTAGTTGACATCGTGGCCAGTAAAAATACTCCACACCAACTCTAACAGCTTGAGGCCCATATTATCAGTGCCTCCGGTTCTGCCGGATAGACTGCGGATCACGAAATGCCACACGAACTGCCATACCGCAAGCAACTGATTTTTCTTGAATTCGCTTATGTCTTTCAGCTTCTTTTGGTAACCCATTTCGTAAAGTGCAGAAATAATGTCCGCCATGCTTGGGGTGAAGAACTTCGTTGAAGGATGGACTAACAGATTGATGGCGTTGAGAAATTTCTCTTTGGTCAGAATAACCAAAGAATCATTCACCAGATTCAGATGCACTTCTTGAAGGTTGTTGAGGGGTCGATATGTAGAGAAGGCACATTTGAAGAGTGTTGATAGAGGTACCACATTTGTGAATGAATCAAAGGGCCAAATAGTGGGTGATTTGACAGAAACTTGATCATCAACTTGATCGGAGCCTTGTAAGAAGAATGCTCGTCGAACAATGCCCTAAAATTGCTTGAAGCAATTGTTGGCATTTGGTTCCTTGAAGCAGAATCTGAACCAGTTGGATGACCAAAGGCAGATGCCTTAGAGTGCTTCTTCGAGATATCCGATTTCACCATTTTTAGAAAATTTTGAAGAACTTGCAGGAAAACAGAGTGCAAGAAGATGAAGGAGAAGAAGTTCGTCTTGAGAGTGTTCAGAAAGCGTAAAACTTTCTTGGGGAAGAAGAAGAGGGTTTTATAGTGGCGGATTTGAAACTGTTATTGATTTTACCCTAAGTGAAATTGGATAAGGGTAAAACCGTTTGTTTTTTTTTATTAGGAAAAGTAATCTCAGCCATAGATGAGATAATAAGAGGTTTATTTTATTTTTTGAAATTTTCCAAAAGGGGTAGCATTTAATGAAATGTCAGTCCCTATAACATCACGTCTGAAGAACGTGTGGTGAGGGGTTAATCCGTTGTACAAAAGAGGAAGATGTAATGGATTTGACGTTTTGGGGGTAATAGGAAGAGACAGTTTAATGGAGATTTTTATGGAAAATCGTTCTTTTTGTCATCATACCCAAAATAGGTCTGACACAAGGTTTATTCAAAATGTCGAACTGAGACAGTGATATGCTACACAAAGAATGTTTTTGAATGTTTTTCTTATTTAATGAAGGATCATTAAATAGCACACCACATTTCAAGAATTTATGAATCAGTTGAGAAATCAATCAATGTGATTGCGGATTGAGACTTTATTGCGGATGAATCTTTTGTAATTGCGGATGGATCTTTTGTAATTGCGGATGGATGGTTAGATGACTGCAGTAGAAGATCTGAGGAGAACACTTGAACAAAAATTAGTAACAACAAACAATAAGGACCATTGAAAGATAGATATGATATATAGTTGCGGTACGTCTGATATATTGCGGTACATAGGATATACCGAAACTATCTATCATAAATAACTTCAATTAGGACCGCAAGAGAGACCAAGGATGGTCTGCGGTACCTATCAATTCAAAAAGAATTGTGGGTCCGGATTCATCATTCCTAACATTTGTAAGAAACTGTTGAGTTTTGTAGAGTCAAGTGCCTTTGTGAAGACATCAGCAATCTCTTCATGAGTATGGACAAAAATCAGTTCAATGTTACCTTTCAGGATGTGGTCTTTGATGAAGTGATATCGTAGTTCAATATGCTTTGTCTTAGAGTGTTGAATGGGATTGTGAGAAATCGCTATAGCACTCTCAGAATTGGTATCCGCAGCATCTTGTATCCGTAGTCCATAAGTTGTGTTTTCATCCACAAGACTTGTGAACAACAGCTGGCTGCGGCCACATATTCAGCTTCTGCGGTAGACAGTGATACATAATTTTCTTTTCTAGATGACCAGCTGACGAGTCTTCCACCCAGAAATTGACATCCACCGGAGGTGCTTTTTCGATCTAGTCTGCATCCGGCATGATCCACATCAGTGAATGCTTGTAGGCTGAAGTCATTCCCTGCGGGGTACCATAAGCCAAGAGTCTTGCTGCCTTTTAAGTATCTTAGAATCTGCTTGGCTGCGGTCATGAGTGACATTTTTGGATCAGCCTGGTACCTTGCGCATACACCTGTTGCAAAGATGATGTCTGGTTGGCTTGCGGTGAGGTACATCAATGAACCGATTATACCTCTATAAGTCTTGTGATCCACTGATTCGCCGGAAGGATCAGCAGATATCTTATATTCGAAGGACATAAGGACCTTAGCCAAAGAACAGTTGTACATTGATTATTTCTTTAGTAGTTCAGTGGTGTATTTCTCCTGATGGATGAATATCCCTTGAGGGACTTGTTTCACTTGAAGTCCTAGAAAGAAGTTAATCTCTCTATTCATTCTCATTTGGAACTTGTTGGTCATGAGCTTAGCAAATTCATCCACCATTCCCTGGTCGGTTGATCCGAAGATGATATCATCCACATATATTTGTACAAGCATAAGGTGATTACCATTTGCTTTTCTAAATAAAGTGGGATCAATCATTCCTCTTTTGTATCCGGACGAGAGAGAAATTCGTAGAGAGTCTCGTACCACGCTCTTAGGGCTTGCTTTAGACCGTAGACTGCTTTTTCAAGCTTGTAGCAGTAGTCTGGGAATTCAAGACTTTCGAAGCCCTGAGGTTGCTGAAGATAAACCTGCTCTTTTAATTCACCGTTGAGAAAAGCACTTTTCACATCCAGTTGATGTACTTTGATGTTCTTGTGAGCTGCGTATGCTAAGAAGATTCGGATGGCTTCCATTCGTGCCACTGGAGCATACATTTCATCATAGTCAATACCTTCAAGTTGACTATATCCCTTGGCAACTATCCTTGCCTTGTTTCTGACGACCGCACCAGATTCATCCAACTTATTATTGTACACCCATCTAGTACCAACAATAGTGTGACCTTGCGGCTTCGGAACGAGTTGCCACACTTTGTTTCTTTTGAATTCTTCTAGTTCTTCTTGCATTACGAATATCCAGTCTGGTTCAAGTAATGCTTCTTTGATCATTCGGAGCTCGACCGAGGATATAAACGCTGCGAAGTGATAGTGATCAGATAAATCCTTGGTAGATCGAGTCTAGATACCTGCGGATGGGTTGCCGATGATTTGACCTAGTGGGTGGTCCTTCGTCCATACGTGTAGACGGCGTTGTAGATGATCAGCAGCTGCGGTAGAGGGAATGTCTTCAATATCAGAAGACTCTGTGGTTGGACACTGCAGTTCCCCCTGGACTTGAGAACATCCTGCGGAATCATCTTGAGCAATTTGAAGAGGTTCCCCCTAGATTGTTGATGGAAGTTCCTCTTGAGTTTGAGAAGGTTCCCCCTGGATTATTGGAATTGTGAAAACTATGGAGTCTGTTCTTGTGTCGATGTTCTCTATGTTTTCATCATCCGAGTCCAAAGAAACGTTTGATGGTTAAAATCCTCTGCGGAGAGGAACTGGAGCTGCATCTTCTAGTAATGGAACCTCGATGGTTGTTGTATGGTCCGGAGTTGAGTTTTCCCCCTCAACCGGCAAGGTGGAAGTATTTAGTGATACTTCATCGGATGGTGTAGGACCAGATACGTCAGCATGCTGCTGTTGAGCTTCCGGGGACACAAGAACTTCGGATAACTTGGTTGTTTCTACAGGGTCGAAGAGATCGTCATAGTTTACTTCAACTAGGTTTAGTGGACCCGAAGAGGCAGGAATATCACTTTCCATAATTGCTTTGGTTTCGGTTGATGGAGCAATGTTGCAGATGTGATAATCATCGAATTTGACATCGAAGCTTTCCACTATTAGCCTTGTGCGTCTAATGAGAACCCTATAAGCAACTTTGTTTGTTGAGTAGCCAAGGAAGATGAATTCAACAGACTTCAGTGCGAATTTGTTAAGATGATCTTTGTTGTTGATTACAAAACATCTACACCCAATGATATGGAAGAATTGGACATTTGGCTTGCGGTTGTTAAGGCCCTCATAAGGAGTTTTACTGAGACGCTTGCACACAATGCTTCGGTTCTGCACAAAGCATGTTGTGTCCACTGCTTCGGCCCAGAAGTAGAGAGGAAGGTGTGCGAAGTTGAGCATAGATCTGGATGCTTCTACCAGAGTGCGGTTCCTTCGCTCTACTACTACATTCTGTTGAGGTGTGTAGGGAGCTGAGAAATTGTGAGTGATGCCCTTAGAAACCAAGAAACTGTTTAAGAGATGGTTGGTAAACTCGGTTCCATTATCACTTCGGATGCGGCGTACATGTAGCTTGATCTGAAGTTCAATTTATGTGATAAAATTGATCAGTATCTGCGGAGTTTCGGATTTGAGTCTTAGAAAGAAGACCCAAGTGAAACGAGTGAAGTCATCAACTATAACCAGTATGTATTTCTTGTGATGAAGACTGGCTACGGTAGATGGACCGCAGAGATTAATGTGCACGAGTTCCAGTGGTTAAGAAATTGAAGAATCAATCGCCATAGGGTGACTTGCTTTTGATTGTTTTCCACATTCACATGCAGGACAGATAGTATCATTGCTGAACTTGAGGATTGGAAGACCTCGGACGAGTTCTCCGGTGACCAGATTGTTGATGTGTCTGAAGATGAGATGAGCTAGCTTGCGGTGCCATAGCTAGCTGACTTCGGATACTGCTTTGGATAGAAAGCATAGTTGCGGTTTGCCTATGATCAGAGAGACATCCGTAGGATACATAGTACCTTTGAATCTGGATTTGATCAGGCAAGTGCTCCTATCGCTTGTCATTATGGAGCATAATTGGTCATCAAATTCAACGCGATGGCCTGCCTAAACATAGTTGGCCTACACTGATGAGATTGTGTTTAAGGCTTTCTACATAAGCAACCTTTTGAATAGACAAGTTTCCCGTAGTAAGAACACCATAACCTCATATTATCCCATTCGCATTGTTGCCGAATGTGACATTTCCACCGTTGCAAATTGGCCTGAAATCCTGAAGGTATTCTAACCTTCCGGTCATGTGCAAGGAGCAGGCACTGTCGATTAACCATTCTTCTTCTTGTTCCTCCTTGCACAAGGCCTAAGAATTACACGGTTAGTTTAGGCATCCAAACTACTTTGGAGCCTGGGACAAAATATGAGTTTCTGATTGATGTATGAACCGAGATTGCAGGGACAAATTTCGTGTCAACTTTTAAGCCTAGTCCTGTGTGGTTGTGAGTTTTTGGAGTGTTGCGATTTTTAGAAAAGCTACGAGGTTTCTGAAAAGAACCAGATTTGACATGAGATGAACCATTTTGACAACTACATTGACACTGACATGTGGAAATTTTGTCTTTTACTCTGACACCTTGTTTGGTCCGCGGTCTAAATGATGAGGTAGGCTTGTGCCCGGTCCGAGAGTTGTAAGATCTGACATTGGTGCTATTGGAATATGAAAAGGTTTGTTTCGAAAAAGATTTAGCACGTGTAGATCTTTTGGACCTTTTTGTTGGGTTTGGTAAAATACCCTTCCACTTGTTAAAATTTTGATGTGATTTCAAAAGTGTTGGAGTGGGTAACATACCCTTCCATTTTGGATCATTTGAGGAATAGATTTGAAAACCATTGCTTTGAAAAGACTTTACTTTCTTTTGGGTTGTGGCAGATGAATTTGGAATGACTGTTGAAACTGTACATTCTTTTTTGTCTGTTTTCTTGATGGGAGAGTTTTTTGAAAAATAGTGCGAGAAAACAAACTTTTCTGGACTCTTAGATTTTGGAAATCTGATATACCTTTTGTTTTTAGAAAAAATTTGTTGATTTGTGCCTCGGGATCGAATTTCCTCTTTGAAAGCCTTTTTAGCTAAGGTTTTTGGAGAACCGCAGTCATTGGTGTTCAGCTCCGGTTTCCTGGAAACCTTTGAAAATTTTTGAAAACGAGGGCTAGATTCATCCGAACTTGAAGATTCAGGGTTTTGAGATCATTGACCCACTTCAAAGTTTTCTATGGGTAATTCATGATGAATTGGCTGAAGAGTCGCAGAGCTTTTGATTGAGGAATGCGGTAAGGATGATTTGACCACCGTAGAATAAGACGGAGTTGGGACTTCTGTGGATTTTTTGTGGGACTTCTACGGCTCATGACTACAGTGAGAGACACTACGTTCCGAGGGCAGAGATGGGAAGTCCTGTGAGACTTCGGGACTCTCTATGATCACCTGTGTGACCCGAAACCTCATGCACAATTTCCTTAATGACACAATTATTATTTGATTATGAAGTCTACCGAAGTGTGTTCTGATGTCTTCGGGAAAAGTTTTGTCATTGACTGGGAAATGAAATTCCCGGTCTGGAGGGACATACAGTCGATCTTTGTTAAACCGGGGTGAGGAATCCTTTGCAGTAGGATATCCATTGGACCAACCCCAATTGTATGTATTGTCCACAGTTCCATTATTCACCAAATTTTCAATAGCTTCACTTTCATTGAACATTTTTTCTATTAATAGATTTAAGCGTACAATCTCACTCTGAGCTAAATCTTTCTGGTTCAAAGCTATCTCTAGTTGTGTTTCACTCAACATTCTTGCATCTTTTTCTAACTCTAAGTCCTTTTCTAACATAGCCATTTTGAGTATTTTGTTGTCCAGTCGTCCTCTTACATGAAACATTTCTTGGGACGCTATGTTATTCTCATCTAGAGCTTTGTTATAGTCTGTAAGGACGGCAGCACATGTGTCATTAAGATTGTCTATAAAGGGTTGACAGTCACGCATGCTATAGTTTAGAGTTTTAATCATGAGTTTTACCTGTTCGACGATGCTTAGAGTTCCATCCTTTGCCATGTAGCAGTAGTTCTGTTCAAGCTTTGTAGACCCATCGTCATCCTTAGTTGCCAGCATGCAGATCTTGCCTTTTCCTTTGACGTTGCTGATGGCTTCTTCTTCATCTCCGGATGACCAAACTTGATGGTCTCTTTTTACATGGGCTACGTATGCCCTTGCCTTTTCCTTTTCTTCTAATTCTTGAGCCATTCTCAGGTAGAATGCTCTGTCTTTCACTACATTTGCCTTGCAGTCTTTGGCAAAATGATTCTCTTTGTTGCACTTATGACAAATCACAACATCACTTTTGTCTTCTGAGGGAGTACCGGAGTCAGTGGTTTGGATGGACTTCGTTGCCTCCTTTGGTTGAGTATTTTGAGATTGAGGTGAACTTTTGGGATATCGAGAATGGTTATCCCGCGGGTTGAAGTTGCGGTTAAATGGAGGTTTGTTGAACTGCTGATTCTTACGAAATGAAGAAGGTGGTAGCCGTTGAGCTATTGGCTAACAAGAGCAATAGCCTTCAGAAATTCTTCTTCATCATCATACTCTGAGTCAACTTCATATGACTGCGGAGGAGTGTCATACGAGGGAGAGTAGGATTAATTATGTGGAGCTTGTGCTATAAGAGCAAGTGGTCCTCCGAAGCCAGCATAGTCTTTGAGTACGGTGGATTCTTGTGCTTGCAGTTCCCCGTAGAGCTTGTAAAGAGACAAAGAATGAATATTTCTGTCTCCTTGAACTATCATCTTAGCAGTATTCCAGTGTCTTTCCAAACCATTGAGAAACTGGAGATTTGTTTCATGGTTACTACGGATGGTGCCAGCATTAGATAACTTAGTGACTATCAGGTTGAACCTTTTGAAGGAGTCTTCCAAACTATTGCCAGTACGAGCTTTAAAATTGTTGAACTCATTGAGTGCAGTTGTGAGCTTCTTATCTTGAGCTTGTTCTGAGCCCTCATATAAATTCTTGAGAACATCCCAGATCTCTTCTGCTGATTTGCAGTTTATGATAATGTCGAAGTTCAGGGGCGGAGGCAAATTTTTTTTTAGGGTGTTCCTTATAAAATAATATATATATATATATATATATATATATATATATATATATATATATATATATATATATATATATATATGGTATTTTGAAGACCCTATGTAAAAAGTGAAAATTGGCCCCTAAATATAATTTTTTTATATACAAGAAAAATAAATTGAAAAAGAAAAACTAAAAACTAAATTAAATTAGCTAAAAATTGAATTGTGCAAATTTATAAAGTTTAAGGTGTAAAATATGCAAAATTTGAAAACTAAATTACTAAAAGAATTTAACTTCTAAATATGATGGGGCAATATGTAACTTTAAAAATGAATTCCTTAAGAAAACGTGATGGAATGGAACTTGCAGTGGTTTGGGAAAGAAGTAAGGCAGCTTGCCAATTGAAGTACACATAATTTTTGAAATAACTTACAAAAAAAATGAAAATTGAGGGGGGGCCTAGGCCTACCCTGGTCCTAGGGTGGCTCCGCCCTTGTCGAAGTTGTCAGGAGCAACTCCACAAGATATTTCATAAAAAGCAACAACATCATTTTCCATTTTATCGAGATCATCTTTGGTGGGACGGTTCATGATTGGTTGACCTCCTCCTAGTCTGGCTGTGGCGCCGTCAGTTTGAACTGGTGTAAGAACAGGGACATGTGGTCCTTCTTCTACGGACCGCCATACATCTCTACCAAGTCTCCTTAAATATCTTTCCATTCTCTGAGACCAGTGATGATATTCATTTGCCACCAATATTGGGGCTCAGTTAGAACCACCAAAACTGTTGGAAACATTTAGAGATAACGCTTGTGCCATATTTCCGTGTTTTTTGAAAAGTTTTTTGTTTTTAAGAAATGAGCTCCAGTGGTATAGAAGGCCTTTTGAAAATCAGAGTTTTGCTTCAAAAAGCAACCACTATGGCTCTGATACCAATTTTTTAGAGAAAAACTTGAGACACACTTGAAAAAACGTTAGAACAAGTATAGTTGCGGAATAGTTTATCTCAAAGGATCTAAAAGCTCAACAATAATAATAAGTTAACGAGTTAGATACTTAGAGAGTTAGTTGCGGAAATGTAAGGAAATATAAATGACAGCAGGTGTTATATCAAGTATAGACATAAGTTGATTCTTAACAAGGAATGCATTCAGGCCAAGTTAGTAAGTGAGATCAAACTTAGT
Organism: Lactuca virosa; assembly: GCF_052849685.1. Taxonomy (NCBI): domain Eukaryota; kingdom Viridiplantae; phylum Streptophyta; class Magnoliopsida; order Asterales; family Asteraceae; genus Lactuca; species Lactuca virosa. Next base: position 118,482,773 of record NC_136430.1, on the reverse strand, counting down.
GATTAAGTCACGAATGGCTTGCTCCGAAGAGAGATAATAATCAGTTATATTCAAGTGAACTTTGAGAGTAAGAAAGAGATGAGATCAATAACACAAGATAAGAGATTCAAGATGCGTAATTAGAGAGATGTATTTAATAAGAAAGATTGAGCTCTATATATAGAGACTCAAATATTACATCGGTTCAACTATCTAAGCATAGCCATGCAAGGCATACTGGATAATAGAGAGTTTTCTAACAAAAGTAGATAAAGAGTTAAACTAAGACAACTAGATAGTGAACTGAGGATGATGATGACTTCGGATGGGGTTGCTGAACAGAGTTGACTGCGGATCTGCTAAGGCTGCGGTAGACCAAGTTTAAGAGGGTCACTTTTATGATTCAACAAATACATCGCGAAAGTTACAGACTCCTGGAATATCCTTGATGTCTTTCATTTCCTGTTTCTCATCCACAACGGGGGCTAGGAAGGCGTGGTACCTCTTGTGTAGGTACTTCTAAGCCTTGGTGCAAGAGACGATTCGGAGGTTTGTGTCGGGTTTGTAATCATAGATAACAAGGGTTTCGTTATTTGGTAAGTTAAGTTGATCCGCCTTTCTCAACACATGATATTGGTATGGTGAGGACTTAACCAAAGCATGCAAATGATCACGTCGAAGTTTCCTATTGTCACCGGTATTAGGTTGATTTGGAAGGAATGATTGTTTAGAGTTAGGGTGCATCCTAGGTGTGTGTCGTTGGTGATGGGTTTTATGTACTCTAACATTCCTATGGTGCACATACAACCCTAATGCTTTGGATCTAAGTTTTCTCAAATTATACATGCGACATTGTTTTTCCAAAGCATAAAGCCTAAACTAACATGCAAGGTAACATTTGAATCATAAAAAATAGTTAGAAGATTACCTTGTATAGTAGCTTGCTTGTCTTTTACCATTAGAAGCCTAGCACCTCAAGTGTGATGCCTCAAATATCTAATAACAACCCAATAACAAGAGAATGAACTTGAGAGATAGGCTTGGGAGATCAAAATCAGCTAGCTACAACTCTAGTGTGCATTGGGGGGGGGAGGATTTTAGGGTGTTAGGGACTTCTTTTATAGCTTAGGATTACAAGCATGTAAAACCTAATGACTCTTCATATTTCTTAGGCCTTTTGGGCTAAACCTTCTTGGACTCTCACATAGGTTTAGTCTAACTCTAATCAACATGAGTCACGAGTCCAACTAGAAGTATTACTGATTTACCTAATCAGTCCCTGTAACTTTAATCAGTTTCTTTTGATCACTAAATTAATACCAAATTAATTCGTGATCAATACTAACTAAAGAATGTGATTTCTCAATTAATATACTATACTTATAATACATTAATAAATCACAATAACCTCTTCCTCAAATATACATCCTATCAAATTGTTCCAGAGTATTACAACCCAAATGGACCATGCTATTATCGGGTCAAGTACATACCAATTATAGTTATTGGCTTAGACACATAATCCAACAGTCTTCCACTTGGATAAGTCTAATAACTATAATTGCCAATGTAGCTTCAAAATCCGAGTAGCAATCGTAGCTCTCTAAAAGCCAATGTCGAATCCTGACACGCCATTTATAAGGGATCATATAATCCTCTGTTCTTCAGTATATCATGCGGACAAATACATGGAACATAGTCATACTTATTGTCCAGCAGTTTGTTTCCCGATTTCTGATTTATTTGACATAGAACTTAATTGAAAACATCAATTTAGTCCTGACCGGGCCTGACACATAAGTCAAAACAAAATCATCGAGGGGCCAAACATATCGCTTTTAATCCTCTTAAGATAAAAGGAAAAGATAAACTTCGACTTATATGCTTGTAGTAACTACTTGTTAAATCATACACAACATCACGTTTTATAACATCAAGTTACTGATGCGGTTTCGCACTGTGAATGTACAACCAACTCAAAATCAATAACTCATCTATCTTGGGTTGAAAATTATACGATATTATCATCTCACAATCACTCGTGATAAATTCCATGAAGTGATTCATGGGAATGTAGGTTTAGTCCAATACTCAAATCTTATTTCAAGAGCACTCATGAATGCTTGTAGCAAACCTTTGCAATGTATAACACCTTCGACAATCTTACAAAACCCATTCATGACATTCTACTTACATAACATACTCCCAAAGTATGATCAACTGTGGATAGTTTGAATAATCTTATTATTCTGGAAGTCAAAACATGCAAAATGAAACAATAGTAAATAATTGACACAAGATAGTAACTTTACTTATAAATAAAACTCCTTTTATTTAATCATCAAATGTCAATTACATTTTAGCTATTACAAGTTTTTAAATATCTATCTAATCATTAAAACTAATATCGTCCTTCAGCCCAATACTCCCTACATGCAACAATTGCTTATCCCTGCTGAGTCCCTTTGTAAGGGGGTCTGTCGGGTTCTTCGCTGACGATATCCTATTTACTACGAGTTGTCCTTCTTCAACTTGATGTCTTATAAAGTGATATTTTCTATCAATGTGCCTAGATCTACCACGATCCCTTGGTTCCTTGGCTAAGGCAACTACACTTTCATTGTCATAGAAAATATCCATAGGCTCCTTTACAACTGGTACAACTTTAAGGTCTCCAATGAAGTTCTTCGGCCATATTGCCTCCTTTGCTACTTCTCCTGCTACTATGTACTCTGATCCGCATGTTGAATCAGCTACAGTCTCTTATTTGGAACTTTTCCATGTTACTGCTCATCTATTTAGGGTAAATACCCAGCCCGACTGAGAGTGGAAATTATCTCTTTCGGTCTGAAAGTTGGCGTCACTATACCCTGTCACTGTCAAGTCATCACTCCCACCGAGGGTAAGCACCTAGTCCTTAGTCCTTCGTATATACTTAAGAATGTTCTTTACTGCTATCTAGTGAGTTCTACCAGGATTCCCTTGATATCGACTAACCATGCTCAAAGCAAAAGCCACATCTGGGCGAGTACATGTCATAGCATACTTGATCGAGGCAACGATGGAAGTATATGGTACTCGACTCATTTCTGCTATTTCGGCATCGGTACTCGGACTCTGAGTCTTACTCAGTTTGGTATTTCTCTAGATAGGAAATTCTCCTTTCTAGGAATTCTCCATGTTGAAACGTTTCAACACCTTGTCCAAGTAGGTACTTTCACTAAGTCCTATTAGTCTTTTACTCCTATTTCTTAATATCCTTATCCATATAATGTAAGCAGCTTCCTCGAGATCCTTCATAGCAAAACACTTCCCAAGCCAGGATTTAACTTCCTGCAAGGTTGGAACGTCGTTTCCTATGAGTAGTATGTCATCCACATACAATACCAGAAAGCTAACTATACTCCCACTAGGCTTGACATATATGCATGACTCATCCTTTCTTATCGAAAAACCAAACTCTTTGACTTTCTCATCGAAACAAAGATTCCATCTGCGAGATGCTTGCTTTAATCCATAAACGAATTTATCAAGCTTACACACTATATTAAGGTACTTCGCATCTACAAAACCCTCTGGCTGACTCATGTAAACATCTTCAGCCAACTTCCCATTAAGGAAAGCGGTTTTGACATCTATCTACCATATTTCATAATCATGAAACGCAACTATGGCTAGCATAACCCTTATAGACTTGATCTTCGCTACTGGTGAGAAGGTCTCGTCCTAGTCAACTCCAGGAGTTTGAGTAAATCCCTTCGCAACCAATCGCGCCTTATAAGTGTGTACTTTGTCATCCATTTCCGTCTTCTTCTTGAAGATCCATTTGCACCCGACTGTCTTACGGCCTGGTACATTGTCAACCAAGTTCCAAACTTGATTGTCATACATGGATTGAATCTCGCTGTCCATAGCCTCTTTCAATTTTGCAAACTCGGGGCCTGCCATGGCCTACTTATAGTTGTTAGGTTCATCCAAGTTTACCAGTGTACTATCAGAGATAATTGTGTCACCTTCAGTAGTAATATGGAAACCATAAAACTCAGGTGCCTGTCTAACTCTACTAGAACGCCTCAGAGGTAAGGACTCGTCAATCGGTTCAACAGGAGTTTCCTCATCGGGTTGTGCACTAGTGTTTGAGGTTCCTTCATCGCTTAACTCTTGAAGCTCTTCAAGGTAAATTTGCCTCCCACTGTCCTCTTGGCATATGAGTTCTCTCCCACGAAAGACTCCTCTCCTTGCAATGAAGACAACATTGTCACTCGGTCTATAGAAGAGATATCCAAAGGATTTCTGTGGATAGCCGATGAAAATACAACGCTCACTACGAGGTTCGAGCTTGTCGTGAGTTTCTTTTCTCACAAAAGCCTCGCAGCCCCAAACCTTGATGTGTGCTAACGAGGGAACTTTCCCTATCCACATCTCATGAGGTGTTTTGGAAACCTTTTTAGTTGCGACTAGATTAAGGATATGGGCGGCAGTCTCTAAGGCATACCCCCAGAATGAGATAGGTAATGAAGCTCGACTCATCATGGAATGAACCATGTCTAGCAATGTTCGATTACGCCTCTCAGCCACACCATTAAGCTGTGGTGTCCTAGGTGGCGTCAATTGTGAAACAATTCCACATTCTTTAAGATATTCTTGGAACTCGATGCTAAGATACTCTCCTCCTCGTTCGGATCGAAGCATCTTTATCTTCCTGCCCAGCTGATTCTCCACTTCTTGTTTAAACTCTTTGAACTTTTCAAAAGTTTCTGACTTATGCTTGATTAAGTAAATATACCCATATCTAATATAATCATCAGTAAAATTCACATAGAAGCGGTTAGCATCCCTTGTGGCAGATCTGAAGGGTCCACACACATCGGTGTGTATGAGATCCAACAAACCTTCACCCCTTTCACGAGTACCAGTGAAGGGTGACTTGGTCATCTTTCCAAGCAAACAAGATTCACAAGTGTCATCCGACTTTAAGTTAAACGACTCCAACACTCCATCCGTTTGGAGTTGGGCTATGCGCTTCCTGTTAACATGTCCAAGACGACAATGCCATAAGCATGATGTATCCAAAACATTGGACGAATCAATATGCAACACATTATTTCCTAAGTTATCCACAACCATCACAGTTTCATATATACCATTACAAGGTAATGCTTCAAAATAAAATGTATCATTATAATAAGCATTAATACTACCAATTTCATTATTAAAAGAAAAGGTAAAACCTTATTTATACAAACTATGAAAGGAAATAATATTTCTCGCCATATCAGACGAGTACGAAAAATTATTCAGTTCTTTATTTAACCCACTACTAAGCAATAAAGTATAAACTCCAATCTTGGTGACATACGACTTTTTCCTATTCCCCATGATCAAGTTCATCTTCCCGTGCTCCACATCCCTAATTCTTTTTAGTCCCTGCAAAGCAAAACAAGTGTGAAAACCACATCCAGTATACAAGACCCAAGAATTAGCATGTGATGAGTTATTAGACATAATAGTATAAACACCTGCGAAGGAGGGTTTGATCTTCCCATCCTTTATGTCCTGTAAGTATTTGGGGCAGCTTCGCTTCCAGTGCCCTTTTTCATGACAATGGAAACACTCTGCTTCCTTTGGATTTGAGGAGGGTGTAGCAGGACCACCTTTGGACCCACTAGACGAGGATCCAACATGGGACTTTCCCTTGTGGCTCTTTGAGGAAGCTTTCCTCTTTTTTCCCTTCCCATGTCCAATTGCGAAGACAGGGGCAGCAGCAGTAGGAGTAGAAACAACATATATTACTTTAAGACTACTTTCAGCAGTCCTTAAAAGGCCTTGAAGCTTGCTTAGAGTGACCTCCTCCTTGTTCATATGATAGGTCATACGAAACTGATCATAACAAGAAGGCAAATAGTGTAGAATAATATCTATGGCTAACTCTTCATCGAAGTTGACATTCAACTTCAGCAAGCGGTCCACAAATCTTTGCATCTTCTGTAAGTGGGCCGTGATAGACTCTCCATCCTTCATTTTGGTTGTAATCATGGAGGCTATGATTTCATACCTTTCCACCCTAGCACTTTGATGGTACTTTTCCATCAAGTCTTGGTGCATTTCATAAGGCCAAAAGTCCTCATAGGACTTCTGAAGCTCAGCAGTCATGGTAGCACTCATAATACACGACCCTTTGGTCGCGTCCCTCTCATGGGCCTTGTATTCAACATTCTGTTCGGGAGTAGCGGTAGATTCATCAATCTCTTTAAGCTCTTTGTCGAGAACATATTCTTTGTCCTTATAGCAAATGGCCATTCGGATGTTTCGAATCCAATCATTGAAATTCGATCCATCAAATATGACCCTCCCACATAAGTTCATGAGGGAGAAAGAGCCTGAAACGTTTGGATTTGAAGCAGTGTTCGAAGACATCTGAAAAGAAAGACAAAGTTTAGATTATATAATGATCCTTAATATAGAACCCAAATGATATATTAAGGCTAGGACCCAACACAATATTTTACAATTCGGAAGAGGGATGCCATAATCCAATTGCAAAATATTTGAAGGTAGGTAAATGACGATTTACCAATTTCCACCATGAAAAATGAAATTAATTATTAAGTTTTAAATTAATTGAAATTCCTAGATTCATTTGAGATTCATTTAACTTTTCAATGGCATGTTTAAATCTCGATTATGCCCTTCAAGTTTGTGACTGTGATGTCGAGGATCACAAACAAGGTCTGAATAACCATGCAAATTAGCTTGGTACACTTACTGTTACAAATCACCTAATCAATGTGCCGGTTAACCACACACGCTCCATTGATCCATGATTAACATCCAACTACCCTTTTCCACACATTGTCAGTCCCAAATTAGTGTGTCGGTTAATCACACACGCTCCACTAACGACTTAACAAGGTGTAAAGTGCAATTTCATGGAATAGCACCATTTTCACATTTTTGTTAAAGTAACTAAGATTGGGACTTTATAAAAGTTTAGTTACTTTAATAATTATCATTATACTTATTAATGAGAATTAATGTCCTATCCTACTCGTTCGGCTAACGACCTTCCACCAGTCAAGGAAGCGGTGGGTGAGAGTGGATACCCATTAAACCACCATTTTATAGGCAGTAACCTTATACCCCCCTTAGAGATCAGCTTCGTGAATAAGGCCTACTAACGGTAAGACCGACTTCTCTTATACACACACACACACACACACACACACACATATATATATATATATATATATATATATATATATATATATATATATATATATATATATATATATATATATATAGGTATTAAACTCTTAATATTATAATAGTATAAGGGTTGAATTTTAAACTTTTAAAATTCTAGGATTTGGAATTAAAGTCTCATAAATGAGACTCTTCAAGTTCCAAAACTTGAGGGCAAGTTTTGTAACATGTCAAAATCATTTGATTTCCATAACTTATGGATTTTAAGTTCCATGAATGAGACCTTTCAAATTCCAAACTTGAGGACAAGTTATGAAACCTTTCAAGACCTCTTGAATTCTATAACTTACAAGAATTAATTGTTTCATGAATAAGGACTTTTCATATTCCATAACTTGAGGACAAGTTATGGAACCTTTCAAGAAACACATAGATCAAATTTAACTAATCCAATTATCACATAATTCATCATTTACCAATTTGACCTAATTTGATTCATATTACAAGATAACTTCAAATTTTACAAATAATTAGTTTTTCACAAAATCAAGTAATTATCATAAAATTTGACAACCTTAATGTTTTTGTATGGGTATAAACATTACCATACTAGTAAAATCAAATTTTATGAACCAAAACAGTTTGTAGTAATGATCCTAACCCAAAACAGGAAAAAAACTCGAAAATTCTTCCATCTGATGAACCAACTCGTCGAGCCAAGCTTTGGGCTCGTCGATTTCAAGGCAAAACTCATCCTACTCGTCAAGTCCATCTATGGACTCGTCGAGTTCATCAGACAGTGGCCACAAAAGTCATTTTTTCAACTTTGAAAATCACATATTTGCATCAATATAATAGAAAACACGCTAAGCTCTGATACCACTGATGGGTTTTATGTACTCTAGCATTCCTATAGTGCAAATACAACCCTAATGCTTTGGATCTAAGTTTTCTCTAATTATACATGCAACATTGTTTTCCCAAAACATAAAGCCTAAACTAGCATGCAAGGTAACATTTGAATCATAAAAAACAGTTAGAAGATTACCTTGTGTAGTAGCTTGCTTATCTCTGACCTTTAGGAGCCTAACACCTCAAGTGTGATGCCTCAAATGTCTTATAACAAACCAATAACAAGAGAATGAACTTGTGAATGAGGCTTGGGAGATCAAAATCTGCTAGCTAAAACTGTAGTGTGCATTGGGGTGGGGCGATTTTAGGTGTTAGGGACTTCTTTTATAGCTTAGGATTACAACCATGCAAACCCTAATGACTCTTCATATTTCTTAGTCCTTTTGGGCTAAACCTTCTTGGACTCTCACATAGGTTTAGTCCAACTCTAATCAACATCAGTTATGAGTCCAACTAGAAGTATTACTGATTTACCTAATCAGTCTCTGTAACTTTAATTAGTTTCTTTTGATCAGTAAATTAATACCAAATTAATTCTTGATCAATACTAATTAAATAATGTGATTTCTCAATTAATATACTATACTTATAATACATTAATAAATCACAATAACCTCTTCCTCAAATATCCATCCTATCAAATTGTTCCAGAGTGTTACAACCCAAATGGACCAAACTATTATCGGGTCAAGTACATACCAATTATAGTTATGGGCTTAGACACCTAATCCAACAGTTGGTGGGTTCAGTTCTTCCCCTAGCCATTTCCATGGTAAATGCTTCATTAACTGTTTGAGGTTTTTGTTTGAGGAAATGTCCAAATTTATGGCTCATGAAACTCCTCTCCACACTGCTATCATAAAGTATGCATGCATATGAGTTATTTGAGGAAAAACGTACCGGTAATCCCAGTGGGGTACGTCGTCACTTTCTCATGTCCCGCTGTTGACACTCTCCCTATGCCTCTGACATTTTTGTTTCTAGTCTTTGGGTACTCCATTTTGAAATGCCCTGCCTCCCCATAGCTTTAGCAAGCCTGCCCCACTCTAGCATTAGTGGCTTGGGTGGTCTGTTAAGCTGGTACCCTACAGAAACGAGCGGTGTGCCCCCTTTTGCTATAGTTGTTGCAGTGCCTCTCTCGGTAGAATCCATTGTGATAAAAGTTACACTTGTTGCATTTAGGCAGGTTCCCAGCATATGGTTTTGTCGGCACTGAGGCAGTAGGGACAATGGTGGTATGGATTGCTACATTTTATTGTCTTTTGGCAAGCTTTTGAGTTGAACGACCCCTTTTCATGTTCCAGAACATTCGTTTCTTGGGCAGTACTCCACCATTGTCATAGGAGTTCTTAGGTTTGTAGTTTGGGACGTCTTTGTAGGAGCACACTCGTTGGTGTCCTTGGTTGTCACCATGATTGGAACTGTTGGTACCATTCCCATTTCCGTTTGTGTTGTTAGTGCCAAGTTGAGCCATGACTGCTACCACGGCGGCTGCTACGGCGGCTTGGAATGTAGCGGGGTCCATTTGTAGAACTAGCGTTGCGCCGATAGGCTAGTTACTTCCGCTTGGTGGCATGATTCGATTGTATGGTATGAAACGAGTTCGTAAGTAACTATGGTCGTTGATAGTTGTATCTTATCTATTACATGTTTTGTTGTACGATTCCCAATGTTTCGACCAACATCATCATAATGTACTTATGGTAGTAAGTAGTTGTAGGCATTGTACTAATGTTAAGGTACCAAAATAGAATATTGATGTCAAAACATTAAGTTGATTCGGGTTACATTGGATTTTGGTGGGCGTACCTCGCTTGATTTACTACTAGTAGCTGTAATAAAAGATACAATGAGCCTAACACATAGTATGAGAAGCGTAGTCACTAACTCACTTGGCTATACTAGTCTATCATATACCAAAATAACGCACAAGGGGCCCCTCCATCTCACACATCTCGCGAGTGGCCTCCTCTGCTCTTTTTTGTGCTATGACTGCCCTAGTTTCAGCTGCAAGGATTTGTTGTCTCATGGCCGCCATCTCCTCCTCTAAGGAGTGTAGGTGATCCGAGATCTCCTCCTGCTCTGCTTATTGGTTCAGCATGACACTCGTATGGTGTTCTTGTTCCTCGTGGATGCGTCAAATTTGCATTGTCGTGTTCTGGGCTTCGCCACCGATCTCTTTACCTCGTGATAGAGAGCCTGAACCTGAGTGTCCAAATGGACCACTTGTGGTACATTCAGAGGTAGTGCTCGATATGTGAGGGTTTTGGGGCCCGGAGCATGATAGGGTGGGTGCATGCCGAATGTGGATCGTCAGTCGTCTTCTCTAGTCCATGCATGCAGCTGGGTTGTCCATTGTGGGGGTGCATCCTGGATAGAGGTAGATGTCAGCACCAAAGTTTGCCTTTCAATGGGAAATATTCTCTTACGAGGAATGTTCATCCAAGGAGGACCCCTATTAGGGTGTCTATATACCTGGAAGGAGGGAGGTGGGAGCGGCTCAGGCCTACTTCTGATAGGGTAAGGTTCATTAACGATCTCCCCAACGCCTTCCTCCTCGTCTGATCCCTCATCAGAATCCTCCTCCTCGTAGTCCATCTCATGGTACTCCTCAGGATCCTCTTCTGGATCCTCCTCATGAACCTCTTCTGGCTCCTCCTCGATCCATCCGTTAGATATCATAGCAGGGTAGTAGGGGACTTCGTGGCGAAATCCGGCCATGTCGTCTGAGCGAGAATGGAGGTATAAGAGACACATAAAGAATCTAGGTGTATGGTTCTATAGTATCACAAAGTTTTCTTATAGTATGTTAAACTTTATGCTTGGTTCTTAGCGTTTCTTTGTATGGGGGGTTGGTAAGCTTTAGATTCGTTGTTCACCACGACCATTACCAAACACATGTTAGTCATATCTTGCATAAATATGGTTGATCAGGCCATATTTATCCCAAATATGATTACATACTTTTTATATGGTTCTTATTATGACACTGTTCTAGTATGTATGCATGTACGTATACTTTTATATAAAAAAATACTATTATATTTTAAAAGTATGCTTCTTAGTCAGAGTGTTTTAGCCCTATTGTATTTATAGTTATATATCTTACATTGCTTGATACTTAGTTCATTATAAACAATGCCCTGATATCAATCTGTCACACCCCCAAACCAGAACCGCGGAAACGTCTAGGGGTGGATGACTTCATATACAATATCAATACAAATTAGTAGTAGTGATCAAAGCACTACAACCATCATATTGATAATTAAAGAGTTTACAATATGCTTGAAATATTGTTTACTTGATATCACTACATATGGAAAAAATAAATGACGTGACGCGGCGACGCCCTCTCCTCAAAAACTCTTTTGAGTACACGTTTACTGATTTCCTGAGAATACAAGTGATTTTGAAAAGTATCAACAATTAAGTTCGTGAGTTCATAAGATTTTTGTATGAGAAGGATTGGTAACTTTTCCTTGTAAAAAAATGATTGAATGAACTTTCAGAAAATCCAATATTTTCTTTAAAATGAGTTGTAAGTCTTAAATCCGATGACTAAAAATGTAAGTAGTGTTGTACTGGAAAATAGTATTATAAAGTTTTATCTTTATATAAAACTACTTGAATGTATGTTAACCCCGTAAACCAAATGTTTTGTTAATACCCAATGTGAGTTATCATAACCATGCTAGCGACTAGTGGCCTGCTACGACGTTCTTCAGGCGTCGGAATGTTAGACATTTGTCACAGTAGAGTCGAAATGTCTTGTAATATGTCGAAGTATGTGTATTTGTCTATTTCGTATATTTTCTATGTATTTGCTAAGGCTTCTTTTTAACGAAGCGTAATGTCCAGCCTTAATATTTTTTATACTTTCAGCCTCCTATAAATAGGAGCTGAACATAGAGTTGATAGTAGAGTTTTTTCCCATGTTTACTATCAGTTTTGTACTCTTGTTCATTGAAAGTAATATGAGCTAAACCAGACTTTATTTACATCTCGTGTTCATCATTTACTTTGATTTGATTCTCATACTCGATTAAATGCAACTCTCAACCACAATTGGTATCAAAGTAGGAATCAATACTGTGAAGATCTGATTTTCAATTGAATCTCTAGTTTTTGAGTCGCGAATTTGTCTCAAAAGTTTCCGCACTGTTTGATTCTGAAAATCATCATTGGTCTATAGTTTTGATTTGATTGTGCGTTTGATTGTGTAATCGAGTAATCGTTTTTTAGTTTCTAAACAATTCATCATTCAATTTCAAATTTCTTCCAGTTCTTTTGAAAAATATCATTCGTACGTTAATGGGGAATTTCAACATGAACACGATGACTTCATTTTCTCATCTGTTAGGATCTTCTACGAAGATTCCTATGTTGATTCCAGAGTATTATGATCAGTGGGTTGATCGAATGGAGGATTACTTGAACGGATTGGACGAGGAACTCTGGAGTTGCATTACTGGAATCGCTCAACCTCCATTGAATGTTCAAAATACTGGATCATCTGGATCAACAGCTGCAGTTACTGATCAATCCACCAGGCCGAAGAACAACGAAAAGCATTGTTTGAGAGAATTGCAAGGTGCCTTACCACCTGTTGTTTACAATTACATCCATGTTTGTAAAACTGCAAAGGAAATCTGGAATACTCTTAAGGAAAAGTATCAGGGAAGCGAGAAAACGAAGATAAACTCAGTTAAGCAGTGTCTTGTGGAGCTGAAAGAGTTTAGACAAAAAGAGAATGAAACGATTGAAGTTTACTATGATCGTCTTAATGAACTAATCTATAGATGCAATCGTTATGGAATCATAAGGTCATCAATGGAGTTCAATCTCACTTTTGTGATGGGACTTCGTAAGGAGTGGAGAAGTGTTAGCATGATGGTGAAGAATCAAGAAAGCTTCGATACTTCATCTCTGAATTATTTGTATAATCAGTTGAAAACTCACGAAAGTGAAGTGAATGAGATGGCTGAAGAGTCGAAACTTAGCTTGGGAGGTCCTTTAGCTCTTGTTTCGAAAGTGTCTAAGAAAGAAGCTATTGAGAAAGATGATTCTGATGAAGAAGGCTTTCTAATGAATCTGATGATGAAGCGATTGCTTTTTACTCGAACAACCGAGTTAAAAAGTTTTTGAAGAAACATTTCAATCCCAAGGTGAAGCAGAGTGATGTGAAAAGAAGTTTCGTTAATAAGTCTGTAGGTGAGGAGAAGAAGAAATTCGAGAAGAATGATGTGAAGGCAACTGAAGCCAAAATTGAGAAGAAAATAAGGGAGATTCGGGCATTGACTGTCATTACTGCAACGGAGCAAATCATTTAGAAAATGATTGTATTCTTCGTAAGAAATAAGAGAAAGAGAATAGGGTCATGGAAGAAGCCTATTATGTTGAAAGATTGGAAGAAGTTTGTGTAAAGGCGAAGGGGATGTCTTTGGTTGCACGAGGCGAAGGAGAGGAAGATGGCACGTATCAGATCTGGTCTTCAGGGTCTGATGACGAACAAATGCGTAATACGACGCATGGGTCTATGTTCGCACAATTTGAAGAGGATGAGGACGAATTGGTGACTGGTCGTTGTTTCATGACCAAATCAGGAGACAAATCACCAATGACAACGAAGGTACGTTCTATTCTTCAATATTTTAACATTCCTTTACAAGCTTATGATTCTGAAATAATTGCATTTGATGATACTGTTGCTTACTTTGATACAATTGTGGTGTCTGCTAGTAATGAAGCTATGAAACTAAACATCCAGTTGCTAAAGACCCAAAAATTTCTAGATTCGAAACGAAGCAGAGTAGAGTATTTGGAATTGCAATTGAATAATGTGAATAATGATAGGGAATGTCTAGATAATGAAGTTCGAATGTTACTTGCTCAGAGAAACATTTACTGTAATTCAGCAAAAAGACTTTATGCTAAATTGACTTCATTGCATCATTCATCTGACATAAGCAAAGAACAACATAGGAAATTGTTGCCTTTTCTTTTTTTCGAAAGAGAGAAAGTTGATAGTTTTTCCTATGATTGTGAGAAAACCATAGCAGAATTCGATAAAGTGACTGAAAATGGATTTGCTTATGGTATTGTTAAAATAGACGAATATTTGAATGTTGATGAAGTTGTTGTGATAGTGAATGATACTGTCATTAGCGAAATCAGTGAAATTGAGGAGGAGGAAAGTATCGATTGTTCTCAGTTATCTGTCATTAATGTCACATGTAAGTCAAAAGGTAAAGAAATTTGTGATGATTTGATGGTTGGGGATGACACTGATAAACCATCTACTTCGAATGTTTATGGCCTTGATCATGTGAGTGTAAGAGACAGTCAAACGGATAGTAGTGATGATGAGAAAGAAGAAGAAATGTCGAACAATTCTGAAACAGAAAAGAATGTTTTGAATGAAACATCCATTCCACGATTTGTTGTTGATAAAGTGTTTGGAGACACTGAAAATTTCGACAAAGTCTTCAGATGATGTTGTATTTCCGACAAGTGTTTGGAGACACTGAAAAATCTGAAAAAGGTGCTCATTATTTGCAAACAAATACTGTTGTGTATCCAAATTTTTAGTGTTCAGATGATGTTGTATTTCCGAATCAAGTGTTTGTCACTATAGGAAATGTTGAAAACATCAAACCAGAGTTCAACAAAATGGTCGAAGAAGATAACAAGAAAACATCAGACGAAGGATTCTTTTCAAACCAAAGCACTGTCGAAAGTAATCTAACAAAAAATTCATGTGTTTTTCAAAGACAAAACCCACAACGAAAATGGGATGAAAAATAAGAAAATACAAAAGAGATTTTGAAACAAGAATCTAACGAAACAAATGAGAATGTCAAACTTAATTCACAAGAATTTAAGGATCTTGTTGAAAAATTTTCGAATGAAAAAGGAATTTCGAAAAGACAGGCACGAAAGAATTTTTTTTGGCAAACAGTGTCAAATGAAAAGCAATCAACAATACCAACCAAGAAAATGTCCGAAAATGGAGTGTCTAAATCAGTACCAACAAAGTTTTCAACTCTTTCGGATAAAAAGGAAAATCCCGCTCAAACAACTTCGTCTGATTATCAAAATAATTCAACGAAGTTTTCAAAATCAACGACTTCAAAGACTTTTCAAACAAATGTGCAACAAAAGAATTTTCATTCAAAAAGCCAACAAAAGTTTTCAACTTCAAATTCATTTTTTCCAAAACCAACAAATGATCAAAACATATTTTCTTCAAATAGAACAAATCGAAATTTTGCTATTGTTCGTCAATTTGACAATGTTCGAAAATTTGACAATGTTCGAAAATTTGAGAATGTTCGAAAATTTGACAATGTTCGAAAATTTGAGAATGTTCGAAAATTTGAAAACGTTCGAAAGTTTGCAGACAATCAAACATTTATGAATGATAAATCCAAAACATCTTCAAAGTTTATTTCAGAAAAACCAAATTTTCCGAATCCATCCACACACACAACAACTAAAGTTTCGTACACAAAAGGTTCATCTGGGGTGGAAACAATCAATCATTGGCTTGAGGAAAAAGGGAAAAAGTATCAATCGGGAATGTTTTCTCAACATCAAATCAAGAAGGCCTATGAACAGTATTTGAATGATACTTCATCTTGAAGTTCATCTTCGAAAGAATCAAATACTCCAGTTCAAAAATGGCAACCAATCTCAAAGGACAAACACACTGAGAAGCATAAGTAGAAAGTCAGTGAAAGTCCAAAACTATCGAAAAATTATGTTTTGATACCTTTAACTGATGATGTTGACTTAATTGACACTTTCAAAACCAAAGTTCGAAATTGGGCTCTAGGTTCTAAATTTCATTCACTTTTTCAAACTAACGACCAAGGACCCAAACAGCCTTGGGTACCTAAATTCTTTTAATGTTTGTAGGTACTGTGTGACGAGCAATATGATGCGAAATGGTACATTGATAGTGGTTGCTCACGTCACATGACTAGAAGGAAGGAGAATTTGCATGATTTTAGAAGTTTGGACAATGCAAGAGTAGTGAAGTTTGGAAATAAACACAAGTGTCAAGTTAAAGGTTATGGCAAAGTAACAAATGGACAATTTACAGTGAATCGTGTTGCTTATGTTGAAGTTCTTCAACATAATTTGATAAGTGTTTCACAACTAGTTGTGGGCACTGGCAATCAAGTTGTGTTTAACGAAGAAGGGAGTATCATTTCTAAAGTTGAGACGAACGAAGTTTTGCTGAAATCAAAAAGATTTGGCGATATGTTCACTCTTGACCTCAAACCTATTGTTGGGAAGCCCTCACTTTGTTTACTTTCGAAAGCTTTATCTGATGTTAGCTGGTTGTGGCATCGACGTTTATCACATTTAAACTTTCGAAATCTAAATAAGTTGGTAGTAGATGATCTTATTCGAGGTTTACCTGTTCTAAAGTTTGACAATGATACTTTATGTGCAGCTTGCGAACAAGGAAAACAGCATCGTCAAGGACATCCAATTGTCATAGGTTCGAAAATTGTTTAACCGCTGGAACTTCTTCATATTGACCTTTGTGGACCATCAACTGTTGAAACTCTCAACAAGAAACGATACATTTTGGTTATTGTTGATGATTTTTCACGATTTACTTGGGTGTATTTTCTTAGGTTAAAATCTGAAGTCGCTCAAACAATGATTGAATTTATCAAGAAAATTGAGACAAGTCTGAAAAATAATGTTCGAAAAATCAAAAGTGATAATGGTTCCTAGTTTAAAAACAAGGTGGTTGATTCGTTCTTAACTGAGAAAGGAATTTTGCATAATTTCTCATCGCCATATACACCACAACAAAATGGTGTGGTTGAAAGGAGGAATACGTCTCTTTGCGAAGCAGCAAGAACAATGTTGACATATGCGAATCTTTCTCAATATCTATGGGCAGAAGCAGTTTCGACAACATGTTTTATTCAGAATCAATCTTTTATTCATCGTCGTTTCAATATAACTCTGTATGAAATCATAAATAACCGAAAACCAAATGTTAAATTATTTCATGTGTTTGGTTGCAGGTGTTTTATCATGAACCTCAAAGATAATCTTTCGAAATTTCAATCTAAGGCTGATGAAGGAATATTTTTGGGATATTCAAATAATTTGGTTGCATACAGAGTGTTGAATAAGCGAACAAGAAAAGTTCAAGAAATGTTTAATCTCACCTTTGATGATTATTATGTGAAACAAGTTGAATAACAATTTGAACAATAACCAATTCTTAATGAATCAAATGAGGAGTCTGAAAGTTATAATTCATCTTATTTTGATTATAATTTAATTTTTTGTGTTCCAGATAGGGCTGCAGATGCTGAAGTTCATCTTGCAGATAATCAAACTCCTGAATCTTTGAAACATAATGATGATTCGACAATCACATCAGATACAACTGCTAATGGCGAAAGTATGCTAGATGCTCAAGTGGAGGGGGAGCACTTGAATATACCTTCAACTGTTGACGGGGAGCATCCTTTCGAGGGGGAGAATATCAGTGTAAATAAACGTTTCGAGGGGGAGCATCATAATGACAATTATGTTGAGGGGGAGCATAATGATACTGAAACCATAAATCTTGATGAAAATGATGAATTTCATGAACTAAATGATAATAATTCTGTTGCAGGATCCGAAAATGAAGAAATGTACGAAGATGCATGTCACACCCTGCTAAAGCGGAATCACGAGGCGTGGCAGTACAAAGGGTTTCATAGCAAAAGTTTAAAGACAACACCAACCATAGTATTAAAAATCATTACAAATTTACAATGGATTTGAACAACTTTTAAAAGAAATTACAATGTAAATTGAAATACAACACATGAAAATGCTCTTAAAAGTGATGTGTCCCTAAGTGCCACTTACTCGATGATTCCTGAAAAAGCATGTAAAACGAGCGTCAACTATAAAAATAGGTGGTGAGTACTCACAGATTAAAAATAATATTGGTTTCAAGAATCGAAATAAAAGTTTTGATAAAAGTTTCTATAAATAAAACTATATTGCTAAAATGAGTTTTCAAAAATCTAAATAATATTCGTTGTTACCAGGAGCAAACAATTTCATTGCTAAAACAAGTATATAAGTTTTCAATAATAAAGGTTCGTTGCTATAATGAGAAACAAAGTTCATTGCTATAATGTGAAACAGAGTTCATTGCTATAATTAATAAACGAATTTGTATGTATATGAGCAAACAATGAGTTCCCAACCAAGCCTATGACTGATGCCCTATCAAGATTTATGCTTATCGTTCCATAGACTATATGGTATCATGCACTCCAGCAATCGGGCGAGTGAGGAGGTGTCAATTCCTAATAGCGCTATCCATAATGACCATTGGCTCAAAGAGTTAATGTTTAGAGAAAAGTGTAACGGAAGAGACTTAAGACGATAAGTTCTTATGTTCCGTGTTGCATAGACATACATAGAGAGATATAGCAAAATATAGCAATCAAGTTTGATACAAATCAATTTAAATACAACGAACAATAAATAGTTTTTCGGACATGCTTTTCCACCCCAAAACATAAAAACCGAAAATAGGGGAGTGCGTGAATACTCACAATATGCAAAATATAGCAATCAAGTTTGATACAAATCAATTTAAATACAACAAACAATAAACAATTTTTAGGACATGCTTTTCCACCCCAAAACATAAAAACCGAAAATAGGGGAGTGGTGAATACTCACAATATGCAAAATATAGCAATCAAGTTTGATACAAATCAATTTAAATACAACAAACAATAAACAATTTTTAGGACATGCTTTTCCATCCGAAAACATAAAAACCGAAAATAGGGGAGTGGTGAATACTCACAATATGAAAAATATAGCAACCAAGTTTATACGAGTCAAATAAATACAACGAACATAAATAGTTTATGACATGATTTTCCACCCTAAAACGTAAAAACCGAAAAAATGGGAGTGGTGAATACTCACAATATGAAAAATATAGCAACCAAGTTTATACGAGTCAAATAAATATAACGAACATAAATAGTTTATGACATGCTTTTCCACCCCAAAACGTAAAAACCGAAAAAAGGGGAGTGGTGAATACTCACTATGCATTAAGATGATGCAAATGATGCCTTGATCTACGCTCCACTCGTACCACTATCGTTTTCCTACAACGATGTTACACACTAATGAGTCTCTAATTGAAATCTAATACTAGTATACTTACTACTACAATAGAATTATGCCAATAATGTGTCAAAATTTAATATTGATAAGTTACAAACATTTTTCTGTGAAAATTAAATTTCAATGAATCAATTGTTATATAACAATTTAAGTGGAAAATTCCCATTATTGAAATGCTAATATTTAACATTTTAAGAGGCGTTCCAATGGTTAAATATTCAAAAACTAAGTCAATTTAGTTCTAAAATTTCCCAAACTTTGCATTTCAGTTTTAATTGAAGTTAAAGACCTTAAGTTAAATTTTCTTGAATTTTTGATTTGTCTAACTATTTTTCACCATTTTAGTTTCTTGAATAATCATAAAATCATGGATAAATACTAAACGGTTAGTAAAAATTACAAAACTTCGGATTTTGGTTCCAACAGTATTAAAAGATTTCCAGATAAATTTTCATGGATTATAGATATGTATAACCATTTTTCTTATATTTAATTCTCTAAATAGATAAAAACTCATGAAAAATAGCAATCAGATAAGAAAATACCCCAAACTTTTTGTAATGCTGTTATTAAACATAATTAAGCTGGGAAAAGTATAAAAATGGATTTTTCCAAACTATTTAACCCAAATTTATGATTTTTGAGAATTTATTCGAATAAAAAATGAAATAAATAGAAAACAGTTTCCAAAACTGCCCAACATTTTTGTAACACTGTTATTATACATGTAGAAACTGTGAAAAATATAAAAGATATTTTTCAGTTAGTCTTTCTATTTTTCTTAGTTTTATCCTCTTAAATAACCATTAATTGGAGAATAATTATTAAACAGTTAAAGTAAATTACCAAAATTTTTGTAAAGTTCATTTACAGTGTAAATAATCTGGGAAAATTCCCAAAGGTGGTTTTTATCTACTGGATTCCGATTTTGTGTATTTAAGTGTACTTAATCTTAGAAAATAGAAGAAAAATAGTATACAGAAGAGAAAAATCATCAAAATTTGCATGTAGCATCCAAATGTACTACAAGGTGTTCTGGTAAATTTTCATCAATTTTGGATGAGAATAACTATTTTTTCTATTTTTAGGCCATTATAAATACAAAAATCGGGGACAAATAGAAATCCATTATGAAAAATTCTGAAAATATTGTTCTAAGTCTTATACTCCTGGTAGCAACTGCGAAAATTGTTATATATCAATTTCACATTTTAGAAAGTGGTTTTATGATTTATTGGGACTAAACAAAAAGAAAATTCAAAACCACACTAAACAGTAACAAAAATCGATGAAACTTAATAAGAAGTCATTATTTCGCATAGGGGTCATCCACGAATTTAGCTAGGATTTATAGACTTAAGAAAGTATTTTTTTATGATTTATGGCCTTGTTTTCTTGTAACAATTTTAGTAAATCAAGGAAATGATAAAAACTCTTGGTATTCTCCAGATCCTCTTATTATCTTACTGGGATTCTGAGAAAATTTTATTTTGAACAGAAAATGATTTTTAGATTTTTTTATGAATAAAATCATTTACATGCACTATTAACAATGTACTTTGATCATCAAGCTCCTTAACATGATGTTCATTACATGCATTACGGTTTGAAGACCATGCATGGATATATTCTGTTCATAGTGATGTTTTTCAAGGAAAAACTTGAATGCATAAGGTAGATGAACCTCTAAAACTTATAAAAATCCGTATTTTAGGGATTGACATAGGTTTTGGTCCTTGGATTTCACCATCAAACAACATGCATGTTGTTCTTGGGTGAAACCCTACCACCATCATCATCAAACTCGAAATTCATGGCTATTATCATGAATGTTCACAAAGAATGGTGTAGAAGAAGGACAAGTGCAAGAAAAACCTTTAAAACTAGAAAGAAAAGTGAAGGAGATTGAAGGATTTTCGTGATTACCATGAAGAACAACCCTAGAAGATGAAGATTTGAAGGTTAAGAGATGTTCTTGGCTAGAGAATTTCGTGGTATTAGAGAGAGAAAGAGAGAGTTTGAGTGTGGTAATTGGTGGAGTGTGAGAGAGAGAGTGTAGAGAGAGAGAGAGAAGTGAAGGAGATGGAGTGTGAGAGAGAAGGAGTGATTATGTGTTTTGGGAAGAGGGGAAGTGTCTTGGGAAGAGGGTGGACGGTTTTGAGTGTAAAATGCCCTCCCTCTCTTTTATTTTTATAAAAAAATTCATTTCTTTTATAAAAATATCAAACTTTTTATAAAATATACACCCTAACCAAGTTTTTGCTCATGAAACCTTGATTTTTGACTTATAAATTTAGGGTAAATGATAATGTATTAAATTTTATTTTCCTTGAATGCATTTTCATAATTTTAATTATTATAACATAATATTATAAGGTTCATAATTATTTTTATAGAATTTTTAAGGTTAAAGTTTATAAATTTAGGTTATTAGGGCATTTAGGGTTTTTGAGAGTTTGTAAATCCTTGGGATATCAAAATCAATAGAATTTTTGAGACTTCAAATTATCTTATGTTATTATAACTCTTGTATAGTTATAAGTAATGTTTGTAACTTATTTTATCGGTTTATTGGCATTCTATGTAGTGATTCCGAGATTCAAGTGAAATTGAGGAATCAAGTATATTAGTCCTTGTCTTCAACTTTGACTTAAGTTTCTATGAGGCTTTGACCTAATTTCTACTTATAGGTCAAGTGAATGATGTGTGTATATGGTTCATGAAAAGGTGTTCGAGTCAAAGAGTGAACCGAATATGGATAGTCACTACAGTTAAGTAGTTGTAGAATTCACATACCAATGTCAAATCCAAGCACATTATCCATTGTTTCTAATTGTTTCCAAGTTTCTAATAGGTTATATCTTAACTTCTAGTTACTAAGTCTAGTATGTGTCGTGCCTATACGTGCAACTAAGTTTATTCAAATCTAGAACCGACTCGAATTTTGGCGGTTGTCACAGTCTCCCCCGGTTGAAGGAATTTTGCCCCGAAATTCAATTTGTGACGTATTTTATTAGAAATTAGCCGAACATAATTGTCTAGATGGAGAGGTGGTGACTTTGAGAGTTCTTTGATTACTTTTGGTGAATTCCTCAAGGGAAGGGCCCAACTTCTTTAGTTATAATCAAATCAGTGCGTCCCTAATTCGAGTTCTATCGTCTAGATTGTGGAAAATTTGGTTCATGGAATCATGATCCAACCATGGCGACCTAGTCGAAAAAGATCATCTAGTTAGATATTATATGAATTAAGAGAGCGGTATAAGTTTTGCTGAAGCACCAACTGCACTGAGCGTTAAATCCGCATTGATCCTTAAGTCGCATTCTAAATTAGCAGTAAGTGTAAATTCGCCATCTAATAAAGAAGGGATTAAGAACAATTTATTCACTTCCGGGTTGGCTACTAAATATATAAAATATATATAATCTGAAATAAGAAGGGGTAGCACGAATGAAAAAGAAGCGATCGAAGGTAAGTTCCTAAAGATACGCACTAAGGGTAAGCAACGAAGTTTTGGTACCTCTCGAATGTAAAGGCTATTTAGGTGTCGTCTATAAAATAAGTTACGAAACGATCGAGGATTTCCGAAGCAATATTTACTACCAAGGTTACTCTTACTATAATAAAACAATATTCGAAGAATATATATATTTAGAGAGTCATTGTCGCAAATGGAGGCGATGCAAGTTTATGATAAATTAAATCACCTTGTCTAGATAACAATTTGAGTGATTAGAAATGATAAGTAATCTCACTATTATCAAAATGTGTAATAATTCCAAGATAATGAAGATACATGTGTGGCGATCAAACGAATTAGTAAAATAATAAAATGATAAATTAAAGTTAAATGTTTAAGTCGTCATTAAGGGAATTTTTTTTTATAGAAATATTGATATTACGCGTTTTGTAAAATTGACTAATTGTCTAAGTCAAGCCAAATACAAGTTTACGAGGAGTCGGAATATTTATGGAAACAAGTTTGAGAGTTTAGGAACTCACTGAAAATTGCAAAGTAAAATGCTATTTTAAGAAAGGTGTAAAAATGTCAATCTTTGAAAATAGTGCATTCTTAGTTTAGTATTTCTACAAAAACAATCATTTAGAGAATAGATAATCGTAAAATTCAAAACTTTTGATGTATTTATAGAAAAGAAGAGACATAAGAAAACATCTCCTTCACGTATATTTTTCCAGATATAGAAAAATGATAAGAACACGGGTATTCATCTTGTGTATTAATTATAAGGAAAAATACAATGAAACTTGCATTTTAAATCAAGTTTCCGAATTTAGAACGAAAGAGCAAATGTAAATAAGGATCTCTTGTTTATAGTAGATTTCAAAATAAAAACAAGATGTATATGATAAAAGGCGTAATTAAATATATCAAAGTTGACTAAATCAAAGGTATGCCTCATGACTATACACGTATTAATCGCTCAAAACGAAAGGGTAGACTTCTAGTCTTTATGTATACGAACATGATACCAGGAGAAGCAAAATAGACAGAAACAAAGTTAGACAAGGTATAATGTTACTATTATGGGCGTGCGAGATCTAAAATCAGAAGGAGAGCGAGAAATCAAGTTAGGGGGGAAGAAAAAGGAAGGTAGCGGCGTCAATGATTGCTATTGTTAAAATTATAAGAACAATACCTATAGGTAGATTTAAAACCAGGTTGAGATATATTTCAAACTTCAATATTTGATGTATATTGATGATTAAATAGACATGTAGGAGTTCTAAAGTGTTTGCTAAGGATTGCTAAAAATTCATAAGTTACATATTAAGTTAAACTCCATTTGTGAAAAAGAAGAAGCCCTACAAATGGCAATTGAAAATCTGACAATTTTGACTTTTTAAACGGAAGTCCAACAATGATTAAAATGGATAAGGTAAAAACTGAATATATTTAGAAGAATAGCTATTCATTGTTGAGAGTGTATCACTGGAAATTTAAAAGTGAACACTAAGTTTTCAAATGCTATAATTTTTAAAAACTTTATAGATTATAAAACCATATTGAAGCAAAGTACACAAATAAGGTATGTTTTGAAATACAAGTATTAGAGATGTCTTATAAACATGTTTGAAGTAGAAATTTGCATAAATATCATGTTGGGTTTCGAGAAAACACATTAAAGTAAATTACAATGTCTAAATGAGAAAGCTGTTAAAAATGTCAAACAAAAGTGTTTTGAAGATTCAATGAAGCTTTTACACATAAAATGAACTTCAATGTCATAGGTCTATGTTTTGTAGCAAAGAGTTTAAACACGATTATAAAAGAAAATGTTTCTACTTTTTCGAAGACGTGTCAAAATGGTAAGCAATGATTAAAATGGATTTTCAAAAACAAAACCGACAAGGATGGAAATATTATTCGAAATAAAGCACAAATAGTTGTTAAAGGATATTCGCAACAAGAAGGTATCGATTATGAAGAAACTTTTGCACCTGTCGCAAGACTCTAGGCTGTTCGAATATTTTTGGCCTATGCAGCTCACAAAGATTTTGATGCTTATCAAATGGATGTGAAGTGTGCTTTTCTCAATGGTGAACTCGAAGAAACAATTTATGTTGAACAACCTCCAGGTTTCATAAATGAAGAGTATCCTGATAATGTTTATATTTTAGATAAAGCAGTATATGGGTTAAAACAAGCACCAAGAGCCTGGTATGCAACTCTTACCAGTTTCTTAAAACAATCGAAATTTAAACAAGGATCAGTTGACCCCACATTATTTCCAAAGAAATTTGGGAATCATCTAATGCTTGTTCAAATTTATGTCGATGATATTATTTTTGGCTCTACTGACCCTGCTTTGTCTAGTGAATTCGAATGTTTGATGAAAAGCCAATTTGAAATGAGCATGATGGGTAAAATCAATAATTTTCTTGGTTTAAACATTCATCAAAGCAGAGAAGGAATTTTCATCAATCAAGGAAAATATACCAAGAATTTGCTCGAAAAATTTTGAATGACGAATAGCACGAAGTTAAGAGTACCAATGGCGGTTGGAACAAGGCTAACACCTTCGTTAGACACACCTGCTGTTGATCTTACTTTATACAGGAGTATGATAGGTTCATTGCTTTATCTAACAACAAGTCGACCTGATATCATGTTTTCTATATGTAATTGTGCTAGGTATCAAGCAAATCCAAGAGAACCACACTTCACTGCAGTGAAAAATATTTTTCGTTATCTCAAGGGAACAATTTCGTTAGGATTATGGTATCCTTCGAAATCAGGATTTTTCATTCAAGTTTTTTCGGATGCAGATCTGGGAGGATGTACACTTGATCGAAAAAGTACAAGTGGAGGATGTCAATTGTTAGATGGGAAGCTTGTAAGTTGGCAATCGAAAAAGCAAACGTGTGTTGCAATTTCTACTGCTGAAGCTGAGTATGTTGCAGCTGCTGCTTGCACTTTGCAAATCATATGGATCTAGAGTCAATTGCGTGACTATGCAATTAATATGAAAAAGTTTCCATTGTATTGTGATTCACAAAGTGCTATACGCATTTGTCATAATCCAGTACAACATTCGAAAACCAAACATATTGCACTTCGTTATCATTTCATTAAAGATCATGTGGAAGATGGCAATATTGAAGTTCATTTGTAAAAACAACTGATCAGCTTGCTAATATTTTTACAAAAGCATTGGACGTAAAATCATTTGTTAGAATTTTGACAGGATTGGGAATGATTGAAGCCAGTTCGGTTCCAGGACTACTTTCGAAAGAATAACAAAGAAAGAAGATAAAAAAGTGTCGATTCAGAGGCATCATTGGATGATTCAGAGGCGTATAGTATTAACCATTCAGAGGTTAATGTTCATATTCAGCGCTTCGATACGCTTCATTTTCGACATTTAGGAGAGAAAAGTTTTGTTAATTTGGTACATTCTTAAGTTTTCGTTTATTTTTTAATTTCGAAAAATTGGAAAAATCAAAAATATTTTCGTTAATTTGTATTCTTTCGAAAAATCAAAAATACCAAAAAGATTTTCTTTTGTTATTTGTTTTAATTTTCGAAAAATTTAAAAACACAAAAATATTTTCTTTCTTTTCAAAAACATAAAACACCAAAAAGATTTTTGTTATTTTGTATTTTGTCTTTTCTTTCTGAGTGCAGATTCCAAGGAAGTTTTACAAGGGTCAAGCTTGCGTTTCTAGGGTAAGGTAAATTTTCGACACTTTGTACTAGTTAGAATATCCTTAGAAGCATGTTACAACATGTCGACCCAAGCCTCCATTGACTCAATGTGTGATTTCGAAAGCCTTAATGAAATTTTTCATTACAAAAATTTCTTCCCAATCAGGCTTGCATTCACATTAGTCTACTGAGATACCTAACTCTTCTCAAATGAGTTAAGAGTTTTCTGTTTGGTCCAAGCATAACAGAGGTACAATTGAATTCGTGAAACAACCTTTTTCATCTCAAACTTCTAACACATTTCACAAACAATGACGTATGTCCAAGAGGTCATTGATCATACCAATCATGACTTAGACATATCAAAACTCCGTGTTTATGATCTTCATTCATGAGGCCGTGATGAAAGTGAAACCCAATTTTCTAACTTTTTAAGGAATTGACGGGGAACTATGTTCCATATTGTCACGAAACATTTGTTTCAGTACCAAAATTTCGATGCTCCAAATCATATTCTTTTGTTATGAGTGGTCTTGATCCAATGTTCGAAGCCCACGACATTTGTTACCCAACAGGATCCAACTGAAAATAATTTTTCTTTGAATATGATTTTCGTGGGAGTATCAATTCTTTTAATTGTCAATTTCAAATTAATCCAAAGCATACTTGTCACTGATTACACTGGTCACACAAGTAATTTTTGTTACAATTACTCACCTTATGTTTAGGATGATATGTAACGAAATTTTTAAGCCACCCATGATGCCTTGAAAAAGAAGCCCTTCGATACTTCTTGATAAGTATTCGATTGTAATTCACGGGAAACCACACAAGTTGTTGATTATCTATCTTGATAATTAACGAAGTAACCTTTGCCCGGGGTTTAACTGCCTTTCTGTCGAAATTTTATTTTTCGACATCATAGATCCCAACTTTTCGTTAGTTTGCTTCTTATCTTATTCTATCGGCTCACTGCACTCACGAAATCCTTGAGGTTCTGAGTATTACCAACTCAGGCTGATGATTTCGACAGTCTGGCATATGACTTCGTCTCTAATCCCAAAGCCGAAAGAGCCTAACCTCTATGCCGAAGGTTTTCGATCTTATACACTTGGTACTCACGAACAATTTGATGTGACGGTTTGGCAACGCGGTCCGACTTTCAAGGCACTTTATCTGACATGGTACACGTTACATCTAATGGTGCGAGATTCAAGGACAAACGTGGCTTACTCTTTAAAGAAACCGTTTGGAATTATATTGGGGATACATATAAAAGGAAGTTATAATCTCCTTTTCTCATTACACGTTTAAATTCTCAGACGATCAAAAAGCCCTAAATTTCTCTGTTCTTCAAGAATTTCTCAAAACCCTAATCAATGGCTGCTGCTCGAACAGACACTACTGACGAAATTGCATCTCAACCACTTATGAAGATTCAAAGCACCAACTATCAAGTTGAAGGAGATGTGTCAATATATCCTGAAGAACTCAAGATGCTGATTGTTGCTCTTCAACATTCAGGTCTCGCAACTGCGATGTTCCATGCTTTTGAAGTCCCGTTGTCATGGTTATCAATGGCCGGTTCCACTGCTTCTTACAGCAAGGCCACTGATGTAATCACATTCAATCTGGTGAATGAAAAGAGAATTCGACACACGAAGAAGTTGTTTACTCAAATCTTGGTGATTCCAAATTCCCCTCCATTCTTTAAACCTACTGCTGATCAAGTTATGTTCATGTTTAACGAGACAGGTCATCAGCCACCACTCGTTAAGATCAGTGATTTCAAGAAGTCTGGTTTTCCTTGCATATGGAATTTTTTGTTCGGGATATAGCTTCGTTGCTTAACTGGGCGAAGTGTAGGGCTTGATAAGGGGAGAATGGAAGTTATGCTATGGTAGCAGGGTTGTACTATGATCTCAATGTTGATTATGCTACTCAGATTTGGAAAGAGTTAATCAAGAGCCTGGAAAACACGATGTGGTAAAAAGAATTTCGTGTGCATGTTACTGGAGTTTGGTTCTTCAGTATGTATATGAGAAAGAAGGTATTCCAGTTCCTGCTGATGAGGCTAAGACAGAATTCGTGAAGTATCATTTTCTAAAGACTGTTGCAGATGATTCATAAGTATTCCCAAATGTTGCTCGAATTCCTGATGGGATGTTGAAGAAAGTTGATCCAACAAATTCAGTATTGGTGGCATACTTGCAACATGTTAATCCTTCAGTCGAAACTGGGATTTTACTGAAAATAAGTGGTGAAGGTTCATCCAAGAAGTCAAAGAAGGGAGATGATAATGTTGTTCCCGAAAGCCCCAAGAAACAAGCTAAGTCTACGTCTCCTAAGAAGATTGCAAACGAAACTGAGAAGCCTAAGGAGAAGGTTGTTCCTGACTCTTCGAGGGAATTGATTCCTTCGAAATCTGGTGTGTTCAAAAGATTAAGTAATTTCTCTTTTAAGAAACGAACTTCATCAGAAGATCAATCTCCAACTATTCGCAAACCTCATCTAAACAGAAAAGGAGTGAAAGTTCGTGAGATTCCTGCACCAGTTTCACCATCATCCAAGAAGCAAGGAGTTGAGGATATGGTGAAGCATATCAATAAGAAGAGAAAGAAATGAAAGCTGGTGGTTCAAGATGAGTCATTAGATGGCGAGGTCATACCAGAATCACCTTTGGGTTCGAATTCCCCAAAAATCTCACAACCACAGATTCTCACAAATGTTTCGTTGCCAACAACAACAGTTCCACTCGAAATTGTTGTACCCAAATCAGTTCCTGAGAAGGTTACAATTTCTCCCGTTGTTGCAAACGTATCTGATACGGGTGCACATGTTGTGGTGAGTGTTGATCCATCATTTCAAGGTATTCCTACTATATCTTCTTCTACACCTATTTCAAGCACTTTTGTTTCACTTCCACCTTTTCTTAAACCCATTTCCAATACCACTACTTCACCAACGTTTGATCAATTATTACACCAACCCTTCACTACACTTTTCCCATCACAATCCACCGATCCACCAAAACCAAATTCCGATGATAAAACAGATGGAGGAGGTTTCGGAGGAACGTTTGATGATCTTCATTTTGATTCTGAAGAAGAGGATATACCGGATCACATGTTGATGTCTGGTAAGCAGTTTAAAATTCTGAACAGGAAGCTTAACTCTATTCTCCAGTCACAAGCTGATTCTGGTGGAAAGAATTCAGTTTCAGGAATA
Source organism: Lactuca virosa (assembly GCF_052849685.1). Lineage (NCBI taxonomy): Eukaryota > Viridiplantae > Streptophyta > Magnoliopsida > Asterales > Asteraceae > Lactuca > Lactuca virosa. The sequence continues at coordinate 118,453,093 of NC_136430.1, read as the reverse complement.
GAGGTTGATGTTATGTTGAAGGCAATGGAGCTTCGACTGCAGAAGCAATTGGATGTTATGGATAAAAGTAACGAATTAAGGATCAAATCTCAGACTGATTCGTTTAATTCTGCACTCAAAGATCTTCGTTTGACAGCAAAAGAAAGACATGTTCTTTTTGTTAAAGATGTCAAGACAGTACGAAAAGATGTCAATCGCAAACTTAAAGAGCTGAAGGTTGATGTATCCAAAGAGCTGAATGATCTGAATTCCAATTATTCAACAATCAAGTCGAATGTTGATACTATAGCGGCTACAGTCAGAACGGTTGTTGAATGGTATCAAGCACTAACTCCCAAGTTTGATGCAAAGGATACAGCACATGCTCAAAATTTCAACAAGATGGGTGTTTTGCTTGGTGAACTGAAGGAGTTAGTGTCGAAACCAGCTCTAACTTCGTTCTTAACACCTGATTTTTTAACTCAGAAGCTACATAGTTTGGATCAAGCCATTCAGAAGGTTGTTGCTCCAATTTCGAAATTTGCCAACATGTTGCCTGCTGGTACCCCAACTGTTGTCACAGGGGTGCAAGGGGGAGAAAAGAAAATTCAAGAAGGAAAATCTTTGAAAATTACAAAAAGGGTTGATAAGCCGAAAAAGATTGAGAAGATTGTTACTACTGCTGGTGAATTAACGAAAGTTGTATCTACTCAAGTCTCAATACGTATAGTTCCAAAAGTGAATACAACAGAAGCCATCAAGACAACAACAAAACCAATAGTGAAAGGGATTGTGTTTGTATAAACAACTTGAGGAGGAAGTTCAAGTTCTTCTAAACCAAAACCTTCCGAAGATGATGGAAAAGGGAAGGGATTGTGATTGAAAAATCGAAAAAAGAGAAGAAGGCTGAGATAGAAGCTGAAATGGAGAGACAAAGACATATTCAAAGCATTATGAGGCTTCGTGAGAATGATCCACCTGGTATGGATAAGGGAGATCCAAAGAAGTTGCATAGTTACGAAAACATTGAAGTCAGAGTGCCATACAATCAAATGTATGCATTCGAGAAGAAACCACGAAGGAGTTATTCTATCGAAAATTCTGATATGAATCAACTCGACTTTCCTGTTAACGAAATGATGTTCATTACTGCTCAGTATTAGGTGATAGAGAAGTTCAAGAAAGAAGATGACTTTCTTCATATGAAACTTAGGTTTCATGCTATTGTGGGAAAGGAACAAGAAGAAGTGTGGTCACTCATCAAAATCAAGAAGGTTGTCAGTATAACAAAAGATGTAATGTTCGAGAATATGATACATAATTTTTGGTATCATGTTGTAAGAGCGAACAATCAAGTATGTGATTTCTCAATTGCTGATTTTCCTCTAATGAACTTGAATGACCTGATTCAAGTTGCATTAATTTTGAAAGACATGGAGGCTTCGCAACTTCAAGGAACTAATAAGGAAATTTTGAGACTAGGTCTTGGTCATATCAAAATTGTCATAGACAATTATTATAATTGTCTAGCCTTGACTGATGTTGCATTGTCAACGACTCTTCGGAAGGAAGTGAAAGTGGCTATGGAATTGTCGAAGACTCAAGCTGAACTGAAGAAATATGCTGATGGGGAGATATGCTTAACGCCTTTTGGATTGGTCTTTGCTGGAAAAGACAAGAATGGAAAAGCTAAGAGGTTTTTATTCCAGTCTTCAGAGATAGAAAGATATACTACTTCGCAATATACGAACTTCATTGTTCGTATGAATAATTGCAAGAAGAATAATGATGGAGATAAAGTTGAGTTAAGGAAGGTGATGACATGGTACTCAGATATACGAAGGATGATGTATTTTGCTGCACAGATTCTCACGAATTGAGAAGTTCGACATGATTACAAAGGGGGAGATTGTAGAGTCGAAATGTCTTGTAATATGTCAAAGTCTGTGTATTTGTCTATTTCGTATATTTTCTATGTATTTGCTAAGGCTTCTTTTTAATGAAGCGTAATGTCCAACGTTAGTATTTTTTGTACTTTCAGCCTCCTATAAATAGGAGTTGATACTAGAGTTGATACTAGAGTTTTTTCTCATGTTTACTATCAGTTTTGTACTCTTCTTCATTGAAAGTAATATGAGCTAAACCAGACTTTATTACATCTCGTGTTCATCATTTACTCTGATTTGATTCTCATACTTGATTAAACGCAACTCTCAACTACAGTCACCCTAGACCTGCCGGTCTGACTGTAGCTAACATCTTAGGTGCGGGGTTGTCAATCCCGTATAGATCTATATACAAGTGACATGATCTCCCTACAAGAGACTCTGGTTATAATGCAGGTCTTAGTATGTGTACTCTGGTGGGTACGGTGAAGCCAACTGTCTCACAACCAGTATCAACCAGTTTACGTCTATTGTACTAAAAACTCGTTTTCTTGTAAATTAAAGTATTACTCTTCCATAGTGGTTACATAATGTAGAAATAATTACACCTTTAAATAATTATATCTTTCGTCCGAAAAGATAAAGTAGTATTTCTGACCCGTAAACTATACCAGTTATTGTTTATTGTGAATGTTTTGTTAAGTCCATTTATATAATCAAATATATAAACACATGTAAGTTATCATGTCTAGATGTTTTGAAATATTATAACATATAAACTTACATCTAAACACAAGTATGAAACATTTAGTATAATAAAGACAATTTCTGGTTTTTGACTTTTCTGTCACTGTTTTTAGAAAAATTATAGAAACATTATCGTAAGTTGAAATTTTGATTCGTGAACTCTCAGAGCTTAGAAAATGAGTCTACTTCGTCCGTAATATTTTTCCCTGACCTTAAGTGGTTTCTAACCAGAGTGGAAACGTTCATTTTTACAGACTGGTCCGAAAATGTTCTGAAATGATAGGCAGTTTTGTAAAAATTACCATAAATTGTAGAAAAATCGTATGAGCACGTGCGAGTAGTCCTTAAGAAGGTATATACCTGAAATATTTGCATGTTGAACAGATTTGAAATATACGAAGTTTAAGTAGAGAAAAACAGTCGGTGAACAGACCACAACTTTTCTGTAAAAAGCTTTTTTAAGCTTAGATATATTTTAGTGACATAACTTGTATTTTTAATTTGCAAAGCCTTTAGATCACCCAAATAGGATTTGTTTACTTGTACCCCCCCCCCCCTAAAACTTTGAAAAACTCGAAAATGAAGGGTATGAACTCGCGTTGAGTGTGTTTGTGGTTGGATAAAGAGATGAAGATGAAGATTTTCAAGCTTAGAACACTTAAAAATGTTTGAAGAACACTTGAATGTCGAATTACCCTATGGATAATAGCACATGTAAATGTGTGTAAATGTAACAAAACTAGTATTAATGTGTGTAAAAACAGTAGATCTATGGAGGAAAGCTTACCAAAATTTGAAGAACCAATTTGTGGACAATTAACCTTGAGAACAATAGAGTGTTCTTGAGAGAAATTGAGAGAATGAAGAAGATGAAGATGGTGAAATGAGAGGGGGGGGGTGGTGGGGGGTTGGACGAAATTTATAGGGGAGGGGGAAGGGAGGGTGGTGGGGTTGGGTGATGGGATGTTTGCTTGGTTACATGTTGGATAATACGTGGGTGTATGTTGGGTATTAGTTTTGTTGGGAAATTGGAGTAGGATTTGACTCATTTTGGGGATTTCCATGCACCCAAAGTCAACCCTTTTATCGTTTATAAAAACTAAGAGTTTTAATAAAAAGATGAGTGTTTTATAAAAAAATGGTAAAACTAATGTCTAATTATCTAATTTGAATTATAAAAATTCAAATCATTATAAAGGAAGTAGTATCAATAAAAATAATAGCACAATGTGTTCAAAATATTATTTATACTACAATAATATATGTTGGAATTATCGAAATTAATGTTTCTAATCCAAAAGTAGGATTTTTGTTTATTCAACGGAGATATCATTGATCCCACCGAAATCACATGGTGATTTAGGTCCAAGTGCCACCGAGATCATAGTGTTTTCAGTCCTAAACCGAGAACTCTAAAAGCTAAGTATAAACCACAAATTTATGTCCTAATCAGTTGACTTTCGTTGACTTGTTTGACTTTAGCTTACTTTTTGACTTTGATTAACCTAGAACTACCAGTTGTCACAGTCGTTTCATTCGTGTAATTATTGGAAAGTACCACAACACTTTTGCTGGAATATTCTTGTAAATTTTAATTTTTTTTTCATCCACCATCCATCTTGATTTACCACAAGTGGGACATACTGTGGTGTGTTCATATTTGTTCCTATAAAGTATACAGTTGTTGACACATGCATGTACCTTTTGTATACCCTGAACCCATTGCTTTGAATCATTTCTTGGCCTCATATGTACTACTGTACATTTCGTTTCCTTCTGGTAACATATTTTTGATCAACACTAATAATTCTGTAAATCACTTATCTGATACTCCATACTTGCTCTTTAAGTTGAGTAGTTTTATGATTGTAGGTAACTTTGTAAACTTAGGACATCCTTTATATAGGGGATTCTCAGCATCATCTATCAGTTCTCTAAACTTGTGAGGGTCCCCAATGAAATCATCTTCTGTATCTTCAACCATCACCACTGTTTCTGCAACATCTGTTGGCATTTCTCTTGTGAAGTTTGTGTATTAACCACCGTATGATGTTTCCATGGAAAAATCCTCTGTATAAACATAATTACTTGGTGATTCCGCTTTTTCTCCATGTTTAGTCCAGTTTGTGTAGGTTCAATCAATTCCATTAGTGAATAAGTGAGCATCTACCACATCAACTGAACGAGATATATGGTTTACAAACTTTATACATGGACATAGAATTTTTGTCTTTGTTTTGGTATCTAAAGGATCGACATTCCTGGAAATCTTGGAATTACGTACTGCATATTTGAAAAATTCTGCAACACCTTTTATATAAGTCTCTGTGTTTCGGTATGATCCTATCCAAGACTTGTCCATTTTGATGCTACAATAATCATACATGAATTTAGTAATTAAGATCAGTTGTTCATTGATGTTTATTATCAAACAGTTAATTTACCTAAAGGAATAACACAATATAATAAATAAATCCAATTCATGGAAACCAATTCAACGTTAACTGTAGACTATAGCATATAGGTGTTGGGATTTCTATGCTACAACATACTATGGTGTACATACAATCCTATAAACCTTGGATCTATGTTTTCTCTATTATACAATCAAGTATTCAATATTCCAAGGTTTCATCCTAACTAACATAATATGAAGTATATACAATACACGAATCTAGTAGAATGGCATACATCTTTGTTGTAGCTTGATTCCATGGAGCTTTAGAGCCTAGTGCCCTAAATGTGACACCTCAAATGGCTCACACAACACCACCAACAACTTGGAATAACTTGACAGAAAAGTTCTTATGCTCAAAATCGGCTAGCGCTCTCATGTAAATCCTCAGGGCCGATTTCTTGAGCTATGGGGTCTTTATATATTGTGGCTATTAGGGTTACACCATGTAACTCATGACTTTCCATATTCCTCATGATCCATGGGTTTTAACCTCCATGGAGTATCCATGGGTTACCCCATGGGTTTAGCCCAACATGAAGAACTATGGATCATAAGCCCATATATATAAGAATGAATGATTTACATAATCAATCCTCATATATTTAGTTAGTCTTTTTTGATCACAGAATTAATTCCAAATTAATTCTTGATCAATACTAATTAAATAATATGATTTCATATAAATATATTAAAACTTCTAATATATTAATAAATCATAAATATCATTTTCTCACAAAAGTCTATCCTAATTGTTCCGATGCCATGCAACCCAAATGGACCATGCCAAATCGGGTCAAGTACATACTAATTATAGTTATGGACTTAGACACCAGTTCAACAGACTCTGCAATCTGACTAGCAATCCTAGCTCTTAAAAGCCGATGTCGAACTCTGAACAAATCAATGACGCGTCCATTAGATAAGGGATCATATATTCCTCCATTCTAGATATCATATGGACTAAGACATGGATTTTTATCATTCTCTGTGTGCATCTGTTGTTTCCCAATTTCCGATTTATGACGACCAACTAATTGAACAAATCAAATCAGCCTAGGACCGACTGAGCACTTACGTTTGTCATCACTAAATCATCAAGGGGCCCACATATATCGCTTTTCTCCCTCCAAGGGTAAAATGAATGGATAAACTTCGACTCATATGATTGCTCTATCTACTCATCAAATCATACACAACAATGCGTTTTATAACACCAAGTTACTGGTGCGTTTTCACATTATCAATGTGCAACCGACTTGTAGATTGTAACTCATATCTCTCCGTTTGAAGAATATAAGATATTATCGTCTCATGATCACTCGTGATAAATCCATGAAGTGAGTCAAATGAGCGTGGGTTTAATCCAATACTTGAATCTTATTCCAGGAGCACTCATGAATACTGCAACTATGTTTAAAACATCTAGACATACTACAAACCCATTCATGACAGTCTTGCCTCAATACCTACTTCCAAAGTATGATCGACTGTGGATGGTTTGAATAACCTTGTTATCCGGGAAGTGAAAACATGCAAAATGAAACGTAAGAATAATACTAATCCTATATGGCCCAAACACTTTTGAGTCATATTGATTACTCATTATTCATTGTATAATGTTTTGATTTATCAACTTAATATTTAAATTAAAATAATAGTTATACCATGCTCCAAGCATGCACACTATGTTTGTCTATGGTCTTTACTTTGTGAAATAGATCAATTGAAAAACATTTCAATAATACTCATTTCACAATTCCAAATCCTTATCGCAGATGTAAGAATACAAGATTCTTTTCCATTTACTGAAATCAGTTAGACTCTAAACTTATATGTATTGATCCTTTTGTAATGACTATGCACAAAAGTCAAAAAGACTCGACAACAGACATTACAAAGTATTCCAATGGAGAGCAATTCCATGGAAACGAAGTCTCACATTCAAAGTATATTCCTTTGAACATCCTTCTTGGATTAAGTTTTTCTAATCTTACACAGATTTGAAGAACAACTTCCACCTATGGAAACAATTCCATATTCCCATTTTGACTATGACTTCTGAACAAGAGTTGCCTTTTTTTCAGAATATGTCAATATGGTCCTTCCAAAATTTACACCATACTTCCAACTGTCCATGAGCAACCAATCTTTGGTAAACCTCAGATTATCGTCAATAATTGCTTAATCGTTTTAGTCATATCGAGTTTTATTCCTTTTTCCTTCTTAATGCCCTAGGAATTTGGAAAAATTAGAACGGATGAATATTATAGCACATGTAATCGATCCTATATCCAAAGCATATGGGACACAATTCATGATGTCTCACATAAAGACATGATACTAGACCAGTCTTTTGCTATAATATTTCTATTTCTATTTGCCATGTTCTCATAATTCGAATTACGGAAAGGGATGCCGTAACCATAATCAAATTTTAGAATGCAAATAATGTAATCATGACTAAATTTGATTAAAGACTCACAATCTAAGCTTATAGAATTGGAATGAAGTAAAATTTCCTCTCCCTTAATTATAGCGAAACAACTTTGCAAATTGACACTTTTGTTTTCTATAATTAACATTGCTAACTTGCAACAACTAACATAATAATCATGCTCCCACTTACATGATAATTATATTCTTATCAGCATAACACTTATGCTCCCACTAGCTTTGACATTGATCCAGAAATCAGCTGGACTTCTAGAAATCAATACTTATTGACTTTCTTACCAAAGTTCAGATTTCTGATACGAGATGCTTTGATAAGACTTTATAAAAATCATACACCTTTCCTTAGATAGCACACATGTGTGTCTAAACAATTATGAAGAGGGATGTCGTAATCATAATGTTTAGACCTTTTGCCATTCTCACTAGTCCATGTTAGTGTGTCGGTTAAACACACACGCTCCACTAACGACTTTGAGAATGCAAATATCACAATTACTTACTTGAAATCTACTTAGTCAAAGCGTTTCCTCACCATCATTTTCATGAATCGGAGAGATACCTTATGACACTTAGATTTTTATGGTGTATGTGTTCCTATCCATGTAAATTTTTCATAAGCATAATCACAAGACAAGGTTAGTGACAAATCCAAACTCATATGGACTGAACTTGTTTAATCTTAGTTTTCTTGCCACCCGGCAGCACAAGGGCCTACCATTGCTTCCAGGTTGTTATGCAAACAATTGAGAACTCATAGAACTCATACGCATAGTTAACTTTAACTTGAATGGGAACATAAACAAGAATATGTCAACACGATAGGTTATAAACCTCAAGTCGTGTGCCAGTGATGAACAATACCCTTGATTAGTTCTTGAAACTTTTCAAGATCTTTAAGACTCCCACTGAACTCTTGACATATAAGATTTTCTTGTCAAGAACCATTCCTTGACAAAGCAAATATTCAAGAGTTAGTGCAGATTCTTATCAAGACAAACACTTCACACAATTGGCCTTAGTTGGTCTTTGTTTTATCCAAAACATCACAACTCACCAATTTCAAATGTACAAGAGTAGGAAACATTTTACTCTACATTTGATAAGTGTTTCAAACCTTCTTAACATTATGTCACTCAAGTTACAATCTTGGAGTATTACTCTCAGACTCAATTTTGGAAACGAAGTATGATTCATCTTTTGATTTAACCATTTCAACAATTCACGATTCATCTTCTGAGTTAAACAAATGCACTAAGATGTCCTTAGAGGATCAATTGTGACATGGTTTTCATAATCATTAGGATGATCATAAAACATGATACTAAATTACTCTCCCATCTTTTCAGATTGGAAAAACATTTATCTTTCTGCCTAATTTGATTCTACTCATTCGTCCTGTCATACATTGACATTTTTCAAATGTTTCAGAATTACACTTAAACCTGTAAGCATAACCATATCTACTAAGCTTTAGTAAATCATGACGAATAGCCTTATCGTTCTTTTGGTGGACCTGATCAGTGCACAACCAAGTGTACCCGATCTCCTAGTCCTTCACTTGACTCACATATACATATGAACAAGGAATTAGTCTTAATTTCTCAAAGATGAAAAAATTCTCATTCATCATACAATCCAAGTTGCATGATTCCAAGTTTCTGTCCAACTGAAACTTGGGTTATGAGAATCTTTCCTTATTTGGTAAATTATGACACTACCACAAACGAAAGAATCGTATCTATTTTCCAATATTGCTATCAATGTTATCATATAAACAATAATTTTCACAAATTCCATTGTAAGGATACTTAAAATAAATAAAATCAAAAATTCTCTTTTTATTTTAAAATTGCGGAAAAACTTATCCTTACAATGCAAATACATATGAAAATTATGTTATTATGCATTCCTAAGCAATCTGTCATAACTCTTAAGCAGCAGCTCAAAATTCTGATCATCGAACCATGCGATCGAAATCCATCTATTCACGATCAAAATCAGCTTACTCTTCCTTTACGCTTCCTCTCTTTTCTTTGATTCTTAAAACATCAAAATGCAACCTAGTCACATCATGTAATAAGAATCTCCAAATAGGAACTTCATAGAGTTAGATAGTGGACTTTACCTGAAGCATAGTAACTTTTTTTTTTACCTTTACCATCCTAGTGACCTTTCAGGTAAATAAGGCAGCTTCGCAACTAATGCCCCTTCTTTTAACAATAGAAACTTATGGACTCTTTAGTAATGGTAGATGGGACTTTCTCATACTAAGCCTTTCTCTTTACCATTTGGTCAACCGGGTTGACTATGGCCGATCTCTTTCCATTGGGAAGAGAAGACTTTTCTTGAATTCCAACGTTTCCATTGTCAATGTCAATGAGAGTTTGGGAAGTAGATCTTCCAATCAAATTTGCTTTACCAGTTCCCCAAATCATTGTTGATTCAGCAGCAACAAGCAAATAGGTAAGATCATTAAGGGTCATGTCGTGGTCTGTCACATAGTAGTCCTTTAAAGAACCCGCTATATGACTTAGGAATTGACTGAAGAACCCAGTCAACAGCCAACTTCCTTGAGACTTCGACACCCAACTCTCCCAGCTTGTCAATATGAGACTTCATCTCCAATATGTGAGCACATATAGACACTGCTTGCCAATAAGGATTGAGTAACCTTGAACTATTCAAGAACTCGTGGGTTAGGGAGAATAATTGGAGGAGGTGGAGGAAGTGAATTATGATTTCCAGTCCCATTAATGCACAACAAAGGGATTAATCTTTCACCTTGATTGTCATTTGAGATATCATCTTCATTAGGAAAGCTTTATCCAAAAAGGATAAGGAAGACCATAGTTGTCATAACTAGACATCAATGTGGGAGGAATTCAAGTTTAGTTGATTTAAGTCCTTAATACAACACCCAATACGAAATATAAAGGCTAGGACCAAAACAATTATTTTATAACTTGGAAGAGGGATGTTGTAATCCAAGCTACAAAATATTTGAAGGTAGGTAAATGACGATTTACCAATTTCCACCATGAAAAACAAAATTTAACATTAGGTTTTAAATGAATTGAAACTCCTAGATCTTTTGAGATTCATTGAACTATTCAATGGTATGTTTAAATCTCGATTGTGCCCTTCAAGTGTGTGTTTGGGATGCCGAGGATCACAAACAAGGAGTGAATAAACATGCAAATTAACTTGCTACACTTAATGTTACAACCACCTAATCAATGTGCCGGTTAACCACACACGCTCCATTGATCTATGATTAACATGAAGCTACCCTTTGCCACACTTTGTCAGTTCTAGATTAGTGTGTCGGTTAACCAAACACGCTCCACTAACGACTTAACAAGGTGCAAAGTGCAATTTCATGGGTTAGCACCAAATTCACATTTTCCTAAGTAACTAAGATTGGGAATTTATAAGTGTTTAGTTACTTAGTATTTATCATCATACTTTTAATGAAGGGAGAATTAAAATTCTGTCATACCCGTTCGGCTAACGACCCTTCACCAGTCAAGGAAGCGGTGGGTGAGAGTGGACACCAATTAAACTGCCATTTTATAGGTAGTAACTTTATACCCCCTTATAGACCGGCTTCGTGAATGAGGCCTACTAACGGTAAGACTGACTTACTCTTATACACACACACACACACACACAATATATATATATATATATATATATATATATATATATATATATATATATATATATATATATATATATTAAACCTATAATATTATAATAGTATAAGGGTTGAATTTTAAACTATTAAAATTCTAAGGGTTTAACTTGGAATTAAAGTATTCATGGGGGCGGGGGACTTTACAAATTTCGAAACTGGAGGGCAAGTTTTGAACAATTCAAAAACTTTTGATTTCCATAACCTATGAGTTTAAAGTAGTTTAATGAAAAACTCTTCAAGTTCCATAACTTGAGGACAAGTTATGGAAGATTTTAAAACATTTAAAAATGAGACTCTTTATTTTCATAACTTATGGAAAAATTTTATGAGTTTTAAAAATCATAAATGTGACTTTTCATATAACTTGAGGACAAGTTACAAAAACACATATTATCAACAACTTTTAGATTAATTTGGATCGAAAACAAATTATCACATAATTTTTCTATTAATCTAAACTAACTCATAAGAACAAAATAATTCAAATTATCAATCTTCAAGAAATTAGCATGAACATATGAACTAATACAAATCTTGAAATTATGATAATTATCTTTGAAATTGGAATAGCATGATCATTACCACATCAAAAACAGGTTTATTAGTTCAAAAACAGCTTAGGGTAATGTTCCTAGTCCAATTACAGCCTTAAAAGTCGAAAATCTGCAATCTGGGCCTCATACTCGTCGAGTGTATGAACCTACTCGACGAGTAGGATGAATTTGTTCATGGACTTGGCGAGTCCACAGTCCAGATAGCCAGAAAATCGATTTTTTCAGCAGTTTGCATTAAGTATAATTGAAAACAAGCCTTGGCTCTGATACCACTGTTGGGTTTTCTAATGTTACCAACATCCTATGGTGCACATACAACCTTATAAACCTTGGATCTATGTTTTCTCTATTATACATGCAAATATTCAATATTCCAAGGTTTCATCCTAACTAACATAATATGAAGTATATACAATACAAGAATCTAGTAGAATGACATACCTCTTTGTTGTAGCTTGATTCCATGGAGCTTTAGAGCCTAGTGCCCCAAATGTGACACCTCAAATGGCTCACACAGCACCACCAACAAATTGGAATAACTTGAGAGAAAAGTTATAATGCTCAAAATCGACTAGCCGTCTCATGTGAATCCTTAGGGCTGATTTCTTGAGCTATGGGGTCTTTATATATTGTGGCTATTAGGGTTACACCATGTAAATCATGACTTTCCATATGACTCATGATCCATGGGTTTTAACCTCCATGGAGTATCCATGGATTACCCCATGGGTTTAGCCCAACATGAAGAACTATGGATCATAAGCCCACATATATAAGAATGAATGATTTACATAATCAATCCCCATATATTTAGTTAGTCTCTTTTGATCACAAAATTAATTCCAAATTAATTCTTGATCACTACTAATTAAATAATATGATTTCATATTAATATATTAATAAATCATAAATATCCTTTTCTCACAAAAGTCTATCCAAATTGTTCCGATGTCATGCAACCCAAACGGACCATGCCAAATCGGGTCAAGTACATACCAATTATAGTTATGGACTTAGACACTAATCCAACAATATGGATACTAATTAAATTCATTATCAAACCAAATATCTAAAAGTCTTATATTAAGTGTTGTTTTTTATTTCGTTCAAGAACTTATATAAATGTGATATATGCGTACTTGTATCAATGTCTTGTATAGAAGTATTTCTGTATTAGCAACGAGTTTGTATTGACAAGAGAATGCTTCAAAGAAAAATCATATTGAATGAATACGCATATTCAGTCAATGCGTATGGATCATCAACGATATATCGAAAAAAAGGAAAATATATGAAGGAAAATACGTAATGATAAAGGAATAAATAAAAAAATAATAAACATGTAATTTATAAAAAAAACATGTAATTTATAAAAAACATTTAATAAATATATGAAGGAAATTATCTAGTGTGTGACAGAGTTAGCAAACATGTAATTTATAAAAAAAATAACTAAAAAATAATAAAATTTTTTGAGTGGGGTTCGAACCTATATTCTTCCAGAATAAATATGTGGTAAATCCATCTTCATTGACCAACTAGGCTGCGTTTTATTACATAATATCTTTGGATATGATAAATGAAAACTATAAATACTTATTACATATTATATTTGGTAATAAAAAACAAAAAGGACAAAAATACCCCTGATTACACTCATTGTCAAAGTTTTTCTTTAACCATATTACTTAGTCTCCTGAGTTGAAAAAAAGAAAATTATACCCCTGCTTGCATTCCATCTTAAACTATTTAATTAATCTCTTTGTTTTAAAATAAAAAAAACAAAAATACCCCTGATTACAGTCACTGTCAAAGATTTTCCTTTAACCTGTTTACTTACTCTCCTGACTTGAAAAAAGAGAGACAATTATACCCCTGCTTTCCTTCTATCTATAACTGTTTAAATAATCTTTTTCTTTTAAAATAAAAAACAAAAAAAGACAAAAATACCCCTGATTACACTAACTGTCAAAGATTTTTCTTTTACCTGTTTACTTAGTCTCCTGAGTTGAAAAAAAGACAATTATACCCCTGTCCGCCTTCCATCTTAAACTGTTTAATTAATCTCTTTGTTTTAAAATAAAACAAAACAAAAAATACAAAAATACCCCTGATTACACTCATTGTCAAAGATTTTCCTTTAACTTGTTTACTTACTCTCCCAACTTGAAACAAAAAAGACAAGTATACCCTACTTGCCTTCTATCTATAGCTGTTTAAATAATCTCTTTGTTTTAAAATAAAAAACAAAAAAGACAATTATACCCTTGCTTGCCTTCCATCTTAAATTGTTTAATTAATATTTTTTTTAGCTTTCTACTGACAATTAATTAACATAAAAAATAAAGAGGTAAATGGTTAAATGTACAATTCCATATTCAAAACTATTCACTTTACTATAGTAACCCTTATTATAGACACCACTGCACATCAGTTCTTTATATTCATGTCTTTAAACCAACTGCAGCTACAAAGTACAATGCCATAATAAAATATTGTCAATTTGAGAATTAAAACCAAAGTACATTGATATTATATTACCATAATAAAAAAAGAGTTTCAAAATAACTATAATATTGGATGTTGTGTTACATCCACATTTTCATAGCATATATATCATATTAACGACGATTAAGCTAACTTAACTAAAACGGATTAAACTTGCCTACACTACAACATTTTCCATGAAACGACATTCTCTTTAGCCATGTCCATCACATCTTCAATATTTTCTCTTGGAATTGTCATGTTCAGCATTTGCTTGATGTATGCAATTTCATCATCAACTGTTGCTCTTGGGTGTTCTATAACCAAGAGATGGATAACATTTTCTATCCTCTTCGATGGTGAGTTCATCAAGTAGTGAGGGAAATTCATTGGCACATTTTTAGAATTGTGCTCTACATAAAAGTGTTAAATTTGACGAAATTTGTGTTCCCTAGCCATCATTTTGAAATTTCCCAACACATTCTCGTCTATAATAGGGGTCATGGTCAACCCCGGATGCTCTTCAGTTCACATATAAGACCAGTAACAAAAAGTCTCATAACCCAAACTTTTAGAAAATCTTCCTAGCAAAATCCATGTCCAGCAATTCGATGTTGACCCAAGTAATATATGCTAATGATGTTTTTGCATATGATTTACCTGGAAAAACGGTAAAATTTCCTCCATGAACCACTCTAATCATTATTTTATTATCGTTACCTTTCCCATATTGCAGAATTCGAGTTGTGGTCGGTGATTCCTTTTTAATGCTCCACAGTTGAAACCTTTTCTTCTCCCATGGATTCGTGCTCGTCTGTCCTGCCATTGATCGATCAAGAAATTTTTTCTTTTTAAATGATCGTCAGTTAGTGATGAAGGTTCGTGTCTACCAAGTGTGAGAATGAACATTTTTATATAGTCGGAGGGTTTACAGGGATGAGGAATCGCAGCTGAAGAGACATCGATGCAGAGTATCATCATTAAGTTTAGACTAATTGCAGATGAGGAGTAGTTCGAACGACGGTGATGATGATGATTATTTATAAATATATATGTATAATATATTAATATAGTATTAATTAATTATCATATTCATCAATGTTTATGTTTTTTATGTAACCATATAAATGAAAAATTAATTTTTAATTTGTATATTACTATATATCTATGTATGGGTTTATTCAAAAATAGAATTACAAATTTATTAATAAATTTGAGATCAAATATGGGTTAGAGCTGGGTAGGTCAGCGACACAGGTGAATTGGGGTTGGATGTATGAGTTAGTTGTATGGGCCGGTTAGAGCTGGGTAGGTCAGTGGCACAGTTGAATTGGGGTTGGATGTATGAGTTAGTTGTATGGGTTAGATCTCGGTAGGTCAGCGGCACAGGTGAATTAGGGTGGATGTATGAGTTAGTTGTTTGGGTTAAAGATGAGTAGGTTAGTGGCACCGGTGAATTAGGGTTTGGATGTATGAGTTAGTGTCACACCCCCAAACCGGAACGACTGAAACATCCGGGGGTGGAGGACGTCATGAAGAGTATCACAACACATGCATCATAGTAATCAAAGTAACAACAACCATCGTATTAATAATATAGTATTTACATTGTGTTCAAAACATTACTTGAATAACATTAAAAGTAAAACAAAAGTTAAGACATAAAGCTTCGTCTTCACAACACCTGAGAGGTACCTGACTACTAACGTTCCTGACAATACAAGTGGTTTGAAAAAGTGTCAACATTAAAGTTGGTGAGTTCATAAGTATTTTTGTTAGAAAAAGTATACTCGTTGTTCTTTGGAAAAGTTCGCCTGTTCTTCCAGAAAATCCTATATTTTCTTTAGTAGAATGGTAACCACAATAGTTCCTTCTGCAATCACTTAGTTTATATTAGCTATATATAACCTAATATCGAACGGACAGTTGAATGTGTGAATCTGCCCTAAGCCAACAACCAAACAAGGAACATGAAATTAGGCGGAAGTCACACATTCCACTGCCTATCAGATATTATTTATATATAACTCTGATGTATAAACTAAGGAATTATAAAATTAACCATTTCAAGTCCTTTATGTTATAATGGTTTGTAAACAAGTGTTAAACCTTTTGTAAATATGTTTGCTTTTAAAAATAACGATGTTTATCCCGGAAAATCCTATATTTTCCATAAAACCGATTTGTTATCTTAATCGTTCCAAGACCGAGAGGCACAAGTGTAATTATTATACTTACTTTAATGATATCTAGTTTTTTTTATAAGTTAAACTGGCTGAAGATTTGTTTTCCCTGAAAACCTGATGCGACGATACTACCCTCCTATGATCACTTAATACATACGAGTTGTATATAACCGAGGTCGAACAGACAGTTCAATGGGTGAATCTGCCATAAGCCAACAACCAAAAAAGGAACAGGAAATAAGGCGGAATTCACACATTCCACTGTCTACCGGGCTTCAATTTTATCTAACTCTATTGTATATACCGAGTAATCACATAGTTAATATCTCTTGAGATTGTTTAAGGAAAAGTATATTACTACGTAAATATATCAATGTTTTCTACTTGTGAGTTCTTATGACCATACTAATTGATACGACGTGAATCGGACGCCAATATCGTTTATGACATTTGTCACCCGCAGACCTGCCGGTCCAACTGTAGCTAACAGTAGAGGTGTGGGATTGTCGGTCCCATATAGATCTATACACAAACTCACGCTCTCCCTCCAGGAGACTCTGGTTTATAAGGTGAGACTTCCACTGGTACTTATGTAAGTACACGAACACATGTCTCACAAACTAGATCAACGACATTACAAGTAATAATGTGAAAACTGTTTTATAAATAATAGATAATTTTGTAAAAAGATCCCTTTGTTCCATAAACTGTACCTATCATAGTTTATAAGTTTATTTCCATGTTTTAACATGGACTTTGTAAAATAGTTCACATGTTCCATACATTATACCTATTATAGTTTATAAGTTTATTTCCATGTTTTAATCTGGACTTTGTAAAATAGTTCACATGTTCCATAAAATATACCTATTAACGGTGAGAAGACATAATAAGTAAATTATATTTTTAATAACAAGATTTCTTGTGTTTTACTTGTATTCCCCCCCCCCTTAAAAATATTGAAAAAGCATGGAAAAATATGGGGGTATGAACTCACTTGATAAGTGGTGATTTGGGCCGCATTTCGTTTCTATAAATGATCTTTCTCGAAGAAACCGCGAGTTTCTGATGAAAAACAGGGCTCTATGCGGGCAGAGTTTCGACATGAAAAGATTATTTTCTCGAGGATTTCGGGGCTCCGGGTTTTGATCGGGTGTTAGGGGTGTTCTCGAGGCTTTGGGGTGGTTTAGAGTGCTTATAGAGAGGTTTTAGGGTGAAAGAATAAGAAAATTTGTAACGAAAATCCGGAGACGTCGCATTCCTTTTATAGGGGGTCCGAAACTGCTCATTACGCTGGGCATACCCTCGTACGTTGCGTGTTCGGTCATAGGTGTCTTCGGATGTGTCAATCTATGCGTAATACGTGTTGCATGCGAGGGAAAGGGCGACGTTGCCGATTGCTGACCTTGTTTCCGAGTACGCTGGGCGTACTCTTGTACGCGGGGCGTACTTCTATTTTTCACACTTCAAAAATTCGTAACTTTCGCATACGAGGTCCGTTTTTGACGTTCTTTATATCCACACGTAGGTGAGACCAATATTTACAACTTTCATTTAGACTCCGTCAGCAAATTTTGAATTTATTTTTAATGTTATATTTTTAACAGACCGGGACAGGAAAAGTCCGTTAAAAATTCATAACTTCTTCATTCGACGTCCATTTTGGTCTGTCTTTTTACCGTTGAACTACAAATGACAAGATCTTGGATTCTCGTTTAGGTTGTGTCGGCTAAAAATCACTCGATCTTTAATTCGAAATTTGGGTTGTATACTATTGTGCCGAATTTTAGAAAAAAATCATAACTTCTTCATACGAAGTCAGATTTGGACGTTCTTTTTATGGAAGTTCTCGGTTTAACGAATTCTACGACTTTCATTTTGATTGTTAAGGCTAAAAATCATTCGATTGTAAACTCACTTTTTACGTCACACATCGTTGTGCCGGTTCTGTCGCGAAACTTCAATAGGTCATAACTTCTTCGTTATAATTCAGATTTCGGTATTCTTTATATCTTCGGAAACCTTTTTACGATATCTACTATTTCATTCGTACCAATCAAGTTTATTTAACATTTTATTTTTGACTTGAAATAACGGGTTGTTACATTATCCTTCCTGTTAGAGGGAATTTCGTCCCGAAATTCGAATTCTGAGTGGCTACTAGGAACTAGGAAAGATGTAGGTACTTCGGTTCTATCTGATCTTATGTTCTGAGCGGTAGAGAGTGTGCGAGTTTGGCTTACTTGACTACGTTTATCCAACTGGTAGGATGTCCACTCGTAGCTCTGGGCAGCTTTTGTCTTGAAGTTCATGGTAGAACTCATATCTGATCAATCCATCATCGTCTCGTGTATACAAGTCATATATCATTAAGATTAAAAAGACGGTCGGATGGGTGACTATGCCCCAAGTCTACAACTAGACAAGGAACAAGAGATAGGGCGGAATCATACATCCTAAATATGTAAAATATTAATTATACACCACCCTCGCGTATACACTTAGCAGTGATAGGTTAACCGCATGGGTCCTTAGTCTCTGTTCTCGAACTTGCCTTGTTGTACGAGTGGTATTCCTGGGAGATGTACTGGGGATACCTCGGGAGGGTTAGGGACTTTCAGAATATCCTCCGTGTGTTTCACTTTAAGTTTCTTGTCTATGGAGTAAGCTAGAAAGGCGTGGTACCCCTCGCATGGGTACTTCTGAGTCTTGAAGAGAGAGACAATACAAAGGTTTGCATTAAGTTTGTCATTATAAATTGAAAGGATTTTGTTAGACAGTTGTTTAAGGCGAAGGTTCTTTACGTAGTATAGAAAATTCGTATGGTGAGGACCAAAACAATCCACATCGAATGACGACGTTAGAACTTCTTATCGTAACATAAGTTAAGTCGATGTGGAAGAAGTGATTGTTAGAACGATGAATTATTCTACGTAATTGTTTTCAGTGCTATCAGTTTATCCTTGTTATTACTACTGCGGAATTTTTTTATCGCATTAGCGAGTACTAATAGTACGAGTGTTCTGATAATTGAAAATGATGAAAAATAATCCCTTACAGGTCTTTCTATAATCTCTTGGTGTATACGAGTGATGTATAATTAATATTGGAAAGACAGTCGACTGAGTGGTTCTGCCCTAAATCCACAACCAGACAAGGAACAGGAAATAAGGCGGAATCACTCACTCTAAGCCTACAAATCTTAATTATAAATGAACCTAGTGTATACACTAAGCCATCATAGTTCACTTGCAAGGATCTTTATTTTTTATATGAATGATGTGTTTTGTTCGGACGAAAGTATAATTTATTTATAAAAAGTTTTATGTTTTAAATATTTTCATTGGGAAAACGCACCGTTGTTTACAGGGGTTCCGTGACACTTTCTCATGCGGTGATCATCAGTATTCTTCCATCTTTGCCAGAGTTCGTTGTTATTGGACAATCCCTCTGGAAGTGTCCAGTTTCGCTACACCTATAATAGGTCTGGCTTACTCCAATGTCGAGGACCTGGGAGATTTGTTGCGCCGGTGCTCTACAAAAACGAGCAGTGTGCCCAGTCCTGTTGCAGTTCTTGCAATGCATCTTCCGGAAAACTCTGGTTTGATGAAAGTTACATTTGTTACATTTCAGAAGGTGTCCAGCATATCGACTAGCGGGTGCTGGAGTGGCAGGTGTCGTGGTATCATGAATAACAATGATCTGTTGTCTCTTCGAGGCCTCTTGTGCTGAGTGTCTTTCCTTCTTGCTCTCAGACTTTCGCTTATGGTCGCCCTCTTTTGTTGGCTCGTGAACGGGGGTCATTATTCCTTGGCGAACCCCATGGTCCACGAGTTTCTGTGCCAAACGCTTGGCACTGTCGAACGTGAGAGATTTTGCAGCTAACTCGTTTCCTTGAAACTGAGGAGATAGTCCTCAGATGTATCTCTCTATCTTCTTGCTCTCCGAGGTAACCATCCTGGGGGATAGTACCACTAGATCACTGAATCTACCGGTGTAGGCTACTATATTTGAATCTGTCATGGTAAGCTCCCATAATTCTTGTTCCAGTTTTTGTACTTCGCCTCTCAGGAAGTACTCTACTAGCATCATTGTTTTTAGGATCTCCCAGCCCATTTAGTTTTCCACTGGTAAGGTCAGTGACTTGACATGGCTGTTCCACCACGTCAGGGCCCAGTTAGAGAAACTGCAGGCAGCAAACTTGACTTTGCTCCCTTCTGGGCACGTGCAAATTTCAAAAACTGTTTCTGTTTTCTCGAACCATTGCATTAGAGCAATGGCTCCTCCACTTCCGCTAAAGGATTTGGGTTTGCAATTCATAAAGTCTTTGTATGTACACTCCCTAAGGTGTCCATGGGTATTTATGTGGTTAGATGGGTTGGCACCACTTCCCGTCCCATTGGTACCACTTGGGTGGATATGAGACATGGCGGCTGTTACGGCGACAGTCACCACAACCTGGAACACATAGGGGTCATATTGTGGAGGTGGCGGTCGTGGATTTGTTGTTGTGTTTTTCTTACGCCTAATGTATCTACGAGGCGGCATCTTTATGTAATAAAGCTTAATATTGAAAGGTTGGTAAGATATCGGTAGTGGTTATAAGTTGAATGACATATGAACTAGGTTATTGTAGTTTAAGTGTATCATGCTCCGAAAGTGTTTTGTAAACAATTCATAACAGGAGTCTATGTAAAATAAACTTATTAATTTTCAATAGTGACTATCCTCACTGAAGTTTCGTGAATTGATTTACAGTTACTGGTTGTGATGAAAGACGTTATAAATTTAACACATAGTGTGAGTAGTGTAATCACCGATTCACTAGTTTATATCAATTTCTTATTTATTGGTGTCATGCATACAAAGCTCTCTAGTTTGTTTCTTAATAGGGTAAGGTTTGTTAACGATCTTTCTAGTGTCTTTCTCTTCGTCCGATCCCTTCCCAGAATTCTCCTTGTGAACCCTCTTTTGGTTATGTCTCGATTCCTTTGTTGGCTTATTGCGATGTCTAGGTGTGTCGGTTGTGCGAGAATGGAAGTGTCTAAAGAATCTACGAGATTAATAAAACATTTTTATTAAAAATAATTTTTTACGAAAATGATCCTTACCGGGTCATTCTATAATCACGTAGTATATACAGATTATATATAATCCAAATCAAATAGACCTTCGAATAAGTGATCCTACTCTAAGACCACAACCAAACAAGGAACAGGAAGTAGAGTGAACATCACCAATTCTAAGTCTATAAAATCTTAATTATATATAACCTTAATGTATACACTCGGTAATTATAGCCTTACCAGTAAAGGTTTTTTCGTTTTCACATAAGTTAGTTATAGTACTTAAAATACTCCTATAGTATTTTAACTTTATGTTTTGTTCTAGCATTTCTTTGTATATAGCGTTAGTAAGTTTTAGACTTGCTGTAACACCACTATCACTCCCAAACACATGTTGGTCATATCTTAAATAAATATTGTTTATCAGGCTATATTTATCCCAGATATGATTACATAACTGTCTAGATTTGACTGTAGTATCCAACATCTAAATACTTTTATTTTGTTCTTCTTGTGATACTTGTTCTAGTATATATATATATATATATATATATATATATATATATATATATATATATATATATATATATATATATATATATATATATACTAAAAGTACAGTATCACACCCCCAAACCGGAACGACGGAAACATCCGGGGGTGGAGGACGTCATATACAGTATCACAACACACGCATCATAGTAATCAAAGTAACAACAACCATCTTATTAATAATATAATATTTACATTGTGTTCAAAACATTACGTGAATAACATTAAAAGTACACCAAAAGTTAAGACATAAAGCTCCGTCTTCACAACACCTGAGAGGTACCTGACTACTAACATTCATGAGAATACAAGTGGTTTGAAAAAGTATTAACATTAAAGTTGGTGAATTCATAAGTATTTTTGTTAGAAAAAGTATGCTCGTTGATCTTTGGAAGAGTTCGCCTGTTCTTCCAGAAAATCCTATATTTTCTTTAGTAGAATGGTAACCATAATAGTTCCTTCTGCAATCACTTAGTTTATATTAGCTATATATAACCTAAAATCGAACGAACAGTTGAATGCATGAATCTGCCCTAAGCCCACAACCAAACAAGGAACAGGAAATTAGGCGGAAGTCACACATTCCACTGCCTATCAGATATTATTTATATATAACTCTGATGTATAAACTAAGGAATTATAGAATTAACCATTTCAAGTCCTTTATGTTATAATAGTTTGTAAATAAGTGTTAAACCTTTTGTAAATATGTTTGCTTGTAAAAATAACGATGTTTATCCTGGAAAATCCTATATTTTCCATAAAACCGATTTGTTATCTTAATCGTTCCAAGACCGAGAGGCACAAGTATAATTATTATACTTACTTGAATGATATCTATTTTTGTGGATAACTTAAACTGGCTGAAGATTTGTTTGCCCTGAAAACCTGATGCGACGATACTACCCTTCCTATGATCTCTTAATACATACAAGTTGTATATAACCGAGGCCGAACAGACAGTTGAATGGGTGAATCTGCCCTAAGTCCACAACCAAATAAGGAACATGAAATAAGGCGGAAGTCACACATTCCACTGTCTACCGGGCTTCAATTTTATCTAACTCCATAGTATATACTGAGTAATCACATAGTTAATATCTCTTGGGATTGTTTAAGGAAAAGTATATTACTACGTAAATATGTAGATGTTTTCTACTTGTGAGTTTTTATGACCATGCTAATTGATACGACGTGAATCGGACGCTAATATCGTTTATGACGCTTGTCACCTGCAGACCTTGCGGTCCAACTGTAGCTAACAATAGAGGTGAGGGATTGTTGGTCCCATATTGATCTATACACAAACTCACGCTCTCCCTCTAGGAGACTCTGGTTCATAAGGTGAGACTTCCAATAATACCAATGTAAGTACACGAAGACATGTCTCACAAACTAGATCAACGACTTTACAAGTAATAATGTGAAAATCTTTTTATAAATAACAGATAATTTTGTAAAAAGATCCATTTTTTCCATAAACTGTACCTATCATAGTTTATAAGTTTATTTCCATGTTTTAACCTGGACTTTGTAAAATAGTTCACATGTTCCATACACGATACCTATTATAGTTTATAAGTTTATTTCCATGTTTTAATCTGGACTTTGTAAAATAGTTCACATGCTCAATAAACTATACCTATTAACGGTAAGAAGACATAATAAGTAAATTATATTTTTAATAACAAGATTTCTTATGTTTACTTGTATCCCCCCCCCCTCCCCTAAAAATATTGAAAAAACATGGAAAAATATGGGGGTATGAACACACTTGATAAGTGGTGATTTGGGCAGCGTTTTATTTCTATAAATGATCTTTTTCGAGGAAACCGCGAGTTTCTAATGAAAACCGGGCTCTATGCGGGCAGAGTTTCGACAGGAAAAGATTATTTTCTCGAGGATTTCGGGCCTCCGGGTTTTCTTCGAGTATTAGGGGTGTTCCCGAGGTTTCGGGGTGGTTTAGAGTGGTTAGAGAGGGGTTTTAGGGTGAAAGAATAAGAAAATTTGTAACAAAAATACGGAGACCTCGCATTCCTTTTATAGGGGTCCGAAGCTGCTCATTACGCTGGGCGTACCCTCGTACGCTGCACGTTCGGTGATACGTGTCTTCGGATGTGTCAATCTGTGCGTAATACGTGTTGCACGCGAGGGAAAGGGCGACGTGGTCGACTGCTGACCTTGTTTCCGAGTACGCTGGGCGTACTCTTGTATGCGGGGCGTACTTCTATTTTTCACACTTCAAAATTTCATAACTTTCGCATACGAGCTCTGTTTTTGACGTCCTTTATATCCACGGGTAGGTGAGACTAAGCTCTAGAACTTTCGTTTAGACTCCGTCGGCAAATTTTGACTTTATTTTTAATGTTATATTTTTAACAGGCCGGGACAGGAAATGTCCGTTAAAAATTCGTAACTTCTTCATTCGACGTCCGTTTTCTTCTGTCTTTCTACCGTTGAACTACAAATGACGAGATCTTCGATTATCATTTAGGTTGTGTCGGCTAAAAATCGCTCGATCTTTAATTCGAAATTTGGGTTGTATACTGCTATGCCGAATTTTAGAAAAAATCATAACTTCTTCATACGAAGTCAGATTTGGACGTTCTTTTTATGGATGTTATCGGTTTAACGAATTCTACGACTTTCATTTTTATTGTTAAGGCTAAAAAGCATTTGATTGTAACCTCACTTTTTATGTCACACAGCGTTGTGCCGGTTCTGTCGCGAAACTTCAATAGGTCATAACTTCTTCGTTATAACTCAGATTTCAGTATTCTTTATATCTTCGGAAACCTTGTTACGATATCTACCATTTTATTCATACCTATCAAGTTTATTTAACATTTTATTTTTGACTTGAAATGACGGGTTGTTATAGTTAGCTGTATGGGCCAATTACAGTTGGGTATGTTAGTGGCCCGGGTGAATTAGGGTTGGATGTATGAGTTAGTTGTATGGGCAGGTGACAGTTATGTTGGATATAGTGTCTAAGTCCATAACTTTATTTGGTATGTACTTGACCCGACCCGGCATGGTCCATTTGGGTTGCATGGCATTGCAATACTTGGATAGACTAGATGAGAGAATAAGGCACTTATGATTATTAATATATTATAAGTTCTAATATATTAATAATAGTATTATTTAATTAGTATTGATCAAGTATTAATCTAGTATTAATTTGGTGATCAAAGTGAGACTAATTAAATATATAGGGTTGATTATGACAATCATCAATTCTTTTATGGTGGATTAATGATCCATGGTTTATGGGTTTGGTTATAACCATATGGAGCTCCATGGATAGTCCATGGGAGTTACAAACCCATGGGTCATGAGAAATCAAGAGTCATGACAATTAAGGGCATTCATGTGTAAACCCTAATTGTGACAACACTATAAAAGGAACCCTATGGCTAGCAAAATCGTGACCTAGTGTTACTAGAGAGGGCATAACCGATTTTGAGTGCTAGAAGTATTCTCTCAAGTTATTCGAAGTCTTGTGGTGTTGTGTGAAGCATTTGAGGCACAACATTTGGGGTGCTAGGCTCACAAAGTCTTGAAGGAATCCAAGCAACAACAAGGTATGTATTTCTACTAGTTTATATGTTTTATGTAATCCCCATGCCATTCTAGTTAGGAAATAACCTTGAAAAGAAATTTGCATGTATATAGAGAAAACATAGATTCAAGGTTATTAGGGTTGCATGTACACTTAGGAAGTGTTAGAATGCTCAAAAACCCATCAGTGGTATCAGAGCCTAGGATTGTTTTCTGTATACTTGATGCAAAACTGCTTAAAAATCGAAAATTCTGCACTCTGACGACTGGACTCGCCGAGTCCATGGGGAGGACTCTTCGAGTCCATGAACAAATTCATCCTACTCGACGAGTAGAATAATGCACTCGGCGAGTAGGAGCGTGCTGGGCAGTTTTTTCGAGTTTTGTTGCTGGAAATGGATTAAGATCATTATCCCAATCTGTTTTGGACTTGTAAAATCTGTTTTTCAAAATGATAATGATTATGTTAACCCATTTTTGCATGACTTTTATCAATTTTCAAGTATTGTATATAGTTATATGATTTCCTGAAATTGCTTGACATGAATTTGTGTTCATATGAGTTTAGAAGATCATAGGAATTATGTGTAACCTCCATGTGTGTTTGATTCATGATCTTAATGGCTATGATGGTGTCCATAACTTGTCCTCAAGTTATGGATAACCAAAAGTCACTTCTTTTAATTATGATTAAAGAACTAAAGAGGTTTCATAAAATGAAGAGTCTTCATTTTTATGAACCATTAAAACTCATAAGTTACAAATTGAAGAGACTTGGAATAGTTTCAAATCTTGCCCTCAGATTTTGGAATTTGAAAAGTCTTACACTCTAATACTTTAATTCCAAATTAAACCCTAGATTTTTAAAAAGTTTAAAAATCAACACTTATACTATTATTATAATTTTATTATATAGATATGTATAAGAATATGTCATTCTTACCGTTAGTAGGCCTCATTCACGAAGCCGGTCTATAAGGGGGGTATAAGGTTGTTGCCTATAAAATGGTGACTTAATGGGTGTCCACTCTCACCCACCGCTTCCTTGATCGGTGGAGGGTCGTTAGCCGAACGGGTAGGATACGACTTTAAATACTCGTTAAAAGTATAATGAATTATAAAGTAACTATACATTATAAATTCTCAATCTTAGTTACTTTGGGAAAATGTGAAATTGGTGCTAGCCCATAAAATTACACTTTGTACCTTACCAAGTCGTTAGTGGAGCGTGTGTGGTTAACCGGCACACTAACATGGACTAGTAAGAGTGGCAAAGGGTAACTTGACCTTATTATAGATCGGTGGAGCGTGTGTGGTTAACCGGCACATCGATTAGGTAATATTGTTGAGGGTACCAAGTCAATTTGTATGGTTATTCACACCTTGTTTGTGATCCTCGGCATCCCAGTCACAAACTTGAGAGGGCACAATCGAGATTCAAACATGCCATTGAAAAGTTCAATGTATCTCAAAAGATCTAGGAGTTTCAAAACCAATAAAACCTAATAATAAAATATTTCGTTCTTAAGGTGGAAATTGGTAAATCGTCATTTACCTACCTTCAAATATTTTATAGTATGGATTACGACATCCCTCTTCCAACTATAAATAGTTTGTTGGATCCTAGCCTTAGTATTTCATTTGGGTGAATTATTAAGGATTCCTAATCTAATGAAACTTGTCTTTCTTTCCTTTCAGATGTCTTCCAACAATGCTTCTGGCTTAAACCTAGCAGGCTCCTTTTCCCTTATGAACTTGTGTGGTAAGGTCATCTTTGATGGATCGAATTTCAATGAGTGGATCAGAAACATCAGAATGATTACCCGCTATGAGGACAAAGAATATGTCCTCGATAGGGAGCTTAAGGTTGTGAGTGAAGCCACTGCTACTCCTGAAGAGTTTGCGGAGTTTGTTGCACATGAAAAGGATGCTACTAAAGTAGCATGCATCATGATGGCCACCATGACTCCTGAACTTCAAAAATCCTATGAAGATTTCTACCCCTATGAGATGCACCTGGATCTGATGGAAAGGTACCATCAGAGCGCGCGTCAGGAGAGGTATGAAATCATCTCCTCCATGATAATCGCAAGGATGAAGGATGGTGAACCCATCACCGGTCACTTGCAGAAGATGCAAAGGTTCGTTGACCGGTTGCTGAAGCTAAATGTTGACTTTCCTGAGGAAATGGCAATTGACATCATTCTCCATTCCTTACCTCCAAGTTATGATCAGTTTCGTATGACTTATCATATGAACAAGGAGGAAGTCACACTTAGCAAACTTCAAGGACTCTTAAGGACAGCTGAAAATGGCCTTAAGGGTAAAGCGGTTGCTACTTCTACTCCTTCAACAGCCCCTGTTCTGGCTATTGGGCAGGGAAAAGGTAAGAAGAGGAAAAGCCCTTCGAAGGGTACCAAGGGTAAGACTCTTGATGGTTCCTCTTCAAGTGGGACAAAGAAAGGTCCCATTACTCCTTCTTCAAACCCAAAGGAAGCACATTGCTTCTATTGCCAGGATAAGGGACACTTCAAGCGAAGCTGCCTTAAATATCTGCAAGATGTAAAGGATGGGAAGGTTAAACCCACCCATGCAGGTATTTACACAATATTGTCTAATAACTCATCTAATGCTAATTCTTGGGTGCTTGATACAGGTTGTGGTATTCACATCTGTACTGATTTGCAGGCACTAAGAAGAAGTGAGCAAGTGGAGCACGGGAAGATAAACTTAGTCATGGGCAACAGGAAAGCATCACCTGTTACCAAGATAGGAGTTTATTCTTTATTGCTTAATAATGGGTTAATGTTAGATTTGAATAAGTGTTGTTACTCGCCCGAAATGGCGAGAAATATTATTTCTTTTCATGGCTTGTACAAACAAGGTTTTTCATTTTCATTTGATAATAAAAATGGTGCTATTAATGTTTATTACAATGATGTATTTTTCTTTAAAGCATTACCTTGTGATGGTGTATATGAAGCCGTGAATGTTGTAGACAACCTAGGAAATAATGTGTTGTATATTGATTCTTCAGATAGCT
Organism: Lactuca virosa; assembly: GCF_052849685.1. Classification (NCBI taxonomy): domain Eukaryota; kingdom Viridiplantae; phylum Streptophyta; class Magnoliopsida; order Asterales; family Asteraceae; genus Lactuca; species Lactuca virosa. Next base: position 118,424,420 of record NC_136430.1, on the reverse strand, counting down.
TGGATAAAGCATCCTTGTGGCATTGTCGTCTTGGACATCTTAACAAGAAGCGCATAGGCCAACTCCAAAAGGCTGGAGTCTTGGAATCATTTGACCTCAAGTCAGATGATAGTTGCGAGTCTTGTTTACTTGGAAAAATGACAAAGTCACCCTTCACAGGTACTTGTGATAGGGGTGAAGGTTTGTTGGACCTTGTACACACGGATGTGTGTGGGCCCTTCAGAGTTGCTACAAGGGATGCTAATCGCTATTATGTGACTTTCACTGATGATTACAGTAGATATGGATATATTTACTTAATCAAGCATAAGTCAGAAACCTTTGAAAAGTTCAAAGAGTTTAAGCAGGAAGTGGAGAATCAATTGGGCAGGAACATGAAGATACTCCGATCCGATCGGGGAGGAGAGTATCTTAGCATTGAGTTCCTTGACTATCTTAAGGAATGTGGGATTGTCTCACAATTGACACATCCCAGAACACCACAGTTGAATGGTGTAGCTGAGAGGCGCAATCGAACCTTGTTGGATATGGTTCGTTCCATGATGAGTCGAGCTTCGTTACCAATCTCTTTCTGGGGGTATGCCTTAGACACTGCCGCCCATATCCTTAATCTAGTCCCTACTAAAAAGGTTGCCAAAACACCTCACGATATGTGGACTGGGAAAGTTCCCAATTTGGACCACATCAAGATTTTGGGTTGTGAAGCTTTCGTGAGGCGTGAGACTCATGATAAGCTTGAACGTCGAAGTGAGAGGTGTATTTTCATCGGCTACCCACAGAGATCCTTTGGTTACCTTCTCTATAGACCAAGTGATAATGTGGTCTTTGTAGCAAGAAGAGGAGTCTTTCGTGAGAGAGAATTCATAAGCCAAGGGGACAATGGGAGGCAAATTAACCTTGAAGAGCTTCAAGAGTCAAGTGGTGAAGGAACCTCAAATGCTATCGACCAAACTGAGGAGGAAACTCCTGTTGATCCGATAGATGAGTCTGTACCTCCAAGACGTTCCACTAGGGTGAGGAACACACATGATTTTTATTATGGTTATCACATCACCGCTGAAGGTGATACATTTATTAGTGATAGTACACTAATAGATTTGGATGAACCTAATAATTACAGGGAAGCCATGGCAGGCCCTGAGTCTGCTAAATGGAAGGAGGCTATGGACAGCGAGATTCAGTCCATGTATGACAATCAAGTTTGGAACTTGGTTAACAATGTGCCAGGTCGTAAGACAGTTGGGTGCAAATGGATCTTCAAGAAGAAGACCGACATGGATGGGAAGGTACATACTTACAAAGCGCGACTGGTTGCGAAGGGCTTTACTCAAACTCCGGGAGTTGACTATAATGAGACCTTCTCACCAGTAGCTAAGATTAAGTCTATTAGAGTATTGTTAGCCATAGCTGCATTTCATGATTATGAAATATGGCAAATGGATGTCAGAACCGATTTCCTTAATGGAAAGTTGGCTGAGGATGTTTACATGGCTCAACCAGAGGGTTTTGTCGATACAAGATACCCTAATAGAGTGTGTAAGCTTGATAAATCCATTTATGGATTGAAACAAGCATCTCGCAGATGGAATCTTTGCTTTGATGAGAAAGTCAAAGAGTTTGGCTTTTCTAGGAGTAAGGATGAGTCTTGTGTGTATGTCAGGGCTAGTGGGAGCATAGTTAGCTTCTTGGTGTTGTATGTGGATGACATACTTCTCATAGGAAACGACGTCCCAACCTTGCAGGAGGTTAAGTCCTGGCTTGGGAAGTGTTTCGCTATGAAGGACCTTGGAGAAGCTGCCTATATCCTAGGGATAAGGATACTGAGAGATATGAGTAAGAGACTAATTGGACTTAGTCAGAGTACTTATGTGGATAAGGTACTGAAGAGGTTCAGTATGCAAGATTCCAAGAAAGGAGAATTACCAATCCAGAGTAATGCCAAGCTAAGTAAGACTCAGAGTCCGAATACAGAGGCTGAGATAGCTGAGATGAGTCATATACCATATGCTTCCGCTGTGGGCTCGATCATGTATGCTATGACTTGTACTCGCCCTGATGTGGCCTTTGCTTTGAGCATGGTCAGTAGATATCAAGGGAACCCTGGCAAGGCACACTGGACAGCGGTAAAGAACATTCTCAAGTATCTGCGGAGGACTAAGGATTGGGTCCTTACCCTCGGAGGCAGTGATGACTTGAGAGTGGAAGGATATAGCGATGCTAGCTTCCAGACTGATAGGGATAATTTCTGCTCTCAGTCAGGCTGGGTCTTTATCCTAAATGGAGGGGCAATTACTTGGAAAAGTTCCAAGCAGGAGACAGTAGCTGATTCTACTTGTGAATCAGAGTACATAGCAGCAAGTGAAGCAGCAAAGGAGGCGATATGGCTAAAGAACTTCATCGGAGACCTTGGAGTTGTACCAGCTATAAAAGAGCCAATGGAAATTTTCTGTGACAGCGAAAGTGCGGTTGCTTTGGCTAAGGAACCGAGAGATCACGGGAGATCTAGGCACATTGACAGAAAATACCGTTTCATTAGACATCAAATAGAAGAAGGACTCCTCGTGGCTAAGAGGGTATCATCAGATGAGAACCCGGCAGATCCCCTCACGAAGGGACTGAGCAGGGTTAAGCATTTACAGCATGCGAGGCGCATTGGGCTGAAGGATGATATTAGTTTCAATAATTAGATTCCTGAAACTTGTAAAATGTAATTGACATTTGATGATAAATAAAAGTTGTTATTTATTTATGAGTAAGGTGTTACTATCTTGTGTTGATTGTTTACTATGTTTCAATTTTGCATGTTTTTACTTCCAGAATAATTATGTTATTATTCAAACCATCCACAGTCAGTCAAACTTTGGAAGTAAGTATTGATTTAAGACTGTCATGAATTTGGCTTGTATGATTTGTCTAAAAGTGCTTTGGACAATGCAATGGTTGCTACAAAATTCATGAGTACTCATAAGGGCTGAGTATTGGATCCAACCCACGCTCACTTGCATCACTTCATGGAATTTATCTCGAGTGATCGTGAGACGGTAATATCATATAAATCTTCAAACCTAGAGATATGAGTTGTTGACTATGAGTTGGTTATTCATTGATTGCACGAAACCGCATTGGTAACTCGATGTCATAAAACGTGCCTTTGTGAATAATTCAACAAGTAGTTAGTACAAGCATATCCGTCGAAGTTTATCTGTTCCTTCTAGAAATAGAAGCGATATCTGGGCCCCTCGATGATTTGGTTTTGACCTATGTACCGGGCCCGGTCAGAACCTAATTGATGTGTTCAATTTAGTTCTATGTCGAAACAAATCAGAGATCGAGAAACAAATGTTGGACAATAAGTAAGACCATGTTCCATGTGTTTGTCCGGCTGATATTATGAGAACAGAGGATTATATGATCACTTATCTTAAATGGCGTATCATCATCATCTCAGTTCCGAGAGACTTTGAAAGAGCTACGATTGCTAGTCGGATTGTGAAGTCATATTTGCAAATATAGTTATTAGACTTATCCAAGTGGGAGATTGTTGGATATAGTGTCTAAGTCCATAACTTTATTTGGTATGTACTTGACCCGACCTGACATGGTTCATTTGGGTTGCATGGCATTGCAATACTTGGATAGACTAGATGAGAGAATAAGGCACTTATGATTATTAATATATTATAAGTTCCAATATATTAATAATAGTATTATTTAATTAGTATTGATCAAGTATTAATCTAGTATTAATTTGGTGATCAAAGTGAGACTAATTAAATATATAGTGTTGATTATGACAATCATCAATTCTTTTATGGTGGATTAATGATCCATGGTTTATGGGTTTGGTTATAACCATATGGAGCTCCATGGATAGTCCATGGGAGTTACAAACCCATGGGTCATGAGAAATCAAGAGTCATGACAATTAAGGGCATTCATGTGTAAACCCTAATTGTGACAACACTATAAAAGGAACCCTATGGCTAGCAAAATCGTGACCTAGTGTTACTAGAGAGGGCATAACCGATTTTGAGTGCTAGAAGTATTCTCTCAAGTTATTCCAAGTCTTGTGGTGTTGTGTGAAGCATTTGAGGCACAACATTTGGGGTGCTAGGCTCACAAAGTCTTGAAGGAATCCAAGCAACAACAAGGTATGTATTTCTACTAGTTTATATGTTTTATGTAATCCCCATGCCATGCTAGTTAGGAAATAACCTTGAAAAGAAATTTGCATGTATATAGAGAAAACATAGATTCAAGGTTATTAGGGTTGCATGTACACTTAGGAAGTGTTAGAATGCTCAAAAACCCATCAAGCTAGATAGGTTAGCGGAACAGTTGAGTTAGGGTTGGATGTATGAGTTAGTTGTATGGTCTAGTTACAGTTTGGTAGGTTTGTGGTCCGGGTGAATTAGGGTTGGATGTATGAGTTAGCTGTATGGGTTGGTTACAGTTGGGTAGGTTAGTGGCATAGGTGAGTTAGGGTTGGATGTATGAGTTAGATGTATAGGTTAGAGCAGGGTAGTTCAGTGGTCTGGGTGAATTTGGGTTGGATGTATTGGTTAGCTATATGGGCCGGTTATAGTTGGGTAGGTTAGTGGTCCGGGTGAATTAGGGTTGAATGTATAAGTTAGATGTATGGGCCAGTTACAGTTGGGTAGGTCGTTGGTCCGGGTGAATTAGGTTTGGATGTATGAGTTAGCTGTATGGGTCGGTTACAGCTGGGTAGGTTAGTAGCATAGGAGAGTTATGGTTGGATGTATGAGTTAGTTGTATGGGCCGGTTATAGTTGGTTAGGTTAGTGGTCCAGGTGAATTAGGGTTGGATGTATGAGTTAGTTGTATGGGCCGGTTACAGCTGGTTAGGTTAGCGGCACAGGTGAGTTTGGGTTGGATGTATGAGTTAGTTGTATGGGTTAGAGCTAGGTAGGTGAGTGGTTCGGGTGAATTAGGGTTGGATGTATGAGTTAGCTATACGGTCCGGTTACAGTTGGGTAGGTTAGTGGTCCGGGTGAATTAGGGATGGATGTATGAGTTAGTTGTATGGGCCGGTTATAGCTGGGTAGGTCAGTGGCACAGGTGAGTTAGGGTTGGATGAATGAGTTAGTTGTATTGGTTAGAGCTGGGTAGGTCAGTGGTCTGGGTGAATTAGGGTTGGATGAATGATTTATTTGTATGGGTCGGTTACAGTTGGGTAGGTTAGTGGTCCGGGTGAATTAGCGTTGGATGTATGAGTTAGTTGTATGGGTCGGTTACAGCTTGGCAGGTTAGTGGAACAGGTGAGTTAGGGTTGGATGTATGTGTTAGCTGTACGGGTTAGAGCTGGGTAGGTCAATGGTCCGGGTGAATTAGGGTGGGATGTAGAAGTTAACTATATGGGCCGGTTACAGCTGGGTAAGTTAGTGGCACAAGTGATTTAGGGTTAGATGTATGGGCCGGTTACATCTGGGTAGGTTAGTGGTACATATGAGTTAAGGTTGGATGTATGAGTTAGCTGTATGGATAAAAGTTGGATAGGTAAGTGGTCCGGGTGAATTAGGGTTGGATGTATGACTTAGCTGTATAGGCCGGTTATAGTTGGGTAGGTTAGTGGTCCGAGGGAATTAAGGTTGGTGTATGAGTTAGCTGTATGGGCCGGTTACAGCTGGGTAGGTTAGTGGCATAGGTGAGTTAGGTTTGGATGTATGAGTTAGCTGTATAGGTTAAAGCTGGGTAGGTCAGTTCTCTGGGTGAATTAGGGTGGGATGTATGAGTTAGTTGTATGGGTCGGTTACAGGTGGGTAGGTTAGTGGCACAGGTGAGTTAGGGTTGGATGTATGAGTTAGTTGTAAGGGCCGGTTACAGTTAGGTAGGTTAGTGGTCCGGGTGAATTAGGGTTGGATGTATGAGTTAGTTATATGGGCTGGTTATAGCTAGGTAGGTTAGTGGCACAGGTGAGCTAGGGTTGGATGTATTAGTTAGTTGTACGGGCCGGTTACAACTGGGTATGTTACTGGCATAGGTGAATTGGGGTTGGATCTTAAAGTATAAATTTATTATAATTTTTTCCAACTATATACACACAAACACACAGACACACACACACACACACACATATATATATATATATATATATATATATATATATATATATATATATATATATAATAAAATGTTACATATTTGTTGTTTCCAATACTAATATAATATAATTTTAAAGTAAAAGTATTAATATACAAGGACCAAATATTTAATATTTATATTACAATAAAAAAACGCATTTATAAGGATTCAATTGCCAGATGTCCATGTTTCCATACAGTTTTACGGTTCTCTTGGTATAGGGTCAGATAAAAAACTCAAAAAGATTTGAATATGTTAAGCAAATTACGCAAATACAATGGGAGGCAAACCTATTTCCATATAATTTTTTGGCTCCATATCAAGGTGGGAAGTTTTCATCTATGTCACCGCCAAAACTGTGAAGATCATTCCATTGGATCAAGGATTTTTCGGTAATTTTGGTTACAAACCTCCATTTATGGCGTACTAATCTTCTACTATTTAAATCACATTGATTTATTCCAGATATTTATCGTTTCTGAATAGATCAATCGACATTAGTAAGTACACATTTTGCACGAATTCAACTGTAAGTATACTATTTGTGTATGATGTCAATGTTCTTGATTATATTGATTGGTGTATTATATATAAATAACAAAAATTTTCATTATACATATTACTGTGGTTGTTGCACACCAAGTGTTCGATGAAATGCCTTTGTGAAAAATTGGCAGTATTATATGTTACTCATACCTTTTCATTTAACACACCACTAATCAAAATTGTTTCCTATGTTTCATGTCAACCAAAGGATCATGGAGGTGAACAACCAACAACATGAGGATATGCTCGAGTATGATCTGGAATATGAGCAAGATGATGGAACACAAGTATATGATTCAAACACCGAAGATGGGGACGGACACAACTTTGAGTACAATAGCAATTCAGATTCTGATGAAGATATCTAAAACCCAGTTCCTACAAGATCAAATGGAAAGAGGGGCACGACTCAACTGCCAAAACTAAAGACTGAGTATGTCAATTCTGGTGGCAAAAAAAACGTGTAAAGTTTGATGAATTGGGTAAGTTTCAGGGTAAGCATAATGCTTTGTTCGTTAGCTATTTAGGAGATCTTGTCTGGGAGAAAATGGGATTAAGTGCTTTAGGCTGGAAGAAAGTAACCCCAAAAATGAAGGAGATATTATTCGAAGAGATTACAGTAAATACTATTTTCACTATTATTAGTTGCATCTTATAGTATATTTACAAATCATGTATTACTAACATATTATTATTTTTCATTTTAGCGCTTTTTTGAAATTGATGAAACTGGAAACAGTTTGTGATGAATAGGCTTGGTATCCTTCTACAGAACTTCAGAAAGAAATTGTATGCAGATTACATCAAGCCACATATAGGCAATCCCAAAAACCTTGAAAAAATCCCCGTTCGTTATCGTGCACTAATTACTGATAAAGATGACTGGAACAAATCCGTGACATATACGCAATCTGAAGAGTTTAATGTTACCAATTTTTTTTCCAAAACTTCTTCATTTATTTATCCTAAACTTACCAAAAAGTTCTTGACAAATCCTTTACTTTTTTTTGACAGGTTGTGTCACAAAGGACTATCAAAGCGCGAAAGATGTCAAAGTATGCTCATCGGATGGGACGAGGGGGTATAAGACTCTAAAGCAGAAGTTGGTAAGCTTGGTCTTTAGCTATCTGATCCGATTATATTAACTTCATATCATTGTAGTTAAGAGGATTTTGCTTTATAGTGTTTATAATTTAATTTGTTTTTATCAAGATTGAAGAGAAAGTGATTTCAAAGGAATAAATGCCCCCAAGGTCAATTATGTGGTGTAAAGGACATAAAAGTAAAGAATGAGAATTTAAAGATGAAAATGTTAAACTCATGGCGGATAAACTAGTAACTTCACTAAACTTTTTTATTACTTTTATTTTAAGGATTTTTGTAAGTTTTTTTAGGAAAATAATTAATCATATTTTGTGTGCTAGATAGAACATGAAAAGCAGATAAATGATGGACACCTAAATGTTGAACCGGGCACGGATGCCATGAACTTAGTTTTTGGCAAGGAATAGGGTGGATTTTTAAAGGGTGTCGGCATGGCAGTCACATACAACAAATATTTCAATGTTCCTCGCAGCAAAGGATCTTCTAAGGAGGAAAATAAAGATCTTAAATTTGCACTGTAAAACGGAAAACTTGAGCTTGAGAAAAAAGATGCTGAACTCAAGGCTTTGTCTACAAAGGTTAATGAAAAAGATCAAACACTAAAGCTATTTTTGGCTCATTTTACTTCAAAAGGATCTGACTTTCCAAATCTGCCTCAGACACTTGTAAGATGTGACAACCCGAACCTTTTCCTGTTACCGTTAACCGATTTCCGTTAATTAAATTTGAATTTTATGGAGTTCCGTCAAATTCCTTTGGATTGGAAAATCATTTAGTTATATAATTAAAATTTTATATAAGAGTCGGAACCAAAAACACGTGAAAAGCCCGAGTTTCCATTGAAAAATCAATAGTTTTCGGCCTGAGTGATGTTCACGGTCGTAAACCCGTTTACGATCGTAAACCTGTGTACGGCCAGTGACAGGCGTAAGGTCCTAGAAACAGGATCTTAACTAATGATTAAGCAATCTAACAATCAAACAAGAACATAATTGAGTAGAAGAAGAATGAATGAAAGCTTGCACACGTTTGTATTAAGAAAACGTCTGGTACAACTCTGACTGGCCGTAAACACTATGAATAAACAACAACTAACTGACTCAGAGTGGACCTATATATAGGAAAGAAGACCTGACCGTAAACTAGTCATGGCCGTAAACATGGTCATGGCCGTAAACATGTTTACGGCCGTAAACATACTCTTGGCCGTAAACATACCAAAATACTTCTATTACAATACTAAATCACCTATACATCCAAAGCCTAGCCCAAACCATAAGCTGGACCCTTCAATCTCCCATTTGGTTTGGGGCTAGCTGTAACTCAGTCTTTATCAATTACAAGAACATCGGACCATCTCATTGCCCCTTGCCACATCTCCTTAGCAATAATCTCGGCAACCATTGTTGTGTATTCTTTCGCAGCAGGCTCGAAAATGTCTTCAACAACCTTGATCTGATGCAGGGACAAATGATGAATATCCCAACTCCCAAATTGAAGTAGGTCTTGTTTGTCATATAGGCGAAAGCAGCCATCTTGGAACTTGATGACAACAGACGCAGTAGTTTCATCATAGACCCAGTAATGCATGTCTTTGAGAGATCCATCATTGAAGGTCTGTAGCACTGGAACTTGTATGACTTGATTTGTTGGCGGCCACATGACAGTCTGAAAGGGCTTATTGGTCTTGGGATCCAACACGTTAGGGAAACTTTTGATGAAAGACTCAACAGTCTTCATGGAAGGGAATCCCTTCTTTACTTGATCCTCGAAGAAGAGCTTGAAATGCGAAGCCTTTGGATCACCTGATGGATTAAAAAAGGGAGCACTGGATAATTATGAGAGATCAACTCTTGTCCATGAATGGAAATCATGGAAGTATTTGTAATACTCGACATTTTTGCTTTTGCGTTTCACGATCCACATGTTCAGCCTATCATGATAGCCCCATGACGTAATTCCCGTTCTGTCACCATACTTGTGACCAAATTTTTTCTGTTCAAGATCAGTGACTGTGATAGAGGGTTTATTTCCAGGAGCATTCTGATCAGAGGTTTTCTTGAAAAGAAGTTGCTTTTTCTTGTCAGAAGCTGCTAACTTGGCACATTTAAGTGCAACAACGCTTGGTGCTTGAGCTGGTTCCTTGTCGAAATGATCGACAATCCTAGTTCTTCTTTGAGCAGGCAGGTCAACAGGGGGATCTTCAACTTGTTGGGCAAAAGGCTGGCCAGAATTGAGATGTTGAACTGAAGACTTGAATTTGTTGCCAGATTCTTCTGCCAGCTTCTTCTTAAGGTCAAAGTAGCTTGCTGTCAAGATGAGTTTGCAGATCCAAAATTTGTTGACTTTTTAAAGTTTTATCCGCCTCAAGATCTACAACCTGAATTTTGAGTTGGCTCTTTTCAGCTTCAAGATCAGCCACCCGGATATCAAGCTCAATATTTTTCTGATTAAGCACACTGATTTCCTTCTAAAGTCCAGCTATGGTGGGATCATCCTCCTTTGAGTGGCCTTCCTCAATAAATATTCCCTTAGCTTGGGAGGAAGGCACTGAGCTTAGTTCATGGGCCAAATGTAGAGCAAGCCTCTCAGAGACAATGTCGTGATGAGGCCTAAGAGGAGAGGATCCTGAAGGAACAGACGTACCACCAGCTTCATAAAATGTGCTTGGACCTTCATTGGATGGAATAGGGGAAGTAGTAACAGAAGCAGTAATTGGTGGAGTTGACAGGCCTTGAGATTGTTCTGACACAAGAACACCCGGTCTAGGATCAAGTCTTCTCCTCTTCAATGAAGGCGAGGAAGTCTGAGTTGTCGGCGGCTCACTCAGTGTTGGCTCAATGGTAGGAGTAACATTTTCAAAGGGAGGAATCTCTGAAGATGTCTCCATAGGAGTTGAAGTCTCAGCCAATTGTTTTGGAGAAGGAGGTGGAGTCTCAAGAATGTCTTCTGACTCCCTTATCCCCGTTGTTGGATGAGCAACATCATGGATAGTGTCAAAGAAAGAATCAAGATCCTCATTTGACAAGAGGTTTGCATTTTTTCCAAGATTCAAAGGAATATCATCCTTGTCAAAGCCCGAAAGATCCAAGTCTTCAAATGAATCATTTTCATCATTCTCTGTCGCATCCTCAGAAGTCCCCTTGTTAAAATCACTCTCGACATTCACAGAGTGTAGATCATGTTCTTCAGCTACCATAGCAGCAGTAGTAGCATCATCATTGTCGTGATCAGAAACTGGAATGACGTCGTCTTCAGAAAAAATATCATCTTCAGAAGTCACACTATCAGATGGAACATGAGACTCAGATGCCTCCCATGAATCGGCAAACAAGTTATTTTTCCCTTTCTGTTTTGCTTTACTAATCGGACGGTGTGTGGCCCTACAAACTTCATGTCAAGGATTTCTCCATCTTAAGCCATATCAAGAAATTGTTCATCAATGAATACTTGAATGAACCCAGGGTACAACAAGAACTTATCCCTAGTTTTTCCTTTGGTGTTTGTAATCAGTTCTTCGAGAATGAACATCGAGAAGTTGAAATTCAGTCCTGCAGCCAGAGCGATGACGGCACCAGTGTTTCTTAGAGATATCTCATTTGCGCCAGATTTTCTTCCGGAAATACAGCTCACGAAGACATGAGCTAAAAATCTCCAGAATGGTGGTCGTAACTTCTTTATGGTTGGAGGAAAGACACCTTCATATCCTATTTTGGCAAGAAACTCTTCAACATGGGAAATCTCGATCTCAGAGGAGTAGGTCGAATCTCTTACACTCAGGTCGAATCTCTTCCAATCACGCAGAGAGTGAAATATATGACTAACTAGAGTTTAGATGGATTGAGAAGTAGAATGTTGCATAAGCTGTGTACCAGGTCGGATTGTTAATCATGCAGAGGAGACAGCATATGGCTAACAGATAGAAAGAATAGCATAGAAGAAGATGCATAGAGACAGAGTTGCATATGTTACAGTCCAGGTCGGATCTTTCGATCACATAGAGGAGGTAACATATGACTGACAGTAAGAAAGAAAGAAAATAACTTTCTACAGACCTAGTTTATCAGAATTCCCCAGTCGCCTCGTCAATATCGGAATTAAGGACAAAGTACGCACATCGAGGAAAAGTTAATCCACAGTTCTAGATACAGATCCTTTAATGTATCCGTAGATTCCCATGTATATCTCTCTGCTCAACCTACCCAAGCGTCGTATTGTCAGGCTTAATGGAACTATCTAGGTCAAGATTTGTTAAGTCATTAAACTCCTTAAATTCATCTGATCCTAGTCAAGTCCATTTAAAAACCCTTCGTGCCTACCCGCACATTGAACACAGAGCACAGACAATTCGACGTTGACACCTTACACAGATTCAGATTGTCCGTTATCACTTGATTATATCACTTCCCAACACATCATCTGCAAGCACATTCCATTAACAACATATTTTTGGATTTTCTGATTATTAATGTTTTTGGATTTTTGGAAAATTTTTCTGAAAATAAATAAAACAGAAATAACACTATTTTTTGAATTTTTTAAGTTTTTAATTTTTTTGATTATTTCTCCCCCTAAATTTGTGCATGGGTGAGAATGAAATAAAAATGCGCAAATTTAAACTAACCAAAAAAAATTTAGTCCTCAAAACGAAGCATTTTCAAAAAGCTCACAAGCACATCGAATCGAGCTTTGTTGAATGGCTTTGTGAACAGATCTGCCACATTATTAGCAGTGGGAACCTGTTCCAGCCGAATGAGCGAACGCTCATAACAATCTCTGATGAAATGAATTTTGATGTCAATGTGCTTGTTTTCGAGTGTTGGACAAGATTTTTAGCAATCTGAATTGCAGCCTCATTATCACAAAATATAGGGGTTTCTAAGTAATTCAAACCGTAATCCAACAGCTGATGTTAGATCCATATAACTTGAGAACAACAGGCAAAGGCAGCAACATATTCCGCTTCTGCTGTTGAGGTTGAGACGGTGTGCTGTTTCTTGCACTGCCAAGACACTAGCCGGTCACCAAGGAATTGACACCCTCTAGACGTAGATTTCCTGTCAAGCTCACAGCCTCCATAATTACTGTCAGCAAATGCATATAAATCAAATTCAGAATTTTTCGGATACCAAAGACCCAATTTTGGGGTGGCTTTGAGGTACCGAAAAATTCTTTTGACAGCAATAAGATGTGAAAGTTTAGGATTAGCCTGAGAACGTCCGCATTGACAAACTGCAAACATGAGGTCTGGTCGGCTTGGAGTTAGATACATCAACGGACCGATCATTAATTTGTAATGAGTTTGATCTACGGATTCGCCATCAGTATCTGGAGTCAGCAGGTGTCTCTCGGCTATTGGCGTCAAGGCAAGTTTTGCGTCTTGAAACCCGAACTTCTCAAGTATATCGACCACATATTTTGCTTGATGAATCAGGATTCCGGTTGATCTTTGTTGGACCTGAAGCCCCAAAAACATGGTCATTTCGCCTAACGAGCTCATCTCGAACCTCTTTTTCATCACGCCTTCGAACTCTTTGCAAAGCTGTGGACTTGTAGACCCGAAGATAATGTCGTCAACATAGATCTGGACTAGAATCTGATCATTACCCACATGCTTGATGAACAAAGTTTGATCGATAGTGCCGCGAGAATATCTATGCTCGAGCAAGTGTTTTGTGAGATTTGCATACCACGCTCGAGGAGCTTGATGTAACCCATACAACACCTTGTCCAACTTGTAGACATGATTGGGAAATTTCGAGTTAATAAACCAAGGGGGTTGATCAACGTAGATTTCTTCCTTCACCTTGCCATACAAGAAAGCCGTCTTGACATCCATCTGATAAACAGTGAAATTCATGTAGGAAGCATATGCAAGGAAGATACGGATATCCTCCAAGCGAGCTACTGGAGCATAAACCTCAGTGTAGTCAAGACCCTCTATCTGTCTAAACCCACGAATCACCAATCTTGCTTTATGACGCACTATGACTCCGGAATCATCTTGCTTATTGCGGTATACCTAGCGAGTGTCAACAGACTTTTTGCCTTTAGGAAGTTCAACCAGCTTCCCAACCCCAAGTTTTTCAAATTGGTTTAGCTCTTCACGCATAGCATCTACCCAGCTGGGCTCATTCAAAGCCATTTCAACGTTCTTTGGCTCTATTTGAGATAAATCAAGAATAAAGACATGTATTGACATCTCCACTCTGGATTCTCGTTTTAACACCGTCACCCAGCTGGCCAATGACATTCTCGATCGGATGATCGTGTTGAATACGTGAAGGTATCTACTGGCTGATGTCATTGAGTGAAACAGGAACCAGTCTTATTAGTAGGATCTGCCACAAACTCATTTGCAATTTTCTCGGGAAAGAGAAGTTCCATAAAAGTTTGAGTAACAGCGGAAGCATCCCGTGACATGAACTCTCTTTCATCAGGGGTAAGAGGAGTGGCATCAGCATCTGGAGTTTGTTGTTGACTAGGAGATTCTGTACTAGGAATTGGAACAGAGGACTCCACCGAAGGAATCACAGAAGAAACTATCGGCGGTCTGTAGACAACGTCTTCATCTTTATCTTCAGGTACAAACTTCAAACCAGAAGTAGAACCAGATACACTATCTGAACACATATTCAACGATTTGAACAAAGATGTGTAATCAAACAGCCAATCCGGACCCACTCTAGCATCTGTTTCATTCTCCTCCAGCCAGCGCACATCGAAGGATTCTATAATTTGCTTTGTTCTTTTGTTGTAGACCCTGTATGCAGCGCGAGCAGCATACCCCACGAAATAGCAGTCATCAGCTTTGGCATTAAACTTCGGGTTGGACTCCAGGTGAAGAAGGGTACAAGGGCAGCCAAATACACGGAAATGGCTGACAGATGGCTTGTGACCATATAGAATTTCGTATGGAGTCTTCATTTGGGCTTTGTTCATTAAAACACGATTTTGAACATAACACGCAGTGTTAATCGCCTCAGCCCAAAAGAAAACTGGTAACTTTGAGTCACACAGCATCGTCCTTACAGCGTGTTGCAACATTCGATTTCTTCGTTCAGCAACATAATTTTGCTGAGTTGTGCGAACTGAACTGTGTTGACGCACAATTCCCTTTTCTACGCAAAAGTGATCAAGAACTGCATTCTTGAATTATGTTCCATTATTAGTTCTAAGTGCCTTCACCCGATTATTTGTTTGGTTCTCAATCATCACGATGAATTTCTTGATCAGATCAGATACCCCAACTTTGTTGTTCAAGAAGAAAACACACGTGAAACGAGAGAAGTCATCAATCACAACTAGACAGTATGAGTTTCTATTGATGCTTAGGACATTGACCAGACCAAATAAATCCATGTGCAACAATTGGAGCAACTGACTGATTGAATTGATTTGCTTTGGCAGGTGTGGTTTCCTGTGATGCTTTCCTTGTGCACATGACACACACTTTTCAAATGTAATAAAGTCTCTGACAGGCAGGCCACGCACGACTTTGTTTTTAGCAAGGCGATTCATATTCTTAGCGTTAGCATGACCGAGTCGTCGGTGCCACAACATAGCGTTTTGTTCTGAAACTTTTAAAAAGAGGCAGGTGACTTGCTCAGGTATGTTGCTATTCATGTCTACAATGTAAGCATTTCCATCCCGATTTGATTTGACAAGAATCCACTCATCCGGGATGACAATGCCTGCCTTTAAGATCAGACACTCTTTATCAGTAAAATGCGTTGAATAACCCTTTTCGCAGATCTGAGAGACGCTTAAGAAGCTGTGCTTTAACTCGGGAGCATAGTTAACGTTCTCGAAACTCAGCACTCTGTTTGTTATAGTTCCTCTCTGCGTGATTTTTGCGCCTTCACCACCCGCAAAGGAAACAAATCCCCTGTTAAACGTCTGAATGTTGTTCAATTGAGAAATGTCTCCTGTCATATGCCGGGAGCAGCCGCCTTCGACATACCATGGTATGACGACATTCCTCCGCAACTTTCCCTGCAAAATGAGCGGGATCATTTAGATTTGGGGACCCAGATCATTACAACTCTGGTTTGACCCTAGACGATCACAGATTTATCTTTTAAACTTTTTGATTTTGAATCATCATGTAAAACATTTTCAGAGGATGATGATGATTGGTTGGAAGATAATTTGGGCACCCACTGGCATTTAGGTTTCATAACACTCACGGGTGATTTTGAAGAAATTTTCTTTTCAGTTTGCTTTGATCATTTGGATTTTCTACCACTAGTGGTTGAAGATCCAGATTTACTCATTGACGAAACCGACCTTCGCTTAGCCGAGCTCGATTTTGGCAAACCTTTTGTGACTTTGTTATTGAAAACCTGTTTGTTCTTTTGAAAAACTGCCCTTTTCTGGTTTTGATTAGCCTTCCAATCATCATATCGAGGACGAGATCTCGAAGACTTTCTAGTTAAAGACCTTCATCGAGACTCGTTCTCTCCTCTTTGAGACAAAAAATTTACAAGCGCCCTATTCGTACAATTCCTAGCGATGTGACCGGTAGTACCACAGTTAAAACAAATTTGCTTATTATTATTGTAACTGGTACTACCTTTGTCTGATTTACTTTCTTTGCTGACACCCTTACTTTTCCCACAAGAACATGTGCAAGAATCAGATTGTGTGATGGATGAGGGTGTTTTGTGAAGTGGATGTGTGAGCACCAGATTCAATAGATTTTACAAAAACAACATCAGAAACATCAGAAGCATTTAAGTTTGACATCATTTTCTCACAATTAGAAACATCAGGTTTAACATCAGACACAAACTCATCACAAACAGGTACACCAAACTTAGACACTAAATTATTAGACTCAAACTTCTCATCCCTTTGCTTTCCTGTGTTTACTGACACATCTGCATTTGAAGTAGAAATGTTGGTATCCAAAACCCTAACACTAGGTCTTGTAGCCTGTTCAGCACCAGGTTTGCCATAAACCATATAAGGTTCTCTGTCGATCTCTTCTTTTTTTAAAGGAGTAACATAATATGAATGATTAAATGGAGGGGGGAAACTCTCATATCCTATTCCTGCTTGTTTATTATCATTCCATTTCATTTGTTTTTCAATAATAGTTGCAACCTTCTCACTTGACACATCGAATTTTTTGAAATTAAAATCAGCATTTTGAAAACGAGTTTTCAATGTGTCAAGTTCTGCAGTTACATCAACAAGTTTGTATTTAATGTGATCATAATTTACACACTTGTTGCTGTAATCTTCTTGCAATTTCCTGAAATCCTTTTTTTGGCCTCTAATTTTTCTTTTAATGGCTTTTGTTCTTTCCTAATATTATATCTATCATATTTTAAATCTTCATTTTCTCTTTTAATCAATTCAATTTGATCACGTAAGAATTTGAGAGTCATAATACAAGATTGAGAACAGACAGTTTCATAAACCTCCGATTTTGCAGGCTCCGGTGTGGTTTGAACCATGAATGCAAATTGGAGTGCCATCATTTCTGATTCTAGGTCTGTTTCAGCTTCTTCTTCAGCAACATCATGAATTTGGACGAGATGAGCATTTTTAGGTCCTGAAATATTCAGTGCCTGAATCTGATCCTCCTAACCAAAAGACTGAGCAACTACTGCCAAATTAGCAGTTTCACTATTCATAGCAGCACTTCCACGATTATTGCCCACTTGAACCATTGTTCTATCACTGTTTACTCTTCTATCTGGTTTGGGACACTCACAAGCAAAATGACCCGGCTCGTGGCAGTTGTAGCAGCGCAACTTTCCCTTGTTAAACCCTACTTTCTTATCTGCATTCATTCCCCAGTTATTCTTTCCTGTTTTCTTAGAAAATTGCTTAGCTCTGAACACAACCATATCAATTTTCCAAGTGATGTTCATTTCCTCCACATCCTCTGGATGAATTTGATCCAAGTCAGCAAATGAGAGTTGAGGTGGGAGCTCTCCAGCTACAAATTCATTGTAACAATTTACGAGTCCAGTAGCAAGAGCTAAGTTCTCATCAGTTTCTTTGGAATGGGGAGCTGGAGCCATAGCGGATGCACTTGAGAAAGAAACAGCTTGAGGAACAACAGAAGATTGACTTTGTTGATGAGAAACAGATGCTGAAGCAACATGTGGATGGGAGACAGATGCTGAAGTGACATATGGTGTAACTGTAGGAGTGATAAATGTTTGATTCTGAGGCTGTTGAATGGCAAAAGTTTGACTTGGAGAGGTAAAAGATGAAAAGACATTATTTGAAGAAATTCCAAGATTTGCAGTCGAATAGGAATTCACGTGATTGATTTCTCTTTGCTTATCATCAAGATCACAGGCTTTGATGATTGCCATAGTTTCAGCAAGACTGATACGATTAAGATCTTTCGTCTTTTTAATGACCGCCACGTTAATATCCCATGTCTTCGGAAGTGAATTCAACAACTTCTTGTTTATCTCATACTTAGTCACATAAACCCCGACTGAACTCATTTCAGTGGTAAGTGTGGTAAAGCGCTGCAACTGGGCTTCTAGAGTTTCTCCAAGAACATAATTAAACATATTGAATTTTTGCCTGAACATGTCTTGGCGACTCTGTTTCATATCTTCATTACCCTCATAAACTTCAATCAAAGCTTCCCACAAAGCCTTTGCTGAAGTGTATTCTCTAAATCCTTGTGCAATCTCAAGAGATAGTGCCATTGTGAGAGTGGCCAGTCCTCTTTCTTGCTCTTCAATCTTTTCGAAATCTTCATATGTGTAGTGTTCAATCCTTTTCTCAACAACTGTTTCATCTTCGAGTGTTGTAGTGATACGAACTGGTCCCCTTAAAATACTTCTCCAAACCTTGAAATCTTTCTTTTTGATGTATTTCTCGATTCTGTACTTCCATTCTGGGAACCCTTCTGCGGACAACAATCGGGGAATGCGAGTGGTTGTTCCCATGATGGAATCCAATTCATGATGATGTGCTTGACCTTGAGAATCCATTATATATATATATATATATATATTAATTGATAATGACTAAAATACCAAAAAGATAGTTTGAGGTCAAGGGATTACGGCCGTAAACACGAGTTTACGGTCAACTTTCACAGCTTGGAGTTTACGGTTGAAGGTTCACGGTTGAGTTTACGGTTGAGGGAGATAGACTGTTTACGGCAATAAAGATTGACTGTTTACGGTCAATGAAGATTGTTGCCTGTTTACGGTCACTGAAGATTTTCTCTTTTTGGTCAATGAAGATTACCTGTTTATGGTCGTAAACTGTTGACCGTAAACACCCAGAAGTTGATGAAAACTTGAATTGTAAGCAGATCTAATCCCCTTATGTCACGAAACCACCAAATGCAGTCTTGAAAAATGATGAAACTGAACTCCTTTGACCGAAAACGTGATTGAAAGATGTATTGACACTAGACTTGCTCTGATACTAATTGTAAGGTACTAGAAACAGGATCTTAACTAATGATCAAGAAATCTAACAATCAAACAAGAAGAGAATTGAGTAGAAGAAGAATGAATCAAAGCTTGCACACGTTTGTATTAAAAAAATGTCTGGTACAACTCTGACTGGCCGTCAACACTATAAATAAACAACAACTAACTTACTCAGACTGGACCTATATATAGGAAAGAAGATGTGACCGTAAACTAGTCATGGCCGTAAACATGGTCATGGCTGTAAAAATGTTTACGGCCGTAAACATACTCTTGGCCGTAAACATACCAAAATACTTATATTACAATACTAAATGACCTATACATCCAAAGCCGAGCCCAAACCATAACACGGACACTTCAACAGGTGGCCCCCACCACCGACCATGGAACCCCCTTATAAATATAAGCATCTACCCCAAAACTCCCTCATTCTCTCTCTAACCTCTCAAACGTAAACACCCAAAACACCGTCTTTCCTTCCGAAAATCATCAAGAATCACCTTTGGGAGGTTGTCTTGGAGCATCTAAAACGTGTTTTTCACCGAATCCAACATCATTGTTATTGAGTTTACGGCCGTACACCCTTCAAATCTTCAAATCTTCAAAGGCCGCAAACCGTTTACGAAAGTAAACCCTTCAAAGGTTCATAAATCCTTCAAGAACACCGTTCGCGGCCGTAAACCCTTCAAGGGACTGATCACGGCCGAGAATAGTTCACGGCCGCAAACTCCTTCACACCGTGAATCTTGGCCGCAAACCCACTTTTCCACCTCGATCGCGTCTCGGTAACCTTCCTAAACCAATAAAAAGTGTTTTTCCAACACTATAATAAATGGTTTCGCTAATAAAATACATATATGTAATAATTGTTATTAGGATCCCGTTGAGTGCCGCGTACATCAACTCGAGGGTGTTCATTCCCCGTTTCACCGTCCAACACTTTCACGCAACTAACAGTGAGTTCATACCCCTATGTTTTTACTATTTTATCCTTTTCAGGGGGAGTACAAGCCAAAAACAAATGATTTTGTGAATTTATACAAAAAGATTTCAACACGTTTTAAAACTGATGCAATTGATACAACCATACGGTTTCCATGTTTTTATAAAATATTTAGATGTTTTATCGCTTTTGTAACATGCTGAGCACAAGGGACGTTTTCAACTGATAAGCTAAATTGGATAGTTTCCAGATGAAGACACAAACCAAGTACATAACATACATACGAACTATAATAGGTATAGTTTAGGATTTCAATACACGGTTTTACATTTACTGGCATATATACTATGATAGACTTAGTTTATAAATGATATTCGTCGGGTAACAAGAATACATTACTAAATAATTATTTAAGTATAATTATTACTCTACAAAGTATACAAACGGATTCAAACACAATGGAACAATACAGAACTACATGTAAACTAGTTAGTACAGGATTGTGAGACAACTCTTCAATTGTACCTTTCGGGGTACAGGTTAAATCCTATCATAGTATAACCAGAGTCTCCTGGAGGGAGAGCGTGAGATTTCTGAATAGATATATTCGGGATTGACAATCCCACACCTGAACATCTAGCTACAGTTAGGCAGGCATGCCTGGGGTGACAAATGTCATTTATCCGACACTTGAAGAACGTCGTAAAGGTCAGTAGGTCATATCAAGCATGGTTATACGACTCACAATAGTATAAACTAACCTTATTGTTTACGAGATTTCACTCTTTTTTAGTTTTATTTTCAATAATAAAACTAGTTCGTAATACAACCGGAGGATTCCAGGAATTTCAATTCATAGTTTTATTTTAAGTAATGAAACTACTATACATACTTGTGGTAACCAGGGTTTTCAAACACAACATTTTATACATTACTGGTGATAGCCATGGTTTTCATACAAAGGGTTTTCATTCAAAACAATGTTATACAATACAGCTGGTGGTAACCAGACATACAAACTAACACATTATACACTACTACAGAACACAGTAATAAACATATATGTTAGAAAATATTGGATTTTCTTGGGAAGCATACAAATATTTTTTTCAGATTCAATGACAGGAATTTTCATTACAAAAACATGCTTATGAACTTGCCAGATTTTATGCTGATACTCTCTTTTCAAAACCGCTTGTATTCTCAGGAAATCAGTAGATAGGTACCTCGGCAGACTTTTGAGAAGACGGAGCATTTAGAGTCTCGTCTTTATTTTTGCTACTCTTGATGTATATAAATATGAATCAAACAGATGTAAATACTTTTTATATATATTCAATGTAATGGTTGTGTTTACTTTTACTATGATGCAATTGTTGTGATACTACAAATGACGTCATCCACCCCCGAGCATTTCCGCCGTTACGGTTTGGGGTGTGATAGCTTGGTATCAGAGCTATTGTTTATAGTGAACTAAGTATACCGAACCTTACATGGTATACAACTATAAACACTAAAGGGGCCGAAGTGCTCTGAAACTAAAAGTATACTTTAAAAATACAAGTATTATTACAAGAAGTATACAAGTATACATGCGAACAAGAAGCTATAACACAATAAGAACTACATAAAAGTATTTAGAGCGAGTTGGACACTACGGTTAAACCTGGGCATTTATGTAGTCATATGTGGGGTCAATATAACCTGATCAACTATATTTGTCCGAGATATGACCAACATGTGTTTGGGAGTGACTGTGGTGTCGCGACAAGTCTAAAATTCACCAAAACCTATACTAATGAAAACACATACTTAAAATACTATAGGAGTATTTTACGGTACTATAACATTGCACAGAGTCATCACTACTAGTACAAATCCTTATAATCGAAATACATGTAATTCCTTGTTATTGTTAGTAGCTATCATTATAGGTCTTTATTGTCGTTGTAGGATTAAGATATATCTTGCTCGAAAATATTCAATTCATGATCATATAGGAGGCTTATCGTCATTTTTCCCTTGTATCTTTTTAGAGAAAAGATGCCTCCTAGAAAGAGACCCAACAGGAAGAATGACGACCCTCCGCAGCCACCACCTCCGCAGTTCGATCCTGCCATGTTCCAGGCAGCAGTTACAGCCGTTGTGGCTACCACGATGGCACAAATAAACCCTAGTGGTGCTAGCAGATCAGGAAGTGGTACCCATCCCCAAAACCTTGATGGAGGTCAGGGACACCAGAAGGAGTGTTCCTATAAAGACTTCATGAATGCCAAGCCTAAATCTTTCAATGGTAATGGAGGAGTCATTTCTCTAACCCGATGGTTCGAGAAGATCGAATCCATTTTCGAGATTTGCGCATGTTATGAGGCAAACAAGGTGAAGTTTGCCGCCTGCAACTTCACCGACAGAGCATTGACTTGGTGGAATAGCCGGGTCAAATCCCTAACTCTGCCGGTAGCAAATGCCATGGTGTGGGAGAGTTCAAAAGAACTCATGTTGGCTGAGTACTGCCCAAGGGGCAAAATGCAGAAGTTAGAGAACGAGCTTTGGAATTTGAAGATGAAGGGTTCCAACATCGCTACTTATACAACTAGATTCTGTGATCTGGTTCTTCTCTGTCTGGGAATGGTCACCCCGGAAAGCAAGAAAATAGAGAGTTACATTTGGGGATTGACACCCCCAACTCAGCGGAATGTTTTGGCCGCTAAACCCTCCGCATTCGATAGAGCCAAGTGCCTGGCGCAGGCCCTGATAGATCACGGGGTTGATCTTGATGAAGTGGCAGCCGCTCTCGAACCACCAATGGCAAGGGGTGGGAAGAAGAAGTTTTGGAACAAGCGAAAGGACCAATCTTCACAGGAGCCCTCCAAGAAATAAAAAGTAGTGGCAGTTCATGCTGCTACCACTCCTGCTGTTGTTCCTGCAACTCAAGCACCTACCAGTAGATATGCCGGTACTCTTCCAAGGTGCGACAAGTGCAACTTTCATCATCATGGGCAGTGCCGTGAGATGTTGTGCAACAGCTATGGCAAGAAGGGGCACACAGCTCGATTTTGCAAGACACCAGCCCAACCAACCAATCAGACTCCTGGAGCGGGCGTTGGTCAAGCCTGTTATGGATGTGGGAAGATCGGGCACTTAAAGAGGATTTGTCCCAAGGAAACAGTAGCTGGCAAGACAAGGAGAGTGCTAGCCATGGGCCAGGAGGAAGCGGTCGCTGATCCCACCGTTGTTACGGGTACGTTCCTCCTCGACAACTCTTATGCATGCATTCTTTTCGATTCTGGTGCAGAGAGAAGTTTAGTTCGTCACACATTTAAGAATCTACTCTGGCATAAACCCCAACCTTTAACCGAAACATTTACCGTCGAGATGGCTAACGGAAAGAATGAGAGCACTAACGACGTATTCATAGGATGTACCCTTACGCTAAGCGACCATTCGTTTCCAATCGACCTCATGCCAGTTTCCATAAAAAGCTTCGACGTCATCATCAGCATTGGTTGAGCCCCAATCGTGCTGATATCCTTTGCTATGAAAAAGCCATTCGCCTCAATTTGCCCTCGGGCGAAGCCCTCGTAATGTACGGTGATAAACTCAGCTCAAACCTTTGTATCATTTCATGCATCAAAGCCCAGAAATTACTGCGAAAGGAGTACCATGCATTCCTAGCCCATGTTGTTAACGAGAAACATGAAGTTAAGGACCTCGAGAGCATCCCCGAAGTCTACAAATTTCCTGATGTCTTCCCCGAAGACCTTCCCGGAATCCCTCCCGAACGCCAAGTTGAGTTCCGTATCGACTTAATCCCCGAAGCTACCCCCGTAGCTAAATCCCCATACCGTCTAGCGACGGTAGAAATGCAAGAGTTATCCAGCCAGCTCAATGAGCTACTCAGCAAGGGATTCATAAGACCAAGTTCCTCACCCTAGGGAGCCCCTGTCTTGTTTGTGAAGAAGAAAGATGGATCCTTTCGGATGTGCGTAGATTATCGTGAATTGAACAAGCTTACCATCAAAAACCGTTATCCCCTACCTAGAATCCACGACCTCTTCGATCAACTCCAAGGAGCCGACTATTTCTCAAAAATAGACCTGAGATCAGGGTACCACCATTTGCGAGTTCATGAGAGTGATGTTCCCAAGACAACCAACAAACCCGCAATATTCATGGACCTGATGAATCGGGTGTGCCGCCCTTTCCTAGACAAGTTTGTAATAGTGTGCATCGATGATATACTTGTCTACTCTCAGAGTGAGGAAGATCATAGATGACACTTGAGGCTAGTGTTAGAAGCACTAAGGGCGGACAAACTTTATGAAAAGTTTTCAAAGTGCGAATTTTGGATCAAAAAAGTAACTTTCCTTGGTCACGTGATTAGCGAGGAAGGCATGCACGTGGACCCTTCCAAAATCAAAGCAATTGAGAATTGGTCAGCACCGAAGACGCCCACAGAAATCAGTCAATTCTTGGGTCTCGCTGGCTACTATCGCAGATTTATCCAGAATTTCTCCAAGATTGCTAAGCCTTTAACCACCCTGACTCAGAAAGGTGTACCCTTTTGTTGCGGGGGGGGGGGGGGGGGGGAAGCAAGACACTGCGTTTGAAACATTGAAGCAGGCCCTATGCAGCGCACCTATCGTGTCTCTGCCTGAAGGGACGGAGGACTTCATGGTCTACTGCGATGCATCCAATCAGGGCCTAGGTTGTGTGCTCATGCAGTGAGGAAAGGTTATTGCCTATGCCTCGAGACAGCTGAAAGCACACGAAGTCAATTACACAAGTCATGATCTAGAGTTGGGAGCAGTGGTCTTGCGTTAAAGATTTGGAGACATTATCTCTACGGAACCAAATGTATTGTCTTCACCGACCATAAGAGCCTACAACATATCTTCAATCAGAAAGAGTTGAACATGCGGAAACGACGACGGGTAGAGCTACTCAGTGACTACGAGTGTGAAATACGCTACCATCCCGAAAAGGCCAATGTGGTAGCGGATGCCCTCAGCCAGAAAGAGTATTCAGGTCGTAGATTGAAGGCACTGACAATGACCATCCATTCCCATTTATCCGCTCAAATCAGAGAGGCTCAGCTAGAAGCCTTAAAACCAGAGAACATGTCGGATGAAGCCCTAAGGGGAATGGAAAAGAACTTAGAGGTCAAGGGAGACAGAGTTTATTATTTCATGAACCGGATCTGGAGCCCGAAGTACGGCGGTTACAGGGAGGTTGTCATGAACGAAGCTCCCAAGACTAGATACTCCGTTCACCCGAGGTCAGATAAGATGTATCTGGATCTCAAAAAGCTCTATTGGTGGCCAAACATGAAAGAAGAGATCGCTACCTTCGTGGGCAAGTGCCTGACTTGCGCCAAGGTGAAAGTAGAATATCAAAAGCCCTCAGGTCTACTTCAGCAGCCAGAAATACCTGAGTAGAAGTGGGAAAGGATTACGATGGATTTCATCACTAAGTTGCCCAAATCTCCGAGTGGGAACGATACCATCTGGGTAATTGTCGATCGACTGACTAAATCCGCCCATTTCCTGCCAATCAAAGAAAACTTGAAGATGGTGAAACTAAAACGAATCTACATTCAAGAGATAGTCCGCCTGCATGGTGTGCCTGTGTCCATTATCTCCGATCGGGATAGTAGATTTACCTCGAGATTTTGGCAGTCACTGCAGAAGGCTCTTGGAACTAAACTGGATATGAGCACAGCTTACCAAACATAGACCGATGGGCAGAGTGAGAGGACCATTCAAACATTAGAATACATGTTGAGAGCATGTGTCATCGACTTTGTCACGTCGTGGGACACTCATTTGCCCTTGTTCGAATTCTCCTACAACAACAGCTACCATACCAACATCAAGGTTGCGCCGTTCGAAGCGCTCTATGGCCGTAAGTGCAGATCCCCTCTGTGCTGGGCTGAGGTGGGTGACACGCAGCTGGTAAAGGGTCAAGTCCTCGACAGCACTCTCACAGGCCTAGAAATCATCCGTGAAACCACATAAAAGATCGTACAAATCCGGGAACGACTAAAAGCTTCAAGAGATAGACAAAAGTGCTACGCCGATAAGAGACGAAAACCTTTGGAGTTCCATGTTGGTGACCGTGTTCTATTCAAGGTCTCACCCTGGACAGGCATGATATGCTTCGGAAATCGTGGAAAGCTGAATCCGAGATACATTGGACCATTCGAGATCCTCGTTAGGATCGGTCCTGTAGCATACAAACTTCTTCTACCCCAAGAGCTTGGTAATATTCATTCTGTCTTCCACGTCTCGAATCTTAAAAAGTGCCTATCCGACGAAACCATTGTGATCCCTCTTGATGAGATCGAGATCAATGAGAACCTTAATTTTGTGGAAGAACCAGTTGAAATTATGGACCGGGAAGTCAAACGAAAGAAACAAACTCGCATACCGATAGTGAAGGTCCGCTGGAATGCCAAGCGGAGACCTAAATTCACTTGGGAGCGCGAAGATTCAATGCAACATAAGTATGCTCATCTCTTTCCGAGTCCATGATTTGTATTCTATGTTTAAAAAACCAATAGTTTTCGACCTGAGTGATGATCACGGCTGTAAACCCGTGTACGGCCAGTGACAGGTGTCCCCCACCACCGACCATGGAACCCCCCTATAAATATGAGCATCTACCCCTCATTTACACTTTTCTGGCCAATAACTCCCTCATTCTCTCTCTAACCTCTCAAACGTAAACACCCAAAACACCCTCTTTCCTTCCGAAAATCATCAAGAATCACCTTTGGGAGGTTGTCTTGGAGCATCTAAAACGTGTTTTTCACTGAATCCAACATCATTGTTCTTGAGTTTACGGCCGTACACCCTTCAAATCTTCAAATCTTTAAAGGTTGCAAACCGTTTACGGCCGTAAACCCTTCAAAGGTTCATAAATCTTTCAAGAACACTGTTTGCGACCGTAAACCCTTCAAGGGACTCTTCATGGCCGAGCATAGTTCACGACCGAAAACCCTTCACGGCCGCAAACTCCTTCACACCGTGAATCTTGGCCGCAAACCCACTTTTCCACCTCGATCGAGTCTCGGTAACATTCCTAAACCAATAACAAGTGTTTTTCCAACACTATAATAAATGGTTTCGCTAATAAAATACATATATGTAATAATTGTTATTAGGATCCCGGTGAGTGCCGCGTACATAAACTCGAGGGTCTTCATTCCTCGTTTCGCTGTCCAACACTTTCACGCAACTAACAGTAAGTTCATACCCCTATGCTTTTACTATATTAACGTTTTCAGGGGGCAGTACAAGCCAAACACAAATGATTTTGTGAATTTATACAAAAAGATTTCAACACGTTTTAAAACTGATGCAATTAATACAACCATACAGTTTCCACGTTTTTATAAAATATTTAGATGTTTTATCCCTTTTGTAACATGCTGAGCACAAGGGACGTTTTCAACTTATAAGCAAAATTGCATAGTTTCCAGATCAAGACACAAACCAAGTACATAACATACATACGAACTATAATAGGTATAGTTTGGGATTTCAATACACGGTTTTACATTTACTGGCATATATACTATGACAGACTTAGTTTATAATATTCAATGATATTCCTCGGGTAACAAGAATAAATGTCTAAATAATTATTTAAGTGTAATTATTACTCTATAAAGTATACAAACGGATTCAAACACAATGGAACAATACAGAGCTACACGTATACTAGTTAATACAGGATTGCGAGACAACTCTTCAGTTATACTTTTCGAGGTACATGTTATATCCTATCATAGTATAACCAAAGTCTCCTGGAGGGAGAGCGTGAGATTTCTGAATAGATCTATTCGGGATTGACAATCCCACACCTGAACTGCTTGCTACAGTTAGGCATGCATGCCTGGGGTGACAAATGTCATTTATCCGACACTTGATGAACGTCGTAAATGTCACTAGGTCATATCAAGCATGGTTATACGAATCACAATAGTGTAAAGTAACCTTTTGTTTACGAAAATTCATTCTCCTTTAGTTTTATTTTCATTAATAAAACTAGTTCATAATACAACTGGAGGATTTCAGGGATTTCAATTCATAGTTTTATTTTAAGTAATGAAACTATTATACATACTGGTGGTAACCAGGGTTTTCAAACAAAACATTTTATACATTACTGGTGATAGCCATGGTTTTTATACAAAGGGTTTTCATTCAAAACAATGTTATACAATACAGCTGGTGGTAACGAGACATACAAACTAACACATTATACACTACTATAGAACACTGTAATAAACATATATGCTAGAAAATATTGGATTTTCTTGGGAAGCATACAAACATTTTTCAGATTCAAGGACCGGAATTTTCTTTACAAAAACATGCTTATGAACTCACCAGCTTTTATGCTGATACTCTCTTTTCAAAACCGCTTGTATTCTCAGGAAATCAGTAGACAGGTACATCGGCAGACTTTTGAGAAGACGGAGCATTTAGAGTCTCGTCTTTATTTTTGCTACTCTTGATGTATATAAATATGAATCAAACAAATGTAAATACTTTTTATATATATTCAATGTAATGGTTGTGTTTTCTTTTACTATGATGCAATTGTTGTGATATTACAATTGACGTCATCCACCCCCGAACGTTTCCGCCGTTCCGGTTTGGGGGTGTGACATAAGTCATCTAATAAAGAACATCAATTGACAATGTTACTTGTGTGAGAACAAAATAGATCTGATGCGCAGGGACAAGGTTTGAAAACTCAAACCTTGAATGAATGCTTAAGATCAATGTTTGCTTGCTAATAAGTCTTCTAGTCAAGCCTGATAGACCAATCAAGTCTAAGATAATATATTCAACAAATAATCAAGCCATAAATGAAGAATGCGAATAAAGATCAAAGTAAGGTTAATAAATGAGGAACAAAAAGAATGTTTTTGAAAAGAGTTGAAATAACTTAGTAAATGCCAAAAGTGAGTGAATGATCCATCGATGAATTTGCATTGAACGTTCCTTTAAATAGGAGAATACGATACAATGAATAAACTGAGAGACTAACATAGAACCGGACAATAGAGAAGTCCCTGACATTCTGATTGTCTAATTTCACAAAAACACTAAGTCCTATGAAGTGTCAGATCAATACAAAGACAAATGTAATTAATACATAAAGAGACAAAAAAAACATTCTCCAGATGAACATACATTCCGAACTTAATGTCCATTCTGGAAAGTCTTTACTCCTAAACTTCTCATCTTCTTCTCTCCAAGTCCGGAAAGATTTCGGACTACTCTTCACTTCGGAAGTCATGCTGACTTCGGAATAATCATTGGGACTGAGGATTGCTAGAGGTTCACTTTCAGGTTCCAACAATCTCCCCCTAAGTGAACTTAGTAATCCAGTCAGCTTAGTTGACTTCTTCCTTGATGAAGGTGTAGGCTCTGAACAACCATTCTCTGACTTCAATGTTCCAGGTCAGTTGACTTACAAACTTTTCTTTGATCGGTTCTAGAGCTTTAGACTTGGACGTATGAGAAATGAACTTCCGAAGAGCTTTGGAAGGAACTAGGTGTTTCTCAAGGACTCGGAAAAAGTCCTTCTTGTTTGTCTTCCTGGTTGTGTAGACAAACCCTACAACCGGGTCATCAATTGGACCATCTTCAAGCAATTCAGCTTCCGGAAGAACGAAGTTGATTTTCATAACAAAGTCTTCAGTTCCGTATAGGTGGGCCAGCTCATAGTCGTATCTGCAAAACTCCGCGACATAGTATTTGAGGAGGCTGAGAGTAGCATGGTAAGCACCCATGCTGATATCATTGTTTTGCATTCCTCGGAAGTGAGCAGCCAAAGTCAGAATGTCGTTCGGATTCATCGAAGGGAAATCCGCATCAGTGATGGTCCGGTAAGTTGGCTTCTTCCGGAAGACGTGAAATCGAAATAATGGGCAGTTGAGTTCGAACTTCACTAGGATTTTCCTTGCAAATCCATGGACTTTGGTAATTCTTTTTCTTTTCCAAACTTCCTTCAGAGTTGTGCATTCTTGGAGTAGAATGTTTCAAACCTTTCACGTTCCATCTAGAGGATCACTTCCGGATCGTCATTGGGGTGAAGAGGAGCATACTTGATGTATTATTTTCTGTATGGAGAGAGAGGAAGATCGATTTGTTCGGAGTCATTGGTGGGAACATCGTAATACATGAAAGGAACGATTTCATAATCACGGAGAATTCCTTCACGGCATAAGGGAGATATGACACGCATCAGATCAAGATTATCCTTGAGAGCTTGGATCCGGATGCTGTCCTCTAGTTCCTTGTTAATTTCCTCCTGAGACCATCCTTGTTTTTGCTTTAGAGGTTGTCCGGAGTGGAAGTGTTGTGGTTCGGCTGTCATCGGCTGTCATCGGCTTTTTGCCTTTGTCTCTCTTTAATGCAGCCATGATGAACTGCATATTCTCATCCACAACGAATTCCGAAGTAGGGTTCGGAAGAGGATCTTCCAAAATTTCATCATGGGTCCGGAGTGGAGAACCCTGGTCTATAGCAGCAATCTTTGGAGCCGGAATAGGGGGAAGTATTGAAGGAGTGGCTCGGAAGGCTTGAGCTGTAAGTATGGTCTTTGCCTTAGCCATTTGTATTCCCGTCCGAGGAGAATCAGATAGAGAAGGTGGCCATCAAGCAGCGGACCAAATTCTCTTTTCTTCATCTGTCATAACTTTTGGAGTAAGCTTCTTCGGAGCATCGAGACCAAGAACTCCATTTGTAACATACTTCTCTTCATCACTATCTTCTTCATCATCAGAGTTGTTTCCTAGAAGTCCGGAAACAACGTGGACTTCATCATCGGAATCCAGGTCTTCATCTCGGAGCTGAAAACCGAGGCAGGCTTCCATGGTTGGCTGGGACCTTCTCCCCCTCTTGCGTCAGTGGCTTTTGGATCCGGTGCAAGGAGTAAGGAGTCCTTCATATCTTCAAATTTGGAGAATACTTTTTGAAGTCCCGTATTGATTTGACGAGTGAGTGCATCATATGCTTCGGAAGTGGGAGGTTGAGCAGCGAGATGATCGAACAGATGTCCAAGAACTGTTAACATCTCATCAAACTTTCAATTCGGAACATCAACAATGTTCCAAGTGCATCGAAGTAGCTTAATGAGGACTTGTTGAATTATGAGATTGATCTCATCCTTCTGCTTGATTTGCTTCTCCAGCCTTTAAATTTGCTTCTCATGACGAACATGGGTCTGCTTAATAAGATCGTTGGTAGCAGACACCAAGTCATCATGGACCTTTACCATGGAGGTGATTGTGTCGAGATAGTGCTCAACTGAAGCATCATACTTAGCCTCAACTTCTTCTATGGCGTGCTTGAGCCGGAGAGAGATGATTTGATCTAACTGAGCTTCTCTTTCCACAATAGAAGGTCCGGACTGATTGAATAATGACTGAAGGATAGCATCGAGCTTGGAATCCAGTCCGGAAACCCTTTGATCCAGTTTACTGTTGAGCTCTGTTACGGAAGATTCTATGGAGGAGACTTTCTTCATGGTATCGGCCACATTTGTTTGAATCTCAACGAGAGCAAATGGATCAATATAATCACCGACTGAGGATCCGGTGTCGGAATTTGAATGCAGAGGCTTTTCCTTGTGTGACTTGGGATTCGAAGAAGGATCGGGATGAGTGGCAGCATCATCATGAAGCTTGTGAGTTGATTCGGATTCATGCTGAGTAGAGGAGGAGGATCCGAAATCAAATGTTGATTTTGAAGAAGATGGCTTCAAGTGAAGTTGGACTGCGGAAACAATGGTGGCATCAGCAACATTAGCAGCATCAGTGGTCAGCCGCACTTCTTCTGAAATCTCATCTTCCGAAGATGGAAAATTGGAAGCTTGAGGAGGAGGCTTTGGAGTTTCTCCGGAAGTAAATTCAAGATCAGCAAGCTCATCAGTAGGAGAAACATATGGAAGGTTGCTTTGGATGGCTCGGTTCCGCATGGAGATGAGAGTGGCTTCAACTTGGGCTCTTGTGAGTTCCGGATGCCTAGAATGGTGCCCTGTTTACAAAATCTACCCACATAGGATTATTAACTCCTGGTCGTCCTGTACGCTTTCCGGGTATCAGACCAGTTGAGGCATCTGAAGTTGGAGGGACTACTCCAGCTTCGGAATGCGTAGGGTCCGGAACAGGGGTTCCGGAGTGTGTGCGTGTAGAAACAAGTGGGATATCAAAAGTGACACGTGGGTGTGTTCCAGGGGGTGCAAGGAACTATGGTCAACACCGGCATCACCTTTTTGAAAAGGTGAGGATGGATTATGTGGAGACTCTCCGTGTGTGTGTGCTTGTGAGATTGAAACATTGAGGGGTACCTCAGATGAGTGGGCAGGAGGGGTGTTCGGACGGCCAGAGTAAGCTTGAATGTCATGAGCATCTTCCTGTGGAGAGGAAGAGTTGACTTTGGTTCTCTTTTGAGGCTTTTGACTTAGTAAGGGAAGTTTTCCGCTTGGCGGACTTCTTCGACTTCCTTGGTCCGGAAGATGTTGGCTTGGCCACTTCCGGAGTGGGCTCAATGGGGACTTGGGCAGACTGTGTTGGGTCAAACACAGTTGAATTCTCCAAATGTATTTGTAAATGAACATAATCGGAAGGGATAAGGTCCAACATATGTTGAGGTAACCTCCGGACAGGACCAAAGCAAGATTGGTCCGGAATTCTATAGGATTTAACAATCTTGAAAGAAACGCATACCTACGGAGGAATCGTAGCAACAGGAATCGGTTCGGAAAGTTCCTTGAAAAGTTGTTGAATCGTCAGAGCCCAGAACCTAGGGCTTGAAATCTCATTCTCCTTCCTCTTGATGGCAAACTTGCAGAAGTCTTGCCATAGCACTTCCGAAAGGTCAACCGCATTATCACGTCCGGAATAGATGATGTAGACAACATACAGCCAGTCCTTGATAAGAGTTTTCGTACCTCCGTGCTTTCCGGATAGCCCTCGAAAGATCGGATGCATCAACACGGTCCAGAGTCCAGAAACGGCTGATTTCTTGAAGTCTTTCGCTTTGTAGTCCTGGTTATACCCAATGTGATTTAAGAACAGTTGAAATTCTTCGGCAGTTGGTTCTTGAACTTTGAAGTCGTTTGGGTTTGCTTTTACACCGATCGCCTTTAAGAAAGTGGATTTGTAGATTGGAACAATTCTATCGCCAATGATTTTTGTTTCCATAACACTGTCTTCTTCCTTGATCCTTGAGAAGGCTGTGTGAAGATGATGAAGTGGAAGAAGTGGTTCAAGGACTTTAGTGAGAGGGATAGAGATGGGATGGTTGGCTATGAACTTGATCATATGTCTAATGGATTCATCGTAATCCATAGGGTTTAGTGAAAATAACTGAGTTGTATCCCTAAGAAAGGGTTCAGGCAATGCAGACAACGATGATCCCTTCGAGGGTTTTTTCTTTGCAATCGACTTCTTGAGAGTGGAGGCAGTTGGTGCAACTTTCTATGGAGAAGATTCGGAAGCCATTGTTGCAGAAGGATGAGTGCTTGAAGAACACGATGAACACAGAGAGAAATTGAGGATTTTAAGCGTTTGAGCGCGTAAAGAAGAAAAAGGGGGTTTTTGAAGGGTATATATAGGTAAGGGAAATGGGTTGAGTCAAGGGTGGTAATGATGAGGGTCCGAATATCAACCGGGTTACATTAAATGAGTAGCCGCTTTTGGGGGTTGAGTTGACATGGAAAGGGTAAGGTAGGGTTGTTTTGTAGCTTGAAATAGAAAACCCAAGCGGCGATTAGATGGTTGATTTTGCAGTTGTGGCACGAAAATTAATAAAGATTGGATAAGTATCCTCACAAAGTAACCGTTTAGCAGAAAACGTTTCTCCTTAAAAACCTTTGGTATTCCGGACGAGCGGTTCCGGACAAAGTGAGATCCGGAGGACAAAGATTTGTGCTCCGGAATATGGTTGTTTTGAAAAATGATCCGGAATGGGAAATAATCTGGAGAGAGTTTAAAGTTTCGGAGTAGAAAAGTTGTCGATTCCGGAGCGAAATTTCGAAATAATGATTTTGAAGAATTTCCGGAAGAGATTTGTAAAGAGTTTCCGGAACATGATTTGTAAAGCATTCCGGAGTAAGATTTGATAAAACTTCCGAGTGAATTTTGAGATTTCCGAAGGACAGAATGCAGTACCTTTCCAGAGTGGAATTCCGGGATGCCATTTTAAAGTGAATTACGAGATGAAAATTTGATTACTATGACTATGTGGACCTGAACAACAAAAAATCACGATGAACTATACAGCTTAAAACTCAAGTGATGGTCAGAAATAAAGACAAGTAAAAATGATCCTATGTATTCCGAGAGAAAGTAGTTCCGAGATGAAAAAAGCTTTTTAAGATTAAAACCAATTTTCTTTCGGATACTTCTATCAAAGAGAACAAGTCTCTTGAAAGAACTGAGGATCTGGCATCATCATACCCATCTTGTTAAGAAAACCATTGAATTTAGTTTCGTCTAATGCCTTAGTAAACACATCAGCAATCTCATCGTCAGATGGAACAAAAATGAGTTCAATGTTACCATTTAGAACATGATCTTTTATAAAATGGTACCGTATGTCAATGTGCTTCGTCATGGAGTGCTGAATTGAATTGTGAGAGATCGCAACGGCACTTTGAGAATCAAAATATTTAGGAATGCGTTGGAAATGGTAACTATAATCCAAGAGTTGATATTTCATCCACAGAACCTGAGATGTACAGCTGGCAGCAGCAATGTATTTGGCTTCATATGTAGAGAGTGCAATGCAGTTCTGTTTCTTGGATGACCAACTGACCAAACGACCACCTAAGAACTGACAGCCACCTGATGTTCTTTTTCTATCAAGTTGAAGACCACCATATTTTGAATTTGAATATGCTTGAAGCACGAAGCTCTCGTTTGTTGGGTACCAGATTCCGAGACTCCTAGTACTTTTAAGATATCGAAAAATTTGTTTCACAGCCAAGAGATGAGACATCTTTGGGTTGACTTGAAATCTGGCACAAAAACATGTGGAAAACATGATATCTGGACGACTTGCTGTGAGATATAGCAGAGATCCAATCATTCCTCGGTACTTCTTTTCATCAACTACTACACCTGAAGGGTCGGCAAATATCTTGTGTCCGAAGCCCATTGGTACCTTGGCTGAGGCACAGGTGTCCATTGAATATTTCCTAAGGAGTTCTGAAATGTACTTCTATTGGTGAATGAAGATTCATCTGTTAGTCTGTTTAACTTGGAGGCCAAGAAAGATGCTTAACTCCCGATTCATGCTCATTTGGAAATGATTGACCATTAGTTTAGCAAAGTCAGCAACCATAGATGAATTCGTAGATCCAAAAATGATGTCATCCACATAAATTTGAACCAACATGAGATGCTTTCCATTCTATCTTGGAATAAATTGGGATCTAGAATAACTCTTTGGAAACCTGAGCGCTTGAGAAAGTCAGTGAGGGTCTCGTACCATGCGCGAGGAGCTTGCTTGAGGCCATAGACTGCCTTCCGGAGTTTGTAACAGTAGTTCGGAAAAGAGAGGTTAACAAAACCGGGCGGCTGTTGAAGATATACTTTAGAGTCAAGTTCACGGTTAAGAAAAGCACTCTTAACATCAATTTGGTAAACTTTGAAGCCTTTGTGAGCGGCATAAGCTAGAAATATTCTGATGGCTTCAAGACGAGCAACGGGAGCAAAGGTCTCATCGTAGTCGAGCCCTTCAATCTGTGTAAATCCTTTTGCCACCAATCTAGCTTTATTTTGAATAATAACTCCTGCATCATCAAGTTTGTTGAGAAATACCCATCTCGTACCGACAATGGGATGATTCTGAGGAGGAGGCACCAGAGTCCATACTTCATTCCGGTCAAATTCTGCCAATTCTTCTTGCATGGCTGTAATCCAGTCAGCATGCTCTAATGCTTCTTTGATGGATTTGTTGGATTAATGTCTAAGTCAATAACTATATTTGGTATGTACTTGACCCGACCCGGCATGGTCCATTTGGGTTGCACTTCACCGGCACAATTTATATGGATAGTCTTTTGAGAATAGTATATTTATGATTTATATTAATATATTATAAGTTCTAATATATTAATATGGAATCATATTATTTAATTAGTATTGATCAAGAATTAATTTAGAATTAATTAACTGATAAAAAAGAACTAATTAAATATGGACTCTTATATATATGGAATGGGCCAAGTTCATTTAGGTTGGGCTAAGCTTTCATGGATGGACCATGGAGCTTTTAACCCATGGATCCTATGTAAATGAAAGGTCATGGGTATTAGGGTTTACATGGATGTAACCCTAATCCTCCATAATATATAAAGGGGTCCTTGGCTCACAAAATTGGCACAAGTGTGTGAAAATAAGAGTGCGCCGATTTTAGTGCGCATACATATTCTCTCAAGTTCTTCCAAGGTGTTTTGGTGATTTCTGATTCCATTTGAGGCTTCCACACTATTGGGGCTAACCTCTTAAAGCTTGAAGACATCAAGCTACATCAAAAGGTATGTCATCTAAATAGAACTTTGTAGTATAGGTGCTTCATAATATGCTAGTTAGGATGAAACCTTGGAATAGTTAATATTTGCATGTATAATAGAGAAAACATAGATCCAAGGTTTATAGGGTTGCATGTACACCATAGGAGTGTTAGAATGCTCAAAACCCAACAGCTACATGGCGTATTGTGATTGGTTGACACCATTCATGGGCCTATGCGCTAATGGGCTTGGCCCATTAGGGTTTTAGGTCTGATCCCTCAAGTATAAATAAGGATGCATGCTAGTTCATTTAGTATCTTAAATTCTAGAGTGATAGGCGAATCTCTGTGTAATTGTAGTTGTAACCTCTGTATTGAGAGCTCTGAAATAAAGAATACTCCCTCCTGCCCGTGGACGTAGGTCATCTAACTAGAACTTTGTAGTATAGGTGCTTCATAATATGCTAGTTAGGATGAAACCTTGGAATAGTTAATATTTGATGTATAATAGAGAAAACATAGATCCAAGGTTTATAGGGTTGCATGTACACCATAGGAGTGTTAGAATGCTCAAAACCCAACAGTGGTATCAGAGTTATGGGTTGTTTTCTGTTATATTGATGCAAATGTTTTATTTTCAAGTTGGAAAAAAAAAGAAAAAAAAAACATGACGTTTGTCAAATTTTAAGATAATTACTTCTTTTGTGAAAAACGAATTATTTGTAAAATTTGAATCATTTGTTATATGAGTTGAATTAGGTCAAATTTAGCAAAAGATAAAATGATATGATTATTTTATTAGTTTTAAAAGTTTGATCTAAATGTTTTAAAGAGTTACAAATTTTGTCATAAAATTTTGGAGCTCAAAAGTTTTTTTTAAAGTTGTGATCTTAAGAGTTTTTGAAACTTCCATAAGTTATGGATATGAAAGTTTTTTTAAAAAAATAAAATTGATTCAAAGTTTTTATGGAGTTACAAAATTTGGTGTTAATGTTTTAAATAATTCCATAACTTGTTCTTAAGTTATGGAACATGGAAAGTTTCATCATACAACACCATTAATTCCATAAGTTATGGAATCCAAAGGTTTTCAAGAATTACAAAACTTGCCCTCAAGTTTTGGAATTTGAGAAAAGTTTTTTATGAAAAAAAGAATTGAATTCTAAAACTCTTGGGTTCATAACTTAAACAATTAATTAAATGGTTTTAATTTTGAGTTTATTAATTGGAATTATGATGTTTTGTTGAATAGTTCAAATTAACTTTTATGGACTTTATTAATAGTTAATTAAAGCGTTTAATTAAAAGAGTATTATTAATCCATAAATATATGGTTTGAGTTTAATTAAATTAGAAGTCTAGTTTAATTAATAGATTAAACCACCAAGTATTTTAAATGTCTATAATACACCCTTATACTATTATAATATTAAAAGTTTAATATATTATATGTATAAGAGCAAGTCGTCTTACCATTAGTAGGCCTCATTCACGAAGCCGGTCTATAAGGGGGGTATAAGGTTACTGCCTATAAAATGACAGTTTAATGGGTGTCCACTCTCACTCACCGCTTCCTTGACCGGTGGAGGGTCGTTAGCCGAACAGGTAGGACAAGGACTATAATTCTCTCTTCATTATAAGTATAAAGATAAATACTAAGTAACTAAACACTTATAAATTCCCAATCTTAGTTACTTAGGAAAATGTGAATAAGGTGCTAATCCATGAAATTACACTTTGCACTTTGTTTAAGCTGTTAGTGGAGCGTGTGTGGTTAACCGGCTGACTAACCTGGACTTAACAAGGTAGGCAAAGGGTAACTTAATGTTTATCATAGTATCGTTGGACCGTGTGTGGTTAACCGGCACATCGATTGAGGGGTAAATATTAAGGGTACCAAGTATATTTGCATGGTTACTTCACACCTTGTTTTGTGATCCTCGGCATCCCAGTCACAAAACCTGAAGGGCACACTCGAGATTGAAACATGCCATTGAAAAGTTCAATGAATCTCAAAAGAATCTAGGAGTTTCAAAACCAATTAAAACCTAATAATACATTTCGTTTATCTTGGTGGAAATTGGTGAATCGTCATTCACCTACCTTCAAATATTTTATAGCTTGGATTACGGCATCCCTCTTCCAAGTTATAAAATAGTTTGTTGGGTCCTATCCTTAATATATCATATTGGGTGTTATATTAAGGACTTAAATCAACTTTACGTGAATTTCTCCCATTGTTGATGTCTGGTTTAGACAACAATGATCTTCCCAAACCAAGCTTTCCTAATGAATATGACTTCCCGGGTTTGGCTCATGGAAGTCATACTTCTCTTCCTCCACCTCCTCCAATTATTCTCCCTAACCCACAAGTTCAAGGTCACTCAAGCCCTAATGGCAAGCAAGGTCTATGTGTGATCACATCTTAGAGATGAAGTCACATATTGACAAGCCGGGAGAGTTGGGTGTTAAAGTCTTGAGAAAGTTGGATGTTCAATCACTTTCTAAGTCACATAGTGGGTTCCTTTGGGACTACTATGAAACAGACTATGACATGAACCTTAATGATCATATCTATTTGCTTGGTGCTGCTGAATCAGCAATGATTTGGAACGATAGTAAAGCAAATTTGATTAGAAGATCAACTTCCCAAAAACTTTATGGACAGTGACAGTGGTGACACTGGAAATCCAGAAAAAGCATTCTCTTCCCAATGGAAAGGGATTGGCCATAGTCAACCCAGTTGACCAAATGGTAAAGAGAAAGGCTAAGTCTGAGATAGGCCTATTACCAAAGGGTCCATATGTTTATTTTGCCAAAGGAAGGGGCGTTGATTGCAAAGCTTCCAAATTTACCTAAGGATGTTAAAGTCAATAAGTTTGACTCTACATCAGGTAGAGCCCATTATCTAACTCTGTTAAGTTCTATTCTGAGATCCTCATTACATGATGTGACTGGGTCACATGTTGATGTTTTAAGAATCAAAGAATAGAGAGAAATCTTAAAGGAAGTATATGCTGATTCTGATCGCGAAGGTGGATTTCGATCGTATCAGAATTTTGAGCAGTTGCTTAAGAAGTTATGATATATTGCTAAGGAATAGATAACAACAATTTTCCATATGGATTGTAAGGATAAGTTTTTCCGCAAAGTTTTAAAATAAAAGAAAATTGTTTAATTTTATTTATTTGAAGTATCCTTACAATGGCATTTGTGGAAAATTGTTGCTTATATGATTCCACTGACAGCAATATTGGAAAATGGATTTGATTCTTTCATTTGTGGTAGTGTCTAAATTTACCAAATCAGGAAAGTTCCTCATCACCCAAGTTTCAATTGGACCGAAACTTGGAATCATGCAAGTTGAACAGTATGATGAATGAGAACTTTCTAGCATTGGAAAATCAAGACTAATTACTTGTTCACATGGATGTGTGAGTCAACTGACGGACTAAAGGGATCGAGTACACATTCTTGTGCACTGGTCATGTCCACCACAAAGCTCGTTAAGACTATTTGATTTACTAAAGTTTAGTAAATATGGTTATACTTACAAGTTTAAGTATAATTCTGAAACATTGGAAAAGTCTCAATGTATGGCAGAACGAATGGGAAGAATCAAATTAGGCAGAAAGATAAAAGTTTCTCAAATCTGAAAAGATAGGAGAGTACGTTAGTATCATGTTTGTGATCATCTTAATGATTTAGAAATCATTTCACAATTAGTCCTCTAAAGGTCATCTTAGTGCATTCTTATGACTAAGAAAAGGAGTCATGAATTGTTGAAATGGTTAGATCAGGAGGATGAGTCATACTTCGTTCCAAAACAATTCTTAGAGTCATACTCCAAGATTGTAACTTGAGTGACATATCTTAAAGAAAGGTTTAAAACACTTGTCAAATGTAAGAGTAAAAGTGTCCTACTCTTGTACATTTGAAATTGGTAAGTTGTGATGTTTTGGATAAAACAAAGACCAACTAAGGCCAATTGTGTGAAGTGTTTGTCTTGATAAAGAATCCACACTATCTCTTGAATATTTGGCAAGATAGTCTTATATGTCAAGAGGATAGCGGGATTCTTAAAGATCCTAAAAAGAATTTCAAGAACTAATCAAGAATAAAACCTGACGTTCTTCACTAGCACACGACTTGAGGTTTATAACCTATCGTGTTGACATATTTTGTGCCCATTCCAGTTAAAGTTGGCTTTGCATAGGAGTTCTGAAAGTTCTCAATTGGTTGCATAACAACTTGGAAGCAATGGCAGGCCCTGTCTGCCAGGTGGCAAGAAGTTAAGATTGCATAAGTTCAGTCCATATGAGTTTGGATTTGTCATTATCGTTGACTTGTGACTATGGTTTTGACGATTCACATGGATAAGAACACATACACCATAAAATCTAAGGGTCATAAGGTTTCTCTCCGATTCATGAAAATGATGGTGAGGAAACACTTCCACCAAGTAGATTTGAAGCAGATGGCAAAAGGTCTAAACAATTGAGACTATGATTACGGCATCCCTTTTCATAGTTCTGAAATTGTTTAGACACACATGCATGCTATCTAAGGAAAGGTGTATGATTTTGATAAAGTTTTATCAAAGCATCTCGTATCAGAAATCTGAACTTTGGTAAGAAAGTCAATAAAGTATTGATTTCTAGAAGTCCAGCTGATTTTTGAGTACATGTCAAAGCTAGTGGGAGCATAAGTGTTATGCTAATAATCATCATGTTAGTGGGAGCATGATAATTATTGTTAGTGTTGCAAGTTAGCAATGGTAATTACAGAAAACAAAAGTTTCAATTCGTGAGGGTGCAGGGATTGAAAAAGTTGTTTTCCTATAATTAAGGGAGAGGATATACTTCATTTCAGTTCTAAAGGCTTAGATTGAGACCTTAATCATCTTTAGTCAAGAATATATATATGAATTTCATGTTGGATTGGTTCAACTTAAGGAAATTCTATATATTGCGTTCTCAAAATTCGATTATGATTACGGCATCCCTCTTCATAGTCAAAATTTGAAAACATGGCAAATAAAAATATTGTAGCAAAAGACTGGTCTAGAATCATGTCTTTATGTGATACATCATGAATCGTGTACCATTTGCTTTGGGTACAGAATCGATTGAATGTGCTATAATATTTGTCATTTCTAAATTTTTCCAAATGCCCAGAGGCATTCAGAAGGGAAAAGGTCTAGAATTGGATATGACTAAAATGATTAAGCAATTGTCGAGGACAATCTGAGGTTTACCAAAGATTGGTTGCTCGGCGACAGTTGGAAGTATAGTGCTAATTTTGGAAGGACCATATTGACATATTCTGAAAAGAGGCATCTCTTATTCAGAAGTGATAGTCAAAATGAGAATATGGAGTTGTCTCCATAGGTGGAAGTTATATGTGTAAGATTAGAAAACTTAATGCAAGAAGCATGTCC
This sequence comes from Lactuca virosa, assembly GCF_052849685.1. Lineage (NCBI taxonomy): Eukaryota > Viridiplantae > Streptophyta > Magnoliopsida > Asterales > Asteraceae > Lactuca > Lactuca virosa. The sequence continues at coordinate 118,382,313 of NC_136430.1, read as the reverse complement.
AAAGCAATGTAGTTTGAATATGAGACTTAGTTTCCATGGAGTTGATCTCCATTGGAATACCTTATAATGACTGTTGACAAGTCTTTGTGACTTTGTACGTATTCATTACAGGAGGGTCAGTGCATATAAGTTTAAAATCTAAACAGATTTCGATAAATGATAGGAATTTGAAATTCTCACATTTTTCGATAAGGATTTGGGAGTGTGAAATTAGAATCATTGAAATTATGTTCAATTGGTTTATTTCACAAAGTAAGGATCATAGACAAACATACAGTGCATACTTGGTGTATGGCAAAGCTATTGTTTAAGAAAAACATAGTGTACATGCTTGGAGCATGGGACAACTAGTGTTTTTAATTCAAGTATAAAGTTGATAAAACCGAAACAATGAATAATGAGTAATCAGTATGGTGATAAATAAAAGTGTTTATTTATATTCATAGGGTTTGATACCATATTTGATTCATTTATTCTTGTGTTTCACTTTGCATGTTTTGACTTCCAGAATAACTAAGTCGCTCTTCCTGAATGATTAAGTTATTCAAACCATCCACAGTCGGTCATATGTTGGAAGTAGATATGAATCAAGACAGTCATGGTTTGGTATGTAGAGGTCCAAGTTAGTGGACAAAGTGGTGCTACAACACTCATGAGTGCTCATAAGTTCTGAGTATTGGATTCAACCCGCGCTCATTTGAATCACTTCATGGATTTTATCACGAGTGATCATGAGACGATAGTATCTTATATTCTTTAAACCTAGAGATATGAGTTGTTACTATGAGTTGGTTATACATTGATTGCACGAAAACGCATTTGGTAACTCGATGTTATAAAACGTGCCTTTGTGTATGATTCAACAAGTAGTAGAACAAGTCATATGAGTCGAAGTTTATCCATTCCTTTTACCTTCGGGATTAAAGCGATATCTGTGGGCCCCTCGATGATTTAGCGATGACACATGTGAGTGCTTGTCCAAGCCAGGACTGATTTGATTTGTTCAATCAGTCAGTCATCATAAATCAAAAATCGGGAAACAACAAATGGACAGAGAGAATGATTATAATCCATGTCTCAGTCCATATGATATCTAGAATGGAGGAATATATGATCCCTTATCTAATAGACAAGTCATTGACAAGTTCAGAGTTCGACAGCGGCTTTATGAGCTACGATTGCCAGTTAGGTTTTGAAGTCATACTCAATAATAGTTTTAGACTTATCTAAGTGGGAGACTGTTGGATTAATGTCTAACTCCATAACTATATTTGGTATGTACTTGACCCGACCCGGCATGGTCCATTTGGGTTGCACTTCACCGGCACACTTTATATGGATAGTCTTTTGAGAATAGTATATTTATGATTTATATTAATATATTATAAGTTCTAATATATTAATATGGAATCATATTATTTAATTAGTATTGATCAAGAATTAATTTAGAATTAATTAAGTGACCAAAAAGAACTAATTAAATATGGACTCTTATATATATGGAATGGGCCAAGTTCATTTAGGTTGGGCTAAGCTTTCATGGATGGTCCATGGAGCTTTTAACCCATGGATCCTATGTAAATGAAAGGTCATGGGTATTAGGGTTTACATGGATGTAACCCTAATCCTCCATAATATATAAAGGGGTCCTTGGCTCACAAAATTGGCACAAGTGTGTGAAAATAAGAGTGGGCCGATTTTAGTGTGCATACATATTCTCTCAAGTTCTTCCAAGGTGTATTGGTGATTTGTGATTCCATTTGAGGCTTCCACACTATTGGGGCTAAGCTCTTAAAGCTTGAAGACATCAAGCTACATCAAAAGGTATGTCATCTAACTAGAACTTTGTAGTATAGGTGCTTTATAATATGCTAGTTAGGATGAAACCTTGGAATAGTTAATATTTGCATGTATAATAGAGAAAACATAGATCCAAGGTTTATAGGGTTGCATGTACACCATAGGAGTGTTAGAATGCTCAAAACCCAACAGGATTTGGGTTCAAACATGGATATAAGTGCCGAGAAATGGCATTCATTTTGGATACTTGTAGCTGAACGAGTCTGTACACCAGCATTAGGGTTTCCGATAACTTGGTTGGGAGGATGATCCTTTGTCCAGACGTGTAACCTTGGAAGTTCTTGTGCAGCAGTCGATCCGATATCAATAGTAGGATTGATTTGCTCCCCCTGAAAGGTTTGAATATGAGGATGATGCTCCCCCTGAACTTCTGAACCGAAGAGGTTAACATCATCATCAGAAGGGAACTCAAAGAAATTTTCATTATCATCAATGTTGACAGTACTGGAATCGTCGAAATTAGCGGCTGCATCTTGGAAACCATCCACATTTGATTCGAGAGAGGGTTGGCCAATCTCCCCTCAACCTGAGAAGGTTGGAACGGTTCAGAATCAAATGGAGAGAGAGAGGGAAGAGGACCGGAAATTGGTTGAGAAACAGGGGCTTCCGAAGTTGGAATTTGCCTTGATCGAGATTCCGAATCAATGGCAGTTTCGGAGGGTCCAAAGAGAGTTTCAAAGTCGACTTCAAGGATGGTTTGCTGGTTCAGACATCTTAGCGTTGGAGCATCAGTCTCCATAACGTGAGTTGTAATGTGAGTTGGGCCAGAATTCCGAACAAAATTATCATCGAATGTAACATCAAAGCTTCCTTCTAACACACGAGTTCTTAGATTAAGAACTCTGTAAGCCTTTGATTTTGAAGAGTACCCAAGGAAGATGGCTTCATCAGCTTTAGGTTGGAACTTGGTAAGATGATCACAGTTATTCTTTATGAAGCATCTGCATCCGAAAACATGAAGAAACGAGATTGTTGGCTTCCGAACAATCATTGCTTCGTACGACGTCATGTTGAGGCGTCGATTGATGATACTTCAATTTTGAGTGAAGCACGCAGTTGATACGGCTTCATCCCAGAGATAGAGTGGTAGATTTGCGAAGTTAAGCATGGAACGAGCAGCTTCAACAAGAGTTTTATTGCGTCTTTCAACTACACCATTCTGTTGTGGAGTGTACAGTGTTGAGAAGTTGTGGTCAATTCCTTTCTCGATGAGGAATTTTTCAATGGTTGCATTGGTGAACTCTGAACCATTATCACTTCAGATACGCCTAACAGGAAGCTTGATGACGACTTCAATCCCTTTGATGAAGTTCATGAGTTCAGAGGCTGTTTCAGACTTTAATCTGAGGAAGAAAACCCAAGTGAGCCTTTTAAAGTCGTCAACAATCACAAGAATGTATTTCTTATGATGAAGACTTTCTATAGTGGATGGTCCATGTCACAACTCCAAACCGGAACGGCGGAAACGTTCGGGGGTGGATAACGACATATGTAGTATCACAATAATTGCATCATAGTAATCATATTAAACACAACCATTACATTGAATACATATATAAAAAGGTATTTACATATGTTTGATTCTTGTTTTTATACATCAAAAGTATAATCAAAAGAAAAGATGTGACTCTATACGCTCCGTCTTCTCAAAACTCCAGGAGGTACCTGTCTACTGATTTCCTGAGAATACAAGTAGTTTTGAATGAGTATCAACATAAAGATGGTGAGTTCATAAGCGATGTTTTTGTAATGAAAACCAGTCATTGAATTTTGTAAAATGTATGCATGTTTCCCAAGAAAATCGAATATTTTCTAACATGTATGCTCGTTGTTGTAACTTTGTTTCAAAAATCTTGACTACCGTTTGTATGTATAGCATAAATTGTTTGAAAACCCTGGTTACCACCAGTGTGTATAGTATGTTCTATTTGAAAACCCTGGCTACCGCCAGTGTGTATAGTATTTTCTGTTTGAAAACCCTGGCTACCACCAGTATGTATAATATGTTCTGTTTGAAAACCCTGGCTACCACCAGTATGTATAGTATGTTCTTGTTTCAAAACCCTGGCTACCACCAGTATGTATAGTATGTTTTATTAATTAAAATAAAACTAATGAAGAATGAAATCCCGTAAATAAATGGTTAGTTTATACTATTTTGAGTTGTATAACCATGCTTGATATGACCTAGTGACCTTTACGACGTTCTTCAAGTGTCGGTTAAATGACATTTGTCACCCCATGCATGTCTTCCTAACTGTAGCTAGCAGTTCAGGTGTGGGATTGTTAGTCCCGAATAGATCTATTCACAAATCTCACGCTCTCCCTCCAGGAGACTCTGGTTATACTATGATAGGATTTAGCATGTACCCCGAAGGATACAATTGAAGTGTTGTCTCACAATCCTGTATTACTTAGTTTACGTGTTGTTCTGTATAGTTCTCTTGTATTTGAATTCGTTGTATACTGTATAATGTAATAATTATACATAAATAATTATTAAATGTTGTACACTTGCAGTAACGTATATCATAAACTAAATCTGTCATAGTTTATATGTTTACCCATGTATGAAATCTGAATCAGTAAAAACCGTGTATTGAATTCCCCAAACTATACCCATTATAGTTGGCTTGAAATGTTATGTACTTGGTTTGTAAATTGTTCTGAAAATCACGTAATTATGTTTTCGAATTGAAAATGTCCCGTATGCTCTGCATAATACAAAAGGGATAAAATATCTATATATTATATAGAAATCGTTGGACTGTATCAATTGTATAAGTTTTAAACTTGTTGAAATCCTTTTGTTTTAGTTCACAAAATCATTTGTGTTTGGCTTGTATTCCCCCCTGAAAACGTTAAAATTCATAAAAGCGTAGGGCTATGAACTCACTGTTAGTTGTGTGCTAGCGTCGAATCAACAGACTGAAATGAAGACCTTCGAGTTGTAGTGTGGCACTTAACGGAATCCTAATAACAATTAAATACATATATGTATCTAAATAAGCGATTTCGTTAGATAAAGTGTTAGAAAAACACTTGCTTTCGGTTAAGGAATGTTACCGGGACTTGATTGAATCGAGGAAAGTGGATTTTCAGTCTAATGCACCACTTAGGAAATGTGTACGGCCGTGAATGGGGTTTACAGCCATGAATGAAGTTTACGGCTCTGAACTGTCTACGGCCGTGAACTGTTTACGGCTGTGAACTCCTCTCGAAGGCTGTACGACCTTTGAAGGTTTGAAGTGTGTACGGCCGTGAACTGGTGTACGGTCATCGAAGATTTACAGATTTAAAGGGTGTACGGCCGTACACTCAAGAACAAGGTTGTTGGATTCGATGAAAAACATGTTCTAGATGCTCCGAAATGACTCCCAACGGTGATTTTCGATGATTCTCGGAAGAATAAGGGTGTTTTTGGGGTGTATGGCCAAGAGTTTAGAGACAGAAGGAGAGAGTGTCCGGCCAGAAAAGTATAAATGAGGGATAGGGTCTCGTATTTATAGGGGTTTTCGTGGTCGGTGGTGGGGTCCACCCAACGTTGGTCGTAAACGAGTGTACGGCCATACACGGGTTTACGGCCGTAAACTCACTTAGGCCGAAAACCGATGTTTTGATCAAAGGATAACTCGAAATTTCATGAAGTTTTAGTCCCGACTCATATAAAAATTTAATTTATATAAACCAGATGATTTTTCTAAACCAAGAAGTTTGACGGGAAACTTAATAAAATTCAAATTTTATTAACGGATTCGGTTAATGGAAACGGAAAAAGGTTCGGGTTGTCACATCATCCCCCTGTTAGAGGGAATTTCGTCCTGAAATTCAAACACTTAATACAAATCATGGATGCGGAAATAGATGAGGGTACTTCTGTTTCATTGAATCTTCCCGCTCCCAAGTGAATTCAAGTCCCCGCTTGGCATTCCAGCGAACCTTCACTATCGGGATACGGCTTTGTTTCGTTCGTTTGACTTCCCGATCCATGATTTCTACTGGTTCTTCCACGAACTGTAAGCTCTCATCGAGGGGTATCACAAGTGTCTCATCGGACAGACACTTCTTTAGGTTCGACACGTGGAAGATGGGATGTACATTGCTAAGATCTCGTGGTAGGCGAAGTTTGTATGCTACGGGACCGATCCTAGCGAGGATCTCGAATGGTCCTATGTATCTTGGATTTAGCTTTCCATGCTTTCCAAAGCGTATCATGCCCTTCCAGGGTGAGACCTTCAAAAGGACACGGTCACCAACTCGGAACTCCAAGGGTTTTCGTCTCTTATCGGCATAGCTCTTTTGTCTATCTCTTGAGGCCTTTAGTTATTCTCGGATTTGTACAATCTTTTCAGTAGTCTCTCGGATGATTTTTGGGCCTGTGAGAGTGCTATCAGGGACTTGACCCTTGACTAACTGTGTGTCGCCCACCTCAGCCCAGCACAGAGGGGATCTGCACTTACGGCCATAGAGGGCTTTGAACGGCGCAGCCTTGATGCTGGTATGGTAGCTGTTGTTGTAGGAAAATTCGACCAAGGACAAATGAGTGTCCCACGACATGCCGAAGTCGATGACGCAGGCTCTCAACATATCTTCCAATGTTTGAATGGTTCTCTCACTCTGCCCATCTGTCTGTGGATGGTAAGCTGTGCTTCTATCAAACTTAGTTCCAAGAGCCTTCTGTAATGACTGCCAAAATCTCGAGGTAAACCTGCTATCCCGATCTGAGATAATGGATACAGGTACACCATGCAGGCGGACTATATCTCGAAGGTAGATTCGTGTCAGTCTCTCCATCTTAAAGTTTTCTTTGATTGGCAGGAAGTGGGCGGAATTAGTTAGTCGATCGACAATTACCCAGATGGCGTCGTGCCCATTCGGAGACTTGGGCAACTTAGTGATAAAATCCATAGTAATCCTTTCCCACTTCCACTCAGGTATCTCTAGCTACTGGAGTATACCTGAGGGCTTTTGATATTCCACCTTCACCTTGGCGCAAGTCAGGCACTTGCCCACGAAGGTAGCGATCTCTCCTTTCATGTTCGGCTACCAATAGAGTTGTTTGAGATCCAGATACATCTTATCTGAACCTGGGTGAACGGAGTATCTAGTCTTGTGAGCTTCGTTCATGACAACATCCCTGTAACCACCGTACTTCAGGGTCCAGCTCCGGTTCATGAAATAGTAAACTCCGTCTCCTTTGACATCTAAGTTGTTTTACATTCCTCTCAAGGATTCATCTGACATGTTCTCTGGTTTTAAGGCTTCCAACTTAGCCTCTCTGATTTGAGTGGATAGATGGGAATGGATGGTCATTATCAGTGCCTTCACTCTACGACCTGGGTACTCTTTTCGTCTGAGGGCATCCGCTACCACATTGGCCTTGCTAGGATGATAGCGTATTTTGCACTCGTAATCACTGAGTAGCTCTACCCATCACCGCTGTTTCATGTTCAACTCTTTCTGATTGAAAATATGTTGTAGGCTCTTATGGTCGGTGAAGACAGTACACTTGGTTCCGTAGAGATAATGTCTCCAAATCTTTAACGCAAAGACCACTTCTCCCAACTCTAGATCGTGAGTTGTGTAATTGACTTCGTGTGTTTTCAGCTGTCTTGAGGCGTAGGAAATAACCTTTCCTCGCTGCATGAGCACACAGCCTAGGCTCTGATTGGATGCATCGCAGTAGACAACGAAATCCTCTGTCCCTTCGGGCAGGGACAAGATAAGTGCGCTGCATAGGGCCTGCTTCAATGTTTGAAACGTAGTGTCTTGTTTTTCTCCCCAACTAAAGGTTACACCTTTCTGTGTCAGCGTGGTTAAAGGATTAGCAATTCTGGAGAAATTATGGATAAATCTGCAATAGTAGCTAGTGAGACCCAAGAATTGACGGATTTCTGTGGGCGTCTTCGGTGCTGACCAATTCTCAATCGCTTTGATCTTGGAAGGGTCCACGTGTATGCCTTCCTTGCTAACCACGTGACCAACGAAAGTTACTTTTCTGATCCAGAATTCGCATTTAGAGAATTTTGCATAGAGTTTCTCCACCCTTAGTGTTTCTAGCACTAGTCTCAACTCCTGTCTATGATATTCCTCGCTTCGGGAATAGACAAGTATATCATAAAAACATGATTACAAACTTGTCTAGGAAATGGTGCCACACCCGATTTATCAGATCCATGAATATCGTCGGTGCGTTGGTTAGACCAAAGGGCATAACTACAAACTCGTAGTGACCATAGCGAGTTCGGAATGTTGTCTTGGGAATATCACTCTCATGGACTCGCAACTGATGGTACCCTGATCTTAGGTCTATTTTCGAGAAGTAACTGGTTCCCTGAAGTTGATTGAATAGGTCGTCGATTCTGGGTATGGGATAACAGTTCTTGATGGTCAGCTTGTTTAGTTCACGATAATATATGCACATCCGAAAGGATCCATCCTTCTTTTTCACGAATAAGATCGGGGCTCCCCAGGGTGAGGAACTTGGTCTTATGAATCCTTTGTTGAGCAGCTCATTGCGCTGACTAGATAATTCTTGCATTTCTGCTGGCGCCATACGGTATGGGGAATTAGCTACGGGAGTAGCTCCGGGGATTAAGTCGATACGGAACTCGACTTGGCGCTCGGGAGGGATTCCTGGAAGATCTTCGGGGAAAACATCAGGAAAGTTGCAGACTTCGGGGATGCTCTCGAGGTCCTTAACTTCCTGCTTTTCGTTAACGACATGAGCTAGGAATGCATGGCACTCCTTTTGCAGATATTCTGGGCTTGAATGCAGGAAATGATACGAAGGTTCGAGTTGAGTTTATCGTCGTAAACTATGAGAGCTTCGCCCGAGGGTAGATTGAGACGGATGGCTTTTTCATAACAAAGGATGTCAGCACGATTGGGGCTCAACCAATTCATGCCGACGATGACGGCGAAGCTTTTTATGGAAACTGGCATAAGATCGATGGGGAAGGAATGGTCGTTTAGGGTAAGGGTACAGCCTATGAATATGTCGTTAGTGCTCTCTTTCTTTCCGTTAGCCATCTCAACGGTAAATGTTTCAGTTAAAGGTTGGGATTTACAATTGAGTAAATGTTTGAATGCATGACTAACAAAACTCCTCTCCACACCATAATCGAAAAGAATGCATGCATAAGTGTTGTCGAGGAGGAACGTACCCATAACAGCGGTGGGATTAGTAACTGCTTCCTCCTAGCCCATAGCTAGCATTATCCCTGTGTTGCCAGTTGTTGTTGCCTTGGGGCAATTTATCTTGAAGTGCCCAACCTCCCCACAACCATAACAGGCTTGACCAGCGCCCACTCCAGGAGGCTGATTGGTTGGTTGGACTGGTGCCTTATAGAATCGATCTGTGTGTCCCTTCTTGCCATAGTTGTTGCACAACATCTCCCGGCATTGCCCATGATGATGGAAGTTGCACTTGTCGCACCTTGGAAGAGTACGATCATACCTACTGGCAGGTGCTTGGGTGGTTGGAACAGCAGCAGGAGTAGAAGCAGCATGAACTGCCACTGTTTGCTGTTTCTTGGAGGGTTCCTCTGAAGACTGACCTTTTCCTTTGTTCCAGAACTTTTTCTTCCCACCACTCGCCTTTGGTGGTTCGGGAGCGGCTGTCACTTCATCAAGATCAACACCGTGATCTATCAGGGTCTGCGCCAGGCACTTGGCGCTGTCAAAAGTGGTAGGCTTAGCAGCCAAAACATTTCCTTGTGTTAGGGGCGTTAATCCCCGTGTGTACCTTTCTTTCTTTTTGCTTTCCGAGGTGACCATTCCCGGACATAGAAGAGCCAGATCGCAGAATCTAGCTGTGTAAGCGGCAATGTCGGAAACCTTCATCTTCAGGTTCTAGAGCTCGTGCTCTAACTTCTGCATCTCGCCCCTTGGGCAGTACTCAGCAAGCATGGGTTCTTTTAAGCTTTCCCAACCCCTGGCATTCGCTACCGGCAGGGTTAGTGATTTGACTCGACCATTCCACCAGGTCAATTCTCTGTCGGTGAAGGTGCAGGTGGCAAATTTCACTTTGTTTGCCTCGGAACAAGCGCAAATATCGAAAATGGATTCGATCTTCTTGAACCATCGTGTTAAGGCAATGACTCCTCCATTGTCGTCGAAGGATTTGGGTTTCACGTTCATGAAGTCCTTATAGGAACACTCCTTTTGATGTACCTGATCACCGAGATTCTGGGGATGAGTACCACCTCCGGATCTGCTAGCCCCACCAGGGTTTATTTGCACCATTGTTGCAGTCACGGCGGCTGTAACTGTTGCCTGAAACTTGCCAGGATCGAACTGAGGAGGTGGTGGCGGCGGAGGGTCGTTGTTCTTCCTGTTGGATCTCTTTTTGGGAGGCATCTTTTTCTAAAATAATCAGGAAGAAGAGGATGGTAAGTCCCCTAGTTCTTTAAATTAAGAGATATGAAACAAGATATATCTCATCCTGATAGATAAAGTGTTCTACTAAGCGATAAACAGAGAAAAGTTACTAATGCAAGTAAACTATCGCTAGGAAGAAATAAGTAGCAACACTCTACACTGTATTCAGCTCTAGCTAGCATACTCCTATAGTATCTTAAGTTTTATGTTTTGTTCTGTCGATATCTTGATGTATATAGCTTGGTAAGTTTTAGGCTTGCTGCAACACCATGATCACTCCCAGACACATGTTGTTCATGTCTCAAATAAATATAGTTGATCAGGCTATATTGATCCCAGACACGATTACATAACTATCCAAGTTTAACCGCAGTGTCCAACATCCAAATACTTTTGTTTTGTTCTACTCATGATATTGTTTCTGGTACTCATGTATATTTGTATAATTCTTATAAAATACTTATATTTTAAAAGTATAGTTTTAGTTCAGAGCACTTCGGCCCCTTAGTGTTTATAGTTGTATACCATGTAAGGTTCTGTATACTTAGTTCACTTTAAACAAGAGCTCTGATACCAATCTGTCACACCCCCAAACCGGAACGGCGGAAACGTTCGGGGGTGGATGACGACATATGTTGTATCACAACAATTGCATCATAGTAATCATAGTAAACACAACCATTACATTCAATACATATATAAAAAGGTATTTATATTTTTTTGATTCTTGTTTTTATACATCAAAAGTATAATCAAAAGAAAAGACGTGACTCTATACGCTCTGTCTTCTCAAAACTCCAGGAGGTACTTGTCTACTGATTTCCTGAGAATACAAGCAGTTTTGAAAGAGTATCAGCATAAAGCTGGTGAGTTCATAAGCGATGTTTTTGTAATGAAAACCAGTCATTGAATTCTATAAAATGTATGCATGTTTCCCATGAGAATCCAACATTTTCTAACATGTATGCTCGTTATTGTAACTTTGTTTCAAAAATCATGACTACCGTTTGTATGTATAGTATATCCTGTTTGAAAACCCTGGTTACCACCAGTGTATATAGTATGTTCTGTTTGAAAACCCTGGCTACCACCAGTATGTATAGTATGTTCTGTTTGAAAACCCTGGCTACCACCAGTATGTATAATATGTTATGTTTGAAAACCCTGGCTACCACCAGTATGTATAGTATGTTGTTTGAAAACCCTGGCTACCACCAGTATGTATAGTATGTTTTATTAATTAAAATAAAACTAATGAAGAATGAAATGTCGTAATTAAATGGTTATTTTATACTATTGTGAGTCGTATAACCATGCTTGATATAACCTAGTGACCTTTACGACGTTCTTCAAGTGTCGGTTAAATGACATTTGTCACCCCATGCATGCCTTCCTAACTGTAGCTAGCAGTTCAGGTGTGGGATTGTCAGTCCCGAATAGATCTATTCACAACTCTCACGCTCTCCCTCCAGGAGACTTTGGTTATACTATGATAGGATTTAGCATGTACCTCGAAGGATACAATTGAAGTATTGTCTCACAATCATGTATTAACTAGTTTACGTGTTGTTCTGTATTGTTCTCTTGTATTTGAATCCGTTGTATACTGTATAAGGTAATAATTATACTTAAATAATTATTAAATGTTGTATTCTTGCAGTAATCTATATCACAAACTAAATCTGTCATAGTTTATATGTTTACCCATGTATGAAATCTGAATCGGTACAAACTGTGTATGAAATTGTAATGCCCGTGTTTCTAGGCTAGGCATTAATATTGACATAATAGTCTAGGTTAACCTTTGTAACTCATTTTGAAGAAATGAAAATGAATTATGTGAATATTATGTGAATTATGTGTTTTATGCTTAATTACTAGAATTTAATTAATTAAGAATAAAAATGAGCATCGAAAATAAATATTAGATAAAGCCGATATCTATTAAGAAAGTTGTGGTGGTCGTGACAAAGATTACAGATATATAAAGAATACTGAAATCCGAGTTATAACGAAGAAGTTATGACATGTCGAAGTTTCGCGACAAAACCGGCACGGTGCCGAATGACATAAAAAGTGAGTTTTTGATACACTACTTTTTAGCCTTAGTGATCTAAACGAAAGTCGTAGTGTTCATTAAACCGAGAGTATGTATAAAAAGAACGCCCAAATCTGACTTCGTATGAGGAAGTTATGATTTTTCTAAGTTTCAGCTTAGAAGTAGACAGCTAAAAACTCGAAATTTAGATCAAGTGATTTTTAGCTGACACAACTTAAAACGAGAATCGAAGGTATCGCCAATAGTAGTACAACGGTAGAAAGTCAGACGAAAACGGACGTCGGATGAAGAAGTTATGAATTTTTAACGGATTTCCTGTCCCGGTCTGTTAAAAATAATAATAATAAAATTAAAATCAAAATTAGCCGACGAAGTCTAAACAAAAGTTGTAGAGCGTAATTTTACCTACGCGTGCATATAAAGAACGTTAAAAACGGAGTTCGTATGAGAAAGTTATGGATTTTAAAGTTTTTGCACAAAAATCGAGAAAAAATGCTAAAACCGAGAAATTTCACATAGTCATACTTCGGCCACGTCACCTTCGCTCCATGCGCGCCACGTGTCCGAACTGCTGAGTCATCGAGGCCAGCTGGTGAGGCGTGTCGCACTCCCTCGCATCCGAAGTGTTGGTCCAACCGTGGTCCGACGTGTGCCCTTCTTGACGTGTCCGAGCTTCGCAAGTGCACCACGTCCCACCCCTCGGACCTAGACCTCGGTTCAATCAGAAGCCAACAGTTGGACCCTCGCACGTGCATGCCACCTGACCCTCGCATCTACTGACACCTGGTCGCTTCTCAGCCCTCGGATCATAAGCCTCGCCCCTATAAATAGAAGGGTGCGAGACCCCCAGGTGGTAATTTGGAAATTTGTCATTTTACACCCCTAAACCCATATTTCTTCCATTCAAACTTCCCCCAAAGCCCCGATATTATACCAAACACCCGAAACACGTCCTGATGTACCCGAGAAGCCCGAGAAATTTATCTTTTCGGTTTTGAAGCCCAACCCTCGCAGAGCCCGGTTTCTCAATAAAACTCCCGGTTTTATTAGAAACGATCGTTTTAGGAAACGAAGTGCTGCCCGATTATCATTAAATCATGTGAGTGTGTAGTCACTTTCATCTTACACCTAGATATGAAGTATTTTCTATAAAATACGTGCTATGTGTAATTATATTAAGTGTTTATTTGAGGTGACTGTTGAATAGATGTTTTATACAAGTTTTAAACTGTATATGTATTTTATCTAGACATATGTTGGGTAAACCATGGGTAGAGGAAATAGTTGATGTGTCTTAAAATGGTGAGAGGCCTCGATGTTGTTGTTGTTGTTGTTGTCGTCTAGCGGAGTATAGATGACGATCACGGACGTTTCTAGACAGTCCAGTGGAACACTAGCAGGTTCGCAACTTGTAGGTGTTGGTGAACTATATGTTCATTGGCATACTCCATCCCCCTCATGGTTGCCTTTAGGACATGTATGGCTGAGGAGTCCCCTTAGCAGTAGTGTCCACTCCGATGATAATCCTTAGGCTAGGTCCCTTGTGATATGTGTTTAGGGACGTAAAGTGAGGATAACGGGAATGGGTAATCAGGGTTATTGTTGATTGGTGAATTTAATAAGTTTATTATTATTGTGGGTTGAAAACCCTATATGCTCACCAGGCTCCCAAGCCTGACCCACTGAGCTTTTTATATTATAGGTAGTGGACCCCGTGCATAGTCGGATGATGATGAGAGATTTTTGGATTATAGGCCAGTAGTTGTAAGTAACTGTTGAAAGGCTTATAATGTCTTGTTTATGCATCGAGGCAATTGAAAGAGCATGAAAAGAACTACCCCACTCATGATCTGGAGTTGGCAGCGGTAGTATTCGCCTTAAAGATATGGAGGCACTATCTTTATGGTACTAAATGCAAACTTTTCACTGATCATAAGAGTCTTCAATATCTCTTTAATCAGAAGGAATTGAACATAAGGCAACGACACTGGCTAGAATTACTCAAGGACTACGACTGTGAGATACTTTACCACCCTGGTAAAGCAAATGTTGTTGCTAATGCTCTCAGTCAGAAGGTAAATCTTGAAAAGAAAAGGCCAAGAGCGTTGAGAATTGAAGTTGTCTCGAAAATTGTGGAAAGTATAAAGAAAGCTCAAGAGGAAGCTTTAGATACAAACGGTCAAGGATAGAAGGTATTCCAAGATAGGATTTGGGTACCTAAGACAGGAGGAGTAAGAGATCTTCTGATAGAAGAAGCTCACAAGACCATGTACTCGATTCATCCCGGCAGCACAAAAATGTATAGGGATCTAAAACCCTATTACTGGTGGCCGACGATGAAGCTCGATGTTGCTAAGTATGTGGCCGGGTGTGTAACATGTGCTAGGGTTAAGGCACAACATCAGAAACCGTATGGGAGTTTAGAACCTTTACCTGTACCCATGGGTAAATGGGAAGACATCACCATGGATTTTGTGACTAAACTGCCCAGAACAAGGAACGGTCACGACATGATTTGGTTAAAGTTATAGTGTATGCATCGAGGCAATTGAAAGAGCATGAAAAGAATTACCCCACTCATGATCTGGAGTTGGCAGCGGTAGTATTCGCCTTAAAGATATGGAGGCACTATCTTTATGGTACTAAATGCAAACTTTTCACTGATCATAAGAGTCTTCAATATCTCTTTAATCAGAAGGAATTGAACATGAGGCAACGACACTGGCTATCTTTATGGTACTAAATGCAAACTGTATCGGAACATGACATCCCGAGGTTTTGATATGAAATGAAAATATATATTTCTTCAAAGAAGGTTTTGATAAACTTTTATCATGTTTTGTTTTGGGGACCAATTCCGCAACATCTTTTAAAAGGATTTCTCTGATTTTATTTTAAAAGCATAAATTAAATCGGTCTTTTCTGGCCGAGAAATTAGGGGATGTCACATGAATTCCCCAAACTATACCCATTATAGTTTGCTTGAAATGTTATGTACTTGGTTTGTAAATTGTTCTGAAAATCACGTAATTATTTTTTCGAATTGAAAATGTCCCTTATGCTCCGCATAACACAAAAAGGATAAAATATCTATATATTATATAGAAATCGTTGGACTGTATCAATTGTATAAGTTTTAAACTTGTTGACATCCTTTTGTTTTAGTTCACAAAATCATTTGTGTTTGGCTTGTATTCCCCCCTGAAAACGTTAAAATTCATAAAAGCGTAGGGCTATGAACTCACTGTTAGTTGAGTGCAAGCGTCGAATCAACAGACTGAAATGAAGACCCTCGAGTTGTAGTGTGGCACTTAACGGAATCCTAATAAAAACTAAATACATATATGTATCTAAATTAGCGATTTCGTTAGATAACGTGTTAGGAAAACACTTGCTTTCGGTTAAGGAATGTTACCGGGACTTGATTGAATCGAGGAAAGTGGGTTTTCAGTCTAATGCACCACTTAGGAAATGTGTACGGCAATGAATGGGGTTTACGGCCATGAAGTGAGTTTATGGCCGTGAACTGTCTACGGCCGTGAACTCCTCTCGAAGGGTGTACGGCCTTTGAAGGTTTGAAGTGTGTACGGCCGTGAATTGGTGTACGGTCAATGAAGATTTGTAGATTTGAAGGACGTACGGCCGTACACTCAAGAACAAGGTTGCTGGATTCGATGAAAAATGTGTTCTAGATGCTCCGAAATGACTCCCAATGGTGATTTTCGATGATTCTCGGAAGAATAAGGGTGTTTTTCGGGTGTATGTCCATGAGTTTAGAGAGAGAAGGAGAGAGTGTCCGGCCAGAAAAGTATAAATGAGGGATAGGGTCTCGTATTTATAGGGGTTTTTGTGGTCGGTGGTGGGGTCCACCTAACGTTGGCCGTAAACGAGTGTACGGACGTACACGGGTTTACGGTCGTAAACTCACTTAGGCCGAAAACTGATGTTTTGATCAAAGGATAACTCGAAATTTCGTGAAGTTTTGGTCCCGACTCATATAAAAATTTAATTTATATAAACTAGATGATTTTTCTAAACCACGAAGTTTGACGGGAAAAAGTTAATGGAAACGGAAAAAGGTTCGGGTTGTCACAGTCCACACAACTCAATGTGCAGAAGTTCCAATGGTTCCGAGATTGATTTTTCGATGATGACAGGATGACCCTTCTTTGATTGCTTTCCACACTCACATGCAGCATATAAATGATCATTTTCGAATTTGAGGAGAGGTAAACCTCTCACCATTTCACCAGATACGAGATCATTCATGTACCGAAAGTTCAAGTGGGCAAGCCTTCGGTGCCATAACCAACTGACGTTAGGAACGGCTTTGGAGAGAAGGCAGAGTTGTGGTTTGCCAACAATCATGTTGATGTCGAGTGGTTACATGTTCTTGTTGCGGTTGGACTTGATTAAACATTCTTTTCGGTCTTCTATCATTACATAGCTGTGCTTCTTGCAAAATTCCACATGTCGATTTAAATCAGTGAGCTGAGCAACACTTATCAAATTATGTTTCAGATCAGCTACATATGCCACATTTGAGATAGAGAAATTTCCATTGGTGAGAATTCCATAACCACGAATTTGAGAGTTGGAGTTCTTTCCATATGTCACGTAACCAGCATTCGGAGTAAGCTTGAGATCCCACAGAAAGTCTTTCTGCCCCGTCATGTGCATGGAACAAGCACTATCAATATACCATATTGTTTCTTGCTCCGATGCACAAAGTGCCTGCAAAAATTAGTGAGCAATGGAGTTTTTAGGCTCCGAGTTAGATCTAGGGACGTAGGCACAGGCTTTGGACTTGGATTGTGACTTAGGAACAACTTTGTGTTTCTTAGGAATACTCTTTGAGTTTTTAGGAAATAGACAAAAGGCTAATGTCTTTTCATCTATCCAGTAGTCATATTCAATGACTTGGGGATTGCGAACAGTCTTCTTCGGACCATTGACTTCCAGAGCGTTGGAAACAGATGTAACCTCCGGAACAGTTGATTCATCATTGTGAGATTTGACTTTCCACACAAGATTCCTTTTTCAAGGTTTTGAAAAGTTTGTTTTCTCAGCAATTTTAGATTTACTTGATTACACATTTGTTTTGGAAGGATTGGGTTTTAAAATGGTGCCTTCAGATTTAGCAATGAAAACAGATGAAACAGTCTGAGGAGAGGTGTTTTGGACAGTCATGGTATTCACACGAGATATGGGTTGAGTTGTACTAACTACTTTCTTGGGTTCAACAGGACTAGGAGAATCAGAAGGTCTCTTGAAGATCTTAGTGGGTGTGAAGTATTTTTGACTGTTGGTTGATGAATGAGGATTCCGAGATACACTCTTTTTGGAGTTCTCAAGGAACCTAGAATTTTGTCTAGTCTTAACTTCCTTTTTATGAGCATTTCGAGCATCTACTTTGGGTTCTAATATATCCTTCCTATTTAACATTGGTTTTCTCTTAGGGTAAGATGAGGATTTTGAAGTTTGTCCTGCAGATGGATTGCTAAACTTGGGATCAATGGGAACCAAACTTGTTTTTGAAGTTACTAAAGAGTCCGATTCACAAGAATTAGAGGAGACACAACTTGAGATTTCAACTTTATCATCTAAGGATGCCCATACAAACTCAGAAGCAATAGTTTCAGTTGTCACATGAGGGATTTCTTCAACAACACAGTTGTTAGGAGGGTTACTCCTAGGGACGTAATCTACGCAATTTGAAACACTGTGATGAAATTTTGTGGTCCGATTCAGGTCCAGGTTTATCAGAGGCGGAAGAGGCATGGAATCGGGACATTTGACAACAATTGGTTGAAACTCAAGAATTAAGGACGCAAAGTGGTATGTGGTCTCATGAAGAGGTGACAAGGGAGAAACGGGGGTGTCCGAATGTTTGATGTTCGGAACCTCTCCCATGAATGTCAAATTTTGCAATTCTTTTAAGGGACGAGCAATTGGTTTCGGATACTCGCTTCCGAGACCAGGTGCTTTTGAACATGGATGACGAAAATTATTAGTCATCTGAAGATTCGATTGAAGCATGTCAATTGAATTATGCAAAGCATCTATCTTAGCATTGAGACGTTTGTTATTAGTGATCAAGATATTTCTTTCATAATAGGTAATTTCACATTTGTCTTTCAAAATGATACATTCATCTTTAGACAGTACAAGCTCATGCTCTAAAGACTCGGTTTTCAATTTTTTATCCTCAAAACGCAACCTAAGACGATTTAATTCACAATCCTTCTTCTCACTTGCCTCTATGGCAGACTCATAGGCTTTATAAATGGTGCTCATATCTATTTGGATTTGGGTCAGATAAGGTTCACAAAGAGATAGATCAAAATTATTATCAATAATCATATATTTTACCTGCTGAACAATGCTTCGACCGGGTGGATCATTGGTGGCCATATAGCAGTAGTGTGGTTCGGCAACATCATCTTCATCTTCAGAACCGGAGGACCAATAGCCTTCTTCACATTCAACGGATTGCTTTGCCATTAAGCACATGTTTCTTCCAGTTACCATGTCATCATCATCTCCGGATGACCAATATCTTTCAACATCTCTTGATACAGTTGTTACGAAAGCTTTTTCACTTTCATCCATCTCTTGAGCTCTTCGGGCGTAGTATGCGGAGTCCTTGATCGTTGGTTTTTGTGGAGCTTCAGCCAAGCAATCTTTTGCAAAGTGATTTGCATGTCCATACTTGTGACACATAATTTTCGGTTTGTCAGACTTAGTATTCTGAGAAGGTTCCGGAGTAGAGTTTGGCTTAGAGATGTTTGGTTTGTAAGCAGGAGGATTTTCCGGAGTTGGTTGTAGTTCCTGAGCTAAGTATGTGTGAGGATTGTTTTGATGAGGAGCATGGAAATGGTTTTGGTATGGTTTGTAAGAGGGATTGAAAGGACGTTTGTATTTCATGGAGAGTAGAGCAAATTCCCGTTGGAAGCGGAGTTCGGAATCCATAGCTTCGGACTCATCAACAGGATGTGTGTGTAAGATGGTTGCAGAAGGTTGAGCAGATGGAACAATGGATTTGAAAGGGTCCAAAGTAGGCAAGTTCTGAATGGTTGGTTCAAAAGAACTAACAAGAGCAAGAGGGCCTCCGGAGAGTTCCTTTATGGTTTGAGAAACATTAGACTCATGTCCTTGAAGTTCATCAAAAAGTTGATAGAGCTTTAACTTTTTCAATGAACCATTACTTTGGAGACAAGATTTGACATTTCCCCATCCTTTGCCGAGACTGTTTATGAATTTGAGATTGTATTCCAAAGGAGTTCGGCCAATCCCATGAGCAGTCATGTTGTTGACCACAATTCGGTAACGATTTGAGGCTGAGGCCACTGATTCACCAGGAGTGGTAGTGAAGGTGTCAAAATCATTGACAACTGAGGTATGACGCTTGTCTTTCATATTTTCGGAACCTTCAATCAGGTCCTGAAGAGTGTCCCAAATCTCTTCCGCTGATTTACACAATTTAATGTGCTCAAAGAGTGAAGGAGGAACACCAAACACCATTTCTGAGAAAGTGACTTAATCAGCATGCAGCTTCTCAATATCATCTGCAGTTAATGGAGTTGGGCGAGTTTCATCTTCACGCACAAGCTGTGCAGCAGCATCTCTCACAACTTTTCTTACAGGAACATGAGGACCTTCTTTGACGGATCTCCAAATCTCTTCACCTTTCTCTTTAGCTGGTAAAAATCTTTCCATTCTAACTTTCCAGTGATCATATTCTTCCACAACTAGTATTGGGGCACGTGTAGGGCCACCCACACTATTTGCGATTTGCATTGAAATCATTTGTTGAAGATTAGAAGCAGCCATTACTTTTATCCTTACCACAGAAATGGTTGAAGTACCAAGGTAATTTCAAAGCAACTACAATCGGATCTTATGGATTCAAAGGACAACCACTGAAGCTCTGATACCAATTGTGAGAACAAAATAGATCTGATGCGCAGGGACAAGGTTTGAAAACTCAAACCTTGAATGAATTCTTAAGATCAATGTTTGTTTGCTAATAAGTGTTCTAGTCAAGCCTGGATAGACCAGTTAAGTCTAAGATAATATATTCAACAAATAATCAAGCCATAAATGAAGAATGAGAATAAAGATCAAAGTAAGGTTAACAAATGAGGAACAAGAAGAATGTTTTTGAAAAGAGTTGAAATAACTTAGTAAATGCCAAAAGTGAGTGAATGATCCATCGATGACTTTGCATTGAAAGCTCCATTAAATAGGAGAATACGATACAATGAATAACTGAGAGACTAACATAGAACCGGACAATAGAGAAGTCCCTGAGATTCTGATTGTCTAATTTCATAAAAAGACTAAGTCCTATTAAATGTCAGATCAATACAAAGACAAATGTAATTAATACATAAAGAGACAAAAAAAACTTCTCCGGATCAACATACATTCCGGACATAATGTCCATTCCAGAATGTCTTTACTCCTGAACTTTTCATCTTCTTTTCTCCAAGTCCGGACAGATTCCGGACTACTCTTCACTTCGAAACTCATGCTGATTTCGGAATAATCACTGGGACTTAGGATTGCTAGAGGTTGACTTTCAGGTTCCAACAACTTGTAAATTGCATTTCTTATATATATTTTCCCTTTTTCTTTATATTTGCTAGGGTATTTCAAGTGACAAAATTGTTGAAAGTAGTGAAACTCTTGTTAGTCTAACAACCAAGGAACGATCAGAACCCTTAACACCAGTGTGTCATCATCTCACAAGATCATCATTGTTATATATATATATATATATATATATATATATATATATATATATATATTTGTATTAATTTATTCTTTTTCATTTGGGACATTAACTTATTTAGGTAATTGGAAAACCCACCAAGAAAACAGTTCAAACCAAATCTGCAACTGCAACTCCCGATACACAATTGCCTTCCCTGAAATCTACAACACCAGTACATACTAACTTTACATTTTTCATTACTTTTAATTTCTCTTTTATATTAAAACATAATTTTACATATATGTCTTAAATCTTTATATTAGGAAAATACAAAAGCCACCAGAAAATTTGTTGAGTCTAAGACTTCCACTATCAATCCTGAGATACCAACAGTTTCACAAAAAAACCCCTTCACCAGTTCAATGTTTTTTTACATGCTGAATATACATTTCTGTTTTTTTTTCTGATTCTAATATTGCATATCATTGTATCCAATCAAGTGTAGTCTATCATATCCGGATAAAAGGAATACCGTTGCTCGTGGTATCGTTCACTTATCATCAGAAAGACAATTCATTCATGGAGTTCCTCTACAAGATGATTGCTGTAAAGTTTCCATGGATGAAGTGCTAAAAAAAAGATTCATTTCTACCCCATGAAACTACATAATTCAAAATAGTTGGACAGGCATATAAAAGTTTTGTTTATGTTAACTTCTTTGTGCATTACACTTTTTTTTCTACAAAAACTAGTCTACTAAGTTTTTAATGAACTCATTTTTTTGTTTTAGTGTTGTTGGTATAGGTACCAGATATGATATCACATCAAGACCATGAACTTCAAAACTCACAGAAACGGAAACCAAATTACATATCAAGATTTTGGTTTATGATGTTTTTGCTTTATTTACCATAATTTAAATACTTGCAATTAGTACACTTTTTTTGGTATTTTAATTACGAATTTAATTTATGGATTTGGATTTCAATTATTACTAATATCGAATTATGAATTTTGATATTGTTTCATATTGTCGGGTTTTGTTACTTTAATTTATATTATTTTGATGTGTCTACAATATAGAAAAAATAACAAATAAAAATTGAATTATTGTAGCTTTAATATAAAATTGGCTATGTTTTATAGGTTTTTAATATCTCAAAATTTATACAATGGTGACTTTACATCATTTTTTGACATGTGGATAAACGGTTAACAATAGCCATAATCTAAAGTAATTATGAGTCTACAATTGTTTTAAAATCATGTTTTTCTAAAGTTTTTGTGACTATAAGTTAAACAGTAACAACATAAATTTTTTTTGATGTGGCAAATAAATACCATAATTGATTTTTTTTTGTGACTAATTATTAACAAATCGTCACTTATGATATTAATTACATGTGGCCATTTAGCGAGCATGATCATTTTCACCGTAATTACATGTTTTTAAAAGATACCCAATAGTCTTTATACGATGCCCAATAGTCTTTATTTTTAATAGAATGTGTGTCTTTATAATACTTATGATTGTGTTTCACTTAATTGTGTGTCTCTATACGGTAGGCAATAGTCACCAAAATTAATTGTTTTTGTGACTAATTATTAGCAAACCGTCACTGATGGAATTAATTACATGTGGCCATTTAGCGAACATGGTCATGCTCACCGTAATTACATGTTCGCAAAAGATACCCAATAGTCTTAATAAACTTTAAAATGTGTAACAATATATTAGAAAAAAACCACACTAAAACAACATGCATGTCGCAAGTTGGTGATATACAGTCACTACAATTACTAAATAAATATGTCTACTGACGATTTAACACCACAATATTGGATAAAATGATTGATTTTGGGAACAAAATTCCCAACACAATTGCCACACTTTTATAATACGGTCACATGTTTACATTTTAAAGTTACCATAAGACCCATACGATGGTGTCACCTTCCGTCACACTTTCAGTGAAAAACTAAAATGTAACTATACGCATATGGTCACACTTTTTTGGTGTGTGTGTAGGTCATTTTTGTACTAGTGAAAGAAGTATGAAACAACATTTTTCCCATTTTATCCTTCGACTTCAAGACACAAACAAATGCATTAATCACTTATCCAACATTATCATCATCCAATAAGGTCTAAACTCCATTCCTTTGAAGCCCAAGACTTTTACTTGATCCATTTATTGTCCACAATCCCGGAATAAGAAACTTCTTGAAACTGGATGTTACAATAGTTCTTCACAAAAGCAAGCAAATGAACAAGCAATGTCGTAATTCATCAACAATAGGAAAATATAAGGGAATTTTTCAAATAGAACGTCTTCTATGATCTGAAATCAAGTATTAGACACTCAATTAGTTGTTCATTATATGCTTAATTTCTTGATTTTTGTGATAAATCGAGTCAATTTAGGTTGAAAAAATGCAGGTGTAAAGACTTAGAAAATACTACCTGGAACCGAATTAAAAAGATGTAGAGAGATAAAACATTTCTTCAATCAACTTCACTGTCGATTGGGACTTGCGGAAGAGATAGTTAACGATGAATTCTGTCGATGGTGATTGTGATTCAAATTACCCAGAAATATATGTAGAGAGATAAATAGAGAGAGATACGTAGAGAGAGAAAGATTAGAGAGAAAGATATGTAGAGAGAAATAGGAGAGAGATATGTAGAGAGAAAGATGAGAGAGATACATGGAGAGAAAAGGAGGAGATAGAATGTTTATAAAAATAAAAATAAAGTCTAATTATGTTTTAATAAAA
This sequence comes from Lactuca virosa, assembly GCF_052849685.1. Lineage (NCBI taxonomy): Eukaryota > Viridiplantae > Streptophyta > Magnoliopsida > Asterales > Asteraceae > Lactuca > Lactuca virosa. The sequence goes on along the minus strand of NC_136430.1, from coordinate 118,358,515 downwards.
TTACAATAGTTTTTTTAACATATCTTTAAAATTTCAACATTTAAAAATTAGTAGTCAAAATTTGTTCTCAAATGTTCTCGGAATAAGAAATGTTTTCGATTGAACATACTTCTATATATATATATATATATATATATATATATATATATATATATATATATATATATATATATATATATATATATATATATATATATATATATATATATATATATATATATTGTTTCAAGCACATATAATTCATAATTTCATCAAAGTACGGTCATTCTTGGTTAAACATATATTAGTTTGAACAAAATATAGTAATTTATTCTTCATATTGATACTATTATCCGATTAGCAATCAACAAGCTTTAAGACACCTTGTTGTGCGCTTTCATTAGTAGCATTAACATTTGGGAGGATTTTTTTTTCAAATATTATATATATTGTTGTATTTGTTTTGAGAATATGGTGAGTGAATTGTCCTCTATGATAATATGTTGGGGGGTTCGAGAGAACTAGACCCATTTGTTGAATAATTTTTGTCAAACTATCCAATGGAACTTGCATAATTTTCATTTGAGTTCTCTAACCTTCCATTATTCTATTCAAAGCCAAAAAAATATTGTAGATATATGTCTAGCTCCACATTTTCTTTTAGAAAAAAAAATAGTGTAATTCTTTTTCATGACTTCTTTTGTGAAAACCACTTCATTCAATTTCTTAAGAGATCTTTTTGTTTCCTTTAGTGTCTACCTAATAAAGTCTTCTAGTTGTATCTTTAAATCTATCATAAACATGGATTTCCATTTAGTTTCCATCTCTCTCTAATCTTGCCCAATTTGTAGATAAATGAAAACTTTTTATCAAGAGTTTAAAATTCAGTGTTATTCACATTTCTGCTTGTATGATCAGCAATCAAGCACTATTCAAGGGTCCGTTGGAAATGGAAATTACCATGTTCTTTTCATTGTCGAAGCAACAACAGATGCTCTTTGACTTCCTATCTTGTTCAATACTCAAATCTTCCCTCTGAAGATCAGTACAAGCAACTTGTGGCTAACTTAGGATATGATCCCTCAAAATAAGGAAAATGCCCTAGTTTGGTTCTACGAGAATGTCTCCTTATTGGATGGAAATTCCTCACTATTTTTATTGGAAAGTGCTTAAGGCATAAAACTGAGACTTTATATTAGCTAGATTTATTTAAGATGGGTATTCTTTATGCAATGGTCGAAAAAAAGCATCTCGGTTTTTCCCAAATGATTTTTGATCAGCTTGTCAGCTCCACCTATGGGAAGAAAATAAATACCTATGTTCCTTATTCACATTGGTTCTTGCTGGTCCTCAAACACATCGACTCAGGGGTATAATGGAGACACTGATGACACTATCACCCATTCTTTAATGGGTTTTATAGGTTATCAAAAACATGTAAAGCGGAAAATCTTAACTCATAAGTTCACATGAAACCTATGAGGAACTATGTTTTTTCTAATTGATAGCAACATACAATGAATATCATGAACCCTAATGAAACCCTAGTATGATTGAAATACAAGAATTAGGGTTATATAACAATTAGGAATTTCCTGGCACCAATTGTTACTAAAGATTAGCATCAACCAATGATAACGATATAACTTTTCATATTGAAGGAAAATATGATCAATTAAATAATGATAATAGGGTCAAAAATGAGTGACCAAAATATGATCATAACACTTTTTATGATGGTTAGCATATTTGGAAATACACAACAAAGTAATCCCAAAGATATAAGCATTTCAAAGATCTTACCCCGATTGGAGGAGTCATGATTTTATAAAGATAAAAATTGACCATGTTAATAACACTATTAACTTCAAAATAGCATAAAGATATCGTTTGAGTTTTGGCTAATGTCACTAAAAGGAATATCGTAGTAACCCATAAGATAAGGATTTTGAAAAGAAAAAGGTCAAAAACGGAGTTCGTATGAAGGAAATACAATTTTTAGAAAAATATAAAATTCGGGTTAGGAGCCTTATCTGTGAGGAAATTTTCGATTTAGGGTGACTTGGTTGAGTTAAGGCACTTCTTGAGGAAAGTATGGATAGATGTGGAAGCTAGTATGGGCCCGTACTACTGGAAGTAAAGGATCCATACTCGATTCAAGGAGAGTTGCGATGAAGCCATGGAGCTTGAGTAGTTATGTTTTCCCCGAAGTGCGTATTGACACTTAATCTGATGGTTTTATGGTCTATTTTCAGTATGGTGGTATTGCGAGGCATGCCAGTGGGCAGTTCCGGTGTCGGGGAGGATTCGGTCTCGGGTTCTGGAGCCAGGTAGCTTGATGACCAGACGAGAGAGTTCATCTCCTCTGACATTACGTGTAGTATCCTTTATCAAACTTTTGTGATCTTTGGCACGGTCAAGGAGGGTATTCTGGGGATTCTTGATGAGAGATTGAGTGCCTTTTGCGCTGAGATGGTGGCTTTGATCAGGACGTGCTCTCTGACCTTCAGAGAGTTTCGGGTATGTAGAGTGCCAGACTATCATGGGGCTAGGGATCCCATTGCGAGCAGCAGGTGGTTGGCAGATGTTGCCAACGCCTTTCGTACCAGCCGTTTGTTGGATTAGGTGTCTAAGCCCATAACTATAATTGGTGTGAACTTGATTTGATAGTAGTATGGTCCTTTTGGGTTGCCTTCACTTTACGACTTGACAGGATGACTTATGGAGAGAGAGGTTAATAAATAATTTGTTAATATATTATGAGAATAATAAATTAATTACAAATCAGATTATTTAATTAGTATTTGATTAGAAATTAATTTGGAAATAATTTTGGAATTAAAAGAACGGGGACTGTTTTGCAAATCATTGATATTTGCAAAACTAGGCTGCTGGACTCCTTTTGAATGGAGTGGACGAAAACTATAAGGAGGCCCTATAGAATTCATCCATGGCTTCTAGAAGAGGAGGTCCATGGACTACTTAAGGCCTAAGCATGAAATTAGGGTTTCTACCTAAAAACCCTAGCAGCCTCAACTATTTAAAGACCCCTTCACATAGGGTTTTTGGCCAATGCTGAGAGCATAGAAACCCTAGCCGATTTTCTGCATATTCCCTCCTCTCTCCTCTCATCCTTTTGCTACAAGTGTTTGTTAGCCATTAGAGGTGCAACATTTTAGGCACTAAGCTTTCAAGAGTCAAGATCAATGAAGAAATTCTTGTAATTGCTACATAACACGCAAGGTAATCTTCTTAACCCTTTTATATATGAATTTCGAATTATATATGCTAAATCTAGGGTTATTTTTTTGGATTTTCATTTGCATGTTCAATTAGTGAAAAACTTAGATCCAAAGCAATTAGGGTTGCATGATCACATAGGATCTTCTTATGCTCAAAACCCATCAGTGGTATCAGAGCCTAGGATGTTTTTCTATTGAATTTGATGCATTTGTGGATTGTCCCAAGCAGAAGCAAAATAGATTCGTAATATGTTTGCAGAACTCGACGAGTTCAATGAGGAACTCGACGAGTTGGGTCGACTCGACGAGTTTATAGCCTGACTCGACGATTTGACTCATCAGATGCGTGGTTTTACGATTTTCAGATCTTGTTTGGATTAGGATAATTACCATAATTCGTTTTTAATACCTTAAGTTGAATTTTCTTAATGGTAATCTGATTTCCTTATCAAATAAGATTAATTTGGTCAAATTTTAAGATAATAATAAAATTATTTATTCATTTAATTATTTAAAATTTGATCTAGTAATTTTGAAATGTTTCAAATTAGACCATTTAGTTTTGGAATTTAAAATTTAATTAAAAGTTTAATTTTAAAATATTAAATTCTAGAACCCTAGTATTTTAAAAGTTTAAAATACACCCTTATGCTATTATAAAATTAAGAGTTTAATTTATATATATATATATATATATATATATATATATATATATATATATATATATCTGTGTGTGTGTGTATAAGAAAAGTCAGTCTTACCGTTAGTAGGCCTCATTCATGAAGCTGATCTATAAAGGGTGTTTAAGGAAGCGGCCTGTAAAATGACTGCCATTGGGTATCCATTCTTACCCACCGCACTCTTGACTAGTGGAGGGTCGTAAGCCGAACGGATAGGATAGGACATTGATCCCTCATTAATAAGTATAATGATAAATATAAAGTAATTAAATGTTTTATAAATTCTCAATCTTAGTTACTTTAGGAAAATGTGAATTGGATGCTAATCCATGAAATTTAACATTGCACTTTGTCAAGTCGTTAGTGAAGCATGTGTGGTTAACCGGCACACTAACTTGGACTAACAAAGGGTGGCAATGGGTAGCTCGTAAATTATCATTGATCAATGGAGTGTGTGTGGTTAACCAGCACGTTGATTAGGTGGTAAATGACATCGAGAGTACCAAGTTAATTTGCATGATTATTCACACCTTGTTTGTGATCCTCGGTATCCCAGTCACAAACTTGAAGGGCATAATCGAGATTAAAAATGTCATTGAATAGTTCAATGAATCTCAAAAGATCTAGGAATTTCATTTCATTTAAAACCTAATTCATTTAAAATTTCGTTTTCATGGTGAAATTGGTAAATCGTCATTTACCTACATTCAAATAATTTACAATTAGATTACAACATCCCTTTTCTGGATTGTGAATTATTATGTTGGGTCCGAGCCTTAATATTTCATTTGGGTGTTATATTAAGGATTTTCATATCTAATCAAAACTTGTCTTTTTTTCTTTTTTCAGATGTCTACCTCAATCAACGCTTCCGGTTCCTCCAACTCTTTCTCGCTCTTGAGCATTTGTGCCAAGGAGACATTCAATGAATCCAATTTTAATGATTAGATTCGCAACATCAGAATGGCCTTCTGTTTCGAGGACAAGGAATACGTCCTCGAAAAACAGCTGAACGAGGTAGAAGAAACCAAAGCTACTCCTGCAGAAATAGATGAGTATAGGGCTTAATGCAAAGATGTTACTAATGTGCCGTGCGTTATGGAGGAAACTATGACTCCTGAGCTATAGCGGTTTTATGAAGACTATTGGCCTTATGAGATGCGCCAGGACTTGATGGAGAAGTACCACATCCTAGGACACCAAAACTTAATGGTGTGGCAGAGAGGTGTAATCGAACCTTGTTGGACATGGTTCGTTCCATGATGATTCGAGCTTCGCTACAAATCTCATTATGGGGGTATGCCTTAGAGACTGCCGCCCACATCCTTAATCTAGTCCCGACAAAGAAGGTTTCCAAAACACCTCACAAGATGTGGACATGGAAGGTTCCCTCTTTGACATATATCAAGGTTTGGGGGTGTGAAGCTTTCGTTAGACGAGAGACTCACTAAAAGATTGAACCTTGAACTGAGAGATGTATTTTCATCGGTTACCCACATAAATCATTTGGTTACTTGTTCTACAGACCTAGTGAGAATGTGGTCTTCGCAGCATGAAGGGGAGTCTTCCGCGAGAGGGAACTCATATGTAAAGGGGACAGTGGGAGTATAATTGATCTTGAAGAAATTCAAGAGTCAAGCGATGAAGAAACCTCTAACACTAGCGATCAACGTGAGGAAGAAATTCATGTTGAACCTATTGACGAGTCATTACCTATTAGACGTTCCAATCGAGTTAGAATGGCACCTGAGTTTTGAGGTTTCCATTTTACTACAGATGGTGATACGTTTATCAGTGATAGTACATTGGTAAATTTAGATGAGCCTTCTAGCTACAATGAAGCCATGACAGGCCCTGAGTCTGCTAAATGGAAAGATGCAATGGACAGCAAGATTCAGTCCATGTATGACAATCAAGTTTGGAATTGTTTCACAATTAACACATCCTAGGACACCAAAACTTAATGGTGTGGCACAGAGGTGTAATCGAACCTTGTTGGACATGGTTCGTTCCATGATGATTCGAGCTTCGCTACAAATCTCATTATGGGGGTATGCCTTAGAGACTGCCGCCCACATCCTTAATCTAGTCCCGACAAAGAAGGTTTCCAAAACACCTCACAAGATGTGGACATGGAAGGTTCCCTCTTTGACATATATCAAGGTTTGGGGGTGTGAAGCTTTCGTTAGACGAGAGACTCACTAAAAGATTGAACCTTGAACTGAGAGATGTATTTTCATCGGTTACCCACATAAATCATTTGGTTACTTGTTCTACAGACCTAGTGAGAATGTGGTCTTCGCAGCACGAAGGGGAGTCTTCCGCGAGAGGGAACTCATATGCAAAGGGGACAGTGGGAGTATAATTGATCTTGAAGAAATTCAAGAGTCAAGCGATGAAGAAACCTCTAACACTAGCGATCAACGTGAGGAAGAAATTCATGTTGAACCTATTGACGAGTCATTACCTATTAGACGTTCCAATCGAGTTAGAATGGCACCTGAGTTTTGAGGTTTCCATTTTACTACAGATGGTGATACGTTTATCAGTGATAGTACATTGGTAAATTTAGATGAGCCTTCTAGCTACAATGAAGCCATGACAGGCCCTGAGTCTGCTAAATGGAAAGATGCAATGGACAGCAAGATTCAGTCCATGTATGACAATCAAGTTTGGAATTGTTTCACAATTAACACATCCTAGGACACCAAAACTTAATGGTGTGGCAGAGAGGTGTAATCGAACCTTGTTGGACATGGTTCGTTCCATGATGATTCGAGCTTCGCTACAAATCTCATTATGGGGGTATGCCTTAGAGACTGCCGCCCACATCCTTAATCTAGTCCCGACAAAGAAGGTTTCCAAAACACCTCACAAGATGTGGACATGGAAGGTTCCCTCTTTGACATATATCAAGGTTTGGGGGTGTGAAGCTTTCGTTAGACGAGAGACTCACTAAAAGATTGAACCTTGAACTGAGAGATGTATTTTCATCGGTTACCCACATAAATCATTTGGTTACTTGTTCTACAGACCTAGTGAGAATGTGGTCTTCGCAGCACGAAGGGGAGTCTTCCGCGAGAGGGAACTCATATGCAAAGGGGACAGTGGGAGTATAATTGATCTTGAAGAAATTCAAGAGTCAAGCGATGAAGAAACCTCTAACACTAGCGATCAACGTGAGGAAGAAATTCATGTTGAACCTATTGACGAGTCATTACCTATTAGACGTTCCAATCGAGTTAGAATGGCACCTGAGTTTTGAGGTTTCCATTTTACTACAGATGGTGATACGTTTATCAGTGATAGTACATTGGTAAATTTAGATGAGCCTTCTAGCTACAATGAAGCCATGACAGGCCCTGAGTCTGCTAAATGGAAAGATGCAATGGACAGCAAGATTCAGTCCATGTATGACAATCAAGTTTGGAATTGTTTCACAATTAACACATCCTAGGACACCAAAACTTAATGGTGTGGCAGAGAGGTGTAATCGAACCTTGTTGGACATGGTTCGTTCCATGATGATTCGAGCTTCGCTACAAATCTCATTATGGGGGTATGCCTTAGAGACTGCCGCCCACATCCTTAATCTAGTCCCGACAAAGAAGGTTTCCAAAACACCTCACAAGATGTGGACATGGAAGGTTCCCTCTTTGACATATATCAAGGTTTGGGGGTGTGAAGCTTTCGTTAGACGAGAGACTCACTAAAAGATTGAACCTTGAACTGAGAGATGTATTTTCATCGGTTACCCACATAAATCATTTGGTTACTTGTTCTACAGACCTAGTGAGAATGTGGTCTTCGCAGCACGAAGGGGAGTCTTCCGCGAGAGGGAACTCATATGCAAAGGGGACAGTGGGAGTATAATTGATCTTGAAGAAATTCAAGAGTCAAGCGATGAAGAAACCTCTAACACTAGCGATCAACGTGAGGAAGAAATTCATGTTGAACCTATTGACGAGTCATTACCTATTAGACGTTCCAATCGAGTTAGAATGGCACCTGAGTTTTGAGGTTTCCATTTTACTACAGATGGTGATACGTTTATCAGTGATAGTACATTGGTAAATTTAGATGAGCCTTCTAGCTACAATGAAGCCATGACAGGCCCTGAGTCTGCTAAATGGAAAGATGCAATGGACAGCAAGATTCAGTCCATGTATGACAATCAAGTTTGGAATTGTTTCACAATTAACACATCCTAGGACACCAAAACTTAATGGTGTGGCAAAGAGGTGTAATCGAACCTTGTTGGACATGGTTCGTTCCATGATGATTCGAGCTTCGCTACAAATCTCATTATGGGGGTATGCCTTAGAGACTGCCGCCCACATCCTTAATCTAGTCCCGACAAAGAAGGTTTCCAAAACACCTCACAAGATGTGGACATGGAAGGTTCCCTCTTTGACATATATCAAGGTTTGGGGGTGTGAAGCTTTCGTTAGACGAGAGACTCACTAAAAGATTGAACCTTGAACTGAGAGATGTATTTTCATCGGTTACCCACATAAATCATTTGGTTACTTGTTCTACAGACCTAGTGAGAATGTGGTCTTCGCAGCACGAAGGGGAGTCTTCCGCGAGAGGGAACTCATATGCAAAGGGGACAGTGGGAGTATAATTGATCTTGAAGAAATTCAAGAGTCAAGCGATGAAGAAACCTCTAACACTAGCGATCAACGTGAGGAAGAAATTCATGTTGAACCTATTGACGAGTCATTACCTATTAGACGTTCCAATCGAGTTAGAATGGCACCTGAGTTTTGAGGTTTCCATTTTACTACAGATGGTGATACGTTTATCAGTGATAGTACATTGGTAAATTTAGATGAGCCTTCTAGCTACAATGAAGCCATGACAGGCCCTGAGTTTGCTAAATGGAAAGATGCAATGGACAGCAAGATTCAGTCCATGTATGACAATCAAGTTTGGAATTGTTTCACAATTAACACATCCTAGGACACCAAAACTTAATGGTGTGGCAGAGAGGTGTAATCGAACCTTGTTGGACATGGTTCGTTCCATGATGATTCGAGCTTCGCTACAAATCTCATTATGGGGGTATGCCTTAGAGACTGCCGCCCACATCCTTAATCTAGTCCCGACAAAGAAGGTTTCCAAAACACCTCACAAGATGTGGACATGGAAGGTTCCCTCTTTGAAATATATCAAGGTTTGGGGGTGTGAAGCTTTCGTTAGACGAGAGACTCACTAAAAGATTGAACCTTGAACTGAGAGATGTATTTTCATCGGTTACCCACATAAATCATTTGGTTACTTGTTCTACAGACCTAGTGAGAATGTGGTCTTCGCAGCACGAAGGGGAGTCTTCCGCGAGAGGGAACTCATATGCAAAGGGGACAGTGGGAGTATAATTGATCTTGAAGAAATTCAAGAGTCAAGCGATGAAGAAACCTCTAACACTAGCGATCAACGTGAGGAAGAAATTCATGTTGAACCTATTGACGAGTCATTACCTATTAGACGTTCCAATCGAGTTAGAATGGCACCTGAGTTTTGAGGTTTCCATTTTACTACAGATGGTGATACGTTTATCAGTGATAGTACATTGGTAAATTTAGATGAGCCTTCTAGCTACAATGAAGCCATGACAGGCCCTGAGTTTGCTAAATGGAAAGATGCAATGGACAGCAAGATTCAGTCCATGTATGACAATCAAGTTTGGAATTGTTTCACAATTAACACATCCTAGGACACCAAAACTTAATGGTGTGGCAGAGAGGTGTAATCGAACCTTGTTGGACATGGTTCGTTCCATGATGATTCGAGCTTCGCTACAAATCTCATTATGGGGGTATGCCTTAGAGACTGCCGCCCATATCCTTAATCTAGTCCCGACAAAGAAGGTTTCCAAAACACCTCACAAGATGTGGACATGGAAGGTTCCCTCTTTGACATATATCAAGGTTTGGGGGTGTGAAGCTTTCGTTAGACGAGAGACTCACTAAAAGATTGAACCTTGAACTGAGAGATGTATTTTCATCGGTTACCCACATGAATTATTTGGTTACTTGTTCTACAGACCTAGTGAGAATGTGGTCTTCGCAACACGAAGGGGAGTCTTCCGCGAGAGGGAACTCATATGCAAAGGGGACAGTGGGAGTATAATTGATCTTGAAGAAATTCAAGAGTCAAGCGATGAAGAAACCTCTAACACTAGCGATCAACGTGAGGAAGAAATTCATGTTGAACCTATTGACGAGTCATTACCTATTAGACGTTCCAATCGAGTTAGAATGGCACCTGAGTTTTGAGGTTTCCATTTTACTACAGATGGTGATACGTTTATCAGTGATAGTACATTGGTAAATTTAGATGAGCCTTCTAGCTACAATGAAGCCATGACAGGCCCTGAGTTTGCTAAATGGAAAGATGCAATGGACAGCAAGATTCAGTCCATGTATGACAATCAAGTTTGGAATTGTTTCACAATTAACACATCCTAGGACACCAAAACTTAATGGTGTGGCAGAGAGGTGTAATCGAACCTTGTTGGACATGGTTCGTTCCATGATGATTCGAGCTTCGCTATAAATCTCATTATGGGGGTATGCCTTAGAGACTGCCGCCCACATCCTTAATCTAGTCCCGACAAAGAAGGTTTCCAAAACACCTCACAAGATGTGGACATGGAAGGTTCCCTCTTTGACATATATCAAGGTTTGGGGGTGTGAAGCTTTCGTTAGACGAGAGACTCACTAAAAGATTGAACCTTGAACTGAGAGATGTATTTTCATCGGTTACCCACATGAATCATTTGGTTACTTGTTCTACAGACCTAGTGAGAATGTGGTCTTCGCAACACGAAGGGGAGTCTTCCGCGAGAGGGAACTCATATGCAAAGGGGACAGTGGGAGTATAATTGATCTTGAAGAAATTCAAGAGTCAAGCGATGAAGAAACCTCTAACACTAGCGATCAACGTGAGGAAGAAATTCATGTTGAACCTATTGACGAGTCATTACCAATTAGACGTTCCAATCGAGTTAGAATGGCACCTGAGTTTTGAGGTTTCCATTTTACTACAGATGGTGATACGTTTATCAGTGATAGTACATTGGTAAATTTAGATGAGCCTTCTAGCTACAATGAAGCCATGACAGGCCCTGAGTTTGCTAAATGGAAAGATGCAATGGACAGCAAGATTCAGTCCATGTATGACAATCAAGTTTGGAATTGTTTCACAATTAACACATCCTAGGACACCAAAACTTAATGGTGTGGCAGAGAGGTGTAATCGAACCTTGTTGGACATGGTTCGTTCCATGATGATTCGAGCTTCGCTACAAATCTCATTATGGGGGTATGCCTTAGAGACTGCCGCCCACATCCTTAATCTAGTCCCGACAAAGAAGGTTTCCAAAACACCTCACAAGATGTGGACATGGAAGGTTCCCTCTTTGACATATATCAAGGTTTGGGGGTGTGAAGCTTTCGTTAGACGAGAGACTCACTAAAAGATTGAACCTTGAACTGAGAGATGTATTTTCATCGGTTACCCACATGAATTATTTGGTTACTTGTTCTACAGACCAAGTGAGAATGTGGTCTTCGCAACACGAAGGGGAGTCTTCCGCGAGAGGGAACTCATATGCAAAGGGGACAGTGGGAGTATAATTGATCTTGAAGAAATTCAAGAGTCAAGCGATGAAGAAACCTCTAACACTAGCGATCAACGTGAGGAAGAAATTCATGTTGAACCTATTGACGAGTCATTACCTATTAGACGTTCCAATCGAGTTAGAATGGGACCTGAGTTTTGAGGTTTCCATTTTACTACAGATGGTGATACGTTTATCAGTGATAGTACATTGGTAAATTTAGATGAGCCTTCTAGCTACAATGAAGCCATGACAGGCCCTGAGTTTGCTAAATGGAAAGATGCAATGGACAGCAAGATTCAGTCCATGTATGACAATCAAGTTTGGAATTGTTTCACAATTAACACATCCTAGGACACCAAAACTTAATGGTGTGGCAGAGAGGTGTAATCGAACCTTGTTGGACATGGTTCGTTCCATGATGATTCGAGCTTTGCTACAAATCTCATTATGGGGGTATGCCTTAGAGACTGCCGCCCACATCCTTAATCTAGTCCCGACAAAGAAGGTTTCCAAAACACCTCACAAGATGTGGACATGGAAGGTTCCCTCTTTGACATATATCAAGGTTTGGGGGTGTGAAGCTTTCGTTAGACGAGAGACTCACTAAAAGATTGAACCTTGAACTGAGAGATGTATTTTCATCGGTTACCCACATGAATCATTTGGTTACTTGTTCTACAGACCTAGTGAGAATGTGGTCTTCGCAACACGAAGGGGAGTCTTCCGCGAGAGGGAACTCATATGCAAAGGGGACAGTGGGAGTATAATTGATCTTGAAGAAATTCAAGAGTCAAGCGATGAAGAAACCTCTAACAATAGCGATCAACGTGAGGAAGAAATTCATGTTGAACCTATTGACGAGTCATTACCTATTAGACGTTCCAATCGAGTTAGAATGGCACCTGAGTTTTGAGGTTTCCATTTTACTACAGATGGTGATACGTTTATCAGTGATAGTACATTGGTAAATTTAGATGAGCCTTCTAGCTACAATGAAGCCATGACAGGCCCTGAGTTTGCTAAATGGAAAGATGCAATGGACAGCAAGATTCAGTCCATGTATGACAATCAAGTTTGGAATTGTTTCACAATTAACACATCCTAGGACACCAAAACTTAATGGTGTGGCAGAGAGGTGTAATCGAACCTTGTTGGACATGGTTCGTTCCATGATGATTCGAGCTTCGCTACAAATCTCATTATGGGGGTATGCCTTAGAGACTGCCTCCCACATCCTTAATCTAGTCCCAACAAAGAAGGTTTCCAAAACACCTCACAAGATGTGGACATGGAAGGTTCCCTCTTTGACATATATCAAGGTTTGGGGGTGTGAAGCTTTCGTTAGAAGAGAGACTCACTAAAAGATTGAACCTTGAACTGAGAGATGTATTTTCATCGGTTACCTACATAAATCATTTGGTTACTTGTTCTACAGACCTAGTGAGAATGTGGTCTTCGCAGCACGAAGGGGAGTCTTCCGCGAGCGGGAACTCATATGCAAAGGGGACAGTGGGAGTATAATTGATCTTGAAGAAATTCAAGAGTCAAGCGATGAAGAAACCTCTAACACTAGCGATCAACGTGAGGAAGAAATTCATGTTGAACCTATTGACGAGTCATTACCTATTAGACATTCCAATCGAGTTAGAATGGCACCTGAGTTTTGAGGTTTCCATTTTACTATAGATGGTGATACGTTTATTAGTGATAGTACATTGGTAAATTTAGATGAGCCTTCTAGCTACAATGAAGCCATGACAGGCCCTGAGTCTGCTAAATGGAAAGATGCAATGGACAGCAAGATTCAGTCCATGTATGACAATCAACTTTGGAATTGTTTCACAATTAACACATCGTAGGACACCAAAACTTAATGGTGTGGCAGAAAGGTGTAATCGAACCTTGTTGGACATGGTTCGTTCCATGATGATTCGAGCTTCGCTAGAAATCTCATTATGGGGGTATGCCTTAGAGACTGCCGCCCACATCCTTAATCTAGTCCCGACAAAGAAGGTTTCCAAAACACCTCACAAGATGTGGACAGGGAAGGTTCCCTCTTTGGCATATATCAAGGTTTGGGGGTGTGAAGCTTTCGTTAGAAGAGAGACTCACTAAAAGATTGAACCTTGAACTGAGAGATGTATTTTCATCGGTTACCCACATAAATCATTTGGTTACTTGTTCTACACACCTAGTGAGAATGTGGTCTTCACAGCACGAAGGGGAGTCTTCCGCGAGAGGGAACTCATATGCAAAGGGGGCAGTGGGAGTACAATTGATCTTGAAGAAATTCAAGAGTCAAGCGATGAAGAAACATCTAACACTAGCGATCAATGTGAGGAAGAAATTCATGTTGAACCTATTGACGAGTCATTACCTATTAGACGTTCCAATCGAGTTAGAATGGCACCTGAGTTTTAAGGTTTCCATTTTACTACAGATGGTGATACGTTTATCAGTGATAGTACATTGGTAAATTTAGATGAGCCTTCTAGCTACAATGAAGCCATGGCAGGCCCTGAGTCTGCTAAATGGAAAGAGGCAATGGCCGCAAGATTCACTCCATGTATAACAATAAAGTTTGGAACTTGGTTGACAATGTGTCAGGTCATATGACAATTAGGTGCAAATGGATCTTCAAGAAGAAGACCGACATGGATGGAAAGGTGAACACGTTCAAGGCACGACTGTTTGCGAAGGGCTTTACTCAAATCCAAGGAGTTGACTATGATGATACCTTCTCACCATTGGCCAAGATTAAATCTAATAGGGTTATGTTAGTCATAGTTGCATTTCATGATGATGAAATCTGGCAGATAGATGTCAAAACCGCTTTCCTTAATGGGAAGCTGGCTGAAGATGTTTACATGTGTCATCCAGAGGGTTTTGTGGATGCTACATACCCCAATAGAGTGTGTAAGCTTGAGAAATCAATCTATGGATTGAAGCAAGGTTCTCGCAGATGGGTCTTTGCTTTGATGAGAAGGTCAAACACTTTGGCTTCTCTAGGAGTGAAGATGAGTCATGTGTATATGTCAAAGCTAGTGGGAGTATAGTTAGCTTTCTAGTATTGTATGTTGATGACATACTACTTATAGGAAACGATGTTCCAACTCTGCAGGAAGTTAAGTCCTGGCTTGGAAATTGTTTCACTATGAAGGATCTAGGAGAGGCTACTTATATTCTTGGAATAAGGATTTTGAGAAACAGGAGCAAAAGACTAATTGGACTTAGTCAAAGTACTTACTTGGATAAAGTGCTAAAGCGTTTTAGCATGGAGAATTCCAATAAAGAGGAATTGCCTATCCAGAGCAATACTAAGCTGAGTATGACTCAGAGTCCGAGTACTGATGCAGAGATAGCATAAATGATTCGAGTACCATATGCTTCCGCCATTGGCTCGATCATGTACGCTATGACATGTACTTGCCCTGATGTGGCTTTTGCTTTGAGCATGGTCAGCCGATATCAAGGGAACCCGGGTAAAGCTCATTGGATAGCAGTTAAGAACATTCTTAATTATCTGCGAAGGACAAAGGAGTGGGTCCTTGTACTTGGTGGTAGTGATGACTTGAGAGTATCTGCGAAGGACAAAGGACAAAGGACTGATGCCATTTTTCAGAAAGACCGAGACAACTTTCGTTCTCAGTATGGTTGGGTGTTTACACTCAATGGAGGAGTAGTAACTTGGAAAAGTTCCAAGCAGGAGACCGTGGCTGATTCAACGTGCGAGTCAGAGTGTATACCCACGAGCGAAGCATAAAAGGAGGCTATATGGTTGAAGAACTTCATTGGAGACCTTGGAGTTGTGCCAGCCATAAAGGAGCCTATGGAGATTTTCTGTGATAATGAAGGAGCAGTTTCCTTAACCAAGAAACCAAGGGATCATGGAAGATCCATACATATCGACAGAAAATATCACTTCATCAGACATCGGGTAGAAGAAGGACTCCTCGTCGTCAAGAGGGTATCATCAGAAGAGAATCATGTAGATCCCCTCACAAAGGGTCTGAGTAGGATTAGGCACGTTCAGCATGCGAGGAGCCTTGGTCTGAAAGATGATATTAGTTTTAGTGATTAGATAGATATTTTAGAAACTTGTAATAGATAAATGTAATTGACATTTGATGATTAGTTAATGGAGATTTCTTTATGAGTATTGTTTACTATCTCTTTTCAATTGTTTATTTTGTGTTTCACTTTGCATGTTTTACTTCCATAACAACTGGATTCTTTAAATTATCCATAGTCGATCATACTTTGGAAGTAAGTAGTGAATTAAGACTGTCATGAATTGGCTTGTTGATTGTCTAAGTGCTTAGACATAGCAATTGTTTGCTGCAACGTTCATGAGTACTCCTGAAATGGGGATTTGAGTATTGGATTAAACCCACACTCATTTGTATTACTTCATGGAATTTGTCACGAGTAATTATGAGACCATAATATCGTGTAGTATTTATACCGAGATATATGAGTTGTTGTTTGCGAGTTGGTTGTGCATTGATAATGCGTAAACACATCAGTACCTTCATGTTATAAAACGTATTGTTGTGTATGATTTGATGAGTAAATAGTACAAGTATATAAGTCAAAGTTTATCTGTTCCTTTTATCCCAAGGGGTAAAAGCGATATTTTGGGCCCCTCGATGATTTTGTGCTAACTTATATGTTGGGCCCGGTCAGGACTAAATTGATGTGTTCAATTAAGTTCGTTGTCATACAAATTAGAAATCGGGAAACAAACTGTTGAGCAATGAGAATGATTATGTTCCATGTCTTGGTCCACATGATATCTTGCAGAACGGAGGATTATATGATCCCTTATCTTAAGGACACACAACTGACTAGGTCAGTGTTCGACAACGGCTTTTGAAAGCTACGATTGCTAATCGAACTTCGAAGTCATACTTGCAAATATAGTTATTAGACTTATCTAAGTGGGAGATTGTTGGATTAGGTGTCTAAGCCCATAACTATAATTGGTGTGAACTTTATTTGATAGTAGTATGGTCCTTTTAGGTTGCCTTCACTTTATCAACTTGACATAATGACTTATGGGGTGAAAGAAAGGTTAATAAGTGATTTATTAAGATATTATGAGAATAATATATTAATTGTAAATCATATTATTTAATTAGTATTTGATCATAAATTAATTTGGAATTATTTTTGGGATTAAAGGAACTGATTAAAAGAACGGAGACTGTTTTGAAAATCATTGATAGTTGCAAAACTGGGCTGGTGGACTCCTTTTGAATGGAGTCGAAGAAAACTCACTACTAGCAAAACAGCCTTTTACGACGCACAATGCATGTCGTAAAACGCTCAGACGACGCGCAAATGTGTGTCAAGGAAGGCCCTGTCATAACGAGAGACGACACGCTTTTGCGCGTCGTCTATTTACGACGCGCATTTACGACACGTATTTACGACGCGCGTTTACGACACACAATGCATGTCAAGGAAGGCCTTATCATAAAGTAAGATGACACGCATTTGCGTGTCGTAACCTTACGACGCGCATTTACGACTCGCATTGCGTATCATTAAAGCCCCTGTCATAAAGAAAGACGACACACATTTTTGTGTGTCATAAAGTTAAATGTTTTAAAAATTATATATTTTGATAGATTTAGAAATTTTCAAATTAAATAACACATTAAAAATCTCATAATACAAAATAAAATACCATAAATAACAAATATAATTTATTTCACTACTATGTCAAATACAAATAATTATTCCAATAGTGAGTAAATGTCATAAAAAAATGAACTCAAGAGAAGCAGAATTTTTATACAGTTGCATTATCTAGCTTACTATGTGCCAACAACTCTCTGTGTGTTTGCTTTTTCTTGAGTCTCGTTTCCTCCAAAGCTTCTAGCCATGCCAAAGTATTATATCTTAGGGTTCATGTCCAAATCAAGTAAAACATTGCTAGCTTAAATTCACTAAGTCCTTGGCGTGAAGTCTTAGATAGACGCTTAACTGCAATCTCCAATCCTTTTAGAAGACCCTAGAGATCATTATTAGTCATGTAGCAGGATCAACCTGCCAAAATAGTACGCCAAATTAATCAGAAGCTGAGTTTCAAAGATGACATGGCATCACAAATGGCATATAAACAGGAAACTGCATATGACATGAGTTATTCATAAAACAATAAAATTTTATATCAACAACCTTGGCCAGCTGTTGAGTATGGATTATGTCTAAGCATCTCTGGAAAACAGGTTGTGAAAACCATGCAAATCCACTACCCGATGCCTGAAAGACAATGAAACATGTTATTTTTCTAACGGTTATGGTTTTATATATAATAGAAACTCTGTAGATATAGTGCAACTGTGTTGTTTATTACTGTGTTTGATATTGAAATTTGGGTTAAACACAAGAAAAAAAGTTCCTTGCAATTATCAATGTTATTCAAATACAATGTAATTTTCAGTACTAATTATATTGAGTATTCAACATACCATGTCTTAATTAAAATGTTTCATTTGTTGAAATTTCTAGTCAACACACTAACCTTTTATAAACAATCCTTTGTAATGCTTGGTATCTCAAGACTATTCTATTACTGAGTCCTTGGTAATGAATGTAGAGGAGAAACTGGTGCAACATGATTTTATGAAAGAGCAGGTATTTCTTTGTTATCATTTGATAAATGGAAGGTATAAATGATCTAAATGAGATGTTCTTTTGTCCTAATAATTCTCAGGATACTGCAATCAGCTATTCAAGGGATAATCAGATAATATGGTGATCCAGAGAATGTATACTATTGAGCTGGATGTGGATATAGCTGTGCATCACCATTAACAGAAGGGAGAGGTGTGGTCACTGGAGAATACAATATTATAACTAAATACCAAGATACACTTCTACTCATACAAACAAACAAACCCAATATTTCTCACTTGTAAATTTTGTCAAATAATACAATAACAACTCACCAATATTCTCTCACCCATTCCAATTCCATTCCATTCCCATCACAGTAACATCTTCATTACCGGATTGAAAACTTCTCATTTCCATTATAATAATTCTATCTAAACACCAAAAAATCAACATCTTCACGCATGCAAATCTTTATCTGAACTCCACACACCTAACTTTTGAGGACTATTTTCGTTTACAGTGTTCACTCCATATTCCACATTTATCAATGGATCACTCTCGCTCTCCTTCAACAATATAAAACAATCAGACAATGAGAAAAATATATGAGGAATGGAATGGAATAAGCAAGGGAATGGAATTGATGATTACCTGAGATAATTATGTTAATGGTTCAATGACTTTTGGTTAAGCATGACGAGTACATAAATAAGAATAGAGCACCATGTCAACAACAGCAATGAGGATTCCAAGAATGTTTCATTAACTAAATGGATCATGTAATAAAACATATCCAAAAGCCAAAACTATGCATGTTTTTAAATGACCCAATACTTGATAAGTTACAGGGATGTTTTTCCAATCACCAAGAAAGTACTGAAGTTTACTGATACTTATATCATGCAAGAAAGAACAATAAACCCCTGCAATTTAAATGAGATTGTTAAAATTAGCTACATACTTTCACTTCTTTCTATTGTTGCATTGAACTTTCACCTTTTTGCTTACTAAGGAAATAAAAGTAGGATGATGTTATAAACAAATCAATGAAAGAATGTTGATGTTTCTTGCATTGAACTTCAAGTGATTAAAAAAAGGGCATTTTTGGTACTAAGCAGCACTAGAGGAGTATATTTGAAGGCAAAAACATTCTTATTTGTCAAAAGGGCATCTAAAAATGGGCCCACGATGAACAATGTAAGAGCTTGATAAGGGCAAGATTGGTATATAAGTTAAGTTGATGAAACCTTGTATTTCTTTTGGATTGTATTTTTCATCTGAGATAGATCTGTTAAGATTCAACATATGGGTCCCACATGACATAACATAGCAAATGTCAATGTGAAAAATCAAAAATATTCTAATGTTTAAGGAGTGCGTCCGACTGATGTTAATAACCCTTCGGTTACTGGATACCAGAAAAACTGATGTAAGCTTGAATGAAAGTAAAATCGATGAGAATGTAGAGAGCCCAAATTAAGACCTTGTCCATTAGAATCGATTTTGAGAGTGAGTGTTGGATTTATTTCTTCCCTTTCCTGTTTCGCTTACCCTTTGGTTACCCTAGTCGATCAATTCAAGTTTTCACGAAAAACACTAGGTCGCGACCGATAGAGACAAGAAGGATAGGGTGAAGGTAGGATTGGATCCGATTTCAAAGAGTAGCTGTAGATTTCACTGAAAACCCTTACCTGGTTTGCTTGACCTTTGGTTACCTCAGTCGATAAATTCAAGCTTTCAATAAAAACCCTAGGTAGCGACCGAGAGAGACAATAGGGAAAGGAAGGAGCATCGATAATTAGGGAAAGAGGGAAGAAGTAGGAGAAAACGATGGCATTAATCAGGGAAGAGGGAAAGGAGAAAACGATGGCGGGGTGTTTAATTTTTTAGGATTTCATTTCCCCCCCCCCCCTCCCCCAGCTATTAAAAGGATGGAACGCGCGTTCCATTAATTTTAATAAAGCGACATCATTAGACGACACACATTTTATTATAGGTGCCCTCCATGTTTTTTTTTTTGTTTAGACACTAATTTAAGGACTCGCAATAATGCGTGACCTAAATCCTTAAATTTTTTGAAGAGACGACACTTTTTTAATGTCACCCTCTTTTGCGTAACATAAATCACTGAGTGTTATGGTTTGCGTGTCGTAAAAAATGTCTTTTTCTTGTAGTTACTATAGGGAGACCATATAGAATTCGTCCAAGGCTTCTAGAAGATGAGGTCCATGGACTTCTTAAGGCCTAAATGAAATTAGGGTTTCTACCTGAAAACCCTAGCAGCCTCAACTATTTAAAGACCCCTTCACATAGGGTTTTTATCCAATTCTTAGAGCATAGAAACCCTAGCCGAATTTCTACATATTCCCTCCTCTCTCCTCCCATCCTCTTGCTACAAGTATTTGTGAGCCATTAGAGGTGCAACATTTGAGGCACTAAGCTTTCAAGAGTCAAGATCAATCAAGGAATTCTTGTTATTGCTACATAACAAGTAAGGTAATCTGCTTAACCCTTTTATATATGAATTTGGAATTATATATGCTAGATCTAGGGTTATTTCTTTGGATTTTCATTTTCATGTTCAATTAGTGAAAAACTTAGATCCAAAGAAAATAGGGTTGCGTGATCACATAGGATGTTGTTATGCTCAAAGCCTATCACCGTTGTCCCGATGGGGACAAGGTTAGACTAGTTTCCCGCCTCCTAAAGGAAGGGCGCATGATTGGTGGGAGGACGTAGGGCATGCTATAGGAGATGATGTTGCTATTGATTCGATGACCTGGCGTGATTTCTCGACCAAGTTCCAAGCCGAGTTTGCACCCGTGATTGAGGTGCAGCAGGTAGCGCGAGAGTTTCAGGATCTCCGTCAGACTATAGAGACGGTGACTGAGATCACCGCTATGTTCCGGGAGAGGGCACTTCTACTTCCGCAGTATGTGGCGGACTAGGAGATGAAGAAGGACCGATACCATGAGATGCTGAGGAGTAATATTTGGCAGTTTGTTAGCCGATTCAGCTGCAAGACGCTGGAAGACATGATAGCGAGGGCTAGGGAGAGGGAGAATGATTTAGATATCGACAAGAAGAGGAAGCCAGATTTTGCGGCGAGTGTTGAGGGTTAGGGCAAGAGGCCCAGGGTATCTGATTGTAGACCGAGAGGCCAGCAGGGCTGCACCCGCTGTGTCAAGTGCGACAATATGCACGAGGGGACGTGCAGAGGGGTGGGTTGTGGCTTCTTCCAGTGCGGTCGGACTGGTCATAATAGCAGAGATTGTACCGAAACCACCGCCATCACTCCAGTATCTGATCTGATTTGCTTTTAGAGAAATTAGAGGGGCCACAAGAAGGCCCATTGTCCGAGTTTGGTTGTGGCAGAACCGGTGTCAGCGCCCTCTCCTGCGACATTTAGGTTTACTGACGGTCGTCAGAGCCGGGCAGATGTGCTAGCGACGAAGAGTAGGGCATTCCAACTGACTGCGGAGGAGGCGCGTGTAGCTCCTGATGTTGTGACGGGTATGTATCTTCCCCCTTATCTCTTTATCTATATTAAATTATTTCTTATGTTTATGTGTTTTATTTTAGGATCGTTCCTTGTGAACGACATCTCTTCTTTAGTATTATTTGATTCGGGGGCTACCCAATCATTCGTAATTCTTGCGCTGAGCAAGAGATTTGCTGGAGCTCTAGGGAGCTGGATTTTCCTTTAGATGTCGAGACTGTCGATGATAGGTCTATTCGGGTTGCGAGGGTTCATGGAGGTTGTACTCTTCAGTTATTCAGCGAGCGGTATCCGGTGGATCTGGTTCCCATTCCTTTTCGTGGGAACAAAGATATCGTGGGCATGGATTGGTTGAGCCTTAATGGGGCAGTTATTGACTGTGAGCAGCAGTTGGTTCAGGTTCGGACCCCGAGTGGGGGAGAGTTGGTGATTCAGGGTGAGAGACCGCAGCGTGGGCCGGTTATGTGTTCTGCAATGAGGGCTAGATGCTATCTTCATCAGGGTTGTGCAGGTTTTGTCGCCTATGTCATGGATACCGGGGATAAGGGTAAGGCGACCATGGACGATGTGCTGATTGTGCGGGAGTATCCGGATGTGTTCCCGAAGGATTTTCCTAGGTTACCTCCAGAGAGGCATGTGGAGTTCAGGATTGATTTGGTTCTAGGTGCGGCTCCGATAGCCAAAGCAGCGTATCGGTTGGCTCCTCCCGAAATGCAGGAGTTGTCTACACAGCTGCAAGAGCTGTTAGATAAGGGATTTATTAGGCCGAGCAGTTCGCCTTGGGAAGCACCAATTCTTTTCGTGAAGAAGAAGGACGGGTCTCATCGTATGTGTATCGACTACCAGGAATTGAATAAGGTAACGGTGAAGAACCGTTATCCACTCCCGAGGATTGATGATCTCTTCGACTAGCTCAGGGTGCATCTTGGTTTTCAAGATTGATTTGTGATCGGGCTATCATCAGATGAGGGTCAGGGACGAGGATGTACAGAAGACAGCTTTCCAGACTCGATATGGCCATTATGAGTTCGTGGTGATGCCATTTGGGCTCACCAGTGCTCCTGCCGCGTTCATGGATCTCATGAACCGTGTGTGCAGACCGATGCTGGATCGGTCTGTGACAGTCTTTATTGATGATATCTTGGTTTATTCTAAGACGCAGGAGAAGCATGAGGAGCACTTGAGGGAGGTACTGGAGACATTGAGGAGGGAGAGACTTTTTCAAAGTTCTCCAAGTGCAAGTTCTGGTTACGCGAGGTGTAGTTCCTGGGACACCATGTCAATCATAGAGGTATTCTGCTCGATCCGGCCAAGGTCGAGGTCGTGATGCAGTGGGAGATTCTGAGGTCTCCATATGAGATTTAGAGTTTTCTTGGTTTGGCGGGTTATTATCGGAGATTTATCAAGGATTTCTCCAAGATTGTTGTTCCATTGACCCGACTGACCAAGAAGTCGTTGACATTTCACTAGGGGCCTGAGTAACAGGCAGCTTTCGAGACTCTTAGACATCGATTGTGTGAGGCGCCGATTCTGACCATGTCAGAGGGTGTTGATGATTTTGTGGTTTATTGTGACGCTTCGATCACGGGTTTGGGTGCGGTATTGATACAGCGGGGTCGCGTGATCGCTTACGCTTCGAGGCAGCTGAAGCCTCATGAGGTGAATTATACGACGCATGATTTGGAGTTGGGGGCTGTAGTTTTCTCCCTCAAGATTTTGTGGCATTACCTCTATGGGGTTCGTTGTACTATTTACACAGACCCCAAGATCCTGAGGTATTTGATGGATCAGCCGAACCTGAACATGAGGCATCGTCGTTGGTTGGATGTGCTGAAGAATTATGATTGCAAAATCATGTACCGCCCGGGAAAGGCCAATGTGGTGGCCGATGCTCTTAGCCGCAAGGAGGTCGCGGCTCTGATCAGAGATTTATGCTTGAGGATGACCGTGGTTACTCCGTTGTTGGAACGAATCCGTGAGGCACAGGTCGAGGCGATGAAGGAGGAGCACCGGAAGAGCGAACAGATCGTGGGTCAGGTGGCTGTTGGGATTTGAGCATTCTAACACTCCTAAGTGTACATGCAACCCTAAATACCTTGGATCTATGTTTTCTCTATTATACATGCAAATATGAATATTCCAAGGTATTACCCTATCTAGCATACAATCTTTGATACTTGGGTAATAAAACAAGTTTGAAGACATACCTTTTTATGTAGCTTGATTCCTTGATGCTTAAGAACCGAGTGCCCCAAGTGTGATACCTCAAATGGTTAGCCCTCACCATACACACATAGTTCTCTCATGGTGGCCGATTTTGACAAGAATGAGATGCTTATATAGTTTGTCACAATTAGGGTTACACCATGTAAACCCTAATTGTCATGGCCTTTCATTTCCATGATCCATGGGTACAAAAACACCATAGAGCATCCATGAAGCATCCTATGGGTTTTAGCCCAACTTGATAATCCATGGAGCATTAGCCCACTATACAAGTATGGATGATTTACACAATCAACCCATATATATTTAATTAGTCTCCTTTTGATCACTTAATTAATTCCAAATTAATTCTTGATCAATACTAATTAAATAATCTTACTAATATATTAGAACTTATAATATATTAGTAAACCTTAAGTGTTATTTCTCTCATTTTAGTCTATCCAAGTGCATGATGCCATGCAACCCAAATGGACCATGCCAATCGGGTCAAGTACATACCAAATATAGTTATGGACTTAGACACTAATCCAACAGTCTCCCACTTGGATAAGTCTAAAACTATTATTGCGTATGACTTCAAGAACCGATTGGCAATCGTTGCTCTTTAAGCCGTTGTCGAACTCTGACGTTGTAACTAAACTCTGATCTCGTCAATGACTTGTCCATTAGATAAGAGATCATATATTCCTCCATTCTAGATATCATTGAAATTGAGACATGGATTATAAATCATTCTCTCTGTCCATTTGTTGTTTCTCGATTTCCGATTCATGATGACTGACTGATTGAACAAATCAAATCAGTCCTGGCTTGGCCAAGCACTCACATGTGTCATCGCTAAATCACCGAGGGGCCCACAGATATCGCTTTTACCCTGAAGGTAAAAGGAATGGATAAACTTCGACTCATATGGCTTGTTCTACTACTTGTTGAATCATACACAAAGGCACGTTTTATAACATCGAGTTACCAATGCGTTTTCGCGCAATCAATGTACAACCAACTCATAGTAACAACTCATATCTCTAGGTTTGAAGAATATAAGACATTATCGTCTCATGATCACTCGTGATAAAATCCATGAAGTGATTCAAATGAGCGCGGGTTGTTTCCAATACTCAGAACTTATGAGCACTCATGAGTGTTGTAGCACCACTTTGTCCAACATCTTAGACCTCTACAAGCCAACCCATGACAGTCTTGATTCATATCTACTTCCAACATATGACTGACTGTGGATGGTTTGAATAACTTAGTCATTCAGGAAGAACGACCTAGTTATTCTGGAAGTCAAAACATGCAAAGTGAAACACAAGAATAATCGAATCCAATATGGTCTCAGAACTTATGAATATAAATAAAACACCTTTTATTTATCACCATATTGATTACCCATTATTCATTGTATATTGTTTCAACTGTCAACGTTATACTTGAATTAAAACAATAGTTGTCCCATGCTCCAAGCATGTACACTTTGTTTTCTAAACACTAGTCATTCCATACACCAAGTATGCACACTATGTTTGTCTACACATTAGCTATGCCATACATCAAGTATGCACACTAAGTTTGTCTATGATCTTTACTCTGTGAAATAGATCGATTGAACATAATTCCAATGATTCTCATTTCACAATCCCAATTCCTTACCGCAAATGCAAGAATTCCAAATCCTATCATTTACCTAAATATGTTAGATTCTAAACTTATATGCATTGATCCTCTTGTAATGATTATGCACAAAGTCATAAAGACTTGTCAACAGACATTACAGAGTATTCCAATGGAGATCAACTCCATGGAAATATCCTTCTTGCATTAAGTTTTTTTTAATCTTACACATATTGAATCCACCTATGGAGACAACTCCATATTCCCATTTTGACTATCATTTCTGAACAAGAGTTGACTCTTTTCATAACATGTCAATATGGTCCTTCCAGAAACACTATACTTCTAACTGTCCTTGAGCAACCAATCTTTGGTAAACCTTAGATTGTCCTCGACAATTGCTTAATCATTTTAGTCGTTCCCAATTCTAGACCTTTTCCCCTTCTTAATGCCTCAAGCATTTGAAAATTTTAGAAAGGATAAATATTATAGCACATGAAATCGATCCTGTACCGAAAGCAAATGGGACACGATTCATGATGTCTCACATAAAGACATGATTCTTGGTCAGTTTTTTTGCTATAATATCTCTATTTCTATTTGCCAAGTTCTCATATTTCAGATTATGAAAAGGGATGCCGTAATCATAATCGAATTTAAGAATGAAAATAATGGGCCTATATATAGAATTTCCTTATGTTGAGCCATTCCAACACAAAATTCATATATATCCTTGACTAAAGATGATTAAAATCTCAATCTAAGCTTTTAGAATTGAAATGAAGTATAATTTCCTCTCCCTTAATTATAGCAAAACAACTTTTCAACCCCTACAACTTCCGGAATTGAAACTTTTGTTTTCTATAATTAACATTGCTATCTTGCAATACTAATCATAATTATCATGCTCCTACTAACATGATGATTATTAGCATAACATTTATGCTCCCACTAGCTTTGACATGTACTCAGAAATCAGCTGGACTTCTAGAAATCAATACTTTATTGACTTTCGTACCAAAGTTCAGACTTCCGATACGAGATGCTTTGATAAAACTTTATCAAAATCATACATGTTTCCTTAGATGGCACACATGTGTGTCTAATCAATTTCAGAACTATGAAAAAGGGATGTCGTAATCATAGTATCAATTGTTTAGACCTTTGTCATTCCTCACAAGTCCATGTTAGTGTGCCGGTTAACCACACACGCTCCACTAACGACTTTGAGAATGCAAATATCACAACTGTTATCTACTTAAAATCTACTTAGTGAAAGTGTTTCCTCACTATCATTTTCATGAATCAGAGAGAAACCTTATGACACTTAGATTGTTTATGGTGTAAGTGTTCTTATCCAAACCATATGGACTAAACTCAATCTTACTTTCTTGCTACCTGGCAGCACAAGGGCCTGCCATTGCTTCCAAGTTGTTATGAAACCAATTGAGAACTCTCAGAACTCATATGCATAGCCAACTTTAACTGGAATGGGCACAGAAATAGAGATATGCCAACATGATAGGTTATAAACCTCACGTCGTGTGCTAGAGATGAACTACAGGTTTTTATTCTTGATTAGATCTTGAAGCTTTTCCAAGATCTCTAAGACTCCCACTGTCCTCTTGACATATAAGACTCACTTGTCAAATGTTCAAGAGATAGTGCGGATTCTTTATCAAGACAAACACTTTACACAATTGGCCTAAGTTAGTCTTTGTTTTATCCAAAACATCACAACTTACCAATTTCAAATGTACAAGAGTATGACACTTTTACTCTTACACTTGACAAGTGTTATAAACCTTTCTTTAAGATATGTCACTCATCTTATAGTCTTGGAGTATGACTCTAAGACTTGTTTTGGAACGAAGTATGACTCATCTTCTCCATTCCAACAATTCAAGATTCCTCTTCTTAGTCATAACAATGCACTAAGATGTCCTTAGAAGACTAATTGTGACATGATTTCTAAATCATTAAGATGATCACGAAACATGATACTAAAGTACTCTCCCAACTTTTCAGATTTGAAAAACTTTTATCCTTCTGCCTAAGTTGATTCTTCTCATTCGTTCTGCCATATATTGAAAATTTTCCAATGTTTCAGAATTATACTTAAACTGGTAAGTATAACCATATTTACTAAACTTTAGTAAATCATGATGAATAGTCTTATCGATCTTTTGTGGTGGACTTGATCAGTGCACCAGAATATGTACTCGATCCCCTAGTCCTTCACTTGACTCACATATACATGTGAACAAGGAATTAATCTTAATTTTCCAAAGATGAAAATTCTCATTCATCATACTATACAACTTGCATGATTCCAAGTTTCGGTCTAATTAAAACTTGGGCGATGAAAATCTTTCCTTATTTGGTAAATTTAGACATTACCACAAATGAAAGAATCAAGTCAATTTTTCCAATATTACTATCAATGGAATCATATAAACAACCATTTTTCACAAATGCCAATGTAAGGATATTTAAAATAAATATAAAATTAAAACCTTTTTATTTTATTTTAAACTTTGCGGAAAAAAAAACTTATCCTTATAGTGCAAATGCATATGAAAAACTTGTTGTTATCTATTCCTAAACAATATATCATAACTCCTAAGCAACAGCTCAAAATTCTGATCACCGAACCATGCGATCGAAATCCATCTTCGCGATCAGAATCAGCATATACTTCCTTTAAGTTTCTTCACTTTTCTTTTATTCCTAAAACAACAATATGTGACCCAGTCACATCATGTAATGAGAATCTCATAATAGAAACTTAACAAAGTTAGATAGTGGACTTCACCTGAAGTAGAATCAAACATCTTGACTTGATCAACTCTATGATCCTTTAGGTAAATAGGCAGTTTTGTAACCAATGCCCCTTCCTTTGGCAATATAAACATACGGACTCTATGGAAATGGTACACGAGACTATCACAGACTTAGACTTTCTCTTTACCATTTGGTCAACCAAGTTGACTATGGTCGATCCCTTTCCATTGGGAAGAGAAAGTTTTTTCTGGATATCCAATGTTACCATTTTCAATGTCCATTTAAGGTTTGGGAAGTTGATCTTCTTAATCAAACTTGCTTTACTAGTCCTCCAAATCATTGTTGATTCAGCAGCACCAAGTAAATAGATAAGATCATTTAAGGGTCATGTCATAGTCTGTTTCATAGTAGTCCCAAAGGAACTCACCATGTGACTTAGAAAGTGATTGAACATCCAACTTTCTTAAGACTTTGACACCAAACTCTCCCAGCTTGTCAATATGTGACTTCATGTCCAAGATGTGAGCACACATACACTTTGCTTGCCAATAGGGCTTGAGTGACCTTGAACTTGTGGGTTAGGGAGAATAATTGGAGGAGGTGGAGGAAGTGAAGTTCCAAGAGATTTGGGAAGATCATAGATATCTGAACTAGACATCTTTTGGGAGATATTCAAGATAGTTGATTTAAAGTCCTTAATATAACAACCAATTTGAGATATTAAGGCTAGGACCCAACACAATATTTTATAACTTGGAAGAGGGATACCGTAATCCAGGTTATAAAATATTTGAAGGTAGGTGAATGACGATTCACCAATTTCCACCATGAAAATAAAATAATTTATTAGGTTTTAATTGGTTTTAAAAATCCTAGATTCTTTTGAGATTCATTGAACTTTTCAATGGCATGTTTCAATCTCGATTGTGCCCTTCAGGTTTTGTGACTGGGATGCCGAGGATCACAAAACAAGGTATGAATAACCATGCAAATATACTTGGTACCCTTAATATTTATCACTTAATCGATGTGTCGGTTAACCACACGCGCTCCACCGATCCTATGATAAACATTAAGTTACCCTTTGCCTACCTTGTTAAATTCAGGTTAGTGTGCCGGTTAACCACACACGCTCCACTAACCGACTTATGCAAAGTGCAAAGTGTAATTTCATGGGTTAGCACCAAATTCACATTTTCCTAAGTAACTAAGATTGGGAATTTATAAAAGTTTAGTTACTTAGTATTTATCATTAATACTTTTAATGAAGGGAGAATTATAGTCCTTGTCCTACCCGTTCGGCTAACGACCCTCCACCAGTCAAGGAAGCGGTGGGTGATAGTGGACACCCATTAAGCTGCCATTTTATAGGCAACAACCTTATACCCCCCTTATAGACCGGCTTCGTGAATGAGGCCTACTAACGGTAAGACTGACTTGCTCTTATACATATATATATATATATATATATATATATATATATATATATATATATATATATATATATATATATATATATATATATATATTAACTTATAATACTATAAAGTATATGGGTTGAATTTTAACTTTTAAAATTCTAAGGGCTTAACTTGGAATTAAAGTATTCATAAGGGAAAACTTTTCAAATTCCAAAACTTGAGGGCAAGTTTTGAAAATATTCAAAACTATTCAATTCCATAACTTATGTGTTTAATGTAGTTTTAATACAAAAAATTCTTCAAGTTCCATAACTTGAGGACAAGTTATGGAACACTTTAAACTATTAAAAGAATGTAACTTTTCCTTTATTCATAACTTATGAAATATTTATGAGTTTTATGGTTCTTAAATGTGACTTTTCATGTAACTTGAGGACAAGTTACAAAAACACATTTTAGAATCAACTCTTAGATTAAAATGGATTGAAAACAACAATTTCACAAAACTTTTCTATTAAACTAAGCAACTCATAAGAACAATATAATTCATTCAAACTTTTTTCATGTAATTAGCATAACTCTTATACTAATACAAAACATGAATCTATTGACAATTATCTTTGAAATTGGCTTAGCATGAACATTACCACATCAAAAACAAGTTTATAAATTGAAAAACAGCTTAGCGTAATGTTCCTAGTCCAATTCCAGCCAAAACAGTCGAAGATATGCTGTCTGGGGGTCCAACTCCTCGAGTGCATAAACCAACTCGGCGAGTTGGATGAGTTAAGCCTTGGACTCGTCGAGTCCCTTCATGGACTCGGCGAGTCTGCTGAGCAGACAGCACACAACTTCGATTTTTCAGCCAATTTTGCAAGTATAACAAGAAAACAAACCTAGGCTCTGATACCACTGTTGGGATTTGAGCATTCTAACACTCCTAAGTGTTCATGCAACCCTAAATACCTTGGATCTATGTTTTCTCTATTATACATGCAAATATGAATATTCCAAGGTATTACCCTATCTAGCATACAATCTTTGATACTTGGGTAATAAAACAAGTTTGAAGACATACCTTTTTATGTAGCTTGATTCCTTGATGCTTAAGAGCCGAGTGCCCCAAGTGTGACACCTCAAATGGTTCACACAACATCAAATACACTTGGAATAACTTAGAGAGAAATGAACCACTTCATGAAATCGGCTAGCCCTCACCATACACACATAGTTCTCTCATGGTGGCCGATTTTGACAAGAATAAGATGCTTATATAATTTGTCACAATTAGGGTTACACCATGTAAACCCTAATTGTCATGGCCTTTTATTTCCATGATCCATGGGTACAAAAACACCATGGAGCATCCTATGGGTTTTATCCCAACTTGATAATCCATGGAGCATTAGCCCACTATACAAGCATGGATGATTTACACAATCAACTCATATATTTAATTAGTCTCATTTTGATCACTTAATTAATTCCAAATTAATTTTTGATCAATACTAATTAAATAATCTTATTAATATATTAGAACTTATAATATATTAGTAAACCTTAAGTGTTATTTCTCTCATTTTAGTCTATCCAAGTGCATGATGCCATGCAACCCAAATGGACCATGCCAATCGGGTCAAGTACATACCAAATATAGTTATGGACTTAGACACTAATCCAACAGTGGCTTCCTTCGATTATGATAGCCGAGGATTGTTGACCCTGGATCGGAGCGTCTGGGTTCCTTATTGGGGCGGTGTGCGCCAACTTCTGATGGAGGAGGCTCACAAGTAGAGATTCTCCATTCATCCGGGGGCGACGAAGATGTATAGGGATCTTCGCCCTGATTATTGGTGGCCCTGCATGAAGCGGGATATAGCATGGTTTGTGGAGCGGTGCTTGACTTGCAAAAAAGTCAAGGCCGAATATCAACGACCTCAAGGCAAGATGAAGCCGTTGGAGATTCCCATATGGAAATAGGAAGACATCACGATGGATTTTATCACGAAGCTTCCCAGGACTGCGCACGGAGTGGATTCTATTTGGGTCGTCGTGGATCGATTGACCAAGAGAGTGCATTTCATCCCGATCCAGGACAGTATTTCTGTAGAGAAGCTACCCGAGATTTATGTTCGGGAGGTGGTGGCTCGTCATGGGGTGCCGGTATCAGTAGTTTCAGACCGAGATGTTCGCTTTACTTCCAGATTTTGGAAGTGGTTTCCTGATGAGATGGGTACTCTTCTCCACTTCAGTATAACGTTTCACCCGCGGACCGATGGGCAGAGTGAGCGGACGATTCAGACTCTTGAGGATATGTTGCGTGCGTGCGTATTGAATTTTGGTGGGAGTTGGGATACGTATCATCCGTTAGCAGAATTTTCGTATAACACCAGTTATCACGCTAGCGTTGATCGACCTCCTTTTGAGATGCTCTACAGGAGGAAATGTAGGACCCCAATTTGTTGGGGCGAGGTCGGTCGGCGAGTCATGGGGAGTACCGAGGTGGTACTCAAGACTACTAAGATGATTCAGCAGGTTCGGAGCAGGCTCCAGATAGCTCAGAGTTGGCAGAAGAGCTATGCCGACAAGCGTCGGTCAGATTTGGAGTTCCAGGTGGGAGATATGGTTCTGCAGAAAGTGTCACCTTGGAAAGGTGTCATCCGGTTCAGGAAGCAGGGCAAGTTGGGCCCCAGGTATATCGGTCCCTTCAGGTTTTTGGCTCGGGTGGGCTGGGTTGTGTATCGTCTAGATCTTCTAGCCGAGCTCAGCCAGATTCATAGCACATTTCATGTTTCTCAGCTACGGAAGTGTTTAGTGCATGAATCCGCAGTCGTGCCCTTGCAGGATATTCATGTGGATGACCGCCTGAATTACGTGGAGAGACCAGTGACAATATTAGACCGGAAGAAAAAGGCCTTGAGGAACAAGGTTGTGGAAGTAGTGAAGGTGCAGAGGCTGTACCGCAAAAGGTCAGAGTGGACTTGGGGCCCGAGGAGGAGATGAGAGAGCATTACCCAGGATTGTTCGAGACAGCGGACTTCGAGGACGAAGTCTGATTCAAGTAGGGGAGAATTGTAACGCCTGGTTCCTGGTATGAATTTATTTCCCAAATTATTGTATTTTCTTGGAGGACTCGTCGAGTTGGAAGCCTCAACTGGACGTGTCAAAGTTGATTTGGCCGCGAAATTTAGTGAGTCAACTCGACGAGTTGAGATGCCTCAACTCGGAGAGGTGGCAGCTGGGAAGGAAACCCCAATTTTAGGGTCTTGCACCCAATTTAAACACCTTAAGTCCCAGGTGTTGGCCTCATTCCCAACCTCCATAGCCTTTAACCCTAATCTCGAAACCCTAGAGCCTCCTTGAGTGTTGTGAGCTCATTGTGGGTGTGTTTTGGTGTATTTGAAGCTCATTGAAGGAAGAAAAGCTTGGTGTAAGGTGGTGGTTCAAGTTGGAGCTTTCAGATCCTGATTCTCTGCTCCATTTCCAGCACACATTTCGGGTATAAAGTTCTAGCCTTACTCAATATTTTCTTAGATCTCTTCTTGGGTTAGATTATATGCTTTTATCCATGAATGGGTGGTTGTTGGGGAATTAGAAGTCCCAACTGTTTATCCTTTCAGATCTATGATCTTCATGAGCTCTTTTGGCGTAAAGGTGCCAACTTTATGGTCTTAAGGGCTTCATGCATTCATTAAGTCCTTCTTTGGGTCTCTTTTGAGCAATTGAGCTTCTCCTAGTCATGCATGAGTGTAAAGTTGGAAACTTTACGTAGTCATTCAACTTTTAGGGCCAGATCTGCAACTTGGGGTTATGCCTTTGGTGATTTGGTGCTTAACGATTAAGTCCTTACCCTTTTAAGCCTAGGGTTTGGGTTTTGAACCCATTTTGATGGTTCTTAGGGGTAATGTTGGAAACTTTACCCTTCTTGAGGCCATTTCAGTTAAGATCTGAGCTGTGAAGCTCTTAGTTTCAATAAGGACAACTTAATGAATTAAGATGTTGGATTTCTGGCAAACTCCTCAACGAGTTGAAGGACAACTCAGCGAGTTGGGTCAACTCGGATCGTTGACTTTGACTTTGACTTTAACCTTTGACCAAGTTCGACCTATAAGGGGCTTTTGGACATTTTGTGTTGTACTTAAGAAAATCTTTTATGTTTAGGGGTTGAGTAGAGTCGATATTCGGAGTTGGGGTCCGTTCAACTACCTTTTTGTATTTGAGGTGAGTTTCCTTACCGGGTTTAGCGGGTCGAAGGAACCAATGCCGACCCATGTTAATGTTACGTTGTTAGTATGCTAGCTGTCTTTGTGACTCTTGCATGGGCCTTCATTTATGTGTTTTTTCGGGCTAAAGCCCGATACTGGCCGGGGCCAGATGGATATTTGTATGCTATGTGCTTATTGCATGTATATGTGACTATTTGATATATGTTATTGTATATTCAGCGGGGCCTTTTACCGAGCTCAGCTCGATGTCCTGCGGCGCCCGATGTCGGGCGGGGCCGGATGCCGGACGGGGCCCGATGACAGAGTGGGGCCCACTATATATTTACTGTATGTTCATTGTTTGGTTGTTATGTGGTATTTTGGGAGACTCACTAAGCTTGGTGCTTACCGTTTTAGTTCATGTTTCAGGTACTTCTGGTTGTAAAGGGAAGAGCTCGAGATGACTGCATCTCACACACCGTTGAGATTCCGCTTATGATGTTTACTCTGATTTTATGACAAAATGATACATTGGGTTTTATTTAAATGTTTGGATGTTATTGGAAAATACTACTTTATCTATTATTAAAATGAAATTTTTGGGACCGTATTTTTGGATGTTTCAGAGACGTAATCTCAATTAAGAAATAAAAAAAGGTTGAGAATGAGAGATCATTCTCAGCCAATCATTTATTTTTTTCGAAAAACGCTCCGACGTACCGGGCTGACGGAGGATGAGTAACATTCATATATGAGTAAAAATACAAGTTTATTCATATATGAATCCACCACCTTCCTTCCACCACCAACCATAGTCAACACCACCACGGACCACATCGCCACCACCACCACCTCCGCAAAAAACCATCACGAACCACCGCCACCTCCGCCACCACCACCGCCGCCATATTCATATATGAATAACCAGTTCTGTTATACTTATTCATATATGAATATACGTATTCTTATATGAATACACTTATTCATATAGGAATATAAATATCCATATACGTACTCATATATGAATATGACTTGTTCTGTCGGCCTGTTATGCTGGAGCGCTTAATTGGCAGATTCGAAATGAGTGGCCCAGATTTATTCTCTCATTATCAACCTTTTTTTTCTCAAATGAATCCTCTTATATATATATATATATATATATATATATATATATATATATATATATATATATATATATATATATATATATATATATATATATATATCCAAAATGCCCTTAGTGAAAAAAAAACTAAAAAATGGTTCCCGGAGTTCTTATCTTATTTTGACCATATATATATATATATATATATATATATATATATATATATATATATATATATATATATATATATATATATATATATATATGGTCAAAATAAGATAAGAACTCCGGGAACCATTTTTTAGTTTTTTTTTCACTAAGGGCATTTTGGACAAATAAAACATTAATATTAAGTTACACAAAGTTTTTCATTCCTTAGATTACAACTAGTTTCCATTTTTCATTGGACCACCACCAGACAAATATTGTAGCTCTCATTTCGTTAGTAACACATTCTAAGGCAATACATTTCATTTTTGCAATCAAATGTACAAAATTTAATAAAAATTAGAAATATGCTTTCAGAAGTTTAGTTTTCTCTATTGTAAATTGTAGATTGCTTTAAAAAGTACATCATTTATAAGGCATATTCATAGTTTAAAATATCATATTCACAATTCAATAAACCTATTAGTTCACTAATACACACTTTAATATTTTCATGCATACACTAATTCATGTTTTAGCAAAAAATTTATATGAAATATAAACCTTAATACAATCCATTTTTAGTTAAGCATTAGAAAAGTGTATTTAACAACATATATATATATATATATATATATATATATATATATATCCAGAGAGAGAGAGAGAGAGAGAGAGATCATGTTCTTTGTATATATTGAGTGGATGTAGGGACTAATATGGACCAGTCATTTCAAAAACTTGGATATGGGTAAAATTGTAATGTTAACTTAATTAATTTTGGTAATTAATTAATTAAAATTATTAATCCCTTTAATTTAGACAAATTAGTTTATTTATTTAAAACCCTAAGCCACCATTACAAAAAGACATCGATCTTCTTCTTCCTCACATAGACAACCACTTTTTCCTCCTCCCTCTCCACTGTTGGCCACCATCCTCCTCATCTTCGCCGTAACTTCTTCCTCCTCCTCAACACTGCTTCCTCCACTTAATATCAACGACATCCACCACGAAATCGTTTAGCTAAAACTGATTAATCGGTAATTGTTTTGTCGACAATCACAAGTTTGAAAATGTTGTTGCCCTTTTTTGTATTGTCGCATAGAGCACAATGCATATCTGTGAGGTAAGCGATGATTCTAGCATGATATAAATTATGTATGGCCCTATTTTTAAAATTTTGTATCGTAATAAAATAGAAAAAAACTTATCACGATGAGCACGATGCACCTTGTATATATGATTTTTTTTTTTCACCATAAGAACCGGCTATCTGTTAGGATACCTTCATCTTTAATATGGTTATCCTTCAAGCTAAAAACGTTGGTTATAGTGCTTAAAAGCAACCATATTTTTTAATCTAGATTCCTATGGTGGAGATAATTGTTATAGGTTTTGTAAATCAATTATTTATCACTTCTTGATTTATGAACTACATGATCCTATTTGAGAACCTACAATACTTGACATTGGCATTTCTCAAATTTGATTTTCCACTATTTGAGAACCTACAATACTTGACATTGGCATTTCTCAAATTTGATTTTCCACTAGCAACAGAAGACGTGATTTAAAAGAAAAAAAAAACCCCAAATTCTAGTAAAACAATTAATAGCAGGTTGTAATACAGGTTACCACAATTTTTGTTACTACTGAATTTGCATATAAAGAGTATTATATTCTTGTAGAATCACATAAGTATGATTCTGCCAGAATTGTATTTCCGGTATAATCACATAAGAATGATTATGGTAGAATCACATAAGAATGATTTTGTCAGGGTTCTATTGCAATTGGCTTAATTTTTATAATGATTTTTGCTTCTTATGCTTTTCAGATGTTACAAGTTTATCTAGGGATCACTTACCATCCTTGAGTTTATCTCCTTATGCATCTCCTTGTATAAAGTCTACATCTCCTTGTATAAACTCATTCTCATGCAATGAAATTCTGACAGAATGTCAATATCACATAATGTTAGTGTATTTTGAAGTGGCTTAGAGGTCAAAGATACACATGACATCTAAAAACGAAAGAAGAAGGTGAATGGGGATTCTTTCAAGAATGACGACAGTTTTTTGCAAGAGGTTTCAAGAATGATTGTAATTTATGTTCATAATTGTATTCTTTAAGAATGAATGTAATTACTGGTTCTAAAATATTAAAAAAAAAATTATATAAAAATCTGTATTCATTAAAAATTATTGGTCTTGAAAATATATGCTTATAGTCTTCTGTCAGAATATAATGTTTTTTTCAAGATAATCATAAACACATTCTGTTAGAATGTCCGAATTAATAAAATTATTATCGAGAAAAAATCATATTTTTATAGTTAAAGACAATTAATTATTCCCTGATATCCGCAAATTTCCTTTTTTAAATCTATGTTAATTGACTAAAATACCATTACAATGAAATTATATGGTATTTTCAATTATCTTTAATTCAAAAATATTTATTAAACACTTTCTTAAAATAACTAAAATGATTGGTCCAAAATCGTTCCTACATCCACACAATAATTAGTTAGAACACAATAACCTAAGCTTATATATATATATATATATATATATATATATATATATATATATATATATATATATATATATATATATAATGTTCAAAAATAAACATACCGACTTTTATGTGATTATATGGTTCTATAAGTTTTACTTGGTTCTAGATTGAAAAATCATATATATATATATATATATATATATATATATATATATATATATATATATATATATACACACACATAACATCCTGAATTTTAACCTGAATTTTTCATTTTGAAAACATAAGTAATACAATTCAATACCCTTTTCATTTAAATAAAATCATATTCATACATTCATTTTAAATATTAGGAAAACATGATAAAGAGTTTTTAGCAGTAATCTTAAAACATAAATATTTCTTCAATGCGAGTACAGTCACACTGGAGCTTTCCCACGATTAAAAGAATTGCCGAAAAGATTTAATCAATATCTATAAATGTGAAGCTTAGTGAGTTCCCCAGAATACCATATATCACAATACATATACATGCATACAAATAATGGTTCACGGCCTTTCGCAGCTCCACCAATAAAGGGTGTATGTGGACTCACTGTGTATGACCATTCTGTTGTCAACACGAGTCTATAGGCTCACGACCTTTCCTCTTCCGCCATCAACTCCTTATATAAACAATTATTTAAACATATAAAAGAGTAAATAGTCCATACATACAACTCTACTGTAACAGTCTTATATTGTATCATATAATGATATATATAATGTAACATATAGTATAGTGACATAACTTTCCTAAATAGTCTTGAAATAGCTAAGTAGGTTGGTCTGTAGATGGCTGAACCATCACCTGACAACCTATAATACTATGTTGATTACTAACTATGACAACCTATAATACTATATTGATTACTATCTGCGTATAAGAGTTATTATCTCGATCATTCGTTAATCCTAAAATATATTTTCATGGCTATCAAATAAGGATTAGTCTGTCAAGATAGTCAGGAAGCAGGACGATTTCTGTGTATATCCTTTCTTAAATCCAACAGCCAAGCCAACATGTCTATCCTAGACATCACTCCTATAAGTAGAACAATCAGTACTTTTAAATAGAATCTGTGACTAATCCAGTACTATAGGTTCATAACAACGAATATGAAAATAATCACATATAGGCAAGAGAAGTGTAAGGTACTCGACTTGATGAAATCCGAATAGCGGCGAGCGAAACTTCGATGCTTCCTTTCCTTATAAGTATCCTTCCAAAACTTCCAGAGCTTCGCTAATGAGATTATAGAACAAGAAAACGAATCATCATGTTCTAAGATCTCGAGAGGAGAGAGATAGAGAGAGAGAGAGGGGAAGTTTGGGAGTATTGTTGGATTAGATGTCTAAGCCCATAACTATAATTGGGATGTACTTGACCCGATAGTAGCATGGTCCTTTTGGGTTGTCTTCGCCAGTGAAATTTGATAGGATGAACTTTTGAGAATAAGGCTATTTGTGATTTATTAATATATTATAAGTATAATATATTAATTGAGAAATCATATTATTTATTTAGTATTGATCAAGAATTAATTTGGAATTAATTTAGTGATCAAAAGAGACTAATTAAATATACGGGGACTGATTAAGTAAATCAATGATTCTTATAGTGTGGGCCAATGATCCATGGTTAATTAGGATGGGCTAAACTAATATGATGATCCATGGATAGTCCATGGAGGTTTAACCCATGGAGCTTAAGTAATATGAAAGGTCATGGTGCATTAGGATTTTCATGGATGAAACCCTAGCCTTTGTAACACTATAAAAGCAACCCCATAGAGCCAAAATCGGTTGCCCCTTTCATTCTAAGAGAGTTATAATCGATTTTGTGCTAACTAGCCTATTCTCTCAAGTCTCCTCTTGCATTTGGTGTTTGTGACATATTAGAGGCATCACACTTGAGGTGCTAAAGCTTTCTAAGGCGAAGAACTACAACTACATCAAGAGGTATTCATATAACTATGAGTTTTATATTGTATATCCTCCATTATATGCTAGTTAGGATGTATGCTTTGTAAAATTCAAATTGCATGTATAATTAGAGAAAACATAGATT
This sequence comes from Lactuca virosa, assembly GCF_052849685.1. Classification (NCBI taxonomy): domain Eukaryota; kingdom Viridiplantae; phylum Streptophyta; class Magnoliopsida; order Asterales; family Asteraceae; genus Lactuca; species Lactuca virosa. The sequence goes on along the minus strand of NC_136430.1, from coordinate 118,318,720 downwards.
CAAAGCATCTAGGGTTGCATGTGCACCATAGGAGTGTTATAGTGCTTAAAACCCAACAGTGGTCTCAGAGCCTATGATTGTTTTCTGTTATATTTGATGCTTGTTAATTTTCAAAGATGGAAAAAATCGATTTTCTGGCCTCTGACTGATGAACTCGCCGAGTCCACTCAGTAAAAGGGCAACTCGATGAGTCCAGTTCATGTACTCGTCGAGTAGGGGCTTCTGGTTGCACAAATTCGAGTTCTTGGGCAGAATTGTGTTGGATTAATGTCTAAGTCCATAACTATAATTGGTAAGACTTGACCCGACCCGGCATGGTCCATTTGGGTTGCATGGCATCATGCATTTGGATAGACTATAATGAGAGAAATAACACTTAAGGTTGGTTAATATATTATAAGTTCTAATATATTAATAAGGTTATTTAATTAGTATTGATCAAGAATTAATTTGGAATTAATTAAGTGATCAAAAGGAGACTAATTAAATATATGGGTTGATTGTGTAAATCATTCATTCTTATATATGTGGGCTTGTGATCCAAGATTCCTTATGTTGGACTAAGTCCATGGGGTGACCCATGGATACTCCATGGAGGTTAAAATCCATGGAGCATAAGGAATGGGTAAAGTTATGAGTTACATGGTGTAACCCTAATAGCCACCATATAAAAGAATCCCATGGCTCAAGAAATCGTGCACTAATGTGTGAATATGAGGGCTAGACGATTTCAAGGAGTGTTCCATTTCTCTCAAGTCATTCCATGTGCATTTGGTGTTGTGTGAACCATTTGAGGTGTCACACTTGGGGCACTAGGCACTCAAGCTTCATGGAGACAAGCTACATCAAACAAAGGTATGTATTCTATCCATTTGATTACCCAAGTATCAAGTATTGTATGCTAGATAGGGTAATACCTTGGAAAGTTCATAATTGCATGTATAATAGAGAAAACATAGATCCAAGGTATTTAGGGTTGCATGTACACTTAGGAGTGTTAGAATGCGCAAAACCCATCAGTGGTATCAGAGCCTAGGCTTGTTTTCTTGTTATACTTGCAAAAGTAGCTGAAAAATCGAGTTGGATGCATATATTCGATTGTTTTGGCTGGAATTGGACTAGGAACATTACCCTAAGATGTTTTTGGACTTATAAACTTGTTTTTGATGTGGTAATGTTCATGCTAATCCAATTTCTAAGATAATTGTCATAATTTCAAGATTTGTATTAGTTTGTATGTTCATGCTAATTTCTTGAAGATTGATGATTTGAATTATCTTGTTCTTATGAGGTTCTTAGATTAATAGAAAAGTTGTGTGAAATAGTTGTTTTCAATCCATTTTAATCTAAGAGTTGATTCCAAAGTGTGTTTTTGTAACTTGTCCTCAAGTTATATGAAAAGTCACATTTAAGAATCATAAAACTCATAAAAGTTGGCAATGGTTACAAAAATGAAGAGTCTTGTCCTCATTAAATGGTTTTATGACTCCATAACTTGTCCTCAAGTTATGGAGGTTCAAGAGTCACTTCATTAAATGATAAAATGTGTAACCTTAATTAGTTCCATAAGTTACAAAAATAAAGAAAAGTTACATTCTTTTATTAGTTTAAAGTCTTCCATAACTTGTCCTCAAGTTATGGAACTTGAAGAGTTTTTTTTTAATTAAAACTACTTTAAACACATAAGTTATGGAATTAATTAGTTTTGAATATTTTCAAAACTTGCCCTCAAGTTTTGGAATTTGTAAAGTTTTCCCCATGAATACTTTAATTCCAAGTTAGCCCTTAGAATTTTAAAAGTTAAAATTCAACCCTTATACTTTATAGTATTATAAGTTAATAATAAATATATATATATATATATATATATATATATATATATATATATAAGAGCAAGTCAGTCTTACCGTTAGTAGGCCTCATTCACGAAGCCGGTCTATAAGGGGGGTATAAGGTTACTGCCTATAAAATGGCAGTTTAATGGGTGTCCACTCTCACCCACCGCTTCCTTGACTGGTGGAGGGTCGTTAGCTGAACGGGTAGGACAAGGACTATAATTCTCCCTTCATTAAAAGTATTAATGATAAATACTAAGTAACTAAACACTTATAAATTCCCAATCTTAGTTACTTAGGAAAATGTGAATAAGGTGCTAATCCATGAAATTACATTTTGCACTTTGTTTAAACCGTTAGTGGAGCGTGTGTGGTTAACCGGCACACTAACCTGGATTTAACAAAGTAGGCAAAGGGTAACTTAATATTTATCATAGTATCGGTGGAGCTTATGTGTTTAACCGGCACATCGATTGAGGGGTAAATATTAAGGGTACCAAGTATATTTGCATGGTTACTTCACACCTTGTTTTGTGATCCTCGGCATCCCAGTCACAAAACCTGAAGGGCACACTCGAGATTGAAACATGCCATTGAAAAGTTCAATGAATCTCAAAAGATCTAGGAGTTTCAAATCCAATTAAAAACCTAATTACATTATTTCGTTTTTCATGGTGGAAATTGGTAAATCATCATTTACCTACCTTCAACTATTTTATAACTCGGATTACGGCATCCCTCTTCCAGTTATAAATAGGTTGTTGGATCCTAGCCTTAATATTTCATATTGGGTGTTATATTAAGGACTTTAGATCAACTATCTTGAATATCTCCCAAAAGATGTCTAGTTCAGACATCTATGATCTTCCCAAATCTCTTGGAACTTTACTTCCTCCACCTCCTCCAATTATTCTCCCTAACCCACAAGTTCAAGGTCACTCAAGCCCTAATGGCAAGCAAGGTTTATGTGTGATCACATCTTAGAGATGAAGTCACATATTGACAAGCTGGGAGGGTTGGGTGTCAAAGTCTTGAGAAAGTTGGATGTTCAATCACTTTCTAAGTCACATAGTGAGTTCCTTTGGGACTACTATGAAACAGACTATGTCATGAACCTTAATGATCATATCTATTTGCTTGGTGCTGCTGAATCAGCAATGATTTGGAACGATAGTAAAGCAAATTTGATTAGAATATCAACTTCCCAAAAAATTTATGGACAGTGACAATGGTGACACTGGAAATCCAGAAAAAGCATTTTCTTCCCAATGGAAAGGGATTGGCCATAGTCAACCCGGTTGACCAAATGGTAAGGAGAAAGGCTAAGTTTGAGATAGTCCCATTACCAAAGGGTCTATATGTTTATTTTGCCAAAGGAAGGGGCGTTGATTGCAAAGCTGCCAAGTTTACCTAAGGATGTTAAAGTCAATAAGTCTGACTCTACTTCAGGTAGAGCCCATTATCTAACTCTGTTAAGTTTCTATTCTAAGATCCTCATTACATGATGTGACTGGGTCACATGTTGATGTTTTAAGAATCAAAGAATAGAGAGAAAGCTTAAAGGAAGTATATGCTGATTCTGATCGCGTAGGTGGATTTCGATCGCATCAGAATTTTGAAGCTGTTACTTAGGAGTTATGATATATTGCTTAGGAATAGATAACAACAAGTTTTTTCGTATGCATTTGCACTATAAGGATATGTTTTTTCCGCAAAGTTTTGAAATAAAATAAAAGTTTTTAATTTTATATTTATTTTAAATATCCATACAAGTGGAATTTGTGAAAAATGGTTGTTTCTATGATTCCACTGATAGCAATATTTGAAAAAAAAATGGACTTGATTCTTTCGTTTGTGGTAGTGTCATAATTTACCAAATAAGGAAAGATTCTCATCACCCAAGGTTCAATTGGACCGAAACTTGGAATCATGCAAGTTGTATAGTATGATGAATGAGAACTTTCAGCTTGGAAAATTAAGACTAATTCCTTATGTCAATAAGGAAAGGACTAAGGGATCGAGTACACATTCTTGTGCACTAGTCAAGTCCACCACAAAAGATCAAGAAGACTATTCGTCATGATTTACTTAAGTTCAGTAAATATGGTTATACTTATAAGTTTAAGTATAAGTCTGTAGCATTGGAGAAGTTTCAATCTGAGACAGAACGAATAAGAAGAATCAAAGTATGGCAGAAACATAAAAGTTTCTCAAATCTGAAAAGATAGGAGAGTACTTTAGTATCATGTTTATGATCATCTTAATGATTAAGATACCATATCACAATTGGTCCTCTAAAGTCAAGAAGAGGAGTCATGAATTGTTGAAATGGTTAAATCAAAAAGATGAGTCATACTTCGTTCCAAAACAATTCTTAGAGTCATACTCCAAGATTGTAACTTGAGTGACATATCTTAAAGAGGGTTTGTTAACACTAGTCAAATGTAAGAGTAAAAGGTTATCTACTCTTGTACATTTGAAATTGGTAAGTTGTGATGTTTTGGATAAAACAGAGACCAACTTAGGCCAATTGTGTAAAGTGTTAGTCTTGATAAAGAATCCGCACTATCTCTTGAATATTTGACAAGGGAGTCTTATATGTCAAGAGGACAGTGGGAGCCTTAAAGCTCTTGAAAGTTTCAAGACTTAATCAAGAATAAAACCTAAAGTCCTTCACTAGCACACGACTTGAGGTTTATAACCTATCGTGTTGAAATTTTTGTGCCTATTCAAGTTGGCTTTGCATAGGAGTTCTGAGAGTTCTCAATTGGTTGCACAACTACTTGGAAGCAATGGCAGGCACCTGAGCTGCCAAATGGCAGGAATTTAAGATTGCACAAGTTTAATCAATATGAGTTTGGATTTGTCACTAACCTTGTCTTGTGATTATGGTTTTGACAAATTCACATGGATAAGAACACATACACTATTAAATCTAAGTGTCACAAGGTTTCTCTCTGATTCATGAAAATGATGGTGAGGAAACACTTTCACTAAGTAGATTTTAGCTAGATAGCAATTGTGATATTTGCATTCTTAAAGTCGTTAGTGGAGCGTGTGTGGTTTACCGGCACACTAACATGGACTTGTGAGAAGTGGCAAAGGTCTAAACAATTGAGACTATGATTACGGCATCCCTTTTCATAGTTCTAAAATTGTTTAGACACACATGTGAGCTATTTAAGAGAGGTGTATGATTTTGATAAAGTTTTATCAAAACAATCTAGTATCAGAAATCTGAACTTTGGTAAGAAAGTCAGCTGATTTCTGAGTACATGTCAAAGCTAGTGGGAGCATAAGTGTTATCCTAATAATCATCATGTTAGTGGGAGCATGATAATTATGACAAAGGTTGCAAGTTAGCAATGTTAATTATAGAAAACAAAAGTTTCAATTCGTGAGGTTGCAGGGGTTGAAAAAGTTGTTTTGCTATAATTAAGGGAGAGGAAATTATACTTCATTTCAATTCTAAAAAGCTTAGATTGAGATTTTAATCATATTTAATCAAGGATATATATATGAATTTCATGTTGGAATGGCTCAACATAAGGAAATTCCATATATGGGTCCATTATTTGCGTTCTAAAATTCGATTATGATTACGGCATCCCTTTTCATAATCTGAATTTTGAGAACTTGGCAAATTGAAATGGAAATATTATAGCAAAAGACTAGTTTAGTCTTTATGTGAGACATCATGAATCGTGTCCCATATGCTTCGGGTATAGGATCGATTGCATGTGCTATAATATTTTTCATTTCTAAATTTTTCCAAATGCCCAGAGGCATTAAGAAGGGAAAAGGTCTAGAATTGGATATGACTAAAATGATTAAGCAATTGTCGAGGACAATCTGAGGTTTACCAAAGATTGGTTGCTCAGGGACAGTTGGAAGTATAGTGCTAATTTTGGAAGGACCATATTGACATATTCTGAAAAGAGGCATCTCTTATTCAGAAGTGATAGTCAAAATGAGAATATGGAGTTGTCTCCATAGGTGGAAGTTATCTGTGTAAGATTAGAAAACTTAATGCAAGAAGCATGTCCAAAGCAATGTACTTTGAATATGAGACTTAGTTTCCATGGAGTTGATCTCCATTGGAATACCTTATAATGACTGTTGACAAGTCTTTGTGACTTTGTACATATTCATTACAGGAGGGTCAGTGCATATAAGTTTAAAATCTAAACAGATTTCGATAAATGATAGGAATTTGAAATTCTCACATTTTTCGATAAGGATTTGGGAGTGTGAAATTAGAATCATTGAAATTATGTTCAATTGATCTATTTTACAAAGTAAAGATCATAGACAAACATAGTATGCATATTTGGTGTATGGCATGACTAGTGTTTAGAAAACATAGCGTACATGCTTGGAGCATGGGACAACTATTGTTTTAAATTCAAGTATAAAGTTGATAAAACCGAAACAATGAATAATGAGTAATCAGTATGGTGATAAATAAAAGTGTTTATTTATATTCATAGGGTTTGATACCATATTTGATTCATTTATTCTTGTGTTTCACTTTGCATGTTTTGACTTCCAGAATAACTAAGTCGCTCTTCCTGAATGATTAAGTTATTCAAACCATCCACAGTCGGTCATATGTTGGAAGTAGATATGAATCAAGACTGTCATGGGTTGGTTTGTAGAGGTCCAAGTTGGTGGACAAAGTGGTGCTACAACACTCATGAGTGCTCATAAGTTCTGAGTATTGGATTCAACCCGCGCTCATTTGAATCACTTCATGGATTTTATCACGAGTGATCATGTGACGATAATATCTTATATTCTTCAAACCTAGAGATATGAGTTGTTACTATGAGTTGGTTATACATTGATTGCACGAAAACGCATTGGTAACTCGATGTTATAAAACGTGCCTTTGTGTATGATTCAACAAGTAGTAGAACAAGCCATATGAGTCGAAGTTTATCCATTCCTTTTACCTTCGGGATAAAACCGATATCTGTGGGCCCCTCGATGATTTAAAGATGATACATGTGAGTGCTTGGCCAAGCCAGGACTGATTTGATTTGTTCAATCAGTCAGTCATCATGAATCGGAAATCGGGAAACAACAAATGGACAGAGAGAATGATTGATAATCCATGTCTCAGTCCATATGATATCTAGAATGGAGGAATATATGATCCCTTATCTAATGGACAAGTCATTGACAAAGGTCAGAGTTCATCGACAAGGTCAGAGTTCGACAGAAGCTTTTGAGAGCTACGATTGCTGATCGGTTCCTGAAGTCATACGCAATAATAGTTTTAGACTTATCCAAGTGGGAGACTGTTGGATTAATGTCTAAGTCCATAACTATAATTGGTAAGACTTGAACCGACCCGGCATGGTCCATTTGGGTTGCATGGCATCATGCATTTGGATAGACTATAATGAGAGAAATAACACTTAAGGTTGGTTAACATATTATAAGTTCTAATATATTAATAAGGTTATTTAATTAGTATTGATCAAGAATTAATTTGGAATTAATTAAGTGATCAAAAGGAGACTAATTAAATATATGGGTTGATTGTGTAAATCATTCATTCTTATATATGTGGGCTTATGATCCAAGATTCCTTATGTTGGACTAAGTCCATGGGGTGACCCATGGATACTCCATGGAGGTTAAAATCCATGGAGCATAAGGAATGGGTAAAGTTATGAGTTACATGGTGTAACCCTAATCGCCACCATATAAAAGAATCACATGACTCAATAAATCGTGCACTAATGTGTGAATATGAGGGCTAGACGATTTCAAGGAGTGTTCCATTTCTCTCAAGTCATTCCATGTGCATTTGGTGTTGTGTGAACCATTTGAGGTGTCACACTTGGGGCACTAGGCACTCAAGCTTCATGGAGACAAGTTACAGCAAACAAAGGTATGTATTCTATCCATTTGATTACCCAAGTATCAAGTATTGTATGCTAGATAGGGTAATACCTTGGAAAGTTCATAATCGCATGTATAATAGAGAAAACATAGATCCAAGGTATTTAGGGTTGCATGTACACTTAGGAGTGTTAGAATGCGCAAAACCCATCAAATTGGACTAGGATCATTACCACAAACTGTTTTGTAATCATAAAAAATGTATTTTCTGATTTGGTAATGATGATCCTTATCCAATTAAAGGACAATTGTCAAATTTTAAGATAATAAGATAATTATTTGTATTATTTGATATGAATTGCCTTGCTATGAGTTAGATTAGATCAATAGTGAAATTATATGATAATCTTGTTAGATAAAATTGATCTAAGTTGTTCTTGAAGTGAGTTTTGTAACTTGTCCTCAAGTTATATGAAGAGTCTCATTCATGAACATTAAAAACTCATAAGTTTTCATAAGTTATGGAAACCAAAATTTTTGACAGTTATAAAACTTTCCCTCACTAATGAAATATTTAATTCCAAACCTTAGAATTTTAAAAGTTTAAAATTCAACCCTTATACTATTATAATATTATAAGTTTAATAATATATATGTATAAGACAAGTCAGTCTTACCGTTAGTAGGGCTTATTCACGAAGCCAGTCTATAAGGGGGTATAAGGTTACAGCCTATAAAATGGCAGTTTAATGGGTGTCCACTCTCAGCCACTTCTTCCTTGACTGGTGGAGGGTCGTTAGCGGAATGGGTAGGATAGGACATTAATTCTCATTAAAAGTATAATGATAATTATAAAGTAACTAAACTTTTATTAAATTCCCAATGTTACGTACTTTAGGAAAAATGTGAAAATGGTGTTATTCCATGAAATTGCACTTTGCACCTTGTTAAGTCGTTAGTGGAGCGTGTGTAGTTAACCGGCACACTAATCTGGGACTAACAAGGGTGGCAAAGCGTAGCTTGATGTTAATCATAGATAAATGGAGCATGTGTGGTTAAGTGGCACATTGATTAGGTGATTTGTAACATTAAGAGTACCAAGCACATTTGTATGGTTATTCACACCTTGTTTGTGATCCTCGTCATCCCAGTCACAAACTTGAAGGGCACAATCGAGATTTAAAGATGCCATTGAAAAGTTCAATGAATCTAAAAAGAATCTAGGAATTTCAATCCAATTAAAACTTAATAATCAATTTCGTTTTTCATGGTGGAAATTGGTAAATCGTCATTTACCTACCATCAAATATTTTGCAATTGGATTACGGCATCCCTCTTCCGAATTGTAAAATATTGTGTTGGGTCCTAGCCTTAATATTTCATTTGGGTGTTATATTAAGGATTATAATCCAATCTAAACTTTGTTTCTTTTTCTTTTCAGATGTCTATCCCAAACAATGCTTCAGGCTTCAACCCTTCATGCTCATTCTCCCTCATGAATTTGGTTGGGAGAACTATCTTCGATGGGTCAAACTTTAACAATTGGATAAGAAACATTCGTATGGCCCTTCCCTATGAGGACAAAGAATATGTCCTGGATAAAGAGCTGAAGGAGATTGATGAAAAAACTGCTACTCCGGAACAAATCAAAGAATACAGGGTTCATGAGAGGGACGCGACAAAGGTGTCGTGTATAATGATTGCTACCATGACTGTTGAGCTTCAAAAGTCCTATGAGGACTTCTGGCCCTTCGAAATGCACCAAGATTTGATGGAAAGATACCATCAAATTGCTCGACAGGAAAGGTATGAGATCATTGCCTCCATGATCACAACCAAAATGAAGGATGGAGAGTCAATCACAACCCACTTGCAAAAGATGCAGAGATATGTGGACGGCTTGCTGAAGTTGAATATGAACTTCGATGAAGAGTTGGCCATAGACATCATCCTACATTCGTTGCCTTCTTGTTATGATCAGTTCCGTATGACCTATCATATGAATAAGGAGGATGTCACTCTTATCAAGCTTCAAGGCCTTCTAAGAACTACAAAAAGAAACTTGAAAGGCAAGTCAGTTGTACCTACTCCTACTACTGTTGCCCCTGTTCTGGCAATAAGACATGGGAAAGGGAAGAAGAGGAAGGCTCCTTCTAAGAGCCGCAAGGGAAAGTCTCTTAATGGATCCTCTTCTAGTGGGACCAAAGTTGGTTCTGCTAATCCCTCTACCAATCCAAAGGATGTAGAGTGCTTCCATTGTCATGAGAAAGGGCATTGGAAACGAAGCTGCCCCAAATACTTGCAGGACATTAAGGATGGGAAGATAAAGCCCACCTTCACAGGTATTTACACTATTCTGTCTAATAACTCATCATATGCTAATTCTTGGGTCCTTGATACAGGTTGTGGTATTCATATTTGTTCTGATATGCAGAGACTAAAAAAGAAGTAGGGATGTGGAGCACGGGAAGATAAACTTAATCATCGGGAATAGGAAAGGGTTGCATGTGACCAAGATTGGAGTTTACTCTTTATTGCTTAGTAGTAGGTTAGATTTAGATTTGAATAATTGTTGTTACTTGTCAGATATGACAAGAAATATTATTTCCTTTCATAGTTTGTATAAACAAGGTTTTACCTTTTCTTTTAATAATGAAAGTGGTGGTATTAATGCTTATTATAATGGTGTTTTTTTATTTTGAAGCATTACCTTGTAATGGTATATATGAAACTGTGATGGTTGTAGATAACCAAGGAAATAATGTGTTGAATATTGTTTCATCCAACGTTTTGGACAAGGCATGATTGTGGCATTGTCATCTTGGACATGTAAAAAAGAAGCGCATAGGCCAACTCCAAAAGGCTGGAGTTTTGGAGTCATTCGACTTGAAGTCGGATGACACTTGCGAATCTTGTTTACTTGGGAAGATGTCCAAGTCACCCTTCACTGGTACTTGTGAAAGGGGTGAGGGTTTGTTGGATCTCATACACACAGATGTGTGTGGACCCTTGAGAACCGCCACAAGGGATGCTAACCGCTTTTATGTGACTTTTACTGATGATTATAGTAGATATCAGTATATTTAATTAATCAAGCATAAGTCAGAAGCTTTCGAAAAGTTCAAAGAGTTTAAGCAGGAAGTGGAGAATCAATTGGGCAGGAAGATAAAGATGATGCGATCTGATCAAGGAGGAGAGTACCTTAGTATCGAATTCCACGACTATCTTAAGGAATGTGGAATTGTTTCACAGTTGACGCCACCTAGGACACCGCAGTTGAATGATGTGGCTGAGAGGCGCAACCGAACCTTGTTGGATATGGTTCGTTCCATGATGAGTCGAGCTTGGTTACTCATCTCATTATGGGGGTATGCGTTAGAGACTGTCGCCTATATCCTTAATCTAGTCCCTACTAAGAAGGTTGCCAAAACACCTCACGAGATGTGGACAGGGAAGGTTCCCTCGTTAGATGACATCAAGGTTTGAGGTTGCGAGGCTTTCGTAAGACGAGATACTCACGACAAGCTCGAACCTCGTAGTCAGCGATGTATTTTCATCGGCTGCCCACATAAGTCATTTGGATATATCTTCTACAGACCTAGTGACAATGTTGTCTTCGTTGCGAGGAGAGGAGTTTTCCGAGAGAGAGAACTTATATGCCAAGAGGACAGTGGGAGGCAAATTGACCTTGAAGTGCTTCAAGAGTTAAGTGATGAAGGAACCTCAAACACTGGCACTCAACCCGAGGAGGAAACTCATGTTGAACCTATTGACGAGTCATTACTTCTTCAACGTTCCTCTCGAATTAGGATGGCACCTGAGTTTCATGGATTTCATATTACTACTGAAGGTAATACGTTTATCAGTGATAGCAAACTAGTAATTTTGGATGAACCATCTAACTACAAGGAAGCCATGGCAGTCCCCGATTCTGCTTAATGGAAAGATGCAATGGACAGCGAGATTCAGTCCATGTATAACAATCAAGTTTGGAACTTGGTTGACAATGTACGAGGTCGCAAGACAGTCTGGTGCAAATGGATCTTCAAGAATAAGACCGACATGGATGTGAAAGTACACACATATAAGGCGCGACTGGTTGCGAAGGGCTTTACTCAAACGTAGGCAGTTAACTATGATGAGACCTTCTCACCAGTAGCGAAGATTAAATCTATAAGGGTTATGTTATCCATAGCTGCATTTCATGACTATGAAATATGGCAAATGGATGTCAAAACCGCTTTCCTTAATGGAAAGTTGGCTGAAGATGTTTACATGTGTCAGCCAGAGGGTTTTGTCAATGCAAAGTACCCTAATAGAGTGTGTAAGCTTGAGATATCCATTTATGGATTGAAACAAGCATCTCGCAGATGGAATCTTTGTTTCGATGAGAAAGTCAAAGAGTTTGGATTTTCGAGAAGAGAGGATGAGTCATGTGTATATGTCAAAGCTAGTGGGAGTATAGTAAGCTTTCTGGTATTGTATGTGGATGGAATACTACTCATTGGAAACGACATCCCAACGTTGCAGGAGGTTATGTCCTGGCTTGGGAAGTGTTTCGCTATGAAGGACCTTGGCGAAGCTGCCTATATTCTAGGGATAAGGATAATGAGAAACATGAGTAAAAGACTAATAAGACTTAGTCAAAGTACCTACTTGGACAAGGTGTTGAAGCGTTTTAGCATGGAGAACTCTAAGAAAGGTGACTTACCTATCCAAAGCAATACCAAACTGAGTAAGACTCAGAATCCGAGTATAGAGACTGCGATAGCAGAGATGATTCGAGTACCATATGCTTCCGCGATTGGCTCGATCATGTATGCTATGACTTGTACTCGCCCTGATGTGGCTTTTGCTTTCAGAATGGTCAGTAGATATCAAGGGAATCCTGGTAAAGATCACTGGACTGCAGTAAAGAATATTCTTAAGTACCTGCGGAGGACTAAGGACTGGGTCCTTACGCTCGGTGGGAGTGATGACTTGAGAGTGACATGATATTGTGACGCCGGTTTTCAGACCGACAGAGATAATTTGCGCTCTCAGTCGGAGTTTACCCTAAATGAAGGAGCAGTAACATGGAAGAGTTCCAAGCAGCAGACTGTAGCTGATTCAACGTGTGAATCAGAGTACATAGCCACGAGCGAAGCATCAAAAGAGGCGATATGGTTGAAAAACTTCATCGGAGACCTTGGAGTTGTGTCATCCATAATGGAGCATGTGGAGATTTTCTGCGATAATGAAGGGGCGGGTGCCTTAACCAAGGAACCGAGAGATCATGGTAGATCCACGCATATCGCCAGAAAGTACCACCTCATAAGACATCAAGTAGAAGAAGGACACCTCGTTGTGAAGAGGATATCGTCAGAAGACAACCCAACAGATTCCCTCACGAAGGGACTGAGTAGGGTTAGGCACTTGCAGCATGCAAGGGGAATTGGGCTAACTGACGATATTAGTTTTAGTGATTAGATAAATATTTTGAAACTTGTAATAGCTAAATTGTAATTGACATTTGATGATTGAATAGAAAGAGTTTTATTTATAAGTAAAGTTACTGTCTTGTGTCAATTATTTACTATTGTTTCACTTTTGCATGTTTTGACTTCCAGAATAATAAGATTATTCAAACTATCCACAGTCTATCATACTTTGGAAGTAGGTTATGAGGTTAGACTGTCATGAATTGGATTGTAGATTGTCTAAGGTGTTAGACATAGCAAAAGTATGCTACAACGTTCATTAGTGCTCCTGAAATAAGATTTGAGTATTGGATTAAACCCATGCTCACCTGAATCACTTCATGGAATTTATCACGAGTGATTGTGAGACGATAATGTCATATAGTCTTCAAACCAAGATATATGAGTTGTTGACTACGAGTTCGTTGTGCATTGATGATACAAAAACGCGTCAGTAAGTTGATGTTATAAAACGTATCATTGTGCATGATTTAATGAGTAGTTAGTACAAGCATATAATGTCGAAGTTTATCTGTTCCTTTTATCCTAAGAGGATTAAAAGTGATATCTTGGGCCCGCGATGATTCTGTTTTGACTTATGTGTCGGGCCCGTCAGAACTAAATTGATGTGTTCAATTATGTTCTATGTCAGACAAATCAGAAATCGGGAAACAAACTGCAGGACAATAAGTATGACTATGGTCCATGTATTTGTCCACATGATATATTGAAGAACAGAGGAGTATATGATCCCTTATCTAAAGGACGCGTCACTGACTAGGTCAGAGTTCGACAGCGGCATTGGAAAGCTACGATTGCTAATCGGATCCTGAAGTTACATTGGCAGTTATAGTTATTAGACTTATCCAAGTGGGAGACTGTTGGATTAGGTGTCTAAGCCCATAACTGTAACTGGGATGTACTTGACCAGATAGTAGCATGGTCCTTTTGGGTTGCCTTCACCAGTGCAATTTGATAGGATGGACTTTTGAGAATAAGGCTATTTGTGATTTATTAATATATTATGTCACACCCCCGGCCAAGGCGGAACACGCCGAGAGTGGGACTAAGTTCATGGATTACAGATAAACTGAATATATAGCACAAGTACAACGATAAACAAAGCTGCATTTGTATTTCCATCATTAAGTTTGAATAAAGGGTTCTTACATATAATAATAGTACAGTAGTTGCCTTAAACAAGTAAGCTGATAACAAAAACAAGCTAGCTAGGTCGTCTGCAATCCACAGCTAATCTTCTGTCTGAACGCCTGGCTAATGATCCCCTAAGAATACATGTAATTTTGAAAGTCAACACAAAGGTTGGTGAGTGTCACAGGTTTTCTGCTTAACCGCAGTAATACTTTTAAAAAGTCTAAAAAGTATTTTCTTTGTATGTATAACAACAGTTAAAACAGTGTTTGCAATGAGTCTTTAAAAGCCAAAATGTATAGTTTGTATAAATAAACCCATACGTAAAATTGTGTTTGTAATGAATCTTCAAAGCCAGAACGTTATGTTCCATAAGTAATTCCACACTTAAAATTGTGTTTGAAAGCAACCAAATCCATGGTTGTACGGGTAACGAATAAAGTTTTCTGCCAAGGTTGTACTCAACAACCGCATATACGGATAAAAAAACATACGGATATACGGATACAGTTATCTGCCAAGGTTGAACTTAACAACCGCAGATACGGATAAACAACAAGTATATTTGACAAGCATACACGTAAAGTGTACGCTACTTGTTTAAACAGTTGACAAAACTTAGTATAGTGTACACAAACACATGTATGCGCCTAAGATACAAGTTCTAAAACTTGTATAAATATATAAACCTATATATTTTTACGCACATATGAGGTATATTGAAACTATCAAGTTGATAAACGTATGTACAGTCATAGCACATTTGTAGTCGAAATGCGTATGTTATTTTTATTAGTTGTATTATTTTAAAAACATAACATATGTAAATATTAATGTTTTAAAACGATTTTCTTTACTTATCATATAAGCGTTAAAAAAATCATTTCCCAAACTGATAAAGTGTTTACACAAAACATTAATATTTCATGTGCATTTTGTATGATAAATATTACTTAGTACACGTACTATCATGTACAGACCAGGGCCAGACATGAAACACCGAGGCAGGACCATTTTGGCATTATAGCACTTCTGAAATCCAGCAACCCATGCGGTCCTTCAAACCAGATTCCCCGTACCGTAAATCGTAGCGTAATAAATACTATTTCCGTGTGATTTATAGTGCATAAAAAACGGTGGTGTTGTTTGTTTAAACATAGTATTTATAAAATAGATATATACTAGATATACAAGTACTACATGTATTCCCCCCCCCCCCCCCCCGAAAATATGTAAAAGTGGGTTCGTAACACTCACCTTAATGTGTGGTGGATGATTTGTTTCGAGTATTTGACGCGAGAAACCGAGATGTATTTCCGTAAACACGATACTCCGAGATAATTTAGTTTCCTAAGGAAATGTTAACATAAATTAATATGTGGAGGATAGTTTGGTAACTTAACCAAAATATAGGGTCCAATTACTAATTTAATAAATTAGATGGACTAATAGTGTTAATAATTTCCAAATAAGGACTAAAATTTTTTTATTTAATTTATTAGATTAAATCTTGGATTTATTTTGCAAATAAATCTCATGATAGGGTTAAATATAACGAAGTGAAATATTAGTTTAGGCTTTAGGACTTGGTTTAGAAGCATTTCTAGGGGAGGGGCAAGTTCTCTACATTTTAATTGAAGTTTCAATGACTTAGGACTAGTTTCGAAAGGGTATTTGGTTTAGGGGTTAAAATAATTAATTTAAATCAAGGGAATGGCCAAAGTCGTACAAGTCCTAAAGTGGAGGGTTTAATTTAAACAGTTTTAAGTTCAGTTTGAATTCCATCGTGTTTTCCTAGTTCTTCTCTCACGCAGTGAAGACGAATACATAAAAAAATTGTGAATCATTGTTTGGTCAAGTTACGAACGGAAAGAAAGAATGTGAGGAACAACAAAGCTAACGGTGGTGACAATGGAGACTTACAGTGGCAGGAACGGCAGTAGGAGGGGACTCGGTAGTAGCAGCTCGGTGATGGTGGTGGTGGTCGGGAATCCACAGTAGTGGTGACAGTGGGCAACGATGGCAGCTCCGCTGCTTCCACTTTCCTGTTCCGACGAGTTCGACGAGAGGGATGGACAGAGAGGTTGGTGGAGATCAGAACATCAGCACACAGTGATGGAGGGGCTGTTGGATGGTTTTATTGCCGGACAAGGGTGGTGGTTGGCGATTTCCAGCGACTTATGGCAATGAAAGGTTCTGAAATGGGTTTGGCCACTTGGTTGACGAATAATAGGAGGGTAATGGGGGTGGGACTTAATTGTAACAGTAGGAAATTGTGTGGTGGGTTTATGGTGGTCTTATGGTGGTGTTGGGTGTTTGTTTACCGAGAGGGATAGAAAGGGTATTAAGAGAGGGAGAGATCCGGATAGAGATAGTGATAGAGAAGAGAATGGCTGATGTTGTGAGGATTGAGGGAGTCATAAGCTTCTATTTATACTTGGAGAGCATACACCCAAGCCTAAGCCTTAGAAAGCCATGCTCTACCACCCTACCTTGTACTACTTGGTTAAGAGTATACACAATCCATAAGAAAGGAATGGGGGTAGAAAACGTGGGCAAGAGGAGGAAGCAATGAGGTGGCCATTTTCTTCTGGGCAAGTCATGTGGGCCCACAATGTAATTTAATCCTTTAACTTGTCCAAAACACTTATGAATTGATGAATCGATATCTCGCCATTAGATTGTGTTTTCAAAAATTTCTTATGAAAGAGGGTAATTCAAGGATTCTAGAAACCCGAACGGATTAATTTTTGGAGTTACGTAACTCCGGGAAATTGCGTTTGAAGTTTTGCGTTTAAACGACTCGCGGTGTCCGTTTTCGCGACTTTTGTAAATATTTGCGTAAAAATTATTTCGAGTATGAAATCAAATATTAGACTATATCCTGAGTCCAAAAACGTTATCGAAAATCCCGTCGGCAAAGCGTAAGTACCTCAACGGATCGATTCGGTTTTACGCGATTAAAGAAAAAAAGTGTTTTACTGTTTGTTTTCTTAAAACTGTCGTATCTTTTGCATACGAACTCTGTTTTGGACGTTCTTTATATTTTCGGAAACAGGGGAACATGTACTATAATATTTTAATGTTTTCTTTGCTCAAAATTGCTTAATGCAAAATTTCAATTTTTCAAACGCATTAATTAGTGTTGCCGTTTAAGCGATTTAATACGGTTTACATTTGAAAGCATGATATCATCAGGTATCATATAATAGTTAAAATGAACTTATTTATTTTACTTAAGATACATTAAACTCAGTAATTCGGGTAAACAAGAGATTCACGGATAGATTGGCGGTTATAATAATAGCCCTAAATTCCGGGTTGTCACATATTATAAGTATAATATATTAATTGAGAAATCATATTATTTAATTAGTATTGATCAAGAATTAATTTGGATTTAATTTAGTGATCAAAAGAGACTAATTAAATATACGAGGACTGATTAAGTAAATCAATGATTCTTACAGTGTGGGCCAATGATCCATGGTTAATTAGGATGGGCTAAACCAATATGATGATCCATGGATAGTCCATGGAGGTTTAACCCATGGAGGCTAAATAGTGTGGGCCAATGATCCATGGTTAATCAGTTGCCCCTTTCATTCTAAGAGAGTGATACTCGATTTTGTTCTAACTAGCCTATTCTCTCAAGTCTCCTCTTGCATTTGGTGTTTGTGACACATTAGAGGTATCACACTTGAGGTGCTAAAGCTTTCTAAGGCCAAGAACTACAACTACATCAAGAGGTATTTATCTAACTATGAGTTTTATATTGTATATCCTCCATTGTATACTAATTACGATGTATGCTTTGGAAAATTCAAATTGCATGCATAATTAGAGAAAACATAGATCCAAGTCATCTAGGGTTGTATGTGCACCATAGGAGTGTTATAGTACTTAAAAACCAACAACTATAAAGTCCAAAAGGATGAGGTAGGAGTGACCTCTCTATTGATAAGCTGAAAACTTGACCTTCATGTCACGTAGCCTTTCTGTGCGCCGCATATCGACACCGGACATGATTATACTTTGTGCCCACAATCGACAATAGGTGGTGATGGGTTATTAATGCTACACGTAGCATAGAAGGCTAAAATCATCCGAAACTTCGAAAAATCTTAACTTCTTCATACGAGATTTGATTTCAGCATTCTTTGTATCCATGCATTCATCTTGACGTCAACTACAACTTTCATGTGGATTATTTCATCTAAAATGCAACATATTTCCACTTTCATTTTTATAAACAAAGGTTTATATTTTTATATCTTCTATAAGTAAATATGGGTGTTACAACTCTCCCTAATATACAAGGATTTCATCCCCGAAATCTAATTAAATAACTCTTGATAGTCTCTTATGATTTCTTTTTATGGTTCCCAAGTCCATTCTGATCCCTTCTAATGTTGCCACTACACCTTTACCAACCCAATCACCTTGTTGCGCAAGGTATTTGTCTTCTTATACATAATTTCAATTGGTCTCTCCACATAATTTAGGTGCTCATCCACTTGAATATCCTCCAAAGGTATCACTACAGACTGATCAGCTATGCATTTCCTTATCTGAGAAACATAGAAACTTTTATGGATCTGACTAAGCTCATCTGGCAGATCGAAATGGTAGTCAACCTTGTATATCCGAGTAATAACCTGAAAGGGTCTTATATATATATATATATATATATATATATATATATATATATATATATATATATATATATATATATATATATATATATATATATATATATATATATATATATATATATATATATATATATATATATATAGGTCCAACTTTCCACGCTTACGGAACCGGATGACACCTTTTCATGGTGAAACCATTAGCAGAACATAGTCTCCAACCAGAAACTCAAGTTTGGATCGGCTTCAATCTCCAAAGCTCTTATGCCTACTCTGAGCGGTGTGTAGTCTCACACCTACCTCCTGAATAAGCTCGGTAGTCTTGATCACAACATCTGTAATTCTCATAAATCATTGACAAACTTCTCCCCAACAAATCGGTGTCCAACATTTCCTCTCATAAAGCATCTCAAACGGAGGCCTACCAATACATGAGTGAAAGTTGTTGTTGTAGTAGAACTCTGCCAATGGTAGATACAAATCCCAACTCCCACCAAAGTTAAGTATGCATGCTCGTAACATATCCATAAGAGTATGTATCGTCCTTTCACTATGTCCATCAGTATGAGCATGATAAGTGATGTTGAAATGTAAACGTGTGCCTAAGTCATCATGGAACCTTTACAAAAATCTAGAAGTGAAAATAACATATCTATTAGAGACCACTGAAAGTGGTATACTGTGCCGAAAAATGATGTCTCCAACGTAAATATTTGTGAGTTTCTCAGTTGAAGACCTTTGTTGAATAGACACAAAGTGGACACTCTTGATCAATCTATCCACAATCACCCAAATATTGTCAACACCACGAGGAGTGTTTGACAGCTTGATGATAAAATCCATCGTAATCTGCTCCCACTTCCACATCGGGATATCAAGAGATTGCAACTTGCCATGTGGCTTTTAATGATCACATTAACTGTAACGTCGTCTTTTTTCACCTCATTTTTTTATTTAAAATCATCATCTAACAGAATAAAACAACGAAAAACTTACTTATTTTATCTGAAAACATCACCAACGTTACTTATTTTCTTTTTCAAAAACAACCCTATCAAATTAAAGTTTATAAAACCAACACCTAGACAAATTCTCAAAACCAAATGTAAATGAAATCTCAACGACTAGTCCAAGTGGTATCATCACTAAAGTAATACTAAAAGTAACTACCCAAAAGTCCCCATCCTTACCAAGCCATCAAATCTTGCTACCTGTAACAATTCAAAGTGAAATAAAGAAGCAAAGAAATATATGTCAACATCAGTGTAGTGAGTTAATCTCAAGTACACCGGTATGGAAAAATGTATATATCATACAAGATATTCGATCACATAAGCAGCCACACTACATGTTCCTTCCATCGTTATGATTACTCTTATGTCCTTTGCTAACATGGGTCTAAACAATGATAAATCCCCGTAGAAGACCCTTTTTGCTACTAACGTGACCTGATGACCCAATGCACTAAATGGGGCGCGACTCCCACCCGTAACAATGTACCTGATTCTTCGGGTTCACTACTCCGACATTGCCCGAGGTGTTATCGTTTGAGACTGGTACATTTGGTATTTCCAGGCTTATATCCCCCACTCAAATGTGATGATTGGTCTAGAGTCTCGACATCGCCAACACTCCATCCCCCACATGTTGGGACCATGCGTCTGAATGGTTTCCTAGAAAACCGTCTTATGACAGTTTTGTGAAAGTTTTTCCATCGGTTTTTAGACATAGATGTTATATCGGTTTTTTGGTCATTTTTCTATTAACATCTTCACGAATATATTCAATACATTTTCTCAATTCGAAATCATTGAACTTTATCCAATTGGGTGTTCTATATGTACCATCGAATTACTTCAATTTGGTAATGTTTTCATGACTTTCAGAGAATCCAAGCAACCATTTATCCCAATTTCTAACATGTTGTATCCAGATAGGGTATGTACCTAAATTCATGTTACTACCCACTAACCCTTGTATATGTATTCTCCTTTTTTAACTAATGTTACTAACACATTGTATCCGGATAGGGTATGCACCTAACTTCATGTTACTACCTATTACCCCTGCTATATGTATTCTCCTTTTTAATTAATTTGTAATTAATTAATTCACTTGCATGGGTTTGACACACACCACACTTTTTTGGTCCAAAAATGTATAAGTAATTTAGTAACCAAATTAGTAAGTGTGGTGTGATGTTTACGTAAATATTTTTAAGAAATTAAATTGTAAATTGTTGAAGATCTTTAAATATGCTGAAGATCTTGGATGTGACCAATATACCGGGAATAAGACAGTAATGTTAAGATTTGTTAGAATGAAATATCAAATAAAAATGTTGGTTTAGCCCAAGATATAAGTACATGTATACTTGGAAATTAGGACAAAAATAGTGTTTAAGTCATAAACTCTTTGAATGAAGTAATAAGTATTAATATATTCAAAAAGAGCAAAGATATTGCATATTATCTTGAGGTTTTAATTTAGCAAATAAAGTATAACAATTAAATAAACATTTGTAAAAAGGCTTGTAAGTATAGGAATGGATCGAACCACAAATAATAAGTAAAATTAAGTGCAAGAACACAACAATATATGGGGAAAGCCCTTAATCCCTTTGCATCTCCGGCATAAAACCTGGGGAGGTGATAATATCACATGCCTTAGAACTTATATTGATTAGGATATGATTTACAAGTGCAATATGATCAAGTGTGAATTGATTTCGTGTTTGTAAGCTTCAAGAGAGTGAGTAGAAGTGAGAATGACCAAGTGTATGCATGTAATCAGTGGTGAATGTGTGTGAAGTAGTCTCATCTCCTCTATTTATATACTTCCCTCCGTCCCAAAATTATTGTGCACAGACAAAAAACACACACATTAAGAAAATATTAATTACCACTAACTTTTTTTAAAATGAAATGACAGTTTTACCCTTCTGTTTCATTTAATTCCAATGTAGTTGCATTTAATTTCATGGTAGTTTAACTAATAATGAGGGGTATTTTGGTAAAAGGGATATTTATTTTTAGAAGTAGTCTATTATTTTAGGACAAACCAAAAAGGAAAGATTGATTATTAATATGGAACGGAGGGAGTATTTGATATCTAACTAACTTCCCTAAAAATGTGGGATCTTCCCTATTCTTGCTTGACCATGTATTTCGTGGAGACTCCCCGTTTTTTCTTGTTGACCACATTCTTAGTTGACTTAATACATGCCTTATCCCTATAATGGAATATATGAGATCAATTTAAATGGTTCATACAAAAAAAGACATTTCAATTTACAATTTGACAAATAAGAAAACAAAGTCATACTTAAATAAAACTTATTTATGGCATTGTCGCCTTCGGCACATAAATAAAACTCGCATCGCTAAGCTTCAAAAGGACGGAATTCGATAATCAACTGGCCCATAGTCATTTATGTGTGTGAATCTTGTCTATGTGGTAAGATGACCAATGCTCTTTTTATCGGGCTTTGTGAAAGGGCATCTGATCTATGAGGACTAGTGCATCTTGATCTATGTGGACCTTTTAGGATAATTCCCACTATGTCATGACGAAATGCCATAACAACTTAATCCATTAAGTATTTAATCCTTAACATCCAGAGCTTACGATCTCAGATCTGGACCTCCTCAGTGACTTAATGGAAAAAGTTTCCAACTTTATTCATTCCCATGGTTCAAACTCATAAAGTCTCTAAACCTAACTCTTATATGGTCAAATATCATTCATTTTTCAAAGAAAAAGCATGCATATATCTTTTTCCTTCAACAATCATGTCCAGAAGTCCAATTACTCACTCAAATGCTCTAGAGTTGTCCAAAATCCAAGAACACCAAGAAATGTGACTCAAAACCATTATAAATGACTCAAAACAATATCTAATGAACTAGAGATCAGGGTTAAGACTTTATACCTCCCGAAGTCCTAAAATCTAAAGCAAATGTTGGATCTAGGTTGGCTATTCACTTCCTTGCACAACAAGAGAACTCCTTCTTCACCAAGTTCCACAAAATCAAGAATAAAAGCTAGCAACACAAGTATGGAGGCTAGGGTTTGAGAGAATGGTCATTTTTGGAGATGGCGGCCGATAATTGAGGAAAATCCTGAGCATCATATCCCTTAATTAGGGCCAAATGCTCGAAATCTAGGGTTTTGAACCTAACCATCATAGTGCCCCGGTGCACACCTTACCATGCTGCCACTTAAATTCCTTAAATCTTTAGCTAACCGATCCAGTAAATGGATGTTACTAGGGTAGTGGTGGTGATGGTGGTTGAATGACGTCCAGAAGAGAGAAAAAGAGAGCGATATATATATATATATATATATATATATATATATATACAGAGAGAGAGATAGAGAAAGAGAGAGAGAGAGAGAGAGAGAGAGAGTAAGGGTGAGTGATGACTTACTAGGAGTGGTGTGGATGAGGTTTTTTGTTTTTTTATTTAAAAAAATAATAGAGATATTAAGAAAATTAAAAAAGAATTACTTAAGCGGTATATTAGTCATTTTAGGTAGGTGTGGACCAAACCACAAAAATGCTAATCATAGGACCAAAACTACAAAAACTTTACGATTTTCGACCATTGATGCATGTCGAAATTTTTTTGGACTCCATCCACAATTTTTTAGCAAACCACAGGGACCAAAATTACTGTTTAATGTAAAGGATTATACAATTTGTTTTTTATTTGTTCTATATTGGTTGGAGGAAACTTTTGTGGGTTTATAACTTTAATGTTTAGATAGGCCTTTAAAGGTTTTAGGTGGATCAAGAGATGGTCCAATCTCCCACACTCATGTCTAGCTTAGCCAATGAAGCGAGTATGCAGAATGAAGAAATTAAGGTGTGAAAGGCCTAGTATGCTCAAGAGTCATATTAAAGTGATATTACTAAATAACATATGATACTAATGGGTCACACTAACAACAACTTGATACAATTGATTATTTATTAGAAATTGATTTTAATAAATATTCAATAAAACTCTTATAATTAAATTGGAAATTATTTATTTAATGGAAATAATAAATTTCATTAGCAAGTAACTTAATATACATCATATGGTATGATTTATAAGTCATGTACAAACTTTTGGACTAGTTGAATCTTTTTGTCTTTTTCCTAAAAGACAAGGTTTATATTTTATAAAAGTTTTTATAAAAGTTTGACTTTCTTTCTTCTTCTTTATGCAATTTTCGAGATATACATAAAAAGAAGAAGTGTATGACTTGTTTAATCATGCCTTAAAGGCATGGGAGACATGCTTATGACAATGGGGACAAGTTTGCTTAAAGTGCAATGGACTAATGGTTAATAACTTCACTTTATGCATATAAATAAGAGAGCTTGCGCTTGGATTATTTGCTCATTCATTCCTTGATGCAAAATCCGAATCCTCTCTTCCCTCTCCCTTTCTCTCTAGTTTTGGTTAGAAAACTTGAAGAACACTTGCATCTTCAAGTCCTCTATAAGTTCATATTGGTTATGAACTTAAAGCTTAAGGGTCTAAGAGTTTTGGACTAGCATCTACATCAAGTTGAGTCATTTTTTGTGTCTCAAAGGTTCCACATTCTTCATCAACTTCCAAGCCTCCCGAGAGGACCCAAAGAACTACAAAGGTTGTTATTTCTTCACCTCTTCTTTGGTTGGTGTTTCAATCTTTCTATAACTTGCAAGAAGATCCTTGGTGGGTATAAAATGTTTATGTTATTTCAAAAATTAAAGTCTTCCGTTGCCATATTTTTCAAGTTTATGAAACTATTTTTGAACTAAAACCCGACAATTGGTATCAAAGCCACCTTGCAAGTTTGGTTAGATTTTTTTTTTTATTTTTGGAAATCTTAGTTTTTGGAGAATATAGATAACTTGTTTTTGTATAAAAATAAGTTCATACATATTTTTTATGACAACTTTATAATTGTTATTGTTATTTTATGTGTCAAAATTTTCATGCATCTTTTGTCATTTAAAGTTATCTTAAAAAAACAAAGGTTGTTTGATGTGTATATTGATGTATATGATGTGCATAAATTAGCCAATGACCAATGTGTTGTTATGTTGTTGTGTTGGTTATTTTTGTTATAAAATCGTTGTAATAATTTATTTATTCATATGGTATGTAATAATTAAATAGCTTAGCTTTTCTTGGTTATTTTTGTAAAGTAATAGATTAGTTTATAGAATTAATTTATTTATACAAAGATATAACAAGAAATGAAGTTTGAACCATTTTTTGAAGACAAAAGGAAAATTTTCGAGTTCAACATGTGTTGGGCAGAACATGACACTTTCTGAAAGGTGTCATGAATGCTAAACATGTGCTGAAAAGGTGTTGGACAGAAAGATGACACTTTCTCAAAAGTGTCATGAAAGCTGCAGTTTTTCCTTTAAATAAGTTTTTCCAATCTTAAGCAATGGGTGTTTACTTAAGTAGGAGCTTCTACAACAACATTTTTTTATTGGCTCACAAAAATGTTATTAGTTGGTTATGTTTACGCACATATCTTTTTATGCATTTTTGTGTTGTTTATTTTATGCAATTATTATGCGTGGTTGATAAATTAGTTTTTTACATGCTAAAATAATTTTGGACAAAATAAACATCACATGGAGTTTGGTTTTTCAAAAATTGGACATAAGATGTAACAAGTTAGTATTTTAAAATAAAATCCGTTTTTATAAAATCGTTAATAACAGCAAACTTTGAAATACTCAAATATAAGTTTTAAAATAGTGATTTTTATAACTTTTACAAACTCCAAATATATAAGTAATAAAAGGAAGTTTTATTAAAGATATAAAAGATTCAAATGCATTCAAACTTAATACCGGTTATTAAAATTGAATTGCATCAAATTATATAAAAACTTGCTCTTTATAAAGAACCTTTAAAAGGTAATTTTTTTTGGAAAATTGATACAATGGTTTATTATATGCATGTAATAACCATGATATCATATGTTTTTAAACTAGAATTATAAAACATATAAAGACCCTTTTTACAAAACTCAAATCTATGCAATCCTTTTGAAGAACACTCGCACGTCTCTAGTATGCACTAGTGGGATAAAGGATACCTAGCCGCTTAGTGTTATCTTTTGATGGCCGGGGTGTCTTCGCGATTTCTATAACCAAGTTATAGGCCGATTACACAAGTTTTTCAAATTTGACGATTTGATCGGAAATCTTTTGTATAAAGGATACCTAAGCAAGAGAGTTCCGAGGTATAGAAGGGATCAAACATGTCTAGTTAAATTTGTTATTAGCGACCCCATAAATCTAGGAATTATATAGTGAGATATAATTGATAATCGATATCTACCAGGTTGAATTCAAATGGATGGGATAAAGGATACCTAACCATTTGTTTATTTTTCAAGTTGGATCCTAGACTTTGATAATTAATGTTTTTGGAAACTAAAAGGGTATTAATTATTGAAGATTAAATATTGAAAATGCTAAATGAATTTTGTTAAAATTTTGTAGTTAAGTAATCCGTTTTCATTATCGTATATTGTCATTTTCTTTAATGATTTGATGAAACAATAACATTTAATAGATACAACTTCAATGAATGGGTTCATGTCTTAAGAGACAATCTCGTGAGAAATATGCAATTGTATACACTTAAAGGTCCAAGTCCTAAACTATTTGCTTTGAGCAATTAAACCTGAACATGATACCTAGTAAAGGCATCACTGTGATGCTTAAGATATTTCTAACATAAAGCTAGGAATAATTATTCATAACTTCTAGGAAGTCTTGGATAATTTCAATATATATCTGATGATATAACAGCTCAAACAATATTCCAATAAATACAGTGATATTTTATTTAAATCTAGTTTAAATATTGGAATAATGCAAGGCTAAAAGAGCCACCTACTGTGATCTAAGAGGCACATGTTTTATGGACTGAACACTTTTAAGCCCAAGAAATCTACTAAAGCCCACATAGATGGATCTTGTTTCTTTTGTGAAGAAACTGGTCACTGGAAGAGGATTTACTCGTCTTATTTGGAAAGAAATTTGGAAGTGACTAGTACTTCTTGTATCTACTAGATAGAACTCATACTTTTCATATAAGACTTTGCTACCTGGTACTTAAATGTTAATATAATATTTGTAAATGGCTTGCAAATATTTTCGGAGTTTAGTTTATTATTTTTGCTTAGAACATAAATTATTTGTAATATAAAACAATATTTGTTTTGGAACAATATATGTTTCAATTTAGCATGTCTAAATTTATGTCTTAGTTATTTATTTAAATGTTTGATAATTCACTTAATCGTTTTTCATAATGATAATAATCATATTCTGAAATGATTAACTTCTATTTATGAGACTAGATCTCTTAATAGAATTATGAAGTAAATATCAACATTTCGTAAATAAAATTATGTTCTATCTGCAAACCCTTTTGACATAAACTTGTTTTAAATCAAACTCATCTTTGACATTGTTATCTTTATTATATAAATGGCATTCACATATTCCAACTTCAAGAAATGGATCTCTGAAGGAAAATAATGTAGTTTATTTGACATATGTGAACCTTATTTATATGTAAAGGATTCCGAATGAAATTTTCACTAAGGTGTAGAGAAATTAATTAAGGAATTATATACTTTGGTGTATGACTTCCTTTCTAGTGAATGTCTGAGATTAAGCATAAGATACCAATTCAACTTTAACAAATATAGTAGTTTTATTTATATTTTATGTGGTAAAATCTAATTGTGAATTCTTTGTTGAAGGTTTCAAAAGTTGAGATACAAACCGGTAAGAACCATATAAGGACTTAATGATAATAGAGGATGAATTAAATCTTACTTGGTATGATTTACTTTCTAATCGGTAGAAATATCATTATTTAATCTTTTTGGGATAATACTTCAATCACTATTAACTATATCTTGAATAAAGATACCAACTAATAAGTGGATTAGACACTTTATAAGATTTTGTATGGAAAGGCTCCATCAATATCTTATTAAATGTTTTATAGATTTAAAGCCTATGTTAGACTAAACTGTAACATCCCAAATTTCGAGTCCAAAAATTTTGTTTTAATTAACTGATCATAAAAGCATTCACAAGAAAACCACATAAAAGATATCATTACGTAAATCAATATATCATGTCTGGAAACCCAAGTCATAAAATAGCATCATGTTAGAGTACAATCCTAGAATATCTCAAGAGCGGAAAATCAATGCGAGTGTGTATGATGTGCTGCTACCGCACCAGCTCCTTCCCCTTTGCTGAAGAGGTACCTGAAACCAAAACTATAAAAGTAAGCACAAAGCTTAGTGAGTTCCCCCATCGTACCGCATACCATACAATCACATAACATACATATACTGTCAGGCATATCTGGGTGCCCGACCTACCCCTTCGGTCCTCTCGACCGGATACCGCCTAGCATAGCCGGGTGTTAGCCTCCCCTTCGGTCCTCTCGACTGGATACTGCCTAGCATATCTGGGTGCTGGCCTCCCCTTCGGTCCTCTCAACCAGATACTAGGGACTATTTCACCGCACCACTACTACCACATAACATGTAACACATAATCATATTCCATCTGGAATGACTGGGTATGACTACCCCCTTCGGCCCTATCGACCGAGAATCTTGGGGACTATCTCCCCTACTGCTAACATCATATCATACTAGCACATAACATAACAGGTAGTAGCAAACCTAGATGAATATCACAAAGACAATCATCAATCATACAACTCCTACTAGTGGGCCGACATTGTGGTCGTAGACCCACCACTACTGGAAGGTAACTCACCTCAAACGAGTAGCTGCTGATAATCTGTGCGGGAAGTCTCTGTCTGCTGCTGCTCCGGAAGTCCTCCGGCTATAATCCCCACAAAACACTCAGTCAGAATCTGATATCTACTCTTAGGGTAAAATGACTATTTTACCCCTAACCAAGACCAAGTCAAAGTCAAAGTCAAAGTCAACTTCCAGTTGACCCGACTCGCCGAGTTGGGCCGCCAACTCGTCGAGTCCATATCTCTTTAACTGCCCTCATCCACGTCCCTACTCGTCGAGTCTAGCAACAACTCGACGAGTTCTCCTTCTAACGCAACCCTGGATGAACCTTCATCCGACTCGCCGAGCGGTATGAGCACTCGTCGAGTCCATCTTCATCCTATGAACACGTCCTGTCCTCGACTCGCCGAGTTGTATGAACAACTCGTCGAGTTGTTCTTCAAGGGTTGGGAGGTTTCCTTGGACTCGCCGAGTCTGCTCGTGCACTCGTCGAGTCCTATGAACTCCAGGACTATGGCTTATCCCAATACTTTTGGGTCACTCCCTAGAACCCTCTAAAACCTTTCTTTCACTCAACTGGTTCCCATGAACCATAACAGAAAAGAGGAGTCTAACCTCGGACTCGCCGAGTCCCAAGAACGACTCGCCGAGTCGCTACAGTCCAAGTCTTATTTCTCCGATTTCTTGTGTACAACTCTCGTCCAAATGATAGATCTAGGTCCCTAAACTTGATCTAGCACGTAAAGTTACGAACTTTACGTGCATGTATGGGACTTTGAGCCTAAAATGCCCAAAAAGAAGCTCTTAAGATGCATGGGGCCTTCCATGGGTGCAAAAGCAACCCCTAACTGCCTTGTGACCCTTCCATGGACCTAGATCCGAAGCTTCAACCCCCAACCATGCTTGCAATCATGGTTGGTTATCAATAATGGCTTATAAAAGCCCTAAATCTCCCCAAAAAGGGATCTAACAAAAGAACAAGCAAGGTATAGACTTTATACCTTCTGTGAATAGCAAATGATGCACCAAACTCGAATCCTTCAGCCTCCTCTTGATCCTTCTATGCTTTTCCTTCTTCCTTGTAGTCAAACTCCACAAAAATCACTCAAAAGCCTTAGATCTTGCACCAAAACACTTAGGGTTTACTATGGAGGATTTCTGGGAGCAATAGGGACGAGTAGGGGCTAAATGAGATGATTAGGGTTTTTGTCCAGACAGAGCCTACTCGTCGAGTCCAGGACCCGACTCGACGAGTCCCAAACTTAAATCCCGCGTTCTATCCCGCTTCTACTCGGCGAGTTGGGCCATCAACTCGCCGAGTGCCAGGCCAAAAATGAAAAATTACTTAAATGAAATACATACCAGGAACCAGGTGCTACAAATCTCCCCCACTTATTTCAGACTTCGTCTTCGAAGTCTGCTGCTCGTTCCTGGAAAAGTTCCGGATAATGCTCCATCATCTTATCCATCGGCTCCCATGTCCATTCCGAGCCCTTCCGATGCTGCCAATGTACCTTCACGGGCTCCACCCTCTTGCTCCTCAGATTCTTCGACTTCCGGTCGAGGATTGCTAAAGTTCGCTCGATGTAGTTCAGGCTGTCATCGACCTGAATGTCCTATAAAGGTACCACTGCTGAGTCGTCCACCAGGCACTTCCGCAGCTGGGAGATGTGGAAAGTGTTGTGGATCTGGCTGAGTTCGGCTGGCAGATCCAACCTGTACGCCACCTTGCCCACCCGAGCTAAAACCCTGAACGGTCCAATGTACCTGGGGCCTAACTTGCCCCGTTTCCTGAATCGGATGACGCCTTTCCATGGCGACACCTTCAGGAGAACCATATCCCCGACCTGGAACTCCAGGTCTGATCGGCACTTGTCGGCATAACTTTTCTGCCGACTCTGAGCAGTCTGAAGCCTACTCCGGACCTGCTGAATCCTCTCCGTCGTCTTGAGCACCGCTTCAGTGCTCCCCATGACCCTCTGGCCAACCTCACCCCAGCATATCGGGGTCCTGCACTTCCTCCCATACAACATCTCGAAGGGAGGACGATCGATACTCGCGTGATAGTTGTTGTTATACGAGGACTCAGCCAATAGGAGGTAGGTATCCCAGCTACCACCGAAGTCTAGCACACATCCCCGCAGCATATCCTCCAAAGTCTGGATGCTCCGCTCGCTTTGACCATCCGTCTGCGGGTGAAATGCAGTGCTAAAGTGTAGACGAGTACCCAACTCGTCATGAAACTTCTTCCAAAACCTGGAAGTGAACCGCACATCCCTGTCTGAAATCTACGAAACTGGCACCCTGTGCCGCGCCACCACCTCCCTGATGAAGATGTCGGCCAACTTCTCGTCCGAGATGCTCTCCTGAATTGGAATAAAATGGGCGCTCTTGGTCAATCGATCGACGATGACCCAAATCGAATCCACTCCCGGCGCGGTCCTGGGAAGCTTTGTGATAAAATCCATCGTGATGTCTTCCCACTTCCAGAGCGGGATATCCAACGGCTGCATCTTGCCGTGTGGTCTCTGATGCTCGGCCTTGACCTTCCTGTAGGTAAAGCACCGCTCCACGTACCATGCCACATCCCGCTTCATGCAGGGCCACCAATAGTCCAGACGAAGATCCCTATACATCTTCGTCGCCCCGGGATGAATGGAGAATCAAGATTTGTGCGCCTCTTCCATCAGAACCTGGCACACACCCCCGTGGTACGGCACCCACACCCTGTGGTGGAGGGTCAATAGCCCTCGGCTATCATAATCGAAGCAGGAAACCTGGCCTACAATCCGCTCACTCTTCCGATGTTCCTCCTTCATGGCCTCCTGTTGGGCCTCTTCAATCTGCTCCAACAGTGGAGTAACCACGGTCATCCTCATGCAGGTATCCCTGATCGGCGCTGCCTTGCGGCTAAGCGTGTCGGCCACAACGTTGGCCTTCCCCGGGTGGTAGAGGATCTCACATACATAATCCTTTACCACATCAAGCCACCGACGCTGCCTCATATTTAGATTTGGCTGGTCCATGAGATACCTCAGGCTCTTATGGTCTGTGTAAATGGTACAACGGACCCCATAGAGGTAATGACGCCAAATCTTGAGGGCGAATACAACAGCCCCCAGCTCCAAATCATGTGGCGGGTAGTTCGCCTCGTGAGGGTTCAGCTGCCTCGAAGCGTAGGCGATGACATGCCCTCTCTGCATCAATACCGCGCCCAAACCTGAAACAGATGCGTCGCAGTACACAACAAAATCCTCTACGCCCTCTGGCAAGGCTAAGATCGACGCCTCGCACAACCTCTGCCTCAGTGTCTCAAACGCTGCCTGCTGCTCAGGCCCCCAACGAAAGACTACGGCCTTCTTCGTCAGCCGCGTCAAGGGTACGGCTATCTTGGAGAAATCCTGGATGAATCTCCGATAGTAGCCGGCTAATCCCAGGAAACTCCGAATCTCAGATGGAGACTTCGGAACCTCCCATCTCATCACGGCCTCCACCTTGGTCGGGTCGACCAGAATACCGTTCTGGTTGACAAGGTGCCCAAGAAACTGCACCTCGCGCAACCAGAACTCACACTTGGAGAACTTGGCGTAAAAGCTCTCTCTCCTCAGAGTATCCAAAACCTCTTGCAGATGCTCCTCATGCTGCTCCTGCATCTTGGAATAGACCAAGATGTCGTCAATGAAAACTATCACGGACCTATCCAGCATCGGTCTACACACGCGGTTCATAAGGTCCATGAATGCGGCAGGAGCATTGTTGAGCCCGAAGGGCATCACCACGAACTCGTAGTGGCCATAGCGCGTCCGGAACGCAGTATTCTTTATATCCTCCTCTCTGACCCTCATCTGATGATATCCTGATCGCATATCAATCTTGGAGAACCAATATGCTCCCTGTAGCTGGTCAAAGAGGTCATCAATCCTCGGGAGTGGGTAACGGTTCTTCACCGTCACCTTGTTCAGCTCCCGATAGTCTATGCACATGCGATGTGACCCGTCCTTCTTCTTGACAAACAGAATCGGGGCTCCCCAAGGCGAACTACTCGGCCTGATAAATCCTTTGTCTAGCAACCCCTGCAGCTGCGTGGACAACTCCTGCATCTCGGGAGGAGCCAACCTATACGGTGCCTTGGCTATCGGAGCCGCACCAGGGACTTGGTCGATCCTGAACTCCACCTGTCGCTCTGGAGGTATCCCAGGAAGCTCCTCTAGGAACAAATCTGCGTAGTCTCGCACCACCGGAACGTCACTCACCGTTGCCTTACCCGCCTCCCGGGTATCCATGACATAGGCGACATATCCTGCGCAACCCTGCTGTAGGTAACACCTAGCCCTCGCTGCCGAACATAAAGCTGGTCCTCGCTGCGGCCTCTCGCCCTGAATCACCAGCTCTCCCCCACTTGGGGTCCTGATCTGCACCAACTGCTGCGCGTAGTCGATCACCGCCCCATTGGGGCTTAGCCAATCCATGCCGATAATAACCTTGTTCCCCCTTAAAGGTATAGGAACCAAATCTACCAGGTAGCGCTCCTCAAATAATCTCAGCACACAATCTCGGAATACCGCTGATGCTCGCACCGATCGATCATCGGCAATCTCTACCTCTAAAGGGCAATCCAACATGCCCGAAGACTCGGGAAACCTCTTGTTGAGCGCAAGAGAAACAAAAGATCGAGTGGCACCTGAATCAAACAACACCTGTACTGGGATACCGTTCACATGGAACGATCCTAATATGTATATACAGAGCACTTATCAATATCATAAACATCATATAAATAGATCAGAGGGAAAGAATCATACCCGACACCACATCGGGTGCGGCGCGTGCCTCCTCGGTAGTTAGCTGGAAAGCCCGGCTCCTCACCACTGGAGCCTCTGCCTTGCCCTGCCGGCCATCGGTAATCCGCAGGGTCGCTGGAGCTGGCGCCTTCACTGGCGCTGCTGCTGTCAACTGGGGGCAATTGGCCTTCTTGTGGCCCCTCTGGTTGCAGTAGAAACACAGCAACTCAGATGTCTGAATAGCGGATGCAGGGGCGGTACAATCGCTGCTGAAGTGCCCCGTCTTGCCGCACTTATAGCAGCCCGACGATCCCAGCCTGCATACTCCTTCATGTGACTTGCCGCATTTCCTGCAGCGGCCTCGGCCCTGCTGGCCTCTTGGCCCAGCGTCTGATCCCGTGGGCTTCTTCCCGAAGCCCCAGCCACCTGTCCCTCCTCGACCTTCCTTTTCTGGATATGCTCCAGATCAATCTCCCTCTCCCTGGCCCTGTCAATCATGGAATCCAGGGTAGGGCAAGCTGAAAAACTAACATGCTCCTGAATGTCAGCTCGTAGCATGTCGTGGTAGCGGGTCCTCCTCATGTCCTCATCTCCCGCATACTGGGGCACTAGCAATGCCCTCTCCAAGAACTTGGCGGTGATCTCTGCCACAGTCTCCGTAGTCTGTCTCATATCTAAGAACTCCCTCGCAAACTGCTGGAGCTCCACTGCAAGTGCAAACTCCGCTCTGAACCGAGTCACAAAGTCCGGCCACGTCATAGCCTCAACAGCCGAGGTTCCCACAGAGTCACCAACCGACTCCCACCAATCCCTAGCCCTATCTCTCAAGCACCCTGCTGCATATCTCACCTTCGACCCCTCAGGGCAAAAGCTGGTCAACTGTACAGACTCAATGTCTGCAATCCACCGTCTGGCCACAATGGGGTCCTTCGTCCCATGGAAATCTAGCACACCACTGCCCCTGAAGTCCTTAAAGGACAGTGTGCGTGATCTCGACTGGCTGGTCGCCATGTCGGTCCTGAACGCCCGGAGGCGATCCTCCATCAGCTCGACAATCCCTTCCTTGATCGACCCAAAGATGACCGGGGTCGCATCAAGGATGCCTCTAGTGATCTCGGACGCGATAAAATCACGTAGCCTCTCATCCACTGGTTCGGAACCTGAGTCCGAACCCGATCCCTCTCCTGAACTGCCAACTGCTGGCCTCGAACGTAGTACCACCATTCTGCAATACATAATAACAACCGTCAGTGATACTGATACATCTGGAGGGATCACATCCATCACGAGCTCCTTGGTCTTGCCTCAGCCTTTCTCGATTCAAGTACGGATCCTATGCTTTCAGTAGTACGGGCCCATACTAGCTTCCACATCTATCCGTACTTTCCTCAAGAATCGCCTCGACTCCACCAAGTCACTACTACTGTTACTGATCTCTACTACTCTCATCCTAGGCTTACCCTAGGGAAAATCTCTGACACCACCCAAACCGGTCCTCAGCTGCTGAAGGCCTCCTTGTAATGCGAATTAGCCATTATCTGAATACCATCACATGTAACGAGGCTCAGATAATCCTTCGAGTAAAAGACTCGTCCCTACAACGGTTAGACTCAAACAAGAGCTGCGCAATAGGGTCAAATCCAATCCTCTAAGATTATCCAACCCTTATCACATGTGACTTAACGTATTCACCTAACAGCTAACTCCCACCACTCAAAGTCTCACAAAGCACAAGGCAAGCAGCATTCAGACCAAAAGGATCGATCTCATGCAATCCTATCCTCAGAACAGGAAACTTTACTAGCATACAATGCTGAGCTCATACTACCAGGGATAACCTAAACAGGCTATCCTATTACTGTGTACTCAATACTAGCATGCAATTCTCATAAGCTGAAGCACATAAAGCAGGCGCATAAGGCATCATTCCTAGATCCTTAGTCCTATTCTAACATGTTGTTCTACTGAAACTGATAAACATAATATAAACTTGTATGGGTACTTTGGGGAATACTTACTTGAGCTCGGCCGGTTGCACACATCACACACTTCGTTCTTTCTCAAAACTCTTTTAACTTAGCTTTTAGAAAACCATTTTTCTTTTAAAAATCTTTTAAATCCCTTGATTTGAGTTCAGACACCCCGGAGGTGTGTCCGAATCCCTCAAACCAGGGCTCTGATACCAACTTGTAACATCCCAAATTTCGAGTCCAAACATTTCGTTTTAATTAACTGATCATAAAAGCATTCACAAGAAAACCACATAAAATATATCATTACGTAAATCAATATATCATGTCTGGAAACCCAAGTCATAAAATAGCATCATGTCATAGTACAATCCCAGAATATCTCAAGTGTGGAATATCAATGCGAGTGTGTATGATGTGCTGCTACCGCTCCAGCTCCTTCCCCTTTGCTGAAGAGGTACCTAAAACCAAAACTATAAATGTAAGCACAAAGCTTAGTGAGTTCCCCCATCGTACCGCATACCATACAATCACATAACATACATATACTGTCATGCATATCTGGGTGCCCGACCTACCCCTTCGGTCCTCTCGACCGGATACCGCCTAGCATAGCCGGGTGTTAGCCTCCCCTTCGGTCCTCTCGACTGGATACTGCCTAGCATATCTGGGTGCTGGCCTCCCCTTCGGTCCTCTCAACCAGATACTAGGGACTATTTCACCGCACCACTACTACCACATAACATGTAACACATAATCATATTCCATCTGGCATGACTGGGTATGACTACCCCCTTCGGCCCTATCGACCGGGAATCTTGGGGACTATCTCCACTACTAATAACATCATATCATACTAGCACATAACATAACAAGTAGTAGCAAACATAGATGAATATCACCAAGACAATCATCAATCATACAACTCCTACTGGTGGGCCGGCATTGTGGCCGTAGACTCACCGGAAGGTAACTCACTTCAAACGAGTAGCTGCTGATAAGCTGTGCGGGAAGTCTCTGTCTGCTGCTGCTCCGGAAGTCCTCCGGCTATAATCCCCACAAAACACTCAGTCAGAATCTGATATCTACTCTTAGGGTAAAATGACTATTTTACCCCTAACCAAGACCAAGTCAAAGTCAAAGTCAAAGTCAACTTCCAGTTGACCCGACTCGCCGAGTTGGGCTGCCAACTCGTCGAGTCCCTATCTCTTTAACTGCCCTCATCCACGTCCCTACTCCTCGAGTTTAGCAACAACTCGACGAGTTCTCCTTCTAACGCAACCCTGGATGAACCTTCATCCGACTCGCCGAGCGGTATGAACACTCGTCGAGTCCATCTTCATCCTATGAACACGTCCTGTCCTCGACTCGCCGAATTCTATAAACAACTCGTCGAGTCGTTCTTCAAGGGTTGGGAGGTTTCCTTGGACTCGCCGAGTCTGATCATGCACTCGTCGAGTCCTATGAACTCCAGGACTATGGCTTATCCCAATACGTTTGGGTCACTCCCTAGAACCCTCTAAAACCTTTCTTTCACTCAACTGGTTCCCATGAACCATAACAGAAAAGAGGAGTCTAACCTCGGACTCGCCGAGTCCCAAGAACGACTCGCCGAGTCGCTATAGTCCAAGTCTTATTTCTCCGATTTCTTGTGTACAACTCTCGTCCAAATGATAGATCTAGGTCCCTAAACTCGATCTAGCACGTAAGGTTAAGAACTTTACGTGCATGCATGGGACTTTGAGCCTAAAATGCCCAAAAAGAAGCTCTTAAGATGCATGGGGCCTTCCATGGGTGCAAAAGCAACCACTAACTGCCTTGTGGCCCTTCCATGGACCTAGATCCGAAGCTTCAACCCCCAACCATGCTTTCAATCATGGTTGGTTACCAAGAATGGCTTATAAAAGCCCTAAATCTCCCCAAAAAGGGATCTAACAAAAGAACAAGCAAGGTATAGACTTTATACCTTCTGTGAACAGCAAATGATGCACCAAACTCGAATCCTTCAGCCTCCTCTTGATCCTTCTATTCTTTTCCTTCTTCCTTGTAGTCAAAATCCACAAAAATCACTCAAAAGCCTTAGATCTTGCACCAAAACACTTAGGGTTTGCTATGGAGGGTTTTTGGGAGCAATAGGGACGAGTGGGGGCTAAATGAGATGATTAAATAGGGTGCAAACCCTCATATTAGGGTTTTTGTCCAGACAGAGCCTACTCGTCGAGTCCAGGACCCGACTCGACGAGTCCCAAACTTAAATCCCGCGTTCTATCCCGCTTCTACTTGGCGAGTTGGGCCATCAACTCGCCGAGTGCCAGGCCAAAAATAAAAAATTACTTAAATGAAATACATACCAGGAACCAGGTGCTACATCAACCTTCTAAACCCAAAATATACTAAATACATATTTACATAATACTCTAAATGTGTCTTAGATTGTTATATGCTAACCCACCAATAATAGGTTCTTTTATACTTGTGAAAGCTAAGTTAGTAGAAAGCAAGCTTCTAATGATAAAGCAAGTGGGAGGTACATGGAACTTGAAGCAGCTCAAGAACCATAACCTTATGTAATAATAGTTGGTGCTAGTTTTATCAAGGACTGTTAAAATTGAATAATAAATATTCATAAACACAAATTGTTCGCATTAGTGGTAGAAATCATCTATGACTTGAGAAATGTGGAATCTCTCATTGAAGAGCTTTTATTGATGGTTTCTGGAAAATCCATCAAATACCATGTATGAGAATCAAGTATGTGCTTGATTAAAATTTCTCCCTATAGCAAGGCTAGAAGGAGTAAATGATTCTTCTAGAAAGAATAAGTTACATGGATAACATTACACATTTAAAGCAAGACTTGTTATAAAAGGATTTTCTCATACTCATGACATTGACTATGGTCCCATCATACTCATGACATTGACTATGATCAAACCTTTTCCACAAGTAGCTATGACTAGATCAATAAGGATATGTTTGCTATAAATTCATATTCTTAATATGAGATGTAGCAAATAGATTTCAACAAAGACCGCTTTTCTTAATAGACATCTACTAGAAGATATCTATATAGATTAGCCTGGAGGTTTTCTTAATCCATGTGTAACGACCCAATTTTTTTTCAAAATAAAATTTTCCTTTTTTTAATTAACCAAAACACGTTCCATCAATCATGTAATCACAAATACAATTGTTTTTAGTTTCATAACAACAACAATTTTTATTTTAAAACATCAGAGTGTCCCTAACGACTGAGAGAGAGTGCACACCACGCCTTCAAGCCTTGCCCTTGCCCTTGGGCTCAGAAGTACCTGAAACAAATCCAAAAACTGTAAGCTAACGCTTAGTGAGTTCCCCAGAGCATATCCCACACACAATCCACATAACACATATCATATTAGCTATAGAAACTACATATATATCACATAAGCCATGCATGCAACAAAGAGGGATGCCATGGGCTCGTCCCCAGGGTCTTACTCCAGGATGCCATGAACTCCCCACATGGTCTTACACCTAAGTGTCATGGGCTCTCCCATGGTTATCAATAGGAAAGCCATGGGCTCTCCACATGATCTTACATCCAAGTGTCATGGACTCTCCCATGGTCTTCCATACAACATACCACATATACCACTAGCATACTTCCTAGCTCATACCAACTAACATGCCACATAATACAATTTCAGCTAGGATACCACATATCATAAAATGGGTCGGCCTTGGTGCCTTAGACCCATTGGTAGGTGAGGAGACTCACCTTTCGAATGTTGAGCTGAATAGCTAAGATCAGATGTATCCTACGCACTGCTCCTCCTCAATTGCATATAACCAACATGTGATTAACTTGTTATAATCCAATAATTACCCTCAAAGTCAACCATGGTCAACCCTAGTCAAAGTCAAGGTCAACAATCCATGTTGACATCAGCTCGTCGAGTGCATCCTAGCAACTCGTCGAGTTCCTCCCGATCTCATTCCACTGAATCCTGCATCAACTCGCCGAGTCACCCTAGTGACTCGTCGAGTTCATCAAATGTCCAGAAAACTAAAGTTCGTTCAGACCAAAACCCTAATCCTTCACGGCACCTATCCAAAAACTCAGAAACGGGCAAACCCTACCCCGACTCATCGAGTCAGCTAAGGGACTCGACGAGTTCCTTCGGTCTCTCTCAAGTTCAGCCCTTTTCAGTGGGATCTAAGGTCGCAAAATCCATATCCAAACCCTCCTAGTGCAGATACCACGTAAAGTTGCAAACTTTACGTGCATGCAAGGCCCTTCAAGGCCATAACATCGAAACTAGGCTTCTTACAAGGTTTTTGTGCATGCAAAGGGGCTATGCTATATAAAGTGAGCAACTTTATGTCATTGGGGACCTAGAGAGGTACAGATCTGGAACCATATCCTTGTGATAAGTCCAGATCCGAGTTTGACTCCATTTTACACCAAAAATGGTCATTTACTTCCAAGAAAAGGGATCTAATCAACTAGAGATCAAGGTGACGACTTTATACCTCAAGATGATGGCCAATACAGAGTAGATGTCGGATCTACTGCTTCTCTCCTTGTTCCTTCCTCTTCAAGCTCTAGAATCCTTCACAAATACCCCAAAATTGCTAACAAAAGCTCTTACTCTCACTCAAGAAGGTACAAGTTCGAATTAGGGTTTTCTCTGGCTAATAGGGTGATAACGGAGGCCACAAGAGGTGGATTATGTTCTTTAAATAGGGTGCAAACCCTAAAAATTAGTGTTTCTCTTTACAACTCCTACTCATCGAGTCGGGGCCTTCCGACTCGTCGAGTAGAACCCGAATCTCGCGTCCTCATAATAGTCTCTACTCGACAAGTTGGAGCACCCCAACTCGCCGAGTCCATGCACAAAACCCTAAAATTCATATAAATTATAATCAATACCTAGGATAGGTGTTACAAGTCTCCCCCACTTAAACTAGACTTCGTCCTCGAAGTCTGTTGGCCAAAACAAATATTGGTAGTGGTGTCGCATCTCATCCTCCGGCTCCCAAGTCCACTCGGAGCCCATGCGGTGCTGCCACTACACCTTTACCATCTTCACTTCCTTATCCCGAAGAACCTTGGTCTTCCTATCTAAGATTGCAACTGGCCTACCAATGTAGTTCAGGCTCTCATTCACCTGAATGTCGTCCAGAGAAACAATTGCGGCCTCGTCGGTGATACACTTCCGAAGCTGTGACACATGGAAGGTGTTGTGAATCTGGCTAAGCTCATCCGGTAGAACCAAGTGATATGCCACCTTGCCCACCCGGGCCGTAATCCTGAACGGGCCTATATATCGGGGTCCTAGCTTGCCCATCTTTCGAAACCTGATGACCCCCTTCCATGGTGACACTTTTAGTAACACAAAGTCCCCCACCTGGAACTCAAGATCCGATCGCCGCCGGTCAGCATAACTTTTCTGACAGATCTGCGCGACCCGCAGCCGGTCGCACACGTGCTGAATCAGTCCGGTAGTCTTGAGCACTACCTCAGTGCTCCCCATGACCCGGTGTCCAACCTCACCCCAACAAACCAGGGGCCTGCATCTCCTACATACAACATCTTAAATGGAGGTAGGTCGATACTGGCATGGTAACTGTTATTGTATGAAAACTCTGCCATTGGGAGGTACGTATCCCAACTCCCTACAAAATCCAACACACATGACCGTAGCATATCCTCAAGTTTCTAGATCGTCCTCTCACTCTGGCCATCTGTCTGGGCGTGGTACAATGTACTAAAATTCAGTTTAGTGCCTAGTTCTGCGTGGAACTTCTTCTAGAACCTAGATGTAAACCGAACATCCGTATCAGAGACTACCGACACTAGTACCCCGTGTCTAACCACCACCTCTCGCACATAAATATCTGCCAACTTTTCAGTGGATATGCTCTCAGAGATTGGAATAAAGTGGGCACTCTTCATCAACCTGTCCACAATCACCCATATGGCGTCTACACCCCTCGATGTCCTCAGTAACTTCGTGATGAAGTCCATAGTGATCTCCTCCCACTTCCACATGGTAATGGGTAGCGGCTGAACCTTGCCATGAGGCCGCTGATACTCAGCCTTGACCTTCCTGCGGGTCAAGCACTGCTCCACAAACCAGGGGATCTCCCGCTTCATGCAGGGCCACGAGTAACTCAATCTCAAATCTCTATACATTTTCGTAGCCCCCAGATGTATAGAGAACTTGGAATTGTGTGCCTCCTCCAATATCTTCTGTATCGCTCCTCCAGTCACCGGTACCGATACTCGGCCGCACTGTGTCAGAAGACCTCGGCTATCCTTAACAAACAAAGGATATTGTCCCTAAATCCGCTCAATCTTCCAATTTTCCTTCTTCACACCCTCGACCTGGGCCTCCTTGATCATATCCAACAATGGATAGATCATCTTCGTCCTCAAACAAACGTTCCTAATCGGGGAACCTGCCGCCTTGCGGCTCAAAGCATCGGCCACCACGTTGGCCTTCCCTGGATGGTACAAGATTTCACAGTCATAATCTTTCAGCACATCCAACCACCTCATCTGCCGCATCTTGAGGTTTTTTTGATCCATCAAATACTTCAAACTCTTGTGATCAGTATAAATAGTGCATCGTACCCCATACAGATAGTGTTGGATTAATGTCTAAGTCCATAACTATAATTGGTAAGACTTGACCCGACCCGGCATGGTCCATTTGGGTTGCATGGCATCATGCATTTGGATAGACTATAATGAGAGAAATAACACTTAAGGTTGGTTAATATATTATAAGTTCTAATATATTAATAAGGTTATTTAATTAGTATTGATCAAGAATTAATTTGGAAGTAATTAAGTGATCAAAAGGATACTAATTAAATATATGGGTTGATTGTGTAAATCATTCATTCTTATATATGTGGGATTGTGATCCAAGATTCCTTATGTTCGAATAAGTCCATGGGGTGACCCATGGATACTCCATGGAGGTTAAAATCCATGGAGCATAAGGAATGGGTAAAGTTATGAGTTACATGGTGTAAGCCTAATAGCCACCATATAAAAGAATCCCATGGCTCAAGAAATCGTGCACTAATGTGTGAATAAGAGGGCTAGACGATTTCAAGGAGTGTTCCATTTCTCTCAAGTCATTCCATGTGCATTTGGTGTTGTGTGAACCATTTGAGGTGTCACACTTGGGGCACTAGGCACTCAAGCTTCATGGAGACAAGCTACATCAAACAAAGGTATGTATTCTATCCATTTGATTACCCAAGTATCAAGTATTGTATGCTAGATAGGGTAATACCTTGGAAAGTTCATAATTGCATGTATATTAGAGAAAACATAGATCCAAGGTATTTAGGGTTGCATGTACACCATAGGAGTGTTAGAATGCTCAAAACCCATCAGTGGTATCAAAGCCAAGGCTTGTTTTCTTGTTATACTTGCAAAATTAGCTGAAAAATCGAATTGTATTAGTTTAAAAGTTATGCTAATTACTTGAAAAAAATTTGATGTGAATTATCTTTGTTCATATGAGTTTATTAGATTAATAGAAAAGTTAATTGATTATGTGTTTTCAATCCATTTTAATCTAAGAGTTGATTCTAAAATGTGTTCTTGTAACTTGTCCTCAAGTTATATGAAAAGTCACATTTAAGTTTCATAAAACTCATAAAAAGTTGGCAATGGTTACAAAAATGAAGAGTCTTGTCCTCATTAAATGGTTTTATGACTCCATAACTTGTACTCAAGTTATGGAGGTTCAAGAGTCACTTCATTAAATGATAAAATGTGTAACCTTAATTAGTTCAATAAGTTACAAAAATAAAGAAAAGTTACATTCTTTTATTAGTTTAAAGTCTTCCATAACTTGTCCTCAAGTTATGGAACTTGAAGAGTTTTTTTTAATTAAAACTACTTTAAACACATAAGTTATGGAATTAATGAGTTTTGAATATTTTCAAAACATGCCCTCAAGTTTTGGAATTTGTAAAGTTTT
The DNA here is from genome assembly GCF_052849685.1 of Lactuca virosa. NCBI lineage: Eukaryota > Viridiplantae > Streptophyta > Magnoliopsida > Asterales > Asteraceae > Lactuca > Lactuca virosa. The sequence goes on along the minus strand of NC_136430.1, from coordinate 118,275,214 downwards.
CCCCATGAATACTTTAATTCCAAGTTAGCCCTTAGAATTTTAAAAGTTAAAAGTCAACCCTTATACTTTATAGTATTATAAGTTAATAATAAATATATGTATAAGAGCAAGTCAGTCTTATCGTTAGTAGGCCTCATTCACGAAGCCGGTCTATAAGGGGGGTATAAGGTTACTACCTATAAAATGGCAGTTTAATGAGTGTCCACTCTCACCCACCGCTTCCTTGACTGGTGGAGGGTCGTTAGCCGAACGGGTAGGACACGGACTATAATTCTCCCTTCATTAAAAGTATTAATGATAAATACTAAGTAACTAAACACTTATAAATTCCCAATCTTAGTTACTTAGGAAAATGTGAATAAGGTGCTAATCCATGAAATTACACTTTGCACTTTGTTTAAACAGTTAGTGGAGCGTGTGTGGTTAACCGGCACACTAACCTGGATTTAACAAAGTAGGCAAAGGGTAACTTAATATTTATCATAGTATCGGTGGAGCTCGTGTGGTTAACCGGCACATGGATTGAGGGGTAAATATTAAGGGTACCAAGTATATTTGCATGGTTACTTCACACCTTGTTTTGTGATCCTCGGCATCCCAGTCACAAAACCTGAAGGGCACACTTGAGATTGAAACATGCCATTGAAAAGTTCAATGAATCTCAAAAGATCTAGGAGTTTCAAATCCAATTAAAAACCTAATTACATTATTTCGTTTTTCATGGTGGAAATTGGTAAATCGTCATTTACCTACATTCAACTATTTTATAACTCGGATTACGGCATCCCTCTTCCAGTTATAAATAGGTTGTTGGATCCTAGCCTTAATATTTCATATTGGGTGTTATATTAAGGACTTTAGATCAACTATCTTGAATATCTCCCAAAAGATGTCTAGTTCAGACATCTATGATCTTCCCAAATGTCTTGGAACTTTACTTCCTCCACCTCCTCCAATTATTCTCCCTAACCCACAAGTTCAAGGTCACTCAAGCCCTAATGGCAAGCAAGGTCTATGTGTGATCACATCTTAGAGATGAAGTCACATATTGACAAGCTGGGAGAGTTGGGTGTCAAAGTCTTGAGAAAGTTGGATGTTCAATCACTTTCTAAGTCACATAGTGAGTTCCTTTGGGACTACTATGAAACAGACTATGACATGAACCTTAATGATCATATCTATTTGCTTGGTGCTGCTGAATCAGCAATGATTTGGAACGATAGTAAAGGAAATTTGATTAGAAGATCAACTTCCCAAAAACTTTATGGACAGTGACAATGGTGACACTGGAAATCCAGAAAAAGCATTCTCTTCCCAATGGAAAGGGATTGGCCATAGTCAACCCGGTTGACCAAATGGTAAAGAGAAAGGCTAAGTCTGAAATAGTCCCATTACCAAGGGTCCATATGGTTATTTTGCCAAAGGAAGGGGCGTTGATTGCAAAGCTGCCAAATTTACCTAAGGATGTTAAAGTCAATAAGTTTGACTCTACATCAGGTAGAGCCCATTATCTAACTTTGTTAAGTTCTATTCTGAGATCCTCATTACATGATGTGACTAGGTCACATGTTGATGTTTTAAGAATCAAAGAATAGAGAGAAATCTTAAAGGAAGTATATGCTGATTCTGATCACGTAGGTGGATTTCGATCGCATCAGAATTTTGAAGCTGTTACTTAGGAGTTATGATATATTGCTTAGGAATAGATAACAAGTTTTTCCGTATGCATTTGCACTATAAGGATAAGTTTTTTCCGCAAAGTTTTGAAATAAAATAAAAGTTTTTAATTTTATATTTATTTTAAATATCCTTACAAGTGGCATTTGTGAAAAATGGTTGTTTATATGATTCCATTGATGGCAATATTTGAAAAAAAAATGGACTTGATTCTTTCGTTTGTGGTAGTGTTATCATTTACCAAATAAGGAAATATTCTCATTCCCAAGGCTTCAGTTGGATAGAAACTTGGAATCATGCAAGTTGAATAGTATGATGAATGAGAACTTTCAAGCATTGGAAAATTAAGACTTGTTCACATGGATGTGTGAGTCAAGTTAAGGACTAAAGGGATCGAGTACACATTCTTGTGCACTGGTCAAGTCCACCACAAAGCTCGTTAAGACTATTCGTCATGATTTACTAAATTTTAGTAAATATGGTTATACTTACTAGTTTAAGTATAATTCTGAAATATTGGAAAAGTCTCAATGTATGGCAGAACGAATGGGAAGAATCAAATTAGGCAGACAGATAAAAGTTTCTCAAATCTGAAAAGATGGGAGAGTACTTTAGTATCATGTTTTGTGATCATCTTAATGATTAAAGAACCACATCACAATTGGTCTTCTAAGGACATCTGAGTGCATTCTTATGACTAAGAAGAGGAGTCATGAATTGTTGAAATGGTTAAATCAAGAAGATGAGTCATACTTCGTTTCAAAACAAGTCTTAGAGTCATACTCCAAGACTATAAGTTGAGTGACATATCTTAAAGAAAGGTTTATAACACTTGTCAAATGTAAGAGTAAAAGTGTCCTACTCTTGTACATTTGAAGTTGGTAAGTTGTGATGTTTTGGATTAAACAAAGACCAACTAAGGCCAATTGTGTGAAGTGTTTGTCTTGATAAAGAATCCGCACTATCTCTTGAATATTTGGCAAGATAGTCTTATATGTCAAGAGGACAGTGGGAGTCTTAAAGATCCTAAAAAGAATTTCAAGAACTAATCAAGAATAAAACGTGAGGTTCTTCACTAGCACACGACTTAAGGTTTATAACCTATCATGTTGACATATTCTGTGCCCATTCCAGTTAAAGTTGGCTTTGCATAGGAGTTCTGAAAGTTCTCAATTGGTTGCATAACAACTTGGAAGCAATGGCAGGCCCTGTACTGCCAGGTGGCAAGAAGTTAAGATTGCATAAGTTCAGTCCATATGAGTTTGGATTTGTCATTATCCTTGTCTTGTGACTATGGTTTTGACGATTCACATGGATAAGAACACATACACCATAAAATCTAAGGGTCATAAGGTTTCTCTCCGATTCATGAAAATGATGGTGAGGAAACACTTCCACCAAGTAGATTTGAAGCAGATGGCAAAAGGTCTAAACAATTGAGACTATGATTACGGCATCCCTTTTCATAGTTCTGAAATTGTTTAGACACACATGCATGCTATCTAAGGAAAGGTGTATGATTTTGATAAAGTTTTATCAAAGCATCTCGTATCAGAAATCTGAACTTTGGTAAGAAAGTCAATAAAGTATTGATTTCTAGAAGTCCAGCTGATTTCTGAGTACATGTCAAAGCTAGTGGGAGCGTAAGTGTTATGCTAATAATCATCATGTTGTGGGAGCATGATAATTACTGTTAGTGTTGCAAGTTAGCAATGTTAATTATAGAAAACAAAAGTTTCAATTCGTGAGGCTGCAGGGATTGAAAAAGTTTTTTTGCTATAATTAAGGGAGAGGATATACTTCATTTCAGTTCTAAAGGCTTAGATTGATACCTTAATCATCTTTAGTCAAGAATATATATACATATATATATATATATATATATATATATATATATATATATATGAATTTCATGTTGGATTGGTTCAACTTAAGGAAATTCTATATATTGCGTTCTCAAAATTCGATTATGATTACGGAATCCCTCTTCATAGTCAAATTTTGAAAACATGGCAAATAAAAATATTGTAGCAAAAGACTGGTCTAGAATCATGTCTTTATGTGAGACATCATGAATCGTGTACCATTTGCCTTGGGTACAGGATCGATTGCATGTGCTATAATATTTGTCATTTCTAAATTTTTCCAAATGCCCAGAGGCATTAAGAAGGGAAAAGGTCTAGAATTGGATATGACTAAAATGATTAAGCAATTGTCGAGGACAATCTGAGGTTTACCAAAGATTGGTTGCTCAGGGACAGTTGGAAGTATAGTGCTAATTTTGGAAGGACCATATTGACATATTCTGAAAAGAGGCATCTCTTATTCAGAAGTGATAGTCAAAATGAGAATATGGAGTTGTCTCCATAGGTGGAAGTTATCTGTGTAAATTAGAAAACTTAATGCAAGAAGCATGTCCAAAGCAATGTACTTTGAATATGAGACTTAGTTTCCATGGAGTTGATCGCCATTGGAATACCTTATAATGATTGTTGACAAGTCTTTGTGACTTTGTACATATTCATTACATGAGGGTCAGTGCATATAAGTTTAAAATCTAAACAGATTTCGATAAATGATAGGAATTTGAAATTCTCACATTTTTCGATAAGGATTTGGGAGTGTGAAATTAGAATCATTGAAATTATGTTCAATTGGTTTATTTCACAAAGTAAGGATCATAGACAAACATAGAGTGATACTTGGTGTATGGCAAAGCTATTGTTTAAGAAAAACATAGTGTACATGCTTGGAGCATGGGAGAACTAGTGTTTTTAATTCAAGTATAAAGTTGATAAAACCGAAACAATGAATAATGAGTAATCAGTATGGTGATAAATAAAAGTGTTTATTTATATTCATAGGGTTTGATACCATATTTGATTCATTTATTCTTGTGTTTCACTTTGCATGTTTTGACTTCTAGAATAACTAAGTCGCTCTTCCTGAATGATTAAGTTATTCAAACCATCCACAGTCGGTCATATGTTGGAAGTAGATATGAATCAAGACTGTCATGGGTTGGTTTGTAGAGGTCCAAGTTAGTGGACAAAGTGGTGCTACAACATTCATGAGTGCTCATAAGTTCTGAGTATTGGATTCAACCCGCGCTCATTTGAATCACTTCATGGATTTTGTCACGAGTGATCATGAGACGATAATATCTTATATTCTTCAAACCTAGAGATATGAGTTGTTACTATGAGTTGGTTGTACATTGATTGCACGAAAACGCATTCGGTAACTCGATGTTATAAAACGTGCCTTTGTGTATGATTCAACAAGTAGTAGAACAAGCCATATGAGTCGAAGTTTATCCATTCCTTTTACCTTCGGGATAAAAGCGATATCTGTGGGCCCCTCGATGATATAAAGATGATACATGTAAGTGCTTGGCCAAGCCAGGACTGATTTGATTTGTTCAATCAGTCAGTCATCATGAATCGGAAATCGGGAAACAACAAATGGACAGAGAGAATGATTGATAATCCATGTCTTAGTCCATATGATATCTAGAATGGAGGAATATATGATCCCTTATCTAATGGACAAGTCATTGACAAAGGTCAGAGTTCATCGACAAGGTCAGAGTTCGACAGAAGCTTTTGAGAGCTACGATTGCTGATCGGTTCCTGAAGTCATACGCAATAATAGTTTTAGACTTATCCAAGTGGGAGACTATTGGATTAATGTCTAAGTCCATAACTATAATTGGTAAGACTTGACCCGACCCGGCATGGTCCATTTGGGTTGCATGGCATCATGCATTTGGATAGACTATAATGAGAGAAATAACACTTAAGGTTGGTTAATATATTATAAGTTCTAATATATTAATAAGGTTATTTAATTAGTATTGATCAAGAATTAATGAAGTGATCAAAAGGAGACTAATTAAATATATGGGTTGATTGTGTAAATCATTCATTCTTATATATGTGGGCTTGTGATCCAAGATTCCTTATGTTGGACTAAGTCCATGGGGTGACCCATGGATACTCCATGGAGGTTAAAATCCATGGAGCATAAGGAATGGGTAAAGTTATGAGTTACATGGTGTAACCCTAATAGCCACCATATAAAAGAATCCCATGGCTCAAGAAATCGTCCACTAATGTGTGAATATGAGGGCTAGACGATTTCAAGGAGTGTTCCATTTCTCTCAAGTCATTCCATGTGCATTTGGTGTTGTGTGAACCATTTGAGGTGTCACACTTGGGGCACTAGGCACTCAAGCTTCATGGAGACAAGCTACATCAAACAAAGGTATGTATTCTATCCATTTGATTACCCAAGTATCAAGTATTGTATGCTAGATAGGGTAATACCTTGGAAAGTTCATAATTGCATGTATATTAGAGAAAACATAGATCCAAGGTATTTAGGGTTGCATGTACACCATAGGAGTGTTAGAATGCTCAAAACCCATCAGATAGTGCCTCCAAATCTTGAAGGAAAACACCACTGCCCCCAATTCTAGGTCATGAGTGGGGTAATTTGCCTCATGAGGCTTCAACTGCCTCGATGCGTAATCTATCACATGCCTCCTCTGCATCAGTACCGCGCCTAAACTTAAGATCGACTCATCACAGTATACCACCAAATCATCAAACCCCTCAGATAGTACTAGAATCGGAGCCTCGCATAACCTCCTTCAGGGTCTGAAAAGCCAACTGCTGATCTGTGCCCCATCGAAATATCACATTCTTCTTGGTAAACCGGGTCAATGGTACAGCAATCTTGGAGAAATCCTGGATAAATCTTCGATAATAGCCCGCTAAATCCAAGAAGCTACGGATCTTGGATGCATTCTTCGGTACTTCCCACCGCATCACTGCCTCAACCTTGGCAGGATCAACCGAAATGCCTTCTTGGTTGATGATGTGCGCCAAAAATTATACCTCCCGCAACCAGAAATCACACTTAGAGAACTTGGCATACAACCTCTCCGCCCTCAGGGTCTCCAATACCTCCCTCAAATGCTGCTCATGCTGCTCCGTGGTCTTAGAATAGACCAGCATATCATCAATAAAAACGATCACCGACCGATCCAGCATCGGTCTACACACCTTGTTCATGAGATCCATGAATGTTGTTGGGGCATTAGTGAGCCCAAATGGCATCACCACAAACTCATAGTGCCCATACCGAGTCCTGAAAGCTGTCTTCGGTATATCCTCATCCCGAATCCTCATCTGATGGTATCCTGACCGAAGATCAATCTTGGAAAACCAAGACGCGCCCTGCAGCTGATCGAACAAATCATCGATTCTCGGTAACGAATACCGGTTCTTCACCGTGAGTTTGTTCAGCTCTCGATAATCAATGCACACCCTTTATGATCCATCCTTCTTTTTCACGAACAGGATTGGATCTCCCCACGGGGAACTACTCGGTCGGTTAAACCCTCGGTTTAGGAGCTCCTGAAGCTGCATAGATAGCTCCTGCATCTCGGGCGGTGCTAGTCTGTACGGTGCCTTTGCTATTATTGTGGCACCCGACATTAGATTAATGCGAAACTCCACTTGCCCCTCCGGGGTCACTCCAGGTAACTCCTCAGGAAATACATCCCGAAACACCTGTACCACCGGCTCACTGCCCACATCTGTCGTGGTCTCAACCCTCGTATCCGAGATATAAGCCAGAAATCCCGTACATCCCTACTGCAGAAATCTCCTAGCCCTTGCAGCTGAATAGAGGGTTGGCCCTTGTGAGGCCCTCTCACCATGTATAACCAGTTCTCCCTCACTTGGGGTCTGAACCCTCACTAACTGGTACCTGCATTCGATCGTGGCCCCATTGGCCCCCAACAAGTCCATCCCGAAAATCACCTTCAGTCCACGCAACGGTATCGGGACTAGATCCACACGAAACCTCTCCCCAAGCACATTCAGGACACAGTCTCGATACACCCTCGCAGCACTCACGGTGTGGTCATCCGCAATCTCCACCTCGAGCGGGGAATCCAAAGTTCCCGGCGCATCCCGAAACTTCTTGCTATGCGCAATAGACACAAACGATCGTGTAGCTCCCGAATCGAACAAAACATGAGCCGACATAAGCATTGACCAAAAAGATCCCTATACATAAGCACAATATACAGATAAGCAGTGCAAATAAATATAGAGTAGAGAAGAATAAATACATACCAGCCACGATCTCTGCCTCTGCCCGAGCCTCCTCGATTGTCAACTTAAAGGCGCGGCTCTTTACCGCTAGAGCATCCGCCTTAGCAGGGCGGCCATCTGTGATCCTTAGTGTGGCGAGCGTTGGCACCGCCACTGCTCCACCCCCTCCCTGCAACCTCGGACAATCGGCCCGCTTGTTGCCGGTCTGGTTGTGTGAAAACAAATCAAGCCCTTCTTGGGACAATCCCTGATAACGTGCCCCGACTGGCCACATGCATAGCATCCCGAGCCTACCGCTCGACAAGCCCCACTGTACGGTTTACTGCACTTGGCACACCGGTCACGACCCTGCTGGCTCCTGCTGGAAGGATCCAAGGTCTTAGGCTTTTTAGCATGACCCACTGTTGTTTGCACCCTGTAAAGCTCACAAACTCCCGCATATCATCCATCAGCATGGAATGATATCACGTCCGCCTCATATCCTCATCTGTAGCGTACTGTGGGATCAACAAAGCTCATTCCCGAAACTTGGCGGTGATCTTTGCCACAGTCTCGGTGGTCTGCTGAAGGTCATGAAACTCCCTCACCATTCATTGCACATCAATAGGTGGTGCGAACTCAACATCAAATCGACGAACAAACTTGGCCCACGTCATCTCGGCCACACCGGCTGCTCACACCTGGCTGGTCACCTCTCCCGACCAATTTTGGGCTCTGTCTCTCAGCATACATGAAGCAAAACCCACCTTTGCCGCATCAGGGAAAGAACTCGTGCGTTGGACGTTCTCAATATCCGCCACCCAGCATCGGCTAACAATGGGGTCCCTGACTCCGAAAAACTCTGGCGCCCCGCACGCCTTGAACTCCCGGAACGAGGGAGTTCGGGCCCCGACCTGGCCCGAAGCAATCTCGGCTCTGAATGACCTGAGCCTCTCCTCCATAATCGACATCATACCGTCCTTGAATGTCCCAAAGATCACTGGGGTAGCGTTAAGGATGCCCTTCGTCACTTTGGCTGCAATGAGTTCGTGTAGCCTCTCATAAATGGACTCAGTACCACTGCCCGACCCGGATCCAGATCCCGATCCTGATCCTGATCCTGATCCCCCTCCTCCAAATCGTGTCACCAACATGCTGAACTGAAATGTCATGAATCATAATAATCAAGATACATAATTGGAGGATTCTCTCACACCGGTCCTCCTTAGAACTTACAGATCTAACATTGGTTCGGGTACAGGTCCTGTGCTTTCAGTAGTACGGACCCAATACTAACTTCCACACCTACATGTACCTTCCCCAAGGCTCTATCTACTAACTCTAATTCGTTCCAAAAATAAATCATATCCCACAGATTATCACATATCTCAAATCCCAGGCTATCCTAAGATTTGCTCTACTCACATCAATCAGACCAATCATAACAGGTTGCCTTTATGCATGCAAATTATACACAAAAAAAGGGTCAAATAGACTTTCGAATAAGAGATTCTACCCTAGGACCACAACCAAACAAGGAACAGGAAATAAGGCCAAATCAATCATTCTAAGGCTATAAGCTCCGAACCATATATAATTTTAAAAGCATACACATAGCAAATCCATACGATTATCATAGCTCAAATATCAGTATAACATGGATAATCATATTGGGGAACTACTTACTTGGCTCGGCCGATCACGCGCGTTGCACTCTCATAGTTTCCATCCTTTAAAAGTTTTAACTTTTATTTTATTTTGAACACAATTTTACCATATCATTAGTTTGAGTCCTGACACATCTGAGAGTGTGCATGAATCCCTCAAACCAAGGCTTTGATACAAACTTGTAACGACCCAATTTTTTTTCAAAAGAAAATTTTCCTTTTTTTAATTAACCAAAACACGTTCCATCAATCATGTAATCACAAATACAATTGTTTTCAGTTTCATAACAACAACAATTTTTATTTTAAAACATCATAGTGTCCCTAACGACTGAGAGAGCGTGCACGCCACGCCATCAAGCCTTGCCCTTGCTCTTGGGCTCAGATGTACCTGAAATAAATCCACTAACTATAAGATAACGCTAAGTGAGTTCCCCAGAGCATACCACACACACAATCCACATAACACATATCATATTAGCTATAGAAACTACATATATATATATATATATATATATATATATATATATATATATATATATATATATATATATATATATATATATATATCACATAAGCCATGTATACAAAAAAAAGGGATGCCATGGGCTCGTCCCCAGGGTCTTACTCCAGGATGCCATGGGCTCCCCACATGGTCTTACACCTAAGTGTCATGGGCTTTCCAATGGTCTTCAATAGGAAAGCCATGGGCTCTCCACATGGTCTTTCATCCAAGTGTCATGGGCTCTCCCATGGTCTTCAATACAACATACCATGTATACCATTAGCATACTTCCTAGCTCATACCAACTAACATGCCACATAATACAACTTCAGCTAGGATACCACATATCATAAAATGGGTCGGCCTTGGTGCCTTAGACCCATTGGTATGGTGAGGAGACTCACCTCTCGAATGCTGAGTTGAATAACTAAGATCAGATGTATCCTACGCACTGCTCCTCCTCAACTTCCTATAACCAACATGTGATTACCTTGTTATAATCCCATAATTACCCTCAAAGTCAACCCTGGTCAACAGTCAAGGTCAACAGTCCATGTTGACCTCAACTCTTCGAGTGCATCCTAGCAACTCGTCGAGTTCCTCCCGATTTCATTCAACTGAATCCCGCATCAACTCGCCGAGTCACCCTAGTGACTCGTCGAGTTCATCAAATGTCTAGAAATCAAAAGTCCGTTCAGACCAAAACCCTAATCCTTCACTGCACCTATCCAAAAACTCAGAAATGGGCAAACACTACCCCGACTCCTCGAGTCAGCTAAGGGACGCGACGAGTTCCTTCAGTCTCTTTCAAGTTCATCCCTTTTCAGTGGGATGTAAGGTCCCAAACTCCAGATCCAAACTCTCCTAGTGCAGATACCACGTAAAGTTGTAAACTTTACGTGCATGCAAGGCCCTTCAAGCCCATAACATCGAAACTAGGCTTCTAACAAGGTTTTTGTGCATGGAAAGGGGCTAAGTTATATAAAGTGAGCAACTTTATGTCATTGGGGACCTAGAGAGGTCCAGATCTGGAACCATATCCTTGTGATAAGTCTAGATCCGAGTTTGACTCCATTTTGCAAGCTCAATATGGTGGCCAATACAGAGTAGATGTCGGATCTACTACTTTTCTCATTGTTCCTTCCTCTTCAAGCTATAGAATCCTTCACAAATACCCCAAAATTGCTAACAAAAGCTCTTAATCTCACTCAAGAAGGTACAAGGTCTAGTTAGGTTTTTCTCTGGCTAATATGGTGATAAGGGAGGCCACAAGAGGTGGATTATGTTCTTTAAATAAGGTGCAAACCCTAAAAATTAGGGGTTCTCTTTACAGCTCCTACTCGTCGAGTCGAGGCCTTCCAAATCATCGAGTAGAACCTGAATCCCGCATCCTCATAATAGTCTCTACTCGACGAGTTGGAGCACCCCAACTCGCCGAGTCCATACACAAAACCCTAAAAATCATATAAATTAATCAATACCTAGGACAGGTGTTACACCATGTTATCCTAACAATATGTTTAGAGCTTGAGATCCACTTGTGGATATAAAGCAAACATCTAAATGTTATAATCATCATTTTATGTAAAACCACAAGGTATGTTTTTATATCAAAATGAATAGAACATGTGTGTTTACTAAGAACTACTGGGAGCATAGTTCCTAATCTTGTATGAGTGAGACATACTTAATCATTTGAAATCACATTCTGACTAAGCAAGGTCGTTTTCACCTTGACTCGGAAAGTGTTTCTAAAATGAAAGACTTAGGAAGGAGAATATACATTCTTGGAATGTAAAATCTATAATGGATAGATAAAATGAATGTTAAAAGTTTCATGTCCTTATACATATATTGGCAATATCTTGAAAGGGATCAAGACACAAGATTCTTTTGGAGAATTCTTGGCATTGTCATATGGCACCATTTTGAGCTAGCCTCAAAAGTACATAGCTCATAGGTTTGAACTAGTTGAAATGATTTATATTCTATTTTCTTGGCAAATGAATTCATCATTTACGTCATACTATGCATAGGACATGGTATTTGATCATGTTTCATAGGATACTAATTGAATACATGGTTAAGTCACTAGATGACTAAAAGAGAATTCTAAGAGTACTTTAGAAGAACTAAGAGAATGTATATGAGACAATCAATTTAGAAAGGATCTTTATGGAAAGAGCTACATAAGATGTTAATTTCTAAACAGATATAAATAATTATAAATTATAATTGAATTTTGACTTCATTATGGAATGAAGAGTAAGTCTTGTTGGAATGAGGTCCAAGCAAAACATAATGACACAATCTATTACAAATTAAGAATACACTACTTTAGAAGTTGAATTCAAATATGATTGGATGAATGAGATCATTGAAAAACTATGTTGATTTCTGCCATTCGGGGATCACATAGAAATCTTTGTGACTTCGAGAGTATAGTTAATCAAGCTAAGAGACTCTATGTCACGAAAGAACACCAATCATACTCTCCAAAATATTTGACTATACTTAGAGTAAAGTTAAGTGTAGAGATGATAGTATTCACAGAATTCACACAAATTAAATTTTGTCAGATCCATTGGAAAGTCATTCTTTTGAGCTAAGTATGAATGGTCACACTTCAGCTATAAGACTTTATTATTCTATAAATGGATTTTTGATTTGGATTTAGTATTTGGATATTGGAACATTATAAAAACAACTATTAGATAATGTTATGATATATTGGGATATAGTCATCACATTAATACTTGTTGCGTTCTATATTAACATGTTTAATCCATGAATAATATTATTATTCTAAAAGTTCATAGTCGGTTATAATTATGGGAGCAATTATAAAGTAAGACTAATATGAATTGGATTGGTTGACTCTCACTAGATGAAAGTAGGCAAGTGGTTGTAACCAAGTTTCATAGGTACTTGTTAGAGAACTAGTATAGAACTGACCCGCATCAAGATCATCTCATGGATCACTATCGTGAATGATAGTTGATTAAAAGGTACTATCTTTGTATCCTTAACACCTGAGATACATAGTGGGACTTAAGTGTAGGGAGTACTATGCTTTGTAATGGTTAAATGTTGTTCCTTAACCGTGCAGTTATAAAAGCCATTTTCAGGTATGGTGTGAACTATGCAAGAGGCTTATGTAGTCAATATGGGATTTGTTCCTCTTATGTGTTGATAGTTAGACATCTAAGGCGCCTTACCAAATGTTGAACAACTAATGAGATTGATCGTGATCCGAATCTCATGTTCAACATGATGTTTTTAGCAAAGGGATAACTGGTAAACTAACCTTATACACCAATTGTAGCTTTGAGCTTTTTAGGAATTGGGCGTTGATAGAATGGCACAAACGGTCGTATGGTCTTAGTGATGGGTTATGAGCATTCTAACACTCCTAAGTGTACGTGCAACCCTAAATACCTTGGATCTATGTTTTCTCTATTATACATGCAAATATGATTATCCAAGGTATTATCCTAACTAGCATACCAAACACATTGATACTAGGATACTAAATTAGATAGAATACATACCTTGTTGTTGTTGCTTGACTCCATGAAGCTTGAGAGCCTAGTGCCCCAAGTGTGACACCTCAAATGGTTCACACAGCATCATGAACTCTTGGAATAACCATGAGAAGAAGACATACATGTTCAAATCGGCTAGCCCTCAAAATATGTATCACTAGTGCCAATTTCTTGAACTAAAGGGGTTCTTATATAGTGTGGCTATTAGGGTTACACCATGTAACTCATGAATTTAACCATTCCTTATGCTCCATGGGTTTTAACCTCCATGGAGTATCCATGGATCACCACATGGGTTAAACCCAACATAAAGGAATCTTGGATCATAAGCCCACATATATAAGAATGAATGATTTACACAATCAATCCCCATATATTTAGTTAGTCTCTTTTTGATCACTAAATTAAGTCCAAATTAATTCTTGATCAATACTAATTAAATAACATGATTTCATATTAATATATTAGAACTTATAATATATTAATATGTCACAAAATGTCTTTTCCTCATAAACGGTCTATCCAAATGTTCCGATGCCATGCAACCCAAATGGACCATGCCGAGTCGGGTCAAGTACATACCAATTATAGTTATGGACTTAGACACTAATCCAACAGTCTCCCACTTGGATAAGTCTAAAACTATTATTGCGTATGACTTCAGGAACCAACTGGCAATCGTAGCTCTCAAAAGCCGCTGTCGAACTCTGACCTTGTAGATGAACTCTGACCTTTGTCAATGACTTGTCCATTAGATAAGGGATCATATATTCCTCCATTCTAGATATCATATGGACTGAGACATGGATTATAATCATTCTCTCTGTCCATTTGTTGTTTCCCGATTTCCGATTTATGACGACTGACTAATTGAACAAATCAAATCAGTCCTGGCTCGGCCGAGCACTTCCATTTGTCATCATCAAATCATTGAGGGGCCCACTGATATCGCTTTTATCCCGAAGGTAAAAGGAATGGATAAACTTCGACTCATATGGCTTGTTCTACTACTTGTTGAATCATACACAAAGGCACGTTTTATAACACCGAGTTACCGAATGCGTTTTCGTGCAATCAATGTACAACCAACTCATAGTAACAACTCATATCTCTAGGTTTGAAGAATATAAGATATTATCGTCTCATGATCACTCGTGATAAAATCCATGAAGTGATTCCAATGAGCGCGGGTTGAATCCAATACTCAGAACTTATGAGCACTCATGAGTGTTGTAGCCCCTTGTCCAACATCTTAGACCTCTACAAGCCAACCCATGACAGTCTTGATTCATATCTACTTCCAACATATGACCGACTGTGGATAGTTTGAATAACTTAGTCAATCAGGAAGAACGACCTAGTTATTCTGGAAGTCAAAACATGCAAAATGAAACACAATAATAATAGAATCTAATATGGTATCAAAACCTATGAACATAAATAAAATACCTTTTATTTATCACCATATGATTACACATTATTCATTGTATACTGTTTCAGCTATCAACTTTATTCTTGAATTTAAAACAATAGTTGTCCCATGCTCCAAGCATGTACACTATGTTTTCTAAACACTAGTCATGCCATACACCAAGTATGCATACTATGTTTGTCTATGATCTTCACTTTGTGAATTAGATCAATTGAACATAACTCCAATGATCCTCTTTCACAGTCCCAAATCCTTACTGCAAATGCAAGAATTCCAAATTCATGCCATTTACTGAAATTTGTTAGATTCTAAACTTATATGCATTGCTCCTCCTGTAATGATTATGCACAGAGTCAGAAAGACTTGACAACAACCATTACAGAGCATTCCAAGGAGATCAACTCCTTGGAAACATCCTTGTTGCATTAAGTTTCCTAATCTTACACAGATTGAATAATTTCCAGCTTTGAAACATTTCTATATTCCATTTTGACTATCACTTCTGAACAAGAGTTGCCTCCTTACAGATTATGTCAATATGTTCCTTCCAGAATTAACACTATACTTCCAACTGTCCTTGAGCAACCAATCTTTGGTAAACCTTAGATTGTCCTCGACAATTGCTTAATCCTTTTAGTCATATCCAGTTCTAGACCTTTTCCCTTCTTAATGCCCCAGGCATTTGGAAGATTTTAGAAAGGATAAATATAGCACATGTAATCGATCCTATATCCGAAGCATATGGGACACGAGTCATGATGTCTCACATAAAGACTAAACCAGTCTTTTGCTATAACATTTCCATTTCTATTTGCCAAGTTCTCATAATTCAGATTATGAAAAGGGATGCCGTAATCATAATCGAATTTTAGAACGCAAATAATGGACCCATATATAGAATTTCCTTATGTTGAGTCATTCCAACATGAAATTCATATATATATCCTTGACTAAATACGACTTAAAACCTCAATCTAAGCTTTTAGAATTGAAATAAAGTATAATTTCCTCTCCCTTAATTATAGCAAAACAACTTTTTCAACCCCTGCAACCTCACGAATTGAAACTTTTGTTTTCTATAATTAACATTGCTAACTTGCAATCTTTATCATAATTATCATGCTCCCACTAACATGATGATTATTAGCATAACACTCATGCTCCCACTAGCTTTGACATGTAATCAGAAATCAGCTGGACTTCTAGAAATCAATACTTTATTGACTTTCTTACCAAAGTTCAGATTTCTGATACTAGATTGCTTTGATCAAACTTTATCAATATCATACACCTTATCTTAGATAGCTCACAGGTGTGTCTAAACAATTTTAAGAACTATGAAAAGGGATGCCGTAATCATAGTCTCGATTGTTTAGACCTTTACCATTTCTCACAAGTCCATGTTAGTGTGCTGGTTAACCACACACGCTCCACTAACGACTTTGAGAATGCAAATATCACAATTGCTATCTAGCTAAAATCTACTTAGTGAAAGTGTTTCCTCACCATCATTTTCATGAATCGGAGAGAAACCTTATGACACTTAGATTTTATGGTGTATGAGTTCCTATCCATATGAATTTTGTCAAAACCATAATCACAAGACAAGGTTACTGACAAATCCACACTTATATGGATTAAACTTGTGCAATCTTAAATTATTGCCATTTGGCAGCTCAAGGGCCTGCCATTGCTTCCAAGTAGCTGTACAACGAATTGAGAACTCTCAGAACTCCTATGCAAAGCCAACTTGAATAGGCACAGACATGTCGACACGATAGGTTATAAACCTCAAGTCGTGTGCTAGTGAAGAACTTCAGGTTTTATTCTTGATTAGTTCTTGAGACTTTCAAGACCTTTAAGACTCCCACTGTCCTCTTGACATATAAGACTTTCTTGTCAGATATTCAAGAGATAGTGTGGATTCTAATCAAGACAAACACTTCACACAATTGGCCTTAGTTGGTCTTTGTTTTATCCAAAACATCACAACTTACCAATTTCAAATGTTCAAGAGTAGAAAACTTTTACTCTTACATTTGACAAGTGTTTTAAACCTTCTTTAAGACATGTCACTCAAGTTACAATCTTAGAGTATAACTCTAAGAATTGTTTTTGGAACGAAGTATAAATCATCTTCTTGATTTAACCACTTCAACAATTCATAGCTCCTCTTCTTAGCTACCAGAATGCACTTAGAGGATGAATTGTGATAAGGTCTCTTAATCATTAAGATTATTATATAACATGATACTAAAGTACTCTCCCATCTTTTCAGATTTGAGAAACTTTTATCTTTCTGCCTAAGTTGATTCTTCTTATTCGCTCTGCCATACATTGAAACCTTTTCCAATGTCTCAGAATTACACTTAAGCTTGTAAGTATAACCATATTTACTGAATTTTAGTAAATAATGACGAATAGTCTTAACGATTATTTGTGGTGGGCTTGATCAGTGCACAAGAATGTGTACTCGATCATTTACTTGACTCACACATCCATGTGAACAAGTAGTTAGTCTTAATTTTTCCAATGCTTGAAAGTTCTTATTCATCATGCTATACAACTTGCATGATTCCAAGTTTCTATCCAACTGAAACTTAGGTGATGAGAATCTTTCCTTATTTGGTAAATTTAGACACTACCACAAATGAAAGAATCAAATTCATATTTCCACTCTTGCTCTTAATGGAATCTTATAAGCAACAAAAGTTTTCACAAATGCCATTGTAAGGATATTTTAAAATAAATAAAATCAAAAAAAAAATTTCTTTTATTTTAAAACTTTGCAGAAAAACTATCCTTACAATGCAAAAGCACATGAAAACTTTGTTGTTATCTAATCCTATGCAATATATCATAACTCCTAAGATGTAGCTTAAGAATCCGATCTTCAAACTATGCGATAGAAATCCATCTACGCGATCAGATTCGGCATAATCTTTCTTTAAGTTTCTTCACTTTTTTCTTTGATTCTTAAAACATCAACATGTGACCCAGTCACATCATGTATCAAGAATCTCAGAATAGAAACTTAGTAGAGTTAGATAGTGGACTTTACCTGAAGTAGAGTCAAACTTATTGACTTTAACATCCTTAGGTAAATTTGGCAGCTTCGCAACTAATGCCCCTTTCTTTGGCAATGGACCCTTGATAATGGGACTATCTCAGACTTAGCCTCTCTCTTTACCATTTGGTCAACCGAGTTGACTATGGGCGATCCCTTTCCATTGGGAAGAGAGAGCTTTACTGGATATCCAATGTCATCATTGTCAATGTCCATAAAGTTTTAGGAAGTTGATCTTAGCAAATAGATAAGATCATTAAAGGTCTTGTCATAGTCTGTTTCATAGGAGTCCCAAAGGAACTCACTATGTGACTTAGAAAATAGTTGAGTCACCAACTTTCTCAAGACTTTGACACCCAACTCTCCCGGCTTGTCAATATCTGACTACATCTCCAAGATGTGATCACATATAGACCTTTGCTTGCCAATAGGGCTTGAGTGACCTTAAACTTTTCAGGAACTTGTGGGTTAGGGAGAATAATTGGAGGAGGTGAAAGAAGTATGATTTCCATGGGACATCATCTTCATTTACGAAAGCTTGTTTCAATAGATTTGGGAAGATCATCTTTTGGGAGATATTCAAGAGAGTTGATTTAAAGTCCTTAATATAACACCCAATATGAAATATTAAGGCTAGGACCCAACAACCTATTTATAACTGGAAGAGGGATGCCATAATCCAAGTTATAAAATAGTTGAAGGTAGGTAAATGACGATTTACCAATTTCCACCATGAAAAACGAAATATAATTAAGTTTTAATTGGATTTGAAACTCCTAGATCTTTTGAGATACATTGAACTTTCAATGGCATGTTTGAATCTCGATTGTGCCCTCTCAAGTTTGTGACTGGGATGTCGAGGATCACAAACAAGGTGTGAATAACCATGCAAATTGACTTGGTACCCTTAACTTTATCACCTAATCGATGTGCCGGTTAACCACACACGCTCCACCGATCTATAATAGAGTCAAGTTACCCTTTGCCACTCTTACTAGTCCTTATTAGTGTGCCGGTTAACCACACACGCTCCACTAATGACTTGGTAAGGTACAAAGTGTAATTTCATGGGTTAGCACCTTTTCACATTTTCCTAAGTAACTAAGATTGGGAATGTACAAGTGTTTAGTTACTTAGTATTTATCATTAATACTTTTAATGAAGGGAGAATTATAGTCCTTTCCTACCCGTTCGGCTAACGACCCTCCACCAGTCAAGGAAGCGGTGGGTGAGAGTGGACACCCATTAAACTGCCATTTTATAGGCAGTAACCTTATACCCCCCTTATAGACCGGCTTCGTGAATGAGGCCTACTAACGGTAAGATTGACTTTATCTTATACATATCTATATAATTAAAATTATAATAATAGTATAAGGTTTTGAATTTTAACTTTTAAAATTCTAAGGGCTAACTTGGAATTAAAGTATTCATAAGAGAAAACTTTTCAAATTCCAAAACTTGAGGGCAAGTTTTGAAACTATTCGAAACTAATTAATTCCATAACTTATGTGTTTAAAGTAGTTTTAATTAAAAAAAAACTCTTCAAGTTCCATAACTTGAGGACAAGTTATGGAAGACTTTAAACTAATAAAAGAATGTAACTTTTCTTTATTTTGTAATTTATGGAATTAATTAAGGTTACACATTTTATTACTTAATGAAGTGACTCTTGAACCTCCATAACTTGAGGACAAGACTCTTCATTTTTGTAACCATTACCAACTTTTATGAGTTTTATGAAACTTAAATGTGACTTTTCATATAACTTGAGGACAAGTTACAAAAACACATTTTAGAATCAACTCTTAGATTAAAATGGATTGAAAACACATAATCAATTAACTTTTCTATTAATCTAAGCAACTCATAAGAACAAGATAATTTAATCAAACTTTTTCATGTAATTAGCCTAATCATTAAACTAATACAAAACATGAATCTATTGACAATTATCTTTGAAATTGGATTAGTATGAACATTACCACATCAAAAACAGGATTATAGGTTCAAAAACAGCTTATGGTAATGTTCCTAGTCCATTTCTAGCCAAAAAACTTGAAGATATGCTGTCAGGGGCTCCTACTCGTCGAGTGTATCAACCTACTCGCCGAGTAGGATGATTTTCTTCATGGACTCGGCGAGTTCATCAGTGGACTCGGTGAGTCCAGTGCCCAGAATGCCCGAAATTCGACTTTTTCAGCATTTTTCAGCAATTTGCATCAAGTATAATTTAAAACAAGCCTAGGCTCTGATACCACTGATGGGTTTTGAGCATTCTAACACTCCTAAGTGTACATGCAACCCTAAATACCTTGGATCTATGTTTTCTCTATTATACATGCAAATATGATTATCCAAGGTATTATCCTAACTAGCATACCAAAAACATTGATACTAGGATACTAAAATAGATAGAATACATACCTTGTTGTTGTTGCTTGACTCCATGAAGCTTGAGAGCCTAGTGCCCCAAGTGTGACACCTCAAATGGTTCACACAACATCATGAACTCTTGGAATAACCATGAGAAGAAGACATACATGTTCAAATCGGCTAGCCCTCAAAATATGTATCACTAGTGCCAATTTCTTGAACTAAAGGGGTTTTATATAGTGTGGCTATTAGGGTTACACCATGTAACTCATGACTTTACCCATTCCTTATGCTCCATGGGTTTTAACCTCCATGGAGTATCCATGGATCACCACATGGGTTAAACCCAACATAAAGGAATCTTGGATCATAAGCCCACATATATAAGAATGAATGATTTACACAATCAATCCCCATATATTTAATTAGTCTCTTTTTGATCACTAAATTAAGTCCAAATTAATTCTTGATCAATACTAATTAAATAACATGATTTCATATTAATATATTAGAACTTATGATATATTAATATGTCACAAAATGTCTTTTCCTCATAAACGGTCTATCCAAATGTTCCGATGCCATGCAACCCAAATGGACCATGCCGAGTCGGGTCAAGTACATACCAATTATAGTTATGGACTTCGACACTAATCCAACACTTAGGGGCAGTGAAATGTTGCTAGACATTCACCACTGTCTATATCAGTCTAATATGAGTCTTGCGCAAGTGGGAGATTGAAAGGCCTAGTATGCTCAAGAGTCATATTAAAGTGATATTACTAAATAACATATGATACTAATGGGTCACACTAACAACAACTTGATACAATTGATTATTTATTAGAAATTAATTTTAATAAATATTCAATAAAACTATTATAATTATATTGAAAATTATTTATTTCATGGAAATAATAAATTCCATTAGCAAGTAACTTAATATACATCATACGGTATGATTTATAAGTCATGTACAAACTTTTGGACTAGTTGAATCATTTTTTCTTTTTCCTAAAAGACAAGGTTTATATTTTATAAAAGTGTTTATAAAAGTTTGACTTTCTTTCTTCTTCTTTATGCAATTTTCGAGATATGCATAAAAAGAAGAAGTGTATGACTTGTCTAATCATGACTTAAAGACATGGTAGACATGCTAATGACAATGGGGACAAGTTTGTTTAAAGTGATAAGGGCTAATGGTTAATAACTTCACTTTATGCATATAAATAAGAGAGCTTACACTTGGATTATTTGCTAATTCATTCCTTGATTCAAAATCCGAATCCTCTCTTCCATCTCCCTTTGTCTCTAGTTTTGGTTAGAAAACTTGAAGAACACTTGCATCTTCAAGCCCTCTTTAAGTTCATATTGGTTATGAACTTAAAGCTTAAGGGTGTAAGAGTTTTGGACTAGCATCTACATCAAGTTGAGTCATTGTTGGTGTCTCAAATGTTCCACATTCTTCCTCAACTTCCAAGCCTTCCGAGAGGACCCAAAGAACTACAAAGCTTGTTATTTCTTCACCTCTTCTTTGGTTGGTGTTTTAATCTTTTTATAACTTGCAAGAAGATCCTTGGTGGGTATAAAATGTTTATGTTATTTCAAAAATTAAAGTCTTTCGTTGCCATATTTTTCAAGTTTATGAAACTATTTTTGAACTAAAACCCAACAAGGCGCACATCACATTGGTCGTTGGGAGCTGATGAACTTTTATTTTTAGCAGGGTTCGTGTTTGGTCAGGTTGAACTGAACTAGTCAACGTTGACTGGGCATTGACTTTATGGATAAAGTCGTGAAGCATTCTAAAAGACTCCAAAATTGACTTTCTTGGTGAGCAAGTAGCCGTTTATAAGGATCAAATTGACGTGACACATGGCGAGCTGTGATAGGGTCGTCATTATCACATATCAAGTTTTTTTGATTCCTTCTAGGGTTTTTACAACTATAAATAGAGCTCTTTTAGAGCCTTATTCCTGATGAAGTGATGAATCGAGAATATATCAGAGTAACGATCAAATGAACACAAAGAGTAAATATAATCTGGTTTTCAGCTCGTATTATGCTTCCAGTTCTTACAGAGAGAAAGTAGACAAATTGTACACCGACTCTTATCTAACTCTAAGTAAAGTCCCTATTTATAGGAGACGTGAAAGCATACAAAAAATTACAATGACTCAAACACTAAGCTTCGATACAAAATGCCTTGTAAAATAACATTACAAACTTCGACATATTACAATAAAACTTCGACCCTTACAATCTCCCCCTTTGTAATAATGTCGAATATCACAACTTGAGAGAATTTGTGCAGCAAAAAGCATCACCCTTCGAATCTCTGTATACCATGATATAATCTTCTTTAACTCCTTCTTATCCCCTTGATTATTCTTTGAACATTTATTCATACGAACAATAAAATTCGTATATTGGGATGTGGTATACCTTTCGACTTCTCCTGCTTAAAATAAGAACCTTTTTGCTTTTCCGTTCTTGTCTTTTCCAGCAAACACCATTCCAAAAGCTTTTAAGCATATTTCACCATCAAAAAAATTTCTTCAACTCAGGTTGGGTCTTCGAAACTTCCATAGGGACTTTCACTTCATTCCCTAATGTTGTAGCCAACTCCACATCAGTCAAAGCCAAACACTCATAGTAATTATCTATGAATATTTTGATGTGAGCAAGACCAAGTCTAAAAACTTCTGGATCAGTTCCTTGAAGATGCGAAACATTCTTGTCTTTCAAAAGTAATGCAACTTGTATAAGATCGTAGAAGTTTATTAATGGAAAATCAGCTACTGAGAAATCACAAACTTTGCTATTCTCCCTTACTACATGATAACGAAGATTCTGTAATGTATTTTCGAACAATACATCCTTCGTTATGCTGATCACCTTCTTGATTTTCACCAAAGACCATATCTCCTCTGGCAATTTTCCAAGAACAACATGAAACCTAAGTTTCATGTAGGTGTAATCATCATCATTATCAAACTTCTCTGCAATCTTGTACTGAGCCATCATGAACATCATTTCGTTCACAGGGAAATCAAGTTGGCTCATATCAGTGTTGGTAACAGCATAGCTTTGCTTGGGCTTTTTCTCGAAAGCATACATATGATTATAAGCAACTTTTGCTTCAATAGTTTTGTAATTGTAATGCTTGCTTGGATCTTCCTTATTCATTTCAGGTGGATCATTTGCACGAAGTCTCATAATACTTTGGATCACCCTTTGTTTCTTCATTTCAGCTTCAACTTCGGCTTTCTTCTCTTCTTTCGATTTCTCAACAATAATCGTTTTCCCTTTGTCTTTATTCCCATGAATTTTAACAACTTCCTTTGGTTTAGAACTACTTCCCTCTCCAGCAGAAGAATCAATTACTATGCCTTTTGTAATTGGTTTTAAGATTGGCTTTGAAGTCACCACCATTGAACTTTCTGGCCCAGTTGTTGAAATAATTGGCTTTGTTGTTGGATTTTTTGTTGAGAAAACTTTTCCAACAACCTTGACTTTTTCATGAGAAACTCCATCACCAACCTTTCCTTCTCCCCCTTGCACCCCTGTGACAACAGGCGGGGCATCTGTTGGTAAAAGACTTGAGATTCTTGACAATGGGGACAATTGTTTATGAAGAACAGCTTCAAACTGAACAAACTTCTGGGACAAAAACTCTGGAGTTACTAATGGAGAGAAACTGGACTTCATGATTAAATACTTCAACTCAGTCAACTGAGTAGTAAGCTCAGTTAAATTGTTCGATTCTCGAGTAGATAACTGAGTAAGTTGAGAGCTCATTGCTTCATATAATTTCACGAATTTGGTGACCACATCAGCAATAACATCAACTTTCTGATTAAGAGAAGCATAATCACGTTACACCACTGCAATTTCTTTGGCCATATCTTCTCGAAGCTCTTGAAGTTTGAGATTAACATCTTCTCGTACCTTTTTCACATCTTGAACGACAACACATGTCGTTCTTTGGCCATACGCTTCAAGTCTTTCACTTCTCCCCCAAAGTTCGACGATTGAGACTTAACTCATAATTCATTATTTTTATCATTCTGATCTACCTTCTCCATTATTCGTGACTCAAATGCTTGAATCAATCCAGAGCATTTAGTAAACATCATGGCTTCAACAGCTTTGAGCATTCCATCAATTTTCGTACTTGACACCGAATTACTTCTCCCCATATCATCTTGAGACTAAATAATGGAATTCAACTTCATGTTAAGAACCTTGAACTGCTTCATAGACATTAACATGTGATCTGGAAAATTTTCTTCCTCATCATCAAATTCAAGTTCCTCAAAAGTTCCTCCAAAACCTCCTTCGTCAGTATCAGTTTCAATTTCATCAACAGTTTTGGGTGGATCAATGGATTGGGATGAGAAAAGAGTAGTAATGGGATGGTTGATAATATGTTCAAAAGAAGGGGGATTGGTTGTGTTGGAAACAGGTACTATATAAGGTGGTAATGAAACAGAAGTATCCATGGAAGATAATACATGAATACCTTGGACTGCTAATGAAATCTCTTTAGACGAATCTCTTTCACCAATGTTGACATTTACATTCGTATCAGATACGTGTGTAGTGATGTCTGAAGTTCGAACCTCCTCAGGAACTGACTTGGTTAACGAAACTTCGGGTTGTATGACTTCAATCTCCTCAGGAGTCGAAGTTGATTTGATAAGATTATCTTCAGGAGTTTCAGGAACTCGCTCATCTTCAGAAGATTCTTTTTGAAGAATCAACTTCCTCTTTTTAATCTTCGTAGAAAGATTTTTCGCAATATCCTCAGCCATTCGTTTCTTAGAGGACGGAGAAACCGGAGCTTGAACTTCACGAATAACTACCCCTTTCCTTGTCACATGAGGTTTATGAACCATTGTTGGAGAAAAACTGAATGCCTTTCCTGAGGACTTTCGTGAACCACGAGATTTTTTCTTGATTCGTTTGTAAACTCCAGTTTTTGATAGAATTACTTCTTTTTCTTTTTCTTCAACATGAAGCTCAACAGGCTTCATCACAACAATCGAAACTGGCTCCTTTGTCGCAGACTTTTTCTTTGGAGACTTCTTTGCTTGAAGATCTTGCACAGGTTTTTCAGGAGTGGTCTTTGCATCCTTCATTGATCGTCTTGACTTCTTAGAAGGACCAGCATCCTCCTTCGATAACAACTTTCCAGTTTTGATACTCGGATTAATGGACTTAGAATACTCCATTAAGATTGAGTTGGCTGGATCAACACGTTTTAACATTGCATCAGAGATTCTAGCAATGTTTGGAAACTCCTCAGCATTATCTGTAACCTCCTTTGGAAAGTGATACTTCAAGAACTCAGCTTTTTATTCATCAGTTGGCACATCAATCCCTTCTTTGTCATAAACATAACGAAGAATTCAACTCCGGTACACGAGATGCCTTGAACCACATTTGTGTTCTCCACACTTTTCTGAAACTCCTTCCACAGTTGAGTAGAATAATCCACCGGAATATCATAATAAAGCCCAGCAACCATGGCATAGACCTCCATCCGAACTTTATCCAAGCCAACACTACGACCAGTCAAGCAGCGAAGAAAAATACCAAACAGAAAATTCCAAACACTTGGAAGGCCAGATTTCTTAAAATCACTAATCTTGGTGAGTGGGGGTTGATGACCCATCTCATTGAACATGTACATAATTTGAGCAAAAGAAATATCAGTGTAGGGTGGAGTATTAGGAATACCAAGAATTTGACAGAAAAGCTTCTTGGTAAGACGGATTTTCTTGTTATTCACCAAATTGAAGGTGATAACATCCATCGCTTTGCTATATGTTGCAGTAGATCCTGCTAATAAAAGCCAGAATAGTGGAATAGCAAAAGAATTGAACATAATAGTAGACAAGACAGAACTCTTCAAAGCCAGGATCAACATCTTGAGTTCTTCAGGGTACAGAGAAACATCCCCCTCAACTTGATAGTTAGTGCTTTGAATCTTCATTAATGGTTGAGAAACAACTTCTTCAGTGGACTGGGATGGAGCAACAACAGCAGCAGGAGTCGCCATGATTAGGGTTTTGCACCTTTGAAGAACAAGTAAGGATTTCTGAGACAAATTGGGGATTTTTCTTTTGAAAGCGTAAACTGATAAAGAACCCTTGAATCCCCTTTTATATGTAACCCTGAAATTTGAATGTAAAGCGGGAGCAGCATTAAATGAGCTCCGACGTGGCACCTTGAGAATCGCACCACTATTCCGATAAAGTAGTCACGCCTAAAAAAGTAACCATCACATCTCCTTGAAACCCGGAAAGAAGACAGAACGTCATGTCAACCATTCGTCGGCCATACGTCATCGAGAAAGTAACTGTCACAAACCTTCGGCATGGAGGTAAGGCTCTTTCATCTTAGGGATTAAAGACGAAGTCATTTGCCAGACTTTCGAAATCATCAGCCTGAGTTGGTAATACTCAGAACCTCAAGGATTTCGTGAGTGCAGTGTGCCAAAGAAATAAGATAAGAAGCAAACTAACGAATAATTTGGAATTTGTGATGTCGAAAAATAAAATTTCGACACAAAAGCAGTAAAACGTCGGGCAAAGGTTGCTTTGTTAATTATCAAGAGAGATAATCAACACCTTGTGTATGTTCCCGTGAATTACAATCGAATACTTGTAGAAAAGTATCGAAGGGCTTCTTTTTCAAGGCTTCGTGGGTGGCTAAAAAATTTCGTTACATATCAACCTAAACATAAGGTGAGTAATTGTAACAGAAATTTACCTGTGTGACCAGTGTAGTCAGGGACAAGTATGCTTTGGAAAAATATATGAAGTGACAATGTATTACAAATGAAACTCACCCAAAAATCATATTCAAGAAAAAAAATTTATCTGGATCCTGTTGGGTAACAAATATCGTGGGTTTCGACTATTTTATCAAGATCACTCAAAAGAATTGAATATGATTTGGAGTTTCGAAAGTTGTGTACAGAAACAAATGTTTCGTTAAATCTGGAACAAAGTTCCCCGTCAATTCCTTAAAAGTTGAGAAAATTGGGTTTCACTTTCATCACGGTCTCATGATTCAAGATCATAAACACAGAATTTTGATATGCCTAAGTCATGATTGGTTTGATCAATGACCTCTTGGACATACGTCATTGTGTGTGAAAGGTGTTAGAAATTTTGTGATGAAAAAAGTTGTTGTACGAAATCAATTGTACCTCTGTTATGATTGGACCAAACAGAAAACTCTTAACTCATTTGAGAAGAGTTAGGTAGCTCAGGAGACTAATGTGAATGCAAGCCTGATTGGGAAGAAATTTTCATAATGAAAAATTTCATTAAGGCTTTTGAAAATCACACATTGAGTCAATGAAGGCTTGGGTCGACATGCAGCAGCATGCTTCTAGGGACATTCTAACTAGTACAAAGTTGTCGAAATTTTTACCTTCCCCTAGAAATGCAAGCATGACCCTCGAAAAACTTTCATGAAATCTGCACTAAAAAAGAAAAGACAATTTGCAAAATAACAAAAATCTTTTTGGTATTTTATGTGTTTGAAACGAAAGAAAATATTTTTGTGTTTTTAAGTTTTTCGAAAACTAAAACAAATAACAAAAGAAAATCTTTTTGGAATTTTTGATTATTTGAAAAAGAATACAAACAAACGAAAATATTTTTGGTTTTTCCAATTTTTCAAAATTAACGAAAATTTAAGTAAAATTACCAAACTAACGAAACTTTTCAAACTTTAACGAAAATTTAAGAAAGCAGAACCAAACTAACGAAACTTAACTTTCCCAAATGAAGAAAACGAAGCATGTCGAAGCGCTGAACGTGAACAGTAACCTCTGAATGGTTAATACTGTCAGCCTCTGAATGAACCAGTTTAGCCTCTGAATCGACACTTTCGCACAACACTTCATTGTTATTCTTTCGAATTTAGTCCTGGAACAGCATTTGCTTCAATCATCCCCAATCCTGTCAAAATTCGAACAAACGATTTTTCGTCCAAAGATTTTGTAAAAATATCAGCAAGCTGATCAGTTGTTTTTACAAAATGAACTTCAATGCTGCCATCTTCCACATGATCTTTAATAAAATGATAACGAAGTGCAATATGTTTGGTTTTCGAATGTTGTATTGGATTATGACAAATGCGTATAGCACTTTGTGAATCACAATACAGTGGAATTTTTTTCATATTAATGGCATAATCACGCAATTGACTCTGGATCCAAATGATTTGCGAAGTGCAAGCAGCAGCTGCAACATATTCAGCTTCAGCAGTAGAAATCGAAACACACGTTTTCTTTTTCGATTGCCAGCTGACTAACTTTCCATCCAAGAATTGACATCCACCAGTTGTACTCTTTCGATCCAGTGTACATCCTCCCAGATCTTCATCTGAGAATGCCTGAATAAAAAATCTTGATTTTGCAGGATACCATAATCCTAACGAAGTTGTTCCCTTCAGATAACGAAAAATGTTTTTCACTGCAGTCATGTGTGGTTCTCTTGGATTTGCTTGATACCTAGCACAATTACATACAAAAAACATGATATCAGGTCTACTTGCAGTAAGATAAAGCAATGAACCTATCATGCTCCTGTATCAGGATTTGCTCGTTCCAACCGCCATTGGTACTCTTAACTTCGTGTTGTTTGTCATTCCAAACTTTTCGAGCAAATTCTTTGTATATTTTTCCTCATTGATGAAAATTCCTTCTCTGCTTTGATGAATGTTTAAACCCAGAAAATTATTGATTTTACCCATCATGCTCATTTCGAATTGGTTTTTCATCAAATTTTCGAATTCACTAGACAAAGCAGGGTCAGTCAAGCCAAAAGTAATATCGTCGACATAAATTTGAACAAGCATTACATGATTCCCAACTCTCTTTCGAAATAATGTGGGGTCAATTGATCCTTGTTTAAATTTCGATTGTTTTAAGAAACTGCTTTATCTAAAATATACACATGATTAGGATATTATTTATTCATGAAACCTGGGGGTGCCTTCAATTTCCCTTTTGTCATTGGTGCATCATCATCACTGTCATCATGAACTGTGAACACCAGAAACTATATCAGGATTATCAGTCCTTTAAGGAGAGACAGGGATGGATCTAGAACCAACAGTAACACCAAAAGTGCCTGCCCCCGTATCAGATACGTTGACATTCGAAGTTGGTGGACTGAAGAAAGTGGATTGTGGTGATGTGGTCAAGCAATGAATACTCTCATGCGTCTGTCAAGCAATGAATACTCTCATGCGTCAGGATCATCATTCCTTGAAGGACAGATGCATCAAGACTTTAGTTTTCCTCTTTCCTCCGTTTTTGGGCTTTTGACCCTCTTCAAATGCCTTTCGTAAGTCCTCAAGAATAGGACGAACACCAGAGGTTGGCTTCTTTTGGTATTCAACAATGACAACATTATCAGCTGGAACATTTAGAAGCATGGATTCGGGAATCGAACCAATGAAGCTGAATTTAGTGTGATTAGAAACCATGAAGTTGTGAGTGTGCATAATAGGGATTGCATCAAGAATAGAATCTTCTTGTACTGGGATATGAAGACGAGCAATAGCCCTCTTTACGATAACTGACCAAAATCTTGCATAAGTGATCTCCGAATGTCGTGTCAAGGAATGAGTACTTTGAACAAGTTGTGCCCAAAGAATAAAGCCATAATAGAGGTTAATGCCCTTGTAAAGACCATACATTAGTGTGCATAAGAGCTTGCTTGCACTTTCGGACCCGGTGATTCGTTCAGAAAAGCTTTTGAAAAAGAGCGTGAACAGTCCATTCCACATCGGTCGAAGATTTGGCTTCCTGAAATTGGACAACCGAGTCAAATTCTCAAGATATCCCATCTGATGTAACATTTCAAGTATTGCAGATGAGGGTATTGACTCTCGGTGAACAAGATCATCAGCCGCCGGAAACCCTAGCAGTCGACAAAATCGAGGTTTAGTGATAGAAGTTTTGTGAGAGTCGATCACAAACGTAATCAGTGCTTCACTTTGATTGTATTTTGCTGAGGAGAAAGCTTTTGACAGATGAACAAGGGGTACGTTTCCTTCCATTGTTAGTGCTTGAGCCAAGGGCAAGTAACAAAGACACTCGATCAATGGTTTTAGGTAATCAACATGCTTCGAGGAATCAAGATCCAGACTCGGATTCTGGTTAGGCTTGATGTTGAGCATCACAGTGGAATCAGTTTGATCAACAATTAATGGTGTTTCAGATGAAGAAACCATGGAACCAGTATGAACAGTATAGAGAGAAAAAGGTATTATCGTCGGAGATTCGAAAACTTTGAAAACGGTGAGAGAAAGGCAAATGTCAATTTTCCTTATATACGGTATACTTGGAGAGAGAAAATCATGATTGACGTTTCCGTATCCCTGTAAAGGTGCCTGAAAAAGCGTGACAACTGCTATATGGTAGGCGACGTTTGAACTGACACGTGTGATATCAGGCGGCGTTTTGAAAAGACGCGCCGTTTTCAAAATCTTATCCCTTTAAATCCACAGGTTCAGTTCTGCATGATCCGAATCAAACCACTGAATGCGATAAACTGTTCTCGGAATAAAAAGTAACCTTTCGGAATTAAGAACCAGACTTTTGAAAAATCAATAATATATATGTGGGAATCTGTGATGCAAAAATTGACATAAAAGTAGATGGATCCCGGGCAACGATCTCTTCCTTCGGAGTCAAGAGAGACTCGGAAGTGTGTGTGTGGTTTCCCGTTGAATAACGATCATCTATTTGTAGGGAAACAGTGAAAGGCTTCTTCTCATTTAGGCTTGAGGGTGGTTTAAGCTTCATCCAAATTCTGAATCTCAACATGAGTTTGAAAGTTCAGAAGAAGTACTTGTCTGACCAGTGTAGCCATAAAAACAAGTATGCGTTGGAATTATTTAAGTGCCTAGGTAGAGTAGAAATCTGAAGAAAAATAAAAACTGGATCTTTTGGGAAGAAATGTCTTAGGTTGATAGCATTTCATTAAGATCTCACAAAAATGAAAATAATGAGATTTCAAGGTACAAACCACGAGGTTTAATCTGCATCAAGTCCATGGTGAAAAGTCTAGAACATAGTAATTGGTCACCCTTAATACAAAAATAGGATTCAGATTTTTGGTTTCACTTAATTCGTGGTGATAACAAATTTAAGATCATAAACACAAATGTTATGCAACCATAAATCTCAGTGGTTATAACTAAGAGTTTCAAGGGTTACAAATGTGAAAGTGAGTTGATGGAGAAATTTTGAGGTGGTTCCGAAGATTAAATGTACCTCTGCTACATTACGAATGACTAAGTAGTCAACTCTTAACTCAGTATGAGAAGAGTAAGGTAGCTCAATGACTTATGTGAATTTTAACCGGATTGGGGAAGAAACTTTGGAGTAAAAGTTTCATTAAGACTTCAACATAAAGTCTCAGAGGCTTTGGTCAACATGCAGCAACATGCTTCTAGGGACTCTTAGCTAGTACATAGAATTGGAGTTATATACACGAGCCATTGTTCGGAATTGAGATGACCAAATAGTACCTGAGATTGTTAGGGTGCAAAGTCACTCTTGGATGTAGTGTTTTAGGCGTTCCCCTTTGTATGTGTAAATGGGTTGAGTCTTTCCTATAAATAGGAAGTGAGTGACTCCCATTAGGTAAGGAACCATTTGGAGTGTTAGACTAGAGAGAGAAATTGTGTACAAACCCATTTGTATATCCTTTCTAGATCTAATATGAGCTTACATAGATTTATTTACTCCTTGTGTTCTTGATTTTACATGATGATTCACTAGATCTTTTCTATTCCGCACATGCCATCATAATCAACACAACTACAATTGGTATCAGAGCGGGTGTTCTTGATTTCATCAAGAATTGATCCATGGTGGCAATCTTGATTTGGTGATTCATTTTTTGATCTTGGATCTTCGTGGTTTAGGGAGTTTTTGGATTCTAGAAATCGAATTCATCTTTGATTCTTTTCATAATTCGATTTTCTTTACTAGAATTCAAGTGATTTTACTTTCTCTCTCTAGAAAACCCATTCAAAATCACTTTCTCTCTCTAGAAATCTTCAAGTTTTTGTGATCATGGCGGATTTGCCATATGATTCTTGGATTGTGATCGTTGAAGATATTAAATACAAAGTCAATGAAGATCAATTTTATGGGTTGGTGTTAAGCAAATTGATTTCATGGGGAAATATGGTTTCTTATGGAGGTTTGAAGGATGATCATGGAAGCTTGGTATTTCAACCAATTTGTAAGATTGCATGGTTGAATAAAATTGCCTTGTCCATAATAGTTCGTAGTAGAAATCAAAAGGAAGGAGAAGAAAGAGATTTGTTCAATAAGAAATACATTTCTCTAATTGAAAACCCGAATGATCTTCGTGCACTTAAGTTTGTTGAAGTTGTTGACAATGGAGTTCAATGTGATTTTCTTGATGTTCTTGAAGTTCATGATAAGAAGATTCAAGTTGATTCTCAAGATGAAAAGGTTTTTTGCTCGATTGGAGTTCAAACTGATGATATTTTGTGTTCTTGTGATTCGTTTGAAGGAATGATTCCTTATCGGAAGCCGGTGATCCAAGAAATTCACAAGTATCAAACTCCAAAAGATTTGATTCAAACTCATAAAGTTGAAGTTCTGGAAAGTGGGATTGTTCATGAAATCAAGTCTTCAAGATGCAAAAAGATGAGAAAGAAAAAGAAGAAGAAGATTAATCCGAAAAACAAGCGGGTTTACTCACAAAAATTGTCAAATATTGTGAAGCCGAAATCCGTGAAGCAAATTTGGGTTCCAAAGCAACAATCTCCAAAGGTTGTATTGAATTTGAAGTCAAAACCCAAATGTGTTGGTGGTTCTTTTGAAGATGTTCTTGGATCGTTGAAGAACACGAAGAACACGAAGAACGAGTTGTACATTTCGCATAATGGGTGGTACAATGTTCAAATTGGAGATTTTCTCATTCCAACAAAAGACCCAAGATCTTCCAAATTTGATTCGTTCGTTGCAAATGGATCTCGATTCGTCAAAAAGGTATCACAAATTCTCAAATGGATTCCAAAACGTCCATGATTTTGATTCATGTTTTTCGTTTTTTTTTTATTTTTGATCGATTTGCCTCATTGGATCAAATCCGTTTCAATCCCATTGTAGATCCAATTTATTTTCTTTCATAGATCAAACCCAAATAAATAGCAAAATCATCTTCCAAATTTTCGAGTTCATCACTGTTCATCCAATTTTTTGACTGAGTCCATATATTCAAAATTTACTGTTCATTTGAGTGTTTCTGTCCATTATTCTTTGAGCCCAAATATCGATCATACTATTCATCAATCATTTGAGCCAAACTTGTTAATCATGTTAACTGTTCATCTTTGAATTCGAAGCCTTATATCCCAAGAGTCTGTTATTCATTCGTAGAGTCAAAATCAAAAACATAGTCAAAGTAGACTTTGTTCTTTCATGTTCTTCTGTAGTCGATGTCGATCGTTTATCAAATCTCAATTCACTCATGTCGAATATTAGTATTCCTTGATTGAAGTTCGAACTGATGAGTAGAAATTGTATGAAAACGTAATTTGAAAATGGAGTCGAATGTAATCGAATGTGTTGATTGTTCAATCGATTCAAAGTTTGATTTGGGGTTAATAGTCGAAGAAACTTTGACTGGTGTTCGATTTCAGTTCTTTGAAAGTCAAAATTGAATCAAAGGATTGTGAATCGGAGGGTCGATTTTGTTGATAAGTTTTGATGTCGATTCTGGTTGAAGGTCGTAAGCATCGCAATCTGATTTAGAAATGGTTCAATTGGAATCGAATTGGGTTTAGCAGTTGAAGGCTTCGCTTTGCATGTTAGATATGTATTTAGATTTGTATCAAGAATGGCTGTTTGATTCGATTGAAATTGGTGTTTGGAAGTTGTTTTGGAGTCGATTGCAACTAAAATCAGTTTTGTGAAGTTGATTTTGATCGAAAATCATTGGTTTGGGGTCGAGTTTTGCATCGACTGTATTTGTAGGAATTGGAATGGGTCTGTTAATTGATGTATATCGATGTTGTTGGATTTTGTTGGGAAGAAGAACTTGATTAGAATGAAGAACAGTTTAATGCCAAAAGTCAAAATTGTTTTGAGAATAGTCAAAATCGATTCAAATACATCGATTGAGAAGTTTGGAGAATTGAATATGAGTTTAGATTTTGAAGACCTGGTTAACGAAGCGAATTGGGAAGAAGAAAACAAATATTTTCGAATTGGGTCCCTAATCTTTTCACGACTTGGCAGAATTAGTCCAGTTTCAAATATTGAAAAAAAAAATTGTGAAGAATGCAGAAGTTTCAAGTTCAGTCCCTGCAGTTTGTGCGGATTTACGCTTTATGCCCAGTTTCACAAATGGGGTAGAGTTTTGCATATTTTGTTGTTTTTGGCGCAACGGGTCCCTACAGAATTCAGAAAATGATGATTTTTACCCGGTTTTTGAAAAATCTTGCAACTTTCACCCAAAAAGTCAAAAAATTTCATAAATTGGAAATTTTTTGTGGCTTTTTCGTGATTGTTTTTCCGTGCAAGATTTTTGGTGACTCATTTTTGGTACACATCAAGGGGGAGTATCGCGAAGACTATTCCTCGGGCGCTTCTCACCCTTAGTGGGTTTTATAATAATTTTTTGATTATAAAAAGGGGGAGAATGATGGGTATTCGAAGCTTCTCGGGTTTGTCGAATATTCATTTGCGGATTTGAAGACAGGTGTTACTTCGAGGGGGACTTTGGTCTTGATCGCGCTAGCGCGTTGGAGATTGAAGCCGGACATCCAATCCTAACTTTGAGGGGGAGAATGTTAGGGTGCAAAGTCACTCTTGGATGTAGTGTTTTAGGCTTTCCCCTTTGTATATGTAAATGGGTTGAGTCTTTCCTATAAATAGGAAGTGAGTGACTCCCATTAGGTAAGGAACCATTTGGAGTGTTAGACTAGAGAGAGAAATTGTGTACAAACCCATTTGTATATCCTTTCTAGATCTAATATGAGCTTACATAGATTTATTTACTGCTTGTGTTCTTAATTTTAAATGATGATTCACTAGATCTTTTCTATTCCGCACATGCCATCATAATCAACACAACTACAGAGATAAAACGAATGTTGAAAATAACACACAAACAAAAAAAATATTTTTGGAGTTTTTAATTTTCTGAAAAGATAAAGCATAAACAAGAAAGAAAATATTTTTGTAATTTGGAATTTTTCTGAAAAAGAAATAAAAACAGAGAATAAAAATATTTTTGTGTTTTGAAGATTTTCTGAAAAAGAAATAAAAACAGAAAATAAAATAGAAGAAACTATACAAAAATTATACAAAGGATATATGAAGTTCCGAGTCCTAAATGAATAGTAGACTCCGAGGCGCTCCGAGCGCTCGGACCTGTTCGGAATGTGAACAGTGAGTTACGAGTACCTACAAGGGTTCAGACCGCTTCGGAACTTAAGAGATGCATTCCGATTATGAAGATGGTTTTGGAACAGATTCTGCTTCTATCATTCCTAAGCCTTGTAGAATTCGATTGAAGGTTGTTTCAGGTAAGGCTTTTGTGAAGATATTAGCAACTCGATCAGAGGATCTTATAAAATGTACTTCGACATTCCCATCTTCTATGTGATCCTTTATAAAATGATACCACAATGATATGTTTTTCGTCTTGGAATGTTGCACTGGGTTATGACAAATCCGAATAACACTTTCTGAATCACAATAGAGTGGAATCCTCTTCATGTTTATTCCATAGTCTCGAAGTTGGCTTTGGATCCAAACAACGTGCGAAGTGCATGATGCAGCTGCGATGTATTTAGCTTCTGCAGTAGATAGGGATACGCAAGTCTGTTTCTTTGATTGCCAACTTACTAGTTTTCCATCTAGAAACTGACATACCCCAGAAGTGCTTTTTCGATCAAGCCTGCATCCCCTTAGATCAGCATCCGAAAATGCTTGCACAAAGAATCCGGAGTTAGAAGGATACCATATTCCGAGAGAAGATGATCTTTTGAGATATCTCAGAATATTCTTCACAACAGTCATGTGTGGCTCACGAGGATTCACCTGAAATCTAGCACAATAAGAAACAACAAACATTATGTCTGGTCGGCTGGATGTTAGATACATTAAAGATCCAATCATTTGTTGATAGAGAGTGATATCCGCTGCAGGCTTGTCTAGGGACGGTGTTAGAGTCGTTCTGAATGTCGTTGGTACCTTGACTCGTGAATCTCCTACCATTCCGAATTTGCAAGTAACGATTTGGTGTAGGCTTCCTGGTTGATAAAAATCCCCTCCGAACTCTGTCTAATATTTAAACCAAGGAAAAAATTAATAGGACCCATTGAGCTCATCTCAAATTTAGTCTCCATCAACTTTCAGAATTCAATAGTCAATCAAGGATTGGTTGATCCGAAAATGATATCATCTACATAGATTTGGACGATCATCAGATGGTCACCATCTTTCTTATGAAAGAAGGTTTGGTCGACTGAGCCTTGTTTAAACTTTGATTGTTTTAAGAATCTGGTAAGGGTTTCATACCATGCTCAAGGAGCTTGTTTTAAACTGTACACTGCCTTATCCAAGATGTAGCAATGGTTTGGATATTTCTCGTTGATGAAACCTGGTAGTTGCTCTACGTAGACTGTTTCTTCTAACTCACCATTCAGAAAAGCATATCTGCATCCATATGATAGACTTCGAAATTCGTATAAGCTGCATAGGCGAGAAAAATGCAAAGAGACTCAAGTCTTGCAACTGGTGCAAATGTTTCTTCGTAGTCTATGCCTTCTTCCTGGCAGTATCCTTTCACAACCAACTGAGCTTTGTTCTGGATGAAATTCCCCTCCTTGTCAAGCTTGTTTCGAAACACCCATTTTAAACCGACCATAGAAGCATCCTTCAGAGTTGGAATCAGTCTCCATACTTTTTTTCTTTTGAATTCATTAACCTCTTCCTGCATAGCTTGCACCAAATTAGAGTGATCAAGAGCAATCTTTATATTCTTGGGCTCAATTTTGGACATAAACGAATTGAACATGCAAAATTCCATCTTTGAAAATAATGCAGTTTGATTTGCTTTTTGTTGAGTTCTCGTGAGAACTCATGAAGTTGGTGCTCCGATGACTTGAGTTTTGGGATGATCTTTGGTCCATTTTGTTAATGGTGGGTAGCTTTGATCATAATTAGGGTCTAATTCAGCATTGACATCTTTGAATTCTGATTGAACGTCGTCAGAGTCCTTATTTTCATTCTCATTCTCCCCCTGGGAGTTTGCATGTGATGACTCAACGTTCAGAATTCTATTCTCCCCTTGGATTGGAATTTCAGTATTGACTTCAGGGTTTGATTTCTCCCCCCTGAACAGGTGAATCAGATGTGAAAATTGAAGAAGAACACTCCCCCTGAACAGGTGCATTCGTAGCTTATGGTGAAGATGGAATCGCAGAATCTTTCGGAGTAGGTGGCTCATTTTCTAGGTCTTTTGCAACATCGTTGATGATCTTCTTTAATTCATCTTCCTTCTTATATGTGGCCTTGGATTCGGAGGAAATAGCCTTTTCGGGCTCATCAAACAAATAGCCTTTTTGGACTTTTTATTCAGAACCCTATACTCCTTAGAAGTAAGAGAGTACCCCAGAAAGATTCCTTCGTCAGCCTTTACATCGAATTTGTTCCGTTGTTCTTTTGAATTAAATATAAAGCACCCAGAACCAAAAACATGAAATAACTTAACATTAGGTTTTCGTTTATTCATAATCTCATAAGGAGTTATAAAAAATCTCTTATTGATCACAAAACTCTTCTGAGTAAAGCAGGCAGTTCCGATTGCATCAGCCTATAAATAGAGTGGTAAGTTCACAAATGACAACATGGTCCTCGCAACTTCAAAAAGAGATCGGTTTCGTCTTTCAATGAACTCGTTCTGCTGAGGAGTGTAAGCCGCAGAGAAGTTGTGAGCAACTCCCTTTTCAGTTAAGAATTCTTCAAACACTTGGTTTTTGAATTCAGAACCATTATCACTGCGAAGATTACGAATTGGCTTTCGCAAATGAAGTTAAATTTGCTTGATAAAATCCTTTAGCCTCGAAGTTGCATCTGATTTCTTTCTAAGAAAGTAAACCCAGGTAAATCGAGAAAAATCATCTACCATAACCAAAATATACTTATTACCGCCAATGCTATCAATGGCAGAAGGACCACAAAGATGAATGTGTAGAAGTTCAATTGGCTCGATAATTTTGGTGTTGATGATTGTGGAGTGACTCTTCCGACATTGCTTTCCTTGTTCACAAGCTGCACACAGATGTTCCTTATCATACTTCAGAAAAGGGAGTCCTCGCACATGATCGCCAAATACGAGTTTGTTGATGTCCTTGAAATTTAAATGCGAGAGCCTTCGGAGCCAAAACCAACTATCATCCGAGGATGCTTTTGTATGAAGGAAAATGGTTGGCTTTCCGACTATAGGCTTTATGTTCAAAGGAAACATCTCTCCCTTTCTTTTGGATTTTAATATCATCGCCTTTGTTTTCTTCTCGATTATTTCATATCCTTCGTCATCAAAAGACACCTTCAGTCTTGTACCTACAGCCAATTGATACACGCTTATCAGGATATGTTGCAAGCCTTCCACATAAGCTACGTTGAGAATAGAGAATTCACCATTCGTGATCATGTTATATCCTTTGATATCTCCTGTGGCGTTATTTCCATACTTCACCTTGCCACCATTCTTTACCGTTCGGAATTCCCTGAGCTCTTCCTTTCTCCATGTCATGTGACACGAATAGCCACTGTCGATGTACCATTCAGAGTCATACTGTTGGTCACGTATCACCTACAAAATTCGGAGAGATTTAGGAACCCAAAGTTGTTTGGGTCCTTGTGAGGTTTTCTTAAGAATAGGAAATGTTATAGATTCATCAACCAAATATGATCTCTTTATCAAAGTTGAATTCTCTCCTTTCATTATTTTAAAAACAATAACCCTTTCATCATTGGGATGTCTTTTAAAAGGGATTTTTGTTTGTTTAGAAGCTATTTTTTTTGCTTGGCAACCTTTTTCACAATTTTCTTTTCCTCCTTTTTCAAATGAGCTTCGGAATCCTTGGATGAGATTTCAGGTTCTGAAACCAGTTAGCCTTTGCCTTTAACATCTTTTGATGTATTGGCTATTTTTGAAGAATTGGATTTTGGAGAAAATTGTGGTTTAGCCTTTTAAATTGGTTTCGAAACTTGAGGTTTTGCAAAATGTTCTGGTTTCGCAACAGGTTTTGTAACCGGAGGTTTCGCAACCTGTTTCGGAACAGATTTTGGTTGTGAATTTTGAACAGGAGAAGATTTCACATTTCGAACCGGAGATCATACCAAGTTAAACGTATTGTTATTAGAATAATGACTTTTCCACAATCGTTTCCTAGTTTGTTGATTTTTCTTATATCTATTGTTCATTTGTTTTTTCTTAGTAATCATTTCTTCAGCAGACAAATGAACTTTAGATTTAGGATATTCATTTCGGATTTTAGGGCAAGACTGTTTGGAAGAGGTTTTTGCAAGGGAAATCTTTGGTACCACTGCTACTTGCCTAATTGCAATAGGGATTGGCATAATCAATTGGATTTGAGACATATTTGACTTTCATCGTCCAAGAGGTCAATTCGGACAGACCTTTTGTCTCATCTGCATTGTTTATAGGACCATCCCAGAAAAATCCAGGACAACCATCAACATTATCATCATTCACGATGGTTGTTAGTTTCGGAGTGTCCTATGAGTCCAGTCCAGTAGTTACGAACACTTGGTTCGGAATTGTTTTGACTTTCGGAAAAATAGCAGCCTTTTCTTTTAAAAATTTTGGACCTTTGTTTTCAACAATGTGAACAAATTCAATAGAGTTTTCAGTGATTAATTCATTGTTTGGTTTGGTTTCATTTTGAACAAATGTAGAGAAATCATTCTCATCCTCTACAAAAATTCACTTGTAAGTCCTCAAATCTGCTTGTGTATCAATCAGATCCAATTGATGGTGCGGAATCCCAATCAATTGGATGATTTCAGATCAAAATAGAAGAGAAGGAGAAGAAGAAGATGAATCTATGATGTATTCAAGATTGGAATGATGAACAATACACAAGATTCACACACACTCTTCTCTCTTGTTTCTCTCACACCTTAGAATACACACACTTAAGCTCCTTGGCTCTTTTTGATAACTGAGACATTCATATCCCAGGATTTTGGTAGAGAGTTTAGCAGCTTCTTGTTTATCTCTGATCTTGTCACCATAACACCGGCATAGCTCATTTCTGTGGTAAGTGTGATAAACTCTGCAACTGATTTTCAAGTGTTTATCCCAAGACATGGTTAAACATATTGAATTTTTGCCGCAGCATGTCTTGGCGACTCTGTTTCATGTCTTCATTGCCTTCATAGACTTCTATCAGTACTTCCCATAAGGCCTTTGCTGATGTATACTCACAGAAACCTTGAGCAATTTTCGGAGATAATGCCATGGTAAGTGTGGCAAGAGCCTTTTCCTGCTCCTCGACTCTCTCGAAATCATCATCAGTGTAATTCTCAACTTGCTTATCCATTATTGTGCCATCTTCCAGCGTTGTTGTGATGCGGATTGGACCTCTTAGAATGTTTCGCCATATCTTGAAATCTTTCATTTTGATGTACTTTTCAATTCAATATTTCCATTCTGGAAATCCTTCCGCG
This sequence comes from Lactuca virosa, assembly GCF_052849685.1. NCBI lineage: Eukaryota > Viridiplantae > Streptophyta > Magnoliopsida > Asterales > Asteraceae > Lactuca > Lactuca virosa. The sequence goes on along the minus strand of NC_136430.1, from coordinate 118,234,047 downwards.
GATAACAGTCGGGGAATTCGAGAAGTGGTTCCCATGATGGCATCTAATTCGTGATGAGCTGACATGCTTTGAGATTCCATTTTTATTTTTTTATTTTTTTTTAATATTTGTTGTTTTTTATTTTTTTTTAATTTTTAATAAAAATTAACTTGAAAAATAAACAAAATGATCAAGGAATGAAGGTTTTCGGTTGAGTGGTGATGACCAAAAACAAGGAATTCGGTTGAAAGGAGATAAAAGAGGTTTTCGTTTTCTGAATGATAAGGGGTTTTCGGTTTATGATGGTAAGAGCGGTTTTCGGTTTCTGAAGATCAAGGAGTTTTCGGTTGAAGAACAGCTTTCGGTTTCTGAAGATTCAAAGGATTTCGGTTGAAGAACAGTTTTCGGTTTCTGAAGATTCAAAGGATTTCGGTTGAAGAACAGTTTTCGGTTTCTGAAGATTCAAAGGATTTCGGTTGAAGAACAGTTTTCGGCTTCTGAAGATTCAAAGGATTTCGGATTTCGGATTTTCGGTTTCTGAAGAACTTGAAGAACAGTTTTCGGTTTCTGAAGATTGAACCGAAAAAGTAACAGTTTTCAATGAAAAACTTAGATTTTCGATCCTAAATTGATTTCCACACACCGAAACTTCAAACACAGCCTTCAAACAAGATAGATCTGGACAGAAAACGATTAAATATATGTTTTCGGTTGATGAAGATCAAACCGAAAACAATAATATTTCAATCGGAAAGCTGAAATCCAAGCAGATCTCGATTCCAAACGATGCAAATTGTGATCTGATCTTCAAAACTCGAGCAAATATTAAGCTCCTAGATACCGAGAACGTAAAGAACAAAGCTGTGAAAACCGAGAACTGAATAACAAGCTTGATTGACACCGGTTTGTGCTCTGATACCAATTGTAAGGTCCTTGATGAAAGGATCTTCACCAATGATCAATCAAGCAAATGAAAATAAAGAAGAAATTGAGTAGAAGATGAAATGAAACCGAGCTTGCATACAATAACACACGGAAATTGTCTGATACAACTCAGTGGACCGAAAACTAGCAAAGTACAATTGCTGATCAACTCTTCAACTCTGACAGCCTGACAACCTATATATACCCAGGTGGACCAAAAACAGGTTTCGGTCAGTAGACCGAAAACCTGTTTTCGGTCACTTCCAACCGAGAACAATGGCCTAGACCGAAAATGTCAAATACACACAAAAGACTCCAAAATACATTGACAAATGCCCTAACTCATCTATACATTGTTGCCTAGCCCAAACCATATATATTGGCCCTTCAATCTCCCCCTTGGTTTGGGGCTAGCATGATTCAGTCTTTACTACTCAACCGAAAACCTTCATTCCTTGATCATTTTGTTTATTTATTTATTTATTTATTTTTAAATTGCCCTTTGACTTAAAAACAAAACGAGAAAGTCAACCTTAAAATTCAAATTTAAAAAATCAAACTTAAAAGTCAAACTTGAAAAGTCAAACCGAAAAGTTAAATTTGAAAATTTAAAAGTTAAACGAAAAAGTCAAAGTTTAAAGTCAAATGTCAAACTTGAAAGTCAAAGTCAAAATATTAAGGTCAAAAGTTAAAAATAAAAGTTAAAAATTAAAAGTTAAATTCTTCAGAGCATGATTTCAAACACTGTCAAAATAAAAGTCAAAATATTATGATTTGAAAAAGAAGCTGGAAGAAGAATTTGGTGACAAATTCAAATCATCTGTCGATGAGCCAAGGGTCTATCTTCCAAATCAAGACGCTCCCATAGTTCCAAATCCTACATGAACAACCACGATTGTCAATCGTTTTAACAAAGAACCAGCGCAGGCTCCAAATGTCGTGGCATTAAAACGTGCTAAACTAGCCAAGTCTGCCGAGAAGGGTCAATTTTTATTCAAGAGGAGCTCGGATCAGAATGCTCCCGGGGATCAACCAAACATCACCTTTACAGATCTTGGAGAAAATCACTTCAGGGACGTATATGGTGATAGGTCAGGGATAATCTCATGGGGATTCCACGACACTCTGAAAATGTGGATCGTGAGAAGGAAGAGTGGAAATACCGAATTGTATAAAGATGCTCACGACTTCCACTCATGGACCAAGGTTGATCTTACGGAATTGTCTAAGGCTCCTTTTGCAAATCCATCAAACGATCCCAAGGCGACACAGTTCAAGTTATTTTTGGAAGGTCAAGTGGCAAAGTTTCTTTATCAACCACAAGCACCTCTGACTTTCCCATGGCTCCATTCCACATCTCCTTTTGAATAATATCAGCGACCATGGCAATGTACTTCTTAGCAGCAGACTCAAAAAGGTCTTCAGCCACCTTGATCTGATGATGAGAAAGCTGATGTATATCCCACCTTCCAAACTGTAGCAGATCCCTCTTGTCATACAAACGAATACATCCATGTTCAAGTTTGATGACAGCAGAAGCTGTAGTTTCATCAAACACCCATTATTGCATGGATTTTAGAGATCCATCTAGATGGTTCTGAAGGATAGGAATCTGCTTTACTTGATTAGTAGCAGGCCACATCACAGACCGAAGAGGCTGATTGGTTTGGGGATCAATTACACTCGGGTATATCTTGATGATGGACTCTGCAGTCTTCATTGAGGGAAAGCCCTTTGCCACTTGACCTTCCAAAAATAACTTGAACTGTGTCGCCTTGGGATCATTTGATGGATTTGCAAAAGGAGCCTTAGACAATTCCGTAAGATCAACCTTGGTCCAAGAGTGGAAGTCGTGAGCATCTTTTTACAATTCGGTATTTCCACTCTTCCTTCTCACGATCCACATTTTTAGAGTGTCGTGGAATCCCCATGAGATTATCCCTGACCTATCACCATATACGTACCTGAAGCGATTTTCTCCAAGATCCGTAAAGGTGATGTTTGGTTGATCCCCGGGAGCATTCTGATCCGAGCTCCTCTTGAATAAAAATTGACCCTTCTCGGCAGACTTGGCTAGTTTAGCACGTTTTAATGCCACGACATTTGGAGCCTGCGCTGGTTCTTTATCAAAACGATTGACAATCGTGGTTGTTCTTGTAGGAGTTGGAACTATGGGAGCGTCTTGATTTGGAAGATAGACCCTTGGCTCATCGACAGATGATTTGAAAAAAAAATCAATTTACATTATTAACCCAAACACTGTGAGCCTAATCAAACAGAACCGTAAGGGGAAAATCATGTTCCAAGGGAAGTACCCTCTCGTGAAATTTGGAAAGTTTGCTGAGCTGTCAGAATCTTCAGAATCCCATGGGTCGTATGAACAAATGTCAACAGATCAAGCATCGGCAGAACATGCAAATGTGAATGACAATGTTATCGATGCGTCAGACCATGAGATTAAAAATGTTGCTCCAACTGCCATTGTTGCTAAAGAGCATGATTTCACAAACGTGGCGGTTCAGAGTGACTTCAGTGAGGGAACTACAAAAGAATTTACTAAGACCGAAGGAGAAGGAGAGGATGAGTATGAGAATCTTCATTTGCATGTTCTGACGATGCTTGATCAGTTGACATTTGTTCAGACGACCCATGGGATTCTGAAGAGTCTGACAGCTCAGCAAACTTTCCAAATTTCACGAGAGGGTACTTCCCTTCGAACATGATTTTCCCCTTACGGTTCTGCTTGATTAGGCTCATAGTGTTTGGTCCGAAAGCTTTCATGTCAAGTATTTCTCCTGTCTTGACCAGATCGGGAAAAAGGTTGTTGATGAAGATTTGAATAAATCTTGGATAGAGTAGGAATTGATCCTTCGACTTCTTGTTAGCATTAGTAACCATCTCCTCCAAGATAAACTTTGAGAAGTTGAAGTCAATCCCGGCAGCCAATGTAACGATCGCGTGAGTATTTCTCGAGGATATTTCGTCTGAACCACCCTTTCTACCAGATATGCAGTTGACAAAAACGTAAGCTAGAAACCTCCAGTAAGGAGGTAACAGCTTCTTTAGGGTTGGTGGAAAGACTCCTTTGTATCCCATCTTCTTGAGATACTCATCAACAATTCTCAGATCGATGTCAGTCGGGTAAGCAGCTTTGTCATCAATCTTCAAGATATCTCTGATGAATTGCTCAGAGATAACAACTTTGCATCCCCTGACAGAAGCTTCAATTTTCACTGATCCATTGTCTCCATTCTTGACACTTGTAGATCTCCAGAATTCGTTGATCAGGTTCAGATAAATGATGGGGTTCCAGGTCAGTGCAGTTGAGATGCAGCATTCCATTAGCCTGTACATCATTGATTTGAACTCGTTGTGTGCTACTAGAGGATCGTCAAGAAGGATGGACACATTGTGACTGTCTGCAACTTTGAGACTTTCCATTTTATCTGCACAAAACTGGCCAGGTGAGAAAACATTTGATAATAACAAATTAAAATTATTTTCTCAATTCATTCAATTTAATTGGCCATTTCATTTGAATTTTATTTGTCAAAAATGGGTTCTCGGTCAAGACAGTTAGACCGAAAGCTCATGGACCGAACACTAGTGTTGACCGAAAGCCAATTAGGGACCGAATATAGCTCAAGTGAGCCGATTTGACCGAACACAGCTTTGACCGAAAGTCGTCTAAGCCGGTTTGACCGAAAACGACTCGGCTTGACCGAAAGCCGGTTAGCCGACGAACCGAAAACGGATCGGCTTCGACCGAAAGCTGAGAAGGACTGAAAGCTCGCCGACAATTCTTGTTTTCACGATTTGACCACGATTTCACGGTCGATTCTCGGTAAAAATTACATGGGCATGGTCGGAATCTTCATACCTTCAAGAAAAGCAAGTCGATTTGAAGAAATAACACAAAAAAAATTTCGAGGGTTGAGAGGATTCTTGGAGGCTTTCGGTTTGCAGAGAATGAAATGAGGGAAGGAACTGATTTCAGTGTTCCCTTTCCCTTATATACCTGGCCCAAACCCGGTTCTTCACCCATGGGCTGATTCCGATTTCAATTAGCATTAAGCCCAATACTCAAAAATTTTAAAAATAAATCATTTCGAGGATTAACTTCAAAATAAAATAAAATAAAATTTTCTAAATTTTACTAATCCTAAAAATTTAAAGAATAAAAATAAAATAAAAACAAAAATAAAAAATAAAAAACATTTCTTAACAATTTATCATTCTTAAAAAAAATAAAAAATAAAAAATAAAATAAAATAAAATAAATACTAAAATTTTAATTCAAACTAATTTTAATCCTCTATCTTGAAATTGATTAACTTTTTGTGATATGGGATCAAAGTTGTTAGACAATCATTTTCCATTTATCAGTACCTCTCCTTTCATGAATAGATCTGGCCGATCGCCGGTATTGTGGTCCACTTAAGCACGAAAAATTGTGACAAGTTTTTAGGAATTATCAGTGACAGGACAGATTGATCCTAAGTTACTAGATAAAAATACCTAAGGACCATTTATCTGATGACAACCAATGATATTGTTGTCCATCTAAATTGAGCAGCGATATCTACAGACAATCTAGAATTGTTCAATTTTAGATGTACTAGAACATGTCTCCCGCTTCCTGACATACCCCAATAATCAAGAACTTCCGAGATACTCCTTACTTTAGGTGAGCAGACGATTATTCATAGAGAGGGTAGATTTAGATTGCATATGCTATACACTCAGGTCGGATCTTTCAATCACGCAGAGAGTGAAACATATGACTAACTAGAATTTCAGAGGGATTGAGAAGTAGAAGGTTGCATATGTTGTGTACCAGGTCGGATTGTTAATCACGCAAAGGAGACAGCATATGGCTTACAGATAGGAAGAATTGCATAGATAGAAGATGCAGAGAAATAGAGTTGCATATGCTGCAGTCCAGGTCGGATCTTTCGATCACACAGAGGAGGCAACATATGACTAACAGCAGGAGAGAAAGAAAATAATTTCCTACAGACCTACTTTATCGGAATTCCCCAGTCGCCCCGTCAATATCGGAATTAAGGACAAAATCCGTACATCAAGGAAAAGTTAAACCACGGTTCTAGATACTGATTCTTTAATGTGACTGGTGGATTCTCATGAATATCTCCCTGCTCAACCTATCCGAGCGTCGTATTGTCAGGCTAAATGGAACTATCTAGATTAGAAATTGTCAAATCTCTAGATTCCTTAAGTTCATCTGAACCTAGTCAAGTCCATTAAATTTTTCGTGCCTACCAGCGCATCGAGCACAGAGCCTAGACAATTTAGCTTTGGTACTTTACACAGACTCAGATTGTCTGTTATCACAAGCTGATATCACTTCCCTTAACATCATTTCTCAGCGAAATTTTTTGAATTTTCTGTTTTTCTATTGTTTTTGGATTTTTAATTTTCTAATTTTTGTTTGGTTTTTGTTTATTTCTCCCCCTAAATTTGTGCATGGGTGAGAATGAAATTAAAATGCGCAAATTGAAACTAACCTAGACTAAAATTAATCCTCAAAGCGAATCATTTTCAAAAAGTTAACCAGCACATCGAATCAAGCTTTGTTAAACGGCTTGGTGAACAGATCCGCCACATTATTAGTAGTGGGAACCTGTTCTAGCCGAATGAGCGAGCGCTCATAACAATCTCTGATAAAATGAACTTTGATGTCGATGTGCTTGGTTTTTGAGTGCTGGACCGGATTTTTAGCAATTTGGATCGCAGCCTCATTATCACAGAATATAGGGGTTTCTTGAAAGTTCAAACCGTAATCCAACAGCTGATGTTGGATCCATATGACTTCAGAACAAAAGGCAGACGCAACTACATATTCTGCTTCTGCTGTTGAGGTCGAGACAGTAGTCTGCTTCTTGCATTGCCAAGACACCAGCCTATCTCCGAGAAATTGACATCCGCCTGAAGTCGATTTCCTGTCAAGCTCGCAGCCTCCGTAATTGCTATCTGCAAAAGCATAAAGATCAAATTCGGAAATTTTCGGATACCAAAGACCCAGTTTTGGGCTACCTTTGAGGTACCGAAAAATTATTTTAACAGCAATAAGATGAGACAGTTTAGGATTAGCCTGGTAGCGCGCGCATTGACAGACCGCAAACATAATGTCTGGGTGACTTGCAGTCAGATACATCAGTGATCCGATCATCGATCTGTAGTACGTTTGATCTACGGATTCGCCTTCAAGATCAGGATTCAGCAGTGGTCTCTCCGCCATGGGTGTCAAAGAAGGTTTGGCGTCTCTGAACTCGAACTTCTCGAGCATAGCATCCACATATTTGGCTTGATGAATCAGGATTCCGGCTGAAGATTGTTTGACCTGAAGCCCCAAAAACGTGGTCATTAAAACGTTCTAAACTAGCCAAGTCTGCCGAGAAGGGTCAATTTTTATTCAAGAGGAGCTCGGATCAGAATGCTCCCGGGGATCAACCAAACATCACCTTTACGGATCTTGGAGAAAATCGCTTCAGGGACGTATATGGTGATAGGTCAGGGATAATCTCATGGGGATTCCACGACACTATGAAAATGTGGATCGTGAGAAGGAAGAGTGGAAATACCGAATTGTATAAAGATGCGCACGACTTCCACTCTTGGACCAGGGTTGATCTTACGGAATTGTCTAAGGCTCCTTTTGCAAATCCATCAAATGATCCCAAGGCGACACAGTTCAAGTTATTTTTGGAAGGTATTGTGGCAAAGGGCTTTCCCTCAATGAAGACTGCAGAGTCTATCATCAAGATATACCCGAGTGTCATTGATCCGCAAACCAATCAGCCTCTTCGGTCTGTGATGTGGCCTGCTACTAATCAAGTAAAGCAGATTCCTATCCTTCAGAACCATCCAGATGGATCTCTAAAATCCATGCAATACTGGGTGTTTGATGAAACTACAGCTTCTACTGTCATCAAACTTGAACATGGATGTATTCGTTTGTATGACAAGAGGGATCTGCTACAGTTTGGAAGGTGGGATATACATCAGCTTTCTCATCATCAGATCAAGGTGGCTGAAGACCTTTCTGAGTCTGCTGCTAAGGAGTACACTGCCATGGTTGCTGATATTATTCAAAAGGAGATGTGGAATGGAGCCATGGGAAAGTTAGACGTGCTGGTGGTTGATAAAGATTGAATCATGCTAACCCCAAACCAAGGGGGAGATTGAAGGGCCAATATATATGGTTTGGGCTAGGCAACAATGTATAGATGAGTTAGGGCATTTGTCAATGTATTTTGGAGTCTTTTGTGTGTATTTGACGTTTTCGGTCTAGGCCATTGTTCTCGGTTGGAAGTGACCGAAAACAGGCTTTCGGTCTACTGACCGAAACCTGTTTTCGGTCCATATGGGTATATATAGGTTGTCAGGCTGTCAGAGTTGAAGAGTTGATCAGCAGTTGTACTTTGCTAGTTTTCGGTCCACTGAGTTGTATCAGACAATTTCCGTGTGTTATTGTATGCAAGCTCGGTTTCATTTCATCTTCTACTCAATTTCTTCTTTATTTTCATTTGCTTGATTGATCATTGGTGAAGATCCTTTCATCAAGGACCTTACATCACTCATGTCACTTTCGTCAAATTCAGAAACATTTTCGGCATCGAAAGTGTTTTCCGAACTCAACTTGGTGCATAAAGAGTCAAATTTTTGTAAAGTATCAGATTTAATTTTCTTTTTATCTTTTTCATCCAACACTTGTTTTAGCATATTCTTATGGTCTTTGGAATGTATGTAGGCTTCAATTTTGTCAAGACCAATTCGGTATGCATCTGAAACCTCTTCGGAAGAGACTATGGACTCGCACTTGTAGCACTCTGCATCGATTTCATCCTCTTTCAATTCTAGAAAGGGTAAAATCATTTTGTGTATCTTTTTGCCTATTTCATAATCAAGATGCAGTTAAGTAATGTTAAAATATAACCGCTTCGCAATCAAACAAAAAATATTCCTTTGTTTTAAAAGCGCTAAATTGTCTCGTTTCAAATAAATAACATCATCCCTAGACCTAGTTAACTCTAACCACAAATTCTCTATCCACATTCGTCTCTCTTCACTTTTACTCGCTACCCTACTGATTTGATCACTTAGGTTAGAATTACTTAAACGAGTTCTCTTTAGACTATCACTAAAACTAGAGAAAGTATAATTCAAAGCATCTAATTTAGATTAGTAGCATGAAAGAGGAATATTAAGAGATTGAAGTATAGAGTGTACCTTGTTGATGACATTTTCCCACTCCTTCACCTGTTCTGAAACAGGTCTTGCTGTGAAACAACTTTCGGTGGAACGACCTGCGTCAGTTGCGAATTCCTTCTGATCCGAGACTCCGCTTTGCACCATCAAACATTTCCCATCATACTTCTGCGCATCAGCCTTCGCAACAAAGCATTCACCATGCGTCGGCTTTCGGACCTCTTCATCTTTCGAATCAGTTCACCAAACCTCAACTCGTCCAAACTCATTCCCATCCTCCTGCACGATCAAAGCAGGTTTCGCATTCTCGGCATTCTTTCTCTTTCTCAGCTCTTCTATCTTCTGAAGATAATAGGCTTCATTCTTCTCTTCTTCCTTCTTCCCATTCGTTTTTCTTAGCATGCACTATTTTGCAAAATGGTTCTTGCCATGGCAGTAGTTACAGTCATAACCAGAATCACCAAGTAGCTTTTTCTCTTGGTTTTTCTCATCCTTTTGTGAGGCTTTGTAGCTTTCACCCCTGAGACTCTCAGAATTGAAGTTTCCTATCCTATTTCTGCCCTTTAAATGACTGAAGTTCTTTTTAATGAAATTTTTAGGATTAATAACCATCATAGCATATTCCTCCTTGGTGGGTTCATAATCCGAGAGGTCGGATTCTAACTCTTCTTCTGAAACCTTTTTGCCCTTCGCAACCAGGGCCAACGAGCCCAAATTGGAGAGAAGTTTTGCATCTTTTGTCACTCGTCCTCATGGGATCTCATAATCCCTACCAGTTGTGCCACACAATAGTTATTACACTACTAATGAGCTTTCACAGTTGAAACTACTGCTTTCCATTCGGACCTCAAGCCGTTCATGAAAGTGACTTTCTGCTCAATCTTTTCACACTTAAGATTGTGTTTAAGCATGCTAATTAGGAGATGATTAAAGCGATTAAAAGTCTGATCAAGTTTATCTTCTGGCTTCTGAGCGAAAGCACAAAACTCTGACAAAAGTAAGGTTTGTACAGAGTGTTCCAAATCTGCATCGCTGGAGTAAAGCTCCTTCAACCTGTCCCATATCTCCTTGGCTGTATCACATGCACTAACAATACGAAATGTGTCCAGAGGCAAAGAAAACCTTATTATTATCATGGATTTTATGTTACTCAGCAACTTGTCTTTTTCGTCTTGAGCAAATTGTTTTGTTTTAAGAAGAAGATCGTTGTATTCAGCTTGAGTCTTTATGACTTGTCTTGTGGCAGTATGCATGAAAGTCTGCTGCGTTATAGCTTCCCATATTAGGGTTCCGTGATCTTCAAGACCAAGAACATAGTCTTCAAAGTGTAAAGTGCAAAGCTCATAGTCTTGAGGGAAAAGGATTGGGATCCTGGTAGTCGATCCAGTGCTCATAGAAAGATTGAAAGAAAGAGTATATGGATCTTTTGGATTCATCTTTAACAAAATTATCAAAATTGTAATGAATCAGATGTGTAAAATACAAATCGAGATTAGGGTAAAGTACTAACCCAGATCTAGCGTCTACAATCGATGAAAACGATGGAGACGGCTAGAACAGATCTGATAAAAAATCAAAAGCCTAGTAAGCTCGACAAAAGATATGCGTATATATTACACAATCTCCTTCTCTGATACCAATTGTTGAAACAATAAAATAATGATCGATAGATTCTAAACAGTTTAGTTGAATCAAACAATAAGAACAAAGATTCAATGTGATTGAAAGAGTGTCGAATGCTTTATTATCAATATCTTAGAAGAGTTCGATAAGAACTTCTCTGTCAAGATACGTAGGGCTACAAAAACATTAACCCTAAAACAATACATAGATGTTATATTTATAGTCTAACCCTATCACCATAATGACGGATGGATTGGCCCAATACGATAATAATAAAGATTGAATACATGCATAATTAATTTGACACAACATCATGAATGACCCAACAATGTGATTAATCATATATGATTATATAGTCTAATATTACTAAGTATGTATTAGACTATATAACTACATATGATTAGTTATATATAACCATATATGATTATACAGTCTAATATAGAATTAATCATATACTATAATTTATAACACATATGATTAATAATATCTAAATATATTGTGTAATATATGATTATTCATAGACTACATCACATAATAATATACGGTTTGCTGGATCTAGATGCTTAAGAATCATTTTAGAATGATGTTCGCCAATAACATATGATCCTATAGTGCGACACGTTTAGCAAGTTGTCACTTATTAAATATTTATTAGTAATTTTATTACTAATAAATAAATTCCATTCATGTAATAAGTTAACGAATAATTATTATTTTAATGAAAATAATATTTCTAGAGAGAATAACTAGACATTTAATCATGGTATGGTAATGTTGTGTACAAGTATTTAGCCCTTTAATTGTTCATATAGATAACATATATAAACTTGTTCACTTAGAGATAATGCTTGATGACTTGGAAAACATCACATCTCTCTTGTCTTTTCTCATGGTCGTAGATTTAAGAGTATGGGTCAATATTGCTTGCAAGTTTCCTCTTACTCACTCTATACCTTCCACTACCTTGCATTTTACTTGTGTAAAGATATGATGCTTAGATCTTGTGTGTGAATATATAAAGAGACCAAAGGATTCTCTTTTGAATCTAGTTGTTGGAACTCTTTCACTCGTTAATGAAAAGGACTAAAGTATATTTCCTTTCTCATATTCTTCTTGTCTTTTGAAGCTACATGTATATTTGGTTATTAGAAGTGCTTCTCCTTTAGTGCTTATTTATGATAAGAAATTAAAGGCTTAAGAAGTACTTCATACAATATGACAACTAGCATTCTTGGTTACATATACTTGTTGGTGGATACGTTATAGAGAAACTCTATTAATGAGATTTTGTCATCTTCATCAACTCCCCAAAACCAAGTGGGATAAGATTCTTCAAATTTTGTCATCTTAACATCCTATGTTTGTCATAATCCTTATATTTTATGTAATTGGATCCTCTTGGTGGCTTTGTTAAAATGATCATAAAAATAAACTACTTATTTTAATATCTTCCGTTGGCCGCTTAAAATTGTTTTATAAAAAAAAGATAATTTTTAGCTTCCCAAAACTCATCAGTGGTATCATAGCCACTTTTACATGTTAAAAACATTTATTTAAGTTTTTAATAACCTTTGATTTTGGAAAATATGCTTGGTATTTCTTTTGACATATAAATCACCAAATATATTTTCTATGGCAACTTGTTGTTTTTATAATTGTTATTTCTATGCAACCAATTTTTTCATGCATTAGGTTCTATAAAGTTGCCTTAGAAAAACAAACTGTCTGTTTGTATATGTTATTTTATGTCGTTGTGTATAAACAAGCCATTAGGTCCATTGTGTTGTGTTTGGTTGATATTTATTTATTCATGAGATATAATAGATAAATATGTATTTTTTTCATTTGTTTATTTTGTATGTAATAATTTTGTTAGACTAGTTGCATTCTTTTTTTTTACCAAATATAACAACTTGAACAAATGACCATCTTGAAGATTTTACATGTATTAACCACTTGAGACTATAATCCCAAACTTGAGCTTCTAGTATTTGTTTTGGGCTTAATTGTAGTCTTAATGGTTTAAGTGTGATGACATCTACAACACATGGTGCATTCGAGTTCTTTTTTTTTCAAGCAAGAGTTGTCTTGGAAAGTGGGAGTTTGAATATCCTTTGAAGTGTCTCTTAAGTAATTTGGGAAAGCTTTAATAATTCTTGTGTTGGCTCACAAAAGTTTTTACTATAAAATGGATTGGTTTATACACTTTTGATGCATGCTTGTGTTATTTAATTTTAAGTTGTTATATGTTATGTTTTATGTATGAAAATGGTTTTTACATGTTAAATAATATTTTATCATAATTTAACATCATTTGGAGTTTGAGAAATAAATATTTAAAAAATAACATAAGATGTTTATAAATGAGTTTTATTAAGCGTTTTAAAACGTTTAAAGTTGAGTTTTTATAAAGAATTGATTTTATTGTAATAATTTTAGTAGCCAAATTTAAAATATTTAAAATAGTTTAAAATGTGTTTAAACTAAATCTAAACTCCATGTATTTTATAATAAATAGTTTTATTAAATAGTCTAACAATCGGTTTATAGCATTATAATGTCAAACTATAATACTATGTATTTTTTATGTCAAAACCTTATATATGATATTAGTTTTTTAAATTGAACGCAACATGTGGATATTATCTTATATGCATGGTAATGTGGTTTGGATTGACAAGCGCACCGACGAATTTCATGGATTTAATTAATAGCGTGTGTTGTCCATTTTTGGATAAATTTTTCATAGTGTTTATAGATGACATTCTCATTTACTCAATGAGCTGGGATGAGCATAAATCCACCTACAACAAATATTGGAGCTCCTTCGAAAAGAGAAGTTATATAAGAAATTCTCGAAACGTGAACTTTGGCTGAAAGAGGTTCAATTTCTCGGGCATGCCATCAGTGAAGCTGGTGTGAAGGTAGATCCTATAAAAATCAATGTTCTTATGGAACAGGAACCAACGAAAAATCGAACGGAGATACGTAGCTTTTTAGGACTATCAGGGTGCTGCTGTTGTTTTTTTGAAGGTTTCTCAATTATAACGACTCCATTAACAAAAGTAACACGAAATACAGAGAAATTCGTTTGGACATAATTGCAGCAACAAGCCTTTTTGCGTCTTAAAAAGGTATTGTGTGAAACACTGATATTGGATTTAAGACAAGGTGGAAAAGATTTTGTTGTTTTTAGTGACACTTCGCGTGTGGGATTGGGATGTGTTTTAATCCAAAGAAGAAGAGTAATTTCATATGCATCAAGACAACCAAATCCATTAAGATAGGTTTATATGGTACATAGTTTGGATTAAGCAGCAGTGGTATTTGCACTGAAAATATGGAGGTGTTATCTTTATGGTGTCAAATTCCAAATATATACTGATCATAAGAGTTAGAAATACTTGTTTAATAAAAAAGAGTTAAATATGAGGCAACGAAGATGGATGGAGTTATTGAAGGATTATGAGTGTAAGATATTATACCATCCTGGAAAAGCTAATGTGGTGGAAAATGCATTAAGCCGAAATGAGCCATTAATTCGAGTAAAGCCTGCTCAAATGGGAATTTCTATTAAATTACCCAATTTGACATGAGATGCACAATAGCGCATATAGAGGCTGAAAAACCTGAATGGATAAATAGCAAGAAAATGAATGGATATATATCTAGATTAAAAGATGATAGAAGAGGTTTCAAAATTTTTATGGGGCAGAGTTTAGGTCTCTAAATTTAGTGATGTACGAATGACGATATTAGATAATGCACATTGCACTCGGTATTTGGTTTACCCTGTGTGTACCAAAATGTCTCATAGTTTGAAGTTTATGTATTGTGGACAGGAATTAAAAGAGAACTATAAAGTATATGGAAGAATGTTTAACATGCTTACAAGTGAAGTCAAATCATCAAAAACCTCACAGTGAAGTACAACCGTTACCAATTCCGAGAAGAAAATGGGACAACATTACTAAGGACTTCTTTACGAAGTTGCCTCGAACCTCACATGGGTATGATTCCATTTTTGTTGTAGTTGATCGGCTAACTAAGTCAACCAAGTTTTTACCAATAAGCGAAAGTTATACTACTGAGAGATTAGCCAAAATGTATATTGAGGAAGTAGTAAGACGACAAGGAGTTCTACCTCTATTGTATCAGATAGAGATAGCAGATTTATGTTGAGGTTTTGGAAAAGTTATCAAGAAAAAATAGGCTCAAAAGTGTTAATGAGTACTGCTTATCATCCACAAATTGATGGTCAATGCAAGAAAACTATCCAAACATTAGAGGATATGTTGAGAGCATGTATGATAGATTTTGGAGGGTGTTGGGATAATCATCTACCCTTAGTAAAGTATGCATATAACAACAGTTACTATTCAAGTATACAAATGGCACCGTATGAAGCTTTATATGGAGTATCATGTAGAACTCCTACCTATTGGACAACATCTGGAGAGAAACTGCTTGGTAAGCTTGATGTTGTGGAAGAAACAGAAAGAAAAATTAAAGAGATTCGAGAAAAAAAGAGAATTGCTCAAGATTGCCAAAGGCAATATGCCAACGGAAAACCAATAGAATTCCAAGTTGGGGATATGGTTATGTTAAAAGTATCCCCATGGAAGGGTGTATTCCGTTTTGGAAAAAGGGTAATGTTGAGTCCTAGTTTTAGTAGACCTTTTGAGATTACACAAAGAGTTGGAAAAGTTGCATATCTCCTTAAATTACCAAATGAATTTGAAGGTATTCATGATGCGGTTCATGTTTCGTGTTTAAGAAAGACATTATTTGACAAGTCACAAGAAGTACCGTTGAATGAAATTGAGATAGATGAGAAATTGAGGTATCAGAAGCAACCAGAAGAAATATTGGACATAAAGGTTACAAAACTGAGAAATAAAAAGATTGGACTTCTAAAGGTTAAGTGGCGACAACATAGAGGAGAAGATGTTACATGGGAATCAGAAGAATAATTTAGAGTTAAGTACCCACACTTGTTTTAAGTAGATTTTAGGGATCAAATCTTTTTGAGAGGTGGATAACTTGTGACAATTATTTTGTTAGAATGAACTATAAATTGTGACTAAGTAATAGTGTAAAATGTTGTATGTAAATATGTTAAAGTGAGTAAATTTGGAATATAAATGTTTAGACCAAATAGGGTATTTTGGTTATCTTGAGTAAATGATGAAATTAAAGATATCAGTAAAATATTTGTTGATATAAATAAATATGGTGTTTGTAACGAAGTAGTGGTATAAAATGTATATGTATGTGTATTGAAAGTTAGATAAAAATATTGGTGAAATTTACTAGACCAAAAGGGCATTTTGGTCATATTGTGTAATTGTGAATTTGACTGGAATTTTATGTGAGTGATAAAGGAATGATATAATTCTTAACTATAAATAAGTTCTTACTGGAATGGACTTAATGCAATGAGAGTGGGATAAAATAAATGAGGGTAAAACAGGAAAATTAGGAAGAGTTGTTGACACGACGTGACGGAAGTGGTGCCACCACGTGAAGCCAAAGCGGTAATCTAGATGACGTAATTTGAATAGTGAAGCAATGTAGTTTGAAAGAGTCAGAACGTGGCGAAGATAAGCCACGACGTGAGAAAGTAAAATGCCATCTTCTTTTATGACAAAATGTTTAGAGACGTAATAGAACTGTCATAAATTAAAGGAAAATGACGACGTGGTGAGCTAATTATCTCACGACGTGAAAAAAGTATTGTCATGACATGACGACGCGGTAAATCAGATCAGATAAAAGGGACGAGATTTGCTTTTCATCTCTCATTTTCCATATACTCGTTCAAGAACAGAAAAACACGAAGGTTAAGGTCTATTCGTCAGATTTTAAGGGAGAAAGAAGAAGAGATTAAGAAAGAGATGTCAAGGTATTGATTTCTACTTCTATAATCATGAGTAAGTTCCATATATGAGTTAAATATGTGAATTATGGAAAACTCGGTCTTAGGGTTTAATTAGCCCAATCTTAACAACCGATTTATTTTGTGGAATTATGATGGGTAATAGCTAGTAAAAGTAGTAGTTATATTATTGTAAATGTATGGGGTGATAATAACAATCAAATTTGGGAATTTAGGGATGAAATATTATGAACCCTAAAACTTTAAATTGATGATTTTGGTGAATTGAGTTTATAATAGGTCTAATATGAATACATAGATGATTTATATGATGTATATGAATGAATTGAGTGTTTGAAACTTGTGTTACATATAATTGAGTATTTTGGATATATATATATATATATATATATATATATATATATATATATATATATATATCTTTTTACTATATAATACATACATAATTGTACAAGTATCCACAGCATCAAAGTCTTAATTTAAGATTAAGAGGTACAACCTTTAAGTATAAGTTATATGGCAGTCGTACCCCATTCTATCTCCCTACCCCAACAACACCCGATTCACAGTATTCCTGGCAATGCCAGCTATTATCCAACTCAAGCATATTAGTTCAAATTTTGAAATCTGAAAGTTATCCCGCTCCCAAAACAAATACAATCTCTTCTTATATAATCCCTCCCTTCCCATCTCTAACTTTCATTACCATTTTGAAATTATCACTTTGTGTAGACACTACTCTCTCAACCTCTTTCTTTAAAACCTAAATCCCACCACCATCAGAACCCACCACCATCCTAACCAGTAGACATCAATGCTAATTCCACCCCAACACAATCACCAACTACAAAAACTGCTACACCGCCATACCTAAATCCAAATCGGTTGTTAGATCATAGATATCGAAGAAAAGGGTTGTTGGATATATATATTTTTTCTTTTCTTGGCTATTTAACTAATTGTTTGTTTTTTTCTTGGTATATATGTTGCAGATCTACATGTTCATTGGCAACAAGATTTAGATAGGTTTCATCCCTGAGGTGAAGATATACATTTTTTGTTTTTGCAGGATTAGATTTGCTTTTGTGTTGATTTTTCTGTATTTTGTGTACCTGGTTTTATCGTGAGGTTTGTTTCTTTATATTTGATTGTAAAGGTTTGTATTTCGGATGTGTTTTTAGCATAAAAAAATCATATAGGTTTTCAAAAATAAATTTGTTTTTTTTTTAAGTAAACGAACAGCAAAGGATATTTATCAATTCAAATTTAATTTACCTGTAATGTTCATTTTGGAAATAGTTTATGAATGAATAATTATAATTTTTGTTTCTTTTCCATCTTGATACGTGGAAATTAAATTAGTATTAGAAGAAACTCATTTAATTTTTTAACCCAAATATAAATATTAAAAATAAAAAAACTTAATGGAACAATATGATTGATTGTCTTGACAAAAAGCAAATAATAATTCTTAATCTAAAAAAATAACATAAAATTTACATTTAACACCTTAAAGTTAATATAAAAAAAATTACATCTAAAAGTTAATATTAAAAAAATATAACATAAAAAAAGGCAATCAATGAACATGCACAAGGCTCAGGACGAACTGACCATACTATCATTATTTGTCTTGTGTTACCTCCTACCTAGGGAAAGATTATGTCCTCGTACCTAAATCTTTTGTGTTGTTTAATGGTCTTTACCATTACTATATTAAAACTCTCATAATTTTCTATGAAGTTACATTTTTACATACACAAAGTAAACATATTTGAAGTTTTAATAGATTAAAAAAAACGAATAAACTACTACATATTTTTTGTGTTTTCGAATCAACTTATAGTTACTATAAAAATTCTTTTAGATATATTAATTTGTTTATTAATGATATTTAATAGAGTAAATACGTTTTAATTAATATAGTAATTAGTAATTGTCGTTTGTAAACATCATCGCAAGTAAAATTTTAGTAATTGCTTCCATATATTCGTGAATATAAGAAAAATCAAAGCATCTGTTTTATTGATTGTAATTAGTTAAAGACATATATGAATAAGTTTGTTATAAATTTATTTTAACAAAAAACAAAATTTAAAATTCCTTCAAAATAAATTACGAAGAAAAAAAAATTTAAATTCCTTCAAAATATCAACAACATTATATTTTATAATGATACATATGTCATAGATATATAATATTTATAAATTTATAATTATACTTTCCTATATGTAGTATGCTCTTTGGAATGTGATACGCTCCCAAAAAATAAAACTAATTACTAATACATTTCGTTCCTAAAACTTATCATGTATCTACAAAATCAAACTAATCGCAACTAATTACCGATTGTCGTGTTTTCATCACAAATTTTTAATTTTATCCTGAAAAAGTTTGCCGAAAAAAATACTAATCGCTGTCTGAAACTAATCACCCAAAAAAAGTTTCGCCGCCGTTGCATCGCGCGGGTATCCTACTAGTGTATATATATATATATATATATATATATATATATATATATATATATATATATATATATATATATATAAGTAGAGGTTCATTTGAAACCATGTTAATTTTCTGTGACATGGGGACGCGATCCTTGCCACTCATCTTGAAGATAAAAAATAAGAAAAAATATAAAAGAAAAAATATAAAAGAAAAAATAAAAGGAAAAATCCAATAAAAAAATTTGAAATATTATGTTCGTTATTTATTTTACCAAAATAAAAATAAATTACCATTTATTTAAATATATGTGAAATAGTCTCATAGACTATTACACTTAAATATTCAAATAGAATTTTAGAATGATAAAATATTCTATTATTTTAGTACAATTGTTAGATATGTTAAAATATTCTAATATTCTATTAAAATTTTTAGGAAATTATAATATTCTATTGTATTGTTTAAATATTTATAATCTAATATTACGTAGAGTATTTGAATGTTCTAATAATTCTTTTTTTTAATATTTATAATGTAATAGTCTATTAGAATATTTAACGTATATATAAAAAAATGGTAATTATATATTTATTTATTTATTTTTTTGGATAATCTAAATGACGAAACTTATATTTTAGAAAAAAATCTAAAATTTTTATTTATTTTGAATTTAAAAAATAGTTTTTTTGATCTCACAAGTGAGTGGCTAGGATTACGTCCCCATGTCTCAAAAAATATGATGGTCGTATATGAACCTAACCCTATATATATATATATATATATATATATATATATATATATATATATATATATATATATATATATATATATATATATATATATATATACACATGGTTTTATTGATTTTGAATAAGTCAAAAAACTTAAAGAATTATACTTTTAATTAGGTTTTGGTGAAGCAATAGTTGAATCGGGATTTCACGGGATTGGAACAAGTTCTAGTCAACCTCAACAAGGTGAGTAGTTTAACTTTAACTCAAATTATGAATTGTGTTGTATGATTTGGAGTTATATAGTTATGTTATTTTATTAGAAGATGATTTCTTTGGAGATAGTAATATGAGTATTTCAATAAGACTTATAGAGAGTATAATTCTATTATGTTGAGAATATACCAAGAGAAGAGTATTGTATTAGTGGAGTAATATATAAGTTTTCATGATAAATTCTTTTATAAAGTCGTAAGCTTGCTATTGAGTTATAAGTTGGTATTATGATAAACAATATAAAACCTTGAAAAAATAAAATATATGTTTAATGCTATAAATAAAATATTCACTAAGCTTATGCTTATTTTATGAGTATGGTTTGTGTTAAACAAGTAATGTTAACCAAGTCAAGGGAATGGTAGCTATGGAAAAATAGTAGTTTTCTTATAAATGACTATTATCTATTGTATAAACGTTGTAACACCAGACATATCTTGGGTGTAATTTTAGAATCT
The DNA here is from genome assembly GCF_052849685.1 of Lactuca virosa. NCBI lineage: Eukaryota > Viridiplantae > Streptophyta > Magnoliopsida > Asterales > Asteraceae > Lactuca > Lactuca virosa. The sequence continues at coordinate 118,213,474 of NC_136430.1, read as the reverse complement.
ATTGTGTATATTACTTATGTTTTTAATACTTAACTAAATCTAATGTTTTGATGTATGATATTTGGAAAAAGTTTATGTGTATTTTTTATATATCGTGAAATGAGAAATCTGGTTGTTACAAAGACATAGACTTGGATGATGAAGAAGCTTATCAAAATGTACTAGCCCTTGTAATTAAATTGTTCAACCGACTCCCTCCTCTCACATACCATAAAAATCAATAGTTCACACGACCTCCCTTTAACCGAAACTATAATCCTCAAAACAACCCATCTCATCATTTCACCCAACCCACTACATATCTAAGATATCCACCTCAAACTCGAACAACACGATTAATTTTCACAAACCGAATTTTCAAAAGATAAAAACCACTTCGCTGGGGGTTGAAAATCTAAAATGGTAAAAGACAAAGCATTTTATCTAAGAATGACTCGAGAAGTAGATGATAAGGAGAAACATAAGGCATATATTGCTCATGTGAGAAGAGACCACCAGGTTTGGTCGTCTGGTGACAAATATGAGGATTATGATAACAAGAGGAAGCGAGGAAAGTTGTGCTTGTTTTTGAGGAAGGAAGGAGATACAGAAGATTGATCACCAAATCATAAGAAGAACTACTAATTCATGGCACTAGAACGAAACATCAGCATTTTTGGTGTAACACCATGTTTCGAGTCGTTTCATAATTCGGGGTCGTGACCTGAAGATCAATTATAATAAGGCTTCGGGCTTTGGGGAAAGAGAGGATTAGACCCTTTTGGAAGAGGGTAATATATTATGTGATCCAAGAGTTCAGTTTGTGCTTAGGAGCCCAAGGTTATAATGGTAAAAGTGATGGTTCGGGCCTTCCACGAATTAAGGATTTTAGTTCGATGTGTTTTAAGTCAAAAGTAAATAGATAGGGTTGTAGAGCTCCTCAATACCTTTTCGTGGATATAAGGATCATCGAAAAAGGAGTTGCAATGAAGAAGTATGACCATTTGAAGTTATAAGGATTTTGGACTAAGCTAAGTACGCTTGGTCTAAAGGGCGTACGCTGGGCATATTGGGCTGGAATGATCGAGGAATGCTATCTAGTATGCAGGGCAAACTCCAGTCAAATCCAAACCCTGATTTGGGGTCTTGGACCCTTTTTAAAGCCCTTAACTCATTTCCAACCCTTCGTATCTTCAGCCTCCATCACCTTTAACGATAAAATAGAAACCATATCCCCATTTGGAAGAATTTTGACCCTTAGAGTGATTTTGGGTGCATTTGGAATAAGAAGAACTCCTTGGAGAAGTGTTGGTTGTTTTGAACCTTGTAGATCCAGGCCTTGTTCATCTTGATTTAGCTTCTGGAGGTATAAAGTTTTGATCTTGATAGCTTTCTCATGTAGATCTAGATTGGGTTATGGTTTGTCATGTTTTGGTCCCATGGTTATGCTTCTTATGAGTAGAAGTTACTCCAGAACCTTTAAGCCTCATATTTGGTCTTTGTCGAGGTCATTAAGTCATAAAAATCCGATCTTGATGAGTATAGTCCTTCCATGCATGATTTGGTGGTCTTTTGATGAAGTTAGAGACTTAGGGCGTTGGTTTAGACTCCATTAAACCATGAAAAGTCATAAATTTAGGAACTTTACGACTTAAATCAGCCCTTAGAGGTTAGATCTGTGTTTTGGACGTTTCGGTCTTAAACATTAAGTCCTAAAAGTGGGGATTGCTCACGTAGGGAGTATGTTGGGCGTACGTATGCATACGCTTAGTGTAATTCATGGATATCCCTGATTCCTCTCTATGACAGGTTGTACGTTTGGCTTCAACAAGAAGTACATGGGGCATACTAGCCTGTTACGTGGGGCGTACTTGTGAGATACCCTTATTGGGCCTTTTAGGCCTTGGGTCTTTTGGGAATTGGGCCATGAGTTATTGAGTCAGTTATGGGAAGGGTAAAATGGTCTTTTACCAATTGGACAGATATAATATGAATTGGACCTTGGATTATGAGAATTTACCTTAATTATTTATTAGGAATAATTTGGTTGTGTTCAGTGTGAGGAACCCGGTAGCAACAGTGCATGTGTTTCGGTTATCTGAGATTGAGGTGAGTTTTTCTCACTGTTCTTGTAGGTTGAAGGCACTAATGCTGAACCATTTGATTATGTATCCTGGTATAGAGGATGTCGTCATGCTATAGTGGTATGTTAGATCTATATCCTGGTATATACGATGTTGTTATGCGGTACTGATCTATAGATCTGCCTGTTTGTCTGTTAACTAGTTATATGTTATGTGTTATATGTTATGTATATGTCGACATGTTAGGGTTTAGGTTGAGTCTTTATTGCTATGTGTGTGAGCCAATAGACTGGGGGTAATCCATCCTAATGGCTATGGTCCCGAGGGTATTCTAGTCCGATGATTGAGTGGACCCGTTGCATATTGGCATTCCATTTTGACGAATAATTGGGTCGAGGGTAATCCAGCCCAATGGCTGTGAACCTGAGGGTATTCCAGTCTGATGACTGATTGGACCGATCATGTAATGTTTGTATATGTTATGCTTGTATGGTGGTATTTTGGGGGAACTCACTAAGCTTCATGCTAACAGTTTGATTGTTATGGTTTTAGGTACTTTAGATGATCGGGGGAAAGCAAAGGCGTGATCGTACACATCCTTTGATAACATGTTTGTGGAAGATTTTGTGATACAATGATCTTGTGTTATTTGTGGTTGATACTTGGTTTTGATATCGGTTTTGTTGAAAACAATGATTTCTCTTAATTTAAAAATGAAATTTTTAACCGTGATTCAGGGATGTTGCAAGTTGGTATCAGATCCCTGGTCTGAGTGAATTCGATGAGCATTCGTGTGAATCTAGTGTCAAGCTAAGGATTTGTAAAAGTTTCAAAACTATTTTAAAAAATTGTTTTCCAAATTGTTTTCGAAGTTAACCAAAGAAGGATGAGATTTGCACGATCAGCCGGAGCAAGAGAGTGTACCCAAAGATACCCACACTGTTATTTGTTTATAATGATTATGATAGAACTACGTGCTAGTAGTAGGCTAGGGATCTTCAGGAATTGCATGCTAAAATTGCCTAATGTGTGATGTCTGATAGCCTAGGATAATTTCTTGTATGTTAGATGAAATTGACATCATTACTATAGTTTCTTAGTGTGTGCATCATAGTTGTATATAACTAAGATTTTATAGCCTGAGAATGTTTGATTTAGCCATATTTCATGTTCTTGTCTGATAAAGGGCTTAGGGTAGAATCATGTATTCGACTGACTATGGGATCTAGCATTATGTATAATTAGCATGCACGAGTGAATGCAAGGTTGGTGGAAGTTTCATGAGTGAGTACAGTTTATAGAAGGTCGGCATGAGGAATGATTAGCCACTCTTGAGAGAGTAGATGCAAGATGTATGTGTATCCTAGATATTTGGGCTTAGTGTCAGAAATTGCATATGAAGGTTTGACTGAAATTTGTATGATATCTTATAGTCATTCAGTTTTACCGCTCAAATGTTATTTTCTTTTTGCTTTGTGGGAATCATATGGATGTGAGTTAACTAGTGAATGAATATGCTAAGTTACATGATGAAAAGGTTAAATAATTTTTGAATGATAGATTCGGTCCTATTGTACAGCTCTCGTTTGAGTCTAATGGTTGTAGGGTTGGGGCTTTTATTCGAAAGATTATTTAAGTTTTATTGCATGTAATTGTATTCATAAAGTGGTTAGCTGACATTAATAGGGATTTTTTCAACAACTGATGGCAGCGTGAGGTGGAGATCCTAGGAGATCCTAGGAAGTGCTTTAGTGTGGTTGCTACGATGTTTAGCAGGTATTAGGAGCATTATTATGAGTAGGTGACTTAGAGGACTTGGGATTGATTCTTGAGGAATGTATGGATATGTGTGGAAGGTAGTATTGGTTCGGTACTACTGGAAGCACAAGATCCATACTCGAATCAAGAGAAGTCATCAGGATTCTAAGGAGCTGGTTGAGGGTAGATAGCATGGTTGGACAACCATGACTCGTGGCACGGTTCCATATCTGTCGATCTTCTGGTTATGGTTGTTCAGGCTGAGGACAAGTCTAGTGATTGGTTGGGATTTAATGGTCATATAGGATTGGGTTTGAATGGTGAATACCTAGGTGAGTTATTTGATTTGAGGTCTCGAGGTCCTTGCTCGATGGTACTGCTAGTTGAGTCGCGGGACTCAAGAAAGAAGATATTGTTATGATCGGCTCGAGGATTGCAGCTAGAGGCTGAGTGCTTGTCATATGGATGGGAATATCACTATCTTTGGCAGGAGCTTGTCATTGCAGCCTTCTGCGTGTAGAGGGGATAGACAGAGAGAAAGAGAGAGAGAGAGAGAGAGAGAGAGAGAGAGAGAGAGAGCAAACATGTGATTTTCGGATTTGGGATGTAGACCCAGCATGGGGCTATGTGACTGCGGTTTTTGATGGTAGTATGGCAGTGTGGAAATGCACAAGAGGATTTTGTGGATTAGTTGCCTTGATATGCAATCAAGGGTCTGTTTTCTTTAGATATAGGCAGTTCAGGTACCGGATTGATGGTTGGGGAATTGTGGACGAAGTAAGTGGTAATCGATTTGTTTAGGGATAGAAAATCGATGTTATGAATGGACTGTCAGAACTATTGCTTGTGCATCTGCGCGGGGTTCTTAATGTTGGAAGTGGTTATGATTGGAAGTTTATGACGTCTTCATCTGAGAATCAGAATCTCTTAGGGTTAGCTTGGTCCTTATCTGGAAGATCATCTTGCATCTGTTATATACTCCCAGAGTCAGGGATGGTTTGTACCTAGTTGAGCCGGTTCGAGATATGGTTTGGTTGCAACACTAGTGGGTGGTAGTTCGAACCCTAAGTGGGGGAGAATTAGGTATTTTTCTTGGAGGATCACGATCTGTTAGATTTTGTGGTGTCGAAAGAATGGTTCATAAGGATCTACGGTGAGGGTATGCAAGACTTTGATTCGATATTTGGTCAAGTGAGGGGTGTAGAGAAAGTGGCTATCAGATGTATGTGTTCAGGAAATACACGATTTGTCTCGCCGCAGGAAGTACTTGATCAAGAAGCTCGTTGTAGCCATTGGTTCCTTTTGGGATGGCAATGAATAGATGAGGAGGCGCTAGGATCGCTCAGGTTGAGCATCGGTTGTTGAGGGATTTGTCCACTCGTTTTATGGATTGTTATTTATAGTTTAGATTGGGCAACTTTCGATCGGTAAAATCAGTTTCAGAGATGGGTATGTTCAGCTTCGTGTGGGTTTTGGTTTTGTAGTGTATTGGTTCATTGGATTAGGTGTCAATGCATTCTCGTTCATTGGTCATTTATTTCGTCATCAAAGCGGAGATTCTTTGGAAGTTTTGAGCTGTATCTGTTGAAGTTCAATGGATTCATCTGTTGGATTAATGTCTAAGTCCATAACTATAATTGGTAAGACTTGACCCGACCCGGCATGGTCCATTTGGGTTGCATGGCATCATGCAATTGGATAGACTATAATGAGAGAAATAACACTTAAGGTTGGTTAATATATTATAAGTTCTAATATATTAATAACGTTATTTAATTAGTATTGATCAAGAATTAATTTGGAATTAATTAAGTGATCAAAAGGAGACTAATTAAATATATGGGTTGATTGTGTAAATTATTCATTCTTATATATGTGGGCTTGTGATCCAAGATTCCTTATGTTGGACTAAGTCCATGGGGTGACCCATGGATACTCCATGGAGGTTAAAATCCATGGAGCATAAGGAATGGGTAAAGTTATGAGTTACATGGTGTAACCCTAATAGCCACCATATAAAAGAATCCCATGGCTCAAGAAATCGTGCACTAATGTGTGAGTGTGAGGGCTAGACGATTTCAAGGAGTGTTCAAGTTTCTCTCAAGTTATTCCAAGTGTATTTGGTGTTGTGTGAACCATTTGAGGTGTCACACTTGGGGCACTAGGCACTCAAGCTTCATGAAGACATTCTACATCAAAGAGGTATGTATTCTATCTTGTTATATTTATTATTTTGTATGCTAGATTAGGATAATACCTTGGATGTTCATAATTGTATGTATAATAGAGAAAACATAGATCCAAGGTATTTAGTGTTGCATGTACACTTAGGAGTGTTAGAATACTAAAACCCAACAGTGGTATCAGAGCATAGGCTTGTTTTCTTGTTATACTTGCAAAAGTAGCTGAAAAATCGAGTTGGATGCATATATTCGATTGTTTTGGCTGGAATTGGACTAGGAACATTACCCTAAGATGTTTTTGGACTTATAAACTTGTTTTTGATGTGGTAATGTTCATGCTAATCCAATTTCTAAGATAATTGTCATAATTTCAAGATTTGTATTAGTTTGTATGTTCATGCTAATTTCTTGAAGATTGATGATTTGAATTATCTTGTTCTTATGAGGTTCTTAGATTAATAGAAAAGTTGTGTGAAATAGTTGTTTTCAATCCATTTTAATCTAAGAGTTGATTCCAAAGTGTGTTTTTGTAACTTGTCCTCAAGTTATATGAAAAGTCACATTTAAGAATCATAAAACTCATAAAAGTTGGCAAAGGTTACAAAATGAAGAGTCTAGTTCTAATTAAATGGTTTTATGACTCCATAACTTGTCATCAAGTTATGGAGGTTCAAGAGTCTCTTCATTAAATTAAAAAAAAAAGTGTAACCTTAATTAGTTCCATAAGTTACAATAAAAAAAAAGTTATTTTTTTTTATTCATTAGTTTAAAGTAGTTTTTTTTTATTAATTATTATTTTTTTTAATTAAAACTACTTTAAACTCATAAGTTATGGAATTAATTAGTTTTGAATAGTTTCAAAACTTGTCCTCAAGTTTTGGAATTTGAAAAGTTTTCACTTATGAATACTTTAATTCCAAGTTAGCCCTTAGAATTTTAAAAGTTAAAATTCAACCCTTATACTTTATAATATTATAAGTTAATAATATTTATATATATGTATAAGAGTAAAGTCAGTCTTACCGTTAGTAGGCCTCATTCATGAAGCCGGTCTATAAGGGGGGTATAAGGTTACTGCCTATAAAATGGCAGTTTAATGGGTGTCCACTCTCACCCACCGCTTCCTTGACTGGTGGAGGGTCGTTAGCCGAACGGGTAGGATAAGGACTATAATTATCCTTTCATTAAAAGTATTAATGATAAATACTAAGTAACTAAACTTTTTATAAATTCCCAATCTTAGTTACTTAGGAAAATGTGAATAAGGTGCTAATCCATGAAATTACACTTTGCACTTTGTTTAAACCGTTAGTGGAGCGTGTGTGGTTAACCGGCACACTAACCTGGATTTAACAAAGTAGGCAAAGGGTAACTTAATATTTATCATAGTATCGGTGGAGCTCGTGTGGTTAACCGGCACATCGATTGAGGGGTAAATATTAAGGGTACCAAGTATATTTGCATGGTTACTTCACACCTTGTTTTGTGATCCTCGGCATCCCAGTCACAAAACCTGAAGGACACACTCGAGATTGAAACATGCCATTGAAAAGTTCAATGAATCTCAAAAGAATCTAGGAGTTTCAAATCCAATTAAAACCTAATAAATTATTTCTTTTTTCATGGTGGAAATTGGTGAATCGTCATTCACCTACCTTCAAATATTTTATTGCTTGGATTACGACATCCCTCTTCTAAGTTATAAAATAGTTTGTTGGGTCCTAGCCTTAATATTTCATATTGGGTGTCATATTAAGGACTTTAAATCAACTATCTTGAATATCTCCCAAAAAGATGTCTGGTCTAGACATTTATGATCTTCCCAAATCTCTTGAAACAAGCTTTCCTAAATGAAGATGATGTCCCATGGATATCATACTTCTTTCACCTCCTCCAATTATTCTCCCTGACCCACAAGTTCCTAAAAAGTTTAAGGTCACTCAAGCCCTATTGGCAAGGCAAGGTCTAGGTGTGATCACATCTTGGAGATGTAGTCACATATTGACAAGCCGGGAGAGTTAGGTGTCAAATTCTTGAGAAAGTTGGTGGCTCAACTACTTTCTAAGTCACATAGTGAGTTCTTTTGGGAATCCTATGAAACAGACTAAGACAAGACCCTTAATGATCTTATCTATTTGCTAAGATCAACTTCCTAAAACGCTATGGACATTGACAATGATGACATTGGATATCCAGTAAAGCTCTCTCTTCCCAATGGAAAGGGATCGGCCATAGTCAACTCGGTTGACCCAATGGTAAAGAGAGAGGCGAAGTCTGAGATAGTCCCATAATCAAGGGTCCATAGGTAACTATTGCCAAAGGAAGGGGCATTGGTTACGAAGCTGCCAAATTTACCTAAGGATGTTAAAGTCAATAAGTCTGGCTCTACTTCAGGTAAAGTCCATTGTCTAACTTTATTAAGTACATGTTGATTCTGATCGCGAAGATGGATTTCAATCGCATGGTTCGGTGATCAGAATTTTGGGCTATTACTTAAGAGTTATGATATTTATATTGCTTAGGAATAGATAACAACAAGGTTTTCATATGGATTGTAAGGATAAGTTTTTCCGGAAGTTTTAAAATACAAAACAGTTTTGATTTATTTATTTTAAGTATCCTTACAATGGCATTTGTGAAAAATTGTTGTTTACATGTTTCCATTGATAGCAATATTGGAAAATGGATTTGATTCTTTCATTTGTGGTAGTGTCATAATTTACCAAATAAGGAAAGATTCTCATTCCCAAGGCTTCAGTTGGATAGAAACTTGGAATCATGCAAGTTGAATAGTATGATGAATGAGAACTTTCAAGCATTGGAAAATTAAGACTTGTTCACATGGATGTGTGAGTCAAGTTAAGGACTAAAGGGATCGAGTACACATTCTTGTGCACTGGTCAAGTCCACCACAAAGCTCGTTAAGACTATTCGTCATGATTTACTAAATTTTAGTAAATATGGTTATACTTACAAGTTTAAGTATAATTCTGAAATATTGGAAAAGTCTCAATGTATGGCAGAACGAATGGGAAGAATCAAATTAGGCAGACAGATAAAAGTTTCTCAAATCTGAAAAGATGGGAGAGTACTTTAGTATCATGTTTTGTGATCATCTTAATGATTAAAGAACCACATCACAATTGGTCTTCTAAGGACATCTTAGTGCATTCTTATGACTAAGAAGAGGAGTCATGAATTGTTGAAATGGTTAAATCAAGAAGATGAGTCATACTTCGTTTCAAAACAAGTCTTAGAGTCATACTCCAAGACTATAAGTTGAGTGACATATCTTAAAGAAAGGTTTATAACACTTGTCAAATGTAAGAGTAAAAGTTTCCTACTCTTGTACATTTGAAGTTGGTAAGTTGTGATGTTTTGGATTAAACAAAGACCAACTAAGGCCAATTGTGTGAAGTGTTTGTCTTGATAAAGAATCTGCACTATCTCTTGAATATTTGGCAAGATAGTCTTATATGTCAAGAGGACAGTGGGAGTCTTAAAGATCCTAAAAAGAATTTCAAGAACTAATCAAGAATAAAACCTGAGGTTCTTCACTAGCACACGACTTGAGGTTTATAACCTATCATATTGACATATTCTGTGCCCATTACATTTAAAGTTGGCTTTTCATAGGAGTTCTGAAAGTTCTCAATTGGTTGCATAACAACTTGGAAGCAATGGCAGGCCCTGTACTGCCAGGTGGCAAGAAGTTAAGATTGCTTAAGTTCAGTCCATATGAGTTTGGATTTGTCATTATCCTTGTCTTATGACTATGGTTTTGACGATTCACATGGATAAGAACACATACACCATAAAATCTAAGGGTCATAAGGTTTCTCTCCGATTCATGAAAATGACGGTGAGGAAACACTTCCACCAAGTAGATTTGAAGCAGATGGCAAAAGGTCTAAACAATTGAGACTATGATTACGGTATCCCTTTTCATAGTTCTGAAATTGTTTAGCCACACATGCATGCTATCTAAGGAAAGGTGTATGATTTTGATAAAGTTTTATCAAAGCATCTCATATCAGAAATCTGAACTTTGGTAAGAAAGTCAATAAAGTATTGATTTCTAGAAGTCCAGCTGATTTCTGAGTACATGTCAAAGCTAGTGGGAGCATAAGTGTTATGCTAATAATCATCATGTTAGTGGGAGCATGATAATTATTGTTAGTGTTGCAAGTTAGCAATGTTAATTATAGAAAACAAAAGTTTCAATTCGTAAGGCTGCAGGGATTGAAAAAGTTGTTTTGCTATAATTAAGGGAGAGGATATACTTCATTTCAGTTCTAAAGGCTTAGATTGAGACATTAATCATCTTTAGTCAAGAATATATATATGAATTTCATGTTGGATTGGTTAAACTTAAGGAAATTCTATATATTGCGTTCTCAAAATTCGATTATGATTACGGCATCCCTCTTCATAGTCAAATTTTGAAAACATGGCAAATAAAAATATTATAGCAGAAGACTGGTCTAGAATCATGTCTTTATGTGAGACATCATGAATCGTGTACCATTTGCTTTGGGTACAGGATCGATTGCATGTGCTATAATATTTGTCATTTCTAAATTTTTCCAAATGCCCAGAGGCATTAAAAAGGGAAAAGGTCTAGAATTGGATATGACTAAAATGATTAAGCAATTGTCGAGGACAATCTAAGGTTTACCAAAGATTGGTTGCTAAAGGACAGTTGGAAGTATAATGTTAATTCTGGAAGGACCATATTGACATAATCTGTAAGGAGGCAACTCTTGTTCAGAAGTGATAGTCAAAATGGAATATGGAAGTGTTTCAAAGTTAGAAATTATTCAATCTGTCTAAGATTAGGAAACTTAATGAAAGAAGGATGTTTCCAAGGAGCTGATCTCCTTTGGAATGCTCTGTAATGATTGTTGTCAAGTCTTTCTGACTTTGTGCATAATCATTAAGAGGATCAACGCATATAAGTTTAGAATCTAACAGATTTCAGTAAATGGCATGAATTTGGAATTCTTGCATTTGCAGTAAGGATTTGGGACTGTGAAAAGAGGATCATTGGAGTGATGTTCAATTGATCTATTTTACAAACTAAAGATCATAGACAAACATAGTATGCATACTTGGTGTATGGCATGACTAGTGTTTAGAAAACATAGTGTACATGCTTGGAGCATGGGACAACTATTGTTTTAAATTCAAGTATAAAGTTGATAAAACCGAAACAATGAATAATGAGTAATCAGTATGGTGATAAATAAAAGTGTTTATTTATATTCATAGGGTTTGATACCATATTTGATTCATTTATTCTTGTGTTTCACTTTGCATGTTTTGACTTCCAGAATAACTAAGTCGCTCTTCCTGAATGATTAAGTTATTCAAACCATCCACAGTCGGTCATATGTTGGAAGTAGATATGAATCAAGACTGTCATGGGTTGGTTTGTAGAGGTCCAAGTTGGTGGACAAAGTGGTGCTACAACACTCATGAGTGCTCATAAGTTCTGAGTATTGAATTCAACCCGCGCTCATTTGAATCACTTCATGGAATTTATCACGAGTGGTCATGAGACGATAATATCTTATATTCTTCAAACCTAGAGATATGAGTTGTTACTATGAGTTGGTTATACATTGATTGCACGAAAACGCATTGGTAACTCGATGTTATAAAACGTGCCTTTGTGTATGATTCAACAAGTAGTAGAACAAACCATATGAGTCGAAATTTATCCATTCCTTTTACCTTCGGGATAAAAGCGATATTTGTGGGCCCCTCGATGATTTAAAGATGATACATGTGAGTGCTTGGCCAAGCCAGGACTGATTTGATTTGTTCGATCAGTCAGTCATCATGAATCGGAAATCGGGAAACAACAAATGAACAGAGAGAATGATTGATAATCCATGTCTCAGTCCATATGATATCTAGAATGGAGGAATATATGATCCCTTATCTAATGGACAGGTCATTGACAAAGGTCAGAGTTCATCGACAATGTCAGAGTTCGACAGAAGCTTTTGAGAGCTACGATTGTTGATCGGTTCCTGAAGTCATACGCAATAATAGTTTTAGACTTATCCAAGTGGGAGACTGTTGGATTAATGTCTAAGTCCATAACTATAATTGGTAGGACTTGACCCGACCCGGCATGGTCCATTTGGGTTGCATGGCATCATGCATTTGGATAGACTATAATGAGAGAAATAACACTTAAGGTTGGTTAATATATTATAAGTTCTAATATATTAATAAGTTATTTAATTAGTAATGATCAAGAATTAATTTGGAATTAATTAAGTGGTCAAAAGGAGACTAATTAAATATATGGGTTGATTGTGTAAATCATTCATTCTTATATATGTGGGCTTGTGATCCAAGATTCCTTATGTTGGACTAAGTCCATGGGGTGACCCATGGATACTCCATGGAGGTTAAAATCCATGGAGCATAAGGAATGGGTAAAGTTATGAGTTACATGGTGTAACCCTAATAGCCACCATATAAAAGAATCCCATGGCTCAAGAAATCGTGCACTAATGTGTGAGTGTGAGGGCTAGACGATTTCAAGGAGTGTTCAAGTTTCTCTCAAGTTATTCCAAGTGTATTTGTTGTTGTGTGAACCATTTGAGGTGTCACACTTGGGGCACTAGGCACTCAAGCTTCATGAAGACATTCTACATCAAAGAGGTTTGTATTCTATCTTGTTATATTTATTATTTTGTATGCTAGATTAGGATAATACCTTGGATGTTCATAATTGTATGTATAATAGAGAAAACATAGATCCAAGGTATTTAGGGTTGCATGTACACTTAGGAGTGTTAGAATACTAAAACCCAACATCATCAACCTATCATCAAGTACGGCTAAAGTTTGGAAGATGTCCTTGGTTATTGGGAGTCTAGAATTTGGGACAATGTTGATCAGCTTTCTAGACTGGACATTAGATCTGCGTACAATCTAATTTTTGGCATGTCGTGCTGGAAGGGTTGATAAGTGGATGGATCCGACCATGGTTTAAGCAACATTTCTGGTTGACTTTAAAAGTTTTATCGAGCTAGTTATATATTGATGGGATACGTTTCGGTCATTGATGAGGATGTTTCTGTTAATGATTGAGGGTCTTCATTTCATTAGATGTACTAGTACTTCACCCTTTGGGTAAGGTTGTGAGGAAAAGGGAACGACGACAAGGTTGGCGTAGTATCGTGAGCTTATCGTTTTAGTGGTTAGAAGGTGTCATGATGTATCGTGAACCAGTGGCTTTATGATTCTTGTAGGCGAGAGCCGAAAGTCTCTTAATGAATGTTTGCTATGATGGACCTTGTCTTCTTGTGGGCTGTCTATTAGGAGTTTGGTTTCCAATGTGAGGTTTTGGTTCTGAAATATCGAGTCACGAAGTTCATTGTAGATGTATCGAGTGATTTTTCAGGTGGATGTACACCTAAGTTGATGAGGGATTTTGATACAACGTGTGAATTCTTGGATGGAGAATCATTATGCTCGTGGGAGCAGTGGGCCAATTTATGTTTCAAAGTTGAGTTGTAATCTTGGATGATCAGTTGAATGAATTAATTATCCTTGCTCTCAGTCGCATGCATGATGGAGTTTGTGAATGTTGTGTGAATTTAGAGCCTCCTGGGTATCTGGTTATCAGTGGTTGGGATCAACTAATAGAGTGAAAGTTGGTTTGGGTACCAAGGATTATGCAGTTGTTAGTTAGTAGATCGGGGGTAAGCCAGGGTGCTATCAGTAGATAGCAGTGTAAAGGTTGTTAGAGCCGAGTAGAATCCCAGTCTAGTTAGTATGTGATCGTTGGGTTCCTGAAGCGAGTATTTTTCTGTGCGGATTTAGCGAGGATATTTGGCCGAGAAGGTTTTAGGCCAAATCAACCTGCGAATTTTTGGTTGGTTTGGTTGAGGTCAGGGTTGTGTCAGGTCCCAAGTAGGAAAGAGATTCTTTCCATTATGATTGAAGGAGATTGGCGTAGTATTGCCATAATTTCGGGGCCGTCAGAATTGTCGGGTGATGATTGACTGCTGAAGATACTACATCGAAGATGAATTAGATCTTGGAGTCAGGTTCAAAGGACCCTCAAGGGGTTATATCGGGAAGTGGAAGCGAGAACTGATTCCGAGGACGAAATCTATTTTAAGTGGGGGAGAATTGTAGCACTTTGTTTTGAGTCGTTTCATAATTTGGGGCTGTGACTCGAAAATCAATTATAATAAGGCTTCGGGGTTTGGGGAAAGATAGGATTAGACTCTTTCGGATGAGGGTAATGTAGATTATGTGATCCAAGAGTTCGGTTTGTGCTTTGGAGCACGAGGGTATAATGGTAAAAGTGATGGTTCGGGCCTTCCATGAATTAAGGATTTTAGTTCTATGTGCTTTAAGTAAAAAAGTAAATAGATAGGGTTGTATAGCTCCTCGATACCTTTTCATGAATATAAGGATTATCAAAAATGGAGTTGCAACAAAGAAATTATGATCCTTTGAAGTTACGAGGATTTTGGGCTAAGCCAAGTACGCTAGGTGTTTAGGGCGTACGATGGGTGTACAAGGTATGCTAGGTGTACTAGGATGGAATGATCACAGAGTGTTTTTCAGTACGCTGGACGTACCTGGAGTATGTTGGGCGTACTCTAGTTAGATGCAAACCATAATTTGGGGTCTTGGACCCTATTTAAAGCCCTTAACTCATTTCCAAACCTTCTTATCTTCAGCCTCCATCCCATTTAACCCTAAATTCAAAACCCTAGCCCCATTTGGAAGGATTTTGATCCTTGGAGTGATTTTTGGTGCATTTGGAAGAAGAAGAACTCCTTCGAGAAGTGTTGGTTCTCTTGGAGCTTGTAGATACAGGCCTTGTTCATCTTGATGTAGCTTCTGGAGGTATAAAGTTTTAATCAAGATGGCTTTCTCATGTAGATCTGGTTTGGGTTATGAATTCTCATGTTTTGGTCCCATGGTTTTGGTTCTTATGAGTAAAAGTTACTCCAAAACCTTTGAGCCTCATATTTGGTCTTTGTTGAGGCCATTAAGTCATAAAAATCAGATCTTAATTAGTATAGTCCTTCCATGCATGAGTTAGTGATCTTCTGATGAAGTTTGATACTTAGGGCTTTGGTATGGACTCCATTAAGACATGCAAAGTCATAAATTAAAGAACTTTATGATTTAAGACAAACCATAGAGTTTAGATCTGTGTTTTGGACATTTTGGTCTTAAGCATTAAGTCCTAAATTTTGGAATTGGTCACCTAGGGAGTACGTTGGGCTTACGTATGCATATGCTCAGCGCAATGCATGGATTTCCCCGATTCCTAGTTGTGATGAGTTGTACGTTTGGCTTTAGCAATAAGTACGTGGGGCGTACTATCCTGGTACATGAGGGGGTACTCGTGAGATAGCCTTATTGCGTCTTTTAGGCCTTGGGTCTTTTGGGAATTAGGAAATGAGTTATTGGGTCTGTTATGGGAAGGGTAAAATGGTCTTTTACCCATTGGAATGATATAATATGAATTGTACCTTGGATTACGGGAAATTACCTTACCTACTGATTAGGAATAATTTGGTTGAGTTCAGTGTGAGGAACCTGATAGCAGCAGCACGTGTGTTTCAATCATCTCAGATTGAGGTGAGTTTTCCTCACTGTTCTTGTGGGTCGAAGGAATCAATGTCGGCCCATTTGATTATGTATCTTGGTATAGAGGATGTTGCTATGCTGTAGTGATCTATTAGATCTGTGTCGTGGTATATAGGATGTTGCTATGTGGTAGTGATCTGTAGATCTGCCTGTTTGTCTCTTGACTGGTTATATGTTGTCGATTATGTATATGTTGACATGTTCGGGTTTGGATTGAGGTATTACTGCTATGTGCGTGAGCCAACAGACAGGGGTTAATCCAGTCCGATCGATGTGGACCCAAGGGTATTCCAGTCCGATGACTGAGTGGACCCGTTGTATATTTCTATTCTAAGTTTGATGACTAATTCGGTCAGGGGTAATCCAGCCCGGTGGCTATGGACCTGAGGGAAGTCTAGTCTGATGAATGATTGGACCCAGCATGCAATTTTTGTATATGTTATGCTTGTGCGGTGGTATTCTGGGGGAACTCACTTAGCTTCATGCTTACAATTTGATTGTTATGGTTTCATGTACTTCAGATGATCGGGCGAAAGAATAGGCGTGATCGTACATATCCTTCGATAAGATGTTTCTGTAAGATTTTGTGATACAATGAGCTTGGGATATTTGTAGTTGATAATTGGTTTTGATATAGGATTTTTTGAAAACGGTGATTTCTCTTAATTTAAAAATGAAAAATTTTAACGTGATTCAGGGATGTTGCAGTTGGGAAGCTAAAATTCATGATCTATTCAAATCATTATAAATTGAAAGATTGCAAACCTCAAATATATATAATTATTCAACCGTGTGTTGAAGTCCTTTCAGATTATAATAAATCCTTATAGCGACCCAAGAGCTGTATCATTTGAGAGGTCGCCTAAAAGACAAGAAGCTTAAGGTCGCACTGTTAGAAAGGGATTTGTTGTTAGAGAAAGATGTTAGGTTTCTCAATGAAACTAATTTAGATGTTGCTTTCAATCAACGAGATTTCGCTTGAGTTGAAAATGTATGTTTGAATCTATTAATAAAAAAATGTTCACTAAAAGCAAAACAATTAGAAATCATGTTAATGATGGATCCATAGAAAACACCGACAACAGGGGTTGGTCTAATGGCTTCACCAAAGGGGAAAAAACCTCTACCGAGATTTGATGCCGACCACCCATATGTCTCAATAACTTCATAAAAGCAATCATTCAATATAACTTCAGAAAATTGCACGAGTTAAGAAATAACTACATGATTGATGAGATTTTCATCGGGAATCTCTAAAAGCAATCATTCAATACCAATCACTAAATCACTTTGAAATGGATCAGGATATGAATGTGATGAAGAAATCATCCTAGAAATCCCAGCCTTGTCCCCAAAAGTTGTTCCAATTGTTAATGATGTGACATCCACACCTTTTGTAGTATCACACCCTTCATCTACAAAAAAAGTCTATTTTTAGGTCTCTCTCAAAGATAAAGCCACAATTGTATCAAATGCCAACATTAAAACTCCTCCAGAAGGAGTGTAATAGGAAAACTTTGAATAAGGACAATGTTCTAGATGTCATGAACATTAAAGTTCGTATGACTCATCTCACAGACCTATTTCAAAAAGTTAACTGTACAAAAGTAAATGACTAATAAACACTTCTAACATTTTGTCACCACAGGATGAAGCTAAAGATTCCTTAAAAGCTTGAAATCGAATCTCGCATAGAGAATAGGAATAATGAATCATGTCCTAAGATTACCGAGAACAAAAGGTCCAAGTATTATAGGAAATCCAACAAGTCCTCACATGTTAAATCTTTGAAAACCATTGCAACGGAACAAAGGACTCCACATTCCACAGTCACTAAGACTGACAACATCGCAATTGTCACCTCTTAGGACAGACCCAATGACATAAAGAAAAATCTTGCATAATTTGTTGATCATGTTCCAAAACCGACCCGAGAAATGTCATTGGATTATTGAAACAAACTTACTTTTAGATCTTATCCACGTGAGAATGAAAATGTTTATAGATCTAAGGTCGACTCAAAAGAAAAAACTCATATCCTTAGAATCTATGTCTAAAAAGATCTCGAAACCAAAAACGGTCAAGAACAACCTCGCATGAAAATTTAGGAGCACACACAACACAACATCAAGAACTGCATATTCTTATAAAAAATTTGTTAAGAAATCTTTCTACGTTGTTGTGGGCCCCAAAAATGTTTGGGTGCCCAAATTAACTGAATGATTTTGCAGGAAATAAGCAAGGAAGATCACAAAATTGAATGGTTAATTGATAACACATATTCCTTGCACATTACTGGGTGATTAGAATACCTTCATGACTATGGTACAGTCACAGGTGGTGGACATGTAAATTTTTGAAACGACTCAAATGGAATGATACGAGGCTATGGTGTTCTTATAAACGGGAATTTCTCAATTTAAAAGGTTGTCTATGTGGAAGGATTAAAACACAACTTGATAAGAGTTGGGTAACTCTGCAAAGTTGGTCATCACGTAGAGTTTGATGATGAATACAAATACATCATGACTAAGGATATAGAAAGATGTCTTGTTAAATCCAAAGATGAGGAAACCAAGTTTTGCTTCGATATTTCTCTAGTAATTGGAAAGCCACAACAATTGATGACTACAATCGATTTACATGGATTTTCTTCTTAAAACTGAAATCAGAGACACTCCAGACCATGATAAAATTTATCAAATAAATTGAATTAAAAATCAAGATGTCGATCAAAAACATAAAAAGTGACAATGGAATAGAGTTCACCAACAAACTATTGAATGATTTTTTGGTGTCCATATAGAATAAAAGGTAAAAATCAACCGCGTTATTAACGTAATCAACGTTAAAATAGTATAAAGAAACCAGTGGAGTTTTGACTAAAGTCATTAAAAGGAAAATTAGAGTACTATGAGAGATAAGAACTTTGAAATAAAGAAGACCAAAAACGGAGTCCTTATAAAGAAGATATGATTTTTGGAAAAATATAAAATACGGGTTAAAAATAAAAGTTAAATTTTGACCACACAACCTTAAGGAAAGTTCTAGTACTCAAGGATAGATATACAAATATATAAAGAGGGTAAGAAACAAGATTCATATAAGAAAGATATGAATATATATAGAAAATTTAGACATGGGTAAGAAACAAGATTCATATAGGAAAGTTCTAGTACTCAAGGATAGATATGCGAAGTACGTGCCATGCACGACATGCACTTCTGACACGAGATTAAATAGACATGGGCCACCAAAAGTATGACATGTGACAAGCTTTGGATGGAGCTACGAGTCATGCACACAATGCGCACCAAATGTGTCGTGCACATATGCACTATAAATAGAGGTGCACACTTTCTGAGTTCTCCACAACCAAAAAAATCTTTCTCTTTCTCTTGATCTATCTTGAAAACCCTCCCACTAGCACGAAGCTTTGGATGCAATAGCAAGGATAACTTTGATCATGCTACTAAGGTGAGTTCGTGACCCCATTTTACTATTTTAAAGGTCTTAAGGGGGAGGAATACATGCTTATATATATATATATATATATATATATATATATATATATGCCCATAGATACGTTAGGATAATATGCCCATAGATACTCTGCCCAGTTGTAAGCTATGATATTATGCCTAAAACTTATGATGCCCGATATTCTAGGAAAAGATTTTACCTAGATGTTATAGTGGCCAATTTCCTAGGATAATACAATACCTAGAAGTAATGTTGGTCAATTGTATGGATATGCATTGTATTTCGTTGTTAATCTTCCCGAATATCCTATTTTTCAAATTAATCTTAATTAGGGTATATATATATATATATATATATATATATATATATATATATATATATATATATATATATATATGGTAAAAGAATATATATGTATACAAAGATAATTATGAGATATATGGATTTTGATTATCATATATAAAGTAAAAAGATTATATAGTCATAATTAAAGATTTTATAAAAGAGTAAAGGAAAAGATAAAACACCTAAGGTTAATGTGTTACTGAGCTTTTATTATTCATCCTTAGCCTGATTAAATTCAGCTACCCCGAAAAATATGTATAAATCTATACAAGGCTGACACCCCCACCTGTGATTGGTAGCTACAATCCCACCTGTGATTGGTAGCTACAATCCCAACATGATAATTTTCTTTATACAAAAACCTGAAAACCTTAAGGAAATCAAACTACCTATGGGGACGCATTCAAGTAGTGAATATTATAATAAATTAGGATTGGTAAAATCCTATAAAGTATTTTAATTTAGGATTGGTAAAATATCCTAAAATATATTATAATAAATTTGGATTGGTAAAATATCCTATAAGGTATTTTAGTTTGGATTGGTAGAATATCCTTAAATATATAGTAAGTTAGGATTGGTAAAATATCCTAAAGGAAAAAGAGGAAAATATAAAATATTAGAATCAATGGTATACGAAGGATTTAAATTTTTTAAATAAAAGAGCTTTGGAAGTTACGATATACTAAACCTAGCAAACAAGGAATATATGAAAGATGACCATAGTCATAACAAAGATCCTAAAAGTTTTCAAAAAGAGTTTATTAGATATTTATTTAAACCTGTGAACGCACCAACATCAAGTTGACGTTTTCGAAATCGCATGTAGTCCTCGGAAGAAGAAGAAATCAACGTAAGAAAGGACAAGCAACTCGAAGATAGATACGTTTTTATTTATCCCATGTAATAGACATAAGTTATTAATAAAAAGGTATTTATAGTTTTTGCTCTATGATTTGGATAGTCTATGTATGGTCGTCACCCCTCGGCGCTTCCACCGCCGGCGGGGGTGTAACATATTGGTATCAGAGCCGAAGGTTATAGCGAATTAGTATTTCCTTAGGAAATTACGACTATAGCTTAGGATATATACTCCAATATGGTTTTTACTAAAACCTATAAATAAAAGTATTATTATAAATTACACTACTGATAGACTATTTACTAGAAAAGTGACTAGTTTGAACTAACGCTTGGTTTGGTGGATTTCAGAACGGCTATATGCTAATGTGATCCTGCCCTCCGGCACTTCCCATCTGTCCAATCCTTATTTGATAGTCTAGAAGTACAAAACAATAATAATCGACAACCCAGAATAATTATGTATACAAATCAAGAACACAAACTATGTAAGTCAATTATGTAGGTTGATTAAGTGTGTAAAGGTTGTGTCACAACTAAATATAGCCTGGTCACCTACGTTTAGTCTTGGTTGGACCAATACACCAACTGAATTTGGACTCAATAATTGATAAAATAGAAACCATACATATACAATACAAACCAAAGTAAAGAGAATAAACATACATAAGTGTATCAAAAAATATCCGACAAGATAAGTAAAAACAAGTATCAATATACAAATAACACATCAACCCTCCCACCTACTCGTCATTGCTCTCGTACTCGCCCTCCTCATCCTCTGTACCATCCTCACTATCATCATCACCACCCTGTTGTGTGCGAGAAGGACCTGAACCATCATGACTAGCAGCAAAACCTACCTGAGGAAAATATGGATGATCCATCCCCTGGCGTATCATCATACTAGAAATCGGGGCCATAATCCAATGATGCTCCTCCTGTAGAATGTCCATATGCTACATCACATCACGTAAAGTCGGCTCTCGATCAGTCTCCACATACCTAGGTCTCTGATGCCTCTCAAAGTCAGGCTCAAGGATATGCTCCGGCTCCATCCGCCTGACCGGTGCCACAATATCATCACCCGGAACCCTCAGCGCCTCACCGTCTCGACGAACCAAAACCAACATCTTCCCTGGAGCAGTCATACCCAACTCCCTAATAGTAATAGGAACCAATCCGCTGGTGTCGACCTCTTAAGACCGGGCCACTCGATTCACCTAATAACCACCACAAATCCTGCTCGAGGGCATGGTACCTTAAGCTATACTAGACAGATAGAGAGCAAGAGTAAAGGGAAGATTGATGAGAACCTTAGTATGAGTAAGGGACCACATGTAGAATAAGTCGCAAGAAGGAACTTTTTCGTGCTTCTCACGATGACAAAAAGTGGAAGCGACCAATCAGTGAAGCTACCGATAAGTAGGAGATCTAAAGGAACTCTCCTTGGCCGTCCTAGAGACATAGGTCCCCTAGCATGACCCCAAACATGTATATAGCTATACTCCCGTGGTGGCTCAGTAATGCAACTGCCAAGATAAGAAAAGAAATAAGGAATATCAATCTCTTTCTCTGTGTAAATCCCCAGTCGTCTCACCGCCTTGATCAAACTGTAGGAGCGGGACACGCCTCCAAGGCGAAAAGTGAAAACCGATCAATCAGCCCAGTTCCTCGACGCCTTGTCGAAGCGAACTGTAAAAAAGAACTCACAACAGAACTCTTTGTAGATCACATCCCGAATCATGACAACCCGATGGCATCCCTGGAAAGTAAAAAGCACGAGACCATTATCATCACACAAGACATGGGTAAGGAATAGCTCCATACGAGCTGCCAACCCAAACTCATCAACGACGCTCCAGGTAAGAGCCTGATGGATAATGATCTTCTTGGACAGATGAGCAATCAACTGGGAGATAAAATAACTCTGATCGACAAGATAAATGGGAAATTGTAAAAGCGAATGTGATGGCTAATTAGGAGGTAACTAACCAACCGCCTGACGACTCCGTCTCGACATATCTATAGAAAAATATGAGAAGAACAAATTAGAAACAAATATATAAGATAAATATTGAATTAGGTGTTGAAACGGAGTACACGTGCAAAGGTGTGTGGTGCATGCATGTGCACGCGGCGCACATGCATACGCGCGACGTGCTCCAAGAACACAAAGAACAACAAATTCAGAATTCTACTGTCTTGTCCAATTTTATACACAAGAACCTCGTAAGGATTTTCGACTAAGATTTTAGAGTACAAATAAGCAGACTATTTCTTCTAAAACATTACAAATTGGAGGATTTATTTAGAAATTTGGAAAACAAAAACTGAAATCTAAAAACTCGAAATTTGGAGCAACAGAGGAAAAAAACTCAGAAATAAGTATTAGGGTAGTAAAATTGGTAGTATAGAAATGCCAAATAGTTTCCCATTACAACAAATTCGACCAAAATCAATCTAATTGTGTAAACCTCAAGAAGCCTTAATTCGCGAATTTGAGCAATATAAGAAGTTAGGATTAGTGTAGATGATATCTGGAAGTAAAGGAATCGAAGAAATGCGAAAAATAGAAGCCAGGGATCAAGTGTGTGGCGTGTTTGTCGTGTGAGTGGGACCAATGGAGATAAAAAGGGGGGGACCAAATGAATGTTTGAGAAAAAGCATTGAATGAAGCCAAAAATTGACTTTAAGGACGATATGTCACGAGTGCGTGTGGCGCACAGTGTATGCCCATTGCGCACTACTCGAAATTTCAAAATTGACCCTTTTGTTTTACCCTTAGATTATATTGTACCCTAAAACCTTAAGAGGCTTAATATAACTAGAAATGAAGGAACAAGGAAAGAAAATGTTCATGGAATAAAAGGAGATTCCCATTATAACATCGATAAGAAGACTGGTTGCTAGGATAGAAACAGAAGCTTGCTATAACCAAGGAAATAGGATATTCCTAGTAGATAAAGACATATAAGGATTTAATTATAACCCCATTAGTTAAACGTAGGAACAAAGAGTAACCTAGTTGTTGTCATTTCAGGATAACAACCCTTTAGTATTACCCCTGATAGAACCGGCCACCATTCATACCATGATTCAACGTCAAGTCTCTGTTGCGTTGGGAAACCTTAGAGCAAGTAATGAAGAAGGAAGTGATAAGGAAATTGATCCGATAGCAAAAAATTACAAGGATTTCATCGACATCAACCGAGACCTTCTATGGAAATGAAGGAGTAAATGGTTTAACCCACTGGATAAAGGAAATGGAGAGCAAGTGTGCTAAGGAATATCGGGTTAAGTTTGCAATGTGCACATTCATGGGAAGAGCTTTCATATTGTGGAGTACTCAGGTCAAGGCTTTAGGCGTAGACACAGCCTATGCAACCTCATGGGAAGAACTAAAGACGCAGATGTTAAGGGAATTCTATTCTAAAGGAGACATGGCTCTAGTAGAACATGAATTTAGTCAATTAAGCACAAGGAAATCAAGTCTAGCCTCCTATAACTCGAGTTTTGAGGATTTAATGTAACAAATGCGACATTTGGCACCGATCGTTACTAACGAAAAGTGGCCAACATCAAGTTTAATAGGCTTCATATGTTATATTAATCAACATATCCTAAAATTATAAAGTTTCGTATTAAGATAAATAGTAAAAATCAACCAAATCGTCCATACGTCTTTAAAATTAGTGCGCCGAATTTGGAAGTACGTGTAATCCCGATCCCAAAAATATAAATTAAATAAAAATCCGAATTCCTATGAAGGAGATATGAATTTTATAAAATATAAAAATCGGCCGCATAGTTAAAAACAATTAACATCAAAAGGTACAGAGAGAATGGTTGACTTTTGGGTAAAGTCACCAAAACGATAATCGTAGTACTCTTTAAAATAGAAATTTTGGTAAAAGGTACGCCAAAATTGGAGTCCATACGAGAGATTTATGATTTTTGCAAATTCATTAAATTATAAAAAAATAAGGGCTAAAAATAAAATTTCGAATTAGCCAATACAACCTAAAGGAAAGTGGTAGTACCCGTTCAGAGCTACGCGTGGATATAAAGAACGTCGAAAACGGAGCTCGTATAAAGGAGATACGTATTTTTGAAATTTTGCAAGGAGCGCCCGACACAAAAGGTACGCACGGCGCGCACGTGCTTCTAGAAGGAGGTACGATGCACCAGTGACATTCGGACACATATCGGCAGGAGGATGGAGCTACGAGGTCATTGTGCGACGGGCCCAGGCCTTGTACGGCACATACTTCTAGTATAAAAGGGTGTTGCCCGCTCACTTCTTTTCCTCACACTTCATCCGTTTTCTCTCCTTTTTCCTTTGAAACTTCTTCGTAAATCCTTAGAAATGTTTCTATAGTAGTTATATTTTTTTATATTTTCGAGTCTGATCGATCCTAAGGCGATCTTCGAGTCTCGAGTCCCGATTCTACCCTACTTCAGTGGTTTCACACTTTACAAGTGAGTTCACGGACCCTATTTTACTATTTTAAAATGCTTTTTGGGGGGGGGAATACATACTTATCTAATGGTTTTTTAAAAATGTTTATAAATATCAAATCATTTTATAAAACCTAGATGTCTAAGGATAGCGTAGCTATACATACTATGCCTAGTCGTAAGCTATGATATTGTGCCTAAGAGTTATGATGGTCGATAGTCTAGGAGTAGATAATACCTAGATGTTATAATGGCCAAATCCCTAGGAAACCTTAGGACCTAGGAATTATGCTAGACAAATTTAAAGATACGCACCGTACTTAGGGTATATATATGATGATTTATATATACTAGATAATTATGAGAACATAAAATATAATTATCAAATACATATATATATATATATATATATATATATATATATATATATATATATATATATATATATATATATATAGGGTAGTTATGGAAAGATAAAAGATAAATACCTAAGGTGAATACATTATTGAGTTGATAATTCAACTAAAGGCCCTTGATAAATTCGACATTTACCCAATTCCTATAATCGTTAATCCTGCGAGAGCCTGAAAGCGTCGATTATTAGGACTCACGGTAATACATTAGTTCACCTTAGAGTATAGTCAATTATAGGGGATCATGGTAATATATTAAAATCATCATAGAGTTTAGATTACCATTAGGGACGCTTTGACTGGTAATTAAAATACGTTAGGATCGTTAGATATCCTAAAAAGATAATAAATTATGATTCATAAATGATATCCTAATAAGATAAAAGATAGAATCGTTAGATATCCTAAAAAGATAGTAAATTATGATTAATAAAAATATCCTAATTAAAATACGTTAGCATCGTTCGATATCCTAAAAAGATATTAAATTAGGATTAATAAATGATATCCTAATAAGATAATAGATAGGATCATTAGATATCCTAAAAAGATAGAAAGCTAAGTTAATAAAATATTTAAGAAAGGTTTTCCCAAAGAAAAAGGATTCCTAAAAGTTACCCAAAAATCGAAAACTCTAAAAACGTGTGAGCTCACCAACATTACGTTGACGTTTTCGAAACGTCATGTATTTTGGATTAGTGTCTAAGCCCGTAACTATATTTGGTATGTACTTGACCCGGTTGTGCATGGTCCTTTTGGGTTGCCTTCACCAAAGCAACTTGACAGGATAAATTATAGAGAGAGAGAGAGAGAGAGAGAAGTTATTATGGTTTATTAATATATTATATGAATAATATATTAAAAGAGAAATCATGTTATTTAATTAATATTAGTCATAAAATAATTAAGAATTAATTTGGTGGCTAAAAGAGATTAATTAACTAAAGGGGACTGAAACTGTCAATTGTGTGATAGTTAGTTATTGGGCTGAGAATCCTTATGGATTAGGGCATGGACAAAATTAAGATGGAGTCCATCTTGAATTCGTCCAAGGAGGCCTTATTCCAGAAGATTCCTTGGACTGCTTAAGGCCTAAGCTGTCCATTAGGGTTTTGACTGAAACCCTAGCAGCACAAGTATAAATAGAACCCTAAGGGCATCTGATTTTGGCCAGTGGAAACCTTACAGAGTTCATAGCCGAAATTGTGCCTCTTACCCTCACTCCAATATCATCCTCTTGCTTGTGGTGTTTGTAAGCCATTAGAGGTGTGACATTTGTGGCACTAAGCTCCAAGAGTTGAAGATTCAAGCCATTCAAGAAAGGTAATCATCTAGATCTGATCTATTAGGTTAATTTCGAAATATGTATGCTAGATCTATGGTTCATAAGTCTTGGATGAATTGCATGTACAATAGAGAAACCTAGATCCAAGCTTTAGGGTTTTGCATGTGCACATAGGATGTTCTTTTGCTCAAAACCCATCAGTGGTATGAGAGCCTTGCTTGGTTTCTATTGTATTTGATGCATTGCATGATTGTTTATTGCTTGAATTCAATTTTTGGCCTTCTGTCTGACAAACTCGTCGAGTCCCAAAGAAGACTCGCCGAGTAGGATGAACTCGACGAGTCGGGCCGTCAGACAGAGGAAATTTCGGGATTTTATGCCTATTTTGCTGTGAGCTAATTACCAAAACGTTTTTAATTGATAAAATACGAATTTTATTGATATTATGTAATTATCCTTGCCAAAATAAAATATAATGTCAAATTAATTGAATAATTATTTCCTTATATGATAAATGTTAATTATTTGAATTATTTGGTCAATTATCTTGCATGAATTTGGATTAGGTCAAAATTAGATAATCACCAAAATTAATTGTTCAATTATTTCTTTGAATTTTGATCTAGATAGTTTTGAAATGATTCACAACTTGCCCTCAAGTTTTGGAATTTAAAATTTTGGATTAAAAGTTTAATTTTGAAGTAATTAAATTCCAAACCCTAGAATTTTACAAATTTAAAATTCACCCTATACTATTATAATATTATAAGAATAATTATTATATATGTATAACATTAGTGCTAGTCTTACCGTTAGTAGGCCTCATTCACGAAGCCGATCTATAAGGGGGTATAAGGTTCTGGCCTATAAAATGGCCGTTTAATGGGTGTCCACTCTCACCCACCGCTTCCTTGATTGGTGGAGGGTCGTTAGCCGAACGGGTAGGATAGGGCAACCCTTTCCTCATTAAAAGTATAATGACTTAAAAAGTAACTAAATGTTTTTACAAAATTCTCAATCTTAGTTACATTAGGCAAAATGTGAATTTGATGCTATTCCATGAAATTACACTTTATACCCTTGCTAAGACGCTAGTGGAGCGTGTGTGGTTAACCGGCACACTAATTTGGCTCTAAGCAAAGGTGGCAAAGGGTGACTCGATGTTTGTCATAGATCGATGGAGCGTGTGTGTTTAACCGGCACATCGATTAGGTGACTGTAACATTGGGGCACCATGTATATTTGCATGGTTATTCACACCCTGTTTGTGATCCTCGGTATCCCAGTCACAAACTTGGGGGCACCATCTAGGAGTTTTCAATACATTTAAAACTTAATTCTCTTTTGTTTTTCATGGTGGAAATTAGTGAATCGTCATTCACTTAACTTCAAATTATCTGCAATTTAAATTACGGCATTTCTCTTTTAAGTTGTAAATAATGTTGTTAGATCCTAGCCCTAATTTCTCCTTTGGGTGTTTAATTGGGGATTCTTATCTAATCAAACTTTGTCTCTTTTCTTTTCAGATGTCTAACTCGAACAACAACAACACTTCAGGGTCAACCTCTTCAGGCTCATTCTCACTCATGAATTTGTGTGGGATGGTGATTTTCGATGGGACCAATTTCAATGATTGGATCCACAACGTTCAAATGGTTACATGTTACGAGGACAAAGAATATGTCCTCGACAAGGAGCTGAAGGAGGTGAATGTCAACACTGTTACTCCAGAGGAGATCGCTGCCTTTGAGGCCCATGAGCGTGATGCCACGAAAGTCCATTGCATCATGCTAGCGACCATGACTGTTGAACTCCAAAAGTCCTACGAGGACTACTATCCGTATGAGATGCACCAGGATTTGCTGGATAGGTACCACCAAAGTGCCAGGCAGGAAAGATACGAGATCATCACTTCCATGATCACGACGAAGATGAGAGACGAAGATTCTGTCACTGCTTATCTGCAGAAAATGCAGAGATATGTTGACCGCCTGCTAAAGTTAAATGTTAACTTCGATGAAGAGCTGGAAATTGACATCATTCTTCATTCACTGCCACCCTGCTTCAACCAGTTTCGCATGACCTACCACATGAACAAAGAGGAGGTCAGCTTGAGCAAGCTTCAAGGCTTGTTGAGGACTGCTGAGAGCAACCTCAAGGACAAATCCATTGCACCAACTCCTACTTCTACTGCTTCCCCAGTCTTGGCTATTGGGCAAGGAAAGGGTAAGAAGAGGAAGGCTCCTTCAAAGAGCCACCATATGGGAAAGTCTCAAAATGGCGCCTCTTCTAGTGGAACCAAAGCTGGTACCACTCCACCCTCCTCCAACCCTAAGGATGCAGAGTGTTATCACTGCCACGACAAAGGGCACTGGAAAGATAAAACCATCCTACGCAGGTATTTATACTATTCAATATAATGACTCATCGCATGCTATTTCTTGGGTTCTTGATACAGGATGTGGTTTTAACATTTGTTTTGATTTGTGGGGCCTAAGAAGAAATAGGGATGTGGAGCATGGGAAGATAAACCTGATCATGGGAAACAGAAGATCGTCGCCTGTCACCAAGATTGGAGTTTACTCTTTAGTGCTTAGTAGTGGGTTAGGACTAGAGTTAAATAATTGTTTCTATTCGCTAGAAATGGCTAGGAACATCATTTCTTTTCATGGCTTGTATAGACAAGGATTTAGATATTAATTTGATAATGAAAAGGGTTCTATTAATGCTTATCTTAATGGCGTTTTCTATTTTGAAGCATTGTCTTGTAATGGAATATATGAAACTGTGATGGTTGTAGACAATTTAGGAAATGATGTATTGCATATCGATTCTTCCAATGATTTGGATAAAGCATGCTTGTGGCATTGTCGTCTTGGACATGTCAACAAGAAACGCATAGCCCAACTCCAAAAGGATGGAGTGTTGGAGTCATTCGACCTTAGGGATGATGACGTGTGCGAGTATTGTTTACTTGGAAAGATGACCAAGTCACCCTTCACTAGTTCTTGTGAAAGGGGTGAGGGTTTATTGGATCTCCTATATAAAGATGTATGTGGACCCTTTAGATCCACCACAAGGGATGCAAGCCGCTTCTACGTGACTTTTACTGATGATTATAGCAGATATGGCTATATCTACTTAATCAGGAACAAGTCAGAAACCTTTGAAAAGTTCAAAGAGTTCAAACAAGAAGTGGAGAATCAGTTGGGCAGGAAAATCAATATGCTTCGACCTGATCGAGGTGGAGAGTACCTTATTCTTGAATTCCACGACTACCTCAAGGAATGCGGAATCGGTTCGCAATTGACGCCACCCAGGACGCCGCAGTTGAATGGTGTAGCTGAGAGACGTAATCGAACCTTGCTAGACATGGTTCGTTCCATGATGAGTCGTGCTTCGCTACCTATCTCATTCTGGGGGTATGCCTTAGAGACCGCCGCCCATATCCTTAACTTAATCCCTACAAAGAAGGTTGACAAAACACCTTACGAGATGTGGACAGGGAAGGCTCCCTCGTTGGCATATCAAGATTTGGGGTTGTGAGGCTTTCGTAAGACAAGAGACTCACGACAAGCTCGAACCTTGTAGTGAGCGATGTATTTTCATCGGCTACCGGCAGAAGTCCTTTGGATATCTCTTCTATAGACCGAGTGACAATGTTGTCTTCGTTGTGAGGAGATGGGTTTTCCGAGAGCAAGAACTCATAAGCAAAGGAGACAATGGGAGGCAAATCGATCTTGAAGAGCTTCAAAAATTGAACGATGAAGGAACCTCTAACACTGGCGCTCAACCTGAGGAGGAAACTCCTGTTGAACCGATTGATGAATCCCTACCTCTTAGACGTTCCAGTAGAGTTAGTGTTCCGCCTGTTCTATATGGTTTTCATATAACAAGTGAAGGTGATACGTTTATTAGTGACAGTACACTAATAAATTTGGATGAACCTAACAGCTACAAGGAAGCCATGGTAGGCCCGGAGTCTGCAAAATGGAAAGAGGCCATGGATAGCGAGATTCAGTCCATGTATGACAACCAAGTTTGGAATTTGGTTGACAATGTGCCAGGTCGTAATACGGTCGGGTGCAAGTGGATCTTCAAGAAGAAGACCGACATGGATGGGAAAGTACACACTTATAAGGCGTGATTGGTTGTGAAGGGCTTTACTCAAACTCCAAGAGTTGACTATTATGAGACCTTCTCACCTGTTGCGAAGATAAAGTCTATTAGGGTGATGCTATCCATTGCTGCATTTCATGACTATAAAATCTGGCAGATGGATGTCAAAACCGTTTTCCTTAATGGGAAGTTGGCTGAGGATGTTTACATGAGTCAGCCAGAGCGTTTTGTCGATGAGAAGCATCCTAATAGAGTGTGTAAGCTTGAGAAATCCATTTATATATTGAAACAAGCGTCTCGCAGATGGAATCTTTGTTTCGACGAGAAAGTCAAAGAGTTTGGCTTCCTGCGAAGCGAGGATGAATCATGTGTATATGTCAAAGCCAGTGGGAGTATAGTTAGCTTCCTCGTATTGTATGTCGATGACATACTACTCATAGGAAACGACATTCCGTCCCTGCAGGAAGTTAAGTCCTGGCTTGGGAAGTGTTTCGCTATGAAGGACCTCGGAGAGGCTGCCTATATTTTGGGAATAAGGATAGTGAGAAACAGGAGTAAGAGACTCATAGGACTTAGTCAGAATACTTACTTGGATAAAGTACAAAACGTTTTAGTATGAAGAATTCTAAGAAAGGGGAGTTACCAATCCAAAGTAATGCCAAGTTGAGTAAGACTCAAAGTCCGAGTACCGAAGTCGAGATAGCAGAGATGAGCTGAATACCTTACGCTTCCGCAGTTGGCTCAATCATGTATGCTATGACTTCTACTCGCCCTGATGTGGCTTTCGCCTTGAGCATGGTCAGCAGATATTAGGGAAACCCCGGCAGAGCACATTGGACCGCAGTCAAGAATTTTCTTAAGTACCTTCGGAGGACCAAGGAATGGTTTCTAGTCCTCGGTGGGAGCGATGACTTAAGGGTGCGAGGGTATAGTGACGCCAATTTTTAGACAGACCAAGATAATTATCGATCTCAGTCAGGCTGGGTCTTTACCCTAAATGGAGGAGCAGTGACTTGGAAAAGTTCCAAGCAGGAGACCGTAGCTGATTCAACGAGCGAATCAGAGTACATAGCGGCGAGCGAAGCGTCAAAGGAGGCGATATGGTTGAAGAACTTCATTAGAGACCTTGGAGTTGTACCAGCCATAAAAGGAGCCTATGGAGATATTATGCGATAATGAAGGAGCGGTTGCCTTGACCAAGGAACCGAGGGATCATGGGAGATCTCGACATATCGACAGGAAATATCAGTTTATTAGACATCGAGTAGAAGAGCGACTCCTCGTGGTGAAGAGGTTATCTTCGGAAGATAACCCAGCAGATCCCCTTACGAAGGGACTGAGTAGGGTTAAGCACTTGCAGCACGCTAGGAGCATTGGGCTGAAGGACGATATTAGTTTAGATTAGATAGCTTCGAAACGTTTAATAGATAAATTGTAATTAACATTTGATGATTAAATAAAGGCGTATTATTTACAAGTAAAGTTACTGTCTTGTGTTAATCATTTACCTATTGTTTCACTTTGCATGTTTTGACTTCCTGAATAATAATATTATTCGAACAGTCCACAGTCGCTCATACTTTGGAAGTAGGTATGAAAGAAGATTGTCATGAATTGGCTTGTAGATTGTCTAAAGTGTATTAGACATAGCAAAAGTTTGCTACAACGTTCATGAGTGCTTATGAACTAAGATTTGAGCATTGGATTAAACCCGTGCTTGCTGGTATCACTTCATGGAATTTATCACGAGTGATCGCAAGATGATAATATCATATAGTCTTTAAACCTAGATATATGGTTTATTGTTTGCAAGTTGGTTGTGCATTGATAATGCGTAAACGCATCAGTAACTTGATGTTATAAAACGCATTGTTGTGTACGATTTGATGAGTGAATAGTGAATGCATATAAGTCGAAGTTTATCTATTCATTTTATCCTGAGAGGGTAAAAGCGATATTTGGGCCCCTCGATGATTTGGTATGACTTATGTGTCGGGCCCGGTCAGGACTAAATTGATGTGTTCAATTAAGTTCTATGTCAAATGAATCAGAGATCGAGAAACAAACTGCTGGACAATAAGTATGATTATGTTCCATGTATTTGTCCGCACGATATCTAGAATGGAGGATTATACGATCCCTTATCTAAAGGACAGGTTCCTGATAAGATCAGAGTTGGACAACATCTTTGAGAGCTACGATTGCTAATCGGATCCTGAAGTCGTACTTGCATTTATAGTTACTAGACTTATCCAAGTGGGATACTGTTGGATTAGTGTCTATGCCCGTAACTATATTTGGTATGTACTTGACCCGGTTGTGCATTGTCCCTTTGGGTTGCCTTCACCAAAGCAACTTGACAAGATGATTTATATATATATATAGAGAGAGAGAGAAGTTATTATGGTTTATTAATATATTATATGAATAATATATTAAAAGAGAAATCATATTATTTAATTAATATTATCCATAAATTAATTAAGAATTAATTTGGTGGCTAAAAGAGATTAATTAAATAAAGAGGAATGGAACTGTCAAATGTGTGATAGTTAGTTATTGGGTTGAGAATCCTTATGGATTAGGGCATGGACGAAATTAAGATGGAGTCCATCTTGAATTCGTCCAAGGAGGCCTTATTCCAGAAGGTTCCCTGGACTGCTTAAGGCCGAAGCTGTCTATTAGGGTTTTGACTGAAACCCTAGCAGCACAAGTATAAATAAAACCCTAAGGGCATCGGATTTCGGCCAGCGGAAACCCTAGAGAGTTCATAGCCGAAATTGTGCCTCCTTCCCTCACTCCAATATCATCCTCTTGCTTGTGGTGTTTGTAAGCCATTAGAGGTGTGACATTTGTGACACTAAGCTCCAAGAGTTGAAGATTCAAACCATTCAAGAAAGGTAATCATCTATATCTGATCTATTAGGTTAATTTCGAAATATGTATGCTAGATCTATGGTTCATAAGTCTTGGATGAATTGCATGTACTATAGAGAAACCTAGATCCAAGCTTTAGGGTTTTGCAAGTACACATAGGATGTTCTTTTGCTCAAAACCCATCAATGTATTCCTAGGAGGCCATGAGATGGAATCCTACACTCCCGGAAGCAGCAACTGAAGGAGGAAGCAGATAGAAAACCCCTATAGTTTATCGTTCATGTTTATCTGTTAGGACACCTTTCTGTAATATGAACCCTAGAAATCCGATGTAACGTTTTATCTATAAATAAAATAGATGTTTATGTTACATATTATTTTTTGTACTGTTCAATATATTTTCAAGGACTGAGAACCAACATCCATATGTCGCACTGCCTGGCGTTTCCCTCTACGGCCGGGTAGGGTGTGACAGATTGGTATTAGAGCCTATGCTATAGTGAACTAGTACTTCCTTAGGAAATACGAATATAGACCAGGGGCTTATACTCCAATTAGGTTTGTCCGCAAACCTACTAATAAAAGTATTATTATTAATACCCTACTAATAGATCATCTATGGGGAAAAGTGACTAGGCTGGAGTTGTCGCCTTGGGTTGCTGGATTTCAGAACGGCTACACGCCAAAATGGTCATGCCCTCCGAATTTTTCCTACGTGGCTGATCCCTATGGTATTGTCTAGAAGTACAAAACATAAATTAATAAAACTAAATTTCTCGATGAGAAAACCCGATAAAACCCATAGAATCCCAAACTCAAGAGTTTAGGTCAAATACGATATCTGAGATTAGCACAATATATTGGCCGAACCACGACTCGACATAGAGTATACACCTCTGCTTAGAACTGGTTGGACCGATATACAACTAGACTTGGATATTGTAGCTGATAGACTAGACTCTCGAGGATCCCATAGAACCTATAAAACCCGAGGACTTAAACATCAATATATAGGGAAGTTAGCATGGCCACCGCATGATAATGAGAGATCTTGGAAACAAGGTAATCAAACCTCTCTTCAAGCATTGGATACCCATTTCCCTGAGGTTCACATACCTCTATTTCCTTTAAAACCTCCGACGAGGAACCTCACAAGAAGAGTGAATCCTCAGGAGCAACTAGAGAGTCATCTGAATCGTCATAAGATCCCTCCAAGGAACCTTAGTAGTTCTTTGAGGAGGAAGATCCTGATGAGGAGGGGGCAAATTCCACTAGGGAAGGAGATAAAATTCTCGTAGTATGAGAATAAAAGGAATACTAAGGAAAGTAGTCGAGTATTACTCTAGAAAGAAGCCAGGGAAGGAAAAACTAGAGTCTATCATTGAGGAATAGACTCTGGTCATTTCAAATTCTTCAGGAAGTCCCTACAGGTCGTACAACTATGATTAGGAAAAGATGTGAACCAATACCATTTACATAACCAATGAAGAGTTGGGAATCATCAAAGGAAAGCCATAGAACTTAAAGCTTAGAGAAGGATCTAGGTGTGAGATAAAAAATGGGATTAAGAACCCCAAGCCAATTAAGCCCTAACGTTTTGAGTCTGAGTGTAATATCCTCGCCACCCCTTCAGAAAATAATCTCTTTGTCATATCAAAGTTTCCGTTCCTAACCTAAATCTTCTCATGATACTTGTGTATTTATTCATCGATTAACATCCTCTTTTTACGTCGATTATAGAGTTCCAAACATGCCTCAGAGGAGAGTCACTAGGAAGAACCCCGGATCATGATGCAATCTTGACCAAGCAGCCATCGAAGCATTAATCGACCAAAGGGTCTCAGATGCCCTAGCTAATAGGAATGTTGAATCCGGAAAAGGAAGAGGAACCAGAGGATATAGTACTTGGGGTGGTAATGGAAGCCACCCACGAGCATGTACTTATAAAGAGTTCATGAGCTGCAAGCCCAAACCCTTCTTAGGGAATGAAGGAGTAATAGGATTGACTTGATGTATCGAGAAGATGGAGTCAGTATTCGAAATTAGTTTCTGCTTGGAAGAATGTAAAGTTAGGTTTGTTGTCTGTACCTTCGAGGATACAACATTGTCATGGTGGAATGGTCATACGAAAACCATGGGAATTAGTGCCGCTAATGCCATCTCCTGGGAAAAGATGAAACAGTTACTAATTGAAGAGTACTGTCCCAGAGAGGATACGCAAAAGCTAGAGCAAGAGCTCTGGAATCTTTCCATGTAAGATGTAGACATTGAAACTTATACCAGTTGCTTCAATGATCTCGCCATCTTCTGTCCCACTTTTTGTCACCCCAGAATGTAAGAAAGTAGGAAGGTATGATGGGGTTTAGTACATCCTATCCAAGGATTGGTTATGGGTTCCAGACCAACTACTTACGATAGTGCCAAGAGACAAGCCTCTACCTTGACCAATCAGGTAATCCGCCAGGGAACCATGGTTATAAAGACTGATCTCACAAGATCAGTAAATAGAAAGAGAAAGCTTGATGAAGATTCAGAGAAAGTGGCATGGAAGAACAAATACATAGGGAAAGTCTATGTAGCGACCACTCCGTCGCCCACTCCTTTAAGGCAATATGCAAGAGATCTCCCATTATGCAATAAGTGCAGCTACCATCACGTGGGTGCATATAGAGAGTCAATCTGTAATAACCGGGGCAAGAAGGCCAAACATCTAAGTCTTGTAGGAGTTCGCCACTCGCCACTACCCAAGGAATTGGTATTGGCAAGAACCGTAATTGTTATGAATGTGGAGAAGTGGGCCACATAAAAGAGAATGCCCAAGGTTGGTAAATTAAAGGGGTAATGTTTAAGGAAGAGAATTTGGCATTGACACGAGCGACGCTGCCCAAAATCTTCCCTTAAGAATTGATAAGTCCTTCTTGATAACTTACGAGCAAACTAGATAATGATATAGTTTTATAAACGTTAGATAAAAACACGCTAAAATATAAATCTAAGAAACTCATGTTATTAATTATAGGATGGATACATAAGTTATATGATTCAAGAATTAAATAGTTTTAGAAAGTATGGTTCAGCCCTATTGCGCAGCTCTCGTCTGAGTCGAACCGTAATAAGGAGGAATCAGACGGTCGATAAATTGTCTAGTTTTAGCATCATGAGATAGTATTCACCAGATAATTAGCTAATGCTAGAACAAATGATAATGAAAGGTAAAAGAATCCTTGTGGTAATACTAGGATCCTCTGAAAATTTTTAAAAAAAATTATTAAGAAACCTTTCAGTTATTATAGACTCTATAAAGTCTTAGTAAGTACTTAACTAAGGGATCACTCTCACTCTCACTCTTGCTATCAGTAAGTACTTGACTGTGGGATCACTCTCACTCTAACTCTTGGTATCAATAAGTACTTGACTGAAGGATCACTCTCACTCTAACTCTTGGTATCAGTAAGTACTTGACCGAGGGATAACACTCACTCTCACTCTTAGTATCAGTAAGTACTTGAATGAGGGATCACTCTCACTCTAAAATATTACTAAGTAATCTCTCTCTTTTTCTCTCTCTATACATCAGTAAGTAATCAACTAATGGGTTAAAAATCACGACTATCTCAATGATAGGTGATTGTTTATAAAAGAAAATCACTATTATCCGAAGGAAATACCCGAATGATAGGTGATTGTTTTATTAATCATTACCATTAGTTCTAAAATCTAAGGATCCTATTTACTCTCTATAGAACTAAAATATAAAGATGGTTAATAGTAATTAAAAATATAATTGTAATTTCTCCCAAGTGGTGCCTTTGCGTTTGGAACTCCTAGTTGAATTTCGGGGACGAACTTCCTTAAACGAGGGGAGAATGTAACAATTGCGACTTTTGGCACCGATCGTTATTAACAAAAATTCACCAACATCGAGTTTAATAGGTTTAATACATTATATATATATATATATATATATATATATATATATATATATATATATATATATATATATATATATGAACATACGATAAAAATATAAAGTTTCGCATTAAGATAGATAGTAAATATCAACCGAATCGTTCGTACGTCGTTAAAATTAGTGCGCCGAAACATATATATATATATATATATATATATATATATATATATATATATATATATATATATATATATATATATATATATATATATATATATATAGTACGCGTAATCCCGATCCCAAAAATATAAATTTCATAAAAATCCGAATTCATATGAAGGAGATATGAATTTTATAAAATATAAAAATCAGCCGCATAGTTCAAAACTATTAACGTCAAAAGGTACAAGGTACAGAGAGAATGGTTGACTTCTAGGTAATGTTACCAAAACGATAATCGTAGTAATATTTAAAATAGAAATTTTGGTAAAATGAACGTCAATATTGGAGTCTGTACGAGAGAGTTATGATTTTTTCAAAATCATTAAATTATATAAAAATAATGGATAAAAATAAAATTCAGAATTAGCCAATACAACCTAAAGGAAAGTTGTAGTACCCGTTGAGAGCTACGCGTGTGTATAAAGAAAGTAAAAAATGGAGCTCGTATGAAGGAGATACGTGGCACACATGTGCTTTTAAAAAGAGGTATGACGCACCAGTGACATTCGGACATGTGTCGGCAGGAGGATGGAGCCACATGGTCATTGCGCGACGCGCCCAGGCCTTGCACGGCGCGCACTCCTAGTATAAAAGGGTGTTGCCCGCTAACTTCTTTTCCTCACATGTCATCCATTTTATCTCCTTTTTCCTTTGAAACTTCTTCATAAATCTTTAGAAATTTTTATATCTTAGTTATATATTATTATATTTTCGAGTCCGGTTGATCCTGATGCGATCTTCGAGTCCCGAGTTCCGATTCTACCCTAATTTAGTGGTTTCACACTTTACAAGTAAGTTCACGACCCCTATTTTACTGTTTTAAAATGTTTTACAGTGGGGAATACATGCTTATCAAATGGTTTTATAAAAATGTTTATGTTATAAATATCAAATCATTTTATAAAGCCAGATGCCTTAGGATAGTGTAGTTATAGATACTATGCCTAGTCGTAAGTTATGATATTGTGCCTAAGAGTTATGATGGCCGATAGTCTAGGAGTAGATAATACCTAGATGTTATAATGGCCAAATCCCTAGGAAACCTTAGTACCTAGGGGTTATGCTAGACAAATTTAATGATATGCAGCGTACTTAGTTGTTACTCTGCCCAAATATCCTGTTAAAATAACCATAATTAGGGTATACATATGTCGATTTATATATACTAGATAACTATGAGATCATAATATATAATTATCAAATACACACACACACATGTATATATATATATATATATATATATATATATATATATATATATATATATATATTATGGAAAGATAAAATATTAAAGATCAAAGATAAATACCTAAGGTCAATGGGTTAGTGAGTTGATAATTCTTCCAAAGGCCTTGATTAAATTCAGCATTTTCCAAATACCTATAATCGTTAATCATGCGAGTGCCTGAAAGCGTTATTTATAAGGACTCACAGTAATATATTAGATCACCTTATAGAATAGTCGATTATAGGGGCCCATGGTAATACATTAAAATCGCCTTAGAGTTTAGATTACCATTAGGGACGCCTGGAATAGTCATTAAAATATGTTAGGATCTTTAGATATTCTAAAAAGATAATAAACTAGGATTAATAAATGATATCCTAATAAGATAAAAGATAGGATTGTTAGATAACCTAAAAGGATAGTAAAGTAGGATTAGTTAAAATATCTTAATTAAAATATGTTGGGATCGTTATATATCCTAAAAATATAATAAATTAGGATTAATGAATGATATCCTAATAAGATAAAAGATAGGATCGTTAGATATCCTAAAAAGAAAGAAAGGTAGGTTAATAAAATATTTAAGAAAGGTTTTTCTCAATGAAAAAGATTCTTAAAAGTTAACCAAAATCGAAAACTCTAAAAACTTGTGAGCTCACCAACATTACGTTGACGTTTTCAAAACCTCATGTATTCCTTGGAGGCTGTGAGATGGAAGCCTGTACACCCGGAAGCAGCAGCTGAAGGAGGAAGTAGCTAGAACACCTCTGTAGTTTATCGTTCATCTCTATCTGTTAGGACACCTTTAGCTATTATGAACCCTAGAAATCCGATGTAACGTTTTATGTATAAATAAAATAGATGTTTATGTTACATATTCTGTTTTTTACTGTTCAATATATGTTCAAGGACAGAGAACCAACATCCATACATCGCACTGCCTAGCGTTTCCGCCGACGGCCGGGCACGGTGTGACATTTTAGTCACTTTTTGCCTGAATTGATCGTCTCGGAAATCAATTTGATTAAATCATACCTCCAAGGGCTAGCCCCTCATATTAGGAGAGAGGTGTGTGCATACCAGCCCAATACCTACAAGGAAGCCATACATTTTGCCTTCAACCTCAATGAACCAGTGATCCATAACTCAAAAGGAGTAAGAAGAAATCCAAAGAACTCAAAAATAAATGGAAAGAGAGGAAATGAAGCCATCAAGGATTTAGAAATCCAACCCTTGTGGAAGGAGAGAGGAAATGAAGCCTCGAAAAAGAACGCCCACCCCACCAAGAAGATACATGGGGAGCCTTCTCAACTGCGACTCTTGTGGATTTAACCATCAAGGCAAATGAAGAGAGCTCAAGTGTTTCGGTTGCAGCAAGTTAGGACACACCACGAGTTCTTGTAGGAGTCAACGAGACCCATGAAAGAAACATGCTAGAATCTAGGGATAAGATGCTAGTAAGAGATTTTTGGGTAAAATAGATGTGTGTCGGTTGTAATAAGTAATAAGATAAAAAGGAATTGGAAATCTTTGAGATGGTACTTATTTATATATATATATATATATATATATATATATATATATATATATATATATATATATATACTTTTGAGTACAAGTAGGAATAAGCAAATAAACATAGAAATCCTTCTAGAAATCCATACCAATATTAAAGGAAAAAGTTTAAGTTTCATATTGGTGTAAAATATAGATAAACAAAAAGAACTAGTATCCAATAATAGGGATACAGTCAAAGAATTAGAAGTAGAACTAAAAGGAAATTTGGTTGTCCCAACAAAAAGGAAACTAGTCAATCCCTGAGTAAGAAACTGGCCTCCCATAATAAGAACACCCTATAGTCTGAATTTCTGGACGAAATTCCGAAAACAGGAGGAGAATGTGACAATTGGGAAATTTCCCTCAACAACAGTCACTAGAGACAAATGGTAGGAATA
This sequence comes from Lactuca virosa, assembly GCF_052849685.1. Classification (NCBI taxonomy): domain Eukaryota; kingdom Viridiplantae; phylum Streptophyta; class Magnoliopsida; order Asterales; family Asteraceae; genus Lactuca; species Lactuca virosa. Next base: position 118,172,669 of record NC_136430.1, on the reverse strand, counting down.
TAGTTTTTCATATTTCGGGAGGATATGATCAGATATGCTATGATTTATAAATAGAAAAAGGTTATAGCACTATTAATAAATGTTAGTGTATTTGGAAAGTACACAGTAACGTGATACCAAGGATATAAACTTTGTAAAAATCTGACTCTGATTGGAAGAGTTATGATTTAAAAAAAAAAGTAAAAATCAATCGTGTTATTAACGTAATCAACGTCAAAATAGTATAAAGAAATATGTGGAGTTTTGACTAAAGTCATTAAAAGGAAAATTAGAGTACTATGAGAGATAAGAACTTTGAAATAAAGAAGGCAAAAAACGGAGTCCATATAAAGAAGATATGATTTTTGGAAAAATATAAAATATAGGTTAAAATAAAAGCTAAAATTTGAGAACACAACCATAAAGAAAGTTGTACTACTCAAGGATAGCTACAAAAATATAAAAAGAGGGCAAGAAAGAAGATTCGTATAAGGAAGATATGATTTTTATAGAATATTTAACGATTCATGCAAAGTGCGAACCATGCATGACGCGCACGTATGACACCGGAATTCATTGAGATTGGAGAGAAGTGGACCACCAGAAGTATGACACATGGAAAGCTTTGGATGGAGCCACGAGTGATGCGCACGACGCGCACCAGGTGCCCTGCGCGCATATACACTATCAATAGAAGTGCTCACTTTCTGAATTCTCCAAACCCAAAAATCTCTCCCTTTCTCTTGATCTATCTTCGGAAATCCCCTAATGGCGCGAAGCTTCGGATGCAGTAGCAACGATATCTCTGATCACGCTACTAAGGTGAGTATACGGCCCCATTTTACTGTTTTAAAGGTTGTACGGGGGAATACCTTCTTATCAAACTATTTATCAATATATATATATATATATATATATATATATATATATATATATATATATATATATATATATATATATATATTTGTAGTTAAACAAAACATGAAACGTTAGGATAATATACCCATAGATACTCTGCCCAGTTGTAAGCTATGATATTATGCCTAGAAGATATGATGCTTGATATTCTAGGAAAAGATTTTACCTAGATGTTATACTGGCCAATTTCATAGGATAACATAGTAACTAAAACTAATGTTGGTCAATTATATGGATATCCACTGTACTTAGTTGTTGCTCTGCCCGAATATCCTGTTTTTTAAATTCATCATAATTAGGGTATATATATGGTAAGAGAATATATATATGTATACAAAGATAATTATGAGATAGATGGATTTTAGTTATCATAAGTAAAAATATTATAGAGTAACAATTAAATATTTTATAAAAGAGTTAAAGAAAAGATAAAAACAGCTAAGGTTAATGTGTTAGTGAGCTTTTATTATTCATCCTTACCATGATCAAATTTGGCTACCCCGAACCTATAATCGTTAATATTGCGAGAGCCAGAAAGATATGTATAGATCTATACAGCACTGACACCCCCACTTACGATTGCTAGCTACGATCCCGTCATGATAACTTTCTTTGTATACAAGCGTTATTCGACGTCCCATGAAGCATCGTGCGAGGAAAATATTAGTCCACGACGTCGATTATAGGGGCTCATGGTAATAAAAACCTTAAGGAAGTAAACTACCTAGAGGAACGCCTTCGAGTAGTGAATATTATAATAAATTAGTATTGGTAAAATATCTTATAAATTATTTTAAGTTAGGATTGGTAAAATATCCCAAAATATATTATAATAAATTAGGATTGGTAAAATATCATATAAGGTATTTTAAGTTAGGATTGGTAGAATATCCTAAAAATATATAGTAAATTGGGATTGGTAAAATATCCTAAAGAGAAAAGAGGAAAATATAAAATATTAGAATCAATGGTATCCGAAGGATTTCAATATTTCGAAATAAATGAGCTTTGGAAGTTACAATATAATAAACCTAGGAAACAAGGAATATATGAAAGATGACCATAGTCATAACAAAGATCCTAAAAGTTTTCAAAAAGAATTTATTAGATATTTATTTAAACCTATGAACTCACCAATATCAAGTTGACCTTTTCGAAATCGCATGTATTCCTATGACGTAGAAGAAATCAACGCAAGGAAGGACAAACAGCTTGAAGATATATATGTTTTTATTTATCCCATGTAATAGAGATCAATTGTTAATTAAAATGTATTTATAGTTTTTTCTCTATGATTTGGATAATCTATGTATTGTCGTCACCCCTCGGCGCTTCCGCTGCAGGCTAGGGGTGTGACAATTGTTACCCCCAGACCTCTTGTCGTTGGTGCTAGACTTCGAGAATCTACTCATCTTATCGGACCTTGAAGATCCTTCAACCTTCATTTTCTCTCCAGTTTCAGCTTTCTCAAACCTTTATCCCTTATATGGGTCTCTACATTCCTCGTTGCCCAGATGGTTGCTTTTAGAGTTATTGCTAGACCGTTGGACCAAAATTCATTGGTAGTCCGTTAGCAAACTTATTTACTTTGGAAAGTTCGATAGGAACCAAATGAGGAACTAGCTTCTTCATCTTCTTAGTAAAAGTTCCATCATACTCACTCACGCTCATCTTTCCCTCCTTTAGATTTTGGAATTCGTTGATGATCTCTAGAAAAACTTGTTCAAAGTAGTATTGCATCTTCAACTCCTCGAGGAAGTTCTCCAAGACATCTTCCTTGCTTCTCCTTTTGGCATGGAATCAGCCAACAGCTTCCACCAGCTTAACACGCCAGTCTTCAGTGGTCTAACTACTAAGATGATCTTCTATCATTCCTTGCAGTCACAATTATCGAACACCATTTCCATCTTAGAGATCCAGTCCATGACTTCCACTGGTGTTGGGATTCTAGAAAGACTTGGTGGTTTGGAAATAATGAATTCCTTATACTTGCATCTATCTTTTTCAATTCCTTCGTCATGGTTGTTCCTTCTAATATTTCGTGGTTCAACTTCATTACCAGTCCTATTATACCTTCCTTCTTCGGACTGACCTTCTTTCAACACCGGTTCATCAATCGGTACAGTGACGTCTCTCATATTCCCTTGGAATAGTTGTCTATTCTGCTCCATTTTCTCATCTAGCATAGTCTGGATCATTGCTTGAACCCCTGCCATCGTGATCGATTCAGTTTCTGGCACAACTTCTAGTGCACGCTCGATCGCACATTGTGGTTCAAACTGTTGATTACCGTTACCGTTTCCTAATCCGCTATAAGTTCTCATCATGGTGTTCTATTTACCAATACAATCATTCACTGTACCGGAATTGCGAGTATATTATAATGAAGAAGTTTTTTTATTACGTTTTAGATACATAATCTTCCTTGTCAATCTTAAGAGTTATATGCCAGTTCTAATACATTAATTGATACATTTAGAATCCTAAACACATAAAATTTCCAAATCAAGATCGGCAATAGACCTTAGATCTAGTCAAGTAATAACAATTTAGGTAGGCAACCTAAGCCATGATATAATATAAATCATTTAACACATAACAACAATTTAGACATCTTATCCTAAAGTAAGTTATTGCTTCTATCAGTTCATGCATACTACCTAACATATAATAGACACACATCTCACGATCATCGCTTAGCATTCTAAGTTTAAGTCTAGATTCCTCAAAAAATCCTAGTTCGCTTAAACTAACGCTCTGATATCAACTATGACATCCCTATTTTCCTGTCTCGAAAAGACCTTTTCTTTATGCTTATTTAAAAATAGAGTATGTCTAATATTGCAAATATTTGTCCCCTATAGTGTATACTATTTGGAAGTCCCACTTTAAACACATCATTAAATCTAGCTTAGACATCACCCCCATAAGTAGATTAATGAATATTATAACATGGAATCACTGATAAATCTAATTTATAGGTTCATAATAATGGTTATGATAATAAATATAAGTTACACTGAAAGCAATATATGTGTAGCTTAACTTACAGAGATTTTCCTAATAAAAGTCTGAAAATTGCACTGGCAGACCTCCGACCCGATAGCTTCTATTTGCCGGCCTCTCAGAGACTCCAGAGCCTTGCTAGAATACCCTAATTGCTAAAGAAATTTGATTTATGTAGAGGAAATCCAGGGAAGTGTTTTGGTGGTGTAGAAATGAAGTGGGGGGGGGGGGGTTCAAAGTTATTTATAGGGAAAAATTCTGGGAGGTGCGCCGCGCCAATACTAGGAGCGCGCCTCGTCTTGGCTCTGGCCAGTGTTCCTCCTGCCGACACATGGCAGATGCAAAGTGGATCGTGGCGTTGACGGGAAATTTCAAAAAAGTCGTGTTTCTCCATACAAAATTCTTTTTTGACGTTCTTTATATCAACACGTAGCTATCAACGAGATCTACCTCTTTCAGTTAGACGTTGTTGGCTAGTTCTCACTTTACTTTTAAAGTTATATTTTTAATTGGCTTAGACTGTTAAAGTCCGTATAAAAATCATAACTCTTTCATATGAGATCCGTTCTCGACTGTCTTTATATTGACGAACTCCTATTCACAAGATCTTCGATTCTCGTTTAGATTGTTTTGCCGAACAATCGACTAATTTTAAATTCGGGTTTTATGTCGCACACTACTGTGATGAAACATTGAAAAATCATAGCTTCTTCCTACGAAGTCAGATTTAGACGTTCTCTTTATGCATGGGATCGCTTTTACGATTACTACGACTTTCGTTCTACATTATTTAGGCTAAAAAACCATCTATCATCTATTCAATTTTTATGACGCACATTGTCATGTCGGTTTAATTGTGAAACATCGAAGAAGCATAACTTCTTCATACGAAGTCGGATTCGAGCGTTCCTTATGTCTTCAGAATTACCATCGTGACTACAACAACTTCATCAATATTATTTATCCTAAATAATCTTTTATTAGAAACGTTAATTTATCTCTTATTGATAAATCCCCTAATAAGGCTTAACTAACGATTATCCTATCCGAGGATTAAATTATTCAACAAAATGAAAACTTTTATTTATAATTATTCAAATCATCTAGCCCTAACTTATTGCCGTTACATACGAGTTACATGCTTTAGAGTTGGATGATAAGCCAGTCGATTGAGAAAGAGATTTGGAGGTGATGGATAGGTTACCGACACCTAGTTTTTGCGACGCGACTCTACACTTATCACAATGCGACTTCTCGTGATTTCAGTTTTGTAATCCGTTTGATGGGGTCACCATTCCATCTCTTATTAAAGTTCTGAAGTGTGATCCTTTTTTAAGTAGTGTCCAACCATTGTAATCCTTTTTGTTATATTGGAGATCTAAAAATACAAGCTAGTAATGCCAAATATATAAACACAGAGTCAATTTTACACGACGAATGAAAGATCTATATGCTCAAGAACCGTTATAGAATGATATATGCTAATAACATATGATCCTAAATTTTACACCAATAACAAGTTGAAATAAATATATTATTTATAAGAATTTGATTAGTGATAAATAAATAAAATTCTTGTAATTAATTGGAAATTATTTATCTTAGGAAAATAATATTATTTACTATAAGTTTCATTTTTATATCTTAAGGTGTGATATATAAAGTCATATACATCTTTTTGAACTTAAATTCATTTTTTTAGCTAATATGCAATGACTTTATAAAATAAAAAAGTTAGAAGATTTTTTTATATAAAATCTCTTCTTTTCTATAAAAAAAACCTAACTAGAGAAAACTAGGGGTGATATTATCTTACTTCGATTATTTCAATGGGAATGACATGATTTAGAAAGCATGACATGACAAAATGATTAAGCATGGGTCTTAAAATGCAAAGATCCATGAGATAAATATTATGTAAAAGCCTCAAGAACACTTGCAATCCTTCCTTTCTTTCACTAGTGAAAAACCATGAAATTTTGATAGTTCTCTCATTTCTCTCTAGTTTTTCTCTTAAGTGTTAAGATAAAGATAAAGAAAAGTTTGTACTTTATTTCATCCTCCTTTAAGGCAAAAGATTGGCGATTTTTCTTAAATTCTTCAAAACTTATTTTTTGCAAGAAGAAAGATTAGAATCCAAGGCCACTTGGTAATTGTTGTAGATATCACAATATGAGTTCTCCTTTGCCCTCTTGCCAACTTTTATAACTTCCAACCTCCATTAAGGAATAATAGTCTTCAAAGATTGTAATCTTTTCTTCCTATATTTGTTTTAATCTTTCCATACATGCAAAATAATCATTGATGAGTTTAAATGATTTTAAGTTTATTCACGATTTTAAAGCTTTCGTTACCATATATACTGTTTTCAGAAATCGATTTTTAAATAGAACTCAACCATTGGTATTAGAGCTACTTTACATGAATGGTTAGATTATTTCGATTATTTGGATAATCTTTGTTTTTAAAAAACATGGATGATTTTTTTTGTACAAAAATTTCATACGTATTTTTTATGACAACTTTAAAATGTTTATAATTGTTATTTTATGTGACCAAAACTTTTAACATGCATTATTTATGATAAAAGTTGTCTTAGAAAAACTAAATGTTCGTTTAGATATAAATATGTGCTTGATATGCATAAACTAACCATTAATCATTTGTGATGATGCTTGTGTTAATTTGATCAATTGGTTGTAATATTTATTTACTCATATGATATGTAATAATTAAATAGATAGTGTTAATTTTATTTATTATTATAGGTAGTAGATTAATTTTAGAATACTTTATTTTTATAAAAATGTAAAAATAATGAATATGGTGGCCATTCTGAAGATCAAATGTTCATGCACTTGATTTTTTTTAGAGTTTTATAAATTTTATAAAATCTTTTCATGAACTTGCTACAAGGTGTTGAAGCAAATGAAAGCATGAAGTCATCATTGAAGTTTTTAGTCTCTTATATCCCTTAGGAATGAACTTGACATTTTGTGAGGCTCACAAAATGTCACATGAAGTTTGATTTCAATAAAATTTGTCTTTTAATATAATATGGTAAAATGATTTCAAAATAAAAATGAGTTTTATCGTTTAAAACTAGCTAATGACAAAATTCGATAATTAAATTTTTCTAAGTTTAAAATTGAGATTTTAGATACTTATCAAACTCCAAACATTATGTAATAAAAGAGAAGTTCTGTTAAAATATTTGTAAATGTTTCTTTAGCGCTCAAACATCAAACATTAATATAATATATTAATTTTAAAATTATCAAAAATATAAAATTGGATTTTATAAAAGAAGCGTTGCAATAAACTGTGATTTTAGTAAAAAAAATGTCATGACTTATTGGATGTATGTTAGATTTTGGGTCTAAGAATATCAATATATACTTGGACAATAATTTAATCGTGATTGCAGTCACTTTTCAAAATCTGTGATTTCGGCCCTATATCCTTGGATATCATGAAATCAGATTTGGAATAATCCAAGAATGACAATTTAGAAGTTAGGTCACTTCTAAATCCGAAAACACAAAAATACCTTGATGTATGTTCTTGAGAGATAAAAAGAATCTAATGATTAATTTCGAGTATATGAAAAATCCAACCCTTTTTTTGGAACATTTCTATATTAGATTCTTTTTTACTTTATAATAAAATTTGCCGGAACTTCCTTCTCTTAAAAAAAATCTATGTTCTTATATAGGAGATAAAAGAGGTTAAATGGTGCTTACATAAATTTTGGCACTTGGACTCGGTAATGGGCGCAACCCCTTAGAACCTCGTACCCATGGGGTGCTACTTCCGGACCCCCATATTCCTGAGTTCATATTTATCACTCCGAAAGTGTATCCTATACCTCTGATCTTGATGAGCAAATAGAACTCAGTCTATATCAATTTTAATAATAACTATTCTAAAATATGTTGATGATATTAAAATCACCAAAAAAAATTACAATCTTATTTTGAGTGGTCATACCCAATTTTTTTTTTTTTTATAATTAATATATGATCATAAAACCTTCAAATGAGCATGAAAATATGCTCCAATCTTATATATCAATACAAAACTCCCCATTGACAAATGGAATAAACACGAATCATCAAAACCCAAAAACTCTAAAAATATGATAATTTTCGAAAATTTGACTTTCCTGACCTCCTTTTGAATTAAAACGGAATCCAATATGTACTGTTCACGTGAAACATTCTTATGAAAAATCCAGATCTGATTACCCGAGGTAGCCACAAAATTGTAAGCACTTTCTAAATTAACCCAAAGTTATAACTTCTTTGTAACCCCAAGGACGAAATCTTTAACTTTGAATCATCTTCCTCATTTGATGTTGCAGTTAACTTGAAGAAGAAAACCAAGCACGAAACAGTCTCGAAACATTCAAGCATCCCAAATGAATCGTACAAAATTTTGTTGAAAAACCCAAAATGATAAAACCCGAAATTGATTTTTTTTTTCCAACCCAAATTTACATAGCTCGAAACACAAATTTTTCAAACCCGAATTTCATCTAACATCACCCTAAAGAACGCATCTGCCAAACCCGAAGTGATCATTTCTATACCCCAAAATTCATCCTGGAAATGAGTCCTTGAAGCCCGAATTTGATTAACACAACATGAACTAGATTTTAAAATCCTAAATGAAAATTCTATCATCCTGATTTTTCATAAATTTTCTTTGATAATGTTGAACCAATTCGGCATTTTTAACCCAACAGAGCTTTCGACCTACTCCAGTTCATCAATTTTGACTTCCATCTTTGACTTTCCTTCATTCATTCCATTGATTGATACAGCCTAATTATGGATGGCGAGTCCCCTGTAGAAATAGATACGAGAGATAGGAGATACGAGATAAATAAACAACTAAACAACTGATAATTGAGACAATTTTCTGCTATATTATCCAATGCAAATTACAAGGCATTTAAAGGAAAGATTGCAACTAACTAGGAATTGAAAACGTGCAAAGTTACTGGAAGGAAATAGTTAGCATAATATTCTTAAGAAAAGGGAAACGTGGCAACATGCCTAATGGAAAAGAAATCATGAGAATTAGTCTACTGTCCAACAGATCGTGTATCACTTCATGGGTTGGTATCAATACTTCCGCCCTAAAAATTAACCTTGTCCTCAAGGCTGAGATCACATTGTGTGGTCAGGGTCCATGGAGGTTCGATTTCGGATTGAAGCAGGAGGAATTTAGGTGGGTTGCATTGGTGACCCGGTTGGTATTTTGCTGGGCAATTGTAGCAAAGACCTTCGGACCGCTGTTTCTGCATCTCGGTGGGGCTTAAACGTTTGATTGGAAGTGTTGGGGGAGGCGGTGGAGGGGTGGGCAATAATGGTTGTTTCGTTGGGGAAGGCTCAAAGGAATCATCGGAAGACGAAAGTTGAGCACGAAGTTTATCTTCTATTAGCTTCGCGAGGCCGTAAGTTTGGTGGAGAGTTTGGGGGCCATAAAGGGCAAGTTCAGCCTGAGTATCGGGGCGAAGCCCGGAGAAGAAACAATCACGTAATGCTTGTGGAGATAAACCAACGACACAATTACTAATCTTCTCAAATTCCGATTGGTAGGCGGCAACTGTGGAGACTTGTTGAAGCTTGAAAAGTGTAGCTTGGTGGTTCTCGTAGGTAGAAGGACCGAAGCGGGTTTCAAGTGCACGTGTAAATTCAGCCCATGTGCCAAGGAGGTTGTTGTTGGACATATGTTTGTACCAACTGAGTGCATCACCAGTAAAGTAAAACACGGAAAGGGCAAGTCGTTGGTTTGGTGGGATAGCATAATAGGTAAAGTAATTTTCCGCTTGGAACACCCAATCAAGCGGGTTTGATCCGTCAAAGTTGGGGAGATATATTTTTGGTGGGTGTGGGTGAGTATTAGGCGGCGGTGGCGGCGGTGGTGGAGGCGGCGGTGGCGGCGGCCGGTTGTTGTTGGCAGCGAGGAGTTTGACAATGTTGTTCATGGTGTCGGATTGTGCAACAAGATGAGTGGTGATGGTGTCTAGGCGGTGGTTGGTGGCGGTGGCAAGGTGGATCAAAATCTGCAATTGATCATTGACGGCGACATTGGGGTTGTCGGGGGTGGCCTTGGGGTTGTCGGAGGTGGAGCCGGACTCAGTTTTTGGAGGCACTGAGACGATGATGAAAGCACCAATTGATACAGCCTAATTATGGATGACGAGTCCCCTGTAGAAATAGATACGAGAGATAGAAGATACGAGATAAATAAACAACTAAACAACTGATAATTGAGACAATTTTCTGCTATATTATCCAATGGAAATTACAAGGCATTTAAAGGAAAGATTGCAACTAACTAGGAATTGAAAACGTGCAAAGTTACTGAAAAGAAATAGTTAGCATAATATTCCTAAGAAAAAGGAAACGTGGCAACATGCCTAATGGAAAAGAAATCATGAGAATTAGTCTACTGTCCAACATATCGTGTATCGCTTCATGGGTTGGTATCATTGATCTTGCAGCAAGTTCCGAACAACATCAATTCATTTCTTGAATAAAAAAAAGAAATGCCTAGTACTTCATGGCCTCATCATTTAGGATATTAAATTCCAAACCCATATGAATTTCACAATCCACTTCAGTATCATCATAAAAGGAACAATAATTTTGACCAATAATGTTTGACTTTCATTTAACGATCAGCAATACTAAAAATGACTTTCAAATCGTTTCGATCTTGCTGACCCATTTGTAATCACACAAACATATCGAACCAGTGAATTCAAATTCGGATTTAATCCTTTCAATTCTTCAACAAACATCCAAATTGTCACATCCAAAACTTTTTGAGATCAAATGGACATTATTCAATAAAAATTTCATCTTGTTCTCGATCAATCAGATAAATCACGAATTCATGATAAAGAACCAATGGAGCAACCAACATCGATCTAACAAAGTAAGATGAGTAGAAGAAATAACACTAGATTGATTTTCGATTCAATAATGTCACAATATATGAACTCTCGAAGAATAATGGAAAGAAAATCAGGATCGAATAAATATGAGGACGTATGACAATCAAACGACATGAAAGCAGAATCAATCGATCGATTACTGTGATTGCAAAAATTGATTTGTAAACTTGATTGATGACTGAGTGAGATTATTGATCAAATTGAACAAAAGATACGAACTCAATCAATCAGGAGACGATATGAATCACATACGATATGGATTATGAATAGTAACAGATCAATTGTTTGGGCTAAATAAACTTAAATTGGGCTAGATTGATTGGATAAAAATAATTATATAGATATTTGGACTGAATGGACAAAAAGTAATTGGATCAACAACTGTATCAAATTAAGTTTAATTTTAATCAAATAATCTTCACTAGCTTTTATTTTGAACAAGACATGGCGGGAACCAAAAGTTTGTAAATGATACATTATCGTAATTTCAGGAAGACCCAAATCAAGATTTTTTGAATGATTGACAAGATTGACACATGAATCCATAAAAAACTCAAATACCAAAAGGGGGAGGAGTATTTCAAACCTCAAGTATCAGGAAAACATATCCAAGTAGTGGAATGTGAATCGGACATCAAATGAGGATCATAATCCCTAAAAACTGCAGAGGGAGGAAGAACATTGTTCGACTTAAGCTGAGAAATATCGTGGTCAGAAAATGTAGAGATTTCATCTTTGAGTTTTTTCAGACAACCTTGATCAATGAAATCATCAATGATTGTGGCTTTGGAATGTATGTTCTCTGCCATTATCAGCGGAAAATCAAAAGAAAAAAAGATCAGAAAGGACATACCTAATAGGAGCACAACCATTTGCTTGGAAAGTCGTAAGGGTCTCCGTTTGAAATCATGTACCCAATTTATAAGTGGGTATGGATGACGATATCAGGAAGCAAACGCAAAAAATGATGTCATTTTTAACTTCGAGATAAGATTCACGTCTTATCAATGTCCCATCAGCTGGATTTTTGAATTTTAAATTTTATTTAAAATCTGATTTTACCTCTAAAATCCAGATTTCAAAGGGAAAATTGTTATGAGTGAAATTTTTGACCGGAATCTTATGCATGATTCAAAGTAGCATGCTATCCAGGATGTTTAACAACATATTGATCAAGATTATGGAGAATACTAACCCTCACTTTTTCTCTTTATTTGTTTATTTATCCCTTTGTGTCAGGTCTTGAATACGTCAAGGAGGACCCGATCAAATCGTAAATATTATGGAAAACAAGAAGAAAAGATTTGGTTTGGAATAATTTCGGGATAAAGGAAAGTTGGTCAACAAGGATTATGGATCCGAAGATTATGCCGAGATTCTTGGGATCGTGTTTATATATGTTAATAATCCTATGTGTAAATAAGTATTCATAGTCACAAATGCGCGCATACACACATATAATCATTGTCTTAATTACTTGTATTATGTAACTACGATTGTTTACAACTTGTACTCATTCATTCACTTAATAAAAAATCATCAAAGGCATCCAAGATAGTTATGGCTCCCAAGGCTTTGTGTCGGCGATCTCATCAAGGATCAAAGGTTTTCCTCGTAATTCTTGTGTCTTGTACCTCGAAATCTTGAATACGATTCCGATAACAATACGACAACCCTTACTAATTTGGTTGATTCTTGCCTTGCATATTTTTGACCAAAACAAAACACAACGCGAATACTCTGAAGTGGTCGATTTTCCAGTTCGCAAAAATCCCAAAAAGTAGAGAGAGAGAGAGAGAGAGAGAGAGAGAGAGAGAGATCAAAATTTTCGTGTGTGGAATTGGAAGGGTCAAAGTTTTATTGTAATATGTCGAAGTTTGTAATGTTATTTTACAAGGCATTTTGTATTGAAGCTTAGTGTTTGAGTCCTTGTAATTTTTTGTATGCTTTCACGTCTCCTATAAACAGGGACTTTACTTAGAGTTAGATAAGAGTCGGTGTACAACTTGTCTACTTTCTCTCTGTAAAAATTGGAAGCATAATACGAGCTAAAAACCAGATTATATTTACTCTTTGTGTTCATTTGATCATTACTCTGATATATTCTCGATTCATCACTTCATCAATTGGTATCAGAGCAGGAATCATAATTTGCGATCTGATTTTCACTCTGATTCAAAAGGTTTTTGAATCAAATTCTAGTTCAAAAAGTTTCTGCACCTTTTGAAGTGAAAAGTGTTCTTGATCTTCAGTTGTGATTCGATTCTGCAACTGCTTTGTTGAATCGAGTGTTTTACTTGATTTTTCTGTTCAGTTCAACAATTTGCTTTCAAATTCTCTTTGATTTCTCAGAAAAATTTAATCCGTACATCAATGGCGAACTTCAACTTAAACTCAATGACTTTATACTCTCATCTGCTAGGATCTTCAACTAAGATTCCTATGCTCATTCCGGAATACTATGATCAGTGGTCTAATCGTATGCAAGACTACTTGAATGGACTCGATGAAGAGCTTTGGTCATGCATCTAAGGGAATGTTACTCTTCCGACAAATCTTCAACCGATTGGATCTTTATCTGGTACAACGAGTGTTGATGCTCAAACTAATCGAATGAAGAAACTTGAAAAACGATGTATAAGGGAGTTACGCGGTGTATTGCCTCCAGTTGTGTATAACTATGTCAGATGTTGTACAACTGCAAAAGAAATCTGGAATAATCTCAAAGAAAAGTTTCAAGGAAGCGAGAAGACGAAAATTAATTCGGTTAAGCACTGTTTGATTGAATTAAAAGATTTCAAGCAAAAAGATGGTGAGTCAATTGAAGGTTACTATGATAGGCTGAATGAGTTGATCTATAAATGTCATCGTCATGACATTACAAGGACGACAATGGAATTCAATTTGACGTTCATCATGGGTCTACGAAAAGAATGGAAGAATGTTACTTTAATGGTGAAAACACAACAGAGTTTCGACACATCATCACTGAATGATTTGTATAATCTGCTAAAGACTCACGAAGGCGAGGTAAATGAGATGGCTGAAGAATCGAAATTAAGCTTGGGTGGACCATTGGCTTTAGTTTCGAAAGTTTCAGAAAAGGAACAGGTTGAAGAAGAGAATTTTGATGAAGAAGGGTTTATTGTGAATTCGGATGATGAGGCTGTTGCGTTTTATTCAAATAACAAAGTAAAGAAAATTTTCAAGAAACTGTTCAATTCAAAGTCGAAAAATGTTGATGTGAAAGGAAGATTTTTGTCGAAGGCTGGATGAGAAGAGAAGAAGAAGAGTGAGAAAAAGGAAGTAGAGAAAGAAGAGACAAAATTTGAGAAGAAGATTAAAGGTGATTCAGGAACTGATTGTCATTATTGTCAAGGAGCCAATCATATGGCTAGTGACTGTCAACTTCGTAAAAAGGATGAGAAGAAAAACAAGGTGAAGGACGAAGCCTATTACGTTGAGAGGTTGGAAGAAGTAAGGGCAAAGGCGAAAGGAATGTCTGTGGTGGCAAAGGGAGAGGTCGATGATGAGAATGAAGGAACTTATCAGATGTGGTCTTCGGGATCGGATGACGAAGAAATGCGTAATCCTACGCATGGAGCCATGTTTTCGAAATTTTAGGATGAATCTGACGAAGCGGTGACAGGTCGTTGCTTCATGACTAAAAGTTCTGACAAATCACCAATAACCACCAAGGTACGCACTATTCTTCAATCTTTTAATATTCCTTTGAGTGCATATGATTCTGAATTAATTGCTTTTGATGATACTGTTGCTTATTTCGATGCTTTGGTTATCTCTGCTAGCAACGAGGCTAAGAAATCAACTTCTCAGTTGATAGAAGTACAGAAGCAGTTAGATGCCAAGAAAATAAGAATTGAAAGTTTAGAATTGCAGATTACAAATATCATGTATGATAGGGATTCGTTAAGCGGTGATGTTAAAGTGGTGTTAGCTCAAAGATATATATACTGTAATTATGCAAAGCGTTTATATGCAAAATTGACTGCTTTGCATCATTCGTCTGATATTAGCAAAGAACAACATAGGAAGTTATTACCTTTTCTAGCATTCGAAAGAGAGACAATTGATAGCTTGTCTTATGATTGTGAGAAAACCATAGCAGGATTCGATAAAGTACCTGATAATCGATTTGCTGATGGTATTGTTAAGATAGATGAATATTTGAATGTTGATGAACTTGTTGACATTGTGAATGATACCTTAACCAAAAATGAACAAATCAAAATTTTGAAAAGAACTGAGAATTCAAAACTTGACTTTCAATCTAATTTTGCTGATATCGATGATAATTCTGATAGTTTTAGCGAAATCAGTGAAATTGAGGAAGAGGAAAGTGTCGATTGTTCACAGTTGTCTGTCATTAATGTCACATCTAAGTCTAAAGGAAAAGAAAAATGTAATGATTCGTTGTTTAAGGTTGCCACTGACAAACCCTCAACTTCGAAAGGTTTTGATTTTGAAAATGTGAGTGTCAGAGATAGTCAAACGGATAGTAGTGATGATGAGGATGAAGAACAAGTTTCGAACAACCTAAGCCTGAAAAGCCTGTTTCAAACGTGATTATCGAAGTTTGGTGAATGCAGGAGTAGTCAAGTTTGGAAACAATCACAAGTGTCAGGTGAAAGGATATGGTAAAGTCACAAATGGGAAGTTCATTGTTAAGAGAGTTGCATATGTCGAAGGTCTTCAACATAACTTGATAAGTGTTTCACAACTTGTTGTGCAATCAAGTGGTGTTTAACGAAGCAGGCAGCATCATTTCGAATGTTGAAACTAATGAAGTTTTGCTCAAATCCAAACGATATGGTGACATGTTTACTCTTGATATCAAACCAATCATCGGCAAACCCTTAGTGTGTTTACTTTCCAAAGCTACATCTGATGTCAGCTGGCTATGGCATCGACGTTTATCACATTTAAATTTTCGAAATTTGAATAAGTTGGTGATTGATGATCTTGTTCGAGGTTTACCCGTACTAAAGTTTGATAATGAAACTTTGTGTGAAGCTTGTGAACAAGGAAAATAGCATCGCAAAGGACATCCAATTGTCATAGATTCGAAAATTGTTAAACCATTGGAACTTCTTCATATTGACCTTTGTGGACCATCAACTGTTGAAACTCTCAACAAGAAACGATACATTTTTGTTATAGTTGATGATTTTTCACGATTCACTTGGGTGTATTTTATCAGGTTAAAATATGAAGTCGCTCAAACAACGATCGAATTTATCAAGAAAATTGAGTTGAGTCTAAAGAAGAACGTCGAAAAATCAAAAGTGATAATGGTTATGAGTTTAAGAACAATGTGCTAGATTCGTACTTAACGGAAAAAGGAATTTTGCATAACTTTTCTTCGCCCTATACACCTCAGCAAAATGGTGTGGTTGAAAGGAGGAATATGTCACTTTGCGAAGAAGCAAGAACTATGTTTACATATGCGAATCTTCCTCAATATCTATGGGCAGAAGCAGTTTCAACAGCATGTTTCACTCAGAATCGATCTTTCATTCATTGTCGTTTCAATATAACTCCGTATGAAATCATCAATAACCAAAAACCTAATGTCAAATTCTTTCATGTTTTTGGTTGCAGGTGTTTTATAATGAATCTCAAAGATAATCTTTCGAAATTTCAAGCTAACGCTGATGAAGGAATATTTTTGGGATATTCGACAAATTCGGTTGCATACAAAGTGTTAAATAAACGAACTCGTAAAGTAGAAGAAACGTTTAATTTAACTTTTGATGATTACTTCTTGAAACAAGTTGCAAAGCAGTTTGACCAAAAACCAATTCTTAATGAATCAACTGATGAAACTGAAGAATCTAATTCATCTGACTTTGATTATGATTTAATTTTTGGTGTTCCAGACAGGGCTGTTGATGCTGAAGTACATGCTACTGATAATCAAACTCCTGAATCTTCGAAACATACTGATGATTCGGAAATCACATCAGATTTGACTGCTAATAGCGAAAGTCTGCTAGATGCTCAAGTGAAGGGGAGCACTTGAATATACCTTCAACTGTTGAGGGGGGAGCAACCTTTCTAGGGGGAGAAGAGCAGTATGAATGATGGTTTCGAGGAGGGAGCATCAAAATGATAATTATGTTCAGGGGGAGCATAATGATACTGAAACCATAAATCTTGTTGAAGATGATGAATTCCATGAACTAAATGATAATTTTTCTATTGCAGGATCCGAAAATGGAGAGATGTACGAAGATGCACCTTTATACTTTGATCCAGCATATCCACCATTGAAAAAATGGACAAGTAATCATCCGAAAGAGCAAGTCTGTGGAAATCCACAAGATGGAGTTTTGACAAGAGCACAAATTCGTGCAAAGAATGAGGTACTAAATGCTCGACAAGAATTTTGCATGTTTAATGTTTTCATCTCGAAAATTGAACCAAAGACTGTTAAGGTTGCAATGGAACACTCTGATTGGGTTGTTGCAATTCAATCTGAACTGGCTGAGTTCGATAGAAACAAGGTTTGGAGGTTAATTCCAAAACCTGAAAATGTTTCGATTGTCGGATTAAAAGGGATTTTCAAAAATAAAACCGACAAGGATCGAAATATCGTTATAAATAAAGCACGATTAGTTTTTAAAGGATATTCGCAACAAGAAGGTATAGATTATGAAGAAACTTTTACCCCTGTCGCAAGACTCGAGGCTGTTCGAATATTCTTGGCTTATGCAGCTCACAAAGACTTTGATGTCTATCAAATGGATGTGAAGTGTGTATTTTTGAATCGAGAGCTGGAAGAAACTGTGTATGTGGAACAACCCCCAGGTTTCATGAATAAAGAATATCCTAATCATGTGTATATTTTAGATAAAGCAGTATATGGGTTAAAACAAGCACCACGAGTCTTCCAAAATATCATCAAGAAATGACTACTCTCATGCGTCTGTCAAAGCATTAATCAAGACTTTCACCAAGGAGCATGCCAAAAGTCTTGATGCTTCCACAAAAGCTGTTGAGAATTCAGAGAAGACAATTCGTAAAAACGACCGAAAAAGTTAATAAACTACTTGCTGATGTTACTCAATTTATGGAGGATTTTCGGAGTTCCTCTAATAAAAACACAGCAACTGCGAATAAGGTGATTACGAGTCTTGGCTCTATTCTTCACACTGAAAAAAGGCTCTCTCCAAAGTCCGTGCTGAAATCATGGTTGATAATGTTGAGCTGAGTTCCTTTATAATTTCGAAGATTGAAAAGCTTTAGGAGGATCTGGCTGCCGAGAACAATCTTTTGGATAAGCAGGCTGTCAAAACGGAGAAAAGGAAAGTTCTTTCTCTGAAGTTATCTCATGCCACCAAACAGATTGATGATCTAACCTCCGAAATGGCTGCAATCAAAAGTTGCGTCACAGATGTGAATCTATTCTTGCAAAATCTTGTCGAGACTCGCGACTCAATGCTCACAGTATCAGTTCGCCAACATCTTGCTGACAAACTAAAAACAGTCTCAGTTCGGATTCTGGTGCTTTTCCAAAAAAAGAGGGGAGAAGCTAAGAAGCCATCAATTGAAGAACCCAAGAAACTAGCTGATGAATCTGGGGAGTACGAACAAAAGCCACCACCGAAATCAAAAGATCCGAAGAATAATGAAGCTTCTGGATTGAAAGGAAAAGGAAAATTGGGTGATGATGATGATGAAGAAGAAGAAGATTTGTCTGAAGGGTCTAAGCTCAAAAGAAATAAACGTGACCAATAGATTGATGAGAATCTGCATGTTGTTAAAGAAGCTGAAGCTCGTGAAAAGGAAGTTAGTGAAGCACAAGTCACTCTCAAAACTCAAAAGTCCCTCTTCCTTCCTTGGTCTATGGAGCGGATTCTGAATGAGGCAATCGATAATCTGAATGTGTACTGGTTGGAGCCAGTCACTTCGTTTGACTTGGAAGATACTTCGAAATCACAGCTTGACTTTCCTATCACTCTGAAAGCGTTTTTGTTTAGATGTTTTGAGAAGATTGCTAGTGCACCTGATTCGGACAATGATGTCAACCAAATGCTATTCTCTTTTTACCTCAAGCACGGAAAACCTCAATATCAAACTTGGCGTTCAAAGAATATTTATGCGGTTAAATTTATTGGTCCAGTTGAAACAGAAAGTTTTATCAATGCTCGGTTCAAAGCTTCACGAGGGGCAAGCAAATTAATTTATGAATTCACTCTTGCTGATATACCGTGCCTTAATCCATATGATTGGATTTCTTTATTCAATCCTTTATCTAAAGATGAACATAAATTCAAACCCATTGTGGCACATCTGAAAAGGATGTTGATTTCCTACATCTACGAAGTTGGAAAAATGGATGTGGAGATAGCGGCTGTGCTCCGAAAGAAACCCACTGTGAAACCAAAAGAAGCTCCGAGTGATATCAGCAAATTGAAACTGGGAAAAATTCAAAAGGACAACTGGAGTGTGGCATTTCAACAAAGTAGTAGAGATTGTACGAATGTTCGGAAGGGTTGGTTTTCCCTACCAAAGAACCGTCTTTATTCCACATCCTGTATGAAATACATATTGGGAATTGTTGACCAATGCAAAGCGAACGATGCTGCCGACAAGAAGTGCTTCGCGGACATGATCAAGTGGTATATTCTGTTTTGCAACACTTTGCTTGGACTAATGCCGAAACTCTTCAAGGTTCAAAAGAGCGAACATCAATGAAGAATTTCCTTCCTTATTTGATACAAAGGGGACATTATTGGGTCATTTATGGTGTTGTGTCAAATTAATTATGCATGTATTTAGTCTTTATTATTATCGTATTGGGCCTATCCATCCGTCATTATGGTGACATGGTTAGACTATAAATATAGCATGCATGTATTTTTCTAGGGTTAATGTTTTTGTATCCCTACGTATAAGTTCTTATCGAACTCTTCTAAGATATTGATAATAAATCATTTGGCACTCTTTCAATCACATTCAATCTTTGTTCTTATTGGTTGATTCAACTAAACTATTTTAAATCTATCGATGATTATTTTATTGTCTCAACTCATATGTGCTTATACAGCCTAATAGATAATTAATCATATATGAAGCTGTATAATCATACATATTTATTCATATGTTCTTATTTAGTCTAATATATAATTTATCATATATTTGACTATATAATCATATATGATTATACAATCTAATATATAATTAATCATAAAATAGATTGTATAATAATTAATGGTGTATAGAGTTAGCTAATACACAATAACCGTACACAACACTAATATAGGCTTACTCAAGCTGGTTAGCCCATTGTTAACCAAGTCGGTTTCCTTTAGCAATCTAGATCAACTACACAGTCAACAATGCACTATCTTATACCAATAAATTATTCGAGCAAGTTTCCATGACATATCTCGATATACATGAAAAAAGCATTAATATTATACTAAAGGGTATTACCCTTACGACATCCGGACAACATCATCACTTGGACAAAGGAAATAACCAAGATTCTTCAATCCGTGTCTAAATACCTCGACAAACATCGGTAACATAGAACACGTGGACTATAAATTTTAGCAATATCAATATCCGATATCTAATTTAGACATCCAAGAGAAATATCAGGGTCCATACCTCGGTAATGCTTCCTTTGCAAGTACATTGATCTTTAGTCCGAGAAGCTATGTAGCATCATTAGGCTATCCAAGTCGAATACGTAATATAAGCAAGTAGCCTCACGCCCCATACCAAACTCAACATTTAGCTGGATTAGTCTAATCTTAACATTCAACCCAAATGCAATGGAATCACCAAGGACCACCCCGCCCTTTCTAACAATATCTCTACTAACAAAACCAAACCCCCTTCCAGTAAATGTGCATCCTGATAAGAGCTTTAAAAAATAATCAAAAGTAGAGGCAAGGAAAACCAAGCAATCAAAGTCGGCCACAGTATAAACAGCAAGTAGCTCTAGCACAGGACAACCAAACATGTCCAAAATGCCATATATGTGAATTCCTAGGGATAACGAGTTAACCAGGCAAGTATTACCACCTATTTTACAACAGCGTTTGGCAATAACTACAATCCTGACACAATAGACCCTTCAACCATACATACCAATCCCACCATCATTCTCGTACACGCAATAACATACACTTTGGCCGCAACAAACCTAACAAGCACACATACCCAAAGACATTTTTGGAGACCAAAAAAATACCAAAAAGACAATAGCCACAACAAGAAATAAAAATGACACACCTCCCGAAAGAAACATAAAAACCATCCATTGTCACGACTTGCAATCAGATAAATCAGCCCTCATAAGAGGTATCTAGGAATACCAACCACTGGGGGGCATGAACTTACGCAAAATTTTGAAATATAATGGGTCAGGCAATCCCGACAATCATATTAAAAAATATAAATGGACGATGGATGCCTACTACCTAGACGGAAATATTGGTGTTTATTCTTCCCAAACATGCTATCAGGCTCGACAAGGATCTGGCTTAAAAGCCTACTAATGGAAAGAATACACGATTTGAATCAATTACGGGAAGAGTTCATAGGGCACTTCATACAACAATGAAAGTAGATAACAGATTCTCAAGCCATTCTAGGATATAGGCACGTAGAGGAAGAATCATTACATACCTTCATGTATAGATTCAACAAAGTAATGATCAATGCACCAGAACGAGCAAATAACATAGGAATCACCGTTTTCACTTACAGATTACATCATGTCATCTTGTTTAAAAGACTAGTCGGCAAACCACCTAGGAACGAAATGTTGGAGAGCGTTCATCGTTTCATGAAGCAAGAAGAAGCGGCATCTGAGAAGATAAAAAATGATCAAGGAGATAGGATATTCGCTAAAAAGACACCTGTATGCCATACGTCAAACAACTAAACCAAGAAAGTCAAAGATATGGCACTACCCGCCAATGAGAAATGGAGGTAGAAATGAAGTGAAACAATTGTTGAAAATAAGAAGAATGATGGAGTAAAGAAAGGAGATAGGTCGAGCAACAGGGAACATAACAAATAATATGAGTTCCAAGATTCTACCGGGCATGATAACATCGAATACACTACGCTCAAGAGCGACTTGATACGAGGACTCCGCTCCAAAAACGTAGAGAGTATCGCGCCAGTGTAACCTAAAATCAAGAGTTCAGGACAGAGTGAGATTTTCATGATCAAACAACAGGAGAAATTAGAAGCAAGCCAGGACTAGGAGTGATATATCTTCATATTTGATGAGTAGGATTATCATAGTAATAAGTATCGAGGAGAAAAGTCGATAGTCATAGTATGATTCATAGGGAAGAAGTACGTAAGTGACATATACATGGATAGTGGCAACTTTACAAATGTTATGTAAAATCACTTTACAAGCAACTTCCAAGACAAGTACAAAAGAAGATAGAGCCGCCAGATACACACCTGGTAAGTTCCGCTAGCCATAGTGTGTGGCCAAAGGGTACGATAAACACGCCATTAACATTAGTCGATTACAACAACGGTAGGAACATCACCCAAGTAATAAGATTTTTTGTCATTAATGCATCCTTGTTGTATGATCTTATTTTTGAAAGATATGAAATGAACAAGTTCAGGCTCATCATATCCACCATTCATGGAGTGGTTAAGTTCTACACGATGCCAGGAGTCGGCAATATCCCAACAAAAAGAAAAGTAGGAAGAATAGAACAAAATGAATATCAAGAAAGCGTAGAGAATGATCAATAAGACATCCTTCATTGTCGACTCGGCTAGCCATTAAAAGTCGTTCAAGAGAATGTATCGAACAACGAAAATGATGGAAACCAATAAGAGAAAAATATGAGAAAAAATGCAACAAATTGGGAGAATGATGGAAACTTAGAACAAGCAATTGAAATGTTGGCTAAAACCACACCACTCCCAATCTGGGAGTAAGAACCCTTAGTCACCATCAGAGAATTCACTTGGGCAATGAAGGTAACCACTAATAACAAAGGTATGGCTTTCCACACACAAAAACATTAAGAAAGAAGGGGTAGTATGTATTTGAAGTATGTCAAGAATCCTACCACCCATTCTAGACAAAATGAAGAAGGAAAAAAAAAATTGGAAATTGAAGAAGAAGAGAAAATTAGGACATGAAGAAATCAGTATAAGCGCAAGCCGACCACCAGGACCAGGAATCTACAAGCGATTTACATTGGAAAAACAAAGCAATACATGAAGAAGTTCATCCTTTTCTTAAGGAAGCACTTGGAAATATGAAAGCATTTACCATCATGTCATTGGGAACAAAGAAACAACAAACCGAAAGAAAAAACAAGTGGTCGTGTCATCAGTAAAAGACAAAAAGTTGGAATGATAAGAAGGTGCGAAGTCCAAAGCAATAGTTCCCAACCACGCATAACTTTTCGGGACAAATCAATGGAGAATGAATAGCATCTTTAATCTTACTTAAGCAAATATGTATAATAATACATGAGTGAATATATACTTAATTAATAAGCAACCACAAATAATTGGAAAAATACCATGTATTCAACAATTATTCTCAAATAAAGTATCTCGGTCAGCCGAATACTTAGACATTTTGGTCATAGCAATCTATTGACAAGGGCTACCCGGATAGCCAACTATCGAACAGTTACTTTAAAATAAAGTATCTCAGTCAGCTGACTACCTAGATATTTTGGTCACAACAACATATGGAACAAGGCTACCCGATTAGCCAATTATGCAACAATTATCCTTAAATAAAGTTGCTCGGTCAGCCGACTACTTAGACATTTTGGTCATCGCCACATATTGACCACAACCACCCAGTTAGCCAAATATCCAACAATTACACGAAAATAAAGTAGATCAGTCAACCGACTACCTAGAAATTTTGGTCACGTCAATATATGGACCGCGGCTACCCGATTTGCCAATTATGTAACAATTATCCTTAAATAGAGTAGCCTGGTCAACCGACTACTTATACATTTTAGTCATAACAACATATTGACAACGATTACCAGGTTAGCCAACTATGCAACATTTACCCTAAAATAAAGTACCTCGGTCAGTAGACCACCTAGACATTTTGTTCATAGCAACATATTGACCACGGTTACCCGGTTAGTCAACTACGTAATAATTACTCTTAAAATAAGGTAGCTTGGTCAACTAACTACTTAGAAATTTTAGTCACATCAACATATTGATCATGACCTCTAAGCCAACCAAGTACATAACATTTATATCACAGTCCTTTAAACAACTAACAATTTTTGACAGAGCAGATCAACAAAATTGTAAATACCATAGGTTTTATGAGTAGTTTGGCTCGCCAAATATTTATCTGGTCACGTCTACTCTACAATAAAATACAATCAACATACTAGATTACTCTTCACGAAGTTGAGCCTATCATGATTCAACAAGAGATTGAAAAACACACATTAGCAAGAATAGGATAATTGCTCACAAGGACTTAATCTACAAGTCGAGACATTCAAATAACCCACATAAATAAACAACACAAAACCAAAACAGACAACCCAAGCAGAATTAATAAACAAGAACAACAATAGTAGGATCATGGGTAACAAGGAAGGCATTCAAAAAATTGGATAATATTAAGAAACATCAAGAGTTAATGATATAGCACCAAAAATCAAAAGATAATCCAACAACCAAAAAAGAGAAATCAATACCCATACATCACTAGACCAACTAAGAAATTAATGAACTATATCAAGCACCAAAATATTACCAACATCCCTCAAGCATTCTCACCACCACCACCACTCGTGGAAGCATTACCTCTAGTACGACTAAACACAAAGATTTAACCTTAGCAACAGAACCAACCAGAAAACAATGCTTTGACACAAAATCTCCTTAAAACAAGTTAGAAAAAGCATCATGCATCCATTGCAAACGCGTGGGGTGTAACATCAACGATTAATAAGGTACTAATTATATTATTATTAGCTTAATGAATGGAATTGGTTTGGGATTGGACCATTGGATCCTTATGATTGGGCTGAGAAGTGTTGTACACGGGGCGTACTATGCCAAGTACGCTCAACGTACTCATGAGACAAAGACGCGCATAACATGCATGTACGCCCAGCGTACCAAAGGGTATGTGCAACATACGTATGCAGAGTCTAAAACCCTAAATTTTAGGGTTTGATCCCTACATAAAGGAACTTATACCTTTAATCCAACCTCCCTCTCACCCTCAGACAACCACCATGAAAACGCTAACCCATATTGTGTGTTCTTGTGATGTGGTAGCCACTTGAGAGAATTTTAGTGTTATTTTGGTGCTTTGGAAGAGAAAGAAGTTTGAAGAAGGAGAAAGGATTCAAAGGAAGCTTGTAGATCAAGGAGATTAGCACCATTTCTGACTCATTTGAGGTATCAAGCTTCAAACTTGATCATTGCATGCTTAGATATGATTTTGGAGTGTTTTGTCACTTTTGGACTCCATTGTTGAGGATGCTTGAATCTTGATAGTTTCATACCATAAGAGCTATCCTTTTGAGCTCTTAGAAGCACTTAGAGTCATAAAAATCAGACCTTGATGGTTAAGCCATAACCATGCAAGTGTTTGATGGTCACAAAGTTTGGTTAAGGACCAAAATCATGTTTTGACCCCCAACCATGCATGCAAGCACATAAAGTTTGTGACTTTATGGACTAGGCTGTATTAAAGGACTTGGATCTACATTCTGGACGTGAGGACTTAATGGATTAAGTCACAAATGGAGCCCCACGAAAGTTGGCCAGTATGTTGGGCGCACACCCCGGTACGCTGCGTGTACTGGGTCCTCAAAGCCAGCGTACGATGGGCGTACGTGCCAGGTACGCCGCGCGTACAGATGCAGAGTGGCGAACTTGGGCCTTTGGGCCTTAGAAGTTTGGGCCTGGACAGTTGAGCCCCATGGCCCACTGAGGAGTAGAGTTTCTGGGCCTAGAACTGAGATTTAAGTGTTGGGCCTTTGGGCCATATTGGGCTACTCGAAATTATTTTTTTTGGGCTAAGGATTTATTGGGATTGTGATAAGGTCCATTTGAGGAGTTGGGTCAGTGCGCCTTTAGTGGGCCATTAGTGACCTGGGTAAAATAAGATGGAAGTGGGCCTTGGGTTTGGTCCAAATTAGATCAAGGGGTAAAATGGTTATTTTACCCTAAGAAGCACTATGGATTTTGACTAAGTGTTTTCATGATAATGATAGTCGGGGAGTCATCGGAGCAGCTGTTAGAGACTTATTTTCATGATATTCGACACTCAGCTTTACGAGGTGAGTTACCTTCCAGTAGAAGTGGGTCTAAGGCACCAATGCCGGCCCACTAATAGGTGATTATAGTTGAGATGATTGTCTTTGTGATAGTTTTCTGGTATGCCACTATTTGTTATGCTTTATGTACTAGTATGTTATGTTACTATGTGGTAGTGGTAGGGGTGAAATAGTCCTCGGTTACCGGTTGAAAGAGACCGAAGGGGAGACCAACACCCAGATATGCTAGGCAGTTATCGGTTGAAAGAGACGGAAGGGGAGGCCAGGACCCAGATATGCTAGGCGGTTACCGGTTGAAAGAGACCGAAGGGGAGGCCAGCACCCAGATATGCTAGGCATTATGTGTTTATATGGTATGTGGTATGATCGGGGGAACTGACTAAGCTTTGTGCTTACGTTTTTCAGTTTTTGTTTCAGGTCCTTCTTCTTCGAAGGGAAAGGAGCCGGCTCGGTAGCAGCACATCAAACACAGGATTTTCCGCATTTGAGATTCTCGGGATTTATACTCTGACGTTGTTTTATCATGACATGTTTTGACTATTGATACTTTGGTTTTGATATGAGTTGATACTATGGTTGTTTTCAGATAAATGGTTTTATAATTATTAAATTTAAAATGGAATTTTTGGTCCTTAATTTTGGGGCGTTACAAGTTGGTATCAGAGCCTTGGTTTGAGGGATTCAGACACACCTTCAGGGTGTCTGGACTCAAATCGAGGATTTGAAAATGTTTTATAAAATTAAAATTTTCCAAAATTAAAATTAAGGTTTTTGAGAAAGAACAAGGAGTGTGATGCGTGCAATCGGCCGAGCTCAAGTAAGTTTTCCCCAAGATACCCATACATGTTTGTTATATTATATGATATGATTATGAGAACTTCATGCTAGATTAGGGTTGAGGATCTAGGAAAGATGCCTTATATGCCTGTTATATGTGTATGAGAACTGCATGCTAGATTAGGGTTAATGATCTAGGAAGATGTCTTATATGCCAACTATATGTGCTTATTGAATTATATGCTAGAACTGATTAGTCAGTGATATGATGGCCTTAATAGGATATGCTTGGTTGGGTTACTCAATGCCCGAATGCTGCTTGCTTTGTGCTTTTAGGAGTTCTAGTTATCTTTAATTAACTTGTAAACGAATACGTTAAGTTACATATTACGATGACTAAATAATTTCAAAACGTTAGGTCTAGCCCTATTTCGCAGCTCTTGTCTGAGTCCAACCGTTGTAGGGTAGGACCTCTCATTCGAAGAATTATCT
Source organism: Lactuca virosa (assembly GCF_052849685.1). NCBI lineage: Eukaryota > Viridiplantae > Streptophyta > Magnoliopsida > Asterales > Asteraceae > Lactuca > Lactuca virosa. The sequence continues at coordinate 118,145,213 of NC_136430.1, read as the reverse complement.
GGTCTTAGTAATATGTAATGGTATTCGTAAGCTAATTAGGGGGAGATAGCAGGGACTTCTTACGCAGCTGATAGCGGAGAGTAGCTCGGAGATTACCCTAGGTAAGCCTAGGATGAGATTAGCATGAAGAGCGATAGTAGAAGAAGGGAGTTGGTGAAGTCAAGGCAATCCTTGAGGAAAGTACGGATAGATGTCGAAGGTAGTATGGGCCCATACTACTGAAAGCAGAGGATCCGTACTCGAGTCAAGGAGGGCCGAGATAGAACCAAGGAACTTGTAGTATGTGTAGGAGACCTATCGAGGTTATGTATGACCCTGATGATTATGTGTTTTCTTTCAGAATGGTGGTGACATGACACGGAGCGGGAGATTCAGGGTCTGGGTCAGGATCAGGTTCAGGTTCGGGTTTGGGTTCCGAACCAGTCGATGATGGATTGGGAGCGTTCATTGCATCCGAGATTACGAGAGGCATACTAGAGGCGACCCCGGTGATTTTCGGTTCGATCAAGGAAGGGATCATTGAGCTGATGGAGGATCGCTAGAGGGTATTCCGGAGTGACATGCCATCTGGCCAGTCAGGGATGCGCACACTCTCCTTTAAGGATTTCAGGGGATGTGGTCCGCCAGACTTTCACGGGGTGAAGGACCCCATTGTGGCCAGGAGATGGATAGCAGACATTGAGTCTTCACAGTTTACGAGCTTCTGTCCTGAGGGGTCGAAGCTCCGGTATGCTGCAGGTAGATTGAGAGACAGAGCTAGGGATTGGTGGGAGGCAGTCAGTGATTCTTTGGGAGCCCCGACCATTGAGGCTATGACCTGGTCGGACTTTGTGACTAGGTTTAGTGCTGAGTTTGCGCCGACTGTGGAGCTTCAATAGCTGGCCAGGGAGTTTCTTGATATGAGGCAGACGACTGATACGGTGGCGGAGATTACCAACAAGTTCAGAGAGAGGGATTTACTGGTGCCTCAGTACGTGGGGGATGAGAAAATGAGGAAGACCCGGTACCACGACATGTTGAGGACTGACATCTGGAAACATGTCAGCTACTCAGCATGCCCGACTTTGGAGCACATGATTGCGAGGGCGAGGGAGAGGGAGATTGATATAGAGCACATCAGGAAGAGGAAGGCAGAGACTAAGCAGGTTAATGGAGTTTCAGGGAAGAAACCCAAGGGATTCGACTCTAGGTCGAAGAGCCAGCGAGGCCGAAGCCACTGTCGGAAATGCGGAAAGTTACATGAGGGAGTTTGCGGAGCTGGGGGATTGGGTTGCTATAAGTGCGGAAAGACTGGGCACTTTAGAAGGGATTGTACTGCCCCTACCCCCACCTTTCACACATCAGACCTAATTTGCTTCCATTGCACTCAGAAGGGCCATAAAAATGCCAATTGCCCGAGATTGGTACCAGCAGCGCCATTGGTGGCGCCAGCTCTAGCGACCCTGCGGATCACGGATGGCCGATAGGGCAAGACAGATGCTCCAGTGGTGAGGAGCCGAGCCTTCCAGCTGACCGCCGAGGAGGCGCGTGCCGTACCGGACGTAGTGACAGGTATGTTTTCTTCTCCCTAACTCCTAGTACATGTCGGTTATGATATTTATGTTCCATGTTTTATGTGTTTTGCTTAGGATCGTTCCATGTGAACAGTATCCCAGTACATGTGTTATTCGACTCGGGGGCTACCCGATCATTTGTATCTCTTGCACTCAGTAAGAGGTTTTCTGAGTCCTCGGGAATATTGGATTGTCCTTTAGAGGTCGAGATTGCTGACGAACGATTTGTACGGGCATCGGAGGTCTACAGAGAATATGTTCCGAGGATGTATGACGAGCGGTACCTCGTGGATTTGGTTCCCATTCCTTTGTGTGGGAACAAGGTCATCATCGACATGGATTGAATGAGCCCTAATGGGGCGGTGATCGACTGTTCACAGCAGCTGGTGCGTGTCAGGACCCTACGTGGGGGAGAACTGGTGATTCAGAGCGAAAGGCCGCAACGAGGACCAGCTTTATGCTCAGCAACGAGGGCTAGGCGCTACCTTTAGTAGGGTTGCGCAGGGTACGTCTCCTACGTTATGGATACCCGGAAGGCGGGTGAGGCGACCATGACCGATGTGCCAGTGGTGTGAGACTACCCAGACGTATTTCCAGAGGAGTTGCCTGGGATACCTCCGGAGAGACAGGTGGAGTTCAGGATCGACCTAGTCCCTAGTGCAGCTCCGATAGCCAAGGCACCATATCGGTTTTTTCCTCCCGAGATGCAGGAGTTGTCTACACAGCTGCATGAGCTATTAGACAAGGGATTCATTAGGCTGAGCAGTTCGCCTTGGGGAGCCCGGATCCTGTTTGTGAAGAAGAAGGACGGGTCTCATTGTATGTGTATAGACTACCGTGTTGGGATTTTATTCAAAAATCCGGTTTCACAACCGGTAAAATTGACAACGGAAGCTTGAAAAATGTTGAATAAAAATAAAACTATTTTACCCACCAAGGATCATTTTGCAAGAGTTAGAAAGATTAAAACAACCATAGAAGGAAAAAACATAACAACCTTTGAAGACTTTGATCCTCATGGGAGGTTGGAAGTTGATGAAGTGTGGCATGAAACTCTAAAGCAAGAGTTCTCTATAAGTATCCACCAAGCAAGAGTAGAACCATCAAAACATGCTAGTATTCACTTGTAATTTGTTGTTCATAAGCCTTTGAAATATATATACCAAATATATGTTCAAAGGTGAAGCAACAAAGGGACTTTTTCTAGCATCAAAATGCAAGAGAATGGAGGAGAATAAGAGGGCTTAAATCTCGAAATTTGGCAGCCCTATATGAGCACCATGCTCACGGTTTTGCTAGCCAAGAAGAAGAAGAATGAAGGCTTTCAAGCATCCCATCTAACCTTCCATGCCCTCCCTTATATAGAGGCCAAAAAGCAAATGGAGACCATAAAGTAAAAGAGGGACAACTTTGTCCCAAGCATGGCAAAAGAAGACCATGCTTGGTCTCCTTACAATTTTCGAAAAAGGCATGTCCAAAAGAAGACGAAAGTTGTCTCATGGCTAGTTTTTATACACATACATGTTATCTTTATAAAAATCAAGTATTTTTTATAAAGAATTCCCAACATATATATATATATATATATATATATATATATATATATATATATATATATATATATATATATATATTTAACTAGTCATATATAAATATCTTATTTTATACAAAACTATACTTTACATAAATTGTAACTAGCTTATTTTATATAAAACTATCTTTTATATAAATTGAACTAGTTTATTTAGATATAAATATAACTTATAAATAATCATACTTTATGATATATTTAGTTGTTATTTCTCCAATAAATATTATTTCCACAAATAATAAATTCCCAATTAGTAAAATGTTATTTCCATGAAATAATAATTTTCCAATTAAATACAAGTGTTGATATATTTATTACTTATCAAATTATACTAATAAATAATCAATTGACGGTAACTTGCTATATGGTGTGACCCTATATGATCATATATTATTAGCAATATCATTTTATAATGACTCTTGGGCATACTAGATCTTTCAATCTCCCACTTGCACAAGACTCATCATAGATTGATACAGACAATGGTGAACATCTAGCAACATTTCACTGCCCCTAATAATATATGACGAAGAATGTCATTCATCAACATCCAATTCCCAAAAGCTCTAAGCTTCAACTGATGTATTAAGGTAAGTTTATCAATTATGCCTTTGTTACAGACATCATGTTGTAACATGAGCCTTGGATTGCAATCAATCTCATTTGTAATTCAACTTTGGGTAACGCGCGTTAGATGTCTAACTCTCAATGAATAAGAGGAACAAATCCCATCTTGACTACATAAGCCTCTTGTATAGATCACACCATACCCGAATATGACTTTTATAACTGCCCGGTTAAGGAACAACATTTGGTCATATCAAAGCACAGTACTCCCTATACTCAAGTCCCACTATGTATCTCAGGTGTTAAGGATACAAAGATAGTACCTTTTAATCAAGTATCACTCATACCTATGAAACTTGGTTACAACCACTTGCCTACTTTCATCTAGTGAGAGTCAACCAATCCATTTCATATTAGTCTTACTTTATAATTACTCCCACAATCATGACCGACTATGAACCTTTAAAATAATAAGATTATTCATGGATTAAACATGTTAATATAGAACACAACAAGTATTAATGTAATGATCATATCCCAGTATATCAAAACACTATTTAATAGTTGTTGTTACAATGTTCCAATATCCAAATACTAAATCCAAAACAAAATCCCATTTCTAGAATAATAAAAGTCTTATGGCTTAAGTGTGACCACTCATACTTAGCTTAAAATGAAATACTTTGTTAATGGGTTCGACTAAATTTAATTTGTGTGAATTTCGCGAATACTATATCTCCATATTTGACTTTTACTCTAGGTATAGTTAAATATCTTGGAGAATATGATTGGTGTTCTTTCTTGACATAGAGTCCCTTAGCTTGATTAAGTCAACTCTTGAAATCACAATGATTTCTATGTGATCCTTGAATGGCAGAAATCAACATAGTTTTTCAATAAACTCATTCGTCCAATCATATTTGACTTCAACTTCAAAAGTTGTGTATTCTTATTTTGTAGTAGATTGTGTCATTATGTTTTGCTTGGACCTCATTCCAACTAAAGTTACTATTCATTCCAAAATGAAGTCATAATCCAATTATAATTCATAATTATCTATGTTTATTTAGAAATCAAAATCATATATAGCTCTTTACATTAAGATTTTGTTCTAAACTAATTATCTCTTATACATTCTTTTAGCTCTTCTTAAGTACTCTTAGAATGTTCTCACAGTCATCTAGTGACTTAACCATGTATTTAATTTTGTATCTCATGATATGACATATATGATGGATTCATTTGCCAAGCAAATAGAATATAAATCATTTTATCTAGCTCAACCTATGTGCTAGGTCCTTTGAGACAGACTCAAAAGGTGTCATGTAACAATGTCAAGAATCTTCCAAAGGAATCTTGTATCCTGACCTCTTTCAAGATATTGTCATTTCATGCAAAAGAATTTTAAAAACTTTAACATTCATCTTTATATATCTCTTATAGATTTTACATTCCAAGAATGTATCTTGTCATTCTTATATCTTTCATTTTAGAAATACTTTCCGAGTCAAGGTGAAAACCACCTTGCATAGTCAGAATATTATTTCAAATGATTAAGTATGTCTCTTTCATACAAGATTAGGAATATCACTATCCTCCCACTAGTTCTTAGTAAAAACACATGTTCTTTTTTTTATTTTGATATAAAAGCATACCTTGTATCTTTATATTAAAATGATTATTCCAATCTTGAGATGTTTGCTTTATATCCACAGGTGGATCTTAAGCCTTACACATTTGCTTAGGATAACATGCATTAAGAAAAGCTCCAGGCTAAGCTATATAGATATCTTGTAGTAGATGTCTATTTAAGAAAAACGGTTTTTCTTGAAATCTATTTGCTATATCTCATATTGAGAATATGAAGTTATAGTAAATAATATCCATGTAGATCTAATCATAGCTACTTGTGAAAAGGTTTGATCATAGTCAATGTCATGAGTATGATAAGGACCATAGTCAATGACATGAGTATGAGAAAATCCTTATATAACAAGTATTACTGAATGTGTATATACATCCATGTGTATTCTTTCTAGAAGAATATCTTACTCCTTCTAGCGTTGCTATAGAGAGGAAGATTAATCAAGCTCATACTTGATTATTAAACATGGATTACATCTTAATGTTTATGACTCTAAGTCATTTGTCAGATTCAAGATCTGATATAATATTTTGGTAGTTAATGGTTTAACTACAAACCATCAAGAACTCATCAATGAGAGATTCCACAATTCTCAAGTCATAGATGATTTCTACCATTATTGTGAACAATTTGTGTTTATGAATAACTACTATTCATGTTTAACATTTTCTAGTGCCAACAATTGTTACATCAGGCTATGGTTCTTGAACTACTTCAAATTCCATGTGTCTCCCACTTGCTTTGTCATTAGAAGCTTGCTTTCTGCTAACTCAACTTTCAGAGGAATAAAGGAACTTATTCTTGGTGGGTTTGTATATAATAATCTAAATGCCCTTTTAGAATATTCTACAATTATGTAATTAGTTGGAGTTTGTATTCTAGATACAATTAATAGTGATTGAAGTATAATCCCAAAAAATTTAAAAGGAGGACATTTCTACTGATTAGAAAGTAAACTATATCAAGTAAAGTTTAATTTACCCTTTATCATCATGAAGGCTTTAGATGGTACTAGTGGGTTGTATCTTGTGCTTAATCATAGGCATTCATTAGAAAGGAATTCATACACCAAAGAGTATAGTTCCTTAATAATTATTTTCTCTAAACTTTAGTGAAAATATTATTAGGAATATTTTATATATAAATAAGATTCACATATGTCAAATAATCTATATTATTTGCCTTCAAAGATCCCTTTCTTGAAGTTGGAATATGTGGATTTCATTTATACAATAAAGATAGCAATGGCATGGATAAGTTTGATTTAAAACAAGTTTAAGTCAAAAGTGCTTACATATAGAACTTAATTTTATTTATAGAATGTTGATATTTACTTTGTAATTCTATTAAGAGATCTGGTCTCAGAAATAGAATTCAATCATTTCAGAATATGAGTATTATCGTCATGAAAAACGATCTAGTAAATAATCAATCATTTAAATAAATAACTGAGACTTAAATATTTAGACATGCTAAATTTAAAACATACATTGTTCCAAAACAAATATTGTTTTATATTGCAAGCAATTTATGTTCTAAACATAAATTATAAACTAAACTTCGAGAGTGTAGTTCGAACTTGCTTGTGCTCAGCTAGTTACTCTTCTGTAAATATTTGCAATCAAGTTACAAATATTAGATTAAGATTTAAGTACCAAGTAATTGAGTGTTACACAAAAAGTATAAGTTCTATCCCGCAGATACATGAAGTACTAGTCTCTTCCAGACTTTCTTTCTACATAAGAGGAGCAGTTCTTCTACCAGTGTTCAGTTTCTTCACAAAAGAAACAAGATCCATCTATGTGGGCCTTATTGAATTTCTTGGGCTTAAAGGTGTTTAGTCCATAAAACATGGGCCTTTTAGATCACACAAGGTGACCCTTTTAGCCTTGCATTATTACATTGTTTAAACTAGCTTTAAATAAGATATCACTGTATTTATTGGAATATTGCTTGACCTGTTATATCATCAGATATATGCTTAAATTATCCAAGACTTCCTAGAAGTCATGAATAACTATTCCCAGCTTGATGTTAGAAGCATCTTGAGCATCACAGTGATGCCTTTACTAGGTAACATATTTAGGTCGATTACTCAAAGTAATTTGTTTAGGATTAGGACCTTCAAGTGTATATAATTGCATATATGTCACGAAATTGTCTCTTAAGACATGAACCCATTCATTGAAGTTGTATCTATTGAATGTTATTGTTTCACTAAGTCATTTAAAGAGGAATGACATTTCATGGTTATTGACAGTGGATTATATATCTACAAAATTTTTAACAAAATTCATTTAGTATTTTCAATATTTAATCTTTAATAATTAATACTCTTTTAGTTTCTAAAAACATTAATTATCAAAGTCTAGGATCCAAGTTGCAAAACAGATAAATGGTTAGGTATCATTTATCCCATCCATCCGAATTCAACCCGGTAGATACCGATTATCAATTATATTTTACCATATAATTCCTAGATTTATGGGATCGCTAATAACAAATTTAATTAGACATGTTTGATCCCATCTATGCCTCAGAACTCTCTTGCTTAGGTATCCTTTATCACAAGAGATTTCCGATCAAATCATCCAATTTGAAAAACTTGTGTAATCGGCCTATAACTTGGTTATAGGTGTCTCTGAAGACACCTCGGCCATCAAAAGATAACACTAAGTGGTTAGCTATCCTTTATCCCACTAGTGCATACAAGAGACGTGCGAGTGTTCTGTAAAAAAGGATTGCATAGATTTGAGGTTTGTAAGGGGTCTTTGATGTTTTTATAATTCTAGTTTAAAAAAAATGTTATATCATGGTTATTGCATGCATTCAATAAACCATGGTATACTTTAAACAATCTTATTTCATGTAAAATCTCATTTTTAACAATGTTCTACATATAAAACTCGGTTTTATATTATTGACGCGATCAAAGTTTTAAATTAATAACTAGTATTAAGTTATATCGTTTGAGCGCTTTAGAAAATTTGGAAACCTTTTAATAAAACTTCATTTTATAAAATAAGGTTTGGAGTTTGATAAGTTTACAAATCTCTATTTTAAACTTATACAATTTTAATCCCGAAATTTACCGGTTACTAGTTTTAACGATAAAGCTTGTTTTATTGTAAAACTATTTTAGCATCTTATGTTAAAAGGTAAATTTCATTAAAACCAAACTCTTTGTGATGTTTATTTATGTTCAAATATTATTTTTCATTTGAAATACTAATTTATCAACCATAACATAATAATAATAACATAAACATAAAACATCACAAGCATGCATAACAATTTTAATATATGTGCATAAACCAAGTCATTAACTAGTAATAATTTTGTGAGCCATCACAAAATTATCAAGTCCATTCCTAAAGGGACATAAGGGACATTTGTCTTGTAAAGTCTTCATGTGCTCCCACTTTCTTCAACACATTGTAGCAAGTTTATAAAAATAATTTTATAAAGTTTGAGAAACTTTAATAAAATCAAGTTTATAAACTTTTGATCTTCAAAATGGCCACCATCTTCATTCTTGTTACATTTTTATAAAAACAAACTATTTCTAAAACTAATCTATTACTTACAAAAATTAACAAAAGAAAACTACCTATTTAATTATTACCTACCATATGAATAAATAAATAGATACAACCATTTTAATAAATCAACACATGCAACAACACAAATGTCCATGGCCAGTTTATGCACATCATACATATTTATATACTCAAAAATATATAAAAACAACTCTTTGTTTTTCTAAGACAACTTTTATGACCAAAAAGATGCATGTAAACTTTTGGTCAAAAATAACAATTATAAACATTTTAAAGTTGTCAAAGAAAATATGTATGGATTTTTCTTGCAAAGAGAAAATCATCCATGTTTTCCAAAAACAAATATCTCATCAACTAAACAAATCATCTAAATAATCTTGCAAAAATGGCTCTGATACCAATTGTTGGGATTTTATTCAAAAATCCAGTTTCACAACCGGTAAAATTGACAACGGAAGCTTTAAAAATGTTGAATAAAACTAAAACTATTATACCCGCCAAGGATCATTTTGCAACAGTTAGAAAGATTAAAACAACCATAGAAGGAAAAAACATAACAACCTTTGAAGACTTTGATCCTCATGGGAGGTTGGAAGTTGATGAAGTGTGGCATGAAACTCTAAAGCAAGAGTTCTCTATAAGTATCCACCAAGCAAGAGTAGAACCATCAAAACATGCTAGTATTCACTTGTAATTTGTTGTTCATAAGCCTTTGAAATATATATATATATATCAAATATATGTTCAAAGGTGAAGCAACAAAGGGATTTTTTCTAGCATCAAAATGCAATAGAATGGAGGAGAACAAGAGGGCTTAAATCTCGAAATTTGGCAGCCCTATATGAGCACCATGCTCATGGTTTTGCTAGCCAAGAAGAAAAAGAATGAAGGCTTTCAAGCATCCCATCTAACCTTCCATGCTCTCCCTTATATAGAGGCCAAAAAGCAAATGGAGACCATAAAGTAAAAGAGGGACAACTTTGTCCCAAGCATGGCAAAAGAAGACCATGCTTGGTCTCCTTACAATTTTCAAAACAGGGATGTCCAAAAGAAGACAAAAGTTGTCTCATGGCTAGTTTTTATACACATACATGTTATCTTTATAAAAATCAAGTATTTTTTATAAAGAATTCCCAACATATATATATATATATATATATATATATATATATATATATATATATATATATATATATATATAGTCATATAAATATCTTATTTTATACAAAACTATCTTTTACATAAATTGTAACTAGCTTATTTTATATAAAGCTATATTTTATATAAATTGAACTAGTTTATTAAGATATAAATATAACTTATAAATAATCATATTTTATGATATATTTCATATGTTGTTATTTCTCCAATAAATATTATTTCCACAAATAATATATTTCATATGTTGTTATTACTAATCAAATTATACTAATAAATAATCAATTGACAGTAACTTGCTATATGGTGTAACCCTATAGGATCATATATTATTAGCAATATCATTCTATAATGACTCTTGAGCATACTAGATCTTTCATACCGGGAGCTGAACAAGGTAACGGTGAAGAACCGTTACCCACTCCCGAGGATTGATGATCTCTTCGACCAGCTACAGGGGGCATCTTGGTTTTCCAAGATAGATTTGCGTTCAGGCTACCACCAGATGCCAGTCAGAGATGATGATGTACATAAGACTGCTTTCCGGACTCGCTATGGCCACTATGATTTCGTGCTGATTCCCTTGGGGCTTACCAATGCCCCTGCCGCGTTCATGAACCTCATGAACTGCGTATGCAGACTAATGCTGGATCGGTCTGTGATCGTATTTATTGATGACATCTTGGTTTACTACAAGACACAGGAGCAGCATGAGGAGCACTTGCGAGAGGTGTTGGATACCCTGAGGAGGGAGAGCTTGTATGCCAAGTTCTCCAAGTGCGAGTTCTGGTTGCGCGAGGTGCAGTTTCTGGGGAACCTTGTCAACCAGAACGGTATTGTGGTCGACCCGACCAAAGTGAAGGCCGTGATGAGATGAGAGGTTTCTAAGTCTCCATCTGAGATTTGGAGTTTACTCGGGTTAGCAGGATATTACCGGAGATTCATACAGGACTTCTCCAAGATAGCAGTACCCTTGACCCGACTGACGAAGAAGGCCGTTGTATTTCGCTGGGGGCCTGAGCAGCATGGGGCGTTCGAGACATTGAGGCCGAGGTTGTGCGAGGCGCCGATATTAGCCCTGCCAGAGGGCGTGGAGGATTTTGTAGTATACTGCGATGCATCCATTTTGGGTTTGGGCGCTGTGTTGATGCAGAGAGGGCACGTCATCGCCTACGCGTCGAGGCAGCTGAAGCCTCACGAGGCAAACTACCTGATGCACGAACTGGAGTTGGGGGAGGTGTTTTTGCCCTCAAGATTTAGCGACACTACCTATATAGGGTCCGTTATACCATTTACACGGACCACAAGAGCTTGAGGTACCTCATGGATCAGCCGAACCTAAATATGAGGCAGCGCCGGTGGTTAGATGTGGTGAAGGATTACGACTGTGAGATCTTTTACCACCCGGGGAAGGCCAATGTAGTGGTCGATGCACTCAGCCACAAGGCATTCACAGCACTGATCAGAGACATCTGTTTAAGGATGACATGAGTGACTCCGCTTCTGGAGAAGATCTGGGAGGCCAGTAGGAGGCTATGAAGGAGGAACACCGGAAGAGTGAGCGTATCGTGGGCCAGATTTCCTCCTTCGATTATGATAGTCGCGGGCTATTGACACTTCACCGTAGAGTGTAGGTCCCAGATCATGGAGGTGTGCGCCAGGTTTTGATGGAGGAGGCGCACAAATCCAGGTTTTCTATCCATCCCGGGGCGACGAAGATGTATAGGGATCTTCGTCCTGATTACTAGTGGCCCTGCATGAAGCGGGATGTAGCCTGGTACGTTGAGAGGTGCTTGACCTGCAGGAAGGTCAAGGCCGAACACCAAAGGCCTCACAGAAAGACGCAGTCGTTGGATATACCTGTGTGGAAATGGGAGGATATTACTATGGATTTCATCACAAAGCTTCCCACGACTGCACGGGGAGTGGATTCGATTTGGGTCATAGTGGATTGATTGACCAAGAGTGCCCATTTCATACCGATTCAGTAGAGCATTTCGGCCGAGAAGTTGGCCAACATCTACATCAGAGAGGTAGTAGCCCGACACGGAGTGCCAGTTTCCGTGATTTCGTACCGAGACGTACGGTTTACTTCCATATTCTGGAAGAAATTTCATGACGATTTGGGTACTCGTCTGCATTTTAGCATCGCTTTTTACCCACAGACGGATGGTCAGAGTAAGCGAACCATCCAAACTTTGGAGGATATGTTGCGGGTGTGTGTCTTAGACTTCGGTGGTAGCTGGGGTACCTACCTTCCCCTGGCAGAGTTTTCCTACAACAATATCTACCACCCCAGCATCGACCGACCTCCCTTCAAGATGATCTAAAGGAGGAAGTGCAGGACCCCAATATGTTGGGGTAAGGTCGGTCAAAGAGTCATGGGGAGTACCGAAGTGGTACTCAAGACGACAGAAAAGATCTAGCATGTCCGAAATAGACTCCGGACGGCCCAGAGTCGGCAGAAGAGCTACGCCGACAGACGTCGATCCGACCTAGAGTTCCAGGTAGGAGATATGGTCCTCCTGAAGGTGTCACCTTGGAAAGATGTCATCCGGTTCTTGAAGCGGGGAAAGTTGGGCCCCAGGTATATCAGACCGTTCAGGGTATTGGCTTGGGTGGGCCGAGTTACGTATCGAATGGATCTGTTATGCGAGCTTAGTCAGATCCACAACACATTTCATGTCTCCCAGCTGCGTAAGTGCTTGGTGGATGACTCCGCAGTTGTGTCGTTAGAGGATATTTTGGTGGATGACATGCTGAACTACATCGAGAGGCCCGTAGCTATTCTCGACAGAAAGACGAAGGCTCTGAGAAACAAGGAAGTAGGGTTGGTGAAGGTGCAGTGGCAACACCGTAAGGGCTCGGAATGGACATGGAGCCAGAGGACGAGATGAGGGAGCATTACCCCAAGTTATTCCCGGCAGCAGTAGCAGCAGACTTTGAGGACGAAGTCTAATTCAAGTGGGGGAGATTTGTAACATCCGAGATTAATAAGGTACTAATTATATTATTATTAGCTTAATGAATGGAAATGGTTTGGGCTTGGACCAATGGATCCTTATGATTGGGATGAGAAGTGCCGTACGTGGGGCGTACTATGCCAAGTACGCTCAGCGTACTCATGAGACGAAGACGCGCATACCATGCACGTACGCCCAGCGTACCAAAGGGTACGCGCAGCGTACGTATGCAGAGTCTAAAACACTACATTTTAGGGTTTGATCCCTATATAAAGGACCCTATACCTTTAGTCCAACCTCCCTCTCACCCTTAGGCAGCCACCACGAAAACCCTAACCAATATTGTGTGTTCTTGTGATTTGGTAGCCACTTGAGAGCATTTTAGTGTTATTTTGGTGCTTTGGAAGAGAAAGAAGTTTGAAGAAGGAGCAAGGATTCAAAGGGAGCTTGTAGATCCAAGAGATTAGCACCATTTATGACTCATTTGAGGTATCAATCTTCAAACTTGATCATTGCATGCTTAGATATGATTTTGGGGTGTTTTATGTCACTTTTGGACTCCATTGTTGAGGATGCTTGAATCTTGATAGTTTCATACCATAAGAGCTGTCCTTTTAAGCTCTTAGAAGCACTTAGAATTATAAAAATCGGACCTTGATGGTTAAGCCACAACCATGCAAGTATTTAATGGTCACAAAGTTTGGTTAAGGACCAAAATCATGTTTTGACCCCCAACCATGCATGCAAGCACATAACGTTTGTGACTTTATGGACTAGGATGTCTTAAATGACCTGGATCTGCATTCTGGATGTGAGGACTTAATGGATTAAGTCACAAATGGATCCCCAAGGAAGCTGGCCAGTACGGTGGGCGTACACCCTGGTACGTTGCATGTACTTGGTCAACTTCCCGCTTTTGGTCAAGCCCAGCGTACGCTGGGCGTACGTGCCAAGTATGTCGCGCGTACGCATGCAATGATCAACTTGGGCTTTTGGGCCTTAGAAGTTTGGGTCTGGACAGTTGGGCCCCAATGCCCACTATGGAGTAGAGTTTCTGGGCCTAGAACTAAGATTTAAGTGTTGGGCCTTTGGGCCATATTGGGCCACTCGAAATTATTTGTTTTGAGCAAAGGATTTATTGGGATTGTGATAAGGTCCATTTGAGGAGTTGGGCCCAATTTAGAAAATTGGGCCATTAGTGGGCCTTTAGTGGGCCATTAGTGGGATGGGAAAAATAAGATGGAAGTGGGCCTTGGGTTAGATCCAAATTAGATCAAGGAGTAAAATGGTCATTTTACCCTAAGAAGCACTATGGATTTTGACTAAGTGTTTTCATGATAATGATAGCCGGGGAGTCATCGGAGCAGCTGTTAGAAACTTATTTTCGTGATATTCGACACTCAGATTTACGAGGTGAGTTACCTTCCAGTAGTAGTGCGTCTAAGGAACCAATGTCGGCCCACTAGTAAGTAATTATAGTTGAGATGATTGTCTTTGTGATAATTGTCTGGTATGCCACTATTTGTTATGCTTTATGTGCTAGTATGTTATGTTATTATGTGGTAGTGGTAGGGGTGAAATAGTCCCCAGTTATCGGTTGAAAGAGACCGAAGGGGAGGCCAGCACCCAGATATGCTAGGCAGTTACCGGTTGAAAGAGACCGAAGGGGAGACAAGCACCCGGATATGCTATGTAGTTACCGGTTGAAAGAGACCGAAGGGGAGGCCAGCACCCAGATATGCTAGGCATTATGTGTTTATGGTATGTGGTATGATGGGGGAACTCACTAAGCTTTATGCTTACGGTTTTCAGTTTTTGTTTCAGGTCTTTCTTCTTCGAAGGGAAAGGAGCCGGCATGGTAGCAGCGCATCACACACACGATTTTCCGCATATGAGATTCTTGGGATTTATACTCTGACGTTGTTTTATCATGACATGTTTTGACTATTGATACTTTGGTATTGATATGAGTTGATAGTATGGTTATTTTCAGATAAATGGTTTTATAATTATTATATTTAAAACGAAATTTTTGGTTCTGAATTTTGGTGCGTTACATGGGGTCATAAAAAGGAACCTTAACCTCATCAAGACCTGGTGAGTGCTCCTCGTTCATCAGCTCACAACCCTGCTTTTTCCCATAATCAATGTATATCGACTCAATTGACTGGTTCACGTCATCGAAAGATGAATCATCAAAAAAACCCCATCAACCACCTTACTTAGACCCTTGGATAGCTCCCACCTTATGTCTTCCTCTAACTTTTGAAAATGTCTTGTTAAGCCGGTCTCACTTACTTGTAAGTCGATATTCTTCAACACTGACTCCCTAAGATCACTTTTAAGCTTTCGGACACCCAATTCCAGCACGACTACCTTGTCAACATAAATAACTCTATCATAATCTAACGAAGCTGTCTTACAATGAAAGAGCAAAATTTATTCTTCCAAACGACGATTCTCAGCTACTTTACTCTTCAATATCACATTCTCCTCTTTTTAACAACCTTACTTCATCTCTCACAGCCTCTAACTACGACTTAGGGACCATAGGAACACTCGAGTTCTCCCCCTCTAGCTCAAGAATCCTTTCCGGTATATCTATAAATTTATCCCTAAATAACTTAACATTGAGCGATACACTTGTGGAGGGAGTAATAAAGGGCTTAACAATATCATGTACTTTCTTAAAATCATCACATAAATCATGATTTTCGTTGTGAAATTATGCATTTTCATAACACCAATTCATAATCTCACTACCCAATGCCAAGTTTTTGACATGCTTGACTTTAAACATATCCCGAACATGCTCCTAACATCTACTCCCCAAACTAAGTCGAGTCCCAGGCGAGGTGAAACTCTCGAAAAACGACATCACATGTCAGCTTTGGGATCCAACAAACTTTGATTTTGACGATACTCCTAATGGGGAGCATGAACAGGCCTGCTTGAATGAGGAACGTTTGAATATTGAGGACTCATATTGTTTAACTGGTCAATATAAGAGGAAGGCATGTTTACCACAATCCTACTTGTGAACGAATTAACGAAAACGGTGGGATTCAAAGAACGAGATTGTTGTCATTAGAGTTTGTAAAATCTTATTTTTTTCGTTGAATATTTGAAATAGTAAATATTGTAAACACTGACATATGAGTTTCATTGTTGTGTTGGTTTTAATTCTTTTTTAAATACAAATATGCATATATCACATCTATGGACATTCAGATATGCATATATGCCCATTTAAAAAATTAAAGTTTGTAAAATCTTATTTTTTTAGCGCATATCCGACATAGATGTAACTTTAAGAGATTAATAATGGTGTACGTTTCGAAAAATATTAGTCGGATTAGGATTTTTTGTCGGTTCTTATGTAAATATTGGTTCTCAAAATAACTTCATTTTCTCTATACATATGAAATTTAGTACCTAATTATATATATATATATATAATGATGGGATCATGGGGACAGATTTTCAACGCTATCAAATGGGTGAACTCATTTTTGCTTCAATACGTACACATGAAATAAAAGATCACCATCATATATATATGGTTTTTTGGTTTTGCGTGAACAAAAATAAAAAGTAGTAAAAAATATCAATTTATGTACAAAAAATGTCATCTTGGACAGTAAGAATTGTGGTGGAAGTGAAGAGCTTTCAAGCGAAAGGACCACTGCTTAAAATCGCATAAATTTATGTACAAAAAATGTCAACTTGGATTGTAAGAATTGTAGTGGAAGTGAAGAGCTTTCAAACAAAAGGACCACTGCTTAAAATCGCAGCCCATTATGAATGTAAAAGAATTTTGAAGATTTGGAGATAGAGTGAGGTTGTTTTGGGCATTATTCAGAAAAGCTCCCATGTGGTCGTCTTGTCGTTACTTTTGTCTTCCTGTCTTCTTCACTGGCCCGTGACTCTCATTTTGAATATAAAGTTTTATTGAATCAATTCATGTGAATCGGATAAAACATTTATCAACCCAAACTCGATATTGTTTTCCCTTTTGTCTCCGCAACAGCCTTTTTAGTTTATCAATGCGATCATGAGGAGATTAAAATTATATTAAATATGTAATTATATGTATAAAGAAAGAATTAAGCAACAATCATGAAGAGATTAAAATTATATTGAATATATAATTATAGGGTAAATAACACAAAAACACTCAGTTTACGCCAAAATTTTAATTTTACACTGTGTTTTTTTTCTCAAATTTGACCCTGTGTTTTCTGATTTGTTACAATTCTGACAACTTGACCGGTCAAGCAGGTTACATGCTGACGTGGCATGATGACGTGTCAGTTTTGATGACGTAGAATGCTGACATGATATGCTGACGTGTCAAAATTTAATTTTTTTTCCACAAAAAACACTAAGTTTTTATTTTTTTTCGATTTTGACATTAAGTTTAATTTTTTCTTTCAATTTTGACCCTATGTTTTTTGTTCCAAATCGAACATCATTTATCAAATTTTGTTCAATTTTGACAATTTTCCATTTGAAACTGTATAAATATATTTTTTTCGTTTAAAAACCACATTTTTATTTAAATACAAGTGTTTTTTTTTACATTCAAAGCATAATATATAAATATGCATTAGTTATATCATGAGAATCAAACTAACCATAACCTTCTAACAAGATGTAAAAATTTCATGGGTTTTGATCGACTACACGCCTCCAATCCTTCAAACTAATTTTAAAGTTGCGTATTTAATATAAAATACAGTTTTTTTATATAACTAGTACATATTTATATATAAAATTATGGTTTGAATGGAAAAAAAACCTTATATTTATACAAAATCATGGTTTTTATTTGAAAATTGTCAACATTAAACAAAATTGGAAAAAATGATGTTCGATTTGAAACAAAAAAACATAGTGTCAAAATTGAAAGAAAAAAATTAAACTTAGTGTGAAAATCGAAAAAAAATGAAAACTTAGTGTTTTTTGTGGAAAAATTTTCAATTTTGACACGTCAGCATACCATGTCAGCATGCCACGTCATCAAAACAGACACGTCATTATGCCACGTCAGCATGTACCCTGGTTCACCGGTCAAGTGGTCAAAATTGTAACAAATTGGAAAATACAGTGTCAAATTTGGGACAAAAAAAAACACAGTGTCAAATTAGAATTTTGGAGTAAACTGAATGTCTTTTGTGTTATTTACCGTATAAAGAAAGAATTAAGCAAATTAAGCACTTAATCTGTACAATGGTTTTTAACTAGGGCTAAACATGGTACGGTACCAGTTGATTTTTACTCAAACCGTGTACCGTACCAATTATAGTTGGTATAAATTTTTTGCTACCAGTACCGTACCAACTATACTTGGTACCAAGTTGTTTGGCTACCGACAAGTTTGGTTCGTACAAATTGGTAATGGTATATTACCAACTTTGTTCTAATTTTCAATTGTAATAGTTAAAGACTAGTAACGATATGGGACACTTTTCTCGTCTAGTAATATAAATTAGTAAATTAACTATTCTAGTTACTAAAAAATTTTAATAAGTAACTTTTCAGTTTTTTAATCTAATGTGGCAATAACTATTGACTAAGTTTAATGTCTAATATCATACTTTCTAAAATCATAAACATTTAACAGTTCACATTTAAAAATATGATTTGGTTTATATATATATATATATATATATATATATATATATATATATATATATATATTTTAACGCCCCGATTCTCAGGTATTGTTTAAATAAGAATTTAATTGGTTTCAAGGCCTACTCGACGAGTTGGTTGCCCTACTCGTCGAGTAGCAACGGGTTTGGTACGCGTGTTTAGTGACCTACTCGCCGAGTCCATGAAGGGACTCGACGAGTAAGAGCTGGCAGAGGAAACCCTAAATCCCGGGGTTTTGCACCCTATTTAAGGAAGCATAAGCCTCCTTTGGCCTCTTTGCAGTCCTTTGAGAACTCAGAAAACCCTAATTCGTGTGGTGTGTCATTCTTGTGTGTGTAAAGCTTTGGAGAGGAGATCTTTTGAGAAGAGGAGCTCGGGGAACAAAAGGCTAGGAGCAAGGAAGTGTGGGAAATCAGAAATCTACCTCACATAGCATCATTTGGAGGTATCAAGTCGTCACCTTTTCTCCTTTTCCTTTCTAGGCCTCTTTTGGTTGATATCTAGGGTTTTTATGGTTTGGTTAAGAGGGTAATGTGGGATATAAGCTAGATCTGAAGTTGTAACTTCAGATCTGTAACCTTCTTGGGTTCTAGAGTCATAAAGCTCCGATTTGACATTAAGAGCCTTTGTAGCTATGCATGCACGTAAAGTTTGCAACTTTACGTGAAAAACATGCCTTAGAAGCTTGGATCTGTAGTTTGGAGCCGCTGCATGGCTCAAATGAGTCTGTATGGCAAAAAGGACTGAAGGGACTCGGCGAGCCGCATGGTCGACTCGGCGAGTCATATGAAGATAGGCATGAACTCGGCGAGTTGGAAGAACAACTCGGCGAGTCCAATGAAGATTGCCGTAGACTCGACGAGTGGATGAACAACTCGGCGAGTCGGATGAGGTTGCCCCAACTTATGTATGCGCGGGTAACTGTCGAGTTGCAGGAAGGAAGCTCGACGAGTGGCCTTAGGGTCTCGATCGTAAACCAAAGGAACTCGACGAGTCACTCAGGTGAATCGGCGAGTGGGTTAGTACTTCAAGGAACTCGGCGAGTAGCCGGGGGTACTCGGCGAGTCGAGATCAACATGGACTGTTGACCTTGACTGATGACTTTGACTTTGACCAGGATTGATTAGTTGGCTTATGGGTATGATTATACTATGGTAATAGGTGGTGGAGTTTCTAGCAGTGATCTGAGGGTTGAAGTTTATCTACCGAGTCGACATCTGCAAGGTGAGTTATCCTCACTATATCGATAGGGTCTAAGGCACCAAGGCCGGCCCTTTTTAGTTGTTATCGTTATGGTATGCTACATGTGGATATGATCTGTTAGATCAGAATCAGGATAGACAGTATGTTATGCTTTTATGATCCGTAGGGATTGATATGTTAGTGACCTGTTAGGTCAGTGCTCTTGTTATGAGAGATTGCTATGTTTGGTAATCAGTGAGATAGATATGTTCGTTGTTTGTATATGCCAGTAAATGTTAGTTATGCGCACATGGTTATTTGCTTGTTGCTTGGGTTGAGGCGGTCCTGCTTTGTGCTGAAGGCCAACACACCCTATGAGCGGTCCGGGAAGACTGTAGGCCCACGTGGCGGTCCATTCATGCCGAAGGCTCGGTATAGATTCAGTTGGACTGAAGGCCCTGTAGGGCGGTCCAGTCAGGCCGATGGCCCAGTATGCATGATGATTGATTGATTATTACGGTTATGGTATTATCAGTGTGGTGTTGGTATTTTGGGGGTAACTCACTAAGCTCTCAGGCTTACAGTTTTCAGTTTCTTGTTTCAGGTACTTCAGGAGGTAATGGCAAGGCGATGGTGTGACCGTACCGCTCCTCATCCTTATGATTTGGTTATTGGGACACTCTGATGAATAATGATTGAAACATTTTTGTAAACAATTACTATTTGGTTTTATTTATGGTTGAAAAAGTTTAAATTTGGCGTAAAATTTTTGGATGTTACAAGTTGGTATCAGAGGCTTGGTTTGAGTGAATTGGGGGAAACATACGTGTGAACCCAGTCTCAAATCAAGGAAATTTTTGAAATAAATTCTAAAATGGTTTTCAAAATAAAGGATAGAGGATGCAGAGGGTACGATCTGCCGGAGCCTGTAAGTAAACCCCAAAATACCATACAGTTATTATGATATGTTAGAACATCATGCTAGTGCTAGGCTAGGGGTCTTCAGGAATCGCATGATAGACTTGCCTGGTTATATGATGCCTACTAACCTAGAGTTTCTTGTATATGGAATTGACATCATTACTGTAGTCGTTAGTGTAGGCGCCACGGCTGCGCGTAATCAAGATCTTATAGCCTGAGAATGTTCGATCCAGTCCACGGATAAGATTGGATATTCGAAAGTCTATTGGGTCCAGAGTTATGTGCGACTAGCCTGCACTAGCACTGCAGGGGTTGATGAAAGTTTCATGGATGTGTGGGTTGTGAGGATTTGTGAGATCGGTTGTGGGATAGACGATGTTTCCCTAGGAGTAAGGGTTAAGCGCATATTATGTTCATGATAGTTTTAGGGTGTTGTGGTGATACTTGAGACAAATATGGGTAGGTGTGGAAGGTAGTATGGGCCCGTACTACTGAAAGCACAAGACCCATACGCGTAGCAAGGAAGTCGCAACCCCTAGGGTTTGTGGGTTTTGGTCTCCCGATATTATGTTATTTATCTGATGACTTGAATATATATTTCAGTATGGTGGTGACGAGACGTGTTGCTACTGGATCAGGATCAGGATCAGGATCAGGATCAGGATCGGGAGACGGAGGGTCAGAGGTGCCGATAGCATCTGAGCCCGTGGTATAGATAGGGACCGAGGAGTTGGATGCCAGGATCCGGGAGATTATGCACGACGAGATTCCCGCAGCGTTCCGAGCACAGCTGCCAGATATGTTTGGGTCGATTAAGACCGCGATGGTTGAGTACTTTGATGAGCGTTATGTAGATCTAGCAGAGACAGTTGCCGCTGCAGCCACTTCGGCTGTAACTGCGGCAAGGGTTGGAGGAGGAGCCGACAGGGCTTTCCAGTACCGGGACTTCGATAACACGAAGCCCCCGACGTTTGATGGTACACAAGATGTGATCAGGGCTATGAGGTGGTTATCTGACGTGGATGGATGTTTCTTCACGTGTTCATGTCCTGCTGACCATAAGGTCAGGTGTGCCCTGAACCTGCTGACGACAGGGTCGTACACTGATGATCAGCGAGCTGCTGTTACTTGGGAGCAGTTTCGGGATATGTTCCGCACCCGCTACGTTCCACGCGTTGAGCGGGAGCGGCTTGCTCAGGAGTTTTTGACGTTGAGAGAGGATGGGGAGTCAGTGATGGAGATCACTCGTATGTTCACGGAGAGGGCTATGTTCTGCCCGGATTTTGCTTCAGAGCAGTCTCAGATGACTCGTTATCTAAGTATGCTCAAGACTGATATTTAACAGTTTGTTGCTACGCAACGTTGTGAGACTCTTTTGGATCTTCAGGAAGGCGCGAGGCGGCACGAGTTGGAGATAGAGCTGCAGTTGAAGGAGCAGCGCCAGGTTCCGGCACAGTCGCAGCGTCAGGTTCCGGCACAGTCGCAGCCAGCACCTAAGCGGTCCAAGACCGCTGATACTCGGACCGGGGGTCAGCAGAGCTGCACTTGTGGAAAGTGTGGCAGGGGTCATTCAGGGATTTGTCGAGCAGGAGGTGGTTGCCACAAATGTGGCAAGGAGGGGCACTATGGCAGGGACTTTCGCCAGTCCGCCCCTCCAGCAGATATGAGGATTTGTTATCATTGTCATCAGGTTGGTCACGTGAAGACCAACTGCCCGCAGCTCGCCGCCAAGCCGACGCAGGGATCCGCACCGACTACTTTGAGGATTGGGGATGGGAGGCCAGTCAAGGCGGAACCTCCGAAGGCTCAGGGGCGCGCCTTCCAGCTCACGGCCGAGGAGGCCAAGGCAGCACCGAATATGGTTGCTGGTACGTTTTTAGTAAACTCTTTGCCTGCATTGGTTTTATTTGACTCAGGGGCGAGTCGGTCGTTTGTATCTCAGACTTTCAGTAGAGAGTTCAGTGTGTCGGTAGATGAGCTTGAGTGTCCGTTACGAGTTTCGATCGATTTCTGCTTCTTCAGTTTACCGGGGATGCGAGCTGGAGATTTTCGGGGTATCATTCCCGATAGATTTGATTCCTATTCCCATGGGGGAAGTATGTGTGATCGTAGGGATGGATTGGCTCAGCCGGTTTGGCGCCATGATCGACTGTGAGGGACAGCGAATAGTAGTTCGAACCCCAAGTGGGGGAGAACTGGTGGTATATGGTGAGGGCACCAGAGTAGGATCATGGTTTTGTGCGGCCGCCAGGGCTCGGCAGTATATTCAGCACGAATGTGCAGGTTATTTAGCGTATGTGGTGGACACGCGGGTCAGGGACCAGACTTGAGTTTCAGAGGTCCCGGTGGTTATAGAGTTTGCCGACGTGTTTCCAGAGGAGTTACCTGGATTGCCTCCGGAGAGGCAGGTGGAGTTCAGAATTGATCTGGTGCCGGGGGCGGCCCCTATCGCTAAGGCGTCGTACCGACTGGCACCGCCAGAGATGCAGGAGTTGTCATCTCAGTTGCAGGAGCTGCTGGGTAAGCAGTTTATTCGTTCGAGTAGTTCCCCATGGGGAGCACCGATCCTCTTCGTCAGGAAGAAGGACGGTTCGCACAGGATGTGCATCGACTATAAGGAGTTGAACAAGCTAACAGTGAAGAACCGTTATCCACTCCCAAGGATAGATGATCTTTTCGATCAGCTGCAGGGTGCATCTTGGTTTTCCAAGATCGACTTGAGATCCGGGTATCACCAGGTCAGGGTGAGGGAGGAAGACGTGGAGAAGACCACGTTTCGGACTCGTTATGGTCATTACGAGTTCGTGGTGATGCCGTTTGGGCTCACCAACGCACCGGCAGTATTCATGGATTTGATGAATTGGGTCTGCAGACCGATGCTCGATCGCTCGGTCATTGTGTTCATAGATGATATCTTGGTTTCCAAGACCCGAGAGCAACACGAGGAGCACCTCAGGGAGCAAATTAAGAAAAAAACACAGTGTCAAATTAGAATTTTGGAGTAAACTGAATGTCTTTTGTGCTATTTACTGTATAAAGAAATAATTAAGCAAATTAAGCACTTAATCTGTACCATGGTTTTTAACTAGGGCTAAACATGGTACGGTACCAGTTGATTTTTACTCAAACCGTGTACCGTACCAATTATAGTTGGTATAAATTTTTTGCTACCAGTACCGTACCAACTATACTTGGTACCAACTTGTTTGGCTACCGACAAGTTTGGTTCGTACAAATTGGTAATGGTATATTACCAACTTTGTTCTAATTTTCAATTGTAATAGTTAAAGACTAGTAACGATATGGGACACTTTTCTCATCTAGTAATATAAATTAGTAAATTAACTATTCTAGTTACTAAAAAATTTTAATAAGTAACTTTTCAGTTTTTTAATCTAATGTGGCAATAACTATTGACTAAGTTTAATGTCTAATATCATACTTTCTAAAATCATAAACATTAAACAGTTCACATTTAAAAATATGATTTGGTTTACATTATATATATATATATATATATATATATATATATATATATATATATATATATATATATATATATATATATATATATATATATATATTGTAACGCCCCGATTCTCAGGTATTGTTTAAATAAGAATTTAATTGGTTTCAAGGCCTACTCGACGAGTTGGTTGCCCTACTCGTCGAGTAGCAACGGGTTTGGTACGCTTGTTTAGTGACCTACTCGCCAATTCCATGAAGGGACTCGACGAGTAGGAGCTGGCAGAGGAAACCCTAAATCTCGGGGTTTTGCACCCTATTTAAGGAAGCATAAGCCTCCTTTGGCCTCTTTGCAGTCCTTTGAGAACTCGGAAAACCCTAATTCGTGTGGTGTGTCATTCTTGTGTGTGTAAAGCTTTGGAGAGGAGATCTTTTGAGAAGAGGAGCTTGGGGAACAAAAGGCTAGGAGCAAGGAAGTGTGGGAAATCAGAAATCTACCTCACATAGCATCATTTGGAGGTATCAAGTCGTCACCTTTTCTCCTTTTCCTTTCTAGACCTCTTTTGGTTGAGATCTAGGGTTTTTATGGTTTGGTTAAGAGGGTAATGTGGGATATGAGCTAGATCTGAAGTTGTAACTTCAGATCTGTAACCTTCTTGGGTTCTAGAGTCATAAAGCTCCGATTTTTGTCATGTATGAAACCTCTTTGAGTATGAAACCCCCCATTGTAAGCTTGGATTTGACATTAAGAGCCTTTGTAGCTATGCATGCACGTAAAGTTTGCAACTTTACATGAAAAGCATGCCTTAGAAACTTGGATCTGTAGTTTGGAGCCGCTGCATGGCTCAAATGAGTCTGTATGGCAAAAAGGACTGAAGGGACTCGGCGAGTCGCATGGTCGACTCGGCGAGTCATATGAAGATACGTATGAACTCGGCGAGTCCAATGAAGATTGTCGTAGACTCGACGAGTGGATGAACAACTCGGCGTGTCGGATGAGGTTGCCCCAACTTATGTATGCGCGGGTAACTGTCGAGTTGCAGGAAGGAAGCTCGACGAGTGGCCTTAGGGTCTCGATCGTAAACCAAAGGAACTCGACGAGTCACTCAGGTGACTCGGCGAGTGGGTTAGTACTTTAAGGAAGTCGGCGAGTAGCCGGGGGTACTCGGCCAGTCGAGGTCAACATGGACTGTTGACCTTGACTGATGACTTTGACTTTGACCAGGATTGATTATTTGGCTTATGGGTATAATTATACTATGGTAATAGGTGGTGGAGTTTGTAGCAGTGATCCGCGGGTTGAAGTTTATCTACCGAGTCGACATCTGCAAGGTGAGTTATCCTCACTATATCGATAGGGTCTAAGGCACTAAGGCCGGCCCTTTTTAGTTGTTATCGTTATGGTATGCTACATGTGGATATGATCTGTTAGATCAGAATCAGGATAGACAGTATGTTATGCTTTTATGATCCGTAGGGATTGATATGTTAGTGACCTGTTAGGTCAGTGCTCTAGTTATGAGAGATTGCTATGTTTGGTAATCAGTGAGATAGATATGTTCGTTGTTTGTATATGCCAGTAAACGTTAGTTATGCGCACATGGTTATTTGCTTGTTGCTTGGGTTGAGGCGGTCCTGCTTTGTGCTGAAGGCCAACACACCCTATGAGCGGTCCGGGAAGACTGTAGGCCCACGTGGCGGTCCAGTCATGCCGAAGGCTCGGTATAGATTTAGTTGGACTGAAGGCCCTGTAGGGCGGTCCAGTCAGGCCGATGGCCCAGTATGCATGATGATTGATTGATTATTACGGTTATGGTATTATCAGTGTGGTGTTGGTATTTTGGGGGTAACTCACTAAGCTCTCGGGCTTACAGTTTTCAGTTTATTGTTTCAGGTACTTTAGGAGGTAATGGCAAGGCGAAGGCGTGACCGTACCGCTCCTCATCCTTATGATCTGGTTATTGGGATACTCTGATGAATATTGATTGAAACATTTTTGTAAACAATTACTATTTGGTTTTATTTATGATTGAAAAAGTTTAAATTTGGCGTAAAATTTTTGGATGTTACATATATATATATATATATATATATATATATATATATATATATATATATATATATATATATATATATATATATATATATATATATATATATGAATTGGTTGGTACGTTAATACCGTGGTATTTAAAATTTACTACCGTTACCGTACCAAGTTTACTGAATTAGTATGGTACTACTAACCAAACATGTTGGCTACCAAATATATTGGTAACCAACTTTCTTGGTTCGGTTGGTAATATGTTGGTTGGTTCTCCGTGGTACATATTTAACAACCTAGTTTTAACAAAGAAAAAACTGGTTTAATAGATTAAGACACTAACCCTTTGTCTGTCTACAAGTTAAAATTGATGAATATTCTTATAATGTGTTCTATTTACGAATGTAATACAAAGATTTTTTAGGTTGTTCAAATAGACATCAAAATTTTCAACCTCTGTCCGTCCCCACCTCTCTAAAATCAAGATAAATTTGACTACTTCATATACAGGGTCAAAATGGTCCAACTTTGCATCTGAAAGATCTGTTACATCTCTAGATGATATAGATGTCTCATTGAAATGACCAATAGCTTCAATGATACAACCTACATACTTTTCATTTCCATGAATGATTTTAGGGTCATTTTTGGCATGCCACCGCTACAATTTTTCTTGTACATTATACACCCGGACACCATGCACATTTGGATTGGTGAAAGTCTCGACATATTTCCCTTAATTATTATTTTTTTAAAATTTTTTTTATGCAGATAAGCTAAATAAATTAGTCAATTTTTTATTCTGTCGGAAACAATAGCTGATAAAAAAGAATTCGAAACTAATGTTTTTTTTTAAGATTAATTAAAACTTGAATTCACCTGCTTCTAATTACCTTTGCTTATAAAAATAGCTTGCTGCAAATAGAAAAAACCCGACATAAACTACAATTAGATGTTGCATCACATGGGAGAGAAGAAAATAGAGATATAAAATGTTTAGCCCTTTAAACAACAGAAAAGGATGTAAATTATGCCGATTAAACAATAACTCCAATTACCACGTGGATGATTTTTTGTAATTTGGCCCAGAAGGAAATAGATATATTCAATGTTTAGCCCTTTAAAAGCAGTAACTCCAATTCCAAATTCAAAATGAGATGAAAATTGACCTGCCTACAAGTATCAATTTGAACCTTATCCAATACTTGTTGGTCTAGATATGTTGGATAATATGTAATAAAGAACAATCAATTTGAACAAACTACAAAATAACAGAAAATGAAGTAAAATAGGCCGATAAAACTTTCAAAATGGAACATTTTAATGATGCATTTTCAAACATATTGAGCCTCCCGAAGAAAGTTAATGTATAAAAATTGAACCGATCAATAACAATAACAGAGACACCATGTTGTATGACAACAATTTTTACATGATTAACAAGAGAAGTCCGTGATCTACAAATCTTGTTGTGTATCAAAATATAAAAATTTCAATTTATTAAAAAGCCACGAGCTGAGATCATACTCACATACGATAAGTGATGAAAATATGAGTTTTCCTCTTTCTTGCTATTTTTTAATAACCAAAAGAAGCAAAACAACATTATTGGAATTCTCAATAACATTTATTTCCATATTTTTTAAGTAAAGAAGAAATTGTACCTGGGGAAATACGGTGGCATCTTGATATATGTCTAGCATAACCAATAGCTCCTTAAACTTAACACGAACACAATGAACACAGAAGAAAATAAAAGTCACAATTCTACAACCATTATTGTTTTTAGTACAACATTCCAATAAAAGTCACAATACAATTCATAAACATGATAACCCATCAAGTAAAGAATCACCGCAAACAAAAAAAAAAAAAAACTGAAGGAACCTATAATTCTTCAAACATATCCATAAAACACACACAAAAGTCCCAAAATAAAGTACAAGAAATATTTCTTGCCTAAATTTTGGTACATGAGAGCAATAGAGCCAGACCAAGAGTATACCAGTTGTTCACTAGCACCCTCAACCTGACTCACCAATGTCCTAATAAGTAAACATTTTACAAGTATGTTGTTATTGTGGTTAAAAAGTAAAGCATTAGCAAACAACGTACAAGGGAAGGGAAGGGAGGATTGGCAAGTTGTTATTACTGATACTTCAAAATAGCCCAATTCAAATCAAACGGTCAAACTGAAGAAATAAATAAAAGAACAACCTTTAGTTGCAATTTCCCCAAAATAAATGTAATACTTTACACCTCAACTGTAATATTATAAAAATGTATTAATATTACAAAATAACACAAACGGGTGAGAAACCGTCGGGAGCTAAGAAATTAGCCTTTTGATGTTTCATCAGTCGGAGGTTGCTTAGTGACGACAAAAATTTAAACTCTAATTATAAGAATTTTATGAATTAGATTAACAAAAAAGAACATACAGATTCGAATCCTATAAGGTCAATCATGGGTCAAGGTTAACTGATGTGTTTAAATCATTAGTTAATGGTAAATTTTTCTTATGCATCTTGCTTGAATGTAAAGGCATAACGTTCACAATAGCCTATGAGAAATCACAAAAAAATGAAATAAAATAAAAACACAAGAAATCCACAAATCAAAACAAATATTAACAAAATATCGTCTAGTTTATCTAGGCATAAACCTTCCTCCTCCTCTTACTCCCCTTTTCCCCGCTTTGATGTTTCATTGGGATTGGTTTTGACACAAACAGTATTTACTTTGTTGTTCTAGTAGAGAAAGAATCTGAGAGACAACAAAGTAAATGAATTATCTAAGAATCAACAAGCATACAATCAACAACCTCCACAACTTCCTAGTGTGGTACGTATTTTCCATTATTGTAAGAACAACATTCTTATCTCAATAGAAGGATGTAAGTAAGGAAATTTTAAATAAAAAATGAACAAACTCAAATTCTACTCCCCATTCTTCAAAGTTAGTATCCGAACTTACCGGCGAGATATTACAAAAATGACAATATCTTTCCTTCATTGGATCCTCAACGGAGATTCAACCCAAGGTACCGGAAATAAGAAACACGTAAGAGGGTTATAGTTAAAAATCATACAAAAGAAAGATGAACATCAAAAGAAATTGAAAAATCAATGTAAACTGGCATTTAGAGATGATACTTCGAAAAGAGATTGTAACAGTGAAGAAAGTCGACGTTGAGTGGTTCGATGCCACGCTTGTGGAAACCTAACCCTTTTTTTCTATTGATGATCATGTTGTTTCACAAACTTACTGAAGAAGTTTATTAATCCCAAAGGGTGAAAATCTATTAATTGTGGTCTGGTAGTATGTTGTCGCAGAAGGTCGGTCTGGTTTCCAGCATCGAGAGATGTATATAGAAGAACGTCGGTACGATAGTGGCTATAAGGAGGTGGTGTGACATTTAGGTTTTAGGATCCGAAGAGGGAGCTCGGGTTGGTGGTGGTGGATGTTGCATGGTTATGACGTGACGGTAAAATAGGGTGTAGAAGAAAGGATAAAGACGTTTCAACCTCAAGAGAGGAGAGAAAGAAAGAGGAAGAAGAAATGGTAGTGAAGCAAGAAAGGATATTAGGGCTTTATTGAGTTGAAATCAAGCGGTGCTGGAAAAGCCAGAAGAGCAAGGAGTTAGGAGCCATATGTCTTCCACTGTGGATACATGAATCGGTGGAGAAGACAGTGCAACTGAGAGATTACGCGTGTTCTAGAAAGCTGGAGTAAATCCATTGGTGCATAGTGGCGGTTCGAGTGGAGAGTACAAAATCCCAAAATCTCAATAAAAATGTATTTTAGTCAATTAACATTGGAAGTTAGGGAAGTATTTATCTCTATACATATATCACGTATTCTTCCTTTTTTAGGGTGTCATCGATTCAAATCTCCATATCATTCTTTTCTACAACGAAAAGAGTCTCAATCGAACCTATTCAAGGCTACGACATCATCCTATGACGGCACCGTTTCCGGCAACCTTGGTGATTTTCTCGATATTTTCGTCTGGCGGCCACATTTTTCGCTGCCTCTGTCTATAACATCTTGAAAATTCCAGATAAAAATTTTGTATTTAATTCATTCCAAAGCATTCACTAATCATATCAAATCAACCAAAAGTATATCATAGTGAAAATAACATCAGAGTACAAAATCCCAAAATCACATAATGCGGAAAACATGGGCGGATGCGGTGAGATCATGCAAGGCTCTTCCCTTTCGAGTTGGAATTACCTAAAACCATAACATAAACTGTAAGCACAAAACTTAGTGAGTTTCCTCAAAATACCCCATACCATACATACATAACAGTCAAAACATAACTGAGTATATTTCACCCCTTTCAGTCTCTTTCAACCGATATTGGGTATATTTCACCCCCTTCGGTCTCTTGCAACCGGTATTGGGTCTATTTGACCACCTTCGGTATCTTTCAACCGATATTGGGTATATTTCACCCCCTTCGGTCTCTTTCAACTGGTATCGGGTTTATTTCACACCTATAGCTGGCATACAATCATATCAGCAAGAGTCACATAGACAACAAGCATATGCAGGTATAACATGAAATTGTCACGAAGACAATTATCATCCTACGAACATAATCTAGTGGCTCGACATTGGTGCCTTCGACCCACGAGTATAGTGAAGGAGCTCACCTCAGTCTGAAGATCAACAAATCACACTCGGGCTGCCGAATCATAAAATCCCCATACTAAATCACAAATAATAGAACTCTAATTAGCAATTAGGTCATTAACCCAAATTGAGAGTCCAAATCCTTAATCTCGCCTATTATGGGTAAAAGACTCTTTTACCCTTCCTTAATTGGGGTTAACATATCACAGTCCAAACCCAAGCCCAAATCTATAAAGGCCTAAGGCGTAATAATGGCCCAACTCAAAAAGGCTTGTGGTCCAACAAGAGCCCAAAACCGTAGAGTCCAAAAGTGGCCCAAAATCAAAGTAAGTCCACTGCACAACGTATACCATGCGTAACCGACCTATACACCCCGTATACATGCATTCACCCGAAAACGGGCTGCTAACCCAATACGCACAACGTATTAAGAGGTATGTCTGACGTACTAACCAGTGAGCCATTCTTCAACTTTTTGACTTAATCTATTAAGCCCTTAACGTCCACCAACATATCTACTTCATTTTAAGGTCTTAACACGTAAAGTTGGCAACTTTACTCCTTTGCATGTCTTAATGGGGCCCAATACCCGTTTTTATCCATCTAAGTCCATAATATGAACACCAACTCTTGCATGGTTCATCAAAACCCATCAAGATGACAATCTTATGTACTAACAACATCATAAATGCTAGGATCTAACATTCTAAGCTCCAAGAGTAGCTCATACTCACAAGGATGACTCAAGGTACCATAATATGCTTAAAAAAAGCCCTAGACTAGATCTAATACATAGAGTCGTCAAGATAGAAGCTTTATACCTTCAGATGCTAGAAAAATTGATGGAGACTCTGGATCTGAGAGCTCCACTCCAACCAATGCTTGGACACCAAGCTCCTTCTTCTTTAAAGTGTATAAAAACACCAAAAGTTTACCACCAAATCTTAAGAACACTCAAGAACAAGCTCGGGTTTCATGGGGAATCTTTAGAGGGTAGGAGGCTGATGAGGGAAAGGGTCTTGAGTTCATAATGACACTTAAAGAGGGGACAAACCCTAAAAATTAGGGTTTGAGTCTGGGGGTTGTACGCCCAGTGTACTTCCATGTATGCCCAATGCACGAGCTAGGTTCTGCGATCAGTTTAAATGAGCTACGTTGGGCGTAGCTCTCACTTACGCTCAACGTAAGGACCAAAAATGTAACAAACTTGAAAACCAAAGACATAAATAAATGTATGTGGAATCAAGTGTTACAATTCTCCCCCATATGAATTAGACTTCTTCCTCGAAGTCTGCTGCTGCAAGTAACTTTAGATAATGCTCCCTCATCTCGTCCTCAGGCTCCCAAGTTCATTCTCAACCCTTTCAGTGTTGCCACTTTACTTTCATGAGATCCACAACCTTGTTTCATAGAGTCTTTGTCCTCCTGTCAAGGATCGCCACTAATATCTCTATATAATTCAGGCGATCATCTACCTGAATTTCCTCCAATGGAACCACTGCAGAATCATCAACTAAACATTTCCGCAGCTGAGAGGCATGAAAAGTGTTATTTATCTGACTGAGCTTATCAGGCAGATCCAAACGATATGTAACCTTGCCCATACGGGCTATCACCATGAATGGACCAATATACCTGGGCCTAGCTTACCCCACTTCCTGAATCAGATGACACCATTCCAAGGTGACACCTTTAGGAGTACCATGTCCCCGGCCTTGAACTCTAAGGTTGACTGGTGTCTATCTGCGTAACTCTTCTGTCGACTCTGGGTTGTCTGAAGTCTGCCACGGACTTGCTGAATCAATTTCGGCGTCCTGAGTACAACCTCCGTACTCCCATAACCCGTTGACAGACCTCGTCCCGACATATCGAGGTCTTGCACTCCTATCATAGAGCATCTCGAAAGAAGGTCGATCAATGCTAGTGTTATAACGATTGTTATACGAAAATTCCACCAAAGGAAGATACGTATCCTAACTCCCATTAAAATCCAGTACAAAGCCCTCAACATATCTTCCAATGTCTGGATAGTCCGCTCACTCTGACCATCAGTATGCGGGTGAAAAGCCGTACTGAAATGCAGACGATTACCCAACTCCCCGTGGAATCTCTTCCAGAACCTGGAAGTAAACCGAACATCTCTATCAGAAACCACAAAAACCGGCACCCCATGTCGTGCCACAGCCTCCCGAGTGTAGATGTCGTCTAGCTTTTTCAGTCGAAATACTCTCTTAGATCAGGATAAAGTGTGCGCTCTTGGTCAATCGATCCATGATGACCCATATCGAATCCACTCTGCGTGTTGTCCGATGTAACTTTGTGATTAAATTCATCGTAATCTCTTCCATTTCCAAACGAGAATAGCCAACGAATCCATTTTTTTGTGGGGTCGCTGATGCTCGGCCTTGACTTTCTTGTAAGTCTAGCACCTCTCCACATACTAGGCCACATCCTGCTTCATTCATGGCCACCAATAGTCAAGCCGGAGATCTCTATACATTTTTGTCGCTCCGGGATGAATAGGGAATCTTGACTTGTGCGCCTCATCCATCAAAACCTGATGCGCTCCACCCCAATATAGGACCCACACCCTTCGATGAAGGGTCAATGATCCCCGACTATAATAATCAAAGGAAGCCACTGGACCCACTATGCGCTCACTCTTCTGGTGCTTTTCCTTCATAACCTCAAACTGAGCCTCTCGAATCTACTCTAAGAGTGGGGTAATCATGGTTATCCTTAAATACACATCTATGATCAGGGAAGTAACTGCCTTGCGGCTGAGAGCATCGGCCAACACATTGGCCTTCCCTCAGATGATTGAGGATCTGAAAATCATAATCCTTGAACATATCCAACAATCTACACTGTCTCATATTTAGATTCGGCTGATCCATCAAATACCTCAGACTCTTGTGATCCGTGTAAATAGAACAACAGACCCCATTGAGTCAATGTCGCCAAATCTTGAGGGCAAAAACCACAGCCCCAACTCTAAATTATGTGTAGGATAATTCACCCCATGAAGCTTTAGCTGCCTCGCAGCGTAAGCGATCACGTGACCCTGCTGCATCAATACTGCCCTCAAACTCGTGATTGACGCATCACAATAAACCAAAAAAATCCTCAACACCCTCGAGCATGGTCAAAATCGGTGCCTCACACAGTCTCTGCCTCAGATTCTAAAAAGTTTCATGCGTCTCAGGTCCCCAATGAAATGTAACAGTCTTCTTCGTCAACTGGGTCAAAGGAACCGCTATCTTGGAGAAATCTTGAATGAATCTCCGATAGTAACCTGCCAATCCAAGGAAACACCGAATCTTGGATGGATCGACCAGAATACCGTTCTGGTTGACAAGGTCTCCCAGAAACTGTACCTCGCACAACCAAACTCACACTTAGAGAACTTCACATATGACTTCTCCCTCATCAAAGTCTCTAATACCTCTCTCATATGCTCCTCATGCTACTCCTGAGTCTTGGAATAGACAAGAATGTCATCGATAAACACAATCACTGACCGATCCATCATAGGATAGCATACGCAGTTAATGAGGTCCATATCACAACTAGCATTTTAGCTAGGAAATTCTATTTCTGTGTAACCATTCAACTATTGTAAATCATATACTCTAAGTGAATATCATCAAATGCGCATTTAGATTCATCAATTATGTTCATCAAAGAGTCTGAAGCCCTAAGAACCATGGTTTAAGTCCATATTGGACTAGGATTTCCTTATTGGGCCTAATGGACCAATAAGCATCCAATTCAACCATTTTGGGCTGGGAAACCTTATTTGGAGTCTAATTGGACCCACTTCCATAAAACTTAGCCTTTTGGGCCATTTTGGGTCCAAAACAAATTAGTTTACCCTTAATGGGCCTTATGGGCCATATACTCCCCTTTTTTTTCAAAATGGGCCATGAGCTATCTAATGAGCCCAATGGGCCGAAAATTTTATGTTTAGGTTCCAAAAATCCTAGCTAGATGTTATTGGGCTCAAACTATTCCATCCCTACCCCTCTTGGCCCATTAATCTCGGCCCAACACCAATAACAAAAAAGAAAAAAAAGGGGAAAAATGAAATGGATGGGGGTTGACTTTGGAGGTGCCACCTCCATATTGTCCACCATGTATCCATGTTAGATCCCCCCATACTTCCATGCAAGTCACCTCACTACCTCTCTCCCCTCTCTTCTTCTACTCTCGGCCGAGAGGCAAAACACACACACACACTCTTTCAAAACACTCTCAAAGATTATCCTCCTTCCTCCAAGATCTCGAAAATTGCTAGAGTTCTAAGGATCTTCATCAAGTCATTCCAATCTTTGGTAAGGTTTTGTCAAACACAAGTATCTTCTTCCATCTTAACATGAAAAACTCCTTCTTACATAGTTTTATTCCATGATCACACCTTAGAAGCTTCATAATCTCGAGATCCACTTCAAGGTGTTGCTAGGACCAAAAATTCTTTCCACTTCTTCTTCAAAACTGAAACATCAAGCAAAGGTGAGTTCATACCCCCTTGTTTTCGGTTTTCATATGATTTTTGGGGGAGAATGCAAGTAAAATGTGTAGA
Source organism: Lactuca virosa (assembly GCF_052849685.1). NCBI lineage: Eukaryota > Viridiplantae > Streptophyta > Magnoliopsida > Asterales > Asteraceae > Lactuca > Lactuca virosa. Next base: position 118,109,680 of record NC_136430.1, on the reverse strand, counting down.
TCTATGTGTTATATGCATGTTTTGTGTGAATTCTTAGTTTATTGGTAAAAAGGTGTTAGATCTTAGCAAATCTCGAAATTTTAAGTAATATTGAACAAAGATCTATGAACTATGACATTATATACATCACATTATCAAGCCAAAAGTAATTACATGTTTAAGATACAAAAGATTTCAACAAAAACCTTGTTAAAGGTAAAAAATTGTCAAGAAAACAAAAGAAAAGGGCAAAAAGTGACATTTAAGTTTTTATAGGGACCAAACAGGTCCTATTTGTATAAAAAGGGATTTTATGATAAACCTACTTTCCAAAGGGCCAAAAATGTAATTTTAGCTTAATGGGCCAAATATTTGGACCTCACGGTTTTGGGCCGAAAATTGCGAAAAAATGAGGTTTTGGGGATTAAAAATGTAAATTGGCCAAAGTTTAAATCATAAATGTAAATAAACCAAATTTTGGGGTAAAAATAGCATTTATTCCTAAATTGGACCAAAAATGTAACTTTTATCAAAGATTGGGCCGAAAGTGACAACTTTTACAAACAAGAGGCTGAAAATGCAATTTTCTGCAAAACAAAGCCATAAATGTCAAAATATAAAATTTTGGATTAAATTTGTGAATTTCTAAACATTTGGGACAAAATTGCAATTTTTTATAAATTATGGACTAAAATGTCATTTTTACAAAACTTTGGGCCTTAATTGAAAATTTGTAGAATTATTGGCCAAAAATATCATTTTTACAAAAAGAAAGTTTCTTATCATCAATCTAGGAAATCTCGAGCTAAAACAAACAACAGAACAAAACAAATGAACGAAATACGTCGATAACTATTTATTGGACCTAATATTCACGTTACTTGGCCATTGGGCCCTAAGGGCCCATTTAAATTTATATTGAGCCCAATGTTTTCCATGACGTGTTTATTGGGCCTTGCAAATCACTTACATGTTAATTTGGGCCTAAGTTATGGAGTACATGTTTATTGGGCTCTTGTGGCCCATTTACATGTCAATTGGGCCCAAATTACCCACTTACATGTTATTGGGCCTTTGTGACCCATTTACATGTTAAGTGGGCTTGGACTGAAACTTACATGTTTAGTAGATTCAAATTATACATTTACATAACTATTGAACTTCGTATACTTATATATGTACCTTTGGATTTGATAACATACAACATACACGTAAACATTAAACATAGTACGAAAGGTTGAGAATCTAGTGAGACGTGACGGTTGGCACCTTTGAGTGTACAATCGTAGCTTGTAGTTATAATCAGAGTCTCCTAGAGGGAGAGCGAGATTTTGTGTATAGATCTATACGGGGTGACACCCCACGCCTTAGCTGTTCGCTACAGCTAGACTAGGCCAGTCTAGGGCGACAAAACCTTGAGCAAATACCGACATTTGGAAAAAAATGTTTAGACAGGCAACCTAGTCATTATCATGTATGATTATAACGGCTCATATAGATATTCAATACCAATATAACGTTTCGAAGATTAACCCTTCGATTGTGTCAATACAAAACAACTTATTTAATGGTACAAGAAACCCCGACATTTTAACAAATCAGAAAATATCGGATTTTCTGGGGAAATACTACTAATCAATTTATCACTTACTTACAATACAAAGATATCAAAACTACATTCATATATGTTACAACTAATAAATTCACACATGTATTTATACTTGATTTTCACATCATTTTTAGACACTTTACAGAAAATATCGGATTTTCTGGGTTTTTACAAAGGATACAAAGACTTTTATTCAAACCTACTTATGAACTCACCAACATTATATGTTGACCGTTTTCAAAATAAGTTGTTTTCTCAGGTAATCGTTAAGCTGGAAGATTTACAAGTGTGTATGGTTTTTGTTTTATGTAACATCACTTATAGTACTTTTAACTATTGGAACTTATGTATTTTAACAATGTACTTGATGTGAACAATGCTGGTTGTAATATGTAATGTTGGTGATGAATGTGTTATAATTCATGTATATTCATTGTGATGATTATTCAATTGTTAGTCACACGAGCCCCCGGACGTTTTTGCCGTCTGGTTCGGGGATGTGACAGGTTGGTATCAGAGTAATGTTTATAGTGAACTAGCATATCTAACCATACATGATATGCAACTATAAACACAATGGGACTAAATAACTCTAAACAAAACAAAAATTTCACACTTATGTGCGCATACTAGGATAATAATCTAACAACCTCTAATAAAAACTTCTAGAGGAAATTGAACACTATGATTAAACCTGGTCAGTTATGTTGTCATATTAGGGATAAATATAGCCTGATCAACTATATTTATTCAGAATATGATCAACATGTGTTCAGGAGTAATCATAGCGGGAAATGAACCCAAAAGCCTACCTCACTCTCCAAAAACTCTAGGGAACTCAAATCTAAATAATTAAAATATACTATAGGGATAAACAAAGCGTGATTTATTTATGCACTCTCGTGCAGTCAGTATGGCTGGTTTCCACCACCCTGGAGATCCCTATTTTCCCAATCAGGGAAATAACGGATGGCTAGAGGAATCCGACGAGGAACCTGAAGAGGACCCTGAGAAAGAAGAAATTGAAGAGGGGCCTGTGGAACCCGTGGCAGATGATGGTGAAGGAGAGTCGGGTGACGACAGCGGTGGTGATTCAGACGCATAGTCCGAAGTCATCAACCCCCCATATCCAGTGAGGGTGCCAGCTCAACGAATGGGCCCGAGTGGCCCTACACCTCCCTGGGGTATCGACATTTGGAGGTGGAGCAGGCAACAGGGACAGCGACCCCCGTTTGGCATGGCACGTGAGTTCTATGACTTGAGGGAGGGAGGACCGGCTGATCGAGCACTTCCAGTCGTGGTGAGACGATTGAGGGATACCGGCGATCTGGCTCAGAGCACCGCCGATCAGATGCACCAGATGCGGATTAGGGTTGAGCGGGCGGAGCAGGAAACGCGAGAGGTTATCCGAGAGTTCCACATGAGGCAGGTGAGGTGGGAGACTTGACTCCGAGACGCGGAGCGATAGGTGGCTCGCCTTCAGGGAGCATCCACTTCCTCAGCACCACCCCCTGGCACATCTTACCATGACTAGGACCAGCTGTATCTTTCGTCAGTATTATGTTATGTGATCTATGCTATGTACTATCGACTCTATGTTTAAGTGATTACACTACTTATAGGGTCGTCATGCTGCCGGATTTTATATTTCTATGTACTGTATGCCTTTTGGCAGGTTTTCATGTATCAAAACTATTAGTATTAATGAAAAGGCTTTATGTTGACGTTGTTATCTGCTATGTGTTTTACTTCCTTGTTTTATGTCAATGTGTGAAACTACTTAAGTACATGCTATACCCCTAGTCTATAGGATCACAAACTCACAAAAACAATATGCACTCAACATATTTCCATTCCATGACAGAAAGATGCCTCAAAGACCCAACTGTGGAAACAACGCAACATCGACCCCACCTGAGATAAACTCGGTTGCATTCCAAGCAGCAGTGTCCGCTGCGGTCACTGCAGCACTTGCGCAGATTCGCAATGGAAACAACGGAGAAGGCAACCGGCAGGGAGCCGGAAGTACCAATCAAGGGACGAACCACGGAGCCGCTCAAACATGCACCTACAAGGACTTCGCCAACGCCAAACCTCGGACCTTTAATGGGACAAGAGGCGTAATAGCCCTGAAGCGATGGATCGAGAAAGTAGAATCGGTCTTCGAAATCTGCGGGTGTCTGGATGAGTGTAAGGTCAAGTTGGCAGCCTGCACGTTCGTTGACCAAGCCCTCTCTTGGTGGAATGGCCACGTAGAGGCCATGACACTCCCGGTGGCGAACGCGATGCCTTGGGAAGAGCTGAAGGAGATGATGTTAGCAGAATACTGTCCTAGAGGTGAGATTCAGAAGATGGAACAAGAGTTGTGGAACCTCACGGTTCAAAACTCCAATATCGACGCATACATATCCCGGTTTAGTGAGTTGTCTCTTCTGTGTCCCGGAATGATCACCTCAGAAGGGAAAAAGATTGAAAGGTTTATCTGGGGATTGACTGCACCGATCCAAGGGAATATCATTACGGCAAACCCTGCGACGTTTCACAGCGCCAAGAGACTGGCCAAGAAACTGTATGATCATGGCAATAAGAAGGGTGCCAAAACAGTGGAAGCGGAGGTTAAGAAGGAATAAGAGAACAAGAAGGGGAAAAACACCAAGCGAAAGGGAAAGCAAAACTCAGAATTGTCTAAGAAGCAACAAACGGTGTATGTCCATGCTGCAACTCAAGCTACCACCACACCACATGCTCCAGCCTCATCCACGCCAAATGCTTCCAAGCAGTACTCGGGAGATCTCCCCAAGTGTGGAAAATGCAACTTCCACCATCACAGGGAGTGCAGAGAGATGAGTTGCACAAGGTGCAACCGAAAGGGCCATACAACTAAGTATTGTAGGACTCAGGTTCAACAGAACCAGATGACAAACAACAACAACCATAACAACAACAACACCAATGCTGGAGCCAGCTATACATGTTACGGGTGTGGGAAAACCGGGCATTTCAGGCGAAACTGCCCCAACATGAACAATCAAGGGGCAGGAGCAGCAGGAAAAATGCTGACAATGGGTTAGGGAGAAGCAGTGCAGGACCCAACAGTTGTCACCGGTACGTTCCTACTTAACAACTCGTATGCATGCATCTTATTTGATAGCGGAGCGGAGCGAAGTTTTATGAGTAATAAGTTCAAACACTTACTAAAACAATAACCCCAAAAGCTTAATGAATCCTTCACGGTGGAAATGGCTAATGGGAAGACTGAATCAACTAAGGATATCTATGTAGGGTGTACACTAACTCTAAACAACCACACCTTCCAAATAAACTTAATGCCTGTAAACATTAGGAGTTTTGATGTGATCATCATCATAGATTGATTAAGCCCCCATCATGCTGATATTATGTGTCACGAGAAAGTCGTTCGCATTCATCTTCCTAATCGTGAAACCCTAATAATCTATGGGGATAAACCCAGCGTAAACCTACGCCTTATCTCAAGTATCAAGGCACAAAAGTGTCTACAAAAGAAGAACTACACATTCCTTGCTCACGTGTTGGATAAAACCAAAGAGGAAGCGAGCATTCACAACATCCTAGTGGCGTGTGATTTCCCGGACGTGTTTCCAGAAGATCTTCCGGGAATACCCCCAGAACGACAAATCGAAATCCGAATCGACCTAGTGCCTGGAGCCACTCCAATTGCCAAATCACCCCATAGGTTGGCCCCTGCTGAAATGCAAGAATTATCAATCCAACTAAGCGAACTCCTGAATAATGGATTCATCAGACCCAGCTTCTCGCCGTGGGGAGCTCCGGTTCTTTTCGTTAAGAAGAAAGACAGATCCTTCAGGATGTGCATCGACTATAGGGAATTAAACAAGCTCACCATCAAAAACCGGTATCCACTTCCACGAATTGATGATCTATTTGACCAGCTCGAAGGAGCTAGTTACTTTTCTAAGATAGATCTAAGATCTGGTTATCATCAACTCAAATTCCGAGAAGAGGACATTCCTAAGACTGCTTTCCGAACTCGTTACGGTCATTACGAATTCGTCGTAATGCCCTTCGGTCTAACGAATGCCCCCGCTGCATTTATGGACCTCATGAATCGAGTCTGCCACCCTTTCCTTGACAAATTCGTGATAGTATTCATCGACGATATTCTCGTATACTCTCGAAGCAAGGAGGAGCATAGTCAACATCTCCGACAGATCTTAGAGACCCTTCGAGCTGAAAAGTTGTATGCGAAACTCTCCAAGTGCGAATTCTGGCTCCGCAGTGTAAACTTTCTGGGCCATGTAGTCAGTCAGGAAGGAATACATGTGGACCCCTCCAAGATCAAAGCAATCGAAAACTGGGCAATTCCGGCAACGCCAACGGAAATTTGCCAATTCTTGGGTCTCGCAGGCTACTACCGAAGATTCATTCTGAACTTCTACAAGATAGCCAAACTGTGACAACTCAAAATTTCTATCTTGTACAAACCCTACATTTCAATCAAAGTCCAACTTGCTTCTGCTAACTTTTAGCACTGTGTTGAGTCTGTTTGAGCATTCTGAGCTTAGTACATCAAAGGATCAAATACTAGAACGGGTCAACAAAAGTTCCAAACCACCAATCATGCTTTAAACCCTCAAATGAGGAGTTTGCGGCCATGAGACCATGGGTTTACGGTCGTAAACTCATGGTGGCCGTAAACTCCATGCATATATATGAAATCTTGGCCATTTTCATTCATTATCACACTTTCAAGCCTAGAACTCGGGTTTACTCTCAAGTATCATCAAGAACTTTCATTCCAATCTTCAATCTAGTAAGTAATCTTTCCATTTTCAACTTGATATCCTTCCATATCTAGTGAATACACATGATTTCATCCATGAAATCTCTTCTTTTGGTTAGATCTTCAAGTGTTCTTCATTTCACCAAGAACACACACTAGTGTTCTTGAGCCTTAAACACCCTAACAAGCTTCTATATTGTAAGTACTCTTGCCTTAGCTTGTTATATGCTTGAATCCCTTAGTTTACACCTAGAAAACATCAAGAAAACAAGATCAAAAGGAGTTTACGGCCAAGGCAATCTCCTTGGGCCGTAAACCCTAATGTTGGGTGCAAAGTTGCCACAACACCTTCCTAAGCCTTGAATCTAGGTCTAGAACACTTCCAACTTGAGTATAGGACCTTAAACATCAAAATGGTACCAATTACCATGAGCTTACGGCCGTAAACTCATTGGGCCATAAACTCATGGCCGTAAACTCATGTGTTAAGGTCATCTTGGCCGTAAACTCCAAAGTAAGGCCATACACCCCTTAGATGCAACCCTTTTGTACTTATAACACTTGAATCAAAGTGTTTTCCATGTTCTAGGGTGTCTATACTTGCTTAATTAGTTGTTTAATCACTAATTGTAAGCATATATGTGTCATTATATGTTAAATAGGATTCGTGTGTGCTCAAGTCTTCACTTGACACTTAGCATCCTTTACCGATCTTACATTCGCATCACTCACATCAAGTGAGTTCATACCCCTTAATCTATCTTTTAAATGATTTTAAATGCTTTTATGGGGGGGGGGGAATACAAGTAGAAAACATGTTAGTTATAGAATCAATCACATGTGATTTATAACTATGTTTCAAACAAAGGATTTCATACACTTCAAACTGTGTTTCAAACAAAGGATTTCATACACTTCAAACTGTGTTTCAAAAAAAGGATTTCTTATACTTTCAAACTGTTTTATCAATCAAACCGCTTTTAAATCGTTTTATAAATTGACATCAAGTCATCAATATTTATTATTAAACTCTTCAAATGTTTTACAAAACTTCTTTTTAAACTTATATATTGTCAAATGCATATCTATATATGTATAGTTATATAAGTAATGTTTAAAGGACTTAGGACTGATAACTCGCTTTATTTCCTTTTCCTTGTTTGGATGTGGCCTGAGAGTATCGGTTATTAGTCCGAATGTCGTTTAAATATCAGTTATATATTATGTATACATATGTAGATATAAAAATACTATCAATCAGTTCAGTACCTTTGGGTAGCAAAGGCATACCTTCATTCATTCAAACTATAGAAATTACTAGTAAACTATAATAGGTATAGTTTAGGAGAATACTACCATATACAAATACTATAACAGAAAATACTATAACAGAGAATACTATAACAACGAATACTAGACAGAGAATACTATAACAGAGAATACTATACAAAGGATACTATACCGAGAATACTATACATAGAATATTATTACTATAACAAGTATACTATAACAAGATTTAGAGATAACATAATGTGAGATACTACTTCATGACACATCGACCATTTCGTTATGTCACGTTTGGTAACCAGAATCTCCTGGAGGGAGAGCGTGACTTTGCGTATAGATCTATACTGGATTGACTATCCTACACCTTGATGTTCGCGACAGTGGGACTTGCAAGTCTACGGGTGCCAAATGTCATTTCTTCCGACGTCTTTCATCGTCGTGTTATAGTCGGTTTAGTATGGTAACAACCTCATCACATTTTACCTTATATAAGCCTTTTTGGTTTAAGGTAGTTACTACTTCAGTAGTTAATACAAATATAATGCAGTATACATACATTTTCCCATTATATTTAAATTGTGATCTTCTCACATAAAGGGTAATATAAAACTATATTATGGTAATGATAGTCATATTTGGGAAAAGCTTTCACATTTACAAAGAAACAAACATACCAAACAGTCGGGTCTTGGTAGAAGACTACTTTTTATACTAGTAGAAAATATAGGATTTTCTAGGAGTTTTCAAACATATACAAACATTTACATTGAACATTTACAAACATTTTCATCAAACTTACACAAACATTGACACTAAAATACTTATGAACTCACCAGCTTAAATGCTGATCAACTCTTTCAAAATAACTTGTATTCTTAGGTCATCAGTAGACAGGTACAGTCGACCAGGTTTTGAGAAGACGGAGCATGTTCAAGACTCGTCTTTTATTTTGATTCATTTTTGGTGTCTTATTACAATGAAAGAACACACATGTATGAAATTATACTATTAATGCAATGGATGATGTTGTTGCTTGTTTACTACTTTGCATTGTTATGATACTGTACATGACGTCCTCCGCCCCAGAACGTTTCCGCCGTTCCTGGTTTTGGGGTGTGACACAAACCCCTCACCACATTGACTCAGAAAGGCGTACCTTTCAACTGGACCGAGAAGCAAGAAGTTGCCTTCCAATCCTTGAAGCAAGCCCTCTGTAGTGCTCCAGTGTTGTCCTTACCGGAGGGAACCGAATACTTCGTAGTTTACTGTGATGCTTCGAATCAAGGATTAGGTTGTGTCCTCATGCAACGAGAGAAGGTAATTGCTTACGCATCCAGACAACTGAAAACTCATGAAGTTAATTATACCACGCATGATCTCGAAATGGGGGCGGTGGTCTTCGCCTTGAAAATTTGGAGGCACTACCTATATGGTACCAAGTGCACCATATTTCCAGACCACAAGAGCCTCCAGAACATTCTAAATCAAAAGGAACTAAACATGAGGCAACGGAGATGGGTTGAACTGTTAAACGATTATGAGTGTGAAATCAAATACCATCCAGGCAAGGCTAACGTAGTAGCCGATGCCCTGAGCCGAAAGGAGTACTCAAGTCGCCGTGTGAAGACCCTGTCAATCACCATCCAATCTCATCTAGCCTCACAGATCAAGGAAGCCCAATTGGACGCATTGAAGCCAGAGAATGTCGCTAGTGAATCGCTACGAGGAATGGAGAAGGAGCTCGAAGTTAAAGACGACGGAACCCACTACTTCATGGATAGAATCTGGGTTCCCAAAATTGGGGGATTCAGAGAGATAGTCATGCATGAAGCCCACAAGATGCGATATTTTATTCATCCGGGGTCAGACAAAATGTATTTGGATATCAAGCAGCAATATTGGTGGCCTAATATGAAGGCAGAGATAGCCACTTTCGTGGGCAAGTGTCTTACTTGCGCCAAGGTCAAAGTGGAATACCAAAAGCCCTCGGGACTACTGCAGCAACCAGTGATACCAGAGTGGAAATGGGAGAGGATTACTATGGACTTCGTGACCAAATTGCCAAAGACAGCAGATGGATTGGATGCTATCTGGGTAATTGTCGATAGATTAACAAAATCCGCTCATTTCCTGCCAATAAAAGAGTCCTAAAAGATGGAAAGCTGACCTGAATCTACCTCAAGGAGGTTGTGAGACTCCATGGAGTGCCAGTATCTATTATCTCGAATCGAGATAGCAGATTCACTTCAAGATTCTGGCAATCTCTTCAGAAGGCAATGGGAACACAACTAGATATGAGCACTGCCTACCACCCACAGACGGATGGTCAGAGTGAGCGTACCATCCAGACACTCGAGCATATGCTTCGAGCTTGCGTGATTGACTTCGGCAAGTCATGGGATACCCACTTGCCTCTGATCGAGTTCTCCTATAACAACAGTTATCACACGAGCATCAAGGTTGCTCCCTTCAAGGATCTCTATGGTCGTAAATACAGATCGCCCCTATGATGAGCTGAGGTGGGTGACACTCAACTAGCAAAAGGACAATCGCCAGCCAGTACTCTTACAGGACTCGAAATCATCCGTGAGACGATCGAAAGGATAGTCCAAATCAAAGCTCGACTTCAAGCATCACGAGACCGACAGAAAAGCTATGCTGACAAGTGACGAAAGCCATTAGAATTTCAAGTCGGGGATCGCGTGTTGTTAAAGGTCTCTCCTTGGAAAGGAATGATTCGATTTGGGAAACGAGGAAAGTTGAACCCGCGATACATTGGACCGTTCTAGATTCTTGCCTGAATTGGTCCAGTGGCTTATAAGCTGCAACTACCTGTCGAGCTCAGCAACGTACACCCAGTGTTTCACGTCTCGAATCTGAAAAAGTGTCTATCAGATGAAACCCTTGTCGTTCCTTTGGAAGAGATTAAAATAAACGAGAATCTCCTGTTCGTCGAAGAACCAGTCGAGATTATGGATAGGGAGGTGAAGCGTACAAAGCAAAGTCGCATCCCGATTGTGAAGGTTCGATGGAGTGCAAAACGTGGACCTGAATTCACGTGGGAACGTGAAGACCAGATGAAGCAGAAGTACCCTCACTTACTCTTCCCTTCACAAACCTAGTTTTCAAAAGAGTTTCGGGACGAAATTACCTCTAACGGGGGGATGATGTCACAAGTAGCATTTTAGCTAGGAAATTCTATTCCTGTGTAACCATTCAACTATTGTAAATCATATACTCTAAGTAAATATCATCAAATGATCATTTAGATTCATCAATTATGTTCATCAAAGAGTTTGAAGCCCTAAGAACCATGGTTTAAGTCCATATTGGACTAGGATTTCCTTATTGGGCCTAATGGACCAATAAGCATCCAATTCAACCATTTTGGGCTTGGAAGCCTTATTTGGAGTCTAATTGGACCCACTTCCATAAAACTTAGCCTTTTGGGCAATTTTGGGTCCAACACAAATTAGTTTACCCTTAATGGGCCTTATGGGCCATAACCTCCCCTTTTCTTTCAAAATGGGCCATGAGCTATCTAATGAGCCCAATGGGCCAAAAATTTTATGTTTAGGTTCCAAAAATCCTAGCTAGATGTTAATGGGCTCAAACTATTCCATCCCTACCCCTCTTGGCCCATTAATCTCGGCCCAACACCAATAACAAAAAAGCAAAAAAAAAGGAAAAATGAAATGGAGGGGGGTTGACTTTGGAGGTGCCACCTCCATATTGTCCACCATGTATCCATGTTAGATCCCCCATACTTCCATGCAAGTCACCTCGCTACCTCTCTCCCCTCTCTTCTTCTACTCTCGGCCGAGAGGCAAAACACACACACACACACACACTCTTTCAAAACACTCTCCAAACACTCTCAAAGATTATCCTCCTTCCTCCAAGATCTCGAAAATTGCTAGAGTTCTAAGGATCTTCATCAAGTCATTCCAATCTTTGGTAAGTTTTTCTCAAACACAAGTATCTTCTTCCATCTTAACATGAAAAACTCCTTCTTACATAGTTTTATTCCATGATCACACCTTAGAAGCTTCATAATCTCGAGATCCACTTCAAGATGTTACTAGGACCAAAAATTCTTTCCACTTCTTCTTCAAAACCGAAACATCAAGCAAAGGTGAGTTCATACCCCCTTGTTTTCGGTTTTCATATGATTTTTGGGGGAGAATGCAAGTAAAATGTGTAGATCTATGTGTTATATGCATGTTTTGTGTGGATTCTTAGTTTATTGGTAAAAAGGTGTTAGATCTTAGCAAATCTCGAAATTTTAAGTAATATTGAACAAAGATCTATGAACTATGACATTATATACATCACATTATCAAGCCAAAAGTGATTACATGTTTAAGATACAAAAGATTTCAACAAAAACCTTGTTAAAGGTCAAAAATTGTCAAGAAAACAAAAGAAAAGGGCAAAAAGTGACAATTATGTTTTTATAGGGACCAAACAGGTCCTACTTGTATAAAAGGGATTTTTATGATAAACCTACTTTCCAAAGGGCCAAAAATGTAAATTTTAGCTTAATGGGCCAAATATTTGGGCCTCACGGTTTTGGGCCCAAAATTGCGAAAAAATGAGGTTTTGGGGATTAAAAATGTAAATTGGCCAAAGTTTAAATCATAAATGTAAATAAACCAAATTTTGGGGTAAAAATAGCATTTATTCCTATATTGGACAAAAAATGTAACTTTTATCAAAGATTGGGCCGAAAGTGACAACTTTTACAAACAAGAGGCTGAAAATGCAATTTTCTGCAAAACAAGGCCATAAATGTCAAAATATAAAATTTTGGATTAAATTTGTGAATTTCTAAACACTTGGGACAAAATTGCAAATTTTTATAAATTATGGACTAAAATGTAATTTTTACAAAACTTTGGGCCTTAATTGAAAATTTGTAGAATTATTGGCCAAAAATGTCATTTTTACAAAAATAAAGCTTCTTATCATCAATCTAGGAAATCTCGAGCTACAACAAACAAAGGAACAAAACAAATGAACGAAATACGTCGATAACTATTTATTGGACCTAATATTCACGTTACTTGGCCATTGGGCCTTAAGGGCCCATTTAAGTGTATATTGAGCCCAACGTTTTCCATGACGTGTTTATTGGGCCTTGCGACCCACTTACATGTTAATTTGGGCCTAAGTTATGGATTACATGTTTATTGGACTCTTGTGGCACATTTACATGCCAATTGGGCCCAAATTACCTACTTACATGTTATTGGGCCTTTGTGACCCATTTACATGTTAAGTGGGCTTCGACTGAAACTTACATGTTTAGTAAATTGAAATTATACATTTACATAACTATTGAACTTCGTATAATTATATATGTACATTTGGATTTGATAACATACAACATACACGTAAACATTAAACATAGTACGAAAGGTTGAGAATCTAGTGAGACGTGGCGGTTGGCACCTTTGAGTGTACAATCGTAGCTTGTAGTTATAATCAGAGTCTCCTGGAGGGAGAGCGAGAGTTTGTGTATAGATCTATACGGGGTGACCCCCCACGCCTTAGCTGTTCGCTATAGCTAGACTAGGCCAGTCTAGGGCGACAAAACCTTGAGCGAATACCGACATTTGGAAAAAAATGTTAAGACACGCAACCTAGTCATTATCATGTATGATTATAACGGCTCATATAGAGATTGAATACCAATATAACGTTTCGAAGATTAACCCTTCGATTGTGTCAATACAAAACAACTTATTTAACGGTACAAGAAACCCCGACATTTTAACAAATCAGAAAATATCGGATTTTCTGGGAAAATACTACTAATCAATTTATCACTTACTTACAATACAAAGATATCAAAACTACATTCATATATGTTACAACTAATAAATTCACACATGCATTTATACTTGATTTTCACATCATTTTTAGACACTTTACAGAAAATATCGGATTTTCTGGGTTTTTACAAAGGATACAAAGACTTTTATTCAAACCTACTTATGAACTCACCAACATTATATGTTGACCGTTTTCAAAATAAGTTGTTTTCTCAGGTAATCGTTAAGCTGGAAGATTTGCAAGTGTGTATGGTTTTTGTTTTATGTAACATCACTTATAGTACTTTTAACTATTGGAACTTATGTATTTTAACAATGTACTTGATGTGAACAATGCTGGTTGTAATATGTAATGTTGGTGATGAATGTGTTATAATTCATGTATATTCATTGTGATGATTATTCAATTGTTAGTCACACGAGCCCCCGGACGTTTTTGCCGTCTGGTTCGGGGGTGTGACAGTCCATGAATGCGGCTGGAGCATTGGTGAGCCCAAAGGGCATCACCGTGAACACGTAATAACCATATGGAGTCTGGAAGGATGTCTTATGCATATCCTCTTCTTTGACCCTCATCTGCTGGCAACATGAATGCAGGTCAATCTTGGAAAACCAAGATGCGCCCTACAGCTGGTCAAATAAATCGTCGATCGTCGGGAGTGGATGATGGTTCTTCACCGTTAGCTTATTTCACTCCCGATAAAGGTTTCGTTGCAAAAGATAAATATACATCACCATAGTAGTAATTTAAAGTTTACAACCCATAATTTAAATAATACAAAATACAAGTTTCCCAAAATAACATTGTTGAAAAGTTAACTTCATAAAAAGACTTCCACACGATGCAGCATGCTCTATGATGCTGAATCTTTATATCCACGTACTAATTAGTTCCTAAAAAAGCACGTAAAACTAGGGTCGACTATGAAAATAGTTGGTGAGTTCACAGGTTTACTAAATCAAGATTTTATATAAAAGTTTCCATAAATAAAAGTACATTGCTAAAATGAGTAAACAAGTTTGCATGTATGTTATAATCTTTGTATGCGCGTAACAATCTACAATGAGTTCACAACCAAGCCTCTGACTGATGCACGATCAAGATCTATGCTTATCGTTCCATAGATAAACATGGTAAAATGCACTCAAGCAATCGGGCGAGTGAGGAGTTATCAATTCCTAATAGCACTTTGCATAGTGACCATTGGCTCAAGGAGTTAATGGTTGGAGTAAACTGTAAGGGAAGTAAGACGATAAGGCCTCATGTTTCAAGTTGCATACAAATACATAGCAAAATATCGCAAAATATAGCAATCAAGTTTGATAAATTCATTATAGATACATCAAACATAAATAGTTAGGACATGCTTTTCCACCCCAAAACATTTAAAAACTGAAAATAGGGGGAGGCATGAATACTCACAATGTTTCAAGTTCCTACAAGTGGTGCCTCGGAATACACCAACGCCTTACTACCGCGATCCTACGACATCAAACACATGCTAGTGAGTTTCTATGTTGAAATCTAATGCTAATATACTAAATTCTACATATAGAGCAATGCCAAATTTAGTTTTAAGTATTGGTTTTTAATTATTTGGTAAAAAGTTTTCTAAAATGTTGAAATGGTGAAATGGTGAAATTTTATAACTCATGTGATTGAGACAATTTTGGATGTTATTTTCCAGATTTTTATGCTATTAATTGAGGGTATTTCAACACATTTAAAGGTATTTTAAACTCTTAAAATCCAATAATGTTAACAAAAAGTTTCTGTAACATACACGTTCAGTTATCATGTTATGTAATTTTAAAAGTGAGTAATATAATGAAATATTATATGAATTTGAGCGTTGAGTTCTAACAAATAGTTTTTACTAGAAATGAAGTAAAACTATGTTTAGAATCACTCGGAAAGTATTGGAAGTCTTATGAGATTCCAATCAAAAGTTATCTATTGAAATTAACGAAAATATAAAGTTGAAAATAAGTAAAACTATATTATTGAAAGTTGTAAGGAATTTCGTTAGAAACATTTAAGCGAAAACTTCATCGAAATCCGAGTTATAACAAAGAAGTTATTACTATTTGAAGTTTCGCGACAGAACCGGCACGACGCCGTATGACGTAATAAGTGAGTTTTCGATAAACTATTTTTTAGCCTAGACAGAATGATAGCATTTAGGTAGTTATCGACCAACTAACTAAGGGTGCACATTTTTTTTTGCCATGCGCGAAACAGCTCCAATGGAGAAATACGCACAAGTATACTTGCATTAAACAATTGCGAAACATGGTGTGCCGTTAAAGATTATTTCCGATCGTGATACTCGCTACACTTCTTATTCTTGGACGAGTATGCAATATGAATTCAGATCTCGTGTCACTCTCAGCATAGCTTATTATCCCCAAACAGATGGTCAGAAGGAGAGAACAATCCAAACAGTAGAAAATATACTGAAGGTATATGAAGCACTATATGGGCGTAAATGTCGTATTCCAATATGTTGGCGTGCTGTAGGACAGAAAGTCCTTGGTCGTCCTGAAATGATTCAAGACACCATTGACAAGATTCAAATTGTACGAGAAAGAATGAAAACGGCCCAGGATCGACAAAAGTCCTATGCAGTAAAGAGAAGATGACCTATAGAACTCCAGGTGGATGAATTCGTGATGCTGAAGGTATCCCCATGGAAAGACATTATGCGATTTGGGAAGAAAGAAAAATTTAATCCTAGAATAGTTGGACTTTTCAAAATCTCTAGAGAATTGGTAAACAAGCATACCGCTTGGAAATTGCCAGAAGATTTGACAAATATTCATGATGTAATTCATGTAAGCTATGAGCGTAAATGTTTAAGCATATTTGATGAAACGGTCCCGTTATCTGAGGTGAAACTGGATAATAGATTAAGATATGTAGAAGAGCCTGAAGAGATCGTAAACGAAAGAACGGCTGAATTACATAATAAAGAAGTGGAATTGGTACTTGTCAAGTGGAAACATCATCGAGGCCCAAATTATACTTGGGAAAATAAGAATGAGATAAGAACGAAATATCCCCAGTTATTTAAATCGATGTGATTTCGGGGACGAAATCCTCAAAAGGAGGAGGTATTTGTAACATACACGTTCAGTTATCATGTTATGTAATTTTAAAAGTGAATAATATAATGAAATATTATATGAATTTGAGCATTGAGTTCTAACAGATCGTTTTTACTAGAAATAAAGTAAAACTATGCTTAGAATCACTCGGAAAGTATTGGAAGTCTTATGAGATTCCAATCAAAAGTTAACTATTGAAATTAACGAAAATATAAAGTTGAAAATAAGTAAAATTATATTATTGAAAGTTGTAAAGAATTTCGTTAGAAATATTTAGGCGAAAACCTCATCGAAATCAGAGTTATAACAAAGAAGTTATGACTATCTGAAGTTTCGCGACAGAACCCGCACGACGCCGTATGACATAAAAAGTGACTTTTCGATAAACTACTTTTTAGCCTTAATGATCTAAATGAAAGTCTTAGTACTCGTTAAACCGAGAATTTTCATAAAAAGAACGTCCAAATCTGACTTTGTATGAGGAAGTTATGATTTTTCTAAGTTTCGGTATAGTAGTATACATCTAAAAACTCGAAATAAAGATCGAGTGATTTTTAGTCGACGCAGCCTAAACGAGAATCGAAGGTCTCGTCAATAGTAGTACAACGGTAAAAAGACAGACGAAAACGGACATCGGATGAAGAAGTTATGAATTTTAACGTATTTTTCCTGTCCCGGCCCGTTAAAAATATAACTTTAAAAATAAAGTCAAAATTAGGCAACGGAGTCTAAACGAAAGTTGTAGAGTATCATCTCACCTACGCGTGGATATAAAGAACGTTAAAAACGGAGCTCGTATGCAAAAGATACGAATTTTTGAAGTTTGGAAATTCGGAGTACGTCCAGCATACAGGAGTACGCCCAGCGTACTCGTGTTCACGGTCAAAGATTGGCCACGTCCCCCAAACTCTCGTATACAACACATATCATATGGACTTGACACGTCTGATGCACGCATCAGGGTACGTTCAGCATACTC
This sequence comes from Lactuca virosa, assembly GCF_052849685.1. NCBI lineage: Eukaryota > Viridiplantae > Streptophyta > Magnoliopsida > Asterales > Asteraceae > Lactuca > Lactuca virosa. The sequence goes on along the minus strand of NC_136430.1, from coordinate 118,092,098 downwards.
GGTGTACGCCCAACGTACTGAGCCGCAACGCGTACGCCCAGCGTACGAGAATTATGCCCCGCGTAATGCGAGGTTTCAGCGCCTATAAATAGAAACCGATGGCTGCCATATTTTTGTTTAGAATTCTCTCATTTTACACCCACTACTCCCTCTTAATTTACTCTAACACCCCCCCCCCCCAAAGTCCTGGTATCATCCCCGACAACCGAAGCAAGTCCCGATGCTCCGAAGTTCCCGAGAAAATCATATTTTCAAGTCGAAACTCTGCCCGAGTAAGGCCGGTTTTCAACTAAAATCCCCAGTTTTGTCACAGAAAGTCATATTTAGAGCCGAAGTGCTGCCCAAATTATCATTTATTCCCTTCGGTTATTTCACGGTGAGTTCAATATATAGGAACAATTGTATGTTATGTGTTATATGTTCAATGTGCTTTCCCGTGTTATTATGATAATGAGCTATACCTTAGACTACGAAGTGTATGACATAAGCATCACTTGGGTACAGGTATGTAGCCTCTGGCCGTGTAGAGCATGTCTCGTAAGAGAATGACTTCTACCATTATGGCATTGGCAGAAGGCTAGGCAGGGCTGAAAACCTATAATTTGCTAGCCAGAATGTTTATTCAGAAATTGGTTATTTTTCCATGCCATATGAGCAAAAGTATTATTGATGTATATCAAGTATTGAAATTATTATGTCTCATTGATTGTAAATCTTTGAATCAGATTATTCGTTGATATGGAAAGCATGTCATATGATACTCATCTGCCTTTGTTATTTTTTGTCCCTCTTTGCTTCTGTCATATTGATATGTATATGACATAGCGTTATATTGTATCTATTATTGAACTCACTAAGCGTCACCGCTTACCCCTCTCAGTGTTTAACAATTGTAGGTAATATGCATCCAGTATAGTCATATACTGTTGGAAGATTTAGAATAGTTTATACTATTCTTTTTGTACTTGGGTTTACGTTTGTATAAAAGCTTAAATATCCTGGGTAGTTATGTAATATATTAAAACTTAGTCGGTTTGTATCCGGTCTTTTGTAATCAAATTATCAATGTAAAATATTATTTTTGAATATCCATGTAGCATGTTTTGGAGTAACTTGGAGTATTATGATGTAGTTTTTATTGAAAGGGGTTCTTTCAGTTTCCAAAAATTATCAAACTTTATATTTTCATTCCAAATATAGTAGAGGTGTTTCAGAAAATTTCCTTTGAATTTGTGATGTGATTAGCTATTTTACCTAATTTTAACCCTTTATACCAATATAAATTCGTGAAAAATAGCATTTAGTTAAGAAAAGTTCCCAAACTTTTTGTAATACTGTTATTTAACATAAATAGGCTGGGAAAATATAAAAATAGATTTTTAAACAGTTTAACCCGACTTTATGATTTTTTTGCATTTATTCTAACAAAAATGAAGATAAATAGAACATAGTTTTCAAAATTCCCCAAACTTTTTGTACCACTTTTATTTGACAAATAAAAGCTGGGAAAATTTTAAAAGTTACATTTCAAATTGTTTGGCTATTTTTCTTTGTTTTATTCACTTAAATAAACATTAATTTCTGAATAATTATTAAACAGTTAAGGGAAATTACCAAACTTTTTTTAAACTTCATATATAGTGTACATAAACAGGGAAAAATACCAAAGGTGATTTTTATCTTAGGAAAATAGAACAAAAATAGCATACAAAGGAGAAAAATCATCCAACTTTTTATGTAGCATCCTAATGTAATATAAGCTGTTTTGGTAAATTTTAATGAATTTTGGATGAGTAAAACTAATTTTCCCATTTTTAATGCATTATATACACAAAAATCATGGAAAATTATAAATACATTATGAAAAATCACCAAAATATTTTTCTGGGTATTGCACATGGTGTAAGAGCTATTAAAAATCATAGATAATCATTTAACATTCCCCAAATTGGTTGTAGGATTTATTGGAACTAAACAAAAAGAAAATTAAAAATCATACCAAACGGTAACAAAAATCGATGAACCTTAATGAGAGGTCTTTATTTACGTTAGGGGTCATCCATGAATTTATCGAGGATTTATGGACCTCAGAAAGTATTTTAAATGATTTATGGCCTTGTTTTCTTGTAAAAATTACAATACATCAAAGAAATGAAAACAACTCTTGCGATTTTTCAGATCATCTTAATTTTTACTGGGATTCTGAGAAATTTTTATTTTGAACAGAAAAGGATATTTAGATTTTTTATGAATAAAATCCTTTACATGCACTATTAACAATGTACTTTGATCATCAAGCCTTTAAGCTTGATGTTCATCACATGCATCACGGTTTGAAGACCATGCATGGACATATTTTGTTCATAGTGATGTTTTCAAAGGAAAACTTGGATGCATGTGGTGGATGAACATTTAAAACTAGTAAAAATTCGTATTCTAGGGTTTGACATATGTTTTGGTCCTTGGGATTCACCATCAAACAACATGCATGTTGTTCTTCGGTGAAATCCTACCACCATCATCATTACACTGCACATTCATGGTTATGCACATGAATGTTCATAAAGAATGGTGTAGGAGAAGAAGAAAGTGTAAGAAAACTTTTAAAACTTGAAAGAAAAGTGGAGGAGAATGAAGGATTTTCGTGATTACCGTGAAGAACAACTCTAGAAGATGAAGATTTTGAGCTTGGGGGTGTTCTTGGCTGGAGATTTTCATGGGTTTAGAGGGAAAAAGAAAGAAAATGAGTGCTGTAAGTGGTGGAGTGTGAGAGAGAGTGAAGAGAAGGAGATTGAGTAAAGAAGTGAAATAATGATTGAGATTTTTGGGAAGAAAGTTCCTTGGAGAGAGGGTCGCCGAATTTTGGGAGGATGAGAGAGGCCCTCTCTCTCATAATTTAAATTTAATAACTTCTCATTTCAATTTTTTTAAATCCTAATTTTTATAAAAAGGCTTCTTTATTTAAATCTTTGATTTATTAAAAATCTTTGTTTTTAGCTCATAAAGTATGATTAATGTTTGATAATTAAATTTTTCTATCTTTGATTATATCCCATAACTTAATTATTTAAATTTGATATAACGAGGTTCAGCACACATCTTATAGAGTTTTTATGTTTTAAAGTTTATAAATTTGGATTTTAGGGCTCTTTAGGGCTTTTGGAACATTGTTAGATATTTAACATCATAATGAAGTGAATTTAGAAGATTTTAATTTCTTTCTAGGGTTTCATACCTTTTTTCCAATATTAACAAATTTTTGGATTTTGTTCTAATTCGGGTATTGGCATTTCCTACTGTAGCTAGACAACTTACTAGAATCGTAAGAGTCAAGTATATTAGTTCTAGATTTTAGTTGGATCCTAGTTTGTACAAGATTGTGACCTAATTTCTACTACTAGGCTATGGCATGATGTGCATATATGGTTTATGAAAAGATGCATGAGTCCGAGAATGACCTGATTTTGACAGTTGTCACAGTATTCCCCACACAAAAAGAATTTCGTCCCGAAATTCAATTTATGTCATCATTTGTCATCGCATGGATAAGTTGTGGATGTTTTTCCTTCATTAAGTCCTCACGCTCCTAGGTGTACTCCGGCCCATGTTTTGAGTTCCATCGAACTTTCACAGTCGGAATCTTAATCCGCTTGAGTTGTTTCACCTCTCTGTCATGGATTTCTATTGGCTCCTCAATAAAATTCAGCTTATCATTGATCTTTATTTCCTCCAAAGGCACTATCAATGATTCATCGGCTAAACATTTCTTGAGATTTGAAACGTGGAATGTGTCGTGAATGGCGTTTAACTCGTGGGGTAATTTGAGTTTATATGCTATCGGACCGACTATTTCAATGATCTCAGGGGGTCCTACATATTTTGAATAATCGAATTATTCGGTAAGTAAACCATGCAAAATGAAACACAATAATAAACAATTGACAAAAGGTAGTAAACAAACTCATAAATAATTCTCCATTATTTAATCACTAAAAGTCAATTACATTTACTTGTTACAAGTTTCAAAATAACTATCTAACTACTAAAACTAATATCATCTTTCAGACCAATGCCCCTTGCATGTTGAACGTGCTTGACCCTCCTCAGACCCTTTGTGAGGGGATCTGCAGGATTTTCTTCAGATGACACCCTCTTTACAACGAGGTGACTTCTTCTACGCTATGTCAAATGATATGGTATTTTTTGTCGATATGTCTTGATCTGCCATGATCTCTTGGTTCCTTTGTTAAGGCAACCGTCCTTCATTATCACAAAAAATCTTCATTGGCTCCTTCATGGATGGAACAACTCTAAGGTCTCTGATGAAGTTCTTCAACCAAATCGCCTCCTTTGATGATTTTCTTTCCACTATGTACTCTAATTCATATGTAGAATCAGCCACCGTCTCATGTTTGTAACTTTTCCAGGTTACCGCTCCTCCATTTAGGGTAAACACCCAGCCAGTTTGAGAACGGAAATTGTCTCCGTCTGTTTGACAGTTGGCGTCACTATACCCAGTTACTCTCAACGTATCACTGCCACCAAGTACAAGGACCCAATCCTTAGTTCTTCGCAGATACTTAAGAATATTCTTAACTTCTATTCAGTGAGCTTTACGTGGATTTCCCTGATAACGACATACCATGCTCAAAGAAAAATCCACATCAGTGCGAGTACATGTCATAGCATACATGATAGATCCAACGACGGAAGCATATGGAACTCTACTCATTTCTGCTATCTTTTCATCGGTACTCGGGCTCTAAGTCTTACTAAGTTCGGTATTACTCTGTATAGGCAGTTCTCCTTTCTTGTAATTTTCCATACTAAATGTTTCAGCACCTATTCCAAGTATGTACTTTGACTAAGTCAAATTGGCCTTTTACTACTGTCTCTCAGAATCCTTATCCCCAGAATATAGGCAGCCTCTCTTAGATCCTTCATAGCGAAACACTTTCTAAGCCAAGACTTAACTTCTTGCAAATTTGGAATGTTGTTTCCTATAAGAAGTATGTCATCAACATACAATACAAGGAAGGTGACTATACTCCCACTAGCAATGACATATACACATGACTCATCTTCACTTCTAGAGAAGCCAAACTCTTTGACCTTCTCGTCAAAATAAAGATTCCATCTGCGATAAGCTTGTTTCAATCCATAGATTGATTTCTCAAGCTTACACACTCTATTTGGATACTTTACATCTACAAAACCTTTCGACTGACTCATGTAAACAACTTCATCCAGTTTCCCATTAAGGAAAGCGGTTTTGACATCCATTTGCCATATTTCATAGTCATGAAAGGCATCTATGGATAGCAATACCCTAATAGATTTTATCTTGGCCACTGGTGAGAAGGTCTCATCATAGTCAACCCCTGGGGTTTGAGTAAAGCCCTTCGCAACCAGTCGAGCCTTGAAAGTGTGTACCTTTCCATCAATGTCGGTATTTTTCTTGAAAATCCATTTGCACCCAACTGTCTTACGACCTGGTACATTGTCAACCAAATTCCAAACTTGATTGTCATACATGGAATTGAACTCGCTTTCCATTGCCTCTTTCCACTTGGTTGGGTCAGGGCCTGACATTAATTCCTTGTAGTTAGCTGGTTCATTCAAATTTACCACTGTACTATCACTGATAAACGTATCACCATCTATAGTAATAAGGAAACCATAGAACTCAGGTGTCATTATAACTCCACCGGAAGGCCTAAGAGGTAATGATTCATCAATCGGTTTGGCTGGCATTTCTTCCTCAGGTTGAGCCCTAGCATCTTCAAAGGTTCCTTCGTTGTTTAACTCTTGAATTTCTTGAAGATCAATGGTACTCCCACTGTCCTCTTTGCATATGAGCTCTCACTCTCGAAAGACTCCCCTTCATGCTACAAAGACCACATTCTCACTAGGTATGTAGAAAAAAAATCCAAAGGACTTCTGTGGATAGCCGATGAAAATACATCTCTTACTTTGATGTTTAAGCTTGTCGTGAGTCTCTTGTCTAACGAAAGCTTCACAATCCCAAACCTTAATATGTGATAATGAGGGAAACTTCCTTGTCCACATCTCTTGAGGTGTTTTGGCAACCATCTTAGTTGGGACAAGATTAAGAATGTGGGCGGAAGTCTCTAAGGAATACCCCCAGAATGAGATTAGAAGAGAAGATCGACTCATCATGGAACGAACCATGTCCAAAAAGGTTCGATTGTGCCTCTCAGCCACACCATTAAGTTGTGGTGTCCTAGGAGGAGTCAGTTGTGAAACAATTCCACATTCCTTGAGGTAGTCGTGGAAATCGATACTAGGATACTCACCGCCTCTATCGGATCTAAGCATCTTTATCTTCCTTCCCAATTTATTCTCGACTTCTTGCTTAAACTCGTTGAAATTTTCAAAGGTTTCTGACTTATGCTTGATTAAATAGATATAACCATATCTGCTATAATCATCAGTAAGAGTCACATAGAATCAATTAGCATCCCTTGTGGTAGATCTGAAGGGTCGACACAAATCTGTGTGTATGAGGTCCAACATACCTTCACCTCTTTCACAAGATCCAGTGAAAGGTGATTTTGTCATCTTATTGAATAGACAATATTCGCATGTATCATCTGACCTTAGGTCAAATGATTCCAACATTCCATCATTTTGGAGTTGGGCAATGCATTTCTTGTTAACATGTCCAAGATGACAATGCCACAAGCATGCCTTGTCTATACCATTAGACGAATCAATTTGAAAAAAAATATTACCTAAATTGTCTACAATCATCACAGTTTCATACACACCATCACAAGGTAAAGCTAAAAAATAAAAAACATCATTTTTATAAGTAGAAATAGAACTATTCTCATCACTAAAAGAATACCTAAAACCTTGTTTAAACGGTGCATGAAAAGAAATAATGTTTTGTGTCATTTCTAACGAGTAGCAACAATTTATTAAATCTAATCCTAACCCACTACTAAGCACTAAGCCATAAAATCCAATCTTGGTGACAGGTGAAGATCGCTTATTCCCCATGATTAAGTTCATCCTTCCATGCTCCACATCCTCACTTCTTTTTAGCCCCTGCAAATCAGAACAAATGTGAAATCCTCATCCTGTATCAACGACCTAAGAACAAGAACATGATGAGTTATTAGATAAGATAGTGTATATACCTTCCGAAGTTGGTTTCACCTTGCCATCTTTGATATCTTGCAAGTATTTTGGGCAACTTAATTTCCAATTCCCTTTGTCGTTGCAGTAGAAGCAAGTGGTCTCTTTAGGATCAGAGACAAGGGGAGCATCAAAACTGAATTTTCCTTTTGGTCAACTGCTTGATGAACAGCTTGATATTTTCCTTTCCAGTTTTGCTTAGGAGGACCTTTCCTTTTTTTCCTTTCCCTTGAACTATCACTAGAACTGGAGTAGTAGCAGGAGTGGAGGCAATATTATTTCCCTTCATTCCTGCTTCAGCTGTTCACAGGAGGTTCTATAGTTGAGAAAAAGTTGTCTCGTTGTTGTTTAAATGATAGGTCAAAATGAACTAATCATAACAACTAGGTAGAGAGTGTAAGACTGTATCAATAGCCAAGTCCTCATCAAAGTTCACATTGAGCATAATCAAAAGATCCACGTATTATTGCATCCTATGCACGTGGCTACTCACAGACTCTCCATCTTTGATCTTTCTTATAATGAGGGACTTTACCACCTCGTACATTTCCTGACGAGTTCGCTTATGGAACTTTTCCATAACGTCCTTGTTCATCTCGTACGGCCAGTAATCCTCATAGTGTCTCTGCAACTCAAGATTCATTGTGGCCACTATGATGCAAGCAACTTTTGTTGCATCATTGTAGTGTTTCTTGTAGGCGACCATTTCTTCAGGATTGGAATTTTCTTCGTCGATCTCATCCAATGGTCTATCAAGGACATATTCCTTGTCCTCAAAATAAAGGTCCATCTTTATGTTGCACATCCATTCATTGTATTTGGTTCCATCCAATTGCACCTTAGAGCAGATGTTCAACAAAGCAAATTTGTTATTGTTGGAGGAGGAGGAACCAAAAGCATCAGTTGGAGTAGACATCTATAAAAGAAGATAGTTTTTGGTTAGATAAGAATAATACACAATATAACACCCAAAATGAATTATTAAGGCTAGGATCCAACTAGATAATTCACAACTTAGAAAAGGGATGTCGTAATCTAATTGTAATTATATAAAGGTAGGTAAATGATGATTTACCAATTTCACCATAAGAAAACGATATTTGAATGAATTAGGTTTTTAATGAAATTCCAAGATCTTTTGAGATTCATTGAAACTTTTCAATGGCATGTTTAATCTCAATTATGCTCTTCCATTTGTGACTGGGATACCGAGGATCACAAACAAGATGTGAATAACCATGCAAATTAGCTTGGTGCTCTCGATGTCATTTATCATCTCATTTTAATGTGTCGGTTAACCACACGCGCTCCATTAATCAATGATAATTTTCGAGACACCCATTGCCACTCTTTATTAGTCCCTATTAGTGTGCCGGTTAACCACACACGCTCCACTAACGACTAATAAAGTGCAATGTGCAATTCATGGGTTAGCATACAAATTCACATTTTTCCTAAAGTAACTAAGATTGAGAATTTTAATAAAAAGTTTTAGTTACTTTTTAATTCGTTATACTTATTAATGAGAATTTATTTGTCCTATCAAACTCGTTCGGCTAACGACCCTCCACTAATCAAGGAAGCGGTGGGTGGGAGTGGACACCCATTCAACTACCATTTTATAGGCAGTTTCCTTATACCCCCCTTATAGAGTAGCTTCGTGAATGAGGCGTATTAGTGGTTCGACTGACTTCATCTTATACATATAGTAATTATTAAATTTTTTATTTTACATATAGCATAAGGTGTATTTTAAAACTTTTCAAAATACTACGTTTAAATATTAAATTTCGAAAATTAAAATATTTAATTTCAATTTAAAATTAAACCAAATGATTTAATAATTATCTATTAATTAAAATTTTAATTAATTATATTAAATCATATAAGGGTTATCGAATTAAATTAAACAATTAATTTAACCCTAATTCTTACACCCTAATTATTGAAAATATGGGTAGGGATTTATCCAGTTTTATAATTATCCTATTTAACCAGATAAACTGATAATTACCAAAAATAAGAAAACCCTATCAATACCTATCAATTTTCGAAAATTAGTGACTTGGGGAGGAAGGTAACAATTTCAATCCTTACCTTATTTTCGAAATCTTAAGGTGCAAGGAACCCCTCTCCAAATCGAAAACTTGGAGGGCAAGGTAAGGGTTTCAACCTGTACCAAAATTTCAAAACTTAGGGCCTAAGAAACTCTAATTTCAAAAGCCTTGTCCAAGAGGGTTTAATTTCCATAAACCCTAATTTGATCAATTCATTTATTATAGCAATTCAATGGAAAACAAGCCAAGGCTTTGATACCACTGATGGGTTTTATGCAAAATAACTAAAGTCTTAAGTGTGCATGCAACCCTAATTTTGATCTATGTTTTATCTAATTGAATATACAACTATGAACATCCAATAAGATCCCTAAGGATACCTAGGTATTTTCGAAATTAAGAAACAAAGAAAGAAAACATACCTTTTGATCATTTGGAAGCAAGCACCACAAATATCGTGCCTCTAGTGGTTCACACCCAAGCTAGCAAGAAGGATGTTGAGGAGAGAGGAGGGAGGAGGGAATTTTCAGCCTATGCTCTCTAAGGATTTAGTGCCAAAAATATGAAGGCCTTAGGGTCTTTATATAGTGCAACAAGAAACCCTAGATAACCGTAATTTGAATTAAATAATATTAATTCAAATTTGGTAATTATCCACCTTTTTATTATCCACATGGGATATTCTATTAACCCTAAATATCCCTGTTGAAACTGTCCATCCTTCTCCAAGAAGGTTCTGGAACCCTTTTGTTCAACTATTGAACAATTGCACTTTAGACTCTGCACTTTTAATTAATTCTATTACTCCCAAAAACAATTCCAATTAATTTTTGATTAATTATCAATTATATAATAGTATTTCTAATTAATATATTATTTACATAATATATTAATAAACTATTTATTTCAATTTATTAATCAAATAATATTTCAACCTCTCTCTCCAAAAATCATCATGTCCAATTGCTAGGTTTGAGGGCAACCCAAAAGGACTGTGCTGCTATCAATTCAAGTTTATACCAATTATAGTTATGGGCTTAGACACCTAATCCAACAGAAAGGAGTGTCGAATCCACATGACACGTGCTAAAGACCAATGCCTCTTTGTGAAAGGCACATACTAGTCAAATATGAAACATATAAAAATTGAATTTTGTTTATTAATTAAAACGAACAATTATAGTGAATAAAATAAATAAAATCCAGTAATAAAAAGTTTTTCAATTCTACTACGACTCTTCTAATTATGCAATTAATCTAGATCCGGTTATTAAAATGCTTTCTTATTAAGCTGGTATTGAAAACTAATAATAACATATAGTAAGTTCTCTTTTACCAAATTAATTAACTAAAACAAGCTCTTCAGTTAATCCTAACCTTTTACAAACTTAATTGAATATGATCTTAATTAAATCTGAAAGTAGCATTATGATTTGTCAACAGTTTCGGACAATAATTCTCACATGCTTAATTGGAAACATAAAAATATGTAAATTTAAGTTTATAACATAATTAAATCTCAATGCGGAACCAATATGGTACATGTTACTTATTACAAGTTGATTAAAATAATTATGGATTTTAATAGTTGATTAACTAAAATGACTTAATCCTAAATTAGGAGACCAGTCTAAAAAGAATTAAAAATCAAACATTCCTCAAGCACAAAATTGAACCATCAGAGAGAAGCGCAAATTAAAAAGCAAATTTTAGATTAACAACATAAAAAGTCAAAGTCTTTGCGAACTTAAAACTACAGTTTTAACCATACATGGCTAAAACAAATATAGACAAAGAAAATAAGATGTAACGTTAAAATGATAAAATTTAAACTAATTGGTCGAGTAGAAATCTTCATATCTTCGTAAATCACCGGAAAACGTCATAATTTTGTTTAAAATGGCTCTGCATCAGTCTAGGATTGAATGCCTTGATCTGGAAGTCAGGAAGGTTATTTATAGGCAACAACTAAATTTAGATACGGACTATGGGGCTGATGAGGTCGAATTTTTGAAAAACATGAAAAATACAAAAAATTTGATAAATGCTCAAGACTAACTTTTATCGAAGTAGATTGCCTTTTTGTGATTTCTGAGGCCAAAAGGCGATCGTGAAATGGGTGTCCTGATCATGTAATGGCTTCAAAGTAGGAAAACATGATTTTTTTGGCTTCGTGAAATTCTCAAGATGAAAGTGTAATCGTATTTCTGATCATGTTTATGAGTGTTTAACTTCGACAAGGTCTTCAAATGGTCATAAAATTTTGCGGGAACAAAAAACAATCGTGTAACATCATCATGTTCTTTTGGCTGGGATTCCCGCTTCCTGTAAATCCAAAAATGTACATTTCTCACTTGAAACTTCAATTTTAGCTATTTTAATCCAACTTCCAGCTTCCTTAGATGTTTTTGCTTCAAGCAGCTCCAAAAATACATCTAAGTTGCTTCCATAAAACATCCAAAATATTTCTACCTTCAAAATACTTGAAAACGACATAAAAATATGAACCATACGAGAGATCTGGTGAAAAACATGAGATGCCTATAATTTACACTAAAGTACATATAAAAATAACAAAATATTGTACAAAACACTAATAGAACTAATAGAAAAGATGCAGAAAGTGGAATTTAACAGGTATTCTTTAACATATGGATATGGATAGATGTTTCTTTAACCATTTTTTGAGTACTAGTGCTAAGATTAGGTTATGTGTTTACCTTGAATTATTTCAAGATCAATATGGCTCCCACTTTCCTCTTTAGATACAATATATGTAGCCAACTCCTAACTGACTGGAAAACCGGAACCCCTCAAATTGATAAAAAAAAATCTCTTCATATTGAATAATAACATGTTCATGTTTTCTCTAAGTATAGTTTGCATCCCATTAGAACGTTTATAATTCCAAATCATAAATAATTGTAACACCCGGTTTCCAGATCGGACCGATTTAGGGCCTCAAGGAGGTAAAACCAAGGCTCACGACGTGAACCATAGAGAAATAAAGAGCTCACCACGTGAGGTGCGATGCACCCCAAACCCATGATCTTTTAGGGTTTCCTTCGTATTTAAACCCCATAAACTTCATTTTAGGGTTCCTAAACAGCCTCCTTCATCCCTAAACTCAGTAAAACCCTAACCCTATCCTCTCATTATGATTCTTAAGCTTTTGGTGGAGTTTTGGTGGCTTGAAGAAGAAGGGATCACCATTGAAGCATAGTTTCAGCTTGGAAGTTCCATTTGCAACCTCTAGCTACACTTCTGGACCATTATGAGTAACCAAGAACCAAACTTTATGTTTCCTTGTTGCTAGATCTAAGGTTTTATGCATGTTTAGCCATGGTTTAAGAGTTAGAGTGTTGGGACTCCATAAAGTTGGCAACTTTATGGGTGGAATGGGTCCCTTGGTGCTTATATCTTATGGATATGAAGTTTGGGGGATGTTTGAGTCCATGCTTGAGAAATTAATCCCTTCTTCTTCATAAATGACCTATTTTGAGATCAAGTCTTGTATTGGACGTACAATACCTTGAAGCATCGATTTTTATGATCCTAGGTGTGTTAGAAACCCTCTTGGAAAATATGGATTGGTAGCTTAATGAATTAAGAGGTTTTTGGATCAAAATGGCATACAGACAGATCTCATGACGTGAGGAGAATGCATGTCATGTCGTGAGGGTTGTAAGACCCGACTATTTTGTCCTATAGTGGCTCATGGTGTGAGCCATAGATGTTCATATTGTGAGGGTCTGCTGACTGTTGACTTTCGTTGACCGTTGACTTTTGACCAAGTTTTACTTTAGGTCAAACTTGAGGGTTTTTGACTGTTAATTAAGGTTTTACTTGGTTTTGGTGATTAGCAGATTAGCAAGCACCCAGTGCAGAAAGGGAAACTCGTCTCAGTTTTTTGGGTTCTTCACTTCAAGTGAGTTTTGCCTCATTGTACCCGTGAGTCGAAGGCACCAATGTCAGCCCACTAGTTTTGGTTATCTTTTAGTAGAAGGATGTCATAGGGACTGTATATAGTCATGTAGGATAGACTAAGGACTCTTGATCTAGGCTTTCTTTCATGTTCCTTGTTTAGTTGTGACTATAGAGTAGGATCACCTGTTCGTGTGTCAATCTCACCTCTGAATGTATACGGTTATGCATTCCTTGGATTGTTGGTATTTAGTATGTTGTTATGTTGTAGTGATCTGTTAAATCTATATCGTGGTATATAGGATCTTGCTATGTTGTAGTGATCTGTTAGATCTGTATCTTGGTATATATAGGATGTTTCTATGGTATAGTGATTTGTTAGATCTTCATCCTGGTATATAGGATGTTGTTATGTTGTAGTGATCTGTTAGATCTGTATTCTGGTATATAGGATGTTGCTATACGGTAGTGATCTATAGATCTTTATGTCTATCTGTACTTGTTGATTATCATCTAACGGAGAGCCTAGGGACTGTATGTGGTCATGTAGGATAGCCTGAGAACTCTTAATCTAGGTTTTCGTGCTTGTTCCTTGTTTGGTTGTGGCTTTAGAGTAGGATCATATGTTCAGGTGGCTATCTCACCTCTAGGTACTTATGGTTACACATTTCATGGAGGTTAGCTGATAGCGAGACTGTGTGTTGTGAGAGGACTAGTAGGCGGTAGTGAGTTGTATGATTTATGTTTGCATGTATTATGTGCCTACTTGATCCTGATTGTTTATATGTTAACATATGGTAATAGTGGGTTGAGGTGGTCCTGCTTTGTGTTATAGGCCAAGATACCTGGTGCGGGGTAGCTGTAAGCCGTATGCATGGAGGCTCGGGAAGAGCGGTTGGGTTGAGGCGGTAGGACAAAAAACCCTACGTATTCCAGCCTGATGGCTGATTGGACCCGTTTCATGTTGGCATTCTAGTCCAAGGACTGGTTGGGCCTAAGCATTCCAACCGGGAGGTTGTGGGCCGTTATGCATCCTTGTATGTTTATCGGATGGGGTATTTTGGGGGAAACTCACTAAGATTATCATCAGTGGGTATAGGAAGGCCAAGGCGGTCCTGTAGACACTAATCAACAACATTGGGGATTTCTTGTTCATTATAATACTCTAATTTTTAATAATTGTAATTAGGAACAGATGGTTTTCTTAAACATGTTTTATAATTGAGAAGTTTTACTTTAAATAAAATGAAAAAAATTTGGTCATGAAAATGGGACCTTACAATAACTCACCCTTGGAACATGTCCGTAAGCCAGTTAATCATGTCACATGGATCAATACTTGTCAAGCTCTTTTGAAGCTGAAAAATCAAAGTACCTAACATAATGAATGATACCTTAATAATTTTGACGTCTATCATATTCTCCTATGTTGAGTATAGTGAATCCAGCTGCAGAATCCTTAAGAACTGGTTCTTCAATCACATGAAGCTTTTTCGTAAATCTGAGTACAAATCTCATATTTTGAAACAAACAAGCAATAATATTGCCCTTCAACTTATATTCATGGAGGAGGTCTCACAATGCATAACATGTAATATAAGAATTATCGTCTGAAGACATATATTAAAACATAACTAGTTCTTTCATGCTTATCTCTCATTGTGATGGGTATGTATGTCGTGGATCGCAAAGAAAGATAGTAAATCGTCAATTTAAACAGACGTGATGTCTAGGCCAAGACTCTCAGTTATCATGAACAACAATTCACCTTTCATATGTCTAATCGACATGTTTGGCTAATACAATTTCCCGCACCGAAACAACACTATAATTAATATGTTTTTTTAAATTAGTGTCGTATGCTTTACATTAGAAAAACATGGCTTAATTTTTGGATAAAATCTTTTTGAGCATTCTTTTGAAAAAAATAATTTTAAAACTCATTTTAAAAGAATTATAAAACTCTTCATAATTCTTATTTTCTCAATCTTATTTTGTATGTCATTTGTTATAAATCTAGTGAAAAAACAACCATAGTGATGCACGACCCCACTTGCTTTCTCACATTCACTAAGCATCTCACATTCACTAAGCATCTGAGTAGAACTCCCTTAAGTCACCAATCTCTATGGGTCGTGTTTGGTTGTTTTCGGTATTTAATTTTATCAATTCATTTTTCCAATATATTTTTCCTATCTAATTTAACATCTATTGCAATTAACTGGAAAAACTAAATTACATGTAAAAAATGAATAAATGGCATGCAAGTTGTAAAATTCCAACTATGTATAAATTGAAAAACACACAAATATCATCATAGACATACTAGAACATTTATTATCACGAGTGAAACAACGAACAGACACAAGGTTTTTGATAATTTGAGGGGTAATGATATGTGCATATCTATATATATATATATATATATATATATATATATATATATATATATATATATTACATCATATCTTAATACTTTTAGCTATAATTATGCTTATTATAGAACAAAAGGTACTTATTATGTTTAATATCTATTATGTAGCATAAAAGACATGCTCGGAAGCAACATGGAAGCTGGAAGCACGAAAATGCGAGCTTAGACAAGAAGAAGACACAAGAAAGATGTTGTTGGACAGCTTGACCCCTTGTCAGTATTTTGATCGTATCTCATGACTCATAACTCCGATTAAGGTAATTCAAAATGATCTGAAAACTAGACACAATTTCGGACGACTTTTGTGTTTTGAGAAAAGTCGGATTTTCAACCACCACAACGTGGTGAATGGAATCTTCGCGATTTTTGACACTGGCTTGGAGAATACGGGATAAACACGAGGACCACGACGTGGTGCCATTAACACATCGTGGTGGCCAGATTTTAGGCAAGTATACATATCCGAACATTATGACGAATTGGGAGACTTAGAGGTGACTTTCTGGAGAAGCATTATGAAAAATAACCTCTGGAAAACCCTTAGAAGAGGAGGAAACGATTGGAGCTCAAGATTTGAAGAGATCTAGACGAAAAAAAAATCGATTTATTCGGTTTTATCATGTTTAGATTTATCTCTATTGAGTTTTTGTGTTTGATTTCTACCATGAGTAGCTGAATTTAGCTACTCCTGTTTAGCTAGATGAAGCTTCAACTTATGGATTAGTTTAATTAATTATGGATTTGACTTGTTGGTATTGTGCTTGTGTTTGATTGTTAATACCTAGCATGCTAACATTTAGTTGTTTAGTTGCTTGAATTCATGTTCTGTGTAGCTTAGTGATTATTAAATTACATGAACTTGACACGTAATGATTTAGTGAATATTGAATTGCTAGAGCTAGGATCGACCCAATCTTAGATAAGTGATTGAAGTAATTGAATTTAGATGTGTTGGAGAACATAAATTATGACCATAATTATGTTTGCATAATAAATCTTACATAGCCTATTCATAATCCATAACTGATTATGTGTGACCATGCATAGTTTTACATTAATTAGTTAAATATTAGTAAATTTGGACTTAAATTACTAATAATATAATATTAGGTAACCAACTTTGATAATCCATAATTGTTAGCTAAACATAAAGAAGAAGTGGATTCGAACTAAACGGGAGTGTTTTTAGTAATTGATTGAACCTATGTTTAGTAATTAAGTTTATCTAGACTTGCAAAATTAGATAAAAACCTTTTTAATTATTGTTTGATTTTAGATTAATTTAGAGTAATTATTTTAGCTAATTAAATCCGTTCGCTGTGTTCGACCCCAACTTACTTAAACTACATTAAAATCCGACTAGGTACACTGCCTAGGTGCATATTAGTTAGTTAAGTTAGTTAGGATATAAATTTAAAACTAGTAGGTATAATCTGCACACATCAGGTAATAAGGACATTTTTAAGGTAAAGAGGGCAAAAATGATTATGTGAGAGAGTTATATGACCCACTTTGGTGACTAGAATACGAGATCCATCCCCGACTAAAACCGATAAATTTGAATTGTCGCACATATTTCTAAAGGACTTCAGAGTACCTGAGTCGGCGTGAAGATGTGCGGTAGCCCCGATGTCCATGTACCAATCCACATTACCCAGGTCTTGGAAGCTCATGGTGCTAAAAGCTTGAGGCAAAGTAGTGGGCTAATCACTTGGATATTTAAAAAATTACATGTTATTGGGTTGTCCACATATAAAGGATTGTTGTTGGGCTGTTGGCAAATTGGGCCATTGTTGATGTTGCTGTGGACGTGGACCAGAAGGTGTTGAAGTGGGCCATTGGGCCATTTGTTGTTGAAATGGATAGGGGGGGGGGGGGGGGGGGGGGGAAGGGAGCAGCCGACGAGACTGTTGCTGTGGGGGAAACGCCATGACCGGCCAAGGGACAAACCCTGCCTAACTATTTTGATTTTGCACAAACGGACTACTGTCACCAAATCGACCCTGTCGACCACCGCTTCTGCCACCGTTTCGACCCCCCCCTTCCGCCACCATGAGAATTCCGACCACCACCACGCCCGACAGAACTGCTATTTCCACGAGAATTTTGGCGATTTTGGTGCTCGGCTTATATTATAGTGGGTGAGGATGGAGATTCTCGATATCAGGCTTGCACAATACGGTTGTGAGACTTTTGCAGGTCTTGTTCTTCAAGAGTGAGAATCCTCATTTGAAGAAAAGTTGAAAAGGGAGTGGAGTATCAGACCGTCGGTTTAACATGGGCATATTTTTCGGAGAGGCCGTTCAGCGCATATGTGAGACTAGATGACGATCAGATACTGGGGCTCCAATATTTGCAAGGAGATCAGTGATGGCCTTGATGCGATTTCAGTATTCCATGATGGTGAAGTGTCTAAGTTGTATGTTTCTTAACTCATCATCCAATTCAATGGCCTTGTTCTCTTTATTTTCGTGAAACAGATCCTCTATTGATTTCCAAACGTCTGCAGCAGTAGCATCAGTGGTGATGATGGATTGAAGAACGATTTGTGTAAGGGAGCCATAGAGCCACTGTTTGATGATGTTGTCAACAGTTACCCATTCCGTATCATCAGGTAATTTCTTGGAGCCATCTAGGTGATCGTAAACATTGTATCCAAGACAATGAGTTTTAAAGAGTTCCTTCCAGGCATCATAATTAAGTTGATTCATGTCCAGAAGAAGAGGGACATACGATTTAATATTAGTGATCCCGTAGATTTTATCTGTGGGTTGAGGAGTAGAAGAACCAGAACCTTTTTCTTTGTCTGAAGTGACCATTGTGTAAAGAGTTGGAGAAGAACAACAAGTAGAGGGGTTGAACAAGAAGAAGGAGAAGACAATGAAGAAATACGCTTGGATAGGATCAGCTAGGGTTGAGACTCTGATACCATGTTACAATCGGTATTTTCCCTTTATGTGCGTATTGCCTTCTCATTGAAAATATATACTCAAAATACAAATGGGCTGAATACAAATACAATTGGGCTAGACACATAAATACAGACCAGTACAAATATACGGCTAACATATTTGAAGAAATTGATTACCGGATCCATATATATAATAAAAACACTTTTATACAATTTAAAAAGTGTTTGGCAACCCTTTTGAGACAACAACAAAGAGTTACAAAAGCTATTTTCAAGTACTATAAAGACTAAAAAATGCTAATCAGCTTTAGCGACATAATTAAGCATTTCACAATATCAACACTATTTTAGTCTTTTATAAATCCCATCAGTATTAACGATGATTTTATAGTACTTTATTTTAAAAAGGAATACAAATATACAACTTAGAAATAAATCCGTGTTTATATATATGTTACAATATCACTAAAATCAATCCAACTACACAAACATATAAACACTATACATGTCTTTCGGCGTTTGTTTTTATGTCAAGCAAAAAACATCCAACTTTAAATTATTATAGAACCAAAACTAGATTATGACTCGCGCTAAACGCGGGGGAACGCATAAAAAAACAAAGAAACGTCTACATATATTCCATAACTATTAAAAAAATATTTATGGGTATTTGTATTATTGAAATATGAAGAAGATACAATGAAATCGATAAATATCTATAATTTTTTAAGGACTTCTTTGTACACAACATTTTTTGTTTTATTAGTTGAACGTCATTCCTCGTCACATATGAGTACCTTCAACCCTTTTTTGCTTGTTACACGGGAAACAACTACATATAACTGACCATGAGTGAAGACAGGTCTACGCAAGTATAATCCAATATTTGATAATGACTGTCCTTGACGCTTGTTAATGGCCATAGCGAAACAAACAGTTGTGGGGAATTGCCTCCGTTAAAAACATAATGGAATTTTTTTATCAGACGGCGTTAACTTCATCCGAGGTATAAGTAGTCTCGTTGAAAAATCTACCAGATATGATTCGTGCTTCGATGACGTGTCTTCCAAGCCTTACGATCTGTAATCTTGTACCATTGCATAGTCCTTTGGTTTGGTCAATATTACGAAGCAACATCACCGGGACATCTTTTTTTAGTATAAGCTTATGGTTGGGAATTCCAGAAGCCTTAAAACCATTCAACACATCTGGAGAGTATACTGATTCCTCAAATGAATCTTGTTCTTCAGTCTCACATAACGAATCAGAACTCAGATAAGTTTTCCCTTCGTCTTTCATTAATTCTAACATGTAGTCGTTGATAGCATCAATTTCTTCGTTTGTAGGGACCAAAATATCTTTATCTTGAAAATAAGATGAATCATCAAGATGGTTCTGAAAGGATGAATAAATAGAGGATACAATTGAATGAATATGGTCACCCGTAGAGGGAACAATAACATCTTCTGGAAATTCAACTTCAACTTCACCATCATTAGGACCACCGATAGTACCTTCACGAATTTGGAAGGATCCATTCAGCAAATGATTTTTTTCTATTTGAAATCATTGTTTGGACAACCGGCCTAAAGCCTCATGTTTACAGTCAAACGTAAAACTGTATATTCACGCCATAATCTTGATGAATGCAATGATGCCTGGACAATATCTGAACGATTTCCTCTTTGTATTACTGGAAGAATCTGACGAAAGTCACCTCCAAATACAATGGTCTTGCCTCCAAATGGTTTATCCTTGTTGTAAGGGTCGAATTGTTGTAATTAGTCGAAGTATGTTTTGTACTCTTCGAATATTTTGTAATGTATTTTACTAGGGCACTTTTATTCGAAGCTTTAGTGTCTATGCCTTAGTATATTTTTTGTACGCTTTCAGTTCCCTATAAATAGGGTTATTTACTAGAGTTAGAAAAGAACTTTTACAGACTTGTCTCTTGTACTCTGTAAAGAATTCGAAAGCGTAATAGAGCATAACAGATCATATTTACATTCCGTGTTCAAATCTCGCACTCTTACTTGAATTCATACTCTGATTAATTCATTACTCGATTCTTTAATTCATCAATTGGTATCAGAGCAGGAATCATATCTCTGATCTGATTTTCACGCTGTTCAAAAAGTTTTTGAATCAACTCTTTGATTCAAAAGTTTCCGCACTTTTTTGAAAGTGAAAAATTGTCAAGATCTTAGTCTGTGATTCGATTCTGCATTTGAATTGTTGAATCGAGTGTTATTCTCATCAATTCGATTTGATTCATCTAGTTTGTTTTCAAATTCTCAAATCTTTTCAAACTTCTCAAAATCTTCTTCCGTACAACAATGGCGAGTTTCAATCTCAATTCGATGACCTCGTTTGCTCATCTGCTAGGTTCATCAACCAATATTCCAATGCTAATCCATGAATACTATGATCAGTGGGCTGATCGGATGCAGGATTATCTGAATGGTCTTGATGAAGAATTATGGACATGTATCACTGGAAGTATCAATGTTCCAGTGAATGTTCAACCAATCGGATCTTCTTCCACAAATTCTGGTGTTGATAATCAAGGTGATCGTCTGAAGAAATTGGAGAAAAGGTGTATGAGGGAATTACGAGGTGCTTTACCTCCAGTTGTGTACAATTACGTTAGGAGTTGTACAACTACAAAGGAAATCTGGAACAATCTGAAAGATAAATTTCAAGGAAGTGAGAAGACAAAAATCAATTCAGTTAAACAGTGTTTTGTTGAGCTGAAAGACTTCAAACAAAAAGAAGGAGAAACAATTGAAGTTTACTATGATCGTCTGAATGAGCTAATCTATCGATGCAATCGCTATGGAATTACCAGGACTTCAATGGAATTCAATCTCATCTTTGTAATGGGGCTTCGAAAAAAATGGAGAAGTGTGAGTATGATGGTGAAGAATCAGCAAAGTTTTGATACATCAACTCTCAATGATTTGTACAATCAGTTGAAAACACACGAAGTTGAAGTAAATGAAATTGCTGAGGAATCGAAGTTGAATTTGGGAGGTCCATTAGCTCTTGTGTCAAAGATTTCGGAGAAAGAAGCTGAGAATGGTGATTCTGAGGAAGAAGAAGGATTCATCATGAATTCGGATAATGAAGCAATAGCATTTTACTCGAATACTCATGTCAAGAAATTTTTCAAAAAGCCGTTCAATTCGAAGACTAAACTTGCTGAGGTGAAAGGAATTTCTGTGAGTAAAAATGTTGTTGAGGAGAAAAAGAAAGTTGAGAAGCAAGATTCGAAGATAGTTGAAGGAAAGGGTGAGAAGAAGTTGAAAGGTGATGCTGGAATAGATTGTCATTATTGCAACGGTGCGAATCATCTCGCAGATGACTGTATGCTTCGAAAGAAGGATGAGAGGAAGAATAAAGTCAAGGATGAGGCATACTATGCATAGAAGCTTGAGGTGGTTCGTGCTAAAGCCAAGAATTTATCATTGGTTGCAAAGGGTGAGCATGAGGATGAAGAAGGAACATATCAAATCTGGTCATCTGGATCAGATGATGAAGAAATACGAAATCCGACACATGGGGCATTGTATGCGAAAATGGAGGAAAACTCAGAGGATGAGGAATTCGAAGTGAGGGGACGATGCTTCGTATCCAAAGCTGCTGACAAATCTCCAATGACAACAAAGGTACGTAAAATTCTCGAATCTTTTAATATTCCTACTCATTCTTATGATTCTGAACTAATATCTTTTGATGAGACAGTTACTTATTTTGATTCAATTGTTGTCTCTGCTAGTAATGAGGCCAACAAATTGTCCATGGAGTTGTTAGAGACCAAAAAGAGATTAGACTCGAAAATAAGCAAAATTGAATGTATGGAATTATAAATAACAAACATTATGTGTGATAGAGATTCTTTAACGAGCGAAGTTAAACTTTTACTAGCACAAAGAAACATTTACTGTAATTCTGCGAAAAGACTATATGGCAAATTAACTGATTTACATCATTCAAGTGACATAAGTAAAGAGCAACATAGAAAATTACTACCTTTTCTAGCATTCGAAAGAGCTAAGGTAGATAATATTTCGTATGATTGTGAGCAGATAATAGTTGATTTTGACAAAGTTCCTGATGATAGATATAAATATGGAATTGTCAAAATTGATGAATGTCTTGATACGAAAGAATTAGTTAACATAGTGAATGATACTTTGACTAAATCTGAACAAATTCAAATTTTGAAAAAGACTGAGAATTCAACATCTGATTCTCAATCTAATTTTGCTGATATTGAAGATAATTCTGACAATATTAGTGAAATTAGTGAACTAGAAGATGTTGATTGTTCTCAGTTGTCTGTTGTTAATGTTGCTTTAACATCTAAAGGGAAAGAAAAAGTTAAGGATTTGATGGTTGAAAATGAAACTGATATACACTCAACTTCGAAAGTTTGTGATATGAACTTCGTGGATCTCAAAGACAGCCAAACTGATGATAGTGATGATGACGATGAAGAGAATATTTCGAAGGAAAAGAAATTTACAAAAGAAGAAGAAAATCCTCGAATGGTGGTTGATCAAGTGTATGGTGATACACAAAAGTTCGAAAAAGTTATGAATGAAAAAGGAGAACACTATCTTGAAACGAATACAGTGGTTTATCCAAATTTCAAATGTACAGATGATGTCATTTTTCCAAATCAAGTTTTCGTAACTACTGGAAATGTTGAGAATATAAAAACAGAATTAAAGAAGTTAGTTGAGGAGGATAATTCAAAAACAACTGAAGAAGGTTTTTTCTCAAATCAAAGCACAGTTGAAAACAACTTAACTAAGAATTCGTATGAATTCCAACGTCAAAAACCAAAAAGACAATGGGTTGAAAAATCAAAAATAGAAAAATTGTTTTCAAATCAAGTTGAAAAGGAAAATGAAAAGGTTGTCAAACTCAATTCTAAGGAATTTAAAGATCAAATTGAAAAATTTTCGAAGGAACACAACATTTCCAAAAGACAAGCAAGAAAGAAAATATTTTGGCAAAATGTTGACTCTCAAAAGATGTCTGAATCACAATCAACCAAACGTGTTTTCAAAGCTAAAAATTCCTCTTTTTCAACAAAACCTCAACAATCATCTCATAAAATCATTCAAGTTCTGAAGTGAATAACCACACAAGGTTTTCGAAAGTTACAGCAACTAATAAATCAAGAGCATTTTCAAATAAATCTAAATCAAATCAACAATTCTTTCAACGTCAACATTTTAAATCAACTGTTGATTCATCATACGCTCAATCATTTTTATCAAATCCAAAAGTTGATTTTGTTCCTCAAAAGCCAAATTTTCCTAATCATACGAAGAAAGAAACAATGAAAACTTCACGGGAAAAAGGAATGACTTCAAGGAAAAACATTGATCATTGGCTTGAAGGCAAAGGAAAGATGTATCAGTCAAATAAATATTCAAAGGAGCAAATTCACAATGCATATGAAAAATATGTGAATACTTCATCAAACGGCAGTTCATCTTCTAAGGATTCGAACATTTCAGTCAAAGCTTGGAAACCAGTAATAAAAGCAAAGAATGTTCATCCACAAACTCAGAATTTGAAGGGTAATGTCAGTGAACATTCGAAACTATCAAACACTTTTGTTTCGGTTCCTTTAAATGAAGAAGTAAACTTAATTGATAGTCTCAAAACCAAAGTTTGTGATTGGGTTAAAAGTTCTTCATTACATTCGAAATTGAAATCTAATTTCCAAGGACCCAAAAAGCCTTGGGTACCTAAATTTTTCAATTGAATGTAGGTACTATGTGATGAGCAATATGATAACAAATGGTACATCGATAGTGGTTGCTCTCGTCACATGACTGGGAAGAAGGAGAATTTACGAGATTTTCGAAGTCTCAAAAATGCTGGAGTAATGAAGTTTGGGAACAATAAAAAATGCCAAGTAAAAGGATATGGGAAGATCACGAATGGACAATTCACAGTGAATCATGTTGCATATGTTGAAGGTCTTCAACATAACTTGATAAGTGTTTCTCAACTTGTTGTAGGCACTGGCAATCAAGTTCTTTTTAACGAAGAAGGAAGTATAATTTCGAATGTCAACACAAAAGAAGTATTACTGAAATCCAAAAGGAAAGGTGACATGTTCACTTTGGATATCAATCCGATAGTAGGGAAACCTGCTATATGTCTTCTTTCGAAAGCAACAGCAGACTTAAGTTGGTTATGGCATCGAAGACTTTCTCATCTCAATTTTCGAAACATCAATAAACTTGTGGTACAAGATCTGGTAAGAGGTTTACCTGTACTTAAATTTGACAATGATTCTTAAATTTGACAATCATCCAATTACAATAGATTCGAAAATTGTTGCACCTCTGGAGCTTTTACATATTGATTTGTGTGGACCTTCAACTGTTTCAACTCTCAACAAGAAACGGTACATTTTAGTTATTGTTGATGATTTTTCCAGATTTACGTGGGTTTATTTTCTCAGGCTTAAATCCGAAGTTGCACAAATCATGATCGATTTTATCAAAAAGATGGAGACAACATTGAAGAAAATTGTTCGAAAAATTAAGAGTGATCATGGAACTGAATTTAAGAACAATGTTCTTGATTCGTTTTTGGTGGACAAAGGAATTTCGCATAATTTTTCATCTCCATACACACCACAACAAAATGGTGTTGTTGAACGAAGAAATAGGTCTCTATGCGAAGCGGCAAGGACTATGTTGGCATATGCGAAACTTCCACAATACCTTTGGGCTGAAGCTGTATCAACTGCATGTTTCACTCAAAACAGATCGTTCATTCATCGTCGTTTTAACATTACACCATATGAAATTCTCAACAATCGAAAACCTAACGTCAAATTTTTCCATGTTTTCGGATGCAGATGCTTCATTATGAATCTCAAGGATCATCTTATGAAATTTCAAGCTAAAGCAGATGAAGGGATTTTCTTTGGATATTCGCATAATTCAGTCGCATATCGTGTGTTGAATAAAAGAACACGAAAAGTTGAAGAAACTTTTAATCTTACATTTGATGATTACTACATTAAACAAACAACATCACAGTTTGAAAATCATCCTATTCTGAAAGACATACAAGATGAATCTGAATCCTCACAAACCTTAGATATTGATTATGATTTAATTTTTGGAATTTCAGATCATGCTGTTGATGCTGAAATAAATGCAAATGATAATCATCTCTCTGAACAAACAAAGCTTATTGATGATTCAACATTCAATTCTTCAGAGAAAGGCGAAAGTATGCAAAATAATCCAGTAGAGGGGGAGCACTTGGATTCGAATACATTCAATAACGGAGAACATTCTTTCGAGGGGGAGAAAGAAAGATTGAATTCTGATGTTGAGGGGGAGCATAATGTTGAGGGGGAGCATTTAGAGAATATTGAAAATAATACTGATTTAGATGATGCTTGTTCGATTGCAGGTTCAGAGAATGATGATATGTATGAAGATGCACCATTGGATTTTGATCCAGCATATCCACCAATGGAAAAATGGACAAGAGATCATCCGAAGGATCAAGTAATTGGAAATCCACAAGAGGGAGTCTTAACAAGAGCTCAAATTTGTGCAAAGAATGAGGTATTGAATACTCATCAAGAATTTTGCATGTTCAATGTTTTCATCTCTAAAATTGAACCCAAAACAGTTAAGATTGCAATGGAACACTCAGATTGGGTTGTTGCAATGCAATCTGAATTGTCTGAATTCGAACGAAACAAGGTTTGGAGATTAATTCCTAAACCTGAAAATGTTTCGATTGTTGGGTTAAAATGGATTTACAAAAATAAAACCGACAAAGATGGAAATATTGTTCGAAACAAAGCCAGACTTGTTGTCAAAGGATATTCACAACAAGAAGGAATCGACTATGAAGAAACTTTTGCCCCTGTCGCAAGACTCGAGGCAGTTCGTATATTTATGGCTTATACAGCTCACAAGGATTTTGATGTTTATCAAATGGACGTGAAGTGTGCATTTCTAAATGGAGAGCTTGAAGAAACAGTATACGTGGAACAACCCCCAGGTTTTATTAACGAAGAATTTCCAAATCATGTTTATATTTTAGATAAGGAAGTTTATGGTTTGAAACAAGCACCACAAGCATGGTATGCAACTCTTACTTCATTCTTGAAACAATCTAAATTTAAACAAGGATCAGTTGATCCTACATTATTTCGAAAGAAAGTGGGGAATCATCTAATGCTTGTTCAAATTTATGTTGATGATATTATTTTTGGCTCAACTGACCCTGCTTTGTCTAGAGAATTCGAAGATTTGATGAAGAGTAAGTTCGAAATGAGCATAATGGGAAAAATCAATAATTTTCTTGGTTTGAATATTCGTCAAAACAGAGAAGGAATTTTTATCAATCAAGAAAAATATACGAAGAATCTGCTGGAAAAGTTTGGATTGACGAATAGCACGAAGTTACGAGTTCCAATGGCAACTGGAATAAAATTAACACCTTTGTTAGATAAACCTGCAGTTGACCTAACTCTTTACAGAAGCATGATTGGTTCATTACTTTATCTTACTGCAAGTAGACCTGATATCATGTTTTCTGTGTGTAATTGTGCAAGGTATCAGTCAAATCCACGAGAACCACATCTCACTGCTGTGAAGAATATATTTCGTTATCTTAAAGGAACAATTTCGTTAGGATTGTGGTATCCTTCGAACACTGGGTTCTTTGTACAAGCATATTCGGATGCAGACTTGGGTGGTTGTAATCTTGATCGAAAAAGCACAAGTGGTGGATGTCAATTTCTCGATGGCAAATTGGTGAGCTGACAGTCGAAAAAGCAAACATCTGTATCAATCTCAACAGCTGAAGCAGAATATGTGGCTGCTGCTGCTTGCACTTCACAAATAATATGGATCCAAAGTCAATT
This sequence comes from Lactuca virosa, assembly GCF_052849685.1. Lineage (NCBI taxonomy): Eukaryota > Viridiplantae > Streptophyta > Magnoliopsida > Asterales > Asteraceae > Lactuca > Lactuca virosa. Next base: position 118,064,676 of record NC_136430.1, on the reverse strand, counting down.
GCGTGATTATGCAATAAATATGAAAAAGATTCCATTATATTGTGATTCTCAAAGTGCTATAAGAATTTGTCATAATCCTGTGCAGCATTCGAAGACTAAACATATAGCTCTTCGTTATCATTTTATCAAGGATCACGTAGAGGATGGAAATATTGAAGTACATTTCGTGAAAACAACTGATCAGTTAGCTGATATTTTCACGAAACCTTTAGATGAAAAATCCATTGTAAGAATTATAGAGGGACTTGGAATGATCGATGGAAATTATGTTCCATGCGAAAAAGACGAATGATGCACGATAAGGAATGAATCAGAGGATCTTAATAAAAGACAAGGCAAAGTCATTCAGCATTCAGCTGTTACTATTCATAGTCAACGCTTCGACCTTTTCGAATTCGCACATTTGTTACTTATTTTAAGGGTTGATTCAGCTGTTACTGTTCATCGTCAACGCTTCGACCTCTTCGAATTCGTACATTTGTTAATTAAAAGAGGATGATAAAATTTCGCATCTTTACAACAAGTATTGTTTATTTTCGAAAATTCAAAAATCCAAAAAAAGATTTTAGTTTGTTTTTTCTTTATTTTCGAAAAATCAAAACTCCAAAAAGATTTTATTTAGTTTTGTAATTCAATTTTCGAAAATTCAAAAATTCAAAAAGATTTTAGTTTGTTTTGTCTTTATTTTCGAAAAATCAAAACAACAAAAATATTTTGATTCTTATTTCTTTTTAGTATGTTGTTGTAGATTATCATGCAGATTCAGAGGGAATTACGATTGCAGTACAAGGGTAAGGTATATTTTTCGTATGAATTGATAAATTTTTTATCATTCGAACTAGTTAGGTTGTCCCTAGAAGCATGCTGCTGCATGTTGACCAAAGCCTCCATGACTCAATGTGTGTGTACGAAAGCCTTAATGAAATTATTCATACGAAGATTTCTTCCCAATCAGGCTTATATTCACATTAGTCTCTGAGCTACCTTACTCTTCTCAAAATGAGTTAAGAGTTTACTGTTTGGTCCAAACATAACAGAGGTACTTTTCGTGTCTTAAATCAATCTTTTTCATCCATAAAGTTCTTACACGATCACACACGAAGACATATGTCCGAGAGGTCTCTGATCAAACCCATCGAGACTTAGATATATCAAAACTTTGTGTTTATGATCTGACATCATGAGACCGTGATGAAAGTGAAACCCAATTTTCATTATCTTTTTTAAGGAATTGACGGGGAACTAAGTTCCAGATTTTCATGAAACTTTTGTTTCTGTACCAAAATTCGAAACTTCAAATCATATTCATTTCGAATGCGTGGTCTTGATCAAACATTCGAAACCAACGATGTTTGTTACCCAACAAGATCCAGAACACAAATTTTTTTCTTGAATATGATTTCCGTGTGAGTTTCATTCGAATGTCCTAGTTATTTCAAAATTTTTCAACGTCAACTTGTCACTGACTACACTGGTCAAACAAGTAATTTCTGTTACAATTTCTCACCTTATGTTTAGGTTGACATGTAACGAAATTTTTTGAACTACCCACGAAGCATTATAAAAGAAGCCCTTCGCTACTTATCAACAAGTATTTGATTGTAATTCATGGGAACCCACACAAGCTATTGATCATTTCTCTTAATGATTAATGAAGTAATCTTTGCCCAGGATTGAATTTGCTTTTGTGTCAATAATTTGACATCACACTATCCCATATTTTTCTTATATTTGTTTCACGTCTCTATTCTTTGGAACACAGCACTCACGAAATCCTTGAGGTTCTGAGTAATACCAACTCAGGCTGATGATTTCGAACTGCTGGCGTATGACTTCGCTTTTCATCCCAAAAGTGAAAGAGCCTTGCTTCCATTCGAAGGGTTCTGACGGTTACAATACTCTTGGTGATCACAAGACAGGCTGTTCTTAAATGACATATGGTATTCTGTCTAGTTTTCAAGGTGATGTGACAACTACTTTTTGACGCATGGCTACTTTTCAGCAGTAATGGTCCGACTTTCAAGGTGCCACGTCGGATTTCATTAAATACACATCCCGCATCAAATTCAAACTTCAGGGTTACATATAAAAGGCGATTCAAGGGTTCATTGTCCGTTTACGCGATCAAAAAGCAAATTTCCCAAAATTCTTTGTTCATCATCTTCTTCAAACCCTAACAATGGCGACTTCTGCTCATGTTGATTCTCATACAACTGAAGATGCCTCTTCATTACCAATAATGAAGATTCAAGCAACAAACTACTACTTGGAGGGTGAAGTTTCTCAGTATCCGGAAGAATTAAAGATGCTCATAGTTGCTTTGAAGAACTCGGTTTTGGCTAAAGCGATGTTCAACTCTTTCTCTGTTCCATTGTCTTGGCTTTCTCAAGCAGGATCGACTGCAACATACAACAAAGCATCTGATACGATTACATTTCTCAAGCAGGATCGACTCGCAAACTTGTGATTTCTACTGAGTCAACCGAAGATGAAGGTGAAAGAATTCCAGAAACTCCAGAGTTTACTCTTATCACAGAAAGTTCTACTCCTGAGAAGACAGTCGTCATACCACCCGAAGTTTCGATTGCCAAATCAGTTCCTGAGGAGGTTCGAACTTCAGGCATCCCTGCACACGTATCTGATACGGATGCAAATGTCAATATGGGTGAAGGAGGTTTGAAAAATGAAGCTAAAGGTCCATCTACTTCTGCTCCTTTTGCAAGTATTGTTTCCTTACCATTATCTTCTACTCCTCTTACTTCAACAACAGATTCCCCCACATTCGAACACATTCTTGATCAACCCTTTACTTCTATTTTTTCTTCTCAATCTACTGAGCCACCCAAACCAAATTCACCTGTTGAAGAAACTGTTTGTATGGAGACAAAGACTGATAATGAGGGGTTTGGCGGAATGTTTGAAGATTTGGAGTTTCATGACGAAGAAGAGCAGTTTCCAGATCACATGCTGATGACCATGAAGCAGTTTAATATTTTAAATCAAAAGTTGAATTCTGTCATTCAATCTCAAGCAGATCTCGGGGTTGGTTCGTCTGTTTCAAGTATTGAAGTTGATTCGTTGCTGAAGGTGTTTGAATCCAGAATCATAAGTAAAGTATCGAGGATGATTAAAGATTCTGAATCTCGAGTCTTGGAGAAGATTGATCATAATGATCAAAACAATGAACTTCGGATCAATTCTCAAAATTCGAAATTTACTGGTGATCTGAGAGAGTTGAAGGATGTTGCAAAGGAAAGACACGTTCTTTTTATTCAAGATGTGAAGAAAGTACGAGAGGATGTCAACTTGCAAATTCACGAGCTTCGTGAAGATATGAAAAGAGAAATAGCAACTGTTCAACATGACTATGCATCATTGCATCAAAAGGTAGATATCATTTGTGACGCAGTCACTCGATTTGTTAAGTTGTATGAAAATTTGAGTCCTCAAATTACTCAACTTTCAACATCCAAAAGTGCAAGCTTTAAGGAGGTGATTAAGTTGCTCAAGGAGTTAAAGGAGATTTCTGATAGGCCAATGTCTTCTTCATTGATTACTCCTGAATTTTTATCTCAGAAGTTTATACAATTCGAAGCCATTGTCAACAAACAACTCGCTCCTCTATTTCGCATATCAAGCCTTCTTCCAACAACAAATGCCCGCCTGTTTTCACAGGGGTGCAAGGGGAAGAAAGAAAAAATACTGAGTCGAAGTCTAGTGGTGAGGATGCGAAAGTTGTGGGAAAAGTTTTTTCTTCAAAAATCCCAACAACAAAACCAATAATTGTTTATGCTGAAATGGTTACTTCAACAGTCGTAACAACAATACCAATTGCAAGACCAATTTCGAAAGGAATTGTGATTGGTAAATCTTCGGAGACTGGTGGGAGTGGTTCGAATCCAAAAGAAACAGTTGATAATCCAGCCTTGAAAGATAAAGGGAAATCAATTCTTGTGGAAAAATTAAAAGAAGAAAAGAAGGCTGAAGCAGAAGCTGAAATTGAAAAACTGAGGATTATCCAAAGCATTATGACTCAACGAGCTAGTGATCCGAAGGGAATGGATAAAGATGATCCAGCCAAACATTATAATTACGAAACAATCGAGGCCAAGGTTGCGTTCAATCACATGTATACATTCGAAAAGAAACCAAAGCAGAGCTATTTGGTCACAAACACTGATGCAAGCCAGCTGGATTTTCCCATAAACGAAATGATGTTTATCATGCCTCAGTTCAAAGCAGAAGGGAATTTTAAAAATAAAGATGAAGGTTCACACATGAAAATTCGTTTTCATGCTGTTCTTGGAAAAGCCCCTGAGGAAGTATGGTCATTGATTAAAATCAAGAAAGTAATCAGTATGAAGAAGGATGTGATTTTCGAAAACACAGTCCAAAATGTTAAGTATGTGGTTGCTAGGGCAAATGGAAAGATTTGCGAATTTACGATTGCTGATTTTCCTTTGATGAACTTGTATGATCTCATACAAGTTGCATTGCTCTTAAAAGACAAATCATTTTCATTCCTTCAAAACATTGAACCGGATGAATTCAAGCTTGGAGTAGCTCACATCAAGATTTTTATCGAAAATTATTATGAGTGCTTGGCACTAACAGATGTAGAGTTAGCTACTGCCAAGGGAATGGAAATAAAAGCACCTATGGCTCCTACGAAGACTCAGGTTGAATTGAAAAAGTATGCTGATGGTGAAATTTGCCTGAAGCCTTTTGGAATGGTCTTCGCAGGAAAAGACAAAGCTGGAAAAGCTAAAAGGTTTTTATTCCAGGCAAGTGAAGTGGAGAGGTATTCAACGTCACAGTATACGAACTTAATTGTTCGTATGAATCATTGCAAGAAGAACAATGAAGGTGACAAGAAAGAGCTGAAGAAGATTATCTCCTGGTACACGGAGATTCGAAGAGTGTTGCTGTATTCCATTACGCTTCTTACAAATTGAAGACTTCGACTATGATTACAAAGGGGGAGATTGTAAGGGTCGAATTGTTGTAATTAGTCGAAGTATGTTTTGTACTCTTCGAATATTTTGTAATGTATTTTACTAGGGCACTTTTATTCGAAGCTTTAGTGTCTATGTGTTAGTATATTTTTTGTACGTTTTCAGTTCCCTATAAATAGGGTTATTTACTAGAGTTAGAAAAGAACTTTTACAGACTTGTCTCTTGTACTCTGTAAAGAATTCGAAAGCGTAATAGAGCATAACAGATCATATTTACATTCCGTTTTCAAATCTAGCACTCTTACTTGAATTCATACTCTGATTAATTCATTACTCGATTCTTTAATTCATCACTTGTCCAATGATATGATAACGCTTCTAAGGTGTTGTTTGTTTTTTCGAAGCGAAAATTCATTAAGCCTGCGGACCACCTCTACAATCCTCTGTAGCAGAAGAGGTGGAACAAACGACTGCAGCCTATAATAAGAAGCATGTTTGTTTTTTAACATCTGCAGGCTGCTGCAGTAAACTGAAATTTAAATAAACTAATTTTATAAACTGAAAATAGTTCTCAACACCGGAATTTTAATAATTCTAGTTTTTAAACATTGAAAGAATGCTAAAAAGAACATGTAAAAAAACAAAAATATAAAACTATATAAAAAATTTAAAAGAAGCTAACAGTTCTATTCTAAAAAAACTAATTTTAAAAAACATAAAAAAGAAAATAATAAAAAAAAATTAAGAAAATATTGCAAACGATGTATACAAAGTTCCTAAATTTTTTTTAACAAAAACAGTAAAAAAATTAAAAAGATCCAAGTTTTTTTTTTTAAAATCAAGTTAAAAAAATTTGTGGAAACTATAAAAACAAATTGTATTGAATCCGTAAATAAAAGTTTAAAAAAATCAAAGTTTAAAAAATAAGTTAAAAAAAAATAATAAGTGATACCAAAATTCTAAAAAAAAACACTTGGAAAAAATGAAAGCTGAAGAGGTTCGAAGAGGCAAGTCAAGTGCTGCGCCACGCAGCACACGCGCAGAGGTTTTGTAGTCCGAAGTCTTCCAAAAAACAAACTGCTGCGAGAGGGAAAGTGTTGCGCGTGTGCTACGCCGCGCAGCAGAAAGTGGTTTGAAGAGTTTTTTTTGGAAAAACAAACAGCACCTAAGTGTCCTATCAACTGCTTCGAAACAATGACGGTGCATCATTGGGGCTTCATCCCAAATTATAAGTCTCGCTTTATTCAACAAGGCAACTACATCATTACCTGGCGTAATAGAACAAAACGAATCCTCATTCAGGTTAATTGGTATATGAAATCTTGAATGCGCTGTCCTACCACCAGCAAGCAAGAGTGCTGCAATTCCGCTTGAAGCAACGTTGACAACAATTTCACCTTTAGATCTAATAGCAACAGACAATGTCTTCCAAACAAATGTTTTTCATGTTCCTCCATAACCATAAAGGAAAAATACACCACCTTTTTTATTGTGAACCGCATTCATAACTGTATCATAAATGTTTATTTGCTCGACATTTAATTTGGAATGCAGTTGTTGATGTTCAACTTCAAGACTTGACGGATCATAATTAAGCTCGTCTTGAATTAACATATTGCAAGAATCTTGAATATATTTGTGATCAGGGATGGCATATTGTGTATTTTCTTAAGACTCAAGCCACAACTCAATAAAGATTTCTCAATGTATGACAACGTAAGGTGGTAAATTGCCTCCGGTTTTAGCTTCAAAACATAAGAAATTTATAAATTATTTATTTATAATAAAAATTAAAGTCGGAACGTTTTTGTGTAAATGGGTTAGTTTATTTAAAAATGTACCTTTCACACCTATTTCTTGTTCACGAATGTGAACGACATCATCAGAAAGACAATTATAGGTCTCTTGAAAAATATGATGAGGTCGGGCTAGACTATCTGATGTAATCAACATAACGAATAGAGACCTGCAGAAAGAAGCGGTGGCCCAATGATGTGTTTCTTGTATAGAAGAAATGTACTCTCTATCATCGTCTAATAGACCAAGAGCGTAGCAAGCATCTTTGTAAGAGTCATAAACGGTGTCGTTAACCGTCCTAATATCTTCATAGCAAGTAGGACCCTTTACTTTGTTGAGCAAAATGCGTAATTAATAAATATCACCAGACTTGGGAGACACATGATTAATTCTGCCAAGTGACTTTGCCTTTGTTTTTCTTCTTGTCCATACTTTATCTGATTTATTCCAAACATATTGAGTTGGGAATTCAACATAGGATAACTCCCGTGCCTTTTCATCGTATGTATTACATTCCATCCAGGCCAAAAACTGAGAAGCAGCAATAGTGGGTTTAGAAACAACATTAGTAACACGTTGGGATGGTTTAAACACAACAAGTTGTTTGTCTTCTAGGTGAAACGACAACCTTTCAACAGGAGGTGTTCTATAAAGAATGTCGTATCCAAAAAGTCTCCGGCATGCCTCACAAGCAGAAATATAACGACAATTGTAATACTCAACAATTTCATCACGGTTGTTATTTTCTTTATGTTGTTTATTTTTTTTTTTGGGGGGGGGGGGGGGGGGTCATAAAAAGAGGTTGTTATTAAATGTAGAAACTATGATATAATCGTGGCAGATCTTAGGGAGTAAATGTGTTTGATTTATGGTTGATTAGATAAATTTTAGGTATACGATAATGTGGTTAAAATTGAATTTATAAAAGTCAACAATTAAATGTAGAAACTAATTCATATCATATGAAACATAAATCTTTTTATATAAAACGATTATTAGTTAGTTATATAAATTATCGTGGCATAATTTAGGGAGGAGATGCGTTTCATTTATTGTTGATTATAGAGAATCTTGGTATAAGATAATGTGTTAAAAGTTGAATTCCTAAAAGTCAACAATTAAATGTAGAAACTAATTAATTTCATATTAAATATAAATGTTTATTAAAAAACGATTATTAGTTAATTATATAATTTATCGGGAATTTTATGTAGAAACTATAATAGAACCGTGGCATAATTTAGGGAGTAGATTTGATTCTATTATGGTTGATTATAGATAATTTTGATCTAAGAAAGTGAAATTTTTTATTTGTTATTTTAGGTTGTAATGTAGTGCTTTCAACATATAAAGGTGTATGTAATAAGTACAATCTACACGAATTGGGATCTTAGTGCCTTTTTAGAAAACATATTGAGTTGATTTTCATTCAAAGTTGTGTAAGTCAACTGAAAAAGGTAAAAATATGGGAGGAGCACAAGTTACACAATGGTGTTAATCAAGTGAATGATACTGCTATACCTCATGTACAAGTGAAGTATACTTATATAGGGGAAAAATAGGAAACTCAACAAATTACAAGCATCTTATTAATAGGGGGTAAAACAAAACATTATCTATTACAAGCTTTAAACTTCTAACATAATTTTCCCTATGTAAGAAGAATCTTATTAATAATATCATCAACTTGATCAACGACCACAACAGAATAATCCAATGCAAGGATGGCATTCTGGCACTATGGATTTTATGAAGAAATTCTTATGGCAAGCTGCATAGTCTATCTTCTTCTACCACTCGTCTGCTAATCTGATCAAAACTTAGAACATGAAATCAAAAATATTGGACCAATAATAAACAAATAAATAGTGCAGGACTACCAAAAGTCATTATACTTCACCCGTTTCTTATATAACCTGACATTCGAATGATACCCATTTGTGTCACACCCCCAAACCGAGACGGTGAAAACGTTCGGGGGCGGAGGACGTCATGTACAATATCACAACAATTGTATAATAGTAAGCAAAGCAACAATAACCATTGTATTAATAATATAGTGTTTACATTGCATTCGACTCACATATGATTGACTCCAAAAGTAAATAGCAAAACAAAGACTTGAAGCTACTATCCTCCATCTTCTCGTAACCGGTGTGTGTACCTGTCTACTAGATTCCTGAGAATACGAGTGATTTTGAAAGTGTATCAACATTGAAGTTGGTGAGTTCATAAGCATTTTTGTTATAGAAATATATTCTTTTTTCTTTGAAAATGTTCATGTGTTCCTCCAGAAAATCCTATATTTTCTGATGTAATCTAATGTAAGAATGGTGACCCATACCAGTTCCTTCTATGATCACTTAAAATATACTAGCTATATATAAACTAATATCGAACGGACAGTTGAATGTGTGGATCTGCCCCAAACAAGGAACAGGAAGTAAGGCGGAAATCACACATTCCACTGCCTATCGGATATTATTTATATATAACTCGGAGGTATAAACTAAGGAACCATAGAATTAACAACAAGGGTCTTTTACGTTATGCTAATTTGTAAACTAAGTGTTGAACCTTTTGTAAATGGGTTCCTAGTTCCACACACTCTACCATAAAGAATTGTTTCCAGAAAGTATTCGTATTTGTTTTCAGAAAGTTGAATTGTAAACTGTTTTCCAGTAAAATAGTTATGTTTAACCTGGAAAATCCTATATTTTCCATGTAACCGAATTGTAGTTTAAAACGTTCCAAGACTGAAAAGTACAAGTATAATTGTCATACTTGATTTGATGATACCTAGTTTTATTTATAAGTAAAACTAGTTGAATATTAGTTTTCCCTGTAAACTGAATGTGATGTTAATACCCTTCTATGATTACTTAGTACATACGAGTCGTATATATCGAGATCGAACAGACAATGGAATGGGTGAATCTGCTTTAAGCCCCCAACCAAACAAGGAACAGGAAGTAAGACGGAAATCACACATTCCATTGTCTGTCGGGCGTTAATTTTATATAACCCTGATGTATATACTAAGGAATCATAGAGTTACTACCCCTTAAGAATGTTTGAAAAGTATATTACTACGTAAACATATCGTTGTTTTCTACATGCGAGTTCTTATTACCATACTAGTATGACAGATATCCTGATCCGACGTTCTTCGGACGTCGTTATTGTTAATGACGTTTGTCACCTCAGGCCTGCTGGCCTAGCTGTTGCAAGCAGATCAGGTGCGGGATTGTCAGTCCCGTATAGATCTATACACAAACTCACGCTCTCCCTCCAGGAGACTCTGGTTAATAAGCCGAGAGTTCCATTGGTACTTAGGTAAGTACGCGAAGACGTGTCTCACAAATTGCTTCAACGAATTTACTAGTAATAGAGTGAAAAACCTTTTTGTAGATAACATGTAACTTTTTCCTAGAAAGATCTATGATGACAAATACTGTGAAAAGACTCATAAATTATACCCATTATAATTTATATGTTTACTTTGGTATTGTTATCCGATTTAGTAAAAGCAGTATATATAAGTTCCATAAATTGTACCTATTATAGTTTATAAGTTTGCAATGAAATTTTTAAGAAAAGTACCCTTTTTGCTCGACATGGTACAAAAGGGTTATAGTTTTATTAAAATAAGTTTTATACTTACATATATATATATATATATATATATATATATATATATATATATATATATATTTGGAAAAACAAAAGTACAAACAATTTAAGTAGTTTGAGTCAGTTTAAAATAGTTTCATTCGTTTAAAACAGTTGAAAACATTATGATGTTAACATAAGATTTCCTTGTGTTTTACTTGTATTCCCCACCTAAAAACATTGTAAAATGGTAAAAACGTAGGGGTATGAACTCACCTCTAGTATGTGTGCTTGCCTGAATACGAAGTGGCAGTGGTGATCCTCGGGTTAGAATCTGTGCGAGTAGTCGTATCCTAATAATAGTTATACACGATATCATATTTAAATTAATAAAATATTAATTTAAATAATAGGTTAAGTAATGGTTTAATTAATAATTAAAGTGTTAGACAACACCCTAATTATGTAAGAAAATTACTTACAAAAGTCTTAAGAATTATTTTGTAACGCCCCGACTCTCATGTATTAGTTTTACAGCTTTATTTTTCATATTGAAAGGTTTACTCGACGAGTTAGATGCACTGATTCGTCGAGTAGGTACGTTTTGGCCACGTGTTTAAGTGACCAACTCGACGAGTCGGAGGACACGACTCGACGAGTTGGAGCTGAAGGATGAAACCCTAATTCTCGGGGATCTGCATCATATTTAAAGGATCCTGTGCCCCCTTAGCCTCCCCTTACAGCCCCTTGTGAGTCCAGAAACCCTAACTCGTGTGTGTACTCCATCCTTGTGCAATTTTCAAGCTTGGAATGTGATTTTCAAGCTTGGAATGTGATTTGCAAGAAGAAGACTTGAAGTATAAGAGGAGTGGTGCAAGAGGAGCTAGTAGATCTGACCCTTCTGCTTATTGGCATCAGTTTGGAGGTAACAAGTCGTTACCTTGACCTTTCCTCCTTTCTAGATCTCTTTATGTTTAAGATTAGGGCTTTCCTAGCATGTATATTAGCCATTTTTGAGTATGGGCTAGGGTCTGAAGTTGAAACTTCAGATCTGAGCTTATCTTGGTCTCTATAGCTATAAAGTCTCCAGCTTTAGCAAGTATGAACCTCCCCTTTTGAGTTAAACCCCATTATAAGCTTGGATTTGATATTCCAAGCCTTTAGAGCCTTGCATGCACGTAAAGTTTGCAACTTTACGTGATAAACATGCCTTAGGAAGCTAGATATACAATTTGGAGCATTGGGGTGGCTTAAATTTGTCTGAATGAGTAATAGACTGAAGGGACTCGACGAGTCGGATGAAGATTGCCTGAGAATGGTTTCTGCATGGACTCGGCGACGACGTCATGTATAGTATCACAACAATTGCGGAATCGTAATGGTGGAATCGTTCGGAGGTGGAGGACGTCATGTATAGTATCACAACAATTTCATCATAGTAATCAAAGTAAACACAACCATTACATTGAATAAGTAAAATATTTACATCTGTTTGATTCATATTTATATACATCAAAAGTATAACAAAATGTAAAAGACGTGACTCTATACGCTCCGTCTTCTCAAAAACTGCGGAAGGTACCTGTCTACTGATTTCCTGAGAATATAAGCATTTGTGAAAGAGTATCAGAATTAAGCTGGTGAGTTCATAAGCATGTTTTTGTAAGGAAAATTTGTTAATGAATCAATGAAAATATTTGTATGTTTCCAAGAAAATCCAATATTTTCTAACATGTGTGTTTTTGTTATTGTATCTCATAATGTATTAGTTCATATGCATGGTTACCATTAGGTGTGCATTATGGTGGTGCTTTGAATAGGAAATCCCCTTTTACATGAAAACCCTGGCTATCACCAGTATGTATAGTAAGTTCGGAAAAACAATGGAAAACTCTAGTATGTATAGTAGCTCTATTATTTCATAATAAAACTAGTTGAAGTTATTACCATTCATACATTAATCGTATATTCTTAATACCAAATTTATGCGTTGTTATAACCATACTTGACCATTGAATTGCCTGAACGACGTTCTTCAGGTGTCGGAATCGAAATGACTTTGTCACCCAAGCCTGTCGGCCTAACTGTAGCTAACAGTTATGGTGCAGGATTATTAATCCCGTATAGATCTATACACAAACTCACGTTCTCCCGCAAGGAGACTCTGGTTATAATCTCAGGACTTTTATTAGTACTTAAGTAAGTGCGCGAAGAATACTCACTCATAAAATGCTATACTAACGATTAGGTGTAGAATAAAATGAATCCATTGAATTTAACTTGTTGTCTATATGTTTCATAAACTATACTCTATATAGCTTATATGTTTGATCGTATTGAATCTATGTTTGTCCATTGATAAGATAATTGTTCCATAAACTATACCTATTATACTCTATATGTTCGTTAATGTATTCAATTCATGTTTTACACTGAAAATTCTATGAATATGTTGAAAACTTCCCTTATGCTTAGCATAATACAAAAGGAATAAAATATCTAAATATTTTATAAAAGTATGGAAACCGTATTGTTGTATCAATTGCATCAGTTCTAAGTGTATTGAAATCCTTTTGTATAATTTCACAAAATCAATGATGTTTGGCTTGTATTCCCCCCCCCCTGAAAATGTTAAAAACAGTAAAGGTATAGGGGTATGAACTCACCTGCTTGTGAGTGACTTGGATGAATGACAAAGATAGGATGCTTGGTATGCTAAGTGAAGTCTCGAGCACAGTACGGTCCTATTAAGCACATATTAACATGTATGGACCTACAATTAGAGTCTAAAAACACTAACAAGCATAGGAAACACACTTAGGATGTAGGAAACACTTACAATGAAGTGTTAGAATAAAAACTGAGGGACAAAAAGGAGTTCACGGCCAACCACCATGGGTTCACGGCCCAAGATGTGTTCACGGCCCATGAACACATGAAGGGTTCACGAGCCACCTATGAACACTTGAAGGGTTTACGACCCATCTATGAAGGGTTCACGGCCCTATAAAGGGTTCACGGCCGTGAACTCTTGAAGATCATAAAGATGGTGACGAAAGTGATGAGTCAATGGATGGATATGAAGCACTTCACATGAATAAGATGAATAACAAGTGAAAAGGGGAGAATCACTTACTCTTATGGGGTGGAAATAGAGCTTTTGTTGGATGAGTCTTGAGAGAGTCTTGAGGAGTTTTTGGCCAAGGAGGGAAGAAATGAGGAAAAATGAAGGAATATATATATATATATATATATATATATATATATATATATATATATATATATATATATATATATATATATGGGGAGGGGTTCACGTCCCAACATGGGTTCACGGCCGTGAATCTAGTTTGCTGCCGTGAACACCCTTTGAAGAGTTTTCTGGTTCGATTGCATTCCTCTAATCCCAAGCTAACACTTCTTAACATCCAACTCTTAAGTGTAGTAGGCTTCAAGACTCTCAAACTGACCCTGAACACAATAAATCAATAGCAGAAACAAGCCTGACTTTTATTGATTGAATTTGACTTACAGATAAAGATTTCGGGTTGGCACATCATCCCCCCGATAGAGGGAATTTCATCCCGAAATTTAAACATAGAATACAATCATGGACTCGGAAAAAGATGCGGGCATTTCTGTTTCATTTGATCTTCGCGCTCCCAAGTAAATTCAGGTCCCCGCTTGGCATTCCAGCGGACCGTCACTATCGGGATACGACTCTGTTTTGTTTTCTTGACTTCCCTGTCCATAATTTCTATGTGTTCCTCCACGAAGTGTAAGTTCTCGTCTAGTTCGATCTCGTCGAGAGGTATCACAAGTGTCTCATCGGACAGACACTTCTTTAGGTTCGACACATGAAATGTAGGGTGTATGTTGTTAAGTTCTTGTGGCAAGACGAAGTTTGTAAGCTACAGGGTCGATTCTAGCGAGGATCTCGAATGGCCCAATGTATCTCAGATTCAGCTTTCCATGCTTCCCAAAGCGTATTACGCCCTTCCAGGGTGAGACCTTCAACATGACACGGTCACCTACCTGGAACTCCAAGGGTTTTCGTCGTCTGTCAGCGTAACTCTTTTGTCTATCCCTGGAGGCTTTTAGTCGCTCCCTGATTTGTATGATCTTTTTAGTGGTTTCGCGAATGATCTCCGGGCCTGTGAGAGTATTGTCGGGGACTTGACCCTTAGCTAGTTGCGTGTCACCCACCTCAGCCCTGCATAGAGGGGATCTGCACTTACGGCCATAGAGGGCTTCAAACGGCGAATCCTTGATACTCGTATGGTAGCTGTTGTTGTAAGAGAACTCGACCAAGGACAAGTGGTTGTCCCACGACTTACCAAAGTCTATGACACATGCTCTCAACATGTCTTCCAATTTCTGAATGGTCCTCTCACTCTGCCCATCGGTCTGTGGATGGTAAGCTGTGCTCATATCCAGCTTCGTTCCAAGAGCCTTCTGCAGTGACTGCCAAAATCTCGAGGTGAATCTGCTATCCCGATCGGAGATAATGGACACAGGCACACCATGCAGATGAACTATCTCTTGGATGTAGATTTGTGTTAGTCTCTCCATCTTGACTGTTTCCTTGATTGGCAGAAAGTGGGCGGATTTTGTCAATCGGTCGACAATTACCGAGATGGTATCGTACCCACTCGGAGATTTGGGAAATTTAGTGATAAAATCCATCGCGATCCTTTCCCACTTCCACTCAGGTATTGTTGGCTGCTGAAGTAGACCTGAGGGCTTTTGATATTCCACCTTCACCTTGGCGCAAGTCAGGCACTTGCCCACGAAGGTAGTGATCTTTGCTTTCATGTTTGGCCACCAATAGAGCTTTTTGAGATCCAGATACATCTTATCCGAACCTAGATGAATGGAGTATTTAGTCTTGTGAGCTTCGTTCATGACAACCTCCTTGTACCCGCCGAACTTTGGGGTCCAGATCCGGTTCATGAAATAGTATACTCCATTTCCCTTTACCTCTAAGTTCTTATCCATTCCCCTCAAGGCTTCATCTGACATGTTCTCTGGTTTTAAGGCTTCCAGTTGAGCCTCTCTGATTTGAGCGGATAGATGGGAATGGATGGTCATTGTCAGTGCCTTCACTCTACACCCTGAATACTCTTTCCGGCTGAGGGCATCCGTTACCACATTGGCCTTGCTGGGATGATAGCGTATTTTGTACTCATAATCACTGAGTAGCTCTACCCATCGTCCTTGCCTCATGTTCAACTCTTTCTGGTCGAAGATATGTTGTAGGCTCTTATGGTCGGTGAAGACAGTACACTTGGTTCCGTAAAGATAATGTCTCTAAAATTTTAATGCGAAGACCACTGCTCCCAACTCCAGATCGTGAGTTGTATAATTGACTTCGTATGCTTTCAGCAGCCTCGAGGCATAGGCAATAATCTTTCCTCGTTGCATGGGCACACAGCCTAGACCCTGATTGGATGCATCGTAGTAGACAACGAAGTCCTCCGTCCCTTCTGGCAGGGAAAAGATAGGTGCGCTGCATAAGGCCTACTTTAATGTTTGGAACGCAGTGTCTTGCTTTTCTCCCCAACCATATGTTACACCTTTCTGAGTCAGGGTGGTTAAGGGCTTAGCAATCCTAGAGAAATTCTGGATAAATCTGCGATAATAGCCAGCGAGACCCAAGAATTGACGAATTTCTGTGGGTGTCTTCGGAGCTGACCAATTCTCAATCTCCTTGATTTTGGAAGGGTCCACGTGTATGCCTTCGTTCCTAAGCACGTGATCGAGGAACGTCACTTTTCTTATCCAGAATTCGCACTTTGAGAATTTTGCATATAATTTCTCCGCCCTTATGGTTTCTAGCACTAGTCTCAAGTGTTGTTTATGATCCTTCTCACTTCGAGAGTAGACAAGTATATCATCAATGAATACTATCACAAACTTGTCTAGGAAGGGCGGCACACCCGATTCATCAGATCCATGAATACTGCGGGTGCGTTGGTTAGACCAAAAGGCATCACTACAAACTCATAGTGGCCATATCGAGTCTGAAATGTTGTCTTAGGGACATCACCCTCATGGACGCGTAACTAATGGTACCCTGACCTTAGGTCTATTTTGGAGAAATAGCTGGCTCCTTGAAGTTGATCGAAGAGGTCGTCGATTCTGGGTAAGGGGTAACGGTTTTTGATGGTAAGCTTGTTCAGTTCACGATAATCTATGCACATCCGAAAGGATCCATCCTTCTTTTTCACGAATAGAATCGGGGCTCCCCGAGGTGAGGAACTTGGTCTGATGAATCCCTTGTTGAGTAGTTCATTGAGCTGGCTGGATAACTCTTGCATTTCTGCCGGTGCTAGACGGTATGGGGATTTAGCTACAGGAGTAGCTCCGGGAATTAAGTCGATACGAAACTCGACTTGGCGCTCGGGAGGGATTCCGGGAAGATCTTCGGGGAAGACATCAGGAAAGTTGCAGACTTTGGGGATGCACTCGAGGTCTTTAACTTCCTGTTTCTCATTAACGAAATGGGCTAGGAATGCATGGCACTCCTTTCGCAGATATTTCTGGGCTTTGATGCATGAAATGATACGAAGGTTTGAGCTAAGTTTATCACCATAGATAATGAGGGCTTCGCCGGATGGAAAATTAAGGCGTATGGCTTTTTCGTAACAAAGGATATCAGCACAATTGGGGCTCAACCAATCCATGCCAATGATGACATCGAAACTTTTTATGGAAACTAGCATGAGGTAGATTGGAGAAGAATGATTGTTTAGGGTAAGGGTACAGCCTATGAATACGTCGTTAGTACTCTCTTTCTTCCCGTTAGCCATCTCGACGGTAAATGTTTCAGGTAAAGGTTGGGATTTATGCTCGAGTAGATGTTTAAATGCATGACTAACTGTCACACCCCGCTAAAGCGGAAACGCAAGATATGACAGCGATAAAGGTTTCATTGCAAAAGATAAAGATACATCACCATAGTAATAGTTAAAAGTTTACAACCCATAATTAACAAAACAAAATACAAGTTTTTCCAAAATAACATTGTTCAAAAAATAACTTCATAAAATAACTTCCACACGATGCAACATGATCTATGATGATGAATCTTTACACCCACTTATTAATTATTTCCTGAAAAAGCATGTAAAACAAGGGTCAACTATGAAAATAGTTGGTGAGTTCACAAGTTTACAAAATCAAGATTTGGTATAAAACTTTCCATAAATACAAGTACATTGCTATAATGAGAAACAAAGTTTATTGCTATAATAAACAACAAGCTTGTATGTACATGAGCAAACAATGAGTTCACAACCAAGCCTATGACTGATGCCCTATCAAGATCTATGCTTATCGTTCCATAGATTAATATGGTATCATGTACTCAAGCAATCGGGCGAGTGAGGAGTTGTCAATTCCTAATAGCGCTATTCATAATGACCATTGGCTCAAAGAGTTAATGGTTGGAGTAAAGTGGAAGGGACTTAAGACGATAAGGCCTCATGTTTTAACAATATCATACACATACACAACAAAATATAACAATCAATTTTCATACAATTCAATATAAATACATCAATCATAATTAATTTGGACATGCTTTTCCACCCCAAAACATAAAAACCGAAAATAGGGGGAGGTGTGAATACTCACAATGTTTCAAGTAGCTATAAGTGGTGCCTCGGAATACACCAATTCCTTACTGCCGGGATCCTACGACATCAAACACACTCTAGTGAGTTTCTATGTCGAAATCTAATGCTAACATACTAAATTCTACATATAGAGAAATGCCAAATTTTTGTTCTAATATTGGTTTTATATTAAATGGGTAACTATTTTTCTGAAATGGTGATATTTTATAACTCATGTGATTAAGATAGTTTTGGATATTATTTTCCATACTTTTGTAATTTTAATTGAGGGTATTTCAACACATTTAAAGGTGATTTCAAACTCCTAAAATCCAAAAATAGTATCAAACAGTTTCCAAAATTCATCAAATTTTACATTTTCATTCCAAATACAGTAGAGCTCTTCCAGAACTTTTCCCTTGAATTTTTGATGTGCTTAACTATTTTTCCAAATTTTTAAGCCTTCATAACAATATAAAATCGTTAAAAATAGCATCCAGATGATAAAAATTCCCAAAATTTTTATATTACTGCAATTAAATATACTTAAGCTGTGAAAAATATAGAAATGGGTTTCTAAACAGTTTAACCAAATTTTATGATTTTTGTGCATTTACTCTAACAAAAATGGAGATAAATATAAAACAGTTTCCAAAATTGCCCAAACTTTTTGTAACACTGTTATTATATATGTAGAAGCTGGGAAAAATATAAAAGATATTTTTCAATTTGTTTTTCTATTTTTCTTTGTTTTTATTCTCTTGAATAATCATTAATTGATGAATAATTAACAAACAGTTAAATTAAATTACCAAAATTTTTGTAAACTTCATCTATAGTGAACATAATCCAAGAAAAATACTAATGGTGATTTTTATATATTATAATCCGATTTTGTGGATTTAAGTGTATTTAATCTTAGAAAATACAAGAAAAATAGTATACGGAATATAAAAATAATCCACATTTTTATTTAGAGTTATAATATCTTATAAGGTCCTCTGGTAAATTTTCATGAATTTTGGATGAGTAGAACTATTTATCCCATTATTAGTCCATTATAAATACACAAATCGGGGAAAAATAGGTATGCATTATGAAAAATTCTGAAAATATTTTTATGAATATTCCACATGTAGTAGGATCTGCGAAAAATATTAGATAGCCTTTTCACATTCCCTACAGTGGTTTTATGATTTATTTGGATTAAACAAAAAGAAAATTCAAAACCATAAAAAACAGTAACAAAAATCGATGAGACTATGTGAGATGTCATAATTTACTTTAGGGTTCATCCACGAATTTATCTAGGATTTATAGACCTCAGAAATTATTTTAAATGATTTATGGCGTTGTTTCCTTGTAATAATTTTATTAAATTAAATAAATGATAAAAACTCTTGGAATTTTCCAGATCCTCATATCATCTTACTGGGAATTTAAGGAAATTTTATTTCGACCAGAAAAGGATATCTAGATTTTTTTTATGAATAAAACCATTTACATGCACTATTAACAATGTACTTTGATCATCAAGCTCTTTAACTTGATGTTCATCACATGCATCATGGTTTGTAGACCATGCATGGATATATTTTGTTCATAGTGATGTTTTCAAATGAAAAACTTGAATGCATAAGGTAGATAAACCTTTAAAACTTGTAAAAATTTGTATTTTAGGGTTTGACATAGGTTTTGGTCCTTGGATTTAACCATTAAACAACATGCATGTTGTTTTTGGGTGAAACCCTACCACCATCATCATCAAACTCGAAATTTCATGGATATGTTCATCTATGTTCATAAAGAATGGTGTAGAAGAAGGAGAAGTGCAAGAAAAACCTTTAAAACAAGAAGGAAAGTGAAGGAAAATGAAGGATTTTCGTGATTACCTTGAAGGACAACCCTAGAAGATGAAGATTTGAAGGTTGAGACGTGTTCTTGGCTGGAGAATTTCGTGGCTTTGAGAGAGAGAAGAGAGTGTTTGAGTGTGGTAAAGAGTGGAGTGAGAGAGAGAGAGAGTGTGTGTGTGTGTGTGTGAAGAGAGGGACATGAAGTGTAAAAATGGACTTAATGATTGAAGTTTTAGGGAAAAGAGAGCATGGGAGAGAGTATGGACGGATTTTATGAGTATAAGAGAGGTCCTCTCTCTCTCCTAGTTCACATTTATATAATTTCCCCTTAATTTTTATAAAACCCCAATCTTTATAAAAAGGCTTCTTTATTTAATTCTTGATTTATTAAAAATCTTTGTTTTTAACTAATAAATTATGATTAATGTTTGATAATTAAATTTTTATGTCTTTCATTATATCCCATAACTTAATTATTTAAATTTGATATAATGAGGTTCATAACAAATCTTATAGAGTTTTTAGGTTTTAAAGTTTATAAATTTGGATTTTTGGGCTCTTTAGGGCTTTTGGAACTTTGTTAGATACTTACCATCATAATGAAATGAAATTAGAAGATTTTAATTTATTTTTAAGGTTTTATACTCTTTTTCAATTGTAACAAATGTTTGGAGTTCGTTCTAATTCGGGTATTGGCATTTCCTACAGTAGCTAGACAACTTACTAGAATCGTAAGAGTCAAGTATATTAGTCCTAGATTTTTGTTGGATCCTAGTTTCTACAAGATTATGACCTAATCTATACTACTAGGCCATAGCATGATGTGCATATATTGTTTATAAAAAGACGCATGAGTCCGAGAATGTTCTGAATTTGACAGTTGTCACAGTATCCCCCACTCAAAAAGAATTTCGTCCCGAAATTCATTCTATGTCATCGTTTGTCATCGCATGGGAAAAGATGTGGATACTTTTCCTTCATGAAGCCTTCATGCTCCCAGGTGTACTCTGGCCCGCGTTTTGAGTTCCATTGAACTTTCACAATCAGAATCTTACTCTGCTTGAGTTTTTTCACCTCTCTGTCAAGGATTTCTATCGGCTCCTCAACGAAATTCAGCTTATCATTGATCTTGATTTCCTCCAGAGGTACTATCAATGATTCGTCGGCTAAACATTTCTTAAGATTGGAGACGTGGAAGGTGTCGTGAATGGCGCTTAACTCTTGGGGTAATTGGAGTTTTCCCACTTCTTGATTGCCTCAATCTTAGCTGGATCTACATGAATTCCTTTGTCACCGACCACATGGCCATGGAAATGTACTTCTCGAATCCAAAATTCACACTTAGTGAACTTGGCATACAATTTCTGCTCCTTCAATAGTTCCAACATTAGCTTCAGATGTCGTTCATGATCTTCCTTGGTTTGCGAGTAAACAAGTATGTCATCAATAAATACGATTACGAACTTGTCCAGGTATGGTCTACAGACCCTGTTCATCAAATCCATGAAAACAGTTGGCGCGTTCGTTAGTCCAAAAGGCATGGCTAAGAACTCATAATTTCCCTAACAGGTTCTAAACGCTATTTTATGAATGTCTTCTTCGTGAACTCTTAGTTGTTGATATCCTGATCTGAGGTCGATCTTGGAAAAGTATGAAGCGCCCTGCAACTGGTCGAACAAGTCATCAATTCGAGGAAGAGGATATCGATTCTTGATTGTCAACTTGTTCAGTTCTCTATAATCAATACACATTTGGAATGACCCATCTTTCTTTTTGACGAACAACACCGGGGCTCCCCAAGGTGAAAAACTTGGTCTTATAAACCCCTTGTCTAGAAGTTCTTGAAGTTGTCCGGACAATTCTTGCATCTCAGATGGCGCGAGACGATATGGTGCTTTTGCTACTGGTGCTGCTCCAGGAATTAAGTCGATCCGAAATTTGACTTGTCTGTGTGGGGGTAGACCGGGTAATTCCTCCGGAAACACTTTAGGATAGTCTTGAACCACCGGGATCTCTTTGATTTCCTTAGCTTCAGGTTCTCTTTCTACCACATGGTCCATGAATGCAATACAATCCTTCTTCAGGTACTTGTGAATCTTCATGCTTGACACAATGTTTAAACTTCTTCCCGGATTTTCACCGTGTATGATAAGGGTTTCGTTATTGGAGAGAGATACCCTAATGACTTTCTCATAACAACCAATGTCCGCTCTATTCTTGGATAACCAATCCATTCCTACTATTACATCAAAACTACCCAGCTCTATAGGAATTAGGTCTATGCTAAAGAGTTTATCAGCTAAGTTCAAAGAATAACCTAAAGTTATTTCATTAGCCCTAATTTCATACCGATGAGCAAGTTCAATAGCATAAGTATTCCTCATCTTTCCCGATTTCAAGTCAATTAATGGTCTAAATGCTAAAGAAACGAAACTCCTATCTGCTCGCGTATCGAATATTACTTATGCAAAGTGATTGTTGAGGAGGAACGTACCTGTAATCACTTCAGGGTTTTGACGAACTTCTTATGCACCAATCACAAAGGCTACACCTCTTGGCCGCCCACCTTGATTTCCTTGGAAATTTTGCCTAGCCTGGTCTTGTCCGTTATTACCAGGCCCCCTGTTTAGTTTGGGACAAGCATTACGGAGGTGATCAGTACTCCCGCACTCGTAACATGCCCTTTTTCCATCCTTATTCAGCTTACAATACTTCGGGTAATGACCTGTTTGGTTACATTTTTGGCACACAGGGCAAGCTCCCTTGTGATGGAAGTTACACTTATCGCATTTTGGATGCAACCCAAGGTACTGCTCTCGTTCCTGGGTCCTCACCGGCTCTTGTTCTTGTGTTTTCACCATGAAATTCTTTGTGGTTTTCCACTTCCTCCCTGAGTCACCATCATCTTTCTTTTGTCCTTGATTTTCTAACTTTCTCTTGCTACTAGATTTTTCCTTTATCAAGGCTCATGTTCGAATCACATCATTGGTCAGTCGGTTTGCTAGACTTACTGCACTTTGAATGGTGGTTGGGTTAGCAGCAGTAACCATTCCTCGAATCTCAGGCGCCGAACCCCAAAGGTAGCGGTCAATCCGTTTCTCCTCAGGAGTGACCATGTGAGGTAACAGTTTTGCTAGCTCATGAAATCGCACTGTGTACTTCTCTATTTGTGTTCCAACCATAGAATGGTTCCAGAACTCAGATTCAAGCTTCTGAATTTCGTCCTTGGGACAATACTCCTCTATCAGTAGCTTCTTCAGGTCTTCCCAAGTTAGCTGATATGCCACTGCACGGCCTTGGGTTTGCACTAGGGTATTCCACCAGGTCAATGCCCTATCCTGGAGTAGACAAGTTGCATACTCCACTTTGTTGCGTTCGAGACATTTGCTAATGTGAAGGACCGACTCCATGCTGTCAATCCATTTCAGCAACCCGACCGCACCTTCCTTTCCATGGAATTCCTTAGGTTTACAGGCCATAAAGGACTTATAGTTGCATTCTCTTTCATTGTTTCCCTGGTTTCCTCCTCTACTTCCTTGGGTTTCATTAAGACCCGCAGTTACTTGGGTAACAGTGTTTGGGATTGCTGCCATGAGTTGTTGTGCTACCAATTGAGCAACATCGGATGTTTTGTTATGTGGGCGCCCGCGATTAGGCCTTCCCGACATGGTTCTAAGACACAAGAGAAGAAATACGTATAAATACGTAAAATAATGTATAATATTTAGTTCACTACTATTTTGGAAACCATAAGTGTTGTCAAATTAGTGGTTTGCATTATTACTATGCATATAGATTTGAGAAAGGAAAGAAAAAGAAAAATCTTTTTATTCAACCATTGACTAAATAAATTCTAGGGTTTGATCTCATAGTAAAAGTTTTTAAACATAAAAATAAATTTTTTCATTATCATTTGAAATAGTTTTAAAACCAAAACAATACATCAATCCCAAAATAAAGTTTTAATGTTTTTCCCAAAAGACACCCTACATGGGTTTTCATTACATGATAAGATAAAATACTAAAATCAGAAAAAAATAGGAATCGATATCCCAACAAGAAACATCCACATCATGATCAGTAACAGCCCTCCGAATACATAACATGCGGTCACGCACGACCTGCTACTCGCCTGGCATCTCTAGCAGTATCGTTAGCCTCCATCGAATGCTGAAACAGGATGCCCATTCCTGTCATCACCTCATCCAGAACCTCCTGATGCCCATCTATCACTGCAAGACTCTGTCGTATGTCCGCTGCCATCCACTGCATTCTTCGGGGCTCCTCCGGGGTCATACCTGCCTGCCTGACAGGTATCCCTATGACTCGCTGTGGTAGGGGTGGTCTCGGTCCTGCCATGTTGGGTCTCACCCTACTGGGTCCTGCTCCATCGAATGACATCCCCACGGGCCTAGAGACGTTCTTCCTTGCAATGTGTCGGATACGAGGCCCGGAGGGTGGCGGCTGTGGTAACACCGATACAGGCGATGCCTCGCGTTACCGACTCGGAGCGTTGTCGCTGCTGATCTCCACCGAGTCTCCCATGTCTTCCATGTCTTCCGAGGGGTCTTCTTCCACCGAGGTGGGAGGATCACGTCGAGGGATAACAGTGACATAGCCGGACTCATCAGCCGAGGGGGTAGCGTGAGAGGATGACAATGTCGACATAGTGGACTGAGACATAGTTTTAATGACTTATGAAATAAATAACAATGAATGCCTATAATATGCAATGCTTACACACACCAAATTCACCTTTTGATTTTTGAAATAAAGTTTTCATGAAAATTTGGTTCAACATTTTCCCATTGTAATTAGCTCAAGCTTTGTACACATTTTTCCTTAATTAAACATAGGTGATCAGGCTATGATTAATTAAGGTCCAATAATACAACTCCCGACCTAATTACATTAGTAGTATGTTCGATGTAAAAGAAAATTTATAAATTTTGGTTATAGGTTGTGTTTTCTTAAAAGAAAACTGATGTTCTCTATAACTTTAGCTCTGATACCATTTCTGTCACACCCCGCTAAAGCGGAAACGCAAGATATGACAGCGATAAAGGTTTCATTGCAAAAGATAAAGATACATCACCATAGTACTAGTTAAAAGTTTACAGCCCATAATTAACAAAACAAAATACAAGTTTTTCCAAAATAACATGGTTCAAAAGATAACTTCATAAAATAACTTCCACACGATGCAGCATGCTCTATGATGATGAATCTTTATACCCACTTACTAATTATTTCCTAAAAAAGCATCTAAAACAAGGGTCAACTATGAAAATAGTTAGTGAGTTCACAAGTTTACAAAATCAAGATTTGGTATAAAACTTTCCATAAATACAAGTACATTGCTATAATGAGAAACAAAGTTTATTGCTATAATAAACAACAAGCTTGTATGTACATGAGCAAACAATGAGTTCACAACCAAGCCTATGACTGATGCCCTATCAAGATCTATGCTTATCGTTCCATAGATTAATATGGTATCATGTACTCAAGCAATCGGGCGAGTGAGGAGTTGTCAATTCCTAATAGCGCTATTCATAATGACCATTGGCTCAAAGAGTTAATGGTTGGAGTAAAGTGGAAGGGACTTAAGACGATAAGGCCTCATGTTTTAACAATATCATACACATACACAACAAAATATAACAATCAATTTTCATACAATTCAATATAAATACATCAATCATAATTAATTTGGACATGCTTTTCCACCCCAAAACATAAAAACCGAAAATAGGGGGAGGTGTGAATACTCACAATGTTTCAAGTAGCTATAAGTGGTGCCTCGGAATACACCAATTCCTTACTGCCGGGATCCTACGACATCAAACACACTCTAGTGAGTTTCTATGTCGAAATCTAATGCTAACATACTAAATTCTACATATAGAGAAATGCCAAATTTTTGTTCTAATATTGGTTTTATATTAAATGGGTAACTATTTTTCTGAAATGGTGATATTTTATAACTCATGTGATTAAGATAGTTTTGGATATTATTTTCCATACTTTTGTAATTTTAATTGAGGGTATTTCAACACATTTAAAGGTGATTTCAAACTCCTAAAATCCAAAAATAGTATCAAACAGTTTCCAAAATTCATCAAATTTTACATTTTCATTCCAAATACAGTAGAGGTCTTCCAGAACTTTTCCCTTGAATTTTTGATGTGCTTAACTATTTTTCCAAATTTTTAAGCCTTCATAACAATATAAAATCGTTAAAAATAGCATCCAGATGATAAAAATTCCCAAAATTTTTATATTACTGCAATTAAATATACTTAAGCTGTGAAAAATATAGAAATGAGTTTCTAAACAGTTTAACCAAATTTTATGATTTTTGTGCATTTATTCTAACAAATATGGAGATAAATATAAAACAGTTTCCAAAATTGCCCAAACTTTTTGTAACACTGTTATTATATATGTAGAAGCTGGGAAAAATATAAAAGATATTTTTCAATTTGTTTTTCTATTTTTCTTTGTTTTTATTCTCTTGAATAATCATTAATTGATGAATAATTAACAAACAGTTAAATTAAATTACCAAAATTTTTGTAAACTTCATCTATAGTGAACATAATCCAAGAAAAATACTAATGGTGATTTTTATATATTATAATCCGATTTTGTGGATTTAAGTGTATTTAATCTTAGAAAATACAAGAAAAATAGTATACGGAATATAAAAATAATCCACTTTTTTATTTAGAGTTATAATATATTATAAGGTCTTCAGGTAAATTTTCATGAATTTTGGATGAGTAGAACTAGTTTTCCCATTATTAGTCCATTATAAATACAAAAATCGGGGAAAAATATGTATGCCTTATGAAAAATTCTGAAATTATTTTTGTGATTATTCGACATGCAGTAGGATCTGCGAAAAATATTAGATAGCCTTTTCACATTCCCTAAAGTGGTTTTATGATTTATTTGGATTAAACAAAAAGAAAATTCAAAACCATAGAAAACAGTAACAAAAATCGATGAGACTCACTGAGATGTCATAATCTACTTTAGGGTTCGTCCACGAACTTACCTATGATTTATAGACCTCATAAATTATTTTAAATGATTTATGGCCTTGTTTTCTTGTAATAATTTTATTAAATTAAATAAATGATAAAAACTCTTGGAATTTTCTAGATCCTCATATCATCTTACTGGGAATTTGAGGAGATTTTATTTCGACCAGAAAATGATATCTAGATTTTTTTATGAATAAAACCGTTTACATGCACTATTAACAATGTACTTTGATCATCAAGCTCTTTAACTTGATGTTCATCACATGCATCATGGTTTGTAGACCATGCATGGATATATTTTGTTCATAGTGATGTTTTCAAATAAAAAACTTGAATGCATAAGGTAGATGAACCTTTAAAACTTGTAAAAATTTGTATTTTAGGGTTTGACATAGGTTTTGGTCCTTAGATTTCACCATTAAACAACATGCATGTTGTTTTTGGGTGAAACCCTACCACCATCATCATCAAACTCGAAATTTCATGGATATATGTTCATAAAGAATGGTGTAGAAGAAGGAGAAGTGCAAGAAAAACCTTTAAAACAAGAAGGAAAGTGAAGGAAAATGAAGGATTTTCGTGATTACCTTGAAGGACAACCCTAGAAGATGAAGATTTGAAGGTTGAGAGGTGTTCTTGGCTGGAGAATTTCGTGGCTTTGAGAGAGAGAAGAGAGTGTTTGAGTGTGGTAAAGAGTGGAGTGAGAGAGAGAGAGAGTGTGTGTGTGTGTGTGTGAAGAGAGGGACATGAAGTGTAAAAATGGACTTAATGATTGAAGTTTTAGGGAAAAGAGAGCATGGGAGAGAGTATGGACGAACTTTATGAGTATAAGAGAGGTCCTCTCTCTCCTAATTCACATTTATATAATTTCCCCTTAATTTTTATAAAACCCCAATCTTTATAAAAAGGCTTCTTTATTTAATTCTTGATTTAGTAAAAATCTTTGTTTTTAACTAATAAATTATGATTAATGTTTGATAATTAAATTTTTATGTCTTTCATTATATCCCATAACTTAATTATTTAAATTTGATATAATGAGGTTCATAACAAATCTTATAGAGTTTTTAGGTTTTAAAGTTTATAAATTTGGATTTTTGGGCTCTTTAGGGCTTTTGGAACTTTGTTAGATACTTACCATCATAATGAAATGAAATTAGAAGATTTTAATTTATTTTTAAGGTTTTATACTCTTTTTCAATTGTAACAAATGTTTGGAGTTCGTTCTAATTCGGGTATTGGCATTTCCTACAGTAGCTAGACAACTTACTAGAATCGTAAGAGTCAAGTATATTAGTCCTAGATTTTTGTTGGATCCTAGTTTCTACAAGATTATGACCTAATTTATACTACTAGGCCATAGCATGATGTGCATATATGGTTTATAAAAAGATGCATGAGTCCGAGAATGTCCTAAATTTGACAGTTGTCACACTAACAAAACTTCTCTCCGCACCAGAATCGAAAAGAATGCATGCATAAGAGTTGTCGAGGAGGAACGTACTCGAAACGACGGTGGGATCAGCAACTGCCTCCTCGTGGCCCATTGCTAGCACCTTTCCCGTGTTGCCAGCAGTTGTTGCCTTGGGACAATTTCTCTTGAAATGTCCGATCTCCCCACAGCCATAACAGGCTTGACTAACGCCCGCTCCAGGAGCCTGGTTGGTCGGTTGGGCTGGTGTCTTGAAAAATTGTGTTGTGTGCCCCTTTCTGCCACATTTGTTGTATTGCATCTCTCTACAAACTCCCAAATGATGGAAGTTTCATTTGTTGCACAAGGGCAGGTTTCCAGCATAACGACTGGGAGTTTTTGGAGTAGTGGGAACAGCAGCAGGAGTGGTAGCGACATGAACTGCCACTACTTGTTGTTTCTTGGAGGGCTCCTGCGAAGACTGGCCCTTACGCTTGTTCCCGAACTTTTTCTTCCCACCACTCTCCTTTGGTGGTTCGGGAACGGTTGCTACTGCATCAAGATCAACCCCATGATCTATAAGAGTCTGCGCTAAACACTTGGCACTATCGAATGTAGAAGGTTTCGCAACCAAGACATTCCCTTGAGTTGGGGGTGTCAATCCCCAAATGTACCTCTCTATTTTCTTGCTTTCCGGGGTGAACATCCTCGGACATAGAAGAGCCAGATCGCAAAATCTAGCTGTATAGGTGGCAATGTCGGAACCCTTCATCTTTAGGTTCCAGAGCTCGTGCTCCAACTTCTGCATTTCGCCCCTCGGGCGGTACTCAGCAAGCATAAGTTCCTTTAAACTTTCCCAACCCATGGCATTTGCTACTGGCAGAGTTAGGGATTTAACCCGGCTATTCCACCAAGTCAATGCTCAATCGGTGAAGGTTCAGGCGGCAAACTTCACCTTGCTTGCCTCAGAACATGCGCAAATCTCGAAAATTGATTCGATTTTCTCGAACCACGGGGTCAGGGCAATGATTCCTCCATTGTCGTCGAAAGATTTGGGCTTCACATTCATAAAATCTTTGTAGGAACACTCCTTTTGGTGTCCCTGACCACCATCCAGATTTTGGGGGTGGGTACCACTTCCTGATCCGCTGGAGCCACCAGGATTTATTTGCGCCATCGCGGCAGCCACAACGGCTGTAACAGCTGCTTGGAACATGGCCGGATCGAACTGAGGAGGTGGCGGCGACGGACGATCGTCGTTCTTCTTGTTGGGTCTCTTTCTGGGAGGCATCTTTTCTTTAAAAAGATACAAGGGGAAAATGACGACAAGCCTCCTATACGATTATGAATCGAATATTTTCGAGCAAGATATATCTTAATCCTACAACGAAATTAGAGACCTAAAATGATAGTTACTAACATAACAAGGAATTGCAAGTCTTTCGTTTGTGAGGGTTAGTACTACTTATGCAGTGTTATAAAATCATAAAATACTCCTATAGTATTTTAACTACGTGTTTTCATTAGTATAAGATTTGGTGAGTTTTAGACTTGTCGCACACTACAGTCACTCCCAAACACATGTTGGTCATATCTCGAACAAATAAAGTTGATCAGGTTATATTGGCCCCACATATGATTACATAACTATCCAGGTTTAATCGTAGTGTCCAACTCGCGCTAAATACTTTTATGTAGGTCTTACTATGTTATAGCTTCTTGTACGTATGTATACTTGTATGCTTCTTCTAAGAATACTTGTATTTTTAAAGTATACGTTTAGTTTCAGAGCACTTCGGCCCCTTTAGTATTTATAGTTGTATACCATGTAAGGTTCGGTATACTTAGTTCACTATAAACAATAGCTCTGATACCAATCTGTCACACCCCAAACCGTAATGGCGGAATAGTTTGGAGGTGGAGGACGTCATGTATAGTATCACAACAATTGCATCATAGTAATCAAAGTAAACACAACCATTACATTGAATAAGTAAAATATTTACATCTGTTTGATTCATATTTATACACATCAAAAGTATAACAAAATGTAAAATACGTGACTCTATACGCTCCGTCTTCTCAAAAGCTGCGGAAGGTAGCTGTCTACTAATTTCCTGAGAATACAAGCATTTTTGGAAGAGTATCAACATTAAGTTGGTGAGTTCATAAGCATGTTTTTGTAAGGAAAATCTGTTAATGAATCAATGAAAATATTTGTATGTTTCCAAGAAAATCCAATATTTTCTAACATGTGTGTTTTTGTTATTGTATCTCATAATGTATTAGTCCATATGTATGGTTACCATTAGGTGTGCATTATAGTGGTGCTTTGAATAGGAAATCCCCTTTTACATGAAAACCCTGGCTATCATTAGTATGTATAGTAAGTTCGGAAAAACTCTAGAAAACTCTACTATGTATAGTAGCTCTATTATTTCATAATAAAACTAGTTGAAGTTATTACCATTCATACATTAATCGTATATTCTTAGTACCAAATTTATGACTTGTTATAACCATACTTGACCATTGAATTGTCTGAACGACGTTCTTCAGGTATCGGAATCAAAATGACTTTGTCACCCAGGCCTACCGGCCTAACTGTAGCTAACAGTTATGGTGCAGGATTGTCAATCCCGTATAGATCTATACACAAACTCAAGTTCTCCCGAAAGGAGACTCTGGTTATAATCTCGGGACTTTTGTTAGTACTTAAGTAAGTACGCGAAGAATGCTCACTCATAAAATGCTATACTAACGATTAGGTGTAGAATAAAATGAATCCATTGAATTTAACTTGTTGTCTATATGTTTCATAAACTATACTATATATAGCTTATATGACTGATCGTATTGAATCTATGTTTGTACATTGATAAGATAATTGTTCCATAAATTATACCTATTATACTCTATATGTTCGTTAATGTATTCAATTCATGTTTTACACTGAAAATTCTATGAATATGTTGAAAACTTCCCTTATGCTCAGCATAATACAAAATGGATAAAATATCTAAATATTTTATAAAAGTATGGAAACCGTATGGTTGTATCAATTGCATCAGTTCTAAGTGTATTGAAATCCTTTTCTATAATTTAACAAAATCAATGATGTTTGGCTTTTATTCCCCCCCCCCCCCTGAAAATGTTAAAAACAGTAAAGGTATAGGGGTATGAACTCACCTGCTTGTGAGTGACTTGGATGAATGACAAAGATAGGATGCTTGGTATGCTAAGTGAAAACCCGAGCACAGTACGGTCCTATTAAGCACATATTAACATGTATGGGCCTACAATTAGAGTCTAAAACCACTAACAAGCATAAGAAACACCCTTAGGATGTAGGAAACACTTACAATCAAGTGTTAGAATAAAAAATGAGGGACAAAAAGGAGTTCACAGCCAACCACCATGGGTTCACGACCCAAGATGTGTTCACGGCCCATGAACACATGAAGGATTCACGGCCCACCTATGAACACTTGAAGGGTTTACGGCCCATTTATGAAGGGTTCACGACCTTATGAAGGGTTCACGGCCGTAAACTCTTGAAGATCATAAAGATGGTGATGAAAGTGATGAATCAATGGATGAATATGAAGCACTTCACATGAATAAGATGAATAACAAGTGAAAAGGGGAGAATCACTTACTCTTGTGGGGTGGAAAGAAAGCTTTTGTTGGATGAGTCTTGAGAGAGTCTTGAGGAGTTTTCGGCCAAGGAGGGAAGAAATGAGGAAAAATGAAGGAATATATATATATATATATATATATATATATATATATATATATATATATATATATATATATACCTTAATAAGCATTTACAAGATTTTGCTGAATTTTAAGAAGTACAATGGTTATTGCATTATTTACAACAATTTTATGCATTACATAATCTGATTTGGTCTTGAAAAGGTCAAGAACGTAAATCTGTTTGACTTAGCCCCCTCAAAATCCCTATATTTCCATCAATTTTGAATTATTGTTACGCCAATGTCGCACCTACATCGCAAATATCTCCTCTTTCCCTTATAAGTTGCATCTAACCACCATTAAAACCAAATAGAAGGAATCGACACAACCATCAAAGACAGAGGAAAACCATATTCAAGTAATTGTTTCTGTTTAAATCTACCAAAGCAACAATACCCAAAACTTATCTCAAGACTCTTTAATGTTGTGTGTGTGTGTTTTTTTTTGGTGTTTACAGGTACCGAAACTGCCAGCAACAGTCTAGGCAACCATATAAGAAAACATTCCTCCATAAAAAGTAATACGATACAGTTATATATATGTAAAAAACACTGCATACATAACCAAAATCACTTTAACTCTCTCTTTGATGTTTTGTCTGTGTTTGTGTTAATTTTTTGTGTTTATAGGACCCGATTGTTGGCTCTATGAAATTAATTCTTAGCCAAGACCACCATCTATTCCTGAGGTAAAATAAATCAGTTTAAGGGCAGGTCTGTAATTTATTTCTAATATAAATTAGAACACATTATATACACACACATGCACATACAATATACCCACTCTAACTCTCTCATTAATAGAGTTTATGTGTCTGTAATATTTGCTTTTAAAATTAATGGTGCATGAGTGTGTTTCTGTTTACATCTACCAAAGCAACAATACCCAAAACTTATCTCAATACTCTTTAATGATGTGTGTGTTGTGTGTTTTTGGTGTTTACAGGTAACGAAACAGCCATCAATCCAACTTATATTCTTGTGCAAAACAAAAAACAAATATCAGGTATCTTCAATGTTGTGTGTGTGTGTGTTTTATAAATGCTCAGCTTTTTTGCAATTTAAGGGTTATTTCTGTCATTTTAACAATACCCAAAACTTATCTCAATACTCTTTAATGATGTGTGTGTGTTGTATGTTTTTGGTGTTTACAGGTAACGAAACAGCCATCAATCCAACTTATATTCCTGTGCAAAACAAAAAACAAATATCAGGTATCTTCAATGTTGTGTGTGTGTGTTTTATAAATGCTCAGCTTTTTTGCAATTTAAGGGTTATTCCTGTCATTTTATGCAATTTAATATTTTTAATGTCATATTTTGCAATTTAATATTGTTTAATGTCACTTTATTACAAAAAATAATCTTCAAGAAAAAAAAATTTCATAAAGAATTTTTGAAATTTTTGCAGATTAAAACTACTCAGAAATGGATGTTGAAGTTGTTATCGATGTCATTGTGTGTGATATATGTGGAGATGTAGGGCATGAACATTTACTTGCTATTTGTAGTAGATGCATGGATGGCGCTGAACACACTTATTGTATGAAGAAAATGCCAAATGAAATTCACAAACATGGATGGTTATGTGAAGAGTGCAAAAATGGTGAGGGCTATGATCTTCCAAATCACAATGCAACTGTCCAAATGCAACCTGTCCCGAGACAGTCCAATAAGTCATCAAATGCAAAGAAAGTTGCAGAAAATGAATGTACAACAGAAATTCCAATTTTACAAGTGTTACAAGAAGTCACTATGCATGTAAATGAGGAAACACATAAAGGAAAATTAAATTGGTGGATGCAGTATGGCCGTTATATGATTGTTGACAACTATGGCTTCCTCTTAGGTAAATACAGAAAATTGGATGAAGACATGAACATAACCTAAATATAATTTGATTTAGTGTCTTTTGTAGATGATTTTTAGTTTCATTTTGAACATAAATAGTTTGATTTAGTTCCTATTGTATCATCATACTTTGATTTGGTTGCTTATTATAGTATCCTACTTTTGTTTATTTTTTTAGTTGTAACCGAATTTTTGGTTTATTGTTGGGTTGTATGATTGTCAACAATAATTGCTTATTATATCAATGTACTTTCGAGTAAATCTTTATTATAGATCCATGTCAAAGTACTTTTGAAGATGGAAGGTTTATACAGTGTTGTTGGTAATTGATGATGGTGATGTACACATCGACCCTCAGCATATGTTAAACCAACAAAACACTTAAAAACCCAATTGTGGTGAATGTGTATCTGTTTTTTTTAAACCAGAGAGATTAAGACAGAAAGAGGGAGAGGGGAGGGTGGAGAAATAAGTGATACCTGAAAGGCTGAAAACCTTATATTTACCAGAATCGTTTGTTGACACGCCTAAATAGAAGCAAGGTCATGAGCCTCAATATCGTTTTGTGACCAATCAGTTATAGAAGAAGTTATGTACTGGTGGGGGGTGGGGGCGGGGGGAATAGTTGGTGCTGACTTCTGCTTTGTTGAAACCTGAGAAAATGAAGCGACAAAAAGAAACAATAGCAACAACAAAAGTCTGAATAAAAGTGATTCAATTTCACCGATGGCGGAGAAGGGAGAAGTGGTAGTGGGGATTTAGATATCACAGTGCTTATGTGGTGGCGGTGAAGGCGAAGATGGTCAGTGAAGCCGTCATGGTGAAAGCTATAGAAGTCGGTGTTAGTCGAAGCAACAACAATGATGAATGAAGTAGAAGGTGGTCGGTGAGCTTGTAGGGCTTCGATCTGATGCAAAATGGAAACCATCTACAGATTCAATGAAGTAGAAGATGATGAATGAAGTGGTTAGACAATGATGAATGAAGTGTTTAGGCGGTGGTGGTGTATTGGTCGTGGTAGAAACGGCTTTTAGGGTTTAGATAGATGAGGGCAACGGAAACGATTCGAACATCCAGATGATCGGACATCAAGAAGGTCTTCCCTGCTCCACTGCGAACAAAATTGTTCAAAATTGACAAATCAATTAAAGTTTACAACCAGAGATAGAATATAAAAAAAGTAGATGTTACCAGATCTATGCTAATGGCTGTGACTAGCGGAGAAGGCGAAGCTGTTTTGGGTACCAAATCAGAACGAAAAAACTCAAATTTGAGGTAGTTCGATGGTATTCTAGAGAAAGAGGAAGTTGTTAGACAAAGTTGAATGAAGTGTTTAGGCGGTGGTGGTGTATTGGTCGTGGTAGAAACGACACCTAGGGTTTAGATAGATGAGGGCGACGGAAATGATTTGAACATCCAGATGATCGGACATCAACAAGGTCTTCCCTTCTCCACTCCGAACTGGTAATTGCTGTTGTAGAGCAAATGTCGGCTGTAAGAAATGTATTTGCAATTTAGGGTTTGGATAGAAGTGAAGCAAATGTTTTTTCACTTATATAACAATACCCTATATTTTTATTATTAAAAAAATGAAATAATAACGGGAGGTAAATATGCCGCCTTCACAAATCACACAACAGCACTATGTTAAGTATTTGTGTCATTGTGTTAAAATATGTATATAAAAAATAATTAAAAGATGTGTATTAAGGCAAAAACACTTTTGATTGTCATATTATATCGTAATTTTTTTTATTCTAACATTAAATTAAATATAATAATTTAATGTGATTATTTAAAATATTTCACATAAACATAAAATTAATTTAGGCTTTTAAATAAAAATGAATGTTTTTTTTTATTATTACATAAAAAAATTATAAAAATGTTTATATGGTTAAATTAAATTATACAAAACAATATCTATTTGTATTCCATACTGACATGAAAACTTTAGTACTGACATGAAAACTTTAGTTATATTTAAAATATTCCATACTGACATGAAAACTTTAGTAATGGATGGTCATACTACTGTTCGAGATTTTTTTGCATTACGACACGTTCACATATGGTGGAACATACTAGCTGTTCGAGTTTTGTTTGTGTGGGACCATGTTGAACATGAAAGACTTCTTATTTAGCTGATTGATCGCAACGTAAGTATTAATACAATAAAATAAATATGTCATTATTTTGTTTAATGTTCTATTTATAATTCACATATTGTTATTATATTGCATATCTCAGAGAGACAAAATGATCGCAATTGTCCCCCGGGTTTTGAGGTCAATTTTCAACATGAATTTGGTTGGACGCGTTATCTCCTTAAATCATTTCCGTATGGATCATTTTTACACAGACCACCCAAGATATCAACATTATAAAATTTTCTTTGGTGAGTGGGCTATATTGATAAAGAGTAACACAATTTTTACTCTCTTGGGAAATGATATCGCCAATTCATTTCCAATTTATCCATTGTGTTCTTCTATCACAAGCCTCACAAGAGATTTTAGCCGTCGAAGAATGTTGATAGGTACATTTGTATATTTGATTATATATATATATATATATATATATATATATATATATATATTTCATACGACAAATTAAATAATACTAAATTTGGTGCATTGTAGATGTCGTTGGAAAAATCGTATGGGGAAGACGAATGATGTCATTCTATGCATTTGAACTATTTATCCAAAATGAGATGTAAGATTATAATGTATATTATTTAAATGTATTCACCAATTATTATTATTATTATTATTATTATTATTATTATATTAATATTATTATTATCATTATTATTATTATTATGTGTTTTAACAAAATTTTGTTTAAATGAATAGGGGGCATACAATAAAGTTGATGTTCAATCACGTACCGATGAGCCTTATGATACAAGTGTATCTCGCAATTGTCAATCAATCCATAATTTATGTCTCTAGGGTCAAGTTGGTCCACCAAAATTTTTGTAAGTTAACTTTGTGCAACATTATATATAGTTTCAATTATTTATAAATAAATTATTTCGGTATACCTTATTAACTATATAATACATGTCCATACAGATAATATTTTGGTTTCAACTGCATTAACCGATGTCACGTTAGATCCAAGAATGCCGGAAGCTGATAGGATTCGAATGAGAGATAGGGAAAATTTTTAATTTTTCCATGGTTATTTGTGTGTGTCGTATGTGGTATTTATTTGTTTGCTGGATTTAAGATTTTTATTTGTTTTTATAGTTATTTTGGTATTTATTTGTTTGCGGATTTTGTGATATGGATTTTTGGTACGTTTTTAGTTTATAAATTTTACTTTCTTTGTTTGACAATCTTTTCTTATATGATTGTATTTTGTTATTTCTGTTTATAGGATATTGATATTGTTGTATGTTAATTAAAATAAATATTCTACCAAATAGAATTTACAAATACTATCTAAATAAAAATCAATCAAAATGAATTTATCAAATTATTGAAAAAAACTTATTGAAATATGAAAGAACGATACAATGAAAAAACAATTCAAAATTCAAATTATAAGTTGACACGGTAAGTCAATACCCAAAAACTGTTAAAACATTACTTCCGAGTCTTGTAAACAAAACTATATAATTTAATGTAAGGATCACTCTCACATATAAATAATTACTTCAAACC
The DNA here is from genome assembly GCF_052849685.1 of Lactuca virosa. Lineage (NCBI taxonomy): Eukaryota > Viridiplantae > Streptophyta > Magnoliopsida > Asterales > Asteraceae > Lactuca > Lactuca virosa. The sequence goes on along the minus strand of NC_136430.1, from coordinate 118,027,092 downwards.
AATCAATTTTCGATTAATATGTTAGTATTTTATAAAAAAATTCGTTTTTTATTACAAATGTGTTCTGAAACTAATACAATTATATATTATTATTGTTTACGTTTTTACAGTTGTCATGGTAATTGCACACAAGGAAAATAGGCCTAATGATGCTATACAACTTGATTTAAATGCACAAAAAGGTATGTTTCAGATGTGCAATATGATTATTATATTATCTTTACGCATAATTCATCCAAAACAAAATATTGCAGAAAAAAGGAAAGCATATAATAAGACATATTATGAACGACAAAAAGAGAAGAACAAAATGAGACGAATAGCTAACGGTGAAGTAAGTAGCCAAAACGTGACACATAAGACGAATGTGTCTGCAGTACAGAGGGCCCTAACTGATATTACAAATGCAACCCCTACAAGTGTATTGGATGAAGCTCAAAGGAATTCGATTCGGAACAGAAATGACTATCAAAGACGCAAGGAACGAAACCCAATGAGAACATCTATGCAAACTCTTCAAGACGATCCATATAACTTTGTTTATGATGGTGTCCCTAAAAAACATCGTGTGTTGAAGGTACAGAAAGCATGTGTTCGTTGTGGAGCAAAAAGATTGCAATTTGAATTCCCTACCTTTTGTTGCATGGATGGTAAGACAAAATTGGCACATTCTTCTATTCCCGATGAATTACTCGATCTCTTCACATCTAGAAACGAATTAGGCAATACCTTTAGACAAAGGATACGTGCATACAACTCAAACTTTTCATTTGCATCAATGGGCGTCGATGTTGCTAAAACAATGACCGACATGACATATGGAGTATACACTTTTTGTGTGAATGGAGGAATGTATCATAGAATCGATCAGTTAATCCCAAGGGATGGAATACCTCGAGACATACAGTTGTATTTTTATGATGCTGATTATGAGATGTCAAATAGACTACAATGGAAGAATATTGACAAACGAATTGCTGAAAAGTTGATTCGTATTCTTGCTACAAACCCATACGTGCAAATATTTCGAAGACTTGGTGATCTAGGGCCGCTTGACAATTACAGAGTCACGTTGAATGCGTCAGTAGAACTTGACCAAAGGGTTTACAACCGACCGACCACATCCGAGGTACCGTAATATTATGTTTGCTAATTATAAAATAAAAATATCATGTATGACATAAATGTGTGCATATTACACACCGTATTTAATCATTTTGTTACTATGATAAAAATATTAGGTCGCTGGTATTTGGGTTGAAGGTAATGACAACATAGCCGCATATAAACGAAGTATTATCGTGTATGCAAGATCCGACAAACCAAAAACAATTCAATCTTATAGGGGATGTTATGATCCATTGTCTTATCCTTTGTTTTTTCCTTACGATGAGTCGGGATGGCATTCTAATATTCCAAGACATGGAATTCCCATCAATAATATTATTAATGACGATGATGACATCGGGGATGATTTAGAAGGTACACATATCATAACTTTATAAATCTTATTTAAAGTAACAAACATTACATTTTGTACACGTCATTAATTATTTTTTTTATTCACGACATCAACATTATGTAGACTCTAATACAAAAAAAGAGCGGGATACTGTATCTATGCGAGAGTACTACTGCTATAAGTTTCAAATCCGGTCAAATTATAATGTAATTTTGATGGGAGGTAGATTACTACAGCAGTTTGTAGTAGATATCTACATCAAGCTTGAGACTTCACGTTTGGATTTTTGTAGAAAAAACCAGTCCAAAATAAGAGCAGATTTATACCAAGGTGTTGTGGACTGTGTTAATGCCGGTGAGGTTCGATCAAATATGATAGGGCAACGTGTTGTGTTGCCTGCAAGTTTCATCGGAGGCCCCCGTGACATGCGGCGAAGATTTCTTGACGCCATGACTTTAGTTCAAGATGACGGGAAGCCTGGCATCTTCCTTACAATGACATGCAATCCAAACTGGCCGGAGATAAAAAATGAGCTACTCCCTTGGCAGACGTCTCAAGATCGACCGGACCTTGTGTCAAGAGTTTTTCATGCTAAGTTAGAGGATCTTAAGAAACAACTCTTCACAAATCACGTCCTCGGCGTGGTGGGTTCATACGTTTATGTCATTGAGTTTCAAAAACGTGGTTTGTCGCATGCACATTTCCTCCTGATAATGAAACCTCCATACAAGCTTACTAACGCTGACCATTACGACAAAATAGTATGTGCTGAAATTCCAGATCCAAAAAAGTATCCTGAAATGCACGAATTAGTCGTCTCACACATGATCCATGGTCCTTGCGGTGGCTTAAACTCTGACTGTCCTTGTATGAATAATGAGCAAAAGAAATGTCGTTTTAGATACCCTCGGCAATTCAATGAAACCACGTTACAAGGAAAGGACTCATATCCTGTTTACCGAAGGAGAGATAATGGTATAGAGGTGGACGTACGGGGCAATAAGATGGATAACAGATGGGTTGTCCCATATAACCCAAAGTTGTTAATGATGTTTAATTGTCATTTGAATGTTGAGGTCTGCTCGAGTATAACCTCTGTGAAATATGTGTTTAAGTATATTTACAAGGGTCATGACAAACAAGTTATCAATATTGATCCGGATGGACAACCTGTCGCTGTTAATGAGATAAAATGGTTTCAGGATGCACGATATGTCTCACCTCTAGAGGCCATGTGGAGGATTTTTAGCTTCCCTCTTTCTCAGATCCACCCTTTTGTGATGGCTTTGCAGGTGCATCTCCCAAATCAGCAGATGGTTAGGTTCAGTGAGGATGATACGCTGACTAGCGTTGTTGAGAAGGAGAAAGATAGGAGATCAATGTTGACTGCTTTTTTTCTAAAAAATAAAGAAGATACCAGTGCGAGAGAGATAAAATATAGAGATTTTCCAAAAAAATTTACGTGGGATCCGAGCTCACGTCGTTGGCATCATCGAAAACAAGGATTAATGCGGGGTCGTATGGTTTCTGCCAACCCCGATGAAGGGGAGCGATACTACCTTCGCCTACTTTTATTGCATATTAGTGGGCCTACGTGTTTTGAAGATCTCTACACAGTCAACAATGTACAACACCCAACATTTCGGAAAGCAACTCTTGAAAGAGGGTTAATAGAGTCTGATGATGGTTTATCACAATATCTAACAGAGGCATCTTTATTTCAAGCTCCTATTGCTCTTAGAAGGATGTTTGCAACGATATTGACTTTTTGTGAGCCAGGAGATGTTCGTAAGATATGGGATGACCACTACAATGATCTTTCGGAAGATTATAGGCGACAATATGGAAGTATTGAGAGAGTCCAAAATATGGTTCTCACCGACATCAAGATATTCCTACAATCTATGAGTGACAACATTGATTGTTTTGATCTTCCAAAGATAAATGAAAATGTCGATTTAGAATTTGGAGTTTTTCGTGAGGTACAAGAGGAATGCTCTATTGTTTTAGAATCGGAACATTTACAAGCCCGAGATTTTCTCAATCCTGAACAAAAATTTGCGTATGATGAGATAATGCGGCATGTCCATAGTAATATTCCAGGAGTTTTCTTCATAGACGGTCCCGGTGGAACAGGAAAAACATTTTTGTACAAAGCTTTACTTGCTAATATCCGTTCGTGTGGTCATATTGCACTGGCGACCGCTTCATCGGGTGTTGCGGCTAATAACATGCCTTGGGGGAAGAACAGCTCACTCTCGCTTTAAACTTCCTATTAATCTGGAAAATAACTCGGTCTGCAAGATTTCAAGACAAAGTGGCACTGCTCAACTGCTTTGGACTGCAAAAGTAATCATATGGGATGAAGCGTCGATGGCTAAAAGACATGCGTTGGAGGCGGTTGACCGAACAATGAAAGATATCACTGGGGTGATGCTCCCATTTGGTGGAAAGATAATGGTTTTGGGAGGTGATTTCAGACAGGTTTTGCCTGTCGTTAGACGTGGAACACGAGCACAGGCTGTGGATTCTAGCATACGAATGTCGCCTCTGTGGTCTTCGATTATCAAGTTGCGGTTAACTATAAATATGAGAGTACTAACCGATCCATGGTTCTCAGACTTTCTTTTACGTGTCGGTGATGGAGTTGAAGAAACAGTGCATGGAAACTTTATTCGCATCCCCGATGATATGGTAATTCCCTTCACTAAAAAAGAAAAGTCATTGAATGCTTTGATTGATGCAATCTTTCCATCCTTGGAAATTAATAGATCTCAAACCGATTATATTTTTCGCGTGCAATATTATCCACAAGAAATGACAGTATCGATGAGATTAATGATTTATTCATCGGCCGATTCCATATAGAAGAGAAAATTTACTACAGTTTTGATGAAGCTGAAGACGATATAAATAACTTATATCCTGTGGAATTCTTGAACACACTCAGTGTTAGTGGTTTACCCCCTCATTACCTACGACTGAAAGTTGGATGCCCGATAATACTGTTACGGAATCTCGACCCATCAAATGGATTGTGTAACGGCACCCGGTTGACATGTAAAGGTTTTCAACAAAATGTAATAGATGCTGAAATAGCTGTTGGTCAGCATGCTGGAAAGAGAGTTTTTTTGCCAAGGATTCCTCTATGTCCGTCTGAAGATGACATGTTCCCGTTCAAGCTAAAGAGAAAACAGTTTCCAATCCGATTATGTTTCACAATGACAATCAATAAGGCCCAGGGACAAACAATTCCAAATGTAGGAATTTATCTTCCAGAATCGGTTTTCTCACACGGACAGCTTTATGTGGCATTATCCAGAGGGGTATCACGTGGGAATACAAAAGTATTAGTGATCCCAGATGAACAATTCAACGGTAGTGGAGTCTGTACTGTAAATGTGGTGTATAAAGAAGTGTTGCATGATCAATAATGCACAATCAATCATGTTTTCATTTTCATTTGTAAAGAATCAAAACTTTTCATTTTTAATTTTTTTTGATTTTGTATTAGTTAGCATAACTCTTAATAACGCTATTTCAATTGGTTATTTTATGTTATTATTACCGTGTTGTGTCATGTTTGTCATATTTTAATTGGTTCGTTTTGTGTCAATGTAAAAAAACAAGTTATCACGTTGTGTGATATCAGACAAAAACACGACATGACACCCCAATTTGATAGCACTAATTGATGAAAACGATTCGCATAAAGAAAACAATTTACTTAATAACACAATGAACTTTTCTTTTTTAATCAAGAAAAGTAGTTTTAACCCAAAATAGGAAGATACATATAATTTTAAATCAAAACAAAAACATACTTATATTTGAAGTCCAAAAAACAAATCGCCTCTAGAAACTAATTTCCGTAAAAACTATTCGCACCCGTCGCTTGGCGCGGGTAGACGGCTAGTATATATATATATATATATATATATATATATATATATATATATATATATATATATATATATATATATATATATATATATATATATATATATGGGGAGGGGTTCACGGCCCAACATGGGTTCACGGCCGTGAACCTAGTTTGCGGCCGTGAACACCCTTTGAAGAGTTTTCTGGTTCGATTGCATTCCTCTAATCCCAAGCTAACACTTCTCAACATCCAACTCTTAAGTGTACTAGGCTTAAAGACTCTCAAACTGACCCTGAACACAATAAAGCGATAGCAGAAACAAGTCTGACTTTTATTGATTGAATTTGACTTATAGATAAAGATTTCGGGTTGTCACATGAGTTGAGGCGGACCTGCTTTGTGCTGAAGGACAACATACCCAGGGCGGTCTGGATAGACTACAGGCCCAGGAGGGCATGTCAGTCAGACCGAAGGCTTGGCGAGCGGTCCGGATAGGCTGTAGGCGCTGCAAGGCTGTCCAAACGTGTCAAAGGCTCGGAGAGCGGTCCAGATAGGCTGAAGGCCTGCGAGACGGACCAGTCAGGCTGATGGCTCATTATGCATGCTGTTTATTATATGTTATTGATATGTTTATGTCGTTGGTATTTTGGGGGTAACTCACTAAGCCTTCGAGCTTACATTTATCGATTATTGTTTCAGGTACTTTTGATGATCGCGGGAAGGCGAAGGCATGATCGTACCGCTCCTCACACTTTATGATTTTATGATTTGATTCTGGGATACTCTGACTATATACTATTTTGAAAACAAGTTTTGTAATAATCATGGGTTTTGAAATGTTTAAAAAGTTTAAATTTGGCATGATTTTTATGGATGTTACACATTTGGAATAATTCTGGACGTTTTCGGTGCACAAATGTAGTTTTCGGTGAGGGCTTGAGTGTTTTCGGTTGGAGGCTTGAAGATTTGAAGATATAAATGAATGTTCTTGGTGTTCTTGGTGGAAATAAGAAGATATGGGCAAGATTCCTATGAATCTATGGGGTTTACGGATGATACTTGAGACCAAAAGTGGGAGTGTTTGCGGTGTGAAATGTGAGAAATGAATTGGGTTCACGGTTGTACATATATATATATATATATATATATATATATATATATATATATATATATATATATATATATATATATATATATATATATATGTGTGTGTTTACGGCCTTAAAAGTCTTGGGCTATTATGTTTTCGGTCCTAATGGGCCATAACTTTGTGTTTTCGGTCATACTATGACCGAAAATTCCCTTGATTTCATTAGTATGGCCGCAAACTCCATTGTTTCTAGGAATCTAGACCGTGAGCTCTTTTGGTGTTACTTTCCTTGGTCGTAAACAACTTTTCATTATATTCTTTAGACCGAAATCTCCAATGTGGGGTTTATTTTGTGATTTAAACCTTAGTCTTTTACCTTATGTTAAGTTATACTAACATAAATCAACTTAGGTTTCAAACCATGCTTAGTTACTAGCTCATAAACTTGCCCTTAAGGCAATAGGGGATACAATGCAACAAAGATTTCAATGTGGTTTTCACTAGTACTTGGTTAGGGTTTAGACTTTGCTGGGTCTAAAATTTCCCAGTTGTGACAATTTTCCCAATGAAATACTTCAATAGTTAAGTCACCACGAGCTGACCTCTCTGTAAGTGCAATGACAATCTCCCTTAGAGATCTCAAACATTCTATGTGTTGAAGTTTACCCACAGAAGGTGCAAATAACTGAAATAAGACAAATTTTAAAAAATGATAGAGTAAGAGCAATAGAGCATAGAATAACATATGTAAAAACTAAAAACATCTCATTTTTAAACCATGTGTACCTCCCAACAACTAGCCTCAGATTCTTCAATTCTTGCCAATAGAATCCTCATTTCACTTGCTTTGCGACCAGATTCTCCAAATCCCACAACTAGGTGATTCACAAGTCCTTCATCCAACATATTCAACTGAACTAACACAACATTGGAAACATCTTGCATCAATATTAGTTAAAGTTGAAAAATTACTTATACACGCCCATGAATAATACGATAAAGCTATGAAACAAAACAGAGAGAGAAGGGTCTCACTTGTCTCTTTTACCACCTTATGTAAAGAATCTGTCTTACCAAGTTCATTGACCAGATGTCTATTTTGTAACATTCACACTTCCATATGTATGACTTAAATCTTTTAGAACTTTACATCTTATAACCACATGTTCTACAATTGAGTGGTATATGTTCTATAAGATCTTTGATGAAAGATATCCTGCTGAGTTTGGTTACATGATTATGTACATTATACTAAGATTGAGATCTAAAATCATGACACAATGTATATATAAAACAAAAAATATATAGTCTGTACCTCCATCTGGACGCTCATTGTCTCCAGTAGGTCAGTCAAACCAGTCGATTGTTGGGATTGCATTATAACTTGTTCACTCTTACTCCTCCCAAGTTTCTTCAACAATCTGGATTTCTTTTATTTCTTCTTCTTTCTTCGTCTTCAAGCACCTACATATAAAAAATGTTTATTAAGTTCCCATGTTTGAGAGAGAAGATGATTAGAATCAACCGATAACTATGTTGGTTAAGATTATTCATGGTGAAAATCAATCAAAATAAAAAGATGATTAACAATATAGAACCCTAATCAACAGACGATGTAATGGCGTAATAGCTGACCTTGAGGAAGCGATTCAAAAAGGATGTCAATCAAATATGTTGCAATCATCGTCATCGACTTATCAAAAAACGCTAATTAGTTGGCTGATTTTTCGATTTCAATATGGAAAGTGGTTATTACAGACAGACGTAATCAATCGAATTTCGTAAGCTTTCAATAAATAGTGAATTGTTTGTTAGGATGACATCATTAGAAATATGCAGAATAATCTAAGGGTTGAAATGAATCAAGGAAACCCAATGAATGGTCCTGATTGTTGAAGGTGACATCATCAAGTTTCCGTTTTAATATATAAAAAGATTAATATGGAAAACAACTAACAAATTCAAACACTTTAACCATAAAGATCAATGATACATAGCCTAATCCCTCGAATGGAATCACACTCTCTTGTTTCAAGCAAGCAAGATCTTCAAGTCATTTTACTTGGCGGTGAAGCAAAAAAAAACTAACCAACCATAATGGAGAGTGTTTACCCCGTCAAAAGAAAGAGGAGTGTAAGAGGAGGTTGAGCAAGAAATTCTTTGGGCTTTCCTTGCTTTGAGGCTTGTTTGTTTTTGTCTCCTTTATATAAGGAGTGATAACCCCATGAAGCCTAGCTTTCTTAGCCTCCGAGATCTTAAGATCTTATCAAATTATGGCAATTAATATAATACAAACCTTTGACTATTTTTAGATATAGTCATATTAATCAATTTACATATTTATTGATGAATAAATAATAACAAATAACAAATTAACTAAATCTGATTAGTTATTTTTATTTTCTAGTTGAACCAAAGTATGTAACCTAAATAGCCTCATATAATTAATTATTATTCCACTCATGTGTGGTGGGCATATACGTTCAACAATAATTTCATTAGTAGAATGAATATTAAGGCGGTTCTTAAAATTAACTATGAAATGGCGGGTAAAGGAACCACTGAACACACTTAATTCCTATTACACATAGATCTAGCTAGGTGTTGATGTTCAAGCTACAAGAGATCTAAGTATACAGATGATTGTATTACCGCCGACATAGGAAACATGTCGTTGCTAATGCGCCCATGTCGCCGGTAATACCGTCGCTGGTATTACTACAAAACCACGATGTGCGTCGTTTTCCCAAACCGCACCTCATCCGTCGATCTCGCATCCAATCCAAAGGTCAATTGGTGCTCATCTTTTATAGGTTGCATATGCACTTAAGTGGAAATTTGAAGTTTGTTATATATTTTGGTTTATATTTATTGGTATTTTGGTATCTTGACAATTAGGAATTTATTATTAACGTTCATATTTATTTTGTAGGTGGACAATCTCGTTGATGCTATTATAAAAAAGCCGACATATAGTAAGAAACTTTAATTTTAAGTGGTTTCAATCAATGTCAAAACAAGGATATGACAGAGGTGACGGAGATGAAGAGGATTTCGGGGGTGATGATGAAGGAGAATGATGGGCCGAAAGACGGCAATGATGATTATTTAGTTTATGTTTATTATGTTGAACGTTTGTTAATGACTAACTACTTTATCATCAGATCTTTATTAATTAAATATGTAATGGATTTTTATTAATTAGTAGTATATGTTGACAATGTGGATTATGAATTATGTATTTTATACAATTTTATTACTACAATCTATAGATTTTTACTAAATACTTTAGCAGAAATATTAAAAAATAAAAAAACAAATAGCGTTACCGGCGCCACCGTTATCGGCAACACTATTATCTGCGATAAAAGTCCTTTAGCCACGGACTATTTGCGGCGACGTAATAGCAGCGACATGTCTCTGGTAATATCTATATTTTTTGTAGCGAATCACACAGCGATTTCATAAAAATGGCTCTCAAAAACCGAATACGAAACTTTAGAATCGATTAATTCCCCTTTATGAGATAGAAATGGGTATATATATGCTATTGAGGAAATTTTCTTGAAAACCGTTGGTGAAGATATGCTTGGACATGTCAGCATGCCCATATTTCTTACACCGATCAACGTTGAACTGGCGGTAGTTCAAAGAAGCATTCCTAATCCATAACGTTTGAATAAGTTCATTCTGACGATAAATAGTTTTTATAATTAAGCAATATTCATATATATCCTATCTAATGTCATCGTCAAATCTTACATGAGAATAGCCAGTCTATCATTTTATTAAAAAGCAAAGATGAAAAGACATCAACCGGAAAGAAGTCCTACATAGTCCTTTTGACAACAATATTTCGTAAAACAAACAAAAAAAAAAACTTAATTATATCCTCTAAAACAAAAGAAAGTCGTTTAAAGCACTTTCCCAAAACTAGAAGCTGATATTATTGGCAGCTTCCCTATTACAGAAAGCTTCGTACTGCAAAAGTGCTTTTAGGTCCATCGCTGCTTATGTTGCCTACTTTCTCCCCTCCAACACCAAGAAAGTCTCTGGTCGTTTTCCCACCACTGAATTGCTCCAAACCCATGTTAAAAGTAGAGTTTTGAGGTGGCTGCTGTTCTACAGAGTTCAAACCCCCACTGCCGCTCTCAAGACCACCTTGATAGCCATCCTCTTGCTCATTAGTTGCACCAGTATGCTGATTGAAAATAGAGGACCCGACACCACTACTGCTAAAAGAGTTCAGGAGCTCATTCATGTTGCTGTGATGCCCATTGCTAAACGAAGAACTTGTACACCCTCGGGTAAAGTTGGTAAAGCTGTTGGTGCCAGATGTTGAACGAAGTATTCCAGCCTTCTGAAGCATTCCAGTCGCTGAAAGCTGTTGGGGCATGGTTTCTGTATGTGATGAAAAATAAAGTGAAGTAGAGTGATGTGACACAAAGCTACCACCTGAGAACAAACTTAATCCCTCACCACTTCCAGAATTTATAGGGTTTCCCATAACACTGAGATTGTAGAGTTGCATGTTGTTATGTAGTGTGGTTGTGTTGTTCACAAGATTGGTTATTGTTTTGTTCAGAGAATTTATAGGGTTCGTTTGATCTGATGATGGCCCAAACAAAGCTGGAGTGGGCTTATAGTAGTTCGTGTCCATGGAGGTTTTGATCAGGTTCTGAGTAGAGGGAACCTGTGGACCTAATTGAGCCGAATTTATATTCCTCTGCTGGCTAGGCTGGTTATGTTTGCCAGAGCTTTTGAATGAGGTCACTCCCCTGGGATTTATGGTTGTTATCCCTTCAGCCAATGCGTCACAATATGCCCTATGATTGATGAAGCTGTCACGCCTGCAAAGTGTATAGTAAATGGTATAATTAGGATTAATTAGATGAGTCCACTGTCGAAATTTGATAATATTCAAATTTTTATATTTTACAAAGATGTTATTCAAATCAGAATATCAGATCCTGACAATTAGTAACGTATGTCTCTAATTATTCTCCATATATAAAAATGCCACAAGAATCAGTGGTCATTTGTCGCACTTACAGAACCTATTAGTACTAAAATTTAGGGTTTATGAAGTCACATAGCATGATTTTAAATACACATATGTGACAAGATCTAATATATAACTTTGTGATGTGAAAACACATAATGAACTATATAACAAGGTACCAAAAAGCAATTCTTATCCTTCTTTCTTCTTTCATCCCTTACCATCATTAGAGAAAAACAAACAACTCCTTAATATTAAATTAAACTAATTAAATAGTAAGTATTTGGTAATATAATAGTGCATCCCTTTGAGACTATATATATATATATATATATATATATATATATATATATATATATATATATATATATATATATATATATATATATATATATATATATATATATATTGAAAGGAAAGAAATAAAACAGATAACAAGTTAATAAGTTAGTAGTTACAAGATATATATAGATGAACAAATTAATTACCAATTAAATGAAAACAAAAAGCTTAGTAGGAAAATATAAACAAAAATGTTACCCCATTTCTTGTCGTTTTGTTTTTTGATCTCGAATTTTTGTTTACCAAAACTATATTCAATATATGCAATTTTTCCAACTTTTTTTTCTTTTTGTAAAGCATATTTTCTATTTTAAATTATATTTATGTGCATTGCTACAAATTATTCCTAAAAATGTACATAAATATATACCAATTTAAAGTCAAACAATTGTTTGTTGGAAATCTATAAATATTAAAGTATGACAACTAATATATAATAATGGTAGTTCTTCAACAATCAATACCAGAGATATCCAACGACTAGACCCAAATCGAGCTAAAAAAATTGATAAAAAACTGAAAAAATCTTGCATAAAAGATAAAATTAAATTTGTTTATCTGATTTGAAAGAACCGACTCATTAATTAATATAGGATCTATAGTGGGTTAACTGCATCAAATACTGAAACATACAAGTTACGATTTAAGTGCAACTGTGGAGCCTATTTTGATTGAATAAAAGCAAAATTAATCCATTTGTTTGAAGATAAAACGGGAACAATATTTTTTTCTAATCTTTTTGAAACACAAAAGGAATTATATTAAGTAATTAAAGTTATACCTTGCGAAGACGGTACCACAATGGCATGGATACTCTTTGGTGCCGCAAGTCTTTGAATGCGCTTTCAAATCAGAATTGACAGCATACATTTTTTCACACTTTTGGCACTTGTATTTCTTTTCACCATGCTTTCGTGAATAGTGTTTCTTGATGCCAGTGAGGTCTCCAAGAGCATGAGAAGGGTCATGGTTGACACAAGTAGGCTCAGGACACACATACAACTTTCTTTTCGCATCATCCGTTGCACTCTTCTGCTTAAGTTTCCATGGCAAATTGTGTCCCCTTTTGTGAAGTTGCAAGTTTTGGTCTCTTGGGAACCCTTTGTAGCATACCTCACAAACAAACCTGTTTTTTGCCATTAGGGTGGCAGGAGATAGTGCTATAACCTCTACATCCGAATCTATCAACACTGCACAAAAAATTGAAAATTAGATATTAATCATTTGTTTTATAAACTAAAGTGTATAATAAAGTAAAATCGGTCATAGAAAAAGACAGATCTGTTTTTTGTTTGTTTTCTTTTACCAAAAAGGTTTCCTCCAAATCAAGGGTTTTTTCCGTTTTTAAGAAAGATACGGGAAAGGAGAGAAAAAAACAGTTGAAAATGCATTTGTTTTTACATGTTTTCCTTTTTCTTTTAAACAAGCATATGAATTCTTTTTTCAGGATATGTATATCGTATATGACTAAAAATTTTGAAGAACTTGCATGGGACTCTTGGTGTGTTTCTTCGCTTCTTGTGACGAACAGTTTGAGGTTGAGTTTGTGACACCCCATGATTATCTTGTTGAATGTTATTAGCTTCGTTCAAATGATCTTCTTCATTCTTGTTCCCAAACAGCTGCATTGATGACAAAGATGAGCCTGAAGCCATCTCTTTTGTTCTATCCACTTCACAAAGCGTTCTTCTATGCTAGCAACTGATAAGCAATGAAACTACTGATTAAAGCTACAAACTAGCAGAAAAGTCACTAATTTAGTTATAATTTAGAAGGAGATGTTGAAGAAGAAGTTGAAACAAAAAAGTCCACTAATCTGAACTACTCTTACATGCAAACACATACACAGAGGAGCCTCAGTTTTCGTTACTATGATTTTCTCCAGTTCTTATCATTTTCGAGATGCTATGCTTTTTTATTTCGAGATGAAAGCTCCAATTTAAACTTATAGAACTTCTTGGTTAGGTGCATAAACATGTTTCAAAATTTACTTATATGGCTACACACATGGCAGTGGACCCCACCCGTCGCCGTATAAAAACAATATATGTTGCGTAAGCAAAATAAGAAGAGAACCACCGTCCTCTCTTTCTCTTTCACTCTCTTACACTTACGTCATGTCCAGGTGTAATACGCGGTGATGGAACATGTTTTATACCATCTTCATCCGAAAATAAGTACTTTTTGACTTTGAATATTACTGCAATATAGAATGAATTTAACTATTCAAGATTACTTTTTTTTCTTTATAAAAAAGCAAATTATATATATTTAATATAATTATGTAGTTAGTAATATAATTATACTACACAAGAAATAATTAACTATATGTAGTTTTGAAGTCTTATTTTTTGATGTTTTTAAAATATTGATATATTCAATAAATCTTTTATGTAAATGGTACTCTCTACGTTCCAAAAATATAGTTCATCTTTCCTTTTTGGTTTGTTTCAACATAATAGTCTATTTCTAAAAATAAATAATATTTTTACCAAAATACTTCATCATTATTACTTAACCAACTAAGCATTTAATGAAATATTAAATGCAAAGTAAGGACAAACTGTCATTTTATTGTATAAAGTTAGCGGTAATTAATGTTTCTTTACTCCGTATGTTTTTTGTCTGTGGACAATAATTTTGGAACGGAGGGAGTATTTGATAACAAAAAAAAAATAATGGTGCAGAAAAGGAAAAATGACTTACAAGGGTAATCATCTTTGTCGTTTTGTTCACATTTAGGTAACTTCTTTAATTTTTTACACATTTGACCATTTAACTTGTTATATGTGTTCACATATTGTCATTGTCACCGGGTATAGCAGTTGACAATGGTAATATGTGAACAAATTAACAAGTTAATTGGTTAAACGTGTACAAAAAAAGAAAGTTGCATAATGTGAACAAAACGAAAAGTTAATTACCCTAATAAGTCATTTTCTCCACTTTTAATAGCGATTTTATTTTTCATATTTGTTTGTATTATTTTTTCAAACGTTATTTTTTTAAATATCTATAATTTCGTAAATATTAATTAAACATTGATCAATTTAAACTTTATTTTTTAATTAATAAATATGTTTTTGTTTTGTGAAATATTTTATATAACCTCTTATATTTTTTTCTGTTCTTTTCAAGCATATAAAATATTTTTAAAGTAAATAGTATCTAATAATAAAATTAAATAAATTAAATATGTAACAATAATTATGAAGGGTCTTTTAAAAAAATAAAAAGAAAATATTACTTAGCAAATAGAAAAACAAAAAAAATATATATATTGTAAATGATTTAAAGTTATTCCAACTTTTTAATACTTTTTAATTATATGTTTATAAACTTTTTAATTTTTTAATACAACGTTTTAAACTAGTATTTAACGAAAGTATTTTAAATTGTTATAAAAAAATATTAAATTGTCACACAAAATCTGTGAAACACTTTAAAAATGTTGTAAATGAAAGTTTAGAAATAAATGTATGAAAATTATAAAAAAATTGTATGAAAATGAAAAAAAATCAAGTTAAAAACTTGTAAGAAAAATTTAAAACATTTAAAAAATATTTGGTTTAAAAGCACTTGTATAAAAATTATATGAAAGTATAAAAAAGTTAAAAAAAATAATTATAAGCAAAGTTTAAAACATTGTATTAGAAAAACCTATAGAAAAAAAAATCATAAAAATGCTATAAGAAATAATAAACAAAAATTTAGAAATTTGTACAAAAAAATTTGTTCATATTTAGACAACTTTCTTTTTTGTTACATATTTGACCATTTAACTTGTTAAATGTATTCATATATTACCATTGTCACCTGCTATAGCAGGTGACAATAATAATATCTTAACACATTTAACAAGTTAAATGGTCAAATGTGTACAAAAAAAATTAGTTACCTAAATGTGAACAAGACGAAAATGTAATTAATCTCGCAAGTCATTTTCTCGTGCATAAAATAAGTGATGTTGGCTGATGACTTGACCTTCCTTTTGTCGAGTTTTTTTTCTTTATTTTCGTAATTACATTGATTAAAACCGTTTTTTATAAAACTGTAGAAAAAAAAAGTAAACATGTTAAAGAATATGTTTGGCAACAATATGATACTTTTAGACTCTGTAATTTAGGATATATATATATATATATATATATATATATATATATATATATATATATATATCGGTTAGATCCAATAAGATCACTAACATTTTTAGAATCAATAGGATCATTTTTTCAATGTTCATTTTAGAGTTTATCTTATATCAATATATATATATATATATATATATATATATATATATATATATATATATATATATATATATATATATATATATATATATATATGAAAAATTATCATTTTTAACCTCTTTTCATATTGATATTCGAAAAAAAATCTGTAACATGTGCATCACATGCACATTATTTGGAAAAACGTTTTTTTAGAGTTTATTTTCTATCGAAAAAAAAATAAAAATATGCAAATTTATCTTTTTTAACCTCTATCCATACATATATTCGAAAAAAAATTCATATAACAGAAAATGTGCACCATATACACATAAGTAGAAAAATGTTTATGTTAATTTTTTTTTTCAAAAAGTCACATTCTATAAAAGTGTCATAACGTATTAAGATATTTTTAATTTGTATATTAATGCGCATATAGGCAAATTTGCATATATGCATATTTTCGTCTCTTGTATATGTGCGTATGGTGCACATTTTACGCATTTTTTATATTTTTTCCGAATATTAATATGCACACTACAAGAATAGTGGGCAACAGCGGCGACACCTTGGAGGGAAAAGTCAGTGCGTTTTCGCGTTCCTCTACGACCCTTCGATTGAAAACAAATCGGACGGATGGGGTTCATTTGACGCGGATCGCTGTTAGTGGGCAAAGAAGTTAATAAATTGTGAATTTACATATTTTTAATTATTTTTTCGATATAAGATAAGCTCTAAAACAAAAGTTGAAAAATCATGCATAATTGAGTTAGTGCATATATGCACATTTTTTTGACTTTTTCTAGATAATTTTTTTTAATATCTTAATTGTCTAAGATGTTAATATAGAATGTAGTTTGTTGATAAAAATTCAAAAAATAAAAGATTTTTTAATGAAAAATGTGCATATGGTGCACCATTTTTTGTAGAATTTGCATTTTGGATATCAATATAGAAGGAGGTTTAAAAATGATAAATTTACATACTTTTAAATATTTTTTCAGTATAAATTGCAATCTATTTTACTATAATAATTATATTATATAATAATTGGTATAAGTTTAAATATAATATTAAGATTTTTTATTTTTATTCATATAATAAAATAATTTTATATCAAATATCATTTTTAATTAATTATTTATTGTTTTCTTTTTTTATTTAAAATTAATTTAAGTATTTAGTATAGTTTTTGTATAAATTTTATTACATCCAATTCCGTATAAATCTGAACATTGAGATCGTCTAGTTTTTACTTGCACAATAAAATGAATGTGTGGGAAATGTTATTTTTATAGACAAATCTTTAAAAGTGGTTTTTGTGGTTTCTAAAAAAGTTGAGTTTGGTCCTTAATTTTCTAGGTCATCAACGATGGTCCATATGGTTTAAAAACTTTAATGGTTAGTCTTTATCGCTAACCCCGTCACTTTTTTATGTGTAAGTCTGAAAATATACGAAACATGTAAGGGCAAAATCGTTATTTAACAACCATAGGGACTATTTACGAAAATTTGACTATTATATATTTAGGCAAAACCTTATCCCTCTTCTGTTAACTATATCTCGCCTCCTTTGTCTTCTTCTTCTAGACCCACCTTCGGCAACACCTAATGCCGCCTGGAAAATGCCTCCCACGTGTTGCTTCTTGTTATCTCCTCACCACCGCAAAAGTTGGGGATATATGAGATTGGAGAGTAATCATCTCAAAATATATGATGTTGCTTCTTGTTATCTCCTTTGCATAGTGGTCTGACTTACGTAGCAAAAATTCCTACCACTACCAGCCATGGTTGGCATTGATTTCACCGTCGTCCTTGCCGCTATCCAATCCCTCCTTTGTGTCGTTAGGGATGTCGCTCGTTGTTGCAGCGTCAGATTATTTGGAGACTTCAAGAAATATTACATTGATTTGTCTAGAAGGGTAGCCTTGTTTTCACATATTTTTTTGAAGAAATTAAGGACTTTAAAGGAAATTTGAGGTTGTTGGATGAATTGGCTTCTTCGTCGTCTTCTTCATCTTGCTTATTTTACCTAATAGTTGCCCTTCAAGCTGCGAAAAAAGCTACTTGTAAGTGCAGACAATTTCGATCATAAGATCTCTTTGGTGAGTACGTCATAATTTTTCTATGAATCGATGAAGTTGATTGTTTGATTTGACTCAATTGAACATTCAAGTGGTTATATTAAAATTTAGATGTATTACTTTGTCGTTTGTTTCGTATCATACTATTAATAGCCTACATAACGTTCTATTTTATCAAAACTAGATCAAACTGCTTAAAAAGCTAGCAATGTCGGTAGAATTATGAGTTGTTTTTAATACGTCAATTGCTAATTCGCTTGATGCTTTTAACATCTAGCCTCAATATTTTGTGAAATTTATCGACGATCAACCTGTTTTTTGATGGGATGCACGAAAGAAACAAAATAATCCCGACTCTACAAATCCTTCAGTTTTGAGTTTGGATAACTTTGTTAATCAATATCATCCTATCAATATTGCGATTACAGTTCCTTATTAAGGAGATCCCCGCTAAACATGTAGATTCTATTTTGTTACTACTTTATTAGTTTTGATTATCGGAAGGATCAACCGAAAACACCGCATTTCAATTCCAAGCGTTACATGGAAATTGGAAAAAGCATTAGCAAACTTACCATATGATGAAAGAACAAGTAAGAAAACAATTATTCTTATGCTTATCTTCGTGATCATCAATGGATTTTTTTTTCTAAACAAAAATATTTCCCCCAGGTTGAGTTAGTGAGAGGTCAACTTCGAAGAGCAAGGGAAAGATACGGTAAACCCCTAAATTATGTCATTCTTTTTCATGGCTTACTTAAGCCCTCAGATAAAAAAAAATATATGTAGAAAATACGGGTATCATTAATCATCAAGAAGTAGAAACAAATGTGAAAGTCCGGCGGTGGTTGTCGAGAGGAGGAAGTACTAGAGGGTAGGTGGAATGGGGTTATTATTTTTTTATTTTTTATTATTAATAAAATTAGACAAAACTTCAAGAATAAATTATATGGTATGGAAGAGACGATATTGCCCTCACATGTTTCTACTTAATAGAAAAAAATAAACATATTTAGGGAAATGGACCAACCATTAAAAGTTTTTAAATCATAAAGACCATCATTGATGACCTAAAAAGTTAAGAACTGATCTTGATTTTCTTAGACACCATAGGGACCATTTTTCAAGATTTGTTTTTTTATATATATATATTTTTATCATAAATTTAAGCTATTTAATCTGGATTTTTTATTATAACCTTTATGTCAATAGAAATTCATATATCATAGAAATTTTCTCATTTTTTAAATATTATAATATAACATAACATTTTTTTTTCAATATTTATTTTTCTTTATTTTTTATTTTATCTATAGTTAATCAAAATACTTAAAAAGTTTTTCCATCACAGTTTACATGACTTAATACTCAGTATAAATTTGAATATATTATTTAGTCTGTTATATATATATATATATATATATATATATATATACTCACACACTGGTTGTATTTTTTTTGGAGGAAATTAGGGACTTTAAAGGATGAATCGGCTTCTTTGTCGTCTTCTTCATCTTGCTTATTCTGCCAAAAAGTTGCCCTTCAAGCTGTGAAAAAATCTACTTGTAACTGCAGGCAATTTCGATCATAAGATCTCTCTGGTGAGTATGTCTTAATTTTTCTATGAGTTGATGAAGTTGATTGTTTGATTTGACTCAATTGAACATTCAAGTGTCATATTACAATTCACTTGTATTACTTCGTCTTTCGTTTCGTATCATACTATTGATAGCCTACATAACGTTCTATTCGATCAGAACCTGATCAAATTGCTTAAAAAACTAGCAATGTCGGTAGAATTATGAGTTGTTTTTAATATGGAAATTGGTGATTCGCTTGATGCTTTTAACATCGGGCCTTAATTTTCGTGAAATTTATTGACGATCAATCTATTTTTTGATGGGGTACACGAAAGAAACAAAATAATTCCGCCTCTACAAATCTTTCAGTTTTGAGTTTGGATAACTTTAATAATCAACATCATCCAATCAATATTGTGCTTCCAGTTCATTATTAAGGAGATCCCCGCTAAACATGTAGATTCTATTTTGTTACTACTTTATTACTTTTGATTATCGGAAGGATCAGCCAAAAAAAAAACCGCATTTCAATTCCAAGCGTTACATGGAAATTAGAAAAAGCATTAGCAAACTTACCATATGATGATTTCGAAATCTCATAGGAAGTTCAAGAACAAGTAAGAACACAATTATGCTTATGCTTATCTTCGTGATCATCAATGAAATTTTTTTTTCTAAGCAAAAATCTTCTCCCCCAGATTGATTTAGTGAGAGGTCAACTTCAAAGAGCAAGGCAAAGATACGGTAAACCCTTAAATTATGCCATTCTTTTTCATGGCTTACTTAAGCCTTCAGATAAAGAACATGTACAAAATACGGGTAACATTAATCATTAAAAGTAGAAACAAATGTGGAAGTGCGGTGGTGGTTGTCGAGTAAGTACAGAGGAGGAAGTGCTAAATGGTAGGTTGAATGTGGTTATTTTTTTTTATTTTTTTATTGATAATAAAATTAGACAAAACTTCAAGTACGAACTCTGTGGTATGAAAAGTATGTTTTTACCCTTACATGTTTCTACTTAACATAAAAAAATAAACAAACAGAGTTAGCTATATGGACCAACCATTAAAACTTTTTAAACCGCAGAGACCATCATTGTTGACCTAAAAAGTTAATGATTGAACTCGATTTTCTTAAACACCACAAGGACCATTTTTAAAGATTTGTCTTTTTTATATTTTCTAATTTTTCCTATGATAAATTTAAGCTATTTAAGTTGGATTTTTCATTATAACCTTTGTTTCGATAGAAATTCAGATATTTCATTCAGATTGTCTATTTTTTAGATGTTCAGATTGTCTATTTTTTAGATATTATAATATAACTTGCCAACATATATAGACATAAATTTTTTTTGTTCAATATTCACTTTTCTTTATTTTTTTATTTATCAACAATTAATCAAAATACTAAAAAAGTTTTCTTTTATCATAGCTTACATGACGTAGTACTCAATACAAATTTGAATGGGAAAATGACACATACGACCTATAAACTTTCTAGGGTTTACCCTTTTAGTCACTTAACTTTTTAAGTGGCTTTATGAGGGAACCCACTCGTACACAACCAGTCTTTTTAATTTTCTTTACTTGTTTTAGCAGGTTTCAGTGACAGATTGACAAAACTTGCCACATCACCAATGACATGGCAACCCAAATAATTTTATTTTTACATTTTTTCAATTAAAACAATTTTAAAAAAAAAAAGGAAAAAAGAAATAATTAACATTTGCTGCTCCAAAAATCAAATTTGTGTGATCAGAAATCCATGGTTTACAAGTTGAAAACAACCTGTTTGTGCGATGGCTTTAATAACCCCCTTCGTCAAAATCATGATCCTCCAAAAAATCAAAAACGTTTGCTGCTCCAAAATCAAGTTTGGGTGGGTTTTGTTCGGATTTTGACAAGGTAACGGCCGATCTAGCAATATAAGGTCAGGCACGTGAAGCGATCGGAGAAACTCAGTGAGTATCTCGTCGTTAGCGACGGAGGATCGATGGCCGGGAGCAACTGGAGACGATGGTGGAGCACGAAAATATGAGAATATTTGGCGCAACAAACCTAACTTCTGAAAAATCACCTGAAGACACCCACACAGGTGGAGCTCGTTCTGCTTCTGTGTTTCATGAGATGAAAGCTTCTATTGTCTTTTTTCTCTATGATATTCTTCGTTATATGTTGTCAAGAATACAATCAATCTCCCTATTTCTTCTCTTTGACTTGCATAATTTGATTTCCCGAGTTGCTTTTTGCTTTCTCTGTTTATGTTGATTTTAGGTTATCTTTGAAGAAGAATAGTATGTCGGTATTGTAGATCATGCCCAAATCTTATTGTACTTTGATCTGAATGACTGGGATCTGAATAATTGTCAGAAAATAGTTGTATTAAAGGTGTGGAGACTATCTGATTTCAAATGTTTAGAATCAATCAAAGCCCACAACGACACCATTAATGCTCTCACCACCAACTAATGAATGGCTTTCTCTACTTTTGCAGATGGGAAGATCAAGGCATGATGGAGACCTGATGTAGAAGGTGCACATTTGTTCATAATGGGGTCGATTGCTGGAGCATCATTCTTGAGGATGAAGGCTGATTAAGAAGGGTTGATTGACCGGTAAGCGTGTATGTGTGTGTGTGAAAGAGGGGAGGGAGACGTGGACAAATGGTGAACGGCGTGAATTTAACTATTTTAATTAATTAAAAGTCACTTGTACATAAAACTGGTAATAATAGGTTAGAAGGACCAAATAAACAGGTCACTAACAACATTGTTCCCCAATAATATATATATATATATATATATATATATATATATATATATATATATATATATATATATATATATATATATATGTGTGTGTGTGTGTGTGTCCCACGTATATCATGGCATACATATTTTCAATCTCAAAATCAATTTTCCTTTATTTCATTTTAAAATGTATTTTTTATATCATAATAAAGTATATTGTCTTGTTTTTCATACTGTTGGATTATGAAATTCTACGGACTTGAAAATTCACAAGAATTTAATAAAATATTTTCCAATTTCAGTTGACCTTATACTGTAAATATTTTTTGTAAATATTTTCCGAGTTCGAAACTAATTACATTGTTGTCACTACAAGTAATAAGAGTATTATGGCCGACGCCTTTGGCAGTAACATGCTCTTTATCGTTGACAAGCCAAACATACTTTTTTACGTCATTAAAGTGTGTGGCTAAATCGAACACACTTAGTTTAAGTGCCTTCGTTTTAATCATCAAGTGCCTAGAAATACCCGTCTGAAATTGATTTATAAATTATTTTTGGGTTTTCACTATTTTTGGGATTGCGTTTTGAATATTTATCTCATTTAGGATGTGAATGCTTAGCACATGATTTCGTCTTTAAGATATATTAAGTTGTCATTTTCTCTTTGCTCCTTATGTATATATTTCTATAATTATACTTCGTACGTAAGAGAAAATGTTGCCAAACTTTTATTAAATGATCAAACGTATACACATTCACATATAAACTAAGTATTCAAAAGTTGACTTTACAAGACTACCTTTGTAAACACACTATCCGTTTTCCATCTTTTTTTTTCATGTTTCGATGTTTTTGAATCATTGATTTTAGTTTAGTCTACCCATATGAATATTCAGTCAAATTTTTAAATCTCGTGGAGCAACTCCAAAACCTTAAATTATGTTATGGTTGCAACATGTATATTGATAAAACATGGACTACTATTGAAAACTGTATCTCTAAGGAGTTACAACAAGGACTGAGATCTTTTATCGAGAGATCCAAAAGCATATGTCGACGACAAAGGTCAAATCATATGCCCATGTAGAAGACTTGATACCAAGAATTTATACATCCAAAAATAATGAAATTTCATATATATCATAATGGGTTTAATTCTCTTTTATTAAATGGAAGTGTCATGGTGAAAGTACAATTCCTTCGGTTATAGAAGATGTAGAGCCTAGTAACAGGATGGTCAAAACTATCACTAACATTATGGGACGGGTGAGTGAAAATGATAGCAACCACGACGAAGGGAACTCGGATACAAAGTGTAGCGATGTCGATGATGGATTTTAAATGCTTTTAGAGAGAGTCCAATCAGAATTATATCGTGGTTGTACATCGTTTTCTTCCCTTGACTTCGTAGCAAAGCTGATGCATATCAAGGTAATAAAAAATGACTTATAGTTTATTCAATCAACTTCTTAAGTTGTTGAAATTTTCACTTCCGAAAGGAAATAAGATCCCCTTTCACACATTATCTTGAAAAACAGAAACTAAAAAGGATTGGCTTGAGTTACGAGTTGATACAGTTGTATATCAAGAAAGAACATAAGTTGTTGTAGAAATTTCGAGTTTGTAATGAGAGTCAGTGGGTCGAGTAAAACACAAACGATAAAAAGCTATCTTATAAGGTGTTCCGATACTTTCTTGTGACCTACAAACGATGATGTCTATATTATTCAAGGAACACAACAAAAAATATTATTTGACATAGTACCTGACAATCAAAAGAGGGTATGATGTGTCATCTCGTAAGGGCTTGAATGCACGCTTAGGGCTTGTAGATGATGATTTTAATCCATTTAGTAACATGTGTAATCCTCAAAGCATGTGGTCGTTCATACTCATACAATGTTCCACCATAGTTATATATGAAATAGTCCTCCTTTAGGTCGTGGTTGCTAATTCACGACCCTAAAGCACACGAGAAGGACATGGATGTTTTCCTTATGGAGTTTGTGGAAAAGCTGAAATAGTTATGGTATTTCGGCATACATACTACATGCATAACATCATCAACTACTTCTTCAACATTAAAGATGTCAATTAATGAAATGAAAGCAATGTCTTATTCAATACCGGTGACATTATTAGCAATGACTTCAATAGTAGCATTATTTGAGTATTAGCTACGAAGCAATCGTGAGGTTACATTAGTGATGACTTTGGATGTCCTTTACAGCCACATTTCTCGCTGTTAATGTTCTTATTTCTTAAAATGTTTAATGTTTTTCAAGGTTTCTTTGCACGACACTGGGTCCAATCCCTTAGTAATTATCAAAAAGTTATTCAAACTTGGAAAACATGTATACTAACATTATATGTTTATATATTAATTTTTTTTGGAGCTTAAATATTTAGAAAATTTAAATAAACATTATATATATATATATATATATATATATATATATATATATATATATATATATATATATATATATATAGTTAAGTTATTGCAAGAACCAAAAGGTATGCGATAACTTGAGAATGCCTAATCTGCTCATAATTTGTCAAAACCAAGACTATAAATATTAGTGAAATATAGTATCTAAGATATATCTAGTCTCAAAAAATAAGTTTTGACTGACTTTCAAATAAAAATGTTCATCTATATGCATGCATGCATATCTACGTTTGTAGCTCATATAACTGATGATATACATATATATATATATATATATATATATATATATATATATATATATATATATATATATATACACAAACACACACACACGCATACATATCTGCATCCGTAGTCCATATGACTGTTGATTCATATAAATACATGCATAGATATCTGCATCTAAAATCCATATGACTGCTGACATATATATATATATATATATATATATATATATATATACACACACACACACACACACGCATGCATATCTGCATCCGTAGTCCATATGACTGTTGATTCATATAAATACATGCATGGATATCTGCGTCTGAAATCCATATGATTGCTGACATATATATATATATATATATATATATATATATATATATATATATATATATATATATATATATATATATATATATATATATATATGCATACTTATGAGAACATTTAAAAAAAATCGTTAAATCTTTTGTAAGCCTAGATATGGCTTAGACGTGCATTTCGTTAATTTTGATAAATTTAGTTTTGAAAAATGATGAATGGATTAGGAGTTTTCTACTTCTCGCAAAATTTTGCGTTCTCAAAAGAACTTTTCTCTGTGTGTGTATGTATGTGTATGTATCCGTGTGTGTGTCTATATATATATATATATATATATATATATATATATATATATATATATATATATATATATGGCTAGGTTCAAATGTTTCTAGCATCTATTGTGTGCGTTTAAGGACAATTCTGGACCAACGGATGAATAGAATCAATGGTCATGATCTGAGGGTTCATGATATTACAATAGGGTAACATGTATCATATAATCATACAAATTTCAGCAAAAGGGTATTTTGGTCAATTAATCTATACTAAAAAAGGAAATTTTCGGATTTTAAGGGATCATTAATTCCCTTATTTATATAAGTCAGAATTTTTTAAATTAATTCTAATTAAATTCTAATGTAATTTTAGTAATAATCGATTTTATTCTGTCAGAATGACAAAAAGTCAACGATAAACTAGTACATATATTTTCGGTTTTATTCTTGCAGAATATGGTTCCATTCAATATATTTTTTATAATAAACATGCTTAAAGAATTATACATCATATTATCAAGAATAACATTTTCAAAAGAATACAGATTTTATTTTTTAAGAATCACTAATCACATTCATTCATAAAGAATAAGACTACAAACAATTATTACATTCATCCTAAAAAAATCTGACTAATAATGGTTTAAGAATTACATTTATTCTTAAAGATTAAACCTTAAAATGGTTAAAAAAGAAAAAAAAACCATCATATTCTAACAAAAATACTAATCCATTCCGAAAGAATATTATTGTTAAGAAACAATTTATACATTCTGCTAGAATACACTCTCATTCTCACGAAAATGTGATGTATTATCGTAAGAATGTAATTATTCGCAAATATACTTGTTTTTGAACTCGATTCCAAGTCTTTCTTCGTATGATAAATATTTGATTCCTTCTTGAAGGCATTCTGAAAGAATAATATGCATTACTCGTTAGTATTACTAGTTGAACAAATACATTTGTTGTTAACAAACATTCTTAAAGACATTCTGACAGAATGCATTTATATAAATAAATTCTGACAGAATACACACAAATTCATTCACTCCTCACACTTAACTTTCACACCATTATTCACTAATTTCTTCTAAAAAACAACACCAGTTGGGTTTTTATATACATTACAAGAGAAGAAAAGTAAAAAACAAACACTTGTAAGGCTTATGAACACCATCAATAAAGAAGAAAACAATAGGATACCACATTGTACTTGATTTCTTAACTCAAGAGCTATATTCAATTATGCAGAAAAAAAATCTCAACAGTAAAATTTGATCATACCCAAAATATTCAAAAGAAATCCCTTACAGATGTTGAGATAATCAGAAATCAAATGCAGCTATACTGAACTTAAATTAAGAAATCGAGTGCCGACAATCTGTAATATAAAACTTACCTAAGTATGGCTGGCTGGAAGGGGGTCAACAACTGCAATAAGATATTTGATGTATACCTTCAAATGCATAAAAATTCGGTTTTTATATTTAAATGTATACCTTCAAAATGCATAAAAATCGTTTTTATATTTATATGTACGTATACTAAAATTGAATTAAAGTAAAAGAGTGATGAAGAGTCAATGAAAATGGACAAAATATTTCATTCAGACATTTTGGGAACAGTTGGCGGGCAAGGATTGCTACACAAAGAATGAAAGAAAACAATTGGAAATACAAGTAATCTATCAGAATAAGAAAAACATATGGACTGTAATCAATGCTCTTGCAAAATTGATAGGTTAGATGAAGCTTACATGTTATTCAAAGGGGTGGGTCATTACTTATGTTTTTTCTTATTCCTATCGAATACAAACGCAGCCACACATCAATATTTCTATCTCTGAATCGCACACACAAAAGGGACAGACTTTCGCGCCTTGGCTAGGACGCCATTGTTGCCGGTGATGACCGACAGCTCCAAACCTCCTTCTTCGATCATATTGATGGGTTTTAGGTAAAACAAATAAACCAGAAAACAATTCCTAAGTTCACATGCAACCTACTTTGGATCTATGTTTTAACTATTGAACATACAACTTTGAATTGCAAAACAAGAACCCTAGAGAAGGAGGCTATTTTCGAAAATAGTAAACTAGGGTTTAGGAGTTACATACCTTTCAATTGTTATAGCAAACAATTGACAATTCCCTTGATCTTGATCTTGATCTTCTTGGAAGCTTAGCACCACAAGTGTAATGCCTCTAATGGAATCACACCCAAGAACTAGCAAGAAAGAAACTAGAAGGAGAGAGGATGGAGAGAGTATGTAATTTCGGCCTAGATATCTTCCAAAGAATAGAGTGACCTAAAATGTGAGCCAGGAGGCTCTTTAAATAGCTGAGGGATCTAGGGTTTAGGTAAAACCCTAATTATCCTTTGCTTAGGGCCTAAGCAAAACCCAAGGGCCTTATCTGGACCCCTTGGACGAAATCTCTAGGGTTTCCCCTATGGATTTCGTCCACCTCCTTCCAAGGGGGTTTTGGATCCTTCCACTCAGCTATTAGTTAATTGCAAACTAGTCCCTGCACTTTATAATTAATTCTTTTAACCCCAAAATTAATTATGATTAATTTCTAGCTAACTATTAATTAAACATAATGATTTCTAATTAATATATTAATCTTTTAACATATTAATAAATCATTTATATATATTAATTTATTAATCTTATAAATTAATATCTCTCCTTTCATAATTTCCTTGTCCAGTTGCTAGGTTGAGGGCATCCCAAAAGGACTGTGCTGCTATCAATTCAAGTACATACCAATTATAGTTATGGGCTTAGACACCTAATCCAACAGTCTCCCACTTGGATAAGTCTGTAACTATAATTGCTAGTATGCCTTCTAAATTTGACCAGCAAATTGTAGCTTCCAAAAGCTGCTGTCGAACTCTGACCCAGTCAGTTACGTGTCCTAAGATAAGTGATCATATAATCCTTCGTTCTGCTAGATATCCCTAGACAAAAGACATGGAATGTAATCAATCTCTTTGTCCAGAATCTATGTTTCCCGATTCCTGATTTGTGATGATGTAGGACTTCTAATTGAACACATCAATTTAGTCCTGGCTGGGCCCAGCACATAAGTCAACACCAAATCATCGAGGGGCCCACAGATATCGCTTTTCCAGTTAGGGCAAAAGGAACGAATAAACATTGACTCATATGCTTGTATCTTTTACTCATCAAATTATACATGACAATACGTTTTACAACACCAAGTTACTGATGCATTTTCGTATCACCAATGCATGACCGACTTGTAAATTACAACTCATATATCTTCGTTTCAAGATTATAAGATATTATCGTCTCAGTATTACTCGTGACGAATTCCATGAAGTGATACTCTGAGCGAGGGTTTATCCAATACTCAAATCTCAATTTCTGAGTACTCATGAACGTTGCAACAATTCTATTGCCATGTCTATCCTTAGACAATCTACAATCCAGTTCATGACAGTCTTAATTCACTACTTACTTCCAAAAGTATGAGCGACTGTGGAGTTTTAAATAATCTTATTATTCAGGAAGTAAAACATGCAAAATATGAAACACAATAATAAACAATTAACAAAAGGCAGTAATCAAACTAATAAACAATACTTTATTATTTAATCACCAAAAGTCAATTACATTTATTTTGTTACAAGTTTCAGAACAAAACTGATCTAACTACTAAAACTAATATCATCTTTCAGTCCTATGCTCCGAGCATGCTGAATATGCTTAGCCCTACTCATACCCTTTGTGAGGGGATCTGCTGGGTTATCTTCAGATGACACCCTCTTTACTACAAGATGGCCTTCTTCTACTCTATGTCTGATGAAATGGTACTTTCTGTCGATATGTCTGGTTTTACCATGATCTCTCGGTTCCTTTGTCAAGGCAACCGCTCCTTCATTATCGCAGAACAGTTCCATAGGCTCCTGGATGGTTGGAACAACTCCGAGACCTCCGATGAAGTTCCTCAACCAAGCTGCTTCTTTCGACGCTTCACTCGCTGCTATGTACTCTGATTCACAAGTAGAATCAGCCACCGTATCTTGCTTGGAACTTTTCCAAGTAACTGCTCCTCCATTCAGTAAAAATACCCAGCCCGATTGAGAACGAAAGTTATCTCTATCCGTCTGAAAGCTGGCATCACTGTAACCATCTACTCTCAAAGTATCATTGCCACCAAGTACAAGGACCCAGTCCTTTGTCCTTCGCAAATACTTGAGTATGTTCTTTACTGCTATCCAATGAGCTCTACCCGGGTTTCCCTGATAGCGACTGACCATGCTCAAAGCAAATGCCACATCAAGGCGAGTACATGTCATAGCGTACATGATTGATCCGACAGCGGAAGCATAAGGTACACGACTCATGTCATCTATTTCAACATCTGTACTCGGGCATTGAGTCTTACTCAATTTGGTATTGCTCTGGATGGGTAGCTCTCCCTTCTTGGAATTTTCCATACTAAACCTCTTTAGTACCTTATCCAAGTATGTGCTCTGACTAAGTCCAATTAGTCTCTTCTTTCTAGCTCTCAATATTCTTATCCCAAGAATATAGGCAACTTCTCCAAGGTCTTTCATGGCAAAACACTTTCCAAGCCAAGACTTAACATCTCTCAAGGTTGGAACGTCGTTACCAATGAGTAATATGTCATCGACATATAACACCAGAAAAGTTACTATACTCCCACTAGCCTTGATATACACACAAATCTCATCTTCACTTCTAGAGAAGCCAAACTCTTTGACTTTCTCATGGAAGCAAAGATTCCAGCTGCGAGATGCCTGTTTCAATCCATAAATGGATTTCTCAAGCTTGCACACTCTATTGGGAAACTTTGCATCAACAAAACCCTCTGGCTGATTCATGTAAACATCCTCAGCCAACTTCCCATTAAGGAAAGCAGTCTTGACATCCATCTGCCAGATTTCATAGTCATGAAAGGCAGCTATGGCGAGCAATATCCTAATAGATTTAATCTTAGCTACTGGCGAGAAGGTCTCATCATAGTCAACCCCTGGGGTTTTAGTGAAACCTTTTGCAACCAGTCGAGCCTTGAATGTGTGCACATTTCCATCCATGTCTGTCTTCTTCTTGAAGATCCATTTGCACCCAACTGTCTTACGACCTGGTGCACTATCAACCAAATTCCAAACTTGGTTGTCATACATGGACTTAATCTCGCTGTTCATTGCCTCTTTCCACTTGGAAGCCTCTGGGCCTGCCATTGCTTCCTTATAAGTGACTGGTTCATCTAAATTTACCAGTGTCCTATCACTTATGAATGTGTCACCTTCTGAGGTAATATGAAAACCATATAACTCAGGTGGCACACTCACCCTAGTGGACCTTCGAAGAGGTAATGAGTTATCAACTGGTTCAACAGGAACTGTTTCCTCTGGTTGAGTGCTAGTGTCATCTAAGGTTCCTTCATTGGCTGACTCTCGAATTTCTTCAAGGTCAATGGTGCTCCCACTGTCCTCTTTGAATATGAGCTCTCTCTCCAGAAAGACTCCTCTTCGTGCTACAAAGACCACGTTTTCACTTGGTCTGTAGAACAAATATCCAAAAGACTGCTTTGGGTAACCAATGAAAACACATTTCTCACTTCTACCTGCTAGCTTGTCGTGAGTCTCTCGTCTTACGAAAGCTTCACAACCCCAGATTTTAATATGTGCCAACGAGGGAACTTTCCCCGTCCACATTTCGTGAGGTGTTTTGGCAACCTTCTTTGTAGGGACAAGATTGAGGATGTGGGCGGCTGTCTCTAAGGCATACCCCCAGAAGTGAATAGGAAGCGAAGCACGAGTCATCATAGAACGAACCATGTCTAACAAGGTTCGATTACGCCTCTCAGCTACACCATTTAACTGAGGTGTCCTAGGAGGAGTCAATTGTGAGACTATCCCACATTCTTTCAGATAGTCGTTGAACTCGATACTAAGATACTCCCCGCCTCTATCGGATCTAAGTATCTTTATCTTCCTGCCCAATTGATTTTCGACCTCATGCTTAAACTCTTTGAACTTTTCAAAGGTTTCTGACTTATGCTTGATCAATTAGATATAACCATATCTGCTATAATCGTCAGTGAAAGTCACATAGAATCGATTAGCATCTCTTGTAGTTGATCTGAAGGGCCCACACACATCTGTGTGTATGAGATCCAACAGACCTTCACCTCTTTCACAAGACCCTGTGAACGGTGATTTTGTCATCTTTCCCAAAAGACAAGATTCACACATATCATCTGATTTTAGGTCAAATGATTCCAACACTCCATCCTTTTGGAGTTGGGCTATGCGTTTCTTGTTAATGTGTCCAAGACGACAATGCCACAAGCATGCCTTGTCTACACTATTAGACAAGTCAATATTAAGTACACTATTTCCTAAGCTATCAACACAAGTCACTATTTCATACACACCATCACAAGCTAAAGCTTCAAACATAAAAACACCATTCTTATAAACAGAAATTGAACCATTCAAATCATTAAAAGAATATTTAAAACCTTGTCTGAACAATGCATGAAATGAAATAATGTTTCTCGTCATCTCAAACGAATAGCAACAATTTATCAAATCTAATCTAACATCATTACTAAGCAAAAGCTGATAAACTCCGATCTTGGTTACTGGTGAAGACTTTCTGTTTCCCATGATCAAGTTTATCCTTCCTCGCTCTATCTCCTCACTTTCCTTTAGCCCCTGCATATCAGAACATATATGAAAACCACATCCCGTATCAAGGACCCATGAACGAGAAGATAATGAGTTATTAGCATAAATAGTGTAAATACCTGCCGAAGATGGCTTCACTTTGCCATCCTTGATATCTTGCAGATATTGTGGGCAGGATCTCTTCCAGTGCCCCTTTTGATTGCAGTAAAAGCAAACGACCTCTTTTGGATCAGAAACATGGGGAGTGGAACCATTGGGCTTAGCCTTTGGGCCATTGCTTGATGACCCAGCTTGAGCCTTGCTCTTCCAGTTTTGCTTGGGAGGACCTTTCCTCTTTTTCCCCTTTCCCTGTCCAATAGCCAAGACAGGGGCACTTGCAGGTGTGGAGGGTATACTTTTACCCTTCATCCCTGCTTCAGCTGTCTACAACAAGTTGTGCAATTGGGCCAGAGTCTGCTCAGTATTGTTCAAATGGTAAGTTAGAATAAACTGACCATAACAATCAGGTAGTGAGTTCAAGACCATGTCAATGGCCAATTCCTCATCAAAGTGAATGTTGAGCTTGACCAAACGCTCTATGTAGCGTTGCATTCTTTGCACATGTGACACAACCGATTCCCCTTCTTTCATCTTGCAAGCCATGAGTGACTTGACTACTTCAAACTTTTCTTGACGAGCTCGCTTATGGTACTTTTCCATAAGGTCCTTGTTCATCTCGAAAGGCCAGTAGTCCTCATAGTACCTCTGCAGTTCTGGGGACATGGTCGCCACCATGATGCATGCCACTTTGGTAGCATCATCGTAATGTTTCTTGTAGGCAGCATATTCTTCAGGAGTAGCTTCAGACTCATCAAGCTCTTTGAGCTCCTTTTCAAGAACATATTCTTTGTTCTCAAAACGAAGAGCCATCTTGATGTTGCGCATCCAATCGTTATAGTTAGAGCCATCCATAACGAATTTGGAGCAGATATTGAGCAAAGAGAAGTTTTGGTTGGAGGAGGATGAAGCAGAAGTGTTTCCAGGAGTAGACATCTAAAAAGAAAGAAAGTTTTAGTTAGATTTCAAGATACCTTAATATAATAACCCAAAGATAAAATATCAAGGTTAGGATCCAACTATGAAGATTCACAACTTAGAAATGGGATGCCGAGATCCAAGTGTAAATTTCATAAAGGTAGGTGAATGACGATTCACCAATTCCACCATTAGACGAAACAAACGAAGTGAAATTCCTAATTCTTTTGAGATACATTGAAACTATTCAATGGCATGTTTTAATCTCAGATTATGCTCTTCTATTTGTGACTGGGATGCCGAGGATCACAAACAAGATGTGAATAACCATGCAAATGTGCTTGGTAACCTCATTGTCTTTATCATTAACTATTGATGTGCTGGTAAACCACACACGCTCCATCAAAATGACAATTATGAGATACCCATTACTGCTCTTTATTAGTGCCTTTTAGTGTGCTGGTTAACCACACACGCTCCACTAACGACCAATAAAGCATAATGTGCAATTTCATGGATTAGCATACTTTTCACATTTTTTCTAAAGTAACTAGAGTTGGGATTTTGTAAAATAATGTTCTAGTACTTTCTTTAATAGCATTATACTTTTAATGAGAAGTAGTTGTCCTATCAAATCCGTTCTGCTAACGACCCTCCACTAATCAAGGGAGCGGTGGGTGAAAGTGGACACCCATTCAACTACCATTTTATAGACAGTTTCCTTATACCCCCCTTATAGACTAGCTTCGTGAATGAGGCATACTAGCGATTTGACTGACCATATTCTTATACATATATAATATTAAACATTTAATCATAATACATATATAAGGTATGTTTTAAACCTTTTAAAACTTTAAGGTTTATATAAATTTCGAAAATTAAACTATTAATTTAAATTTAAAATAAACCAAATTACTAGATTTAATATTTATATATTAATTAACTTTTAATCAATTTATTAAATCTTGTAAGGATTATCTAATTAAATTAATCAATTAATTTAATCCTAATCCTTATCCCTCTAAATTTCGAAAATTAGGGTAAGGATAATTATCCAATTAATCTAATCAAGTAACAATTATCCAAAACAAGAAACCCTAAAACTTCTAGCATATTTCGAAATTTACAAGGGAGGAGGCTAGGGTTTTCAAAACCCTAACCCTAATTTCGATTAGGGTTCTTTGGAGGCTAGGGTTTTCGAAAACCCTTTTATCCAAAACCCTAATTTCGAAAATTTGGCCTTTAGGGTTTAATAGCTATAAACCCTAATTTGCAATTCAACAATTATAGCAATTCAATTTAAAACAAACAATGACTCTGATACCACTGATGGGTTTTAGGTAAAACAAATAAACCAGAAAACAATTCCTAAGTTCACATGCAACCTACTTTGGATCTATGTTTTAACTATTGAACATACAACTTTGAATTGCAAAACAAGAACCCTAGAGAAGGAGGCTATTTTCGAAAATAGTAAACTAGGGTTTAGGAGTTACATACCTTTCAATTGTTATAGCAAACAATTAACAATTCCCTTGATCTTGATCTTGATCTTCTTGGAAGCTTAGCACCACAAATGTAATGCCTCTAATGGAATCAAACCCAAGAACTAGCAAGAAAGAAACTAGAAGGAGAGAGGATGGAGAGAGTATGCAATTTCGGCCTAGATATCTTCCAAAGAATAGAGTGGCCTAAAATGTGAGCCAGGAGGCTCTTTAAATAGCTGAGGGATCTAGGGTTTAGGTAAAACTCTAATTATCCTTTGCTTATGGCCTAAGCAAAACCCAAGGGCCTTATCTGGACCCCTTGGACGAAATCTATAGGGTTTCCCCTATGGATTTCGTGCACCTCCTTCCAAGGGGGTTCTGGATCCTTCCACTCAACTATTAGTTAATTGCAAACTAGTCCCTGCACTTTATAATTAATTCTTTTAACCCCAAAATTAATTATGATTAATTTCTGGCTAACTATTAATTAAACATAATGATTTCTAATTAATATATTAATATTTTAACATATTAATAAATCATTTATATATATTAATTTATTAATCTTATAAATTAATATCTCTCCTTTCATAATTTCCTTGTCCAGTTGCTAGGTTGAGGGCAACCCAAAAGGATTGTGCTGCTATCAATTCAAGTACATACCAATTATAGTTATGGGCTTAGACACCTAATCCAACACATATGTTGGTAGAGGTTTCATTCGTCAATAAGAAAATAGGAGGCAGACTACATACTGATATGGGAGGTTAGGAAGAAGGTTTGGTGATGGGGATCGGCGACAATGGAGATTAACCAGGCGAAGGATTTGGTAGATGAGGGTTTGCGTGTGTGTTTCTGTGTTTGAATACATAATGATATATGGTGTCTGTAACAGATACCCATTATTTTAGGGATTATAATTTTGGAATAATTAATTGTACATACAAAATGACTACACTACCCTTTATTATTTAATTAATGATTTATTTTTTCTTAAATTCTGATTGGTCAATTTATGCACACAATAGTTGTTAGAAACATTTGAACTTATCTCTTTCTCTCTTTCTCTCTCTCTCTCTCTCTCTATATATATATATATATATATATATATATATATATATATATATATATATATATATATATATATATATATATATATATATAAGTTGGATCGAGTGAGGACTTAAAAATAAATGAGGACTGCGGTGACAAATCTTTGCCGCAAGATTGAAATAATAAAAGGTGGAGATTTGATTTTATTTATCGTCAATATCTCGCGAGATGATATGGCGTTTTTGTGATTATGTGCGAGATTTTGACATTTTCCGGCAAAGGTTAATTGTTTGGAGGTTAAATGGGTAAAATGAAATATGGAAAAAAAAACCCTCCAGCACGTGAATTCTGCACCCTCATCTTGCTCTCTCTGCCACATGTCAAACCCTCATTTGGTGGGTTTTTTCTTCAACCGACTTCGTTTTTTGGTCATAACTTTTTTTTTTCTTAGAAAAAAATATCTGAAAAAACCAAAGTTATTAAAATTTAATTCTCTAAAAAATGAACACAATAATGAGAATTTGAAAAAAAAATATTTTTTATTTAAAAAAAAACCAGAAAAAAAAAACATTCACCAAAAATCATAAAAATTTAAGTGATAATTCTACACAATATACTAGTGACTTTGTAAAAAGCATTTCTCAAAAATAAGTTTTTGAAATATTTATTTTTAATTTTAAGAAATATTAATAAAAGAAATGTTGAACATAATAAGGTTCAAAATATTTATGATTCAAAAAACCATTTGATTCAACTTGTTTATGATTTTTAATTTGCTATGATCTAAAAATATTTAGAGTCAAATATTTTATAATCATTGATTATATTTTTTATGATTCGAAAATAAATGATTCAAAATATATAATGATCCATAATTTTTTTGAGCAAAAATTATATTTAATTGAATATATTATTGATCAAAAATCATATGATTCAAAAATGATTTGATTTAAAAATGCTACAATTCAAAATAATTTGATTTAAAATTTTTTGATCCAAAAATAATATGATTCAAAAAAAGTATGAACGGAAAATGTTATCATCTTTAATATTCTTCTTATTTAAAATTTTATAATTGTTAAACATTGAAAATCAAACCGATATTTAGTTAAGAAAAATAAAAACTAAAAAAACAAAAAACAAAAATAAAGAAAACACTAGTACCTTCAAGTATGTAGTAAATATATTTAAAAAAAAACGAAATAAGGAAAAATAATTACTTTTTAAAAAAACCAAAAAACAAAAATAATATCTATTTAAAAAAAATTGTTGTTTTTATTTTTTTAACAAAAAATAAATAAATAAATAAATAAACAAAAATAAATAACAAAACTCACATAAATGACGTTCCATGGACGTTCACCGCACGTGATTAAATCCCCGAGTCCGTTTATGTATAATTTAAATATATTTTTTTACATATTAAATCTACGTTTAGGTATGAATTTTTCTAGATGAGATATGAAGCAAGAGGTAAGCGATGATTCACAGGGTTGCAGAAATATGTTGACGCAATTAAACTTATGGCTACAAGGGAGTCACCTGATTCGATTGATAATTATATGAGAATGTTTGAGAGAACTGCAAGAGAAAGTTTGTAAAGATTGGCGAAATGTCTTGTTGAAACCTTAG
This sequence comes from Lactuca virosa, assembly GCF_052849685.1. Classification (NCBI taxonomy): domain Eukaryota; kingdom Viridiplantae; phylum Streptophyta; class Magnoliopsida; order Asterales; family Asteraceae; genus Lactuca; species Lactuca virosa. Next base: position 117,989,505 of record NC_136430.1, on the reverse strand, counting down.
GTGACGTTTATTTGCACAAACATTCGTTGAATGATATGCAACAAGTACATATGGCACATAAAGAAGGACATAGTTTTATAGGGATGCGTGGAAGCATTGATTGCACACATTGGAACTAAATAAATTATCCCGTGGGGTGGAAATGTCAGTATGCAAGTGGTCATCATGGAATGCCTTCGTTGGTAGTAGAGGTTGTTGTCTCCCAAAATTTATGGATTTGACATGCTTTTTTCGGGTTTGCAGGTTCTAACAATGACGTCAACATTCTTGGTCAGTCATCAATATTCGACAATATATCAGGAATAACACTGGATGCTCCTTTCATAGTGAATGAAAATGAATATAAGTTTGGGTATTATCTTACAGATGAAATATATCCAGCATATTCCACATTCGTGAAGGCATTTCGAAACCCAATAGAACCAGGAGACAAATTTTTCAAAAGGAGACAAGAAGGAGCACATAAGGTTGTGGAATGTACTTTTGGAATTATAAAGTCAAAATGACACATAGTTCAACATGCGGCACAACCATATCAGTTAGACGTTCTATAAGATGTTATGTATGCATGTATCATAATGTATAACATGGTGATCGAAGATAAATGACGAAATATTAAACTTCAGATCCCAGACACGTGCAATTTCAACAAGGGACAACAAAATATTTACATAGAGTCGTTGATATTGAAGAAGCACGAAAACATAGGCAACTTCGAGAAGACTTGACTGATTATATGTACGATGGTAACGAAGACAGATAATTTAGGGGCAAAAATGTATTTTTTTAAATGTTATCTGTTTTTTGTTGTAATGTTCTTTTAGATTTTTAAATGTTATGTTTAATTAAAAAATTATGTTTTATTTAAATAAATATTTTATTAAATTAATTTTGTTTTTATAAATATTAAAAATTAAATCGAAAAAAATAAAAAGAAAATGATGACATGAAATTTAATAGGTGTTATAACATGTTGTCAATTTCTCACTTGATGTTATAACATCATGGGATGACATGACATGTGAGATGACAACATTTAGATATGATAACACCCCTTAACTTGTTCCTTATTTTGCCGCTTAAAAAAAAAGCTAAATCTTTTGTCAACTACGATGCAGTTATCAATCTATAATAATTGGGCATATTGTAAAACAAGAGATGTATGACCGTTTACATAGCTTTCAAGTAAACATGACAGTCTATTTCATGTTACACTAACAAATTATAATGGGTTAATTTGATGAAATACTAGAGCAACATGTATGTTTTAGTTGCATTTTAAATAAAAGATTTCTGGTGTAATGTATCATCTTTTTCCGATTATATATAGACAGTATGTTAATTGGGCTTTCTCTTGTATTATTATTATAATTAATAGACTTTTGTATCAAATTTGACATATTATTACCCACAGTAAGCAACCTATTTCAAAGATCTAAATAAATTGTTTGCCATATCGGTAGAAAGTTGAAAATAAGGATGTATTTGTACTGTACAAGTGATGATATATACATTCTAAATTAATGCACATCTGCAGGCAATACAGCCTTATCTTTATATAGGATTGAAATGTTCTAGTTTTTGTTAGAGTGGTTGGGTGGTGTGAATGACACTAGCAGAAATTATGGTTTCGATTACATAAGACTTGCCCAACTCATTTACGTTATGACCATTTTAGACGGTCACCTGCTTCAAATGAAAAACTGTGGGCCAGTCGAGGGGGAGGGGTTGCTTAGTCACGTTTTAACAAAATCCATATGGTCATATTTAATGTTAAAGCATGAACATCTGTGAAAAGGAAGCTTATCTTCTCCACCGAGCGCTTAGATGCTTGAACGATTCATCTGGATAGTGAATGTGATGAGGTTGACTAGATTGTGTATGACATATAAAATTACTGTTATCACCCGAAGCACCTGACTGATTGATCAAATCTTAAAAATATAATAATAATAATAAATAAATAAATAAAAGAAAAAAAACAGTTTTCTCTCTTGGTACGGATACTTTCGTGGCTACTGACGTATAGCTAGCTTACATATAATGGAGCTACTCATGGTTGTTCAATATTAATTAGTCATTAGCGTTTGATTGGTACTTAGTGTTATAGGCGGTGATATCAATTTGAAGACATATAAGAAGTATTAATTATCAAAAATATTATACGTGGAATACATTAATTAATTATATGAAATATTTTCCATAGTTAATGTATTTTATATTTTTCAATGAAAAATATTCTTTATAATTAATGCATTTCATATTTAATTATGATAATATTTATCATAATTAATGTTTCTTATGTTTGCTTTAGGACATATGTTAAAAAATCTCATTTTTAATTTATTTATTGCATCATGACAATCATCTCACATATTAATAGTTACCTTGTATTTGGTATATATATATATATATATATATATATATATATATATATATATATATATATATATCTTTACTATGTTATTAAGTATATTGGGCAATTCTTGAATTTTAAGAGGTATAAAATATAAAACTTGATGTACAAATAAGTGAAGCATAGACAAACAAGTAATACTTACCAAAAATCGAATACAGTGAATTAAGGAGGTTATTATGGAATGTTGAAATCACCACTAATTCTTACCAAAATTGGATCGTTAAGTGTTATTACTATAGCCTTGAATGCCTATTAACCAAAACTAATAACCATGTGAATATCTTAATGTGAAGTAGGAATGTACCTTAAGATGGAAACGTATATTGGATGCTAATCTCATATTATTAGTCTTATAAATCTAAATGGAAAACATGTTTTTTGCCAAACAAAAAAAAATTAAATATGTTGGCAAGATGTTTGTCACATGGATAAAACTAATGTTACAAAACAGTTTTTTTGTTATTTGTTGTTTTAAAAAAAAAGACATTGATCTGCGATCTTTTTTTGCTTGAATTAATTAAAGAATCAAAAAAACAATAGCTTCCAAAAAAAACTTTGGGAGGGCTAATCTTTTTGTTGATGCCAAAAATTAAGGTTTGTAATATTTTTTCGTACGTGTTGGGTTGCCCAAGAACTGGTAAATTGAATTTTACTGTGTATTAGCAAATATTGGGAGGGCTAATTATCCCAATGAATTGTTAATTACTAAATTAAAAATTAACTGGAGACGTCATTTATAAAAGTTGATAAATTTAACTATGTTAAAATTAGGAAGCTATTAAGTTTTCATTGGTCAATATTCCTTGAAATAATATTAGTTAAGTTTTCATTGATCAATATTACTTGAAATGATATTGTTGATGGGAAAGGGTATGTTTCAACACCTTGTACAATTGATTTTTTTTTCTCTAAGTTCTATGATAAGGAACAACGATTAATTTTTTTGTCCAAAACGTTATCGTTAAATGTATATTAGTACAAGAAATATTATATTTTTTTATTTTTCTTTTTTATGATTATTTATACATTTTTACTAACATCGTATTTTCTTTTCCATTTCCCACCTCTCAATATTATATCTCTTAGGTTAGAGGGAGTAATGGTGAGGCTAGCATGATGTTACACAGACCTTTTGAAGCCATGTAACATTTGCCACAAAAATATGTTTGCCATGTAAAAGTTGGGAGTGACAAAGATGTCATTTAAATAAGTTTGATTTAAAAAAAACAAACAAACAAATTAGTGCCAACCGGTCACAAACCACCGTTCCCTTGTCTCTCCTCTCTCTTTTGGCTAGCCGGCTAGCAAGGCTTGCTTGGCGAGGCCCTTGTCAAGAGCCAAGGGTAGTGTTTGGCGTTCTTGGCAAGGCTTGGCGCTTATCACTCCTTTTTGTCCAATCTAATTGTAATAACCGCATATGTTTCTTTCTAAACTTTGTTCTTTTTCATTCAAACTTTCGGTTCATATTCATTAAGCCGATTTAAAATTACCATGTTGTAACTCTCTCATTCGTCTCTTTGTTCATATGACACTTTCCAAAACATTATGTATTCTTTAAATTGTATTTCATCTTTTTGAAATAAAACAAATTTCCAAAAAAAGACTATGTTCAAATAAAATTATTTGTCGCTGCCAGAACGAAACAATTTGTCACCCCTTATTTGGGGTAACCGAGAACCTGATCAAATACCACTAATCGGTTCCAGTTCGATTTTTAGCTTAAAAGGTTCATCCCTAGCTTATATATCTGTGCCATCATTGCATTGCCCGAGTACTACCATATTGTGTAAAAAATATTCACCAAACACCTACCTAAACTTTAAAGGTTGAAACGAATATTCGTCCAAATAAAAATAAGAGTCGTCTGAAAATTATTTGCTTAAAACAAAATAAAATCTTTCTATCCTTGGAAATTAACGGATCTGAATCATATTATATTATTTCATGGGCAATATTATCCACAAAAAATGAGAATGTCGATGAGATTAATGATTATTTGATCGACCGACTCCATGAAGAATACAGAATTTACTATAGTTTTGATGAAGTCATAGACGATATAAATAACTTCTATCATGTGTAATTCCTGAACACATTCACTGTTAGTGGTTTACCCCTCATTACCTATGTTTAAAAGTTCGATGTCGATAATACTATTATGGCATCTTGACCCATGAAATGGATTGTGCAATAGCAATAGGTTGATATGTAAAACTTTTCAGTTTAGTGTCATTAGTGCCAAAATAGTTGTTGGTCAACATGATGGAAAGAGGGTATTTTTGCCATGGATTTATCTATGTCTGTTTGAGGATGACATGTTCTGATTCAAGCTAAAGAGAATAATGTCCAATTCGATTATGTTTCATGATGAAAATCAATAAAGCTCAGGAAAAACAATTCCAAATGTAGTTCGAGAATCTATTTCTCGCATGACCAACTTTATGTGGCATTGTCCAAAAGGATATCACGTGTCAATACAAAAGTATTAGTGAAGTGGGACGAACAATTCAAAGGCAGTGAAGTCTATACATTAAATGTTGTGTATAAATAAGTATTTGATGATTAATAATGTACGATCAATCATGTGTTGTACACATTTGTAAACAATCATAACTCTTCATTTTTTATTCTAACTAATTTTGTATTTGCTAGAATGACTCTGACTGATTATTATTTAGATGTAGTAAACTATTTCCACAAAATAACTAATCGTCCTTAGAAACTAATTTTTGAAAGATATTAATCGTACCCATCGCTTGGCGCGGGTAAACGGCTAGTATATATATATATATATATATATATATATATATATATATATATATATATATATATATATATATATAGGTTTAGGTTCTATGGAAAACAAGAAACCATAAAAAAAACCCAAAAAACACTACTAGAAAACTAGGGCAATAGCTACGGCACAATCCGTAGGTATTCCGTAGGTATAAGGCAATAACTACGGATTTGCTACGGAAAATGGCCTGTAGCATAAATGCCCGTGGGAAATTTGTGCCTACAGATTTGCTACGGACTAGCTACGGAATAGCTACGGCCAATTCCGTAGGTATAATACCTACATATTAGCTACGGAAACGAATTGCTACGGAATGCCTACGGATTACTGACGGGAGTCGAGTTTGACTAAAGTTGACTAGTTTCCTACGGAATAGCTACGGAAATACATAGCTACAGATTTGCTACGGGTTACTGACGGAGCCCACTTTGACTAACATTGACTTTATCACCTACGGATTTCCTACGGCTCACATTACCTACGGATTTTCCGTAGGTAATCCGTAGGTAATTACTTTTTATTTTAAAAAAAAACAGCAAAAAATTATAAAAAATCCAGTTTTTTCTGTCCAAAATATTAAAAAAAAACATTACATTAAACTTATAATAATATTGAAATTCAACCACAAAACAAATAACCTTACAATAAAACTAACAAACCTAAAAAAATATCAAATACAAATACATATTACTAACATTGACTAATACTACATTAAATGTATCTAATAATACACATTAAAAGTGTCAACCACAAATGTTTAACTAAGTGTTTACAAACATAAAACTAAGAATTATTTTGGTGGATTACTCGACAATTACCGGGTGAGTTGAGTCGAGTCAATAAAGGCCGACCCGTATTCTTCAATTTGAGTTTTGAATCAAATGCTGCCAATTGTTCCTGTTTAAAACACCATAATCAATGATCACAAAAAAAATACAAACATAGCAATGTACTTTCAAGTATTTGTTTATTATGCCATAATTAGGAACATTTTTGAAAGTGACAAAATGAAAGTAGGATGTTATAATAAGCATGTATATCTTGCATTTAACCAGCTCAAAAATTAAAACACATTTCCTTCTAATTATCATGTTGTTGAATCACTACAATAACCGACTCATCAAAAAACCATAATTTGAAACTAAAAAAACATAATTTTAAACTAAAAAGACATTTTACTAACCAAAAACATTACATTAAAAACCACATTACAAATTGTAAATACAAATTGCCAATAAGGTTAGGTACACTATCAAATAGACAATCATTAACCTATCAAATGAAAGATACATAGGTTCATTAAATTAAGCAGTTTTGAAGTCTTGTTTACCATTTACATTAGTTCATCAATTAGAATACCTGGATAGATGGATAGTTCTACAAGTATTCTTTGGTGTAGTTATTTGAAGCAGCAAAGAGAAGCCCAAAAAACAGAATCTTGGTTTTAACTTTGCTATCCTCACACATATTTCGTTTGCCAATATCCAAAAAAACCTGTAGAATCCATGATATGAATAGTGAATGCTCTAATTTCCATCATTAATAAGAAAAAAGGTTCAAATCCATGACACAGACAAAATGACTTGTTTTTACAACATTTGACATAATAACTAGAGTTTAGAGTAGAATCTCTCTTTCCAAACAGATAGTTTACATAGGGGAACTTTTATCAAACACATGGTGTGCACTGCATTATTCTGAAAATAAGGAAATTTGTGAGAGCAATAAACTTACGTTGGCAAACCCTTCAAGCTTTTATCTTACAGACAGATTGTCCCCGAAAAGCCTTAAAGTTTAAAGACTTGAAGAACCTAAACAACATGCTGGAAACCCATAACATTCTAAAGCTCCAATTACATTAAAATTTGATAATAGAGATAGTTGAACAATATTCACCTCAATTTTGTTGTCATAGATGAAATTCAGTATATAAACCTGAAAATTACTATTTCAGAAAAAAAAATATACATAGAAATAGATAACAAAATAAATCTAGGGTTTCACCTTTGTTGGAGAAGAAATCGACCAAAGAGAAGAATGTCGGAGGAGGTGTGCTCCCGGAGACAATCGACCGACGGAGGATGCGCCTTGTGGAGAAGAAACGGACGTCGGAGAAGGAAGGAACGTCGAGCAGCAGAGCAACGAAGAAGAAATCGACGGGAAATTACGGAGCACCGAGGAGATGCGATGGCGATGGCGCTTCGGCAGCAGCGTCAACGAGAAGCGACGGGATGGAGCACCGGCGTCGGAAAAATGCAGGAGGCGTCGGCGGGAGAGTCATGAGAGCAGATACAACGTTCTTTTTGGTTCTCTAACAGTGAGGATAGAGGCAGAAGATGCGCTCTGATACCAAATTGAAAGACATGACGAAATTAATAAAAAGATTATGATAGGATTATACCTGAATGATGCGTCGGGATGGATTGACGATGGATTGTTTGGATTATATGAATGATTATATGAATATGTTTGGATAGGGCTCTGCTATTCAGAAATAGAACAACTATTTCAACTGAGGAAGAACTTTGAGATCAACTCAAGTCTTAAACACTCAAACTTAACTTGTTTATTTCATATGGGCAAAGGCCCTATTTATAGGCTCAAAGGAGCCGGTTACATAATGGAATTGCAATCGTATGATTGCAATATGACAAACATATTTACAATATACCCCCTAGACTATTGAGGGTTACACACTTTATTTCATTTCTAACCGTATCAGCAGAGCCCTATCCAAACACGCATATAAGGTTTCCTACAGCGAAGCTACAGACAAAAAAATGGTTGCAGGGGGGTTCGAACTCGCGTTTAACAGATTCGTAACCCACATACTTACCACACTGTCGGGTATGCCCTCTCCATTCTCAATTGGGTTCCAATTAGTTTTATCTTCTCAATCGAAAATAAAGAAAAAAGGTTCTCTAACAGTGAGGATAGAGGCAGAAGACGCGTATAAGGGTTTACACGCGTATAAGGTTTCCTACAGCGAAGCTACGGACAAAAAAAGGGACAAAAAAAATGGTTGCAAGGGGGTTCGAACTCGCGTTTAACAGATTCGTAACCCACATACTTACCACACTGCCGGGTATGCCCCCTCCATTCTCAATTGGGTTCCAATTAGTTTTATCTTCTTAATCGAAAATAAAGAAAAAAGGGTTTGGGGTAGGAATCGAACTAGGGTCTCACGCGCAATTAACCATGCTAATTACCATCCGGCCGGGAATGCCTCATCCGATTTTGTTGCGTGTGCTATTACCTTTATACACTTTCATTTTTCAATTATTATTGTTATTATTATTATTATTATTATTATTATTATTATTATTATTATTATATTTTTCAATATTTTAATCTTAAAACTTTTTTTTGGATCGTTTTATTTTTGGTGATGGTGGTGATGGTGATGGTGATGGTGATGGAGATGGTGATGGTGGTGGTGGTGATGGTGGTGGTGGTGATGGTGATGGTGATTGTGATGGTGGTGTGATGATGGTGGTGGTGATGGTGGTGATGGTGATGGTGGTGATGATGATGGTGGTGTGATGGTGATGATGATGATGATGATGGTGGTGGTGGTGATGATGATGATGGTGATGGTGATGGTGATGATGATAATGTTGGTGATGATGATTATGATGATGATGATGGTGGTGGTGGTGGTGGTGGTGATGATGATGATGATGATGATGATGGTGATGATGGTGATGGTGATGATGATGATGTTTGTCACACCCCGCTAAAGCGGAAACACGGGGCGTGGCAGTACAAAGGGTTTCATCGCAAAAGTTGAAAGACAACACCAACCATAGTATTAAAAATCATTACAAATTCACAATGGGTTTGAACAACTTTTAAAAGAAATTACAATGTAAATTGAAATACAACACATGCGAATGCTCCTAAAAGTGAAGTGTCCCTAAGTGCCACTTACTCGATGATTCCTGAAAAAGCATGTAAAACGAGCGTCAACTATAAAAATAGTTGGTGAGTACTCACAGATAAACAAAATAATATTGGTTCCATGAATTGAAATCAAAGTTTTGATAAAAGTTTCCAATAATAAAAGTATATTGTTAAAATGAGTAAATAAGTTTGTAAAAACAAAGTTCTTTGTCATCATAAGAGATAAAGTATGTTGCCCAAATAAGATGCAACATTCATATTCTCATGGAAGATAAAGTTCGTTACTCAAACGAGTAAACAAGTTTCATTGCTAAAATGAGCAATCAATTTCGTTGCTACAAGGAGCAAACAATTTCATTGCTAAAACATGTATATAAGTTTTCAGTAATAAAAGTTCGTTGTTGTAATGAGAAACAAAGTTCATTGCTATAATTAATAACAAGTTTATTGCTATAATAAGTAACGAGTTTGTATGTGTATGAGCAAACAATGAGTCTCAACCAAACCTATGACTGAAGCCCTATAAAGATCTGTGCTTATCATGCACTCCAGCAATAGGGCGAGTGAGGAGTTGTCAATTCCTAATAGCGCTATCCATAATGACCATTGGCTCAAAGAGTTAATGGTTAGAGATAAGGGAAGGGCCTTAGTACGATAAGTTCTCATGTTTCGTGTTGCATAGACATACATAGAGAGACATAGCAATAAAATAGCAATCATGTTTGATACAAATCAATTTAAATACAACATTCAAATAATAGTTTTTCGAGACATGCTTTTCCACCCCAAAACATAAAAACTGAAAATAGGGGAGTGCGTGAATACTCACAATATGCAAAATATAGCAACCAAGTTTATACGAGTCAAATAAATACAACGAACATAAATAGTTTAGGACATGCTTTTCCACCCCAAAACGTAAAAACCAAAAAAAGGGGAATGGTGAATACTCACAATATGCAAAATATAGCAACCAAGTTTATACGAGTCAAATAAATACAACGAACATAAATAGTTTAGGACATGCTTTTCCACCCCAAAACGTAAAAACCAAAAAAAGGGGAGTGGTGAATACTCACAATACATTTAGATGATGCAAATGGTGCCTTGAACTACGTTCCACGTGTACCACTACCGATTCCTACAATAATGGCATTCGCTAGTGAGTCTCTAATCGAAATCTAACACTAGTATACTTACTACTACAATAGAATTATGCCAATAATGTGTCAAAATTTAATATTGATAAGTTACAAACATTTTTCTGTGGAAATTAAGTTTCAAAGAATCAATTGTTATATAACAATTTAAGTGGAAAATTTCCATTATTGAAATGTTAATATTTAACATTTTAGAGGTGTTCCAATGATTAAATATTCAAAACTAAATCAATTTAGTTCTAAAAGTTCCCAAACTTTGCATTTCAGTTTTAATTGAAGTCAAAGACCTCAAGATAAATTTTCTTGAATTTTTGATTTGTCTAACTATTTTTCACCATTTTAGTTTCTTGAATAACCATAAAATCATGAAAAATACTAAACAATTAATAAAAATTACCAAACTTCAGATTTTGGTTCTAAATATGTTAAAAGACTTCTAGATAAATTTTCATGGATTATGGATATGCATAACCATTTTTCATATATTTAATTCTCTAAATATATAAAAATTCATGAAAAATAGAAATCGGTTAAGAAAATGCCCCAAACTTTTTATAGTAATGTCATTACACGTACTTAACCTGGGAAAAATATAAAAATAGATTTCCAGACAATTTAACCCAATTTTATGATTTTTGAGCATTTATTCTAATAAAAATTGAAATAAATAGAAATAGTTTCCAAAATTGTCCAAAATTTTTGTAACGCTGTTATTAGTCATTATTAAGCTAGGAAAAATATAAAAATGAGTTTCTAAACTGTTTATCCCAATTTTATGATTTTTGTGTATGTATTCAATAAAAATTGGGTTTAAGTGTATTTAATCTTGGGAAAATAGAAGAAAAATAGTATACAGAAGAGAAAAATCATCAAAATTTTTATGTAGCATCCTAATGTACTACAAGGTGTTCTGGTAAATTTTCATAATGTTTGGATGAGTAAAACTATTTTTTCTGTTTTTAGTCCATTATAAATACAAAAATCGGAGAAAAATAGGAATACATTATGAAAAATTCTGAAAATATTTTTCTAAGTGTTCCACAGAGAGTATAAGCTGCGAAAATTATTAGATACCATTTTTAGATTTCCTAATGTGGTTTTATGATTTATTAGAGCTAAACAAAAAGAAAATTCAAAACCATATTAAACAGTAACCAAAATGGATGAAACTTAATGGGAGATGTTTATTAACTTAAAGGATCATCCAAGAATTTTTCCATAATTTATTTACTAGCGTAAGTATTTTATATGATTTAACACTTTATTTTCTTATTATTTTCATATAAAAATAAAGAAAATATATATTGAGCTGAAAATTTGCAGAATGCATCTTCATACAATTTGATAACAATGACAATTTGTGTTCTTATTTTTGATGTTGAACACCATGCCTAAAGGCTCAATAAATTATAGAGAAAACTTGGTTCTTGTGATTTATGTAAAGATTAGTGATGTTACTTTGACAATTTTTGCAACATGTTACAAAGACTTTTGAATCAAGATCTTTTTGTACCTATTAATACATGATATTAAGAGTTCAAAATAATTTTTGAATGATTTTTAGTGACGAATAAGTCCTTTGAACATGCAACACAAAACAAATGTTCATAAGGAAAGTGCTGTTTGAGCAACAGTTTTGTAAAAATTGGTAAAAATCGAAATATTGGAATTTTCAAGTGAGGTCAGATGGGTTTGAGAGCTAACTCAAAATATTATATTTCAGAAAAGGAATCACGAATTGTGGCTAAGAAATGAGTGAGATATTACAGTTTAAAGTCAGGTAAAGAAATCTGGCAGATTGCATGCATGATGATTGGTTAGAAAAGTGGGTTTTCATCATTTCCTTGAGTAAATCTTTTGAAGTATTTTAAATATATCATGATAACCTCATATTTTGGTCATGTTTCCAGAGATCAAAAGATTAAAACTTATCAAAATGTATACATGCATTTATGAAGAAAATTTTGTTTCTCAAAAACTCTTAACTTGAGTTTGATGTTTTAATCCTTAAAATCGATTTTTACACTAAGATCATGAACATGCAACCTTGTTTATCATACATGCATGGTGTTAGAACACATCCATCATGTTGTAAAAACCATTTTAACAAAAAGAAAACAAGTTTGAAGAAGATGAAGAAGGAGAAAGTGTAAGAAAAGAGCAAAACTTGAAGGAAAAGTGAAGTAGAAATCGATTTTACCTTCAAGAATACCACAAGATGATGAAGATTTCGAGTTTGAGGAGTGTTCTTGGGTTTGTTTTCTGGAATATTTCTTGTTCTTTAGAAGGAGGAAGAGATAATGGAGTGGTGTTTGGAGAGAAAAAGTAGAGAGAAGGTAGAGAGAGTTTTCTAGAGAGAGAAAGAAGAGAGATGTGTGTGTTGGAGAATGAGAGTGTGAGAGAGAGATATGGGGAGAGAGGGATCCGATTTTAGGGGAGGAGAGGCTCTCTCTATCTCTTGTTTCTTTTATAAAAATTCAAATCTTTTATAAAAGTATCCAACTTTTTATAAAATGTGCACCTTAACCTAGTTTTTATGCATAAAACTCTTGATTTTTGACTTATAAATCAAGGGTAAATGTTAATAACTAAATCTTTATTTTTCATTGAATTTTATTTCATAATAATTATTATGATAAGATAATATTATAAGGTTCATAATTGTTTTTATAGGATTTTTAAGGTTAAAGTTTATAAATATGAGTTTTTAGGGCTTTTAGGGTTTTGGAGTTTATAAACTTTGAATATCAAAATAAATAGAATATTTGAGACTTTAAATTATCTTATGGTATTATAACTCTTTTATAGTTATAAATAATGTTTGTAATTTATTTTTATCGGTTTATTGGCATTCTATGTAGTGATTCCGAGATTCAAGCGAAATTGAGGAATCAAGTATACTAGTCCTAGTCTTCAAATTTTGACTTAAGTTCCTACGAGACTCGGACCTAATTTATACCACTAGGTCAAGTGCATGATGTGTGTATATGATTCATAAAAAGGTGTTCGATTCAAAGAGCGACCCGAATATGGATAGTCACTATAGTTAAGTAGTTGTAGAATTCACATATCAATGTGAAATCTAAGTACACCATCCATTGTTTCTATCTGTTTCCAAGTTTCTACTAGGTTATAACTTAGCTTCTAATTACTAAGTCTAATATGTGTTGTGCCTATATGTGCAACTAATTCTAGTCAAATCTAGAACCGACTCGAATTTTGACGGTTGTCACAATGTTGGTGGTGGTGGTGGTGGTGATGATGGTGGTGGTGATGGTGATGGTGATTGTGATGGTGGTGTGATGATGGTGGTGGTGATGGTGGTGATGGTGATGGTGGTGATGATGATGGTGGTGTGATGGTGATGATGATGATGATGATGGTGGTGGTGGTGGTGATGATGATGATGATGGTGATGGTGATGATGATGATGGTGGTGATGATGATTATGATGATGATGATGATGATGATGATGGTGGTGTTGATGATGATGATGATGATGATGGTGGTGGTGGTGGTGATGATGGTGATGGTGATGATGGTGATGATGATGATGATGATGGTGGTGGTGGTGGTGGTGATCATGATGATGATAGTGGTGTGGTGGTGGTGATGATGATGATGATGGTTGTGGTGATGTTGATGATGGTGGTGGTGATGATGATGATGATGATGGTGATGGTGATGGTGATGATAATGGTGATGGTGGTGATAGTAGTGATGGTGATGATGGTGATGATGATGATGCTGATGATGGTGATGATGATGATGATGATGTAGGTATAGGTGTTTGTGAGATGTATGTGAACGTATTCATAAGCATTATAGTGTTAAACTAGTAAACAAGTAATGAATCCCGTATGTGCACACGGCTTTATGAATGATATTAATAGCTATAAGTTGGTGAAAATATAGATAATCATGTATAATAGAGGTGTGAAAAAAACGGAGCGAAAAAAACGACGTTTGGTGCCCGAAAAATCGAAAATAAGAAAAATCTGTAGCTAATCCGCAGCTAATTAGCTACGACTTTTTATTATTTTCGATTTTTTGGGCACCAAACGTCGTTTTTTTCGCTCCGTTTTTTTCACACCTCTATTATACATGATTATCTATATTTTCACAAATTTATAGCTATTAATATCATTTATAAAGTCGTGTGCACATACGGGATCCATTGCTCGTTTAATGGTTTAACACTATAATGCTTATGAATACGTACACATACATCTCACAAACACGTATACATACACATATACACGTACACATATACCACAACTCATTCATATATATAAATATACATATACAAACATAATCCATCACAAGTTTGTGAAAAGTATAGACATTATAATGTTAAATTGTGAAACGAGTACTTGATCATGAAGGGGCACACGACTTTATGAACGATATTAATAGCTACAAGTTGGTGAAAATAAAAATAATCATGTATAGTCGAGGTGTGAAAAAAACGAAGCGAAAAAAACGACATTTGGTGCCCGAAAAATTGAAAATAAGAAAAATCCGTAGCTACTTAGCTACGGATTAGCTACGGAATTCTAACGGAAAGCATACTCCGTAGCTAATCCGTAGGTAATTAGTATCCGTAGGTATTCCGTAGCCATTCCGTAGCTAATTAGCTACGGAATAACTACGGATTTGCATTTGTAGCTATTCCGTAGCTATTCTGTAGCTAATTAGCTACGGAATAGCTACGTACCCGCATTCGTAGCTATTCAGTAGCTATTCCGTTACTAAACTAGGACATCCCATTCTGTAGCTGATCCGTAGCGATTCCGTAGCTAATTAGCTACGGAAATTTTCCGTAGGAAAACGCCATGTTTTCTAGTAGTGAAATCATAAAAATGCATAAAAAAAATACTTAGACATCACAAATATTTTTTTTAATTTATATTATGAATTTTCGCAGCTTTTTCTTTATTTTCGCTGAAATTTTTTTTGAAAAAAAAACCAAAAAAAAAAAAAAATTGATTTTTTTATTTTTTTTTCAGCGATTTTGTAAATAAACCTGCGATTTTTAGGTAAAAATGTCAAAAAAAAAATTGTGATCTCTAAGTCTTTTTTTTATGCATTTTTTATGATTTTTAGGGTTTTTTTGTTTTCCATATAACCCTTCCTTATATATATATATATATATATATATATATATATATATATATATATATATATATATATATATATCAAAAGTGAATACGTGAATACGTGGCTGATATGTATAAAAGCTTGTATATTGAACCATTAAAAATGAGGTAGGTTTATTTAAAAATACTTCAAATAACTTATCCTAAAATCTAGGTTTTTAATTTATTTGATTTTGAATGATTATTTCATAAATAGCTCTATCTTCTCCGTGAAACTAAAACATTTATTTTATGTACGTCAAAGACGTAGTCAAGCATTATGATAGTATTTTTTATGTTAGATTTTTTCATTTCTAATTATATACTATGTCTAGTGATTTAGCCGGACACTAACTGTTTAAATGATTGTGTGTGTGCAATGAAGCACTTATTGTAAAGAACTAATGTTTTTGTTTATTAAGATTTAACAGCCTTTCGAGTAGAAGGTTCGAACCAGTAGTGGTGTTAAGAGAATTTTATGTTTTTTTTTTTTTTTTTTAAATTTAATTAATGGTGTTAAAATAGTTATAACTAGATATTTATATGATTTTCGTATATGGGAGTGGATGAAATTAATCAAAACTACATAGTTTTATCATGTTCTATATGTAAGGTTATATACATGACATGACAGCCACATATTTCAAAAACAATACGAAGAAGCTAAAATAGTGAAAGAAAATTATATATCATCCATTCTTCGTAAACAACCACCCTAAAACACCTCCAATCATATTCTCTTCATGAACTAGCTCCCTCTGCCTCTCATCTTCCTTCGTCGGAAAAGCACCTCGTCGGAAACTACACGTTCGGAAATCACCTCATTCTCGTTTCCTTTCCGATCTCGTTTTTATCATCGGATCTGGCATTTTTTATTCCCTTGCTACACATCGGGATCTGACGTTTTAAATAATGGTCGTTAACGTCGATTTGAAGTCGATGACCCCTTTTCGGACAAGCGGTCGTGAGTTTTTGCTACAACGCACGCTTCAACAACCGTCGTTGTCTCTTCTATCGCATTTGCAGACGTTACAGATCTTGTTTCGGGAAAGCACATCATCGGAATGTACCGTTTCAGAAACTACCACATTCTCTTCTCTTAGGCCCCGTTTGATAGTTGCTGATTGAGAAAGTGCTGACTGGGAAAGGTCTGTCTGGGTAAGAAATCCTGATTGGGTAAGAAATCCTGTTGTTTGATTGTACATCTGACTGAATGTGCTGAGTGATGAAAAATGACCATTTTACCCTGTTGTTATATATATTGATAGATTAAATTGCTGAATAATTATAAAAACATACATATTGTCATACAAAATGTAAATTACACACAAATAAAAAATGTCATACAAAATGTAAATTAAACATAAATAATTTAATAACCAAATAAAAACATAATGAAATTTAAAATAACATAACAATTTAATGTAAAGTAGGTGAAAGTAGTCGATTTGCAATCTGATCACGCAAAACACGCATATATTCAACGGCTTCTGGACCCAATTCTATGCCTTGTATGTTTTCTCTATCAATTCCCCCACCTTGGACGTCAGGAGTAACCATAGTGTCCTCCTCAAAATTTCTAAACAAGTCATCTTCTATATTGTATTTCCTTATAAAATTATGGACCGCGACACAAGCAATGACTATGTCTCTTTGCACTGTAAAAGGATAAGGAGCCATTTGTTTTAAGATTGGGAATCTCGCCTTCAATACACCATAAGCACGCTCAATAACATTTCTAAGTTGTGCATGAGCATGATTGAACCTTTCTTCTCTAGTTAAAGGTCTGCCTCTTCGAAAATCGGCTAACCAATACCTAGTATTGCGGTATGGAGCCATAAACCCACGAGTGTTTGTATATGCGGCATCACAAAGGTAATATTTATCTGCAAACGAATGTGACACATATTATATAATGACACATATTATATAAAGAAGATAGATAATAAAAATTATATAAAGATTACAAACCTGGTGGAGGAAATGGAAATCCAGAAGTCGAATTGAATGCAACTTCTTTCAAAACTCTTGAATCATGTGCTATACCCTCCCATCCAGCCCAAACAAAGGTGAATATCATATCAAAATCACAAATTCCTATTACATTTTGAAAACATTCTCCTTTTCCTCTTCCTCTATAACGAGTTTGTTGATCAACAGGTACAACCGCATGTACAAGAGTTCCATCTAATGCACCTATTGCTCCGGAAAAAATATTTTTTAACCGTCTATGTCGTTCCGAGTTATGTCTTGTTGGGTTAGGAGTTGTTGGTACTATAATTTCTTTTGCAAAACACATCATTGCTGTTAGGACCTCGTGAAAACATTGATGAATCGTTTGTGTGGAGTGATGAAATCTTCCCTTAACCGCGCGAAAACGTTCATTATGTCCTATAACATGTAAGAAGATAGCCATCTTCTCTTCAATGCTTATTGTCCTACTAGCTTGCAACCAAATTTTTTGGGTAAAATGGTTGCATAATAATGCAAATGCCTCTTGTGTAAGACGCATCATATCGAAACATTGTGTAGGGTCTCCGTACATCAAATCTTGTGTATATGCATACCCGCTTGAATCGTTATCTCTAATTCTATGAATTCTGATTAGTCTGCGCCGGTTTGACCTCAACCAATAAAACACAAGTAAAAGAAAAGCTAAAACTTCACCATCAGAAACCATACTTGATCTGTTACAAACAATTAGGTAACATGTTAAAGTAAAAAAAAAATTAATGCACCAAAAAAATGAGTAAACAACATCAAAAGTAACAAAAGTCATATAACAAACGTTATATAACAAAATACTAGTAAACCAAAAAAGTCATCAAACATAGGATCCAAAAAACTAGTAAACATCATCCAAAAAAGTCATCAAACATAGGATCCAAAAAACTAGTAAACATCATCCAAAAAAGTCATCAAACATAGGATCCAAAAAACTAGTAAACATCATAAAAAAAAACTAGTATCCAAACATTTCTACCCGCACCTATCAAAGGTAACCATACTTGTAACACCCAAATTTTCAAAACAATTTTTCACATTTTATAAAACACGTTTTCATTCATAATTGTTATAAAAACACCATTGTATCACATAACATCATCTCCCAAGATCATAATAAAATCTCCCCGCGTGTGTACTGATCAAGCCGGCGCCTTCCCGCGATCCTCGCTGGTACCTGAGACACATAACACAACACTGTAAGCATAAATGCCTAGTGAGTTCCCCAAAATACCACACATAACACATATTAGCCACTCGAGGCTATAACTCTGTTTGACACTCTGGTCAAAGTGTCTCTGTGGGACCCCCCAGTCCCATAACTCTGTGGGCCCTCTGGCCCTAACTCTATGGGTCCTCTGACCCTAACTCTGTGGACCTTCCGGTCCTAACTCTGAAAACTATGTAACATACATAGCATATAACACATAGAAATCACATCATGCAAAAGCATACACAATACTCTGTCTCATAGCTCTAATTACCACTCTAGGTAAAGTATAGTGAGAAGACTCACCTCGGTTAACTCGGTAAAGCTCGAACTCTGTAAAGTCGGGTCTAGCCTCCGCCTAATCATATGAAATAAACACTCTGAATCAATACATCTCTCAAGGCTAGACTATTCCTCCTCTTAGTATTCTCAGAAGGGTAAAAAACCATTTTACCCCTCTCATGGCTCAAAGACCCTAAAGTTGACCAAACCCTAAAAGTCAATAAAGGTCAACGGTCAAACTTTGACCCGACTCGCCGAGTGCACTTGGGCGACTCGGCGAGTCTACACGTGCCCACTATCTTTCTGATCTCGCATGACACGTCGAGTCTTTCCCCTTACTCGACGGGTGACACCTGGCATGAATCGCGGGGCCACCCCGACTCAACTCGCCGAGTCTGTTCATGGACTCGGCGAGCTCCGCCTTGAACTCCAGTCCTCTAATTCCCTCCGACTCACTGAGTCAACCCTATGCTCCACGAGTCATCACAGATTGCGAGTCGCGGGGCTACCCGACTCTACTCGTCGAGTCCGTTCATGGACTCGACGAGTTCATTCCATGCACATCCTCAAACAACTTCCTGAGGTCAGATCCAGTCCTATAACCAATAGATCTATCATTCCCAAACCCAATATCCATGTAAAGTTTCCATCTTGATGCACATACAACATCTATTTGATCATATATGATGATTTAGCCCCAAATACCATAACTCAAGGTCATAGCCTCCATTGTTATTCAAAAAAGCTTAATGAATAAGGCTCTCTGGACCTCTATGGATCCAGATCCAAAGCCTCCTCATCATAAGGGACTATTTGGGCTTCAAATCTAAGCAACAAAGGGTCTAAGAAACCCTAAATCCATATGATCATCATAAGAACAGAAGGGGAGTCGAATTACTACCTCAAATGTGAAGATCTTAGCTCCAAATCCACAGAATAGCAATCTCCTATGCTTCCTCTTGGCTAGTACCTCCTTCTTCTTGCTAAACAACACTCCCAAGGTCAAAAAAATGGCTTCCTTCCTCTCCCAGAACGCTCAAGCACTCTAGGGTTTCTCTCTATGACTGGTGACCTCAAATGGCGGCCATAAGGGCCTTTAAATAGTCCCCAAACCCAAGAAATTAGGGTTTCATTAAACAGCGTGGACTCGCCGAGTCCACGTATGGACTCGCCGAGTCCAGTCATTAACCCGAATGGAGATTCGCGACTCTACTCGGCGAGTCTGAGCGCCTACTCGCCGAGTCTCTCTCCAAAACTCAATAAAATACATAATTTAAGATACCTGGGAATCCGGATGTTACAATTCTCCCCCACTAGAATCAGACTTCGCCCTCGAAGTCTCACTCCACAAATAACTCTGGATACTGCTCGCGCATCTCTAACTCCGGCTCCCAGGTCATTTCAGAACCCTTCCGATGTTGCCACTGGACTTGAACCAATGGCACCTCCTTGTTTATCAAAGTCTTGATCCTTCGATCCACAATCGCAACCGGTCTATCAACATAATTCAGGCTCGCATCCACCTGAATGTCCTCTAACGGAACCACTGCCGACTCATCAGCGATACACTTCCTCAACTGAGACACGTGGAAGGTATCGTGAATCTGGCTCAACTCCGTAGGTAGCTCCAAACGATACGCTACCCTGCCCACCCTGGCAGTCACCCTGAAAGGACCAATATACCGAGGTCCCAACTTACCCCTCTTCCTGAATCAGATCACCCCCTTCCAAGGAGATACCTTCAGGAGTACTAAATCACCAACCTGGAACTCAAGCCCCGAGCGACGTCTGTCCGCATAACTCTTCTGGCGGCTCTGAGCGGTCAACAACCTCTGTCTGACCTGCTGAATCTGCTCAGTCGTCTGAAGTACTATCTCTGTACTACCCATCACACGCTGCCCGACCTCACCCCAGCAAATAGGAGTCCGACACCTCCTCCCATACAACAGCTCAAAGGGTGGCATACCGATGCTCGAATGATGGCTGTTGTTATAGGAAAACTCAGCCAAGGGCAAGTATGTGTCCCAACTCCCTCCGAAATCCAACACACATACCCGAAGCATGTCCTCGAGCGTCTGAATCGTCCGCTCACTTTGCCCATCTGTCTGGGGGTGGTATGCGGTACTAAAATGTAGCCTCGTACCCAACTCCTCATGAAACTTCTTCCAGAATCTGGAAGTGAATCGCACATCTCGATCTGAGACGATCAAGATCGGCACTCCATGCCGTGATACCACCTCCCTCACGTACAACTCTGCCAACCTCTCAACGGAGGAGCTCTCACTGATAGCAAGGAAGTGAGCGCTCTTCGTCAACCTGTCCACAATCACCCAAATTGCATCGACGCCCCTCGCAGTCCTTGGCAATTTGGTGATAAAATCCATGGTAATCTGTTCCCACTTCCACTCGGGAACCTCCAACGGCTGCAACTTACCATGCGGCCTCTGGTGCTCGGCCTTAACCCTGCGACAGGTCAAGCACCTCTCAACAACCCATGCTACATCCCTCTTCATACAGGGCCACCAATAATCTCTTATCAGGTCCAAATACATCTTAGTGGCCTCGGGATGGATCGAAAACCTCGATCGGTGTGCCTCCTCCATCAATATGGTACGTGCCCCACCCACAAATGGCACCCAGATCCGACCCTGGAAGGTCATAAGCCCTCTGCTATCGGTAACAAACTCCGATAACCCGCTCTCTCTTGCGGTTCTCCGGTCTCACAGCCTCAGCCTGGGCCCCTCGGATGGTGTCCAACACCGGAGTCATCACTGTCAATCTCATACAAACGTCCCGTATCGGGGCGCTCTCCGCCCTACGACTCAGGGCATCGGCTACAACGTTAGCCTTGCCCGGGTGGTACAGGATCTCACAATCGTAATCCTTTACCACGTCCAACCATCTCCTCTGGCGCATATTCAGGTTGGGTTGATCCATCAAGTACTTCAAGCTCTTGTGGTCCGTGGATATGGTACACCGAACCCCATACAGATAGTGACGCCAGATCTTGAGGGCGAACACTACAGCCCCCAACTCCAGATCGTGGGTGGGATACCTCGTCTCGTGAGGCTTCAGCTGCCTCGATGCGTATGCTATCACATGCCCTCTCTGCATCAGCACCGCTCCCAGCCCCGATATCGATGCGTCACAATACACCACAAAGTCCTCCATCCCCTCCGGAAGGGCTAACACTGGGGCTTCGCACAGTCTCTGGCGAAGTGTCTCGAAGGAGGCCTGCTGCTCTGGTCCCCATGAAAAAGCAACACCCTTCCGGGTCAACCTGGTGAGTGGCACGACGATCTTGGAGAAATCCCTGATAAATCTCTGATAATAGCCAGCCAACCCTAAGAAACTCCTGATCTCGGTGGGGGATCTCGGCACCTCCCAACTCATAACCGCCTCAATCTTGGCCGGGTCGACCAATATCCCATTCTGGTTAACGAGGTGCCCTAGGAACTGGACCTCTCGTAACCAGAAATCACACTTGGAGAATTTGGCATAAAGCCTCTCCGATCTCAAAACTCCAAGTAACTCTCTCAAATGCTCCTCATGCTGCTCTCTGGATCTCGAATACACCAGTATATCATCGATGAACACGATCACCGAACGGTCCAACATCGGTCTGCATACTCTGTTCATGAGATCCATGAACGCCGCCGGTGCATTGGTGAGCCCGAAAGGCATCACCACGAACTCGTAATGCCCGTAACGAGTCCTGAACGCTGTCTTCTGGATATCCTCATCTCGTACTCCCATATGATGATATCCAGACCTCAAGTCGATCTTGGAAAACCAAGACGCTCCATGCAACTGATCGAATAAATCGTCGATCCTCGGTAAGGGGTAACGGTTCTTGACCGTCAGTTTGTTCAGCCCCCGGTAATCAATGCACATCCGGTGTGAACCATCCTTTTTCTTGACAAAAAGGATCGGCGCTCCCCATGGCGAGCTACTCGGCCGTATAAACCCCTTCCCCAGCAGCTCCTGAAGCTGCGAGGATAACTCCTGCATCTCTGGTAGCGCAAGGCGATAGGGCGCCTTGGCGATAGGCGCTGCCCCCGGAACCAAATCAATACGGAACTCTACCTGCCTCTCGGGAGGCACACCCGACAACTCCTCGGGGAAAACATCTGGGAACTCGTGCACTATCGGGACCTCATCCATCGACCTCGGTCTCTCTGCATCTACTCTCGTATCCACCACATAAGCCACAAACCCACTACAGCCCTGCTGTAAACTCTGCCTCGTTCTAGCTGCCGAACAAAATGCTGACCCAGAACGGGAACCCTCCCCGTACACCGTAAGTACTCCCCCACTGGGGTCTTGTATCGTCATCAACTGTCGCTCACAGTCAATCACAGCTCCGAAACGGCTCAACCAATCCATGCCCACTATGACACATACGTCCCCCATAGCAATCGGGACCAGATCTATCGGAAACTCGATACCGAAGATCTCGAGTACACATCCTCGAATCACATCAGTAGCATACACCGCTCGCTCGTCAGCTATGGAAACTCGTAGAGGTCGACTCAACGCCTCACGCTGGGTACTGATGTGCTGACTAAACGCTAGTGACACAAAAGACCGACTCGCACCCGAGTCAACTAACACCAAGGCAGGTACAGAACACACAAGAAATGTACCTACGCATATCACAATATAAGCATAACACTACAAACTCAAAATAAACAGAGGAAAGAATACATACCAGCTACCACATCGGGTGCTGCGCGGACCTCCTCCGTTGTCAACTGGAAGGCTCTCCCGCAAGCCTTCGGTGCCTCAGCCTTCGCCGACCGACTCTCTGTAGCTCGAACAACAGCAGGAGGAGATCCCTGAGAAGCTCCCTGAGCTGACCCTCGTAACTGTGGACACTCGGCCTTCCGGTGTCCGGTCTGGTTGCAGTGAAAACAGACTGCAAACCCCTTGGGGCAATCCTTGGCCATATGCCCCTCCTTGCCACATTTGTAGCAAGACCCTGCTCTGCACACTCCATCATGACTCTTGCCGCACTTGCCACAAGTGCGGCCCCTATAGCTCCCTGATCTCGAATCGGCAGGCTTGGCCCGCTTGGCTGCCGGCTGAGACTGTGCCGGTCGCCGATCCCTCCCCTGAGACTCCGCCTCCTCCCTAGCCTGAGTCTCCAGCTCTATCTCCCTCTTCCGGGCATTTTCCTGAAGCTCGGCAAATGTCCGGTACGTCGAGCTCGCCACGAACTCTCGTATATCCCTCCTCAAAATGCTCAGATATCGGCTCATACGTGCCTGCTCGGAGGACACGTGCTCTGGGCAGAACATCGCCCGCTCATGGAACATCCTGGTGATCACTGTAACAGACTCTGTACCCTGCTTGAGGGTCAAAAACTCCTGGGCCAAACGCTCCCTCTCCACCTGGGGAACGTACTCTTCTCGGAACATAGCAGTGAACCTTTCCCAGGTCACTGCAACAAGCTCAGTAGGCGAATAGTGCGCCGTCACAAACTTCCACCAGTCCTTCGCTCCCAAGCGAAGCTGGTTCAACGCGAACCGGACTCTCAAATGCTCTGGAGATGAGCAAGTAAAGAAACACCCCTCAATGTCTGATATCCACCTCATCGCTACAATCGGGTCCTGGGTCCCATCAAACTCCGGTGGTTTTGTGTTGCTGAACTCACGAAACAGCAACGCATCACCACCCTGCGGCCTAGTCGCAGCTATAGCTGCAGTGGCCGCAGCAACCGCAGTCTCAGAAAGAGCAGCGTATCTCTCGTCAAATGTCTCTATCAGTGTGGTCTTGATAGACCCGAACATCTCTGGTATCTCTGCCCTGATGGCCGCAACCACCTCCTCATGAATGATCCTACGGATCTCCTCATCACTAGTACCGCTGCTCTCTGGTGTGTGGCGTGTCCCAACCATGATGTCTCTGAAATACAACATAATAAATATCAGGGACTCGCTCGAGTATACTCGCACTCGATAACTCCACCCTACTTGCTCCTTAGTACCCAATGGCTTACTTAGGGTGCGCACTGCTCCGGTGTCTTCAGTAGTACGGGCCCTATACTACCGTCCACACCGCATCAACATCCACTCTAAGTCCTCCTCCTTGGATCCCAAGTCCCAAGTACTCTACTCTCTTTAACCATATGCTACTCACTAGCAGCTCTCTCATAAACTCCTTGCTGCTATCCAAACACTCTCAAGTATCCCTAGCAGCAAAACTCCTAGACTAAGGCATCACATATCAGGCCACTCTAGTCCTAATAAGAATACCTAGTCTACTCTAGCATGCATAGCATAACTCATCATATATCATAACATAATATATCTCATAACACTAATTACAAGGGTATTTTGGGAAATCACCGTTCGGGCGCTGGCTGATCGTACACACGGCTCTACTCTGTTTGTCTCAAAACTCTTTTTACTCTTTTAAAAAGTTTTTAGTCATCAAAATTTCTCTCAAATCCTCAGTTTGAGTTCAGATACGCCCGAAGATGAATCCGAATCCCTCAAACCAAGGCTCTGATACCAACTTGTAACACCCAAATTTTCAAAACAATTTTTCACATTTTATAAAACACGTTTTCATTCATAATCGTTATAAAAACACCATTGTATCACATAACATTATCTCCCAAGATCATAATAAAATCTCCCTGCGTGTGTACTGATCAAGCCGGCGCCTTCCCGCGATCCTCGCTGGTACCTGAGACACATAACACAACACTGTAAGCATAAATGCCTAGTGAGTTCCCCAAAATACCACACATAACACATATTAGCCACTCGAGGCTATAACTCTGTTTGACACTCTGGTCAAAGTGTCTCTGTGGGACCCCCCAGTCCCATAACTCTGTGGGCCCTCTGGCCCTAACTCTATGGGTCCTCTGACCCTAACTCTGTGGACCTTCCGATCCTAACTCTGAAAACTCTGTAACATACATAGCATATAACACATAGAAATCACATCATGCAAAAGCATACACAATACTCTGTCTCATAGCTCTAATTACCACTCTAGGTAAAGTATAGTGAGAAGACTCACCTCGGTTAACTCGGTAAAGCTCGAACTCTGTAAAGTCGGTTCTAGCCTCCGCCTAATCATATGAAATAAACACTCTGAATCAATACATCTCTCAAGGCTAGACTATTCCTCCTCTTAGTACTCTCAGAAGGGTAAAAGACCATTTTACCCCTCTCATGGCTCAAAGACCCTAAAGTTGACCAAACCCTAAAAGTCAATAAAGGTCAACGGTCAAACTTTGACCCGACTCGCCGAGTGCACTTGGGCGACTCGGCGAGTCTACACGTGCCCACTATCTTTCTGATCTCGCATGACACGTCGAGTCTTTCCCCTTACTCGACGGGTGACACCTGGCATGAATCGCGGGGCCACCCCGACTCAACTCGCCGAGTCTGTTCATGGACTCGACGAGTTCCGCCTTAAACTCCAGTCCTCTAATTCCCTCCGACTCACTGAGTCAACCCTATGCTCCACGAGTCGTCACAGATTGCGAGTCGCGGGGCTACCCGACTCTACTCGTCGAGTCCGTTCATGGACTCGGCGAGTTCATTCCATGCACATCCTCAAACAACTTCCTGAGGTCAGATCCAGTCCTCTAACCAATAGATCTATCATTCCTAAACCCAATATCCACGTAAAGTTTCCATCTTGATGCACATACAACATCTATTTGATCATATATGATGATTTAGCCCCAAATGCCATAACTCAAGGTCATAGCCTCCATTGTTATTCAAAAAAGCTTAATGAATAAGGCTCTCTGGACCTCTATGGATCCAGATCCAAAGCCTCCTCATCATAAGGGACTATTTGGGCTTCAAATCTAAGCAACAAAGGGTCTAAGAAACCCTAAATCCATATGATCATCATAAGAACAGAAGGGGAGTCGAATTACTACCTCAAATGTGAAGATCTTAGCTCCAAATCCACAGAATAGCAATCTCCTATGCTTCCTCTTGGCTAGTACCTCCTTCTTCTTGCTAAACAACACTCCCAAGGTCAAAAAATGGCTTCCTTCCTCTCCCAAAACGCTCAAGCACTCTAGGGTTTCTCTCTATGACTGGTGACCTCAAATGGCGGCCATAAGGGCCTTTAAATAGTCCCCAAACCCGAGAAATTAGGGTTTCATTAAACAGCATGGACTCGCCGAGTCCACGTATGGACTCGCCGAGTCCAGTCATTAACCCGGATGGAGATTCGTGACTCTACTCGGCGAGTCTGAGCGCTTACTCGCCGAGTCTCTCTCCAAAACTCAATAAAATACATAATTTAAGATACCTGGGAATCCGGATGTTACAATACTTCCTACCCGCACCCATCACCCATGACTCACAACTACTATGCGGAAGTCGTAACCAAACTTTTCGAACATCAGCACTTTCACCAAATAGCAAAAGAGCGGTCTTGTATCTTTCATCTTCTTCTCCCCATTCCATTTTGCTCAATTTCTCCATACACGCATCAACATCCTTATCCATTTCACTTTTTTCAATTCTTTCACTTTTTTCCACTAACGACCTTGCAAGCTTGACAATCTCCTCTTCAACTTCTAATGCCCTTGCATCTCTTTTTTTTCCACCAACTCTTTTGTTTCCACCAACTTCCTTATTTTTTGAACGCCCCGAAGATTCTTCACTTGCACCTACGTGTTGTGTTGAGGTTTCCATTGGAACATCATCATCAAAATCATGGGGACTAAACTCTTCTACAGGACGAGGGAGTGTAGAAGATGGCCCCCAACTTTGAAAGCCGGTTGATGTCGACCCTTCAAGTAGTTGGGTGCAAAGATCAGGGAACAATAGGAGTTTAGTTTTCAATGACAACACGAACTTGTTCAACTGTTTACAATTTTTATAAATATTAGTATATGTTATAAAAATAATCATAATAGTATTGATTAAAAAAATAAATTTAATCAAATAGTATATGTTATAAAAATAATCATAATAGTATTGATTAAAAAAATATTACCTTCCCCTCTTCTTTCCATTGTTCATCGGTCAAATTAAATTTATTTTTTATAGGATCATATATATTGCCGGTTTTGTTTTTGAGTTTCACCCAAGCAACATACTTTGATTTGTAGTAGTCAAAGTGGTTTCTCATTTGCTTCTGATCAACCTCTTTACCGTGTTCGTTTATCAATTTTTCGCGTATTGTCTTCCATGAACTTGCCTTAAGCCCGGAACCCTCACGACCATTAGTGGTTAGTTCATGGATACATGCATCAAGAAAAGTTTTGTCCTCACTCTCGTTCCAAACCAACATCCTAAAACATTAATATTTAAAGTAATTTATCATAGTTTTTATCAAGTTAAAGAACAATTTTAAACATAAAGCAATTTTCAACCAAGGAAGTTAACATCATCCTAAATTATGATTTGATAACTTATACACAAACAATTTCAGATGTCACAAAACATCAATATTCAAGCTAACAATTTCACAAAAGATAACAAGCTAACAATTAAGGTCAACAATATCAAAGCTATAAAATTAGAAAAAAAACAAAAACAGCCCAATTTTTGATTTTATAGCTTATAATTTTGATACTAACACAAGCTCAATAATTGGAAGACATGTGATGTTGCATGCATTCCCCCTCTCGCCCACTCTTCATGGAACAATTGGATTATTAAAAAAGTTAGGTTACCATTAATCTTATAATAATTATTTATTATTAATTTTACTTTTGTACTTTACACATAAAAACACAACATTTGATTGTATTTTCTATAAAACATGTGATTGTGGGCTTGAAAATGGGAATTTACAAACCTACTTGTATTTTCCAATTCACATTCAATTTCAATTCATAAGCTATAAAATCAAAATTCAGAAAAAAAAACTTCCAATTCACTTTCAATTTCAATTCATAAGCTATAAAATATGAACGGGAGAAAAAAACTTCCAATGTGAATTGGAGAAAAAAACTTCAAATTCAAAAAAAAAAAAACAAAAAACAACTACCAATTCACATTCAATTTTAGAATTCATAACATTAGAAAAAAAAAACTTCAATTTTCAGTTCTTATACACAAAGAACTACAAAACAAAACATAAACAAACTTCCAATTCACATATAATTTCGAAATTCATCATATTAGAACAAAGAATTTCACATTTCAGTTCTTGTACACAAAGAACTACAAAAAAGAACAAAAAAAACTTATCATATGAACATACAGGTTGAGAATTCATAATATTCTAACAAATAGTAATTTGATTTCATAAAGAACTACAAATTTCATACCATCAAAGCATAAATGGTATCTGATTTTGAAAATTATTAACAGAAAAGTTAGAAGAATATCTTACCTGTGTGATGGATCGAGAAGGCGTCACTGATGGCGGTGGCGGAGGTCCGGCGAGATGGCGGAGGTCCAGCGAGATGGCAGAGGTCCGACTGTTTGGCGTTCACTCGTTGTGGAGTTCTTCCTGGCGGCTGCTGCTATGCTTTTAGGTCACTGGGAAGGGACGCGAATGAGTGAAGAAAGAATAAAGACGCAGGGGCAAGATGGTCTAATTTCCAGTCAGCAATTGTTAAAAAACTGAGCCAGAAAGCGATTTGGGTCAGCTGATCTTACCGACAAAGCTCAAATCAAACACCAAAGGTCTGACCGAGTCAGCCCAATTTGCTGACTCGACCCAGTCAGACATTTATCAAACACTCCCTTATTCGATCTCGTCTTCACCGGTCACCGGATCTGAAGCCAAAGGCCACAAATCTATTGTCGACTGCTTTCACTCTCTCACACACAAACACAAACTAAATCGATTCGTTCTAGGAGTTTAAAGCTACGTTGAAAAATGCCAGAAGTCCGCCAGATTTGTTTCTCGTTGTTTTTGATGGTACAAAACGAGTGTGATCTAGAGGATTTGAATCTCCTGCTTCGCCGGAGGAGGAAGACAAAGTGTACATTGCTCAGAGGTGGTTCGACGTGTTAGTGAATAGAAGAACCGACGGGAAATGGAGTTTTGGTTCAGGCAAGTTGATTCTTTCTAGATATCTTATTCTTTTTTTACTTTTTCTTTATATCGTAATTTTTTTTAACCTCAGAAGATGAGGTTATAAATATATTTAAGTTTAAGTGGCTGATAATTTGGTTATATAAATTGACTGAATCACTGAAAATGTTTACACATACATTTTTCATATTGTAAAATTGTTTTTTTTTTCTTTGTGCTTTTACTAATGTGAGACTCCTAATAAAATAGCCTTAAAAATTAGGTGGTAGAAACTGATGCATACATACATCTTTTTTCATTTATGACAATAAAAAATATCAAAATAAAAAAGGTTGATGTAGCTATTCAACCAACATAACTAGTAACTTTTGTTAGTCCCACTGCATAAAAAATATAAATCAAAAGATTTAGCACAAGCTATAAGAATCTTGACATAATTTGCCTATAGTACACACGTTTGTACTTTTTCTACATTCAACTTCGAAAAAGCATTCCAATTTATTAGAGTTTTTAAAAAAGTTTGATAATAAAAACGTTTGTTAATTCAAATTACAATTTATCACTATTTTTAAGTGTTTTTAAATTATTTACCCATAACTCATTATCTATATTATTTTATTCAAAGATAGTATCATGATTCAATTTATTAAAATGAATATGTAAACCACGTAAAATGTTATACGAATTATTTTACATTTAAATTGGTTCACTTTTAGTTTTAATAGAAACATGTTATCGTGTAATTTTCTTATTGTTCCAAAGTTTTTTTTATAAAATAGTAATAGCATACTTAAAAATCCACATAAATCAAATTTGATTAAATACATATAATTAAATTTGATTAAACACACGATAACAATTATTAAATCGAGACCACATAAATCATATGTGATTAAACACATATAATCACATGTACTTAAATACACGCGACCAAACAAACCGGAACTGGACACCTACTCTCCACCTGAAACTTTTCTTTTCAGTTCCTTGGACATTAGAGAGTCCTTCACATCATTCACAATGATCGTTGTCCTAGCATAAAACATGGTATCAACAAAATTCTCATATGAGTTAGGAAGCGAACATAAGAGAATGAGCGCCTTATCTTCATCTTCAATCTTCACATCAACACATTGTGGATCCAAGATGATACGATTGAAGTTATCCAGATGATCTTTCACTTGGGTACTTTCAGACATTCTGAGAGTGTACAACATTTGCTTCTGATACAACCTGTTCGTCAGTGAGTTGTTTTGGTACTTGTCACAAAGTTTATCCCAGAGCCCAGAAGCAGTTGTTTGATCCAAAACCTCCCTCGGTACTTCATCTGTCAAGCTCAATAGAATGGCACTATGTGCCTTCGTCAAAATATCCACCTTCTTATCAGCCGCCATGTCCTTTGGCAGTTTTGCCTCTCCTTCCAGTGCCGCCACACATCCTTGTTGAACCAGAAAAGCCATCATCTTCACCTTCCACAAAGTGAAGTCATTTGAGCCATTGAACTTCTCCAAATCAAACTTGTGAGTAGACATCTTCAATCACAGGAATACAAACTGCAGCTCTGATACCACTTGTTAGGAAGTAAAGCGGATAACTAGCAAAACCAAAAGCACACAAGACACAATATTTATGTGGTTCGGTCAAGGAGACCTACGTCCACGGGCAGGAGGAGAGTATTCTTTATTTCAGAGCTCTCAACACAGAGGTTACAAGTATAATTACACAGAGATTCGCCTATCACTCTAGAATTCAAGATACTAAATGACCTAGCATGCATCCCTATTTATACTTGAGGGATCAGACCTAAAACCCTAATGGGCCAAGCCCATTGGCCCATAGGCCCATGAAGGGTGTCAACCAATCACAACCCGCCATGCAACATCTTCCGGAACATTCTTGAGCATTATCATCTTTTAGGCATACTTGGATCAACATGGCACAACAAAGGAATCAATATGGCGCATCATGTACCAAGATGGTCCATGATGGCGCAATAGCTTCTTCATGGCGCAACAACAACCCTAGTTGGCGCAACAGAGATCTAAATGGCACAAGAGCATCAAGTATGGCGCACAACATCAATCTTGGAGAAACAGCATCACCATGAGCAACAGGCTCATGCATGGCTCAACAAGGCCATGCATGGATCAACAAGAAAACACGATGGCGCAACAGCATCCCTCTTGACCCATCTCTTCATCATGTGGCACAACAAGGACCCCTTGTTGCTCAATATTCCTTCCAAGTGCTCCAAACCTCTTCCAAGTGCTCCAAACTCCTTCTAGGTGCTCCAAACTCCTTCCAGGTGCTCCAAACCCCCTTGTACACTATCCGTTCCTTTGGCACTTGATCATTTCCTTTGTCTGATGATCCATTCCTCTCTTATAAGATCTATTCCTTTGTTACATGCTCCATGAACCCCAAGTGCTCCATTGAGTTCCAAGTGCTCCAAATGCTTCATGAACATGATCCAAATGCTCCAAATGCTCGCGTTACATTTAACAATCTTCACCTTGACTTGAGCATCCTCTGAACTCCACCTTAAACAAGAACTTCCTCTCCCGTCCTACCATTCGTCCCTGAAGGGACCTACCTCCTTCGAATATCAACCAAGTCCAAGAAAAGCTTGAACTTCTCCTTGGGCAACGACTTTGTGAACATATCTGTTAGGTTGACCTTAGTATCAATCTTCAGTATTGAAAACTTGTCTCCTTCTAGAATATCCCGAATAAAATTCAGCCTGACATCAACGTGCTTCGTCTTCTCATGATACACAAGATTTTTTGCAAGAGTCAAAGCACTTTGACTGTCACAATACAAGACAGGTTTTCCACCTTCAGACCAAGACTCTAAATAAGCCCTTGCAACCATATCTCCTCCTTTATTCCTTCTGTCATGGACATGTACTCGGATTCAGTTGTAGATAAAGCAACGGTATCTTGTAACGTTTACTTCCAACTGATGGCACAACCGAATAAAGTGAATATGTAGCATGTCCGCGACCTGCGCTTCAACAAGTCACCACTATAATCAGAGTCAGCATATCCCACCAAGTCACTCTTCGTATTTTCTCCATACACTAGGCAAACATCCATCGTTCCCTTCAAGTATCGCAAGATCCACTTTACAGCTTCCCAATGAATCTTCCCTGGCTTACTTATAAACCTGCTAACCACACTAACTACATGAGCCAAATCTGGTTTGGTACAAACCATAACATACATGAGACTTCCAACAACACTAGAGTATGGAACCCTGCTCATGTACTTCCTTTCTTCATTAGTAGTGGGTATAGTGCTTGGACCAAGTTTAAAGTGAGCCGCCAAAGGAGTTCCAACTGGCTTGGACTGATCACAATTGAAGGATTGCAGAACTTTCTTAATGTACTTCTATTGAGAAATACACAACCTCCCTACTTTTCTATCCCTTTGTATCTCCATCCCCAGTATCTTCTTTGTTGCTCCCAAATCCTTCATCTCAAACTCATTCTTCAGGGTTGCCTTCAAGTCATTTATTCCAGCCCTGTCTTTGTGATGAGCATATCATCAACATACATCAACAGATATATGTAGGAATCTGGTGACAATTCCTCTGAGTAAACACAATTGTCAAACTGGTTCTGAGTGTAGCCATTTGAGATCATGAATGAATCAAATATGTTGTACCATTGTCATGGAGACTGCTTCAAACCATACAGGGATTCTTCAACAAACATACATGGTCCTTCTTAGCATCAAGGAACCCTTCTGGCCGGGACATATAAATCTTCTCTTCTAAATTTCCATGAAGAAATGCAGTTTTCACATCAAGTTGTTCAAGTTCCAGATCAAATGCACTCACCATGGCCAAAAGAACTCGAATTGTCTTGTGTTTCACGACCGGTGAGAACACCTCGTGACAATCAATTTCTTCTTTCTGAGAGAACCCTTTTGCCACCAACCTTGCCTTGAACCTAGCAGGTTCAACTGCTGGTATCCCTTCCTTCTTCTTAAAGATCCACTTGTATCCCACTGGCTTTGCTCCCTTTGGTAATGGAACAAGATCCCATGTTTCATTCTTTTCTAAAGATTGAATTTCTTAATTCATGTCCATCAACCAGTCATTTTCTTCTTTACTCGCCACATCCTTTTTATACGATTGAGGCTCCTCAGTGTCAATGTCTTCTCCAGTTGCTAAAGAAAAAGCAATGGAGTCAAGTTCACCTGAATTTACACATCCCACATATTTGTTAGGTTGTTGAATAACCCTCTTCGATCTTCTCCTTGCTATAGATTCAGACCCATCATCTTTCCCAACATCAACACCACTGGACGAAGATACCATGTGTTGCTCTTGGGTTTCATCTTGTCCAGGCTGTTCACTGCCTCCTTGCTCTTTGTCACTTATCACAACTCTGTCTGGAGTTTAAGATGCAAACTACACCTTCTGGCTAGCACCCTGATCTTTGTTCCATGCTTGACTTGTTTCACGTCCTCCCTGTATACCCATGGCAGATTCATCAAAGGTCACATCTCTGCTCATGATAACCTTTTACTCCTGTACACCACAGTCGATAACCACGTCTTCCTTCTTCTGTACACCACAGTCGATAACCTTTTACTCCTGTCATGTATTCTAGAAATATGCACTTCATTGCCCTTGGCTCAAGTTTACCATCGTTCACATGAGCATATGCGGGGCATCCAAATATACGTAAACTAGAATAGTCAAAGGGTTTCCCGGACCATACCTATTGAGGAGTCTTCAAGTCTATTGTAGTTGATGGTGATTTGTTCACCAGATAGCATGCAGTGTTAACTGCTTCCGCCCAAAATTGCTTGGATAAGTTAGCAAATATCCGCATGCACCTTGCATGCTACATGAGTGTTTGGTTCATAAGTTCTGCCACTCCATTTTGCTGTGGTGTGTGCCGTACAGTGTGGTGCCTCACTATACCTTCCGCCTTGCAGAAATTATCAAATGGAGCATTGTAGAACTCCAACCCATTGTCAGTCCTCAGAGTCTTGACCTATTTTCCAGTCCTTTTTTCAACCATGGTCTTGTTGGGTTTTAAGCACTATAACACTCATATGGTGCACATGCAACCCTAGATTCTTTAGATCTATGTTTTCTCTAATTATACATGCAATTTCAATTTTATAAAGCATACATCCTAACTAGCATACAATAGAGGATATACAATATAAAACTCATAGTTATATGAATACCTCTTGATGTAGTTTGTAGTTCTTAGCCTTTTAAGAGCTTAGCACCTCAAGTGTGATGCCTCAAATGGTTCACAAACACCATGAGCAAAGGAGGACTTTGAGAGAGAGGTTAAGCACCACCAAAGTCAGCTAGGGTTCTTTTAGAACTCTTAGAATGCTTAGGGTAACCAATTTTGGCTAACGGATAACCCATATATAGTGTAGGATTCCAAGATTCATGGGTAAACCCTAATCCATACACTTAGGTTATGATCCATATCTCATGTGGGCTAATTCTTCATGGATACTTACATAAAACTTAGCCCAACATGGATCAATAGCCCAAACACTATATGTATCACTGATTTACATAATCAGTCCCCGTTAATTTAATTAGTCTCTTTTGATCACTAAATTAATTCCAAATTAATTCTTGATCAATACTATTTAAATATTATGATTTCATATTACTATATTATACTTGTAATATATTAATAAATCATAAATAACCTATTTCTCAAATATCCATTCTATCAGATTGTTCTGGTGAAGGCAACCCAAATGGACCATGCTACTCTCGGGTCAAGTACATACCAATTATAGTTATGGGCTTAGACACCTAATCCAACAGTCTCCCACTTGGATAAGTCTAATAAATATTATTGCAAGTACGACTCCAAAATCCCAACTAGCAGTCGTAGCTCTCAAAAGCCGCTATCGAACTTTGACCTAGTCAAATGACGCGTCCATTAGATAAGGGATCATATATTCCTCCATTCTAGATATCGTATGAACTGAGACATGGATTATAATCATTCTCTCTGTTCATGTGTTGTTTCCCGATTTCTGATTTATGATGACCGACTAATTGAACAAATCAAATCAGTCTAGGCTTGGCCAAGCACTTAGGGTTGTCATCACTAAATCATCGAGGGGCCCACATATATCGCTTTTATCCCACATTGGGTAAAAGGAATTGATAAACTTCGACTCAAATTCTTGCTTGTACTTACTCATCAAATCACACACAACAATATGTTTTATAACACCAAGTTACTGGTGCATTTACATATGTCAATGTGCAACCGACTTGTAAAATACAACTCACATGTCTTGGTTTCAAGAATACAAGATATTATCGTCTCATGATCGCTCGTGATAAAATCCATGAAGTGATACAAATGAGCGTGGGTTTAATCCAATACTCGAATCTTATTCCAGAAGTACTCATGAACACTGCAGCAAACTTGTGATATGTCTAAAACACTTTAGACAATCTACAGACAGATTCATGACAGTCTTGCCTCAATACCTACTCCCAAAGTATGATCTACGACGGATAGTTTGAATAACCTAGTTATGCGGGAAGTCAAAACATGCAAAGTGAAACACAAGAATAATCGAATCCAATATGGTCTCAAAACTTTTGAATATAAATAAAACACCTGTATTTAATCACCATATTGATTACACATTATTCATTGTATAATGTTTCGATTTATCAACTTAATACTTGAATTAAAACAATAGTTATCCCATGCTCCAAGAATGCACATTATGTTTGCCTATGGTCCTTACTTTGTGAAATAGATCAATTGTAAACATTTCCAATGACACTCATTTCACAATTCCAAATCCTTATCGTAAGTGAAAGAGTACCAAGTCCTTCCCACTTATTGTAATCTATTATATTATAAGCTTATATGCAGTGATCCTTTTGTAATGACTATGTACACAAGTCATGGAGACTTTGCCAATTACAAAACTTTCATTAGAGATTGTTACAAGACAATTCATAGATACGAAGTCTCATATTCAAAGCACATTCCTTTGAACATCCTTCTTGCATAAAAGTTTCTAACTTACTCATAGATTCTTGATATCCAACTCCCATTATGGAAACTTTTCCATAATTGCATTTGACTATCCATTCTTAATAAAATCCTATCTATTCAAAATCATATCAATATGGTAAATTCATTACTATACTTCCAACTCTCCTTAAGCAACCAATCCTCAGCGAACCTCAGATCGTCCTTGACAGTTGTTTAATAACTTTAGTCACATCCGGTTCTAGTCCTTTTTTGTCACACCCCCAAACCAGACAGCTGAAACGTCCGGGGGTGGAGGACTTCACTTGTAGTATCACAACACATGCATCATAGTAATCAAAGTACAAACAACCATTGTATTTAAAAAGTATAAGTATTTACATGTGTTCAATCATTGTATATTGAAACCAAAATAGTTATACAAAAGAAGAAGATATGACTCAAAATAGCTCCATCTTCTCAAAAAGCTCGGGGAGTACCTGTTTATTGTTTCCCGGAGAATACAAGTAATTTGAAAAGGGAGTATCAACATAAATTTGAGTGAGTGTATAAGTGTTTATGTTTAAAAAGGGTGTCTATGTATCTTGCATATGTAAAATGTTCCAGAAAATCCTATATTTTCTGTTGTATATGAAAAGTAGTTTTATTCCCATAAAACTGTTCTATTTGTAAACCAATGTTCTGTGTTTGTAAAACTTGTAACTGAGAGTGTGCCTGGCTTCACCAGCTGTTATTGAAAACTGTATTCAACCATTGTAGTTTGTATTCTGTAAACTGGTACTTTGAAGGTGTACTTACGTTTAGTTGATTATACACTAACGTATTGTTAATATCTTTTAAATGAGTTATTATATCCATACTGAGACATGATGGCCTGAAACAAACGCTTTGTGGGCGTTTAAACTATTGATAACAATTGCCACTCATTGGCGTGTATGTCTGACTGTAGTTAGCAGCCTGAGTGCGGGGTTGTCAATCCCGATATAGATCTATACACAACTTGTTTCGATCCCCTGGCTGGAGATTCTGGTTATAATGTCAGGACTTTACCTTGGTTGTCTAAATGAATTAAACAACCTGAATTGAATGCCTCATAAAAATCATATAAACGTTACATGTATATTAGTCATGAAAACCCAATCATTCTGAAATAAATGATTGACAGTATGTTCTTGAATTAGTATTCCGAACATGTATTTGACAATTGTAAACCCTTGATTTGTTTTGAATCAAAACCCTTGTTTCTTGTAAAACAGTATATTCTAGTATACTTGAATTATGAATTATTGTTCTATGAATCATAAATTATACCTATTATAATTTATATGTACTTTCTGAATCGGTATTTAACTATTTTTGCATGTAACCCCTTGCTCAACATGTTACAAAGGTATTTGAACTGATGAAATAACTTTTATATTTATATACATACACAATTCTATATATAAGTAAAATTTAAACGACACTCGGACAAATAACCGGTACTATAAGCGCACATCCAAACAAGGAAAAGGACCCAGAATGAGTTATCAGTCCTAAGCCTTTTAAATCTTATATATATATATATATATATATATATATATATATATATATATATATAATATGAATTTTGGGGAAAAATATAAGTTTATAAAAGAGTTTAATGTTTTGAGTATTTTTGATGATTTAATGTCGTTTTTATCATGTTTTGAATTCATGATTTTATAACACAAAGTTCTTGTGTTATACTTGTATTCCCCCCCGCCCCTTAAAACAGTAGAATTTATGAAAATACGGGGGTATGAACTCACTTGATAGGTGGTGATTTGGACAGCGTTTCGTTTCCTGGAAAGGAGTTTATTTGACGAAAAACCGGCTTAAATCGAGCAGAGTTTCGAATGGAGAAAGTTGTTTTTCTCGGGAATCTCGGGGCTTCGAGGCTTGCTTAGGGTTTTATACTTGATACCGGGGATTTAGGGGTTGTATGTGAGTTTGTGGAAGTGAAATAAGTGAAAATAAATGGAAAATGGGGTGAAAAGTGTGAAAAATCTGGAAGGTCTCGCATGCCTTATATAGGCCGAAGCCTCGGATCCGAAGCTGGGGGAGGCTGCCGCACGTTCGGACAGGTGGCGAAGGGAAGAGGCTCGCTTCGGACAGCTGGCTCGGTGTGTCGGACCAGGAGTGGACCGAACTTCGGTCCAATTGGAAGAAGCCGCGTGTCTGAGGGGTGTGGTCCTGCGAGGGTGTCGGCTGGCTACTGGACCTCGGTTGCGGTCCAATCAAAAGGCGACACGCACAACTTCGGTCCAATTAGAAGGTGCCACGAAGCGGACATGGGGAAGCCTCGCATGCGAGGTGACGTGGCCGAAGGTACACCATGCGAAATTGCCCGGTTTTCAATATTTCTCGATTTTTGTGCCAAAAACTTGCGAAAATCATAACTTTCGCATACAAGCTCCGTTTTTGACGTTCTTTATATGCACGCGTAGGTAAACGTATACTCTACGAATTTCGTTTGGACTTCGTCGGCTAATTTTGAATTTATTTTTAATATTATTATTTTTAACAGACCGGGACAGGAAATTTGTTAAAAATTCATAACTTCTTCATCCGACGTCCGTTTTTGTCTGTCTTTTTACCGTTGTACTACTATTGACGAGACCTTCAATTATCGTTTAGGTTGTGTCGGCTAAAAATCATTCGATCTTTATTTCGAGTTTTTAGCTGTACACTGCTATACTGAAACTTAGAAAAATCGTAACTTCCTCATACGAAGTCAGATTTTGCCGTTCTTTTTATGAAAGTTCTCGGTTTAACATAAACTACAACTTTCATTTAGATCGTTATGGCTAAAAATCCTTTTATTGAAAATTCAGTTTTTACACTGAACAGTGTTTTGCCGGTTTTGTCGCGGATCTTCGATTGGTCATAACTTCTTCGTTATAACTCGAATTTTAGTGTTCTTTATATTTTTAGAAACCTTGTTACAATCTCTACCACTTGGTTCATCCCAATCGAGATTGTTTAATAATTTATTTTTGAGGGTCAATTATGTAAATATATACAGTATGCTAAAATTTCTCTTTATTGTTTTAAAAAGAACTACAAATTGACCTATATTATTACATAGGTTTGAAATAATGGTTCTTTACATTATCCCCCGTTAGAGAGAATTTCGTCCCGAAATTAACATTACAGATAGACTAGGGAAAAAGATGTGGATATTTCTGTTGCATTTGATCCTCCCGCTCCCAAGTGAATTTAGGTCCCCGTTTTGCATTCCAACGAACCTTCACTATCGAAACGTGGAAGGTAGGATGAATGTTACTTAGTTCTTGGGGTAGTCGAAGTTTGTAAGCTACAGGACCGATTCTGGCAAGAATCTCGAATGGCCCTACGTACCTTGGATTCAGTTTGTCACGCTTTCCAAAGCGTATCATGCCCTTCCAGGGTGAGACCTTTAACAAGACGCGGTCACCAACCTGGAATTCCAAGGGTTTTCTCCTTTTTTCAGCGTAGCTTTTCTGTCTATCTCTGGAAGCTTTAAGTCGCTCCCGAATTTGTACGATCTTCTCGGTAGTTTCTCGAAGAATTTTCGGACCAGTGAGAGCACTGTTAGGAGTTTGACCTCTAGCTAGCTGCGTGTCACCCACTTCAGCCCAGCACAGAGGGTATCTGCACTTGCGGCCATAGAGGGCTTCGAATGGAGCAGCCTTTATGCTAGTGTGATAACTGTTATTATAGGAGAATTCAACAAGGGGTAAATGAATATCCCATGCCTTTCCAAAGTCTATCACGCAAGCTCGCAACATGTATTCTAATGTTTGAATCGTCCTCTCACTTTGTCCGTCAGTTTGTGGATGGTAGGCTGTACTCATGTCCAGCCTAGTTCCCAGGGAATTTTTTAAAGACTGCCAGAAACGAGAGGTGAATCTACTATCTCGGTCTGAAATAATAGATATTGATACACCATGCAGTCTAATAATATCCTTGAGGTAGGTTCTGGTTAGCTTCTCCATCTTGTCGGTTTCTTTTATTGGCAAGAAGTGTGCGGATTTGGTTAATCTATCGACGATTACCCAAATAGTATCATAACCACCCGTTGTCTTGGGTAACTTAGTTATGAAATCTATTGTAATCCGCTCCCACTTCCATTTAGGGATTTCAGGTTGTTGTAATAAACCTGAATGTTTCTGGTACTCTACGTTGACTTTGGCAAAAGTAAGGCACTTACCCACAAAGGTAGCGATTTTGGCCTTCATGCTAGGCCACCAATATTGTTTCTTGAGGTCCAGATACATCTTGTCTGAACCTGGATGAATGAAGTATCGGGTTTTGTGTGCTTCATTCATAACCACGTCTCTGTAACCACCGAACTTTGGCGTCTAGATCCGATTCATGAAATAATAGACTCCATCATCCCTGACTTCGAAGTTCTTATCCATTCCTCTCAGAGTTTCACCTGCCACGTTTTCGGGATTCAAGGCTTCAAGTTGAGCTTCTTTGATCTGTGTGGACAGATGTGAAGTGATTGTCATGGTCAACGACTTTACCCGGCGTCCCGGGTATTCTTTTCTACTAAGGGCGTCAGCTACTACGTTAGATTTACCAGGGTGATAAAGAATCTCACAATCGTAGTCGTTCAGCAGCTCCACCCATCGTCGTTGTCTCATGTTCAGCTCTTTCTGATCGAAGATATGCTGGAGACTTTTATGGTCCGTGAATATTGTGCATTTCGTGCCATATAAGTAATGTCTCCAGATCTTCAGAGCAAATACCACTGCTCCTAGTTCAAGGTCATGTGTTGTATAGTTGACTTGATGTGTCTTTAGCTGTCTTGAGGCATAGGATATAACCTTTCCTCTTTGCATAAGAACACATCCAAGCCCTTGATTAGAAGCATCACAGTACACTACGAAGTCCTCTGTCCCTTCGGGTAGAGGCAAGATTGGTGCAGTGCACAAAGCTCGCTTCAGCGTTTGGAAAGCTGTTTCTTGCTTTTCTCCCCAGCTAAAGGTTACACCCTTTTACGTCAGGGTGGTAAGAGGCTTAGCTATTCGAGAGAAATTATGGATGAACATGCGATAATAGCCAGCAAGACCTAAGAATTGACGGATTTCTGTAGGTGTTTTGGGTGCTGACCAGTTTTCAATTGCCTTTATTTTGGATGGGTCGACGTGTATTCCTTCTGAACTGACCACGTGACCTAGGAATTCAACCTTCCTAATCCAAAACTCGCACTTTGAAAACTTCAGATAGAGTTTTTCTGTTCTAAGGGTTTGTAATACTTGACGAAGATGTTGGCCATGTTCCTCTTTGCTTCCTGAGTAGATAAGGATGTCGTCAATGAAGACTATGACGAATTTGTCCAGGAATGGACGACACACTCTGTTCATTAGGTCCATGAACACAGCAGGTGCATTCGTCAATCCGAATGGCATCACTATAAACTCGTAATGAGCATAACGAGTTCTAAACGCGGTCTTGGGAATGTCTTCCTCCAAAATACGTAACTGGTGATCCCTGGATCTTAAGTCTATTTTCGAGAAGTAGTTCACACCTTGAAGTTGGTCGAACAGATCGTCAATGCGAGGCAGATGATATCGATTCTTGATGGTAAGTTTATTCAGCTCGCAGTAGTCTATGCACATGCGGAATGATCCATCCTTCTTCTTTATGAACAAAACCGGTGCTCCCCAAGGTGAGAAGCTTGGTCTTATGAAACCTATTCTAAGGAGTTCGTTAAGCTGGCTGGATAATTCTTGCATTTCAGAAGGTGCAAGACGATAGGGAGATTTGGCTACAGGGGTAGCTCCAGGGATTAAGTCGATTTGGAATTCGACTTGACGTTCGGGAGGTACTCCTGGAAGATCATCGGGAAAAATATCGGGAAAGTTACAGACCTCAAGAATGCTCGCGATATCTTTCACTTCTTGCTTTTTGTCTACCACGTGAGCTAAGAAAGCACAGTACTCTTTGCGAAGGTACATCTGTGCCTTGATGCAAGAAATGATCTGAAGGTTCGTTCCGGGTTTGTCGCCATAGATAATAAGAGTTTCATTAGTTGGCAAGTTCAAACGAATAACTCTTTCATAACATAGGATGTCGGCATGGTTGGGGCACAACCAATCCATACCTATTATGATGTCAAAACTTTTGATAGAGACCGGCATAAGGTCTATTGGGAAAGACAAGTCATTCAAGGTAAGGATACATCCTATGTATATATCGTTGGTGGATTCAGATTTCCCGTTAGCCATTTCTACTGTGAAAGTTTCATTTAGTGGTTGGGAGTTTTGATTTAGTAGATGTTTAAAATTATGGCTCACGAAGCTCCTCTCAGCACCACAATCAAATAGAATGCATGCATAAGTAATATTGAGAAGGAACGTACCCGTGACCACTGCAGGGTCTGCCACCGCTTCTTCATGACCCAGTGCTAGAATTCTCCTAACTCCACCGGCATTTCCAGCTTTTGGACAATCTTTCTTGAAATGCCCCACATCACCGTATTGGTAGCACGCTCGGCCTACTCCAGCGGCAGGTACTTGGTTAAGTGGTTGGGGTGGTATTCTATAGAATCAGGAGTATTCCCTTTCCTGTTGCAGTTACGGCACTGCATTTCTTGGCAATTTCCGTTGTGGTGAAAATTGCACTTGTTGCATTTAGGGAGGTTACCAGCATAGGGCTTAGTTGGTGCAAGGTTATTAGGGACAGCAGTAGGTACGGTGGTAGGTATGGTAGCAGGTACAGTAGCGGCATGGAGTGCCACTACTTGTTGCTTCTTTGAAGGTTCCAGAGGAGATTTGCCCTTCCCCTTGTTCCAACTCTTCTTCTTGCTGTTGTTGTCGCTCTCCTTAGGTTGTTCTGGAACAGAAACCACAGAGTTTTGACGGGCTCTGTGGTCGATAAGAGATTGTGCCAGCTCTTTGGCACTGTCAAAAGTAACGGGCTTCGAAGCTAAAACACTTGACTGAATTTGGGGCGACATACCCCAAATATATCTCTCAATCTTTTTGCTCTCCATAGGAACCATATCCGGACAAAGAATTGCCAGATCACAGAACCTACTGGTATAAGTTGATATGTCAGAACCAACCATTGTAAGACCCCACAGTTCTTGCTCCAGTTTCTGTATTTCCACTCGCGGACAGTATTCCCGCATTAACATGGCTTTTAGGCTCTCCCAGCTGATAGAGTTAGCCACTACCAGAGTTAGTGACTTAATGTGGCCATTCCACCACGTTAGGGCCCTATCTGAAAAAGTACAGGCAGCAAATTTAACTTTGCTACCCTCCGGACAGGAGCAAATTTCGAAAATTGCTTCTGTCTTCTCTATCCACTGTCTTAGTGCCATAACTCCCCCAGTCCCATTAAAGATCCTGGGTTTGGCATTAGAAAAATCTTTATAAGTGCACTCTCGCGAATGCCCATGACTCTCGCCAGGGTTAGAAGGATGTGCACCAACTCCCGACCCACTAGCACCAGGAGTATTGATATGCGACATGGCAGCCGCTACAGCCGCCGTGACCGCTGCTTGAAACATAGCAGCGTCGAATTGAGGAGGTGGTGGTGGGGGTGGCGTTGGTGCTTCATTGACATTGATATGTCTTGGATTTCTACGAGGAGGCATCTTTTTCTATAAAAGTCAATAGATAAAAAGATAGTGAGATATCAAGAATGAATATGAATTTGATATCTCT
Source organism: Lactuca virosa (assembly GCF_052849685.1). Lineage (NCBI taxonomy): Eukaryota > Viridiplantae > Streptophyta > Magnoliopsida > Asterales > Asteraceae > Lactuca > Lactuca virosa. The sequence goes on along the minus strand of NC_136430.1, from coordinate 117,944,912 downwards.
GAACTAAACACTTAATTCGACATGAATCTTGTAAAGAATTGGAAATAGAAATCCATTGCAAGTACAACTTGCAACAAGATAATATAAAATTGAGTGGTTATTTTTCAAAGAGTATGAAAGTACATGTCGAGTGTATTGGTATATTAAGTATATGTAATCTGGAACACTTGACCTTAAAGCAGGTCTATAATATACCACAATATGGAGGAAGTGTCGACATCAAACCGACCTACCGAAAATAAAATTTTCGCGGTCGTATGAAAAATAACACTATAACATATCTGTAAACCAAAACTTTGGAATAGAATGTTTATGAGAATTGTAATAAATCTTGTTGAAGTAAAGTGCTTATTGTTTTATTGATACCCAGTTTTGTACATATCATGAAAAGTAGTATATACATTCGATATAGAAAGTAAAAAGTAGAAGTAGTGCGAACACTACTTGCGGTGGTTGCTACGACGGTTGCTGGGTCCTGCCTCATCCTGCATCTTCCAGCGCCTTTCTTGTGTAGCTTGATGCTCTCTCAACTCCCTTATCTCGGATTGAGCAGCATTGAGTTGCCTTTGAAGGGCTTCAGTATAGTGCTGGGTGTCGTCCTTCATTTCATCAAGACGAAGGATATCTGCAGTGTTAGCCTGCGCAACCGTATTCACTTGTAGGATTCGATTGATCGAAATCCTTGATTGATCGAATTGTCGGGCTATTCGGTTTACTATAACTGGAAGAGCTCTATCGGTTGTTCCTCCTCTAGAGACGTTATAGAAACCTCGTGCCATTCCGTAAGGAGGGCGTTGGCCGTCTTGCCGACTCTAATGGTTTATATATTGGCCCCACTCGGGTATGGGTTCTGCTTCATCTTGTCTCAGGGGACGCTCCCCAGGATTGCAGACTTGTGGCTCTGTATCCGTACCACTTGATTTGCGGTCTTCAAAGGGTTCTTCATCTGGGTCTGAATTCCAACCTGCATTTTGTGGATTGTAGGGGTCCCCAGGTAAATTGTGTTCAACCATAGGTTCTGTATTAGAAGTACGGTTAGTAAAATACTCTTCGTAGTATTTTAATCTTTGTGTTCTGTTCTATAGTTCTTCTGAATATGTATGGTAAGTTTTAGACATGTCGCAACACTACTATCACTCCCAAACACATGTTGGTCATATCTCAAATCAATATAGTTGATCAGGCTATATTAATTCTAGATATGATTACATAACTGCCCAGGTTTGACTATAGTGTTCAACATCCAAATACTTTTAAGTTCTTCTGATTGTGATAATGTACTTGTAGGTATGAGTGTTAGTATACTTCTTGTAAAAATACTTAGAATTTTTAAAAAGTATACTTGTAGTCAGAGCTCTTAGCCCCGATGTATTTATAGTTTGTAAATCATTTATGGATTGATATACTAAGTTCACTATAAACAATGCTCTGATACCAATCTGTCACACCCCCAAACCAGACGGCGGAAACGTCCGGGGGTGGAGGACTTGAATTGTAGTATCACAACACATGCATCATAGTAATCAAAGTACAAACAACCATTGTATTTAAAAAGTATAAGTATTTACATGTGTTCAATCATTGTATATTGAAACCAAAATAGTTATACAAGAGAAGAAGATATGACTCAAAATATCTCCATCTTCTCAAAAAGGCCCCATCTTCTCAAAAAGCTCGGGGAGTACCTGTTTATTGTTTCCCTGAGAATACAAGTAATTTGAAAAGGGAGTATCAACATAAAGTTGAGTGAGTGCATAAGTGTTTATGTTTAAAAGGGTGTCTCTGTATCTTGCATATGTAAACTGTTCCAGAAAATCCTATATTTTCTGTTGTATATGAAAAGTAGTTTTATTCACATAAAACCGCTCTATTTGTAAACCAATGTTCCGTGTTTGTAAAACTTGTAACTGAGAGTGTGCCTGGCTTCACCAGCTGTTATTGAAAACTGTATTGAACCATTGTAGTTTGTATTCTGTAAACTGGTACTTTGAAGGTGTACTTATGTTTAGTTGATTATACACTAACGTATTGTTAATATCTTTTTAATGAGTTATTATAACCATACTGAGACATGATGGCCTAAAACAAATGCTTTGTGGGCGTTTAAACTGTTGATAACAATTGCCACTCATTGGCGTGTATGCCTGACTGTAGCTAGCAGCCTGAGTGCGGGGTTGTCAATCCCGATATAGATCTACACACAACTTATTTCGATCCCATGGCTGGAGATTCTGGTTATAATGTCAGGACTTTACCTTGGTTGTCTAAATGAATTAAACAACATGAATTGAATGACTCATAAAAAGCATATAAACGTTACATGTATATTAGTCATGAAAACCCAATCATTCTGAAATAAATGATTGACAGTATGTTCTTGAATTAGTATTCCGAACATGTATTTGACAATTGTAAACCCTTGATTTGTTTTGAATCAAAACCCTTGTTTCTTGTAAAACAGTGTATTCTAGTATACTTGAATTATGAATTATTGTTCTATGAATCATAAATTATACGTATTATAATTTATATGTACTTTCTGAATCGGTATTTAACTATTTTTGCATGTAACCCCTTGCTCAACATGTTACAAAGGTATTTGAACTGATGAAATAACTTTTATATTTATATACATACACAATTTTATATATAAGTAAAATTTAAACTACACTCAGACAAATAACCGGTACTATAAGCGCACATCTAAACAAGGAAAATGACCCAAAATGAGTTATCAGTCCTATGCCTTTTAAATCATATATATATATATATATATATATATATATATATATATATATATATATATACACAAATATGAATTTTGGGGAAAAATATAAGTTTATAAAAGAGTTTAATGTTTTGAGTATTTTTGATGATTTAATGTCGTTTTATCATGATTTGATATCATGATGTTATAACACAAAGTTCTTGTGTTATACTTGTATTCCCCCCCTTAGAACAGTAGAGATTATGAAAATACGGGGGTATGAACTCACTTGATAGGTGGTGATTTGGACAGCGTTTCGTTTCCTGGAAATGAGTTTATTTGACGAAAAACTGGCTTAAATCGAGCAGAGTTTCGACTGGAGAAAGTTGTTTTTCTCGGGAATCTCGGGGCTTCGAGGCTTGCTTAGGGTTTTAGACTTGATACCGGGGCTTTAGGGGTTGTATGTGAGTTTGTGGAAGTGAAATAAGTGAAAAGAAATGGAAAATGGGGTGAAAAGTGTAAAAAATCTGGAAGGTCTCGCATGCCTTATATAGGCCGAAGCCTCGGATCCGAAGCTGGGGGAGGCTGCCGCGTGTTCAGACAGGTGGCGAAGGGAAGAGGCTCGCTTCGGACAGCTGGCTCGGTGTGTCGGACCAGGAGTGGACCGAACTTCGGTCCAATTGGAAGAAGGCGCGTGTCCGAGGGGTGTGGTCCTGCGAGGGTGTCGGCTGGCTACTGGACCTCGGCTGCGGTCCAATCAGAAGGCGACACGAACAACTTTAGTTCAATCAGAAGGTGCCATGAAGCGGACACGGGGAAGCCTAGCATGCGAGGTGACGTGGCCGAAGGTACACCATGCGAAATTGCCCGGTTTTCAATATTTCTCGATTTTTGTGCCAAAAACTTGCGAAAATCATAACTTTCGCATACGAGCTCCGTTTTCGACGTTCTTTATATGCGCGCGTAGGTAAAATTATACTCTACGACTTTCGTTTAGACTTGGTCAGCTAATTTTGAATTTATTTTTAATATTATTATTTTTAACAGACCGGGACAGGAAATCCGTTAAAAATTCATAACTTCTTCATCCGACGTCCGTTTTTGTCTGTCTTTTTACCGTTGTACTACTATTGGCGAGACCTTCAATTCTCGTTTAGGTTGTGTCAGCTAAAAATCACTCGATCTTTATTTCGAGTTTTTAGCTGTACATTACTATACTGAAACTTAGAAAATCGTAACTTCCTCATACGAAGTCAGATTTTGCCGTTCTTTTTATGAAAGTTCTTGGTTTAACATAAACTACAACTTTCATCTAGATCGTTATGGCTAAAAATCCTTTTATTGAAAATTCAGTTTTTACACTGAACAGTGTTTTGCCGGTTTTGTCGCGGATCTTCGATTGGTCATAACTTCTTCGTTATAACTAGGATTTTAGTGTTCTTTTTATTTTTGGAAACCTTTTTACAATCTCTACCACTTGGTTCATCCCAATCGAGATTGTTTAATAATTTATTTTTGAGGGTCAATTATATAAATATACACAGTATGTTAAAATTTCTCTTTATTGTTTTAGAAAGAACTACAAATTGACCTATATTATTACATAGGTTTGAAATAACGGCTTGTTACATTTTTCCCTCTTAATGCCCTAGGCATTTGGAAAATTTGAACAGGAGAATATTATAGTACATACAATCGATCCTATATCCGAAGCATATGAGACACGATTCATAATGTCTTACATAACGACCTGATACTTTACCAGTCTCTTGCTATAACATTTCCATATATAGAATTTCCTTATGTCGAATCTTTTCAACATAACATTCATATATGTCCTTGACTAAATTTGATTAAAATCTCACAATCTAAGCTTTTAGACTTGAAATGAAGTATAAGTTCCTCTCCCTTAATTATATCAAAACAACTTTTCAAACCCTGCAACTTTGAGAATTGGAACCTTTGTTTTCTTTAATTAACATTGCTAACTCGCAACACTTACCATAATAATTATGCTCCCACTAGCATAATAATTATTATCTTACTAGCATAACACTTATGCTCCCACTAGCTTTGACATGTACCCAGAAATAAGATGGACTTCTAGAAATCAATACTTGTTGATTTTCTTACCAAAGTTCAGATTTCTGATACAAGATGCTTTGATAAGCCTTTATCTAAGCTTCTCAAACTCATACGCCTTTCCTTAGATAACTCATATGTGTGTCTAAACTATTCAGAACTTATAGCAATAAGTTCCAAATGTTTAGACCTTTTGCCATTTCTCACAATTCGAACTATGAAGAGGGATGCCGTAATCATAATCGAATTTGAGAATGCAAATATCATAATTGCGAACTCTTTAAAATCTACTTAGTGAAACTGTTTCCTCACAATCATTTTCATGAAGCGGAGAGACACCTTATGAAACTTAGAATTTATGGTGTATGTGTTCCTATCCATGTGAATTTGTCATAACCATAATCACAAGAAAAGGTTAGTGACAAATCCAAACTCATATGGACTGAACTTGTTCAATCTTAATTTCTTGCCACTTGGCAGCACGAGGGCCTACCATATCTTCCAAGTTGTTGAGCAGCTCACCCTTATTGATTAATGAACTTTCTCTGATCAAGTTTGTGACTGGGATGCCGAGGATCACAAACAAGGTGTGAATAACCATGCAAATTAGCTTGGTACACTTAATGTTACAAATCATCCAATCAATGTGCCGATTAACCATACACACTCCATTGATCCATGATTAACATCGAGCTACCCATTGCCATCCTTTATTAGTCCCAGATTAGTGTGCCGGTTAACCACACACGCTCCACTAACGACTAATAAGGTGCAATGTGCAATTTCATGAGTTAGCATCAAATTCACATTTTTCCGAAGTAACTAAGATTGAGAATTTATAAAAGTTTAGTTACTTGGTATTTTCATTATACTTTTAAGGAGAATTAATGTCCTATCCTACCCGTTCTGCTAACGACCCTCCACCAGTTAAGGAAGCGGTGGGTGAGAGTGGACACCCATTAAGCCACCATTTTATAGGCAGTAACCTTATACCACCTTATAGATCAGCTTCGTGAATGAGGCCTACTAACGGTAAGACTGACCTTTTACTTATACATATATAATATATTAAACTTTAAATTTTATATAGTATAAAGGTGTATTTTACACATTTAAAATACTTGGTGGTTTAATCTATTAATAAATTATACTTTTAATTTAATTTATCTCAAACCATGCTATTATGGATTTATTAAACTTCTCTTTTAATTAAACACTTTAATTAATTTAATAAAGTCAATAAGGTGTAATTGAACTATTCAAAGCATCTTGCTTATTAAAAATTCAAAATTAAAACTATTTAATTAATTTTTAAGTTATGAACCCAAGAGTTGTATCTTTTGAAACCATTCAATTACAAGTGTTAATGTTTTCATAATTTGAGACTTTTCAAATACCAAAACTTGAGGGCAAGTTTTGTAACTCTTGAAAACCTTTCCATTTTGATAACTTATGAAAACTTATGAGTTTTAATGTTCATGAATGAGACTCTTCATATAACTTGAGGACAAGTTACAAAACTCATTTGAAGAACAACTTAGATCAATTTTAACTACAACATTATCATATAATATTCTATTGATCTAATCTAACTCATATAGCAAGACAATTCATATCAAATAATACAAATAATTACTTTATTATCTTAAAATTTGACAATTGTCCTTTAATTGGATGAGGATCATCATTACCAAATCAGAAAATACATTTTTTATGATTACAAAAAAGTTTGTGGTAATGATCCTAGTCCAATTCTGGCCAAAAACTCGAAATTCTGCAACCAGAGCCATCTACTCGATGAGTGCATGATCATGTCTCGTCGAGTTTCCCTTTTACTGAGTGGACTTGTCGAGTCAGCCAGTGGACTCGGCGAGTTCATCATTCAGAGGCCAGAATAGTTCACATGCAAACCTAGATGCTTTGGATTTATGTTTTCTCTAATTATACATGCAATTTCAATTTTCCAAAGCATACATCCTAACTAGCATGCAATAGAGGATATACAATATAAAACTCATTGTTAGATGAATACCTCTTGATGTAGTTTGTAGTTCTTAGCCTTTCAAGAGCTTAGCACCTCAAGTGTGATGCCTCAAATGGTTCACAAACACCATGAACAAAGGATGAATTTGAGAGAGAGGTTAAGCACCACCAAAATCGGCTAGGGTTCTCTTAGAACTCTTAGAATGCTTAGGGTAACCGATTTTGGCTAAGGGATAACCCATATATAGTGTAGGATTCCAAGAATCATGGGTAAGCCCTAATCCATACACTTAGGTTATGATCCATATCTCATGTGGGCTAACTCTTCATGGATACTTACATAAAACTTAGCCCAACATGGATCAATAGCCCAAACACTATACATATCACTGATTTACATAATCAGTCCCCATTAATTTAATTAGTCTCTTTTGATCACTAAATTAATTCCAAATTAATTCTTGATCAATACTAATTAAATATTATGATTTAATATTAATATATTATACTTGTAATATATTAATAAATCAAAAATAACCTCTTTCTCAAATATCCATCCTATCATATTATTCTGGTGAAGGCAACCCAAATGGACCATGCTACTCTCGGGTCAAGTACATACCAATTATAGTTATGGGATTTGACACCTAATCCAACAGGTCTTCCACTCCTTGAACTTCCCAAACACCTCATCCTTCGTCTTCAGAAAGTACAGCCAAATCTTCCTTGAATAGTCATCAATGAACGTCACGAAGTATGAGCATCCTCCTTGAGACTTCACTGGTGCAGGACCCCACAGATCTGAGTGAACATACTCCAGGATTTGCTTGCTTGTGTGTTGATCGGTACCGAACTTCACTTTGCGATGCTTTCCCTTGACGCAAGCTTCATAAAACTTTATCTTTCCAGTAGCCTCTCTACCAAGCAGTCCTTGTTTACCTAGAACTGACATGCCCTTCTCACTCATGTGCCCCAACCTACGATGCCACAACTCTATCTTGTCATCACCTTCATTCAAGGATTGGGAGATAGCCACCGTTCCCATAACCGTACTGCCTTCTAGGATATAGATCTCTCCATAATTCATCTTCCCTTTCATTATAACCACAGGGCCTTTGGTCACTTTGACCCAGTCGCCTTCACCAGCGTACCTCATCCCATTCTTAGCCAATGTGCCAAGAGAAATTAGATTCTTTCGAAGCTCTGGAGCGTACCAACAATATAACTTCCTGACCATGCCATCATGCATCTTGATCTGCACCGTGCCACTACCTTTGATACTGCTCACCCAATCATCACCCATCTTGACCGTGCCATCCCACTCTTTGAAGGAGTCGAACCAGTCATGATTATACGTCATGTGATAGGATGCTCCAAAATCCAAGACCCAAGCATCAGCATAACTTGATGTACACACAGTCAGTACATCACCATCGTCCCCTTCATCAGAACTTTCCTGAACCACATCAATAGTGTTATGGCTGCTTGATTCACTATTGGACTTCCCATTCCTCAGCTGTGGACAATTTCTCTTGAAGTTCCCCTTCTCGTTATAGTTATAACATTTCATGTTTGATGAACCTTCGGACTTTGATTTTGAATGTGATCTCCCTCTGTTTCCCCCTTTCCTTTCTTCTGTCCTCCCTCTCCCTGCAAACAAACCGGAACTGGACACTTCCTCTCCACCTAAAACTTTTCTTTTCAGTTCCTTGGACATTAGAGAGTCCTTCACATCATTCACAGTGATCGTTGTCCTACCATAAAGAATGGTATCAACGAAATTCTCATATGAGTTAGGAAGCAAATATAAGAGAATGAGCGCCTGATCTTCATCTTCAATCTTCACGTCAACACCTTGTAGATCCAAGATGATACGATTGAAGTTAATCAGATGATCTTTCACTTGAGTACTTTCAGACATTTTGAGAGTGTACAACCTTTGATTCTGACACAACCTGTTCGGTAGTGAGTTGTTTTGGTACTTGTCACAAAGTTTATCCCAGAGCCCAGAAGCAGTTATTTGATCTAAAACCTCCCTCAGTACTTCATCTGTTAAGCTCAATAGAATGGCACTATGTGCCTTTGTCAAAATATCCACCTTCTTATCAGCCGCCATGTACTTTGGCAGTTTTGCCTCTCTTTCCAGTGCCACCGCACATCCTTGTAGAACCAGAAGAGCCCTCATCTTCACCTTCCACAAAGTGAAGTCATTTAAGCCATTTAAATTTTCCAAATCAAACTTGTGAGTAGACATCTTCAATCACAGGAATACAAACTGCAACTCTGATACCACTTGTTAGGAAGTAAAGTGGATAACTAGTAAAACCAAAAGCACACAAGACACAATATTTACGTGGTTCGGTCAAGGTGACCTACGTCCACGGGCAGGAGGGATTATTCTTTATTTTGAGAGCTCTCAATACAGAGGTTACAACTACAATTACACAGAGATTCGCCTATCACTCTAGAATTCAAGATACTAAATGAACTAGCATGCATCCTTATTTATACTTGAGGGATCAGACCTAAAACCCTAATGGGCCAAGCCCATTAGCCCATAGGCCCATGAATGGTGTCAACCAATCACAATACGCCATGTAGCTGTTGGGTTTTGAGCATTCTAACACTCCTATGGTGTACATGCAACCCTATAAACCTTGGATCTATGTTTTCTCTATTATACATGCAAATATTAACTAGTCCAAGGTTTCATCCTAACTAGCATATTATGAAGCACCTATACTACAAAGTTCTAGTTAGATGACATACCTTTTGATGTAGCTTGATGTCTTCAAGCTTTAAGAGCTTAGCCCCAATAGTGTGGAAGCCTCAAATGGAATCACAAATCACCAAAACACCTTGGAAGAACTTGAGAGAATATGTATGCACACTAAAATCGGCCCACTCTTATTTTCACACACTTGTGCCAATTTTGTGAGCCAAGGACACCTTTATATATTATGGGGGATTAGGGTTACATCCATGTAAACCCTAATACCCATGACCTTTCATTTACATAGGATCCATGGGTTAAAAGCTCCATGGACCATCCATGAAAGCTTAGCCCAACCTAAATGAACTTGGCCCATTTCATATATATAAGAGTCCATATTTAATTAGTTCTTTTTGATCACTTAATTAATTCTAAATTAATTCTTGATCAATACTAATTAAATAATATGATTCCATATTAATATATTAGAACTTATAATATATTAATATAAATCATAAATATACTATTCTCAAAAGACTATCCATATAAATTATGCTGGTGAAGTGCAACCCAAATGGACCATGCCGGGTCGGGTCAAGTACATACCAAATATAGTTATGGACTTAGACATTAATCCAACAGTCTCCCACTTGGATAAGTCTAAAACTATTATTGAGTATGACTTCAAAACCTAACTGACAATCGTAGCTCTTAAAGCCGCTGTCGAACTCTGACCTTGTCAATGACTTGTCCATTAGATAAGGGATCATATATTCCTCCATTCTAGATATCATATGGACTGAGACATGGATTATAATCATTCTCTCTGTCCATTTGTTGTTTCCCGATTTTTGATTTATGATGATTGACTGATTGAACAAATCAAATCAGTCATGGCTTGGCCAAGCACTCACATGTGTCATCGCTAAATCATCGAGGGGCCCACAGATATCGCTTTTATCCCGAAGGTAAAAGGAATGGATAAACTTCGACTCATATGGCTTGTTCTACTACTTGTTGAATCATACACAAAGGAACGTTTTATAACATCGAGTTACCAAATGCGTTTTCGTGCAATCAATGTATAACCAACTCATAGTAACAACTCATATCTCTAGGTTTGAAGAATATAAGATATTATCGTCTCATGATCACTCGTGATAAAATCCATGAAGTGATTCAAATGAGCGCGGGTTGAATCCAATACTCAGAACTTATGAGCACTCATGAGTGTTGTAGCACCACTTTGTCCACCAACTTGGACCTCTACAAACCAACCCATGACAGTCTTGATTCATATCTACTTCAAACATATGACCAACTGTGGATGGTTTGAATAACTTAATCATTCAGGAAGAGCGACTTAGTTATGCTGGAAGTCAAAACATGCAAAGTGAAACACTAGAATAAATGAATCAAATATGGTATCAAACCCTATGAATATAAATAAACACTTTTATTTATCACCATACTGATTACTCATTATTCATTGTTTCGGTTTTATCAACTTTATACTTGAATTAAAAACACTAGTTGTCCCATGCTCCAAGCATGTACACTATGTTTTTCTTAAACAATAGCTTTGCCATACTCCAAGTATGCACTCTATGTTTGTCTATGATCCTTACTTTGTGAAATAAACCAATTGAACATAGTTTCAATGATTCTAATTTCACACTCCCAAATCCTTATCGAAAAATGTGAGAATTTCAAATTCCTATCATTTATCAAAATCTGTTTAGATTTTAAACTTATATGCACTGACCCTCCTGTAATGAATATGTACAAAGTCACAAAGACTTGTCAACAGTCATTATAAGGTATTCCAATGGAGATCAACTCCATGGAAACTAAGTCTCATATTCAAAGTACATTGCTTTGGACATGCTTCTTGCATTAAGTTTTCTAATCTTACACAGATAACTTCCACCTATGGAGACAACTCCATATTCTCATTTTGACTATCACTTCTGAATAAGAGATGCCTCTTTTTAGAATATGTCAATATGGTCCTTCCAAAATTAGCACTATACTTCCCACTGTCCCTGAGCAACCAATCTTTGGTAAACCTCAGATTGTCCTCGACAATTTCTTAATCATTTTAGTCATATCCAATTCTAGACCTTTTCCCTTCTTAATGCCTCTGGGCATTTGGAAAAATTTAGAAATGACAAATATTATAGCACATGCAATCGATCCTATACCCAAAGCAAATGGTACACGATTCATGATGTCTCACATAAAGACATGATTCTAGACCAGTCTTTTGCTACAATATTTTTATTTGCCATGTTTTCAAAATTTGACTATGAAGAGGGATGCCGTAATCATAATCGAATTTTGAGAACGCAATATATAGAATTTCCTTAAGTTGAACCAATCCAACATGAAATTCATATATATATTCTTGACTAAAGATGATTAAGGTCTCAATCTAAGCCTTTAGAACGGAAATGAAGTATATCCTCTCCCTTAATTATAGCAAAACAACTTTTTCAATCCTTGCAGCCTCACGAATTGAAACTTTTGTTTTCTATAATTAACATTGCTAACTTGCAACACTAACAATAATTATCATGCTCCCACTAACATGATGATTATTAGCATAACACTTATGCTCCCACTAGCTTTGACATGTACTCAGAAATCAGCTGGACTTCTAGAAATCAATACTTTATTGACTTTCTTACCAAAGTTCAGATTTCTGATACGAGATGCTTTGATAAAACTTTATCAAAATCATACACCTTTCCTTAGATAGCATGCATGTGTGTCTAAACAATTTCAAAACTATGAAAAGGGATGCCGTAATCATAGTCTCAATAGTTTAGACCTTTTGCCATCTGCTTCAAATCTAGTTGGTGGAAGTGTTTCCTCACCATCATTTTCATGAATCAGAGAGAAACCTTATGACCCTTAGATTTTATGGTGTATGTGTTCTTATCCATGTGAATCGTCAAAACCATAGTCACAAGACAAGGATAATGACAAATCCAAACTCATATGGACTGAACTTATGTAATCTTAACTTCATCCCACCTGGCAGTACAGGGTCTGCCATTGCTTCCAAGTTGTTATGCAACCAATTGAGAACTTTCAGAACTCCTATGCAAAGCCAACTTTAACTGGAATGGGCACAGAATATGTCAACACGATAGGTTATAAACCTCAAGTCGTGTGCTAGTGAAGAACCTCAGGTTTTATTCTTGATTAGTTCTTGACATTCTTTTTAGGATCTTTAAGACTCCCACTATCCTCTTGACATATAAGACTATCTTGCCAAATATTCAAGAGATAGTGCGGATTCTGTATCAAGACAAACACTTCACACAATTGGCCTTAGTTGGTCTTTGTTTTATCCAAAACATCACAACTTACCAATTTCAAATGTACAAGAGTAGGACACTTTTACTCTTACGTTTGACAAGTGTTTTAAACCTTTCTTTAAGATATGTCACTCAAGTTACAATCTTGGAGTATGACTCTAAGAATTGTTTTGGAACGAAGTATGACTCATCTTCCTGATCTAACCATTTCAACAATTCATGACTCCTCTTCTTAGTCATAAGAATGCACTAAGATGACCTTTAGAGGACTAATTGTGATATTATTTCTAAATCATTAAGATGATCACAAACATGATACTAAAGTACTCTCCCATCTTTTCAGATTTGAGAAACTTTTATCTTTCTGCCTAATTTGATTCTTCCCATTCGTTCTGCCATACATTGAGACTTTTCCAATGTTTCAGAATTATACTTAAACTTGTAAGTATAACTATATTTACTAAACTTTAGTAAATCAAATAGTCTTAACGAGCTTTGTGGTGGACATGACCAGTGCACAAGAATGTGTACTCGATCCCTTTAGTCCTTCACTTGACTCACACATCCATGTGAACAAGTAATTAGTCTTGATTTTCCAATGCTTGAAAGTTATCATTCATCATACTATTCAACTTGCATGATTCCAAGTTTCGGTCCAATTGAAACTTGGGTGATGAGGAACTTTCCTGATTTGGTAAATTTAGACACTACCACAAATGAAAGAATCAAATCCATTTTCCAATATTGCTGTCAGTGGAATCATATAAGCAACAATTTTCCACAAATGCCATTGTAAGGATACTTCAAATAAATAAAATTAAAAAATTTTCTTTTATTTTAAAACTTTGCGGAAAAACTTATCCTTACAATCCACATGGAAAACTGTTGTTATCTATTCCTTAGCAATATATCATAACTTCTTAAGCAACTGCTCAAAATTCTGATGTGATCGAAATCCACCTTCGCGATCAGAATCAGCATATACTTCCTTTAAGATTTCTCTCTATTCTTTGATTCTTAAAACATCAACATGTGACCCAGTCACATCATGTAATGAGGATCTCAGAATAGAACTTAACAGAGTTAGATAATGGGCTCTACCTGATGTAGAGTCAAACATATTGACTTTAACATCCTTAGGTAAATTTGGCAGCTTTGCAATCAACGCCCCTTCCTTTGGCAAAATAAACATATGGACCCTTTGGTAATGGGACTATCTCAGACTTAGCCTTTCTCTTTACCATTTGGTCAACCGGGTTGACTATGGCCAATCCCTTTCCATTGGGAAGAGAATGCTTTTTCTGGATTTCCATTGTCACCATTGTCACTGTCCATAAAGTTTTTGGGAAGTTGATCTTCTAATCAAATTTACTTTACTATCGTTCCAAATCATTGCAGATTCAGCAGCACCAACCAAATAGATATGATCATTAAGGTTCATGTCATAGTCTGTTTCATAGTAGTCCCAAAGGAACTCACTATGTGACTTAGAAAGTGATTGAACATTAGAAAGTGATTGAACATCCAACTTTCTCAAGACTTTGACACCCAACTCTCCCGGCTTGTCAATATATGACTTCATCTCTAAGATGTGATCACACATAGACCTTGCTTGCCATTAGGGCTTGAGTGACCTTGAACTTGTCGGTTAGGGAGAATAATTGGAGGAGGTGGAGGAAGAGAAGTATGACTTCCATGAGCCAAACTCGGGAAGTCATATTCATTAGGAAAGCTTGGTTTGGGAAGATCATTGTTGTCTAAACCAGACATCAACAATGGGAGAAATTCACGTAAAGTTGATTTAAGTCCTTAATATAACACCCAATATAATATATTAAGGCTAGGACCCAACAAACTATTTTATAACTTGGAAGAGGGATGCCGTAATCCAAGCTATAAAATATTTGAAGGTAGGTGAATGACGATTCACCAATTTCCACCAAGATAAACGAAATGTATTATTAGGTTTTAATTGGTTTTGAAACTCCTAGATTCTTTTGAGATTCATTGAACTTTTCAATGACATGTTTCAATCTCGAGTGTGCCCTTCAGGTTTTGTGACTGGGATGCCGAGGATCAGAAAATAAGGTGTGAAGTAACCATGCAAATATACTTGGTACCCTTAATATTTACCCCTCAATCGATGTGCCGGTTAACCACACAAGCTCCACCGATACTATGATAAATATTAAGTTACCCTTTGCCTACTTTGTTAAATCCAGGTTAGTGTGCCGGTTAACCACACACGCTCCACTAACGGTTTAACCAAAGTGCAAAGTGTAATTTCATGGATTAGCACCTTGTTCACATTTTCCTAAGTAACTAAGATTGGGAATTAATAAAAGGTTTAGTTACTTAGTATTTATCATTAATACTTTTAATGAAGGGAGAATTATAGTCCTTGTCCTACCTGTTCGGCTAATGACCCTCCACTAGTCAAGGAAGCGGTGGGTGAGAGTGGACACCCATTAAGCTGCGATTTTATAGGCAACAACCTTATACCCCCCTTATAGACCGGCTTCGTGAATGAGGCCTACTAATGGTAAGACGACTTGCTCTTATACATATAATATATTAAACTTTTAATATTATAATAGTATAAGGGTGTATTTTAGACATTTAAAATACTTGATGGTTTAATCTATTAATTAAACTAGACTTTTAATTTAATTAAACTCAAACCATATATTTATGGATTTAATAATACTCTTTTAATTAAACGCTTTAATTAACTATTAATAAAGTCCATAAGAGTTAATTTGAACTATTCAACAAAACATCATAATTCCAATTATTAAACTCAAAATTAAAACCATTTAATTAATTGTTTAAGTTATGAACCCAAGAGTTTTAGAATTCAATTCTTTTTTTTTCATAAAAAACTTTTCTCAAATTCCAAAACTTGAGGGCAAGTTTTGTAATTCTTGAAAACCTTTGGATTCCATAACTTATGGAATTAATGGTGTTTTATGATGAAACTTTCCATGTTCCATAACTTAAGAACAAGTTATGGAATTCTTTAAAACATTAACACCAAATTTTGTCACTCCATAAAAACTTTGAATCAATTTTTTTTTAAAAAAAAACTTTCATATCCATAACTTATGGAAGTTTCAAAAACCCTTAAGATCACAACTTTGAAAAAAACTTTTGAGCTCCAAAATTTTATGACAAAATATGTAACTCCTTAAAACATTTAGATCAAACTTTTAAAACTAATAAAATAATCATATCATTTTATCTTTTACTAAATTTGACATAATTCAACTCATATAGCAAATGATTCAAATTTTAAAAATAATTAGTTTTTCACAAAAACAAGTAATTATCTTAAAATTTGACAAACGTCATGTTTTTTTTTCTCTTTTTTCCAACTTTGAAAATAAAACATTTGCATCAATATAACAGAAAACAACCCATGACTCTGATACCACTGTTGGGTTTTGAGCATTCTAACACTCCGCTGGTGTGCATGCAACCCTATAAACCTTGGATCTATGTTTTCTCTAGTATACATGCAAATATTAACTATTCCAAGGTTTCATCCTAACTAGCATATTATGAAGCACCTATACTACAAAGTTCTAGTTAGATGACATACTTTTTGATGTAGCTTGATGTCTTCAAGCTTTAAGAGCTTAGCCCCAATAGTGTGGAAGCCTCAAATGGAATCACAAATCACCAAAACACCTTGGAAGAACTTGAGAGAATATGTATGCACACTAAAATCGGCCCACTCTTATTTTCACACACTTGTGCCAATTTTGTGAGCCAAGGACCCCTTTATATATTATGGAGGATTAGGGTTACATCCATGTAAACCCTAATACACATGACCTTTCATTTATATAGGATCCATCGGTTAAAAGCTCCATGGACCATCCATGAAAGCTTAGCCCAACCTAAATGAACTTGGCCCATTCCATATATATAAGAGTCCATATTTAATTAGTTCTTTTTGATCACTTAATTAATTCTAAATTAATTCTTGATCAATACTAATTAAATAATATGATTCCATATTAATATATTAGAACTTATAATATATTAATATAAATCATAAATATACTATTCTCAAAAGACTATCCATATAAATTGTGCCGATGAAGTGCAACCCAAATGGACCATGCCGGGTCGGGTCAAGTACATACCAAATATAGTTATGGACTTAGACATTAATCCAACAGTAGCATCTTCTGGAACATTCTTGAGCATTATCATCTTCTAGGCATACTTGGATCAACATGTCACAGTAAAGGAATCAATATGGCGCATCATGTACCAAGATGGTCCATGATGGCGCAATAGCTTCTTCAAGGTGCAACAACAACCCTAGTTGGCGCAACAGGGATCGAAATGGCACAAGAGCATCAAATATGGCACACAACATCAATCTTGGAGCAACAACATCACCATGAGCAACAAGCATATGCATGGTTCGACAAGAAAACATGATGGCGCAAGAGGAGAATAAGATGGCGCAAGAGCATATCTCTTGACCCATCTCTTCATCATGTGGTGCAACAAGGACCCCTTGTTGCTCCATATCCCTTCCAAGTGCTCCAAACCTCTTCCAAGTGCTCCAAACTCCTTCCAGGTGCTCCAAACCCCCTTGTAGACTATCTGTTCCTTTGGCACTTGATCAGTTCCTTTGTTTGAGGATCCATTCCTCTCTTAGAAGATCCGTTTCTTTGTCACATGCTGCATGAACCCCAAGTGCTCCATTGAGGTCCAAGTGCTCCAAATGCTTCATGAAAATGATCTAAATGCTCCAACTGCTCGAGTTACATTTAATATGATTTATGTGGACAAGATTCATTTTTGAGTTCTCGATTAAATAGTTGTTCTCGTGTATTTAATCAAATGAGATTATATGTATCTAATCACATATAATTAAACGTATTTAATCACATGTAATTATATGTATTTAGTCACATATGATTTATATGCACAGGATTTGGATCTACATTCTCGATTTAATAGTTGTTTTTTGTCCATCTTAGTCATATGTGAGTAAAGACATATAATTACATATGATTAAATCCATGAAAAAGATTATTGAATAGAAGACATGAAAACGAATGTTGTTAATATAAATCAAACGTGATTAGATACATCATACATATATTCACATGTGATTATATACAAGAGAACAATTGTTGGACCAAATGTGAAAAAAATATTTTCCACATACATCATTTATGATTACATACATATAATCACACTTGATTAAGTACAAGAGACCAACTATTGAATCAAAAACGCTAAAATGAATATTGTTCACATAAATCATATGTGATTAAGACATATAATCACATGTGACTATATATGTCTAATTACATATGATTTATGTGCATCAGATTTATTTATGTTATGATCGTATATTTAATCACATATGATTATATGTATCTAATCACATATGATTTATTTAAACAAAAACCAATCTTTCCCATATAATTCATATGTGTTTAAATACATATAATCAAATATGATTATATACACAAAACAACTATTGAACTAAGAACATGGAAACAAAAGTTTTGGACATAAATCATATATGATTAGATACATATAATCACATATGATTAAATAAACGAGACCATCTATTGAATCGAAAATGCAAAAGTGAATATTGTCCAAATAAATCATATGTGATTAAATACATATAATCACATGTGATTATATGTATCTAATCATATATGATTTGTGTGGACATGTTTCATTTTCGCATTCTCTATTCAATAGGTGTTTGTATTTAATCACATGTGATTATACTTATCTAATAACATATGCTTAATATGGACAATATTCATTTTGTGTTTTTTATTCAAATTTTTTTTGTTTTCATATATTTAATCACATGTGATTATATGTATCTAACCACATATGATTTATGTGTAGAAGATTAGTTTTTACGTTGTTGATTCAAAAGTTGTTCTTTATCTACATTAATTATATGTGATTAAATACATATAATTACATGCGATTAAATACATGAGAAAAATTATTGAGTCCAAAATTCAAAAACGAATGTTGTGTATATAATAAATATGTGTTTAGATAATATTATGCTTAGCGGTTACTCTTCCCGAATATCAATCTGGTAGTTACTCTTCCCAAATCTTTAGGATAATATTCTGCCTAGCCGTTACTCTGCCCGAATATCAATCTGAATCAACTAAACTAATATAATTATATAGTAAAATATAATTAGATGAGCAAAGTAATAAAAGAAAAAGTATACTATAAGGATAATCAAAACAGATGTTAATGAGACAACTATTCATCAATTAGCTAATTAAACTTTAGCTCATCCCCGACTTATAATTGTTAAATCTTAAGTGAGTGGGAAAGGTATGTATAGATCTATATGTGGCTAATGCCCATACCTACAGTTGTTAGCTACAACCTTGGTGGTCAAGCCATAGTAGGGATAACTTTCTAATCTACTACGACGTCCGATGAAGCGTTGTGCGGGGCAAATATCAAGTCAAAAGCTCGATTATGGGAACTAATTGTAACATTCTTCCACCAGACTTAAATAATGAAACTACCTAGATGGGAATGCCTTGAAGCAGAAACAGTATACATAAAACAACTAGTAAGGAACATACTTTAAAAGGAACTAAACAAAATTAAACGATAAATACGATAGAATTCCTTTAAAAAGTATCTTAACAAATATCCAAAATACCTAAAATTTTATACAATGATGTATATGAGTATTTTCAAGACTTAAAAACTTGTGAACTCACCAACATTATGTTGACACTTAAAATCACATGTACTCTTAGGGAAATGAGAGTCGGAAATGGCAATGTCTTTGGAGATTTACAGAAGGGATTGATTTGCAATGTTATTTGTTTGTCGGCGTTTGACATGTAGTTTGTATTTGTTATGCTATTACTGCAATAAGACAATGTAATATATTATACTATTAATATAAGTAATGTGTGTGTTATATTTTTGTGTGTTGTTCAATTTATTCAATATCCGTGATCCCTATCAAACGTCGCACAACCTGATGATTCTACTGCCGGCCAGGGGAGTGACAGTTGAAGGATCTTTTATGGTCGAGAATCATATTAAAGGGATATTGCTAATTAACATATGATACTAAAGGGTCACACTAACAACAACTTGATATAATTGATTATTTATTAGAAAATGATTTTAATAAATATTAAATAAAATCTTATAATTAAAATTGGTAATTATTTATTAATACAAAATAATAATTTCAATTAGAAAGTAACATTATATATAATTCATATGGTATGAATCAATAAGTCATGCACAATATTTTTTGGACTAGATAAATGTTTTGTCTTTCACTGTGATAACCCGAATTTTTTTTAAAAATTTTTGCCTTGTAAAGCTCAGCCAGTCAACTCCGCTGAGTGTCAGACTTATTTTTGCTATCGTTTAGCCTTGTTTAGAGTCCGTTTAAAGGTTCAAAGCTCAGTACATTCAAGCCTTGGGTATGGGATTGGGTCGCGTACACTTCTAGCACCAAAATCGAGCCTTACACTCCAACATAAGGAGTGTACGGCCGCACACATGGGTGTGCGGCTGCACACCCCTCTCTTGGCAGCACACTCACGTGTACAAAGGCGGAACTTAACCTTGTTTCACCCCTTTTCACACTCCCAAGCCTAGAACATGATTTCTCTCTCAACTATCATCCGATTTGCAGCCTAGATCTTCGAGTTTGTAAGTGTTCTTCCTTAGCTTTGTTGTTAATCTTCATAAACTAGTAACATCCTTTGATTTCATCCATTGGAAATCATGTTTTGGCTAGATCTTCAAATCTTCATCCATTTCACCAAGAACACCAAGAACACACACTTGTTCTTGGCGATTTTGAGCCTTCTCGAGCCTCCGGATCGTAAGTACTCTTCCCCTTTGCTTGAATCTTGTTTAGACCACTTGATTTAGTCTTAGAAAATTCCCAGAACTCATAATCATATGGTGTGTGCGGCCGTACACCCCTCAAAACACCCTCAAACACCCTCAAAACACCCCTAAAGGCTTCTATCTTGTAAGTACCATTCCCTAAGCTTGTTACTTACTAGATATGAGCCTTAGAAAACGTCCAAACCATGTTTATCAAGGAGTTTGCGGCCACACACACTCCATGTGGCCGTACACCCCTTTGTTTAGTGCTTAAGGGCCTCCAAAGTGACTTTCTAGCTTCAACACTTGATGAGCATTAGTCCTACAAGCTTCCATATCATTAGAATAGACTTTTGTGCACTCATTACCATGAGTGTGCGGCCGCACACTCCCTGGCCGCACACCCATGGCCGCACACTCCTCAAAGTGGCCGTACACTCCCTCTTAGTGAATCACATGTGATTCTAACACTTGGTCAAAGTGTTTCCTAGTCCCGTAAGGAGTTTCTTTGCATTTTGTTGCTTCTAAACACTATATTTATGTCAATATATGCCATTATATTTCATTTAGGACTCGTTAAGTCTCGGGACTTCATTCGTGGAACTTCTCATCCTTACGCACATATTCGTTTGAATCACCCACATAAGGTGAGTTCATACCCGTGTAATCAATCTTTTAAACTGTTTTAAATGCTTTTAAGGGGGGGGGGGGAATACAAGTTGAACACAATGATAATTGTGTAATTGTTTGTTATAAACATTTTTAAGGGATTGCTTATGTCATTAGTAGTCAAAACGTTTCAAAAACTCTTTTAAAGTTATGTTACTTTATAGTTTAACAAAACTCCGTTTTTAAAGTACAAGCATAACTTAGTAGAAAAATGAGTCTTTTCAACAAAAGTTCAAGTAAATTACTATTAAACTATAAGGGGTATAGTGTAGGGGTTCAGTTCATACTATAACTAGAAGATACTAAGATGCTAGATACTAGAAGATACTAAGATGCTAGATACTAGAGAATACTAAGATACTATAACGAGAACATACTAAGATACTATAACAGAACGAACATAATAAGGTGATGCAGCATGGGACAACTACAGGATCCAATAATACCAATGAATCACTAACTCAATGTTCTAGGCAATTAGTGATAGTTATATTGGGTATACCTGATCAAATAACTTTAATGTGAATTTACACGGCCTAGCAACTGGTTTGCGGAAGTCGTGTTTGGTTCCCAGAATCTCTTGCAGGGAGAGCGTATAGTATGGGTACTAGCTTTCTCATTATGACCTTAATAAAGCAAACATATTTTAAGGTAATCAGTACTGTAGAATGTCAGTTCATAAGACAACTGAGTACTTATATTTTCCAAATACTTTCATATTGTGACAGTTCCACTTGAAAGTTAATATAAACTATTTCCGAGTCAAGATAGTTATAAACTAGGGAAAACTTACATTTTACAACCGACACACAGAACAGTCGAGTCTAGTACATTCAGTAGAAGGGGGCCTATAATGCTAACTTTATGATTCCTTAGTGTATGCATTCAGGGATATATATTAGTCGGATCCGACATGTTGTAGGATGTGTGCTTTCCGCTTCATTTTCTGTTCCTTGTTTGGTTGTGGGCTTAGAGCAGATACACCCAACCTACTATCTATCCGATCTTAGATATATATATATATATATATATATATATATATATATATATATATATATATATATATATATATATATATATATATATATGTTTCCGTATACACCAAATAATCATAAGGTGTACCAGGTATGGGCCAGGTCATAGGACATTAATTCAATGCATAATTTTCTAGTACAAAACATACTTTTCAAATAGAACATTTGGGTACAAAACTAGAAACTTACCAGTAAAGGGTTTAATCAATTTTATTAAACCAGTATAACTTAAAGGACCTTAGGTGGTTAATCCTATAATACCTTAGTTTATACACCAGGGTTATATATAATTAATATCCGATAGGTAGTTGAATGTGTGGTTTCCGCCTCATTCCCTGTTCCTTGTTTGGTTGTGGGCTTAGGGCAGATTCACACAATTAACTATCTGTTTGATATTAGATTATATATAGCTAGTATAAACTAAGTGATTATAGAAGGAATTACTGTGGTTACCATTTTTATTATAAGAAATAAGGGGTTTCTTAAGGAATTTTTTCATCAAATATAAAGGAACTATTACAGTTAACTCCGTGAGTACCAAGTGAATACGCCATGGTTATATACAACAATGATCTAACAAACAATGGGAGGTGTGCCTTCCGCCTCATTTCCTGTTCCTTGTTTGTTGTGGGCTTAGGGCAGATACACACAACCGATTGTTTGTTTACTCTGAGTTTTATATAACTTGTATCCATTTAATACTCATATAAAGGACTGTTGAGTCATTTTTACTTATCTTTCATCAAAGCAGGAAATATAGGATTTTCTGGAGGAACATGCAAACTTTTCTAAACAGAACTTACTACAACTTACTATAACTTTCTACAACTTTCTTACTACTCACTTACATCACCTAAATTTTATGAACTCACCAGCTTAAATGCTGATCTACGCTTTCAAAATAACTTGTATTCTCAGGAGACCAGTAGACAGATACGCGCACTGGGATTCAGAAGATGGAGCAGTATAACTTCATGTCTTTTTGTTATTTGCTGTGTATTTTATATTATGTGAATCGCATACTTTGTAAACACTTTCTTTCTAAATGAAATGGTTGTTTATTACTTGCTTACTATGATGCATGTCTTGTGATACTAAACATGACGTCCTCCACCCCGGAACGTTTCCGCCGTTCCGGTTTTGGGGTGTGACAGATTGGTATCAGAGCATTGTTTATAGTGAACTAAGTATATCAACCGATAAAAGATATACAACTATAAATACAATGGGGCCGAAGTGCTGTGGATAATTATATATTATAAATATATAAGTATACCTTATAAAAGTATACATACTTGCTTATACATATATACATACTAGAACAAGTATCACAACAAGAATAGAATAGAAGAAGTTAAAGGTTGAACACTATGGTCAAACCTGGACAATTCTGTAATCATAGCTAGGATCAATATAGCCTAATCAACTATATTCATTCGAGATGTGACCGACATGTGTTTGGGAGTGATGTGGTGTTGCAACGGTCTTAAAACTTACCTAATACTAGTCAAGAGAATACTAGATCAAGTACATAGAGTTAGAATACTATAGGAGTATTCTATGATACTATAATGCGATAACAAGTTTAAAACATACCAAGTACATTACGATAAAATACTATAGGAGTATTTTAGGCACTATACAAATAACTTATGTGATAACTTAAAAGTCCCTTACGGATAGGTCTATAATCTAGCAATGTATACTCCTAAGGTTATATATAATTGAGATTTTATAGACTTAGAATTTGTGATCTACGCTTCACTACCTGTTCCTTGTTTGGTTGTGGTTTTGGAGTAGGATCACTTATTCGAAGGTCTATCTCATCTTAAATTATATACAACTTGTATACATTGTGCAATTATAGAAGGACTCTGTAAGGATCACCCCATAATGTTTCACTTAAATCTCATAGATTCTTTAGTCACATCCATTCTCGCACGACAAACCCAGATAGATGTAACCACTTCCTCATAGTAGTCAATAGAAGAGTTAAGGAGGAACAAGAGCAAGTTCATGAGAAGTTTTCAAGGAAGGATCAACCGAAGTAACCAGAACGTCTTATGCGTCACACTAATAAATAATAATCTTGGTTAACTTAATGGGCTAGTGGAAGCACTGCTCACATTATATGTTAGGATTATTTTCTTACATGCAGCTGGTAACAGTTATACAGGTAACATATATTCATTCAAGGATTGCCATTCCAAATTCATAAAGTTTATATAGACTCTTTTATGAATTATCTCTAGAACCCTATGGAAGTTAGGACCCGATACACTTAGAACTAGGACAACCTTGTCTTTTCAGCTTTCGGCTTATAACCACTGCTATAGACTTATTCCGTCTCATCTTTGTATTCTTTTAGCAAAGATGCCTCCTCGCAGATCAATCAGACGCACTACTCCGATAACTCCAACTCCAACGCCACAATTCGATCCTGCTGCTCTCCAAGCAGCGATATCCTCCGCAGTGGCAACTGCTCTAGCTCACTTCGGTGAAAGTGGTACCCTTGGATCTGGTAGCGGTACCCACTTAACCAACCCCGGAGTTACTCACGGACACCCAAGGGAGTGTTCGTATAAAGACTTCATGAACTGCAAACCCAATTCCTTCGATGGAAATGGTGGAGTCATCGCTCTGATGCGATGGTTCGAGAAAACAGATTCGGTCTTCGCAATCTGTTCGTGCCCTGAAGGGCGCAAAGTGAAGTTTGCTTCCTGCACCTTCTCCGACAGAGCCCTGACATGGTGGAACAGCCATGTTAAGTCACTGAACCTATCAGTGGCTAACTCAATAGGTTGGGAAAACCTAAAAGAGTTAATGCTGGAAGAATACTGCCCCTTGGGCAAAGTTCAAAAGCCAGAACAAGAACTGTGGGAACTCAAGATGGTCGGCTCAGACATAGTGGCCTACACTGACCGATTCAGCGACCTAGCAGCTCTATGCTCCGGGATGGTTACCCCGAAGAGCAAGAAGATAGAAAGATACATCTGGGGTCTAACTGCCCCGATCCAAGGAGATGTGCTGTCTTCTAACCCAGCCACATTCGATAGTGCCAAACGCCTGGCACAACGACCCATCGACCATTGAGTCTGCCATGGTATAGAAGTCCTCGCTCCCGAGCCATCAAAGGGAGAGGACTATAAACGAAAGTCGGGGGAACAAGAGGAAGAAGAAGCGAACAACACAAGAATCCCCGCAGGAGGAACAAATGAGTACTATGTACGCCGCCACGACGCCTGCTACTCCAGCACCTGCCAGTCGATATGCTGGAACCCTCCCAAAGTGTGGAAAGTGCAACTATCACCACACCGGAGTATGCCGGGAAATGCAGTGTCTGAACTACCATAGAAAGGGACACACAGTCCGTTTCTGCAGGGCACCGGCTCAACCGATCTCCCAAGTCCCCGAAGTTGAAGAAAACCAAGCCTGCTATGGCTGTGGTGAGACTGGACACTACTAGAAGGACTGCCCGATAGCAAAGAACTCAGGAGCGGATGGACGGATTCTGATGATCACTGCAGGAGAATCGACCTCGGAGTCGCCAGCGAGCAGCGGTACGTTTTCGATTTAGTAATTACTTTGGAAAATTAATTTATATTTATATAAGATTAAAACTTGGGGATAACACTTCAAAGTAATTATAATAACTCACTTATTGAAATAAGTCACAGTATTCAAGAGAACTAAGGGATCCGTTCTGAGAAGCTATGATGGCTTAGTATGTACGTTAGGGTTGTGCATAGCTAAGATGTTGTAGACTTAGAGTGAGTGATTCCACCTTAATTCCTGTTCCTTGTTTGGTTGTGGAATTGAGGCAAAGTTACTCAGTCGACCGTCCAATTCATCTTAATTATTCGTAACTTGTATATTCCAGGCGATCGTAGTGGTACCAAGGAGGATCGTAGTTTAAAGTATCAATATTAGTTATCAAAACACTTTCACGGTATGTACGCGCACATCGCGGTACGATGCGTAGAAGTGTTAACAACAAGAGGAAAACAGAAAACACTTGAACATTTACAAAGAGTACATTTTCGAGCATACTAGGGAGGTACATCATCGTATAACAAACGTTTCTTTCAAATCGGCCAAAACTTTGTTCAGTAAAGAGTCCGTTACTATCGTTCGTCATGAGTTGGCGTGGTCCTCACCATACTAAGTTAATATGTTCCTATTTCCTCGACCGTCAAATTCACGAAACCTTCGTCATTTGTAACGACAGTCCGAGCTAAACCTCAGTTTTGTCTTTCGTATTCTAAACTCCGAAGTACTCGTGCGAAGGGTACTTTGTCTTCCGAAACCTTGCCGTCGTATGTTCCAGCAGACCAAGTTCGAGCACAGAGGCTAAGGACAAATACAGCCCACCTATCACTATTTAGTGTATACGTGAGGGTGGTATATGATTATGATTACGCAGATCTAGTATGTGTGTTTCCGCCCTATCTCCAGTTCCTCGTTTGGTTGTGGACCTGGGGCAGAGTCACACATCCGACCGTTTAACTAATCCTAAATATATACGAGTTGTATACATGAGGTAATGAGAGATGGACCGAGTATGAATCCTATCATGAACAGTAGGGCAAATTTGCCAAGGTCTACGAGTGGGTATTCTGCCAACCAGAGGAGCGCAACCCCAGTAGTACTATTAAGAAAGATAATTTCGGGACGAAATTCCATCTAACGGGGGGCTGATGTGACAACCCAAATTTTTTTTTAAAATTTTTGCCTTGTAAATCTCATCCAGTCAACTCCGCTGAGTGTCAGACTCATTTCTGCTATCGTTTAGCCTTGTTTAGAGTCTGTTTAAAGGTTCAAAGCTCAGTATATTCAAGCCTCGGGTATAGGATTGGGTCGCGTACATTTCTAGCACCAAAATCGAGCCTTACACTCCAACATAAGGAGTGTACGGCCGCACACATGGGTGTGCGGCCGCACACCCCTATCCTGGCAGCACATTCACGTGTACAAAGGTGGAACTCAACCTTCTTTCACCCCTTTTCACACTCCGAAGCCTAGAACACGATTTCTCTCTCAACTATCATCCGATTTGCAGCCTAGATCTTCGAGTTTGTAAGTGTTCTTCCTTAGCTTTGTTGTTAATCTTCATAAACTAGTAACATCCTTTGATTTCATCCATTGGAAATCATGTTTTGGCTAGATCTTCAAATCTTCATCCATTTCACCAAGAACACCAAGAACACACACTTGTTCTTGGCGATTTTGAGCCTTCTTGAGCCCCCGGATCGTAAGTTACTCTTCCCCTTTGCATGAATCTTGTTTAGAACACTTGATTTAGTCTTAGAAAATGCCCAAAACTCATAATCATATGGTGTGTGCGGCCGCACACACAGGTGTGGCCGTACACCCCTCAAAACATCCTCAAACACCCTCAAAACACCCCTAAAGGCTTCTATATTGTAAGTACCATTCCCTAAGCTTGTTACTTACTAGATATGAGCCTTAGAAAACGTCCAAACCATGTTTATCAAGGAGTGTGCGGCCGCACACACCACATGTGGCCGTACACCCCTTTGTTTAGTGCTTAAGGGCCTCCAAAGTGCCTTTCTAGCTCCAACAGTTGATGACCATTAGTCCTACAAGCTTCCCTATCATTATAATAGACTTTTGTGCACTCATTACCATGAATGTGCGGCCGCACACTCCCTGGCCGCACACCCATGGCTGCACACTCCTCAAAGTGGCCGTACACTCCTTCTTAGTGAATCACATGTGATTCCAACACTTGGTGAACGTGTTTCCTAGTCCCGTAAGGTGTTTCCTTGCATTTGGTTGCTTCTAAACACTATATTTATGCCAATATATGCCATTATATGTGATTTAGGACTGGTTAAGTCTCGGGACTTCATTCGTGGAACTTCTCATCCTTACGCGCATATTCGTTTGAATCACCCACATAAGGTGAGTTCATACCCCTGTAATCAATCTCTTAAACTGTTTTAAATGCTTTTAAGGGGGGGGGGGGGAATACAAGTTGAACACAATGATAATTGTGTAATTGTTTGTTATAAACATTTTTAAAGGATTGCTTATGTCATTGATAAGTAGTCAAAACGTTTCAAAAACTCTTTTAAAGTTATGTTACTTTATAGTTTAACAAAACTCCGTTTTTAAAGTACAAGCATAACTTAGTAGAAAAATGAGTATTTTCAACAACAGTTCAAGTAAATTACTAGTAAACTATAAGGGGTATAGTTTAGGGGTTCAGTTCATACTATAACTAGAAGATACTAAGATGCTAGATACTAGAAGATACTAAGATGCTAGATACTAGAGAATACTAAGATACTATAACGAGAACATACTAAGATACTATAACAGAACGAACATAATAAGGTGCTGCAGCATGGGACAACTACAGGATCCAATAATACCAATGAATCACTAACTCAATGTTCTAGGTAATTAGTGATAGTTATATTGGGTATACCGGATCAAATAACTTTAATGTGAATTTACACGGCCTAGAAACTGGTTTGCGGAAGTCGTGTTTGGTTCCCATGATCTCATGCAGGGAGAGCGTATAGTATGGGTACTAGCTTTCTCATTATGACCTTAATAAAGCAAACATATTTTAAGGTAATCAGTACTGCAGAATGTCAGTTCATAAGATAACTGAGTACTTATATTTTCCAAATACTTTCATATTGTGACAGTTCCACTTGAAAGTTAATATAAACTATTTCCGAGTCAAGATAGTTATAAACTAGGGAAAACTTACATTTTACAACCGACACACAGAACAATCGAGTCTAGTACATTCAGTAGAAGGGGGCCTATAATGCTAACTTTATGATTCCTTAGTGTATGCATTCAGGGATATATATTAGTCGGATCTGACAGGTTGTAGGATGTGTACTTTCCGCTTCATTTCCTGTTCCTTGTTTGGTTGTGGGCTTAGAGCAGATACACCCAGCCTACTATCTATCCGATCTTAGATATATATATGTTTCCGTATACGCCAAATAATCATAAGGGGTGCCAGGTATGGGCCAGGTCAAAGGACACTAATTCAATGCACAGTTTTCTAGTACAAAACATACTTTTCAAATAGAACATTTGGGTACAAAACTAGAAACTTACCAGTAAAGGGTTTAATCCATTTTATTAAACCAGTATAACTTAAAGGACCTTAGGTGGTTAATACTATAATACCTTAGTTTATACACCAGGGTTATATATAATTAATATCCGATAGGTAGTTGAATGTGTGCTTTCCGCCTCATTCCCTGTTCCTTGTTTGGTTGTGGGCTTAGGGCAGATTCACACAATTAACTATATGTTCGATATTAGATTAAATATAGCTAGTATAAACTAAGTGATTATAGAAGGAATTACTGTGGTTACCATTTTTATTATAAGAAATAAGGGTTTTCTTAAGGAATCTTTTCATCAAATATAAAGGAACTATTACAGTTAACTTCGTGAGTACCAAGTGAATACGCCAGGGTTATATACAACAATGATCTAACAAACAATGGGAGGTGTGCCTTCCGCCTCATTTCCTGTTCCTTGTTTGGTTGTGGGCTTAGGGCAGATACACACAACCGATTGTTTGTTTACTCTGAGTTTTGTATAACTTGTATCCATTTAATACTCATAGAAATGACTGTTGAGTCATTTTTACTTATCTTTCATCAAAGCAGGAAATATAGGATTTTCTGGAGGAACAGGAAAACTTTTCTAAACAGAACTTACTACAGCTTACTATAACTTTCTACAACTTTCTTACTACTCACTTACATCACCTAAATCTTATGAACTCACCAGCTTAAATGCTGATCTACGCTTTCAAAATAACTTGTATTCTCAGGAGACCAGTAGACAGGTACGCGCATTGGGATTCAGAAGATGGAGCAGTATAGCTTCATGTCTTTTTGTTATTTGCTGTGTATTCTATATTATGTGAATCACATACTTTGTAAACACTTTCTTTCTAAATGAAATGGTTGTTTATTACTTGTTTACTATGATGCATGTCTTGTGATACTAAACATGACGTCCTCCACCCCAGAACGTTTCTGCCGTTCCGGTATTTGGGGTGTGACATTCACCAAAAAGTTAAAGTTTATATTTTATAAAGTAGCTTATAAAATTTATAAACTTTGTCATCTACTTTGTCCTTATTTTCGAAATTAAGCAAGACAAAAGAAGGTATGGCTTTTTGATTATCTTAATGAAAAGCATGGCTAGTCTTACAAGCATGGGGGACATGTTTGTCTAAAGTGATAAAGTGTTATATAGTTAAAGACTTGTGGACTTTGTTCTTACATTAAAAACTAGCATCAAAGGCTTTCATGTCTAGTCTTTTGATGTAAATTACCCCACTTTTCCTCCCATAACTAGATATTTTGGGTGGTTCTAGGAGCCATGATGTAAGAAAGATCATATCAATATAAATGAAGCTGCTTGGAATACTGGGTCTGTTTAAGGTGGAGGAACTGGAGGTGACAACACTCAGGGTGATAACAAAGTCTCTTCACGGACCTAATCCTACAAATATTTCATGAACTATAAACCAAAACCCTTATATTGAAATGAAGGCATGGTCAGACTGACTAGGTGTATAGAGAAAATAGAATCTATGTTCGAAATCACTTTATGTGCTGAAGACTGGAAGGTGAAATTCGTTGCATGTACTTTTATAGACGCAACCTTGACCTGGTGGAACAGCTACACCAAGACTATGGAAGTTAGTGTTGCCAACACCATGCTTTGGGGCGACCTAAAGCAACTTCTGATCGATGAATATTGTCCCCAAGAAGAGATGTGGAAGATCGAGCAGGAGCTGTGGATGTAACATCCGGTTTTCAAGGTATATTTTATTTTAATTTTAAATTTGATTTTGGGGGTCGCCACAGCATGGGGAAGGATCACCATGGCGTAGCCAAGCATTTTTTTTTGTTGCGGTTCTCTTTTGACTCACCACAACATGGCAATTAAGGCCATGGTGTGGCCGCCGCTGACGTCTTAAATCCTAATTTTTCTGGTTTTGCACCCTATTTAAAGGAATGTAGAGGCTAGTGTTCTCTCACCCTTAGCTTCCACCACCCTATTTAAAGATTTTGAAGGAAGAAGCCAGAAGGAGTAAGCCAAGGATCAGTAAGAAAGTCTGCATTTCCCTTCTTAGCTCAATTCTAGATCCTTGTAAGTGTTCAAGGCTCCACCTTTTTTATAACAGATTGCTAGATCTTGAGTTTTGTCCCATTTTCTTCTTGATATTGTTAGTTGGGATGGTGAGAGTTCATAAAGGTTGCAACTTTATGAATCTCTAGATCATTTGGAGTAATTCATGGTTTGGATCTGAAGTTTGGTTTGTTGTTTGAGCCATGCATAAGATTTGGTCACAATCCCCATTTTGACCTAATTTGAGTCCAAGACATGCATTGGACATGAATGTCTAAAAAGCACCAACCTTTAATTTGATTTTGGTGTTATAAGCTCTTCTGGAGTAAAATGGATTTGAGACGTAAGGGATTAAGTGCTTCTTGGTTGAGACCATGCCATGTTTGTGCCTTTATGGACCTAAGACTTGAGATTTTGGCCTCTTGGTGACTCTTAAGGGATAAAGTTAGAAACTTTATCCATATAGACAATAAAAATGATCAAATATGGACTTTGGAATCTTTGGCATCAGAGGACTCAACTTAACCCATTAAAACGCTTTGAACCCAGTGCCCATGGTATGGCCTAGGTTGCCACGGTGTGGCGACTAGAGAAAACGCGTCTGTTTTGTCGTTTGAGGGCCACAACGTGGCCAAGGATGGCCACGACGTGGAGAGTCAACTTTGACCATTGACTGTGACTTTTGACTTGCGTTGACTTTTGGTAAAACCCCTATTTTTGGAAGGAAAGCTAAGGGTGTACTTTGTATGGTTGTATAGGTGGTTTATATCATCTGTATTTGTGGCAGTAGGAGCAGTAGCAGTTGATCATCGTTTGTTAGGTGAGTCACCTCACTATATTTATGGGTCGAAGGCACCAATGCCGATGTAACGTCCCAAAAATAAGACCCAAAATTTTCATTTTTCAATTAATAAAACGTTATCCCAAAACATCAACATAATTCTCAAAAAGATGAAATGTATTAAAACATCATAAATTATGAGAGTTATCATGAAAATGCGGAACTATATCGTGTGTGCACTGCAATCACCCCGAGCTATTCCCTTTTGCACGAGTAGTACCTGAAACATAAACTGAAGCTTAGTGAGTTTCCCCCAAATACCACATACCACACATATGAAACATATGATGGGCCCCACCCGATGAGTGTAATGGGCCCCTCCCCACTCGCATAACATGCCCCGCCCACTGAGTATAACGGGCCTCGCCCTAACTCGCATAATGGGCCTCGCCTACTGAGTATAACAGGCCCCGACCTAACTCTCACAACGGGCCCCGACCAGAATACAAACATACAAGTAAAAAAAGTAATGACATACAGATTCCCCATTGGGCCCCGCCCACTAAGCACACATACACATGCAAGAGTCAAGCATACATATAGCACCATAGCATAAGAAACCATGTTTCGACATTAGTGCCTTCGACCCGCTAAGCACAGTGAAGAAGATTCACATCGAACTGTTGAATCACACTGATACATCTCTGGCTGTTGGTCCGACAAATCCTCGTGCTATCAATACCAATAACATCCAATTAATAACTGGATTCCAATCCATAACCATCAGTCTAAATTTGGGTAAAAAGACCATTTTACCCATTACTTAGCTTGGTCCTAGACTAAGGCCCAACCCACCACCCTAGAAGGCCCAATTCGAAAATGGTCACCCAAAGCCCAAATATGGCCCAATTCCCTTTGTAGGCCTTCATCCAAGTGAACCTAAAATAAAAACATCAGCCCAACTAAAACCTAATGGCCCAATAAGGACCCAAACACCTAAGTCCAAACAAAGCCAAAAAACGAGAGCCCAAGAGTCTGAAGCCTATCTACTGAGTATGCGGGGCGTAATCAGCTCGTACGCTTAGCGTACTCGCTTTGGAGCTTGTACGCGCAGCGTACCTGCTTGTACACCCAGCGTACTCCCCAGCTTAGCCAACTTCCATTATTCAACTCTTAATCGATTAAGACTTCACCCAACACTTAGATCTGACTTCCTTAAGGTGGTTTATCATGTGAAGTTGGCAACTTTACGTGCATGCATGGCTTAATGAGGCTCTTAGAGCTCAAAAGAGCTTAATGATAACGTCTATTTTTTTGCATATATTTATGATGTTTTCTTATTATTTTATATTATGTTTTTATGTTATTCAGAATTAACAGATACTTAATACGCTTTGAAATGTTCAATTACAGTTAAAATGGGAGTTGGAATGCAAAAGGAGAAGAAATGAGCTAAAAAGACGCAAAACGGATATTGATGGCACATTGACCCATCTTCAGTGTTTTAGGTATATCTGATGACTCATAAGTCCGATTGATGAGATTCAAAATGTTCTGGAAACTAGACTAAATTTCCTACGACTTATGAGAGAGGGCATTTGTGCTAATTTGGCTTTTATCATATCTATAATCGGCCTTGAAGATAGAGCATAAAAGCTGGATTGAAGTTCCCTCCAAGTTACTTATTCCCCAAGCACCACTTACCTCATTTTTAATTGCTTAATCACTAAGCCACCATCAGTTTCCTTATTCCAATCCAACTCTAATATTCCATATTAATTCCATCTCTATTCAACTATAAATACCCCATATGATTCCACCATTTTCATCGTCTATGATATTCCACTTCGACTTGTGCGACAAGAAAACTTCATAGCTGTCGTTTTTGTTGGATTAGGTGTCTAAGACCATAACTATAATTGGGATGTACTTGAACCAATGGTAGCATGGTTCTTTTGGGTTGCCTTCACCAGTGCAATTTGATAGGATAGACTTTAGAGAATAAGGTTATTTATGATTTAGTAATATATTATAAGTATAATATATTAATTAAGAAATCATATTATTTAATTAGTATTGATCAAGAATTGATTTGGAATTAATTTTGTGATCAAAAGAGACTAATTAAATATGTGGGGATTGATTATGTAAATCAATGATTCTTATAGTGTGGGCTAATGATCCATGGTTATTTAGGATGGGCTAAACCAATGAGATAATCCATGGATAGTCCATGGAGGTTTAACCCATGGAGCCTAATTAATATGAAAGGTCATTAGGGTTTGCAAGGTGTAACCCCAGCATTTGCAACACTATAAAAGGACCCCCTCATGGCAAAAATCGGTTGCACCATTGAGTCTAAGAGAGTTATAATCGATTTTGAGCTAAGTAACTTATTCTCTCAAGCCTCTTCTTGCATTTGGTGTTTGCGACACATTAGAGGCATCACACTTGAGGTGCTCAAGCTGTCAAAGGCCAAGATCTACACCCTACATCAAGAGGTATTCATCTAAACTAGTTTTTTTGTTGTATAGCTTCAATTGTATGCTAGTTAGGATGTTTGCTTTGGAAAATTGAAAATGCATGTATAATTAGAGACAACATAGATCCAAAGCATCTAGGGTTGCATGTGCACCATAGGAGTGTTATAGTGCTCAAAACCCAATAGTGGTATCAGAGCCTATGATTGTTTTCTGTTATACTTGATGTTTATTGCTTTTCAAAGTTGAAAAAAAATCGATTTTCTGGCCTGTGACTGATGAACTCGCCGAGTCTACTGGCTGACTCGACGAGTCCACTTAGTAAATGACCAACTCGACGAGTCATGTTCTTGCACTTGCCGAGTTGATGGTTCTGGGTGCAAAATTTCATGTTTTTCGCCAGAATTGGATTAGGATCATTACTACAAACTGTTTTTTGAAACATATAATCTGTTTTCTTGATATGGAAGTGATCATGCTCATCCAATTAAAAGATAACTGTCAAAATTTCAAGATTTGTATTAGTTTATATGATTAAGCTAATTTGTTGCAATTGTTGATATGAATTATCTTGACTTATGTGTTTAACTAGATCATAGATAAATTGTTTGATAATTTTTGTTAGTTAAAATGTTGATCTTAATGATTTTAATGACCTCCATAACTTGTCCTCAAGTTATGGAAAATGAAAAGTCGTATCCACTAATATAACATTAAACTCATAAGTTATGAATTCCAAGGGTCATCAAAAGATAGTTGTCAAAATTCTTATGATAGTTGTTAGTTTATATGTTAAACTAATTACTTGTATCATTTGATTTGAAACTATTTTGCCTTATGAGTTAGTTTAAATCATGATTAAAAAAATTATATGATAATTTTCCTTGTTAGAATTGATCTAAATGTTCTTTAATGAGTTCCATAAGTTGTCCTCAAGTTGTGGAACATGAAAAGTCTTATCATAAATGTTTTAATGAACTCCATAACTTGTCATAAAGTTATGGAAAATCAAGAGTCTTTTCATAAAACCAACATTAACTCATAAGTTATGGAAACCAAGAGTTTTGAAAAGTTTCAAAACTTGTCCTCATGTTTTGGAATTTGTAAAGTCTCACAACTGAAACATTTAATTCCAATCCTTAGAGTTTTAAAAGTTAAAATCCAACCCTTATACTATTATTATATTAAAAGTTAATATATATATATATATATATATATATATATATATATATATATATATATATATATATATATATATATATATATATATATATATATATAAGACAAGTCAGTCTTACCGTTAGTAGGCCTCATTCACGAAGCTGGTCTATAAGGGGGGTATAAGGTTACTACCTATAAAATGGCAATTTAATGGGTGTCCACTCTCACCCACCGCTTCCTGGACTGGTGGAGGGTCGTTAGCCGAACGGGTAGGATAGGAAATTAATTCTCATTAAATGTATAATGATAAATATAAAGTAACTAAACTTTTATTAAATTCTCAATCTTAGTTACTTTAGGAAAATGTGAAAATGGTGATAATCAATGAAATTACACTTTGCACCTTGTTAAGTCGTTAGTGGAGCGTGTGTGGTTAACCGGCACACTAATCTGTGACTGACAATGTGTGGCAAAGGGTAGCTTGATGTTTATCATATATCAACGGAGCGTGTGTGGTTAACCAGCCCATTGATTAGATGATTTGTAACATTGAGTGTACCAAGCTAATTTTCATGGTTATTCACACCTTGTTTGTGATCCTCGGCATCCCATTCACAAACTTGAAGGGCACAATCGAGATTTAAACATGCCATTGAAAAGTTCAATGAATCTCAAAGGATCTAGGAATTTCAATCCAATTAAAAATGAATAATCTATTTCGTTTTTCATGGTGGAAATTGGTAATCGTCATTTACCTACCTTCAAATATTTTACAATTGGATTATGACATCCTTCTTTGCAATTGTAAAATATTGTGTTGGGTCCTAGCCTTAATATTTCGTTTTGGGTGTTATATTAAGGACTTAAATCAACTAACTTGAATTTCTCCCATTATAGATATCTAGGCTAGAAACCTGTGGTCTTCCCGAATCTGTTGGAAAAGGCTTTCCACTTGAAGATAATATTTCACAATTGTTGGATTATATGTCTAAGCCCATAACTATTATGGGTATGTACTCGACCCGAGAGTAGCATGGTCCATTTGGGTTGCACTTCACCGGAACAATTTGTATGGATAGTCTTTTGAGAATAGTATGTCTATGGTTTATTAATATATTATAAGTTATAATATATTAATATGAAATCATATTATTTAATTAGTATTGATCAAGAATTAATTTAGAATTAATTTAGTGATCAAAAGGAACTAATTAAATATGGACTCTTAGATATATATATATATATATATATATATATATATATATATATATATATATATATATATATATATATATATATATATATATATATATATATATATATATAGGATGGGCCAAGTTCATTTAGGTTGGGCTAAGCTTGCATGGATAGTCCATGGAGTTTTAACCCATGGATCCTATGGAATTGAAAGGTCATGGGTATTAGGGTTTACATGAATGTAACCCTAATACTCCATAATATATAAAGAGGTCTTTGACACATGAAATGGGACTAGCATGTGTGAAAACAAGAGTGGACCGATTTCTAGTGTGATTACTATTCTCTCAAGTTTTCCAAGGTGGTTTTGGTGATTTGTGATTCCACTTGAGGCATCCACATTATTGGTGCTAGGCTCTTGAAGCTCCAAGGAATCAACCACAAGAAAAGGTATGTCATCCTACTAAGTTTTATATTAAAAGTTCTCCATGGTATGTTAGTTAGGATGAGAACCTTGGAAAAATCATATTTGCATGTATAATAGAGAAAACATAGATCCAAGGTTTCTAGGGTTGTATGTATACCATAGGATTGTTAGAATGCTCAAAACCCAACAGTGGTATCAGAGCCTAGGCTTGGTTTTCAATTATACTTGATGCAATTGCTTAAAAATCGATTTTCTGCTGTTTTGGGCTTGGGACTCGCCGAGTCCACTGATGGACTCGCTGAGTCCATGTACAAATTCATCCCACTCGACGAGTTGGAGCCCCTGAGTGCAGATTTTCGATGTTTTTGGCTGGAGTTGGACTAGAATCATTACCCTAAGCTGTTTTTGAACTTATAAACCTGTTTTTGATGTGGTAATGATCGTTCTAATCCAATTCAAAAGATAATTGTCAATAGATTCATGTTTTGTATTAGATTAATGGTTAGGCTAATTACATGAAAATTGTTTGATTTGAATTGTCTTGTTCATATGAGTTTAATCTAGATCATAGGTTTTCTTGACATGTTTGTTTGTTTAAAAGATGATCTAAATGGCCTTTAATGGATTCCATAACTTGTCCTCAAGTTATGGAAAACCAAAAGTCTTTCTTATTAAAGAGTCTTAGGTTATGAACTTGAAGAGTCTTTTCCCATAAATTATTTTATGAGCTCCATAACTTGTCCTCAAGTTATGGATGTCCAAGGGTCTTGCCATTAAAATCCATATTAAACTCATAGGTTATAGAAATGAAAAGTTTTTGAATAGTTTCAAAACTTGCCCTCAAGTTTTGGAATTTGTAAAGTCTCACACACACTTTAATTCCAAACCCTAGAGATGTTCCACGTGAGAGGACGACTGGATAACAAAAGACTTAAGATGGCTATGTTAGAGAAGGACCTAGAGTTAGAAAAGGATGCAAGAATGTTAAGTGAAACCCAATTAGAGATAACTTTAAACCAGAGAGATTTAGCTCAGAGAGAAATTGTACGCTTAAATCTCTTAATTGAAAAATTATTTAATGAAAGTGAAGCTATTGAAAATTTGGTAAACAATGGAACCGTGGACAATACATACAATTGGGGTTGGTCAAATGGATATCCTACCTCAATGGATTCCTCACCCCGGTTCAACAAAGACAGACTGTATGTCCCTCCAGACCGAGAATTTCATTTCCCTGTCAATGACAAGACTTTTCCCGAAGATATTAAAACTCACTTCGGTAGACTGCACAACTTAAGCAATAATTGTGTCATTGAGGAAATTATGCCGGAGGTTTCGGGTCACACATGTGATCAAATTCCTATCTGTGGCACCATCTATCCAAATTCTCAACTTCATCCGTAGTTGATGAAGAGATTGTTGTTGAGGGCCCCGAAGTCTCAAAAGACTTTCCATCTCTGTCCTCAGACCGCAGTGTCTCTCACTGTAGTTAAATGTCCCACAAATGTCCCACCGAAGTCCCATCTAAGACTTACTCAGCGGTAGTCAAGTCATCTCTACCGCAGTCATCAGTTCAAGGAACTGTAACTCTTCAGCCAATATTTCATGAACTACCTATAGAAAATTTTGAAGTAGGTCAATGTTCCCAAATTCCTGAATACTCAAGTTCTGATGACTCAACTCCGCGTTTTCAAAATCATTCTAAGAATTCCAGGAAACCGCAGTTGAACAACAATGACTGCGGTCACCAAATCTTTGGCAAAAAAGGCTTTTCAAGAAGAAATCAGATCTCGCGGTACTAATAGACAAATTTTTTCAAAAAACAAGAAGCAAGTCAGATTT
Organism: Lactuca virosa; assembly: GCF_052849685.1. NCBI lineage: Eukaryota > Viridiplantae > Streptophyta > Magnoliopsida > Asterales > Asteraceae > Lactuca > Lactuca virosa. Next base: position 117,905,464 of record NC_136430.1, on the reverse strand, counting down.
CCTAAATCCAAAAGTCCTAAAAAATTTGTTTTCTCTCACTACATTTCAAAAAACTCTTCTTTCAAGAAAACAAACAAAAAGGAAAGTTCAGTTTCAAAAGTCATTCCTACTCCTTCTGACACAACCCAAAAGGGTGTTCAATCTTTTCGAAACTATGTTTTTCAGGTCTATTCTTCAAATGATCCTAAATGGAAAGGTATTTTACCCACTCCAACACTTTTAAAGTCACGTCAAAATTTCAAATGGAAGGGTATCTTACCAAATCCATCAAAAAGAATTCAGAAATCTACACGTGCTAAAACCTTTCATAAACATACGTTTTCAAAACCCAAAAACACTCGTGTCAGGAATTACCCATCTCGGACCGGTAACGGATCCAAAACATCCTTAAAACCGCTGACCAATCACAGTGTTAGATCAAAAGACAAAATCTCCTTTTGTAAATGTCAGTGTAGTTGTCAAAAGGTTTTATCTCATGTCAAATCAAGTCAGAGTCAGAAACCTCGTATTTTTTCAAAAAATCACAGCACTCCAAATCTACTCAAAAACCCAGGACTAGGCTCAAAAGTTGACAAGAGACCTGTCCCTGCAACCTCGGACCATGCATCACTCAAAAACACATCAATTGTCCCAGGCTCCAAACTTGTTTGGATGCCTAAACTAACCGTGTAATTCTCAGGCTTTGTGCAAGGAGGAACAAGAAGAAGAGTGGTTAATTGACAGTGCCTGCTCCTTGCACATGACCGGAAGGTTAGAGTACCTTCGGGATTTCAGGCCTATATGCAATGGTGGAAATGTCACGTTTGGTAACAATGCAAACGGTGTCATCCGAGGTTACGGTGTTCTCACTACGGGGAACTTTTCCATTCAGAAGGTTGCTTATGTAGAAAGCCTTAAACACAATCTCATCAGTGTTGGCCAACTATGTAAAGCAGGACATCGTGTTGAATTTGATGATCAGTTTTGCTACGTAATGACGAGTGATAGAAACAATTGCCTGATCAAATCTCGATCCGAAGGTACCATGTACCCTTTGGATGTATCTCTAATCATTGGTAAACCGCAATTATGTTTCTTGTCCAAAGCTGTATCCGAAGTCAGCTGGCTATGGCACCGTAAGCTAGCTCATCTCAACTTCCGGTACATCAACAACTTAGTCACTGGAGAACTAGTCCACGGTCTCCCTATTCTCAAATTTAGCAACGATACTCTCTGTCCGGCTTGTGAATGTGGTAAGCAGTCTAAAGCAAGTCACCCTCTGATAATGGACTCTTCTATTTCTGAACCACTGGAGCTATTGCACATTGATCTCTGCGGTCCATCAACCGTAGCCAGCCTCCACCACAAGAAGTATATACTGGTTATTGTTGATGACTATACACGCTTCACATGGGTCTTCTTTCTCAGACTCAAATCAGAGACACCGCAGATCTTCATCAACTTCATCAAAGAAATCGAACTTCAGATCAAGCTTCCAGTTAGACGCATCCGCAGTGATAATGGAACCGAGTTCACTAATCATCTTCTTAACAGTTTCTTGGTGTCCAAAGGCATTTCTCACAACTTCTCAGCACCCTACACGGCAACAAAATGGTGTAGTAGAAAGAAGGAACCGCACACTGGTAGAAGCAGCCAGATCCATGCTTAACTTCGCTCAACTTCCTCTCTACTTCTGGGCTGAAGCAGTAGCAACCGCATGCTTTGTCCAAAACCGAAGTATCGTGTGCAAACGCCTCAATAAAACACCATATGAGGGCCTTAACAACCGTAAGCCCAATGTTCGCTTCTTTCATATTTTTGGGTGTAGATGCTTCGTGATCAACAACATAGATCAGCTCAACAAGTTTGCACCGAAGTCCGACGAAGGCATATTCCTTGGTTACTCCACTAACAAGGTTGCTTATCGAGTGCTCATCAGGCGTACAAGGCTGATCATAGAAGCTTCGATGTGAAATTTGATGATTCTCACATCCGCGACGCCCCTCCATCCACTGAAACCACCGCAATCATGGAAAGTAACATTCCTGCCTCTTCAGGTCCCTTGAATCTAGTTGAAGTCAACTATGAGGATCTTTTCGATCCTATTGAAACGGCGAAACTTGTTGGATTAATGTCTAAGTCCATAACTATATTTGTTATGTACTTGACCCGACCCGACATGGTCCATTTGGGTTGCACTTCACCGGCACAATTTATATGGATTGTCTTTTGAGAATAGTATATTTATGATTTATATTAATATATTATAAGTTCTAATATATTAATATGGAATCATATTATTTAATTAGTATTGATCAATAATTAATTAAGTGATCAAAAAGAACTAATTAAATATGGACTCTTATATATATGGAATGGGCCAAGTTCATTTAGGTTGGGCTAAGCTTTCATGGATGGTCCATGGAGCTTTTAACCCATGGGTCCTATGTAAATGAAAGGTCATGGGTATTAGGGTTTACATGGATGTAACCCTAATCCTCCATAATATATAAAGGGGTCCTTGGCTCACAAAATTGGCACAAGTGTGTGAAAATAAGAGTGGGCCGATTTTAGTGTGCATACATATTCTCTCAAGTTCTTCCAAGGTGTTTTGGTGATTTGTGATTCCATTTGAGGCTTCCACACTATTGGAGCTAAGCTCTTAAAGCTTGAAGACATCAAGCTACATCAAAAGGTATGTCATCTAACTAGAACTTTGTAGTATAGGTGCTTCATAATATGCTAGTTAGGATGAAACCTTGGAATAGTTAATATTTGCATGTATAATAGAGAAAACATAGATCCAAGGTTTATAGGGTTGCATGTACACCATAGGAGTGTTAGAATGCTCAAAACCCAACAGTGGTATCAGAGCCACAGGTTGTTTTCTGTTATATTGATGCAAATGTTTTATTTTCAAAGTTGAAAAAAAAAAAGAAAAAAAAAGATGAAGTTTGTCAAATTTTAAGATAGTTACTTGTTTTGTGAAAAACTATTTATTTGTAAAATTTGAATCATTTGCTATATGAGTTGAATTAGGTCAAATTTAGTAAAAGATAAAATGATATGATTATTTTATTAGTTTTAAAAGTTTGATCTAAAGAGTTTTTTGAAACCTCCATAAGTTATGGATATGAAAAGGTTTTTAAAAAAATTGATTCAAAGTTTTTAATGGAGTTACAAAACTTGATCTTAATGTTTTAAAGAATTCCATAACTTGTTCTTAAGTTATGGAACATGAAAAGTTTCATCATAAAACAAGTATTTAACTCCATAAGTTATGGAATCCAAAAGTTTTCAAGAGTTACAAAACTTGCCCTCAAGTTTTGGAATTTGGAAAAAGTTTTTTTATGATAAAAAAAAAGAATTGAATTCTAAAACTCTTGGGTTCATAACTTAAACAATTAATTAAATGGTTTTAATTTTGAATTGAATAATTGGAATTATGATGTTTTTATTGAATAATTCAAATTAACTCTTATGGACTTTATTAATAGTTAATTAAAGCGTTTAATTAAAAGAGTATTATTAAATCCATAAATAAAGATATGGTTTGAGTTTAATTAAATTAAAAGTTTAGTTTAATTAATAGATTAAACCACCAAGTATTTTAAATGTTTAAAATACACCTTTATACTATTATAATATTAAAAGTTTAATATATTATATGTATAAGAGCAAGTCGTCTTACCAATAGTAGACCTCATTCACGAAGCCGGTCTATAAGGGGGGTATAAGGTTACTGCCTATAAAATGGCAGTTTAATGGGTGTCTACTCTCACCCACCGCTTCCTTGACCGGTGGAGGGTCGTTAGCCGAACGGGTAGGACAAGAACTATAATTCTCCCTTCATTAAAAGTATTAATGATAAATACTAAGTAACTAAACTGTTAATAATACCCAATCTTAGTTACTTAGGAAAATGTGAATTTGGTGCTAACCCATGAAATTACACTTTTGCACTTTGCTTAAGTCAGTTAGTGGAGCGTGTGTGGTTAACCGACACACTAGCTTGATTTAACAAGGTAGGCAAAGGGTAACTTAATGTTTATCATAGTATCGGTGGAGCGTGTGTGGTTAACCGGCACATCGATTGAGGGGTAAATATTAAGGGTACCAAGTATATTTGCATGGTTATTCACACCTTGTTTTGTGATCCTCGGCATCCCAGTCACAAAACCTGAAGGGCACACTCGAGATTGAAACATGCCTTTGAAAAGTTCAATGAATCTCAAAAGAATCTAGGAATTTCAAAACCAATTAAAACCTAATAATACATTTCGTTTATCTTGGTGGAAATTGGTGAATCGTCATTCACCTACCTTCAAATATTTTATAGCTTGGATTACGGCATCCCTCTTCCAAGTTATAAAATAGTTTGCTGGGTCCTAGCCTTAATATTTCATATTGGGTGTTATATTAAGGGCTTTAGATCAACTATCTTGAATATCTCCCAAAAAGATGTTTGGTTCAGACATCTATGATCCTCCCAAATCTCTTGGAACTTCACTTCCTCTGCCTCCTCCAATTATTCTCCCTAACCCACAACTTCAAGGTCACTCAAGCCCTATTGGCAAGCAAGGTCTATGTGTGATCGCATCTTGGAGATGAAGTCACATATTGACAAGCCGGGAGAGTTGGGTGTCAAAATCTTGAGAAAGTTGGTGGTTCAATCACTTTCTAAGTCACATAGTGAATTCCTTTGGGACTACTATGAAACAGACTATGACATGACCCTTAATGATCTTATTTATTTGCTTGGTGCTGCTGAATCAGCAATAATTTGGAGCACTGGGAGAGCAAATTTGATTAGTAGATCAGCTTCCCAAACTACCATGGACATTGACAATGGTAACATTGGATATCTAGAAAAGCCTTCTCTTCCCAAGGAAAGGGATTGACCATAGTCAACTAGGTTGACCAAATGGTAAAGAGAAAGGCTAAGTCTGCGATAGTCCCATGTACCATTCCCAAAGAGTCCCTAAGTTTCTCTTGCAAAAGGAAGGGGCATTGATTGCGAAGCAGCCTATTTACTTGAAAGATCATAAGGTTGATCAAGTCAAGAAGATTGACTCTACTTCAGTTAAAGTCCACTATCTAACTCTGTTAAGTTTCTATTCTGAGATTCTTGTTACATGATGTGACTAGGTCACATGTTGATGTTTTAAGAATCAAAGAAAAGTGAAGAAACTTAAATGAAGTATATGCTGATTCTGATCGTGAAGATGGATCTCGATCGCATGGTTCTGTGATCAGAATGTTGAGCTGTGGCTTAGGAGTTATGATATATTGCTTAGGAATAGATAACAACAAAGTTTTTCATGTGCTTTTGCACTGTAAGGATAGTTTTTCCGCAAAGCTTTAAAATAAAAGAAAAAATTGATTTTATTTATTTTAAAATATCCTTACAATGGCATTTGTGAAAAGGAAACAAATTGTTGCTTATATGATTCCATTAATAGCAAGAGTGGAAATATGAATTTGATTCTTTCATTTGTGGTAGTGTCTAAATTTTCCAAATATGGAAAGATTCTCATCACCCAAGTTTTAGTTGGATAGAAACTTGGAATCATGCAAGTTGTATAGTATGATGAATGAGAACTTTCAAGCATTGGAAAATTAAGACTACTTACTTGTTCACATGGATGTGTGAGTCAAGTAAAGGATTAAGGGATCGAGTACACATTCTTATGCACTGATCAAGCCCACCACAAATGTAACTTGAGTGACACATCTTAAAGAAGGTTTATTAACAGTAGTGAAATTTAAGAGTAAAAGGTTTTCTACTCTTGTACATTTGAATTTTGTAATTTGTGATGTTTTGGATAAAACAGAGACCAACTTAGGCCAATTGTGTTAAGTGTTTGTCTTGATTAGAATCCACACTATCTCTTGAATATTTGGCAAGAAAGTCTTATAGGTCAAAGAGACAGTGGGAGTCTAAAAGATCCTGAAAGGGTTTCAAGAAGTAATCAAGAGTAAAACTTGTATTTCATCACTAGCACACAACTAGAGGTTTATAACCTATCGTGTTGACATTTCTGTGCCCATTCCAGTTAAGTTACCTATATATATTTGAGTTATACATGTTCTTAATTGTTTGCATAACTACTTGGAAGCAATGGCAGGCCCTTGTGCTGCCAGGTGGCAAGAGGTTAAGATTGCACAAGTTCAATCCATATGAGTTAGGATTTGTCACTAACCTAGTCTTGTGATTATGGTTTGACAAATTCACATGGATAAGAACACATACACCATAAAATCTAAGTGTCATAAGGTTTCTCTCCGATTCATGAAAATGATGGTGAGGAAATTCTTTCACTAAGTAGATTTTAAGTAGATAGCAATTGTGATATTTGCAGTTCTCAAAGTCGTTAGTGGAGCGTGCGTGGTTAACCGACACACTAACATTGACTTATGAGAAATGGCAAAAGGTCTAAACAATTGAGACTATGATTATGGCATCCCTTTTCATTGTTCTGAAATTGTTTAGATACACCTGTGATCTATCTAAGATAAGGTGTATGATTTTGATAAAGTCTTATCAAAGCAATGTCGTATCAGAAATCTGAACTTTGGTAAGAAAGTCAATAAAGTATTGATTTCTAGAAGTCCAACTGATTTCTGAGTACATGTCAAAGCTAGTGGGAGCATAAGTGTTATGCCAATCTGAGGTTTACCAAAGATTGGTTGCTCAGGGACAGTTGGAAGTATAGTGCTAATTTTGGAAGGACCATATTAACATATTCTGAAAAGAGGCATCTCTTATTCAGAAGTGATAGACAAAATGAGAATATGGAGTTGTCTCCATAGGTGGAAGTTATCTGTGTAAGATTAGAAAACTTAATGCAAGAAGCATGTCCAAAGCAATGTACTTTGAATATGAGACTTAGTTTCCATGGAGTTGATCTCCATTGGAATACCTTATAATGACTGTTAACAAGTCTTTGTGACTTTGTACATATTCATTACAGGAGGGTCAGTGCATATAAGTTTAAAATCTAAACAGATTTCGATAAATGATAGGAATTTGAAATTCTCACATTTTTCGATAAGGATTTGGGAGTGTGAAATTAGAATCATTGAAATTATGTTCAATTGGTTTATTTCACAAAGTAAGGATCATAGACAAACATAGAGTGCATACTTGGTGTATGGCAAAGCTATTGTTTAAGAAAAGCATAGTGTACATGCTTGGAGCATGGGACAACTAGTGTTTTTAATTCAAGTATAAAGTTGATAAAACCGAAACAATGAATAATGAGTAATCAGTATGGTGATAAATAAAAGTGTTTATTTATATTCATAGGGTTTGATATCATATTTGATTCATTTATTCTTGTGTTTCACTTTGCATGTTTTGACTTCCAGAATAACTAAGTCGCTCTTCCTGAATGATTAAGTTATTCAAACCATCCACAGTCGGTCATATGTTGGAAGTAGATATGAATCAAGACTGTCATGGGTTGGTTTGTAGAGGTCCAAGTTGGTGGACAAAGTGGTGCTACAACACTCATGAGTTCTCATAAGTTCTGAGTATTGGATTCAACCCACGCTCATTTGAATCACTTCATGGATTTTATCACGAGTGATCATGAGACGATAATATCTTATATTCTTAAAACCTAGAGATATGAGTTGTTCCTATGAGTTAGTTATACATTGATTGCACGAAAACGCATTGGTAACTCGATGTTATAAAACGTGCCTTTGTGTATGATTCAACAAGTAGTAGAACAAGCCATATGAGTCGAAGTTTATCCATTCCTTTTACCTTCGGGATAAAAGTGATATATGTGGGCCACTCGATGATTTAGCGATGACACATGTGAGTGCTTGGCCAAGCCAGGACTGATTTGATTTGTTCAATCAGTCAGTCATCATAAATCGAAAATCGGGAAACAACAAATGGATAGAGAGAATGATTATAATCCATGTCTCAGTCCATATGATATCTAGAATGGAGGAATATATGATCCCTTATCTAATGGACAAGTCATTGACAAGGTCAGAGTTCGACAGCGGCTTTAAGAGCTACGATTGCCAGTTAGGTTTTGAAGTCATACTCAATAATAGTTTTAGACTTATCCAAGTGGGAGACTGTTGGATTAATGTCTAAGTCCATAACTATATTTGGTATGTACTTGACCCGACCCGGCATGGTCCATTTGGGTTGCACTTCACCGGCACAATTTATATGGATAGTCTTTTGAGAATAGTATATTTATGATTTATATTAATATATTATAAGTTCTAATATATTAATATGGAATCATATTATTTAATTAGTATTGATCAAGAATTAATTAAGTGATCAAAAAGAACTAATTAAATATGGACTCTTATATATATGGAATGGGCCAAGTTCATTTAGGTTGGGCTAAGCTTTCATGGATGGTCCATGGAGCTTTTAACCCATGGGTCCTATGTAAATGAAAGGTCATGGGTATTAGGGTTTACATGGATGTAACCCTAATCCTCCATAATATATAAATGGGTCCTTGGCTCACAAAATTGGCACAAGTGTGTGAAAATAAGAGTGGGCCGATTTTAGTGTGCATACATATTCTCTCAAGTTCTTCCAAGGTGTTTTGGTGATTTGTGATTCCATTTGAGGCTTCCACACTATTGGGGCTAAGCTCTTAAAGCTTGAAGACATCAAGCTACATCAAAAGGTATGTCATCTAACTAGAACTTTGTAGTATAGGTGCTTCATAATATGCTAGTTAGGATGAAACCTTGGAATAGTTAATATTTGCATGTATAATAGAGAAAACATAGATCCAAGGTTTATAGGGTTGCATGTACACCATAGGAGTGTTAGAATGCTCAAAACCCAACAAAACTATCCGAAGTTCTTGTGTCACCCGCAACTCAACAACAAGATGCTGATGTTTCTGCACCACTTCTATCTGAAGTAGCCTCTCTCAATACTTCTACCTCTCCAGTTGAGGGGGAAAGATCTACTCCGGATCTAGCCGCAACCGTCGAGGTTCAAGTACTTGATGTTGTTCAAATTCCTATCCGCAGAGAAGCATTACCATCAAACGTATCTTCGGATTGGGATGATGAACTCATAGAAAATATCGACACTAGATCTGATCCAAGGATTGTCACTCTCCCATCCGCAGTCCAGGGGGAACCTTCTCAGGTTCCAGAGGAACTCCTATCTGCAACCCAGGGGAACCTCTCCTAACTGCTCAAGAGAATTCCGTTCCAATAGATCAAGATGACTCAGCAGGATGTTCTCAAGTCCAGGGGGAACTGTCATCTCCAACCGCAGATTCCTCTGACATTCAAGATATTCCCTCTACCGCAGCTGCTGATCATTTGCTGCCACGTCTTCATGTATGGACGAAAGACCACCCACCAGGTCAAATCATTGGGAACCCATCCGCATGCATCCAGACTAGATCTTCCAAGGACCTATCTGATCACTGCCACTATGCATCATTTATGTCCTCGGTAGAACCCAGAACGATCAAAGAAGCATTGCTTGAACCTGACTGGATAGCCGCAATGCAATAAGAGCTTGAAGAATTTCAAAGAAATAAAGTTTGGCAGCTCGTTCTGAAGCCACGTGGTCACTCCATTGTTGGCACTAGATGGGTGTTCAAAAATAAATTGGATGAATCTGGTGCGGTAGTCAGAAACAAGGCAAGGTTAGTTGCAAAGGGGTATAGTCAACTTGAAGGCATTGACTACGATGAAACGTATGCTCCGGTAGCACGCATGGAAGCTATCCGGATCTTTTTAGCATACGCAGCCCACAAAAACGTCAAGGTACACCAAATGGATATTAAGAGTGCCTTTCTCAATGGGGAACTAAAAGAAGAGGTTTATCTTCAGCAACCTCCAAGCTTTGAAAATGTTGAATTCCCAGACCACTCCTACAAGCTTGAAAAGGCAGTCTACGGTCTGAAGCAAGCCCCAAGAGCATGGTATGAGACTATTTCTGAATTCCTTGTATCATCCGGGTACAAGAGAGGAGTGATTGATCCCACACTATTCAGAAAAGAAAATGGCGACCACCTCATGATGGTACAGATATATGTGGATGATATCATCTTCGGTTCGACTGATCAAGGCATGGTGGATGAATTTGCTAAGCTCATGACCAACAAGTTCAAAATGAGCATGAATAGAGAGATTAATTTCTTTCTAGGTCTTCAAGTGAAACAAGTACCGCAAGGCATATTCATTCATCAAGAAAAATACACCACTGAACTATTGAAGAAATATTCTATGGACAACTGTTCATCTACTAAGGTCCCCATGGCCTTCGGTTATAAGATCTCTGCTGATCCCTCAGGCGAATCTGTGGATCACAAGACTTATAGAGGCGTCATCGGCTCTTTGATGTACCTCACTGCAAGCAGGCCAGACATTGTCTTTGCAACTGGTGTATGTGCAAGGTATCAGGCTGACCCAAAAGTCTCACATATGACCGCAACCAAACTGATACTACGGTACCTGAAAGGAAGCAAATCTCTTGGTCTATGGTACCCCGCAGGAAATGACTTCAGCCTGCAAGCTTTCACAGATGCGGATCATGCTGGATGCAAGCTCGATCGAAAAAACACTTCAGGAGGATGTCAATTCTTGGGTGAAAGACTAGTCAGCTGGTCCTCAAGAAAACAAAGTTGTGTCTCTCTATCAACTGCAGAAGCCGAGTATGTGGCCGCAGCCAGCTGTTGCTCTCAAGTAATGGACTACGGGTATAGAATGCTGTGGATACCGATCTATTGTGACTCTGAAAGTGCTATTGCTATTTCTCACAATCCAATTCAGCACTCCAAGACTAAGCACATTGAACTACGGTATCATTTCGTCAAAGACCACATCTTAAAAGGTAATATTGAACTCATCTTTGTCCCTTCTCATGAAGAGATTGCTGATGTGTTCACAAAAGCGCTCGATTCAATAAAGCTTAACATCTTCCTGCAAATGTTAGGAATGATGAATCCAGACCCACAATTCTTTTTGAATTGTTAGCTACCGCAAACCATCCTTGGTCTCCGTTGCGGTACTAACTGAGAATTACGTGTGATAGATGGTTTTGGTACCGCTGTCTAGGTATCGCAACCATATATCATACGTATCTCTCATGGGTCTTTATGGTCTGTTATTACTAATCTTTGTACAAGTGTTTTCCTCAGTTCCTCACTACAGTCTTTCCTTGTTCATCCGTAATGACGTTTCACAACCGCAATGAAAGTTTCATCCGCAATGACGTTTCTCAACCACAATGAAAGTTTCATCCGCAATGACGTTTCTCAACCGCAATGAAAGTTTCATCCGCAATGACACTTCTCAACCGCAATGAAAGTTCCATCCGCGATGACATTTCCAACTGCAATGAATTTTCCATCCGCGATCATCATGATAATTCCTCAACTGTTTTATCAACTCTTGAATCTTTGTGTGCTATTTAATGATCCTTCATTAAATTAAACATTAAAGACAAAAAACATTCTCTTTAGAAAGTGTCACATTCTCTTTCTGAATAATCCTTGTATCAGACCTATTTTAGGGATGATGACAAAAAGAACGTTTTTCAATAAACTGATCCTTAATTTGTCCTTTCCTCTCCTCAATACGTCCCATCCGTTACAACTTCCTCTCCCATCACCCCCTCGATCACCTGACGTATTGACATGCGTCTGACTTTACGTTAAATGCAAAACCCCTTTTGGAAATCTCCCAAAATCTCTTCAAACCCGTTTTAATTATGTGTGGCTGAGATTTAATCCAAAATTCATCGATTCCCCCCAAAACCCCAATCGACGTTTTACCCTATCCTTACCATTTACCTAGGGTTAAACATTTTTTTACCCCCTTTATAAACCCATCTTCTTCCCAAACAATACTTTACGTTTTCTGAATATCGATTCTTTCTCCCAAATTCCTCAAAACCTTCAAAACTTTCAAGAACTCTGTTTTCTTCTCTCAAATCTTCAATAATGGTGAAATCAGGTGCATCAAAGAAGCAATCCAGGGCTTCAGGTTCTGTAAATCCAACAGGTTTCGACTCTCCAACAATCGCTTCAAGTAATTTCAGAGCAATATTTGAAGATCATCCTTCATATAATGCTCCCATCAAGCTTATGATCAAGTTTCTCAGAAACCACCCTCTGTTTGGTCCATTCGATGCATTTACAGACGTTGTTCCAGTCTCTACTCTATTTAAATGTGCATTCTCTGCATATCGCCCAATGGAGAACCCCCAAGAAGTTCACCTCAATCTCATGAACGATTCTTTGGTCATCTTGTCCAAAGAAAAGTTCTTAAATGCCATTAATCTTCTGGTTCACCCCTCCATCAAGATTTTCTCACCTTCAATGGCAGACGTTACATCTGCACTCTACCAGATGGGGTATCAGAAACCAATTCGAGGGAGTGGTGAGTTCAAAAAGAATCAGCTGCCTGCGGTATGGCAGTTTGTGTGTCATTTTGTCATCCGCTGCCTATCCGGCAGAACCGGAGGCATCGACAACATGGGACTGAAGCTACTGGAATTGGTATGGAGCATCTACACAGGCCACGACGTAAACTATGGACAAATCCTTTGGGACGACTTCCTCCAATACATTCCGAAAGAGCACCCAAGGGAGAACCCAACCGAGCTCACATTTGCACGGTTATGGTCACTTTGCATCTCAGACTTACATGCGGATGCTGGAATAAACATGGGTAGTGACATCAACTTTTTTGTCACTAAGGATCTTAAAAGGTACAACCCTTCTTTTGATCAAACGATATTTGGACCGATCCGCAGACTCCCTACTCATATCCTTTCTTCTCTTGGTCTTGAGACTGCTGATGTCTCAGACCACATTGAGGCTACGGAGGGTATTGCCCCATACCCTCCTACCCCGCCTCTTCATCCGCAGCCATTATCCTTGAGGGTACCGCGGTCCCCTCTTCCACTACACTATCCAATCTTTCTCAAAGAAGAAAGCAGTTGGCAACCAAGAAACAAAGAACACCCAAGAAGTATGTTCCTAAACGAACTGCACCCACCAAGAAACGCAAAACAAAACCTGCCCCAATCATATCTAGCAGTGATTCAGATGAGGATAGGCATCCAATCTCTATCTTCAAGAAAAGGAAAACAACCGATACCACTATCCATATGCGTGACCGGACCGATGCTGAAGCCTCTCAACAGGCTCCAGTAGTCCTTGGGGTGCCCGCACACCCATTCGACACCACCATCATTTTCCAGTCAGACTCAGAAAGTGAGTCTGATTCTCAACTACGTGGAGACTGCCCCCCAGTGCACTCCCAAGAGGACGACACTGATTAACGCCCTAAGGTCTCCAGGGCTTCCCGACTGTATTTCTTTTCACCAGAGGAGTTGCGCTCCATTCTTCTTTCTGTCACCCAAACACTACAAACACCTTCCCACCCGCAGGGCACTTCTTTCGCCCATGCCAGAACTGAGCAGAGGCCACACTTGACCACGGGTCAAGGAGACCGAGGAAGCTCAGGAAATCCTACTCTGCTTTCATCTTTTACAGGTGGTTTTAGGCACGGTGAGCACAAATGTGCAAGGATCCGTGGACCCGAAGGACACTTCGATGCGCTTTGAAGGATTTGACCATGATGCATCCAATGACTCTTGGTTACAGTACAATCCGGTAACTGAGTCAGACAAGAAGAAGTATGCTGCGTTCCAAAGGGCTTTCCAAGCCCGCAAGGAACAACAAATCAAGCAGCAACAACAGAAAGAACAGGAGATCCAGTCCGTGGCTAGGTATTGGGCAAATGCCATCAGCAATGCCAGTACCGTAGCCACCATTCAAAAAATTCAGAACTGGATGGATCAGCTGGCTGAAACAATTTCAAAAGCTCAAGCTTCAGGTGCAGCCGCATGTACCTCCAAAGTTCCTCCTACTCCAACTCCCATTCCATCTCCCACTCCTACAGTCAATCCATTACAAGACAAAGAACCTGCAATCGAACTCAGTTCAGCTCCCACCTTCGGTCTTGATGATGAAGACATCCAAGAAGTAAACAAGCCAAGCCCTTCTGAGGATGACCTCATGATGTTTGAAGAAGAGGAGTCCAGCGGTTCTCAACATTTGACTTCCAAGCCTAAAGAGAAGAAGAAAAAGAAGAAGAATGTTGTCACCGGGAAGGAGTTCATGAGCCTTCAAGCCAAAATCGATCAGATCTTGGCTACGGTCCAGCCTACTCAACCGCAACCTGAAGACACTCCAGGACCGCAGTCACTGATTGAAAGAATAGAGCGTCTGGAAACAAGGGAACGCATGGCTGCTGAACAAATCTCTCTCAACGTAGAGATGGGGATCCGGTCCCTTGATAATAACCGCAAGGCTGACCACAAGGACTTCATGGATGCAGCGGAACACCTCATTACTGAGCTGGCCGCAATCAAAATGGATCTTCAAGCGGCCATCGCGGATCAAGCTTCTCAGTCTCAGAAATTGATAGATGAGACTCATACTGCTTATGAGTCCACTATCTCTGTTCTTCAAGCAACCATCAACAGACTGCAGAAATCCATTTCCTCCAACTTCCATGGCCCTGAGATCCTCCAGCTCACCAAAGAAATCCACAAGTTGCTCTTCAGCTCCACTCCAAACAACCAACATTTGGCAGAAGTTCTCAAAGCTCAGTTCCAAGAAGTCTTCAACAAGGTGGATGGACTTAAGCAATGGCTTGAGGAAGCACCGGGGTTGCATCCCTCAAGAGGGGGAAGTGATGAAGAACAAGAAGTCCATCACTCTGATACTTCTATTCATCAGAGTCCCCCCATCATCACTAAAAAAATTCCCACACCACCGCAACCATCTCAACATACTCCATCTCCTCACACTTCACCTCCAAAAGATACTCCCAAAAAGCCAGAGACTCCTCCGCACTTCAAGAACTTGGCTGAAAACATGTCTTCTCCAAGCACCACAGACTCCCCTGCCACCGCTCAAAGGAAGCATGATTGGAAAGCAGCCAAGCTGGCAGAGTTAATTTGGAGAGAATGCGGGTTTGACACCATGATGGATGAGTCCTTGATCAATTCTTGGATCAATCCGCACCGCAGGCTCCTAGACGAAGATTACAGACCGCACCTCACTTATGCTGAACCCCCTGCTGATGGATACTGGGATATACCAATTTCTCCAAATGCCAAGTACTTCACTGTATTTGAGCAGTTTGACCAAAGCCTTCCAGATCACAAGAGACTGCCAATGGAGTTTGAGAGACTTAGTCTTTTTCATGCTAAACATGCCTCCTCCATTTAAAACATATGGTCTAACGACGGACCATTCGCAGTCAAGAACTACAAAGTCAGGAAATTTATGAAGGCTGACTACATCCAGTATACCCTCACTAGAAGGGAGCATGACTACATCCGCACCCAGGCAGACTTTCCTTGTATGAATCCGGAAGAAATCTTCCTTATTGCCAGGGTGTTCCAAAACAAGTCAGAAAAGCACCCTAAAATGCAGATAGCGCTTGAAAAAGCCAACTCTTTTCTCAGGAATACGGTCTGTGACTTTGCCAAGATAGATGCGGATATCTACCCCACCATCCTCAAGAAGTTTGATCTCCCACGTTTTGAAGCTGTGCCAATGCCTACCGAAGGCTTCCAAGAAAGATCTCTAGGCGCAACAAACTACCCTGAACTTGGATTCATATTCAAAAGGAAGACTGACAACGTCAAATATTTCATTCCTATGACTGCCATGCACCGCCTGACCAAGAAACAACTTGACATCTGCCGGACTGCAATTGAAAGATCTAAGCATACTACCGCAGAAGTCAAGTTCGAGATCACAAGAAGAATCACATGGTTGGAAAACGTCAGGAAGTTCTGGTGGATTTTGATCAAGTTCCTCAAACTTGATAGCTGAACCGGAGTTAAAGAGGTCACTTAGGGGGAAATTGTTGAATCATAAAAGTGACCCTCTTGAACTCAGCTACCGCAACCATCTCAGCTACCGCAACCATCTCAGCTACCGCAACCATCTTTCTACAACAACCGCATCAGCAACCGGAGTCAGCTACCGCAGTCAACTTAGCTAGATTATGTTATTTGTCTTTTATGTAATACACTCTATTATCCAGTATGCCTTGCACGGCTGCTTATAGAGTTGTAATCTAGTGTAGTTTCTAAGTCTATAAATAGAGACTTACTCTCTTTGTATTCAAATAGGGGATAGGAAGAACCGATAACTTATGAATTCTATCTGAATACACATTCTGAAGTTATCTCTCTATCTTTCTTCAAATCATCTCTTCTTACTTAAATCTTATCATAATTCTGCTGATCATAATCTCTCTTCCGAGCAAGTCTTTAAGACTTAATCACTAAGCTTGATCTTCCTTATTAACTTGGAGTGAATGCATTCCTTGTTATGAATCAGCTTAAGTGTCTTCTTGATATAACAATTGCTGTCATTTCCATTCCTTTACATTTCCGCAACTAATTCTCTAACTATCTAACTATATTATTGTTGAGCTTTTAGATGCTTTGAGATTAACTATTCCGCATTATACTTGTTCTAACTTTTGTTCAAGTGTGTCTCCAAGTTTTTCTCTCAACAATTGGTATCAGAGCCAAAGTGGTTGCTTTTTGAAAACGGAACTCTGATTTTTCAAAGAGCCTTCTATACCACTAAAGCTTATTTCTTCAAAACAAAAAAAAACAATTTCAAATGGCACAATCATTATCTCTAAATGTTTCCAACAGTGTCGGTGGTTCTAACCGAGCCCCAATACTAGTCGCAAATGAATATCATCACTGGTCACAAAGAATGGAAAGGTACTTGAGAAGACTGGGTAGAGATGTATGGCGATCCGTAGAAGAAGGACCACATGTTCCAGTCCTTACACCAGTCCAAACTGACGGCGCTGCAACCAGGCTAGGAGGAGGTCAACCAGCCATGAGCTGTCCTACCAAGGTTGATCTCGATAAAATGGAAAATGATGCTGTTGCTTTTTATGAAATCTCCTGCGGAGTTGCTCCTGACAACTTCGATATTATCATAAATTGCAAATCAGCGAAAGAGATCTGGGATGTTCTCAAAAACCTGTACGAAGACTCAGAACAAGCACAAGATAAGAAGCTTACTACCGCACTCAACGAGTTCAACAAATTCAAAGCTCATACTGGAGAAAGTTTGGAAGACTCCTTCAAAAGGTTCAACCTGATAGTCACCAAGTTATCCAATGCGAGCACCATCCGTAGTAACCATGAAATCAATCTTCAGTTTCTTAATGGTTTGGGCAGACATTGGACTACGACCAAGATGATAGTCCAAGGCGATAGAAAGATTCACTCCCTGGCACTTTACAAGCTCTATGGAGAGCTGCAAGCTCAAGAATCCACCGTACTCAAAGACTGTTCTGACTTCGGAGGACCACTTGCTCTCACAGCACAAGCTCCACCGCAATCACCTTACCCTTGCTTGTATGACACTCTACCGCAGTCATACGAAGCGGATTCTGAATATGATGATGAAGATTTTCAGAAGGCTATTGCTCTGGTTAGCCAACGGTTCAACCGTCTACCACCTCCTTCCTTCCGCAAGAATCAGCAGTTCAACAAACCTCCATTCAACCGTAACTTCGGTTCTTAGAATAACTACTCTCGATTTCCCAAAAGTTCTCATCCACCACCGCAATCTCAGAATATTCAACCAAAGGAGGTACCGCAGTCTCCTCAAATCACTGACTCTGGTACTCCTTCAGAAGACAAGACTGATGTTGTAATTTGTCACAAATGCAACAAAGAGAATCACTTTGCACGAGATTGTAAGGCCAATGTAGTAAAAGACAGAGCATTCTACCTTAGAATGGCTCAAGAGTTGGAAGACAAAGAAAAAGCTGAAAAGGCAAGGGCATACGTAGCCCATGTCAAAAGAGACCATCAAGTCTGGTCATCCGGAGACGAAGATGAGGCCATCAGCAGTGTCAAAGGAAAAGGGAAAATCTGCATGCTGGCCACTGCGGATGATGATGGGTATACAATGTTGAACAAGAACTACTGCTACATGGCAAAGGATGGAACACTAAGCATCGTCGAACAGGTAAAACTTCAAAATCCAAACTCAAACAATCATAATAACCAAATCCGGATGATATTCTCTCCCTATTTTTGATGACCAATGACCGGATATCAAAAATCAACAAATCATCGGACGGAGAGTGTCGAATACCAAGAGCTAAGAGAGCTCTCCCTAGATGTATGAAGGGTCTCGATAAGAAACGAGACAGAGTAAAAGAGATACTCTTGCGGTCATGAGGAGGCGGGTGACATAGTTGCTGAAACTGTGCTGAGAATAATCTGTTGTGCCAAAAATATATCCAAATATCCAAACTGCGGTGCCGGAACACTTGAAGTGGTCTTCAATAGAAAGTAAAGTCCACATGCTCAAGATACATGATTCGTCAACCAAAAATCAAGAGCGACAAGTCATAAAATCCCATAATGTGAAGAACGCGAAACAACTTTGTTGATCAATCGCCGTTGCGGTGCAAGCATCACAAAAAATAATATGAAGTCCAACTGCGGTAGGAATATTCTTCCAATAATAATAACCGGCATGAAATGAACCAATGTGACAATCCAAGGTTCGGTTGTGGCAAAAATTGGTGTTAAATAAAATAATTGGTGTAAAAAAATAATTGGTTTTAATAAAAAAAATTGCTAAACAAAAATAATTGGCTAAAATAAAAAAAATTGGTGTTAAAAAAAATAATTGGCTAAATAAAAAAAATTGGTGTTAAAAAAAAAAATTGGCTAAAAAAAAAATTGGTGTAAAAAAAAATTTAATTAAAAAAAATAATGCAGAAAAAAAAATCTGAATAATAAAAAAATAATTCTAGAAAAAAAAGGGGTTTAAAAAAAAGGAAGGGGAAAAAAAAGGGGGGGAGGGGAGGAAAAAAAGGAGGAAAGGAGGGGGGGAGGAGGAGGAAGAAGGAAGAAGAGAGGGGAGGAGGGGAGGGGCTGAAGGAGGGTGTAGAAGGGAGGAGGGAAGGTCTGGTCGAAGGAAGGAGGAGGGTGCTAATGGAGGGTGGTTGCGGGTCTAGTACCTTGCGGATGAGAGGAGGTGGTTTGGGTGGGAGGTGATTGCGGTAGGAGGTGACTGCGGGTGAGAGAGGTGATTTGGGTGGGAGGTGGTTGCGGTAGGAGTCTTGGGTGCGGATGGAAGGGCTGGGCGCTGATGGGGTAGTCAGGTACCGAAGTCAAAGCAAGGAGTTGCGGATGAAACAGCTGACTGCGGATGCGAGCTACAGTGCAAAGGGGCTGACTTCGGTGTGAAACTGGAGGGAATGCCTGCGGACCGAGGCTGCGGTCTGAGACTGCGGTCCGAGCAAGAGGGATGGCTGCGGTTTTTCGGAATAAGCATATGACTGCAGTCTCTCGGCTGCGGATAGGGACCTGAGAGGGGCTGCGGTAGCAAGGCTAAGAAGGGATGCGGGTAGGCTTCTAAGGGGACTCCGGTAGGCAGTTTTTGGCTACGGCACTGGGGTCCGGAAAGGGCTGAACAGGTGACGAAAAAAGCTATTTTTTTCATGAAAAATGGTACCGCAAAGGCCATTTATTCATATTTTAATAAGGGAATCTTTTTATAAAGCATTCTAAGTCAAAGGTGGGTCTTGGGAAGACAAAAAGGAAGAGTGTGCAGGGGGTTTTAGGGACAAAAGGTGATGGGGAAGGACAATGTCACATGGTTTTTGCTTGGGAAGGCAAATAAGAGTGAATTACTCTTTACCCAAAAGAGCAAAAAGGACAAAGTGCTTTATGCAAACACATATTACGTCCATTTTTCCTTCAATTTAAGATTCACAGCAAGAAAATGAGGAATAAAGAACTTCATACCTCAAGAAGATTTCCAAGCTGCTGGGTAAAAAAAGAGCACCACTTCAAAGAAAATGAGCCCATTAATTGTGTCTTCTCATCCAAGAATAAGATACCTCTTGGAACAATTTCTTCAACTTTTTGGAGACCACAAAAATAATTTCTTCTCCCATTTTTTGTACACTTCTTCAACAGAAAAGTAATAAGAACGTGAAGAACATCAATTTTCCAGCAATAATAGAACGAGCAGCAGCAGCAACAATTTATTTTATTCAGATAGAATCACCCGGAAGATAGAAATAAGAAAGAACATCATAAAAAAAATTCTGGTTTGCAACCCGAAATTTTTTTTTTTTGCAGAAACACGGAAAAATCACAAGATAATCACCGAACGGGAGTCGTTCCCTTGAAATAATCGTGAGATCTTCAAGGTACGGCTCTGATACCAATTGTTGAGACCCATTTTTATAACGAACGGTGAGTGCGGAAGAAAGATATCTCGAGATTAATCGTGTTTTTGGAAGTATGAACACGAAGAACATATTATGAGTTCATAAGAAAAGACTAAGAACAAAGAGAGAATAATATATTTCATGAAGAACATGGTGGGAGAGAAACTCTCCCTGGGTGGGAGAACCCACCAACTTTCTCTCTC
This sequence comes from Lactuca virosa, assembly GCF_052849685.1. Taxonomy (NCBI): domain Eukaryota; kingdom Viridiplantae; phylum Streptophyta; class Magnoliopsida; order Asterales; family Asteraceae; genus Lactuca; species Lactuca virosa. The sequence continues at coordinate 117,884,996 of NC_136430.1, read as the reverse complement.
TCTAGAGATTACATTGTGAGAAGTGTATTCTCTAACTAAGGAAAAGATAAGCTAGCTTAAGTAATAAATGACCAACTCTCCCTTTATATAGGAGGGAGAGTATTTACACCACAAAATACAATAAAGGGAAAATACAACCTAATAAACACTCATTATTTGTGGAGCATTTCCATGCACCAACACGGTCTATAAGGGGGGGGGGGGGGTATAAGGTTGTTGCCTATAAAATGGAAGCTTAATGGGTGTCCACTCTCACCCACCGCTTCCTTGACTGGTGGAGGGTCGTTAGCCGAACGGGTAGGATAAGGACTATAATTCTCATTATAAGTATAATGATAAATATAAAGTAACTAAACCTTTTATAAAATCCCAATCTTAGTTACTTTAGGAAAATGTGAAATTTGCGTTAACCTATGAAATTACACTTTGTACCTTACTAAATCATTGGTGGACCGTGTGTGGGTAACCGACACACTAACATGGACTAGTTAGAGTAGCGAAGGGTGACTTAATGTTTATCATAGATCGGTGGATGGCGTGTGGGTAACCGACACATCGATTAGGTGATATAATTAAGGGTACCAACTTAATTTGCATGGTTATTCACACCTTGTTTGTGATCCTCGGCATCCCAGTCACAAACTTGAGAGGGCACAATCGAGATTTAAACATGCCATTGATAAGTTCAATGAATCTCAAAAGATCTATGAGTTTCAATCCAATTAAAACTGTGACAACCCAAAAATTTCTATCTTGTAAAGCCATTCAATTCAATCAAAAGTCAGACTTGTTTCTGCTTTCTTCTAGCATTGTTAAGGGTCTTTTTGAGTGTTCTAAGCCTAATACATTCAAGGAATGTGTGTTAGGAAGTATCTTCTAGAGATCATTGTGCAACATTTAAGCCGGAAAACTCCATCACGTGGAGTTTACGACCGTAAACTAGAGCTTACGGCCCTAAGCTCTTGCTTGGCCGTGAACTCCATCCTTATGTATGATATTCCTTCATTTTTCATCACTTCTCAAACTTCCAGGTCAAGAACACTCAATTCTCTCTCAAGTATCATCAAGAACACTTCCATTTCTCCTCAAATTTGTAAGTGATTCTTCCATTTATTAGTTGATATCCTTCTTGATCTAGTAAAACCCCTTGATTTCATCCGTGAATTCATCTCTTTTGGGTTAGATCTTCAAGAACACCAAGAACACACACTAGTTTCTTTGGGCCGTGAACACCCCTTTAAGCTTCCAAATTGTACGTATCCTTTCCATGTACTTGATATTCATTAGAAGCTCTTGAAATACGTCCAAGAATCAACCATTTTAGCTTGAACACCAAGAGTTTACGACCATAACTTCTCCCTTGGCCGTAAACCCTTCTCATGATCTTCATGGGCCGTGAACATCAATGGCCGTGAGCACCCATGGCCGTGAACACCTTGGCCGTGAACACATCTAAGCCGTAAACACACTCATGTGTGGCCGTGAACACCTTTAGAACAATCATATGTGATTGTAACACTTCATTCCAAGTGTTTCCTAGTCCCTAAGGTTGTTCCCTAGCAAGATTAGTTGTTATACACACTAATTATATCCATATATGTGTCATTATATGCTTAGTAGGATCCGTTTGTGCTCGAGACTTCACTTGACACTTAGCATCCTATATCGATCTTACATTCGATTCACTCACTACAGGTGAGTTCATAACCCCATATTTTCATAGTATTTACTGTTTTAAGGGGGGGGGGGTGGGAATACAGTTATCATCAATTCAATTGGTTTTCAAAGATTGTGTTAAAATGACATTAAGTCACCAAAAGTATTTCAAAATATTAAACTTCTTTAAAATGTTTTTATAAACTTACATTTTTCCCTAGAAATCATATATATATATATATATATATATATATATATATATATATATATATATATATATATATATATATATATATATATATATATACATACATATATATATATATATATATATTTATTTATTTATATAAATAAGATTTAAAAGGCTTAGGACTGATAACCCACTTTGGTTCCTTTTCCTTATTTGGATGTGGGATTATAAGTATCAGTTATTTGTCCGAGTGTCATTTAAATTTTACTTATATATATCTGTATATATGTATATAAGTATAAAAGCTATTTCATTAAGTACAAATACCCTTTGTAACATGTTGAGCAAGGGATTGCATTCATGAATACTCAGTATCAATTCAAAAAGTACATATAAATTATAATATGTATAATTTATGATTCACAGAACATTAATTAACGATTCAAGTATACTAAAGTACATTGTTTTACAAGAACAAAGGTTTGATTCAATACTAATCAAGAGTATACATCTTTCATATACATGTTAAGAATACTAATTCAAGAACATACTGTTAATCATTTATTTCAGAATGATTGGGTTTTCATAACTAATATACATGTAACGTTGATATGCTTTTTATGAGTCATTTGATACAGGTTGTTTAATTTATTTTAAACAATATAGTTAAAGTCTTGACATTATAACCAGAATCTCCAGTCAGGGATCGAAACAATGTGTGTATTGATCTATATTGGGATTGACGACCCCACACTCAGACTGCTAGCTACAGTCAGGCATACACGCCTACGAGTGACAGTTGTTATCAACAGCTTTCAACGCCTTCAATGCGTTGGGTCAGGCTATCTAGTCTCAGTATGGTTATAATAACTCATTAAAAAGATATTAACAATACGTTAGTGTATAATTAACTAAACATAATTACATATTCAAAGTACAAGTTTTACAAGATACAATTTAGAATATTACATTACAGTTTGCAATAACAGCTGGTGGAACCAGGCACACTCACAGTTACAAGTTTTACAAAAGGAATACAAATACAGAACATTGGTTTACAAACATAACGGTTTTATGTGATTAAAACTACTTTTTATATACAACAGAAAATATAGGATTTTCTGGAACAATTTACCTATTCAAGAAATAGAAAACATTCTTTCAAACATAAACACTTATGCACTCACTCAACTTTATGTTGATACTCTCTTTTCAAATTACTTGTATTCTCAGGGAACCAGTACACAGGTACTCCCCGAGCTTTTGAGAAGATGGAGCTATTTTGAGTCTTGTGTTCTTCTTTTGTATAACTATTTTGGTTTCAATATACAATGATTGAACACATGTAAATACTTACACTTTTTAAATGCAATGGTTGTTTGTACTTTGATTACTATAATGCATGTGTTGTGATACTACAAGTAAAGTCATCCACCCCCGGACGTTTCCACCGTCTGGTTTGGGGGTGTAACAGATTGGTATCAGAGCATTGTTTATAGTGAACTCAGTATATCAATCCATAAAAGATATACAAACTATAAATACATTTGGGGCTAACAACTCTGACTACAAGTATGCTTTTTAAAAATTTTAGTATTTTTACAAAAAGTATACTAACACTCATACCTACAAGAATAGTATTACAGTCATAAGAACTTAAAAGTATTTGGATGTTGGACATTACAGTGAAACCTGGGCAGTTATGTAATCATATCTGGGATTAATATAGCCGATCAACTATATTGATTTGAGATATGACCCATATGTGTTTGGGAGTGATAGTAGTGTTGCGACATGTCTAAACCTTACCAACCATATATATATTCAGAAGAACTATAGAACAGAACATAAAGATTAAAATACTATAGGAGTATTTTAGGCACTATATACTAATAACAAATATGTGAAAACAAAAGAACCATTGTGGGTAGAATTATAAATATTAAGGGTATATTACATTTATATATAATTAAAGTTATATAGACTTAGAATATGTGATCTAGCTTCATTTCATGTTCCTTGTTTGGTTGTGGATTTAGAGCCAGGTCATATAATCGAAGGTCGGTTATACCCAAGTTATATATAATTAGTATAAACTTTATAGTTATAGTAATACCTAGAATAAGTCATACAGAATACATTACTTGTTAAATTGTAAGTCTCTCTCGTAGAAACTTGTATCTTTAATCTAACGTTACTAACTATATTCTATATCTCTTATCCCTATTCTCGCTTAGATAACAATGGCTGGAGTTCATCTACCTGGAGACACATATTTTCCCAATCAAGGGCAAGATGTAGAGCCAGAAGAGAATCATGAAATTCCCTTAGATGATGATTTTGCAGAAAATTTTCCTGAAGACACTGATTCCGAATCAGAAGCCTATATAATCCACCACAAGCTGCCCAAAATCCTAATCCACGACAAAATTTCGAAGGCCCGATGCCTTCGTGGGCTGAGAACTTGGGTAGGTGGAGCCGAGAGCAAGGTCAACCCTTACCCTACAACGGAGACCGAAGCTTCTACAACCTAAGTGAGGGAGGATCTGCAGACATAATTCTTCCTATTTTGGTTCGCCGAGTGGCTCGAAATGTTGAGATAGGAGTGACAGCCATTCAATAAACTGTGGAGCTTGATGCGGACACGAATGCCAATACGGATCGTATTCGTAATCTTGAACTTGCTCATAACAAAGCAATGAGAGACAATGAGGCTCTGATGCAAGAGCTAGCTGCAACTCGATCTGAAGTCATAGAGCTCTGAGCACGCCAGACAGTGTATGAAAGACATCTGCTTAATGTGGAGCGTCAGCTGGCTGAGTTAATGGTTTGCCCGAGTGATGCCCGTCGCCAGTAGGAGACGCTCTACTTATCCTTTCTTTTGGTTTAAGAAATGGATTATACCCTACTTGTTCTCTGTTTACTCTTTTGGTTATAGTTAAGTCTGCAGATATGTTCTAGCGTTATTTTCCATGTTTTTCAGTACGACTGCGAAAATTTTATTTTCGGTAGGTCAGTATGATGTCGATGTTTTTCCCATAAATTGGTGTATTGTAGACCTGTTTAGGGTCAAGTTTTCCAGACTACATGTATTCAATATGCCAATATAATCGACATGCATTTTCATACTCTTTGAAAAATAACGACTAAATTTCATATTATCCTGTTGCAAGTTGTACTTGTAGTAGACTTCTATTTCCAATTCATTACAAGATTCATGTTGAACTAAATGTTTTAGTTCAGAGATATCAAATTCATCTTCACTCTTGAAATCTTACAATATTTTTATCTCTTAACTTTTATAGTAAAAGATGCCTCCTCGGATAAATCCAAGACGTAACACTGTTAATGAAGCACCGACACCACCTCTGCCATCACCTCCTCTATTTGACGCTGCTATGTTTCAAGCGGCGGTCATGGCAGCTGTTGCAGCTGCCATGTCTCATATCAACACTCCTGGTACTAGTGTGTCTGGAGCTGGTGTGCATCCTTCTAACTATGGCGAAAGTCAGGGGCACTCGCGAGAGTGTACTTATAAAGATTTCTCGAATGCCAAACCCAGGACCTTTAACAGGACTGGAGGAGTTATGGCGTTAAGACAGTGGATTGAGAAGACAAGCAATTTTCGAAATCTGCTCCTGTCCAGAGAGCAACAAAGTCAAATTCGCTGTTTGTACCTTTTCGGATAGAGCCCTAACATGGTCGAACGGCCATGTTAAGTCACTGACTATGGTAGTGGCTAACTCTATAAGCTGGGAGAACTTAAAAACTATGCTGATGCGAGAATACTGTCCGCGAGGAGAAATTCAGAAACTCGAGCAAGAGCTCTGGGGTCTTACAATGGTTGGTTCGGACATAACAAACTATACCAATAGATTCTGTGACTTGGCAATTCTTTGTCCAGAAATGGTTGCTCTGGAGAGCAAAAAGATCGAGAGATATATTTGGGTACTGTCGCCCCGGATTTAGTCAAGTGTCTTAGCTTCCAGGTGTCGCACCCCCAAACCAGAATGGCAGAAACGTTCGGGGGCGGAGGACTTAAGGTAAGTATCACAACACATGTAACATAGTAATCAAAGTACAAACAACCATTGCATTAATAAGTATAAGTTTTACATAAGTGTTTAAACATTACATATTCAAACACTAAAGTAGGTAAAGTAGAAGACAAGAGCCGCAGTACGGTACTAGGTAGTCTTCTCAAATGCTTTTGGAGTGTACCTGTCTACTGGATTCCTGAGAATACAAGTTATTTGGAAAGAGTAGATCAACATTTAAGCTGGTGAGTTCATAAGTATTTTAGTTCTGTTGTATACCCTAAGTTCTTTAAATAAGTTCACTAGTTTCTCCAGGAAATCCTATATCTCCTGAGGTGATTAACTGATAACCTCAATAGTTTCCCTCTGTAATTACTTAGTTTATACTGATTATACATAACACAATATCAAATGGACAGTTAAATGGGTGTATCTGCCCTAAGCCCACAACCAAACAAGGAACATGAAGTAAGGCGGAAGTCACACATTTCACTGTCAATCGGACATTAGTATGTACAACTCTGATGTAATAACAAAGGAATTATAGAATTAACCACTAAAGGTCTTTTATGTTGCACTAGTTTACCGAGATTGAGTGACTAAGTTCCATTGGATAAGTGGTTTAATCCCATAAACCGTTCTCTTTTATTACTGTTTTATATTTGTATTCCTTTATGAAAACTTGAAACTAAGAGTGTGCCTGGCTCCACCAGGTGTTAATGAAAACTGTATTAAACCATTGTATTTTGTATTCTATAAACTGGTACTTTGAAGGTGTACTTTCATTTATTTGTTTATACACTAACGTATTATTAATACCTTTTTAATGAGTAGTTTTTATTATAACCATACTATGACTGATGGCCTGAAACAAACGCTTTGTGGGAGTTTAAACTGGTGATAACAATTGTCACTCATCTAACTGTAGCTAGCAGCCTGAGTGCGGGGTTGTCAATCCCGATATAGATCTACACGCACTTGTTTCGATCCTCGGCTGGAGATTCTGGTTATAATGTCAGGACTTTCCTATGTTGTCTAAAATGAATTAAACAACCTGAATATAGAGTCTCATAAAAAGCATATTAAACGTTACATGTATATTAGTTTTGAAAACCCAATCATTCTGAAATAATGATTGACAGTATATTCTTAGTTTTCCAAACATGTATTTGATAAGTGTAAACCCTTGATTTGTTTTGAATCAAAACCCTGGTTTCTTGTAAAACAGTGTATTCTAGTATACTTGAATTATGAATTATTACCTCGTGTTTGCTAACTCGGGTACTCTGTATAGTACCTTTGCTAATGCAAACTCGGCAGAATGTATTATTACCTCGTGTTTGCTAACTCGGGTACTCAGTATAGTACCTTTGCTAATGCAAACTCGGCAGGATGTATTATTACCTCGTGTTTGCTAACTCAGGCACTCTGTATAGTACCTTTGCTAATGCAAACCCATCATTACCACGTGTTTGCTAACCCCGGTACTCTGTATAGTACCTTTGTTAATGCAAACTAGGTATGATGTATCTTTACTTCTTTAATATGTTGTTAGTATATTAAAGGTATTATACATATCTTAGTATAGTTGAATGAATTTTGGTAATTTCCTTGGGAAGTATACAGTCATGAATCATACTTGTATATTTAGTTTGGAATCATAAATTATACCTATTATAATTTATATGTGCTATCTGATTAGCATGAATTCTCATGGAATATCACCTTTGCTCAGCCTGATACAAAGGTAATAATACAAAAAGGAATAGCCTTTTAGACTCATATATGTATAATATATATAATTAAGAAGGAAACGACCTTCGGACAAATAACACAACCTTAATTCCACATCCAAACAAGGAAAAGGATATAAGATAATTCATTAGTCCTAAGCCCTTCAAGTCTTATTTATATATTTATACATATATAAACATGATTTTGGCATTTATACTTTGAAATAGCTTATAAAACATTTTTCAAATAATTTTAACGGAGTTTTTACATGACTTTAAAGATTTAACATGGCTTCACGTTATATTGAAAGTATTTGATAATTCTTAAAAGCATACGGAAACATTTGTGTGATTATTATCACATACAGTTATTAACACAATTTAATATTGTGTTAAATTTGTATTCCCCCCCCCCCCTAAAAAGCATTTAAAAACCATTGAAAATTTAAATTATAGGGGTATGAACTCACTTTGATAAGCAGTGATTCGGGCAGCGTTTCGTTTCCCGTAAAGAGTTTATTTAACAAGAAACTGGCTCAAACCGGGCAGAGTTTCGACAGGAGAGAGGATGAATTCTCGAGAATTACGGGGCTCCGGGGCTTGCTTCGGGCTTTAGACACGATACCGGGGCCTTGGGGGGTCGTGAGAATGTCGAGGGGGGTGAAAATGTGAAATTGGGTGAAAAATGGGGTGAAAAACCTCTCAAATCCGAGAAGTCTCGCACCCTTTATATAGGGGTGCGAGGGTTCAGCCGAGGTTGGTGAGTCATCGGACAGCTGGCAAGGGCGAGGAATCAGCAGCACACGCGTCGGAAGGATCGAAGGCCACGAGGCCGAAGTCTAAGGCGGTTACGAAGCTCGGACCCTGTGCGACGCACGTGCCTCGGACAGATGGAGGCTTCGGATTTGACCAACCTTCGGTCCAATGGGAGACTGACACGCATGCGAAGGGGGTGTCTCTGGGGTGTCCGATGCGAGGCTGTTCGCTTCTTAGTGGACCTCGGCTGCGGTCCAATAAGGAGGTGCCACGCATGGGTTCGGTCCACTTAGCAGCTGCCACGTGCGAGGTGACGTGTCACATGCGAAATTGCCCGGTTTTCCTATTTTTTCTTTATTTTTGTGACAAAACTTGCGAAAAATCATAACTTTCGCATACGAGCTCTGTTTTTGATGTTCTTTATATGCACGCGTAGGTAAAATCATACTCTACGACTTTCGTTTAGACTTCGTCGGGTGATTTTGAATTTATTTTTAATATTATTATTTTAAACAGACCGGGACGAGAATCCGTTAAAAATTCATAACTTCTTCATCCGACGTCCGTTTACGTCTGTCTTTTTTCCGTTGTACTACTTTTGACGAGACCTTCAATTCTCGTTTAAGTTGCGTCGGCTAAATATCAATCGATTTATATTTCGAATTTTTAGCTGTCTACTGCTAAACCGAAACTTCAAAAAAATCATAACTTCCTCAGACGAAGTCGGATTTTCACGTTCTTTTTATGAATGTTCTCGGTTTAACATATTCTACAACTTTTATTTAGATTGTTAAGGCTAAAAAGCCTTTTATCGAAAATTCACTTTTTTTACACTGAACAGTGTTTTGCCGGTTTTACCGCAAATTTTCGATTGGTCATAACTTCTTCGTTATAACTCGGATTTCAGTGTTCTTTATGTTTTTGGAAACCTTGTTACAAACTATACCACTTGGTTCATCCCAATTATGATTATTGATCAATTAATTTTTGTCCAAAATTTGACTGGTGTCACATTATCCCCCCGTTAGAGGGAATTTCGTCCCGAAATTAAGTCTAAAGTGATACTCACGGACTAGGTCTAATCTTTCCTTTCCCAAGTGAATTCAGGTCCTTGGTTTATAATCCAGCAAACCTTCACTAACGGGATAAGACTTTGCTTGGTTCTTTTGATTTCCCTATCCATGGTTTTCATTGGTTCTACTACAGAGTGTAGACTTTTATTTGACTTGATTTCATTGAGTGAAATAACAAGTGTTTTATCGGCTATACACCTTTTTAGATTAGATATGTGAAAGATGGGATGAATGTTATTAAGTTTTTATGGTAGTTTTAAGTTTAAAAGTACAAGACCAATTCTGGTAATAACCTCAAATGGTCCTACGTACTTCGAGTTTTGTATTTCACGCTTTCTCAAGCGCATCTTGTCCTTCCTGAGTGAGACCTTCATATGACAAGGTCATCAATCCTGGAATTCCAAGGGTTTTCTTTTATCGAAGCCGTAGCTTTTCTGGTTAACTCTGGAAGCTTTATGGTGTTTCCCGATTCGTATTTTGTTTTTGGTAGTTTCTCGGATGAATTCCAGATCAGCGAGGGTACTGTGTGGAAATTGGATCTCTAGCTAGTTGCCTATTACCTACTTTAGTCCAGTGCATATAGAATCTGTACTTGTGACCATAGAAGGTTTCGAACGGAGCAACTTGAATGCTAGCGTGTTAAAGGACTCGACTAATTGGAAAATGGATATCGCATTCTTTACCATAGTCGATCCCATAGAATCATGACTACTCTAGTTCCTAGAGGTTTTTTAGTGACGGCCTGAACTAGGAGATGATTCTATTATCTCAGTGGAGATAACGGATATTGGCATACCGTGCACTCACACGTTCTAGTTATCTTCTCTACTTGCCACATTTTCAGGTTTCCAAGCTTCCTGTTGAGCCTTCTTACTTTGTGTGGAGAGATTTGAAAGGGTTATCATAGTCCATGATTGGCACCATGACCTGGGTACTCTTTCCGACTTAGGGTGTCAGCTACTATATTGGCGTTGTCGAGATGATAACGAATTTCAAATTCGTAGTCATTTAGTAGCTCGACCCACTGTCGTGGTCTCATGTTGAATTCCACCTGGTAGAATACACGATGCTGGCTTTTGCTCCGAAGTTCATGATCAGACTCATACTTGGCTCATCTACCATAACCTCGTGTATACAAGTCATATGTAATATAGATTTCACAAAACGTTCGGATGGGTGACTCTGCCCCAGGTCCACAACCAAACAAGGAACAGGAGATAGGGCGGAATCACACATCCTTAATCTTGTTAAGTCTAACTTAAATACCACTTTCGTGTATATACTTAGCAGCGATAGATTAACTCAATGAGTTCTTAGTCTCTATTCTTGAACTTGACCTATGGTTCGATGATTTTCCTATGAGATCTATTGAGGTACTTTGGTAGTTACTGACTTCTAAGACTACTTCGACGCTTTTCGTTTGAAGTTTTTTGTCTACTGAGTAGGCTAGAATGGCGTGGTACTCTTCACATGGGTACTTCTGAAGTTTTGAAACAAGAGACAACCTAAGGGTTTTGTGTTATGGATTGAAAGAATTTCAACTTACGACTAATTAAGGAAAAGTTCTCTTATACAGCATAAGAATTTTCACATGGTAAGGGCCAGGCCAAACCATGTCGGATGAGGATGTCGGAATTTTCTTGATGAAATAGATATTAAGTCGTTCTGGGACGAATGATTACTAGAATGATATCCTATGTACCTAAGTTTTCCGCGCTTCAGGTTTTATTATGTTATTATCACTACGAACCCCTTTTGATTGGAACTTGGCGGGTACTACCAATACGAGGGTCCTGATAATTTGAAATTATGAACTTTCATGAAACGATCCTTACTAGGTCTCTCTATAATCGCTTGGTGTATACAAGTCATGTATAATTAAGATTGGTAAGACTTTTGACTGAGCAACCCTGTCCTAAATCGACAACCAAACAAGGAACAAGAAATGAGGCCGGATTACTCACTCTAAGTCTACAAATCTTAATTATAAATGACCCTTATGTATACACTAAGTCATCATAGCTTACCTGTTAGGGTTTCAAATTTTATATAATTGTTGTGATTTAATTTGAACGGAAGAGTAATCGTAATTATAGATAATTATCGGGGTTTGGAAGCGTACCAAAATTTAGCAGGGTTCTTTGATGCTTTCCCATGTATTGGGATCAAAATCCTCCTGCTCCCCCGTCGTTCTTCTCTGTTGGACAGTCCCTCTTGTAATGTCCTATTTCACCACAAAGGTGACATATGGGAATGGTTCCAACATTGGCAGTTGAAGTGATGAACTCAACAGGAGTTCTACAGATGCGGGCGGTATGCCCCTTTATGTTGCATCTATTGCAATGCAGGTCTCGGCCAATCCCATGATGACGGTAGTTGCACTTGCTGCAGTGTGGGAGGTTTCCTAAGTACGGCTTGGTAGGTGCTAGAATAACAGGGCTGATGGGGGTATTGACTGCCCCAGTTCGTTGCCCTCTGTTAGGTTCTTGAGTTGAACAACTCCCTTTCATGTTCTCGAACTTTCGTTTAAGGTTATTAGGCTTAAGGTTCGAGGTGTTCTTACAAGTAGGTGCTCGTTGCTGTACTTGGCCCACACCACGATCGGGGTTACCGATAACATTACTACTAACATTTGTATTGTTAGTATTAAGGTGTGCCATGACAGCTGCTACAGCTGCTGTGACCGCAGCTTGAAACGTAGCCGCATCTATATGAAGGATTGGTGTTTCGCTGGTGGGTTGGTTACACTTATTTGGAGGCATGATTCTGTTACATGATAAGAAAATGAGCTAGTGAGCGACTATTGTGTCTCTAGATGTATTCTAACCATTTGTATCTATGTATTAATCTTTCGTTTTGTTATATTGTTCTTAATGATTCGACCTGCATCCCTATGATGCAGTCCTGGTGAGGAACATGAATAAGTTTCTAGAATGGTTATGAACCGAGTATTATCCAAACTAAGTTACCTTTGTTTGGTGGATATCATTTTCCCAATTTTCGAAAATATTCGAAAATAATTCATAACAGTGTCTACATAAAATAGACTTATGAATTTGAGAAGTAATCACTATCAATTAAGATTCCATGATCTGATTTATTGTTATTAGCCGTGACAGGAAAAGAGGATAAGCTCTAAACCTAATGTGAGTAATGAAATCACTAACTCACTAGGTTGAACGGATTTACTTGTTATTACTTAGATGAAAAGGTGCTCGAACACTTCACATGAATCATGCGTGGTTTCCCTTTGTTCTATTCTGGGTGGTAATGATTTGTTCTCTCCTGGTATCTATAGGGTGTCCCTCTCCTCTGTAGGAATATTGAATTCCCGGGCTATCTTACTTCTGATTCTGACACTGATCCCCATTACTTCGTAATGAAGATTTTGAATCTCGGAAGTTCATGCGAATATCTCATTGGTGTCCTTAATAGGGTAAAGGCACTAAATGATTTCTATAGTTTATGTACTTCTCATATGTTTCTTTCTTGGGATTCTCCTAATGAAATTCTGTTGGATCCTCCTTGACTCTTCTATTGATTGCTGGAGTAACTATGTTTATCTAACGGGTTTATACGAGAATGGGAATGTCTAAAGAATCTATGAGAAAATTTGAATTTTTACGAAGGTGATTCTTTCTGGTCTTTCTATAATCACATGGTGTGTACCGATTATATATAATCCAGATCAAATAGACCTTTGAATAAGTAATCCTACTCTAAAACCACATCCAAACAAGGAAAAGGAAGTAGAGTGAAAATCACATATTCTAAGTCTATAAAATCTCGGCTATATATAACCTTAACGTATCCACTTAGTAATTTTAGACTTATCAGCAAAGATCTTTTTAACATTTCCCCAAAGTTATGAAACATACCTCCATGTTATTTTAGTTATGAGTTTGATTCTTGGACTTCTAGATATAAGAACTTGACAAGTTCTCAGTTTTCTTGTTATAACATCCTAAAATACTCCCTTTGTATTTTAGTCTTTATGTTTGGTTCTAGAATTCTTCTGGTACTTAGGTAAGTTTTAGACCAGTTGCAACACTACAATCACTTCCCAAACACGTGTTGGTCATATCTCGGATGAACATAGTTGATCAGGCTATATTTATCCCAGATATGATTACGTCACTGTCTAGGTTTGACTGCAATGTCCAACATCCAAATACTTTAGTTTTGTTCTTCTTGTGATACTCATTCTGGTATATATACTCTGCATGTACTTATACTTTTATAAAATATTAATATATTTTTAAAATATAACTCTTGGTCAGAGTGTTTTTATCCCAATGGGTTTGTAGTTGTATATCTTTTATGACTGATATACTGAGTTCACTATAAACACTGCTCTGATACCAATCTGTCGCACCCCCAAACCAGAACGGCGGAAACGTTCGGGGGCGGAGGACTTAAGGTAAGTATCACAACACATGTAACATAGTTATCAAAGTACAAACAACTATTGCATTAATAAGTATAAGTTTTACATAAGTGTTTAAACATTACATATTCAAACACTAAAGTAGGTACAGTAGAAGACAAGAGCCGCAGTACGGTACTAGTTAGTCTTCTCAAACGCTTCTGGAGTGGACCTGTCTACTGGATTCCTGAGAATACAAGTTATTTGGAAAGAGTAGATCAGCATTTAAGCTGGTGAGTTCATAAGTATTTTAGTTCTGTTAAGTATACCCTAAGTTCTTTGAATAAGTTCACTAGTTTCTCCAGGAAATCCTATATCTCCTGAGGTGATTAACTGATAACCTCAATAGTTTCCCTCTGTAATTACTTAGTTTATACTGATTATACATAACACAATATCGAATGGATAGTTAAATGGGTGTATCTGCCCTAAGCCCACAACCAAACAAGGAACAGGAAGTAAGGCGGAAGTCACACATTTCACTGTCAATCGGACAATAGTTATGTACAAATCTGATGTAATAACTAAGGAATTATAGAATTAACCACTAAAGGTCTTTTATGTTACACTAGTTTACCGAGATTGAGTGACTAAGTTCCATTGGATAAGTGGTTTAATCCCATAAACCGTTCTCTTTTATTACTGTTTTATATTTGTATTCCTTTATGAAAACTTGAAACTGAGAGTGTGCCTGGCTCCACCAGGTGTTAATGAAAACTCTATTAAACCATTGTATTTTGTATTCTATAAACTGGTACTTTGAAGGTGTACTTTCGTTTATTTGTTTATACACTAACGTATTATTAATACCTTTTTGATGAGTAGTTTTTATTATAACCATACTATGACTGATGGCCTGAAACAAACGCTTTGTGGGCGTTTAAACTGGTGATAACAATTGTCACTCATCTAACTGTAGCTAGCAGCCTGAGTGCGGGGTGGTCAATCCCGATATAGATCTACACACACTTGTTTCGATCCCCGGCTGGAGATTATGGTTATAATGTCAGGACTTTCCTATGTTGTCTAAAATGAATTAAACAACCTGAATATAGAGTCTCATAAAAAGCATATTAAACGTTACATGTATATTAGTTTTGAAAACCCAATCATTCTGAAATAATGATTGACAGTATATTCTTAGTTTTCCAAACATGTATTTGATAAGTGTAAACCCTTGATTTGTTTTGAATCAAAACCCTGGTTTCTTGTAAAACAGTGTATTCTAGTATACTTGAATTATGAATTATTTCCTCGTGTTTGCTAACTCGGGTACTCTGTATAGTACCTTTGCTAATGCAAACTTGGCAGAATGTATTATTACCTCGTGTTTGCTAACTCGGGTACTCTGTATAGTAACTTTGCTAATGCAAACTCGGCAGGATGTATTATTACCTCGTGTTTGCTAACTCAGGCACTCTGTATAGTACCTTTGCTAATGCAAACCCATCATTACCACGTGTTTGCTAACCCCGGTACTCTGTATAGTACCTTTGTTAATGCAAACTAGGTATGATGTATCTTTACTTCTTTAATATGTTGTTCGTATATTAAAGGTATTATACATATCTTAGTATAGTTGAATGAATTCTGGTAATTTCCTTGGGAAGTATACAGTCATGAATCATACTTGTATATTTAATTTGGAATCATAAATTATACCTATTATAATTTATATGTTCTATCTGATTAGCATGAATTCTCATGGAATATCACCTTTGCTCAGCCTAATACAAAGGTAATAATACTAAAAGGAGTAGCCTTTTAGACTCATATATGTATAATATATATATATATATATATATATATATATATATATATATATATATATATATATATATATATATATATATATATATATATATATAATTAAGAAGGAAACGACCTTCGGGCAAATAACACAACCTTAATTCCACATCCAAACAAGGAAAAGGATATAAGATAATTCATTAGTCCTAAGCCCTTCAAGTCTTATTTATATATTTATACATATATAAACATGATTTTGGCATTTATACTTTGAAATAGCTTATAAAACATTTTCAAATAATTTTAACGGAGTTTTTACATGACTTTAAAGATTTAACATGGCTTCACGTTATTTTGAAAGTATTTGATAATTCTTAAAAACATACGGAAACATTTGTGTGATTATTATCACATACAGTTATTAACACAATTTAATATTGTGTTAAACTTGTATTTCCCCCCCCCCCCCTAAAAAGCATTTAAAAACCATTGAAAAGGTAAATTATAGGGGTATGAACTCACTTTGATAAGCGGTGATTCGGGCAGCGTTTCATTTCCCGTAAAGAGTTTATTTAACAAGAAACTGGCTCAAACCGGGCAGAGTTTCGACAGGAGAGAGGATGACTTCTTGAGAATTACGGGGCTCCGGGGCTTGCTTCGGGCTTTAGACATGATACCGGGGCCTTGGGGGTCGTGAGAAAGTCGAGGGGGTGAAAATGTGAAATCGGGTGAAAAATCGGGTGAAAAACCTCTCAAATCCGAGAAGTCTCGCACCCTTTATATAGGGGTGCGAGGGTTCGGCCGAGGTTGGTGAGTCATCGGACAGCTGGCGAAGGCGAGGAGTCAACAGCACACGCGTCAGAAGGATCGAAGGCCACGGGGCCGAAGTCTAAGGCGGTTACGAAGCTCGGACCCTGTGCGAGGCACGTGCCTCGGACAGATGGAGGCTTCGGATTTGACCAACCTTCGGTCCAATGGGAGACTGACACGCATGCGAAGGGGGTGTCTCCGGGGTGTCCGATGCGAGGCTGTTCGCTTCTTAGTGGACCTCGGCTGCGGTCCAATCAGGAGGTGCCACGCATGGGTTCGGTCCACTTAGCAGCTGCCACGTGCGAGGTGACGTGTCACATGCGAAATTGCCCGGTTTTCCTATTATTTCTTTATTTTTGTGACAAAACTTGCGAAAAATCATAACTTTCGCATACGAGCTCTGTTTTTGATAATCTTTATATGCACGCGTAGGTAAAATCATACTCTACGACTTTCGTTTAGACTTCGTCGGGTGATTTTGAATTTATTTTTAATATTATTATTTTAAACAGACCGGGACGGGAATCCGTTAAAAATTCATAACTTCTTCATCCGACGTCCGTTTACGTCTGTCTTTTTTCCGTTGTGCTACTTTTGACGAGACCTTCGATTCTCGTTTAAGTTGCGTCGGCTAAATATCGATCGATTTATATTTCGAATTTTTAACTGTCTACTGCTAAACCGAAACTTCAAAAAAATCATAACTTCCTCAGACGAAGTCGGATTTTCACGTTCTTTTTATGAATGTTCTCGGTTTAACATATTCTACAAATTTTATTTAGATTGTTAAGGCTAAAAAGCCTTTTATCGAAAATTCACTTTTTTTACACTGAACAGTGTTTTGCCGGTTTTACCGCAGATTTTCGATTGGTCATAACTTCTTCGTTATAACTCGGATTTCAGTGTTCTTTATGTTTTTGGAAACCTTGTTACAAACTATACCACTTGGTTCATCCCAATTACGATTATTGATCAATTAATTTTTGTCCAAAATTTGACTGGTGTCACATTATCCCCCCGTTAGAGGGAATTTCGTCCCGAAATTAAGTCTAAAGTGATACTCACGGACTAGGTCTAATCTTTCCTTTCCCAAGTGAATTCAGGTCCTTGGTTTATAATCCAACGAACCTTCACTAACGGGATAAGACTTTGCTTGGTTCTTTTGATTTCCCTATCCATGGTTTTCATTGGTTCTACTACAGAGTGTAGACTTTTATTTGACTTGATTTCATTGAGTGAAATAACAAGTGTTTTATCAGACATACACCTTTTTAGATTAGATATGTGAAAGATGGGATGAATGTTATTAAGTTTTTGTGGTAGTTTTAAGTTTAAAAGTACAAGACCAATTCTGGTAATAACCTCAAATGGTCCTACGTACTTCGAGTTTTGTATTTCACGCTTTCTCAAGCGCATCTTGTCCTTCCTGAGTGAGACCTTCATATGACAAGGTCATCAATCGTGGAATTCCAAGGGTTTTCTTTTATCGAAGTCGTAGCTTTTCTAGTTAACTCTGGAAGCTTTATGGCGTTTCCCGATTCGTATTTTGTTTTTGGTAGTTTCTCGGATGAATGCCAGATCAGCGAGGGTGCTGTGTGGAAATTGGATCTCTAGCTAGTTGCCTATTACCTACTTTAGTCCAGTGCATATAGAATCTGTACTTGTGACCATAGAAGGTTTCGAACGGAGCAACTTGAATGCTAGCGTGTTAAAGGACTCGACTAATTGGTAAATGGATATCGCATTCTTTACCATAGTCGATCCCATAGAATCATGACTACTCTAGTTCCTAGAGGTTTTTTAGTGACGGCCTGAACTAGGAGATGATTCTATTATCTCAATGGAGATAACGGATATTGGCATACCGTGCACTCACACGTTCTAGTTATCTTCTCTACTTGCCACATTTTCAGGTTTCCAGGCTTCCTGTTGAGCCTTCTTACTTTGTGTGGAGAGATTTGAAAGGGTTATCATAGTCCATGATTGGCACCATGACCTGGGTACTCTTTCCGACCTAGGGTGTCAGCTACTATATTGGCGTTGTCGAGATGATAACGAATTTTAAATTCGTAGTCATTTAGTAGCTCGACCCACTGTCGTGGTCTCATGTTGAATTCCACCTGGTAGAATACACGATGCTGGCTTTTGCTCCGAAGTTCATGATCAGACTCATACTTGGCTCATCCACCATAACCTCGTGTATACAAGTCGTATGTAATCTAGTTTTCACAAAACGTTCGGATGGGTGACTCTGCCCTAGGTCCACAACCAAACAAGGAACAGGAGATAGGGCGGAATCACACATCCTTAATCTTGTTAAGTCTAACTTATATACCACTCTCGTGTATACACTTAGCAGCGATAGATTAACTCAATGAGTTCTTAGTCTCTATTCTTGAACTTGACCTATGGTTCGATGATTTTCCTATGAGATCTATTGAGGTACTTTGGTAGTTACTGACTTCTAAGACTACTTCGATGCTTTTCGTTTGAAGTTTTCTGTCTACTGAGTAGGCTAGAATGGCGTGGTACTCTTCACATGGGTACTTCTGAAGTTTTGAAACAAGAGACAACCTAAGGGTTTTGTGTTATGGATTGAAAGAATTTCATCTTATGGCTGATTAAGGAAAAGTTCTCTTATACAACATAAGAATTTTCACATGGTAAGGGCCAGGCCAAACCATGTCGGATGAGGATGTCGGAATTTTCTTGATGAAATAGATATTAAGTCGTTCTGGGACGAATGATTACTAGAATGATATCGTATGTACCTAAGTTTTCCGCTCTTCTGGTTTTATTCTGTTATTATCACTACGAACCCCTTTTGATTCGAACTTGGCGGGTACTACCAATACGAGGGTCCTGATAATTTGAAATTATGAACTTTCATGAAACGATCCTTACTAGGTCTCTCTATAATCGCTTGGTGTATACAAGTCATGTATAATTATGATTGGTAAGACTTTTGACTGAGCAACCCTGTCCTAAATCGACAACCAAACAAGGAATAAGAAATGAGGCGGGATTACTCACTCTAAGTCTACAAATCTTAATTATAAATGACCCTTATGTATACACTAAGTCATCATAGCTTACCTGTTAGGGTTTCAAATTTTATATAATTGTTGTGATTTAATTTGAACGGAAGAGTAATCGTAATTATAGATAATTATCGGGGTTTGGAAGCGTACCAAAATATAGCAGGGTTCTTTGATGCTTTCCCATGTATTGGGATCAAAATCCTCCTGCTCCCCCGTCGTTCTTCTCTGTTGGACAATCCCTCTTGTAATGTACTATTTCACCACAAAGGTGACATATGGGAATGGTTCCAACATTGGCAGTTGAAGTGATGAACTCAACATGAGTTCTACAGATGCGGGCGGTATGCCCCTTTATGTTGCATCTATTGCAATGCAGCTCTCGGCCAACTCCATGATGATGGTAGTTGAACTTGCTGCAGTGTGGGAGGTTTCCTAAGTACGGATTGGTAGGTGCTAGAATAACAGGGATGATGGGGGTATTGACTGCCCCAGTTCGTTGCCCTCTGTTAGGTTCTTGAGTTGAATAACTCCTTTTTGTGTTCTCGAACTTTCGTTTAAGGTTATTAGGCTTAAGGTTCGAGGTGTTCTTACAAGTAGGTGCTCGTTGTTGTACTTGGCCCACACCACGATCGGGGTTACCGATAACATTACTACTAACATTTGTATTGTTAGTATTAAGGTGTGCCATGACAGCTGCTACAACTGCTGTGACCGCAGCTTGAAACGTAGCCGCATCTATATGAAGGATTGGTGTTTCACTGGTGGGTTGGTTACACTTATTTGGAGGCATGATTCTGTTACATGATAAGAAAATGAGCTCGTGAGCGACTATCGTGTCTCTAGATGTATTATAACCATTTGTATCTATGTATTAATCTTTCGTTTTGTTATATTGTTCTTAATGATTCGACCTGCATCCCTATTATGCAGTCCTGGTGAGGAACATGAATACGTTTCTAGAATGGTTATGAACCGAGTATTATCCAAACTAAGTTACCTTTGTTTGGTGGATATCATTTTCCCAATTTTCGAAAATATTCGAAAATAATTCATAACAGTGTCTACATAAAATAGACTTATGAATTTGAGAAGTAATCACTATCAATTAAGATTTCATGATCTGATTTATTATTATTAGCCATGACAGGAAAAGAGGATAAGCTCCAAACCTAATGTGAGTAATGAAATCACTAACTCACTAGGTTGAACGGATTTACTAGTTATTACTTAGATGAAAAGGTGCTCAAACACTTCACATGAATCATGCGTGGTTTCCCTTTGTTCTATCCTGGGTGGTAATGATTTGTTCTCTCCTGGTATCTATAGGGTGTCCCTCTCCTCTGTAGGAATATTGAATTCCCGGGCTATCTTACTTCCGATTCTGACACTGATCCCCATTACTTCGTAATGAAGATTTTGAATCTCGGAAGTTCATGCGAATATCTCATTGGTGTCCTTAATAGGGTAAAGGCACTAAATGATTTCTATAGTTTATGTACTTCTCATATGTTTCTTTCTTGGGATTCTCCTAATGAAATTATGTTGGATCCTCCTTGACTCTTCTATTGATTGCTGGAGTAACTATGTTTATCTAACGGGTTTATACGAGAATGGGAATGTCTAAAGAATCTATGAGAAAATTTGAATTTTTACGAAGGTGATTCTTTCTGGTCTTTCTATAATCACATGGTGTGTACCGATTATATATAATCCAGATCAAATAGACCTTTGAATAAGTAATCCTACTCTAAAACCACATCCAAACAAGGAAAAGGAAGTAGAGTGAAAATCACATATTCTAAGTCTATAAAATCTCGGCTATATATAACCTTAACGTATCCACTTAGTAATTTTAGACTTATCAGCAAAGATCTTTTTAACATTTCCCCAAAGTTATGAAACATACCTCCATGTTATTTTAGTTATGAGTTTGATTCTTAGACTTCTAGATATAAGAACTTGACAAGTTCTCAGTTTTCTTGTTATAACATCCTAAAATACTCCCTTTGTATTTTAGTCTTTATGTTTGGTTCTAGAATTCTTCTAGTACTTAGGTAAGTTTTAGACCAGTTGCAACACTACAATCACTTCCCAAACACGTGTTGGTCATATCTCAGATAAACATAGTTGATCAGGCTATATTTATCCCAGATATGATTACGTCACTGTCAAGGTTTGACTGCAATGTCCAACATCCAAATACTTTAGTTTTGTTCTTCTTGTGATACTCATTCTGGTATATATACTCTGCATGTACTTATACTTTTATAAAATATTAATATATTTTTAAAATATAACTCTTGGTCAGAGTGTTTTTATCCCAATGGGTTTATAGTTGTATATCTTCTATGACTGATATACTGAGTTCACTATAAACACTGCTCTGATACCAATCTGTCGCACCCCCAAACCAGAACGGCGGAAACGTTCGGGGGCGGAGGACTTAAGGTAAGTATCACAACACATGTAACATAGTTATCAAAGTACAAACAACCATTGCATTAATAAGTATAAGTTTTACATAAGTGTTTAAACATTACATATTCAAACACTAAAGTAGGTACAGTAGAAGACAAGAGCCGCAGTACGGTACTAGGTAGTCTTCTCAAACGCTTCTGGAGTGGACCTGTCTACTGGATTCCTGAGAATACAAGTTATTTGGAAAGAGTAGATCAGCATTTAAGCTGGTGAGTTCATAAGTATTTTAGTTCTGTTAAGTATACCCTAAGTTCACTAGTTTCTCCAGGAAATCCTATATCTCCTGAGGTGATTAACTGATAACCTCAATAGTTTCCCTCTGTAATTACTTAGTTTATACTGATTATACATAACAGAATATCGAATGGACAGTTAAATGGGTGTATCTGCCCTAAGCCCACAACCAAACAAGGAACATGAAGTAAGGCGGAAGTCACACATTTCACTGTCAATCGGACAATAGTTATGTACAAATCTGATGTAATAACTAAGGAATTATAGAATTAACCACTAAAGGTCTTTTATGTTACACTAGTTTACAGAGATTGAGTGACTAAGTTCCATTGGATAAGTGGTTTAATCCCAGAAACCGTTCTCTTTTATTATTGTTTTATATTTGTATTACTTTATGAAAACTTGAAACTAAGAGTGTGCCTGGCTCCACCAGGTGTTAATGAAAACTGTATTAAACCATTGTATTTTGTATTTATAAACTGGTACTTTGAAGGTGTACTTTCGTTTATTTGTTTATACACTAACGTATTATTAATATCTTTTTGATGAGTAGTTTTTATTATAACCATACTATGACCGATGGCCTGAAACAAACGCTTTGTGGGCGTTTAAACTGGTGATAACAATTGTCACTCATCTAACTGTAGCTAGCAGCCTGGGTGCGGGGTTGTCAATCCCGATATAGATCTACACACACTTGTTTCGATCCCCGGCTGGAGATTCTGGTTATAATGTCAGGACTTTCCTATGTTGTCTAAAATGAATTAAACAACCTGAATATAGAGTCTCATAAAAAGCATATTAAACATTACATGTATATTAGTTTTGAAAACCCAATCATTCTGAAATAATGATTGACAGTATATTCTTAGTTTTCCAAACATGTATTTGATAAGTGTAAACCCTTGATTTGTTTTGAATCAAAACCCTGGTTTCTTGTAAAACAGTGTATTCTAGTATACTTGAATTATGAATTATTACCTCGTGTTTGCTAACTCGGGTACTCTGTATAGTACCTTTGCTAATGCAAACTCGACAGAATGTATTATTACCTAGTGTTTGCTAACTCGGGTACTCTGTATAGTACCTTTGCTAATGCAAACTCGGCAGGATGTATTATTACCTCGTGTTTGCTAACTCAGGCACTCTGTATAGTACCTTTGCTAATGCAAAGCCGACATTACCACGTGTTTGCTAACCCTGGTACTCTGTATAGTACCTTTGTTAATGCAAACTAGGTATGATGTATCTTTACTTCATTAATATGTTGTTCGTATATTAAAGGTATTATACATATCTTAGTATAGTTGAATGAATTTTGGTAATTTCCTTGGGAAGTATACAGTCATGAATCATACTTGTATATTTACTTTGGAATCATAAATTATACCTATTATAATTTATATGTTCTATCTGATTAGCATGAATTCTCATGGAATATCACCTTTGCTCAGCCTGATACAAAGGTAATAATACTAAAAGGAGTAGCCTTTTAGACTCATATATGTATAATATATATATATATATATATATATATATATATATATATATATATATATATATATATATATATATATATAATTAAGAAGGAAACGACCTTCGGACAAATAACACAACCTTAATTCCACATCTAAACAAGGAAAAGGATATAAGATAATTCATTGGTCCTAAGCCCTTCAAGTCTTATTTATATATTTATACATATATAAACATGATTTTGGAATTTATACTTTGAAATAGCTTATAAAACATTTTTCAAATAATTTTAACGGAGTTTTTACATGACTTTAGAGATTTAACATGGCTTCACGTTATTTTGAAAGTATTTGATAATTCTTAAAAGCATACGGAAACATTTGTGTGATTATTATCACATACAGTTATTAACACAATTTAATATTGTGTTAAACTTGTATTTCCCCCCCCCCCCCTAAAAAGCATTTAAATACCATTGAAAAGGTAAATTATAGGGGTATGAACTCAGTTTGATAAGCGGTGATTCGGGCAGCGTTTCATTTCCCGTAAAGAGTTTATTTAACAAGAAACTGGCTCAAACTGGGCAGAGTTTCGACAGGAGAGAGGATGACTTCTCACGAATTACGGGGCTCCGGGGCTTTAGACACGATACCGGGGCCTTGGGGGGTCGTGAGAAAGTCGAGGGGGTGAAAATGTGAAATTGGGTGAAAAATGGGGTGAAAAACCTCTCAAATCCGAGAAGTCTCGCACCCTTTATATAGGGGTGCGAGGGTTCGGCCGAGGTTGGTGAGTCATCGGACAGCTGGCGAGGGCAAGGAGTCAGCAACATACGCGTCGGAAGGAGCGAAGGCCATGGGGCCGAAGTCTAAGGCGGTTACGAAGCTCGGACCCGGTGTGAGGCACGTGCCTCGGACAGATGGAGGCTTCAGATTTGACCAACCTTCGGTCCAATGAGAGATTGACACGCATGCGAAGGGGGTGTCTCCGGGGTGTCCGATGCGAGGCTGTTCGCTTCTTAGTGGACCTCGGCTGCGGTCCAATCAGGAGGTGCCACGCATGGCTTCGGTCCACTCAGCAGCTGCCACGTGCGAGGTGACGTGTCACATGCGAAATTGCCCGGTTTTCCTATTTTTCTTTATTTTTGTGCCAAAACTTGCGAAAATCATAACTTTCGCATACGAGCTCCGTTTGTGATGTTCTTTATATGCACGCGTAGGTAAAATCATACTCTATGAATTTCGTTTAGACTTCGTCGGGTGATTTTGAATTTATTTTTAATATTATTATTTTAAACAGACCGGGACGGGAATCCGTTAAAAATTCATAACTTCTTCATCCGACGTCCGTTTACGTCTGTCTTTTTACCGTTGTGCTACTTTTGACGAGACCTTCGATTCTCGTTTAAGTTGCGTCGGCTAAATATCGATTGATTTATATTTCGAATTTTTAGCTGTCTACTGCTAAACCGAAACTTCAAAAAATCATAACTTCCTCATACGAAGTCGGATTTTTACGTTCTTTTTATGAACGTTCTCGGTTTAACATATTCTACAACTTTTATTTAGATTGTTAAGGCTGAAAAGCCTTTTATCGAAAATTCACTTTTTTTACACTGAACAATGTTTTGCCGGTTTTACCGCAGATTTTCGATTGGTCATAACTTCTTCGTTATAACTCGGATTTCAGTGTTCTTTATGTTTTTGGAAACCTTGTTACAAACTCTACCACTTGGTTCATCCCAATTACGATTATTGATCAATTAATTGTTGACCAAAATTTGACTGGTGTCACACCAGGCCTGTTACCTTTGATAGTGCCAAAGATCTGGCACAGTCTCTTATAGACCACGGAGCCCGTCAAAACTCAGTGGTGGCTACACCAGAGCAACCGAAAGGAAACAACAACAATAACAACAACAACAAGAAGAAAGGTTGCAACAAGAGGAATGACAAATCTTCTTAGGAACCCTCAAAGAAGCAACAGCTAGTGGCAGTCAATGCTGCTACTGTACCTGCTAACCCTGCACCAGCTAAGCCTTATGCTAGTAATCTCCCGCAAGTGCAACAAGTGCAATTTTCACCATAACGGAAACTTCCGGGAAATGCAGTGTCGTAACTGCAACAGAAAAGGGCCTACTGCCCGATTCTATAGATCACCACCCCAACCAATTAACCAAGTACCTTCCACTGCAGTGATGTGGGGAATTTCAAGAGAGATTGTCCAAAAGTTGGAAATGTCGGTGGAGTTGGGAGAATTTTATCTTTGGGTCACGAAGAAGCGGTGGCAGACCCTACAGTGGTCACAGGTACGTTTCTTCTCAACAACACTTATGCATGCATTCTATTTGATTGTGGTGTTGAGAAGAGCTTTGTGAGCCATAATTTCAAACATTTGCTAAATCAAAACTCCCAACCACTAAATGAAACTTTCACAGTCGAAATGGCTAACGGGAAATCCGAATCTACCAACGATATATACATAGGATGTACTCTTACCTTGAATAACTTTTCGTTAATAGACCTTATGTCGGTCTCTATCAAAAGTTTCGACGTCATAATAGGTATGGATTGGTTGTGCCCTAACCATGATGACATCCTATGCTATGAAAGAGCTATTCGTCTAAACTTGCCAACTAACGAAACTCTTGTTATTTACGGCGACAAACCCGGAACAAACCTTCAAATCATTTCTTGCATCAAGGCGCAGAAGTACCTTCGCAAAGAGTACTGTGCTTTCTTAGCTCACGTGGTAGACAAAAAGTAAGAAGTGAAAGACATCGCGAGCATTCCTGAGGTCTGCAACTTTCCCGACATTTTTCCCGACGATTTTCCAGGAGTGCCTCCCAAACGACTAGTCGAATTCAGAATCGACTTAATCCATGGGGCTACCCCTGTAGCTAAATCCCCCTATCGTCTTGCACCTTCTGAAATGCAGGAATGATCCAGCCAGCTTAACGAACTCCTTAGCAAAGGTTTCATAAGATCAAGCTTCTCACCCTGGGGAGCACCGGTTTTGTTCTTGTAAAAGAAGGATGGATCATTCCGTATGTGCATAGACTACCGCGAACTAAATAAACTTACCATCAAGAATCAATATCCTCTGCCTCGTATTGACGATCCATTCGACCAACTTCAAGGTGCGGGCTACTTCTCAAAAATAGACTTAAGGTCCGGGTATCACCAGTTATGGATTTTGGAGGAGGACATTCCCAAAACCGCGTTTAGAACTCGTTATGGTCATTACGAGTTTGTAGTGATGCCATTCGGATTGACGAATGCACCTGCTGTGTTCATGGATCTAATGAACAGAGTGTGTCGTCCATTTCTGGACAAATTCGTCATAGTCTTCATTGATGACATCCTTATCTACTAAAGAAGTGAAGAGGAACATGGCCAACATCTTCGTCAAGTATTGCAAATTGTTAGATCAGAGAAACTCTATGCGAAGTTTTCAAAGTGTGAATTTTGGATCAGGAAGGTTGATTTCCTAGGTCACGTGGTCAGTTCAGAAGGAATACACGTCGACCCTTCCAAAATAAAGGCAATTGAGAACTGGTCAACACCCAAAACACCTACATAAATCCGTCAATTCTTAGGTCTTGCTGGCTACTATCGCAGATTCATCCAAAATTTCTCTCAAATCACTAAACCTCTTACCACCCTGACACAAAAGGGTGTAACTTTTAGCTGGGGAGAAAAGCAAGAAACAACGTTCCAAACGCTGAAGCGAGCTCTGTGTAGTGCACCGATCCTATCTCTTCCTGAAAGGACAGAGGATTTCGTAGTGTACTGTGATGCTTCTAGTCAAGGGCTTGGATGTGTCCTTATGCAAAGAGGAAAGGTTATAACCTATACCTCAAGACAACTAAAGACACATGAAGTCAACTATACAACACATGACCTTGAACTAGGAGCAGTGTTATTTGCTCTGAAGATCTGGAGACATTATTTATATGGCACGAAATGCACAATATTCACAGACCATAAAAGTATCCAGCATATCTTCGATCAGAAAGAACTGATCATGAGATAACGACGGTGGGTTGAGCTACTGAACGACTACAAATGTGAGATTCTTTATCACTCTGGTAAAGCTAACGTAGTAGCTGACACCCTTAGCAGATGTGACAACCCAAAACTTTTTCCGTTTCCATTACGTGATTTCCGTTAATAAAATTTCGAATTCATTAACTTTTCCCGACAAACTTCTTGGTTTAGAAAATGATCTAGTTATATATAATTAAATTATTTACGAGTCGGAACCAAAAGTCGCGCGGAAACCCGAATATCTCGAAAACCAAACAATTTCGGCCTAAGTAGGGTTACGACCGTAAACTCGTTTACGGCCGTAAGCCCGTTTACGGCCAGTAAAGAGTGGACCCCACCACCGACCACAAACCCCTATAAATACGAGACCTCCACCTTCATTTGAACACTTCTGGCCGAAAACTCTCTCCTTCTCTCTCTAAGAACCTTGACCGTAAACACCTAAAAACACCTTCAAACTTCGGGAAACATCGAGAAACACCGTTTGGGGTCACTTCAGAACATCTGGAGCACTTATCTCTTCGAAATCAGCACCGTTGTTCTTGAGTTTACGGTCCATCTTCAAAGACCGTAAACCCTGTTCTTGAGTTTACGGCCGTAAACTCACCAAGCCTTCAGAAACCGTAAACTATCAGTCGACCGTAAACTCTTGTTCACGGCCGTAAACACCTTTTAAGTGGTGCATTTGGCAGAAAACCTACTTTCATCGATTCGATCAAGTCCCGGTAATATTCCTCAACCGAATACAAGTGTTCCTCTAACACGTTATCTAACGAAATCGCTAATTTAGATACATATATGTATTGATTTGATAATAGGATTCCGTTAAGTGTCATGTGCAACAACTCGAGGATCTTCATTTCAGTCAACGCTTTCACGCAACAACTGTGAGTTCATACCCCTACATTTTCTGTATTTTTAATGTTTTCAGGGGGGGAATACAAGCTAAACATAAATGTTTTCAAAACTTATGCAAATCTTATACTTTAACGCTTTTGTACTGTGTTGAGCATAAGGGACGTTTTCACTAAAATTGCATAGTTTTCCGGACACGCTATTCACTATACATGCAAACTATAATCGGTATAGTTTGGGATTTTCTAAACATAACGAGTATAGAAACTTTCACTACTAAACATATGCACTAAGACAGAAATAGTTTACAGCTACATCACTACTTTATCATGGTTTTCATAACTGTAATTATCACTACATACGGTATACATACGGATTTTCACTACGGTAGAACGCTACTACACTACAAGGAAACAAGATTGTACGATACTATGAGACACTACTTCAATACTGTACCCTTATGTGTACAGGGATAAATCCTATCATAGTATAACCAGAGTCTCCTGGAGGGAGAGTGTGAGATTTGTGAATAGATCTATTCGGGGCTGACAATCCCACACCCGAACTGCTAGCTACAGTTGGGCAGGCATGCCTAGGGTGACAAATGTCATTTAACTCGACGCCTGAAGAACGTTGGAAAGGTCTCTAGTCATATCAAGCATGGTTATACGACTCACAATATGTATAAATCACCTTTAGTTTACAACTTAACACTCTTCAACAGTTTTATTTACATTAAATAGAACTAATACACACTACAACTGGAGAACTTTCAGGGTTTTGAAACAGAAACGAGCATATAATGGTTTCATGCACGAAATACTATTACATCAGGATTAGCATTAGCTAGTCACATGAAGTAATAATTTCGCATATCACTACAGTTTTCTGTGACAAACATTCATGGTTTTATATAGAATTGAAAACACTACTTTCTCACTAAAGAAAATATCGGATTTTCTTGGAACTATACAAATATTTTACGAACTCATCAACGATTTTCACTACAAACCACCGCTTATGAACTCACCAGCTTTATGCTGATACTCTTTCAAACTGCTTGTATTCGCAGGAAATCAGTAGACAGGTACTTGCTGGATTTTGAGGAATTGGAGCAATAAGAGTTTTAAGTTTATACTATACAAAGCTATTGAATCTAATTCAAACAAAGTTTCGGACAAAGTTTCAAACTGATGTAAACATTTTTATTTTAGTATTCACTGTACTGGTTGAGCTGCTATGATTGCTATTATTCATTGGTTGTGATGCTACACATGTCGTCCTCCGCCCCGTAACGTTTCGCCATCGGTTTCGGGGTGTGACAGATTGGTATCAGAGCCCTTGTTTATAGCGAACTAGTATACCGAACCTTACGTGGTATACAACTATAAACACTAAGGGGCCTAAGTGCTCTACGCTAAAAGTATACTTTCAAAAATATAAGTATTTTTATAAAAGTATACAAGCATGCATACATAACAAAGTTCGTGTCACTAGTAGAACAAAACAAAGAGTATTTGGATGTTGGAACACTGCGGTTAAACCTGGGCAGTTATGTAATCATGTCTAGGGTGAATATAGCCTGATCAACTATATTCAGTCGGGACATGACCAACATGTGTTTGGGAGTGACTGTAGTGTTACAACAGGCCTAAAACTTACCCAAAAAAAAAATCATCTCACATAAAATACTATAGGAGTATTTTCGCTAGAGCCAAACTCAGTATACAGATTCACTCTAAGCCAAACTCGGGACATAACTTACTTGCGTCAGTAACCTTTCTGTGCTTATCGCTCGGTAGTCTACTTTTATTTTCAGGGATGAGATATATTTTGTTTTATATATATCTCGAGGACTTACCGTCCTCTTCTTCCTGACTGTTTTCTAGAACGAGATGCCTCCTCGACCAAGACCCATCAGAAGGAACGACGACACTCCGCCACCACCACCACCTCCTCAATTCGACCATGTCATGTTTCAGGCAGCAGTTACCGCCGCCGTGACTGTAGCAATGGCACAAGTGAACTCTGGTGGGGCTGGAGGTGGAACCGACCCACAGAGACCAGGTGGAAGTCAGGGACATCAACAAGAGTGTTCCTACAAGGACTTCATGACTGCGAAACCCAAGTCCTTTGACAGAAATGGAGGTGTCATCGCCCTGACTCGATGGTTCGAGAAGATCGAATCCATCTTCGAAATTTGCGTCTGTTCTGAAGCAAACAAGGTGAAGTTCGCCGCCTGCATCTTCACCGACAGAGCCCTGACCTGGTGGAATGGTCGAGTCAAAACCCTAACCCTGCCAGTGGCTAATGCCATGGGTTGGGAAAGACTGAAGGAGCTCATGCTCGCGGAGTACTGCTCGAGGGGCAAAGTGAAAAAGTTGGAGTACGAACTCTGGAACTTGAAGATGAAGGGTTCCGACATCGCTGCCTACACCGCTAGATTCTATGATCTTGCTCTTCTCTGTCCGGGAATGGTCACCCTGAAAAGCAAGAAAATCGAAAGGTACATCTGAGGACTGACACAACCAACAAAAGGGAATGTCTTTGCTGCTAGACCGATTACTTTTGAAAGCGCTAAGGATCTGGTACAGACTCTGATCCATCATGGAATCGATCTGGATGAGGTGGCAGCTATCTCCGAGCCATAAAAGGAAATCGGTGGGAAGAAGAAGAAGTTTGGTAACAAACGAAAGGGCCAGTCTTCGCAGGAGCCCTCCAAGAAACAACAAACAATGGCAGTTCATGCTGTTACTGCTCCTGCTGCTGCTCCAGCCACTATCCCAACCACTCAATCTCCTACCAGTGGTTATGCTGGAAAATTACCCCTGTGCAACAAGTGTAACTTCCATCATCACGGACCCTGCCGTGAGTTGAGTTGCAACAACTGTGGAAAGAAAGGACACACAGTTCGATACTGCAAGAGACCGGCTCAACCAACCAACCAGGCTCCGGGAGCGGTCACTGGTCAAACTTGTTATGGATGTGGAGAGGCTGGGCACTTCAGGAGAAACTGCCCCAAGGCAACAACTTGTGGCAATACAGGGAGAGTTCTGGTGATGGGCAAGGAGGAAGCAGTTGCTGATCCTACCGTTGTTACGAGTACGTTCCTCCTTGACAACTCTTATGCATGCATTCTCTTCGACTCTGGTGCAGAGAGAAGTTTTGTTAGTCTTACATTCATACATCTAATCAAATGTAAATCCCAACCTCTAACCGAAACATTTACCGTCGAGATAGCTAACGGAAAGAAGGAGAGCACAAGCAACATATTCATAGGCTGTACTCTTACTCTAGACAATTATTCCTTTCCCATCGACCTTATGCCTGTGTCCATTAAGAGCTTCGATGTCATTATCGGCATGGATTGGTTGAGTCCTAATCGTGTTGATATTCTTTGCTTCGAGAAGGCTATACGTCTCAATCTCCCCTCTGGTGAAGCTCTCATGATTTACGGAGATAAGCCTAGCTCGAACCTCCGTATCATTTCATGCATCAAAGGTCAGAAGTATCTGCGAAAGGAGTGCCATGCATTTCTAGCTCACGTTGTAGTCGAGACGCAAAAAGTTAGAGACCTCGAGAGCATCCCCGAAGTCTGTAACTTTCCTGAGGTATTCCCCGAAGATCTCCCAGGAATCCCTCCCGAGCGCCAAGTCGAGTTTCGTATCGACTTAATCCCCGGAGCTACTCCTGTAGCTAAATCTCCTTACCGTTTAGCGCCAGCAGAAATGCAAGAATTATCCAGGCAGCTCAATGAACTGATCAGCAAAGGGTTCATAAGGCCGAGTTCCTCACCCTGGGGAGCTCCGATCTTATTCGTGAAAAAGAAAGATGGATCCTTTTGGATGTGCATTGACTACCGAGAGCTGAATAAGCTTACCATCAAGAACCGATATCCCTTACCCAGAATCGACGATCTCTTCGACCAACTTCAGGGAGCCAGTTATTTCTCAAAGATAGATCTAAGATCAGGGTACCATCAGTTGCGAGTTCATGAGAATGATGTGCCCAAAACAGCATTCCGAACTCGCTATGGACACTACGAGTTTGTAGTAATGCCCTTTGGTCTAACCAACGCACCGGCAGTATTCATGGACCTGATGAATCGGGTGTGCCGCCCTTTCTTAGACAAGTTCGTGATTGTGTTCATCGATGATATACTTGTCTATTCTGGGAGTGAGAATGATCATAAACAACACTTAAGGCAGGTGTTGGAAGCATTAAGGGCAGAAAAGCTATACGCGAAATTCTCTAAGTGCGAATTCTGGATCAGGAAGGTAAATTTCCTTTGACACGTGATTAGCAAGGAAGGAATACACGTGGAACCTTCCAAGATCAAAGCAATTGAGAATTGGTCTGCACCAAAGACACCCACAGAAATCCGGCAATTCTTGGGTCTCGCGGGCTATTATCGCTGGTTTATTCAGAATTTCTCCAAAATCGCAAAGCCTTTAACCACCCTGACACAAAAAGGTGTAACCTTTAGTTGGGGAGTTAAGCAATACACTGCGTTTCAAACCTTGAAACAGGCCCTATGCAACGCACCTATCTTGTCCCTGCCCGAAGGGACGGAAGACTTTGTAGTCTATTGTGATGCATCCAATCAAGGCCTAGGGTGTGTGCTTATGCAGAGAGGAAAGTTCATCGCCTATGCCTCGAGGCAGTTGAAAACACATGAGGTCAATTACACAACTCATGATTTGGAGTTGGGAGTAGTGGTCTTTGCGTTAAAGATCTGGAGACACTATCTCTATGGAACCAAGTTCACTATCTTCATCGACCATAAGAGCTTGCAGCATATTTTTGATCAAAAGGAGTTAAACATGAGACAACGGCGATGGGTAGAGCTACTCAGTGACTACGAGTGCAAAATTCGTTACCATCCCGGCAAGGCCAATGTGGTAGCAGATGCCCTCAGCCGAAAGGAGTATTCGGGGCGTAAGGTGAAGGCACTGACCATGACTATCCATTCCTATTTATCCGCGAAAATCAAGGAGGCTCAGCTGGAAGCCTTCAAACCAGAGAACATGCTGGGTGAAGCCTTGAGAGGAATGGAAAAGAACCTAGAGATCAAGGGAGACGGAGTCTATTATTTCATGGACCGGATCTAGACCCCAAAGTTCGGTGGTTACAGAGAGGTTGTAATGAACGAAGCTCACAAGACTAAATACTCCGTTCACCCAGGTTCGGACAAGATGTACCTCGATCTCAAGAAACTGTATTGGTGGCCGAACATGAAAGCAGGTATCGCTACCTTCGTGGGCAAGTGCCTGACTTGCGCCAAGGTGAAGGTCGAATATCAGAAGCCCTCAGGTCTACTCCATCAGCCAGAGATACCTGAGTGGAAGTGGGAAAGGATAACGATGGATTTTATCACCAAGTTACCCAGATCTCCGAGTGGGCACGATGCCATCTGGGTAATTGTCGATCGGTTGACGAAGTCCGCCCACTTCCTGCCAATCAAAGAAAACTTCAAGATGGAGAGACTCACACGGATCTACCTTCAAGAAATAGTTCGCCTTCATGGTGTACCTGCATCCATTATCTCCGATCGAGATAGCAGGTTTACATCGAGGTTCTGGCAGTCACTATAGAAGGCTCTTGGAACTAAATTAGATATGAGCACGACTTATCATCCGCAGACTGATGGACAGAGTGAGAGAACTAAAATGGATATGTTGAGAGCCTGCGTCATCGACTTTGGCGCATCATGGGACACTCATCTTCCTTTGGTTGAATTTGCCTACAACAACAGCTACCATACCAGCATCAAGGCCGTGCCGTTTGAAGCCCTCTATGGCCGTAAGTGCAGATCCCCTATGTGCTGGGCTGAGGTGGGTGACACGCAGCTAGCCAGGGGTCAAGTCCCCGACAGTACTCTCACTGGTCCTGAGATCATCCGAGAGACAACTGAGAAGATTCTACAAATCCGGGAACGACTGAAAGCCTCACGAGATAGACAAAAGAGCTACGCCGATAAGAGACGAAAACCCTTGGGGTTCCATGTTGGTGACATCGTCCTTCTGAAGGTCTCACCCTGGAAAGGCATGATACGCTTTGGGAAGCGTGGAAAGCTAAACCCAAGGTACATTGGACCGTTTGAAATCCTTGCTAGGATCGGTCCCGTAGCATACAAACTCCAATTACCGCGAGAGCTCAGCAACATCCACCCTGTTTTCCACGTATCGAACCTAAAGAAGTGTCTGTCCGATGAGACACTTGTGATTCCTCTCGATGAGATTGAAATCAACGAGAACCTCAACTTCGTGGAAGAACCGGTCGAAATCATGGACAGAGAGATTAAACGAACGAAAAAAAGTCGCATCCCGATAGTAAATGAGAATACAAGTTATTTGAAAGAGTTGTTCAGCAATTTCGCCAGTTCCTCTTAGAAAATCCTATATATTCTACTTTGGTGAAAGATACGTAAAAATGATTCTACAATCCTTTCTATGAGTACTAAATGGATACAAGTGATATACAACTCAGAGTAAACAAACAATCGATTGAGCGCATCTGCTCTAAGGCGGAAAGCACACATCCCATTGTTGTTTTGATCATTGCGGTATATAATCCCGGTGTATTCACTTGTTACTCATGGAGTTAATTGTAATGGTTCCTTTATATTTAGTGAAAAGATTCTTTAAGGAAAACTCTTATTTCTTGTAATAAAATGGTGACCACAGTGATTACTCCTATAATCACTTAGTTTATACAGACTATATATGATCTAATATCGAATAGAGAGTTAATTGGGTGAATCTGCCCTAAGCCCACAACCAAACAAGGAACAGGAAGTAAGGCGGAAAGCACACATCCAACTACCTATTGGGTATTAATGATATATATATATATATATATATATATATATATATATATATATATATATATATATATTCGTGATGTATAAACTAAAGTATTCTAGAGTTAATCACTTAAGGTCCTTTAAGTTAATACTGGTTTAATAAAATGGATTAAACCCTTAACTGGTAAGTTTCTAGTTTTGCATATCCAAAGTTCAGATTTGGATAGTATGTTCAGAACCAGAAAGCTGTGCATTGACCCAGTGACCCAGTGTCCTATGACTTGACCCATACCTGGTACCCTCATGATGACTCAATGTATACTGGATATATATATCTAGAATCGGATATATAGTAGACTGGGTGAATCTGTTCCAAGCCCACAAC
The DNA here is from genome assembly GCF_052849685.1 of Lactuca virosa. Taxonomy (NCBI): domain Eukaryota; kingdom Viridiplantae; phylum Streptophyta; class Magnoliopsida; order Asterales; family Asteraceae; genus Lactuca; species Lactuca virosa. The sequence goes on along the minus strand of NC_136430.1, from coordinate 117,849,246 downwards.
CAAACAAGGAACAGGAAATGAAGCGGAAAGCACACATCCTATTACCTGTCGGATCCTATTGATATATATATGTATCCCTTGATGTATACATTAGGGAATCATAAGGTTAGAATTATGGTCCTTTCTACTAAACGTAGCCTTATACCAAGGCATCAAATGTTATGGGTGTTATTTCCTTGTGTTGGTAGGTATTTTCCCAAGTGGGACTATCTTTAACTAAATATAGTTTATACGTTAATGAATATGTGAGAAGATCACAAGTAAATGTAATAGGGAAAACAATGTTTTACCTCAACAATGACACTGCGGGTTATAAAGTAATAAAATACAGACTCCAGGTAGTATTAAATGAACGATACACCTCGGGGAGTCTAAAATAGTAAAATACAGACTCCAGGTAGTATTAAATGAACAATACACCTCGGGGAGTCTAAAGTAGCCTTTAGTCCTAAGTCAGTTAATTAAAGGTTTAAATGTGAACTATTATGTAACTAGGAAGATATATTATGGTATTTTATCACCTCGTGCTTGCTAGTCCTAGTACGTGAAATCGTACCAGTGTCAATGCAAACTCGGCAAGATATATTACTAGGCTTATCACCTCGTGCCTTCTAGTCCTGGTACGTGAAATCGTACTAGTGTCAACGCAAACTCGGCAAGATATATTATTAGGCTTATCACATCGTGCCTGCTAGTCCTGGTACGTGAAATCGTACCAGTGTCAACGCAAACTCGGCAAGATGTATTATTAGCTTTATCACCTCGTGCCTGCTAGTCCTTGTACGTGAAATCGTACCAGTGTCAATGCAAACTCGGGAAGATATATTAACGTGATTTTTCCCGGTAGTTAGTATAGTGTATTCCTCCCTGTTTCTCTTTATAGTGGGTTCTCTTTATATTACCGTGTATTATATCTAGTATGAACTGGATTTCTAAACTATACCAATTATAGTTTACTATTAATGTACTTGAACTGACTCCTTGTATGCTTTATTGTATTAGAAGGAAATGAATAGTTTTTTTTCCTAAACTATACCTATTATAGTTTACTAATGTTTTCCTTGAACTGTTATTGAAAAGACTCTTTTATCTACCAAGTCATGCCAATACTTTAAAAACGGAGTTTTGTGAAACTACAAAGTAACATAACTTTAAAAGAGTTTTTGAAATGTTTTGACGCCTTATAAATGACATAAGTAATCCTTTTGAAATATTTATAACAAACAATTACACAATTAGCATTGTGTTCAACTTGTATTCCCCTTGAAAACATTTAAAACAGTTAAAATATTCATTACGGGGTATGAACTCACCTGATGTGGGTGATTCAACGAATACGCATGTAAGGATGAGAAGTTCCACGAATGAAGTCCCGAGACACAACAAGTCCTAAAAGACATATAATTGCAATATTGACATAAATATAGTGTTTAGAAGCAACCAAATGCAAGGAAACACCATACGGGACTAGGAAACACTTTGTCCAAGTGTTGGAATCACATGTGATTCACTAAATGGGAGTGTACGGCTACTTTGAGGAGTGTGCGGCCATGGGTGTGCGGTTGCACACAGGAGTGTGCGGCCGTACAGAGGGGTGTGCGGTCATACACAGGGGTGTGCGGTCAGCATGTGTGTGTGCGGTTGCACACAGGGGTGAGCGGTCAGCATGTGTGTGTGCGGTTGCACACAGGGGTGTGCGGTCAGCATATATGTGTGCGGTCGGACACACCATAAGATCACGAGTTCAGGGCATTTCTAGGGACTTGAACAAGTGTTCTTAACAAGATTCAAGCATTGGGAAGAAGTACTTACGATCCGGAAGCTCGAGAAGGCTCAAAATCGGATGATAGTTGAGAGAGAAATCGAGTTCTAAGCCTTGGAGAGTGAAAAGGGATGAAAGAAGGCTAAGCCCCTCTTATATACACGAGAGTGTGCTGCCAGGAGAGGGGTGTGCGGCAGTGTGCGGCCGTACACTCCTGACGTTGGAGTGTAAGGCCTGAATTTGATGCTAGAAGTGTACGCGATCCATCTCTATGCTCAACGCTTGAATGTACTGACCTTTGGACCTTTAAACGGACTCCAAACGAGGCTAAATGATAGCAGAAATGAGTCTAACATCTAGTTGACTTGACTGGCCGAGCTTTGCAAGGCAAAATTTTAAAAATTTTGGGGTTGTCACATCATCCCCCCGTTAGATGGAATTTCGTCCCGAAATTAGCTTTCTTACAGTACTACTGGGGTTGCGCTCCCCTGATTTACAAAATACCTATTCGTAGACCTGACAACTTTGCCCTGGCGTTCATGATGGGATTCGTACTTGGTCCATCTATCATTACTTCGTGTATATAAGTCGTATATAATTAGGATTAATAAAACGGTCGGATGTGCGACTCTGCTCCAGGTCCACAACCAGACAAGGAACAGGAGATACGGGGGAAACACACATACCAGATCTACGTAATCATAATCATATACCACCCGCGCGTATACACTGAATAGTGATAGGTGGGCTGTATTCGTCCTTAGCCTCTGTGCTTGAACTTGGTCTGCTGGACGAGTGGTATTTCGTGACGGTCTGTGGACATCTGACGATAAGCTTTCAGAGGACAAAGTACTCTTCGCATGATGTCACACCCCCAAACCAAGGATGGCGGAAATGTCCGGGGTGGAGGACTTCATGTATAGTATCATAACAACAATTGTAATAGTAATTCAAGCAAACACAACCAACATATATATAATTGAAAAAGTTACATCATTGTATGAATTACATGTTTACGAATCAATTACAATATGTTGACAAAATATGAAATAGTAGACGCCTTAGCGTCCCATCCTCAAAAGCACTTGGTTACCTGTTTAATGATTTCCTGAGAATACAAGTTGTTTGAAAAAGTGTCAACACAAAGGTTGGTGAGTTCATAAGCTTTTGTTTGGTATTATTAAAAGCCTTTCGTTTGTAAAAGTAGTATTTGTTTTAGAAAATCCAATATTTTCCTTAAAATGTATATGTAGTCTTAAATTCAAAGACCGAAATGTATAAGTAACTTTTCTTACTTATAATAAATAATGTAAGTTTAAATCGACATAAACTCGTTTAACTTTAATGAAGTTCCCGTAAATTCCAATATTTATTAATACTTTGTGTGAGTTTATTATAACCATGCTATGACCAAGGTTGCCTAAAACGACGTTCTTCGGGCGTCGGAAATGTTATGACATTTGTCACCCCAGACCTATCGGTCTAACTGTTGCATGCAGTTTAGGTGTGGGTTTGCCAAACCCAATATAGATCTATACACAACTATCACGCTCTCCCTCAAGGAGACTCTGGTTACAATACAGGACTTAATGATAATTTGAAGTAAATGTCTCACAAAGTCATTAACGGAATTACGTGTTATGAAAACTTGGTACCGTATGGCCGTACCTTGCTTAATGAAAATATCCTTTGTATAAATGTACCCTTTTTAAATGTATGTGTTATGTAATGTATCATAAACTATACCTATTATAGTTTATCAACCAAGGGTAGTATGTAGTAATGTATGCAAACTATATTCAAAATAGTTCATTAAATGTTTGAATGTATCGGTTGTACTTTGATTATAATCACTTGTTATTCTTTATATTTTATATGTCCAAATCCATTTGTAAACTGATGTGTGTCTAAATATTAAGATAAAATGTCATATATTGCAATAACATATAATCACATAAAGATATACACCTTGCTCAACATGTTACAAGGTGAAATGAAATTGACAGCAACTTTTCGTTGAATACAGTTTCTGTTACTGTTCTTAGAAAATTTATAGAAAAATCATCAAAGCTCCAAATCCAAATCCACAAATTATGAGAGTTTGGAATATGAGTCTAGTTTGTTCATAAATTTTATCATGATTTTTAGTGATCTCTAACAGAGGTCAAAATGTCCATAATCACAGGCTGGTCCGGGTTTGCCTCTGAAATGATAGGAAGTTTTGTAAAAATCACCATAAATTGTAGAAACATCATATAGAGATGTGCAAGTAGCCATTTTAAAGCTAAGAGTTTGACCTACTTGCACCTGGAACAGTTTTGAAAACTAAAATATTTAAGTTGACCAAAACAGTCCGTGATTAAAGTCCATCTTTTATGATGTAATCTGTTAGAAAAAGTTTAATTGTGTTCTTGATGATTTTACTTGTATTCCCCCCTTAAAACTTAAGAAAACATGTAAATGTAGGGGTATGAACTCACCCTATGTGGTTTCAGTAGATGAAAGTGAGAGAGAGGAAGTGTTCAACCCAAGAACACTAAGAAGATGTCTTGATGATTCGAGAATCTAACATCGAATAAGATGGAATTTGTGTAATATATCAATGATTTGAGTAGAATGGAGTGTAATAATTATATGAATGATGAAGATACTTACTAATTGAAGAAAGAAATCCCTGAAGAAAGCCTTGAAGTTCTTGAAGTTGAGAGAAAAGATGAGAGAATTTCGGAGAGTGTCCTTTGGTTGCTAAGTGTAGAATGAAAGAACTTTATGGAGAATGAGGAGAGAGGATCAATCCTCCAGCTCTTAGAACGTGGAAAGAGCTAGAGATTGGGTGTAAAGGTCCACTAAGGTGACAAGGAGTAGTGGGAAAGAGTGGCTGATCATGGAGTGAGGTGGTGGTGGTTTGCTTTTGCCATAAATTAAGGAAAAGCAAATATTCCCTCAATAATTAGTTCAACCACTAATTCTTTTAATATATTTTTATAAAAGCCCTGGGGATTTATATATTTTGGGGTTTGCTTTTGCCATAAAATGGGTGAAAATCCCACGTTAAAATAATGAAAAACGGTGTTAAAACGAAGTCGTAGTCGAAAACCGGGTGAAATGGGGCTGTCTGCGAGACCTCTCGCATGGAGCCGAACCTGAGAGGCTTCGCATGCGAGGCTTCGGTCCTGAAAGGCTTCTCATGAGAGGCTTCGGTCCTGAGAGGCTTCTCATGAGAGGCTTCGGTCATGAGAGGCTTCTAAGAGGCTTCGCTTCTAATAGGAGGGTTTTGGTTCCTTAAGGTTATTTTACCCGTTTTTACCCTGTTTCAAGTGGTTTTTGACCCGGTTAAGGGTCGGGATGGCCCGAATGATTCCAAAAAGTTATGGGAACTTTTGAGAGAGATTTGGGAGAGATTTCAAATCGAAAGAGATAGAGTGAAAACGATTTAGAGAGGTTTCGTTTGTGATTAATTTGAGTGTCCGGCTTCACAACGTAAGGTTCGTAAACCCCGTTAAACCATGTTTTAGTGTCGTACACACTCCCGATGAGTGTGCTATAATGTTTTATCGTTTTGGTTCAGTGTTTACTGCATTTGAGACTTAGGAAATTCAACACACGAACTTTCCAAATGATGTTTCTCTCATTAAAATATTGCATTGTACAGTAATTACATAGTGTAAACCCTAATATACAAGGGTTAATTGAATTGATTGGTTTTGACTTGTTGACTTTGTTTGACTTTGACTTGACTCAATTTTTGACGGTTGTCACACATGAGTACTTCTGGGTTTTTAGAATACGAAAGATAAAACTGGGTTTTATGTCGGACCGTTGATATGAATGACGGAAGTTTCAAGAACTTGACGGTCGAGGCGGTAGAAACATATGAACTTAGTATGGTGAGGGCCATGCCAATTCATGACGAATGGTAGCAACAGACTCTTTCCTGAATAGGGTTTGGCCAATTTGAAAGAAACGTATGTTATACGATGATGTATCCCTAGCGTGCTCGAAAATGTACTCTTAGTGCGTTCGATAGTGTACTCTTAGTGTGTGTTCTAGTGCTTTCTGTTTTCCCCCTAGATGTTAACACTTCTACATACCGTGCCGCGTTGAGCGAGTACATACAAATGAAAGTGTTTCGATAACTGGTATTGATACTTTAAACTACGATCCTACTTGGTACCACTATGATTGCCTTGAATATACAAGTTATGAATAATTAAGATGAATTGGACGGTCGACTGAGTAACTCTGCCTCAAATCCATAACCAGACAAGGAACAGGAATTAAGGCGGAATCACTCACTCTAATTCGGCAAAATCTTAGCTATGCACAACCCTTAATGTACATAGTAAGCCATCATAGCTTCTCTGAACGGATCTCTTAGTTCCCTTGCGTACTGTGACTTATTTCAATAAGTGAGTTATTATAGTTACTTTTAATTGTTATCCCCAAGTTTTAATCTTATATATAAATATAAATTAATTTTCAATGCATTTACTAGGTCGAAAACGTACCGCTGCTCGAAGGCGACTCCGAGGTCGATTTCCCTGCGGTGATCATCAGAATTCGTCCATCCGCTCCTGAGTTCCTTGTTATCGGGCAGTCCCTCTGGTAGTATCCACTCTCACCACAGCCATAGCAGGCCTGGTTTTCTTCAACTCCGGGGACTTAGGAGATCAGTTGAGCAGGTGCCCTGCAGAAACGGACTGTGTGACCTATTCTGTGGCAGTTCAGACACTGCGTTTTCCTGCATACTCCGGTGTGGTGATAGTTGCACTTCCCACACTTCAAAAGAGTTCCAGCATATCGACGGGCAGGTGCTGGAGTAGCAGGTTTTGTGGTGGTATACATAGTACTCGTTCGTTCCTCCCGCGGGGTGTTCTGTGTTGTTCGCTTCTTCTTCCCCTTGTTCCCCGACTTCTGTCCATAGTCCTCTTCCCTCGATGGCTCGGGAATCGGGACTTCTACGTCATGGTAGACTTCATGGTCGATGAGTAGCTGGGCCAGGCGTTTGGCACTATCGAATGTGGCTGGGTTAGAAGGCAACACATTACCTCGGGTCGGGGCTGTCAGACCCCAGATGTATCTTTCTATCTTCTTGCTCTCCGGGGTAACCATCCCGGGGCATAGTGCTGCCAAGTCGCTAAACCTGTCCGTGTAGGCTACTATGTCTAAGCCAACCATCCTGAGCTCCCATAGCTCTTGTTCCAGCTTTTGTACTTTGCCGCTTGAGCAGTACTCCCTCATCATTCTTTCCTTCAAGTTTTCCCAGCCCATAGAGTTTTCCACTGTTAGAGTCAGTGACTTAACATGGCCATTCTACCATCTTAGGGCTTTTTCGAAGAAGGTGCAGGCAGCAAACTTCACTTTGCTCCCTTCGGGGCACGAACAGATCTCGAAAATCGACTCTGTTCTCTTGAACCATTGCATCAGAGCGATGATTCCACCATTTCCATCAAAGGAATTGGGTTTGCATTTCATGAAGTCTTTATATGAACACTCCCTTGGGTGTTCGTGGGTATCTTCGTGGTCGGTTAGGTGAGCACCGCTACCAGATCCACTGATACCACTTGCGCGAATTTGGGTTAAGGCGGCTGTCGTGGCTGCTGTTACCGCTGCCTGAAAAGCAGCTAGGTCGAATTGTGGCGGGGGTAGTGGCGGTTGAGTTGGAGTTATCGGAACAGTGCGTCTGTTCGATTTGTGAGGAGGCATCTTTGCTAAAAGAATACAAAGATGAGATGGAATAAGTCTATAGCAGTGGACACAAACCAAAAGCTGAAAAGACAAGGTTATCCCAGTTCTGAGTGTATCGGGTCCTGACTTCCACAGGGTTCTAGAAGCAATTCATAAAAGAGTCTATGCCTAATAAACTCTATGAATTTGAAATGACTATCCTCGAATGAATATCTGTTACCTGAATAACTGATACCAGTTGCATGTAAGAAAATAATTCTAACACGTAATGTGAGCAGTGTTTCCACTCGCTCATTAAGTTAACAAGATTATTATTTATTAGTGTGACGCATATGACGTTTCGGTTACTTCGGTTGATCCTTCTTTGAAAACTTCTCCTAAACTTGCTCTTGTTCCTCCTGGATTCTCCTGTTGTCTACTAAGAGGAAGTGGTTACATTTATCTGGGTTTGTCTTGCGAGAATGGAAGTGACTAAAGAATCTATGAGATTTAAGGTAACTTTATGGGGTGATCCTTACAGAGTCCTCCTATAATTGCACAATGTATACAAGTTGTATATAACTTAAGATTAAATAGACCTTCGAATAAGTGATCCTACTCCAAAACCACAACCAAACAAGGAACAGGTAGTGGAGCGTAGATCAAAAATTCTAAGTCTATAAATTCTCAATTATATATAACCTTGGAAGTATACATTGCAAGATTATAGACCTATCTGTAAGGGTCTTTTAAGTTATCACAGAAGTTATTTGTATAGTGCCTAAAATATTCCTATAGTATTTTAATGTAATCTTCCTGGTATGTTTCAAACTTGTTCTCACGTTACAGAATCATAGAATACTCCCATAGTATTCTAACTCAAATGTACTTGATCTAGTATTCTCTCGACTGGTGTTTAGGTAAATTTTAAGACCGTTGTAACACCACATCACTCCCAAACACATGTCGGTCACATCTTGAATGAATATAGTTGATCAGGCTATATTGATCCTAGCTATGATTACATAACTATTCAGGTTTGACGACAGTGTTCAACCTTTAAATACTTTAGTTCTGTTCTTCTTGTGATACTCGGTCTAGTATGTACATGTATAAGCAAGTAGGTATATTTTTATAAATTATCGTTATACTTTTAAGCTATACCATTATCCAGAGCACTTAAGCCCCATTGTATTTATAGTTGTATATCTTTTATCGGTTGATATACTTAGTTCACTATAAACAATGCTCTGATACCAATCTGTCACACCCCAAAACCGGAACGGCGGAAACGTTGTGGGGTGGAGGACGTCATGTTTACTATCACAAGACATGCATTATAGTAATCAAAGTAATAAACGGCCATTTCATTAGAAAGAAAGTATTTACAAAGTGTGTGATCACAAAACATAAAATACAATAGCAATTAACAAACAAGACTTGAAGCTATACTGCTCCCTCTTCGGGATCCAAGTGCGAGTACATGTCTAATAGTCTCCTGAGAATACAAGTTATTTGAAAGAGTTGATCAACAATTAAGCTGGTGAGTTCATAAGATTTTAGTGATATTAATAAATCGTAAATTCTATTTAGAAAACTTCGCCAGTTCCTTTTAGACAATTTTTTTTTTCAACTTTGGTGAAAGATACATAAAAATGATTCTACAATCCTTTCTATGAGTACTAAATGGATACAAGTGATATACAACTCAGAGTAAACAAACAATCGATTGAGCGCATCTGCTCTAACGCGTAAAACACACATCCCATTGTTTGTTTGATCATTGTGGTATATAATCCCGATGTATTCACTTGTTACTCATGGAGTTAATTGTAATGGTTCCTTTATATTTAATGAAAAGATTCTTTAAGGAAAACTCTTATTTGTTGTAATAAAATGGTGACCACAGTGATTAGTCCTATAATCACTTAGTTTATACAGACTATATATGATCTAATATCGAATAGAGAGTTAATTGGGTGAATCTGCCCTAAGCCCACAACCAAACAAGGAACAGGAAGTAAGGCGGAAAGCACACATCCAACTACCTATTGGGTATTAATGATATATATATATATATATATATATATATATATATATATATATATATATATATATCCGTGATGTATAAACTAAAGTATTCTACAGTTATTCACTTAAGGTCCTTTAAGTTAATACTGGTTTAATAAAATGGATTAAACCCTTAACTGGTAAGTTTCTAGTTTTGCATATCCAAAGTTCAGATTTGGAAAGTATGTTCGGAACTAGAAAGCTGTGCATTGACTCAGTGTCCTATGACATGACCCATACCTGGTACCCTCATGATGACTCAATATATACTGGACATATATATCTAGAATCGGATAGATAGTAGATTGGGTGAATCTGTTCCAAGCCCACAACCAAACAAGGAACAGGAAATGAAGCGGAAAGCACACATCCTATTAACTGTCGGATCCTATTGATATATATGTATCCCTTGATGTATACATTAGGGAATCATAAGGTTAGCATTATGGTCCTTTCTACTAAACGTAGCCTTATACCAAGGCATCAAATGTTATGGGTGTTCTTTCCTTGTGTTGGTAGGTATTTTCCCAAGTGAGACTATCTTTAACTCAATATAGTTTACACATTAATGAATATGTGAGAAGATCACAAGTAAATGTAATAGGGAAAATAATGTTTTACCTCAACAATGACATTGTTGGTTATAAAGTAATAAAATACAGACTCCAGGTAGTATTAAATGAACGATACACCTCGGGGAGTCTAAAATAGTAAAATACAGACTCCAGGTAGTATTAAATGAACAATACACCTCGGGGAGTCTAAAGTAGCCTTTAGTCCTAAGTCGGTTAATTAAAGGTTTAAATGTGAACTAGTATGTAACTAGGAAGATATATTATGGTATTTTATCACCTCGTGCTTGCTAGTCCTAGTACGTGAAATCTTACCAGTGTCAATGCAAACTCGGCAAGATATATTACTAGGCTTATCATCTCGTGCCTGCTAGTCCTGGTACGTGAAATCGTACCAGTGTCAACGCAAACTCGGCAAGATATATTATTAGGCTTATCACCTCGTGCCTGCTAGTCCTGGTACGTGAAATCGTACCAGTGTCAACGCAAACTCGGCAATATATATTATTAGTTATACCACCTCGTGCCTGCTAGTCCTGATACGTGAAATCATACCAGTGTCAATGCAAACTCGGCAAGATATATTAACGTGATTTTTCCTGGTACTTAGTATAGTGTATTCCTCTCTGTTTCTATTTATAGTGGGTTCTCTTTATATTATCGTGTATTATATCTAGTATGAACTGGATTTCTAAACTATACCAATTATAGTTTACTATTAATGTACTTGAACTGACTCCTTGTATGCTTTATTGTATTAGAAGGAAATGAATAGTGTTTTTCCTAAACTATACCTATTATAGTTTACTAATGTTTTCCTTGAACTATTATTGAAAAGACTCTTTTATCTACCAAGTCATGCCAGTACTTTAAAAACGGAGTTTTGTGAAACTATAAAGTAACATAACTTTAAAAGAGTTTTTGAAATGTTTTGACGCCTTATAAATGACATAAGTAATCCTTTTGAAATATTTATAGCAAACAATTACACAATTAGCATTGTGTTCAACTTGTATTCCCCCCCCCCTTAAAACATTTAAAACAGTTAAAAGATTCATTACGGGGTATGAACTCACCTGATGTGGGTGATTCAACGATTATTCGTGTAAGGATGAGAAGTTCCACGAATGAAGTCCCGAGACACAACAAGTCCTAAAAGACATATAATGGCATATATTGACATACATATAGTGTTTAGAAGCAACCAAATGCAAGGAAACACCTTACGAGAATAGGAAACACTTTGTCCAAGTGTTGGAATCACATGTGATTCACTAAATGGGAGTGTACGGACACTTTGAGGAGTGTGCAGCCATGGGTGTGCGGCTAGCATGTGTGTGCGGTTGCACACAGGAGTGTGCGGCTGTATAGAGGGGTGTGCGGTCGTACACAGGGGTGTGCGGTCAGCATGTGTGTGTGCGGTTGCACACAGGGGTGTGCAGTCAGCATGTGTGTGTGCGGTCGCACACACCATAAGATCACGAGTTCTGGGCATTTCTAGGGACTTGAACAAGTGTTCTTAACAAGATTCAAGCATTAGGAAGAAGTACTTACGATCCGTAAGCTCGAGAAGGCTTAAAATCACCAAGAACACGTGTGTGTTCTTGGTGAAATGGATGAAGATTTGAAGTTGTAGGCTGAAAATCGGATGATAGTTGAGAGAGAAATCGAGTTCTAAGCCTTGGAGAGTGAAAAGGGATGAAAGAAGGTTAAGCCCTTCTTATATACACGAGAGTGTGCTGCCAGGAGAGGGGTGTGCGGCCGCACACCCAGTGTGCGGCCGTACACTCCTGACGTTGGAGTGTAAGACCCGGATTTGATGCTAGAAGTGTACGCGATCCATCTCTTTGCTCAACGCTTGAATGTACTGACCTTTGGACCTTTAAACGGACTCCAAACGGGGCTAAATGATAGCAGAAATGAGTCTAATATCCAGTTGACTTGACTGGCTGAGCTTTGCAAGGAAAAATTTTAAAAATTTTCGGGTTGTCACAAACAGGTTCAGTCCATATGAGTTTGAATTTGTCACTAACCTTGTCTTAAGATTATGGTTATGAAAAATTCACATGGATAGGAACACATACACCATAAAAAATCTAAGTGTCATAAGGTTTCTCTCCAATTCAAGAAAATGATTGTGAGGAAACGCTTTCACTAAGTAGATTTTAAAGAGTTAGCAATTATGATATTTGCATTCTCAAATTCGATTGTGATTACGGCATCCCTCTTCATAGTTCGAATTGTGAGAAATGGAAAAAGGTCTAAACATTTGAGACTTATTGCTGTAAGTTCTAAAATTGTTTAGACACACATATGAGCTTTCTAATAAAATGTGTGTGAGCTTAGATAAAGGTTTATCGAAGCATCTCGTGTCAGTAATCTAAACTTTGGTAAGAAAGTCAATAAAGTATTGATTTCTAGAAGTCCACCTGATTTATGGATTTATGTCACAGCTAGTGGGAGCATAAATGTTATGCAAGTAACAAAATATTTGTTATGCTAGTGGGAGCACAATTATTATGGTAAGTGTTGCAAGTTTGCAATGTTGATTATAGAAAACAAACGTTTCAATTCGCAAAGTTGTAGAGTTTGAAAAGTTGTTTGCTATAATTAAGGGAGAGGAAATTATACTTCATTTCAAATCTAAAAGCTTAGATTGATATTTTAATCAAATTTAGTCAAGGATTTATATGAATACCATGTTGAAATGCTTCAACATTGGAAATTCTATATATGGAAATACTATAGCAAAAGACTGGTCAAGTATCATGTCTTTATGTAAGACATTATGAATCGTATCGCATATGCTTCGGGTATATGATCGATTGTATATGCTATAATATTCATGTGTTCTAATTTTCCAAATTCCTAGGGCATTAAGAGGGAAAAAGGACTAGAACTGGATATGAATAAAGTAATTAAACAACTTCTAAGAACAATCCAAGGTTCGCTAAAGATTGATTGCTTATGGATAGTTGGAAGTATAGTAATGGATGGACCATATTGACATTACTATGAATAGACATGATTCTATTAACAATGAGTTGCCATATGGAAAATATGGAAATGTTTCCGTAATGGGAGTTGGATATCAAGAATCTATGAGAAAGTTAGAAACTTTTATGCAAGAAGGATGTTCAAAGGAATGTGCTTTGAATATGAGACTTCAGATCTATGGAATTGTCTTGTAACAATCACCAATGGAAAGTTTTGTAATTGAAAAAGTCTTTGTGACTTGTGTACATAGTCATTACAAAAGGATCACTGCATATAAGTTTAGAATCTAACAACTTACAGTAAGTGGCAAGAAGTTGGTATTCTTACACTTACGATAAGGATTTGAAATTGTGAAATGAGTATCGTTGAAAATGTTTACAATTGATATATTTCACAAAGTAAGGACCGTAGGTAAACATTGTTTGCATGCTTGGAGCCTTGGATAGCAATTGTTTTAATTCAAGTATTAGTTGATAAATCGAAACAATATACAATGAATAGTGTGTAATCAATATGGTGATTAAATAAAAGGTGTTTCATTTATACTCAAAAGTTTTGGGGCCATATAGGATTAGTATTATTATTGTGTTTCACTTTGCATGTTTTGACTTCCCGAATAATAAGATTATTCAAACCATCTATAGTCGATCATACTTTGGAAGTAGGTAATGAGGCTAGACTATCATGAGTTGGCTTGTAGATTGTCTAAGGCGTTAGACATAGCAAGAGTTTGATACACCATTCATGAGTGCTCCTGAAATAAGATTTGAGTGTTGGATTCAACCCGCGCTCACCTGAATCACTTCATGGAATTTATCACGAGTAATTATGAGACGATAATATCATATAATCTTCAAACCAAGATATATGAGTTGTTTACTACGAGTGGGTTGTGCATTGATGGCATGAAAATGCATCAGTAACTTGATGTTATAAAACATGCCGTTGTGCATGATTTAATGAGTAGTTAGTTCAAGCGTATAATGTCGAAGTTTATCTGTTCCTTTTTCGTAAGAGGATTAAAAGAGATATCTTGGGCCCCTCGATGATTCTGTTTTGACTATGTGTCGGGCCCGGTCAGAACTAAATTGATGTGTTCAGTTATGTTCTATGTCAGACGAATCGGAAATCGGGAAACAATTGCAGGACATTAAGTATGACTATGTTCCATGTATTTGTCTGCATATATATATTGATAACAAAGGAATATATGATCCCTTATCTAAAGGAGGCATCACTGACTGGGTCAGAGTTCGACAACGGCTTTTGAGAGCTACGATCGCTAATCTGGTTCTGGAGTTGCATTGGCAGTTATAGTTATTAGACTTATCCAAGTGGGAGACTGTTGGATTAGGTGTCTAAGCCCATAACTATAATTGGGATGTACTTGACCCGATAGTAGCATGGTCCTTTTGGGTTGCCTTCACCAGTGCAATTTCACAGGATGGACTTTTGAGAATAAGGTTATTTATGATTTATTAATATATTAGAAGTATAATATATTAATTGAGAAATCATATTATTTAATTGGTATTGATTAAGAATTAATTTGAAATTAATTTTGTGATCAAAAGAGACAAATTAAATATGTGGGGATTGATTATGTAAATCAATGATTCTTATTGTGTGGGCTAATGATCCATGGTTATTTAGGATGGGCTAAACCAATGAGATAATCCATGGATTGTCCATGGAGATTTAACCCATGGAGCCTAAGTAATATGAAAGGTCATTAGGGTTTGCAAGGTGTAACCCTACCATTCGCAACACTATAAAAGGACCCCCTCATGGCCAAAATCGGTTGCACCTTTGAGTCTAAGAGAGTCATAATCGATTTTGAGCAAAGTAACTTATTATCTCAAGCCTCCTCTTACATTTCGTGTCTGTGACACATTAGAGGCATCACACTTGAGGTGCTCAAGCTTTCAATGGCCAAGAACTACACCCTACATCAAGAGGTATTCATATTGATGAGAATAAATCTCTGACCGATTAGATCTTTCACAGGTAAAAGATGAAGATCAAACAAAACAAACACAATAATATTATGAACACAGAATAGAATCAACGATATGCTTATGATTCAAATATAGTCACGCCTTAGCAGAGCTCGATGAAGAACTTCCACTGTAGAGGCGAGCTAGGGTTTACAAAACTTGTGTGAGAAAATAATAAAAACCTTAATAACAAAGACTGCATGCATGCAGCTTAAATACTAAACCCTAGAGAAAAACATGCACGGTTGGACAGGCCCAAACCGGCATCCAAAACTGGGCTAAGGACCGAGCCCATGACGCAACACTATAAGCCCAACAATCTCCCCCTTTGCGTCAAATGAGGCGAGAGATCATTTTCTTTGAGTAGGCTTCACAGTTTTCACCACCTTGAACAGCCGAGGGATGATTGCAAGAAGAGTCTGCCGAAATTGAATGTACCATCTCAGCATGTCAGTAAACATCTTCTTGTCGGCTGCTGTGTTCTGACTACACCTCTGAATAATCTCCAAAATGTGCTCCAAGCAAACAGTTGAGAAGAGGTGTTTGTCAACAAGAGCGAATAGGCATTTTTGACCTTCACCCCTGATAAACATCACTGTGTGGAATGTTGGGTCAATCTTGCCTTTGACCATCGAGTTAATATCGCCAGCTCTTCCCATCGGTTTGATCGTGGTTCGCTTGTGAATTGCTGAAGCGATCTCTTGATCCATTTTTGCCACTTCATGAATGTAGCAGACAAGCATTCGCTTGATATGATCAATGATTGGCTGATACTCCTGAGGATTTGACAGTAAGATATTGTTGAGGAGTATCCAGTCGTGGGGATTAAGGTTCAGTAGATCAGCAAGAGTGAAGTTGTGAACCGAGCCTTCAGATCCTCGAGTCACTTTGAATTTCACATTAATAAACTTCCCTACTGAGTAGGGCTTCAGAACCTTGACAGTTGTGATTTTCTGCGAACTCCAGGTCAAGTACTGGGGTTGAGCGAACTCCAGATAGAATTCCAATAGATCCCGATCCACCTTCGGGTCTGGAGAAGGGATAGTAGCAGTTGAGTTGAAGCAGTGAAAGATGAATGCCTTTCGAGTGATTGGCATGTCAAACTGTGCATCCTTGGAGTTTTCAAGCCCAAAGGACATGACTGGTTCGAGCCAAAGAACACTTGGTTCGTCTATGGCGCTTCTTTGAAGCGAGTCAACAGTCCATTATGGAAAAATGGACTTTTTCTTTTCCATAAGCTCCTTCTCTTTTTGCTTCTTCTCTTGGTCAGCCGTTAGCTTCTTGATCTTTTCTTTAAGCTCTTTATCAGTTGGTTTTGTTTTCTGATAAGGCTTTTCAGGATTTTCTTCAAAAACATCATTTTCATCATCAATGTCGTCTTCACCGATCTTCTTTTTCTTCTTGTTCCTTTTATTGACCGAAGCTTCATTATCCTTCGGTTCAGCAGTTGATTTCGGTTTAGGAGGTGGTTGAGTCTTCGCTACCTTCTCTCCCCTTGTTTCGGCTGGACACCAGTCACCGGAACACCCTCAATACGACTAAGGATAGCCAGTGTAGGTCTGAGTTTCTCAGCTAAGTGCCTTCGGATGGTAATGGTGATGATGGGATCATGGGCATCAAGAAGGTGAAGCAAAATGGAGTGAACATCGCCAACAGAGCTTCGAATAACCTCCCTTTCAGATTTCAAAAAGTGCTTTTTCAAATCGTCGAAACGATTGGTTAACAGCTGACTCAGCTTTAACTATATCCCAAACGTCACCCCATATTTCTCATGAACCGTCATTGCCTTTGTAACTTTATCGAGCATTGTAATACTTGAAGATATTAGAACACCATGAATAGAACCAGATTTTGGAAAATCAAAAATTTTCGTGCAAAGAGTGTCAAAGATAAAGAAATAAAGCAAACTTTTTGTGATAATTTGTGAAGTCTTAACAAGACATAAAGCAGCTGATTCTGGGCACGAATCTCTTCCTTCAAAGTCAAGAGAGACTTTAAAGTGCTTGTGTGGCTCCCCATTAAATAACGATCACGTACTTGTTAAGAAGTATTGAAAGGCATCTTTTAATTAAAGCTTATAAAGGGTGGCTTTTGCTTCAATCCGTGATTTCGATACTTGATATCAGACCGAAACTGAACGAAGTACTTGTGAGATCAGTGTGATCTGTTGAACAAGTATGTAGGGAAAATATTTATTGACTGTTGGATAGGTGAGAAATCCCAAAAAAATTTAACTGGATCCTTGGGGAAGAAAAATTCTTGGTAATAGAAAATTTCAGAAGAATCACGCAAAATAAAAAGAGATTTCATTTGTAACATATAGTTCATGTGCCGTCAATTCAATAATGGTGTTGAATGGTGGGTTTCACTCAGTATATAGTGACACGAAACTAAGATCATTAACACATATTTTTGTATAACCATAAACCTCAGTGGTAAATGCTGAGAGTCTCAAGGGTTATATTGGTGAGACGAAGTATAATGGAGAAAAATGATGGAGGTGGTATACGAAACAAATGTACCTCTACTGTAAAGGAAGGACTAAGCAGAAAACTCTAAGCTCAAGGTGAGTAGAGTAAGGTAGCTCAAGATTAGAGTGAACATTGCAGCCTAGCTTGGGAAAACATGATTTGTATGTATCATGTTATTAAGGCTTCACTCAAAATCTGTCGAGGCTTTAGTCAACATGCAGCAGCATGCTTCTAGGGACGCGTAGAAAGTTTATAGAAAAGAGATTTTACCTTCTGAATTGTCATCATCGAGAGTAACACTTTATGCAAAAGAAATCATTAGATCAAAAACGGAAAATATTTTTGTATTTTGTGAAAATTGTTCAATTGAACGAAAAAGGAAAATATTTTTGGATTTTATGAATATAAGAAGAATTTTAAAAGAGTGTACATAGGAATACAATCAAAATGCCTTGATAAGAAAAAGAAGCGAACGAGTTCAGAAGGACCGAACCCGAAATAGACCGAACGCTCGGTTCATTTCGGTTCATGGTCGAGCTTCACCAGAAATAGACCGAACCCGAAATAGACCGAATGATCGGTTCATTTCGGTTCGCTCTATTTCGCTTCTTACCTTTATTGAAGCGAAGGCGATTTTGGTACTAATTCTGCTTCCATCATTCCTAGGCCTTGCAAAATCTTGTTGAAGCTTGCTTCAGGTAAAGCCTTAGTGAAGATATCTGCCAGTTGATCAGTCGTCCTTACGAAATGAATTTCCACGTTGCCATATTCCACGTGATCCTTGATAAAGTGATACCTCAGTGCTATGTGTTTAGTCTTCGAGTGTTGCACTGGGTTGTGACAAATCCTAATTGCACTTTCAGAGTCGCAATATAGTGGGATTTTCTTCATGTTCAGCCCGTAATCTCTAAGCTGACTTTGTATCCATACAACTTGTGATGTGCAGGATGCTGCAGCGATGTATTCAGCTTCTGCAGTTGAGAGAGAAACACATGTTTGTTTCTTTGATTGCCAGCTAACCAATTTACCGTCGAGAAATTGACATCCTCCAGTTGTGCTTTTACGATCTAATCCACAGCCACCTAAGTCAGCGTCTGATAACGCTTGGACAAAGAATCCTGAATTGGCTGGATACCACAGACCAAGAGAGGAGGTTCGCTTCAGATAGCGAAAGATGTTTTTCACAGCTTGCAAATGAGGTTCGCGTGGGTTAGCTTGGAATCTGGAACAGTAACAGACTGAAAACATGATGTCAGGTCTGCTAGCCGTGAGATACATTAGAGACCCAATCATTTGACGATAGAGCTTCATGTCAGCGGCTGGCTTCTCCAATGAGGGTGTAAGTTTGGTGGCAAAAGCCATTGGAACTTTAACTTTGGAGTCTCCCATCATACCAAACTTAGCAAGCAGTGTCTTGGTGTATGCCTCCTGGTTAATAAAGATGCCTTCGGGTCCCTATATAATGTTTAAGCCAAGGAAAAAGTTAATTGGACCCATTGAGCTCATCTCAAATTTAGTTTCCATCAACTTCCTGAATTCCGCTGTTAAGTTAGGATTCGTGGAGCCGAAGATGATGTCATCAACATAAATTTGGACTATCATAAGGTGGTTACCCTCTCTTTTTCGAAAGAAGGTTGGGTCAACCGAACCTTGTTTGAATCTAGACATTTTTAAGAACCGAGTAAGAGTTTCATACCATGCTCTGGGAGCCTGCTTTAAGCCATATACCGCTTTGTCAAGTATGTAGCAGTGACCTGGATACTTCTCGTTCACTAAGCCTGGCGGTTGCTCAACGTACACATTTTCTTCAAGTTCATCGTTGAGAAAGGCACACTTGACGTCCATCTGATAGACTTCAAAGTTTTTGTGTGCAGCATAGGGAAGGAAGATACGGACGGACTCTAATCTTGCAACAGGAGCGAAGGTCTCTTCATAATCGATACCTTCTTCCTGACAGTAACCTTTCACAACCAACCGAGCTTTGTTACGAATCACATTCCCCTCCTTATCCATCTTATTTCTGAATACCCATTTGAGACCGACAACCGAAGCATCGTTTGGAGTTGGAATTAGATGCCATACTTTGTTTCTTTCAAACTCATTCAACTCATCTTGCATCGCTTGAACCCAGTCGGAATGATCAAGTGCTGAATTAACAGTCTTCGGTTCAACTTTGGAAACAAAGGAGTTGAACATGCAAAACTCTACTTGAGAAAAGAGTGCAGCTTGTTTCGCTTTGATCTGAGAGCGAGTTAACACATTTTCTGAAGATTCCCCAATAATTTGACTTTGTGGATGATCTTTGGTCCATTTAATAAGAGGTGGGTAATTTGGATCACAAGAGGGATCCAATTCTGCATTGATTTCTTCTTCCAATTCATATAGGGTATCATCATCATTGACATGTTTACTCTCCCCCTCGAATGATGATAGGAGTTCAACATCTGGATCAGAATGTTCCCCTTCGTTTGGACATTCAGTAGAGTCGGAAGATTGTGACACTGAATTCTCCCCCTGGAATGAAGAACCTTGATCTTGTTGTGGAGACAGACCCTCCCCCTGGACAGAAGGACAGTCATTCAAAGGTTCGCTTATGTCTGGCCTATCGGTTGCTTTAGGTTGATCATCACCCATCTTTTGAGCAGCATCGTCAATGATTTGTCTTAGACTATCAACCTTGTTGTCTTTAGCCTTTGATTCAGAATCAATTGCCTTTTGAGGCTCATCAAAAAGAAGCATATATTGCTCGAAAAGATTTGAAATGGAGGCTGTAACTTGACTAGTCTTTGGAAAAATTTCCTGCAATGAACCTTCGGCTGTCTTTATCTTCTTAACATAGCTATCGTCAAAAGTGACGTAGTATGTTTCTTCAATCTTCTTAGAGCGCTTGTTTAGAACTCTATATGCCTTAGAATTCAGTGAGTAACCTAAGAATATTCCTTTGTCAGCCTTAGCATCAAACTTGTTTCGATTCTCTTTAGAGTTGAAGACGAAGCATCTTGAACCGAACACATGGAAGAATTTCACATTCGGTTTGTGATTGTTCAAGATCTCATAATGAGTTATAGAGAATCGCTTCTTTAGATATGATCTGTTCTGAGTATAACAAGCAGCAACAATTGCATCAACCCAGAAATACAAAGGCAAGGATGCGAAGCATAACATCGTTCGAGCTGCTTCACACAGAGATCGGTTTCGCCTTTCAACGATACCATTTTGCTGTGGAGTATATGGGGCTGAGAAATTATGAGTCGTTCCCTTTTCAGCAAGAAAATCTTCAAAATCTTTGTTTTTGAATTCCAAGCCGTTGTCGCTTCTTACGTTACGAACAACTTTCCTCAGTTGAATTTCTACCTGTTTTATGAAGAGCTTGAGCTTTGGAGCAGCCTCAGATCTTTGCTTCAAGAAGAACACCCATGTGAATCGAGAGAAATCATCCACTATGACCAGAATGTACTTGTTTCCACCAATGCTTTCAATGGAAGATGGACCACACAGATCGATGTGCAGTAACTCCAATGGTTCTATCACTTTTGTATTGATAATTGAGGGATGACTTTGTCTACTCTGCTTTCCCATTTCACAGGCTGCGCATAGATGTTCTTTGTCGAATTTGAGAACTGGAAGACCCCGAACATGATCTCCTAAAACCAGCTTGTTGATATCCTTGAAATTAAGATGAGAGAGTCTTCGATGCCATAACCAGCTGTCATCTGAGTGAGCCTTAGTGAGTAAGCAAACTGCTAGTTTACCTCGAATTGGGTTAAGGTTTAAAGGATACATTTCCCCTTTTCGCTTCGATTTCAGCAGAATGTTATTGGACTTCTTCTCAACAATCTCTGAGCCGTCATCATCAAACTAGACTTTCAATCCAGTCCCATCCACTAGTTGTGATACACTGATAAGGTTGTGCTGCAATCCTTCAACATATGCGACCTTTCTTATTGAGAAATCACCATTCGTAATCATTTCGTAGCCTTTGATAGTCCCAAAAGAGTTTTTGCCGTATTTCACTATTCCACCATCCTTGAGAGATCGAAACTCTCTCAGTTCTTCCTTTCTACCTGTCATGTGACGCGAGCAGCCACTATCAATATACCATTCTTCGTCAAACTGCTCGTCACGAATAACCTGCAAAAATCAAACAGATTTAGGAACCCAAAGAGTCTTGGGTCCTCGTGAGCTTTGTACAGAACAAGGATTCGTAAGAGAGATATCAACCAAATAAGTACGTTTAATCAAAGTTGTTTTATCTTTTCTTTTTATAGTAAAAACTTTAACTTTGTTGCTAGGTGAAGTTGCCAAATATGTGTATTGTACGTTTGCATATTTCCGATCAACATTATGTTGGATTGATGAGTCCTTTTCATTTTCTGGACAAACTTTTTCTTTTCCTTTTTGATCATTCTGAGACTGAAGATGAGATTTGGAGAAATTAGATTTAGAAACAGAGTGAGTTCTTCGGTTATGGCCTTTTTGTGATTGAGGACCGGAACTCTCTTTTCGGTCAAGATGGTTCAGAGGACCGAAACCCTTCTGAGGACCGAAACCCTGCTTTCGGTTGGGTTCATACTTAGGACCGAAACCCTTCTGAGGACCAAAACTCTGCTTTCGGTTTGTTTCGCCATGAGTGCGAGTGGAAGAATTGTCGATTCCTGCCTCTTTTTGCTTAGAAGGTTTTTCGTAGCGAACATAGTTGGGATTTTGAGAACGCCAGAACTGCTTCCTTTCAGTAAGGTTTTTCTTGTACCTCACATTCCTTTGATGCTTTCGATCTTTCACCTGTTTTGGATTTCTGTGAATATTAGCCCTTTTTTCAGATGCTTGAGCATAAGCTGCGCTTTTAAGAGAGGAGGTTTCGCCTGAGACTGCGACTAGTCCAGTTGAATGGCTTTTGGTGCCACTTGTGTCAAAACGAGTAGGATCATTGAGAGGTTCGGCTACATATCTTCCTTTCACTCTCCATGAAGTTTTCTGTGACAAGCCTACTGTTTCATCAGCGTTGTCAATGGATGCTGACCAGAAAAATTCATCACAGCCTTCAACATTATCTTCTGTTACTATTGCAGTCAGTTCGGCTGTTTGTTGTTGTGTAACTCCATCTACTTTGTATACCTGATTTGGAGTACTTTGGACCTTTTGATACACGACGGCCTTTTCCTTGTGAATTTTGGTCTTGTCTTTCGAGAAACGGGCGAACTCAACAGAGTTTTCAGAAATCAGATTTTTGCGTGTTTCAGGTTCGCTTTTGACAAATTCAGAACAGTCCACCAAATCCTCTACATAGATTTCACTCATATCATCATCCTCATTAAGTTCAGATGCATTTTCAACATCAATTTTATTTTCTGAACTTAGTTTGGCATTCAATGAGTCAAACTTCTATACAGTTTCGGTTCTTAACTTCAATCTATCATTTTCGTCTAATAGATTTTTAAGCATGTCCTTATGGTCTTTGGACTTAATATAGGACTCAATTTTGTCAAGACCAATTTTGTATGCCGGTGAGACCTCATCAGAAGATACAACGCTTTCACAGTTGTAAGCTTCAACATCGATTTCATCTTCCTTTAACTCAAGGAAGGGTAAAATTATGCGATGTATTTTCTTTCCTATTTCACAATCGAGATGCAATTGAGTAATATTAAAATAAAGTCTCTTAGCAATCAAACAAAACACATTTCGTTGTTTTAAAAGTTTAAGATTGTCTCGTTGCAAATAAATGGATTCATCCTTAGACCTAATCAACTCTTTCTCCTTCTGCTCAATCCACATCCTCCTTTCCTCACTCTTCGACGATATCCTGCTAATTTGATCAGTCAGGTTAGAATTTGTGACACAGGTTTGGGTGAGACTACTACTTATACTTGAAAATTTAGATTTCAAGCTATTCAATTCCTTTTCATAGTTAGTTACAGGTATATTTAGAGAAGAGAGAATATTTTGTACCTTCCTGATCAACTCATCACATTCGTTGCTCTGTGTATTGACAGGTTTTGCAGCAAAGCACATGTCCTCTCGCTCCTTCTCTTCTTCCAGCCCACTATCTGTTGCATATCCCTTCATCTGAGATACACCTTCGGTCACCATTAAACACCTTCCTGCAGCAAGTTCTTCTTTCACCAGCATCGCCTTGCCATGAGTGGGTTTTCTTACTTCTTCATCCTCTGAATCCGTGGACCATACTTCCACGCCACCGAATTCATCACGGTTGCCTGTATCCTATACAATTAAAGCATTCATTGTTTTATTGTTAGCAGCTGACTTTCTTTTCTTGATTTCCTCCAGTCGTCTCAGGAGGCTCGTTTCCTCATCATCCTCATCTATCTTTTCCGCTTTCTTTTTCAGCATGCAGTCTTTGGCAAAGTGATTCTTGCCTCCACAGTAATGGCAATCAAATCCTGAGTCTCCACCAATTTTCACTTCTTTCTTGGACTCTTCTGACTTCAATCCTATCTTCGGTTCCTCCTTAACCTTTTCAGCGCTGTAACTTCCCTGCCAGTTTCGGTTCTTGTTGGCTGGGAACTTTCTTTTAATGAACTTTCTAGGATTGGACACCATCAGGGCATACTCTTCACTGGTTAGATCGTAATCGGCAAGATCCAATTCCTCTTCTTCTTCAACAGAACTTTTCCCTTTAGAAACAAGGGCTAACGAACCCAAACTAGAAACCACATTTGTTTCCTTAGACAATGCACTTTCATCGGATTTCAAAATTCCCACCAGTTTCGCCAGAGAATACGATTTAAAATGTTCATGTACTTTAACAGTGGATACGACAGCCATCCATTCAGGTCTTAGACCATTCATGAATGTAACCTTCTGTTCAATAACCTTCCTTTCGATCCCATGCTTCATCATCTTACTTAAGAGGTGATTAAAGCGATCAAAAGCCTGAATCAATTTCTCTTCGGGCTTCTGTTTGAAATCACCAAATTCAGAAAGCAAAAGAGTTTGAATCGAATGTTCCAGATCTGCATCAGTGGAATACAATTCTTTTAGCCTGTCCCATATCTCTTTAGCCGTAGCGCAAGAACTCACCAAACGGAACGTATCTGACTGCAAAGCAAACCTAATCATCCTCAAGGCCTTGATGTTACATTGAAACTTTTCCTTCTCATCTTGAGGAATATCTTTTACATCATTAACAAGCTGATTGTACTCCTTCTGAGTTTTGACAATCTTTGAGGAGCTTGAGTGAGCGAATGGGCCAACAGTGATTGCTTCCCAGATCAAGTACCCATTATCTTCCGATCCGATCACATAATCTTCAAAATGATGCGTCCAAACTTCATAATCTTGAGTATACAAGATTGGAATCCTTGTTGTTGAACCAATGCTGTTAGAGATGTTGATTGGATTGGTTTGAGAATCATCCATGGGCATTGTGATAGCGTTTGATCGATTACCTGTTTAAAGATCAGACTTGTAATTTTATCAATTAGAGTAAGATCGACGATTAATGAGATACGTCAATATGGAATGACGGCTGAATTAATATCAATCAATGTGGAATAAAACCCTAATAACTTCTTCGACAGAAGAGATGTGTATGAATTACACAGTCTCCTGCTCTGATACCAATTGATGAGAATAAATCTCTGACCGATTAGATCTTTCAAAGGTAAAAGATGAAGATCAAACAAAACAAACACAATAATATTATGAACACAGAATAGAATCAACGATATGCTTATGATTCAAATATAGTCACGCCTCAGCAGAGCTCGATGAAGAACTTCCACTGTAGAGGTGAGCTAGGGTTTACAAAACTTGTGTGAGAAAATAATAAAAACCTTAATAACAAAGACTGGATGCATGCAGCTTAAATACTAAACGCTAGAGAAAAACATGCACAGTTGGACAGGCCCAAACCGGCATCCAAAACTGGGCTAAGGACCGAGCCCATGACGCAACACTATAAGCCCAACACATATAAACTAGTTTTTATGTTGTATAGCTTCAACTGTATGCTAGTTAGGATGTATTCTTTGGAAAATTGAAAATGCATGTATAATTAGAGAAAACATAGATCCAAAGTATCTAGGGTTTCATGTGCACCATAGGACTGTTATAGTGCTCAAAACCCAATAGTTTTGAGGATCTAGAAGGTGGCCGGAGGGCCGTTAAGCTGATATGGAGCAAAGATCTAAGGGATTGGACAGCGGATTCATGTCGGTAATCATGTGGGTTGTTATCGTGACCATGTTTAGCATTCCATTGTGATTCCATTATGTGTTTACTTTCCGATTTAGGTGTGAAAACCTTTTACTTTGTGTTTATGATTGAATGAATCTTTGAATTTATGGTTTAACTCCAATTTGGATTGATTATTCTTATTTAATTTATTTTGTCAAGTTTGATTGAAGATCCATATGTGATAAAGATTGTTGTTTTGTTTCCTATTGTTAAATTAATAAAGTTTAGAGGACTATATAGTTGTGTTAATTTGAATCATAGTTGTCTAGTAACCATTGGTGATTATGACTAGAGTTTTGACCAAAACCTAGGTTTAGGGAATAAAGTAATGAACTTTAATGTGTGTGCTTTAGTAGAATGACCATTCTCTGCATGATTTAACTCTTATTACCATTATGGTTAAATAAGATCAAATCTTGCTTAATACGAACTGAATACTAATTTGCATGATTGCTTGTTCATGTCACACCCCCAAACCAGAACGACGGAAACGTTCGGGGGCGGAGGACGTCATCTACAGTATCACAACAATGCATAATAGTAAACAAGCAACAACATCATCCATTGCATTAATAGTATAATTTTAATACAAGTGTGTTCTGAAGTTTATAAGACACCAAAAATGAATAATCAAAATAAAGACGAGTCTTGAAAGCTCCGTCTTCTCGAAACCTGGTCATCGGTACCTGTCTACTGCCGACCTGAGAATACAAGTTATTTCGAAAGAATAGATCAGCATTAAAGCTGGTGAGTTCATAAGTATTTTAGTGTCATTGTTTGTATAAGTTTGAAGAAAGTGTTTGTAAATGTTTGATGTAAAAGTTTGTGAGTGTTTGATGTAAATGTTTGTAAACTTCCTATAAAATCTTATATTTTCTACTAAAGTAGTCTTCTACCAAGACCCAACTGTTCTTTATGTTTGTTCTTTTGTAAAAGCGAGTATTTTCCCAAAGTGTGACTATCATTACCAAAATATAGTTTTCATTACCGTTTATGTGAGAAGATCAAAATATGAATGAAATGAGAAAATAAAGATGTACTGTAGTTTTATCTAAGTGACTACCAATGTACTAACTACCTT
This sequence comes from Lactuca virosa, assembly GCF_052849685.1. NCBI lineage: Eukaryota > Viridiplantae > Streptophyta > Magnoliopsida > Asterales > Asteraceae > Lactuca > Lactuca virosa. The sequence goes on along the minus strand of NC_136430.1, from coordinate 117,822,430 downwards.
AAACTTGTTTGTTTAATTAAGGTAATATGTGATAAGATTGTAACCATACTTGATCGACTAGTATAACACGACGTTCGAGATGTCGAAATGATATGACATTCGTCACCCGTAGACCTGCAGGTCCAACTGTAGCTAGTAGCAAGGTGTAGGATGGTCAGTACCATATAGATCTATACACAAATTCACGCTCTCCATCCAGGAGACTCTGGGTACAAAACGTGGCGCAACAGTATATTGCCGAGCCATGAAGTAGTATCTCACATTATTGTTATAGTATTCTTGTATTTGTATAGTATGTTCTAGTGTAGTGTATGTTCTCTCTGTCTAGTGTGTAGTATGTTCTATCTGTTTCTCTTTATAGTGAGTATTGTCTCTCGTTATAGTATGCTCTCTAGTGTATAGTGTGTAGTATGTGATGTTTCTCGTTATAGTATGTTTCAACTGACTCATGTATGAACTGACTCTTTGTATGTTAAATTGTTCTAGAAATAGTAGTAGTAGTGTCCATCCCGATGATGATCCTTAGGCTAGGTCCCTTATGATAGGTGTTTAGGGACGTAAAGTGAGGATAACGGGAACGGGTAATCGGGTTATTGTTGATTGATGAAATTAATAAACTTATTTATTGTGGGTTTAAAACCCTATGTGCTCACCAGGCTCCCAAGCTTGACCCAGTCAGTTTCATGTATTACAGGTAGTGGCGCTCGAGCATAGATGTGATGTTTTGGATGAGGGATTACGGATATAGGCCTGTAGATATGAAATAATGTAGTAAGGCTTATATTGTACTGTTTATGCTTTTTGATCTGTATCGAACATGACATCCCGAGTCTTTTAATGAAATACATTTCTTTGGAAATGCTTTTGATAAATCTTTATCATATTTTGTTTTGGGACAAATTCCACAACACTTTTATTTAAAATGTTACTCTGATTTTCAAACAAGCATAAACAAAATCTATCCTTTCTGGCCGTGAAAATGGGGATGTCACATATAATCTCATTCATATTAGGTTTTGAAATGACTCACATGTTTCGTGATGCCCTAGTGGCTCACTTACATGGTTCGTTGGGCCTGGAATGAGTTATATACGTTTATCTTCGCGTAAATTTGATTAAGGATCTAGTGAGTTTTTGTCGGTTGACACCTATTAAGTGTTCGATCGTAGCCTGTAGTTATAATCAGAGTCTCTTGGTTGGAGAGAGGAGTTTTGTGTATAGATCTACACGGGGGTGACACCCCACACCTGAGCTGTTCGCTACAGTTAGACTACATCAGTCTAGGGTGACTATAACCTTATTCTATTTTTCAGTCGGTGATCACTAACGCCAAGACAGGCGAACTTGTCATTATTTAGTATGGTTGTAACGGCTTACTTAGAAGAATTAATGTTAGGAAGTTTGCGGAAGACTATTTTCTTTTATGTTGGGTTACTTGGAAACTTACTCACACTGGTACCCCACCCCGGTGTTGGTACGACAACATTATCTATTTTCTTTTATGATTGGATTACTCGGAAACTTACTCACACTGGTACCCCACCTCGGTGTTGGTACGCCAGCATTAACTATTCTTCTTTTACGGACAACATCGGGTTGTCCGGGGACATTGTATATACTTTCTCTTCAACCACTTTTGACATTCTATTAAACAATAACACACATGCATTAATACAAGATCAGACATAAACATACCAAACTATTTTAAGAAAATACAGGATTTTCTTGTGATTACAAAGTTATACAAATCATTTTCTCAAATATACTTATGAACTCACCAACATTATATATGTTGACGTTTTCAAAATAACTTGTATTCTCAGGGACTCGTTAAGCAGAAGAAATCAACAAGAATAGGGGATTTTGTTTTGTGTACTGTCAAACATCATACATTGATTGTTTTGGTCATGTTATCTATAAGATTGTACTTGATGTAAACAATGGCAGTTGTATTAATATTATGCATGATAATGATGATGTTATCTTTCATTTATATTCACTGTAATGATATTTCAAGATGAAGTCACGCACAAGCCCCGGGACGTTTTCGGTGTCTGCTTCGGGGGTGTGATAGATTGGTATCAGAGCATTGTTTATAGTGAACTGGCATATCTAACCATACAAGATATGCAACTATAAATACAATGGGACTAAAATACTCTGAACATAATAATTAAAATACATACCTATGTGTGCATTTTAGAGTAATAACACAAAAAGAACAGTAAAAATCTTTGGAGGATTTGAACATCGCAATTAAACTCGGGCAGTTATGTAGACGTATTTGGGGTGAATGTAACCTGATCAACTATATTCATTCAAAATACGACCAACATGTGTTCTGGAGTAATTGTGATGGACAATGAATCAAAAACTTACCATTTAATTATCCAAAGAGCTTATAGAACCAAACCTAAACAAAAATTAAAAAAATACTATAGGAGTATTTGGTGTGCTATTTGTTTCTAGTATTTATACCCCTTCGTGCAATACACTATAGACGGGTATCATTAGCCAGGAAACCCCTATCTCCCTAGTCAGGGAAAAGCATGGTGGCTCGACCCAGAAGGAGACTTAGAGGAAGAACCAGAGGAGGAACATGAAGTAGAACTTGCAGATGGAACCGCCGAGTCAGTAGTGGACGTCGCAGAGGAAGGGCTCGAGGGCAATGATGATGATGCCTCGGATGCAGAATCCGATGTCATCAATCCTCCATGCATGGCCAGAGTACCGACTTATCGTATGGGCCTCGGTGGCCCACACCCCCATGGGCATACGATATTTGGAGATGGAGTCACCAGCAGGGGATACGACCACACTACGGTAGGAACCGAGGTTGCTTCGATCTTAGTCATAGAGGACCAGCTGACCGGGTCCTCCCGATCATGGTCCGGCGCACCCGAGATATTGATAACCAAGCTCAGGACACCTCAAATCAAACGGACAAAATGCGGACTTCTGTTGATGGAGATGAGAGACAAACACAGGAAGCAATTAGAGACTTCCAAGCGAGGTAGTCAGTTTGGGAGGCAAGACTACGAGACACCGAGCGACAAGTAGCTCATCTCCGGGGTGCATCTACTTCATCGACACCACCACCAGACACTTTCCGCCACAATTAGGATCAGCCTTTTCTTTTCCCCCCTACTATCAGATATGACTCTCTTTCGTGTACTAAGACGAAGCTTACCAATGAAACAATTATGTGCTATCTTTATTTCATGTTATTGCATAAATTCAATTATATGCACAACCGAACCCTCGAAACCGGTAGATACTTAAGGATATCGAAACCGAAACAACCCATATACTCTAAGGATAGACGTAACTATCATGCCAAATCTGCGATTACCTACTACCGTAAATACATCATAGGGATGTAGATGGAAACAATGAAAATCATACGACAAGACGCGAAATTTATAAAGTACAACCAGGAATGACGATCATTACTTACGATCTGGCTTATCAACATGCAGCAGGAAAATGTCATCGCACAGAAATAACAAGCACACCCACGAGACACCGCTCCTGCAGATGGACTCTGCTACATTCCAAGCTGCTGTAACAGCGGCAGTAACCGCTGCTATGGCACAACTCAACGCAAACAACACCAATAGAGGTGGAAATAGCATCCCCAACTCCAGCCGTAGGAACGAGCACGGAAACCAACAAGTGACAGCTTATGAAGGCACTCCAAACCCCAAGCTTAAGAACAGGAAGCGGAAGTCTGGAAGTAAGAGAAAGGGACAGCCAACTCGAGGGTTCTCGAAGAATCAACATGTTGTTGTTGTCCATGCGACCATGACACCTACTACATCAACACCAGCGAGATCATATGCTGGAAGCCTTCCAAAATGCAACCAGTGCAATTTCCATCATAAGGGAGCCTGTCGGGAGCCATATTGTAAGAGATGCAACCGAACGAGTCACACCACCAAATATTGTAGAACTTATCCACGACAGAATCAGCAGCCAAACAAAAACAACAACAATCGCAACAACCTTAACAACAACACCAATGATGGGACCAGTCACACCTGCTATGGGTGTGGAGGAACCGGTCACTTCAGGCGCAATTGCCCCAAGACTAACAATCAAGGAGCAGAAGGATCAGGAAGAGTCATGACTGTGGGTCAAGGAGAGCCAACGCAAGACCTGACGGTTGTTACTGGTACGTTCCCACTTAACAACTCTTTTGCTTGCATCTTATTCGATAGTGGAGTTGAGCGAAGCTTCGTTAGTAACAAATTCGAGCACTTACTAAAACAACAACCCCAGAAGCTAAACGAAGCCTTCACGGTGGAGATGGCTAATGGGAAAACCGAATCAACCAAAGATATTTATGTAGGGTGCGCCTTGACACGAAACAACCATTCATTTCAAATAGATTTAATGTCAGCAAATATTAGGAGTTTTGATGTGATAATCGGCATGGATGGGTTCAGCCCCCACGATGTTGATACTATGTGTCGCGAGAAAGCCGTTTGCCTGCACCACCCCAATCTCGAAAAACTAATAACCTATGGTGATAAACCTGGCGCCAATTTCCATCTTAACTAGTGCATTAAGGCATAGAAGTGCCTGCACAAGAAGAACTACGTTTTCCTCGCTCACGTTGTGGACAAAGCCAAGGAAGAAGTAAGCATACAAGACATCCCAGTGGCATACGAATTTCTGGATGTATTTCCTGAAGACCTTCCGGGAATGCCCCAGAGAGACAGGTCAAATTTCTAATCGACCTCATACCGGGAGCCACATAAATTGCCAATTCACCCTTAAGGTTAGCTCCCGCCAAAGTTTGGGAGTTTCCAGTCAATTAAGAAAATTTTTGAGCAAAGGATTCCTCGAACCAAGCTTCTCACCCTGAGAAGCTCCGGTCTTGTTCGTCAAGAAGACGGATCCTTCAGAATGTGCATCGAATTTCGGGAATTGAATAAGCTCACTATCAAAAACCGATAACCACCCCCCCCCCCCCCGGATTGATGACCTATTTGGCCAGCTCCAAGGAGCTAGTTATTTCTCTAAAATAGATCTAAGAACCGGTTATCATCAACTTCGAGTCCGAGAAGAGGACATTCCAAATAAATAAATAAAAAAAATAAAAAAATAAAAAAATAAAAAACTGCTTTCCGAACTCGTCGCGACCATTTCAAATTCGTTGTGATACCCTATGGTCTAACGAATGTTCCCACGGTATTCATGGACCCTACGAACCGAGTTTTCCCAACCATTCCTAGTCAAACTTTTCATTATTTTCATCAATAACATACTCGTCTTATCACGAAGCAAGAATAAAACACTGTCAACACCTACGACCGGCGTTGGAAAGCATCAAAGCCGGAGAATATCGCGGACAAAGCACTGCGTAGATCGAGATAACGGAATTACTTCAAGATTTGACAGTCACTTCGTACGGCTATAGGAATACAGATAGTCATGAGCATTGCTTACCACCCTCAAACCAATAGCCAAAGCGAACAGACCATTCAACCACTCGAAGTCATGCTCCAAGTCTGGGTGTTTGAATTCAACAAGTCATGGGATACCCAGTTGCCCTTGATTGAATTCTCATACCATAACAGCTATCGCACGAGCATCAAGGTTGCCCCTTTTGAGGTTCTTTATGGTCATAAATGCAGATCACTTGCTAGTACTCTCACGGGACCAGAAACCATTCGCGAAACGACGGAGAAGATAATCCAAATCAGAACTCGACTTCAAGCATCACGAGACAGACCAAAGAGTTATGTTGACAAATGACGAAAACCTCCAGAATTCCAAGTCGGAGGTCGGGTACTAATGGAAGGTCTTTCCCTGGAAAGGAATGATTCGCTTTAGGAAACGGGGAAAATTGAACCCGCGATACATTGGACCATTCTAGATTCTTGCCAGAATTGGTCCAGTAGCTTATAAGCTGCAGCTACCTTTGGAGCTCAGCAACGTATACCCCGTGTTCCACATTTCAAATTTGAAAAAGTGCTTATCTGATGAAAATCTCGTCATACCTTTAAAAGAGATCGAAGTAAACGAGAATCTCCTGTTCACCGAAGAACCAGTCAAAATCATGGATAAAGAAGTGAAGCGTGCGAAGCAGAGCCGCATTCCAATTGTGAAGGTTCGATGGAACGCCAAGTGCGGACCGGAATTCACATGGGAACGCGAAGACCAGATGAGACATAAGTACCCTCACCTATTCCCTCATTCATGAACCTACCTTTCGAAAGAATTTCGGGACGAAATTCCCTCTAACGGGGGGATGATGTCACAACTGGCACTTTTGCTAGGAAATTCTACTCTCATGTAATCATTCACCTAGTGTAATAACTTGTACTCTAAGAGAAAATCATACTCTATTCTCATTCAAATACACCTCATGTGTTCAACTAAGAGTCTGAAAACCCTAAGAATCCCGGTTTGAATCCATATTGGACTAGGATTTCCTTATTGGGCCTAATGGACCAATAAGCATTCAAATTAAACTACTTTGGCCTTGGAAACCCTTATATGGGCTGTAATTCGACCCACTTTCATGAAACTTAACATTTTGGGCCATAATGGGCCTAAGATGAATAGGGTTACCGCTAATGGGCCTTGTTGGGCCATAAGTAATTCCAATAGTCTTAATGGACCCTAAACCTCTTTAATTAGACTTATTGGGCCGTGGACATCTATGAGGGCCCAATGGGCCAAAAAGTAATTATTGGGTCTCATAATTTCAAGTAAAAACAAGCCAAGGCCCAAACTACTCAACCCCTTTTCTCCTATCCCAAGTTCTCGGCCCAACAACATCATTTAAAAAAAATCTTGCATGGGGAAGAGGTTGACACCTCATTTTTACATGTAGGACTTCCACACTAATTACCTCTCATGTATCAACACACTCTCATACTTCCATGTAAAGGTCACTTCTCTCTCTTCCCTCCCTATTTCTTTCTCTCGGCCGAGACCACACACCTAAACCACCATCTTCAAATTACTTTAAACAACTCTCCAAGAATTTCTCCCTCTCCTTCATAATTTTGCAAGTTGTGGGTGTGTTCAAGAGAGTTTTTCTTAAAGATCATCATATTAGGTAAGATCTTTACAAACCTAAGTTGAATTTTCACATCTTTACTGTAACATCCGTCTCTCGAGGTATTAATAAATTTATTATGCATCTTAAAAGGTATTGGACTAAGGTTGGACTTGACATTTTGGATTGGACCTTAAGACTCTTGGGCCGAGATGTAGGCTGCCCATAAGCCATACGCGGGGCGTAACCCGGCGTACACGGGGTGTAGTATCTTTCGATGCACGGGTCATGAGAGGCGTACACGCAGCGTACCATAAGGTACGCCCATCGTACGCGATCAGACACTAAACCCTAATTTCAGGGTTTGAGAGCTATATAAACCCCATTATACCCTCCCCCTGGTCTCTTATCAGCCTCCTCACCCACAAGAAAACCCTAACTCGTTCTTACCCTCTTCATTGTGTTAAGTTGCTTTTGTGAGTGCTTTTAGTGAAAGAAAACTGTGAAGAAGGAGAGGAAAGGTTGGAGAAGAAGCTTGAGCTCAAGGATCTGGACTAAGCTCGCCCTTTTTTCACAAAAGAAGGTATAAAGCACTTAACTTTCTTCCTCATATTCTGGATCTAGGGTTATGGGAGTTTTGGACCTCTTTAGGTCCAAAGGTTGGACCTTGATCTTGTGAATTCGTTTTTGAGCTTGGGGTTGCCATCCTTGAGGCTCAAAACACCTTCTTAGCAATAAAGTTTCAGTCTTTGAGTCTTTCATGAAGCCATGCATGAGATCTAGCCATTTCCATGGAAATAGATTGTTGTTTTTAGAGTTTGAGCTTATGTGAGTCATGTAAGCCATCAAGTAAGCAACTTTATGGTTTAAGGCATGGAATAAGACTTGGATCTAAGTCTGTAGCTTCTGACTCGGAATATTAAGCACTTAATAGAGAAAGGACTTAACAGGATATTACGCTGAGCGTACATGTGAGTACGCCCAACATACTCGCCATCAAGCACTTACGCTAAGCGTACTTCGGAGTACGCCCCGCGTAACTCAGTCAGTTTGGACCATAGGTATTTGGGCCTCGGTGTGGGCTGTATTTTGGAGTTTGGGCCTTAGTGAGCCAGCAGGAGTCAGAGTATGGGCTAAAGGCATTTTTGGGCTTAAGTAGGGCCATATGAGGAGTTAGGCCCAATTTAGAAAATTAGGCCATTAGTGGGCCTTTAATGGGCCATTAGTGGACTTAGAAAGAAGTAAAGGGTTTGGGCCTTGGTTATGACCTACACCATAGCTGGGGTAAAATAGTCATTTCACCCATAGAAGGATCCTCGTTCTGATTAAGGGTTTTATTGGTCATGATAGCCGGAGAGCAGCCGGGACAGCAGTCAGGGATCTTTCACTCGGATTCTCAGCAGTCAGTTCTTTGAGGTGAGTTTCCTTCCAGTAGGAACGAGTCTACGGCCACAATGCCTGCCCGTTTAGTTAGCAGTAGTTCCGGACTTCAGTCCAATGCAGTAGTTCAGTGTGCTTGATGTCTTTGTGATTCAAGCCTGTCTCTGTGTTATGTGTTCCAGACTTTGGTCCGATGCAGTATGCAGTATACGTGTTTATGCTAGTAGTTATGATTATGCCATGCTATGTTCAGTTAGTTCCGGACTTCGGTCCGATGCAGTTTCTGGACTTCGGTCCGATGGAGAGGGCAAGACACTGGTTAGTTCCGGACTTCGGTCCGATGCAGTTTCCGGACTTCGGTCCGATGCAGAGGGCAAGGCCCTGGTTAGTTCCGGACTTCGGTCCGATGCAGTTTCCGGACTTCGGTCCGATGTAGTGGGCAAGGCCCAATAGTTTGCTTTATATGTTATTGTACGGTATGTGGTAGTTTGGGGGAGCTCACTAAGCTTCGTGCTTACAGTTTCAGTTTTGGTTTCAGGTACTTCAACTAGCAAAGGGAAGGGCTCAGGATGATGGCATGGCACACACCACAGTTTTAGCCTGGGAGTTAGACTCTGATATTTTGATATGATCTTGACACTAGTTTCGATTTGATAAATTATTATGACATTTTGAGATACATGATTCATGGTTTATCTTTTAATATTTGATATTATGGTTAGTAAAGCTTTCAAACAAAAATTTTTTTGGGTTGTATTTTTGGGATGTTACATTTACTCTTAAATCACTCCTCTTACCACCTTATTTTCTTGAATCATACTCTTAAAACTTCCTACAATTCGAGAATCCCATCAAAGAAACAAGCTAGGCCAAAAACAACACCATCTTCTTCCACTTCTCTTCAAAACCGAAACATCAAGGCAAAGGTGAGTTCATACCCCCTATTATGTGCTATATACTTCATAAATCTAAAAATATGTTAAGAATATTAAGTTTATCACTTGGATCTATATGAAAACCTTGAGAAAAGTATGTGTTATCACATATAATACATGTAAACTAGTAGATCTGGGATTTATATACTTAAAATAGCAAAAATGAGTGTTGTGTTCAAAGATCTATAAACTAAACTCAAAATTCAGCCCTTGACAGAAACGTTTTGGTCCAATCTCGAACTGTTTTGACCACCTAAATGATAATATTTTTCAAAACTGCTTTACATTCAAAAAGGTCAGGTTTATACCTTTAAAATGACTACTCTCACGTTTTCATACGAGTTTCCTACAATTTTTGGCGAATTTTACAAAACTGCCTATCAGATTTGAAATAATTTCGGACCAGCCTGTGACGGTGAGCAATTTCACACTTGTTAGAGGCCTTTAAAATTTATGAGAACAATTGTGAACAAAGTAGACAAAATTTCCAAACTTCCAGAATTTACAGATCCAAATTTCGACTTACGATGATTTTTCTACAAAATTTCCAACAACTAGGTCGGAAAAGCCAAAAACCAGAAAAATGTGTGTTTTCACAAAAACCAAGCCAAAAATGATATTTTTGACAAAAATGGGTTTAAAATGTTATTTTTACCACAAACTAGTCATAAACACAAGTTTTGAACAAAATGGGGACTAAAGTGTTATTTTTACAAAAATTGGGCCTTAATTGTAAATTTTTGGCTTATTGGGCCAAGAACGTCATTTTTACAAAAGTGAGCCTTTTATGCTATTTTAGTGAATACTTGAACCAAAACCAACAATAAACTAACAAACGGATTAATTTTGATCATTTCCTAGGTTATTGTGCCTTAGTGGCCCATTTATATGTTTCATAGGTTTCGTATACTATTAGCGTGCTATTTGGGCCTATAAATACCTTACATGTGAAATGGGCCCTAGTTGTCCTTTTACATATATTTTGGGCCCATGTTATATAATCTCATTCATATTAGGTTTCGAAATGACTCACATGTTTAGCGATGCCCTAGTGGCTCACTTACATGGTTTGTTGGGCCTGGAATGAGTTATATACGTTTATCTTCGCGTAAATTCGATTAAGGATCCAGTGAGTTTTTGTCGGTTGACACCTATTAATTGTTCGATCGTAGCCTGTAGTTATAATCAGAGTCTCTTGGAAGGAGAGCGGGGGTTTTGTGTATAGATCTACACGGGGGTGACACCCCACACCTGAGTTGTTCGCTACAGTTAGACTACATCAGTCTAGGGTGACTATAACCTTATTCTATTTTTCAGTCGGTGTTCACTAACGCCAAGACAGGCGAAATTGTCATTATTTAGTATGGTTATAACGGCTCACTTAGAAGAATTAATGTTAGGAAGTTTGCGGAAGATTATTTTCTTTTATGTTGGAATACTTGGAAACTTACTCACACTGGTACCCCACCCCGGTGTTGGTACGGCAGCATTATCTATTTTCTTTTATGTTGGATTACTTGGAAACTTACTCACACTGGTACCCCACCCCGGTGTTGGTACGGCAGCCTTATCTATTTTCTTTTATGTTGGATTACTTGGAAAGTTACTCACACTGGTACCCCACCCCAGCATTGGTACGACATCATTATCTATTTTCTTTTATGTTGGATTACTTGGGAACTTACTCACACTGGTACCCCACCTCGGTGTTGGTACGACATCATTATCTATTTTCTTTTATGATTGGATTACTCCGAAACTTACTCACACTAGTACCCCACCTCGGTGTTGGTACGTCAGCATTAACTATTCTTCTTTTACGGGCAACATCGGGTTGTCCGGGGACATTGTATATACTTTCTCTTCAATTACTTTTGACATTCTATTAAACAATAACACACATGGATTAATACAAGATCAGACATAAACATACCAAACTATTTTAAGAAAATACAGGATTTTCTTGTGATTACAAAGTTATACAAATCATTTTCTCAAATATACTTATGAACTCACCAACATTATATATGTTGACGTTTTCAAAATAACTTGTATTCTCAGGGACTCGTTAAGGAGAAGAAATCAACAAGAATAGGGGATTTTGTTTTGTGTACTGTCCAACATCATACATTGAATGTTTTGGTCATGTTATCTAAAAGATTGTACTTGATGTAAACAATGGCAGTTGTATTACAATATGCATGGTCATGATGATGTTATGTTTCATTTATATTCACTCTAATGATATTTCAAGATGAAGTCACGCACAAGCCCCCAGACGTTTCCGCCGTCTGGTTCGGGGGTGTTACAGATTGGTATCAGAGCATTGTTTATATTGAACTGGCATATCTAACCATACAAGATATGCAACTATAAATACAATGGGACTAAACTACTCTGAGCATAATAATTAAAATACATACCTATGTGTGCATTTTAGAGTAATAACACAACAAGAACAGTAAAAGTCTTTGGAGGATTAGAACATCGCAATTAAACTCGGGCAGTTATGTAGTCGTATTGGGGGTGAATGTAACCTGATCAACTACATTCATTCAAAATACGACCAACATGTGTTCGGGAGTAATTGTGATGGACAATGAATCAAAAACTTACCATTTAATTATCCAAAGAGCTTATAGAACCAAACCTAAACAAAAATTAAAATACTATAGGAGTATTTGGTGTACTATTTGTTTCTAGTATTTATACCCCTTCGTGCAATACACTATAGACGGGTATCATTAGCCAGGAAACCCCTATCTCCCTAGTCATGGAAAAGCATGGTGGCTCGACCCAGAAGGAGACTCAGAGGAAGAACCAGAGGAGGAACATGAAGTAGAACTTGCAGATGGACCCGCCGAGTCAGTAGTGAACCACGAAGATGAAGGGCCTGAGGTCAATGATGATGATGCCTCGGATGCAGAATCCGATGTCATTAATCCTCCATGCATGGCCAGAGTACCGACTTATCGTATAGGCCTCGGTGGCGCCACGCCCCCATGGGACATGATATTGTTGGGTTTTGAGCATTCTAACACTCCTAAGTGTACATGCAACCCTAAATACCTTGGATCTATGTTTTCTCTATTATACATGCAAATATGAATATCCAAGGTATTATACTAACTAGCATACAAAACCTTTGATTCATATGAAATATAACAAGTTAGAATACATACCTCTTTGATGTAGAATGAATTCATGAAGCTTGAGTGCCTAGTGCCCCAAGTGTGACACCTCAAATTGTTCACACAACACCAAATACACTTGGAATAACTTGAGAGAACTGGAACACTTCATCAAATCGGCTAGCCCTTCTTATCATACTCTAGTGGCCGATTTTCTCCAAGAATAAGATCATTATATAGTTAGTGACAATTAGGGTAAACCCTAATTGTCATGGCTTTCCATTTCCTTGGGTCCATGGGTTCAAACATACCATGGAGCATCAATGGAGCATCTATTGGGTTTTAGCCCAACTTGACAATCCATGGAGCATTAGCCCACTATACAAGTATGGGTGATTTACACAATCAACCCATATATTTAATTAGTCTTCTTTTGATCACTTAATTAATTCTAGATTAATTCTTGATCATTACTAATTAAATAATCTTATTAATATATTATAACTTATAATATATTATCAAACCTTAAGTGTTATTTCTCTCATTATAGTCTATCCAAATGCATGATGCCATGCAACCCAAATGGACCATGTCGGGTCGGGTCAAGTCTTACCAATTATAGTTATGGACTTAGACATTAATCCAACAGTCTCCCACTTGGATAAGTCTAAAACTATTACTGCGTATGACTTCAAGAACCGAATGGCAATCGTAGCGCTCAAAAGCTTCCGTCGAACTCTGACCTTGCCGATGATCTCTCACCTTTGTCAATGACTTGTCCATTAGATAAGGGATCATATATTCCTCCATTCTAGATATCATATGGACTGAGACATGGATTGTAAATCATTCTCTCTGTCCATTTCTTGTTTCTCGATTTCCGATTCATGATGACTTACTGATTGAACAAATCAAATCAGTCCTGGCTTGGCCAAGCACTCATATGTGTCATCACTAAATCATCGAGGGGCCCACAGATATCGCTTTTATCCCGAAGGTAAAAGGAATGGATAAACTTCGACTCATATGGCTTGTTCTACTACTTGTTGAATCATACACAAAGACATGTTTTATAACATCGAGTTACCAATGCGTTTTCGTGCAATCAATGTATAACCAACTCATAGTAACAACTCATATCTCTAGGTTTTAAGAATATAAGATATTATCGTCTCATGATCACTCGTGATAAAATCAATGAAGTGATTCAAATGAGCGTGGGTTGAATCCAATACTCAGAACTTATGAGCACTCATGAGTGTTGTAGCACCACTTTGTCCAATATCTTAGACCTCTACAAGCCAACCCATGACATTCTTGATTTATATCTACTTCCAACATATGACCGACTGTGGATAGTTTGAATAACTTAGTCATTCAGGAAGAATGACCTAGTTTATTCTGGAAGTCAAAACATGCAAAGTGAAACACAAGAATAATTGAATCTAATATGGTATCAAAACCTATGAATATAAATAAGACACTTTTTTATTTATCACCATATGATTACACATTATTCATTGTATACTGTTTCAGCTATCAACTTTATACTTGAATTAAAACAATAGTTGTCCCATGCTCCAAGCATGTACACTATGTTTTTCTAAACACTAGTCATCCCATACACCAAGTATGCATACTATGTTTTTCTATGATCTTTACTTTGTGAAATAGACCGATTGAACATAATTTCAATGATTCTAATTTCACACTCCCAAATCCTTATCGAAAAATGTGAGAATTTCAAATTCCAATCATTTATCGAAATCTGTTTAGATTTTAAACTTATATGCACTGACCCTCCTGTAATGAATATGTACAAAGTCACAAAGACTTGTCAACAGTCATTATAAGGTATTCCAATGGAGATCAACTCCATGGAAACTAAGTCTTATATTCAAAGTACATTGCTTTGAACATGCTTCTTGCATTAAGTTTTCTAATCTTACACAGATAACTTCCACCTATGGAGACAACTCCATATTCTTATTTTGACTATCACTTCTGAACAAGAGATGCCTCTTTTCAGAATATGTCAATATGGTCCTTCCAAAATTAGCACTATACTTCCAATTGTCCTTGAGCAACCAATCTTTGGTAAACCTTAGATTGTCCTCGACAATTGGTTAATCCTTTTAGTCATATCCAATTCTAGACCTTTTCCCTTCTTAATGCCCCTGGCATTTTGAAAATTTTAGAAAGGATGAATATTATAGCACATGCAATCGATCCTGTACCCAAAGCAAATGGGACACGATTCATGATGTCTCACATAAAGACATGATACTAGACCAGTCCTTTTGCTACAATATTTCTATTTGCCAAGTTCTCATAATTCAGATTATGAAAAGGGATGTCGTAATCATAATCAAATTTTAGAACGCAAATAATAGACCCATATATAGAATTTCCTTATGTTGAGTCATTCCAACACAAAATTCATATATATCCTTGACTAAAGATGATTAAAACCTCTATCTAAGCTTTTAGAATTGAAACGAAGTATAATTTCCTCTCCCTTAATTATAGCAAAACAACTTTTCAACCCCTGCAACTCCACGAATTGAAACTTTTGTTTTCTATAATTAACATTGCTAACTTGCAACCTTTATCATAATTATCATGCTCCCACTAACATGATGATTATTAGCATAACACTTATGCTCCCACTAGCTTTGACATGTACTCAGAAATCAGCTGGACTTCTAGAAATCAATACTTTATTGACTTCCTTACCAAAGTTCAAACTTCTGATACGAGATGCTTTGATAAAAAAATCTTTATCAAACTCATACACCTTTCCTTAGATAGCATGCATGTGTGTCTAAACAATTTCAGAACTATGAAAAGGGATGTCGTAATCATAGTCTCAATTGTTTAGAGCTTTTGCCATCTGCTTCAAATCTACTTGGTGGAAGTGTTTCCTCACCATCATTTTCATGAATCGGAGAGAAACGTTATGACCCTTAGATTTTATGGTGTATGTGTTCTTATCCATGTGAATCGTCAAAACCATACTCACAAGACAAGGACAATGACAAATGCAAACACATATGGACTGAACTCAATCTTAATTTCTTACCACCTGGCAGCTCAAGGGCCTGCCATTGCCTCCAAGTTGTTATGCAACCAACTGAGAACTCTAAGAACTCATATGCAAAGCCAACTTTAACTGGAATGGGCACAGAAATAGAAATATGTCAACACGATAGGTTATAAACCTCACGTCGTGTTCTAGTGTTAAACTACAAGTTTATTATTATTATTATTATTATTCTTGATTAGATCTTGAAATTCTTTTCAGGATCTTTAAGACTCCCACTGTCCTCTTGACATATAAGACTATCTTGCCAAATATTCAAGAGATAGTTTGGATTCTTTATCAAGACAAACACTTCACACAATTGGCCTTAGTTGGTCTTTGTTTTATCCAAAACATCACAACTTACCAATTTCAAATGTACAAGAGTAGGACACTTTTACTCTTACATTTGACAAGTGTTAATAATCCTTCTTTAAGATGTATCACTCAAATTACAATCTTGGAGTATGACTCTAAGAATTGTTTTGGAACGAGGAATGACTCATCTTCTTGATTTAACCATTTCAACAATTCATGACTTATCTTCTTAGTCATAAGAATGCACTAAGATGTCCTTAGAAGACCAATTGTGATGTGGTTCTTTAATCATTAAGATGATCATAAAACATGATACTAAAGTACTCTCCCATCATTTTAGATTTGAGAAACTTTTATCTGTCTGCCTAATTTGATTCTTCCCATTCGTTCTGCCATACATTGAGACTTTTCCAATGTTTCAGAATTATACTTAAACTTGTAAGTATAACCATATTTACTAAACTTTAGTAAATCATGACGAATAGTCTTATAGATCTTTTGTGGTGGACTTGATCACTGCACAAGAATGTGTACTCGATCCCCTAGTCCTTCACTTGACTCACATATACATGTGAACAAGGAATTAGTCTTAATTTTCCAAAGATGAAAATTCTCATTCATCATACTATACAACTTGCATGATTCCAAGTTTCTATCCAACTGAAACTTGGGTGGGAATCTTTCCTTGTTTGGTAAATTTAGACACTACCGCAAACGAAAGAATCAAGTCCATTTTTTTTCAAATATTTCTATCAATGGAATCATATAAACAACCATTTTTTTTCACAAATGCCACTTGTAAGGATATTTAAAATAAATATAAAATTGAAACCTTTTATTTTATTTCAAAACTTTGAGGAAAAAAACTTATCCTTACAGTGCAAATGCATATGAAAAACTTGTTGTTATCTATTCCTAAGCAATATATCATAACTCCTAAGTAACAGCTTCAAAAATTCTGATCACCAAACCATGCGATCGAAATCCATCTTCCTGATCAGAATCAGCATGTACTTCCTTTAAGTTTCTTCACTTTTCTTTGATTCTTAAAACAACAACATGTGACCTAGTCACATCATGTAATGAGAATCTCATAATAGAAACTTAACAGAGTTAGATAGTGGACTTTTACCTGAAGAAGAGTCAAACTTCTTGACTTGATCATCCTTATGATCTTTCAGGTAAATAGGCAGCTTCGCAATCAATGCCCCTTCCTTTGGCAAGATAAACATATGGACTCTTTGGTAATGGGACTATCTTAGACTTAGCCTTTCTCTTTACCATTTGGTCAACCTAGTTGACTATGGTCAAACCCTTTCTTTGGGATGAGAAGGCTTTTCTAGATATCCGATGTTACCATTGTCAATGTCCATTGGGAAGTTGATCTCCTAATCAATTTGCTTTACTAGTCCTCAAATCATTGCTGACCAAGCAAATAGATAATATCATTAAGGTTCATGTCATAGTCTGTTTCATAGTAGTCCCAAAGGAACTCACTATGTGACTTAGAAAGTGATTGAGCATCCAACTTTCTTAAGACTTTGACACCCAACTCTCCTGGCTCGTCAATATGTGACTTTATCTCCAAGATGTGAGCACACATAGACTTTGCTTGCTAATAGGGCTTGAGTGACCTTAATCTTGTGGGTTAGGGAGAATAATTGGAGGAGGTGGAGGAAGAGAAGTTCCAAGAGATTTGGAAAGATCATAGATGTCTGAGCTAGACATCTTTTGGGAGATATTCAAGATAGTTGATTTAAAGTCCTAAATATAACACCCAATTTGAAATATTAAGGTTAGGACGCAACAAACTATTTCATAACTTGGAAGAGGGATGTCGTAATCCAAGCTATAAAATATTTGAAGGTAGGTGAATGACGATTCACCAATTTCCACCATGAAAAAAATGAAATAATTTAATTAGGTTTTTACTTGGATTTGAAACACCTAGATCTTTTGAGATTCATTGAACTGTTCAATGGCATGTTTCAATCTCGAGTGTGCCCTTCAGGTTTTGTGACTGGGATGCCGAGGATCACAAAACAAGGTGTGAAGTAACCATGCAAATTACTTGGTACCCTTAATATTTACCCCTTAATTGATGTGCCGGTTAACCACACGCGCTCCACCGATACTATGATAAATATTAAGTTACCCTTTGCCTACCTTGTTAAATCAAGGTTAGTGTGCCGGTTTACCACACACGCTCCACTAACCGACTTAAGCAAAGTGCAAAGTGTAATTTCATGGATTAGCACCTTATTCACATTTTCCTAAGTAACTAAGATTGGGAATTTATAAGTGTTTAGTTACTTAGTATTTATCATTAATACTTTTAATGAAGGGAGAATTATAGTCCTTTTCCTACCCGTTCGGCTAACGACCCTCCACCAGTCAAGGAAGTGGTAGGTGAGAGTGGACACCCATTAAGCTGCCATTTTATAGCCAACAACCTTATACCCCCCTTATAGACCGGCTTCGTGAATGAGGCCTACTAATGGTAAGACTGACTTGCTCTTATACATATATATATATATATATATATATATATATATATATATATATATATATATATATATATATATATTATTAACTTATAATATTATGAAGTATAAGGGTTGAATTTTAACTTTTAAAACTCTAAGGGCTTAACTTGGAATTAAAGTATTCTTGAAAAAATATTCAAACTAATTAATTCCATAACTTATGTGTTTAAAGTAGTTTTAATTAAAAAACTCTTCAAGTTCCATAACTTGAGGACAAGTTATGGAAGACTTTAAACTAATAAAACAATGTAACTTTTCTTTATTTTTGTAACTTATGGAACTAATTAAGGTTACACATTTTATTACTTAATGAAGTGACTCTTGAACCTCCATAACTTGAGGACAAGTTATGGAGTCATAAAACCATTCAATGAAGACAAGACTCTTCATTTTGTAACCTTTGCCAACTTTTATGAGTTTTAAGAAACTTAAATGTGACCTTTCATGTAACTTGAGGACAAGTTACACAAACACATTTTAGAATCCACTCTTAGATTAAAATGGATCAAAACACATAATCAATTAACTTTTCTATTAATCTAAGCAACTCATATGAACAAGGATCAAACTTTTTCATGTAATTAGCATAACTTTTAAACTAATACAAAACATGAATCTATTGACAATTATCTTTGAAATTGGATTAGCATGAACATTACCACATCAAAAACAGGTTTATAGGTTCAAAAACACTTATGATAATGTTCCTAGTCCATTTCTATCCAAAACACTCGAAGATATGTTGTCAGGGGGTCCAACTCGTCGAGTTGGATACATTTTGCCTTGGACTCGTCGAGTCCCTTTATGGACTCGGCGAGTCTGCTGTTCTAACAGCAACAAAATTCGATTTTTGAGCCATTTTTGCAAGTATAACAAGAAAACAAGCCTAGGCTCTGATACCACTGTTGGGTTTTGAGCATTCTAACACTCCTAAGTGTACATGCAACCCTAAATACCTTGGATCTATATTTTCTCTATTATACATGCAAATATGAATATCCAAGGTATTATACTAACTAGCATACAAAACCTTTGATTCATATGAAATATAACAAGTTAGAATACATACCTCTTTGATGTAGAATGACTTCATGAAGCTTGAGTGCCTAGTGCCCCAAGTGTGACACCTCAAATGGTTCACACAACACCAAATACACTTGGAATAACTTGAGAGAATTGGAACACTTCATCAAATCGGCTAGCCCTTCTTATCATACTCTTGTGGCCGATTTTCTCCAAGAATAAGATCATTATATAGTTAGTGACAATTAGGGTAAACCCTAATTGTCATGGCTTTCCATTTCCTTGGATCCATGGGTTCAAACATACCATGGAGCATCCATGGAGCATCTTATGGGTTTTAGCCCAACTTGACAATCCATGGAGCATTAGCCCACTATACAAGTATGGGTGATTTACACAATCAACCCATATATTTAATTAGTCTTCTTTTGGTCACTTAATTAATTCTAGATTGATTCTTGATCAATACTAATTAAATAATCTTATTAATATATTATAACTTATAATATATTATCAAACCTTAAGTGTTATTTCTCTCATTATAGTCTATCCAAATGCATGATGCCATGCAACCCAAATGGACCATGTCAGGTCGGGTCAAGTCTTACCAATTATAGTTATGGACTTAGACATTAATCCAACAGATATTTGGAGATGGAGTCACCAGCAGGGGATACGACCACACTACGGTAGGAACCGAGGTTTCTTCGATCTTATTCATAGAGGACCAGCTGACCGGGCCCTCCCGGTCATGGTCCGGCGCACCCGAGATATAGATAACCAAGCTCAGGACACCCCAAATCAAACGGACAAAATGCGGACTGATGTTGAGGGAGATGAGAGACAAACACAAGAAGCAATTGGAGACTTCCAAGCGAGATAGTCAGTTTGTGAGGTAAGACTACGAGACACCAAGCGACAAGTAGCTCATCTCCGGGGTGCATCTACTTCATCAACACCACCACCAGACACTTTCTGCCACAATTAGGATCAGCCTTTTCTTTTCCCCCCTAATATCCGATATGACTCTCTATCGTGTACTAAGACGGAGCTTACCAATGAAACAATTATGTGCTATCTTTATTTCATGTTATAGCATAAATTCAATTATATACACAACCGAACCCTCGAAACCTCTAGATACTTAAGGATCTCGTAGCCGAAACAACCCATATACTTAAAGGATAGACGTAACTATCGTGCCAAATCTGCGATTACCTACTACCGTAAATACATCATAGGGATGTAGATGGAAACAATGAAAATCATACGACAAGACGGGAAATTTATAGAGTACAACCAGGAATGACGATCATTACTTACGATCTGGCTTATCAACATGCAGCAGGAAAATGTCATCCCACAGAAATAACAAGCACACCCGCGAGACACCGCTCCTGCAGATGGACTCTGCTACATTCCAAGCTGCTGTAACAGCGGCAGTAACCGCTGCTATGGCACAACTCAACGCAAACAACACCAATAGAGGTGGAAATAGCATCGACAACTCCAGCCGTAGGAACGAGCACGGAAACCAACAAGTGACAACTTATCAAGGCACTCCAAACCCCAAGCTTAAGAACAGGAAGCGGAAGTCTGGAAGTAAGAGAAAGGGACAGCCAACTCGAGGGTTCTCGAAGAAGCAACATGTTGTTGCTGTCTATGCGAACATGACACCTACTACATCAACACCAGCGAGATCATATGCTGGAAGCCTTCCAAAATGCAACCAGTGCAATTTCCATCATAAGGGAGCCTGCCGGGAGCCATATTGTAAGAGATGCAACCGAACGAGTCACACCACCAAATACTGTAGAACTTATCCACGACAGAATCAACAGCCAAACAAAAACAACAACAATCGCAACAACCTTAACAACAACACCAATGATGGGACCAGTCACACCTGCTATGGGTGTGGAGGAACCGGTCACTTCAGGCGCAATTGCCCCAAGACTAACAATCAAGGAGCAGAAGGATCAGGAATAGTCATGAATGTGGGTCAAGGAGAGTCAACTCAAGACCTGACGGTTGTTACTGGTACGTTCCCACCTAACAACTCTTTTCTTGCATCTTATTCGATAGTGGAGTTGAGCGAAGCTTCGTTAGTAACAAATTCGAGCACTTACTAAAACATCAACCCCAGAAGCTAAATGAAGCCTTCACGGTGGAGACGGCTAATAGGAAAACCGAATCAACCAAAGATATTTATGTAGGGTGCGCCTTGACACGAAACAACCATTCATTTCAAATAGATTTAATGTCAGTAAATATTAGGAGTTTTGATGTGATAATTGGCATGGATGGGTTAAGCCCCCACGATATTGATACTATGTGTCACGAGAAGGTCGTTTGCCTTCACCTCCCCAATCACGAAACTCTAATAACCTATGGTGATAAACCTAGCGCCAATTCCCGTCTTAACTAGTGCATTAAGGCACAGAAGTGCCTGCACAAGAAGAACTACGTTTTCCTCGCTCACGTTCTGGACAAGGCCAAGGAAGAAGTAAGCATACAAGACATCTCAGTGGCATACGAATTTCCGGATGTATTTCCTAAAGACCTTCCGGGAATGCCCGAGGGAGACAGGTCGAATTTCTAATTGACCTCATACCGGGAGCCACGTATATTGCCAATTCACCCTACAGGTTAGCTCCCGCCAAAGTTCGGGAGTTTCCAGTCAATTAAGAAAATTTTTGAGCAAAGGATTCCTCGAACCAAGCTTCTCACCCTGGGAAACTTCGGTCTTGTTCGTCAAGAAGACGGATCCTTCAGAATGTGCATCGATTTTCGGGAATTGAATAAGCTCACTATCAAAAACCGATAACTACCCCCCCCCTCGGATTGATGACCTATTTGGCCAGCTCCAAGGAGCTACTTATTTCTCTAAAATAGATCTAAGAACCGGTTATCATCAACTTCGAGTCCGAGAAGAGGACATTCCAAAAAAAAAAAACTGCTTTCCGAACTCGTCGCGACCATTTCAAATTCGTTGTGATTCCCTTCGGTCTAACGAATGCTACCACAGTATTCATGGACCCTACGAACCGAGTTTTCCCAACCATTCCTAGTCAGCATTTTCATTATTTTCATCAATAACATACTCGTCTGCTCACGAAGCAAGAATAAAACACTGTCAACACCAACGACCGGCCTTGGAAAGCATCAAAGCCGGAGAATATCGCGGACAAAGTACCGCGTGGATCGAGATAACGGAATTACTTCAAGATTTGACAGTCACTTCGGAAGGCTATAGGAATACAGCTAGTCATGAGCATTGCTTACCACCCTCAAACCAATAGCCAAAGCGAACGGACCATTCAACCACTCGAAGTCATGCTCCAAGTCTGGGTGTTTGAATTCAACAAGTCATGGGATACCCAGTTGCCCTTGATTAAATTCACATACCATAACAGCTATCGCACGAGCATCAAGGTTGCCCCTTTTGAGGTTCTTTATGGTCATAAATGCAGATCACTTGCCAGTACTCTCATGGGACTAGAAACCATTCGCGAAACGACGGAGAAGATAATCCAAATTAGAACTCGACTTCGAGCATCACGACACGGACAGAAGAGTTATGCTGACAAATGACGAAAACCTCCGGAATTCCAAGTCGGAGGTCGGGTACTAATGGAAGGTCTTTCCCTAGAAAGGAATGATTCGCTTTAGAAAACGGGGAAAATTGAACCCGCTATACATTGGACCGTTCGAGATTCTTGCCCGAATTGGTCCAGTAGCTTATAAGCTGCAGCTACCTACGGAGCTCAGCAACGTATACCCCGTGTTCCACATTTCAAATTTGAAAAAGTGCTTATCTGATGAAACTCTCATCATACCTTTAAAAGAGATCGAAGTAAACGAGAATCTACTGTTCACCGAAGAACCAGTCAAAATCATGGATAAAGAAGTGAAGCGTGGGAAGCAGAGCCGCATTCCAATTATGAAGGTTCGATGGAACGCCAAGTGCGGACCGGTACTCACATGGGAACGCGAAGACCAGATGAGACATAAGTACCCTCAACTATTCCCTCGTTCATGAACCTACCTTTCGAAAGAATTTCGGGACGAAATTCCCTCTAACGGGGGGATGATGTCACAACTGGCACTTTTGCTAGGAAATTGTACTCTCATGTAATCATTCACCTAGTGTAATAACTTGTACTCTAAGAGAAAATCATACTCTATGCTCATTCAAATACACCTCATGTGTTCAACTAAGAGTCTGAAAACCCTAAGAATCCCGGTTTGAATCCATATTGGATTAGGATTTCCTTATTGGGCCTAATGGACCAATAAGCATTCAAATTCAACTACTTTGGGCTTGGAAACCCTTATATGGGATCTAATTCGACCCACTTTCATGAACATTAACATTTTGGGCCATAATGGGCCTAAGATGAATAGGGTTACCGCTAATGGGCCTTGTTGGGCCATAAGTAATTCCAATAGCCTTAATGGACCCTAAACCTCTTTAATTAGACTTATTGGACATTGGACATCTGTGAGGGCCCAATGGGCCGAAAAGTAATTATTGGGTCTCATAATTTCTAGTAAAAACAAGTAAAGGCCCAAACTACTCAACCCCTTTTCTCTTAGCCCAAGTTCTCGGCCCAACAACATCATTTTTACATGTAGGACTTCCACACTAATTACCTCTCGTGTATCAACACAGTATCATACTTCCATGCAAAGGTCACTTCTCTCTCTTCCCTCCCTATTTCTTTCTCTCGGCCGAGACCACACACCTACACCACCATCTTCAAATTACTTCAAACAACTAATCACTCCTCTTACCACCTTATTTTCTTGAATCATACTCTTAAAACTTCCTACAATTCGAGAATCCCATCAAAGAAACAAGCTAGGCCAAAAACAACACCATCTTCTTCCACTTCTTCTTCAAAACCGAAACATCAAGGCAAAGGTGAGTTCATACCCCCTATTTTCGATTTTTACTTGGTTTTGGGGGAGAATACAAGTTGCTTTATGTAGATCTATGTGTATATGCATGAATATGTGTGTTTTTCATGACTTATTTGTTGATTATGTGCTATATACTTCATAAATCTAAAAATATGTTAAGAATATTAAGTTTATCACTTGGATCTACATGAAAACCTTGAGAAAAGTATGTGTTATCACATATAATACATGTAAACTAGTATATCTGGGATTTATATACTTAAAATAGCAAAAATGAGTGTTGTGTTTAAAGATCTATAAACTAAACTCAAAATTCAGCCCTTGACAGAAACGTTTTGGTCCAATCTCGAACTCTTTTCACCACCTAAATGATGATATTTTTCAAAACTGCTTTACATGAAAAAAAAGGTCAGGTTTATACCTTTAAAATGACTACTCTCACGTTTTCATACGAGTTTTCTACAATTTTTGGCGAATTTTACAAAACTGCCTATCAGATTTGAAATAATTTCGGACCACCCTGTGAAGCTGAGCAATTTCACACTTGTTAGAGGCCATTAAAAATTATGAGAAAAATGGTGAAGAAAGTAGAAAAAATTTCCAAACTTCCAGAATTTACAGATCCAAATTTCGACTTACGATGATTTTTCTTAAAAATTTTCAAACAACTAGGTCGGAAAAGCCAAAAACCAGAAAAATGTGTGTTTTCACAAAAATCAAGCCAAAAATGATATTTTCGACAAAAATGGGTTTAAAATGTTATTTTTACCACAAACTAGTCATAAACACAAGTTTTGAACAAAATGGGGACTAAAGTGTTATTTTTACAAAAATTGGGCCTTAATTGTAAATTTTTGGCTTATTGGGCCAAGAACGTCATTTTTACAAAAGTGAGCCTTTTGTGCTATTTTAGTGAATACTTGAACCAAAACCAACAATAAACTAACAAACGGATTAATTTTGATCATTTCCTAGGTTATTGGGCCTTAGTGGCCCATTTATATGTTTGATAGGTTTCGTATACTATTTGCATGCTATTTGAGCCTATAAATACCTTACATGTGAAATGGGCCTTAGTTGTCCTTTTACATATATTTTGGGCCCATGTTATATAATCTCATTCATATTAGGTTTTGAAATGACTCACATGTTTAGTGATGCCCTAGTGGCTCACTTACATGGTTCGTTGGGCCTGGAATGAGTTATATATGTTTATCTTCGCGTAAATTGGATTAAGGATCTAGTGAGTTTTTGTCGGTTGACACCTATTAAGTGTTCGATCGTAGCCTGTAGTTATAATAAGAGTCTCTTGGAAGGAGAGCGGGGTTCTTTGTATAGATCTATACGGGGGTGACACCCCACATCTGAGTTGTTCGCTACAGTTAGACTACATCAGTCTAGGGTGACTATAACCTTATTCTATTTTTCAGTCGGTGATCACTAACGCCAAGACATGTGAAATTGTCATTATTCAGTCTTGGAAACTTACTCACACTGGTACCCCACCCCGGGGTTCGTACGACAGCATTATCTATTTTCTTTTATGTTGGATTACTTGGAAACTTACTCACACTGGTACCCCACCTCAGTGTTGGTACGACAGCATTATCTATTTTCTTTTATGATTGGATTACTAGGAAACTTACTCACACTGGTACCCCACCTCGGTGTTGGTACGACAACATTAACTATTCTTCTTTTACGGGCAACATCGGGTTGTCCTGGGACATTCTATATATACTTTCTCTTCAATCACTTTTGAAATTCTATTAAACAATAACACACATGCATTAATACAAGATCAGACATAAACATACCAAACTATTTTAAGAAAATACAGGATTTTCTTGTGATTACAAAGTTATACAAATCGTTTTCTCAAATATACTTATGAACTCACCAACAATATATGTATGTTGACGTTTTCAAAATAACTTGTATTCTCAGGGACTCGTTAAGCAGAAGAAATCAACAAGAATAGGGGATTTTGTTTTGTGTACTGTCAAACATCATACATTGAATGTTTTGGTCATGTTATCTAAAAGATTGTACTTGATGTAAACAATGGCAGTTGTATTATATTATGCATGGTAATGATGATGTTATGTTTCATTTATATTCACTGTAATGATATTTCAAGATGATGTCACGCACAAGCCCCCGGACGTTTCCGCCGTCTGGTTCGGGGGTGTGACATCTTAGATCTAGTAAGAGTTATAGCACCTCCCAAGTTTTATTAGTTTTATCTAATTGTGGAAGGAAATACGTTCATTAGTGATAAAACATTGATGAATTTGGATAAACCTAATAGCTACTAGGAAGCAATGGTGGCCCTTTGGCTACTATTAGAAGAGTCTAAGGATAACGAAATTTAGTCCATGAAGGATAACCAAGTATGGGAGTGGTTGATCTAAAGCCCGTTCTTATGAGAGTAAGTTACGATTAGATCTTCAATGTGAGGACTAACATGGACATGAATATACACACATTCAAGGCTAGTATGGTGGAAAAGAGTTTCGCTCAGAATCAAGAAATTGATTATAAGGAAACATTCTCACCAGTAACTGGGAAAGGGTCTATTTGGTTATTTGTTACCATTGTTGCCTTCTTTGATTATAATATATGGTAAAGTGGATGTCAAATTGACTTTCCTTAACTAGAAAATTTTGAAGGATGTATGACATATTCTGAAAGGGTTTAAACATACGAAATATCCAAACAAAAGTGTGTAAGCTTGAGAAGCCTATTCATAGATTTAGACAAACATCGCGTATCAGGAATCTGTGCTCCTATGAGAAAGTCAAAGAGTGTTGTTTCTGGAAGTCCAGATGGCTTCTGAGTACATGTCAACGCTAGTGGGAGTGTCGTTGTCTTCCTGATATTGCATGTTGATGACAATACTACTCATGGGAAACATTGTCCCTAAATTGCAAAGTGAAAAAGCTCGGGAATTGATTCGCTATGATGGACATGGGGAAGCGTTATTGAAACTTGGTCTTCTGATCTAAAAGTATAGATAAAACAGATTAATAGGATTCAGACAAAGCACAATATGTTGGAAGGTTTCAACATGGAAAATTCCAATAAAGGAATTATTCATATGCATTATAGCAAGGACTTGAGTGAATCTCAAAGTCTTTTGTTCTAGCCATGAATATGATAGAATGAGTCGAGTCCCATATGTTTCATATATAGGATCAATCATGTATGCTATGTCTTTTCTTATTATGATGTATTAGATGTTTTGAACATCATTGCTCGACTAAAGGTAAGCATAACTCCCTTACAATGGAGTTTAGCGAAGAACCGGGCTCTGCGCTGGCAGAACTTCTGAGCTGAAAGATCTTCTTCTCGAGGCCTTCTGGCACTCCGGGACTCGCCTCTAACACTTAGTAAGTGCTAGGGAAAAGCCTTGAGGGTTTGGGGGGTGTTGGGAGAGAATGGGTTAGAATGGTGTGAGAAATAAAGTGATTTGTGCCTCTATTTATAGGCTTTGAAATTGGCCAACACGACGTGTTGTGAGCCCCTACACGACGTGTTGGGTGCCAAGTATCAGCATCTGGTGGCAAGGCGTGGGGAAGAAGCAGTGGTCAAGATTGTGCCACGTGTCACTCGCAGATTACTCCAAAAATTAATTATCTTCTAAAATCCATAAATTTTGCATACGAGCTCCATTTTTGGCGTTTTTATATCCACGCGTAGGTGGAGACGTAATGTACAATTTTCATTTAGACTCTATCGGCTAATTTTGACTTTATTTTTAGAGTTATATTTTAACATGCTTAGACAGGTAAAGTCCGTTAAAATTTCATAACTTTCTCATCCGACGTCCGTTTTTGTATGTCTTTATATCGTTGAGTTCATATTAACGAGATCTTCAATTCTCGTTTAGATTGTATCGGCGAAAAATCGATCGATCTAAAATTCGATTCCGGGATGTGCACTACTTTGCTAAATCTAAGAAAAATCATAACTTCCTCATACGAAGTGAGATTTGGACGTTCTTGGTTTAATGTATACTACGACTTTCGTTTAGGACGTGAAGGCTAAAAAGTAATTTATCAAAAATTCCCTTTTTACGTTACGGTGTGTCGTGCCGGTTTAGCCGTAAAACTTTGACGGGTCATAAATTATTCGTTATAACTTGGATTTTAGCGTTCTTTATATGTACGGAACCCTTGTGACATATACTATAACTTAGTTAAGATTATTTATTCTAAATAATCTTCTATCAAAAAGTCATTTTTGACGCTTATTGTGTTTAAATTGACTAGCCCGAATCTGCGGGCGTTACAACTTCCAAGCAACACGAAACCAAAATCTGAAGGCGCATGTCCACGCCATCACAACAAAGAGTGGTAAATTTATTACTCCTATGGCTCCAATGTCTAACGATGATTTAGATGCTATGCAGAAACTCGAATTAAAAATCAAGAGAAGGACTCTGAACCTCAACCATGACGTGGTTACGAACCAACCACGACGTGGTCATCTGCTGAAGCCAATGAAAATCCTCCGATCAAGCCGTATCAGCCGCCACCTCGATTTTCGATCCGTGCAAAGCAAGACAGGCAAGCTACAAACTATAAGAAGTTCCTGGAACATATAATAGTCCATGGTGATTGGACATTCCATGGGGCTTGCTGGAATATTCATGACTACTTGGAAAATAGGGATTTTAAGCATTGGTTAAACCTGCGCTTAGAGATTACTTCATGGATTTATTCACGAGTAATTCTAAGACGATAATATCTTATATTCTTCAAATAGAGATATATAAGTCACAGTTTGCAAGTCAGTTTTACATTGGTTTGCATTAACGCATCCGTAACTGGATGTCATAAAGTGTAAGTTTGTGTATGACATGATAAGTAAAAGGTATGATTATACAGTAAAAGTTTATTTGTTTCTTTTTCCTTAACATGAAAAGTGATATCTTTGGGCCCCTCGATGATTTATTGCCAACATCTGAAGTGCTTAGCTGGGCCCGAACTAAATTGATGTGTTCAATTAGTTGTCTGAATTCTGTCATCATAAATCGAAAATTAAGAGATAAAATCTTGAATATGAGATTGATTTTTATCCATGTATCATGTCCATACGATATCTTGTAAAACGAAGGATTATCTAATCACTTATTTTAGGGCCAACATTTGATTTTATTAGAGTTTGGCAGTGGCTGTGGAAAACACCCTTTATTGGTTATTCAAGGTATATACTTGCAATGGTACTTGACGACTTATCCAAGTGGGAGACTGTTGGATTAAGGTGTCTAAGGTATTAACTAAATTATTATAATTTTTGTGAATAAAACTAAAGTCCTTTTTGGGTTTCACTCATAACCAGAAATAGCTAGAATTGATATTAGAAGAGAGATAAAATGATTTGTTAATATATTATATATATGATTAATATATTAATTAGAAATTGTTAATAATTATTAGTATCTTTTAGGGTAGTTTTTATTAGCATTTAGCATCATGTTTTACACATTTGCATGTCATTACTTTAAATAATGTTCATTTAATGTATTTTGTCAGAATTCTCGTACGGCTAGCGTTTTTGTGTCATTTTTAGATAATTCGAGTGGAGCGGTACTTTGGGAGCAAATGGATACATATTTGGAGCCTACATGGAGTTGGAACTGAAGAAAGATGCCGAGGAATGACTTGGAATGCTTAAACTGAAGAACTATGTCCGGAACGTGCCAAGAAGCCAAAAATGCGATCGTATTTTTGGTATCTACAATCGCATTGGTTGATCGAGGATTTGCAAGGTCGAAAAGTATCATCTGAGAAGAAATTTTGAAAAATGCGATCATGGGGAGAAAAATTTGATCGCATATACAATCACATTTTCTCTTCGAAGATCAAAAAAAGCCAGAAATAATATTGTACTTCATTAAACGATAATCCGGGTGAAATCACCAAAAATGCAACCGCATTTTTGTTATCTGCGACCACATTTTCTTATATCTTTATCCGGAAGCTTCCGACTTCCATAGAAATATGACCCTAAAGAAAAAACCCTTCTGAAAGCAATTTCTGCTACTTTTCAGTGATTTCGGAAGATCTGAAAGCTATGAATCATCTCCTACACTTAGTTTACAAAATTTAATCAGTTCGTTTCTCTTTTTATTAGTTTTAATTGATTCTAGCAATGTCTGGCTAAACCCCTAGTTTGTGAGTTCTGCATCAGACTAGTTCTATTATTGTGATCAGTTATTAAATTTGGTTTTCATTGTGTGGTTCTTTCTAGTTGTTTCAGTTTTGAGCTTAATGAAAGTTTGATTTTATTTATTGTTAGTCTGATTATCTAGCTAGGGTTTAATCATTCTAGTTAATCAGTTAATAGAATTCGTAGTTGTTCTTGTCAACTGGTAATAAGTAACAAGTATCAGATTGGTACCGTGTTGGGATGTAACTCTGATATAAACTGAAATTTCATACGTTTACACTTCCGAGCTTGTGAGAGGTATTTGGTATTTCTAGCAATTTTACAAAGAGCTTAATGCAAATTTTCTAATCTTAATTAAGAGCATGTTTAATTAGACAATAAAAAGTTAGAGTTAAAAGAAGAGCTTGTTTTGGTTAATTTAAATAGGTAAAAGAGATTATACGAGAGCTTGTTAGTTTTTCTCAGTACCAGCTTAGATAGAAAGCATTCAGAATAACCAGATCTGGGTTGATTGCATGATTGGGTTGATTGCATGATTAGGAAAGTCACAGTAGAGTTAAATTCGTTTTATTACTGATTTCGTTTAGTTTACATCACTGTAATTTTTAGTTTAGTTTTTAATAAAAACCCCCATTTTTATTATTTTCTGCTAATTGAAAAGAATGAGCCTTACGCAAAGAGGCGTTGACCGTTAGGCTGTGTCCCTGAGGATTCAACACTACTTACCTGTGCTATTCATTAGTACAACCAACAATGAAAATATTATTTCTTAAATCGTGCGCGACAACGGTTAAACAAATTGGCGCCGTTGTTGGGCACACAGTACTTCTAATAGTTTTATGCCAAGAACTTTTCGTACATGTACACCTCTAGTTTTTATCCAGAAATTGAAAGAGCTGCAAGAAAACTGAAGAAATAAGCAACAAAGCAAAAAGAATCAGCTGGTTTCTTTGGTTCATCATCTTCCATACCACTATAAATCACCACACCACAAGGCAATCCCTTGTGGAATGAACAAGAAACAACTTTCCTATTTTTCACAAAAGTACCTATATCTTTAACCTTTAACAGCCCGTTTAAAAAATACTCCCCACCACCCTCTAAAATATCAGACACCACAGAAACGTCAGAAACTGAATCTGAAAAATCAGCGATGGGTGGAGACGAAGCAGAAAACACTCTCAGAGAGTGGGCCACGCAAGAGGTCAATCAGCAGCCTCTCCACTTCACTTTTCTAGAAGCCCATAACTTCGAGCTAAATCAGGGCTGATACATCTTCTTCCTACGTTCAGAGGCTTAGAAAATAAAGACCCACATAATTTTCTTAAGGAATTTCATGTGGTTTGTTCAGGAATGAAGCCACATGCGATAAATGAAGATCAGATAAACCTTAGGGCATTCCCTTTTTCACTTCTAGATTCAACAAGAGAATAGCAGTATGAGCTTCCATCCGGGTCAATCACGACTTGGACGGAACTCGTAAAATTATTTTTAGAAAAATATTTTTTAGAAATGCGAGTTTCGAGTCTTTGCAGAGAAATCCTTGGTATCAAACAAGGAAGAAGAGAAGCTCTACATGTATATTGGGAGGGATTTAAAAAGTTGTTGGTTCATTGCCCGCAACATGGAATCAATGAGTACCAGCTCTATAACTATTTCTTTAAAGGTATGACACCCATGGAGAGGAGCCTGATAAATGCTTCAAGTGGCGGATCTCAAGGTAATATGAAATCAACGGAAATCCAGGAGCTGATTAAGAAGCTGGAAATAGAGTAAAAAAATTCAGCAACTGAAGAAGAATGGTATCCGAATCAGCCAAGAGGAGTAAAAGAAATTAGCAATGCTCACCTTGAAACCCAAATTTCTAAACTCACGAAAGCAGTGTTGTTGCTGATGAAAGAAAAAGAAGTTGTGATGAAGCAATGTGGGATATGTGTGAAGACTGACCAAGGCGCTAGTAATTGATTATTTTTTGTTCATATCTGTCATTACCATCGTGTGACAACCGTCAATTTTTGGCCAAGTCAAAGTTAACTAAAGTCAACAAGTCAAACCGATCAACTCATCTAATCCTTGTACATTAGGGTTTCCATTATATTTCTTATTGAACAACTCGCAATCTTAATACAAAGTATCACTTAGAGTTTTCACGTGTTCGGAAATTCTAAACCCTAATAAGGGCAAGTGATGAAACTACTCGATAAAACATTATTCCTTAACCCTCGGGGGCATATAATAATCATAACAAGACTTAACGAGATGTACAAACCTTGCGTTACAAAGCCAAACACTCAAAAAGGTCACAAGAGTAGTCTCTCCAATTCTATTTCACTCTAACTCTCCCAAAACTCTCTAAGGAGGAGAAATCTCTCCAAGAATGTCAAATCTTTCCCAAATCTCTCTCTGTGGGAGAAATCTCTCCAAGAATGCGAAATCTCTCCCAAATCTCTCCAAGTATGAGAAATCTCTCAAAGTTTGTGAAATCTCTCCCAAATCTCTCTCAAAAGTTCCTTTAACTTTTTACAATCATTCGGGCCATCCCGACCCTTAACCGGGTCAAAAATCGCTTAAAACGGGGTAAATACGGGTAAATTAGGCTTAAGGACCCGAAACCCCTCTTAAAGGGCCGAACCCTCTTAGAACCGAAGGTGCCTATAGGGACCGAACTGCTGAAGGACTGAAGCTGCCATGAACCGAACTTACCTTCGGACCGAACCCTCCCTCTCGGGCCCGAACCTCGGACGAACCAAACCCGAAGCCTTCGCTTCCTACCTTCGCCTTCGCGCTATTTCGCTTCTTACCTTTTCGCTCCATTTCGCCTTCGGGCCCAGCAGCATTAGGACCGAACCTCGGCCCAGAACAGAGAGGTCTCGCAGGTAGGCCAATTTCACCCGGTTTTCGACTAGTTTTGCATTTTAGGCCCGTTTTTAATTATTTTAACGCGGGATTTTCACCCAAAACTTTATTTTAACATATAAGGCCCCATATTTATTAATGTATCACGTTTTTGGGGATAAATCTTATCCAAGAAGAGTGGGTGAAGTACAAGAGGTGGAGTGTTGACTTTTCTTTAGTTTATGACACAAGCAACCACCCCCACACCCACTCCATGACCAGCCACACTCATTCCACCATACCTAGGTCATGTCAATGTACTTTCTCATCATTTCCAGCCATTTCCCACGTTCTTAGAGCTGGAACATCCACCCTCTCTCCTCACACTTCATTCATTCTCTCATTTTCCACCAAGAATCACACTCCAAACTCTCTCATCTTTCTCTCTCAATTTCGAGAACTTCAAGGCATACTCCAAGACTTTTCTCCTTCATTTGGTAAGTATCATCATCTTTCTTATGATTATTACACATCCTCCTACTCAAAATCATAGATTGCTTACACAAATTCCATCACATTAGTGTTAGGTCTTCGAATCTTCAAGCATCTCCCAAGTGTTCTTGAGTTGAACACTTCTTTTCTCCATCATCCATCTACTGAAATCACTCCAGGTGAGTTCATACCCCTATCTTTTCATGTTTTTCTTAAGTTTTAATGGGGGGAATACAAGTTAAAACACCAAGAACACAACTAAACTCATTTAACAGCCTTCATCAGAAAAGTTGAACTCCATTCACGGACTGTTTTGGTCAACTTAAACATTTTAGTTTTCAAAACTGTATTTGGTGCAAATATTTCAGTTTCATACCTTTAAAATGACTACTTGCACATCACCATACGATTTTTCTACAATTTATGGTGATTTTTACAAAACTGCCTATCATTTCAGAAACAAATTCGGACCAGTCTGTGAATATGAACATTTTAACACAAGTTAAAGACTTCCAAAAATCATAATAAAAATTATGGATAAACTAGACACATTTTATGAACTATCAAAATTTACGGATTCAGTTTTCGACTTCGTATGATTTTTTCTATGATTTTTCTAAAACAGTGCAGAAAGCTTAAAAACTAGTTAACAGCTTATAACTTTCATAACACTTTGTATTATGTTGAGCAAAGTGTATAACAATAAGTTCTAAATATTGAATGTAATTTCTTGTTAGTTTATCATCATAAACTGAAATTTAGTCATTCCTGATAAGATTTTTCATTCATTTCGAACACATATAATAAGCTATAATAAGCATAGTTTGTGGATTCATAGCACTAATGTATTTTCATAAAAGGGTCCTTTTTCAGTACAAACGTTTTGGATAAACTAGAATAGGTATAGTTTATGTATCATTTACATTTCAAACTCATTTACCAAAGGTTTTCAGTTAAGTTCACGTAAATCTGTTAATGAATAAATTTGTGAGTCATTCGCTTCGAGTTACCTTCATGGTAATAAATCAAAAAGTCTTGTAAATTATAACCAGAGTCTCTTGTAGGGAGAGCGTGATAGTTGTGTATAGATCTATATTGGGTTTGACAACCCACACCTGAGCTGCATGCAACAGCTAGACCGGCAGGTCTGTGGTGACAAGTGTCATTTAACGTGCGACGCCTGAAGAACGTCGTGTTACGAGGCCATCTAAACTAGTCTTAGCATGGTTATAATAGCTCACATATGGTATTAACAAATCATAAGATTTACGGGTTCTTAGTTTTAAATTACCGAGTTATGTCGATTTAACTCACAGAAAATACTTTAAGTATGGAAAAATACTTGTTTATCTTCGGTCCTGGCATTTAGGACCACCTAACTCTAAAAAGGGTTTTATGCCGATTTAAAATCGCTTTTATATCTTTAAGTATGAAAATATACTTGTTATCGGTTCTGGGATTTAGGACCACCTTACTTTAAAAAGGGTTTTATGCCGATTCAAAAATCTCTTTTATATCTATAAGTATGGAAATATATTTTTTTCGGTCCTGGGATTTAGGACCACCTAACTTTAAAAAGGGTTTTATGTCGATTTAAAATCGCTTTTATATCTTTAAGTATGGAAAATACTTGTTTCCTTTCGGTCCTGGGATTTAGGACCACATAACTTTTATAAGGAAAATATAGGATTTTCTTTGGAATCATATCTCTGTTAAAACTATATTTCATCTAGAATTGTTAGACTTCAGCTATAATTGTTAAGTGTATATGCTAGAGTTATATAAGAATCTAGTCATAATCGACTTAGAATTGGTGGGCCCGCCTTATCTCCTGTTCCTTGTTTGGTTGTGGACCTAGGGCAGACCCATTAAATTCAACGGTTTATTTAACTTAAATTTTATATAACTTATATACGCTGGGCGATTATAGAAGGAATCTATGGGTCTTTCTAGGGTGCAATTTCACATAACATAGGAACATTCTTTTCACACTTAATTAAGAAAATATTGGATTTTCTGGAGATCAAACTCTATCGCTTTTACAAGGAAAACAGTTTCTTCCTCAAACAAAACTCTTATGAACACACCAACTTAATTGTTGACACTTTTTCAAAACTACTTGTATTCTCAGGAAATCAGTGAAATAGGAAAACGAACAGCAGTTTGAGGATGGGACGATAAATTGTCAAATAGTTCATTTTGTCATCATAATGTAACTGATTTGAATCATGTAAACATATACTTTGGTGTAACTCTTTCAATTATATTTATGATGGTTGTATTTACTTTGAGCACTATTATACTCGTTGTTGTGATACTATACATGAAGTCCTCCACCCCCGGACGTTTCCGCCATCCTTGGTTTGGGGGTGTGACAGATTGGTATCAGAGCATTGTTTATAGTGAACTAAGTATATCGAACCACATAAGATATACAAACTATAAATGCATTGGGACTAAGGTCTCTGATGTAACATTTTCAACTAACTATACTTTTAGAAATAAATAATTTCTTGTTAAAAGTACATACATGCATACCGGTTTAGTGTCATGTCTAAGGAAAACACAAAAGTTAAAAATAGAGGAGTTGTGCAATGTGAATATGCCCTGGGATATGCAATCAAGTCTGGGAGGGATATAGCCTGATCAACTATATTCTTCCGAGAAATGACTAACATGTGCCGGGGGATAGTCATGGTGGACAACAAGTCTATCAACTTACCAACGCCCATACCAGAAAATCGTTAAGAACCAAACGTAATATTAAAATACTATATGAGTATTTTATGATACTATAACCAACTTATGTGAAAACTAAAGACCCCTATTAGTAGGTCTATAATGCCTGAGTGCATACGCTAAGGTTATACATAATTAACGATATTATAGACTCAGAATCCATGACTATTGCTCTACTTCCTGTTCCTTGTTTAGTTGTGGACTTAGAGTAGAGTCATTTATTCGACGGTCTATTCTATCTCAGATTTTGTATAACTGGTATGCACTATGTGACTATAGACGTGACTGATAAGGATCACCCTTATAAGTAATTATAGGATTAGACGTCTATTAAGTATCTCTTTCACCCCTATTCTCGCACGGACATCACGACAAGATCTTTCGTATCAGGAGACCCCTGCCTTCCAAACCTGGAGAATTAGTGAGTGATGAGGATAAGAGTCGGAGGTAGTGTTGGATTAATGTCTAAGTCCATAACTATATTTGGTATGTACTTGACCCGACCCGGCATGGTCCATTTGGGTTGCACTTCACCGACACAATTTATATGGATAGTCTTTTGAGAATAGTATATTTATGATTGATATTAATATATTATAAGTTCTAATATATTAATATATAATCATATTATTTAATTAGTATTGATCAAGAATTAATTTATAATTAATTAAGTGATCAAAAGGAACTAATTAAATATGGACTCTTAGATATATATATATATATATATATATATATATATATATATATATATATATATATGTGTGTGTAGTAGGCCAAGTTCATTTAGGTTGGGCTAAGTCTTCATGGATAGTCCATGGAGCTTTAACCCATCGATCCTAGGAAATGAAAGGTCATGGGTATTAGGGTTTAACCCTAATCCTCCACACTATACTTATGGTTCATGAAATTATGCTAGTGGCTAGTGTGGATACACTAAAGATGGCAATAACCGATTTCATAGTGTGAGCCAAGTATCCATATTCTCTAAAGGTTTTCCAAGGTGTTTTGGTGATTTGTGATTCCACTTGAGGCTTCCACACTATTGGGGCTAAGCTCTTAAAGCTTGAAGACATCAAGCTACATCAAAAGGTATGTCATCTAACTAGAACTTTGTAGTATAGGTGCTTCATAATATGCTAGTTAGGATGAAACCTTGGAATATTTAATATTTGCATGTATAATAGAGAAAACATAGATCCAAGGTTTATAGGGTTGCATGTACACCATAGGAGTGTTAGAATGCTCAAAACCCAACAGTGGTATCAGAGCCATAGGTTGTTTTCTGTTATATTGATGCAAATGTTTTATTTTCAAAGTTGGAAAAAAAAGGAAAAAAACATGACGTTTGTCAAATTTTAAGATAATTACTTGTTTTTGTGAAAAACTAATTATTTGTAAAATTTGAATCATTTGCTATATGAGTTGAATTAGGTCAAATTTAGTAAAAGATAAAATGATATGATTATTTTATTAGTTTTAAAAGTTTGATCTAAAGAGTTTTTTGAAACCTCCATAAGTTATGGATATGAAAAGGTTTTAAAAAAAATTGATTCAAAGCTTTTATGGAGTTACAAAACTTAGTCTTAATGTTTTAAAGAATTCCATAACTTGTTCTTAAGGTATGGAACATGAAAATTTTCATCATAAAACAAGTATTTAACTCCATAAGTTATGGAATCCAAAAGTTTTCAAGAGTTACAAAACTTGCCCTCAAGTTTTGGAATTTGGAAAAAGTTTTTTTATGATAAAAAAAAGAATTGAATTCTAAAACTCTTGGGTTCATAACTTAAACAATTAATTAAATGGTTTTAATTTTGAATTTAATAATTGGAATTATGATGTTTTTATTGAATAATTCAATTAACTCTTATGGACTTTATTAATAGATAATTAAAGTGTTTAATTAAAAGAGAATTAATAATTCCATAATGACATTGTTTAAATTTAATTAAATTAAGAGTATAGTTTAATTAATAGATTAAACCACCAAGTATTTTAAATGTCTAAAATACACCCTTATACTATTATAATATTAAAAGTTTAATATATTATATGTATAAGAGCAAGTCGTCTTACCATTAGTAGGCCTCATTCACGAAGCCGGTCTATAAGGGGGGTATAAGGTTACTGCCTATAAAATGGCAGTTTAATGGGTGTCCACTCTCACCCACCGCTTCCTTGACTGGTGAAGGGTCGTTAGCCGAACAGGTAGGACAAGGACTATAATTCTCCCTTCATTAAAAGTATTAATGATAAATACTAAGTAACTAAACTCTTATTAATACCCATTCTTAGTTACTTAGGAAAATGTGAATTTGGTGCTAACCCATGAAATTACACTTTGCACTTTGCTTAAGTTAGTTAGTGGAGCGTGTGTGGTTAACCGACACACTAGCTTGATTTAACAAGGTAGGCAAAGGGTAACTTAATGTTTATCATAGTATCGGTGGAGCGTGTGTGGTTAACCGGCATATCGATTGAGGGGTAAATATTAAGGGTACGAAGTATATTTGCATGATTATTCAGACTTTGTTTTGTGATCCTCGGCATCCCAGTCACAAAACCTGAAGGGCACACTCGAGATTGAAACATGCCTTTGAAAAGTTCAATGAATCTCAAAAGAATCTAGGAGTTTCAAAACCAATTAAAACCTAATAATACATTTCGTTTATCTTGGTGGAAATTGGTGAATCGTCATTCACCTACCTTCAAATATTTTATAGCTTGGATTACGGCATCCCTCTTCCAAGTTATAAAATAGTTTGCTGGGTCCTAGCCTTAATATTTCATATTGGGTGTTATATTAAGGAATTTAGATCAACTATATTGAATATCTCCCAAAAAGATGTCTGGTTCAGACATCTATGATCCTCCCAAATCTCTTGGAACTTCACTTCCTCCACCTCTTACAATTATTCTCCCTAACCCACAAGTTCAAGGTCACTCAAGCCCTAATGGCAAGCAAGGTCTATGTGTGATCACATCTTAGAGATGAAGTCATATATTGACAAGCCGGGAGAGTTGGGTTTCAAAGTCTTGAGAAAGTTGGATGTTCAATCACTTTCTAAGTCACATAGTGAGTTCCTTTGGGACCACTATGATACAGACTATGACATGAACCTTAATAATCATATCTATTTGCTTGGTGCTGCTGAATCAGCAATGATTTGGAACGATAGTGAAGCAAATTTGATTAGAAGATCAACTTCCCAAAAACTTTATGGACAGTGACAATGGTGACACTGGAAATCCAGAAAAAGAATTCTCTTCCCAATGGAAAGGGATTGGCCATAGTCAACCCGGTTGACCAAATTGTAAAGAGAAAGGCTAAGTCTGAGATATTCCCATTACCAAACGGTCCATATGTTTATTTTGCCAAAGGAAGGGGCGTTGATTGCAAAGCTGCCAAATTTACCTAAGGATGTTAAAGTCAATAAGTTTGACTCTACATCAGGTAGAGCCCATTATCTAACTCTGTTAAGTTCTATTCTGAGATCCTCATTAAATGATGTGACTGGGTCACATGTTGATGTTTTAAGAATCAAAGAATAGAGAGAAATCTTAAAGGAAGTATATGCTGATTCTGATCGCGAAGGTGGATTTCGATCGCATCAGAATTTTGAGCAGTTGCTTAAGAAGTTATGATATATTGCTAAGGAATAGATAACAACAATTTTCCATGTGGATTGTAAGGATAAGTTTTTCCGCAAAGTTTTAAAATAAAAGAAAATTGTTTAATTTTGTTTATTTGAAGTATCCTTACAATGGCATTTGTGAAAAATTGTTGCTTATATGATTCCACTGACAGCAATATTGGAAAATGGATTTGATTCTTTCATTTGTGGTAGTGTCTAAATTTACCAAATCAGGAAAGTTCCTCATCACCCAAGTTTCAATTGGACCGAAACTTGGAATCATGCAAGTTGAATAGTATGATGAATGAGAACTTTCAAGCATTGGAAAATCAAGACTAATTACTTGTTCACATGGATGTGTGAGTCAAGTGAATGACTAAAGGGATCGAGTACACATTCTTGTGCACTGGTCATGTCCACCATAAAGCTCGTTAAGACTATTTGATTTACTAAAGTTTAGTAAATATGGTTATACTTACAAGTTTAAGTATAATTCTGAAACATTGGAAAAGTCTCAATGTATGGCAGAATGAATGGGAAGAATCAAATTAGGCAGAAAGATAAAAGTTTCTCAAATCTGAAAAGATGGGAGAGTACTTTAGTATCATGTTTGTGATCATCTTAATGATTTAGAAATCATATCACAATTAGTCCTCTAAAGGTCATCTTAGTGCATTCTTATGACTAAGAAGAGGAGTCATGAATTGTTGAAATGGTTAGATCAGGAAGATGAGTCATACTTCATTCCAAAACAATTCTTAGAGTCATACTCCAAGATTGTAACTTGAGTGACATATCTTAAAGAAAGGTTTAAAACACTTGTCAAATGTAAGAGTAAAAGTGTCCTACTCTTGTACATTTGAAATTGGTAAGTTGTGATGTTTTGGATTAAACAAAGACCAACTAAGGCCAATTGTGTGAAGTGTTTGTCTTGATAAAGAATCCGCACTATCTCTTGAATATTTGGCAAGATAGTCTTATATGTCAAGAGGATAGTGGGAGTCTTAAAGATCCTAAAAAGAATTTCAAGAACTAATCAAGCATAAAACCTGAGGTTCTTCACTAGCACACAACTTGAGGTTTATAACCTATCGTGTTGACATATTCTGTGCCCATTCCAGTTAAAGTTGGCTTTGCATAGGAGTTCTGAAAGTTCTCAATTAGTTGCATAACAACTTAGAAGCAATGGCAGGCCCTGTACTGCCAGGTGGCAAGAAGTTAAGATTGCATAAGTTCAGTCCATATGAGTTTGGATTTGTCATTATCCTTGTCTTGTGACTATGGTTTTGACGATTCACATGTATAAGAACACATACACCATAAAATCTAAGGGTCATAAGGTTTCTCTCCGATTCATGAAAATGATGGTGAGGAAACACTTCCACCAAGTAGATTTGAAGCAGATGGCAAAAGGTTTAAACAATTGAGACTATGATTACGGCATCCCTTTTCATAGTTCTGAAATTGTTTAGACACACATGCATGCTATCTAAGGAAAGGTGTATGATTTTGATAAAGTTTTATCAAAGCATCTCGTATCAGAAATCTGAACTTTGGTAAGAAAGTCAATAAAGTATTGATTTCTAGAAGTCCAGCTGATTTCTGAGTACATGTCAAAGATAGTGGGAGCATAAATGTTATGCTAATAATCATCATGTTAGTGGGAGCATGATAATTATTGTTAGTTTTGCAAGTTAGCAATGTTAATTATAGAAAACAAAAGTTTCAATTCGTGAGGCTGCAGGGATTGAAAAAGTTGTTTTGCTATAATTAAGGGAGAGGATATACTTCATTTCAGTTCTAAAGGCTTAGATTGAGACCTTAGTCATCCTTAGTCAAGAATATATATATGAATTTCATGTTGGATTGGTTCAACTTAAGCAAATTCTATATATTGCATTCTCAAAATTCGATTATGATTACGGCATCCCTCTTCATAGTCAAATTTTGAAAACATGGCAAATAAAAATATTGTAGCAAAAGACTGTTCTAGAATCATGTCTTTATATGAGACATCATGAATCGTGTACCATTTTCTTTGGGTACAGGATCGATTGCATGTGCTATAATATTTGTGATTTCTAAATTTTTCCAAATGCCCAGAGGCATTAAGAAGGGAAAAGGTCTAGATTTGGATATGACTAAAATGATTAAGCAATTGTCGAGGACAATCTGAGGTTTACCAAAGATTGGTTGCTCAGGGACAGTTGGAAGTATAGTGCTAATTTTGGAAGGACCATATTGACATATTCTGAAAAGAGGCATCTCTTATTCAGAAGTGATAGTCAAAATGAGAATATGGAGTTGTCTCTATAGGTGGAAGTTATCTGTGTAAGATTAGAAAACTTAATGCAAGAAGCATGTCCAAAGCAATGTACTTTGAATATGAGACTTAGTTTCCATGGAGTTGATCTCCATTGGAATACCTTATAATGACTGTTGACAAGTCTTTGTGACTTTGTACATATTCATTACAGGAGGGTCAGTGCATATAAGTTTAAAATCTAAACAGATTTCGATAAATGATAGGAATTTGAAATTCTCACATTTTTCGATAAGGATTTGGGAGTGTGAAATTAGAATCATTGAAATTATGTTCAATTGGTTTATTTCACAAAGTAAGGATCATAGACAAACATAGAGTGCATACTTGGTGTATGGCAAAGCTATTGTTTAAGAAAAACATAGTGTACATGCTTGGAGCATGGGACAACTAGTGTTTTTAATTCAAGCATAAAGTTGATAAAACCGAAATAATGAATAATGAGTAATCAGTATGGTGATAAATAAAAGTGTTTATTTATATTCATAGGGTTTGATACCATATTTGATTCATTTATTCTTGTCTTTCACTTTGCATGTTTTGACTTCCAGAATAACTAAGTCGCTCTTCCTGAGTGATTAAGTTATTCAAACCATCCACAGTCGGTCATATGTTGGAAGTAGATATGAATCAAGACTGTCATGGGTTGGTTTATAGAGGTCCAAGTTGGTGGACAAAGTGGTGCTACAACACTCATGAGTGCTCATAAGTTCTGAGTATTGGATTCAACCCGCGCTCATTTGAATCACTTCATGGATTTTCTCACGAGTGATCATGAGACGATAATATCTTATATTCTTCAAACCTAGAGATATGAGTTGTTACTATGAGTTGGTTATACATTGATTGCACGAAAACGCATTGGTAACTCGATGTTATAAAACGTGCCTTTGTGTATGATTCAACAAGTAGTAGAACAAGCCATATGAGTCGAAGTTTATCCATTCCTTTTACCTTCGGGATAAAAGCGATATCTTTGGGCCCCTCGATGATTTAGCGATGACACATGTGAGTGCTTGGCCAAGCCATGACTGATTTGATTTGTTCAATCAATCAGTCATCATAAATCGAAAATCAGGAAACAACAAATGGACAGAGAGAATGATTATAATCCATGTCTCAGTCCATATGATATCTAGAATGGAGGAATATATGATCCCTTATCTAATGGACAAGTCATTGACAAAGGTCAGAGTTCATTGACAAGATCAGAGTTCGACAACGGCTTTAAGAGCTACGATTGCCAGTTGGTTTTTGAAGCCATACTCAATAATAGTTTTAGACTTATCCAAGTGGGAGACTGTTGGATTAATGTCTAAGTCCATAACTATATTTGGTATGTACTTGACCCGACCCGGCATGGTCCATTTGGGTTGCACTTCACCGACACAATTTATATGGATAGTCTTTTGAGAATAGTATATTTATGATTTATATTAATATATTATAAGTTCTAATATATTAATATATAATCATATTATTTAATTAGTATTGATCAAGAATTAATTTATAATTAATTAAGTGATCAAAAGGAACTAATTAAATATGGACTCTTACATATATATATATATATATATATATATATATATATATATATATATATATATATATATATATATATATATATATATATATATGTGTAGTAGGCCAAGTTCATTTAGGTTGGGCTAAGTCTTCATGGATAGTCCATGGAGCTTTAACCCATGGATCCTAGGAAATGAAAGGTCATGGGTATTAGGGTTTAACCCTAATCCTCCACACTATATAAAGGGTCTTATGGTTCATGAAATTATGCTAGTGGCTAGTGTGGATACACTAAAGAGGGCAATAACCGATTTCATAGTGTGAGCCAAGTATCCATATTCTCTAAAGGTTTTCCAAGGTGTTGTGGTGATTTGTGATTCCACTTGAGGCTTCCACACTATTGGGGCTAAGCTCTTAAAGCTTGAAGAAATCAAGCTACATCAAAAGGTATGTCATGTAACTAGAACTTTGTAGTATAGGTGCTTCATAATATGCTAGTTAGGATGAAACCTTGGAATATTTAATATTTGCATGTATAATAGAGAAAACATAGATCCAAGGTTTATAGGGTTGCATGTACACCATAGGAGTGTTAGAATGCTCAAAACCCAACAGGTAGAGTCAGAGGTCGACAACACTCCTCACATAGCCTGGGCCCTCGCAAACCGTCTCGACTCCATCAA
Organism: Lactuca virosa; assembly: GCF_052849685.1. Classification (NCBI taxonomy): domain Eukaryota; kingdom Viridiplantae; phylum Streptophyta; class Magnoliopsida; order Asterales; family Asteraceae; genus Lactuca; species Lactuca virosa. Next base: position 117,777,666 of record NC_136430.1, on the reverse strand, counting down.
ACATGTGCCCCGTTGGGCAGCATTGATCGAGGGATGGAGTCGCCATTAGCAACAACAACTCGCCATTTGGGGACGTATTATTGAAAACAGAGTTCATTCTACTCAAAAGACCTTGAAGATTAGGTCTATGAGTATGCGTTCGTGTTACTCCCCTCCATGTGTAAACCCGACCCCACAAGTTAGTGATTTCACTAGTCGAGAGATTTATTTGCGGACCAAACTTTCCTTGCAATGATGCGGTGTGGACCTGCATCAGGCTCAAAACCTTCCTCTAAAAACTAAATATGCTAAAATCATACAAATAAAAGGGGCATGCGTATTATTTCTTTGGGAGCAATACTACTAAAATTCATAAGTTTATCATATATAGACTCTCGTTATGAACTGTTTTCAGAACATCATAAACAACCGGAACACGATACAATCAAAACTAAGATAAATAACTCCCGACGTATGAAACCTTATTCAAGACTCAATATCATCTCACCTTTTTAAGCCTCATAGTTAAAAGGTGCCCTTTTCATAGACCTATGAGGGTGCGATCATACCAGCACTAGTGAATCGGGTCCCATTAAAACTCCTCAGCCAGATGTGTTTGGACAAACATGATCCCTAGATGAGTAAAGCTTAGCACCCGTACGAAACCTACTTCTACCCACTATCATAACTCCGTCTCAGGAACGTTAGCAGAAACACTAAGAATAGTACAGCAATGTGCAAAAATTTATATATGTGAATATAAATTGTAAGAATGCACTTGAGATAATTATCCCCAATCACGAAGTCGTTTTTTCATCGTGAAACAGAACTATGTTTTCACCAAGAGGCAACCCACGAACTAGCAAGGCGCCAACCCTGTAGATAGACTCTGCTACTTTTCAAGCTGAAGTCACAGCAGTCGTGACAGCCGTCATGGCGCGACTCAATGCTAACAACGCTAGCAGAGATGGAAGCGGTACCGACAATACAAATTATTGTAACAATCAGGAACACCGGCGGCTGTCTGCCAATGAAGGCGCCTCAGGCCACCAACCTACAAACAAGAAACGAGAGTTTTGGAACAAAAAGGAGTGTAACCTACCTCAAAAATTTGCTAGAAGACAGCAGCCCATGGCCACCCCTGCCATTACAACACCAGTCACGACACATGCCTCGACACTAGCCACAAGGTTTGTCACCCAAGCATCGGCCAGACCATATAAGGGATCACTCCCAAGGTGTAACAAGTGTAATTTCCATCACAGTGGGGCTCGCCGGGTGATACACTATAAAAACTGCAACAAGAATGGACATACTGCCCGTTTCTGCAGGAACCAAACCCAGCACCTCCCTTCAATCACCAACTCCAGGGTAGGCCCAGGATGCTACCTATGCGGTGAAATGGGACACTTCAAGAGAGAATGTCCAACTGAGAAGAACGACGGGGGAGCAGGAGGCGTGTGACGAACAAACCAGCAGGAACAACAAGGGAACCCTATTAGGACTTTTGTAATGTTTCCAACGACAAAAACGTTTAAGTACCATATGTTTGTAATGAATTTGGTATGCTTGCTAAAATTTTCGTCTCTCAAAAAGTAGTTAAAATACTCTCTCGTTTGAATCAAATCAAAGACATTCATATATGACCTTAGGATCATCACCTGCAAGCTGTGATGACCTTATGCATACATCGGGGTTAATTATAATCAAAATACCAAAGAATTAAAGCAAATAATTCCATCCTGACTCCTGTTCCATGTCTAGTAGTGGGATTTGAGTAGAGCCACCCACTCGACGATTTCACCAATATCAAATTACATATGACTTAACTATACCGCTCGACCATAGAGTGACCTGTCAGGGATCATAATATCATGTATCATTGCTAGCTATCAGAACACACTCACTACCAGTGCTAGACGCTGTGGTAGGAATCACCTGCAGTAATAATAACATCGAACGAAATGGAACACACTGAAAAGGAACACAATATACTCACTTTCCTGACTAAACGGCTACGAAAGGACCTTTCACCTAATCTCGAAAAACCTTCGTCTCTCATAAACACAAAACCAACACAGACCTCCGGGTCATCTCTCGCCGCGAAACCCCAAAACACTCACCAGAGGAATATTATACCCTCCGAAGACTCACCACAAGTATATACAGAAGACCCTTAGGGGATGTCACGCATGCAATAGATAAGGCTCAAGCACAGAAGCATGGGACGAATACGGTTAGTCTACCATTACTACGTGCTACCGATCTAATCAGATGAGAAACACTAAAGCAGACCCTGTGCAGTGCTCCGAGGAGAAGTTATCACTTATGACTTAGTACAAATTCGAGAAAGGCTAAGAGCATCTCGAGAGCACGGCAAAACGCAACTAAGTCTTATCATCTATATAAAAACGCAGGGTCGTCATTTAACATCAGGCGGGTTGGTCCCCGCCATAATCAACTTCTTGTACTACAAAAAGTTTCCCCCATCTTTCCTACAAATTCTTGAAGTCCCAGTCAAAACGCTAATTTCGGGACGATATTCTTTCTAACGGGGGGATGATGTGACAACCGTCAATTTTTGGCCAAGTCAAAGTTAACTAAAGTCAACAAGTCAAACCGGTCAACTCATCTAACCCTTGTACATTAGGGTTTCCATTATATTTCTTATTGAACAACTCGCAATCTTAATACAAAGTATCACTTAGAGTTTTCACGTGTTCGGAAATTCTAAACCCTAATCAGGGCAAGTGATGAAACTACTCGATAAAACATTATTCCTTAACCCTCGGGGGCATATAACAATCATAACAAGACTTAACGAGATGTACAAACCTTGCGTTACAAAGCCAAACACTCAAAAAGGTCACAAAAGTAGTCTCTCCAAATCTCTTTCACTCTAACTCTCCCAAAACTCTCTAAGGAGGAGAAATCTCTCCAAGAATGTCAAATCTCTCCCAAATCTCTCTCTGTGGGAGAAATCTCTCCAAGAATGCGAAATCTCTCCCAAATCTCTCCAAGTATGAGAAATCTCTCCAAGTGTGTGAAATCTCTCCCAAATCTCTCTCAAAAGTTCCTTTAACTTTTTACAATCATTCGGGCCATCCCGACCCTTAACCAGGTCAAAAACCGCTTAAAATGGGGTAAATACGGGTAAATTAGGCTTAAGGACCCGAAACCCCTCTTAAAGGGCCGAACCCTCTTAGAACCGAAGGTCCCTATAGGGACCGAACTGCTGAAGGACCGAAGTTGCCATGAACCGAACTTACCTTCGGACCGAACCCTCCCTCTCGGGCCCGAACCTCGGACGAACCAAACCCGAAGCCTTCGCTTCCTACCTTCGCCTTCGCGCTATTTCGCTTCTTACCCTTTCGCTCCATTTCGCCTTCGGGCCCAGCAGCATTAGGACCGAACCTCGGCCCAGAACAGAGAGGTCTCGCAGGTAGGCCAATTTCACCCGGTTTTCGACTAGTTTTGCATTTTAGGCCCGTTTTTAATTATTTTAACGCGGGATTTTCACCCAAAACTTTATTTTAACATATAAGGCCCCATATTTATTAATGTATCACGTTTTTGGGGATAAATCTTATCCAAGAAGAGTGGGTGAAGTACAAGAGGTGGAGTGTTGACTTTTCTTTAGTTTATGACACAAGCAACCACCCCCACACCCACTCCATGACCAGCCACACTCATTCCACCATACCTAGGTCATGTCAATGTACTTTCTCATCATTTCCAGCCATTTCCCACGTTCTTAGAGCTGGAACATCCACCCTCTCTCCTCACACTTCATTCATTCTCTCATTTTCCACCAAGAATCACACTCCAAACTCTCTCATCTTTCTCTCTCAATTTCGAGAACTTCAAGGCATACTCCAAGACTTTTCTCCTTCATTTGGTAAGTATCATCATCTTTCTTATGATTATTACACATCCTCCTACTCAAAATCATAGATTGCTTACACAAATTCCATCACATTAGTGTTAGGTCTTCGAATCTTCAAGCATCTCCCAAGTGTTCTTGAGTTGAACACTTCTTTTCTCCATCATCCATTTACTGAAATCACTCAAGGTGAGTTCATACCCCTATCTTTTGATGTTTTTCATAAGTTTTAAGGGGGGGAATACAAGTTAAAACACCAAGAACACAACTAAACTCATTTAACAGCCTTCATCAGAAAAGTTCAACCCCATTCACGGACTGTTTTGGTCAACTTAAACATACTAGTTTTCAAAACTATATTAGGTGCAAATAGTTCAGGTTCATGCCTTTAAAATGACTACTTGAACATCACCATACGATTTTTCTACGATTTATGGTGATTTTTACAAAACTGCCTATCATTTCCGAAACAAATTCGGACCAGTCTGTGAATATGAACATTTTAACACAAGTTAAAGACTTCCAAAAATCATAATAAAAATTATGGATAAACTAGACACATTTTATGAACTCTCAAAATTTACGGATTCAGTTTTCGACTTCGTATGATTTTTTCTATAATTTTTCTAAAACAGTGCAGAAAGCTTAAAAACTAGTTAACAGCTTATAACTTTCATAACACTTTGTATTATGTTGAGCAAAGTGTATAACAATAAGTTCTAAATATTGAATGTAATTTCTTGTTAGTTTATCATCATAAACTGAAATTTAGTCATTCATGATAAGATTTTTCATTCACTTCGAACACATATAATAAGCTATAATAAGCATAGTTTGTGGATTCATAGCACTAATGTATTTTCATAAAAGAGTCCTTTTTCAATACAAACGTTTTGGATAAACTATAATAGGTACAGTTTATGTATCATTTACATTTCAAACTCATTTACCAAAGGTTTTCAGTTAAGTTCACGTAAATCTGTTAATGAATAAATTTGTGAGTCATTCGCTTCGAGTTACCTTCATGGTAATAAATCAAAAAGTCCTGTAAATTATAACCAGAGTCTTTTGTAGGGAGAGCGTGATAGTTGTGTATAGATCTATATTGGGTTTGACAACCCACACCTGAGCTGCATGCAACAGCTAGACCGGCAGGTCTATGGTGACAAGTGTCATTTAACGTGCGACGCCTGAAGAACATCGTGTTACGAGGCCATCTAAACTAGTCTTAGCATGGTTATAATAGCTCACATATGGTATTAACAAATCATAAGATTTACGGGTTCTTACTTTTAAATTAGCGAGTTATGTCGATTTAACTCACAGGAAATACTTTAAGTATGGAAAAATACTTGTTTATCTTCGGTCCTGGGATTTAGGACCACCTAACTTTAAAAAGGGTTTTATGCCGATTTAAAATTGCTTTTATATCTTTAAGTATGGAAATATACTTCTTATCGGTTCTGGGATTTAGGACCACCTAACTTTAAAAAGGGTTTTATGCCGATTTAAAAATCGCTTTTATATCTATAAGTATGGAAATATACTTGTTTTCGGTCCTGGCATTTAGGACCACCTAACTTTAAAAAGGGTTTTATGTCGATTTAAAATCGCTTTTATATCTTTAAGTATGGAAAATACTTGTTTACTTTCGGTCCTGGGATTTAGGACCACATAACTTTTATAAGGAAAATATAGGATTTTCTTTGGAATCATATCTATGTTAAAACTATATTTCATCTAGAATTGTTAGACTTCAGCTATAATTGCTAAGTGTATATGCTAGAGTTATATAAGAATCTAGTCATAATCGACTTAGAATTGGTGGGCCCGCCTTATCTCCTATTCCTTGTTTGGTTGTGGACCTAGGGCAGACCCATTAAATTCAACGGTTTATTTAACTTAAATTTTATATAACTTATATACGTTGGGCGATTATAGAAGGAATCTATGGGTCTTTCTAGGGTGCATTATCACATAACATAGGAACATTCTTTTCACACTTAATTAAGAAAATATTGGATTTTCTGGAGATCAAACTCTATCGCTTTTACAAGGAAAACGGTTTCTTCCTCAAACAAAACTCTTATGAACTCACCAACTTAATTGTTGACACTTTTTCAAAACTACTTGTATTCTCAGGAAATCAGTGAAACAGGAAAACCAACAGCATTTTGAGGATGGGACGATAAATCGTCAAATAGTTCATTTTGTCATCATAATGTAATTGATTTGAATCATGTAAACATATACTTTGGTGTAACTCTTTCAATTATATTTATGATGGTTGTATTTACTTTGAGCACTATTATACTCGTTGTTGTGATACTATACATGAAGTCCTCCACCCCCGGACGTTTCCGCCATCCTTGGTTTGGGGGTGTGACACATCGTTTCGGTAATGACTAAGAATATGATTGTTATTCCGACCCTAGTGGACATATCAAATCAAGTCCGACTAAGAAGAGTATGTTACGTGGTTCAGAGAATCAAGATCGATGTAGCATCTGACTTAAGCCAGAAGATTGAAGTGAAAGATAATCAAAGAGATCAATAGAAGTATCACGATCGTTGTTAAAGTAAGAAGCTTGTAGCTAGAAGTGATACATGCTAGAATGTGATTATATCACATTAGAACATGAAGGAAGGTATATTCCGTTGTGGAATCTGACTCTAAAAGACCTTACTCTAAGTGTTGCATCATACGATGAAAGGTCATTAGAACATGACCCATCGGTCTGTTACAGTAATCAAAGTAAAGAACTTATCTTAATTTAAGTTTGTTTAAGAAGGAGCAGGAGTCTACAATAAGGATTTAGTTTGTAACTCAAATGTTAAAATTGAAAGTTCAACATAAGATAAAGAGTGGGTGCGAGATTGAGCACCGCTAGCAGTCAAGAAGTCCAAGAGTTAGAAACTCATTTGAAAAGACATAAGAGTTACGGTTTTTACCAAGGATGAAAAGACAACTTATGGATTCATTATACAAGCCCTGTTTTGTTGATAATATTGGGACGTAATCATCCTAACGGGGAGATAATTATAACCCCCGCATATTCGGGTCAGTCAATTTAAAGACAATAATCGTCAAAAATGACTTTTTGATAGAAGATTATTTAGAATAAATAATATTAACTAATTTATAGTATATGTCACAAGGGTTCCTTACATATAAAGAATGCTGAAATCCGAGTTACAACGAAGAAATTATGACCCGTCAATGTTTTACGGCTAAACCGGCACGGCACTACGTAACATAAAAAGTGAATTTTTGATTAATTACTAATGACTAAAACAAAAGTCGTAGTATATATTAAACCGGGAACGTACATAGAAAGAACACCCAAATCTGACTTCGTATGAGGAAATTATGATTTTTCTAAGATTTAGCATAACCGTGCACAACCTGTAAACCGAATTTTAGATCGATTGATTTTTAGCCGACACAATCTAAATGAGAATTGAAAATCTCGTTAATAGGAACTCAACGATATAAAGACAGACAAAAACGGACGTCGGATGACAATGTTATGAATTTTTAACGGACTTTACCTGTTTAAGCCTGTTAAAATATAACTTTAAAAATAAGATCAAAATTAGCCAACAGAGTCTAAAAGAAAATTTTAGATTACGTCGCCACCTACGCGTGGATATAAAGAACCTCAAAAACAGAGCTCGTATGCGAAAGTTACGGATTTTAGAAGATTATTAGTTTTTGGAGTAATTTGCGAGTGACAAGTGGCACAATCCTGACCACTGATTCTTCCCCACGCCTTGCCACCAGATGATGAAACTTGGCACGCAACACGTCGTGTAGGGGCTCACAACACATCGTGCTGGCCAATTTCACAGCCTATAAATAGAGGCGTAAATCACTTCATTTCTCACACCATTCTAACCCATTCTCTCCCAACACCCCCAAACCCCCAACGCTTTTCCCTAGCACTTCCTAAGTGTTAGAGGCGAGACCCGGTGTGCCAAAAGGCCCCGAGAAGAAGAGCTTTCGGCTCAGAATTTCTACCCGTGCAGAGCCCGATTCTTCGCTAAACTCCATTGTAAGTGAGTTATGCTTACCCTCATATAAGAATAGATTATGTTTAAGTTCATTATCGTTATTATGAACATATAAACAATATATGTAAGTATTATAAAATATACAAAGTGTTATTATAATACCTTTTAACTGCTCGTGGTATGGGGAATCTGGTTTGAAGGGCCGCATATGGTTGTTGGATTTCAGAACAGCTTAAATGCCAAAATGGTCCTGCCCTTCGGTGTTTCATGTCTGGCCCCTATTTGTACATAGTAGTTGAAAAGTATTGTTTATCACATATAAAACAATATCGCTCGTAGACCTTGAGTTAATTAGTCACGATAAATATTAGACTAAAACTTAGCAATAATAATGCTAGGTTTCGTCGAAGAAAAAGACGATTGTTAGAAGCGAAGCTCTCTCCGAATTTCGAGTCATCACTTTAACAAGTGAGTGCATAGTTACTTTCATCTTACACATAGATATGAAGTAATAATACATGCTATAAGTTCTTATTATCTGTGTTCAAGATATCTATTCTAGATGAATGATTTATACATGTTTACGTTATTTAAACTATATATATGTATTTTTATACTTATAAATATGTATTGGGAGCAACGGCCAACGGGCTATGAAGAATAGGTGATGATAGAAAGGTGATGATAACTAGGTGATGATAGATAGGTGATGACAAATAGGTGATGTGAGATGAAAGGCGATGCCATAATCTTGACCTGCGATGTTGCGATGTTGTGATGTAGTCGTCTACAAGAGTATAGATGGCGACCACAGACTATTCTAGATAGTCATGTGGAAACACCAGCAGGTTCATAACCTGTAGGTGATGAATTACGAGTTTAGGCGATGTTGTAACTATGTATTCATGTGATGATACTCTAACCCTTACTAGACACATATTGAGGGAGTAATCCACGAATCAGTACTGTCTATGCGATGTAGGTGATGAGAGGTAAATACGATGTAGGAGATGAACCTAAGGATAAATCTTAGGGAAGATTAAAATAAGAAAATGGGGATGGGTAACCGGGTTAATTGTTTAACATCAAATATGTGAAGAAACAAATTAACTATATTATTGTGGGTTGAAAACCCTATGTACTCACCAGGTTTCCCAACCTAACTCACTCAGTGTATTTGTATCACATGTATCGATACGAAGACACATTAGACTGAGAGATTAAAGGAGATGTAAATAATTAGTGTAAATGAACGCAGGGTCCGTTTACACTTATGTTTTTGTATTGAGAATGACATCCCAAAGTTTTAATATAAACGAAATGCATTTCTTTGGAAATGCTTTGATAATATATTTATCATATCTTCCGTGATCAAATTCCTGAAATATTATTCTTTAAAATGTATACTCTGATTTTCAAATAATCATAAATAAAATTTTTAAAATGTCCATGAATTTGGGGATGTCACAGAAGTATGCCCGATAATTGTTCATTGAACTACATTAAGAGCTGACCGATTTGCTGCTCAATATTTCTGATAGAGATTTGTTGATATTGAATGACTGCATCAATCTCATCGTGTCATTTATCCGGTGCAGCTGCGAATCGGGCAAGCAAGGCTTCAAAGTCATTCTTCTTTTCGGGAGCCGGTTACTCCTTTTGGTAAAACTCGCGACCTTGTTGCATATACTTTTCCTCTTTTTCCTTTTGATACTAATCATAGGGCAGCCATTCCTTCTTGGGTTTCTTCCAACTTTCATCATATCTATCTCCATTAGAGTAGCACGCTTGAAATTTCCGATTCTCGTCCTCGTGAAGGTCACGATCCTTTGTTAAGTGAGGACTGCTACAATTGTCACATCCAACCCAAATTGCGTTGATAGATTGTGTGACAACCCGAAAATTTTTTGCTTTAAAAGCTCAGTCAGTCAACTCAACTGATTGTCAGACTCACTGGTAATGAGTTCTTGCCTGGTTAAAGATCATTCTAAGGAGTTTTAAGCCTGATACACTCAAGGAATGAGTGTTAGGAAGTACCTACTAGAACCATAATATAGCATGCAAACCTTAAACTCCATCAAGAGGAGTTTACGGCCAAGTTACCAAGAGTTTACGGCCGTAAACTCAAGGGGCCGTAAACTCACCTCTACATATATAAAACTTGGCCATTTTTCTCATTCTTTCTTTCCTTGGTCGATTTTAAATCCTCTCAAGTATCATCCAACTTTTCATCCTAGATCTTCATTTATGTAAGTATTCTATCCTTTGATTAGTTGATACACCTTCTTAACTAGCTTCATCCATTGATTTCATCCATAGAAATCATCTTTTCTTAGATCTTCAAGAAACACCAAGAACACCAAGAACACACACTAGTGTTCTTGGCCAAAATCAACCATTTCAAGCCTCTATATCGTAATTACTCTTCCCTACACTTGATATCTAGTTAGGACACATGCTTAGAGCCTTGAAAACATCAAAAACACAAGAACAAAAGGAGTTTACGGCCAAGCCATCTCCCATGGCCGTATACCCCTTTAAGGGTGCCATTTTGGCCATAAACCCTCCTAGATGCAAAGCTTGTGACCTAGAACCCATCCTTGATGGAAATAGGACCTTAAACTACTCTCAAATGCATAATGACCATGAGTTTATGGCTGTAAACTCCTTTGGGCCGTAAACTCATCAAAAGCCTCCATTGGGTTGGTCTTTCTCATCCTTGTGTAGAGCAAAAGTCCCTCAAGCTTCCATAACCTTCAAACAAACAGTTATGCATGTTTGACCATGAGTACATGACCATAAACTCCCTTTGGCCGTAAACCCGGGGTAGTAAACCCATGGTAGTAAACTCATGGTAGTACCATTCCACTCTCCTTTGATGAATCACATGTGATTCCAACACTTGGTCAAAGTGTTTCCAAGTCCTGGAAGGTGTTTCCTTTCATATAGTTGCTTATAAACACTATATTCATGCCAATATATGTCATTTAGGACTTCTTGTGTCTCAGGACTTCATTCGTGGCACTTCTCATCCTTACACGCGTATTCTTTGAATCACCCACATCAGGTGAGTTCATACCCCGTAATGAATCTTTTAACTGTTTTAAATGCTTTTAAAGGGGGGGAATACAGGTTGAACACAATGATAATTATGTAAATGTTTGTTATATATACATTGCTTATGCCTTCTATACGTGATCAAAACATTTCAGAAACTCTTTTAAAGTTATGTTACTTCATAGTTTAACAAAACTCCATTTTTAAAGTACAAGCATAACTTAGTAGATAAATGAGCCTTTTCAATAACAGTTCAAGTAAAACATTAGTAAACTATAATGGGTATTGTTTAAAGATTCAGTTCATACTAGATACAATAGACGATAACAGAACGAACATACTATATGAGAAACAGAATAACCATATTAAGTTGTTATAGAATGGAACTACTACAGGATCTAATTATACCAATGAATCACTAACTCATTGTTCTAAACAAAAGGTGATAGTTATATTAGGTATACATGATCATATAACTTTAATGTGAATTACACGGCTTGCAATTGATTGCAGAGGTCGCGTTTGGTTCCCTTAATCTCTAGACAGGGAGAGTGTATAGTAGGGGTACTAGCCTTCACATTATGAATAGTATAAAACAAACATGTTTTAAGGTCATCAGTACATCCGTACGTCATTTCAAACGACAACTGTGTACTTACATTTCCCATTACTTTCATAAAGTGAAAGTACCACTTGAAAGTCAAATGCAAACTATTTTTGAGTTAAGATAGTTATAAACTAGGGAAAACTTACATTTTACAAACGACAAACAGAACAGTCGAGTCTAGTACATTTAATAGAAAGGGATCATAATGCTAACCTTATGATTCCTTAATGTATACATCAAAGGATATATATATATATATATATATATATATATATATATATATATATATATATATATATATATATATATATATTATGATTCCTTAATGTATACATCAGAGGATATATATATATATATATATATATATATATATATATATATATATATATAACAATAGGATCTGACAGATAATAGGATGTGTGTTCTCCGCTTCACTTCTTGTTCCTTGTTTGGTTGTGGGCTTGGAACGGATTCACCCAATCTATTATCTATTCGATTTTAGATATATATATGTTCAGTATACATTAAGTCATCATAAGGGTACCAGGTATGGGTCAAGTCAAAGGACACAAAGTCAATGCACAGTTTTCTAGTACAAAACATACTTTCCAAATCAGAACTTTTGGTATTCAAAACTAGAAACTTTCCAGTAAAGGGTTTAATCCGTTTTATTAAACCAGTATAAACTTAAAGGACTTTAGGTGATTGACTCTATAATACCTTAGTTTATACATCATGGTTATATATCATTAATACCCAACAGGTAGTTGGATGTGTGCTTTCCGCCTTACTTCTTGTTCCTTGTTTGGTTGTGGGCTTAGGGCAGATTCACCCAATTAACTATCTATTCGATATTAGATCAAATATAGCCAGTATAAACTAAGTGATTATAGAATTAATCACTATGGTCACCATTTTATTATAAGAAATAAGGGTTTTCTTAAAGAATCTTTTCATTAAATATAAAGGAACTATTACAATTAACTTTATGAGTAACAAGTGAATACGCCAGGGTTATATACAATAATGATCTAACAAACAATGGGACGTGTGCTATCCGCCTTACTTCCTGTTCCTTGTTTGGTTGTGGGCTTAGGGCAGATGCGCACATTCGATTGTTTGTTTACTCTGAGTTTTATATAACTTGTATCCATTTAGTACTCATAGAAAGGATTGTAGAATCATTTTTACGTATCTTTCATCAAAGTAGGAAATATAGGATTTTCTAGAGGAACAGGCGAACTTTGCTAAACAGAACTTATAACTTGCTACATTTCAACTACATTTTTCAACAACTTTCTACAACTTACTTACATCACTAAAATCTTATGAACTCACCAGCTTAATTGCTGATCAACTCCTTCAAATAACTTGTATTCTCAGGAAACTAGTAGACAGGTACTCGCTCTGGGAAATCAGAAGATGGAGCAGTATAGCTTCAAGTCTTGTTTTGTTATTTACTTATGAATTCTATGTTTTGTGAACACACACATTGTAAACACTTTCTTTCTAATGAAATGGTTGTTCATTACTTGCTTACTATAATGCATATCTTGTGATACTAAACACGACGTCCTCAACCCCCGAACGTTTCCACCGTTCAGGTTTTGGGGTGTGACAGATTGGTATCAGAGCATTGTTTATAGTGAACTAAGTATATCAACCGATAAAAGGTATACAACTATAAATACAATGGGGCTTAAGTGCTCTGGATAATGATATATTTTAATAATATAACGATAAGTTATAAAAATATACCTACTTCCTAATACATGTAGACCAAGTATCACAAGGAGAACAGAACTAAAGTATTTAAAGGTTGAACACTATCGTCAAACCTGAACAGTTATGTAATCATAGCTAGGATCAATATAGCCTGATCAACTATATTCATTCGAGATGTGACCGACATGTGTTTGGGAGTGATGTGGTGTTGCAACAGTCTTAAAACTTACCTAAACACCAGTCAAGAGAATTCTAGATCAAGTACATTACATTAAAGTACTATAGGAGTATTTTAGGCCATATAAATAACTTGTGTGATAACTTAAAAGACCCTTACGAATAGGTCTATAATCTTGCAATGTATAAAGTTTTGTATAATTGAGATATTATAGACTCAGAATTTGTGATCTACGCTTCACTACCCATTTCTCTTATGGTTGTGGTTTTGAAGTAGGATCACTTATTCGAAGGTCTATTTAATCTTGAGTTATATACAACTTGTATACCTTGTGTAATTATAGGAGGACTCTGTAAGGATCACCCCATAAAGTTACCTTAAAATCTCATAGATTTGTTAGTCACGTCCATTCTCGCACGACAAACCCAGATAGATGTAACCACTTCCTCATAGTAGACAACAGAAGAGTCAGGAGGAAACGAGAGCAAGTTCATGAGGAGCTTTCAAATAAGGATCAACCGAAGTAACCAAAACGTCTTACACGTCACACTAATAAATAATAATCTTGTTAACTTAATGAGCAAGTGGAGACACTGCTCACATTATGTGTTAGGAGTATTTTCTTACATGCAACTCGTACCAGTTATTCAGGCAACATATATTCATTCGAGGATAGCCATTTCAAATTCATAGAGTTTATTGGGTATAGACTCTTTTATGAATTGTTTCTAGATACCTGTGGAAGTCAGGACCCGATACACCCAGAACTAGGATAACCTTGTCTTTTCAGCTTTCAGCTTGTGTCCATTGCTTTAGACTTATTCCGTCTCATATTTGTATTCTTTTAGCAAAGATGCCTCCTCGCAGACCAAACAGGCGCACTATTCCGATAACTCCAACACCTCCTCCACAAATCGATACGGCAGCTCTAAATGTTGCAGTAGCTGCGACTGTGGCAACAACCATGGCTCAATATCATCCTACCAGTTCCAACGGAGGTGGAACACCTGTTCATTCTACTCAAGGTGAGGTCCCTGTGTGCTCGAGAGAGTGCTCCTACTAGGACTTCACCAACTGCAAACCCCTTTCCTTTAATGGAAATGGTGGAGTCATCGTGCTGATGCGATGGTTCGAGAAAACAGATTCGGTCTTCGAAATCTGTTCGTGCCCAGAAGGGAGCAAAGTGAAGTTTGCTGCCTACACCTTCTCCAATAGAGCCCTGACATGGTGTAATAGCCATGTTAAGTCACTGACCCTATCAGTGGCTAACTCATTAGGTTGGGAAAACCTAAAAGAGTTAATGTTCGAAGAGTACTACCCAAGGGGCGAAGTACAAAAGCTGGAACAAGAACTATGGGATCTCAATTTGGTCGGCTCAGACATAGTGGCCTACACTGACAAGTTTAGTGACCTGGAAGCACTATGCCCCGGGATGGTTACCCCGGAGAGCAAGAAGATAGAACAATACATTTGGGGTCTGACTACTCCGACCCAAGGAGATGTGTTGTCTTCTAACCCAGCCACATTTGGTAGCGCCAAACGCCTGGCCCAGTGACTCATTGACCATGGAGTGTGCCATGGTGTAGAAGTCCTCGTTCCCGAGCCATCAAAGGGAAAGGACTATAATCAAAAATCGAGGAACAAGAGGAAGAAGAAGCGAACAACACAGGAACCCCCGCAAGAGCAACAAGAGAGTACTATGTACGCCGCTAAAACGCCTGCTACTCCAGCACCTGCCAGTCGATATGTTGGAACCCTCCCGAAGTGTGGAAAGTGCAACTACTACCACACCGGAGGATGCCGAGTAATGCAGTGTCTGAACTGCCACAGAAAGGGACACATAGTCCGTTTCTGAAGGGCACCGGCTCAACCGATCTCCCAAGTCCCCGGAGCTGAAGAAAATCAAAACTGTTATGGCTGTGGTGAGACTGGACACAATCATAGGGATTTCCCGTTAGCAAAGAACTCAGGAGCGGATGGATGCATTCTGATGATCACCGCAGGAGAATCAACCCCGGAGTCGTCAACGAGCAGCGGTACGTTTTCAAAATAATAGTTACTTTAAAAATTAATTTATATTTATATAAGATTAAAACTTGGGGGAAAACACTTAAAAGTAATTATAATAACTCACATATTGAAATAGATCACAGTATTCAAGAGAACTAAAAGATCCGTTTAGAGAAGCTATGATGGCGTAGCATATACATCATGGTTGTGAATAACTAAGAGGCTGCAGGCTTAGAGTGAGTGATTCCTCCTTAATCCATGTTCCTTATTTGGTTGAGGATTTGAGGCAGAGTTACTCAGTCGACTTTCTTATTTATCTTAATTATCCATAACTTGTATATGACAGGCGATCGTAGTGGTACCAAGGAGGATCATGATATAAAGTATCATCACCAATTATCAAAGCACTTTCATTTGTATGTATGCGTACATAGCGGTACGATACGTAGGAGTGTTAACATCAAAGGGAAAATAGTAACACTGGAACATTTACAAAGAGTACATTGTGGAACACACTAGGAGTACATTATCGAACACACTAGGGATGCATCATCGTATAACAGACGTTTCTTTCAAATTAGCCAAAAACTTTGCTCAGTAAAGAGTCCGTTACTATCATTCGTCATGAATTGGCGTGGTCCTCACCATACTAAGTTCATATGTTTCTATCGCCTCGATTGGCAAGTTCTCGAAACTTTCATCATTCGTATCGACAGTCCGACTAAACCTCAGTTTTATCTTTCGTATTCTAAACCCCTAAGTACTCGTGCAAAGAGTACTTTGTCCTCCGAAGCCTTATCGTCGAATGTCTGCAGACCGTCACGAAATACCACTCGTCCAATAGACCAAGTTCGAGCAGAGATGCTATGGACGAATACAGCCCACCTATCGCTATTCAGTGTATACGCGAGGGTGGTAGATGATTATGATTACACAGACTTAGTATTTGTGTTTCCGCCCTATCTCTTGTTCCGTGTTTGGTTGTGGACCTGGGGCAGAGTCGCACATCCAACCGTCTTACTAATCCTAATTATATACGATCAGTATACACAAGGTAATGATAGATGGACCAAGTACGAATCCTATCATGAACACCAGGGCAAAGTTACCAGGTCTACGAGTAGGTATTCTGCCAATCAAAGGAGTGCAAACCCCAGTAGTACTGCTAAGAAAGTTAATTTTGGGACGAAATTCCATCTAACGGGGGGATGATGTGACAACCCGAAATTTTTTTGCTTTAAAAGCTCAGTCAGTCAACTCAACTGAGTGTCAGACTCACTGGTAATGAGTTCTAGCCTGGTTAAAGATCATTCTAAGGAGTTTTAAGCCTGATAAACTCAATGAATGAGTGTTAGGAAGTACCTACTAGAACCACAGTATAGCATGCAAACCTTAAACTCCATCAATAGTAGTTTATGGCCAAGTTACCAAGAGTTTACGGCCGTCAACTCAAGGGGGCCGTAAACTCACCTCTACATATATAAAACTTGGCCATTTTTCTCATTCTTTCTTTCCTTGGCCGATTTTCTTCAAATCCTCTCAAGTATCATCCAACTTTTCATCCTAGATCTTCATTTATGTAAGTATTCTATCCTTTGATTAGTTGATACACCTTCTTAACTAGCTTCATCCATTGATTTCATCCATAGAAATCATATTTTCTTAGATCTTCAAGAAACACCAAGAACATACAGTAGTGTTCTTGGCCAAAATCAACCATTTCAAGCCTCTATATCGTAAGTACTCTTCCCTACACTTGATATCTAGTTAGGACTCTTGCTTAGAGCCTTGAAAACATCAAAAACACAAGAACAAAAGCAGTTTATGGCCAAGCCATCTCCCATGGCCGTAAACCCCTTTAAGGGTGCCATTTTGGCCATAAACCCTCCTAGATGCAAAGCTTGTGACCTAGAACCCTTCCTTGATGGAAATAGGACCTTAAACTACTCTCAAATGCATAATGACCATGAGTTTACGGCTGTAAACTCCTTTGGGCCGTAAACTCATCAAAAGCCTTCATTGGGTTGGTCTTTCTCATCCTTGTGTAGAGCAAAAGTCCCTCAAGCTTCCCTAACCTTCAAACAAACACTTATGCATGTTTGACCATGAGTTTACGGCCGTAAACTCCCTTTGGCCATAAACCCATGGTAGTAAACTCATGGTAGTACCATTGCACTCTCCTTTGATGAATCACATGTGATTCCAACACTTGGTCAAAGTGTTTCCAAGTCCCGGAAGGTGTTTCCTTTCATATAGTTGCTTATAAACACTATATTCATGCCAATATATGTCATTTAGGACTTGTTGTGTCTCAGGACTTCATTCGTAGAACTTTTCATCCTTACACGCATATTCGTTGAATCACCCACACCAGGGGGGGAATACAGGTTGAACACAATGATAATTGTGTAAATGTTTGTTATATATACATTGCTTATGTCTTCTATAAGTGATCAAAACATTTCAAAAACTCTTTTAAAGTTATGTTACTTCATACTTTAACAAAACTCCATTTTTAAAGTACAAGCATAACTTAGTAGATAAATGAGCCTTTTCAATAACAGTTCAAGTAAAACATTAGTAAACTATAATGGGTATAGTTTAGAGATTCAGTTCATACTAGATACAATACACGATAACAGAACGAACATACTATATGAGAAACAGAACAAACATATTAAGTTGCTATAGCATGGAACTACTACAGGATCTAATTATACCAATGAATCACTAACTCATTGTTCTAAACAAATGGTGATAGTTATATTGGGTATACATGATCATATAACTTTAATGTGAATTACACGGCTTGCAATTGATTGCAGAGGTCGCGTTTGGTTCCCTTAATCTCTAGACAGGGAGGGCGTATAGTAGGGGTACTAGCCTTCACATTATGACCAGTATAAAACAAACATGTTTTAAGGTCATCAGTACATCCGTACGTCATTTCAAATGACAACTGTGCACTTACATTTCCCATTACTTTCATAAAGTGACAGTACCACTTGAAAGTCAAATGCAAACTATTTTCGAGTTAAGATAGTTATAAACTAGGGAAAACTTACATTTTACAAACGACAAATAGAACAGTCGAGTCTAGTACATTCAATAGAAAGGGATCATAATGCTAACCTTATGATTCCTTAATGTATACATGAAAGGATATATATATATAACAATAGGATCCGACCGAAAATAGGATGTGTGTTCTCCGCTTCACTTCCTGTTCCTTGTTTGGTTGTGGGCTTGGAACGGATTCACCCAATCTATTATCTATTCGATTTTAGATATATATATATATATATATATATATATATATATATATATATATATATATGTTCAGTATACATTAAGTCATCATAAGGGTACCATGTATGGGTCAAGTCATAGGACACAAAGTCAATGCACAGTTTTCTAGTACAAAACATACTTTCCAAATCAGAACTTTTGGTATTCAAAACTAGAAACTTTCCAGTAAAGGGTTTAATCTGTTTTATTAAACCAGTATAAACTTAAAGGACTTTAGGTGATTGACTCTATAATACCTTAGTTTATACATCATGGTTATAAATCATTAATACCCAACAGGTAGTTGGATGTGTGCTTTCCGCCTTACTTCCTGTTCCTTGTTTGGTTGTGGGCTACCAGTCCTAAGTCCTTCAAACCCTACTTATATAACTATATCTATATAGACATGAATCTAACACGAATATGAGTTTAAAAGACTTTGATAATAGTTTAGTAATTTAAAAAGAGATTTTAGTACTTTAAAAGAGATTTGAAAACAAAATTTGAAAACCTTTAGCTTGATAAAACAGTTTAACATGCGAAAATCTATTTGATTGACAGTTATTAATCACATGTGATTGATATAATAACTTAATAGTTCAACTTGTATTCCCCCCCCCCCCCCATAAAAGCATTTAAAATCATTTCAAAGGTTGATTAAGGGGGTATGAACTCACCTGAAGTGAGTAACTAGAAAGAAAGATTGATATAGGATCGTCGGGTGTCGAATGAAGTCGTGAGCACAATCGGATCCTAGTTTAACATGTAATAACACATATATGAATACACTTAGCATATATAACCACTAATAGACACATGGACACACCTTAGGGACATGGAAACACTTAGAATTAACTGTTACAAACACCTATTGAGGTCCCTAAAGGAGTGTAGGGCCTTAGATTTGAGTGTAAGGCCACCAAACTTGACTTTTATGTGTGTGCGGTCGGGTGTACGGCCAGGGTGTGCTGCCAGGCCTGTGTGCGGACGTAAATGGGAGTGTGCGGCCGTAAATGGGAGTGTACGAACGTAGATGGGAGTGTGCGGCCGTACTCTCTTCCTTCACGCTCAAAATGTCAATTTTCGGGTGTTTCAAAGCCAATACTAAGTCCAACTAGCAAATGAAGGCCAAACTCTTCACCTTGGAGAGTCTTTGAGGTGTGTACGGCCACCTTATGAAGGTGTGTGGCCGTACACCTTCAAGTGATGAAGAACACGTATAACATGAAGAACATGAAGAGTTTTAAGCTTAAATCAAGGTGTCTTACCAGAATAACAAGTTGAATGATGGAGTAATTCACGTTTTTGAGGCCCTTAGAGTGTTCTTGGATGAAGTTTCTAGAGAGAGAAAGTAGTATGTAGCCAAAAGGGGAAAAGAGTGAATGAAGGGGTCTCCTCCAATATATAGGGTCGGGTGTGCGGCTAGGAGGGTGTACGGCTGGCTGTGTGCGGCTGGCCGGCTGCACACTCGGGTGTGCGGCCGCACACACCATGTTCGGTGTGTTTGGCCCGATTTAATGATGCTACACACATTCTAACCCTTCCCAATACTCATATCTAGGTTATACTAAGCCTAGAACACTCATATAGACCCACAATTTCGTTAAAAGATAGCAAAACAAAGGCTGACACTCGGCTGAGTTGAATAGATAAACTTTACATGACAAGGATTTTCGGGTTGTCACATCATCCCCCCGTTAGAGGGAATTTCGTCCTGAAATTAGAATCTCAACGAACACTCACAGATGGACACGAACGATGTGGACACTTCATGCTCTAGCTGATCCGCCCGTTCCTTAGGGAAATCAGGTTCATACTGAGTTTTAGCGGATTTTCGTTACGAGGTATAGTTTCTTTTTCGATCTCTGGGCCACACAGGATAAGGTATCATCGGTTCCCTTTTTACTGAGCTAGATTTCTCCCGTTTCCTTTAACAAACGTGGCTCTGGTTTCCATGGATCAAATCGAGAAAATGGTGAGAGTTTTGTCGGGTACTACCGGTTCATTCGCTGAGACGTGGATAGGTTAGGGTTGAATTTATGGAATCCCTAAAGCAGTCTGGGTCTGACGGATACTGGACCAATTCTATCAAGAATCTCTGTTGGTCCTCAGTTCTTTGGAATATGGAACGTTTCAGTACCCAAATCATAATGTACTTCCATGGCGAGATCATCACTTGGCGTGATCACCATTCTGAGGTTCCAAAAGTTTTCCCTTAGTGGAGGTGTAGTCCTCATGATTGGTTCCTAGGAGTCTCAGGTCGTATTCGGATTCGTATTTCCTACTAGTTGGCTTTCGGAGATTTTTTGGATCATTGAAGGTGTTGACTATATGTTGGCATCTATTGGTTGCGTGGCATCTTCCTCAGCCCAGTGCAGAAAGGACCTGCACTTTCGACTCATGAGGTGTTTCTAACGAAATATCTCAACGTCAGGATGATAGAGGGTTTTACCAAATGATGCTTAGATAACTCCAATTTTCATCATAGTCTAATAGATGCTTTCACAGCATAATCCCTAATCGGAAGGAATCGTTCTCTCATTCGGTTCGTTGTTTCATGGATAGCAGTCTCTGATCAGGGCTAGCTTCGCCCTTAGAGATTTTCTGAAGTGATTGACTATCTCGGGAGGTGGTTCTACTATCTCTTAGAGAAAATGTTCCTTGGAACACATAGTAGTCTAACAACTCTCTAAGCCATGCTCCATTCTCCATTGTGTTTGTTTCCTCTAGTTTGTAGGAAGCGTGTGATCTTGTATAACCCGTCGACTAACACCTAGACTGGTGTCGAGTCCACAATCTCTTTATGACCTGGGTTATAAATCTTAACGTAACTTGTTGCCTACTTTACTCAAGTATTCCTGGTCGCGGAGGTAATCATGCAGTTCTTAGCATCCTAGTATTAACTTTGGTGAATGCAGACTATCATCTATAGGGCGACGATAACTTTCTCACATGACGAGGCACTATCACAACTCTTTCCGACCTAGGCATTTCTCGTTTGTATCTGAATGAACAAAGTGCTTGAGTAGTGCGAGCATCCCTTGCAGCTATTCTTCCGATGTTACCTAGTTTCTCTATCTAGATTAAATCTGGATGGCATAAGACTCTGCCACTCAGCACCTCTAATTTCCTCATCCATTCTTCTCAAGGTTTAACCTGTCACAGGTTTCCAGGTTTCTTGGCTCACTACTGAGATGCTTAATTTGTGGGATCAGGCGTGAATGGATGGTCGTAGTCAATGTTTTTGACTCTTACGACTTGAGTCACTTTTCCTAACTGAGGGTGTCAGCTACTATGTTGGCTTAACTGGGATGACAACAAATTTCGAATTTGTAGTCATTTTAGTAGCTTAACCCACAATTGTTCTCTTGACTTCAACTCCTTTCCTATTGGTATATGGTGAAAGGTTTTATTTTAAGGTTCATGGTAGACCTCATATACGGCTCAATCACTATTACTCAGTGTATATAAGTCGTATATAATTGAGATTGACAGGATGTTCAGATGTGTGGCCCCACCCCAAACCCACAACCAAACAAGGAACATGGAGTAGGACGGAAGCACACATCTTAAATCTTATCGACCTAAATTATATACCACTCCAATGCATATACTTAGTAGTAGTAAGTTAATCCCATGAGTTCTTTATCTTGATTCACGAACTAGATCGTGCGGTGCAAGTGGTCTTTCTGGAGGATCTATTGAGTAGGCCTCGGGCGGTTATTGCCTTCCGGAATATCTGCAGTGCCTTCCGCTTCTGGTTTTAATGTCTAATGGGGTTGGTTAACAGCGCGCGGTACCCCTCTCCTGGGTACTTCTGAAGGTTGGATGAAAGAGACGACCGATGGTTCGCATTAGGTTTTCTTATTAGGTTCGAAAGAACCTTTATTTGACACTTATGATAAGGTGAAAGTTCTTTTTACACAGCACTAGGAATTCTCGCATGGTCGAACAAGTCGAACCATGACCGACGGTGGTGTCGAAATTAATAGACATCGACACGATATGGAATGAAGTTTGTTAGGACCATGTGTTGAACAGGGCACATAAGTTCTTAGTGTCTCGGGTTTCGTCCATAGTATTACTATCATGGATACTTGGACCGACATGATTGACGTTGAACGCTGGGGGTCTTGATGTTTTGGAATAATGTACTTTTCATGAATGGATTTCTCACGAGGCCTCTCTATAACCGCCTAGTATACACTAGTCATGTATAATTAAGATTAAAAGGACTGTTGACTGAGCGACTCCGCCCTAAATCCACAACCAAACATGGAACAGGAGATAAGGCCGCATCGCTCACTCGAGGTCTATCAATCCTAACTATAAATGGCCTTAACGTATATACTAAGCCATCATAGCTTTACCTGATGGGTTTTTAAGTTTTACAATAGTGTTGCGACTTTTACCTTAACGAGGGAGTAATTACAATTAGAATTGATTATTTAAAGTTTTCGATTAGCTACTTAAGGTTGAGAGGCGTACCAAAAATTCTACCGGGTTCCTTGATGTTCCCCTTGGTATTAGGGTTAAACTCCTCCTACGTCTTTGTCATTTCTTTCAGTTGGGCAGTCCCTCTTGAAATGCCCAATTTCACCACATAGGTGGCATATTGGATTGGTCCCAACATTGGTGGTTGATGCAATGAATTCAACCGGAGTTCTGCAGTTGCGAGCGGTATGCCCCTTCATGTTGCACCTAATGCAAAAGGGTTCTCGACAGACTCCATAATGATGGTAGTCACACTTGTTGCAGTGGGGGGAGTTTCCTAGGTATGGTCTTGTTCGTGTCGAGACAGGTGGGTTGACAGGGGTATTGTCTACCTCAGCTTACTGCCCTTCGGAAGGTCCTTGAGCCGAGGTACTCTCCTTCTCGTTCTCAAACTTTCTTTTCAGGGGATAAGACTGGAGTTCTTGGGTGGCTTTACACACCGGTGCTGGTTGCTGCTGTCCATTGCTATGATCGGGATTCCCGATAGTGCTCCTGCAAACATTTGCGTTGTCAGCATTCAGATGAGCCATGACAGCTGTTACGGCTACTGAAACTGCAGCTTGGAACGTAGCTTCATCGATCTGAAGAGTCGGTGTCTTGCTAGCGGGTTGATTACGTTTCTTTGGAGGCATGGTTTTTCCTATACGATGAGGAACACAAGTTGATGAGAAACGATGGTTACCCCTAGACGTATCTTTCTTTATTATAATAGGCATAAATTTTTCCCGCACTTTGAGTTATGGTTATCTAAGTGTCGACCTACATCCCTATGATGCAGTCCTGGTAACAGGGTAGAGTAAATGTATCGGAAAGCCATAAAATGGGTGTCGTTCCAACTAAGTTATCTTTATATTGGAGAGGTTCACTCTTCGGCTTTGAAAAGATTTGAAAGAACTTCGGAACGAAGATTACACAAGGAAAGATTCATGAATGCTAAGGGCTCATCACTCTCAATTGAGACTTTGTGATCCGATCTATTTATATTAATCGCGATAGGAAAGACGATTTCCCTAACACATAGTGTGAGTAGCGTAAAAGAGGTAGAAACACTTCACGGGTTTCATGCATTGGCTCCCTTTATTCACCGCTTATTCTTGGCAGAAATGAACTTTGGTTTTCTCCGGGTATTTTTATGGGGTTCTCTTCTCCTGTAGACATATTGAATTTCCGCTCCGTCTTACTTCTGATTCTGACTCCGATCGTCGTCACTTCATAATGGATGACTGGAATCTCGGAAGTTCAGGCGAATTTCCCACCGATGTCCCTAAAAGGGTATAGGCACATGGCGATTTCAATAGTCTCATCACTGTTCATTTATTTCCTACTTGGAAATCTTCTCAATGAACCTCTTCTGGGTCTTTATCGACTCCTCTGCCGATTACTTTAGTGGTTAAGGTTTTCTAAAGGGGTTTATGCGAGAATGGGAATGTCTAAAGAATCTTAAGGGATTAATAAAACATTTTACTTTGTGATCCTTATCGGGTCCTTCTACAATTACATATTGTACACAAATCAGATATAACTTAGATCTAATAGACCTTCGAATATGTGATACTACTCTATATCCACATCCAAACAAGGAAAAGGAAGTAGATCGAAACCACACATTCTTAGTCTATGAGATCCTGACGATATATAACCAAGAGAGCATATACTCTGTAATCATAGATCTATCAGTAAGGGTCTTTTTAGTTTTTACGCAAGGTTATTTATGGTTCCTAAAATACTCCTATAGCATTTTAATTACATGTTTGATTCTAGAATTTCTGGACATGTTTTCTGGTTTATTGTTAGTCTATAGTATTATAAAATACTCCTATAGTATTTTAAACTTTATGTTCGGCTCTAGCATTCCTATATGGTAAGTTTCAGATTCATTGTAACACCACCATCACTCCCAAACACACGTTGGTCGCATCTTGAATAAATATAGTTGATCAGGTTACATTTATTCCATCTTACGATTACATAACTGTCCAGGTTTGATGGTAATGCTCAACATCCAAAGACTTTTATTCTTGTTCTTCTTGTGATACTTGTTCGGGTATATATATTCTGGATGTACTTATACTTTTGTAAAATATGGTTATATTTTAGAGTATCACTCTTGGTCAGAGTGTTTTTATCCCATTGTATTTATAGTTGTATATCTTTTATGATTTGATATACTGAGTTCACTATAAACAATGCTCTGATACCAATCTGTCACACCCCAAAACCGGAACGGCGGAAACGTTCTGGGGTGGAGGACGTCATGTCAAGTATCACAACACATGCAGTATAGTACTCAAAGTAAAACAACCATTGATTAATAGTATAAGTTTTTACATAAGTTACATTTAGCAACAACATCAAGAGTAGATATAGAGAATAACATAGGATGCAGCTCGGTACTAGGCTGACTTCGCAAAAGCTCCCGGAGTGTACCTGTCTACTGACGACCTGAGAATACAAGGTATTTTGAAAGAGAGGGTCAGCATTTTAATGCTGGTGAGTTCATAAGTATTTTAATGAAATTGATATAAATACATGTTTTTCCTCAAAATAATCTCACAAAACTTTATAGAGTATACGAATTCCTTCCAGAAAATCCTATATTTTCTATTAAAAGTAGTCTTCTACCAAGACTCGACTGTTTCATGTTTAAAAGAATGAGTTTCTCTACTAAAAGCAGTCTTCTACCAAGACTCGACTATTTCATGTTTAAAGAACATTTTTCCCAAATGTTACTATCACAATCAAAATATAGTTTTACATTATCGTTTTATGTCAAAAACGTTCTAAGTTTAATGTATTAGGGAAAATATTATAGTACCGTAGTTTTATATGTAGAAACTACCGTGGTACTAATTACCTTAAGGCCATGAATTATAAGGTAAATGTGAAGATAATTGTAACCATACTGATTGACGGATGTAAACACGATGATCTGCTCGCGTCGAAATAAATGTGACATTTGTCACCCCTTGGCTTGGTCGGCCGGGACTGTAGCTAGCAGTCCGGATGTGGGATGGTCTGTCCCGTATAGATCTATACACACAATGCCCACTCTCCCTCCAGGAGACTCTGGTTACCACTCGACAACGGTGAAATCCGCGTCATGAGGATGTATCTCATGCTCTGATTGCTATATATGTTTCTTTTTACTAAAAGTTCATGTTTTAGAATATTGATATAGCTAGTTTCTCTTCATAAAAGTTATTGTTGGTTTCTAAACTATACCTACTATAGTTTACTTGAGAGGTTATCTAGGTACCTTTGCTACCCAAAGGCGCTGAACTAGAGTAAGGGTTTTAATATCTAAACAGATATACATAATATATAAGTAGGACTTCAACGACACTTGGACAAATAATCGGATACTCTAAGTCCACAACCAAACAAGGAACAGGAAATAAAGCGGGTTACCAGTCCGAAGTCCTTCAAACCCTAATTATATAACTATATCTATATAGACATGAATCTAACAAGAATATGAGTTTAAAAGACTTTTATAATAGTTTAGTAATTTAAAAAGAGATTTTAGTACTTTAAAAGAGATCTGAAAACAAGATTTGAAAACCTTTAGCTTGATAAAACAGTTTAACATGCGAAAATCTATTTGATTCACAGTTATTAATCACATGTGATTGATATAATAACTTAATAGTTCAACTTGTATTCCCCCCCCCCCATAAAAGCATTTAAAATCATTTCAAAGGTTGATTAAGGGGGTATGAACTCACCTGAAGTGAGTAACTCGAAAGAAAGATTGATATAGGATTGTCGGGTGTCGAATGAAGTCGTGAGCACAACCGGATCCTAGTTTAACATGTAATAACACATATATGAATACACTTAGGGTATATAACCACTAATAGACACATGGACACACCTTAGGGACATGGAAACACTTAGAATTAAGTGCTACAAACACCTATTGAGGTCCCTAAATGAGTGTAGGGCCTTAGATTTGAGTGTAAGGCCACCAAACTCGACTTTTATGTGTGTGCGGCCGGGTGTACGGCCAGGGTGTGCGGCCAGGCCTGTGTGCGGTCGTACATGGGAGTGTGCGGCTGTACATGGGAGTATGCGGCCGTACTCTCTTCCTTCACGCTCAAAATGTCGATTTTCGGGTGTTTCAAAGGCAATACTAAGTCCAACTATCAAATGAAGGCCAAACTCTTCACCTTGGAGAGTCTTTGAGGTGTGTACGGCCACCTTATGAAGGTGTGCGGCCATACACCTTCAAGTGATGAAGAACACGAAGAACATGAAGAACATGAAGAGTTTTAAGCTTAAATCAAGGTGTCTTACCAGAATAACAAGCTGAATGATGGAGTAATTCACGTTTTTGAGGCCCTTAGAGTGTTCTTGGATGAAGTTTCTAGAGAGAGAAAGTAGTGTGCAGCCAAAAGGGGAAAAGAGTGAATGAAGGGGTCTCCTCCAATATATAGGGTCGGGTGTGCGGCTGGGAGGGTGTACGGCTGGCTGTGTGCGGCTGGCTGGCCGCACACTCGGGTGTGCGGCCGCACACACCTTGCTGTGTGTGTTTGGCCCGATTTAATGATGCTACACACATTCTAACCCTTCCCAATACTCATATCTAGGTTATACTAAGCCTAGAACACTTATATAGACCCATAATTTCGTTAAAAGATAGAAAAACGAAGGCTGACACTCGGCTGAGTTGAATAGGTGAACTTTACAGGACAAGGATTTTCGGGTTGTCACATGTATAGCCAGTATAAACTAAGGGATTATAGAAGTAATCACTGTGGTCACCATTTTATTATAAGAAATAAGGGTTTTCTTAAAGAATCTTTTCATTAAATATAAAGGAACTATTACAATTAACTCCATGAGTAACAAGTGAATACGCCAGGGTTATATACAACAATGATCTAACAAAGAATGGGATATGTGCTATCCGCCTTACTTCTTGTTCCTTGTTTGGTTGTGGGCTTAGGGCAGATGCGCACAGTTGATTGTTTGTTTACTTTGAGTTTTATATAACTTGTATCCATTTAGTACTCATAGAAAGGATTGTAGAATCATTTTTACGTATCTTTCATCAAAGTAGGAAATATAGGATTTTCTAGAGGAACAGGCGAAGTTTTCTAAAAAGAACTTATAACTTACTACATTTCAACTACATTTTTCAACAACTTTCTACAACTTACTTACATCACTAAAATCTTATGAACTCACCAGCTTAATTGCTGATCAACTCCTTCAAATAACCTATATTCTCAGGAAACTAGTAGATAGGTACTCGCTCTGGGAAATCAGAAGATGGAGCAGTATAGCTTCAAGTATTGTTTTGTTATTTGCTTATGAATTTTATGTTTTGTGAACACACACATTGTAAACACTTTCTTTCTAATGAAATTGTTGTTCATTACTTGCTTACTATAATGCATATCATGTGATACTAAACATGACGTCCTCCACCCCCGAACGTTTCCACCATTCCGGTTTTGGGGTGTGACAGATTGATCCATCTTAGTCATCCTCCTGTCAATTGGTTCTAATTTTCCAAAACTGCCGCCATGTTTTCATTGCCTCTATCAAAATTTCCTCTTCCTATTGTAACAACTTCTCATGGGGTATGATATTCGTGCGAATCTTTTGTGAATTCTTCGATCAACTCCTTAATAGTAGTTGATTCTTTGTTTGTGATTGGTCCTTGAGAGACAAGGAGTTGTCTTGTTGTAACGTTCACCCCATCGTAGAAGATAGCCACTTTTGTTGCACCTTCATATCGTGTTGGGGGCAATTCCTAAGCTTGCCTTTATACCTCTCCCACTCTTCAAATAAGGACTCACCATCATTTTGTTGGAAATTTGCTATCTTCTTCTTGAGATTAGATATTTTTTATGGTGGAATAAAATGCTCAATAAAAGCTTCGTGTAGATTCATCCAAGTAGTAATTGCTCCAAGTGCAAGGGATTTTAGCCAAATTTTTGCATCTCTCGTGAAGGTTACTGGAAGCATTCTGAGCAAAACTGCTTCTCGTGAAACATTTGGAACATTGAAGTAATTAACAATGTCTTTAACCTCATCGATGTGATTAAACGCGTCTTTATGATCCTTTTTAGAAAATGGAATGTCCTTGAGCATCCCTAGAATGTGGACCTTTTGTTGTTATGAGCATTTGATTTAACACGCGGAATTGTAAAGAAAACAATGAACATGGTGATCTGGGTGTCGAAGATATGTATCTGATTATGAAAGGTGTTACATCTCTCAGTTTATGTTTCAGGTACTCCGGTTTTCAAATGGAAGAGCTCGGGATGGTTGTAGAGTGCACACCACAAGTTTCTGGATATTGTGAATTACTCTGGTTAATCGATGTTTTGCTAAATATTGGTTACTCTGGTTTTGTGCGGACAATATGTATTAGTAATTTATCTATTTAAAAACAAAATTTTTTTGTGGATGATTTTGGATCATTTCTATACCGATATAAGAGCCTTGGTTTGAGGGATTCGGACATACTCTCGAGTACGTCTGAACTCAAACTGAGGATGTGGTAAAGTTTTCAAAAGAAAAATATTTTTAAGAAAAGAGTTTCCTAAAATAAGAGAAGGGTGTGATGCATGCAATCAGCCGAGCTCAAGTAAGTTTTCCTGAAATATCCATACATGTTATCTATGATGATTTGATTTATGAATCGGTGAGTCACATGCTAGATAGGGCCAAGGATCTACTCAGTTGTTGCATGATAGAATGTTAGGAGAGAGGCCTTTGTATGTGTATTATATGAGCTGGTAGACTTGTATGCTAGAGCTGATTAGTCAGTGATAGATTGGATTGATATGTTTGATGCTTAGTAGTCTTGGGAGTATTGAGTGCTATGTTGTAATGGGAATATCTATTGGTACTAGTAACTGCTAAGTGTATGCTTCAAAAATTGTATACGGTTAGGATCTTATAGCCTTAGAATAATTGATTTGTCCTTATATCTTGTTCCTTGTCTGGTTGTGGTTCTGGGGTAGAGTCTATTATTCGACAGTCTATTTGATCCTGTTCTATGTATAATTTGCATGCATAAGGCAGCCGGCAGTAAGGGTGGAATTTCTTGCATCAGTGGTAGTGTGTAGGGTGAATGAGCTATGATAGTTATATAGATTAGAGTGTTACTGCACAAATGCTTCTTGCTTTGTGCTTTGTGGAACTCTTGGATGATGGGAGTCAGCTACTAAGTGAATATGTCGGTATTCAAGAGGTGGATGACTGGCATTATGAGGAGTTCTTCAGCAGCTGATGGCAGGGTGTGGTCGAGAACCTAGGGGGAGCCTAGGAAGTGCTTCAGTGGGTTTTGTGTTGCTGTTTAGCGAATATTAGTGCATCAGTGGAGTAGGTGACTTAGAGGATTCATGATGATCCTTAAGGAAAATATGGATAGGTGTGGAATGTAGTATTAGGCCCGAACTATTGAAAGCACAGGATCTATACTCGAATCGGGGAAAGTCTTGGAGAATATAAGAACCTTGGGAAGAGGATTATTAAGTATGTTATGATCTCCTACTTGATGGTAGTTTAGTTTGGTGATGAGATTCCAGGAAGGGGGTTTAGGTTTTGGTTCCGACTCAGGTAAAGGTACTGAGCTGATTAGCGAGTAGATGTGGGAATTCATCTCGTTGGAGATTACCCGCGGTGTTTTGAAGAAGACTCCTGTAATCTTTGGTTCGGTGAAGGAGGGGTTTTTGGAGATCTTGGATGAGCGCTTGGGAGCATTCCGTGCTGAGGTTATGGCGATTATTGCAACTCGCATTCTTTCTTTCCGACAGTTTCGTGCTCGTGGAGCTCCTGCATTCAATGGAGGAAGGGACCACGTTGCTAGAAATAGGTGGTTAGCGGTTATGGCTGACGCGTTCAAGATGAATTTCTGCCAAGGAGGCGAAGGTCAGGTGTGTTTCCTGCCTATCGATGATCAGTTGCATATGTATTGGAGGGTTCCGGAGAGAGGCCCAAGGCTTCTGATCAGCGTTGAGAGGCCAACAGGGTCAGAGTCAGTGCAGTACGTGCGGGAAACTACACGATGGAGTTTTTCGTTTCAAGAGTATGGGTTGCCACAAGCGTAGCAGGTTTGATCATGTTAGCAGGTGATATTGCAGGTATGTTGTCTTTATTTTCTTCGGTTGCTATCAGTATTTATGTGCTTATAGTGTTTTATTGGTTGGGGTAAGCGATATATCTGATCTAATTCTCTGATGTGTAGGTTATCTCTTCGAGAATTGTTGTATGTCTATTAGTAGGATGATTGAAGGGTCATCGTTCGTATAGCAGAATCCAAGTGTCAACACTTGTATTTTGGGTGGAAGTCGAGATTGGTTCAGGGGTATTGTATGGAAGGTTTATGGTCAGGAGTCAACGGGTTCATTCTCTAGTATCGTCAGGATTCAGTGGTTTATCTAGTTGTGTTGATTGACCATTAGGGACGACTAAGGAAATGGTACATTGCTGAGGTTTTGGTCTGGGTATCAGTTTTGAGGGTTGCAAGTGTTGGATATTGTATCATTTTAAGTGTTTGAGATCATTAGTGTTGTCAGGATTCAGGAAGTGTTCAGCGGATCATCAGGGATTGTGAAGTCTTTTGGGATGGTTAGTGATGGAACACTAGCATTGGTAAGCGCTGGTTGTCAGCAGATTGTTAGGGGTAAGAAGGGTTGGAAATCCTTCAATTCTCGTGTGCCGTGAGAACTTAATCGAATCAAGATGGGGGAGAATCTTTCGGGTATTCAAGAGCAGGAGCAGTTATGAAACTGAGATGAATTTTCCAGCCCCGTCAGGGAGGTAGGCGACCGAAGTGGCTGTTTGGTTTGAGGGTCGTGTGAGTTGGGAGTTCAGGAAACTCCTAATCGTCGATCGACATCGCCTTGATTATGCGTAGTAGGCAATAAGAATTCGTAGGCGTGACTCGAACTCTTGATGGGATACAGGATTCAGCTCGGGAGGTGCGACGTTGTAATGGTTTGAGTGTAGTGAGGCCATGGGTGGTAAGCATGGTTGGATGGAAGTAATGTAAGGCTGTGATAGGCTCATATACTTCTTCGGTTTGAAGTAGACTATTTATGTGATGGTCAAGAGCATGGAAGGGGAATCAGTTTGTGCCTTAGGCACGCCGGCCAGCGTTGTTAGGGAATTATTCTATGTTCTAGGTTGAGCGTCTTTGGGGTCTGTGGGAGAGCCTGTGTGATTATGAAAATTCAGGTTGGAACTGGTAGAGACCGTTGAGTCAAGCGTTTGGATCTTGAGTTGTAGGACATGCGGGTAACCAGTGTGTGACACAGAGGGGCTTAGGCTTGGTAGCCTGGTTGTTGGACTCTTGGGAACTTGGTGGTTAGACCAGGTGCGAGAGTGGAAGTCTTGGAGATGGTTTGGGTATACCTATTTATCATTTAGGTAAAGGGGTTGGTAATTAGAAGGTTGTGGTGTGAAATACATGTGCAAATTTGTAGATGTTGGGTTATGAGTGGGGTATCGAATCGGTTTTGGGTAAAATCTTGAGTTGGGTATCGTGCACGATCTGTGTAGGGTTTTTATTTTAGTGTAATAAGAATTTCAGGTGTCGTTATGCCGAAGGCATCAATCACAGGGTTCAAGAGTAAGGAATGGGTTTAGTATGATGACAGAACGAGCCATTATGTCGTGTCTTCGTATGGTACTATCTGTGGAGGGACCACATCATGTTCGGAATCAGAAGAAGTGGATTTGTTGGCGGGGTGTTGTGGAGCATTTTTCGTCAGTCGAGATCTTCTTTCGGGAATCATGTGGGGCTACTGTGTTTTTGCGTCTTTTAGCCCAGCAATCAGGTAGGAGTCCGGTGTTTCGAGTAGTTGACAGATAAGTTGGGATCAGGGAGGTCTCGACTGCTCTTGGAAAGCAGCAAGTGGCAGCAGGATGAGTCGGAATGGGTTCAGTGATTTAGGATTCGTATGTGGCGTCGCTTGTTATCCAGGGTATATGCTAACTCATTTGCATTTGGATTAAATAATCTTAGAGTGGCTGATTAGACCCTGTTGTGCAGCTCTCGTTTGAGTCGAGCCGTTGTAGGGATGAATCTTCTACTCGAAGGATTATCTGAGCCTTCTGTCGGGTATAAGTATTTTATGGCTGTATGTTGGGTCAAAATATTGGTTTATGTGACATCCCCATTTTCACGGCCAGAAAAGACCGATTTTTGTTTATGCTTTATAAAAATCAGAATACTTCTTTTAATAAAAATGTTGCGGAACTTGTTCCCAGAAAAACATGATAAATACGTTATCAAAGCATTTCCGAAGAAATGTATTTTTATTCATTTAAAACATTTGGGATGTCATCGTCAATACAGAAACATAAGCATAAACAGAACTTACATTCATTTACACTAGTGATCTACATCTCTTTTAAATCTCTCAGTGCAAAGTAGCTTCGTATCGACACCTGTGATACAAATAAGCTGGACTAGGTCAGGTTGGGAAACCTGGTGAGTACATAGGGTTTTCAACCCACAATAATATAATTATTATATTTAAACATCAAACAATCAACCCGATTACCCATCCCCGTTATCTTCTTTAATATTCCTTAAAGAATTATCTTAAGGGTCATCTCCTATATCATATTACCTCTCATCTTTCTACCTCACATTTCCTTATATGCTCGTTCCTAAGGCATGAATACGTAGTTACAACGTCGCCTGAACTCGTAATTCATAGTAAGGGTTAGAGTATCATCGCATGAATATACAGTCACCACATCACCTGGACTCGTAATTCATCACCTACAGGTTATAAGTCTGCTGGTGTTTCCACGGGCTGTCTAGAATATTCTGTGGTCGCCATCTATACTCTAGTAGATGACTACATCTCCAAATTGTCGGACAAGGTTATAGTATCTTTCATCCTACATCACCGATTCATCATCACCTATCCATCACCTAATTATCATCACCTTCCTATCATCACCTATCTCTCATCATTTTATTTCATCACACACCAACTATTTCGTCTACCCATGTTTTATCCCAACGTATTTGTAGATATAAAATAAATATATATTTAAATCATTTAAAATATGTATAAAATCATTCATCCATCATAGACAGCAAGTATTCAGATAATATGCACACATAGCACCTAATTTATATAAAATACTTCATATCTATGTGTAAGATGAAAGGGACCATGCACTCACCTGTTAAAGTGATGATTCCAAACTCAGACAGCGCTTCGTTACTCTTAAAACAATTTCCTTCGACAAAACCTAGTATCAATACCACTAGGGTTTAGTCTAACGTTAACCGCGACTAATTAATAGTCTAACTATTATTATTATTATTATATAAGCGTTAAACAACACTCTTATATAACTCATAATAATATCCCAAATAATTGTTTTAAGGTCCTAATAATGTTACTATAATTAATTAGAAGTTATATTAAAAATAGCGTAGACGTAGCTCACTTACAGCGAGTTTTTATTAAAAATCGGGCTTCGCTGGAGCAGCGTTTCCGAGCCGAAAGCTTTTCTTCTCGGAGCCGTCGAGCGCTCCGGGGCTTTCTTCTCGTGCTAGGGAGGTTCCCTAGACTTGGGAGGGGTTTAGGGAGGTTAGAGAGAATTTAGAGAGAGAAATAAAGGTTTGAAGGTGTGAGGAAATTATAAAGAGTTCATCTCTTATTTATAGGAATTGTATAGTAAAGTAGTCTCCAAGCTTCGTCCGTAACTTTCGTATACGAGCTCCATTTATGTCTGTCTTTTTACCGTTGAGTTCCTATTAATGATATCTTCAACTCTCATTTAGACCTCGTTGGCTAATTCTCATTCTATCTCGGATTTACAAAACTGTATCGAATTTGCCGCGCTCGAAAAGTAGAGACTAAGCTTCGTCCATAACTTTCGCATACGAGCTCCGTTTTTGTCTGTATTTTTACCGTTGAGTTCCTATTAATGAGATCTTCAACTCTCATTTAGACCTCGTTTGCTAATTCTCATTCTATCTCGGATTTAGAAAACTGTATCGAATTCGCCGCGCTCGAAAAGTAGAGACTAAGCTTCGTCCATAACTTTCGCATACGAGCTCCGTTTTTGTCTGTCTTTTTACCGTTGAGTTCCTATTAATGAGATCTTCAACTCTCATTTAGACCTCGTAAGCCAAAAATCGCTCGAACTAAAATTCGAGTTTCGGGCTATACACTGCTAAGCCGAAACTTCGAAAAATCATAACTTCCTCATACGAAGTCAGATTTGGGCGTTCTTTTTATGGACGCTCTCGGTTTAACGTTTTCTACAACTTTTGTTTAGATCACTAAGGCTAAAAGTCGCTCCATCGTAAATTCACTATTTACGCTTCCCGGTGTCGTGCCGGTTTTGCCGTAAAACTTCGACGTGCCATAACTTCTTCGTTATAACTCGGATTTCGGAGTTCATTATATGTACGGAAACCTTGAGAAATATTCTACAACTTGGTTAAGATTAATTATTATAAATAATCTTTTTCCGAAAATTCGTTTTCGACACTCATTGCCTCTAAATTGACTAGCCCGGATCTACGGGCGTTACAATTATCTCCCCCTTAGGATGATTACGTCCCGGAATCATCAACGAAGCAGGGTTGTATAATGACTCCATACGTTATCTCTTCATCCTAGGTATTAATCGTAACTTCTATGTGTATCTAACTCTTGGTCTTCTTGACTGCAAGCGGTGCTCAAACTTGCACCTGCTCGTTAGACTCCAAACTATGACATTCGAGTCACAATCTCGATCCTTGATGGAGACTCCTTCTTCTTCTTAGAAAGCTTAAGATAAGCTCCTCTGTTACTACAACGTACCAATGTGTCATATTCTAATGACCTCTCATCGTGTGCTTAAACTCAAATCTCTTAGAGTTAAATTCCAGAACAGACTATACCTTCCTTCATGTTCTAATGTGACATAATCACATCTTAAAACTTAGTATCTCTAGCTACAAGCCTTTTTAGCGACAATCACGATACTTCTATTGATCGCTTTGATTTTAATCTTTTGGTTTAAGTCGGACGCTACATCAAACTTGGTTCTCTGAACCACGTAACCTACTTATCGTAGTCGAACTCAATTTGATATGACCACTAGGGTCGGAATAACAATCATCTTCGATGGTAACGACATACTCGAATAAAACGAAATCAATTACTAGCTTCTTGGTAACCTTGTGACTTTCCCTGATCCAAGCGTGAGTCCTGTGCTTCCGGTAGTATATGCATCTACTACCATTCACACCTACTCATACTCGTCCCAAGTATTGTCTAACAGTTTTCCAAGTTATTATCACAAAAACAATTTTAACAGATAAAAATGTGTCCAAACAATCATAAAATTTCCCATAGACTCTACTATGACTTCTTCCATGCGTATCTTCAATCATCAATTCTGCTTCAACTCGGTTGGTGATGGAAATGTCAGACGATGGGAGAACTTCATGGATTATACAAAAAATCTTTCTTTCTGCTAATCGAAAGTGTACTTCTCCCGTAGTAGACGTATTATTTCTTAGACGCGTTCTAAAGGCAAGCTATCTTTCTTACGACATCTTCTGATAGGTACCACTCAGTATCGTAAGCCTTCTCATTTCCTCCATTTACTCAATTCACTACGAGTCTTCACCATGATGTTTTGCACACCAAAGTAGTCGTTTGGTGTATCGAGACGAGAATATAGATAGAGGAAGGTTTATACGCGTATTCCTCCTTATTACTTCAAAAAAAAAAATTATATGCCAGTTCTAATATCGTAATTAAACGTTTAGAAATATGAACACATAAAATTTCCAGATCCGGTCGGCAATAGACCATAGATCCGATCAAACGATAGCATAAAGCATCACAAATTATTAAGCACATAAAAGCAATTTAGACATCTTCCTTAAATGAGCTAGTGCCCGTGTCTATTCAGGTGTACTTCCTAAAATATATTAGACACACTCCTCACGATTATCGCTTAGCATTCTAAGTTTAAGTCTAGAAATAAATCCTTATTCCTAGTTCGCTTAAACTAATGCTCTGATACCAACTGTGACATCCCCATTTTCACGGCCAGAAAAGACCGATTTTTGTTTATGCTTTATAAAAATCAGAGTACTTCTTTTAATAAAAATGTTGCGGAATTTGTTCTCAGAAAAACATGATAAGTACGTTATCAAAGCATTTCCGAATAAATGTATTTTTATTCTTTAAAACATTTGGGATGTCATCGTCAATACAGAAACATAAGCATAAACAGAACTTACATTCATTTACACTAGTGATCTACATCTCTTTTAAATCTCTCAGTGCAAAGTAGCTTCGTATCGACACCTGTGATACAAATAAGCTGGAGTGGGTCAGGTTGGGAAACCTGGTGAGTACATAGGGTTTTCAACCCACAATAATATAATTATTATATTTAAACATCAAACAATCAACCCGATTACCCATCCTCGTTATCTTCTTTAATATTCCTTAAAGAATTATCTTAAGGGTCATCTCCTATATCATATTTACCTCTCATCTTTCTACCTCACATTTCCTTATATGCTCGTTCCTAAGGCATGAATACGTAGTTACAACGTCGCCTGAACTCGTAATTCATAGTAAGGGTTAGAGTATCATCGCATGAATATACAGTCACCACATCACCTGGACTCGTAATTCATCACCTACAGGTTATAAGTCTGCTGGTGTTTCCACGGGTTGTCTAGAATATTCCGTGGTCGCCATCTATACTCTAGTAGATGACTACATCTCCAAATTGTCGGACAAGGTTATAGTATCTTTCATCCTACATCACCGATTCATCACCTATCCATCACCTAATTATCATCACCTTCCTATCATCACCTATCTCTCATCATTTTATTTCATCACACACCAACTATTTCGTCTACCCATGTTTTATCCCAACGTATTTGTAGATATAAAATAAATATATATTTAAATCATTTAAAACATGTATAAAATCATTCATCCATCATAGACAGCAAGTATTCAGATAATATGCTCACATAGCACGTAATTTATATAAAATACTTCATATCTATGTGTAAGATGAAAGGGACCATGCACTCACCTGTTAAAGTGATGATTCCAAACTCAGACAGCGCTTCGTTACTCTTAAAACAATTTCCTTCGACAAAACCTAGTATCAAAACCACTAGGGTTTAGTGTAACGTTAACCGCGACTAATTAATAGTCTAGCTATTATTATTATTATTATTATTATTATATAAGCGTTAAACAACACTCTTATATAACTCATAATAATATCCCAAATAATTGTTTTAAGGTCCTAATAATGTTACTATAATTAATTAGAAGTTATATTAAAAATAGCGTAGGCGTAGCTCACTTACAACGAGTTTTTATTAAAAACCGGGCTTCGCTCGAGCAGCGTTTCCGAGCCGAAAGCTTTTCTTCTCGGAGCCGTCGGGCGCTCCGGGGCTTTCTTCTCGTGCTAGGGAGGTTCCCTAGACTTGGGAGGGGTTTAGGGAGGTTAGAGAGAAGTTAGAGAGAGAAAGAACGGTTTGAAGGTGTGAGGAAATTATGAAGAGTTCATCTCTTATTTATAGGAATTGTATAGTAAAGTAGTCTCCAAGCTTCGTCCGTAACTTTCGTATACGAGCTCCGTTTTTGTCTGTCTTTTTACCGTTGAGTTCCTATTAATGAGATCTTCAACTCTCATTTAGACCTCGTTGGCTAATTCTCATTCTATCTCGGATTTACAAAACTGTATCGAATTTGTCGCGCTCGAAAAATAGAGACTAAGCTTCGTCCATAACTTTCGCATACGAGCTCCGTTTTTGTCTGTCTTTTTACTGTTGAGTTCCTATTAATGAGATCTTCAACTCTGATTTAGACCTCGTTGGCTAATTCTCATTCTATCTCGGATTTACAAAACTGTATCGAATTCGCCGCACTCGAAAAGTAGAGACTAAGCTTCGTCCATAACTTTCGCATACGAGCTCCGTTTTTGTCTGTCTTCTTACCGTTGAGTTCCTATTAATGAGATCTTCAACTCTCATTTAGATCACGTAAGCCAAACACGGCTCGAACTAAAATTCGAGTTTCGGGCTATACACTACTAAGCCGAAACTTCGAAAAATCATAACTTCCTCATACGAAGTCAGATTTGGGCGTTCTTTTTATGGACGCTCTCGGTTTAACGTTTTCTACGACTTTTGTTTAGATCACTAAGGCTAAAAGTCGCTCCATCGTAAATTCACTATTTACGCTTCCCGGTGTCGTGCCGGTTTTGCCGTAAAAATTCGACGGGCCATAACTTCTTCGTTATAACTCGGATTTCGGAGTTCTTTATATGTACTGAAACCTTGAGAAATATTCTACAACTTGGTTAATATTATTTATTATAAATAATCTTTTGCTGAAAATTCGTTTTCGACACTCATTGCCTCTAAATTGACTAGCCCGGATCTACGGGCGTTACAGTTTATACTTTGCTTTTCTAGGCAATTGTATTTTTCTGTAATGTTTTATGAGTTTACGGTCAGGTTTATGGCCAAGGGGGTGTTTACGGCCGTAAACCTTGTTTACGGCCCGACCATAAATCCATTTATGGCCCATATTCCCCAAGTATATATATAGGTGTTAGGTGGTTGAGGAGGGATTGATGAACAAAAAAGGAGTGTACGGCCAAGAGAGAGAGAGAGAGGAGTTTTAGTGTGTGTAAGTGTGTGAATCTTGTGTAAGGGAACTTCATTCTAATCAATACATTCAAGATTCATCATCTTCTTCTTCTCCTTCTCTTCTATTTGATCTGACATCATCCAATTGATTGGGATTCCGCACCATCAATTGGATCTGATTGATACACAAGCAGATTAGGGACTTACAATTGGTATCAGAGCTTGGATTGTATCTATCATTTTTGTCTGATCTGGAGCTTATTTGATCTTATTTTTGAAGGATTCCTGCGTTTTTGGATAGATCGTAGCAAAATAAGGGGGTTTGTTCTTCGCGTTTTTGATAAAAACGAGTTTTCGATCGAGTTTTGGAGCAAAAAGAAGTGAAAAACGCTGTTTTTCACGTAATCTGCGAAGAGTTTACGCCCGGAGTTTACGGCCGGAAACAGTTTACGATCGCCGGAGTTTACGGTCGGCGGCGGCGTTTACGGCTAGGGTTTCCCGGAGTTTACGGCCGGTCCTCGCACGTGTACAGTCCAGCACAGTTTCCGGTTCGCACCAGGTCCTCGTATCTTGTCATCGGCCTCGTCCTCACAAGCAGAAGCTTCGTCCTCGCATCAGCTTCACATTAAAAATAAGGAAATCGGAATTGGGGGTGTCGGGATTCGAACCTGGGTCTCCTCCCTAGTCGACCAACGCCTTACCAGTTGATCTACCAAGCTCCTTGTTCCAAACCTTTCGTTTTTAATTCAAAAAGACTCCCCTTCGGTTCCTAATTTCGCAAATTGACACTTTTAGCCCAAAAAAATTCAATTTCTTTTATTTTAAAATTCCATTTTCAACCAAAAATTTTAGTTTTTAAATTTTGACTTTTATTTTTGATTTTTTACTTAAAATTTTGACTTTGACTTTTAAAATTTGACCTTTGACTTTAAACTTCGATTTTCTCGTTTAACCTTCAAATTTTCAAATTTAGCTTTTCGGTTTGACTTTTAAGTTTGACTCTTTAAATTTGACTTTTAAGGTTGACTTTTGAGTTTTTAGTCAAAGAATTTAAAAAAAAAAAATTAGTTCCGAATTCATTCCGGTAAATGAAGTTTCATGTACTCCAGCTTGTGAAACTACGATTAAATTTCTTCGGGAACAAATTGATTTATTAAAATGAGAAGTTGAGGACTGAGATATGAAGGATATCTACTTAGAAAAGGACAAAAACCCCTAAAGGCCCAGTTAGAAACAAAAATAAAGGACTTTAGGCGACTTCAGGAAGACTACAGTATCAAATGTGTACATTATGATTATATCAAGAGACAGAATGCTGAGTTAATTACTGAGCTTGATAAATTAAAAGGGCAATTTGAAACTGCAAATTTTGATTTTAAAAAGTTTGATGTATCAAGTGAGGTAGTTGCCAACATGATTGACCATTGCCTGCAGTTCAAACGAAACCAGCCAAAGGGTTTAGGATACGATAATGTACCTCCTCCTTTTAATCATACACATCAGTATCACCCTTTGTCTAAAGAGGAGATTGCCAACGAACCATTCATGGTTTATGGCAAGCCATCTGGTTTTGTTTCAGGAGGATTTATTAATGTTGAAAGTAATAATGTTTCTACTTCCCCTGGAGATCAATCCTTAGATCAGTCAAAGCACGAAGTTGAAGGATATGTTTCTGATAACAAAACTGAGTCTGAACCTGATGTTTTTGTTTCAAATGATAACTCTTTTGTTTCCGATGTTAAAATCGATGATACATCTTGTGATGCTTCTGCTCCGGATCATGTTGAGTTAAATTTTTTTTGACATATTTGATGATTTGTTTGAAAATACTGATGTTCCTGTTTCTAGCACATCTACTTCATATGCAGGTAAAGTAGTAGAGGATGAGAACAAGGAGAAAGCCATTGAACAAACCAACATCTCCTTGAACTCTGAATCTGTTGCTTCGAACTCAACTGCTTCTGATCAACCTGCTGTTGAGAAATACAGGCCACCAATTCCAATGAAACAGAGTGCCTGTTGTAATTGTGCTTGTGGGAAAAATAAGAGACAAGGCAAGTACACGTCACTGGGGGCAGGAAGAAACAATTTCCCAATGAAGAAAAAGACTTGTTTTCACTGTGAAACACCTGGTCACATTGCCCGAAACTGTCCAAATCGCGCATACGTTCCCTACTATGCACAAGGCTGGCAGAACGCGCCAAGATGGAGATACTCCAAAAGAAACCCCTCAAGGTCACGTTCAGACAATGGTGACTGGAACGCGCAGAAGGCCAAGAATCAAATCCACAAGGCCAAGAATCTGAATCCCAAGGGCAAGAAGGGAATGCCGACCAAGAAGCCAAATCAAAGAGATGCTCCCGTGAAGCCAAAATCAAAGTCATCTCAAAGGCCGACATCAATATCAAAAGCAAGTACTGAGCCACCCATCAGATCGAAAAAGAAATGGGTTAAACCCAACTACAAATGGGTTCCAAAGGCTCACTCTCCCAAATCTTCTAACGATTCTAATATTTCTTCATCTTTTGTTTGTGATAAACAGGATATGTCATGGGAGAGAGTACCGTGCTAGGATGAAAAAGGGCAACCCAGTTTCAAAATGGACTAGGTTCCAAATACCAACTAATCCCGCTCTGTGTCGGAGCAGCTATGGAGGCATATCATCAGACTTCGGTTTGTTGGTAGTGGTTGTTCCAGGTACATGATAGGGGACATCTCTCAACTGTACAACATTCATAACTTTGTTTGGGAGTATGTGTCCTTTGCGGGAAGGGAAGAAAGGAAGGGATCACTCATGGGGTTAGTGCTTAACGATGTGAAGAATATTTGGATCTGTTCTGAGATTACGCGGGCTGTTCTCAGACCTTCTGGATGCAAATTCAATCGGTGACTTACGGTTTGAGTTTTCTTCTCTATACTCCTGAGTTTGTCTTAAGTTGATTCGCTTTAAAGACTACTTTTTCTTTTAGGATAGTTTAAATTTGCGCATTTACTTTCGTTTCTCTGCTATGCACAAATTTAGGGGGAGAAATAAAAACAAAACAAAAATTAGAATATTAAAAAAAAAAATCCAAAAACATTAGAAAATCAGAAAATCCAAAAATATGGTGTTAATGAAATGAGTTTGAGGGAGATGTTTTAGGAAGTGATATAAAGATAAAGTGATAACGGGCAGTCTAAAACATGTGTAAAGGACTGAATCTAAATTGTCTAGACTCTATGTTCAATGTGCTGGTAGGCACGAAGGATTTGACAGTGTGGATTTAGTTAGGATTGTTTGGACTGACCATACGACGCTCGGGTAGATTGAGCAGTGAGATAAACACGGGAACCCACGGGATACACTAAATTAATACGCATCTAGAACTGTGACTCAACTTTTCCTTGATGTACAGACTTATGTCCTTAATTCCGATATTGATGGGGCGACTGGGGAATTCCGATAAAGTAGGTCTGTAGGAAATAA
The DNA here is from genome assembly GCF_052849685.1 of Lactuca virosa. Classification (NCBI taxonomy): domain Eukaryota; kingdom Viridiplantae; phylum Streptophyta; class Magnoliopsida; order Asterales; family Asteraceae; genus Lactuca; species Lactuca virosa. The sequence continues at coordinate 117,734,335 of NC_136430.1, read as the reverse complement.
TTTTCTTGCTTTCTTTCTGTTAGTCATATGTTGCCTCCTCTGTGTGATTGAAATACATCCGACCTGGACTGCAACATATGCAATTCTATTTCTCTGCATCTTCTATCTATGTAATTCTTCCTGTCTGTTAGTCATATGCTGTCTCCTTTGCGTGATTGAAATACATCCGACCTGGTACACAGCATATGCACCATTCTACTTCTCAATCCCTCTAAATCTGGTTAGTCATATGTTTCAACCTCTGTGAGATTGGAAGAGATCCCACCTGGGTGTATAGCATATGCATTCTAAATCTGACTTCTCTCATAATAATTGTAACGCCCGTAGATCCGGGCTAGTCAATTTAGAGACAATCAACATCAAAAATGAGTTTTTGATGGAAGATTATTTAGAAGGATTAATCTTAACCAAGTTGTATAATATGTCACAAGGGTTCCGTACATATAAAGAACACCGAAATCCGAGTTATAACGAAGAAGTTATGGTCCGTCGAAGTTTTTCGGCAAAACCGGCATGGCACCGGGAGACGTAAATAGTGAATTTACGATGGAGGACTTTTAGCCTTAGAAATCTAAGCAAAAGTTGTAGTATACGTTAAACCGAGAACATACAAAAAAAGAACGCCCAAATCTGACATCGTATGAGGAAGTTATGAATTTTCTAAGATTTGGCATAGTAGTGCACGGCCCGAAACTCGAATTTTAGATCGAACGGTTTTTGGCCTACGCGACCTAAATGATAATTGAAGATCTCATTAATAGGAACTCAACGGTAAAAAGACAGACGAAAACGAAGTTCGTATGTAGAAGTTAGGAATTTTACGCAGACATTTAACAGTATAATCTCCTCGTATTGTTAAATTTAAGATCAGTCGACAATTAGCCGACGGAGTCAAAATGAAAGTTGTAGATCTTATTTTTACCTACGTGTGGATATATAGAACGTCGAAAACGGAGCTCGTATGCGAAATTTACGGGGTTTAGAAGTCGGCAGGGTGCTGCTGCAAAAGGGGTGACGCGGCACAATCTTTGGCCATTGCTTTCTCCCCAAGGCTTGCCACTAGATGGTGACATGTGACACTAATTTCAGCCATATTTCATTCTATAAATACAAGCCCTTCCACCCTCATTTCTTCACACCTCCACCCTTCTCTCTCTACTCTCTCTCTAAACCTCCCAAAACTCCCCTAGCACTAGAAGAAAGCCCCGGAGCGCTTGACGGCTCCGAGATGAAGAGCTTTCGGCTCGGAAGTTCTGCCCCTGCAGAGCGCGGCTTCTAGCCAAACCCCCTCGTAGATAAGATACGCCTACCTAATTTTTAATATAGCTTTTATTTAAATATAGTAACGTTATTAGGACCTTAAAATAATTATTTGAGCTATTATTACGGGTTATATAAGTGTCGCTATAATATCTTTTTAACCACTCGCGGTACGGGGAATCCGGTTTGAAGGGCCGCCTTGGTTGTTGGATTTCAGAAGTGCTATATGCCAAAATGATCTTGCCCTCGGGTGTTTCATGTCTGGCCCCTGTCTGTACATAGTGGGTGAAGAGTATTGTTTAACGCTTATATAATAGTAATAATAGTTAGACTATTAATTAGTCTCGTTGAACATTAGACTAAACTCTAGTGGAAATGATACTAGGTTTTGTCAACGGAAATTCGTTTTAAAGTAAACGAAGTGCTGTCCGAGTACCGAGTCACCACCATTGCAGGTAAGTGCATAGTTACTTTCATCTTACACATAGATATGAAGTATTTTATATAAATTACGTGCTATGTGTGCATATAACCTGTATACTTGCTATCTATGCTGGATGAACGATTTTATACATGTTTTAAATAATTTAAACTGTATATGTATTTTATATCTACGCATATGTTGGGTAACACATGGGTAGATAAATGATAAGAGATGAAAGATGATATGAGTGAACATTGGCAGCTATAGTCTTAGTGCCTAATAAATGACTTCGGCAGCTATGGACTCAGTGCCTATTGGATAAACGCTGGTAGCTATGCCCTTAGTACCTGTTTGATAAACGTCGGTAGCTATGGATTTAGTACCTATTAGATAAACACTGTTAGCTATGGATTTAGTACCCGATGAATGAACTTTAGCAGCTATGGAATTAGTGCTTTACGAACGAGCATTGGCAGCTATGGACTTAGTGTCTGTCATATGAACCCTGGAAGCGATGGACTTCGGAATGAATGAATGCAGGATAGATGATTCTTAGGGTAGAACCTTAAGAATAACGAAGATAATGGGGATGGGTAATTGGGTTAATTGTTTGACGATTAAACATAATAATTATATTATTGTAGGTTGAAAACCCTATGTACTCACCAGGTTTCCCAACCTGACCCACTCAAGCTTATTTGTATCACAGGTGTCGATATGAAGTTACATTACACTGAGAGATTAAAGAGATGTAGATCACTAGTGTAAATAAATGTAAGTTCTGTTTATGCTTATGTTTCTGTATTGACAATGACATCCCAAATGCTTTAAAATGAATAAAAAATACATTTCTTCGGAAATGCTTTGATAACGTATTTATCATGTTTTACTGGGAACAAATTCCGCAACATTTTTTATCAAAAGAAGTACTCTGATTTTTATAAAGCATAAACAAAATCGGTCTTTTCTGGCCGTGAAAATGGGGATGTCACAGTTGGTATCTGAGCATTAGTTTAAGTGAACTAGGAATAAGCATTTATTTCTAGACTTAAACTTAGAATGCTAAGCGATGATCATGAGGAGTGTGTGTAATAAATATTAGGTAATACACCTGAATGGACACAAGCACTAGCTAATTTAGGTAAAATGCCTAACATGCTTTTATGTGCTAAATGAATTGTGATGTTTTATGATGCCATTATTTGATCGGATCTATGGTCTGTTGCCGACCGGATCTGGAAATTTTATGCGTTCAGATTTCTATACGTTTAATTACGATATTAGAACCGGCATGTAACTTTTCGTAGTAATAAGGAGGAATTCGCGTCTAAATCTTCTCTATCTATATTCTCGTCTCGATACACTGAACGCATGCTTCCGTGAACATAACGTCTTGGTGAAGACTCGTAGCGAATTAAATGAATGGAGGAAATGAGAAGGCTTACGATAATGAATGATACCTATCGGAATATATCATAGGAGTGGTATCTTTCTTTTAGAATACGTTTGATAAAATAACGTTATGTATAAAGGAGTATGGTACGTACGAATGTACACATTTGATTGGCGGGATGATAGAACGATTGGTGTAATTCCTAAAGTTGTCCTATCGTCTGATGTTTTCATCACCAATCGAGTTGAAGCAAAATTGTTGTTGAAGATATGCATGGAAGAAGTCCTAGTAGAGTCTAGGGAAATATTTATGATTATTTGGACACATTCGTATGTGTTAAATTGGTTTGTGCTTTTAAGAAATAAGAACTTGGAAAAACTGCGAGACAATACTTGGGACGAGTATGAGTAGGTGTGAATGGTAGTGCAGGCCTATACTACCGGAAGCACAGGACTCACACTTGGATCAGGGAAAGTCACAAAGTTACCAAGAAGCTAGTAATTGATTCTGTTTTATTCAAGTATGTCGTTACCATCGTTTCGGTAATGACTAAGAAGATGATTGTTATTTTGACCCTAGTGGTCATATCAAATTGAGTCCGACTACGATGAGTATGTTATGTGGTTCAGAGAACCAAGTTCGATGTAGCATCTGACTTAAGCCAGAAGATTGAAATAAAAGATAATCAAAGCGATCAGTAGAGGTATCGCGATAGTTGCTTGTAGCTAGAAATGCTACCTTTAAAGATGTGATTAGAACATGAAGGAAGGTATAGTCTGTTCTGGAATTTGACTCTAAGAGACCTGAGTCTAAGCGTTGCAACATGCGATGATAGGTCATTAGAATATGACACATCGGTCCATTGTAGTAATAAAAGAACTTATCTTAAGTTTTTTAAGAAGAAGAAGCAGTCTCCATTAAGGATCGAGATTGTGACTTGAAGGTCATAATTTGGAGTCTAACGTGAGATAGGGAGCAGGTGCAAGATCGAGCACCGCCTGCAGTCAAGGAGTCCAAGAGTTAAATACTCGTTCGAAGCAACATAGAAGTTACGGTTATTACCTAGGATGAAGAGTTAACGTAGGGAGTCATTATACAAGCCCTGTTTCGTTGATGATTCTGGGACGTAATCATCCTAAGGGGGAGATAATTGTAACGCCCGTAGATCCGGGCTAGTCAATTTAGAGACAATCAACATCAAAAATGAGTTTTTGATGGAAGATTATTTAGAAGGATTAATCTTAACCAAGTTGTAGAATACGTCACAAGGGTTCCGTACATATAAAGAACACCGAAATCCGAGTTATAACGAAGAAGTTATGGCCCGTCGAAGTTTTTCGGCAAAACCGGCATCGCACCGGGAGACGTAAATAGTGAATTTATGATGGAGGACTTTTTAGCCTTAGAAATCTAAGCAAAAGTTGTAGTATACGTTAAACCGAGAACATACAAAAAAAGAACGCCCAAATCTAACATCGTATGAGGAAGTTATAAATTTTCTAAGATTTGGCATAGTAGTGCACGGCCCGAAACTCGAATTTTAGATCGAACGGTTTTTGGCATATGCGACCTAAATGAGAATTGAAGATCTCATTAATAGGAACTCAACGGTAAAAAGACAGACAAAAACGGAGTTCGTACGTAGAAGTTATGAATTTTACGCAGACATTTAACAGTATAATCTCCTCGTACTGTTAAATTTAAGATCAGTCGAGTATTAGCCGACAGAGTCAAAATGAAAGTTGTGGATCTTATTTTTACCTACGCGTGGATATAAAGAACGTCGAAAACGCAGTTAGTATGCGAAAGTTACGGGGTTTAGAAATCGGCAGGGTGCTGTTGCAAAAGGGGTGACGCGACACAATATTGGCCATTGCTTTCTCCCCAACACTTGCCACTAGATGGTGACATGTGGCACTAATTTCAGCCATATTTCACCCTATAAATACAAGCCCTGCCACCCTCATTTCTTCACACCTCCACCCTTCTCTCTCTACTCTCTCTCTAAACCTCCCAAAACTCCCCTAGCGCTAGAAGAAAGCCCCGGAGCGCTTGACGGCTCCGAGAAGAAGAGCTTTCGGCTCGGAAGTTCTGCCCCTGCAGAGTGCGGCTTCTAGCCAAACCCCTCGTAGATAAGATACGCCTACCTAATTTTTAATATAGCTTTTATTTAAATATAGTAACGTTATTAGGACCTTATAATAATTATTTGAGCTATTATTACGGGTTATATAAGTGTCGTTATAATATCTTTTTAACCACTCGCGGTACGGGGAATCCGGTTTGAAGGGCCCCCTGGGTTGTTGGATTTCAGAAGTGCTATATGCCAAAATGATCTTGCCCTCGGGTGTTTCATGTCTGGCCCCTGTCTGTACATAGTGGGTGAAGAGTACTGTTTAACGCTTATATAATAGTAATAATAGTTAGACTATTAATTAGTCACGTTGAACATTAGACAAAACTCTAGTGGAAATGATACTAGGTTTTGTCAACGGAAATTCGTTTTAAAGTAAACGAAGTGTTGTCCGAGTACCGAGTCACCACCATTGCAGGTGAGTGCATAGTTACTTTCATCTTACACATAGATATGAAGTATTTTATATAAATTACGTGCTATGTGTGCATATAACCTGTATACTTGCTATCTATGCTGGATGAACGATTTTATACATGTTTTAAATAATTTAAACTGTATATGTATTTTATATCTACGCATATGTTGGCTAAAACATGGGTAGATAAATGATGAGAGATGAAAGATGATATGAGTTAACATTGGCAGCTATAGTCTTAGTGCCTAATAAATGACTTCGGCAGCTATGGACTCAGTGCCTATTGGATAAACGCTGGTAGCTATGCCCTTAGTACCTGTTTGATAAACGTCGGTAGCTATGGATTTAGTACCTATTAGATAAACACTGGTAGCTATGGATTTAGTACCCGATGAATGAACTTTAGCAGCTATGGAATTAGTGCTTTACGAGCGAGCATTGGCAGCTATGGACTTAGTGTCTGTCATATGAACCCTGGAAGCGATGGACTTCGGAATGAATGAATGCAGGATAGATGATTCTTAGGGTAGAACCTTAAGAATAACGAAGATAATGGGGATGGGTAATTGGGTTAATTGTTTGACGATTAAACATAATAATTATATTATTGTGGGTTGAAAACCCTATGTACTCACCAGGTTTCCCAACCTGACCCACTCAAGCTTATTTGTATCACAGGTGTCGATATGAAGTTACATTACACTGAGAGATTAAAGAGATGTAGATCACTAGTGTAATGAATGTAAGTTCTGTTTATGCTTATGTTTCTGTATTGACAATGACATTCCAAATGTTTTAAAATGAATAAAAAATAAATTTCTTCGGAAATGCTTTGATAACGTATTTATCATGTTTTACAGGGAACAAATTCCGCAACATTTTTTATCAAAAGAAGTACTCTGATTTTTATAAAGCATTAACAAAATCGGTCTTTTGTGGCCGTGAAAATGGGGATGTCACATAATTGTCTGCTCACCTAAAGTAAGGAGTACTTTGGAAGTTCCTGATTATTGGGGTATGTCAGGAAGCGGGAAACATGTTCTAGTACATTTAAAATTGAACAATCACTAGGTTGTCTGTATATCTCGCTGCTCAATTTAGGTGGACAACAATATCTTTGGTCGTCGTCAGCTGAATGGTCTTTAAGGAATATTATCTAGGAACTTAGGATCACATGGTCTTGTCACTTATAGTATGTCTTAATTTTGTCACAATCTCTCGTGTTTAAGTGGACCACAATACCGCCGATTGACCAGATCTATTCATGAAGGGAGAGGTACTGATAAACGGATAAAGGCTGTCTAAAAACTTTGATCCAAAATCACTCTTAAAGTTAGATATCATTTTATTTTTGTTAAATTTGTTCATAGTTTCTTCTAATTTAAATATTAGGGGAGAATTAACAATTTTAAAAACCAAACAAAAATCAGAAAATTAAAAATCCAAAATAGTGTTATTTTTGTTTTATTTCTTTTTCAGAAAATATGAAAAATCCAAAAATATTGTGTGCTAAATTTTTCTTTTAGTTTTGTTTTGTCTTGAATAGTGAATTCAGGTGAAGATGAAACTCATGGAAGTTTGTGTCGAAGATTTCTGAGCCAATGCTTCATCCGTGATTATCGAAGAATTCTCATTCGAAGGAGCAAGAAATGAAGATTATTCTTTCGACATTTAATCTTTCAACCCCAGAAGCAAGGTGAAGCTGCAATTGAAGATTATGTAACGGACTGCATTGAAGCCTCCTCAATCAATCTGCTGCTATCTTGAACCTACTGAAGTGATCCAGAAGATTTGTTCTCTCTGATGTTCTCTCTGAAGATTCTCAAGCTGAAAGTGCTATCTTTCAAGAATCACTACATCAAGCCTCCTCACCCAATGTGCGTTTAGAGTCAAAATATTGAAGAAATGTCCAACTGCTCAAGATGAAGTCAATTATTGAAGATTCATCATGTTCATCTTGAAGCTGTGAAGAAATTGAAGATAAATGCTGAAGCCAAGCTCCCAATGAAGATTATCAAGAAAAGCCAGCTACCTTTTTAGGGGGAGCTTGTTGGGTCAATTAAGAAAAGAAAGCTATAAACCAAGGGGGAGATTTTTGGGTCAAAATATTGGTTTATACTTTGCTTTTCTAGGCAATTGTATTTTTCTGTAATGTTTTATGAGTTTACGGTCAGGTTTGTGGCCAAGGGGGTGTTTACAGCCGTAAACCTTGTTTACGGCCCGGCCGTAAACCCATTTATGGCCCATATTCCCCAAGTATATATATAGGTGTTAGGTGGTTGAGGAGGGATTGATGAACAGAAAAGGAGTGTACGGCCAAGAGAGAGAGAGAGAGGAGTTTTAGTGTGTGTAAGTGTGTGAATCTTGTGTAAGGGAACTTCATTCTAATCAATACATTCAAGATTCATCATCTTCTTCTTCTCCTTCTCTTCTATTTGATCTGACATCATCCAATTGATTGGGATTCCGCACCATCAATTGGATCTGATTGATACACAAGCAGATTTGGGACTTACACTGTATATGATCAATGATTTTGTTCCTTTAAAAGCATCAAGATAATCTGGGTTGGAAGTATTTTGCTTAGGCTGGTTTTGTTATGGAATTAGTTTGATAGTGGTTCAGAGGGGGTGAACTATCAGGAAGTCAGATCAATTTGGGACTACGGGTATCAGGAAAGGTAAAGGTAGTTGTTCTGCAAGAGTTGAGGTTTGTTCTGCCATGGTTGATTCCAGTTGCCTTGGGAAGATTATTTTGTGCGCTGAATTTTCATTTATGATCATCAAGTTGGTTGTTTTGTTACGAGTTTTAATAAGGAGCGATTTCAAGAACGAAATCTAATTTAAGCGGGGTAGGGTTGTAACATCCGGAATCTAGAAGGTCAATTATGGAAATAAATTCCCTTTTTAGGGGCCAATTCGTCGAGTTTATGGCATAAAATCGACGTGTTGAAAGCTTTTGGGGCGCGTGTTTTTAAGGACCAAATCATCGAGTTGGTGTAGGGAACTCGACGAGTTGGACGCTGTTAGAGAAAACCCTAATTTTAGTGTTTTGCACCCTATTTAAAGACCTTAACTCCCTTAGCTGGCCTCCTTACCAGCCTCCTTGTCTAGAAAACCCTAATTTCGTGTATTATCCTTCAAGGTTGAGTGTGTGAGCTTGTAGTTAGCTTGGAGAGTTGGTTTTTGGTGTTCTTTGGAAGGAGTTTGAAGAATGAAGGTGCTTAGTTTGGAAGGAAGGCTTTGGATCCAGAAACTCTCCATTTGTTGCTATCCTTTTGAGGTATAAAGTCGAAACCTTGTGTTGTTATCTTCAAGATCTCTTTGTGGGATGTTTTATCTTGATTTTTTGGTGTATGGTTGGGTTGTCCAAAAGGGTAAGGGTTCCAGGGGTTATTATGTTAGATCTGACCCATTAATGACCTCTCTTAGCATAAAGTTGTAAGCTTTGCTAAGTCCTAAGTCACATCCATGCATTAAGTCCTTTATCAAGCCATCTTGGGCTCTAAAGTTCCTTTTTTGCATGCATAGACGCAAAGTTCGAAACTTTACGTGATAATATAGCCTTGGGATGCCAGATCTATGTTTTGGGACAATGTTTTGAGAGTTTAAGGGCTTAATGGGTTAAGCCTCACTCTTTTAAGTCAAGGATTCGGGTTTGGATTCATTCTAGAGGTCTGAGAATGGAAGCTTCTATATTCGATGGAAATGGCTAAATGCGTCAAGTTGTTTGATTCCTGGCCAACTCGGCAAGTTCATTAGGAGAACTCGGCTAGTTGATGCGAGTTTTCCCGATCTGTGCCTTTAATGGAGAAACTCGAAGAGTTGAAGGACAGCTCGGCGAGTTGGGTCAACTTGGACCGTTAACTTTGACTTTTGACTTATAATTAAGGGAATTATGGACTTAGTATAAGGCCCGTATGGGGTTGGGCCCAATTTGGAAAATTGGGCCTTTAGTGGGCTTTGATGGATCTAGTAGTTTCTGGTTTTTTGGGATTGAGTTGTTAATAGGCCTTCGGGATACAAAGTGTTAGGACTAGAAAGAATGGTTGGGCCTTAAGGCAGGACCATTGAAGGAGTTTAGGCCCAATTTGGAAAATTGGTCCATTGGTTGATTATTGGCCCTTTGGTCCTTTCAGATTGTAGTTTGGGTCATGGGCTTGGACAAGGCTAGGTTGGGGGTAAAATGGTCCTTTTACCCCAGGTATGGAGTTGTGGTTATGGATTGGAGCCCAATTGTTAATTGGGTGTGTTATTGATATTGCTAGTTCTGGAAGCCATCAGGGCAGCAGCTAGGGATTCTTTCAGTGAGCTTCAGCAGTGCAAGGTGAGTCTTCTCACTATACCCGTGGGTCGAAGGCACCAATGCCAACCCATTATGTGTTATGTGGTATGTTAGTTGTCTCTGTGATACTTGCATGGAAGACCCCGGGGGGAGCCCGTGGCAATCGGATGTCAGACCATGAGGGGAAAGCCCATGGCATTCCAGGTAAAGACCATGGGGGAGCCCATGGCATCATAGATAAAGACCATTGGGGGAGCCCATGGCACCTATATGTATGTGGGTGATAGTCTGTGATTGTATGTGGTATGACATTTTGGGGAAACTCACTAAGATTTGTGCTTATGTTTTTCGGTTTATGTTTCAGGTACTCCGGTTTTCAAATGGAAGAGCTTGGGACGATTGCAGAGTGCACACCACATGTTTCCGCATATTGTGAATTACTCTGGTTAATCGATGTTTTACTAAATATTGGTTACTCTGTTTTTGTGTAAACAATCTGTATTAGTAATTTATCTATTTAAAAACAAAATTTTTTGTGTCGTGATTTTGCGTCGTTATACCCACTATGACAATGTTGGAGAATGTGTCTTACTTCACTTCCAAATACACAAGGCCTTATTATTCCATCCACACAACTTCTAAATAGATAAGGCTCATCCCATAAATAATATTTGAGTTCTGAGAAGAGTTTCTTCTTTTGTTGGTGGGATAAGCCTTTGGGTAGATATCTTCTTGCAAGGTATTTGACAATATCCGCATACCATGGATCTTCACCCGTCTTCACCATCAAATACTCTTTTGGGAAGTTGTCATCAGTTTCGTTTTCATTCAATTCTTTAAGTCTCAGATTCTCTAATCTTGAAAGATGATCGACCACCATGTTTTCCATTCCCTTTTTCTCCTAGATCTCGATGACAAATTCTTGAAGTAAAATTATCCATCGAATCAATCATGGCTTCACATCCTGCTTATTAAACAAATACTTAAGAGCAGGATGGTAAGTAAAAACAATTGTTTTAGAAAATATTAGATAGGGACGAAATTTATCAAAGGCAGAAACTACGACGAACAACTCTTTTCTGTAGTCGTATAATTTTCTTGGGTCGGGTTAAGGGTTTTTCTTGCGTAATAAATAGGTTGAAAGTGCTTATTAACTCGTTGTCGCAAAATCGCTCCTAAAGAAAAATCGCTAGCATCACACATAAGCTCGAAAGTTAGACGCCAATTTGGGGGTACCATGATTGGGGTGTGAGTCAATTTATCCTTTAAACTTTCAAAGGCTTCCAAACCTTAGCAATTGGGTTAATGGTCTTGCGATTTCTGAAAAATCCTTTATGAAACGGAAGTAAAATCCCACATGACCCAAAAACTCCACACCACTTTCACATTAGTTGGAGACGATAATGTAGCAATGGTGTCGATCTTTACATGATCTACCTCGATCCCCGCTTTGGAAACCTTGTGACCTAGGACTATTCCTTCCTTCACCATAAAATGACACTTTTCTCAATTCGAGACTAAGTTGGTCTTCTCACACCTAGAAAGCATTAAGTAAAGGTTACCCAAAAAAATCATTAAAAGATGACCTAAAAATAAAAAAATCAAACATGAAAACTTCGATGAACGTTTCCACCATGTGTGAACGATTGCGGTCATTGTCACACCCCGCTAAAGAGGAAACGCAAGATATGACAGCGATAAAGGTTTTATTGCAAAAGATAAAGATACATCGCCATAGTAGTAGTTAAAAGTTTACAACCCATAATTTAAACAAAACAAAATACAAGTTTCCCAAAATAACATTGTTCAAAAGTTAACTTCATAAAATAACTTCCACACGATGCAACATGCTCTATGATGATGAATCTTTACATCCACTTACTACTTATTTCCTGAAAAAGCATGTAAAACGAGGGTCAACAATGAAAATAGTTGGTGAGTTCACAAGTTTACTAAAGTGGTATAAAATTTTCCATAAATACAAGTACATTGCTATAATGAGAAACAAAGTTCATTGCTATAATTAATAACCAAGTTTGTATGTATATGAGCAAAAAAGAGTTCACAACCAAGCCTATGATTGATGCCCTATCAAGATCTATGCTTATCGTTCCATAGATGAATATGGTATCATGCACTCAAGCAATCGGGCGAGTGAGGAGTTGTCAATTCCTAATAGCGCTATCCATAATGACCATTGGTTCTTCCGACTCCTTCAGTATCTTTCAACTGATACGGGTCTATTTCACCCCCTACATCTAAGCATACATTCATTCTATCAATAGTCACAAAGGGAACAAACACATACAGGCATATCAGTAGTGTCACGAAGACGACTATTACCCTAACAGATAATCCAGTGGGTCGGTTGTAACAATTGAATTGGGTATGATTATATTTAACCCTCTTTATTTAAAGTATTTCATTTTTGGTCCTTGTGGCCAGTACGTGGAGCGTACCATAGAGTACGCTTGGCGTACTAGCTAAGTTATAAACGCGGGCATCGACCATGTACGATGGGCATACATGGGTTACAATGGGGGTATGCTGGCCAGGGGCAAACCCAAATTTTTAGGGTTTGAGCCCTATTTAAGCTTCATTAACTCACCTCCTAGACATTTTAGACCAACCTGCACCCTTTGACAAACCTAATTTATCCCTTTTGCCTTGTGTGGCGCTCTTGCGCTCTTGTTTTGAACTTTGGTGGGTTTTGTGCATCTTGAAGTGGTAGAAGAAGTTTGAAGACTTATTGCTTGGAGAAGAACTTAGAGATTCATATTCAACTCCATCATTTGGTCACTTTTGAGGTATAAAGTCCATACCTTGTCTACACTTGGCGTTGATCTACTCTTTAACTTGTTTATGGTCATTTTGGTCCCTTTTGGTTGCTCTTGATGAGCTAAGGCCGTTTTAGAAGCTAAACCTTATAGATCTGGACATTTTAAGGGTCTCTTAGGCATAAAATGCAATCTTTATGGTACTTATGGACTCATGCATGTGTTAAGTCATTTGTTAAGCTCTTTTTAGCTCTAAGAGCCTCATTAATCCATGCATATACGTAAAGTTGCTAACTTTACGTGATAAACTACCTTAGGGAGGTCAGATATGAGTGTTGGGTGAAGTCTTAATCGATTAAGAGCTGAATAATGGAAGTCGGCTAAGCTAGGGAGTTCGTTGGGCGTACAAGCTGGTATGCTACCCATACAAGCTCCAAAGCGATTATGCTAAGTGTACGAGCTGAGTACGCCCTGCGTACTCAGCAGATGGGCTTCAGAGTCTTGGGCTCTCGGTTTTGGGCTTTGTTTGGACTTAGGTGTTTAGGTGCTTGTTGGGCCATTAGGTTTTAGTTGGGCTGATGTTTTTATTTTGGGTTCACTTGGATGAAGGCCCACAAAGGGACTTAGCCCCAATTTGGAAAATTGGGCCATATTTGGGCTTTGGGGTGACCATTTTGGAATTAGGACTTCTAGGGTAGTTGGTTGGGCCTTAGTCTAGTACCAAGCTAGGTAAAGGGTAAAATGGTCTTTTTACCCTAATTTAGACAGAGGGTTTTGGATTGGAATCCAGTAATTAATTGGATGTTATTGGTATTTATAGCACGGGGATTTGTCGGACCAGTAGCTAAAGATTTATCAGTGTTATTCAGCAGTTCAAGGTGAGTCTTCCTCACTATGCTTACTGGGTTGAAGGCACAAATTCCGACCCATCGTTTGTTATGCTAGTGTGCTATATGTTTGTGTGACTCTTGCATGTGTATGTACTCTTAGTGGGCAGGGCCCAATGGGTAATCTGTATGCCATTACTTGTTTTACTTGTATGTTTGTATGTTGGGCGGGGCCCATTGTGAGAGTTAGGGTGGGGCCCGTTATACTCCGTGGGCGGGACCATTATGGGAGTTAGGGTGAGACCCGTTATACTCAGTGGGCGGGGCCCATTATACGAGTGGGGTGGTACTCGTTACACTCATCGGGTGGGGCCCAATATATATTTGATATGTGTGGTATGTGGTATTTGGGGAAAACTCACTAAGCTTCGTGCTTACATTTTTCAATTTATGTTTCAGGTACTTCTGGTGCAAAAAGGAAGAGCTCCGACAAAGGGACTAGGGTTTGCTAAGGTCGAGTGAAGTGATGGAGGTTTATGAGAGAAGAGACGTGGAGGCCATAAGGATGTTTAAATAGGGTCCAAACCCTAAAATTAGGGTTTGGGATCCTGCCACGTATGCCCATCGTACAATATGTACGCCCAGCGTACGTGCCCCATGCCCATTATTTACAGAAATTCACTTGGGCCATTTTGCAACATTTCTCATACACAAGATCTAAAATGCAATAATATTCATACTTAGGGTTAAATTTTGGAATTACCTCAACATCAGGATGTTATAGATAATTTGTTTAAAATTTTTTCTTTGCATTCTATACTTTTGGTTTGTATATATATATGCTCTGAATTTTGATGTTTTGTATGTAAGTTTTAAATTCTTGTTCTATACCTTTAGACTATCAAATAAGGATCAGGCAGGTAGGAAAAGTCGGATGGCAGTACCATTTTGGCGTATAGTCGTTCTGAAATCCAGCAACTCAAGGCGACATACCTTTTCTAGGCACCTTTCACGTAAGTATTCTATCAATAGAGTAATTAAAAATAATACTTTTATTATTTAGGTTTTAAGCGAGAACCTAGTTGAAGTATAAGTCCTAGGTTATACTCGTAATTTCCTAAGAAAGTACTAGTTCACTATAATCAATATCTCTTATACCAATCTGCCACAACCCTGACCGACGACGGCTAAGGTCGAGTGGAGTGATGGAGGTTGATGAGAGTAGAGACTTGGAGGCCATAAGGATGCTTAAATAGGGTCCAAACCCTAAAAATTAGGGTTTAGGATCCTGCGACGTATGCCCAGCGTCCGTGACCCACACCCGTTATTTACAAAATTGCCACTATGGGCCATTTTGCAACATTTCTCATACATAAAGGCTAAAATGCAATAGTCTTCATACTTGGGTTTAACATTTGGAATTACCTCAACATCAGGATGCTACAATTCTCTCCCATTGGAACTAGACCTCATCCTCAAAGTCAGCTGCTGCGAACAAATCAGGGTAATGCTCCCGCATCTCAGACACGGGTTCCTAAGTCCATTCGGAACCCTTCCGATACTGCCACTTCACCTTGACCAAGGACACCACCTTGTTGCGTAAGGCCTTCATCTTCCACTCCAAGATCACCACTAGTCTCTCCACATAATCTAGGCATTGATCAACCTGAATATCCTCCAGAGGAACAATCGCTGAATCATCAGCTACACACTTCTGAAGCTGTAAAACATGGAAGGTATTGTGGATTTGGCTGAGCTCCTTAGGAAAATCCAATCTGTACACTACCTTTCCAATCCTAGCTATCACCCGAAATCGCCCAATATACTTTGGCCCAAACTTGGCCCTCAGATCGATACTTGTCGGCATAACTCTTCTGTCGACTTTGAGCTGTCTGAAGTTGATGCCTAATATGTTGAATAAGCTTTGTTGTCCGAAGAACTACCTCAATCCTTCCCATTACTCTATAACAAACCTCTCCCCAACAAACTTGGGTAACAAATTTCCTCCCATAGAGAAGCTCGAAAGGTGGCGCACCGATATAGGAGTGATAGTTGTTGTTGTAAGAAAACTTATCTAAGGGAAGGTAGAGTCAGAGCAAGCGGGCAATTTAGACATTCGAGGATATGCTTCGGACATTTGTTTTGGACTTTGGTGGGACTTGGGATATGTATCTTCCATTAGTAGAATTTTCATATAACAACAGTTACCACGCCAGCATTGATCGGCCTCCTTTTGAGATGCTCTATGGGAGGAAATGCAAGACCCCGATTTGTTGGGGCGAGGTCAGTCAGCGGGTTATGGGGAGTAGCGATGTGGTACTCAAGGCCACTGAGTTAATCCAACATGTTTGGAGTACGCTTCAGATAGATTAGAGTCGAAAAAAAGTTATGCCGACAAACGTTGATCAGATCTAGAGTTTCATGTGGGGGATATGGTTCTCCAGAAGGTGTCACCATGGAAAGGTGTCATCCGATTTAGGAAGAAGGGCAAGTTGGGCCCCAGGTATAACAGTCTTTTCAGGGTTATGGCATGAGTAGGTCGTGTTGCATATCGTTTGGATCTCCCTTATGAGCTTAGTCGGATTCACAACACGTTCCATGTCTCTCAGCTACAGAGTGCTTAGTGGATGATTCCGCAGTGGTACCGTTGTAGGATATTCAGGTGGACGATCACTTGACTTATATTGAGAGACTAGTGGTGATTCTTGATCAGGAGACGAGAAGCTTAAGGAACAGGGTTGTTGGGTTGGCGAAGGTGCAATGGCAGCATAACAAGGGCTCGTAGTGGACTTGCGAGCCGGAATATGAGATAAGGGAGCACTAGTACTTAGGAAAGCTTCGTTTCCTATGATCCTTGCCATTGTATTAATTGCATCTTTCCTCTTTAGAATCATGGTTGTGTGGAATGGAGGACACACCATGTCCATTCCCTCATAATGGGAAGTTCTGGCAGAAGTCGTTCCTTTCCATTTAAGATTCGAATGTTTCCTCCTCTTTCCAAGAACATTCAGAAAGGCAATAACTAGAATTAGATAGGAAATCTAATATCTTTATAGTTTTGTCAGTTTAGAGAAGGTTTAAGAATTCCATTAATGTTTTTCTCTATACTATTTATATGATAAATCAAGATAAAATTATCATAAGAACTAATGTAGGATCCAAGCACAAGATCTATTGAAAGATTCTTGTCAAGGGTATTATTGACATTCTCGAGTTCGTCTATGTATCTCTCATTGATTACATACACAAATCTTTTTTTCAATTAGAATGCAATTAGGAACTTTTGAGATTTTCAAATCAACCTTGTATTGCCTTTTGGTGAAACATTTCACTCAATTGAGAATTCATTTCATATGTTCACATGTTCACAAAAATCATTTTTGAAACATCGAGAATATAGAATAATAATGCAAGAGACCCTTTTGATAAATCCACATGATTATGGGAATAACAACTTCTTGAAAGTTGATGCATTATTGATTTGAGGTAGATTCTCATCATGGAAATCTTTCCCAATATCAAAATCAAGGAAGATTCCATAGCAAATGAACTAACCCGATAGAGAACAAGGAGAAGCTAGAATTAGAATTTTTACAAGGAGGTAGGAGAGGATTTCCATCCAACATAAGAGAGAAAGTTTAAAGAAGTCAATTCAATACTTAACTATTCACCCAATTTTAAATTAAGGATAGGAATAAAAATACGATTCCTAATATGAAGAGGGATGTTGTAATCACATCATGAATCTATTTTAGGTAGGTAACTCATTTTCCCGATTTCAATCAAAATGAAACTCCTAGATCTTTTGAGATTCAATGAACAATCAATGGCACGTTAATCTTAGATTATGCTCTTCAATTTGTGACTGGGATGCCGAGGATCACAAAGAAGATATGAATAACTGTAACATTCCATTTGTTAAATAAATAAATAGATAAAAATTTACTAAAAGAATAGTAGCCCTAAATGCGGAATAATTTAGCAAGTCGTTGGTTTTGGGGGTTAAAAGTTCATAATTGAGAGTTTGGGGGTTAAAATGTAACTTCCAGATTAATTTGTAAAGATTTTGAAGGTTGAGGGTTGTTTAGTAAATTATGGGTTTAATTTGAAAAGGATTTCAGAAGTCATGGTATGTTTGGTAAATTATTAGGACTTAAATTGAAAGGACTTTGGAGTGATGGGGGTTGAATGGTAACTTAGGGATCTGTTTTGAAAAGTTTATGTGTGGGAGGGACCAGTTGTGTTAATATTCATATGATGTTTGGAAGCAAGGAGACCAGATTAAACCTGATACCTCCCTACCCAGTTAAAGATGTGTCTCAAGGAAAACCCTAACCCTAGCTCTCACAACAGCCGCCACCTTATATTCCCTAACCACCGGCCGCCACCCATGACATCTCCAGTCGGTCATCGCCGCCGCCTCCTAGCCATTGTCGAAGTTGCGAGCCACCAGCCAGGCCACCTCAGTTGCCGCCGACGGTTAAAGGATCAACGATACGGGTGTTGGACGTCGGGGCAGAAGAGGTTGAGGGGACGAACCACAACGTCACTACCATTGTTCCTCGCCAGAGACTATGTGCCTCCTCATCTCCGTCCTTTTCTATCGACGCGCTGTCGTCGCCGTAACTCCGAGAGGCTAAAGGATTTTCGCCGCTGCTCTGACTGCCGCTGCCACCTCGAGGGCAACCATGTCAGGTGTGTTCCTGTGATTTTACTTGTGTTAGTGTTAATGTGTTGCTGCTACAAGTCTAATGATTGTGTGTGTGTGTGTTTTTTTTGGCCGGAAATCCATCGCCACCACCATGAGGTGGTGGCTGCCACCGCTTCACCACCACCATCCGCCGTATGGTGGTGGCTGTGTGTGTTTGTAAAGGTGTTGAGAGTGTGTTTAGTAGAACGAGAGTTGTGTGTTTGTTTGGTGGATGGATGGAAGTAAAAACCACCACCACCACCATCGTGAGGTGGTGGCTGCCGTCGTGTGCCGCCGTCTGTCACAACTAGCATCTTAGGACTAGAAATTTCTATCCATGTACAACTAATTCCTTGGTGTAACCATGTAACTCTATGTGTAGTATAAGTAATTTCAATACAATACGGATTTATACATGCAAGAATTTTTATTTCTAGTCAGAACTCCCTCGTGTAAACTCAAAATATAACCCAATAAGTATATTCACTCAACTTTGGGCCTTAGCCCAAGTTTTCTCGGTCCAAACCCCTTAATGGACCAAAACTCTCTTATTGGGCCCTCTTAGGCCAAAAGCCCTAGTTAACCATGTTATTGGTCGAGAACCCTTATTTGGGCCATAGTTGGGCCGAAAACTCTTCTTCAACATAAGCATTGGGACATAAACCTCCTAATGGGCCATATTGGTCCATGAGGAATTATTTTAAGACTTATTTGGGAAAATACCCTTCATGGATCATTTATTGGGCCGAGAACAATTTATTTTGGGCCTTTAAAACCGAAAACCCTATTAGTCCTAGGGGTTCTCGGTTATACTTCAAACCCGAGCCCAACATTCCTTTCTTCTTCTCCACCCTAAATCCGATCGGCCCATTTAATATATAAAAAAAGAGAGAGAAATAGGTGGAATTTTGAGTGCCACCTCATATTTACACATCATATGTCTAGGTTATAAACTAACATGTATCTAGGGAAAGAAGTTTTGACCATCAAATATCAAGGCACAAGCCTGTTCCCTCTCCCCTCTCCTTATCTCGGCCAAGCACACACCACCATCATTCTCACTTCACTCTCATCTTTTCCAACTCTCATTCTATCATATTTCTCTCTCAAGAACTCAAGAAAACTTCCCATTTTTCTTCCTCAAAATCGTGGGTTGGGTGGTTTCCTCAAGAAGTCTTCATCAAGTATTGCACACTTGGTAAGTTCTTGTTTAACTCTATGGTTTAAATCCAAGTTTACACTAAAAATCACTCCTAATGCCATATTCTTTTCGTGTTTGTGCTCCTAGAACCCTCTTGGTTTTGAAAATCTTCCCAAAGGAACACTCTAGGCCGATAACTCACTCCATTCTTCCTCTTCAAAACCGATCAAGCCCAAGGTGAGTTTTATACCCCTATTTTCGAGTTTTTCTTTCTTTTGGGGGAGGATACAAGTCAAGGTCTTGTTAAATCTTTGTATAATTGCTTGTATTGTATGATTTACATGTTATGTGTGTGTTAAAATGTTGTGATATTATACTACAAGCTCCATAAAATTCGAGATTTATAAGTCTTGAAGTTGTTGGAATAAGTTGCCTTATGTAACTTCTCATGTTTGGTTAACAAGGTTAAGTATGTTAAAAAACTCACTATGAAACTAAAGAAAATATAAAAAGGGACCATATTCGACAATAGAGTGAAAAATGGGCCTTTAATCACATTTTCGGCATTAATGGGCCGAAATGGTCATTTTTTATATAAATGGGCCTTTTATGTCATTTTCGGTAATTTTGGACTAACATTTAATTTTTAGTAAAAATGAACCATTTATGATATTTTAAAAACAAGATGGGCCGCAAATGAAACATATAACAAGTTTGGGCCAAATATGACATTTTTACTTATGATGGGCCGAAAATGAACTATTTAGCAAACATGGGCCATTTTTGAACACTTTGATAAAAATGGGCCTTAAATGAGTATTTTAATAGAAATGGGCCGTTTTCAACAACTATGACAATATTGGGCCATTTTCGACCACTTATTGTAATTATGGGCCATTATTGACCTTTTGGGCCGCTTACGACATTTTGGATAACTATGGGCCTTAATTTATATTTTATATAAAGTGGGGACATTTTTGTCATTTTCAGTAATACTAAACCATCTTTGACAATATGATTTAAAAATGGGTTATCCTCGGCATACATGATCAAAAAGAAATATTTTGGCAACATACACAATTAACGTTATTTATAATATTAAAGAACGGGATCAACTATTAGCGTAAATTTCTATTAGGATTCTAGTGAGACGCACCTTCACCGTACCTATTTTGGCATACACCGAAAGCCCTGTAGTAGTTATAATCAGAGTCTCCTGGAGGGAGAGCGGGAATTTGTGTATAGATCTGTACGGGGTTGACACCCCACACCTGAGCTGTTCGCTACAGTTAGACAAGCCAGTCTAGGGTGACAAATGTCTTCCTCGAAACCGACGCCTTAGGAACGTCAATACGTGCACTCCGTCATATTAGTATGGTTATAACGACTCACTTAGAATATAACTATATTATTTAAAATTTTACGCGGGACACACCTTTGAATTATAACCAACTACAGGTTGAATACTTTAAACACAATTTCACCACGCAGGTCTTAGGGTTTTAAGACCACAACTTTTGTATAACATAAAATATAGGATTTTCTTGGAAAACATTTTCTTACAAGATCTCAACATGGATAAACAAGAACACACACACACGCAACTATACATGATTTGAAAACAAGAGTCATAAACTATTTTTACAGAAAATATTGGATTTTCTGGGGTTTTAACTATCACAAGCTTTTTATATAAAAAGTGCTTATGAACTCGCCAACATATTATATGTTGACGCTTTTCAAACAACTTGTATACTCTGGAGCTCGTTAAACAGGTTGGCAGCTAAGGAATTTGGATATTGTTGTATTCTGTTTTTCACCATACACTTGATATTCTTGGGATGTAATTTTGTGAACAAATACAATGATGTCAACTATGTATGTTGTTATATTTTGTGTATGGTGATGACGATGCATATGTTTCATTTATATACACTTGTCATGATATTACAAGATGAAGTCATTTCCCCCGGACGTTTCCGCCATTCCGGTTCGGGGATGTGACAGATTGGTATCAGAGCATTGTTTATAGTGAACTAGCATATCTAACCATACAAGATATGCAACTATAAATACACTGGGACTAAAACACTCTGAACAAAGATAAGAAACACTTCAAAATTTGTGGAGGAGTTGGACATCGCGATTAAACCCATGCAGTTATGTAATTGTATTTGTTGGGTTTTGAGCATTCTAACACTCCTAAGTTGTGCATGCAACCCTAAATACCTTCGATATATGTTTTCTCTATTATACATGCAAACTTGAACTTTCCAATGTATTGCCCTAACTAGCATACAAAACTTTGATACTTGGGTAATAAAACAAGTTAGAAAACATACCTTTTGTTATAATTGGAAGCCTTGGAACTTTAAGAAATTAGTTCCCCAAGTGTTGCACCTCAAATGGAATCACACAACACCCCCAACAATTGGAATAACTTGAGAGAAGAACACTTGCTTCACAAATCGGCTAGCCCTCACTTCTTGTCCCTTAAAAAGGGTGCCATTTCCTGAGCTATGAGGCTTCTTATATAGTGTGCACATTAGGGTTACACCATGTAACTCATGACTTTCCACATTCCTCATGATCCATGGGTTTTAACCTCCATGGAGTATCCATGGGTCACCACATGGGTTTAGCCCAACATGAAGAACTATGGATCAGAAGCCCACTTTATAAGAATGAATGATTTACAAAATCAATCCCCATTTATTTAATTAGTCTCTTTTGATCACAAAATTAATTCCAAACTAATTCTTGATCAGTACTAATTAAATAATATGATTTTATATTAATATATTAGAACTTATAATATATTAATAAATCATAAATATCATCTTCTCACAAAAGTCTATCCAAATTGTTCCGATTCCAAGCAACCCAAATGGACCATGCTACTCTCGGGTCAAGTACATACCAATAATAGTTATGGTCTTAGACACCTAATCCAACACTATCCCATTTGGAAAAGTCTAATAACTATTATTTCAAGCATGATTCCAACCTGACTAGAAATCGTAGTTCTTAAAAGCCACTGTCGAACTCTGACCTAGTCAATGACATGTCCATTAGATAAGGGATCATATATGATGGGTTTTGAGCATTCTAACACTCCTATGGTGTGCATGCAACCCTATATGCTTTGGATCTATGTTTTCTTTACTATACATGCAAATACACAAAATTCCAAAGCATCATCCTAACTTGCATATTATGGAGCAACTATACTACAATAGTTTAGTTAGATGACATACCTTTTGATGGAGCTTGAAGTCTTGAAACTTTAAGAGCTTAGTGCCCCAGGTGTTGCACCTCAAATGGTTCACACAACACCACCAACAATTGGAATAACTTGAGAAGAAGGTTACATTGGTTCACTCTTAGAAATCGGCTTTGCCCTCTTGTGTACACACTAGTGCAATTTCTTGAACCATGGGGTCCTTTATATAGTGTGGCTCATTTAGGGTTACACCATGTAACTCATGACTTTCCATTTCCTTCATGATCCATGGGTTTTAACCTCCATGGAGTATCCATGGGTTACCTCATGGGTTAAGCCCAACATGAAGGATAATGGATCACAAGCCCACATATATAAGAATGAATGATTTACATAATCAATCCCCATATATTAAATTAGTCTCTTTTGATCACAAAATTAATTCCAAATTAATTTTTGATCAATACTAATTAATTAATATGATTTCATATTAATATATTAGAACTTATAATATATATTAATATAAATCATAAATAACATTTTTCTCATTTTATCAATCCAATTGTTCCGATGACATGCAACCCAAATGGACCATGCTACTCTCGGGTCGAATACAGATCAATAATAGTTATGGGATTAGACATCTAATCCAACAGTCTCCCACTTGGATAAGTCTAAAACTATTATTGCGTATGAGTCCAAGATCCCGACTAGCAATCGTAGCTCTTAAAGCTGTTGTCGAACTCTGACCTAGTCAAATGATGTGTCCATTAAATAAGGGATCATATATTCCTCCATTCTAGATATTATATGGACTGAGACATGGATTATAATCATTCTCTCTGTCCATCCGTTTTTTCCCGATCTCAAATTTATGACGACTGACTAATTGAACAAATCAAATCAGTCCAGGCTTGGCCAAGCACTTAGGGTGTCATCACTAAATCATCGAGGGGCCCACAGATATCGCTTTTATCCCTCCAAGGGTAAAAGGAATGGATATACTTCGACCCAAATAATCGCTTTCACTTACTTATCAAATAACGCACAACAATATGTTTTATAACACCGAGTTACCGGAGCGTTTTCATATTATCAATGTACAACCGACTTGCAGTTACAACTCACATGTCTAAGTTTCAAGAATATAGGATATTATCGTCTCATTAATCACCCGTGATAAAATCCATGAAGTGAGTAGATGAGCGTGGGTTGAATCCAATACTCGAATCTCATTCTAGGAGCACTCATGAACACTGCATCCACTTTGTCCCAGACAAACTACAGACCCATTCATGATGGTCTTGCCTTAATACCTACTTCCAAAGTATGATCGACTGTGGATGGTTTGAATAACCTAGTTATTCAGGAAGTCAAAACATGCAAAGTGAAACACAAGAATAATACTAATCCTATATGGCCCCAATACTTGTGAGAGTAAATAAAACACCTTTTATTTAATCACCATATTGATTACTCATTATTCATTGTATAATGTTTCGAATAATCAACTTAATACTTGAATTAAAAATAATAGTTGTACCATGCTCCAAGCATGCACACTATGTTTTCTAAACAATAGTTATGCCATACTCCAAGTATGCACACTATGTTTGTCTATGATCATTACTTTGTGAAATAGATCAATTGAACATGATTCCAATGATGCTCATTTCACAATCCCAAATCCTTACCACAAATGTAAGAATACAAGATTATTTGCCATTTATTAAAATCTGTTAGATTCTAAACTTATATGCATTGATCCTCTTGCAATGACTATGCACAAAGTCACAAATACTTGTCAACAGACATTACAGAGTATTCCAATGGTGATCAAGTCCATGGAAACGAAGTCTCAAATTCAAAGTACATTCCTTTGAACATCCTTCTTTCATTAAGTTTTCTAATCTTACATAGATTTAATGAATAACTTCCACCTATGGAAACATTTCCACATTCCCATTTTGACTATCAATTCTGAACAAGAGTTGCCTCCTTTCAGAATATGTCAATATGGTCCTTTCCAAAAATTTACAGCATACTTCCAACTGTCCATGAGAAACCAATCTTTGGTAAACCTCAGATTTTCCTCGACAATTTCTTAATCATTTTAGTCATATCCAATTCTATACCTTTTCCCCTCTTAATGCCCTATGCATTTGGAAAATTTAGAAAGGATATTAAAGCACATGTAATCGATCCTATGCCCGAAGCATATGGGACACGATTCATGATGTCTCACATAAAGACATGATCCTAGACCAGTATTTTGCTACAATATTTTGTATTTGCCATGTTTTCATAATTCGACTATGAAGAGGGATACCGTAATCATAATCGAATTTTGAGCATGCAATATATGTAGAATTTTCTTATGTTGAACCAATCCAACATAAAATTCATATATATATATATATATATATATATATATATATATATATATATATATATATCCTTGACTAAAGATGATTAAAATCTCAATCTAAGCTTTTAGAATTGAAATGAAGTATAATTTCCTCTCCTTTAATTATAACAAACAATTTTTCAACCCCCGCAACTTCACGAATTGAAACCCTTTTGTTTTCTATAATTAACTTTGCTAACTTGCAATACTAAACATAATAATCATGCTCCTACTAACATGATAATTTTTAGCATAACACTTATGCTCCCACTAGCTTTGACAGGTATCCAAAAATCAGCTAGACTTCTAGAAATCAATACTTTATTGATTTTCTTTCCAAAGTTCAGATTTCTGATACGAGATGCTTTGATAAGACTTTATCAAAATCATACACCTTTCCTTAGATAGCTCACATGTGTTTCTAAACAATTTTAGAACTATGAAAAAGGGATGCCGTAATCATAGTCTCAATCGTTTAGACCTTTGCCATTTCTCACAAGTCCATGTTAGTGTGTCGGTTAACCACACACGCTCCACTAACGACTTTGAGAATGCAAATATCACAATTGCTATCTACTTAAAATCTATTTAGCGAAAGCGTTTCCTCACCATCATTTTCATGAATCGGAGAGAAACCTTATGACACTTAGATTTTATGGTATATGTGTTCCTATCCATGTGAATTTGTCATAACCATAATCACAAGACAAGGTTAGCGACAAATTCAAACTCATATGGAATGAACTTGTTCAATCTTAATTTCTTGCCACCTGCCAGCACAAGGGCCTACCATTTCTTCCAAGTTGTTATGCACACAATTAAGTACTCATAGAACTCACATACATAGTCAACTTTAACCGCAATGGGCACATAAACAAAAATTATGTCAACACGATAGGTTACAAACCTCAAGTCGTGTTCTACGGATAAACTACAGGTTTTATCCTTGATTAGTTCTTGAGACTTTCAAGACCTTTAAGACTCCCACTGTCCTTTTTACATATAAGACTCTCTTGCCAAGAACCATTCCTTGACAAACAAATATTCAAGAGATAGTGCGGATTCTTATCAAGACAAACACTTCATGCAATTGGTCACAGTTTGTCTTTGTCTTTTCCAACACATCATAACTTGCCAATTTCAAATGTACAAGAGTAAGAAACATTTTAATCTACATTTGACAAGTGTTATAAACCTTTCTTTATGTTACTCAAGGTTACAATTTTGGAGCATCACTCTAAGAATTGTTTTGGAACGAAGTATGACTCATCTTCTTAATTTTAACCATTCCAACAATTCATGATTCCTCTTCTTAGCCATAGGAATGCATTAAGATGTCCTTAGAGGATCAATTATGATATGATTTTACATAATCATTAAGATGATCATAAACACGATACTAAAGTACTCTCCCATCTTTTCGGATTTGAAAAACTATTATCTTTCTGCCTAATTTGATTCTTCTCATTCGTTCTGCCATACATTGAACCTTTTTCCAATGTTTTAGAGTTATACTTAAACTTTTAAGCATAACCATGTTTACTAAACATTATTAAATCATGACGAATAGTCTTATCGATCTTTGTAGTGGATCTTGACCAGCGCACACCCAGTGTACCCGATCCCCTAGTCTTTCACTTGACTCACATATACATGTGAACAAGGAATTAGTCTTAATTTTCCAAAGATGAAAATTCTCTTTCATCATACAATACAACTTTCATGATTCCAAGTTCCTGTCCAATTGAAACTTGGGTGATGAGAATCTTTACTTATTTGGTAAATTATTACACTACCACGAAGGAATCAAATTCATTCTCCAATATTGCTCTTAATGGAATCATATAAACAACAATTTCCCGTAAATGCCATTGTAAGGAAACTTAAAATAAATAAAATCAAAAAATTTTCTTTTATTTTAAAACTTGCTGAAAAACTTATCCTTACGATGTATTTACAAATGAAAACATGTTGTTATCTATTCCTAAGCAATTTATCATAACTCTTAAGCAGCAGCTCTTTTCCTTCGATTCTACAAAACATCAAAATGTGACATCATGTATTAAGAATCTCCAAATAGGAACTTAATTGAGTTAGATAGTGGACTTTACCTGAAGTAGACTCAAAGCCTTGTGGCTTTACTATCCTTATGATCTTTCAGGTAAATAGGGCAGCTTCACAACCAATGCCCCTTCTTTTGGGAAAGGAAATATTTGGATTCTTAGGAAATGATACACGAGACTGTCTCAGACTTAGTCTTTCTCTTTACCATTGGGTCAAATGACTTGACCATGGCCGACCCCTTTCCATTGGGAAGAGAAAGCTTTTCTGGACTTCTAATGTTACCATTTTTGATGTCTGTGGAAGTTTGGGAAGTTGATCTTCCAATCAAATTTGCTTTACCAGTGCTCCAAATCATTGCTGATTTAGCAACAACAAGCAAATAGGTAAGATCATTAAGGGTCATGTCATGGTTTGTCATACATCAGTCCTTAAGGAACTCACTATGTGACTTAGGAAGTGATTAAAGAACCTAGTCAACAACCAACTTCCTCAAGACTTTGACACCCCACTCTTTCGGCTTGTCAATATGTGACTTCATCTCCAAGATGTGAGCACACATAGACTTTACATCTTGCCAATAGGGCTTGAGTGACCTAGAACTTGTGGGTTAGGGAGAATTATTGGAGGAGGTGGAGGAACTGAAGTATGATTTTCTTGTCCCATTAATGCACAACAAAGGGATTAATCTTTCACCTTTGATTGCCATGTGGGATATCATATTCATTAGGAAAGCTTGTTCCAAGAGATTTGGGAAGATCATAGTTGTCTAATCTAGACATCTACAACGGGAGAAATTCAAGTTAGTTGATTTAAGTCCTTAATATAACACCTAATATGAAATATTAAGGCTAGGACCCAACACAATATTTTATAACTTGGAAGAGGGATGCCGTAATCCAAGCAATAAAATATCTGAAGGTAGGTAAATGACGATTTACCAATTTCCACCATGAAAAACGAACTTGTTCATTAAGTTTTAATTGGATTGAAACTCGTAGATCTTTTGAGATTCACTGAACTTTTTAATGGCATGTTTTAATCTTGATTGTGCCCTCTCAAGCTTGTGATTGGGATGTCGAGGATCCCAAACAAGGTGTGAATAACGATGCAAATTAGCTTGGTACACCCAATGTTACAACCACCTAATCAATGTGCCGATTAACCACACACGTTCCATTGATCTATGATTAACATCAAGCTACCCTTTGCCACGCACTGTCAGTCCCGATTAGTGTGCCGGTTAACCACACACGCTCCACTAACGGCTTAATAAGGTGAAAAGTGCAATTTCATGGGTTAGCACCATATTCACATTTTCCTAAAGTAACTAAGATTGGGAATTTATAAGTGTTTAGTTACTTTATATTTATCATTATACTTTTAATGAAGGGAGAATTAGAGTCCTATCCTACCCGTTCGGCTAACGACCCTCCACCAGCCAAGGAAGCGGTGGGTGAGAGTGGACAGCCATTAAACTGCCATTTTATAGGCAGTAACCTTATACCATCCTTATAGACTGGCTTTGTGAATGAGGCCTACTAGCAGTAAGATTGAATTTACTCTTATACATATATATAAATATTAAACCTATAATATTATAATAATATAAGGGTTGAATTTTAAACTATTTAAAATTCTAGAGTTTGGAACTAAATTTTTCAAAATGCAACTTTACAAATTCCAAAACTTGAAGGATAGTTTTGAACAATTCAAGAAACTTTTGGAATCCATAACATATGAGTTTAATATTGGTTTTAAATACTTTAATGAACAGACTCTTGAACATCCATAACTTGAGGACGAGTTATGGAGTCCAGAAAACTATTTATGAGAAAAGATTCTTCAATTATGTAACCTATAGCTTTAATGAAGATTTAACACAAAAAAACTTTTGGTTTTCCATAACTTGAGGACAAGTTATGGAATCCATTAAAAAACATTAAGATCATCAATTCAACTAACAAGCATGTCAAGAAAAACTATGATCTAGATTAAACTCATGTGAACAAGACAATTCAAATCAAACAATTTTCATGTAAATAGCCTAACCATTAAACTAATACAAAACATGAAACTTTTGATAATTATCTTTTGAATTGGATTAGAATGATCATTACCACATCAAAAACAGGTTTATAAGTTCAAAAACAGCTTAGGGTAATGATTCTAGTCTAATTCCAGCCTTAAAAGTCGAAAATCTGCACTCTGGGCCTCCTACTCGTCGAGTGTATGAACCTACTCGACGAGTAGGATGATTTGTTCATGGAATCGGCGAGTCCCCCAGTGGACTCGGCGAGTCCACAGTTCAAACAGGCAGAAAATCGATTTTTTCAGCAATTTGCATCAAGTATAAATGAAAACAAGCCTAGGCTCTGATACCACTGATGGGTTTTAAGCATTCTAACACTCCTATGGTGTGCATGAAACCCTATATGCTTTGGATCTATGTTTTCTCTATTATACATGCAAATATACAAAATTCCAACGCATCATCCTAACTTGCGTATTATGGAGCAACTATACTACAAAAGTCTAGTTAGCTGACATACCTTTTGATGGAGCTTGAAGTCTTGAACCTTTAAGAGGTTAGTGCCCCAAGTGTTGCACCTCAAATGGTTCACACAAAACCACCAACAATTGGAATAACTTGAGAAGAGGGTTTCTTTGGTTCACTCTTAAAAATCGGCTTTGCCCTCTTGTTTACACACTAGTGCAATTTCATGAACCATGGGGTCCTTTATATAGTGTGGTTCATTTAGGGTTACACCATGTAACTCATGACTTTCCATTTCCTTCATGATCCATGAGTTTTAACCTCCATGCAGTATCCATGGGTTACCTCATGGGTTAAGCCCAACATGAAGGACAATGGATCACAAGCCCACATATATAAGAATGAATGATTTACATAATCAATCCCCATATATTTAATTAGTCTCTTTTGATCACAAAATTAATTCCAAATTAATTCTTGATCAATACTAATTAAATAATATGATTTCATATTTATATATTAGAATTTATAATATATATTAATATAAATCATAAATAACCTTTTTCTCATTTTGTCTATCCAATTGTTCCAATGCCATGCAACCCAAATGGACCATGCTACTCTTGGGTCGAATACATACCAATAATAGTTATGGGCTTAGACATCTAATCCAACAATATATTCCTCCATTCTTGATATCATATGGACTGAGACATGGATTATAATCATTCACTTTGTCCATCTTTTGTTTCCCGATTTACGATTTATGACGAGCGACTAATTGAACAAATCAAATCAGTCCAGGCCTGATGTCATCACCAAATCATTGAGGGGCCCACAGATATCGCTTTTATCCACATGGGATAAAAGTAACGGATAAACTTCGACCCAAATGCTCGCTTGTACTTACTCATCGAATTACACACAACAATATGTTTTATAACATCCACGTTATTGGTGCGTTTACATATGTCAATGTACAACCGACTCGCAACTACAAAGCACATGTCTCCGTTTGAAGAATATAAGATATTATCGTCTCATGATCACTCGTGATAAAATCCATGAAGTGATTCAAATGAGCGTGGGTTGAATCAAATACTCGATTCTTGTTCCAGGAGTACTCATGAACACTACAGCCACCTTGTCCTAGACAAACTACAGACCCATTCATGACAGTCTTGCCTCAATACCTACTTCCAAAGTATGATCGACTGTGGATGGTTTGAATAACCTAGTTATTCGGGAAGTCAAAACATGCAAAGTGAAACACAAGAATAATACTAATCCTATATGGCCCAAAAACTTTTGAGTCATATTTGATTACTCATTATTCATTGTATAATGTTTCGAATAATAAACTTAATACTTGAATTAAAATAATAGTTATGCCATGCTCCAAGCATGCACACTATGTTTGTCTAAACAATAGTTATGTCATGCACCAAGCATGCACGCTATGTTTGACTAAGGTCCTTACTTTATGAAATAGATCAATTGAAAAACATTTCAATGATGCTCATTTCAAAAATCCAAATCCTTATTGCAAGTGTAAGAATTCCAAATTCTTGTCACTACTAGAAAGTGTTAGATTCTAAACCATCATGCAAAGTTTCTTTTGTAATGTCTAGGTGCCAAAAGTCATAGAGACTTGACCAATGATATTACAAAATATTCATATGGATATTGTTACAAGACAATTCCATGGAAATGAAGTCTCAAATTCAAAGTACATTCCTTTGAACATCCTTCTTGCATAAAATTTTCTAACTTTTTCATCTATTCTTCAACTCCCAATATGGAAACATTCCATATTTGTCATACGACAACTCATTATTAGTAGACTCTTGTCTATTCATAATAATGTCAATATGGTCCTTCCATTACTATACTTCCAACTATCCTTAAGCGACCAATCCTTGGCGAACCTTAGATTGTCCTTAAAAGTTGTTTAACCACTTTCGTCATATCCGGTTCTATTCCTTTTTCCCCCTAAACGCCCTAGGCATTCAGAAAATTAGAACACGAGAATATTATAGCATATGCAATCGATCTTATACTCGAAGCATATGGGATACAATTCATAATGTCTAACATAAAGACATGATAATTAATCAGTCTTTTGCTATAATATTTCTATTTGTCATGTTCTCAAAATTTTGATTAGGAAGAGGGATGCCGTAATCATAGTCAAATTTTTTGAGAATGCAATTAACATTTCCATATACAGAATTTCCTTATGTTGAACCATTCCAACATAACATTCATATATATATTTGACTAAATGTGATTAAAATCTCAATCTAAGCTTTTAGAATTTGAAATGAAGTATAAATTCCTCTCCCTTAATTATAGCAAAACAACTTTTCAACCCCTGCAACTTGCGAATTGAAACTTTTGTTTTCTATAATTAACATATTGCCAACTTGCAACACTTTCCATAATAATTATGCTCCCACTAGCCCAATAATTATTATTAGCATAACACTTATGCTCCCACTAGCTTTGACATGTACTCAGAAATCAGCTAGACTTCTAGAAATCAATACTAGTTGACGTTCATTACCAAAGTTCAGATTTCTGATACGAGATGCTTCGATAAGACTTTATCTAGGCTTCTCAAAATCATACACCTTTCCTTAGATAGCTCACATGTGTGTCTTAACAATTTTAGAACTTACAGCCATAAGTCTGAAATGTTTAGACGTTTTCCATTTCTCACAATTCGAATTATGAAGAGGAATGTCATAATCATAATCCAATTTGAGAATACAAATATCACAACTGCTATCTCCTTAAAATCTACTTACTGAAAGTGTTTCCTCACCATCATTTTCATGAATCGGAGAGAAACCTTATGACACTTAGATTTTATGGTGGATGTGTTCCTATCCATGTGAATTTATCATAACCATAATCACAAGAGAAGGTTAGTGACAAAACCAAACTCATATGGACTAAACTTGTTCAATCTTAAATTCTTGCCACTTGGTAGCACAAGGGTCTACCATTGCTTCTAGATTGTTATGCAACCAATTGAGAACTCTCAGAACTCACATGCATAGTCAACTTTAACTGGAATGGAAACAGAAACAAGAATATGTCAACACGATAGGTCACAAACATCAAGTCGTGTGCTAGTGTTTAACAAAAGGTTTATTCTTGATTAGTTTTTGAAACTTGTCAAGATCTTTAAGACTCCCACTGACCTCTTGACATATAAGATTCACTTTGTCAAGAAACATTCTTGACAAACAAATATTCAACAGTTAGTGCAGATTCTAATCAAGACTAACACTTCACACAATGGGACTTAGTTGGTCTTTGTTTTATCCAAAACATCACAACTTACCAATTTCAAATGTACAAGAGTATAAAAACTTTTACTCTACGTTTGATAAGTGTTTTAAGCCTTTCTTAAGATTATGTCACTCAAGGTTACAATCTTGGAGTATGACTTTAAGACTTGTTTTGGGAACGGATTATGACTCATCTTCTTGATTTAAACTATTTCAACAATTCATGATTCCTCTTCTTAGCCATACAAATGCACTAAGATATCGTTATAGGATCAATTGTGATATGGTTTTTCCATAAACATTAAGATGATCATAAAACACGATACTAAAGTAC
The DNA here is from genome assembly GCF_052849685.1 of Lactuca virosa. Classification (NCBI taxonomy): domain Eukaryota; kingdom Viridiplantae; phylum Streptophyta; class Magnoliopsida; order Asterales; family Asteraceae; genus Lactuca; species Lactuca virosa. Next base: position 117,701,166 of record NC_136430.1, on the reverse strand, counting down.
TCTCCCATCTTTTCAGATTGGAGAAACTTTTATCTTTCTGCCTAATTTGATATTCTCATTCGTTATGCCATACATTTAACCTTTTCCAATGTTTCAGAATTATACTTAAACTTGTAAGCATAACCATGTTTACTAAACTTTAGTAAATCATGACGAATAGTCTTATCGATCTTTGTGGTGGACCTTGACCAGCGCACACCCAGTGTACCCGATCCCCTAGTCCTTCACTTGACTCACATATACATGTGAACAAGGAATTAGTCTTAATTTACCAAAGATGAAAATTCTCATTCATCATACAATACAACTTGCATGATTCCAAGTTTTTGTCCAATTGAAACTTGGTTGATGAGAATCTTTCCTTATTTGGCAAATAATTCACACTTCCACAAACAAAAGAATCAAATTCATATTGCTAACATGGAAACATACAAACATCAATTTTTTCACAAATGCTATTGCAATGAGATATAATAAAAATAAAAACAAAATTTTATTTATTTATAAAATGCGGAAAAAAAAACTTTTCCTTACAATGCAATTACAAATGAAAACTATGTTATTACATATTTCCCAGCAATCTATCATAACTCCTAAGCAGCAGCTCAAAAATCCGATCTTCGAACCATGCAATTGAAATCCATATTCGCGATTAGATTCAGCATACTCTTCCTCTAAGCTTCATTCCCTTTGCATGATCCTATAAAACATCAAAATGCAACCTTGTCACATCATGTATTAAGAATCAACAATTAGGAACTTAATAGAGTTAGACAGTAGACTTACCTGAAGGAGAGTCAAACTTTTCGATTCTACCTTTTTCTCAGATCTTTTAGGTAGTCAGGGCAGCTTCGCAACCAATGCCTCTTCTCTTGGCAACAGAAACATATGGACTCTTTGGGAATGGTACACGGGACAATCTTAGACTTAGCCTTTCTCTTTCCCTTGGAAAGAGAAATCTTTTCTGTACTTTCGATGTTACCATTGTCAATGTCCATGGAAGTTTGGGGAGTAGATCTTCCAATCAAATTTGCTTTTCCAGTGTGCCACATCATTGTTGATTCAGCAGCAACAAGCAAATAGTTAAGATCAATAAAGGTCATGTCGTGGTATGTCACATAGTAGTCATTAATGAACTCACTATGTGACTCAGGAAGTGATTGAAGAACCCAGTCAACAGCCAACTTCCTTGAGACTTCAACACCCAATACTCTCATCCTGTCAATATGTGACTTCATCTCCAAGATGTGAGTACACACAGACCTTCCATCGTGATGTTTCATTGCAAGTAGGGCTTGAGTGACCTTGAATTTTTCAAGTCTTTAAACTTGTGGGTTAGGGAGAATTATTGGAGGAGGCGGAGGAAGTGAAGTATGACTTCCACGATCCAACCGCGGGACATCATCTGATGGATTTTGAGCATCCTAACAACCTTAAGGTGCACATACAACCCTAGATGCTTTGGAACTATGTTTTCTCTATTATACATGCAAAATTGATTTCCAAAGTATTGTCCTATCTAGCATGCAATTGATGGTACTTATACAATAAAACATAGATAGAAATACATAGCTTTTCTGGTAGTTGATTGCTTGGAGCTTTAAGAGCCTACCACCAATAATGTGAATGCCTCAAGTGGAATCACAAATCACCACAACAACTTGGAAGTTATTGAGAGAGTATACTAAGCTCACAAAATCGACTATGCTTCAAGTCTCACACACTAGTGCCGATTTCTAAAGCCTTGGACTTCTTTATATAGTATGGAGGACTAGGGTTACATCCATGTAAACGCTAATACCCATGACCTTTCATTTCCATTGGATCCATGGGTTCAAAGCTCCATGGATTATCCATGGACTTCCATGCAAGCTTAGCCCATCCTAAATAATCCATTGGTTCATACTATTATAATCCATATTTAACTAGTCTCTTTTGATCACCAAATTAATTCTTGATCAATACTAATTAAATAATATGACTTCATAATAATATATTATAGCTTATAATATATAAATAAATCATAAATATACTATTCTCAAAAGACTATCAATACAAACTGTTCTGGTGAAGTGCAACCCAAATGGACCATGCCGGGTCGGGTCAAGTACACACCAAATATAGTTATGGACTTAGACACATTATCCAACAGCCTCCCACTTGGATCAGTCTGATAACTATAGTTACATGTATGACTTCAGGAATCGACCAACAATCGTAGCTCTTAAAATATTGTCGAACTATGAAATGCCATTTTATATAAGTGATCACATAATCCTCTTTTCAAGATATCAGCCGGAAAAATACATGGAACAACGTCGTACTTATTGTCCAGCAGTTTGTTTCCTGATTTCCGATTTGTTTGACATAGAACTAAATTGAACACATCAATTATGTTCTGACCGGGCCTGGTACATAGGTCAAAACAAAATCATCGAGGGGCCCAAGAGATCGCTTTTAATCCTCCAAGGACTAAAAGGAACAGATAAACTTCGACTCATATTCTTGTACTAACTACTTGTTGAATCATACACAAGAGCACATTTTATAACATCAAGTTACTGATGCGTTTGCGTACGATCAATGTACAACCAACTCATAGTCAACAACTCATATCTCTAGGTTTGAAGACTTATATGATATTACCGTCTCACGATCACTCGAGATAAATTCCATGAAGTGATACAAGTGAGCGTGGGTTTAATCCAATACTCAGAACTTATGAGTACTCATGAATGTTGCGGCAACATTTGCTATGTCTAAACAACTTAGAGATACACAAGCCCAACTCATGACAGTCTTGATTCATACCTACTTCCAAAGTATGATTGACTGTGGAGAGTTTGAATAAAGTAATTATTCTGGAAGTCAAAACATGCAAAGTTGAAACAATAGTAAACGATTGACACAAGACAGTAACACTTTACTCATAAACAAATAACAACTTTTATTTAATCATCTAATGTCAATTACATTTTACAAGTTTCAGAAATAACTATCTAATTATTAAAACTAATATCGTCCTTCAGCCTGATGCTCCTTGCATGCTGCAAATGCTTGACCCTAGTCAGTCCCTTCGTGAGGGGATCTGATGGGTTATCTTCTGACGATACCCTCTTTGCTACGAGGAGTCCTTCTTCTATCTTGTGACTAATAAAGTGATATTTTTTGTCAATGTGTCTGAATCTGGCATGATCTCTTGGTTCCTTGGCTAAGGCAACCACACTACTGCTGTCACAGAAAATCTCCATAGGCTCTTTTATAGCTGGTACAACTCCAAGGTCTCCCATAAAGTTCTTCAGCCATATCGCCTCCTTCGCCGCTTCACTTGCTGCTATGTACTCTGATTCGCAAGTTGAATCAGCTACTGTCTCCTGCTTGGAACTTTTCCAAGTAATTGCTCCTCCATTTAGAGTAAAGACCCACCCGACTGAGAGCGGAAATTATCCCTATCAGTCTGGAAACTGGCGTCACTATACCCTATCACTCTAAAGTCATTACTCCCACCGAAGTTAAGGACCCAGTCCTTAGTCCTTCGCAGGTACTTAAGAATATTCTTTACCGCAGTCCAGTGGGCCTTGCCAAGGTTCCCCTGATATCTGCTGACCATGCTCAAAGCAAAGGCCACATCAGGGCGAGTACAAGTCATATCCTACATGATCGAGCCAACATCGGAAGCATATGGTAATCGACTCATCTCAGCTATCTCAGCCTCTTTACTCGGACTCTGAGTCTTACTCAGTCTAGCATTGTGTCGGATCGATAAGTCTTCTTTCTTGGAATTCTGCATGTTGAACCTCTTCAACACCTTGTCCAAGTAAGTGCTTTGACTAAGTCCAATTAGTCTCTTACTCATGTCTCTCAATATCCTTATCCCTAGCATATAGGCAACTTCTCCAAGGTCCTTCATAGCGAAACACTTCCCAAGCCAGGAGTTAACCTCCTACAAGGTTGGGATGTCATTTCCTATGAGTAGTATGTCATCCACATACAGTACCAAAAAGCTAACTATACTCCCACTAGCTCTAACATATACACATAACTCATCCTCGCTTCTTGAAAAACCAAACTCTTTGACTTTCTCATCAAAACAAAGATTCCAGCTGCGAGATGCTTGTTTCAATCCATAAATGGATTTCTCAAGCTTACACACTCTATTAGGGTGCTTTGCATCGACAAAACCCACTGGTTGATTCATGTAAACATCCTCAGCCAACTTTCCACTAAGGAAAGCGGTTTTGACATCCATTTGCCATATTTCATAATCATGAAATGCAAAAATGGATAGCATAACTGTAATAGACTTAATCTTCGCTACCGGCGAGAAGGTTTCATCATAATCAACTCCCGGAGTTTGAGTGAAGCTCTTCGCGACCAGTCGTGCCTTGTAAGTGTGTACCTTCCCATCCATGTCAGGCTTCTTCTTGAAGATCCATTTTCACCCGACTGTCTTACGACCCGGTACATTGTCAACCAAGTTCCAAACTTGATTGTCATACATGGATTGGATCTCATTGTCCATAGCCTCTTTCCATTTAGCAGACTCAGGGCCTGCCATGGCTTCCCTATAGTTGTTAGGTTCATCCAGATTTACTAGTGTACTATCACTAATAAATGTATCACCTTCCACAATAATATGGAAACCATAATAATGCTCAGGTGGATTCCTAACTCTAGTGGAACGTCTCAGAGGTATAGGCTCATCAGTTGATTCAACAGGAGTTTCCTCCTCAGGTTGATTGCTAGGGTGGGAGGTTCCTTCACCGCTTGACTCTTGAAGCTCTTCAATGTCAATTTGACTCCTACTGTTTCCTTGGCTTATGAATTCTCTCTCACGAAAGACTCCTCTCCTTGCTACAAAGACCACATTCTCACTGGGTCTGTAGAAAAGGTAACCAAAGGATTTATGTGGGTAGCCGATGAAAATACACCGCTCACTTCGAGGTTCGAGCTTATCGTGAGTCTCGCGCCTCAAGAATGCCTCGCAACCCCAAATCTTGATGTCGTCTAAAGTGGGTACTTTCCCAGTCCACATCTCGTGAGGCATTTTGGTAACCTTCTTGGTAGGGACTAGATTAAGGATATGGGCGGCAGTCTCTATGGCATACCCCCAAAATGAGATTGGTAACGAAGCTCGACTCATAATGGAACGAACCATGTCGAACAAGGTTCGATTACGCCTCTCAGCCACACCATTCAGCTGTGGTGTCCTGGGAGGTGTCAATTGTGAAACAATTCCACATTCCTTAAGATAGTCAAGGAACTCTGTGCTAAGATACTCACCACCTCGATTGCATCGAACCATCTTAATGTTCCTACCCAGCTGATTCTCCACTTCCTGTTTAAACTCTTTGAACTTTTCAAAGGTTTCTGACTTATGCTTGATTAAGTGGATATAACCATATCTACTATAATCATCAGTAAAAGTCACATAGAAGCGGTTAGCATCCCTAGTGGTGGTTTTGAAAGGTCCACATACATCTGTGTGTATGAGATCCAACAAACTCTCACCCCTTGCGCAAGTACCAATGAAGGGTGATTTTGTGATTTTTCCAAGTAAAAAAGACTCGCAACTATCATCGGACTTTAAGTCAAATGATTCCAAAACTCTAGACTTCTGGAGTTGGCCTATGCGCTTCTTGTTGACATGTCCAAGACGACAATGCCACAAGGATGCCTTATCGAAACTAGTGGAAGAATGAATATGCGACACATTATTTCCTAAGTTATCTACAACATCCACATGTTCATATACACCATTTCAAGGTAATGCTTTAAAATAAAACACATCATTATAAAAAACATTAATATCACCACATTTATTATCAAATGAAAAAGTATAACCTTGTTTGTACAAGCCATGAAAAGAAATAATATTTCTCACCATTTCAGACGAGTAACAGCATTTATTAAAATCTAATGTTAACCCACTACTTAGCAATAAAGAGTAAATTCCAATCTTGGTGACAGGTGATGCTTTCCTATTCCCCATGATTAAGTTTATCTTCCCGTGCTCTATTTCCTCACTTCTTCTTAGTCCCTGCAAATCTGAACAAATGTGAATTCGACACCCTGTATCAAGGACCCAAGAATTAGTATGTGGTGAGTTATTAGACAATATAGTGTAATACCTACAAAGGAGGGCTTGATCTTCCCATCCTTTATATCCTGCAAGTACTTGGGCCAGCTTCGCTTCCAGTGCCCCTTTTCCTAACAATAGAAGCATTGTGCTTCTTTTAGGTTGGAAGAGGGAGTAGCAGAACCACCTTTGGTTCCATTTGAAGAAGTTCCTTCAAGAGACTTTCCCTTGGTACTCTTTGAAGGGGTCTTCCTCTTTATCCCTTTTCCTTGCCCGATTGCCAAAACAGGGGCAGTGGTAGGAGTATCAACAACATTTTTCCCTTTGAGGTTGCTTTCAGCAGTCCTCAAAAGTCCCTGAAGCTTGCTCAATATGACCTCCTCCTTATTCATATGATAGGTCATGTGGAACTGATCATAACAGGGAGGTAAGGAGTGCAATATGATGTCAATAGCCAGCTCCTCATCAAAGTTCACATTCAGTTTGAGCAGACGGTCCACAAATCTTTGCATTTTTTGTAGGTGGCCCATGATGGACTCTCCATCCTTCATCTTAGTTTTTATCATGGAGGCGATTATTTCATACCTCTCATGATGTGCACTATGATGGTACCTTTCCATCAGATCCTGGTGCATCTCAAAAGGGTAGAAGTCCTCATAGGACTTTTGGAGTTCAGGTGCCATAGTGGCAAGCATGATACAAGCCACCTTGGTGGCATCTTTCTCATGTACCCTAAAATCAGCAACCTCCTGTGGAGTAGCAGACGAATCATCAAGTTCCTTCAGCTCCTTGTCGAAGACATATTCCTTGTCCTTGTAACGTGTGACCATCCTGATGTTCCTGATCCAATCATTAAAGTTTGAACCATCAAAGATGACTCTCCTACAAAGATTCATGAGAGAGAAGAAGCTGGTACGGTTTGAGCCAGAAGTATTGTTGGAAGACATCTGAAAAGAAGAAAGACAAGTTTAGATTAGATAAAGAGTCCCTAATAAGACACTCAAATGTAATATTAAGGCTAGAACCCAACACAATACTTTATAACTTGGAATAGGGATGCCGTAATCCAAGCTATAAAATATTTGAAGGTAGGTGAATGACGATTCACCAATTTCCACCATGAAAAACGAAATAAATTATTAAGTTTTAATGAATTGAAATTCCTAGATTCTTTTGAGATTCATTGAACTTTTCAATGGCATGTTTAAATCTCTATTGTGCCCTCTCAAGTTTGTGACTGGGATGCCGAGGATCACAAACAAGGTGTGAATAACGATGCAAATTAACTTGGTACCCTTAATTTTATCACCTAATCGATGTGTCGGTTAACCACACGCACTCCACCAATCAATGATAAACATTAAGTTACCCTTTTCCACTCTTACTAGTCCATGTTAGTGTGCTGGTTAACCACACAAGCTCCAATAACGACTTGGTAAGGTACAAAGTGTAATTTCATGGGTTAGGACCAAATTCACATTTTCCTAAGTAACTAAGATTTGGAATTTATAAAAGGTTCAGTTACTTTATATTTATCATTATACTTTTAATGAGAATTATAGTCCTTGTCCTACCCTCCACCAGTCAAGGAAGCGGTGGGTGAGAGTGGACACCCATTAAGTTGTCATTTTATAGGCAACAACCTTATACCCCCCCCCCCCTTATAGATCGGCCTTGTGAATGAGGCCTACTAACGGTAAGAATGACTTGATTAGATGATATATTGTAACGCCCGTGTTTTGGGGCTAAGCATTAATTAGATGATGTAATAGTCTAGTTCAACTACTGTAACACTTTTTGAAATAATAAAGATGAATTATTTGAGTATTATGTGAATTATGTGAAATTATGTGCTTTATACTTAATTATAAAGGTAATTAAATAAAGGATAAAATAAGCATCAAAATTAAAGTGTGAGATAAACCCGATATCTTTACATAAAGTTATAGTGGTGGAAACAAGGATTTCAGATATATAAAGAGCGCCGAAATCCGAGTCATAACAAAGAAGTTATGACCCGTCGAAGTTTTACGGCAAAACCGGCATGACACCGGGAAGCGTAAATAGTCAATTTACAATGAAAGACTTTTTGGCCTTTGTGATCTAAAAAAAATTTGTAGTACACGTTAAACCGAGAACATACAAAAAAAAAAAAAAGAACGCCCAAATCTGACTTCGTATGAGGAAGTTAAGAATTTTCTATGATTTGGCTTAGCAGTGCACAGCCCGAAACTCGAATTTTAGATCGAACGGTTTTTGGCTTACGTGACCTAAATGAGAATTGAAGATCTCATTAATAGGAACTCAACGGTAAAAAGACAGACGAAAACAGAGTCCGTATGTAGAAGTTATGAATTTTACGCGGACATTTAACAGTATAATATCCTCGTACTGTTAAATTTAAGATCGGTCGAGAATTAGCCGACAGAGTCAAAATCAAAGTTGTAGATCTTATTTTTACCTACGCGTGGATATAAAGAACGTCAAAAACGGAGGTCGTATGTGAAAGTTACGAATTTTAGAAGCGGAAGTGTGCTCTGCGAAAATGGGTGATGTGGCACAATCTTGGCCATTGCTTTCTCCCCAAGTCTTGCCACTAGATGGTGACATGTGGCACCAAGTTCAGCCATTTTCACCCTATAAATAGAACCTCTTCCACCCTCATTTTCTTCACACCTTTTCCATTCTTTCTTCTCTTTACTCTCTCTCTAGAACCTCTCTCTAGCCCCGAAACCCCCCGAAAAGCCTAGGGAACCTCCCTAGCACGAGGCGGAAGCCCGGGAGTGCTCGACGGCTCCGAGAAGAAGAGCTTTTTGGATCGGGAACGCTACTCCAAGCAAAGCCCGATTTACTATAAAACCCGTTGTAAGTGAGCTACGCCTACGCTATTTTTAAGTACTTGGGCTATTATTATGGGTTATATAAGTATTGTTTAACGCTTATATAATAGTAATAATAGCTAGACTATTAATTAGTCTCGACGAATAATAGACTAAACTCTAGTGGTAATAATACTAGGTTTCGTCGAAGGAAATAATTTTTAAGAAGCGAAGCGCTGTCTGAGTTCGGAATCACCACTTTTTCAAGTGAGTGTATAGTTACTTTCATCTTACACATAGATATGAAGTATTTTATATAAATTACGTGCTATGTGTGCATATTATATGAATACTTGCTGCCTATGCTGATGAAAGATTTTTATACATGTTTTAAATAATTTAAACTGTATATGTATTTTATATCTACAAAATTGTTGGGGTAAAACATGGGTAGATGTAATAAGACGATGTGTGATAAAATGATGAGAGGCCTCGATGTTGTTGGTGATCCAGTCATCTAGCGGAGTATACATGACGACCACGGACTCTTCTAGACAGTCCAGTGGAACGCTAGCAGGCTCGCAACCTGTAGGTGTTTGTGAACGATGTGTTCACCGGTGTACTCCATCCCCCTCATGGTTGCCTTTAGGACATTTATTGCTGAGGAACCCCCTTAGCAGTAGTGTCCATCCCGATGATGATCCTTAGGCTAGGTCCCTTATGATAGGTGTTTAGGGACGTAAAGTGAGGATAACGGGAACGGGTAATCGGGTTATTATTAATTGATGAAATTAATAAACTTATTTATTGTGGGTTGAAAACCCTATGTGCTCACCAGGCTCCCAAGCCTGACCCACTCAGTTTCATGTATTACAGGTAGTGGCGCTCGAGCATAGATGTGATGTTTTGGATGAGGGATTACGGATATAGGCCTGTAGATATGAAATAATGTAGTATGGCTTATATTGTACAGTTTATGCTTTTGATCTGTATCAAACATGACATCCCGAGTCTTTTAATGAAATACATTTCTTTGGAAATGCTTTTGATAAATCTTTATCATATTTTGTTTTGGCACAAATTCCGCAACACATTTATTTAAAATGTTACTCTGATTTTCAAACAAGCATAAACAAAATCGGTCTTTTCTGGCCGTGAAAATGGGGATGTCACAGTTGGTATCAGAGCATTAGTTTAAGCGAACTAGGAATTTGTAGGATTTCTAGACTTAAACTTAGAATGCTAAGTGATGATTGTGAGGTGTGAGCACTAGCTTATTTTAGGAATTATGCCTAAAATGCTTTTATGTGCTAAATGCTTTGTGCCTGATATGCTGTTAATTGTTCGGATCTATGGTCTGTTGCCGACCGGATCTGGAAACCTTATGTGTTTAGGATTCTAAACGTACGACTACGATATTAGAACTAGCATGTAAACGTTTCGGAGAGATAAGGATGATTTAAACGTCTATCCTGAATAAAGATCTAAATTCACCTTATTCGGTGTATAGATCAAAATGGAAAGAACCCGCAGTGGAGCTGGGAATGCAAATGGGAATAGGAATCAACCCCCAGTGATTCAGAAAATACCTGTTGTAGCAGATGTTCCTGAGCCAATCACGATGGCCGGAGTGCAAGCGATGATCCAGATGATGTTGGATCGTCAAATGGAGGAAACCAGGCGTTTGCTCCAACAAAATCGCGAGGAAGCTACCATACCAATCGTAGAGCCCGAGCTGAATGATGGGCAGTCAGAAGGAGGAAACTACAGTCGGACTGTTGGTCAAGCCAACCTACCGATAGTTAGGCAAAACCACCAGGATGGAGGAAATGACGGACGTGGATGAAAATACAAGGATTTCATGGCATCTAAACCACCGTGTCTATCTGGAAGTCCGACGCCGGTGGAAGTCATGAACCGGATCTCCGAGATGGAAACGATGTTTGAGAGTTGCGAGTGTAGCAACTGGCAGAAGACCGCTCTCGCGGTTCCTCTGTTGAAAGCTGGAGTACTAAGCTGGTGGAAGCTACTAGCTGATTCAATGCCCAAAGGAGAAGCGAGCAAGATGTCGTGGGAGGATTTTCTGGTGCAGTTAAAGATGCAATACTGCTCTGAGCAGGATCTTCTAGAGATCAACAACGAATTCCATAATCTGAAGAAGGGAAGAATGAGCGTTACTGAATACGCTACAAGCTTTACATAGAAAATGAAGCTTGTTCCTCACCTCGTCCCAACTGAACTCTCCAAGGTTAACAAGTTTTCCCTCGGATTACCAGCGGACTTCGGTCCAATGGTCAAGCAAACAACCACTCTGAGAGCCGCCATCTGGGCTGCTAAGAATGTGGAGACCCAGATACGAGAGAAGGGTCTGCAGAGAGCGGAGGTGGGAGAGAAAAGGAAATTTGATGGGTCGTCGAAATTCAGCAAGAAAAGCAAGTTCTCAAATTCTGGTACGCAGAAGTCTGGAGGAGGTGAAGCCAAATGGTGCAACAAGTGCAAGAAGAAGCACCAGGGGAAATGTGACAGAGGAGTCACTTGTTTCAAATGTGGAAAACCTGGGCACTATGCCAATGAGTGCACGTTCACTAAGAAGGTCTGTTATGAGTGCAACGAGGAAGGGCACATTTCGAGGGACTGTCTGAAGAAGAAGGAGGCTGGAAGACCCAACGTTCCACCGAAGCTGAAGGCAAGAGCCTTCCAGATGACGCTTGAGGCTGCAAAGGAGGCAGCATGTTGGGGTGCAAAGTTCTTCATGTATGACTTTGTAATGGTTTGACTCTTGTAGACCCACTTGCATGTGGTGCATTAGCCTTTAGACCCATGTGTTAGTGAGAGTGAGAGAGAGACATGTAAACACCTCTATAACTAGTGGGTTCATACCACTTGTAGAGGTGTGCTTGAGAGATGTAAAAGTGAGTGTTTAAGTGTGTGTTATTTATGTAGTCTAGATCTAGATCCTTTTTGTGTAACACCATATACAATCAATACATCTCTTGAACACCCAAATCACCATGTTCATTGTGCAAACTTTAATTCCGCATGCCAAACCATGTTCTTATGTCACTACAATTGGTATCAGAGTGGGTCTTCAAGATCAAGGTGAGTATTGAAGAACGATTCTCGGTTTGACAATTTTTGTCGCAATTGGAGCAATTTTTGGTGAGTCTCTCTCTATGATCTCTCTTAATTTCATTGAATTCGTGCGTTACGTTTTTTATTTGTGATCGTTTGACTCGTTGGATCAAATTTTCTTTGAAAAACCAATTTGTTGTGATCCAATAATTTTTTTGTTGATCAAATCCCGATCCATTCTCATAATCGTTTGTTTGATTTGATTTTTAAATTGCAAATATTCATTTGAATCAAAATCTAGCTTGTAATGAATTAAATCAAGTACATGTTCTTATGATATTGTTCATTTCAATCAAATAGTTTGAAGAGACTAGTCCAAAATCTTGATCTAAACGAATGGAGCCCAATCACGTGTGTGTTACTGTTCATCATCCACATTTTTAGCCCATAATGTTTTTTTTTTCGATATCTTTCCTTGAGCCCAAATGATTCTCCAAAACCAATTCGATTATATGCTTGCGTCGTCTTTTTGCATCATACGCATAGATCAATTGTACATCTGGTTAACATAAGCAGTATCCATGTTTTTGTGTATCGATTTATACTCGTCATCCTTGCAAATCGATTAATTTCGTTTGAGATTTTAAACTTGTGAATCGGTTTTACTTTATGTGATTCAAAACCGATAATGATCAAGTTATCTTAAAGAAATCGATTTTGTTCGAACCGTGTCTGGAAGTCGACAACTGAATCTTTGAGTTTGAACAAATTGATTAAGAAATTTCAAATTCTTGTCAAGAACATGTTTAGAACACGTATTTGAACACTTTTTGATCTGAAATTTGGGGTTGCATTCTTTGATTTCGTGTTTAATGATCTTTGACTTTGAAAAGTCAAATTGTGAAATAGTCGAAGATGGAATTCAAGAGGTGAATCGGTGACTTGTTTGCTGAAATCGATAGATACAAGTTGTTTTGAGGCTGTGTGTGTCGAAATCAAGTTCAATTTGGAGTTAATTTCGAAAATTGGTTGATTCTATGTTCTTGATGTCAAACACAGTGGATGAATGTTGTTCGATGACTTGGATTTCGTTAATAGAGTTGATTCTGATATCGTTTGATAAGAATGGTATGTTAACGAAAGAAATTTGATGTCAAGTGGCTGGATTCGATTTTGGATCTTCAATTCTCAATCGATGGGTCTGTAAAAGCAAAGTCAACTGGGTCAAGAGATTTGGTTTTGATGTTATTTTCGAAGGTTTTAGTGATTACGGGACTAACGAAGATTTTGGAGGATGGATTCGTTATTGACATGGATTTTGATTTCGATTGTTGATGACGAAGCCTTTTCGGAAGATGATTTTGATCGATTGATGAACGAAGGGTCCCTGTGTTTGGATTTTGTAGATTCGATGGATCGATCGTCGATGTTGATGTCGATTGTTTTGAACGAAAAGTCTATGTTTAAGGTGAAATGAGTTTATTGGAATCGTTCGATCGAAGCCTTTGGAATTGAAAATCGAATCGTTACAGGTAGATGGTCACTGCTTGAGAACGAACTGAGCATAACGAAATTTTGGATTTGGGTTCCTAAGTCGTTGGTCAAAGAACGAAATTTATTACTCATGATGGTCGAAATTTTGATTATACAGTCTATGGGTTTGATGTGCGAAAGCTTGATGTTTGATGATTAGTAAAATGAGAAACGAAATTGTGGAAGAAAAATTTGATTTTGGGATGAATATACGAACTGTAAGAACGAAATGTCGATTCAGAGGTATTCAGAGGTTACTGTTCATTAAGAGGCTTCGAATGCCTTAGAATTCGTGTGTTTGGGTTGTGATTTCGTGTGAATTGAGGAAAAAGAAAGAAATGTCGATTCAGAGGTATTCAGAGGTTACTGTTCATACGAAGCCTTGCAAAATTTCGTATGAATTGATCAAAATTTCGAATGTTTTAATCAAAAAGCATAATTTTCGAATTCAGCCCCTAAACTTTCGAATATTTGGCAACCTCAACGATTAATTGACGTTTCGAATGTTTGACACTTTTCACCCAAATTCGAAAATTTTCTGAAATTTCGAATGTTTGGACAACTCTTCGTATGTTTGGAGCATAAATGACAGAATTTTCGAAAATAGTCCCTGAGGCTTCGAATGTTTGGCGGTTCATACCCAAATTCGCAAAAGGACTGTTTTTGCTGAAAATTGAAGAAAATGCATTTCAAGCCCCTGCAGTTTGTGCAAATTACGCTTTCTACCCAGCTTTGGAAAAGGGGGAGAGTTTTGCATATTTTGCTGTTTTGGGCGCACCGGGTCACTGCAGAATTTTGAAATTGACAATTTCTACCCATTTTTGAGAAATTTTGTCAAAGGCGATCCGTGAACGAAGCTAAAAATTCAATATTTTTTGGGTTTTCCGGATTAAAGCACAAAGTTTATGCCACATGTTAAGGGGGAGTTTTGACACGAAAAATTCTAAATAGAGCACGTTCTCTTTTCTTGAAGGTTTTATAATTAAATTTCGATTATAAAAAGGGGGAGAAATTTATATGGAAATTCAAACTTGAATTTTTCATATTACGCGGATTTGACGACCGAAGTGATCTTGAATTTTTGAAGCTTACGAAATGATGAAATTAGAAGTTCGGAAGTGATGTATTAGAAATGGGTTTGGTTTTATTGAAGATTTTTGGGGTGTGCTTTATGCGCAACTTTTGGGTGATTATTTGGAGTTAATCATTTGTTGCTGCTCGGATTGTATGGTCTCACATCCTAGAGCCCAAATTGAAGAATCATGGAAGAATTGAAGATTGAAGTTCGTTTTGACATCTGTCACCTTTGAGGCTCGAACCTCGTAGTTGCACGATTTTGGAAGATTTGAAGTGGGTCATCCATTCCTAACTTTGAGGGGGAGAATGTTGGGGTGCAAAGTTCTTCATGTATGAATTTGTAATGGTTTGACTCTTGTAGACCCACTTGCATGTAGTGCATTAGCCTTTAGACCCATGTGTTAGTGAGAGTGAGAGAGAGACATGTAAATACCTCTATAAATAGTGGGTTCATACCACTTGTAGAGGTGTGCTTGAGAGATGTAAAAGTGAGTGTGTAAGTGTGTGTTATTTATGTAGTCTAGATCTAGATCCTTTTTGTGTAACACCATATACAATCAATACATCTCTTGAACACCCAAATCACCATGTTCATTGTGCAAACTTTAATTCCGCATGCCAAACCATGTTCTTATGTCACTACACAGCAGACATCGTTTCAGGTACCTTTCTTGTAAATGGATTGCCTGCTAATATACTATTTGATTCGGGAGCAAACTATTCCTTTGTATCGCATAGATTTGGAGGAAAATTAGCATTGCCTGTAGAAAAACTTGATAATGCCCTAATTGTGGAAGTTGCCAGTGGAAAGTTCATACCTGTTAGTAATCGTATTAAGAACATCGTCATCGACCTAAACGGAAACGAATTCCACCAGGAACTGTTACCCATAGAATTGAACGGTTTCGACATCGTTCTGGGAATGGATTGGCTTAGCGCCAACGATGCTGAGATTCAATGCCGAAAGAAGATAGTAAGGGTAAACCCACCCGGAAAAGAGTCATTTATGGTGTACGGGGACAAACGCCGAGTAAATTCTGGAATCATCTCCCTGATGAAAGCCAGAAAATGTTTAACCAAGGGATGTGCATCATACTTGGCATTCGTAATCGATGCTAAGAAGGAAAAGAAAGAGGTACAGAATACACCGGTTGTATGTGATTATCCGGAGGTCTTTCCCGAAGATCTTCCTGGATTACCGCCTGATAGACAAGTGGAGTATAGAATAGACTTGTTACCAGGAACAACACCGATAGTGAAGGCACCATACCGATTAGCACCGACGGAGATGGAGGAGCTCATGACGCAACTTCAGGAGTTGTTGGACAACGGTTTCATTAGACCGAGTTCATCACCCTGGGGAGCTCCGTAGTTATTCGTGAAATAGAAGGATGGGAGCATGAGAATGTGTATAGACTACCGAGAGCTAAACAAGGCAACGGTGAAGAACAAGTATCCATTGCCAAGGATTGATGACCTATTCGATCAGCTGCAAGGTTCGAGCTATTTCTCAAAGATCGATCTTAGGTCAGGGTATCATCAGCTGAAGGTGAGGGAGCAGGATATTGAGAAGACTGCATTCAGAACTAGATATGGACACTACGAGTTCTTGGTTATGTCATTTGGACTAACCAATGCTCCAGCAGCGTTCATGGATTTGATGAACAGGGTTTGGAAACCATTCCTCGATAAATCTATGATAGTGTTCATAGACGACATTATGATCTACTCAAAAACCCAGGAAGAGCATGGCAAGCATCTACGAGAAGTGTTAGAAGTCTTGAAGAGGGAGAAGTTGTATGCAAAGTTCTCCAAATGCGACTTTCGGATCCGAAAAATCCAATTCTTGGGTCATGTGGTTAACCAATAAGGGATAATGGTTGAACCAACAAAGATCGAAGCAGTGATGAATTGGGAACGACCAAAAAGTCCCACGGAGATTCGAAGCTTTCTAGGATTAGCTGGATACTACCAACGATTTATACAAGGCTTTTCTCCGATAGCTGCTCCATTGACAGCTTCGACCCACAAAGGAGCTACGTATACGTGGAGTGAGAAGCATGAAGAAGCATTCGAGAAGCTAAAGAAGAAATTGTGTGAAGCACCGATTCTTTCTCTACCTGATGGAGTTGAAGACTTCGCGGTCTATAGTGACGCATCAGGAGTCGGGTTGGGTTGTGTTCTGACCCAAAGAGAAAAGGTGATAGCATATGCATCTCGAAAATTGAAGGAGCACGAAAAGAACTACCCCACTCATGATCTGGAGTTGGCAGCGGTAGTTTTCGCACGAAGTGCAAACTTTTCACTGATCATAAGAGTCTCTAGTATCTCTTTAATCAGAAGGAATTGAACATGAGGCAACGACGCTGGTTAGAGTTACTCAAGGACTACGACTGCGAGATACTTTACCACCCTGGTAAAGCAAATGTTGTCGCCGATGCTCTAAGTCGAAAAGTCAATCTTGAAAGGAAAAGGCCAAGAGCGTGGAGAATTGAAGTTGTCTCGACCATTGTAGAAAGCATCAAAAAAGCTCAAGAAGAAGCTTCAGAGAATAATGACCGAAAAGAAGAACGTTTGGGTAAAACGTTGGAGTTCGGTACAAACAGTCAAGGACTGAAGGTATTCCAAAATCGGATTTGGGTACCTAAGACGGGAGGAATGAGAGATCTTCTGATGGAAGAAGCACACAAGGCCATGTACTCAATTCATCCTGGTAGCACTAAAATGTATAGGGACCTAAAACCCTACTACTGGTGGCCGACGATGAAGCTCGATGTTGCGAAGTATGTGGCCAAGTGTGTAACTTGTGCAAGGGTTAAGGCACACCATCAGAAACCATATGGGAGTTTAGAACCTTTACCTGTACTCATGGGTAAATGGGAAGACATCACCATGGATTTTGTGACTAAACTACCTAGAACGAAGAACGATCACGACATGATTTGGGTCGTCGTGGATCGTTTCACTAAGAGTGCACACTTCATAGCAGCCAATGAGAAATGGTCTATGGATAAGCTTGCAAATGCTTACGTGAAGGAAGTTGTAAGACTTCACGGTGTTCCTCTAACGATTGTATCAGATCGAGATATTCGTTTCACGTCGAGGTTTTGGAGAAGTCTACAAGAGGAATTGGGTACAAAGTTGTGTTTGAGTACTGCTTACCATCCGCAGACTGATGGTCAGAGCGAAAGAACGATACAAACACTCGAAGATATGCTGAGAGCATGTACCCTGGAGTTCCAAGGGAACTGGGATGAGCACTTACCTCTGGTAGAATTTTCCTACAATAACAGTTTCCACTCGAGCATCAAGATGGCACCCTATCAAGCCTTGTATGGACAGAAGTGTCGTACGCCGTCTCGTTGGCTTGAGGCTGGGGAAAAGCAGTTTATGGGCCCCGAGATAGTCCATGAGACTGCTGAAAAGTTGAAGGTGATCAGGGAAAGAATGCTAGCAGCTCAGGATCGTCAAAAGAGCTACGCTGACAAGAAAAGACGACCAATGACTTTTGAAGTTGGGGATTCCGTTTTGCTTAAAGTCTCACCGTGGAAGGGACTTATAAGATTCGGAAAGCGAGGAAAGTTGAGTCCAAGGTTTATTGGACCCTTCAAAGTTCTGCAGAAGATTGGGAACCAAGCTTACAAGCTCGAATTAGCCGAAGAACTATATGGAATTCATAACATCTTCCATGTGTGTTACCTGAGAAAGTTCACGGGAGAAGTTCCCGACATAATTCCAATCTCAGAGTTAAGGATGGATGAGAATAAGAGGCTAATCGAAGAGCCCGAGGCAATAGTTGACCGTAAGACTAAGAAGTTACGACGCAAGATGGTCGAATTAGTGCAAGTCCGTTGGAAACATTCGAATGGGCTGAATCTCACTTGGGAAACAGAGAGTGACATGATTAGTCTCTACCCACATCTGTTTGCTGATGCATGATTCCGGGGCGGAATCATCCTAAGGGGGAGAGAATTGTAACGCCCGTGTTTTGGGGCTAAGCATTAATTAGATGATGTAATAGTCTAGTTCAACTACTGTAACACTTTTTGAAATAATAAAGATAAATTATTTGATTATTATGTGAATTATGTGAAATTATGTGCTTTATACTTAATTATCAAGGTAAAATAAATAAAGGATAAAATAAGCGTCAAAATTAAAGTGTGAGATAAACCCGATATCTTTACATAAAGTTATAGTGGTGGAAACAAGGATTTCGGATATATAAAGAACGCCGAAATCCGAGTTATAACAAAGAAGTTATGACCCGTCGAAGTTTTACGGCAAAACCGGCACGACATCGGGAAGCGTAAATAGTGAATTTACGATGAAAGACTTTTTGGCCTTAGTTATCTAAACAAAATTTGTAGTATACGTTAAACCGAGAACATACAAAAAAAAAAGAACGCCCAAATCTGACTTCGTATGAGGAAGTTAAGAATTTTCTATGATTTGGCTTAGCAGTGCACAACCCGAAACTCGAATTTTAGATCGAACGGTTTTTGGCCTACGCGACCTAAATGAGAATTGAAGATCTCATTAATAGGAACTCAACGGTAAAAAGACAGACGAAAACAGAGTCCGTATGTAGAAGTTATGAATTTTACGCGGACATTTAACAGTATAATCTCCTCGTACTATTAAATTTAATATCGGTCGAGAATTAGCCGACAGAGTCAAAATCAAAGTTGTAGATCTTATTTTTACCTACGCGTGGATATGAAGAACGTCAAAAACGGAGGTCGTATGAGAAAGTACGGATTTTAGAAGTCGGAAGTGTGCTGTGCGAAAATGGGTGATGTGGCACAATCTTGGCCATTGCTTTCTCCCCAAGTCTTGCCACTAGATGGTGACATGTGGCACCAAGTTCAGCCATTTTTCACCCTATAAATAGAACCTCTCCCACCCTCATTTTCTTCACACCTTTCCCATTCTTTCTTCTCTTTACTCTCTCTCTAGAACCTCTCTCTAGCCCCCAAACCCCCCGAAAAGCCTAGGGAACCTCCCTAGCACGAGGCGGAAGCCCCGGAGTGCTCGACGGCTCTGAGAAGAAGAGCTTTTCGGATCGGGAACGCTGCTCCAAGCAAAGCCCGATTTTCTATAAAACCCGCTGTAAGTGAGCTACGCCTACGCTATTTTTAACATAGCTTTTATTTAATTATAGTAACGTTATTAGGAACTTATAATAAGTACTTGGGCTATTATTATGGGTTATATAAGTATTGTTTAACGCTTATATAATAGTAATAATAGCTAGACTATTAATTAGTCTCGGAGAATAATAGACTAAACTCTAGTGGTAATAATATTAGGTTTCGTCGAAGGAAATAATTTTTAAGAAGCGAAGCGCTGTCTGAGTTCGGAATCACCACCTTTTCAAGTGAGTGCATAGTTACTTTCATCTTACACATAGATATGAAGTATTTTATATAAATTACATGCTATGTGTGCATATTATCTAAATACTTGCTGCCTATGCTGATGAAAGATTTTTATACATGTTTTAAATAATTTAAACTGTATATGTATTTTATATCTACAGAAATGTTGCGATAAAACATGGGTAGATATAATAAGACGATGTGTGATAAAATGATGAGAGGCCTCGATGTTGTTGGTGATCCAGTCATCTAGCGGAGTATAGATGACGACCACGGACTCTTCTGGACAGTCCAGTGGAACGCTAGCAGGCTCGCAACCTGTAGGTGTTTGTGAACGATGTGTTCACCGGTGTACTCCATCCCCCTCATGGTTGCCTTTAGGACATTTATTGCTGAGGAACCCCATTAGCAGTGGTGTCCATCCCGATGATGATCCTTAGGCTAGGTCCCTTATGATAGGTGTTTAGGGACGTAAAGTGAGGATAACGGGAACGGGTAATCGGGTTATTGTTGATTGATGAAATTAATAAACTTATTTATTGTGGGTTGAAAACCCTATGTGCTCACCAGGCTCCCAAGCCTGACCCACTCAGTTTCATGTATTACAGGTAGTGGCGCTCGAGCATAGATGTGATGTTTTGGATGAGGGATTACGGATATATGCCTGTAGATATGAAATAATGTAGTAAGGCTTATATTGTACTGTTTATGCTTTTGATCTGTATCGAACATGACATCCCGAGTCCTTTAATGAAATACATTTCTTTGGAAATGCTTTTGATAAATCTTTATCATATTTTGTTTTGGGACAAATTCCGCAACACTTTTATTTAAAATGTTACTCTGATTTTCAAACAAGCATAAACAAAATCGGTCTTTTCTGGCCGTGAAAATGGGGATGTCACATATATATATATATATATATATATATATATATATATATATATATATATATATATATATATATTAACCTACAATATTATAAAGTATAAGGGTTGAATTTTAAACTTTTAAAACTCTAGGGATTGGAATTAAAGTACTAATGTGTGAGACTTTTGAAATTCCAAAACTTGAGGGCATGTTTTGAAACTCTTCAAAACTTTTCAACTTCATAACTTGTGAGTTTAATGGCCTATTAAAAATGAAGATTTTTCATTTCTATAACCTATGAGTTCTTAATTACTCTTTTAAAGAAAAGGAATTTTGGTAATCCATAACTTGAGGACAAATTATGGACTCCATTAATACACATACATCATGGATTCAATTAATCAGATAAGCATGCACGATCATATTCAAACTCATAGAACAAAGCAATTCATATCATCAATCTTCAAGACATTAAGCATAATCATATTAACTAATTCTTAAAATTATGACAATTGCCTTGTAATTAGATTAGGATAAACATTACCATATCATAAAATATAATTCAAATGATTAAAAACAGTTATAGGTAATGATCCTAATCCAATTTAGGCCAAAAAACTCGAACAGTTTGTTGTCTGGGCATCAGACTCGCCGAGTGTAGGAACAAACTTGTCGAGTATAAAAGCATCAACTCGTCGATTCTGTTCATGGACTCGCCGAGTTGAGCAGTCAGACAGCAAAACAGCTTTGCAAAATCACAAATAAGCAACAATATAATAGAAAACAAGCCTAGTCTCTGATACCACTGATGGGTTTTGAGCATCCTAACAACCTTAAGGTGCACATACAACCCTAGATGCTTTGGAACTATGTTTTCTCTATTATACATGCACAATTGATTTCCAAAGCATTGTCCTATCTAGCATGCAATTGATGGTAATTATACAATAAAACCTACATAGAAAAACATACCTTTTCTTGTAGTTGATTGCTTGGAACTTTAAGAGCCTAGCACCAATAATGTGAATGCCTCAAGTGGAATCACAAATCGCCACAACAACTTGGAAGTTCTTGAGAGAGTATACTAATCTCACCAAATCAACTATGCTTCAAGTCTCACACACTAGTGTCGATTTCTAGAGCCTTGGACTTCTTTATACAGTATGGAGGATTAGGGTTACATCCATGTAAACCCTAATACCCATGACCTTTCATTTCCATTGTATCCATGGGTTCAAAGCTCCATGGACTATCCATGGACTTCCATGCAAGCTTAGCCCATCCTAAATAATCCATTGGCCCATACTATTAGAATCTATATTTAACTAGTCTCTTTTGATCACCAAATTAATTCCAAATTAATTCTTGATCAATACTAATTAAATAATATGATTTCATATTAATATATTATAGCTTATAATATATTAATAAATCATAAATATACTATTATCAAAAGACTATCCATATAAATTGTTCCGGTGAAGTGCAACCCAAATGGACCATGCCAGGTCGGGTCAAGTACACACCAAATATAGTTATGGACTTAGACACCTTATCCACATTTTCCTAAGTAACTAAGATTGGGAATTTATAAGTGTTTAGTTACTATCGTACCCGTTCGGCTAACGACCCTCCACCAGTCAAGGAAGCGGTGGGTGAGAGTGGACACCCATTAAACTGCCATTTTATATGCAGTAATCTTATACCCCCCTTATAGACCAGCTTCGTTTATGAGGCATACTAACGGTAAGACTGACTTTGTTTATAAACATATATATAAATATTAAACCTATAATATTATAATAGTATAAGGGTAGAATTTTAAACTTTAAAATTCTAGGGTTTGGAATTAAATGTTTCAAAAGTTAGACTTTTACATTTACAAATTCCAAAACTTGAGGGCAAGTTTTGAACTATTCAAAAAACCTTTTGGAATCCATAACTTATGAGTTTAATATAGGTTTTAATGAAAAGACTCTAGAAAATCCATAACTTGAGGACAAGTTATGGAGTTCATAAATACATTTATGGAAAAAAAACTCTTCAAGTTCGTAACCTATAAGTTTAATGATTTCTTTAGAAAAATATTCATTTTCCATAACTTGAGGAGAAGTTATGGAGTACATTAAAGGCCATAAAGATCATCAAATAAACTAACAAGCATGTCAAATAATGTCCATGATCTAGATTAAACTCATATAAACAAGATAATTCATATCAAACTAATTTCATGTAATTAGCCTAACCATATAAACTAATACAAAACATGAAACTTTGACAATTATATTATAAATTGGATAAGCATGATCATTACCACATAAAAAACAGGTTTATAAGATCAAAAATACTTTAGGGTAATGATCCTAGTCCAATTCCAGCCAAAAAACTCAAAAAACTGCATTCTGGGCACCAACTCGTCGAGTGTATGAACCAACTCGGCGAGTTGGATGAATTTGTGCTTGGACTCGGCGAGTCCTCCAGTGGACTCGGCGAGTCCTCCAATGGACTCGGCGAGTCCACTATCCAGAACAACAGAAAATCGATTCTTAAAGCATTTTCCAGCAAGTAGCATCAAGTATAATTGAAAACAAGCCTAGGCTCTGATACCACTGTTGGGTTTTGAGCATTCTAACACTCCTAAGGTGCGCATGCAACCCTAAATACATTGGATCTATGTTTTCTCTATTATACATGCAAACTTGAACTTTCCATGGTATTACCCTAACTAACATACAAAACTTTGATACTTGGGTAATAAAACAAGTTAGAAAACATACCTTTTGTTGTAGTTGGAAGCCTTGGACCTTTAAGAACTTAGTGCCCCAAGTGTCGCACCTCAAATGGAATCACACAACACCACCAAAATTTGGAATAACTTGAGAGAAGAACATTTGCTTCACAAATCGGCTAGCCCTCACTTCTTGTCCCTTAAAAAGGGTGTCATTTCCTGAGCTATGAGGCTTCTTATATAGTGTGCACATTAGGGTTACACCATGTAACTCTTGACTTTACACATTCCACATGATCCATGGGTTTTAACCTTCATGGAGTATCCATGGGTCACCACATGGGTTTAGCCCAACATGAAGAACTATGGATCATAAGCCTACTTTATAAGAATGAATGATTTACCAAATCAATCCCCATTTATTTAATTAGTCTCTTTTGATCACAAAATTAATTCCAAACTAATTCTTGATCAATACTAATTAAATAATATGATTTCATATTAATATATTAGAACTTATAATATATTAATAAATCATAAATATCCTCTTCTCCTAAAAGTCTATCCAAATTGTCCCGATGCCATGCAACCTAAATGGACCATGCTACTCTCGGGTCAAGTACATACCAATAGTAGTTATGGGCTTAGACACCTATCCAACAGTATTGAGGATAAATATAGCCTGATCAACTATATTTATTCAAAATACGAGCAACATGTGTTTGGGAGTGATCGGGGTGGACAACAAATCTGAAATTTGTCAACCTAATACCCAAAGGATTAATGAACCGAACATAAACGAATAAAATACTATAAGAGTATTTTAGGATGTTATATAACTTTCTCACGTACACTTTCTACCCGCTTCTCACACCTCCATTCTCGCGCGGACACCATGGTTGAGTTTCAGCATGGAGACCTCTACCACCAGGCCTTGGTGGCCAATGGATGGATTGATGAAGAACCAAAATAGGTTCATAGGGGAAACCCAGGAGTGGGACCCGAAGAATAACAAGAAATGGACTATGAGGGAGAGAATATTGATGGGGAGTCAGATGAGAATGAAGACAGTGGAGGGATCCCTAACGAGTCTTACCCTTCGGAAGCCATACCAGACCTGATCAACTATATTTATTCAAAATACGAGCAACATGTGTTTGGGAGTGATCGGGGTGGACAACAAATCTGAAATTTGTCAACCTAATACCCAATGGATTAATGAACCGAACATAAACGAATAAAATACTATAAGAGTATTTTAGGATGTTATATAACTTTCTCACGTACACTTTCTACCCGCTTCTCACACCTCCATTCTCGTGCGGACACCATGGTTGAGTTTCAGCATGGAGACCTCTACCACCAGGCCTTGGTGGCCAATGGATGGATTGATGAAGAACCATAATAGGTTCATAGGGGAAACCCAGGAGTGGGACCCGAAGAATAACAAGAAATGGACTATGAGGGAGAGAATATTGATGGGGAGTCAGATGAGAATGAAGACAGTGGAGGGATCCCTAACGAGTCTTACCCTTCGGAAGCCATACCAGACCAGCGCACTGTGCAGGAAAGCCCTTCTGACCGTCTACGCTCTCTTGAGGAAAAACTAGCCACTCTCAAGCAACAACATTTTGCAGCCGAGGCTAGGGCAGTTTGAGAAGAG
The DNA here is from genome assembly GCF_052849685.1 of Lactuca virosa. NCBI lineage: Eukaryota > Viridiplantae > Streptophyta > Magnoliopsida > Asterales > Asteraceae > Lactuca > Lactuca virosa. Next base: position 117,675,944 of record NC_136430.1, on the reverse strand, counting down.
CAGAAGGAAGATGAGATCACTCGTGATATGAGTGAATTGGCCGAACTCCTTGTGCGTCATTTCGGCATATGAGTGTCACCGCACTACTAGTTAGGACTATCCTGCTCTTGATGTTATCTCTTTTCCTTTTTGTTTTGTGTATGTAGGGTTAACCGATCGATAAAGTGACCACACTACTCGATGGGGTTGTTATGCTGTTTGACTATTATCCGATGTACTGTAGACCTTATAAAGGGCAAATTTTCACGTAACATGTACCAAACCTTTATCAGTAATGAAACAAGTGTGTGTCCTTATTTGTAATTTTGTTATCTGCTATGAGTTCTATTTTCATTATTTCTTGATACTGTATGATTTCACTTATAAGCACAACCGAATCGCCGCAACCGCAAGACAATAAAAGATATCCGAAATCATTATATACTCATCGTCCTTCTGATCCATGACAGAAGATGCCTCGAAGATATGTGCACAGAAACAACAATACGACAACACCACCGCCACCACCACCACCAGTGTAACGCCCGTAGATCCGGGCTAGTCAATTTAGAGACAATGAGCATCAAAATAGATTTTTTTATGGAAGATTATTTAGAAGGATTAATCTTAACCAAGTGGTAGTATATGTTCCAAGGGTTCCGTACATATAAAGAACGCGGAAATCCGAGTTATAACGAAGAAGTTATGGCCCGTCGAAGTTTCGCTGCAAAACCGGCACGGCACCGGGTGACGTAAATAGTGAATTTATGATAGAGGAATTTTTAGCCTTAGTGATCTAAACAAAAGTTGTAGTATATGTTAAAACGAGAACATACAAAAAAAAGAACGCCCAAATCTGACTTCGTATGAAGAAGTTATGATTTTTCTAAGATTTGGCATAGCAGTGCACGGCCCGAAACTCGAATTTTAGTTCGAGCGGTTTTTGGCTTACGCGACCTAAATGAGAGTTGAAGATCTCGTTAATAGGAACTCAACGGTAAAAAGACAGACGAAAACGGAGTCCATATGAAGGAGTTACGAATTCTTCGTGGTCATTTAACAGTCTAATCTCCTCCTACTGTTAAATTCAAGATCGGTCGAGAATTAGTCGACAGAGTCTAAATGAAAGTTGTAGATCTTGTTTTTACCTACGCGTGGAAAAAAAGAACGTCGAAAACGGAGCTCGTATGCGAAAGTTACGGGGTTTAGAAGTCGGCAGGGTGCTGTGCGAAATCGGGTGACGTGGCTGATTATGGGCCAAGGCTTTCTCCCCAAGGCAAGCCACCAGAAGGTGACATGTGGCATAGACTCGACGAGTAGAGCTGTTTTCCAGCCTATAAATAGAGGTGTCGGGTTCCCTCATTTTTCACACCTTTCCAAACCATTCTTTCTCTCTCTAAACTCTCTCTCTAGCCCCCAAAACCCCCCTAAAGTCTAGGTAAACCCCCTAGCACCCGAAGGAAGCCCCGAGGCTCCCGAAGCCTCGAGAAAAGAGCTTTTCAGGTCGGAAACGCTGCTCCAGCGAAGCCCGGTTTTCGAGAAAACCCGCTGTAAGTGAGCTATGCCTACCCTATCTTTAGTATAGCTTATGTTTCAATATAGTAATGTTATTAGTGTTGGATTAATGTCGAAGTCCATAACTATATTTGGTATGTACTTGACCCGACCCGGCATGGTCCATTTGGGTTGCACTTCACCGGCACAATTTATATGGATAGTCTTTTGAGAATAGTATATTTATGATTTATATTAATATATTATAAGTTCTAATATATTAATATGGAATCATATTATTTAATTAGTATTGATCAAGAATTAATTTAGAATTAATTAAGTGATCAAAAAGAACTAATTAAATATGGACTCTTATATATATGGAATGGGCCAAGTTCATTTAGGTTGAGCTAAGCTTTCATGGATGGTCCATGGAGCTTTTAACCCATGGATCCTATGTAAATGAAAGGTCATGGGTATTAGGGTTTACATGGATGTAACCCTAATCCTCCATAATATATAAAGGGGTCATTGGCTCACAAAATTGGCACAAGTGTGTGAAAATAAGAGTGGGCCGATTTTAGTGTGCATACATATTCTCTCAAGTTCTTCCAAGGTGTTTTGGTGATTTGTGATTCCATTTGAGGCTTCCACACTATTGGGGCTAAGCTCTTAAAGCTTGAAGACATCAAGCTACATCAAAAGGTATGTCATCTAACTAGAACTTTGTAGTATAGGTGCTTCATAATATGCTAGTTATGATGAAACCTTGGAATAGTTAATATTTGCATGTATAATAGAGAAAACATAGATCCAAGGTTTATAGGGTTGCATGTACACCATAGGAGTGTTAGAATGCTCAAAACCCAATAGTATTATCGGAGCCATGGGTTGTTTTCTGTTATATTGATGCAAATGTTTTATTTTCAAGTTGAAAAAAAAAGGAAAAAAAAAACATGACGTTTGTCAAATTTTAAGATAATTACTTGTTTTTGTGAAAAACTAATTATTTGTAAAATTTGAATCATTTGCTATATGAGTTGAATTAGGTCAAATTTAGTAAAAGATAAAATGATATGATTATTTTATTAGTTTTAAAAGTTTGATCTAAAGAGTTTTTTGAAACCTCCATAAGTTATGGATATGAAAAGGTTTAAAAAAAAATTTGATTCAAAATTTTTATGGAGTTACAAAACTTGGTCTTAATGTTTTAAAGAATTTCATAACTTGTTCCTAAGTTATGGAACATGAAAAGTTTCATCATAAAACAAAACATTAAACTCCATAAGTTATGGAATCCAAATTTTTTTATTTTTTTTTTGTGTTTCCTTGATTTATGAGTTAGTTTAGATTAATGAAAAAAAAAATTGTGTTTTAGTTGTTTTCAATCCTAATTAATCTAGAGGTAGTTCATAAAATGTGTTTTTGTAACTTGTCCTCAAGTTACATAAAAGGTCACATTTATGAATCTTAAAACTCATAAAAGTGTCATAGGTTACATAAAAAAATGAAGAGTCTTTTTCATTAAATAGTATTATGACTCCATAACTTGTCCTCAAGTTATGGATGTTTAAGAGTCACTTCTTTAAAAGTGTTATTAAAGAATAAGAGGTTACATAAAAAATGAAGAGTCTTCATTTTAGTGAACCATTAAACTCATAAGTTATGAAATGAAAATTTTTTAATAGTTTCAAAAACTTGGCCTCAAGTTTTGGAATTTGTAAAGTTTTCCCATGAATACTTTAATTCCAAGTTAAGCCCTTAGAATTTTAAAAGTTAAAATTCAACCCTTATACTTTATAATATTATAAGTTAATAATATTTATATATATGTATAAGAGCAAGTCGTCTTACCATTAGTAGGCCTCATTCACGAAGCCGGTCTATAAGGCGGGTATAAGGTTACTGCCTATAAAATGGCAGTTTAATGGGTGTCCACTCTCACCCACCGCTTCCTTGACCGGTGGAGGGTCGTTAGCCGAACGGGTAGGACAAGGACTATAATTCTCCCTTCATTAAAAGTATTAATGGCAAATACTAAGTAACTAAACATTTATAAATTCCCAATCTTAGTTACTTAGGAAAATATGAATAAGGTGCTAATCCATGAAATTACACTTTGCACTTTGTTTAAGTCTTGAGAAAGTTGGATGTTCAATCACCTTCTAAGTCACATAATGAGTTCCTTTGGGATTACTATGAAACAGACTATGACATGAACCTTAATGATCATATCTATTTGCTTGGTGCTGCTGAATCAGCAATGATTTGGAACGATAGTAAAGCAAATTTGATTAGAATATCAACTTCCCAAAAACTTTATGGACAGTGACAATGGTGACACTGGAAATCCAGAAAAAGCATTCTCTTCCCAATGGAAAGGGATTGGCCATAGTCAACCCGGTTGACCAAATGGTAAAGAGAAAGGCTAAGTCTGAGATAGTATCATTACCAAAGGGTCCATTTGTTAAAATTGCCAAAGGAAGGGGCACTATTTGCGAAGCTGCCAAATTTACCTAAGGATGTTAAAGTCAATAAGTTTGACTCTACTTCAGGTAAAGTCCATTGTCTAACTCTGTTAAGCTCCTATTCGGAGATTCTTATTACATAATGTGACTGAATCACATGGTGATGTTATAAGAATCAAAGAAAAGAGAAAAAGCTTAAAGGAAGTATATGCTGCTTCTGATCGCGAAGATTGACTTCGATCGCATCAGAATTTTGAAGTTGTTACTTAGGAGTTATGACACATTGATTAGGAATATATAACAACAAGGTTTTCATATGGATTGTAAGGATAAGTTTTTCCGCAAAGTTTTTAAAATAAAAGGAAATTTTTGATTTTATTTATTTGAGGTTTCCTTACAATGGCATTTGTGGAAAATTGTTGCTTATATGATTCCACTGACAGCAATATCGGATAAAGGATTTGATTCTTTCATTTGTGGTAGTGTCTAAATTTACCAAATCAGGAAAGTTCCTCATCTCCCAAGTTTCAATTGGACCGAAACTTGGAATCATGCAAGTTGAATAGTATGATGAATGAGAACTTTCAAGCATTTGAAAATCAAGACTAATTACTTGTTCACATGGATGTGTGAGTCAAGTGAAGGACTAAAGGGATCGAGTACACATTCTTGTGCACTGGTCATGTCCACCACAAAGCTCGTTAAGACTATTTGATTTACTAAAGTTTAGTAATATGGTTATACTTACAAGTTTAAGTATAATTCTGAAACATTGGAAAAGTCTCAATGTATGGCAGAACGAATGGGAAGAATCAAATTAGGCAGAAAGATAAAAGTTTCTCAAATCTGAAAAGATGGGAGAGTACTTTAGTATCATGTTTGTGATCATCTTAATGATTTAGAAATCATATCACAATTAGTCCTCTAAAGGTCATCTTAGTGCATTCTTATGACTAAGAAGAGGAGTCATGAATTGTTGAAATGGTTAGATCAGGAAGATGAGTCATACTTCGTTCCAAAACAATTCTTAGAGTCATACTCCAAGATTGTAACTTGAGTGACATATCTTAAAGAAAGGTTTAAAACACTTGTCAAATGTAAGAGTAAAAGTGTCCTACTCTTGTACATTTGAAATTGGTAAGTTGTGATGTTTTGGATAAAACAAAGACCAACTAAGGCCAATTGTGTGAAGTGTTTGTCTTGATAAAGAATCCGCACTATCTCTTGAATATTTGGGAAGATAGTCTTATATGTCAAGAGGATAGTGGGAGTCTTAAAGATCCTAAAAAGAATTTCAAGAACTAATCAAGAATAAAACCTGAGGTTCTTCACTAGCACACGACTTGAGGTTTATAACCTATCGTGTTGACATATTCAGTGCCCATTCCAGTTAAAGTTGGCTTTGCATAGGAGTTCTGAAAGTTCTCAATTGGTTGCATAACAACTTGGAAGCAATGGCAGGCCCTGTACTGCCAGGTGGCAAGAAGTTAAGATTGCATAAGTTCAGTCCATATGAGTTTGGATTTGTCATTATCCTTGTCTTGTGACTATGGTTTTGACGATTCATGTGGATAAGAACACATACACCATAAAATCTAAGGGTCATAAGGTTTCTCTCCGATTCATGAAAATGATGGTGAGGAAACACTTCCACCAAGTAGATTTGAAGCAGATGGCAAAATTTCTAAACAATTGAGACTATGATTACGGCATCCCATTTCATAGTTCTGAAATTGTTTAGACACACATACATGCTATCTAAGGAAAGGTGTATGATTTTGATAAAGTTTTATCAAAGCATCTCGTATCAGAAATCTGAACTTTGGTAAGAAAGTCAATAAAGTATTGATTTCTAGAAGTCCAGCTGATTTCTGAGTACATGTCAAAGCTAGTGGGAGCATAAGTGTTATGCTAATAATCATCATGTTAGTGGGAGCATGATAATAATTGTTAGTGTTGCAAGTTAGCAGTGTTAATTATAGAAAACAAAAGTTTCAATTCGTGAGGCTGCAGTGATTGGAAAAGTTGTTTTGCTATAATTAAGGGAGAGGATATACATCATTTCAGTTCTAAAGGCTTAGATTGAGACCTTAATCATCTTTAGTCAAGAATATATATATGAATCTCATGTTGGATTGGTTCAACTTAAGGAAATTCTATATATTGTGTTCTCAAAATTCGATTATGATTACGGCATCCCTCTTCATAGTCAAGTTTTGAAAACATGGCAAATAAAAATATTGTAGCAAAAGACTGGTCTAGAATCATGTCTTTATGTGAGACATCATGAATCGTGTACCATTTGCTTTGGGTACAGGATCGATTTCATGTAATATAATATTTGTCATTTCTAAATTTTTCCAAATGCCCAGAGGCATTAAGAAGGGAAAAGGTCTAGATTTGGATATGACTAAAATGATTAAGCAATTGTCGAGGACAATCTGAGGTTTACCAAAGATTGGTTGCTCAGGGACAGTTGGAAGTATAGTGCTAATTTTGGAAGGACCATATTGACATATTCTGAAAAGAGGCATCTCTTATTTAGAAGTGATAGTCAAAATGAGAATATGGAGTTGTCTCCATAGGTGGAAGTTATCTGTGTAAGATTAGAAAACTTAATGCAAGAAGCATGTCCAAAGCAATGTACTTTGAATATGAGACTTAGTTTCCATAGAGTTTGTCTCCATTGGAATACCTTATAATGACTGTTGACAAGTCTTTGTGACTTTGTACATATTCATTACAGGAGGTTCAGTGCATATAAGTTTAAAATCTAAACAGATTTCGATAAATGATAGGAATTTGAAATTATCACATTTTTCGATAAGGATTTGGGAGTGTGAAATTAGAATCATTGAAATTATGTTCAATTGGTTTATTTCACAAAGTAAGGATCATAGACAAACATAGAGTGCATACTTGGTGTATGGCAAAGCTATTGTTTAAGAAAAACATAGTGTACATGCTTGGAGCATGGGACAACTAGTGTTTTTAATTCAAGTATAAAGTTGATAAAACCGAAACAATGAATAATGAGTAATCAGTATGGTGATAAATAAAAGTTTTTATTTATATTCATAGGGTTTGATACCATATTTGATTAATTTATTCTTGTGTTTCACTTTGCATGTTTTGACTTCCAGAATAACTAAGTTGCTCTTCCTGAATGATTAAGTTATTCAAACCATCCACAGTCGGTCATATGTTGGAAGTAGATATGAATCAAGACTGTCATGGGTTGGTTTGTAGAGGTCCAAGTTGGTGGACAAAGTGGTGCTACAACACTCATGAGTGCTCATAAGTTCTAAGTATTGGATTCAACCCACGCTCATTTGAATCACTTCATGGATTTTATCACGAGTGATCATGAGACGATAATATCTTATATTCTTAAAACCTAGAGATATGAGTTGTTACTATGAGTTGGTTATACATTGATTGCACGAAAACGCATTGGTAACTCGATGTTATAAAATGTGCCTTTGTGTATGATTCAACAAGTAGTAGAACAAGCCATATGAGTCGAAGTTTATCCATTCCTTTTACCTTCGGGATAAAAGCGATATCTGTGGGCCCCTCAATAATTTAGCGATGACACATGTGAGAGCTTGGCCAAGCCAGGACTGATTTGATTTGTTCAATCAGTCAGTCATCATAAATTGAAAATCGGGAAACAACAAATAGACAGAGAGAATGATTATAATCCATGTCTCAGTCCATTTGATATCTAGAATGGAGGAATATATGATCCCATATCTAATGGACAAGTCATTGACAAGGTCAGAGTTCGACAACGGCTTTAAGAGCTACGATTGCCAGTTTGGTTTTGAAGTCATACTCAATAATAGTTTTAGACTTATCCAAGTGGGAGACTGTTGGATTAATGTCTAAGTCCATAACTATATTTGGTATGTACTTGACCCGACCCGGCATGGTCCATTTGGGTTGCACTTCACCGGCACAATTTATATGGATAGTCTTTTGAGAATAGTATATTTATGATTTATATTAATATATTATAAGTTCTAATATATTAATATGGAATCATATTATTTAATTAGTATTGATCAAGAATTAATTTAGAATTAATTAAGTGATCAAAAAGAACTAATTAAATATGGACTCTTATATATATGGAATGGGCCAAGTTCATTTAGGTTGGGCTAAGCTTTCATGGATGGTCCATGGAGCTTTTAACCCATGGATCCTATGTAAATGCAAGGTCATGGGTATTAGGTTTTACATGGATGTAACCCTAATCCTCCATAATATATAAAGGGGTCCTTGGCTCACAAAATTGACACAAGTGTGTGAAAATAAGAGTGGGCCGATTTTAGTGTGCATACATATTCTCTCAAGTTCTTCCAAGGTGTTTTGGTGATTTGTGATTCCATTTGAGGCTTCCACACTATTGGGGCTAAGCTCTTAAAGCTTGAAGACATCAAGCTACATCAAAAGGTATGTCATCTAACTAGAACTTTGTAGTATAGGTGCTTCATAATATGCTAGTTAGGATGAAACCTTGGAATAGTTAATATTTGCATGTATAATAGAGAAAACATAGATCCAAGGTTTATAGGGTTGCATGTACACCACAGGAGTGTTAGAATGCTCAAAACCCAACAATTAGGACCTTATAAGGAGTATTTGGGCTATTATTATGGGTTATATAAGTATTGTTTAACGCTTATATAATAAGTAATAATAGCCAGACTATTAATTAGTCTCGGGGAATATTACACTAAACTCTAGTGGTAATGATACTAGGTTTTGTCCGAGGAAAATTATGTTGAGAGTAACGAAGTGCTGTTCGAGTGCCGAGTCACCACCTTCTCAGCTGAGTGCATAGTTACTTTCATCTTACGCATAGATATGAAGTATTTAATACGTGCTGTGAGTGCATAGTTACTTTCATCTTACACATAGATATGAAGTATTTTATATAAATTACGTGGTATGTGTGCATATTATTTGAATACTTGCTTTCTATGCTGGATGAACGATTTTATACAAGTTTTAAATGATTTAAACTGTATACGTATTTTATATCTACAAATATGTTGGGTAACAAATAACATCGGCAGCTATGGACTTAGTGCCTATTGGATAAATGCCGGTAGCTATGGACTTAGTACCTGTTAGATAAACGTTGGTAGCTATGGACTTAGTACCTGTTAAATAAACGTTGGTAGCTATGGATTTAGTACCTGTTAGATAAACGTTGGTAGTTATGGACTTAGTACCTGTTAAATAAACGTTGGTAGCTATGGATTTAGTTCCTATTAGCAGAACATTGGTAGCTATGGACTTAGTACCCGATGAATGAACTTTAGCAGCTATGGAATTACTGTTTTACGAACGAACATTGGCAGCTATGGACTTAGTGCATGTTATACAAACCCTGGAAGTAATGGACTTCGGAATAAACGAATGCACGATAGATGACTCTTAGGGTAGACCCTTAAGAGTAAGAAAGATAATGGGGATGGGTAATTGGGTTGATTGTTTGATGTTTAAACATAATAATTATATTATTGTGGGTTGAAAACCCTATGTACTCACCAGGTTTCCCAACCTGGCCCACTCGGTTTATTTATATCACAGGTGTTGATATGAAGTCACATTGCATTGAGAGATTAAGGAGATATAAATCACTAGTGTAAATGAATGTAAGTTCTGTTTATGCTTATGTTTCTTTATTGACGATGACATCCCAAATGTTTTAAAAGTGAATAAAAATACATTTGTTTAGAAATGCTTTGATAACATATTTATCATATTTTACTGGGAACAAATTCCGCAACATTTTTTATTGAAAGAAGTACTCTGATTTTTATAAAGCATAAACAAAATCGGTCTTTTCTGGCCGTGAAGATAGGGATGTCACAACCAGCGCTATAGATAAACTTTGCTGCTTTTCAGGCAGCAGTCTCGGCTGCAGTCACTACAGCGTTGGCTCACATCCACAATGGAAACAATGGAGGTGGAAATGGTAAGGGAACATGAAGCTCCAATCATGGAATGAATCAAGCGCCTACAAAAGCATGCACCTATAAAGATTTTTCTAATGCGAAGCCCCGAACATTCAAAAGAACCGGTGGGGTGATAACTTTAAAACGTTGGATCGAGAAGACCGAGTCCGTCTTCGAAATTTGTGAATGCCCGGAAGAAAGTAAAGTGAAGTTCGCGGCCTGTACGTTTGTTGATCAAGCCCTATCATGGTGGAATGGTCATATTGAGGCATTAACACTTCCAGTTGCAAATTCCATGTCGTGGGAGGAACTCAAGGAGATGTTGTTGGATGAATACTGTCCCCGTGGGGAAGTACAGAAGCTGGCATAGGAGTTATGGAATCTTACTGTGCAAAACTTAGATATTGAAGCCTATATCGCTAGGTTCAGCGAGCTGGAACTTTTGTGTCCGGGAATGATAACCTCGGAGGGAAAGAAAATTGAACGTTTTATTTGGGGGTTAACTCCTCCAATTCAGGGGAGCGTTATTGCAATCAACCCTGAAACATTCGATAGTGCAAAGCATTTAGCTCAAAAGCTGTATGATCATGGGAACAAGAAGAGCACCAAGAATCCATAGGTTGAGACCAAGAAGGAAAACAGCAACAAGAGGAACAAGGTAAATAAAAGGAAAAGGGGGTAATCTTCAGATTCTTCTAAGAAACAGCAAATGGTAGCGGTTCACGCTGCTACTACTCCGACCATGCAAACCCCAGCTACAACCACCACAACTGCACCAGCACCTGTGAAACCTTATGCAGGTTCCAACCCAAAATGCGACAAGTGTAGCTACCATCACATCGGTGCATGAAAGGACTTTCAATGCACAAACTGCAATAGAAAAGGGCACACTGCCTGATATTGCAGAGCGCCTCCACGATAAAACAACCATCAACCCGACAACACTGGGGCCAGCCGCACGTGTTACGGGTGTGGGGAGGCTGGTCATTTCAAGCGGGATTGTCCAAAAGCTAACAACCAGGGTGCCGGGGGATCCGGCAGGGTCCTAACATTGGGGCAGGGTGAAGCAGTTCGAGATCCGACTGTTGTCACTGGTATGTTTCACCTAAACAACACTTATACATGCATTTTTTTCGATAGCGGGGCTTAGCGGAGTTTTATGAGTCACAAATTCAAACACCTACTAAACTAACAACCCCAAAACCTAAGCGAAGCCTTCATGGTGGAGATGGCCAATGGGAAGACTGAAACAACCAAAGACATTTACATAGGGTTCACACTAACACTAAATAACCACTCATTTTCAATCGACTTGATGCCCGTTAATATTCGAAGTTTTGATGTGATTATCGGTATGGACTGGTTAAGCCCTCACCATGTCGATATTATGTGCCGCGAGATGGCCGTTCGCCTTCACCCACCCACCAATGAAACTCTAATCAATTACAGCGATAAACCTGGTGTAAATCTTCATCTTATCTCGTGCATCAAGGCACAAAAGTGCGTGTATAAGAAAAATCCTGCCATTCTAGCCCACGTGGTGGACAACAGAAAAGGAGAAAAGAACATTAACGATATTCCAGATGTGCACGACTTTCTAGACGTATTCCTAGAAGATTTCCCAGGGATACCTCCCGTGAGACAGGTTGAATTTCGAATTGACCTGATACCTGGAGCCACATCAATTGCCAAATCACCCTATAGGTTAGCTCCTGCGGAAATGCAGGAGTTATCCAACCAACTAAGCGAACTCCTCGACAAAGGATTCATCAGGCCAAGCTTCTCACCCTGGGGAGCTCTGGTATTGTTTGTCAAGAAGAAGGATGGATCTTTAAGGTTGTGCATCGATTATCGGGAGTTAAACAAGCTCACTATCAAGAACCGATACCCTCTCCCCCGGATTAATGATCTATTCGACCAGCTTCAAGGAGCCAATTACTTTTCCAAAATAGATCGAAGGTCCGGATATCACCAACTACGAGTCCGAGAAGAAGATATGCCCAAAACCGCCTTCCGAACCCGCTACGGACACTTCGAGTTCATGGTAATGCCCTTCGGTCTGACAAATGCACCTGCAACATTTATGGACCTCATGAACCGAGTTTGCCGACCATTCCTCGACAACTTTGTAATCGTCTTCATCGATGACATACTCGTTTATCCACGAAGCAAGGAAGAGCACAGTCACCATCTAAGGCAGGTCTTGGAAACTCTAAGGACGGACAAGTTGTACGCAAAATTCTCCAAATGCGAGTTCTGGATTCACAAGGTGGATTTCTTGGGGCACGTAGTCAGTGAGGAAGGGATACATGTGGACCCTTCTAAGATCAAGGTTATTGAGGGCTGGGCAACCCCAAAGACGCCAACGGAGATCAGGCAATTCTTGGGCCTTGCTGGTTATTACAGAAGGTTCATTCATAATTTCTCCAAGATCGCCAAGCCTCTCACCGCTCTCACCCAAAAAGACGTACCCTTTAACTGGGATGCAAAACAAGAAGCTGCCTTCCAAACTCTAAAGCAGGCCCTCTGCAGTGCTACAGTCTTGACTCTTCTAGAGGGAACGAAAGATTTCGTAGTGTATTGTGACGCTTCCAAGAAGGGAAAGGTGATTGCCTATGCGTCCAGGCAACTGAAAAACCACGAAGTGAATTATACTACCCACGATCTCGAGCTAGCAGTGGTGGTCTTTGCTTTAAAATTTTGGAGGCACTACCTCTATGGGACAAAATGCATAATTTACACAGACCACAAAAGCCTCCAACACATTCTAAATCAAAATGAATTAAACATGAGACAGCAAAGATGGGTTGAACTGCTCAACAACTATGAATGTGAGATCAATTACCATCTCGGCAAGGCTAACATGGTGGCCGATGCCTTAAGCAGAAAGGAATACTCGGGACGCCGACTAAAAACACTAATAATGACCGTCCATTCCCACTTATCTTCACAAATCAAGGAGGCTCAGCTGGAAGCCCTAAAGCCGAAGAACGCTGCAAGCGAGGCTTTGCGTGGAATGGACAAGAATCTTGCAATCAAGGAGTACGAAGTCCACTATCTCATGAGCCGGATCTGGATCCCAAAAATTGGAGGGTACAGAGACGTAGTCATGAATGAAGCGCACAAGATACGATACTCTGTCCATCCGGGTTCTGATAAGATGTACCTGGATATCAAGCAACATTATTGGTGGCCGAACATGAAAGCGGATATTGCTACCTACATGAGCAAGTGCATGACTTGTACAAAGGTTAAAGTAGAATATCAGAAGCCCTCGGGATTATTATGTCAGCCAGTGATACCTGAGTGGAAATGGGAATGAATAACAATGGATTTTATAACCAAATTGCCTAAATCGGCTGACGGAGTGGATGGCATTTGGGTGATTGTCGATCAGTTGACTAAATCCGCCCATTTCCTACCAATAAAAGAAACATACAAAATGGAGATATTAACACGGATCTACATGAAGGAGGTGGTGATACTTCATGGAGTGCCAATATCTATCATCTCTGACCGAGATAGTAGATTTACCTTACGATTCTGGCAGCCACTTCACAAAGCAATGGGAACCCAACTTGATATGAGTACTGCCTACCACCCCAGACCGACGGCCAAAGTGAGCCAACCATTCAGACTCTGGAAGATATGCTTCGAGCTTGTGTGATAGATTTTGGCAAGACATGGGATACCCACTTGCCACTATCCAAATTCTCCTACAACAACAGCTACCACACGAGCATTAAAGTCGCTCCCTTTAAGGCCTTATACGGTCGGAAATGCAGATAACCTCTCTATTAGGCTGAGGTAGGAGACACTCAGTTGGCAAGGGGACAGGTACCAAACAGCACACTCACAAGACCTGAGATCATTCGAGAAACAACTGAGAAGATCGTCCAAATCAGGGCACGACTCAAAGCATCTAGGGATAGACATAAGAGCTACGCAGACAAGAGATGAAAACTGTTGGAGTTCCAAGTAGGTGACCGTGTGCTGCTAAAGGTCTCTCCCTGTAAAGGGATGATACGGTTTGGAAATAGGGGAAAGCTAAATCCACGATACATCGAACCATTCGAGATCCTCGCCAGGATCGGTCCCATAGCCTACAAGTTGCAGCTACCCTCGGAGCTCAGCAACGTACACCATGTCTTCCACATGTCAAACCTCAAGAAATGCTTATCGGATGAAACCCTCGTTGTTCCACTCGATGAGGTTCAGGTGAATAAGGATCTCCACTTCATTGAGGAACCAATCGAAATCATGGATAGGGAAGTGAAGCGTACAAAACAAAGTCGCATTCCTATTGTAAAGGTTTGATGGAGTGCAAAACGCGGACCTGTATTCACATGGGAGCGCGAGGACCAAATGATGGAAAAGTACCCTCACCTCTTTTCTAACTCTTAAGGGTATCTCACGAAAGAATTTCGGGACGAAATTCCCTCTAACGGGGGGATGATGTCACAACTAGCATCTTAGGACTAGAAATTTCTATCCATGTACAACTAATTCCTTTGTGTAACCATGTAACTCTATGTGTAGTATAAGTAATTTCAATACAATACGAATTTATACATCCAGGAATTTGCATTTCTAGTCAGAACTCCCTCGTGTAAACTCAGAATATAACCTAATAAGTATATTCACTCAACTTTGGGCCTTAGCCCAAGTTTTCTCGGTCCAAACCCCTAAATGGACCAAAACTCTCTTATTGGGCCCTCTTGGGCCAAAAGCCCTAGTTAACCATATTATGGGCCGAGAACCCTTATTTGGACCATATTTGGGCTGAAAATTCTTCTTCAACATAAGCATTGGGCCATAAACCTCCTAATGGGCCATATTGGGCCATGAGGAATTATTTTAAGACATAATTGGGAAAATAACCTTCATGGATCATTTATTGGGCCGAGAACCATTTATTTTGGGCCTTTAAAACCAAAAACCCTATTGGTCCTAGGGGTTCTCGGTTACACTTCAAACCCGAGGCCAACATTCCTTTCATCTTCTCCACCCTAAATCTGATCGGCCCATTTATTATAAAAAAAAATGAGAAAGGGGTGGACTTTTGAGTGCCACCTCATATTTACACATCATATATCTAGGTTATAAACTAACATGTATCTAGGGAAAGAAGTTTTGACCATCAAATATCAAGGCACAAGACTCTTCCCTCTCCCCTCTCCTTATCTCGACCAAGCACACACCACCATCATTCTCACTTCACTCTCATCTTTTCCAACTTTCATTCTATCACATTTCTCTCTCAAGAACTCAAGAAAACTCTCCCATTTTTCTTCCTCAAAATTGTGGGTTGTGTGGTTTCCTCAAGAAGTTTTCATCAAGTATTGCACACTTGGTAAGTTCTTGTTTAACTTTATGGTTTAAATCCAATTTTACACTAAAAATCTCTCCTCATGTCATACTCTTCTCGTGTTTGTGCTCCTAGAACCCTCTTGGTTTCAAAAATCTTCCCAAAGGAACACTCTAGGCCAAAAACTCACTCTATTCTTCCTCTTCAAAACCGATCAAGCCCAAGGTGAGCTTCATAACCCCTATTTTCGAGTTTTTCTTTCTTTTGGGGGAGGATACAAGTCAAGGTCTTGTTAAATCTTTGTATAATTGCTTGTATGATATGATTTACATGTTATGTGTGTGTTAAAATATTGTGATATTATACTACAAGCTCCATAAAATTCGAGACTTATAAGTCTTGAAGTTGTTGGAATAAGTTGCCTTATGTAACTTCTCATGTTTGGTTAACAAGGCTATGTATGTTTAAAAACTCACTATGAACCAAAAGAAAATATAAAAAGGGATCATATTCGACAATAGAGTGAAAAATGGGCCTTTAATCACATTTTCGGCATTAATGGGCCGAAATGGTCATTTTGATATAAATGGGCCTTTTATGTCATTTTCGGTATTTTTGGACTAAAATTTAATTTTTAGTAAAAATGAACCATTTATGATATTTCTAAAACAAGATGGGCCGAAAATGAAACATATAACAAGTTTGAGCCAAATATGACATTTTTAATTAAGATGGGCCGAAAATGAACTATTTAGCAAACATGGGCCATTTTTGAACACTTTGATAAAAATGGGCCTTAAATGAGTATTTTAGTAGAAATGGGCCGTTTTCAATAATTATGACAATATTGGGCTATTTTCGACCACTTATAGTAATTATGGGTCATTATTGACATTTTGGGCCGCTTATGACATTTTGGATAACTATGGGCCTTAATTTATATTTTATATAAAGTTTGGTCATTTTTGTCATTTTCAGTAATACTGAACCGTCTTTGACAATATGATTTAAAAATGGGTTATCCTCGGCATACGTGATAAAAACGAAATATCTTGGCAACATACACAATTAACGTTATTTATAATATTAAACAACGGGATCAACTATTAGCGTATATTTCTGTTAGGATTCTAGTGAGACGCACCTTCACCGTACCTATTTTAGTGTACAACGAAAGCCCTGTAGTAGTTATAACCAGAGTCTCCTGGAGGGAGAGCGGGAATTTGTGTATAGATCTATACAGGGTTGACACCCCACACCTGAGATGTTCGCTACAGTTAGACAGGCCAGTCTAGGGTGAAAAAAGTCTTCTTCGAAACCGATGCCTGACGAACGTCAAGACATGCACTCTGTCATATTAGTATGGTTATAACGACTCACTTAGAATATAACTATATTATTTAAAAATTTACGTGGGACACACCTTTGAATTGTAACCAACTACAGGTTGAATACTTTAAACACAATTTCACCACGCAGGTCTTAGGGTTTTAAGACCACAACTTTTGTATAACAGAAAATATTTTTTGGGAAATCATTTTCTTACAAGATCTCAACACGGATAAACAAGAACACACACACACAACTATACATGATTTGAAAACAAGACTCATAAACTATTTTTATAGAAAATATTGGATTTTCTGGGGTTTTAACTATCACAAGGTTTTTGTATAAAAAGTCTTATGAACTCACCAACATATTATATGTTGACGCTTTTCAAACGACTTGTATTCTCAGTAACTCGTTAAACAGGTTGGCAGCTAAGGAATTTGGTTGTTGTATTTTGTTTTCCACCATACACTGGATATTCTTGGGATGTAATTTTATGAACAATTACAATGATGTAAACGATGTATGTTGTTATATTTTATGTATGGTGATGATGATGCCTATGTTTCATTTATATACACTTGTTATGATATTACAAGATGAAGTCATTCGCCCCCGGACGTTTCCGACGTTCCGGTTCGGGGGTGTGACACTGTCGACCACCACCTCCCGAGGTGGCAGTGGGTGGTGCTCGACCTAATGAAGCCCTAATCGACCTAAAAACCTAATCATTGTACTAATTGACTTGTGTTTGGGTGGAAACCCTAATTAGGGTTTAGAATACCCTAATTTTGGAAGATGTTAGTTTTGGATTGTCGAGACCCGCGTTGAAGTCGTTAGTTAAATTTCTAAATAATACATAATAATGCCCCTATAATTATCTTAACGCAATATTTGAACTAATGGGTTAAGTAAGAACACTTAACTCTAATCGTCATTTCATGTGAGAAACCCTAATTTTGGTTGGGCCTTGAGTTGGGCCTTTCTGTTGGGCTTTGGTGATTGGGCTATTGATGGGCCATCCAAGAACAAGTATATGGACTAGAATATTTGGATTGGGTTTTAGGATAAGGCCCATTGGAAAGGATTGGGTTCAATTTGGAAAATTGGGGCATAGATGGGCCATAATTCGGCCTTGATGATTATGAGACATTGGACCATCGGAATGCCAAGTGTTGGGACTAGAATAAATGGTTGGGCCTTAGGGTAAGACCATGTAAAGGTTTGGGCCCAATTTGGAAAATTGGGCCATATGTTGGGCTTTGGTTCATTGTTTGACTTTTGGGCCTTTGCTTATTTTTTTCCTTTATTTATGCTTTATTATTACTCTCTTATTCACATGCATTTTTAATTGGATTTCAAAGTGGGGAATGGCATGGAATGAGTGTGGGGTGGTTATTTTTATAAAAATTTGACCAAAATAAGTTTATTTTGTTACCATGACATGGTAAATTTCACCATGAGGTGGCTACTTTCTAGAAAACTTTTTCACGAATTTCAACAATCCATCACGACGTGGTGGACACACCACGTCGTGGTGTCGTTTTAAACTCAGTCAATTTAGGGTTTAATCTCAGTAAAAATCATTTCTTACTTTTTACAACCCCTTCACTCTCGCCGTGCTGTCGAACCCCACGAAGAACTTCCCTTTACAATCTCGATTTCTTTGATTTTCCAAGCAAAATGTATGATTTTTATGTTATTTCCTTGCTAGTAATCGAGTTTTTAGCAGTATTTAGTCCACATTTGCTTATTAGAAAAATAATTAGGGCCGAATATTTGAACTAGTGTTCTGATTTTTTTTCCAAAATTAGACCCAACTATTGATGTTTTTACCATGATTTTGTTGATACCTTACACGATTTTTTGCCAAAATCGGACCCAACTATTGACTCGTCGTGGTCTTCGATGTGGTGATGTATTTTTGGCTTAAATCTGCTTGTTCTTAATTGTTAATCCTATATATTGTTGGTTGTTTTGTGGTTTCTGTTTATTTTGCAGACATGGCTAGACGTTCACGCCGAAACCAACCCGGGGGTCGCTCCGACTTTCCATGGTATAACTTCACACGGGTTGTTGGTCCAGAAGTACTTGCTTAGTGGCATGGGAAGCTGGATTGGATGAAACAATGAAAGGTACATATACCCGCTGTTGTTGACTGGGGATGGATCGAGCAAGTCGGATTGTTGGAAAGCATGGAACCGTATTGGGTCAAGGCTTTTGATGGGATACACGGCAGGTTTATGTGTATGGGATGGAAGAGGTTGTTTGAGATCCAAGAGGTTGGTTACAAGGAGCTGGTTATCGAATTTTTAGCGACAGTTGCATTTCGTAGGAAGATTGGTGCGATGGAAGAGGGTAATATTACATTTTGTCTTGGAGGGGAACGACGAGAACTTAGCCTTGCCGAGCTAGCAATGAGAACGGGGATATATCTCCCAAACAAAGTACCTTCAGACTCTTACTTGGAATTCATTATGGGGAGCGTCAAAGTCACAGAAGGGTTCAAGGCCGAAACGCATTGGCAAGAAATTGCAAATGGAGCTTACCACAAGGGGACTGCCCAGGAAAGTGATATTGGGTCCCCAATCCATCGCCTCTTGCATAGGCTCATCACCAATACTATTAATCAAAGGCAAGAGGAGGAGAACGTCCCGTCATTAGATGTGTTTTTCTTTTGGGCGCTTATCACACCAAATATCCATGTGGACCTTCCTTACTTGTTGGCTGAGTTTCTATCTGTTCGGGCAGGCAAAGATAGGTGCGGCTCTCCTTTGTATGGAGGGATGTGAATCACACGTATCGCACGATCTTTTGGTATTTTGGACAAACATGAAGCGATGTCATTGACCATTGAGCCACAAAAAGCCTTATCTCCCCTTATGTATAAAAGGGCAACTATTGTGATTGATAATGGGTTTGGAAAATTTTCCATTCCCGATGATACGCCCCGAAACCGACCCAATCGAAGGGTCCGACAAAGGAGTGGAGAAGCTAAAGAAGATGTGCCTCCAGTAATCCCGACTGAAGACGAGCTTCCTGTTGGGTTTTGAGCACTATAATACTCCTATGGTGCACATGCAACCCTAAATGCTTTGGATCTATGTTTTCTCTAATTATACATGCATTATCATTTTCCAAAGCATTGTCCCTAACTAGCATACATTTCAACAATTGAATGATACAACTAGTTAGATGACTTACCTTTTAGAAGGACTTGTAGTTCTTGACCTTTGAAAGCTTGAGCACCTAAAGTGTGATGCCTCTATTGGTTCATAAACACCAATATGCAAGAGGAGGCTTGAGAGAATAGGTTACTAGCACAAAATCAACTTCACCCTCTTTGAAAGTAAGTGATCACTGATTTTTTGCTCTAGGAGGGGCTTATTTATAGTGTTGCACATGCTAGGGTTACACTTTGTAAACCCTAGTGACCCATGACTTTCCAAATTCTCATGCTCCATTGATTTAACCTCCATGGACTATTCATGGATTAGTTTAGCCTATCTACATAATCATGGATCATTAGCCCACACTACAAGAATCATTGATTTTACATAATCAATCCCCATATATTTAATTAGTCTCTTTTGACCACAAAATTAATTCCAAATAAATTCTTGATCAATACTAATTAAATAATATGATTTCATATTAATATATTATACTTGTAATATATTAATAAACCATAAATACCCTTATTCTCAACATCCATCCTATCAAATTGCACTGGTGAAGGCAACCCAAAAAGGACCATGCTACAATCGGGTCAATTACATCCTAGTTATAGTTATGGGCTTAGACACCAAATCCAACAGTCTCCCACTTGGATAAGTCTAATAACTATAACTGCCAATGTAACTCTAGGATCCGACTTAGCAATTGTAAGCTTTCAAAAACCGTTGTCGAACTCTGACCTAGTCATTGACTCGTCTTTTAGATAAGGGATCATATATTCCTCTGTTCTCAAGATATCAGTCGGACAATTACATGGAACAATGTCATACTTATTGCCCAGCAGTTTGTTTCTCGATTTTCGATTCGTCTGACATAGAACATAACTAAACACATCATTTTAGTTCTGACCGGGACCGGCACATAAGTCAAAACAAAATCATCGAGGGGCCCAAGATATCGCTTTTAATCCTCTTAGGGTAAAAGGAATAGATAAACTTCGACATTATATGCTTGTACTAACTACTCATTAAATCATGTAAAAAGATACATTTTATAACATCAAGTTACTGATGCAATTTCGTATTATCTTACTTTGAAGACTATATGATATTATCGTCTCACGATCACTCGTGATAAATTCCATGAAGTGATTCAAGTGAGCGCGGGTTGAATCCAATACTCAAATCTTATTTCAGGAGCACTCGTGAATGGTGTAGCAAACTTTTGCAATGTCTAACTATTGGATAAGGTGTCTAAGTCCATAACTATATTTGGTATGTACTTGACCCGAGAGTGGCAATGTCCATTTAGGTTGCACTTCACCGCGACAATTTGAAGGATGGACTTTTGAGAAGAGGATAATTATGATTTATTAATATATTATAAGTTCTATTATATTAATATGAAATCATATTATTTAATTTGTATTGATCAAGAATTAATTTGGAATTAATTTTGTGATCAAAAAGAGACTAATTAAATATATAGGGATTGATTGTGTAAATCATTCATTCTTATAAAGTGGGCTAATGATCCATGATTCCTTATGTTGGGCTAGACCCATGTGGTGACCCATGGATACTCCATGGAGGTTAAAACCCATCGAGCATGAGGAATGTGGAAAGTCATGCACATTAGGGTTTGCATGGTGTAACCCTAATGTAGTCAAACTATATAAGAAGCCCTTTGGTTCATGAAATAAGCACCTAGAGTTCTTGTAAGAGTGCTAGCCGATTTTAAGTGCATATTATCTCCTCTTAAGTTTTTCCATTTCTTGGTGGTGATTTGTGATTCCACTTGAGGCATTCACATTATTGGTGCTAGGCTCTTAAAGCTTCAAGGTTTCCAACTACACTAAAAGGTATGTCATCTAACTAGAATTTTGTAGTATAGATACTCCATTGTATGCTAGTTAGGATGATGCTTTGTAATTTTGAAAGTTTGCATGTATATTAGAGAAAACATAGATCCAAAGCATCTAGGGTTGCATGTACACCATAGAAGTGTTAGAATGCTCAAAACCCATCAGTGGTATTAGATCCTAGGATTGTTTTCCATTATACTTGATGCTACTTGTTTTCAAAGCTTGGAAAAATCAATTTTTTGTTGTCCTCACAGTGAACTCGATGACTCCACTGACAGACTCGCCGAGTCCACCCTATAAACTGAACAACTCGCCGAGTCAGTTCATGCACTCGACGAGTTGGTGCTCCTGGAAGCAGAATTTCGAGTTTTGAGGTTGGAATTGGACTAGGATTATTACCCTAAACTGTTTTTGAACTTATAAACCGGTTTTTGATGTGGTAATGATCATGCTAATCCAATTTATAAGATAATTGTCAAAAGTTTCATGTTTTGTATTAGTTTACATGCTTAGGCTAATTACATGAAATTTGTTTTGATTTGAATTGCCTTATTCATATGAGTTTGATTGAATCCTCTATGAATTATTTGATTATTGTATTAGTTAAATAATGTTTTAAATGGTTTTAATGGACTCCATAACTTGTCCTCAAGTTATGGATGTTATGGAACATGAAAGGTTTTTCTATTAAAGATGTCATTAAACTCATATGTTATGGATTTGAAGAGTTTTGACAAGTTTCAAAACTTGCCCTCAAGTTTTGGAATTTGTAAATTCTCACTAAATGAAACTTTAATTCCAAACCTTAGAATTTTAAAAGTTAAAATTCAACCCTTATACTACTATAATATTATAGGTTTAATATTTATATATATGTATAAGACAAGTCGGTTTTACCGTTAGTAGGCCTCATTCACGAAGCCAGTCTATAAGGGGGTATAAGGTTATTGCCTATAAAATGGTGGTTTAATGGGTGTCCACTCTCACCCACCGCTTCCTTGACTGGTGGAGGGTCGTTAGCCGAACGGGTAGGACAAAGACTATAATTCTCATTAAAAGTATAATGATAACTATAAAGTAAATAAACCTTTTATAAATTCCCAATCTTAGTTACTTTAGGAAAATGTGAAATTGATGCTAATCCATGAAATTACACTTTTCACCTTACCAAGACGTTGATGGAGCGTGTGTGGTTAACCGACACATTAACTTCGACTAGTAAGGGTGGAAAAGGGTAGCTTAATGTTTATCATAAGGTCAATAGAGCGTGTGTGGTTAACTGGCACATTTATTAAGGTGATAATTGACATTGAGAGTACCAAATACATTTGCATGGTTATTCATACCTTGTTTGTGATCCTCGGTATCCCAGTCACAAACCTGAAGGGCATAATCGAGATTTAAACACGCCATTGAATTGTTCAATGAATCTCAAAGGATCTAGGAGTTTCAATCCAATTAAAACTTAATAAACAATTTCATTTTTCATGTTGGAAATTGGTAAATCGTGATTTACCTACCTTCAGATATTTTGCAAGTTGGATTACGGCATCCCTCTTCCAAATTGTAAAATATTATGTTGGGTCATAGCCTTAATATTTCATTTTGGGTGTTATATTAAGGACTCTTTATCTAATCTAAACTTTGTCTTTCTTTCTTTTCAGATGTCTTCCAACACAGCTTCGGGCTCAAACCCTACCGACTCCTTCTCTCTCATGAACCTTTATGGGAGAGTCATCTTTGATGGGACTAATTTCAATGATTGGATTAGGAACATCAGGATGGTCACTCGCTACGAGGACAAGGAATATGTACTCGACAAGGAGCTTAAGGAAATCGATGAGTCTGCTGCTATTCCTCAGGAGATTGCTGATTTCAGGGCACATGAGAAAGATGCCACCAAGGTAGCTTGTATCATGCTTGCCACCATGTCTCCTGAACTCCAAAATTCCTATGAGGACTTCTACCCTTTTGAGATGCACCAGGACCTGATGGAAAGATACCATCAGAGTGCTCGTCAAGAGCGGTATGAAATCATCTGCTCCATGATTACAACAAAGATGAAGGATGGTGAACCCATCACGGGCCACTTGCAGAAAATGCAAAGGTTTATGCACCGTCTGCTCAAATTGAATGTGAACTTTGATGAGGAGTTGGCTATAGATATTATTCTACACTCCTTACCTCCATGTTATGATCAGTTTCGCATGACTTATCATATGAACAAGGAGGAAGTCACTCTAAGCAAACTTCAGGGACTTTTGAGGACAGTCGAAAGTGGTCTTAAAGGTAAATCTGTTGTAACCACTCCTACTGCTAATGCCCATGTTCTGGAAATTGGGCAAGGTAAGGGGAAGAAGAGGAAGGCTCCTTCCAAGAGCCACAAGGGAAAGTCTTTTGATGGATCCTCTTCAAGTGAAACAAAAGGAGGTTCTGCAACTCCCTCGGCCATTCCAAAAGAAGCAGAGTGTTTCTATTGCCATGAAAAGGGGCACTGGAAGCGAAGCTGCCCCAAGTACTTGCAGGATGTTAAGGATGGGAAGGTTAAACCCACCCATGCAGGTATTTACACTATTCTATCTAAAAACTCATCACATTCTAACTCTTGGGTTCTTGACACAGGTTGTCAGATTCACATTTGTTCTGATGTGCAGGGCCTAAAAAGAAGTAACGATGTGGAGCATGGGAAGATAAACTTGATCATGGGGAATAAGAAGGTTTCACCTGTCACCAAGATTGGAGTTTACTCTTTATTGCTTAGAAGTGGGTCAGAAATAGATTTGAATAATTGTTGCTACTCATCTGAAATGGCGAGAAAGGTAATTTCCTTTCATGGTTTGTACAAACAAGGTTTCACATTTTCATTTGATAATGAAATTGGTGCTATTAATACTTATTATCATTGTGTTTTCTATTTTAAAGCATTACCTTATAATGGTGTATATGAAACTATGATGGTTGTAGACATCTTAGGAAATAATGTGTTGCATATCGATTCTGATGGGTTTTGAGCATTCTAACACTCCTAAGGTGTACATACAACCCTAAATACCTTGGATATATGTTTTCTCTATTATACATGCAAACTTTCATTTTCCAAGGTATTACCCTAACTAGCATACAAAACTTTGATACCTGGGTAATAAAACAAGTTAGGTAACATACCTTTTGTTGTAGCTTGTTGCTTAGAGCTTCAAGAGCCTAGCACCAATAATGTGAATGCCTCAAGTGGAATCACAAATCACCACTAACACTTGGAAACTTGGAAGAGTGTAGTGGTGTTGATTATGATGGCATGTGCGGAATATGAAAGATCTAGTGAATCATTATGTAAAATCAAGAACACATGGAGTAAATAAATCTGTGTAAGCTCATATTAGATCTAGAAAGGATATACAAATGGGTTTGTACAAATTTCTCTCTCTAGTCTAACACTCCAAAATGATCATCCTAAATATGAGTGTGACTCACTTCGTATTTATAGGAAAGACAACTCATTTACACATCAATAAGGGTAAGCCACATCCAAGCGTGAATTTGCACCCTAACATTCTCCCCCTCAAAGTTAGGATTGGATGTTCGGATTCAATATCCAACGAGCTCGCGCGATCAAGACCAAACTCCCCCTCGAAGTAACATCGGTCTTGAAATCCGCAAATGAATACCCGAAAACTCGCTTCGAATACCCATCATTCTCCCCCTTTTATAATCAAAAAATGATTATAAAACCTATGAAGGGTGAGAAGCGCCCGAGGAATAGTCTTCACGATACTCCCCCTTGATGTGTACCAAAAATGAAACACCAAAAATCTTGCACGGAAAAACAATCACGAAAAAACCTCAAAAAATTTCTAATTTTTGAAAATTTTTCACTTTTTGGGTGAAAGTTGCAAGATTTTCCAAAAACCGGGTAAAAACTGGTAAAAACAGAATTATGTAGGGACCCATTGCGCCAACAACATCTAAATATGTGAAACACTCCCCCATTTGCAAAACTGGGCATAAAGTGTAAGTTCGCACCAGCTGCAGGGACTAATCTTGTAAAATCTTCAATTTCTCAGCTTTATTACCCCAATTTCGAAGTTGGGTATTTTCTGCCAACATTTCAAAACTGCAGGGACTCACTTTGAAACTTCTGCACAATTCTTCAAAATGTCGAAAATTAGGTCCTAATGTCGAATATGGTTACAAACTATCAAACCATCGAAAGTTGTAGGGACCAATTCGAAAGTTCTGCCTCTTTTCTTTCAAACTGTCGAAATTAGGTCGTTATGTCGAATGTGGGTGTAAACGGTCAAATCTTCCAAAGTTTAAAGACCAATTTCGAAACTTGGTTGGTTTCTTCCCCAATTCGTTAACCAGGTAACGACATCCACAACACCATTCAATCTCTTAATCGTCAGTTCCCTATTACAAGGGCTCCCAAAATCATAGCATCTTCAAGCAATGAACGAACATTTGAGTGTGTTCCCAAACTATCGAAATCAAATGCATTGACTATCTGTTCGTCAAACGACCCAACAAAAGCTTTTGATTTTGACCGCTCAGCCTTCGTTTTTCATTCAAAATTCATCAACAACAACAGTTCAACCATTCATCAACAAATCCTTACAATTTGATCATCAACAACCCAAAATCAACAATCAAAATCAAATTCACAATATGCGAACCCAAAATCAGTACTCGATTATCACCAATTCGAAATCAAAATCGACTCCGTCTTCGACTATCGATTCCAAGCTTTCGCTTTTCAAAAATCAAGCCTTCCTAAATCACGACCCAGTAAACTTCAACCATTCGACTGTAGAATCAACATACCAACATCGACGATTTCTTAACATCGATCGCGTCTAAATCTTCCATTAACAGACCTCATCGACCATTGGAACACGATTTTGACTCCACGTAAGGACGTTCGACTCCAAGACAAACATCAGTCGTCATATGCTTTCGAAATTTGATTCTTTGACTTTAATATTACTTTCAACTCAAACAAACATCAGTCGAAATTGATGCTACACATCTTCAATCAAATTTTGATTTCAAGCAATTCTTCAATAATCGAACTCTATTGTGACTTTAATTGACTCAGGCTTCTACTATCGACCCCCCAAACCCAAAACAATTCGTTGTCAATTGACTTCCCAAAACAAAATCACATAGCCACAAACAATCGAACTCGATTACGATATCATACACTAACATTCTTGACTCCAAAATCACAAATTTGATTTCGAAATTAGTTCACATCAATCGATATTCATTACAATCAATATTCAATTCCGATTCCTTCAATTCATGCGTTCGATTTCAAATAATCACACGTTCGATTTCCAAGTAAACAATCAAACACGTTCGTCTTCAAAAAATCAATCGAAATTCAGGTTCAATTTCAATTTTAAGATATGAGAATGAAACATCTACAATTTTGAAGAAGAATGGAAAAAGCGAGACTTCGAACAACGAGAACAAACAAATATAATGAATTGTATCCATGAACAGTTTCGAATAGATGATTGGGCTCAAAATAAATTGGACATGAACAGTAATAACATTTGAAATTCGGTGGGCTTCAGATTGATGAACAGTAACGAAAATGTATGAATTGAAATTAGGCTGATTTACATGAACAGTGAAATTCGATTTTGAGAAAATAATTTTGATTTTGATGTTTGATCTAAACAAAAATAATTGGATCAATCAATGGAGTTTGAAACGGTTTTGATCCAATGAGGCAAGTCGATCAAAAATGAAAAACGCTCAATACGAATTGAAATCATGGACGTTTTGGAATCCATTTGAGAGTTTGTGATACCTTTTTGACGAATCGAGATCCATTTGCAACGAACGAATCAAATTTGGAAGATCTTGGTTCTTTTGTTGGAACGAGAAAATCTCCAATTTGAACATTGTACCACCCATTATGAGAGATGTACAACTCGTTCTTCGTGTTCTTCGTGTTCTTCAACGATCCAAGAACATCTTCAAAAGAACCACCAACACTTTTGGGTTTTGACTTCAAATTCAATGCAACCTTTGGATATTGTTGCTTTGGAACCCAAATTTGCTTCACGGATTTAGATGTCACAACAACATTTGATGATTTTTGTGAATAAACCCGCTTGTTCTTCCTTTTAATCTTCTTCTTCTTTTTCTTTCTCATCTTTTTGCATCTTGAAGACTTGATTTCATGAACAACCCCACTTTCCATAACATCAACTTTGTGAGTTTGAATCAAATCTTTTGGAGTTTGATACTTGTGATTTTCTTGGATCACCGGCTTCCGATAAGGAATCATTCCTTCAAACGAATCACAAGAACACAAAATATCATCGGTTTGAACTCCAATCGAGCAAAAAGATTTTTCATCATGAAAATCAACTTGAATCTTCTTATCATGAACTTCAAGAACATCAAGAACATCACATTGAACTCCATTGTCTTGAACTTCAACAAACTTAAGAGCACGAAGATCATTTGTGTCTTCAATAAGAGAAACATATTTCTTATTGAACAAATATTTTTCTTCTCCATTCTTTTTATCAGAACTACGTGTTGATATGGACCAGGTAATTTCAGCCAACCATTTAATCTCACAAAGTGGCTGAAATATCAAGCTTCCATGATCATCCTTCAATCCTCCATAAAAAACCATAGTTCCCCATGTAATCAACTTGTTTAACACCAACCCATAATATTGATTTTTATTGACTTTGTATTTGACATCTTCAACGATCACAATCCAAGAATTATACGGCAAATTCACCATGATCACAAAAACTTGAAGATTTCTAGAGAGAGAAATTGATTTTGAATGGGTTTTCTAGAAAGAGAAAGCAAAAATCACTTGAATTCTAGTGAAGAAAATCGAATTAAGAATATAAACAATGATGAATTCGATTTCTAGAATCCAAAAACTCTCTAAATCACAAAGATCAAAACTGTTGGATTAATGTCTAAGTCCATAACTATATTTGGTATGTACTTGACCCGACCCGGCATGGTCCATTTGGGTTACACTTCACCGGCACAATTTATATGGATAGTCTTTTGAGAATAGTATATTTATGATTTATATTAATATATTATAAGTTCTAATATATTAATATGGAATCATATTATTTAATTACTATTGATCAAGAATTAATTTAGAATTAATTAAGTGATCAAAAAGAACTAATTAAATATGGACTCTTATATATATGGAATGGGCCAAGTTCATTTAGGTTGGGGTAAGCTTTCATGGATGGTCCATGGAGCTTTTAACCCATGAATCCTATGTAAATGAAAGGTCATGGGTATTAGGGTTTACATGGATGTAACCCTAATCCTCCATAATATATAAAGGGGTCATTGGCTCACAAAATTGGCACAAGTGTGTGAAAATAAGAGTGGGCCGATTTTAGTGTGCATACATATTCTCTCAAGTTCTTCCAAGGTGTTTTGGTGATTTGTGATTCCATTTGAGGCTTCCACACTATTGGGGCTAAGCTCTTAAAGCTTGAAGACATCAAGCTACATCAAAAGGTATGTCATCTAACTAGAACTTTGTAGTATAGGTGCTTCATAATATGCTAGTTAGGATGAAACCTTGGAATAGTTAATATTTGCATGTATAATAGAGAAAACATAGATCCAAGGTTTATAGGGTTGCATGTACACCATAGGAGTGTTAGAATGCTCAAAACCCAACAGTGGTATCAGAGCCATGGGTTGTTTTCTGTTATATTGATGCAAATGTTTTATTTTCAAGTTGATTAAAAAAGGAAAAAAAACATGACGTTTGTCAAATTTTAAGATAATTACTTGTTCTGTGAAAAACGAATTATTTGTAAAATTTGAATCATTTGTTATATGAGTTGAATTAGTTCAAATTTAGTAAAAGATAAAATGATATGATTATTTTATTAGTTTTAAAAGTTTGATCTAAATGTTTTAAGGAGTTACATATTTTGTCATAAAATTTTGGAGCTCAAAAGTTTTTTTTAAAGTTGTGATCTTAAGGGTTTTTGAAACTTCCATAAGTTATGGATATGAAAGTTTTTTTTTAAAAAAAAAATTGATTCAAAGTTTTTATGGAGTTACAAAA
Source organism: Lactuca virosa (assembly GCF_052849685.1). NCBI lineage: Eukaryota > Viridiplantae > Streptophyta > Magnoliopsida > Asterales > Asteraceae > Lactuca > Lactuca virosa. Next base: position 117,646,261 of record NC_136430.1, on the reverse strand, counting down.
TTTGGTATTAATGTTTTAAAGAATTCCATAACTTGTTCTTAAGTTATGGAACATGGAAAGTTTCATCATAAAACACCATTAATTCCATAAGTTATGGAATCCAAAAGTTTTCAAGAATTACAAAACTTGCCCTCAAGTTTTAGAATTTGAGAAAAGTTTTTTATGAAAAAAAAAGTTGAATTCTAAAACTCTTGGGTTCATAACTTAAACAATTAATTAAATGGTTTTAATTTTGAGTTTAATAATTGGAATTATGATGTTTTGTTGAATAGTTCAAATTAACTCTTATGGACTCTATTAATAGTTAATTAAAGCGTTTAATTAAAAGAGTATTATTAATCCATAAATATATGGTTTGAGTTTAATTAAATTAAAAGTCTAGTTTAATTAATAGATTAAACCACCAAGTATTTTAAATGTCTAAAATACACCGTTATACTATTATAATATTAAAAGTTTAATATATTATATGTATAAGAGCAAGTCGTCTTACCATTTGTAGGCCTCATTCACGAAGCCGGTCTATAAGGGGGATATAAGGTTACTGCCTATAAAATAACAGTTTAATGGGTGTCCACTCTCACTCACCGCTTCCTTGACCGATGGAGGGTCGTTAGCCGAACAGGTAGGACAAGGACTATAATTCTCCCTTCATTATAAGTATAATGATAAATACTAAGTAACTAAACACTTATGAATTCCCAATCTTAGTTACTTAGGAAAATGTGAATAAGGTGCTAATCCATGAAATTACACTTTGCACTTTGTTTAAGCTGTTAGTGGAGCGTGTGTGGTTAACCGGCACACTAACCTGGAATTAACAAGGTAGGCAAAGGGTAACTTAATGTTTATCATAGTATCGTTGGAGCGTGTGTGGTTAACCGGCACATCGATTGAGGGGTAAATATTAAGGGTACCGAGTATATTTGCATGGTTACTTCACACCTTGTTTTGTGATCCTCGGCATCCCAGTCACAAAACCTGAAGGGCACACTCGAGATTGAAACATGCCATTGAAAAGTTCAATGAATCTCAAAAGAATCTAGGAGTTTCAAAACCAATTAAAACCTAATAATACATTTCGTTTATCTTGGTGGAAATTGGTGAATCGTCATTCACCTACCTTCAAATATTTTATAGCTTGGATTACGGCATCCCTCTTCCAAGTTATAAAATAGTTTGTTGGGTCCTAGCCTTAATATATCATATTGGGTGTTATATTAAGGACTTAAATCAACTTTACGTGAATTTCTCCCATTGTTGATGTCTGGTTTAGACAACAATGATCTTCCCAAACCAAGCTTTTCTAATGAATATGACTTCCCGAGTTTGGCTCATGGAAGTCATACTTCTCTTCCTCCACCTCCTCCAATTATTCTCCCTAACCCACAAGTTCAAGGTCACTCAAGCCCTAATGGCAAGCAAGGTCTATGTGTGATCACATCTTAGAGATGAAGTCACATATTGACAAGCCGGGAGAGTTGGGTGTCAAAGTCTTGAGAAAGTTGGATGTTTAATCACTTTCTAAGTCACATAGTGAGTTCCTTTGGGACTACTATGAAACAGACTATCACATGAACCTTAATGATCATATCTATTTGCTTGGTGATGCTGAATCAGCAATGATTTGGAACGATAGTAAAGCAAATTTGATTAGAAGATCAACTTCACAAAAACTTTATGGACAGTGACAATGGTGACACTGGAAATCCAGAAAAAGCATTATGTTCCCAATGGAAAGGGATTGGCCATAGTCAACCCGGTTGACCAAATGGTAAAGAAAAAGGCTAAGTCTGAGATAGTCCCATCACCAAAGTGTCCATATGTTTATTTTGCCAAAGGAAAGGGCGTTGATTGCAAAGCTGCCAAATTTACCTAAGGATGTTAAAGTCAATAAGTTTGACTCTACATCAGGTAGAGCCCATTATCTAACTCTGTTAAGTTCTATTCTGAGATCCTCATTACATGATGTGACTGGGTCACATGTTGATGTTTTAAGAATCAAAGAATAGAGAGAAATCTTAAAGGAAGTATATGCTGATTCTGATCGCGAAGGTGGATTTCGATCGCATCAGAATTTTGAGCAGTTGCTTAAGAAGTTATGATATATTGCTAAGGAATAGATAACAACAATTTTCCATGTGGATTGTAAGGATAAGTTTTTCCACAAAGTTTTAAAATAAAAGAAAATTGTTTAATTTTATTTATTTGAAGTATCCTTACAATGACATTTGTGAAAAATTGTTGCTTATATGATTCCACTGACAACAATATTGGAAAATGGATTTGATTCTTTCATTTGTGGTAGTGTCTAAATTTACCAAATCAGGAAAGTTCCTCATCACCCAAGTTTCAATTGGACCGAAACTTGGAATCATGCAAGTTGAATAGTATGATGAATGAGAACTTTCAAGCATTGGAAAATCAAGACTAATTACTTGTTCACATGGATGTGTGAGTCAAGTGAAGGACTAAAGGGATCGAGTACACATTCTTGTGCACTGGTCATGTCCACCACAAAGCTCGTTAAGACTATTTGATTTACTAAAGTTTAGTAAATATGGTTATACTTACAAGTTTAAGTATAATTCTGAAACATTGGAAAAGTCTCAATGTATGGCAGAACGAATGGGAAGAATCAAATTAGGCAGAAAGATAAAAGTTTCTCAAATCTGAAAAGATGGGAGAGTACTTTAGTATCATGTTTGTGATCATCTTAATGATTTAGAAATCATATCACAATTAGTCCTCTAAAGGTCATCTTAGTGCATTCTTATGACTAAGAAGAGGAGTCATGAATTGTTGAAATGGTTAGATCAGGAAGATGAGTCATACTTCGTTCCAAAACAATTCTTAGAGTCATACTCCAAGATTGTAACTTGAGTGACATATCTTAAAGAAAGGTTTAAAACACTTGTCAAATGTAAGAGTAAAAGTGTCCTATCGTGTTGACATATTCTGTGCCCATTCCAGTTAAAGTTGGCTTTGCATAGGAGTTCTGAAAGTTCTCAATTGGTTGCATAACAACTTGGAAGCAATGGCAGGCCCTGTACTGCCATGTGGCAAGAAGTTAAGATTGCATAAGTTCAGTCCATATGAGTTTGGATTTGTCATTATCCTTGTCTTGTGACTATGGTTTTGACGATTCACATGGATAAGAACACATACACCATAAAATCTAAGGGTCATAAGGTTTCTCTCCGATTCATGAAAATGATGGTGAGGAAACACTTCCACCAAGTAGATTTGAAGCAGATGGCAAAAGGTCTAAACAATTGAGACTATGATTACGGCATCCCTTTTCATAGTTCTGAAATTGTTTAGACACACATACATGCTATCTAAGGAAAGGTGTATGATTTTGATAAAGTTTTATCAAAGCATCTCGTATCAGAAATCTGAACTTTGGTAAGAAAGTCAATAAAGTATTGATTTCTAGAAGTCCAGCTGATTTCTGAGTACATGTCAAAGCTAGTGGGAGCATAAGTTTTATGCTAATAATCATCATGTTAGCGGGAGCATGATAATTATTGTTAGTGTTGCAAGTTAGCAATGTTAATTATAGAAAACAAAAGTTTCAATTCGTGAGGCTGCAGGGATTGAAAAAGTTGTTTTGCTATAATTAAGGGAGAGGATATACTTCATTTCAGTTCTAAAGGCTTAGCTTGAGACCTTAATCATCTTTAGTCAAGAATATATATATGAATTTCATGTTGGATTGGTTCAACTTAAGGAAATTCTATATATTGCGTTCTCAAAATTCGATTATGATTACGGCATCCCTCTTCATAGTCAAATTTTGAAAACATGGCAAATAAAAATATTGTAGCAAAAGACTGGTCTAGAATCATGTCTTTATGTGAGACATCATGAATCGTGTACCATTTGCTTTCGGTACAGGATCGATTGCATGTGCTATAATATTTGTCATTTCTAAATTTTTCCAAATGCCCAGAGGCATTAAGAAGGCAAAAGGTCTAGAATTGGATATGACTAAAATGATTAAGCAATTGTCGAGGACAATCTGAGATTTACCAAAGATTGGTTGCTCAGGGACAGTTGGAAGTATAGTGCTAATTTTGGAAGGACCATATTGACATATTCTGAAAAGAGGCATCTCTTATTCAGAAGTGATAGTCAAAATAAGAATATGGAGTTGTCTCCATAGGTGGAAGTTATCTGTGTAAGATTAGAAAACTTAATGCAAGAAGCATGTCCAAAGCAATGTACTTTGAATATGAGACTTAGTTTCCATGGAGTTGATCTCCATTGGAATACCTTATAATGACTGTTGACAAGTCTTTGTGACTTTGTACATATTCATTACAGGAGGGTCAGTGCATATAAGTTTAAAATCTAAACAGATTTTGATAAATGATAGGAATTTGAAATTCTCACATTTTTTGATAAGGATTTGGGAGTGTGAAATTAGAATCATTGAAATTATGTTCAATTGGTTTATTTCACAAAGTAAGGATCATAGACAAACATAGAGTGCATACTTGGTGTATGGCAAAGCTATTGTTTAAGAAAAACATAGTGTACATGCTTGGAGCATGGGACAACTAGTGTTTTTAATTCAAGTATAAAGTTGATAAAACCGAAACAATGAATAATGAGTAATCAGTATGGTGATAAATAAAAGTGTTTATTTATATTCATAGGGTTTGATACCATATTTGATTCATTTATTCTTGTGTTTCACTTTGCATGTTTTGACTTCCAGAATAACTAAGTCGCTCTTCCTGAATGATTAAGTTATTCAAACCATCCACAGTCGGTCATATGTTGGAAGTAGATATGAATCAAGACTGTCATGGGTTGGTTTGTAGAGGTCCAAGTTGGTGGACAAAGTGGTGCTACAACACTCATGAGTGCTCATAAGTTCTGAGTATTGGATTCAACCCGCGCTCATTTGAATCACTTCATTGATTTTATCACGAGTGATCATGAGACGATATAAACTTATATTCTTCAAACCTAGAGATATGAGTTGTTACTATGAGTTGGTTATACATTGATTGCACGAAAACGCATTTGGTAACTCGATGTTATAAAACGTGCCTTTGTGTATGATTCAACAAGTAGTAGAACAAACCATATGAGTCGAAGTTTATCCATTCCTTTTACTTTCGGGATAAAAGCGATATATGTGGTCCCCTCGATGATTTAGCGATGAGACATGTGAGTGCTTGGCCAAGCCAGGACTGATTTGATTTGTTCAATCAGTCAGTCATCATAAATCGAAAATCGGGAAACAACAAATGGACAGAGAGAATGATTATAATCCACGTCTCAGTCCATATGATATCTAGAATGGAGGAATATATGATCCCTTATCTAATGGACAAGTCATTGACAAGGTCAGAGTTCGACAGCGGCTTTAAGAGCTACGATTGCCAGTTAGGTTTTGAAGTCATACTCAATAATAGTTTTAGACTTATCCAAGTGGGAGACTGTTGGATTAATGTCTAAGTCCATAACTATATTTGGTATGTACTTGACCCGACCCGGCATGGTCCATTTGGGTTGCACTTCACCGGCACAATTTATATGGATAGTCTTTTGAGAATAGTATATTTATGATTTATATTAATATATTATAAGTTCTAATATATTAATATGGAATCATATTATTTAATTAGTATTGATCAAGAATTAATTTAGAATTAATTAAGTGATCAAAAAGAACTAATTAAATATGGACTCTTATATATATGGAATGGGCCAAGTTCATTTAGGTTGGGCTAAGCTTTCATGGATGGTCCATGGAGCTTTTAACCCATGGATCCTATGTAAATGAAAGGTCATGGGTATTAGGGTTTACATGGATGTAACCCTAATCCTCCATAATATATAAAGGGGTCCTTGGCTTACAAAATTGACACAAGTGTGTGAAAATAAGAGTGGGCCGATTTTAGTGTGCATACATATTCTCTCAAGTTCTTCCAAGGTGTTTTGGTGATTTGTGATTCCATTTGAGGCTTCCACACTATTGGGGCTAAGCTCTTAAATCTTGAAGACATCAAGCTACATCAAAAGGTATGTCATCTAACTAGAACTTTGTAGTATAGGTGCTTCATAATATGCTAGTTAGGATGAAACCTTGGAATAGTTAATATTTGCATGTATAATAGAGAAAACATAGATCCAAGGTTTATAGGGTTGCATGTACACCATAGGAGTGTTAGAATGCTCAAAACCCAACAAAAACACAATGAAGAATCACCAAATTAAGATTGCCATCAAGGATCAATTCTTGATCCAATCAAGAACACCTGCTCTGATACCAATTGTAGTGGTGTTGATTATGATGGCATGTGCGGAATATGAAAGATCTAGTGAATCATTATGTAAAATCAAGAACACATGGAGTAAATAAATATGTGTAAGCTCATATTAGATCTAGAAAGGATATACAAATGGGTTTGTACAAATTTCTCTCTCTAGTCTAACACTCCAAAATGATTATCCTAAATATGAGTGTCACTCACTTCCTATTTATAGGAAAGACAACTCATTTACACATCAATAAGGGTAAGCCACATCCAAGCGTGACTTTGCACCCTAACAAAGAGGACTCACTAGCTCACTAAATCGGCCACACTCTTGCAAAAACTCTAGGTGCGAATTTCTTGAACCAAAGGGCTTCTTATATAATGTGGTTACAATAGGGTTACACCATGTAAACCCTAATATGCATGACTTTCCACATTCCGCATGATCCATGGGTTTTAACCTCCATGGAGTATCCATGGCTCACCACATGGGGTTAGCCCAACATAAGAAATCATGGATCATTAGCCCACTTTATAAGAATGAATGATTTACACAATCAATCCATATATATTTAGTTAGTCTCTTTTGATCACAAAATTAATTCCAAATTAATTCTTGATCAATACTAATTAAATAATATGATTTCATATTAATGTATTAGAAATTATAATATTTTAATAAATCATAATTATCCTCTTCTCAAAAGTCCAAATTGTTCGGGTGAAGTGCAACCCAAATGGACCATGCTAAATCGGGTCAAGTACATACCAAATATAGTTGTGGACTTAGACACCTTATTCAAAGAGTTTGGCTTTTCAAGAAGTGAGGATGAGTGTATATGTCAGAGTTAGTGGAAGTATAGTTAGATTTTTGGTACTCTATATGGATGACATACTACTCATAGGAAATGACATCCCAACTTTGCAGGAGGTGAAATCTTGGCTTGGGAAGTGTTTCGCTATGAAGGATCTTGGGGAATCTGCCTATATCCTTGGGATAAGGATATTGATAGATAGGAGTAAGAGACTAATTGGACTTAGTCAAAGTACCTACTTGGACAAAGTGTTGAAGAGGTTCAACATGCATAATTCCAAGAAAGGTGACTTACCAATCCAGAGTAATGCCAAACTGACCAAGGCTCAGAGTCCAAGTACAGAGACTGAGATAGCTGAGATGAGTCGATTACCATATGCTTCCGTTGTTGGCTCGATCATGTATGCTATGACTTATACTCGCCCTGACGTGACTTTTTCTTTGAGCATGGTCAGCAGATATCAAGGGAATCCTGGCAAGGCTCACTTGACTGCGGTAAAGAACATTCTCAAGTACCTGCGAAGGACTAAGGACTGGGTCCTTACACTTGATGGGAGTGATGACTTGAGAGTGGTGGGGTATAGTGACACTAGATTTCAAACCGACAGAGATAATTTCCGCTCTCATTCGGGGTGGGTCTTTACCTTGAATGAAGGCGTAATAACTTGGAAAAATTCCAACCAGGAGATTGTAGCTGATTCAACGTGCGAATCATAGTACATAGCAGCAAGCGAAGCGACGAAGCAGGCGATATGGCTGAAGAACTTCATCAGAGACCTTGGAGTTGTACCAGCTATAAAATAGCCTATGGAGATTTTCTGTGATAGCGATAGTGCGGTTGCCTTAGACAAGTAACCAAGAGATCATGGCAGGTCCAGGCACATCGATAGAAAATATCACTTCATAAGACACAAGATAGAAGAAGGACTCCTCGTGGCAAAGAGAGTATCATCAGATGAGAACCCGACAGATCCCCTCACGAAGGGACTGAGTAGGGTTAAGCATTACAGCATGCGAGGCGCATTGGACTGAGGAATGATATTAGTTTTAATGATTAGATTGACGTTTCGAAATTTGTAATAGATAAACTGTAATTGACGTTTGATGCTTAAATAAACGGTGTTTCTTATTTACTAGTATGGTACTGTCTCATGTGAATTGTTTATTATTGTTTCATTTTGCATGTTTTGACTTCCAGAATAATTGTATTTTTCAAACCATCCACAGTCGATCATACTTTGGAAGTAGGTATTGAATCAAGACTGTCATAAATTTGGCTTGTAGATTGTCAGAAATGGTTAGACATTACTATGACATTCATGAGTTCTCATAAGGCCTGAGTATTGGATTCAACCCACGCTCACTTGTATCACTTCATGGAGTTTATCTCGAGTGACCGTGAGATGATAATATCATATAATCTTCAAGCCTAGATATATGAGTTGTTGACTATGAGTTGGTTGTATATTGATAGTACGAAAACACATCGGTAACTCGTGCTGTTGTGTATGGTTCAGTGAATAGTCAGTACAAGCACATACTCTCAAATTTTATATGTTCCTTTTAGTCCTTGGAGGATTAAAAGCGATATCTTGGGCCCCTCGATGATTTTGTTTTGACTTATGTGTCGCGCCCGGTCAGAACTAAATTGATGTGTTCGATTAAGTTCTATATCAAACGAGTCATAAATCGGGAAACAAACTGCTAGACAATAAGATTGACTGTGTTCCATGTGTTTGTCCAGCTGATATCTTGAAAACAGAGGATTCTATAATCACTTGTCTAAAATGGTACGTCTAAGTTCGAGAAAGGCATTTAAGAGCCACAATTGCTAGTCGGATCATGAAGTTATACTTACAACTATAGTTATTAGACATATCCAAATGGGAGACTGTGGGATAAGGTGTCTAAGTCCATAACTATATTTTGTATGTACTTGACCCGATAGTAGCATGGTCTATTTGGGTTGCACTTCACCGGGACAATTTGAAGGATGGACTTTTGAGAAGAGAATAATTATGATTTATTAATATATTATAATTTCTAATATATTAATATGAAATCATATTATTTAATTTGTATTGATCAAGAATTAATTTGGAATTAATTTTGTGATCAAAAAGAGACTAACTAAATATATAGGGATTGATTGTGTAAATCATTCATTCTTATAAAGTGGGCTAATGATCCATGATTCCTTACGTTGGGCTAAACCCATGTGGTGACCCATGGATACTCCATGGAGGTTAAAACCTATGGAGCATGACGAATGTGGAAAGTCATGCACATTAGGGTTTGCATGGTGTAACCCTAATGTAGCCACACTATATAAGAAGCCCTTTGGTTCATGAAATAAGCACCTAGAGTTCTTGTAAGAGTGCTAGCTGATTTTGAGTGCATATTATCTCCTCTCAAGTTATTCCATTTGTTGGTGGTGATTTGTGATTCCACTTGAGGCATTCACATTATTGGTGCTAGGCTCTTAAAGCTTCAAGGTTTCCAACTACACTAAAAGGTATGTCATCTAACTAGAATTTTGTAGTATAGATACTCCATTGTATGCTAGCAAAGGATGATGCTTTGGAATTTTGAAAGTTTGCATGTATATTAGAGAAAACATATATCCAAAGCATCTAGGGTTGCATGTACACCATAAGAGTGTTAGAATGCTCAAAACCCATCACTAACGCCTTAGACAATCTAGAAGCCAACTCATGACAGTGTTCTTTCATACTTACTTCCAACGTATGATCGATTGTGGATAGTTTGAAGAATCTTATTATTCGGGAAGTCAAAACATGCAAAGTGAAACACAAGAATAATACTAATCCTATATGGCCCCAAAACTTTTGAGTGTAAATAAAACACATTTTATTTAATCACCATGTTGATTACTCATTATTCATTGTATATTGTTTCGATTGATCAACTTAATACTTGAATTAAAACAATAGTTATCCCATGCTCCAAGCATGCACACTATGTTTACCTACGGTCCTTACTTTGTGAAATAAATCAATTTGATTTCAAATTAAACTTATTTCACAATTCCAAATCTTTAAGTGTAAGAATACCAAGTTCTTGCCACATACTGTAATTTGTTGGATTCTAAACTTATATGCAGTGGTCCTTTTGTAATGACTATGTACACAAGTCACAGAGACTTTGTCAATTACAAAACCATCCATTGGAGATTTTTGCAAGACAATTCCCTAGATCCGAAGTCTCACATTCAAAGCACATTCCTTTGAACATCCTTCTTGCATAAAAGTTTCTAACTTTCTCATAAATTCTTGATATCCAACTCCCATTATGGAAACATTTCCATATTTTCCATATGACAACTCATTGTTAATAAAATCTTGTCTATTCATAATAATGTCAATATAGTCCATTCATTACTATACTTCCAACTATCCATAAGCAACCAATCCTTAGCGAACCTTAGATTGTCCTTGACAGTTGTTTAACCACTTTAGTCATATTTAGTTCTAGTCCTTTTTTCCCTCTTAATGCACTAGGCATTTGGAAAATTATAACACATGAGTATTATAGCATATGCAATGGACCCTATATCTGAAGCATATAGGACACGATTCATAATGTCTTACATAAAGACATGATACTTGATCAGTCTTTTGCTATAATATTTTTATTTCCCATGTTCTCACAATTTGAACTATGAAGAGGGATGCCGTAATCATAATCGAATTTTGAGAATGCAATTAAGAATGCAATTAACATTTCCATATATATAATTTCCTTATGTCGAAACTTTTCAACATAACATTCATATATGTCTTTGACTAAATCTTATTAAAAATCTCAATCTAAGCTTTTAGAATTAAAAAATAAAGTAGAAGTTCCTCTCCCTTAATTATAGCAAAACAACTTTTCAACCCTGCAACTTTGCGAATTGAAAACTTTGTTTTCTATAATTAACATTGCTAACTTGCAATAGTTACCATAATAATTATGCTCCCACTAGCATAACAATTATTATCTTACTGGCATAACACTTATGCTCCCACTAGCTTTGACATGTATCCAAAATCAGCTGGACTTCTAGAAATCGATACTTATTGAATTTCTTACCAAAGTTCAGATCCCTGACACGAGATGCTTCGATAAGCCTTTATCTAAGCTCACACACCTTTTATTAGAAAGCTCATATGTGTGTCTAAACAATTTTAGAACTTACAGCAATAAGTCTCAAATGTTTAGACCTTTTTCCATTTCTCACAATTCGAACTATGAAGAGGGATTTCGTAATCATAATCGAATTTAAGAATGCAAATATCACAAGTGCTAACTGTTTAAAATCTACTTATTGAAAGCGTTTCCTCACAATCATTTTCATGAATTGGAGAGAAACCTTATGACACATAGATTTTTATGGTGTATGTGTTCCTATCCATGTGAATTTGTCATAACCATAATCTTAAGACAAGGTTAGTGACAAATCCGAACTCATATGGACTGAACTTGTTCAATCTTAATTTATTGTCACGTGGCAGCACAAGGGCCTGCCATTGCTTCCAGGTTGTTATGCAAACAATTAAGAACTCATAGAACTCACATGCATACTCAATTTTAACTGGAATGGCCACAGAAACAAGAATATGTCAACACGATAGGTTACAAACCTCAAGTCATGTGCTAGTGATTAACAATAAGTTTACTCTTGATTAGTTCTTGAAACTTTTCAAGACCTTTAAGATTCCCACTAACCTCTTGACATATGAGATTCTCTTTGTCAAGAAACATTACTTGACAAACAAACATTCAAGAGTTAGTGTGGTTTCTTATCAAGAAAACACTTCACAGAGTTGGTCTTAGTTGGTCTATGTTTTATCCAAAACATCACAACTTACCAATTTCAAATGTACAAGAGTAGAAAACATTTTACTCTACATTTGCTGATATGTCACTCGATATACAATCTTGGAGCATGACTCTAAGATTTGATTTTGGAACGAAGTATGATTCATCTTAATTGATTTAACCATTTTAACAATTCCTGATTCCTCTTCTTATCCAAACAAATGCACTAAGGCGTCCTTAGAGGATCAAATTTTGATATGGTTTTCATAAACATTAAGATGATCATAAAACACGATACTCAAGTACTCTCCCATCTTTTCAGATTGGAAAAACTTTTATCTTTCTGCCGACTTTGATTCTTCTTATTCGTTCTGCTATACATTGAAACTTTTTCAATGATTCAGATTTACACTTAAACTTGTAAGCATAACCATACTTACTAACTTTAGTAAACCATAACGAATAGTCTTATCATTCTTTGTGGTGGACCTGATCAGCGCACTACCAAGTGTACCCGATCCCTTAGTCCTTCACTATACTCACATATACATGTGAACAATGAATTAGTCTTACTTTTGCAAAGACGCAGGTTCTCATTCATCATACAATACAAGTTGCATGATTCCAAGTTTCTATCCAACTGAAACTTGGGTCATGATAATCTTTCCTTATTTGGTAAATTTAGACACTACCACAAACGAAAGAATCAAATCCATATTGCTAAAAATACAAACATCAATTTTCCACAAATGCCATTGTAAGGATGTATAAGATAAGATAAAATCAAAAAATTTATTTATTTATAAAATGCAGAAAAGCTTTTCCTTACAATGCAATTAGAAATGAAAACTATGTTACTACATATTTCTAAGCAATCTATCATAACTCCTAAGCAACAGCTCAAAAATCTGATCATCGAACCATGCGATCAAAATCCATCTATTCGCGATCAGACTCTGCATGCCTTTCCTTTAAGCTTCCTTTGATCCTACAAAACATCAAAATGTAATCTTATCACATCATGTATTAAGAATCTATAAACAAGAACTTAATAGAGTTAGATAGTGTATTTACCTGAAGTAGAGTCAAACGTTTTTGACTTTACCTTCTCTTAGATCTTTCAGGTATTCAAGGCAGCTTCGCTTCCAATGTCCCTTCAAATGGCAGTAGAAACAAGTGGACTCTTTGGCATTTTCACATGGAACTATCTCAGAACGGGCTTTTCTCTTATGGTCAAATCTTTTGACCATAGCCAATTCCCTTCCCATAGGAGAAGGGATCTTTTCTGGACTATCTATGTCATTGCCTATGTCCATGGCAGCTTGGGAAGTAGATCTTCCAATCAAATTTGCTTGAGCATTACGTCAAATCATTGCTGATTCAGCAAAAAGAAGAAAATAGGTAAGATCAATAAGGGTCATGTCGCGGTCTGTCATATAATAGTCTTTAACAAACTGACTATACGACTCGGGAAGTGACTGAAGAACCAAGTCAACAGCCAACTTCCTTGAGACATCGACTCCTAACATTTCCATCCTATCAATGTGTAACTTCATATCCAAGACATGTGCACACACAGACCTTCCATCTTGGTGCTTACTAGCCAATAGGGCTTGAGTGACCTTGAACTTTTCAAGTCTTCGAACTTGTGGGTCAGGGAGAATTATTGGAGGAGGTGGAGGAAGTGAAGTATGATATTGTGGAATATCATCTTCATGTGGAAAGCTTTTTACAAAAGATTCAGGAATACCATAGTTGTCTGAACTAGACATCTACAAGGGAGAAATTCAAGTTAGTTGATTTAAGTCCTTAATATAACACCCAAAACGAAATATTAAGGCTAGGACCCAACAAAATATTTTACAATTACGAAGAGGGATGTTGTAATCCAATTGTAAAATATTTGAAGGTAGGTAAACGACGATTTACCAATTTCCACCAAAAAAACGAAATAGATTATTAAGTTTTAATTGGATTGAAATTCCAAGATCCTTTGAGATTCATTGAACTTTTAAATGGCATGTTTAAATCTCGATTGTGCCCTTAAAGTTTGTGACTGGGATGTCGAGGATCACAAACAAGGTGTGAATAACCATGCAAATTAGCTTGGTATACTCAATGTTACAAATCACCTAATCAATATGCCGGTTAACCACACACGCTCCATTGATCTATGATTAACATCAAGCTACCCTTTGCCACACGTTCTCAGTCCCAGATTAGTGTGTCGGTTAACCAAACACGCTCCACTAACGACTTAACAAGGTGCAAAGTGTAATTTCATGGATTAGCACCATTTTCACATTTTCCTAAAGTAACTAAGATTGGGAATTTAATAAAAGTTTAGTTACTTTATATATATTTCATTATACTTTTAATGAGGGAGAATTAATGTCCTATCCTACCCGTTCGACTAACGACCCTCAACCAGTCAAGGAAGCGGTGGGTGAGAGTGGACACCCATTAAACTGCCATTTTATAGGCAGTAACCTTATATATCCTTATAGACCGGCTTCGTGAATGAGGCCTACTAACGTTAAGACCGACTTGTCTTCTACACACACACACACACACACACACACATATATATATATATATATATATATATATATATATATATTGTTAAACTTATAATATTATAAAGTATAAGGGTTGAATTTTAACTTTTAAAACTCTAGGGTTTGGAATTAAAGTTTCATTAGTGAGACTTTACAAATTCCAAAACTTGAGGGCAAGTTTTGAAACTTGTCAAAACTCTTCAATTCTATAACTTATGAGTTAATGTTGGTTTTATGAAAAGGCTCTTGATTTTCCATAACTTGAGGACAAGTTATGGAGTTCATTAAAGAATATTTGGATTAATTCTAACAAGGAAGAATTATCATATAATATTCTATTGATCTAATCTAACTCATGTAGCAAGGCAATTCATATCAAATAATACAAACAATTAACCTATTATCTTAATATTTGACAATTGTCCTTTCATTTTCATAACATATGAGTTTAATGCCATTTTAATGCATAAGACTTTTCATTTTCCATAACTTGAGGACAAGTTATGGAGGTCATCAAAATTCATTTAGATCATTAGTTTAACAACTAAAATTATCACATAATTCATGATCTAACTAAACTCATAAACAAGATAATTTCAAGTCAACAATTTGAAAGCAATTTTGTTTATAATATATAAACAACAATTATTTTAAAATTTATAAATTATCTTGTGGTTGGATGAGTACAAGCTCTACCATATCATAAAAAACATTTCCAATGATCCAAAACAGTTTGTGGTAGTGTTCCCAATCCAAACCACGCCAAGAAACTCGACATTCTGCAAACAGAGCCTGCTACTCGACGAGTGTATGAACTGAACTCGTCGAGTTGCTCTTTTACTGGGTGGACACGTCGAGTCTGTTCATGGACTTGGCGACTTCGGCAGTCAGAGTCCAGAAATTTGACTTTTTCAGCTTTGAAAAATTAGTGAGCATCAAATATAATAGAAAACAATCCTAGGCTCTGATACCACTGTTGGGTTTTGAGCACTATAACACTCCTATGGTGCACATGCAAATCTAAATGCTTTCGATCTATGTTTTCTCTAATTATACATGCATTATCATCTTCCAAAACATTGTCCCTAACTAACATACATTTCAACAATTGAATGATACAACTAGTTAAATGACTTACCTCTTAGAAGGACTTGTAGTCCTTGACCTTTGAAAGCTTGAGCGCCTCAAGTGTGATGCCTCTGTTGGTTCACAAACACCAATATGCAAGAGGAGGCTTGAGAGAATAGGTTACTAGCACAAAATCAACTTCACCCTCTTGGAAAGTAAGTGATCACCGATTTTGGCTCTAGGAGGGGCTTATTTATAGTGTTGCACATGCTAGGGTTACACTTTGTAAACCCTAATGACCCATGACTTTCCACATTCTCATGCTCCATGGATTTAACTTCCATGGACTATCCATGGATTAGTTTAGCCTATCTACATAATCATGGATCATTGGCCCACACTACAAGAATTATTTATTTACATAAACAATCCCCATATATTTAATTAGTCTCTTTTGACCACAAAATTAATTCCAAATTAATTATTGATCAATACTAATTAAATAATATGATTTCATATTAATATATTATACTAGTAATATATTAATAAACCATAAATAACCTTATTCTCAAAATCCATCCTATCAAACTACACTGGTGAAGGCAACCCAAAAAGGACTATGCTACAATTGGGTCAAGTACATCCCAGTTATAGTTATGAGCTTAGACACCAAATCCAACACTTCTAATGGATCCTTACAGTGTGGCCTCGAGAAGATTTCACGACAATTTGGCACGGAGTTCCAATTACACAAATATGAGTCTGGATTAGATGATGGAGCAGATGTATTTCCCACGACCCGACCATTTTCCACTTTCCTATCCTTATGTGCCAAGTTAGGAGGAACGTTGAGCATCAGGGAGGCGCTGGTGGCAGTGGTGGAGGTGGTGATGGTTCTAATCATGAGGAATGAGACTTTTATCTTTTTATGAAGTGGTTTTAAGACATGTTTCTTTTATTTTGTTTGTTTTTCGTTTGTGTGGTGTGTTTTGTTGGATATTTATATTTTGGCTTGGATGTTTTTATTTGTTTTCTAGTTTATTACCTTTCTTTGCTTTAGATTTCCATGAATTTTTAGAGTCCAAGTAAGGGGTAGTTTGGAAAAGGATATTGCATATTAGAGTAAAGATTAGAAACCGGCGAGAGATGCGAGAGTTGAGCATTTCGGGTGTCATTTTGAGCGAACGAGTAAAGAGTCAAGTCACCAAAATGTTTATTTTTGTTGGTGCTAAGAAATATTAAAGAAGTTTCGTGTTTACAGCCCTGATTTGTGACAATTTACACTCACCACGTCGTGGTATCCGTCACCACGACGTTTTGTCGCAGTTAAAACACGAGAAATACAATGCTACACACCTACCACCTCCAAGCCACATCACGCTTCATATAGGGCCACCAATAATCAGGACGAAAATTCCTATACATCTTCGTCGCCTCGGATGAATGGAGAACCTAGAATTGTGCGCCTCCCCCATCAGAACATGACGCACACCGCAGTACGGAACCCAAACCCGCCGATGAAGTGTCAACAACCCACGACTATCATAATCGAAAGAAGCCACCTAACCCACCATTTACTCACTTTTCGGGTGCTCTTCCTTCATAGACTCGACCTGAGCCTCACTAATCTGCTCTAATAGCAGAGAAATCGCGGTCATCCACAAACATATATCCCTTATTGGAGCTGTGACCTCCTTGCATCTGAGAGCATCAACCACCACATTAGCCTTCCCCGGGTGATAAAGGATCTCACAATCATAATCCTTCACCACATCCAACCATCAGCACTGCCTCATATTCAAATTTGGTTGATTCATCAGGTACCTCAGGCTCTTGTGATCCATGTAATAGTACAACGGACCCCATAGAGGTAATGCCGGTAAATCTTGAGGGCGAAAACCACAGCCCCCAGCTCCAAATCATGAGTTGAATAATTCTCCTCATGAGGCTTCAGCTCCAAACCACAGCACGAGCCCTCCCCAGCGCCAGAACTGCCAACCGACCTGCATCGAAAAGTCACCATACTGAAAATAGACCATATAAACCATCAGAATACGCATCAAAATATACCGAGGGATCACAAAACTCTACAAGCTTCCTGGTTTCATCCCAACTCTCCTTGAATCGAGTAGGGATCCTCTGCTTCCAGTAGTACGACCCCATACTACCTTCCAAATATATTCGTACTTTCCTAAAGGATTTCCTTTAATCTGCCAAGTCACTTTATATCCATACAATTAAACCTCAACAAGAAAAGGCTCCAAACACTAAATATCTTCCTAGGGAAAACACCACACCACTCTTTGCTATCAGTTGTAGAAGGAATTCCCGCTAACTTCCTCTAACTAACTATTGAATACAATCATATATCACCAAAACTAGATAATTCTTCAATTGAAAGGTATCACACTACAATGGTTGGACTCAAATAAGAGCTGCACAATAGAGTTAAAACCTAACCTTCTAAAATTATCTAGTCTCGGTAATATGTAACCTAACATATCTACTTACTAGTTAGCTGAAACTAGTGAGAACTCCTAAAAAGCACAAAGCAGGTGACGCGCATGCGGGATTATGGATTTTATAAATTCAATAGCTCCCGCATATGAGCCTCAATTTCGAAGTTCTTTATACTCATGCAATAGTCTCGACGAGTACTCCAACTTTTCTTTGGGTTGTTTTAGTTGATTCCAACTTTCTTTTTAGCCTAATATTTTTTAAGGAGGGGGTATCCTAAAATGATTTTATCAAAATCAAAACTCCTCATGTGGGCTCCGTTTTTGGTCTTCTTCGTCTCAAAAATCTTATCTCAAGGAGTATTATGATTATCCTTTTTATTACTTTAGCTAAAACTCGACCGATCTCTCTGTAACTTTTTATGATGCAATTTTTTATGTGTGGTTTATTTTTATATTTTATAAAATTCATATCTCCTTCTGTCCTTCATATGAAGTCCAATTTTTACAAAGTTTATATTTTCGGAATCATGCTAACGGGTGCATTCTGCATATGTCATAATAAGTATATGGTAACAAAACTTTTTGCGCACTTGATTTCCAGTCTTTTGGTTTAACTAGCCATAATTTTACGAATATGTAAGGACACAATCACATATTTTATTAATATTAAATAAATTTTACATCCTTAATCTATTACATTTGTTCATGTCTACTATTTCTAATGGTGGTTGATGACATTTTTCTTTCAATTGTCACATTCTCCCCTTGTTGAAGGAATTTCGTGACGAAATTTAGCTTGTAGTCGAGATGTTTTCGAGCAGATGAGGCTACTTGTTCTTCATTTGATTTTCCCGTTCCCAAGTATAATATGGTCCTCTCTTAGAGTTCCATTGTACTTTTACTATGGGAATGCGGCTCTGTTTAAGTCTTTTAATTTCTTAATCTATGATTTTGATCGGTTCTTCAACAAAGTTTGGTTTGGCGTTGACCTAAATTTCGTCAAGAGGAACGATCAGTGTGTTATCTAACCTCCACTTTTTGAGATTTAATACATGAAAGACGTCGTGCACGTTGCTGAGATCCTGGGGCAATGTGAGCTGATATGCCACCGGGCCGACCCTTGCAAGGAACTCGAAAGGTCCTATATATCTCGGATTAAGCTTGCCTCATTTTTTGAATCTTATGACCCCTTTACAAGGAGAGACTTTCAATATCACCCTATCTCTAACTTGGAACTCGAGGGGTTTACATTTAATGTAAACATAACTCTTTTGGCGATCACGAGCATCCTTTAATCGCTCCCTAATTTGCACGATCTTTTCGGTGGTTCTGTATATGATTTATGGACCGGTTAGAAAGGTATCACTCTTGAGCACTTTTGCAAGTTGATTATCTCCGACTTCTACCCAACATATCGACGAACGACACTTTCAACCATAGAGGGCTTCAAATGGTGCGGCCTTGATGCTAGTGTTATAGTTTTTGTTATATGAGAACTCAATCAAGGTTAGATGATTACCCCAAGCATTTCCGAAATCAATCACACAAGCTCTGATCATGTCCTTAAGCATCTAGATCGTCCTTTCACTTTAACTGTTGGTTGGGGGTGGTATGTCGTACTTATTTGCTGGCGAGTACGAAGAGATTTTTGTAGAGTTTTCTAGAATTGAGAGGTAAACCTACTAACTCAATCCAGGATAATGGATAATGGCACGCCTCACAATTTGACTATCTCTCGGAGGTACATCCTGGTCAACTTTTCCATTTTATATGTTTCCTTTATTGGCAGAAATTGGGCGGACTTGGTCAATGTATCGACCATTACCCATATTGTGTTGTAACCACCGGAGGTCTTGGGTAGCTTCGTTACAGAGTCCATTGCAATTTTTTCCCACTTCCACACGGGTATTTTTGGTTTTTGTAATAATGTTAAGGGCTTTTAATGTCCTTCCTTGACTTTAGCGCAGGTTAAGCATTTGCTCACATATGTAGCAATATCAGTCTTCATGTTTGGCCACCAACACAAAATCCTTAGATCCAAGTATATCTTGTCTTCTCCGAGATGTATGTAGTATCCAGTCTTATGGGCTTTGTCCATGAACAATTTCCTAGTATCACCAAACTTGGGAACCCAAATTCGGTCCATGAAGTATCTTGTTCCATCATCCCAACTTTCAAGTTGTTTCTTCATTCCCCTCAAGCACGTTATCTCGATTTTTTCTTCTATGAGAGCCTCTTGTTGTGCATCTCAGATTTATGTGGCCAGGTTGGATTGGATTGTCATCGTAAGTGCCTTGACTCTGTAAGGCTTTCCTCATTTCTTATGGATTAAGGCATCTGGCACCACGTTCGCTTTGCTAGGATGATAACGGATGTCACACTTATAGTCGTTCAACAACTCTAACCATATTCGTTGTCTCATGTTGAGTTTTTTCTGATCGAAGATGTACTAAAGACTCTTTTGAACCATATATATATGGTATATTTCGTCCCGTAAAGATAATGGCGCCAGATTTTCAATGCAAAAACTATAGCTCCCAATTCCAATTTGTTGGTGGTGTAGTTATTCTCTTGCACCTTGAGTTGTCGCGAGGCGTAGGCAATAATCTTGTCTCTTTGAATCAATATGCATCCCATCCCTTGGTGTGACGCATCGAAGTACAAGACAGAATCATCAGTACCTTCTGGGAGGGATAGTATTGGTGTATTGCACATGATATCTTTTAACCTTCGGAACACAATTTCTTTCTTGTCTGCCCAATCAAATATTGTTTCCTTTTGAGTTAATGAGGTGAGAGTTTTTGCTATTCTAGAGAAGTTCTCTATAAATCTCTGGTAATAACCTACAAGGCCTAGGAATTGACGCACCTTTGTTGGCATCTTTGGTGCTTCCTAGTTTTTGAGGGCTTCTATCTTGGAGGGATAAACGTGTATTCTGTTGTTGCTGACTACTTGTCCTAGAAAATGTACCTCTCTAATCCAAAATTCACATTTAGAGAATTTGGCGTACACTTTTTCCATTCTCAACAGTTCCAGGATCATCTGCAAATGTTGATCGTCTTCTTCCTTGGTTCGTGAATATATTAATATGTCATTTATAAACACAATAATGAATTTATCCAAGTTGGGTTTGCGGACACGATTCGTTAGATCCATGAAAACAGTTGGGTTGTTGGTCAAACTAAATGGCATCACCAAGAACTCCTAGTGTCCATTGCGAGTCCGAATTGTGGTTTTCAGAATGTCTTCTTCCATGACCCGAAGTTGATGATACCTAAACCTCAAATCGATTTTTGAGTAGTTACTAGACCCTTTCATATGATCAAAGAGGTCGGTGATCCTAGGAGGTGGGTATCTATTCTTGATGCTAAGCTTGTTCAGTTCTCAATAGTTGATGCACATTCTAAAAGATCAATCTTTCTTCTTGACAAACAGCACTGAGGCTCCCCACGGTGAGAAACTTGTTCTGATGAAGCCTTTGTTAAGAAGCTCCTCTAGTTGGCTAGAGATTTCTTCTTCATATGTATATGTTTTTCTCTTAGGGAACATTCCTTTTGAGCTATAAGAACCACGTGCTTATGGGTCTTTAAAACACACATCAAAAGTCTTTAATGAATACCCTTCAATGTAACACTTCTCATATCTCGATTCAAGTTGGCTATTGGTTTCTCGTCTAACAAAAGACCTCACAACACCAGACCTAAATATGAGGGAACTTTCCAACTCCATATTTTCACGAGGTTTCTGGAAACCTACTTAGTTGGTCACAAGGTTCAAAATATGTTCTACTATTTCAAGTGTATATTCCCAAAATGTAACTGCTAGCAAAGCACGAATCATCATAGATTGAACAATATAGCATTCGATTATCCTTTTAGCAACATCATTACATTATGGTGTCCTTGGAGAAGCCAATATGGAACCCATTCCACGATATCTATGATGATCTTAGAACTTGATACTAATCCATTTTCACTTCCTTTCAGATTGGAAACCGTTTATCTTCATGCCCAATTGATTCCCTACTATGTCTTGATACTTTTAAACTATTCCAAGTGGCATACTTATGCTAAACCAAATAAACATAATCATATCTACTAAAACTATTAGTAAATATGATGTACTAGTGTTTGTCATCCCATGTGGTAGAAACAAAGGGTCCACACACATTAGTGTGTACAAGATCCAACAATCCTTTGCCACCATTCAATGTCCATGTGAATGGTGATTAAGTCATCTTTCCAAGAAACAAGACTCGCATACATCATCCAACCCAAATTTGAATGATTCCAAGTCTAGTCCAATTAGATCTTGGTGATATGATTCATACTTATGTAGCCAAGGTGATTATTCCACAAGCGCGATCATAACTAAGCTATTAGAGGAATCAATATTCAAGTCATCACTACTATTATTAGAAACACAAACTACAATGTTATGAATGCCAATTGAAAGAAGATGTTTTAAACATAAAACCATCAACTTTATAAACTAAAACTATCACCATTCCATTATCTATTGAAATTGATATTCATGTTTGTACAACGCATAAAACAAAATTTTGTTTTCTAAAACATCTTTGAAGAGTAATAGTGAATAATTCGATTTATCCTAAATCCATACTAAGCACAAGCTAGAAATTCTTAATAACTGAGACATGTGAAACTCGTCCATTTCCATTATTAGATTTAGCATTTTGATGCTTAGCTTCCTTCTTTCTGTTAGTTCCTACAATGTCATCCACATGTGATTACCAAATCATGCATCAAGGAACCACGAATGGTATGTATTTGGAATTTTGATCATTTGTAGTGGTGTTGATTATGATGACAAATACGGAATATGAAAGATCTAGTGAATTATTGTAAGAATCATGAACATGAAGAACACAAGAGAGTAAATAAATATGGGTTTAAGCTCTCATTAGTTTTTGATAAAAGCGGTACAAATGGGTCTTGCTATTTCTCTCTCTAAAACTAATGCTCTCACAAAATGTTCCTTTACATAAATGAGTGTCACTCACTTCCTATTTATAGGAAAGACAACTCATTACACATCACAAGAGGGTAAGCACAAAATTACATCCAAGCGTGACTTTGCACCCTAACATTCTCCCCCTCAAAGTTAGGATTGGATGTCTCGGCTTCAATATCCAACGAGCTCACGCGATCAAGACCAACTCCCCCTTGAAGTGACACCGGTCTTCAAATCCGTAAATGAATACCCGAAGCTTCGAATGCCCACTCTTCATTCTTCTCTTCTTATAATCAAAAAAATGATTATAAAATCCATTAAGAGTGAGAAGCGCCCGAGGAATAATCTTCACATAACTACCTCTTGATGTGTGCCAAAAATGAAACCTCGAAAAACTTTCATGGAAAAAAAACACGAAAAAGCCACCGGAAATTTCCAAATTTGTGAAAATTTTCGACTTTTGGGTGAGAGTTGCAAGAATTTCCAAAATTCGGGTAAAAATTGCTACTTTCAGAATTCTGCAAGGACCTGTTGCTCCAAAAAACAGGCTAAGATGCGAAACTCTATCCCATTTGCAAAACTGGGCATAAAGTGTAAATTTGAATTATATGCAGGGACTGAACTCGTAAAATTCTCCACTTCTCAGAATTATTAGTCCAATTTTGAAGTTGGGTAGTTTCTGCCAACATTTCGAAACTACAAGGACTAAATAAGAAACATCTTCATTCTTCACAATTTGTTTTCATCAATTCGAATGTGGGTAATAATTCCATTTCGTTAAAAGTTCAAGGATGAGATTCGAAACTATTCTTTTTTTCTTCACTTCGTTACACAGAAGGTGAATGGGAAGATTTGACTAAGAAAAGTCAAAATCAAAACACCCATCTAACGAACCGACACCGAATCCTCTACAACGAACCCTTCGCTTTTCAGCTAGATAACCCTCGTTAACGAACCATGGCAAATGTTCAAAAAACTAACCCATCGTCCATCACTTCGAAAATTAATTTCTTCCCAGTCGATATCACAAAACAACCCTTAATTAACGAACTACAACCCATCGACTTTGATACCCATCAAAATCACACTTGGTTTTTCAATAACCCAAAACATCATACTTCGCTTTTGTTACTGAGTCAAAACGGATTCAATTCCCAATTCGTTTTCAACATCACAGACTTCGTTCTACAAGTCTTCCCTTCCCAAATCGAGACTCCTAGTTTGAAAGCAAAATCAAACATAGTGGAGTGTCGAGTCCCAATTATCGATATCAACAGAACACAAAAGACCATCAAAATCGAACCATCTACCCATTCGATTTTATAGTAAGTAACCATCAACAACGAATCCTTGAAATCAACCCATCGAAATTAAACTCGATACCAATAGCGCTATCCATAGGCACCAAGGTTGCGCCTGGTGCTGACACGTGGCGCCGGATGCAGATAAAAAACAACCAAATTTAAAAAAAAAATCATAACTTTTGTATACGAGCTCCGTTTTTGACGTTCTTTATATCCACGCGTAGGTATTGATAGGATCTACAACTTTACTTTTGACCCCATTGGCTAATTCTAGACCGATTATTAAATTTAATAGTCTAAGAAGATTACACTGTTAACGACTAGGTAAAATTCATAACTTCTACATACGGACTCCATTTTCGACTGTCTTTTTATCGTTGAACTCCTATTAATGAGATCTTTAGTTATTATTTGGATCATTTTGGCTACACATTGACCGATCTAAAATTCGATTTTCGGGCTGTATACTACTATGCAAAATCTTAGAAAAATCATAACTTCCTCAAACGAAGTCAGATTTGGACGTTCTCTATATGCACACTCTCATTTTAATGTATACTACAACTTTCATTTAGATTGCTAAGCCTAAAAAGTATTTGGTCAAAAATTCACTTTTTACGTTACGTGGAGTCATGCCGGTTTAATCGCAAAATTTCAACGGGTCATAACTTCTTCGTTGTAAGTCAGATTTTAGTGTTCTTTATATGTACGGAATCCTTGTGACATATACTATAACTTTGGTTAAGATTATTTATGTAAATAGTATTCTATCATAAAGGCATTTTTACCGTTCATTGTCTCTAAATTGACTAGCCCGAATCTGCGGGCATTACAGAGTATGACATACTCATAAAGGTCAAGACTTCGTCCTCGAAGTCAGCTTCTATGAACAAATCTGGGTAATGCTCATGCATCTCAGACTCGGGTTCCTACATCCATTCGGAACCCTTCTATTGCCTCCACTGCACCTAGACCAAAGACACCCGCTTGTTTCCCAAGGCCTTCGTCTTCCCATCCAAGATGGTACCACTGAAGTGCTATTTATGAATCTATACATGTATTTTAGGCAATGGAAGCACTTAAAATAACCATGAGTGTACATGCATCCTAAGATCTAGGTTTTACTATTATAACAACCTGCTTTTAAAAACTATGAATTTAAACTACCAAGAGGGATAAAATTACTACCTTTAAAGTAAAATCATATTTAATTTTGATTCCATTGAAGATCTTGAAGTCTTGATTTTATTTTGGAAAGATCTAGCGCCCATAATACGAATGTCTCTAATGTCTTACACACTAAAGTCTAAAATCTTAGAAAATTAAAGAAAGGGAGAATAGAGTACTTGAGAAAATCAGATTCTCTAAGTGCAAGGAAGATTAGGAACGAAATTATGAAGGCTCAAATATCTATTTATAGTTGAGTTAACTTGTAGATAAATCTGATTTGAATCAATTAAATAATCAGATTTAATCCATATTTAAATCCTTTCCTTATTAGCTATTATCGATTCTAGAAGGTTTCTATAGCCTCCTAAAATTGTCCATTCCCCTAGGGTTTCCAAAATGTTCCTCTTGCTTAACTATTTAACAATTAACATCTAGTCCCTAAACCTTTAATCAATTCCTGATTAATTGTAATTAATTCCAATTAATTCAAACTATTTTCTAATTAATTTATTAACCTATAATAAGTTTATAAACTATTTTCCCTATGCTCTTAAATCCTTTTCTATCTACTTTAGCTCTTGAGGGAAACCCTAAAAGGACTTCGTTATGTAATACACATATGTATTCACCATTGTCCAAAATCTATAATTCTTAACTTTCGAATGAAATGGAAAACCCTCTAATACCACCCTTCTGCCTCAAAAATGGTTTGGAAACTCAAATTCTACCTATGAGTATCAACAGGTGTGTCAAAATCCTTTTAAGTGTCCAAATAAGTCACTTATTAAGCTCTTGACTTAAATTATAAAATTTTATGGTTTCAAAACCTTCATTGTGTTTAAAGATGGGCATAGGTGAAAACGGGGACTTATTTGAAGATCAGATGCAAAAGTTATGCATTTTCAAGTTTGTTTCTCAATACATATTCTGTTAGAGGACTGATTAAGAATCTACTTGGGCAGAGTAAATATGCATTATGTCTTCTAATGAAATTTTATTATATGTGGTTTGTGTAGAAATCTATGTGGGTTGCGTATGTCTAAATGGATTTTTGTCCAAATCCTTCCCACTTATTTCCAATATCATCAAGTATGATTCCATTAATGTAACCTTAACTTAAAAGGACAGTAAAAATCTCATAACTCCTAACTTATTCATGACTTATGATTACCAATAAGAATTCCAACCATATTAATAAGCTTTAAAGAACCTATAAAGAACTTATTTAGACCCTAGGTTACTTATTTCACCATATATTACTCAATTTGATTGAGTTTATGATTTGGAATTGATGATTCTCAAGTGATACAACTCAAACTCCATTTTCTTCAAATTTCATTTCCAATATAATTACTCATCAATTTACAAATATTTACATAATCTAATGCTTCAATCGATGATGATTTCCATTATATTCCAAATCATCATAGATATGATTTCCAAAATCTCATGGATTGCCATTGAATCCCTATATCAACACATAAACACAAATGGATCCCGATGATGAAATTCATGGTAATAAGTGATGATTCAACTTGAGATTTGTTTTTTGATCATTTAAACAAATTTAATTTAATCTTTAAACTCAATCAACATCATGATAAATCTTTATAACCAAGATACATTATAAAATGATATTGCTCGATAATATATGATCTTAGAAGGGTCACACTAACAACAACTTGATAATAATATATTATTAATAAGAACTTGTTTTTGAAAAATATTTATATTAATATATATTATTTATAAGGATTTTATTCTTAATGAATATTATATTTCTTGTAGTTAATTGGAAAAAGATTATTTTCTGAAAATAATATATTTTTCTAAATGAAAGTATTAAGTAAAAGAGCTAGAAATTATTTATATAGAAAGCATTTGCTTTTATATAAACTAAACTATTTACTTTTATAAAAAAAAAACATAGACATATGTAATATAAATTAAATCAATTCTAGGCATTTTGTGTCCTCTTGGATACTCCAAACCCGAGAATATGAGAGAGAGAGAGAGAGAGAGAGAGAGAGAGGGAGGGAGGAGTTGGAGATTTCTGCCAGTTTCCTCCATAAGTACGAGCACTTACTCTCTTACATGGAGTGGTTAAAGGGTATGTTCCAAGTACTTGATACTTGACTTTTTCCAAGTATAAATGAGAGCATAAGGAGCTAGTTTTGGTTCTTCCTTTTCTTTCAAAAAAATGTGGGTATGCTTCATCTTATGCTCTTACTCTCCTTCTTCCTTTTTTCCACTTATGCACTTAATGGGTTAAGTTCATATGATGAAGATAAAGTTGATAATTTCACACTCTCATTGAGTTAGTATTTGGTATTAACTTAAAGATTAATAGTTTCAAATCATTACAAGATCAAGACTGGCATCTTCACCAAGTTGATTTATTGTTGGTGTCCTAGACAAGTTGGAGATTTGCTATACATTCTACATTAACATCCAACCTCCAGAGAGGAACTCAAGTCTTCAAAGTTTGTATCACTTTCTTCTAGTTTGGTTGTGTTTTAATCTTTCCTAGCTTTGCAAAATGATCATTGATGGGTAAAATATTTTTAGTTTATTCAAATGTAAAATCACTTTCGTTGTTAATTACGTCAAGTTTGACACGAAAGTTAGACTATTTTTGAATAAAATCCCAACACACCAATCACCATAATTCTTCCATGGATGGAGCTTCAAGCTTACAATTCCTCATTGTAAGGTCACACCTTATGATCTGATGAGTCAAACACAGGACACACTAATCTATCAGCATGATCATCTACACATTCACATCGCCAGCGTATCAAGCTTACCAGCGTTAGCTTAAAATTTAGTTATCCAACTGTAATTCTTTGTATATTATGTAATGATATAGATAAATATATAATAGATCACATATCTGGTATCTTTACGATAATATTGGTTCTTAGTATAGATTAGATAAAATCGCTTCAATCAAAGGATATATAAGTATAGATTAGTATATATACAACATTAGGGAAAACCCTAATGTGCTGGACATGGTGATTATGATTGTGGCTTTGTGTCATTCGTCTTTGTGACAAACCCGTCTTCTTGGTGAAGACAAAAACTCTTTTCTTGGTGAAAGGAACAATTTGGAGAACTTCTGTGTTATTTACTTTCTGTTGATTATTTTTCTTAGATTAGTTTTACGTTTTTTTATTCATACTTAAAGTGTATCCGTTCGACACAAACCTTCAAATGGTATCAGAGCAGGTTTGTGATACACTCAAATAATCATGTCAACCTCTTTTGTTCCTAAATCATCTATCTGTAACCAGATCCCTCCGTTTGACATTACAACTTCTCTTATTGGAATGAAAGACCATGAAAGTTCTAGAGTTCATGGATTTCGATATGCTCAATGTCGTCAACAAAGGTCATATGGATGCTATGCATCAATCATCCAATAATGGTGCATCTGGCAGTAAGCTGAAAGGGAAATGTGTTCCCTGTTATAACAAGGAAGAGAACATGATGTTGAATCTCGATGTAAAGGCTAGAATTTCTATTGGAAACTCACTTCCTTTTTCTGTCTATCGTTTGGTCCAAAACTGCTCGACTGCTCAAGAGATGATGCCCTCTCTATCATTTGCTTTTGAAAAGGAAAACTCTTCAGACGATGAAGCTAAGTGTCTCGTGGCTCAGGTTGTTTAATCTCATGCTGACACTTTAGATGGCAGCGTTGGGATCTTTAACGTTGATTCTCCTCACACTGCTGATTACCTCAAGTCAGAATGGGACGATGCATCAACTAATCAGGTAAAAAAATCATGTTAATCTTTCCTCTATTGATAATATTGAAAAAATGAGACAATTGTTCTCTTATGTTTCAATTTATTGATCTCAAATAAATAAAAATTTTCTCTCAGTCTTGAGCTAAAGATTCTCAAAGAAAAACTCATTTATCTAGAAAAATATTTTATGTTTTAAAAAAGGAAAGCACTTGTATCTTGCTTACCAATAATTAACTTCACACTGAAAAAGCAAAACTTTTTGATCATGCTAACCGCACTCAACTTATTTTGAATTTTTGGGCATCCTCTCACTTTAATGTTACAAGAATCATTAATGCTCAGATTCCAGATCAGTGTAAGAAAATTCTTGGAGGTGATATAGAAGGTGTTGTTTCTTTAACCAAAGTCGAAACTAAACAAAACTTTTATAAAGTTGATTAGATCTCCTCATTTTGGGTTTTGTTGTGTTTTGGCCTCTTTTTGGGGATGATGATGGAGTGAAGTCATTTAAGGGGTTTTTCTTTCAGATCTGAGTTGGTTTTGGTACCCTTGAGCCTAAAGGTGCAAACTTTATGAGGATTTTGGTGTCATGCATGCATTCAGTCAATTATTAAGTCCATTATAAGCTTAAGATCTTCATTTAGACATGCATGAACGTAAAGTTGGCAACTTTATGTGGTTTTCCAGCTCAAGGAAGTTAGATCTATGTTTTGGAGTCATTTCCTTATGGATTAAGTGCTTGATGTATTAAGATGTGGGTTTCTGGCGAACTCGGCTAGTTTATGGATAAACTCGGCGAGATGGCTCGGTTTTCCCCGACATTTTCATATTGATAGAGGAACTCGGCGAGTTTTTTGGTCAACTAGGCGATTTGACTTGGTTTTTCCCGATCTGTGCAGTTGATGGAGAAACTCGACGAGTTGAAGGACAACTCGGCGAGTTGGGTCAACGTGGACCGTTGAATTTGACTTTCGATTTATGTCTTTGAAAAAATTTGTCCCAATGGGTACTTGAGGTAATATGAAGTGTAATAAGGAAAATTTTGGACTTAGGATAAGGCCCATATGGGGTTGGACCCAATTTGGAAAACTGGGCCATTAGTAGGCCTTTGTGGCTCTTTTGTTTTTGGGCTTCAGTTTTGGTTCATGGTGGGTTAGGGGTAAAATGATCATTTTACCCCAAGCAAGGATTATGGATTATAGCGTGGAACCCAATTGCTAATTGGGTGTGTTATTGGTTTTGATAGCTCGGGAAGCCGGCAGGGCAGCAACTAAGTATTTCCTTCAGTGAGCTTTTGCATTCGAGGTGAGTTTTCCTCACTGTACTTTTTGGTCGAAGGAACTAAGGCCAGCCCATTGGATTAGATATCCTATGATGTGATAGTATGTTATTGTTCAGATGATGAAAATCCATTTGAATCTACCCCCAGTCCCTATTTGGGGCATTACCAGAACCATGAAGAATGATCCTCGAAAAAAACTGACCGCGAACTTAACCCAAAACCGAACCATATGATGAACCTAAAATCTTAACAAACCTTGACTCTTTGCTATGACATTACCAACCACTGCTTCGTCGAGCAACGGCGATCAAACCATGAACTTTTGTGATACATCCAACCCTTACTGGCTCTGGTGCACCCCACCTGGGCATCCACTTGATATAATCACCAAGAACTTTATGACTTACGACTGCATAAGAAATTTCCAACTTGAGAATCAAAAATCTAACAACAGCTTGTGAACAGCTGGAATTATATTGCATACAACCTGCTGAGACTTTCTGATACCTTACTGATACTTCCCTCCATCCTTATTGTTTCCCTTATCCAAGCAACAGATTTAGGATTCACCCGACCGCCCGTCAACACGTCCACACCGAAAGCACTACAAGCAAAAGAAATGAACCATCATGATCACTAGGCCTACAGCCTATGACTGGAATGCTCCCGATAACCCACCAGCACTGTAGTCATCGCATCATTCACCCATCACTCCGGGCCTAAAGATGTCCACCTCATTTTATTACCCCGAAGGGACCTAATCGACTCCCTTACAATGCCAACTGAGCACCACAGAACGGCTACCAAGCAAAACCTTACGAAAACAAAGTCGCACACGATCCGCGGATTGGATAACGATCGCACACTTGGTCAAATTCGAAAACTATAACCCAAAAAGGACCACGCACATAAATTGAGCCAAATGCTACAGCGCCCTCTTGCCCAGCTCTCTTTCTTTCTCTCTCTCTCTCTCTCTCTCTCTCTCTCTCTCTATATATATATATATATATATATATATATATATATATATATATATATATATATATATATTATAACTCTTATATATCTGTAAGAGTTTATTTTAAATTCTTTTAAAAATATAAGGTTGAAGTTTAATTAACTGAATTAACCTTTAATTTATTACTCTTCTAAACCATTTTAGATTTAATATTTATATTTTAATTAAATATTTAAATCATTTTAAGGGTAAATCAATTACTTTAATTATCTTATAATTAAATACTTTTGTTTCCTTTTATATTACTTCCTTAATTTCCAAATTAGGGTTTTATGATTATCTAGTATTAGGGTTCGGATTTTAGTCGGATAAAACTACAATTAATGGCTAATAGTTATCCTACAATTCAAAAAATCAAGTAAATCCCGAAACCCTATTGCAACCAAAAGCGCGCCGCGCCAAGGTCTAGGCACGTCGCGCCCTACAATTGACAGGTTTCTTTGTATCGAGTTCCAATTTCATAATATACATTAATAATTAAAAATCCTAAGCTGTAATACCACTGGTGGGTTTTCTAGGTTAAAAGAAAATGGATTTGCACAACGAATTTTACACATACACTCTTATGGGCACATGCAACTTAGAACTTGTATGGCAGATTCACTGTTATAGCAACATACTTTTTGAAACAACTTCTAACCAACTATAATCGAAATTACTATGGTTAGAATCATACATTTTAGTATATTCAAATATACTAACTCTTGAGTTCTTCAAATGCTCCAAGGAAAGCTAACATTAAATAGTGTGAATGTCTCTAATGGTTCACACCAAGAACCCTAGAACACTAGAACTTGAAAGAGGAGAGAAGAGACACGATGAAAATTGGATTTCATCTTCCTTGTAAAGCTAGGAACGAAAATTCAAGGCCAAGGGGTCCTATTTATAGGTTAGGTAAATTGCAGATAAATGCATATTTGAAAATTTAAATATTAGATTTAATCCTCATTTCAAATCATTTCCTTATCAGCTACCACGATGATTCCAAAAACCCTAAAATATTCCTTAAAACCGTCCCCGTTATGGGAGGTCCTAGAATTGCTTCTTCTGTTTAGATGTTGAATAATTACAATTCACCCATTGCACCTTTAACTAATTCCAGTTAATCCGAACTAATTCCAGATTAATTTTGATTAATATTTAATTAATTCCAAACATTTCTAATTAATTCAAAATTAATTATTAACAATTTCTAATTAATATATTAATCATATATATAATATATTAAAAAATCATTTTATCTCTCTACTAATATTAATTCTAGCTATTTCTGGTTATGAGGGTAACCCAAAAAGGACTATACTTTTATTCTCTAAGATTATAGCAATTTAGTTAAGACCATAAACACCTTAATCCAACATAAGAAACTTCATCTCGGTGCAAGGAAGCAAGGAGCTAGCTTAGATTCGTCATCTACTTTAGAGTTCTAAGTTATTTGAGGTATAAAGTCGCTAACTTGTTCTTTAGTTTCTTAGATCTAGTCTTATTATCTTTTGGTCCCTTTTTGGTCCAATCCTTAGGAGTTCTTGGAGTTTGGATAACTCCATAAATTTATGCTTGGGTTTATTTCCTTCTGGACTTAGGTATTGCTGGAAAAATGGTTATGAATGCATTTCCTTTGAGCCATGCAAGATATTAGACCCTTTAAGAGTTGGGTTTGAGTTTCAAAGAGATTTGGACATGAGAAATGATAAAGTTTGAAAATCATCCATTAGGACCCTTAGAAGAAAAAGATTTGAGCTTCTGAGCTCTTAAAACTAGGGTTAAATGCTTAAACCATTAAGTTATTTTGGATACTCACCACGATGCGGTAAAAGGTGGTTCGTCGCGTGGTGGCGGGTTTCACATAAAGTTTGAATTTTTGTTTTTTTAATCTTTCTATTTAATAGGTAACCACGACGTGGTTGACGTCCTGACAGTTTTAGTTTATTATTTTTTGTTTATTATTTTATGTTCCTTTTTACATGTTGGTTTTCTGTTTATTATATGTATTTTCAAGATGACGGATATTGCGTAAATGACGATGGGCGCATAAAAGAAGCAAGTGCGCAACGATCAAGGATTAGGACTTGTTCCACCAGAAATTCCAGTTGAAACCAAATTTGATCTCAAGGTGTTATGGTGCAAAGTTATTCATGGATTGACTTTGTGATGAATTGACTTGAGAAAACATACTTGCACATGTGGTATTGGAGCCTTATGACATGAGAGAGAGAGAGAGAGAGAAAGAGACTTTTTAGCACCTCTATAAATAGTGGGTTGCATACCACTAGTAGAGTGTGCTTGAGAGTTGTAATATTGAGAGTGTGGGTGTGTGTTAATTATGTGGATTTTGATCTAGATCTTTTTTTTGTAACACCTTTCATAATCAAATACATATCTTAGACACCCAAATCATCATGTTCATTGTGTTCTTTACAATTCCACATGTCAAATCAAATGCTCGTAACACTAGAATTGGTATCAGAGCGGGTCTTCGAAGATTGATGTGATTTTTGAAGAGACGATTCTTGATTTGGCAACAATCAACACAATTTGAACGATCTATGTTGAGTCTCTTGTAATCTCTCAAAATCATGTTTGCATAATTGTTTTTGATCATATTCATTTTAAACCCAATCACATTTATTTTGAGTAAAATGTTTTTGATCAATTACTGTTCATTAAAATTCATTGGAAATTCAAATCAAAAATTTGATCCGATTTAATTCATTCAATAGCCCAAGATTTTAAACCAATTACTATTCATATCGTTACTATTCATTTAACCAAATTGAAGCCCAAAATCCAATATATTTCAATATCTAGCCCAAAGTCTCGATACAAACATCATGTTCTTCATCAACACATTATCTGTGAATCAAAAATTTATATCCGTCTATCTCGCATGCTTCATTCAATTTGATTCACGAAATTAAATTGTTCATTGTTCTTGATTATCAAAATTCTCGTTTAATTTTGTTTCGTTTGCTCGATTGATTATCCATTTCATTGTATTCAATCAACTCATTCAATCTTGGTTTGTGTCTAATACTTGAATGATTGATTGTCTCCTATTGTTGATCAATTATTCTTCTTATCAACGATGTGAGCTAAGAAGGCGTAACACTTGTTTTGTAGATACTTTATGGATTTCATGCAAGATTTGATATTAAGGTTTTTGCTAAGTTTGTCTCACTAAATGACTAGTGATTCTTCGTTAGGTAGAGAAAGACGTACTACCTTGTCGTAGCATATCATTTCGGCATGATGAGAGGATAACCAATCCATGCCTATTATGACGTTGAAGATTCTGATCATCATAAACATGAGGTTAACGTGGAAGACGTAATTATTCAATGTAAATATGCAATTTTATAATAATTTTGGGGTACTACCAAATTGAACAATTTCCATTTCTACCATATGAGTTTCCATAAGCTTATAGGATTTATCGTTTAGGAATTGTATGAACTTAGGAGTAATATAGCTTTTATCGGCACCCAAATCAAAAAGTACAAATTCATATAAGTTGTTAATTAGGAATGACCAGTCACCACTGATGGACCCTGGATGGCATCCCTAGCTCCAATCACGAATGTCCTTCCACTGGCATTCCCTCCCTTGATCTCTCAGTTTTGGGTAGTCCATCCTGTAGTGCCCGCATTCGTAACAAGCTCCTCTCCTTGTAGTTGTGGCTCCTTGTCTTAATGCGGGTGTTGGGTCGGTGTTGGGTTCCTGCAGTTCTTAGTGAGGTGACCCTTCCTGCCATAATTGTTGCATACTCAACAGGAACCCGTGTTATGGTAATTGTACTGGTTGCACTTTGGAAACCTTCCTATATATGGCCTTGTTGGGTTGGTTGTTGTCGTTGTTTTTGTTGTTGCAACTTTATAGGCTTTCACTGCCTCTGGCTTCCTTTCTAATGGATGCCTTCCTTTTCCCCAAAAATCCTTTCCAAACTTCCTCTTGTTGTTTCCCGTCTTCGGGAGGTTAGCCTTCTGAACCATGGTGCCTCCACGATTCTCCTGATTGGTTAGGCTAAAAGCTAGCCGCTTATCATTATCATACAGCACATATCAAAATACCCCACACTTGTCTTTTGCTTGCCCCCAAGGAAAACTGATTTTATTATCATCACATCAAAACCCTAGCTACCAACATCACACACGACAATCCATTTTAAACCCATCCATTACATCAAGACCGCAACGCATATATTTGTGTCTAATTTTTCCTAAGAACTTCCCCAATCCTAAATACATACAATCCTCATAAACACTTCCCAACAGTTTGAACAACGTTTATTTTTGCCATTCATACCTCGTATGCCCTTTTATTTACCCCCTTTCATCTTAAAAGTTATTGTCAAATACCAAGTGACTCAACAAAAATGAAAAATAATATATAACATAATTTTCCTAAAAAATATAACTACACTTTTTATTGTTGCAACATTTTCTTTTTGTGGAACTTTTTCTATTTTTTCACTTTTTTCTTTTTTTCTTCTTTCATCTTTTCTCAATACTTCAACTTCCCATAATCACATATAAGCAAACAAATAACTTAAATTTAAACATAGTTGCAACTTTACTAATACTTAAGTTAGTGACTTTCTAAAAGATTCATTGGAGCACTCTGTGACATCCCCAATTTCACGGCCAGAAAAGACCGATTTGTTTATGCTTTGTTTTATAAAATCAGAGTAATCCTTTGATTAAAAGTGTTGCGGAATTTGTTCCCAAAACAAAATATGATAAGAATTTATCAAAGCATTTCTTTAAAGTAAAGTATTTTCATTAAATAACAAAATCTCGGGATGTCATGTTCCGATACAGACCAAAAGCATAAACAGTATAAAATAGACCTTACAATAGTTATTTATAACTACTGATCTATAATCCAAAATCTCTCGTCAAGTCCACCAACTTATACTCTTTTTCCATTACCTGTAATGCAAAGAAAACTGAGTGGGTCAGGCTTGGGAGCCTGATGAGCATATAGGGTTTTCAACCCACAATAATATAATTATTATATTCAATCATCAAACAATCAACCCAATTACCCATCCCCATTATCTTCTTTATTTCTTAAGGTTTTACCCTAAGAATCGACTATCCTTCCTTCATTCGTTCCTAAGGATTGACCTAAGGAATTGGCACAAAGTCCATTGCTACCTGAGGTTCCAATAACAAACACTAAATCCATAGCTGCCAAGGTTCATCTATACAGTACTAAATCCATAGCTACCAAGGTTCATCTATACAGTACTAAATCCATAGCTGCCAAGGTTCATATATACTGTACTAAATCCATAGCTACCATCGTTTTATTATAAGACACTAAATCTATAGCTGCCAGGGTTTTTAGAGTACACCGGTGAACATCAAGTCCACAACACCTACAAGTTGCGAGCTTGCTAGTGTTCCACAGGACTGTCTAGAATAGTCTGTGGTTGTCATCCCTACTCTGCTGAATGACGGGGGCCATCGTTTGGGTAAAGGTTTCACTCATTTTTCACCTGTCACCCTCATCTCATGATCTATATCATCTTTCGTCTCATCCTCAAACTAATCTTTCCTCACACACCAACTGTTTCATCTACCCATGTTCTACCCAACATATTTGTAGATATAAATTACATATATAGTTTAAATCATTTAAAAACCTGTATAAAACATTCATTCAACATCCATCTCAAGTATACAAACAACGTATAAACACATAGCACGTATTTCATAGCAAATACTTCATATCTATGCGGTAGAAGAAAGTAACTACACACTCACTTGATTAGATGATGATCGGGCAGCACTACGACTTTAAGAGTAGTATTTCTTCCGTGAAACCGGGAGATCTTCACAAAAACCGGGCCTTTCGCGAGCAGAGTTTCGGCTCGGAAACTTTACTTCTCGGGATCTTCGGGGCTTCGGGACTCGCTTCGGGTCTCGGGATGATACCGGGGCTTCGGGATATAACTTGCCAAGAAAAAGGAAGAATAAGGGAGTGAAAGGAAAGAATTTAGCAAACAAAAACGGCAGCCCTCGCTTTCTATTTATAGGAGGGGTCTGGCCTCCGAACGCAGTGCGTTCCCTGAACGAATGTAGCGCATTCCGCCGTGCGTCATTGCTTACGAACTTCGGACTTGACAGGCGACAGGACTGGCTCTGGGCTCTGAACGCGGGGCGTTCCCCCTTTTGTAAGTGTGCCTGGAACTTCAGAAATTCATATCTTTCGCATACGAGCTCCGTTTTCGACGTTCATTATATCCATGAGTAGGTGAGATTATGCTCTACAACTTTCGTTTAGACTCCGTCGACAAATTTTGACTTTATTTTTATTATATTATTTTTAGTAGGCCGGGACAGGAAAACTCCGTTATAAACTCATAACTTCTTCATCCGACGTCCGTTTTCGTCTGTCTTTTTACCGTTGGACTACTATCGACGAGACCTTCGATTCTCGTTTAGATTGTTTCTGCTAGAAATCACTCGATCTCATATTCGAACTTTAGGCTGCATACCGCTAAGCTGAAACTTAGAAAAATCATAACTTCCTCATACGAAGTCAGATTTGGACGTTCTTTTTATGCACGCTCTCGATTTAACGTAATCTACGACTTTCGTTTAGATTGCTAAGGCCAAATATCGCTCTAACGTAAATTCACTATTTACGTCGTGCTGTGTCGTGTCGGTTCTGTCGCGAAACTTCGACAGGTCATAACTTCTTCGTTATAACTCGGATTTCGGCATTCTTTATATTTTCGGAAACCTTGCCACGACCACTACAACTTGGTTAAGATTATTTCTTCTAAACACTCTTCTATCAAAAAGTCATTTTTGACGCTTATCGTCTCTAAATTGACTAGCCCGGATCTGCGGGCGTTACACACTCGGAATCCCTTAGGTCACTAATGGAGCCCATGTCTTTCCATGAAACCCGTGTAGTGGCATTCTTCCCATTCCAATGCACGTTAATATACTACAGGTGGACATATATGCAAAAATGTCCCACGGGTAATATTGACCAACTTCGAAAGGTCACAGATCGGCTCCACTCTTGAACTGTTACTTTATTTATATAATAACTAGACTGAACAATACAGAAAATTAAGCATATAAACTTGATAAATTGACTCTCTTTATTTTGAAAGAAAGGACCCAGGGGATAAATCAGTCACTTGTAAGCTTTTTATTAGGTGTAGATTTTCCCAAAGCGAAAACTTTTTACATCCCTCAAATTGGGCAAGGTCGTGTTTTTGTCTCATGATTTCACTAGGACAGGGAAGCCACAAATATACTAGAACATATGTTGGCTCAAATAAACATCGAGGCTCGCATCGGATTGTCCCACACAACATAGCAACCTAGATCTTAACATAACAACAATTTTCAACTAGATTCAATTTTAGACCATTGTTTCAAGTCTTTCTAAAAAATTTTAATCCTAGTCATTTTTCGTAATATAATTTTTTAGAATGCTTGTTATTCCAATGTTCAACCCCTACCCCACACTTATTTCATGCAATGTCCTCAATGCATGCTTTAACAATAAAGAACATAAAAGTAAAGAGAGAAATTGGAACAGACTCCCCTGGGATAGAAGTGGCGAGGTCGAACTTGAATCTTGTGTGTGTGACATCTCGTGAGATAGTTGGAAAATGGTATTTAGACTGCTACTGGAATAGACTTCAATACACCAAGAATAAAGGACTTCAAATGGTGAGAAACAAACAACCAAAAATGGTGAAGTTAAGTAGCACCACGACGTGGTTAGAAATGAACACGTCATGGCCTTCAATAATGTGGACATTTGAGCGTGAATTTCCTCAACACCACATCGCGATTATATGTGACCACGTCGTGGTTTTTTTGTTTTCAGAATAATAAAACTTTTATCCATCTCGATTCTTGCCCAAGAAAAAGCAATACCCAGGTGGTATACCCTTCTATTTTACTGAAAAATGCTCTTATTTAGTTATTATGACTAACTACTTATCTTCTTCACTCAAAATCATTTCCTTTCAAGTCGCGAGTTTCACCCTCACTTAAGATTTTGTCACGTTCTCTTGGAAATCATTCATCAACTTCTCTCACCAACTAATTATGCTTCTAATAACATTCCTTATTCCAGAGTTGAATCAAGAATTCTTAAATCAAATAATTAAAGTTCTTCAGATTTAGTAGTTGAAAAGATATCAAAATCTAATGTTAAAGGAAAGAATCCAGGAATTAAAGTTTGTTATCGATGTGGTGATGCCTCTCACAAAGTCAGTGAATGCACTTATGAAAAGAACATCGTTCATGCTGATAATATCATGACTCAAAATGATAAGTGGATCAAAATTGGAAACTCGTTGAACTGTCTCCCTGATGATTGTTATAACATCTTTTCTTAGTGATCCTCTTCAAGTGGGTCAATGTATATCTAGTGTATATTTTTTTAGACTTATTGTACATCTTAGTTTCAGGGTAAAGAGCATATTTGGTATTTAGACAGCGGTTGCTCAAGACATATGACATGATTCAAGTCTCTCCTGGAAGATTTCATAAAGAAGGATGTTCCATCAGTTACATATGGAGATAATGGTAAGGGAACTACAAAGGGATATAGATCCATCAAATGCAATTCTGTCGTTTTCAAAAATGTCTCTTATGTGAAAGGCCTGCAGCATAATCTCATTTCTAGCAGTCAACTGTGTGACGCTGACTATGATGTTCTCTATAACAAGAGAGAAGGAAAAGTTGTTGATCAAAAGAACATCACTGTTCTTGCTGACAACTCACTTCATCGTTTCCTCTACTCTCGTGCTCGGTCTCATCTAAATTGGCTGTGGCACAAAAGGCTATCACATCTAAACTTCAAAAACATCTCAAGGATTGCAGGGAATCAACTTGTGAGAGGAATTCCTAAGATGGAATTTGTTAAGGACAAACTATGCTCATCGTGTGAAAAAAGGAAGAAAACCAAGTCTTCGTTCAAGCCAAAGTCTTGTTCTTCAATCATTAAACCTCTTCAACTCCTTCATATGGACCTTTTTGGACATGTTCCGATCAAGTCAAGAGCTGGGAAGAAATATACTCTTATCAATGTGGATGAATTTCAAGGTTTACATGGGTAGTCTTTTTAAGAAAGAAGAGTCATGCCGCTGATGAAATCATTGCTCTCATTAAGCAGTGGGAAGTCCTTTATGATCACAAAGTAAAGCAATTAAGTAGTGATCATGGAACTGAATTCAGAAACTCCTCTCTGGAAGATTTTTGCTAAGTCTCAAGAATCTCTCAGAACTTTTCAGCAGTTAGAACTCCCCAACAAAATGGAATTATAGAAAGAAAAAATAAAACTCTCATTGAAGTTGGAAGAACTATGGTTGTTGAAGCTGGTCTTTCATTGTCATCTTGGGCTGAAGCCGTCAATATAGCGTGTTATACCTAAAACCGGTCTATTATTGTAAAACGTAATGGGAAAACTGCTTATGAGATACTGAAAGTAAGAAAACTAGACATTTGTTATTTTCATGTGTTTGGATGTGTTTGTTACATCTTGAATCAAAGAGATCAGCATTCGAAGTTTGAGGAAAAAGCTGATGAGGGAGTGTTCCTAGGATACTACAATGTATCCAAGGCTTTTAGGGTATTTAATTTATCAAGGCAAATTGTTGAAGAAACACTTCATGTCACCCTTGATGAAGAGTCATTCATTCATGATCGAGTTGATCACCCCTCGTCAATTCTGAATGAACTTACTTACAGTCCTTCAGGCCATGTTCCTGAGCTCTTGTCAAATGACGTTGATCCTATTGTTCCCAATGTTGATCAATTAATCAGTTCTCAACCTATCTCTGAATATCAACTTGTTGTCCATGAAAAAGCTGATTCATCAAATCAAAAAGTCTTTACCCATAGCAATACAAATGAAAGTTCTAATCCAAGAATCCTTCGAGTTCATCCTGAATCTCAAATCATTAGAGATGTAAATTCTAGAATTCTCACTCATAGCAGAGTCAGCAGCAACTTCTGGATGTTAGTAAACTTCGTCTCAATGATCGAACCAAAGAATATTGTTGATGCCTTGAAAGAAGTTGACTGGATTAAGGCCATGCAGGATAAGCTCAATGAATTCGAACGTCATCGTGTGTGGACACTTGTTCCCAAACCTCAAGAAAAGACTATCATTGGGACTCGTTGGGTTTTCAAGAACAAAATAGATGAAGATGGAATCGTCATAAGAAACAAATCTAGGCTTGTAGCTCAAGGATTCTGTCAGCTTGAAGGGTTAGACTATGATAAAACATTTGCTCCAGTTGTAAGAATTGAATCCATTCGTCTGTTTCTAGCTTTTGCCTCTTTCAAAAACTTCAAATTCTATCAAATGGACGTCAAGACTACCTTTCTACATGGAGATCTTCAAGAAAAATTCGTTCTAAAACAACCTTCAGGGTTTGAAAATGAAGAGTTTCCAGATCATCTGTATCGTCTTGATAAAGCTGTCTATGGCTTAGAACTGGCTCCTAGGGCATGGTATGACATCTTGGCAAGCTATCTTCTTTCAAGTGGATACAAACGAGGAAAGATTGATAACACTCTGTTCATAAAGCAATCAAGCTCGCATATCATTCTTGCTCAAGTGTATATGGATGATATCATTTTTGAGTCCACTGATTAAAAGCTAAGTTTATAATTCGTGGAAGTCATGGCCAAGAAATTCAAGATGAGCATGATGGGTGAACTAACTTTCGTTTTGGGATTGCAGGTCAAACAACTAACTGATGGTATTTTTGTTTGTCAAGCTAAATATATTGAAGATGTGCTGAAGAAGTATGGTTTTTATAATTGCAAACCGGCAAAGACTCTGATGTCTTCATTGGCGTCTATTGGCACTGATCCAAGTGGCACTGATGTGAATGCAACTATGTTTCAAGGAATGATAGGCTCTCTACTCTATCTTACAGCCAGTCGCCCTGATATTATGTTTTCCACCATATTGTGTACTCGCTATCAAGCTACTCCTAAGGAATCTCATCTTCACACTATCAAAAGGATTTTTCAGTACTTAAAACATACACCCAATCTTGGGTTATGGTATCCTCGTGACTATGAGTTCAAGCTGGTAGGATACACTGATTCCGATCATGGTGGGTGTGGCATTGATCGTAAAAGCACTTCAGGAGGAGCTCAAATGCTTGGAAATATATTGGTAAGCTGGTCCAGCAAAAAGCAAACATCAGAGGCTTGTTCTACCGCTGAGGCTGAATATGTTGCCGCTGGAAGATGTTGTGATCAGATTCTATGGATTAAGAATCAGCTCTTAGATTATGGTTTAAACTTCTCGAAAACACTCATCTGATGTGACAACACCAGTTCTATTCAGATGATACAAAATCCAATGCAGTACTCCAAGACCAAGCACATCGACATCCGTCATCATTTCATCAGGGACATAACTCAAAAGGGAAAAGTGGAATTGTTCTATATTCCATCCACTGATCAGCTGGCTG
Source organism: Lactuca virosa (assembly GCF_052849685.1). Classification (NCBI taxonomy): domain Eukaryota; kingdom Viridiplantae; phylum Streptophyta; class Magnoliopsida; order Asterales; family Asteraceae; genus Lactuca; species Lactuca virosa. Next base: position 117,603,284 of record NC_136430.1, on the reverse strand, counting down.
ACATCTTCACCAAGGAATTAGATGAAAAGAGTTTGAACAAATTAATTATATATCTTGGCATGCTTTCAATGTATTAATCATTTTCTAACTATTTTCTGTTTTTGAAAAACTCAAAAACAAGTGCCTCTTTTATTATGAATGCAAAATCTTACATTTAGTAGTTGCATGTATTGTCTTTCAAGCCTATCTACTATTTATTTCCATCTTATTACTTCAAAATTTATAAGGACTGGAGCTTTCTTTAAGGATCTCAATGCTCTTGCTATTGAGAAAAAGAGTGGCCTCGTGTCCTTTTCTTCTTGAGGATACTCTCATTCTCCTTCATTCACTGTTATGGATGCAAAGAGCACCATCAATGTAGTAAGACTTGTTTTCATCTACTGACTCATAATTCTATAAAACCTTGAATAACCTCATGTTGGTCTTGAAGACATGATGGTTTTATGAATTCGAGTCAGTTAACTCGTTGGTTACAATGACTGATCTTCACGTATTCTCTTGCTCCTGATGAACATGAACCTTAGAAAGCATCTGAAATGCTTTAATTATAAATAGTCTCATCACTCTTGATTCATAATGAAATGTTTACTGATGACGTTATCCTTGCTTATGCTTCTCTTTTATATCCAAAATTCAAGGGGAAGATATCTTGGAAAATGGAAATGCATTAATAACCATTCAATTCCAAAGATTTTATGGAACGAGTCTTTATCCTTTCTGAAAAAGGTGCACATACTTTGTTGTTTAAACTATTTTCTTTTTTTACTAACTTTTTGTTTGTGTTCTTATTTTGTTTACTCTTTTGTACCATTTTGTAAAGGAATCCGACGGTGGCAATTCTAAGCCTAGTATGCAACTTTTTACACATCGTCGTCTCTAGAAGCATGTTGTTGTATGTGACAAAAACTCTTTAAGTTTCTCATCAGCGAGACCATCTGCTGGGAACATTGAGTCACCCTCTCACGCTGATTGTTTAGCATTGTCTAAACTCTCAAAGTGAGATAGCCTGGTCCAGATAAAAAGATATTGATAAAAAGGCTAGGGTGTTTATTTTTTATTTATTCATCTTTACTTATCGCTGTCCCTGGAAGCATGCTTGCCGTATGCATCAAGTCTCATGTTATGCTGAAACATTGAGCATAACCCAATGGCTTACCCTGATTGCATAGTCAGCATCGTAAGAGATACTTGTCTGGTCCTTAAATAACAAAGGGTTGTTCATGTCCCTGACCTCCTAGTTTGAGGTATGACATGGTACCATTATGAATTAACGGTGAATCTTTGATTCGAAATTGCAACTTACTCTATGATACGGAAGTTTAAACCACTTCTTGTTGATGAGTTAATCTGTTAATGATTCACGCTGATATCACCTCAGTGTGACTGAAACAATCCGTTCTATCCTTTATCTTCTTAATAAAGCTTGATGATTCACTGTGTAAAACTAGACACTGATAAAAGGTTGAAAGTTTGTGCTGATGGTTAGTCTACGTACCGTAGGCTATCACATGCACCAATCCATTCTTACCCCTACATTCTTATTTAAAGTTTTATGATTCAGCATAATGTACCATACGCTGATGAGAACTTGACAAATCTGTGCCGATGGGTATATCATTGTCCGTGATATATTACATGCACCTATCCAATCTTTCCATTTTTCTTCTAATAAAAGGGAATTTATGATTCATCATATGAAACCACACGCTGATGAGGTCTCTCAATATTATATCAGTGAATGGTAATTTAAGCCCACGCTATCAGAAGACATCACAATCTTACTAGACTACAAGTTGAAACTATATTTTGCTCAACGTTAGCTATTAATGTCAAAAAGGGGGAGAAAGTAAAGCTGAATTTTTTGCTACTAGAATTCAGAAAAGCTCATTCTAAGGGGAAGTCGAGTCAAACTGATTCCAACGTTCTCAGATCAGCTCAGACTCATTATCTATTTTTTCTTCGTCTACTGAAATTCATGAATCATTCATCCTCTCAAGGGGAGCATTCGTTTAAAATGCAAAAGTCAAGATTTCATTCTTACTCTCAGGGGAGCATGAGCCAAAAGCATTCCGCTTATCTATAATGGCTCTTCTGATGACTCTAAAGAAGAAGTTTAGTTTTGACATCATCAGATAGGGGGAGATTATAAGGCCACACCTTATGATCTGATGAGTCAAACACATGACACGTTGATCTATCAACGTCAGCATCTATACATTGACAACGCCAGCGTATCAAGCTTGCCAGCGTCAGCTTACAGTTTAATTATTTCATTGTAATTCTTTGTATATTAGGTAATGATATATATAAATATAGAATAGATCACAGATCCGGTATGTTTGTGATAAGATCGGTTCTTATTATAGATTATACGAAATCCCTTCAATCAAGGGATATACATGTATAGACTATTATATATACAACATTAGGGCAAACCTTAATGTGGTGGTCGTGGTGATTGTGATTGTGGCTTTGTGTCATTCGTCTTTGTGACAACCCCGTCTTCTTGGTGAAGACAAAACTTCTTTTCTTGGTGAAAGGAACAATTTGGAGAACTTCTGTGTTATTTACCTTCTGTTGATTATTTTGCTTAGATTAATTTTACTTTTTGTTATTCATACTTGAAGTGTATCCGACCGACACAAACTTTCACTCATCAAACTCCACCATGATCAATTAGAGTTAAATTATATGAAGTTTAGGAGCTTAATCACTAAAACAACACTAGAATCAACTACTAATCTCCAATGAAAAGTCAATTTTTCAGATTTGCACTCTAATTTAAACCCTCGATTACGAGATAAAGAGATTAGAGAAGGTGACCACCTTCAAAAGCTAGAAATTGATGCTGGGGAAATACATGAATCTTCACTATGTCTCCATATATGCTTCAGAACACCATAGTTCCCAAAAATTTTCTAATTTGAAGAAACCTCTAAAACCTATATTGATGGTGGGGTAGATGAAATGAGTTTATGTCTCTCTAATAGATTCTTAGCGAGTTCCTAACTTGCATGCTTAAACTAACCTTCAATTTCATCACTAAATCTCTTCTTAGCTTCTCCAAACATCATGAATCTCTCTCTTTCCTCTCAAAAACGGTTTGAATGAGTTTGGGGAAAAAATGGAAAAAACAAACAGGTAGTTACCTTAACATTTTACATTGTACTCCCTTAACTTCTTTACTTCTCACAATTTTCCCCAAACATTGACTTAACTCACTAGCTAGTATTTATGTACATTAGTAGTCATTCTCTACCAAGACTTCTATGAATAAGGTCCCTACTAGAGTTAGCCAAGTCAAATATTGGTCAAGTATAGGTTTTTGTCTAAATTACCTATTTAGCACTATTTTTATATTAAACTCAAATAAGTACTAATTTACTTTTATTTAAACTAAATAAATAAATAATATATTCAAAATCATTATTTTAAGTTTTAATTTGGTTTATCTTTTTTTAATTGTTTATTTTCATTTTGTCAAGTTTTTATTTTTCAAAAAAAAAAATCCTAAGCCGAAAAGAGGACGTTTTGTTTGCATCCAATGATCCCTTAGGACATTATATGAGGGTCTATGGGATATTTGACTTTTATCTAAACTACAAGTATCTCCAATAGTATAATTATAATCCAATTAGTGTAATTATAGGTCAATTGTGTTTATCATATATACTTACAATGGTTCTTTAATTAATCATTGACCTCATATTCATCTATAAAAGTGGATTATAAGATCTCATATACTTGTAATGTGAGTTCATTACCTAAGAACGAATGACTCTAATATTGTATTATGTTTTGATACTTTCTTTGATTCCAATTATTATGTGCATAAACTATGTGGAATACTATATGTACTAAGTGGTGCTTTCACGAAATGATTTTTATAAAGAGTTGTTGAAATTGGGACGAATCTTATTATTTTAAATTGATTTTGATCGGTAATAATGTACATCAAACTTTGGATGGATTGTGACTTGTGTAGCACTCATGCATGTTGAAACTTTGTATTGTGATGGCATTCTACATGATCTTGCTTAGACGGGGGATTTTTAGCCCCTCGTATGGTACTTGTGTGATGGTTTAGGCATTTGAAAGTGCACGATCATTTTGAAAACTCAAAAAGAAATTTCATGTTATATATATAAGATATCAAAGCACTTTCAATAATTTTTGTGAATATCCATGTATCCAATATGAAACTTTATAAATTCCAAACTCATAGACCTATAAATCAAACACTTCCTAACATACAAATTCACATATTTAACTACCAATAATCTCTACACGAACATTCATAATTCTTAAACCGATGAAACCGATTATTATCTCTCACAATAATCTCTCTCCCAACAATCCCCGAAATAAACTTAATCGCACTATGACAATCCAAACAAATCCTCAAATTCTTCGTAACCCTAATTGGAACTCCAGGAGGTATAACACACAAGCCAAAAGCAATCGCTATCTTCTCACTATGGTGCCAAACTTCCGATTCACTCTCTTCTTCTTCTAAATCGAAAAGAGATAATTTTGTGTCGGGTAGGTATCCCGCTGCTTTCATTTGGTTCTTGAGTTTTGTGAGCATTGATTGGATTTCAGGGTTTTGTTCGTGAGATGTGTCTTTTGATTGGAATGTGTGGATGGAATTCTTCACGGAAATCCAACTGTAGCCTGTGGATTTTTTTATTCCGACGTCTTTCATCTCCATTCTTACGAGATTCGCATCCTCCCACCTAAATTTAATGGATAATTAGATTAATGATTGTTTTGCATAAATATTTGTTTTCAATACTATGAAACTACTTTCATCTTTTTTTTTTGGGCATAATATAAACACCATCGTACTTTGATTTTTTTCCAAAAAAACTGAGTTTTTTTTTCTGAAAAATAGCTACATAAAACTTTGAATTGTATAAAAACCACTATAGTTTGGAATTTATTCGGTTACTTAAAAGAAAAAAATACGATTTAACCATTACAACTTTAAATTACTTAAGAAAAAGCATCTTTAACCAGAAAATAATCTTCGAATTGTATTTTGAAATTCGTTATCAAAAAAACTCATAGTGGCTTTTTTCAACGAAAAAAAAACAAAATTTAATGGTTAAACCAGAAAATAAAATCTTTCCGTGGTAAAAAAAAAAAAAAAAAAAAAAAACCACTTTTAATTTTTGTTCATTTCAAGGTGTTGTACTTTTAATTTTTGTTCTTACGAGGACATTATATTTTGAAAAATTATACACAATAAAACCAATGAAATTTGCATTGTATAGGGATGACATTACCATCTTTTTTCAATGTAATATAGCTAAAAACCAATGATACTAATTGTTATTATTTGTATTTAACCTTAGCAATGTGTTTTCATTTATTCATGTATTACACCATTCTAATTCCATTATTTTTTTGTTACAACTTTATAGAGTTCATTCCCCTAACTGAAAAAAATCTCGTGTACAAAATCATTTTATAGGAACAAAAGATTATCATGATCAGTTTTGAGAAAAAATTATACCTTCCAGAAGCTGCAAACATGTTTGAAAGAATAACATGGTTTCCAGAATCCTGAGGATCCAATTGAAACAAATTATCAGCAGCAATCTTTCCTATCTCATTATATCCATGGACTTTACAAGACCCTAAAAGAGCACCCCAAACAGACACTGTAGGCCTACAAGGCATTCTTTTTATAAACTCATAAGCACTCTCCACCATTCCACCTCTTCCCAACATATCAACTACACATGCATAATGCTCAACACCTGGTTCAATTCCATATCTTAATTTCATTGAATCAAAAACATTCATCCCTAGTTTCACTTCTCCAGCCCTACTACATGCTGCTAAAACAGACACAAAAGTAACATAATTTGGTTTCACTTCAAATTTCATTTGTTCAAACAAGGAAATGGCCATGTTTGATTGTCCTAAATGGGCATACCCACTGAGTAACGCGTTCCATGTGATTAAGTTTCTTTCAGGCATTTCATCGAACACCTTTTCACAGTCTTCTATGTTTCCACATTTAGCATACATGTCGACTAATGCACTTCCAACAAAAATGTTTCCATCAATACATGATTTGATTGCAAGTGAGTGAATTAATCTTCCTGTTTCCAGAGATGAAATCCCAGCACATGCACTGATAACGCTTGAAATGATGAAGTCTCTTGGCTCGATGTTTTTTCTCATTGCTTGTAGAAAGAGGATGCAAGCTTTTTCTCCTTCGTTGTTTTGTTCATAAGCAGACACCATGGAACACCAGGAAACGTCGTTATGATTGCTAATGTTGTTGAAAACTAAGTGAGACGAATTTATGTCCTTACACTTACCATAGAAATCGATCAAGCTGTTTGCAACAGAGACGTGATGTTCATACCCATATCGTATTACAAACCCATGAACTTGTTTACCGATTTGCAGAAACAGGGCATCAGAACAAGCATTTAAGACAACGCAAAAGGTTATTGAAGTAGGCTCTCCAGATAGCCTTCTTGATTTGATGAAAGCGTCGATTGCTTTACGAGGGTTTCCATCAAGTACAGCGTTGGATATATACGCATTCCATGTTGCAAGATTCTTCACAGGCATTTCGTCGAACATTTTATTGGCATCATCCTTGAGACCGATTTTGGAGTACATATCGAAGGCGCTGCACCCAACAAAGACGTCATGTATTTGACCTGCTTTAATAGCGAGTCCATGGAGCTGCCTACCGGTTACTGGAGACCTCAGAGAGTTGCAAGCTTTGAAGGCGCATGGGTAGGTGAAGTCGTTGGGTGCGATGGAGTCGTGGTGCATATTACGGAAGTGGAGGATGGCAGCCGAGAAATGGCCATTTTGTACAGAACCGGAAATGAGGGCGGTCCAGGTGACGACGGAGCGATCTTGTGCAGGTATGAGGGAGAGCAGAAGTTGGGCTGAATCGAGGAGGTCGAGCTTGGAATACATGTTTACGAGGTGGTTGCAGATGAAAGTAGGAAAGGGGTAGTCGATGGTTTTGATGATCATGGCGTGTGTTGCCCGACCCACGACGGAGGAACGGGAGGAGACGGCTGATTGAAGCAGCGACGCGAGTGTACTGAGGGTGGCGGAGGCCATGGTTACTGGAACTCATGACTGGCGGCCTTGGTGTTTCTGTCGTGGCATTTTATTAGAAATGTTTTAAATGTTAAGCATTGACTATGGGAGTTGATTTATCATAGGAAAATATAGTTTTAACCTAACGAATTTATAATATTCAATTATTTCTTTCTATACATTAAGAGAATTAATTATAATGTGATCGATTGAAATTGTTCATTGACCCTTGATAGAAGGTATTGATGCCAAATCAGACAAAAATGGGTGAGGTGGATGCAAAATCAGATAAAAATTGAAAGATCTGGTTGACATTCCCTTGGCCACGTCGATACTGAGATTGACTCCATCATCTTCCCCGTGTGCATATTTCCTACCGCCATCTTCCCTTGTAGTTGTAGGGTTGATTCCCCATTATTCAACTCCACTACATGTAACATCCAAAAATCATGAGTAAAATTTTCATTTTTAAAAGTATTCCAAAAGCCTTAAATTACATAAAAACATAGTTCCAAAACCAAAATCATGAATCAGAGTATCCCAAAATCATAAGTCAATAAAATCCAGGATGATGCGCACAATCATGCATTCGCCTTGCCCTTATCCTGTGATGTACCTGAAACCATAAACTCAAACTGTAAGCCAAAGTTTAATGAGTTCCCCGAAAATACCACCACACAAACATATAACATCATGCATACTGGGTCCACAGCCATCAGATTGGACTACCCCTAAGCCCACAACACAAGTTTGGATTGCCCTCCTGACCCACGGATCATGTCTGGATTGCTCCCGAGCCCAGAACATAAGTATGGTTTGCCTTCCCATCCCACAACTTATGTCTGGTTTGCTCCCAGGTTTGTTGGCTTCCGTACAGAGCATTATTGTCTCAAACTCTCAATCCAACCGCACTATGTCGACATATGCAACAGATAAACATATATCCAGCAACATATAATCATGCAGATCAATCAGTCTAACAGGACAGTATAGCATGGCAACATCCTATATACCAGGATACATCATACAACCTAGTGGCTCGACATTGGTGTCTTCGACCCACGAGTAGAGTGAGGAAACTCACTTCACAAACTGGAAGATAGCTAAACTGATTGTTGCTCCGAACACTGTCTCTACAGATCACCTATGCAATAAACATGGATCCAATCTCAATCTACAATTCAAATTACCCCAAATTACCTAAAGTCAAACTTGGTCAAAGTCAACGGTCAGCAGTCAAAAGTCAAAGATCCACATCAGACCGAGTATGCCTTGTGTACTCCAGCTCTACGCATGGTGTAAAGTCACATCCCATAATATAGGGTTCAACCAGGTTACGCGCTGTGTAACCTTAAGTACGCCTTATGTACTCATGATGAATCCAAACTCTACATTAAGCACTTATTTTCTTAAGACCTTTCACCCAATACTCAGATCTAACCCTAAAGAGCATTCTAAATCATAAAAGTTTCCAACTTTATGTCTTTGCATGGCTAGAAAGTGTTCAATCCAAAACCCTAACTTATCACAAAATCCCAAGCTCCATAACTCATGCATGGTTGGAAAGAAAGGACCAAGATTGTATTTTTATGACTGCATGCACATAAAAACGTCTGAAAATGCTACTCATAAGGTCTGGAGTAGCTCATACCCAACTAGACCAGATAAACCTAAAAGCTAACAAGATATATCAAGATATTCATCATGTTTTGAACTTTGTACCTCTTGGAGAATGCTTGTAAGATGTAAATTCCAGATCCACAAGATCTATCAAGATATTCATCATGTTTTGAACTTTGTACCTCTAGGAGAATGCTTGTAAGATTTAAATTCCAGATCCACAAGATATTCATCAAGTTCTGAACTTTGTACCTCTTGGATAATGCTTGTAAGATGTAAATTCGAGATCCACAAGGCTTGAAGCCTTACAAGTGCTCTTCAAGGGACTCCTTCCTTCAAGATGAACACCAAAACACTCAAAAAGCTCAAAAACTCTCAAATGAAGATTAGGGTTTCGAGATGGTTGCTTAAAGGGAGTGGAAGTTAATGATAGAAGACCTTAAGATAGTTAGAGCTCTTAAATAGGGCTCAAAACCCCGAATTTAGGGTTTGGTCTTTGGCCACGTACATGATGTGTACTCAGACTTACGCCCTACGTAAGTCATTAAACCCTGCCTCCAAGTTTTCTATCTACCCAACATGTAGAAGGCTATCTACGCCCTTTGTAGATCAAAACTCCACACTTAAACTTGATAATAAAAGAAAGGGATTAACCTGCAAGGACCAGGTGTTAAACCGCATCTTCAAACGTCTCGATCATCTGCAGTTTTTCGGTGAAGAGTCAAACAGTGCTCCACATGTACAATTTTCTTTGTGTGTTCGAGATTTGAAACGAAAGGTTTTATGAGATTGAGATCTATTGATGAGTTGCAAGAACAAGGTCAACAAGTTCAGGGTTTGACCCACCATATTTGTAGGTTATTTGGATTTCATGAATCCCGATTTTAAACCACATTTATAGGTTATTCGGTGTTTAGACTTGCAAATCTAGAAAAAATCATAGAGGAGTATTATAAGTTCACAGGTGCAATCTAGGGTTTTTATTATTTTGAGATATAGGGTTTTCGTAGATGCAAATCCATTGAAGATGAAGGTTTGAAGACGAAGGTTAAGCCGTAGATTTGACGTTTGATTAACAAAAGGATGGTGGTGGTGGTCGATGATGGTTGTGATGGGTTTTATAGGTTATATTTAAAATCATGTGGTGGAAAAACTTAACCCTTAAGTTCATATGCAACTTCTTTGGATCTAAGCTTTCTCTATTGATTGCTATAATATATGAACATCAAAGAACCCCAGGAAAACCCTATTATTATCGAAATTCACAAAGAGATTAGGGTTTACATACCTTTTGATTATTGTTGTAAATAATCAATAAAATCCTTCTTGAATAAGCTCTAGAAAGAGGGCACCATAAATATTGTGCCTCTGATTGTCTATACCCAAACCCTAGCAATTAGAACACTTGAGGAATGAGGAGAAGGGAGATGATTTTCAGCAATCCTTTTTGGATTAATGGTGGTCGAAAATCACAAGGTTAAGGCCCTATTTATAGCTGTTAGGAAAACCCTAGATAGCCCTAATTTGAAATAAAGTAATATTATTTCAAATCTTGTATTTATCTAGTTTCCTTACTATCCATATTATCTATATGGAATAATCTAGAAACCCTAAGGATCATTCAAATTTTCAGCCTACCCTAGAATATTCCAGAATCCTTCTCTTGTTCAACTATTGAACAATTACAACTTAGGTCTATAACATCCCAAATTTTCCAGATAAAAATTTTCATTTCAAACATCCAATAGTCATGAAAAAACAACCAAAAGTGTATCATAATGAAAATAATATCAGAGTTTAAATCCTAGAAATCAAGTAAATGAGGAAAACATGGGCAAATGTGGTGCGATCAAGTCGGGTCCTTCCCTTTCGAGTTGGAGGTACATAAAACATAAACTGAAAACCGTAAGCACAAAGCTTAGTGAGCTCCCTCAAAATACCCCATACCATACATAACAGTCAAAACATAATTGGGTCTATTTCAACCCCTTCAGTCTTTTTCAACTAGTATTAGGTATATTTCAACCCCTTTAGTCTCTTTCAACCGGTAATAGGTATATTCCAACCCCTTTGGTCTCTTTCAACCGGTAATGGGTATATTTCAACCCCTTCGGTCTCTTTGAACCAGTATTGGGTCGATTTTACCCCTACAACTAGCATATAATCATAACAGTAAGAGTCATAGAGACATTAAGCATATATAGGCATAACAAGTAATTGTCACGAAGACAATCATCATCCTACAAACATAATCTAGTGGGCCGAAATTGGTGCCTTCAACCCACAGATATAGTGAAGGAAACTCACCTCAGAGTCCAAACCCTAAATCCCGACTTTAAGGGTAAAAGGCTGCTTTACCCTTCCCTTATTGGGCCTAAAATACCAAGGACCAAATCCAAACTAGCCCAAAAGTCCAAAAAGGCATTCCAAGTCCAATATGGGCCCAAATCTATAAAGGCCCAGCTCAGAAAAACTTATGGTCCAACAAGGGCCCAAAACCCTAAAGCCCAAGATGGCCCGAAACTAAAAGCCCCAAAACCCCCTACGTAAGTACGCTAAGCGTACCCTCAGTACGCCCGACGCACTCGGATGCTTCACCAGATCGGGACCCCAGGCGCGTACACTCAACGTACATGTAAAACTGTAAATTTTCAAATAAATTTTTTATTTTTAAAATCACATAAACTCAATATCACATTTCCCAAAATATTATAGATGATATGTTATCTTTCGGTCCTGGTTTTTCGGTTATTTTTCAAACTAGAACCGGTCAAAATATTATAGATGATATGTTATCTTTCGGAGCTTGTAAATGATTTAATATTTAACCAAAGTACGACTTTTTACATTCTAAATTGAAGTACAAACACTAAATTACATGAAGAAAAAAGAATCAAGTAATTTTGACTTCATATGAGTGAGTTATGCGCATTTTAAAAGCGGGACAGATTTCAAAAAACAAATGTTGAAACAGAAAATACGCAGCATTGATATGTTGTCTTCCGAGGTCTATAACTGATTCAATATCTAACCAAAATATGTGATTTTATAGTCTAAAATGAACTATAAACACCAAATTACATACTGAAAAAAAAAATTAAGTAATTCCGACGTCATATGAATGAGTTATGCTCATTTAAAAAAATATGACAGATTTAAAAAAACAAAAAAATGTTGAAATAGAGAAAAACGCAGCATCGATATTCTTTCATTCGGGGCATGTGTCTGATTCAATATTTAACCAAAACATATGTTTGTACAGTAAAAAATGAACTACAAACTCCAATTACATGTTGAAAAAAAAAATCAAATAATTCTTACTTCATATGAGTGAATTATGCGTATTTTAAAAAACGAGAAAAATGCCAAACCGGTTCCGGTTTTTAGAACCGGGACCGATTTTCATAAAAATGGAGAATTGGTAACCGGACCTTGTTACCAATTCCGGTTCCAGTTCCGGCCCGGTTCCGGTTCCGGCGGTTCTAATGCTCATCCCTACCTGAAACACATATCACACAACAGGGTAAGCACGAAGCTTAGTGAGTTCCCCAAAATACCACACACAAATAATTAGCCTCTCATGGCTATATCTCAATAAGGATACTCCGGTCATGTGTCTCAGTGAAGACCCTCCGGTCTCACAGCTCGGGTCGGACCTCCAGTCCGGTATCTCAGTGAAGACCCTCCGGTCTCACAAGAGTAATATACAACATAAATCACAAAGACAAAATGCATGATATCACATAACTCAGTATAAGCACATAAGACCCTCCGGTCACACAATAATTACCACTCAGGTAAGTATATTGAGAAGACTCACCTCAACTGCTACGCGAGAAACCCTACACTGTCGTTGTTGCTGCGCACTGACTCCTAAACTGGGCCATAACAACCCAACACTATAATCAAAGACTATACAAGGCTACACCCAACACTATGCCCCATAGACGGCCCAACTAACCAGGCCCACTACTGACCCAACTCATTGGGCCCACCAAGGCCCAAGACCAAAAAGGTCCACAAAGGTCGACTAATGGCCTAATTTTCCAAATTGGGCCCAAACCCTTGCTTGGGCCTTACCCTAAAGTCCACGACTTAACTCTAATCCAAAACACCCTTTCTCAGATGGCCCAACCAGTCACCAGCAATCGAGCCCAAAAAGACACCCCAAACGAAGCCCAAATATGCAAACCCACTCAGATAGACGCAGGGCATACTCAGTGGTACGCTGTGCGTACTCGCTTAATGGCTTGTACGCTGCGCGTACTGGCTTGTACGCCCAACGTATGTCCCTCTTAGACCCACTTTTCCATTAACCACTTAATGCTTTAAGCCATAAGTCCAAACTGCAGATCTGAGTCCCAAATCACGTTTAAACCCATAAAGTCATTGGCTTGGTGACTTTGCATGCCCCACATAAGCCTAAACTCCAAAAATGGCATTCTACTTCCATGAAAATGGTCTTAACTCTTGCATGAACCCATTAAGACTTCCAATATAACAACTATATGATTCTAGGTCCCAACTAACATTGAGAGGGGCAACTCTAAGCTCTAAAAACGACATGGACTCAAGGGACTTCATCAATGGGACCAAAAGAGTCCATAAACTCAACCTAAAAGAGATCTAACAAAATAACCACCAAGTTTGAGACTTTATACCTCAAATGAGAGCCAAAGGCTGATGAGGTTCTGGATCTAAAAGCTCTAGCCTCTTCAATGAATCTTCAAGAGTGAGCACCTTCTTCAAAATCACCAAAACACTCTTCTAATGGTCTTCTAAGCTCCAAGAACACACAAGAAGGATTAGGGTTTTGTGAAAGTTGTCCAAGGGTGAGAGGGAGGCTGATCTTTGAGGCATTATGTTCTTTATATAGTGTCCATCCCTAAAATTAGGGTTTTTCATTCTGACCCTCGTACGCCCTGCGTACCTTCTTGTACGCCCCATGTATGAGGCCATGAACCCGACTCAAACCTCACACCTACGCTGCGCGTTCTACCCAACTACGCCTCACCTAGACCTTTTCTCCTCGGTATGCCCTGCGTATCACTCAGTACTCCCTACGTACTAGGGTTTTCTCCCAAACCCTAACTCTTCCGAATGGCATACCTCACTCGATACAACTCCGATCTCGACTATCCATATATCCATAGAAAGGCATTTCACGGCGCAAGGGATTAAGCGTGTAAATTTAAACTAACAAGTGATGAAATATGAAACTTTTAAGCAAACAAGGGACAGTCTAAGTTAATTTTTGTAAATACGGATTGAACGTGTATTTTGGAACCTGGACAAGGGACGATTCGTGTAATTTACTCTTCAAGATATTAAGAGAGAAAGTTCTAGGATCGGGAACATTGTGTTATTTAATTATTTTCCCATGAAAAACAAGTATGGTAATTCCATTCCATTTATATGAGTAATACAAAAAAGACTATAAAAAATACATTGGGCTACCAAATAAAGATCTGACAAATAATACAAAAACAACAAATGCATCTTACATAAAATACATATAAAAATACACGACTAACAGCCCCCACCCCCCACCCCCAGTGTGAACGGGATGTTTGGAATGAACATTCAGAATGGATCTAAAATCAAGAAAAAGAAAATTTGGAAGCTCGTTGGTGAAGATATCAGCATATTGCAATAAAGACGGAACATGAAGCACTTGAACTTGTCCTAGAGCAACTTTGTCACGAACAAAGTGGATATCAATCTCGATGTTTCGTGCGTTGATGCTGAAAAGGGTTGGAGGACAAGTAAACTACACTAACATTGTCACAGTAGACAAGAGTGGCAGTGAGAGGCTGATACAGAAGCAGTTAAAGAAGATTTCGTAGCCAACTAATCTCCGCAACGACATTCACAACGCCACGTTACTCAGTTTCGACACTCGATCTGGAGATCGTACCCTGTCTTTTGGAAGACCAGGATAGAGGTATGATATATTTTTAGGCATTATTTTAATACATTTAAGCTATATTTTGGTCAATTGCTTAGATATTTGGTACTTATAATGTTTAAATTGTATTTTGTAGCCCAAAATGTTTATTCTCGAAGACAAAGGACTGAAAATGACAAAAGTTGGATACTTGGAGGACTGGAGCTGAAAAATATACAAAAAGGATGTTGCTGGATAGCTTGACCATTCGTCAGTATTTTGGCCATATTGTAACTCCGATTGACGAGAATCAAAAACTTTCAGAAACCAGACCAAATTTCGGACGACTTTCGTTTTTGTGCCAAGTGCGAATTTCCAGTTCTTACGACGTGAGACCTCTTACCTCACGACGTGGGAAATAAAAAAATATCTGAAAACTCCCCGTGTCGGTCTACGAGTTCGTGTGCGACAACGAATCCCACCTTCACGATGTGGCACCTATTTCCCACGTCGTGGCAGCTAATATTTGAGAAAGTATATATATATATATATATATATATATATATATATATATATATATATATATATATATATATATATATATATATATACAGACATTAGGTCGTTTTTAAGAAGATGGATGCATGAGGGCTACGATAATTGACGAAGAATAACCCTTCCAAGAATCCCCGGAAGGTGGAATTCGATTAGAGAACAAGGGATAAAGATATTGGAGCAAGGATTCACACATATTCATTCGATTTGCTTAGTTTAATCATGTTTAGCTTAGTTTTCCTTTTGTTTATGTGTTTTCAACTGTGATTATGGGCAAATAACCCTTGCTTTCGTTTAGATTAGATAAACTCCTAAATACTATGCATTGATTTCGTAATTGTTGGATCTATGAAGCTAGTTTTTGCTTTAAATATTGTTTGATAAATCTAAACCTATCTCTTAAAGTTAATGAGTTTTATATGTAACAAAAAATTTATATTTAGCAGAAAAAACGTAAATGATCTATGTTCTCACTATGATTTGCAAACAACTATTGAATATCAAGAACCCTAATAGTACATTGTTATTTTCGAAATTACTAAAGGGTTATTAAAAAATACATAATTTGTTTATTATAGAAAAAAACTAGTAATTCTTCCTTTTTGGTCTTCAGAAAGCAAGCGCCAGAAGTCTCGTGCCGCTAATAGCTCACAGCCAAACCCTAGCAAATTGAAGGCTAAAGAGGAGAGAGGAGGCGGAAGAGAATTTTTGGAATTCTGTTAGGAACAAGTGATGGCCGAAAATTGTAAACCCTTAGGGGATTTATATAGGTGACTAGGGAAGCTGGGATAAGGAAGGTTTCCTTGGATAACCCTTATCCCTTTTCTTGCTCCCTAAGGATTCCTAGGCTACCTTAATGCCCAAGAAAAGGTCTTTAAACCTCTTCTAGAAACCGTCTCCTATATGGGAGGTTCTAGAATTGTTCAATGTTCAACTTTCGAACATTGTCAACTTTAGGCATTCCACATTTAATTATTCCAATTAATCCCAAAATAATTCCAATTAATTTCTGATTAATTTAATTGAACAATACTATTTTTAATTAATATATTAATAAATTATTTGTTTTGATTTCTAACTAATTTATTAACCATATAATAAATTAATAAATCATTCTCTCTCCCCAAAAAGCATTCCAGTTTATTACTAGGTTTGGGGACAACCCAAAAGGAAGTTACTAATAATTCAAGATTATACTAATTTAGTTATTGGCTTAGAAACTTAATCCAACAGTCTCCCATTTTGATAAGTCTAAAATTAAATTACAGGTATAACTTCTAAATTAAACAGCAAATGGTGCTTTCCAAAGCAACTGCCGAACTCTGATCCGGTCAGATAATTGTCCTTAGGTAAGTGATCTGTTGAAGATTTAGTGTTGCTTCATTGGGCCTGTTTTGTCTAGTCCATTTTGTATAAACGAATTGGGGCTGTCCACTCGTATTTGCTGCTAGGGTTATAGTATATAAGGTGCATGCATGTTACGTATTTTAGTTAACTCTCATAATTATCTTTGTAACCCTATTTTACGCCTCTACAGAAGCAAATCTTCATTGAGTTCTTCTAAGGCGCGACTGTTAATCATTCAAAACCAGTTTGATCACATTGTGTTCTTGTTTACCTATTTTAATCTATTCGATCATTAAGGATTTATTCCTATTAATTGGTATCAGAGAAGGAGACTGTGTACTTAATAAGCAACTCTTCTGTTTGAAGAAATTATTAGGGTTTCCGCAAATATTGGATCTATTAAGAGCCGTCACTGATTTATTGATGTAACTCTGTGATCTCATTATTAACCTAATAAGTGTTTACAGTCTGATTAATTGCATGTATTAAAAGATTATTCACCATGCAGAACGACGATTCAAACATCAACTCCTTGAATATCTCAAGCAACACCGGATAAACAACCAGAATCCCGATTCTTTTTCCTCAAGAATATGAAGTCTGGGCGATGCACTTTGAAGATTATGTTTTAGGTTCAAAAGATAATGGTTATCTGATTTGGGAAGAAATCACTCTAGGTCCGTTTGTTCACACAGACACCAAAAGAACAATCAAAACCCAGAAATATTACAACCAACTGCTTCTTGACGTGAAGGACGTACCTCAAGACGAAAAAGACAAACTCTTAAGCAACATTAAAGGGTTGAGGATCATTAGATTCGCTTTGCAAGCAGATACTTTTCGTAATGTAAGCTCATGTGACACAACGAAGGCTATATGGGATAGGTTGAGAGATCTCTATTCCACAGATGTAGATCTAGAACACTCGACTCAAACGCTCTTGTTATCCGAGTTTGGCGAGTTCGTTCAAAAGCCTGAAGAAACTCTAAGTGCCACTTTCAATCGATATAATCATATTCTCAGCAAGATGATGAAGCACGGGATTTGACGTGAGCTGATTGAGCAAAAGGTCACGTTCATGAATGGACTACGATCAGAGTGGAAGGCAGTGGTGTCAACTGTTAAAGCACAAGAACAGTTCAAGAATTATACTCTTGCGAGGCTTTTGGGAATTCTGAAGGCGCGAGAGACTGAAGTAATGAAAGAAGCAAAGGTGGTGTCTGGGATGGGGTCTTTAGCCTTAGTTGCGAAAGGCAAGACTGTTGCTGATGACGGATCTAATTCAGATCATTCTGAGTACGAGCTGTCAAACGAAGATTTTGCTTTAATGGTGTCTAACCCTAAGCGATTTTCTAGGAAGAAGTTTCCCTCAAGCAAAAATAGGAACTGACAGGGAAGCTATAACTCAGAGAAAGTGAAAGAGGAGAACAAAAGTGGATCTCAAAAAGAGGAAGAGAAGAATGAGAAAAAGGTAGTTGGTGACTCCGGATACGATTGCAATTATTGTCATGGTAAAAACCATCTTGCAAAGGAGTGCATGTTGCGAAGAAAGAATGAGAAGAATGAAGGAGAGGATGAGGAGGCCTATCACATGCGAAAGCTGGAAGAGATTAACAAGAAGAAATATAATGATAATTCTATGCCTGCTTTTGTTGTACAGGAAAACTTGGCTCAAGGTGAGTTCGGAGGATTGGAAGTCTGGTCAACAGACTCAGAGGATGAAGAAGTACGTAAGCCCACACATGGAAGGGCGTTTGTTGCGAAAGAACAGAATTCGCAGTACTCAGGAAGATGCTTGATGGTGACTAAAGGCAGATCGCAGATGCAGGAGAATGCAAGTGGGAGTGGAAGGAGCGAAGATAGCTGTTTCGCGGCAAGGCCTGTTCCAGAACAGATCAACGAATGCGAACAGCTAATCAATAAGGTAAATTCCATTCTTGAATCACTTAATATTCCTGTTTCTAGATACGAAACAGAACTTAACAATCTAAAATTCACCTTTTCAAGTATAAGCGATAGTTTAAAGCAAACCCGGCTATCAAACTCTAACCTAACCAATCAATTGAGCAGGGCAACATCCAAGAGTGAGGAGAGGCGTATGTGGATCTAGAAGGTTGAGTTGGATTTGTCTAAGTCTAGGGACGAATCTATTTATTTGCAGAGAGATAATTTAATGCTTTTGAAACAGTGAAACATTTTTTGTTTGATTACAAGAAGGCTTTACTTTAATATAACTCAACTGCACCTTGATTGTGAAATCGGTAAGAAAATCCATCAAATGATTTTGCCATTTCTCAAATTAAAGGAAGACGAAATAGACGCAGACTGCTACAATTGCGAATCTAGTGTTTCGTTTGAAGAAACTTCTGATGCATACAAAGTCGGACTTAAACGTATTGAAAATTACATTAAGTACAAGGACCACAAAAACATGTTGAAACAACTTCTGGATGAACATGATAAAAAGCAGATCAAATATGATATTGTGCAAAAATTTGATTCATTGAATGCCAAGTTGAGTTCAGAAAATAAAATAAATGTTGAAAGCACTTCTGAATTCGATGAGGATAGTGATATGAGTGACATTTCTATAGAGGATGAGGTTGACTGCTCAGAGTTTGTTAAAATTGAATCTCAACCTGTGAAAGCTCTTATTTCTAAAAATTATGTTAAGTTCGCAAGAGTTGTTCAAAACAAACCTGAAATTTTGAAAGAAAAAGCAACAGTTTTTCCAAAAGTTCAAACAACGTCCAATCAAGTTTTTAAAGTTAATGGGGTAACCGAAAATCAAACCGTTGAGCTAAAGACCATTGTCGACGAAGACAACAAAGACGGATGTGATGAATTTTTCTGGTCAGCTCCCATAGATAATGCTGACGAAACCGTTGGTTTATCTGAAAGAACTTCCTGGAAAGTCAAAGGAAGATACGTGGCTGAACCCTTGAATAATCGCTCAGCATTTGGGAAAGGTAGCCCTAGTGGTACCAAGGAGGTTCGCAGCGAACCCAACCCCGTGAAGAGCGAACCTGAAGTGAAAAAAAAGCGAATCCTAAGGTGAACATCCATAAGTCATCAAAGCAACTTGCTGATAAAAAACGACAAAGGAATGATAGATATAGAAGAAATCTCAGTGAAAGGAAGCAATTTTGGCAATACCAAAATTCAGATTATGTTCGCTACGAAAGAAGAATGAATCACAAAGCGAAAGCTCCTTCGCAAGTGAACTCCAATCGCTGTTCATGTTGTTGTTCTCATAGTCCAAGGGACTCTCAGCAAAAAGGGACTCCAAAACCCTTCTTCACAAAGCAACCAATGGAGAGACCAAAGCCTTGTCACACTCAATCCACGAAGTCTACATCTAATAACGTCAAAGGCAAGGGAAAGCTATTTTCGGAGCCGAAAGCTCCAACTAAGAAAACAAATGCTAACCCTAAGGAAGCTGAAAAGAAGCCCATCAAGAATCAAGCTAATAACAAGAATAAAACTTTTGATTCTAAAGAAACTAACTCAAAAGATAACAAAATCAAAGTTTTCACCATCAAACGAAAAGATGAAACCACTCTTATAAAACGAACATATATGATTGATATTGATATTACTTTTCCTAGTTCTGTGACAGACTCACAAGGACCCAAGAAACTTTGGGTTCCTAAATCTGCTTAAATGTTGCAGGTTATTCTTGACGAACAGTTCGACACTGAATGGTACATCGACAGTGGCTATTCACGTCACATGATAGGAAGAAAGGAGGAACTACGAGAGTTCAGGGCTTTCAAGGATGGCGACAACGTAAAATACGGGAATAATTCTTTTGGCAGAATAAAAGGCTACGACATGATAACGAATAGGGAATTCTCTATTCTTAAAGTGGCTTATGTTGAAGGCTTGCAGCACAACCTAATCAGTGTCTCACAGTTTGTTGTAGGAACCGGATTGAAAGTGTCATTTGATGACGAAGGATCAGAAATCATTGAAAAGAAATCCAAGACTGTTCTTCTATAATCACAACGAAAGGGTGAAATGTATCCACTGAATCTAAACCCGATACGAGGAAAGCCTGCCATTTGCCTGCTTACAAAAGCTCACTCAGACGAAAGCTGGTTATGGCATAGGCGTCTTTCGCACTTAAACTTCAAAGACATCAACAAACTCGTTCTTGGTGATCATATGCGAGGACTTCCTCTATTGAAATTCGGCAAGGATCATTTGTGTGCAGCCTGTGAGATGGAAAAGCAAAGTAGAAAAAGTCATCCAACTATTGTGAACACAAAAGTCATCGAACCTTTGGAACTTCTACACATCGACCTTTGCTGGCCTTCTGCTATTGAAAGCGTTGGTGGTAGTAAGTATATTCTAGTAATTGTAGATGATTTTTAACGTATCACTTGGGTGTTCTTTCTTAGATAGAAATCTGAAGCAATGCCAAAGCTCAAGGACTTTATCAAGCAAATCGAACTTCAACTGTGAAAGTCAGTTCGCAACGTTCGCAGCGACAACAGGCTAGACTTCAAAAACCAAGCGTTTGAAGAATTTCTTGCTGAAAAGGGAGTCACACACAACTTCTCTACTCCCTACACTCCACAATAGAATGGCGTAGCTGAAAGACGAAACCGTTCCTTATGTGAAGCTGCACGAACCATGTTATCATTCGCATGTCTGCCACTCTACTTCTGGGCTGATGCGATTGCTACCGCTTGCTTTACCCAAAATCGATCCATCCTAAATAAACGATTCTCAATAACTCCTTATGAAATCATAAATAATCGCAAACCTAACGGTAAGTTTTTCCATGTTTTTGGCTCCAGGTGTTTCATCTTCAACTCCAAAGAACAACAGAACAAGTTCGATGTGAAAGCTGACGAAGGTATATTCTTGGGATATTCACTAACATCCAAGGAATATAGGGTTCTCAACAAACGCTCAAACAAGGTAGAAGAAACCTACTATGTCACGTTTGACGACAATTATCTAAAGCGAATTCAGTCGAATGAAAGTCAGATCAAGGAAATATTTCCTAAACCTTGTCCAGCCGTTATTCCTATATCCAACCTTTATGAAGAATTCATGTTACTCTTTGATGAACCTGAGAAAGCTATCTCATCTGAAGCTAAGGCAGCGGATAATAAAGTCGACGAACTTAAGAAGATTATCGATGATGCTGCGAAGGACATGCCACAACAGCCATTCACTGCGAATGTCCCTCGAGACACAAGCACCACTTTCCAGGGGGAGAATTCTAGGTCTAACACACAATTCCAGGGGGAGGATGCTACACCTCTAACCACGAATGCTTCTCTGCAGGGGGAGGGTTTTGCATCACCCATTTCTACTGAGCCTCCTTCTGATGGAGATTGTTCCCCACCAACTATGACCCACAAACCTCCATTCGCAGGTGATGATTCAATTCCTGAGGTCAACGAGTTCGCATCATTCGAGGGGGAGAATAAAGAAGCGAATGATGACTCGGACGCTCAATCTGTTAAATCTGAATTCGAGGAATTAAATGCTGAGCTAAATCCATCCTTAGATCTAAATTATCCTCCTATGACCAAATGGACAAGAGATCACCTAAAAGCTCAAGTTATTGGTGAATCCTCTATAGGTGTCCTTACCCATTCTCAACTGAAAGCGAAGCAAACTGCATTATTCTCCAAAGTAGAATTTTGTATGTTTAATTCGTTCGTACCCAAGATTGAACCCAAAACCGTCAACACTGCTCTCGATCACTCTGACTGGGTACAAGCAATGCAAGATGAACTCAATGAGTTCGAACAAAACAAAGTTTGGAGACTAATTCCAACTCCCCCACATGCATCGTTTGTTGGTTTAAAATGGGTATTTTAGAATAAAATGGATAAAGAAGGGAATGTGATCAGGAACAAAGCTAGACTTGTGGTCAAAGGTTATTGCCATGAAGAAGGGATTGACTACGAAGAGACCTTCGCACCCATTGCAAGGTTGGAATCCGTTCGGATCTTCTTGGCATATGCAGCACACAAAAATTTTGAAGTTTTTCAAATGGATGTGAAGTGTGCATTCTTAAATGACAAACTGGAAGAGGCTGTTTATGTGGAGCAACCACCTGGATTTGTAAATGAAAAATATCCCAACCACTGTTATATTCTTGACAAAGCAGTTTACGGTCTAAAGAAAGCTCCAAGAGCATGGTATGAAACACTAACTCGTTTTCTTAAAATGTCCAAATTCAAGCAAGGTTCGGTTGACCCAACCTTCTTTCGCAAGAAAGAGGGTGACCACTTGATGATCGTAGAAATTTATGTTGATGACATCTTCTTCGGATCTACTAATCCCAGCCTAACAGCTGAGTTCCGAAAGCTGATGGAAACTAAATTTGAGATGAGCTCAATGGGTCCAATTAACTTTTTTCTTGGCTTAAACATTAGACAGGGACTGGAAGGAATTTTCATCAATCAGGAGGCTTACACAAAGACCCTACTCGCTAAGTTTGGAATGTTGGGAGAGTCAAAGACGAAGGTTCCAATGGCATTCCAAACAAAACTGACTCCTTCGCTGGATAAACCAGCTGCTGATATGACCCTTTATCGTCAGATGATAGGTTCACTCATGTATCTAACAGCTAGTAGACCAGATATTATGTTTTCGGTTTGTTATTGTGCTAGGTTCCAAGCTAACCCACGCGAACCTCATATGGTGGCTGTTAAGAATATCTTCCGGTATCTAAAACGAACGTCGTCTCTTGGAATATGGTGTCCTGCGAACTCAGGTTTTTTTGTACAAGCATTTTCAGATGCTGACTTAGGCGGTTGCACTTTGGATAGAAAAAGCACAATTGGTGGATGCCAATTTCTTGATGGCAAGCTGGTGAGTTGGCAATCAAAGAAACAAACATGCGTTTCATTGTCAACAACTGAGGCTGAATATATAGCTGCAGCTTCGTGCACATCTCAAGTCATTTGGATTCAAAACCAACTTCGTGATTATGGCTTAAGTATGAAAATAATTCCTCTCTATTGTGACTCTGAAAGTGCCATTCGTATTTGTCACAACCCAGTGCAACACTCAAAGACGAAACACATAGCACTGAGGTATCACTTTATCAAGGATCATGTGGAAGATGACAATGTCGAGATTCATTTCGTAAGATCCGCTGATCAATTGGCTGGCATATTTACCAAGGCCCTACTTGAAACAACATTTAATAGAATCCCTCAAGGGCTGGGAATGATGGAAGTTGATTCAGTACCAAAACCACAATCGCACTCATAAAATCTTCACTACGAATCGGTGCAAACGTTCGTAGGCTTGTGCAGTCAACTGTTCATTCACAGTCTATTTTATCGATGCGAATCAATGCGAACGTTCGTAGTAGTTCGCAGGGCACTGTTCACTTGTGTTTTGGTATTTCATATATCCTTTTTTACATTTTGTATATCATTGCTTATCTTTATTTTCAATTTGTATATTTATTTTTTTTAATTTATTTATTTATTTATTTTTTGTTTTTGTTTCATTTTCAGAAAATCTCCAAAACCAAAAATAATTTATTTGTTTTATTTTATTGTTTTTCAGAAAAATCAAAATCACAAAAATATTTTTAATGTGTGTCTATTTTTATTTCTTTTTCTTTTTACAAAACATTAAAATTTCCAAAAACTATAGACTCACACCAAGATCATAGACGAAGATGCTCGCAACATTTATCAACTCGTGTGATGGGGCAGGTATAAATCTCGTTACTTATGTATTAGCTAAGTGTCCCTAGAAGCATGTTGCTGCATGTTGACCTAAGCCTCAACGACTCGACTGTGAAGCCTTAATGAGTTGATACCACCAATAAATTCTTCCAAATGAGGCTACGAATTCACATTAGTCATGAGCTACCTTACTCTTCTCACATTGAGTTAAGAGTTATCTGCATGGTCACGTTTGCATTGAAGAGGTACTTTCACTCTCTTGTAACCATCTACTCTCTTCTCCATCACTTTCGCATCCATACATGTAACCCTTAAGACTCTCAGAAATTACCACTGAGGTTTATGGTTACACAAACATCTGTGTTAATGATCATAGTTTCGTTCTACCACGAACTGAGTGAAACCCAAAATTCAATACCTTATATGAGTTGACGGTGAACAATCAAACGTTCAAGTATTTTCACCCAAGAATTAACGAAAGTCCACATTCGTGGTCAGTACCAAGAAATCTCTTTTCTTTTGAGAGATCCTAATGAAGTGTTCTTGTCCCAAGACATTTCTTACAATGGATCCAGTTTATTTTTTTTTTGAGATTTCAATATTTTTCAAAGTCACTCAAAATAAATTCCAAACCTACTCGTTCAACTGACTACACTGGTCACACGACTACCTTTTCCAACTTTCGCACTTATGTCAAGTTCGTAGTTTGGTAGAAGGACGAACCACCTTTATAAGCCTTATTAAAAGATGCCTTTCAGTGTTTCTCATCAAACATTTGATTGTATTCAACAGGAAACCACACAGACACTTCTTAGTCTCTCTTGATTATGAAGAAAGAGATCTTTGCCTGGGATCAATAGATTTATGTCTCTAGTTAGACATCACAACATCCCACAGATAAACTTCGTTTTATTTCTTTTTCTTTGACACTCTTGCATGAAGATCCTAGTGATTTTCCAAAGGTCTAGTTCGTGGTTACATATAATTTTCAGGTTCGCAGTTGTATGAATTCATCGTGCTTTCTTTACTGCGAAAGAAGATGAGCTGACGCGACATGTTTTAAAAGATAAGAATTCAAACAGGCGCGTGCAAAGTTGAACGGACATATATTGATACGCTGCATGACACATGCTTCAGACTTATCACAACTGCCAAATCGCGCTTTTTCAGGCGACGGTTCAGTATTCGAGATAATCACTCTCCGGATTTTCCTCACCAAATCAAATCGTATATAAGGGTTTTGGCGGTTCCATATTTCTTTACCACTTTCAAAATCTCTCAACGATTCCTGGCGATTACAAAGCTCTCCACTGTTCATCTTCTTCTTCAAGCTTCATCAATGCCGGCTTAATCTGAGAATCTTTCTGTTCAAGACCAAACTGCTCATTCATCTCTTTTGGCCGTTAAGTAACATCAAAACCTCATCATCGATCTGGATCCGGTCAGATATGATCCCTTTCTACTACCTCTTATTGAGTGCTTGAAATACTCCCCTCTCACCATTGTATTGTCTCAAGTTGAGAATGTTCCACTATCGATTCTCTCCAAAGCATACACAATGGCCAACTATGTCATGGAAGAACAACGGATATACTTCGACATCCATAATCATACAACCTCTATTTGCAAAACCCGTTTCTGCAATCTGTTAAGGTTTCCTCAGTCTGAAAACATGGTCAACCCGGAAACCATCTCCAACGCTGCTATCTTGGAAATGTTTTATCAAATGGGGTACAAGGAAAATCTCACTGCTGTATCCAAGTTCAAGAAACCCAATCTTCCACCTACATGGAACGCCTTTTTCACTATCTTGTTCAAATCCTTTTCTGAAAGGGTCACTGGCAATGACTGTGCGAGCAAACTCTTCATGGGTCTGATGTATGGCCTGTATACTGGTCAAAATGTTGACTATGGTTCTATCCTCTGGGCTCAACTTATCCAGAGCACTCACTCTATTACTCGTCACAGTGAGATCTCATGTGCGAGATTCTAGACCATCGTCGTTAACAGAGCAATTAAGTAGCTGAAAATTCCAGTGATGTCTGATGCACTGATGGCTTCTATTGCAACACTTTATACAACTGGTATCATTATGGCTGATAGGTCAAAGTTTTCCTTCATCGGCTCGATTCCGGAGGTTATGTTTCGTGATGTTCCTCCGTCTAGTAAAATTCTAGAAGGTTATCGTGCTCTTACTCCTTCAGGACCTCGTCCATTAACAGACGATTTTTCACGCAATTTTGGCTGAGGCAGATAAAGCCAAGAACGGGGGCAGAGGGTCAAAGAAAGCTACCAAGAAAGACACTGCGAAAGAAGGACCTTCTGAGGCTGCGAAGCCTCCCTCTAAAAAGTGAAAGGCTCCTGCTGCCTCTACTGCTGCACCAAAGCGAAGGAAGCTACCCGCTAGAAGGCGAAAGTCACCCACTCCTACTCCATCTCAGAGTGAAGGAGAAAATTCTGATTCCGATACTGAGTCGGAGATTCGCATTGAGGAGGATCCCCTTGTTCGTAATGCAGAAGATGAGCTTGTTCGCACTGAAGAACGAGAACCTGTTCGCAATGAGGAAGGAGAACAGATTCACAATGAACCACCTGTTCGCACTGAGGCCTCATCTCCTATTCGTGAGGTAACTCCACCACTTAATAATTCTGTTTCTTCTCCACCTCCCTCACCAAAAACAACTACTTCTATCCCAATCACCATCGCACTTCTGCCACCACCAGTATCATCTCAACCACCCACACCTATTCCAGTCTCAATCACTATTTTTACAGAATCCACCATTTCGCCCCACATCTCTGATGCACCTGCAAGTTCAGTCAACGTATCTGATACGAGGGCTTACACTTCAGGTTTTTCTAGCCATGTTACATCACCTATCTCTCCCATTCGCACAGATGACCCATAAATGATTTTCGGAGATGATGAAGATGATGATTTGGACGGATTCGCTTACAGTCCTTTTCAAATAAGGATTGAAAGTGAAGATGAAGTCTCTACTACAAAAGGGGAACTCAAATCTCTTCATGAGAAGATTGACCAGCTAATTCTCGTATCCAAAGTCTCCACTTCTGAGGCTTACTCCAAAGTCGATGTTGAGTCAATCCTTGAGCGCGTTACGAAGGAACATACTGCTAAGGTCTCCACTTTGTCCAAGGTTGTTTCTGACTCTACTGATGTCTGCAAGACAATGACCGAAGAAGTCGATAAACTAATTGCTGACACAATAGAATTCATGTAGGATTACAAGAACACCTACAACGCCAACACAGTGACTATGAACAAGGCTATTCAGAACGTTGGTGCATTATTCCAAAAGGAAAAGGCAAACTTTGTTGATCTTCGCAAGGCGCTTCAGTCTGATCATGAAGCATTCCAGCCTTTTATCGCTGCGAACATCACAAAGCTCCAGGAGGATCTGGCAACAGAAAACAAGATCATGGATGCTCTAGCCATCAAGGAGGAAAAGTGTAAGGTGTTGGAAACCAAGATTCACTACACTGAAAAGCAGGTCAATGATTTGCTAGCAGAAAAGGAAGTCACAAAAAGTTGTATCTCCGATGTTACTGGACTGCTCTCTGATATCATTGAGACTCGTGATCCCATGATCTCCATAACAATAAAGAAGCATTTGTCTGAAAAGCTAAGACCGGTGTTTGCTATGTTACACCGTTTGGAGGGTGTTTCGACGCTGATGTCTTTTCCGAAACAAGGGGGAGAATGTAGCTCCAAAGTTCAAACGAATGAAACCCCCAAAGCTCCAATTAAACCTCCTGTCATCAAGCAAGAACCAAAGAGAAAAGAAAAGCTATTCAGTGAAGAACCCATTATTGACAATGACGAGACGAAGAGCCTGATGAAGCTGAGCTTAAAAGGCGGAAGGCTCGTGAAGTAGAGTTGAATGAAAATGATCGTATCGTCAAGGAGGCCGAGGAGAAAGAAAGAGCTGAAAAGGAAGCTCAGGCCACTCTTAAAAGCAAAATGTTATTATTCCCTAAGTGGACCCTGAAGCGCATTCAAAACCAAGTCGTGGATATGCAAAGCCAGTATTAGTTGGATCCAATTGCTTCCTTTGAAATCCAAAACACACAGAATTCACAATTGGACCTACATATCACACCAATGGCATTCAGGTTTCGTGCCTTTGTAAAGGTTACCAATGTTCCTTTCACAGACTACACTGCGGATCAAATGTTGTTTGCCTTATACTTGAAGCACATGCAGGCCCAGTTCGATACTTGGAGTGCGAGCAAGATTGTTGCTGTGAAGGTCACTGGGCCGATCAAGACCGAAAGCTTCCCTAATGTGAAGTTTAAAGTTACAAGAGGATCAACACGTCAAGCCTACGAATTCACTCTCGCAGACCTGCCTTGCTTGAACCCTCATGACTGGATGGTGATATTTAATATTCTGTTGAGAGAGAAGGAGAAGTACGAACCTGTGATGTTCCATCTTCAACTTATGATCAGGTCTTATATTCAGGATGTTGGAATGATGGATGTGGATATTGCCACCGTTTTGAGGAAAAAACCAGGTGCTGTTCCAAAGGAAGCTCCGAAAGACTTCGAGAAGCTCAAGCTAGGAAAAGTTTACAAGGAAGGATGGTTTGTGGTATACACGTCTAGAGATCGTCCAGGAGAAGATCGACGCAAGTTATACTTTCATCTCGAAGACAAACACTTATTTACTACTTTTTGTCTGGAGTTTATGTTGGAGCTGGTTACGAAGTTTAAGGGCAACAACAAGGATGACGTGAAGTGTTTCACGGATGTGATCACTTGGTATATTCAAGCTCGCATGCTGCTGTTGAGCTTCATTCCCAAAGTCTATGAACTACAGAAGCGAATCAAGAACTAAATGGCTATGGTATCAATTGACGCAAAGGGGGAGATTGTTGAAGATTTAGTGTTGCGTCATTAGGCCTGTTTTGTCTAGTCCATTTTGTATAAATGAGTTGGGCATGTCCACTTGTATTTGCTGCTAGGGTTATTGTATATAAGTTGCATGCATGCTACGTATTTTAGTTAACTCTATTTTACGCCTCTACAAAAGCAATTCTTCATCGAGTTCTTCTGTGGCGTGACTATTAATCATTCAACGCCAGTTTGATCACATTGTGTTCTTGTTTACCTGTTTTAATCTATTCGATCATTAAGGATTTATTCCTATCATGATCAAATATTCCTCCGTTCTTCTAGATATCATATAAACATGAGACAAGGATTAGAATCAATCTCATTGTCCAAATTTTGTTTCCTGACTTCCGATTTGTGATGACATCACAAGAGTTGTAATTGAACACATCAAATTAGCCCTGGTTGGGCCCAACACTATAAGTCAACACTAAATCACCAAGTGTCCCAAAGATATCGCTTTTCCCGTTCGGGCAAAAGGAACGAATAAACTTTGACTCATGTTCTTGTATCCTTTACTCACCAAATCATACATGACACTACGTTTTATAACATCAATTTACTGATGTGTTTACGCAATACAAATGTACAACCGACTTGTAAATTATAACTCATATATCTCCATTTTAAGAATATAAGATATTATCGTCTCATAATTACTCGTGATATAATCCATGAAGTAATTCTCTTAGCGTGGGTTTATCCAATACTCAAATCTCCATTTGTAAGTACTCATGAACGTTATAGCAACACAATTGCTCTGTCTAAACTCCTTAGACAATCTACAATCCAATTTATGACAATCTTCATTCACTACTTACTTCCTAAAGTACGAGCGATTGTGGAGCTTTAAATAATCAAATTATTTCGAAAGTAAAACATGCAAAACAAAACACAAGAATAAATAATTGACAAAGGCAGTAAACAGTACTTATAAATTATCTCAACCCAATGCTCCTAGCATGTTGACTATGCTTAATCCTACTCAGAGCCTTTGTGAGAAATGTAGGGTTTTATGTACTCTAACATTCCTATGTGCACATACAACCCTAATGCTTTGGGTATAAGTTTTCTCTAATTATACATGCAATATTGGTTTCCAAAGCATGAAGCCTAAACTAGCATACAAAATTTGATATATGAATCATAAAACTAGTTAGAAGATTACCTTTTGATGTAGCTAGTAGAACTTTGGCCTTTAGGAGCTTAGAACCTCAAGTGTGATGCCTCAAATGTCTTACAACAAACCAACAACAAAAGGAGGAACTTGATATAGAGGTTAAGGAGCACAAAATCAGCTAGCTTCTACTTTATTGTGCATGGGGGGCGATTTTAGTGAGTTAGGGGTTACTTTTATAGTCTAGGATTTCATCCATGCAAACCCTAATTCACCATGACTCTTCACATTATATAGGCCTTTTGGGCTAAACCTTTATGGACTCTCATATAGGTTTAGTCCAACCCTAGTCAACATGGATCATGGGTCCAACTATAAGTATTACTGATTTACCTAATCAGTCCCCGTAACTTTAATCAGTATCTTTTGATCACTAAATTATTTCCAAACTAATTCTTGACCAATACTAATTAAATAATGTGATTTATCAATTAATATTATACTTATAATATATTAATAAATCACAATAACCTCTTTTCAAATATCCATCCTATCAAATTGTTTCAGAGAGTTGCAACCCAAATTGAGCATGCTATTTTTCGGGTCAAGTACATACCAATTATAGCTATGGGCTTAGACACCTAATCCAATAGTCTCCCAGTTGTATAAGTCTAATAACTATAATTGCAAATGCAACTTCAAAATACGATTAGCAATCGTAGCTCTTTAAAGTCGTTGTCGAATCCTGATGCGTCCATTAGATAAGGAATCATATAATCCTCTGTTCTTCAAGATATTATGCGGAAAAATACATGGAACATAGTCATACTTATTGTCCAATAGTTTCTTTCCTGATTTTTGATTTGTCTAACATAGAACTTAATTGAACACATCAATTGAGTCCTTACCGGGCCCGACACATAAGTCAAAACAAAATCATCGAAGGGCCCAAGATATCGCTTTTAATTATCTTAGGATAAAAGGAACAGATAAACTTCGACTTATATGCTTCTACTAACTACTCGTTAAATCATACACAACAACACGTTTTATAACATCAAGTTACTAATGCGTTTTCGCACTATCAGTGTACAACCAACTCATAATCAACAACTCATATATCTTGGTTGAATATTATATGATATTATCATCTGATAATCACTCTTGATAAATTCCATGAAGTGATTCATGTGAGTGTGGGTTTATTCCAATACTCAAATCTTATTTCAAGAGTACTCATGAATGTTTGTAGCAAACTTTTCTATGTCTAACACCTTAGACAATATTACAAAAACCCATTCATGACAGTCTACTTTCATAACCTACTTCCAACGTATGATCGACTGTGGATAGTTTGAATAATCTTATTATTTTGGAAGTCAAAACATGCAAAATGAAACAATAGTAAACAATTGACACAAGATAGTAACTTTACTTATAAATAAAAACTTCTTTTATTCAATCATCAAATGTCAATTCCAATTTATACAAGTTTCTAAATCATTATCTAATCATTAAAACTAATATCGTCCTTCAGCCCAATACTTATTGCATGCTGCAAGTGCTTATCGCTGCTTAGTCCCTTTGTAAGGGGATCCGATGGGTTCTCTTTTGACGATATCCTCTTTACTACGAGGAGTCCTTCTTCCACTTGATGCCGTATAAAGTGATATTTTCTGTCGATGTGCCTGGATCTGCCATGATCCTTCGGTTCCTTGGCTAAGGTAACTGCACTCTCGTTGTCACAGAAAATTTACATAGGCTCCTTTACTGCTAGTACAACTCCACGGTCTCCAATGAAGTTCTTTAGCCATATTGCCTCCTTTGCCGCTTCGCTTGCTGCTATGTACTATGATTCGCACATTGAATCAACTACATTTTCCTGTTTGGAAATTTTCCATGTTACTGCTCCTCCATTTAAGGTAAATACCCAGCCCGACTGAGAGAGGAAATTATCTCTGTCGGTCTGAAAGCTGGCGTCCCTATACCCTGTCACTCTTAAGTCATCACTCCCATCGAGGGTAAGGACCCAGTCCTTAGTCCTCCGCAGGTACTTAAGAATGTTCTTTACCGCAGTACAATGAGCTCTACCAGGGTTCCCTTGATATCTGCTGACCATGCTCAAAGCAAAGGCCACATCAGGGTGAGTACATGTCATAACATACATGATCGACCCAACTGTCGAAGCATATGGTACCTGACTCATATCTGGTATCTTTTCGTCTGTACTCGGACTCTGAGCCTTGCTCAGTTTGGTATTGATCTGGATAGGTTATCCACCTTTCTTGTAATTCTCCATGCTGAAACGTTTCAACACCTTGTCCAAGTAGGTACTTTGACTAAGTCCTATTAGTCTTTTACTCCTGTTTCTCAATATCCTTATCCCTAGAATGTAAGCAGCTTCCCAAAGGTCCTTCATAGCGAAACACTTCCTAAGCTAGGACTTAACCTCCAGCAAGGTTGGGATGTCATTTCCTATGAGTAGTATGTCATCCACATACAACACCAGAAAGCTAACTATACTCCCACTAGCTTTGACATATACACAGGACTCATCCCGCTTCTCGAAAAACCAAACTCTCTGACTTTCTCATTGAAACAAAGATTCCATCTGCGAGACGCTTGCTTTAATCCATAGATGGATTTTTCAAACTTACACAATTTATAAGGGTACTATGCATTGACAAAACCCTCTGGCTGATTCATGTAAACTTCTTCAGCTAACTTCCCATTAAAGAAAGCAGTTTTGACATCCATTTGCCATATTTCATAATCATGAAATGCAGCTATGGCTAGCATAACCCTTATTGATTTAATCTTCGGTACTGGTGAGAAGGGCTCATCATAGTCAACTCCAGGAGTTTGAGTGAAGCCCTTCGCAACCAATCGCGCCTTATAAGTGTGTATTTTCCCATCCATGTCGGTCTTCTTCTTGAAGATCCATTTTCACCCGAATGTCTTACGACCCGGTACATTGTCAACCAAGTTCCAAACTTGATTGTCATACATGAACTGTATCTCGCTGTCCATAGCCTCCTTCCATTTCGCAGACTTGGGGCCTGCCATGGCTTCCTTGTAGTTTTTAGGTTCATCCAAATTTACCAGTATACTATCACTGATAAATGTATCCCCTTCAATAGTAATATGGAAACCATAAAACTCAGGTGCCATTCTAACTTTTGTGGAACGTATCAGAGCTAAGGACTCGTTAATTGGTTCAATAGGAGTTTCCTCCTCGGGTTTAGCGCTAGTGTTTGAGGTTCCTTCATCACTTAACTCTTGAAGCTCTTCAAGGTCAATTTGACTCCCACTGTCCTCTTGGCATATGAGTTCTCTCTCGCGAAAGACTCATCTCCTCGCAACGAAGACAACATTGTCACCCGGTCTATAAAAGAGATCTCCGAAGGATTTCTGTGGGTAGCCGATGAAAATACATCGCTCACTATGAAGTTCGAGCTTGTCACGAGTCTCTCATCTTACGAAAGCCTCGTAACCCCAAACCTTGATATGTGTTAACAAGGGAACCTTCCATGTCCACATTTCATGAGGTGTTTTGGCACCCTTTTTAGTTAGGACTAGATTAAGGATATAGGCGGCAGTCTCTAAGGCATACCCCCAGAATGAGAGAGGTAACGAAGCTCGACTCATCATGGAACGAACCATGTCCAACAAGGTTCGGTTGCGCCTCTCAGCCACACCATTAAGCTGTGGTGTCCTAGGGGGTGTCAATGTGAAACAATTCCACATTCCTTAAGATAGTCGTAGAACTCGATACTAAGACACTCTCCACCTCGATCGGATCGCAGCATCTTTATCTTCCTCCCCAATTGATTCTCCACTTCTTGCTTAAACTCTTTGAACTTTTCAAAGGTTTCTGACTTATGCTTGATTAAGTAGACATACCCATATCTACTATAATCATCAGTAAAAGTCACATAGAAACGGTTAGCATCCCTTGTAGTGGATATGAAGGGTCCACACACATCGGTGTGTATGAGATCCAACAAACCCTCACCCCTTGCACAAGAACCAGTGAAGGGTGATTTGGTCATCTTTCCAATCAAACAAGATTCACATGTGTCATCTGACTTTAAGTCAAATGACTCCAGAACTCCATCCTTTTGGAGTTGGGCTATGCGCTTGTTGTTAACATGTCCAAGACGACAATGCCATAAGGATGCTTTATCCAACCCATTGGACGAATCGATATGCAACACATTATTTCCTAAGCTATCTACTACCATCACAGTTTCATATATACCATTAAATGACAAGGCATCAAAATAAAAAATTCAATTATAATAAGCATTTATTGAACCAATTTCATTATTAAACGAAAAAGTAAAACCTTGTTTATACAAACCATGAAAAGAAATAATATTTCTCGCCATATCAGACGAGTAGCAACAATTATTCAATTCCAAATTTAACCCACTACTAAGCAATAAAGAATAAACTCAAATCTTGGTGACAGACGCCTTTTTCCTATTCCCCACGATCAAGTTCATCTTCCCGTGCTCCACATCCCTACTTCTTTTTAGACCCTGCAAATCAGAACAAATGTGAAAACTACATCCTGTATCAAGGACCCAAGAATTATCATGTGATGAGTTATTAGATAGAATAATGTAAATACCTGCAAAGGTGGGCTTGATCTTCCCATCCTTTATGTCCTGCAAGTATTTGGGGCAGCTTCGTTTCTAGTGCCCTTTTCATGACAATGGAAGCACTCTACTTCCTTTGGGTTAGGAGAGGGTTTAGCAAAACCAACTTTGGTCCCACTAGAAGAGGATCCATCATGGGACTTTCCCTTGTGGCTCTTAGAAGGAACCTTCCTCTTCTTTCCCTTCCCATGTCCAATTGCCAAGAGGGCGACAACAGCAGTAGGAGTAGGTACAACATATTTGCCTTTCAAACTGCTTTCAGCAGTTCTCAAAAGACCTTGAAGCTTTCTTAGAGTGACGTCCTCCTTGTTTATATGATAAGTCATACGAAACTGATCATTACAAGGAGGCAAAGAGTGTAGGATAATGTCAATGGCCAACTCTTCATCGAAATTGACATTCAACTTCAGCAAGCGGTCTACAAACCTTTTCATCTTCTGCATGTGGGCCATGATAGACTCTCCATCCTTCATTTTGGTAGTAATCATGGCGGAAATGATTTCATACCTTTCATGCCGAGCACTTTGATGGTACCTTTCCATCAAATCTTGGTGCATTTCATAAGGCCAAAAGTCCTCATAAGACTTTTGAAGCTCAACGGTCATGGTAGCAATCATGATACACGACACCTTTGTCGCGTCCCTCTCATAAGTCTTATACTCAGCAATCTGTTCGGGAGTAGCAGTGTTTTCATCAATCTCCTTTAGCTCTTGATCAAGAACATATTCGTTGTCCTCGTACCGAATGGCCATGCAGATGTTTTGAATCTAATCATTGAAGTTCGATCCATCAAAGATGACCCTCCCACATAAATTCATGAGGGAGAAAGAGCCGGAAGGGATTGGGTTGGAAGCATTGCTTGAAGTAGACTTCTGAAAAAGAAAGATAAAGTTTAGATTAGACGAGGATCCTTAATATAACAGCCAAAATGAAATATTAAGGCTAGGATCCAACACAATATTCTACAAATCGGAAGAGGGATGCCGTAATCCAATTGTAAAATATTTGAATGTAGGTAAATGACGATTTACCAATTTTCACCATGAAAAAAAAATGAAGATTTAGGTTTTAAATGAGTTGAAATTCCTAGATTCTTTTGAGATTCATTGAACTTTTCAATGGCATGTTTAAATCTCGATTATGCCCTTCAAGTTTGTGACTGGGATACCAAGGATCACAAACAAGGTGTGAATAACCATGCAAATGTGCTTGGTACTCTTGATGTTACATATCACTTGATCAATGTGCCGGTTAACCACACACGCTCCATTGATCCATGATTAACATCAAGCTACCCTTTGCCACTCTCGGTAGTCCTAAATTAGTGTGCCGGTTAACTACACATGCTCCACTAACGACTTAGAAAGGTGCAAAGTGCAATTTCCATGGGATAGCACCATTTCCACATTTTCCTAAAGTAACTAAGATTTGGAATTTATAAAAGTTTAGTTAGTTTATTATTTCATTATACTTATTAATGACGATTAATGTCATATCCTACCCGTTCGGCTAACGACCCTCCACCAGTCAAGGAAGAGGTGGGTGAGAGTGGACACCCATTAAACCACCATTTTATAGGCAATAACCTTATACCCCCTTATAGATCGGCGTCGTGAATGAGGCCTACTAACGGTAAGACTGGCTTGACTTATATATATATATATATATATATATATATATATATATATATATATATATATATATATATATATAAGCATTAAACTCTAATATTATGATAATATAGGGTTGAATTTTAAACTTTTAAAATTCTAGGGTTTGGAATTAAAGTTTCATAAATGAGACTTTTCAAATTCCAAAACTTGAGGACAAGTTTTGAAACTCTTTAAAACCTCTTGAGTTTTAGAAGTTATGTTACATAAAAGAGACTTTCCAAGTTCCATAACTTGAGGACAAGTTATGAAACTCATCAAGACTTTTGGGATTCTATAACTTAAAAATTTAATGTTTCATGAATGAGACTTTTCATATTTCATAACTTGAGGACAAGTTATGAAATTCTTCAAGAAACATTTAGATCAATTTAACTAATCATATTATCATATAATTTATCATTCACCAATTTACCTAATTTAGTTCATGTAGCATGACAATTTCTAATTCTAAAAATAATTAGTTTTTTCACAAAATTAGTTAATTATCTTAAAATTGTCAATCATCATGTTATTGGATGGGGATAATCATTACCATATTATTAAAATCAAATTTTATGAACCAAAACAGTTTGTGGTAATAATCCTAATCCAAAACAGGCCAAAAACTCGAAAATCCTGCCAACAGATGACCCAACTCGTCGAGCCAGGCAATGGACTCGTCGAGTTCATGGGCAAATTCATCCAACTCGTCGAGTCCCTCTTATGTCTCGTCGAGTTCATCAGGCAGTGGCCAGAAATGTCATATTTTCAACTTTGAAAGTCAAACAGTTGCATCAATATAATAGAAAACACCCTAGGCTCTGATACCACTGTTGGGTTTTATGTACTCTAACATTCCTATGGTGCACATACAACCCTAATGCTTTGGATCTAATTTTTCTCTAATTATACATGCAATATTGGTTTCCAAAGCATGAAGCCTAAACTAGCATACAAAATTTGATATATGAATCATAAAACTAGTTAGAAGATTACCTTTTGATGTAGCTAGTAGAACTTTGGACTTTAGGAGCTTAGAACCTCAAGTGTCATGCCTCAAATTTCTTACAACAAACCAACAACAAAAGGAGGAACTTGATATAGAGGTTAAGGATCACAAAATCGGCTAGCTTCTACTTTAGTGTGCATGGGGCCGATTTTAGGGAGTTAGGGGTTACTTTTATAGTATTGGATTTCATCCATGCAAACCCTAATTCATCATGACTCTTCACATTACATAGGCCTTTTGGGCTAAACCATATGGACTCTCATATAGGTTTAGTCCAACCCTAGTCAACATGGATCATGGGTCCAACTATAAGTATTACTGATTTACCTAATCAGTCCCCGTAACTTTAATCAGTCTCTTTTGATCACTAAATTAATTCCAAATTAATTCTTGACCAATACTAATTAAATAATCTGATTTCTCAATTAATATATTATACTTATAATATATTAATAAATCATAATAACCTCTTTTCAAATATCCATCCTATTAAATTGTTCCAGAGAGTTGCAACCCAAATGAACCATGTTATTTTTCGGGTCAAGTACATACCAATTATAGTTATGGGCTGAGACACCTAATCCAACAAGAAGATTTATAGGATTATCTTCTGAAGAAACTCTCTTTACTATGAGATGACCTTCTTTAACTCTATGTCTGATACAATGCTACTTTCTATCAATATGTCTTGATTTACCATGATCTCTCGGTTCTTCGGTCAAAGCAACCGCTCCATTATCGTAGAAATTTTCATTGACTCCTAAATGGTCGGAACTACTTCGAGATCGCCGATAAAGTACTTCAGCCAAGCCACTTCCTTCGATGCTTCAATCGCTGCTATGTACTCTAGTTCAAAAGTAAAATCAGCCACCGTGTCCTGCTTGGAACTTTTCCAAGTAACTGCTCATCCATTGAATAGAAACACCCAGCCAAATTAAGAACGAAGATTGTCTCTATCTATTTGAAAGTTGGCATCACTATACCCAATTGATCTCAATATATCACTGCCACCAAGGACTAGAATCATATCATTTATCCTTCTCAAATTCTTGAGAATGTTATTTACTACTGGCATCTACAAAACCCTCTAGCTGACTCATGTAAGCATCTTCAACCAATTTCCCGTTAAGGAAAGCAGTTTTGACATCCATCTGCCATTTTTCATAATCACAAAAGGTAGCTATGGCGAGCATTATCCTGAAAGACTTTATCTTAGCTACTGGTGAAAATGTATCATCATAGCCAATCCCTAGGGTTTGAGTAAAGCCCTTCACAACCAGTCGAGCCTTGAAAGTGTGTACATTTCCATCCATGTCGTTCTTCTTCTTGAAGATCCATGTGCAACAATCTGTCTTTCGACTAGGATATTGATCAACCAAATTCCAAACTTGGTTTTCATACATGGACTTGATATCATTGTCCATTGCCTATTTCTACTTGGCACCCACAGGGCCTGCTATCGCTTCCTTGTAGTTACCTGGCTCATCCAAATTTACCAGTGTTTGATCACTGATAAACGTATCACCATCTGACATTATATGGAAACCACAGAACGTTGGTGGCATGTTAACTATACTAGAACATCGAAGAGCTAACGAATTATTAATAGGTTCAACAAGAGTATCATTCTCTGGTTGAGCGCTAGTATCTTCTAAGGTTCCTTCATCGGTTTACTCTTGAATCTCCTCAAGGTCAACTGTACTCCCACTGTCCTCTTTGCATATGAGCTCTCTCTCGCGAAAGGCTTCTCTTCACGCTACAAAGACCACATTCTCACTAGGTCTATATAACAAATATCCAAAGTACTTTTGTCGGTAACCAATGAAACTACATCTCTCACTTCTAGGTTCTAGCTTGTCATGAGTCTCTCATCTAACAAAAGCTTCACAACCCCAAACCTTGATATGTGGTAACGTGGGAACTTTCCCTGTCCATATCTCGTGAGGTGTTTTGGCAACCTTCTTGGTAGGGACAAGACTGAGGATATGGGTGG
The DNA here is from genome assembly GCF_052849685.1 of Lactuca virosa. NCBI lineage: Eukaryota > Viridiplantae > Streptophyta > Magnoliopsida > Asterales > Asteraceae > Lactuca > Lactuca virosa. The sequence goes on along the minus strand of NC_136430.1, from coordinate 117,563,767 downwards.
CTGTCTCTAAGGCATATCCCCTGAAAAAATGGGAAGAGAAGTTTGACTCATCATGGAACGAACCATGTCTAACAAGGATCGATTGCGCCTCTCAGCCACACCATTAAGTTGTCGTGTCCTAGGATGAGTAAATTGTGAAGCAACTTCACATTCCATGAGATAGTTGTGGAACTTGATACTAAGATACTCTCCGCCTCTGTCAGATCGAAGCAACTTTATCTCCATGCCTAATTGATTCTTGAATTCATGTTTAAACTCTTTGAACTATTCAAAGGTTTCTGATTTATGCTTGATTAAGTATATATAACCATATATGATATAATCATCAGTAAATGTAAAAAAAATCGATTAGCGTCCCTTTGTGGTGGATCTGAAGGATCCATACACATCTATGTGTATGAGATCCAACAAACCATCACCTCTTTCACAAGATCCATTGAAAGGTGATTATATCATCTTCCCAAAAGACAAGATTCATATTCATCATCTGGCCTTAAGTTAAATGATTCCAACACTCCATCCTTTTGGAGTTGGGTGATGTGTTTCTTGTTAATGTGCCCAAGATGACAATGCCACAAGCATGCCTTGTCTAAACCATTACACGAATCAATATGGAATACACTATTACCTAAGATATCAACACAAATCACAATTTCATACACACTATTACAAGGTAAACCTTCAAACGTAAAGATACCAATCTTATAAACCAAAATCGATCCATTCATGTCATTAAACGAATATCGATAACCGTGTCTAAATAGTGCATAAAATAAAATAATATTTCGGGTCATTTATGACGAATAGCAACAATTAACTAAATCTATTCTAACATCACTACTAAGCATAAGACTATAAATTCCAATCTTGGTAACAGGAGAAGATCGCCTACTGCCCATGATTAGATTCATCCTTCCATACTCCACATCCTCACTTTCTCTTAGCCCCTTCAAATCAGTGTGAAAACCATATTCTATATCAAGGACCCAATGGACCTTATCATTGCAAAAGAAGCAATTGACCTCTTTAGGATCACTCACATGAGAGATGCCAGAACTGGGCATCACTTTTGGGCCATTGCTAGACGACCCAATATGGGCCTTGCCCTTCCAGTTCTGCTTGGAAGCACCTTTCATTTTGAGTAAATTGCATGAATAAACCCTATGGTTTTGGATAATATGTGTGTTTGGTCCCTAACTTTTGTTTTTTAACTCGTACAGTCCCTATAATGTGTTTTTGTGGCGTGTTTGGTCCCTGTTGGACTTAAAAAGACTATTATACCCTTAATAAAATTTTAAAAATACTATTATTATTATTTATTTATAACTTATTAAAATTAGAAATTGGCCCACTTAAAATGCCAACCCACTTCCTTACCCACCCATTTACATGTTTCTCTTCATTTCAGAAACTCAAAGAAACCCTAAATCACATCCTTGGACCACTATATGTATGTACTTCAGTGAACCTAATTCATACTTCTCTTCTTTAAACTCCATTTATTCCACTATTGTTTCACATCCAATGACCACCACCTCACCCTCACTCGATTTGGGCTTTTTTCCCAGCGATTCACAGCTCACCGGAGACATACAAAGAGGTGAACAAAAGGCTGGAGAAGAATGGTTTCAAAGGTATGCCTCCTCGTCGAAAACTTCACTTGTCCCCGTCTTGTTTAACGACTCCATGGGGAACAAATGTATGGAATGTCCGTGTTATGATGGGTCCTCCTCGCGGAAGAAGTAGTCCGGTATCACCCCTTCTTTTGGATCGATCTACCTTTCATTCCTTTTCAAAATTGATTGAAATCCCAACCTCATCCACAAAATCGATCAACATTCATCAACATTTCAACTTCTCCCCTAATCGATGCTGAAATCGATTTCATCTAACGGTGATTCCTAAACTAATGATAAATTTTCTCTAAGATTCATTTCTATTTAAAAAAAGTTAATAATGTGCATGGATTTCGATGTGGAAGTGAGGTGCACAATGCTGATGACATTGCTGCCGACTCTGAGCAGTCTAGAATCTCTGTCTGATCTGCTGAATCATTTCCATAGTCTGAAGGACCACATCGGTCGGCCCCATAACCTTGTGACCAACCTCGTTCCAACAAACCGGGGTACGACATCTCTGCCCATACAAGAACTCGAAGGGCGGAGCACCGATGTTGGAGTGATAACTGTTGTTGTAAGAAAACTCTGCAAGGGGCAGGTAGGAATCCCAGCTCCCACCGAAATCTATAAAACAGGCCCACAACATATCCTCCAGGGTCTGTATCGTCCGCTCACTCTAGTCGTCGGTCTGCGGGTGATAAGCAGTGCTAATGTGCAACCTAGTGCCCAGTTCCTCATTGAACTTTTGCCAGAAACGGGAGGTGAACCGAACATTACGGTCTGAAACGATGGAGACCAAAACTCCATGACGAGCAACGATCTTGCGAATATACACCTCGGCCAACTTCTCGGCCGAAGAACTCTCCCGAACTGCTAGAAAGTGGGTACTCTTGGTCAATCAATCCACAATAACCCAAATAGAATCAAAACCCTTTGCCATCTTCGGCAACTTGGTGATGAAGTCCATCGAAATCTGCTCCCATTTCCACATGGGAACCTCCATAGGCTTCAGCTTGTCGTGTGGCCTCTGATGCTCAGCCTTGACCATCCTGCATGTCATGCATCTCTCCACGTACCATACTATCTCCCTCTTCATACACGGCCACAAATAGCTCAATCTCAGATCCTGGTACATCTTGGTGGCCCCCGGATGAATAGAAAAATGAAACTTATCAGCCTCCTCCAATACAATCAGTCTGACCCCACCAGACATCGAAACCCAGAACCGACCACATCGGGTCAATAACCCACCACCATCCGAAACAAATCTGGAAATCTCACCCCTGATCCTCTCTTTCTTCCAATTCTCTTCCCGAACACCCTCGGCCTAAGCCTCCCTAATCAATCACAAAAGCAGGAAATCCACTGATATCCTCATACACAATACCCCAATTGAAGACCCAGTTGAATTACGGCTCAAAGCATCCGCCACCACATTCGCTTTACCCAGATGGTAAATGATCTCGTAGTCATAATCCTTGACTACATCCAGCCACCTGCGCTGCCTCATGTTTAAGTTCAGCTGATCCATAATATGTCTCAAACTCTTGTGATCCGTGTAGATAGTACAACGGACCCCATAAACATAATGTCTCCAAATCTTGAGGGAAAAAACCACTGCCCCCAACTCCAGATCATGCGTGGGATATTGCCTCTCGTGCGGCTTCAGCTGCCGCGAAGCATAAGCCATCACCCCTTCCTCTCTGAATGAGGACCGCCCCCAAACCGATGATGGATGCATCACCAAATACCACAAAATCCTCAATTCCCTCTAGGAGGATCAAAACCGGGGCTTCACACAATCTCTGCCAACGGGTCTCAAATGCTGACTGTTGCTCACGGGCCCATCAGAAATCCACCCCCTTCCTTGTCGGATGAGTGAGGGGTACTGCAATCTTGGAGAAATCCTGAATGAATCACCGATAGTACCCTGTCAAACCCAAGAAACTCCTGATATCCGAGGGAGATTTTGAAACCTCCCACTACATCACAGCCTCGATCTTGGCCAGATCAACCAATATTCCATCCTGGTTAACGAGGTGTCCAAGGAATTAAACCTCCCGTAATCAAAACTCGAACTTCGAGAACTTAGCATAGAGTCGTTCTCGTGTCAAAACCCCAGAAGATCTCGAAGATGCTCCTCATGCTGCTCTTTGGTCTTGGAATATACCAAGATATCATCAATCAACACAATAACCGAATGATCGAGCATCAACCTGTATATCCGATTCATCAAATCCATGAATATTTCAGGCGCATTGGTGAGCCCCAAATGGCATACATGAACTCATAATGCCCATAACTAGTCCGGAACATTGTCGTCTCAACATCCTCCTCTCTCACACTGACCTGATGATTCCCATACCCCAGATTTATCTTGGGAAAACAAAGATGTACCCTGTAACTGATCAAAGAGGTCATCAATCCGCGGAAGGGGATAACAGTTCTTCACCGTTAACTTGTTCAACTCCCAGTAATCAATGCACATCCTGTATGAACCATCCTTCTTACTGAAGAACAAAATCGGCGCTCCATACGGATAACTGCTCGGCCTGATGAACTGCTTGCCTAGCAGCTCCTGCAGCTGAGATGACAATTCCAGCATCTTAAGAAGTGTCAAGCGGTACGACGTCTTCGTAATAAGAGCCGCACCTGGCACAAGGTTGATCCTGAACTCGACCTGCCTCTCGGGAGGCGCACTGGGTAACTCCTCTGGAAATACATGTGCAAACTCCCTGACAACCGGGACCTCTGAAACTAAAGTTAGATCCCCAACCCGCGTATCCACCACATAAGCAAAGAAACCCGCACACCCATGCTGAATATATTGTCGAGCCCTGGCTGTAGAAAAAACCCAGAACCCATCCTGGTGCCCTCTCCATAGATAACGAGTTCTCCCTCACTTGGGGTTCGAACTACCACGCGTTGGCCCTCATAATCGATCATAGCACTGAAACAGCTCAACCAATCCATACCCACAATCACACAAACATCCCCCATGGGGATAGGAATTAGATCGATCAGATAAGGCACCCCAAAGATCTCCAGAACACAACCCTAGAACACAGATGATGTAGAAACCCCATGTTCGTTGGCGATAGAAACTCACAACGGACACTCCAACTCCCCAATGGGCATATCGAACTCCCTACTAAACGATCGAGAAACAAAAGACCGACTAGCACCCGAATCAAATAACACTAGAGCAGGCAAAGAGTTCACTAGAAACGTACCTAACAGAGGCACATATATAAGCATAACATACAACATAATCAACAAGATAACGGATAGAAACATACCAATCACAACATCTGGAGCTGCTCTGGCCTCCTCGACAGTGAGCTAAAAAGCACGGCCTCGAGACCTCGGGAGCTCCGCTTTTCCCTGGCGCCCATCTGTGATCCTCAAAGTAGCTGGCGCGGGGGCATGCGCCGGCTTGGCGGCAAGCAATGGACAGTTGAACTTCACATGGCCAACTTGATCACAATGATAGCAGATTCTGGTACTCAGAATAGGGCCCAACTGGCGGTAATCCCTCACATAGTGCCCCTCCCTTCCACATTAGTGGCATACACCTCCTGATCGACAAGCCCCGTAATGAACCTTTCCGCACTTCCCATAAGTGTGACCTCGCTGACCCCCAAATCTACAATCAACGGCCTTGAACCGCTTCGGCGCTGGCTGCGACTGCGCCTGACCGATATCTACGCTCTCGTTTGAAGCTCTGTGTCAATCTCACGCCGCCTGGTGGCCACCTACATCTCCAAAAAAGAATCACATTGTTGGGTGGAAACAAACTTCCTGATATCCGTCGTGAGCATGCTCAAGTAACGGGTCGTCTGAGCCTGCTCCAATGTAAACTCAGGGCAAAACATGGCCCTCTCATTAAACATCCTTGTGATATCCATCACTGACTCCGATCCCTGCCTCAGATCCAAAAGCTAATGGGACAACCTCTCGCGCTCTACCCGCGGCACATAAAGAGTACAAAACATCTTCGTGAACTTCTCCCAAGATACTGTAGCCCTCTACTCAGCAGAGTACGATCTCGTAACAAGTCTCCACTAATCCTTCGCTCCGGACCTCAGGAGATTCAAAGCGCACCTGCCTTCAGGTCAGTTGGGCAAGAGCAGGTGAAAAAGCATCCCTCAACATCATATATCCACCTTATTGCTACGATCGGGTCCTGAACTCCATCGAAATTCGGGGGATTCGTATTTTCGAAGTGCCGATACTAAAAAACCCAACCCGATCTAACACCTACAGCTGCAACGGCTGCGGAGGCTGCAACAGCAACAGTCTCAGCAATGACTGCGTATCAATCATCAAAAACCTCCATCACTGCGGTCTTAATAAACCCAAATAACTCTGGTATCTGATCCCTGACAATAGCCATAACCTCCTCACGGAGAAACTCCCTAATCCTGTCATCCAACGCAGCTGACCCACCCTGACTGTCAGCTCCTGATCCCGATCCCGATCCGGACCCAGTCTCAACTAGCCTCGTCGTAACCATACTAAAAATAAGTAGGGAAAATCAGATAACACAAATATCATATTAGAGCAACCAACTCCCAACAAATCCCTAGGGGTTGTGACTTCCCTGTTATGCGTACGGGTCCTATGCTTTCAGTAGTACGAGACCATACTACCTTCCACACCTACCCGTATTTGTCTTAGAGGATCATCACAACACCCTAAAAATAAACACTAGCATAATCTAACACTCGATCCCCACTCCCTAGAGGAAATGCTAAACATCTTGAAACTTGCCGGCTGCCCACACAACTCATCCATGAAACTTCCACCAACCCTGCAGCACTTGTGTATGCTAGCCATACATAACACTGGACCTTATAGACAGTCAAATATCTGATCCTACCCTAAGCCCTTCGTCAAACAAGAACAAGAAATAAGGCCAAACCAAACATTCTTAGGCTATAGAATCTTAGTTATGCATAACCATGATGTATACACTAAGGAACTACAGTAGTGATGTCAATTCTATTAAAGAAGAACCCTAGGCTATCAGGCATCATATAATCAGGCAACTTTATCATGCAAAATCCTGAAGATCCATAGCCTATTACTAGCATGATGTTGTAACATATCACAATATCAAATAACAATATGGTATTTTGGGGTCTACTTACTGGCTCCGACTGATTGTACACATCACATCCTCCTTGATTATTTTGAAAACTATTTGGAAAATCATTTTAATTTTTTTTCCTTAGTTTGAGACTGGATTCACACGAGTGTTCCTCCAATTCACTCAATCCAAGGTATTGATACAAAATTGTAACATCCATAAATTTCATGAAAAATTTAAACTTTTTAAACAACCCAAAATCATTATTTGTTTACAAAATAGTTTTCCAAACATGTCTATTATCAGAGTTTCCCTAAAATCATAAACAAAACATGAGGAGGTGCACGATCACGCCTTCGCCTTCCCACGATCATCTGAGGTACCTGAAACATAACCCAAAACTGTAAGCCCAAAGCATAGTGAGTTCCTCTAAAATACCAACACATCACAAACCAGAATAATAACAGTTTACATCATGCTTATAGAGCCTTCAGTTTGACTAGAACGCTCCACTGGCCTGCAGTCTACCTGGTATGCTCATAGAACCTTCAACATGACTGGTAGGCCACACTAGGCCTTTAACCTATCTGGACCGTTCTTCGGGCCTTCGGCCTTACTAGTACGCCCTACTGGCCTTCAGTCTATCGAGGACGCCCTGGGTCAGTTGGCCTTTAGAAAAAAGCAGGACCCCCTAAACCCAACCACACATACACCGTGTCAACACACATATATATATATATATATATATATATATATATATATATATATATATAACACATATTCATATAATTAACCAGCCAATAACAAGCAGACAGATCACTAAGCATAGCATTATCCTATCTACCAGGATACAGATCTAACAGACCGCTACAACACTTTATCATACAATAATCAAGATAACAATCCAAAGGGCCAACCTTGGTGCCTTTGAACCATAAGTACAGTGAGGAAAACTCACCTCACACTGCCGAATCACACTAAAAGTCTCCGGCTGCTGGCTCACTAAAATCCCCGCACTATCACAACATAATAGTCATCCAATTACTACTTCGATTACAATCTTAGCTAATAGTACATTATTAGGGTAAATGGCCACTTTACCCTTTCCTTAGCTGGGCTAAGACCCAAGCCCAAATCTTGATCCAAAAGGCCCAAGCACTAAATAACCATCCAAGGCTCATAATTGGCCTAATTTTCCAAATTGGGCCCAACTCCTACTTGGGCCTTACCCTAAAGTCCAATCCTTCACTTGGCCTAAAACATCAGCACTCAGATGGCCCAAAGAGGACCCAAGGATGCAAGCCCAAAAATCTGGCCCAAAATTGAAGCCCAAAATCACAAAAGCCCACAAACTGAGTACGCGGGGCGTACCCAGCTGTACGCTAAGCGTACTCGCATTGAGGCTTGTACGTTGTGCGTACTGGCTTGTACGCCCAACATACACCCGTCTTAATCCATTATTCCCATTAAGCTCTTAATAGTTTAAGATAAAGCCCCAAAACGTAGATCTGACTTTGTTGAGCTAGAATAACAAGTAAAGTTGCTAACTTTACGTTCATGCTTGTCTAAATGAAGCTATTAAGCTTAGAAATGACTTAATGCATACATGAAGACTAATACCCCATAAAGTTGGCACCTTTATGCCTAGGAAGCCTCTAACAAGTTCAAATATAAAGAAATGATCCCTTCAAATCGTCCCAAACCAACAATCTAAACAAAAAGGACCAAAAGTGTGCCAAATCAATCCATAAAGAAAACTAGACATTGATAAGTCATGGTTTGAACTTGATACCTTAGGAAGCTTGAAAAGTGATGAAGGGTTCTGGATCTCAAGTCTCCCACCAAACTATGAACTTAACTGTCTTTTGGGTTCTTCAAAGATGGACTAAATCAACACAAATTTCTCTTCAAGAGCTCAAAATGCACAAACGGAGGCTAAGGGGGACGTTTAGGGTTTTCTGGAGGTTTAGGGACAAGAAATGAGGCCAAACTAAAGATTAAGGATGAATATATAGGGTGCAACACCTTATTTTAGAGTTTCTAGAGATCACACGTATGCCCAGCGTACGTACCCGATGTCCCGGACCTTCTCAAGCTAGTACCCTAAGCGTACCAAGTGGTACGCCCCATGTACCAGCTTCAAGGGCTAAAAAGAGAAACTTGATATAATGAAGGGCAAAAGTGAACATACCAAGATCGGGGTGTTACAGTATGATACAAAAATAAAAACCCAAATCGATTATAAAAATACAAATCTAAAACTAAAAGAACAACAAAATCATAAAGACTTGCAATTTTGGGGCTAGTCCTCTTGAAAAAAAATCAGAAACCAAACTCCACCAAAACTCGACAACCACCACAACTACTGCCTACACCATTTTAACCTCTGGAGATAACAAGAAATAAATAAAATCCATAAAAATTAACCTGGAAGCTAAAATTTATTTAACCTCCCAATATCAGATGAAACATGATTTTCAGAAAATATATATCATGATCTTCAAAATCACGTTCACGTTAGGATTCAAACCAAGATACAATTGTTTTTGATTTACGTTGGGTTGCAGATGTAATTTCTTCTCCATCTTATCGTCTTTCCCGACACCGATCTGAGTTGGAGTTTCAGGTCGGCGACAGGGTGTTACTGAAGGTATCACATTGTAAAGGTGTGATATGCTTCAAGAAGAGGGGAAAATTGGGTCCCCGATATTGGGCCTTTTTGGGTGATTGCTAGGTTTGGCAAGGTGGCGTACAGATTGGATCTTCCTGAGGCGCTCAATCCGATTCACAACACTTTCCATGTTTTGTAGCTGCTAAAGTGTGTATTGGATGAGTATGTGGTGGTTTCTATGGATGATATTCAGATTGATGAGCGCCTAAACTATGTTGAGAGGCTGGTGGGTATTCTAGAAAGGAAGATGAAGGTGTTATGTAACATGGAGATACCCTTGCTAAAGGTGCGATGGCAGCACCAGAGGGGCTCCGAGTGGACTCACGAGCTGGAGGCTGAGATGTGTGAGCATTACCCCGAGTTGTTAACCAGAGCAGATTTCGAGGCTGAAGTCTGATTCAAGTGGGGGAGAACTGTAACACCCCGATCTTGGTATGTTCACTTTTTCCCTTCATTAATTCAAGTTTCTCTTTTTATCCCTTGAAGCTGGTATGCGGGGCGTACCACTTGGTACACTTACTGTACTAGGTTGAGAAGGTTCGGGACACCGGGTGCGTACGCTGGGCGTACGCCTATGTACAATGGGCGTACACGTGATTTCTAGAAATCCTAAAATAGGGTCTTGAACCCTATATATTCATCGTTAATCTTTAGCGTTGGCCTCATTTCTTGTCCATAAACCTCTAAAAAACCCTAAATGTCCCTTAGCCTCCATTTGTGCATTTTGAGCTCGTGAAGAGAAATTTGTATTGATTTGGTCCATCTTTGAAGAACCTCGAAGAGTGTGAAGTTCATAGCTTGGTGGGAGACTTTAGATCCAAAACCCTTCATAACTTTGCAAGCTTCTTAAGATATCAAGTTCAAACCTTGACTTGTCATTGTCTAGTTTTATTTATGGGTTAATTTGGCACACTTTTGGACCCTTTTGTATGGATTGTTGGTTTGGGACGATTTAAAGTGATAATTTCTTTAGATCTGAACTTGTTAGAGGCTTCCTAGGCATAAAGGTGCCAACTTTATGGGGTATTAATCGCCATGCATGCATTACGCCATATATTAAGTCATTTCTAAGCTTAATAGCTTCATTTAGACATGCATGAACGTAAAGTTAGCAACTTTACGTGTTATTCCAGCTCAAGGAAGTCAGATCTACATTTTGGGGATTTATCTTAAAGTATTAAGAGCTTAGTGGGAATAATGGCTTAAAAGGGGAGTACACTGGGCGTACAAGCCAGTACGCGCAGCGTACAAGCCTCAATGCAAGTACGCTTAGGGTACAACTGGGTACGCCCCGCGTACTCAGTTTGTGGGCTTTGCGATTTTGGGCTTCAAGTTTGGTCCACCTTTTGGGCTTGAATGCTTGGGTACTCTTTGAGCCATCTGTGTAACAACCCAAATTTTTCAAAACTTGTTTCATGATATGGTTTAAAAAAAACATTCGGGTATTAATCCACATTTAACAAAAACCGATCCCACAAAAAAAACCTTTATAAATTAAAACGTTGGGTGTTACCATTAAGCATCAATAAATCCATATCAAGCAAATAAGAATTACGTCAATACAAAATAATAAGGAACTTATCAAGTTCCACTCTATTCTCTATAACTTGGCTTCTAACTTCCATCTATCATCCTCTCTCCTTAAAGGTAACCTGAGATACATGGCATTAAAAAGAGATACGTACAATAATGTCTCGTGAGCTATGTGGATTAATGACCCAAAAAATTTATCACATTTTTACCAAAAACATTTCATCTTTGCAAAACATAGTTTTAGACCGCAAAACATTTTCAAGCATTTTCAAGGAAAACTCATTTCATACATATCAGAAATATCATGTAATATCATTTCATTTCATTTCAAAAGCCATATTTCAATATTTCATTTTCTTTTATCATTAAGGGCTAATTCCAGTATTAAACTATTGCCATTTTTATACTTAGGGTCTACGTCCAATAAAGGTACCACTCCCAAGTCTAGACCAAGGTGGAAAGAACAAATCAATCCACCAATGCATCATTTCCATTAGTACATTTATCTTGCGAAGGGGAGGCGTCACCCCGATAGATTCCTCTAGTGCCTCTTACGAGGTATTATGGCCCGGATAGTTTTCATTTCATTACTTTCCAATTCCTTTCATTACTTTCCATTCCTTTTCATTACTTTACATTTCTTTTCATTACTTTCCATGCTTTACACATTTCATACATTAGTATCATAAAATCATTTCAAAAGTAAAGCATCTATATTTTAAAACATTTCAATCATATCTTCAAAACATTCGATCTTTCAAAACGTTCTTTTCTTTCAAAAACATTCTTGCCTTTAGGGCACGCTTTCAAAATACCCTTTCTAGAAACATTTAACGCTTTCATTTCAAAACATTTTATATATCAAAGAATTGCAATTCAGTATCATAAAATCATTTTGCCATGTACCCCAAAGTGGGAAAAATGCCAGCACGTACTCACCTCTATCAAACTTAGGTTAACTAATGCTCTTCTAGTTCCTTTCCCGAGATCAATCCTCTCCAACCACTACCTACACGATATATGGACATAAGTCATTAAAATGACCAAAATACCCCTCATAGCTTCCATTACTAAATTTTATTGTTTCAAATCTTTCCTCATGAAAAAATATGATTGTAGGCAAAAACTGTGCGTAAATCCGAGTCTGTATGCAAAATTTATGAAGAAAACAAGAAAATCTCCAAATCAGGGAATTATGTGGGCCGTGTAAATTAAAGCATGCATTTACACGGGCCGTGTTTTCATGTCAGCACACATGCAACTCGATTTTTCTCAAAACAACACTATACTTTTCATAGTCCTTGAAGATCCTTTTCCAAATCACTTTGTACCATTTATTTAGGTCCTCACACATGATTAGGAGGTGTTTTATCATCCAAACACGCCCCACTTAATCCATTAAGTGCTCATTGAAACCATTAAGGATATGATGATCCTTAAGTTCAATTGAAAGTTTAACTAGTCCAATTTCCAATTGTACATTCTAAAATTCAAATAGTTTGTTCCTAACTCATTGAACACTCATATGAAAGCTTTCAAGTACATCAAACCTCATTAAAATCATTGTAAATACATAAACTGACAATGGAATCCTCTATTCCATTCCATGTTTCCCAAATTGCCCTTATAGCCAAACCATCACTAGAACTGCTTATAGATCAAGAGATCCTTCATGTTTATGTTTAAATATCATCTCTAGAGTGTCAATTCATGTTCATGAATGTCATTCACTTCTTATATGTCAATCAACATATAATTATCCCTAGATTTCCCAAAATACCTTTTGACCATTTATTCCATATATCAATCTTGGAATCAAGCAACACCTTATGTTTTGATTTAAAATCATTCCAAGAGTATCCATTCATAATTATGAACTTCCTTTACCTATCAATCTCTCAACTACAAAGGACTCTGTTGGTTTCATCATATTGTCCCCAAAACCATTTCAACCCTAACTTATACATGATTCTACCATCATCGATGTGTTTGAGCATTCTAATTGGATTCAATGTCATCAAACAACATCTAGGTAATATAATACAATAAAATTTCATCATCATTTGCAAAATCCCCAATTTGGGTTTCTAGGGTTCATGAGGGTTTTCACCCAAATCCTCAAATCCATCAATGGGGTGATTGTATTGAGATTGGAATCATCAAAACAACTCAAGGGAGGTTAGAAATCAAACCCCTAACCCTTATAAGAAGCTAAATTCGACATTAGGGTCAAACTCACTTCACAAATCCGAATTCTAGGTGAAAAGGAGAAGAAACTATACCTTAAACCACTTGATTTCTTCACAACTTGTACCAAATGAACCAAGAAGGATTGAGATCGGCCTCTAGGTTTTCTATTGAGCTTGAATCGCCATCCAACCTCCTCTATTCTCCTCTCATCGTTCTTGTTTGGCTTAAATGAAGAGGAAGCATTCTTATTTTCAGATTTGTCATATTTGGTCCTTTTAGTTTACATCTTTTGCCTAATTTACCATTTCTTCATTTATTTTCACATTTGCTTAAAAGGTTGACATAATGAGTCCTTGACCATCCCATTCTTAACATTTCTCATCCATTTAACCTTGGTGAGTCAACCCTTGGTCAAACATACTTTTCCAAATTGACACTTTGGGTCCCTTAACTTTGAAATGTTAACATCTCAACCTTTAACTTTGCAAGCTTCACATCGACTAATGATATGATTATAATTTAAATGATTTAATTATGTAAATCCTCCTTTATTTAAATATCTTAATTAATTTAAGACCCTTATCTTAAATTTTAGGATGTTACAGTCTGAGTGTTGATGTTTTGGGCCAAGTGAAGGATTGGACTTTAGGGTAAGGCCCAAGTAGGAGTTTGGCCCATTTTGGAAAATTGGGCCAATTATGGGCCTTGGATGGCTATTTAGTGCTTGGGCCTTTTGGGTCAAGATTTGGGCTTGGGTCTTAGCCCAACTAAGGAAAGGGTAAAGTGGCTATTTACCCTAATAATAGACTATTATCTTAGATTGTAATCCAAGTATTAATTGGATGACTATTATGTTGTGATAGTACGGGGATTTTAGTGACGCAACAGTTGGAGACTTCCAGTGTGATTCAGCAGTATGAGGTGAGTGTTCCTCACTGTACTTATGGGTGTAAGGCACCAAGTTCGGCCCTTTGGATTGTTATCCTGATTATCGTATGATTAAGTGTTGTAGTGATCTGTTAGATCTGTATCCTGGTAGATAGGATGATGCTATTCTTAGTGATATGTAAGATCTATATGCTTGTTATTGGCTATTCAATTGTATGAATATCTGTTATATATGTGTGTCGACACGGTGTATGTGTGGTTGGGTTGAGGCAGTCTTGCTTTGTGTTGAAGGCCAACAGACCCAGGACCTCCAAGATAGACTGAAGGCCATTTGGGCGTACCAATCTAGCCGAAGGACCGGAGAATGGTCGAGATAGGCTGAAGGCCCGGTGTGGCGTACCATTCATGCTAAAGGTTCTATGAGCGTACCAGGTAGACTGCAGGCCGGTGGGGCGTTCCACTCAAACTAAAGTCTCTGTATGCATGTTTACTATTATTATTCTGGTTTTGTGATGTGTTGGTACTTTGGGGGAACTCACTAAGCTTTGGGCTTATAATTTTGGGTTATGTTTCAGGTACCTCAAATGGTCGCGGGAAGGCGAAGGCGTGATCATGCACCTCCTCATGTTTTGTTTATGATTTTGAGAAAACTCTAATAATAGACATGTTTTGGAAAACTATTTTGTAAACAAATGATGATTTTGGGTTGTTTAAAAAGTTTAAATTTTCTTGAAATTTATGGATGTTACATATATTGTATCTGATAAGTTGAAGAAGGGCAAGGTGGCAGTCTTGCCGAAGAAGACAAACGGGCTGGTGGGGGTTCGTCGGAGGGGAAGAGCCGGGAAAAGAGGGTGAGGGGGAGGGGCGTGTTAGGTGAAGGGGAGGGGATGATGGGACCCACATATTTAATATGAATATATTTAATAATAATAAGGGTGTGACTCTTCTTCATCCCTGACTCTGCTATCTGCAATCGATTGTGGAGTTGGGCCAATGTGGTTTCATTATTGTTCAAATTATAAGACAAGATGAACTGATCATAACAAGGGTGTAAGGAGTTAAGGACCATGTCAAGGGCCAACTCCTCATTGAAATTCACATTGAGCTTTTCAAGGCACTCCACGTATCTTTGCATTCTTTGCACGTAGTTGCAGACTAGCTCTCTTTCCTTCAACTTGCATGCCATAAGAGCTTTGACGACTTCATACTTCTCTTGACGAGCTCTCTTGTGATACTTTTCAACAAGATCCAAGTTCATCTTGTATGGACAATAGTCCTCATAGAACATTTGCAACTCGTGAATCATGGTGGCAACCATAATTCAAGCAACCTTTATCGTGTCGTCATAATGTTTCGTGCAGGAGGCTATTTCTTCAGGATTAGCAGTGGCTTCATCGATCTCGATTAGTTGCTTTTGAAGGACATACTCTTAGCTCTCGTATCGAAGAGCCAACCTGATGTTACGCATCCAATCATTATAGTTGGTGTCATTCAATCCCACCTTGGACACGATCGAGAGACAGGCGAAGTTGTGGGTAGAGGTTTGAGAAGAAGAAGCATCACCAGGAGTAGACATCTATAGAGAAAAAGTAGTTTTAGTTAGATGACAATAATCCTTAAAATTTTAACCCATAATTAATATTTAAGGCTAGGATCCAATATAATAATTCACAAGTAAGAAGAGAGATGTCGTAATCTTATCGTGAATTTATGAAGATAGGTAAAAGCAATTCACCAATTTCGAACTATGAAATTCCTAGATCTTTTGAGATTCATTGAATCTATCAATGACATGTTTAATCTCAGATTATTCTCTTCTATTTGTGACTGGGATACCGAGGATGACAAACAAGATGTGAATAACCATACAAAATATACTTGGCACCCTTGATGTCATTTATCATCTCTAATTAATATGCCGGTTAACCACATGCGCTCTATTAACAATGATAATTTTTTGACATACCCATTACTACTCTATATAGTTACTATTAGTGTTCCAGTTAACCACACACGCTCCACTAACTTCATATAAAGCATATTGTGTTATTTTACGGATTAACATACGTTTCACAATTTTTGTAAAGTAACTAAGAGTGGAATTTTATAAAAAATAGTTTAGTTAGTTTATGTCATTATACTTATTAATGAGATTATGTCCTATCAAACGCGTTCGCGTAATGACCCTCCACCATATAAGAGAGCGGTGGGTAAGAGTGAATATCCATTGGCGGTCGTTTTATAGGCCGCTTCCTTGAACTCCCTTATGGTATGGCTTCATGAATGAGGCCTACTATTGATTTGACTAAATATGTCTAGTACATATAGTATATTAAACTTATATATATATATATATATATATATATATATATATATATATATATATATAGTATAAGGTGTATTTTAAAACTTTTCTAAAATACTAGGTTTAGATTTAAATTTTCAAAATTAATAAACATTAATTTAATTTAAAAATAAACCAATTTTGAGTTAATATTTTGTGGGTTAAATAATTATTTACAATTAACCAATTATAAAAATAATTCAAATTTAATCATAATCCTAATCCTTCTAATTTTTGAAAATAGGATAGGGTTTATTAGGTTTTAATTGTTCAAATTTTAAAGAATTTAAAATAACAAATAAGGAAGCAAGGTAAACCCTAAAAGGGTTCCTCAATTTTTTTGAAAATTAGGCAAATGGGGCTAGGGTTTCTAAAACCCTTGCAAATTTCAAAAATTATAGGGTGGAGCCTAGGGTTTCAAGAATCCTAGGGATTTTTCGAAAATTTGCCTCCTTAGGGTTTAGTTTCTATAAACCCTAATTTTGATCTATTCAACTTTTTGCAAGACCAATGAGAAAAATGTCTCTTATACCACTAATGGGTTTTATATGTAACAAAATTCTAATTTTTGTTGGAAAAACAGAAACCCTAAGTTTACAAGCACCATAAATGATCTATGTTCCCACTATGATTTGCAAAACAACTATTAAATTGCAAGAACCCTAATAGTACATTGCTATTTTCGAAATTACTAAAGGGTTATTAGAAAATACATACCTTAGTTTATTATAGTAAATAAACTTGTAATCCTTCCTTGTTGGTCTTCAAAAAGCAAGCACCAGAAGTCTCGTGCCTCTAATGACTCACACCTAAACCCTAGTAAATTGGAGGTTAAAGAGGAGACACGAGGAGGAAGGGAATTTTCGGAATTCTCTTGGGAATAAGTAATGGTCAAAAATTGTAAACTCTTAGGGGGTTTATATAGGTGACTAGGGAAGCTGGGATAATGCAGGTTTCCTTGGATAACATTTATCCCTTTTCTTGCTCCCTAAGGATTCCTTGGCTCCCTTAATGCCCAAGAAATGGTCCTTAAACCTCTTCTATAAACCATCCCCTCTATGGGAGGTTCTAGAATTGGTCAATGTTCAACTTTAGAACATTGTCACCTTTAGTCCTTCTACTTTTAATTATTTCAATTAACATTAATTTAATTCGAATTAATTTTTGATTAATTTAATTAAACAATACTATTTGTAATTAATATATTATTCTCATAATATAGTAATAAATTATTTATTTTGATTTTTTATTAATTTATTAACTATATATTAAATTAATAAATCAGTCTCTCTCACTCTCTCCAAAAAGCATTCGAGTCTATTACTAGGTTTGAGGGTAACCCAAAAGGACCTTGCTAATAATTAAATATTATACTAATTTAGTCACTGGCTTTGACACCTAATCCAACAAAAGTTTATATTTTTATCGCCTTACCTCAGGTTTTGTGTAGTTAATTTGCAGTTGATTGCATGGACTTGGTTTACCTAGTTGTTTATGACCATTAAATCAATTTAGTATCCTTAACTTGCATGATCATTGGGGTTAAAGTTATTGAATTGACTTATTCTAGTTAGTCTGACCATGATGACTAGTAACTTTTATTTGGCAACTAATTGAATTAATCCATTATCTTGAAATCAACCATTGGAAAAAGGAGGGATTCAAAGCTAAACTAAAGTATCCCTTATTTTTTATTTAAAATCATCTTTCTAGTTGTTTACTTTAGTAATTAACTGATAATTAAGTTAATCTAAACTTGTAAAATCAGATAAAATTCCATATTTTAGTTGTTTTTCTTAGTTTAACTTTTAGTAATTATTTTAATAATTAAATACCATTCCCTGTCATCGACACCCGACTTACTTTACTATTCTACAATCCGACTATGTACACACTGCCTATAAGTGCAAAGTTAGTTGAGCTTTGTTAGGTTATAAATTTAAAACTGGTAGGTATATAAAATTGCACATCAAGTTTTTGGCGTCGTTGCCGGGGAACAGCTTATTTTATTTATAATTTAATTGATTTAGGTTAATCAGTCCTTTTTGTGGGGTAAAGATGCAGTGATGCTATGAATTTTACCAGTCACACTAAAGGGTGAAGCTAAAGAATGGTTAAAATCACTTCCCTTTGGAGCAATCACTACATGGGCTGATTTTAGGACTGAATTCATTCACCAGTTCACCCCTCCCACTAAGGTACCAAAACTTAACAGGAATATACAAAATGTCCAAAAATTGGAAGGGGAGTCGCTATACGAAGCTTGGGAGCGCTACAAGAGATTGTTAGAAATTTTCCCTCAACATGATTTCAATGTGCAACAAGAAATTTCAATTTTCTATAATGGAATCAACGTTTACACCCGCCAAATGTTAGATTCTCAAGGTCCCATGAGAAAGAAGGATCCTGCCACTAACAAAGCTTTAATTAAAGAGTTCGTCAAGAATTCAAGGGAGTATGACAACCCAAGGGAGGATATGACGAAAAGAAGAGCAAATGGAGACGGAACTTTTGAATTCTTAACGGTGGTAATGGCAAAACTCGATGCCATGGAAAATAGGATCACAAAGATGGGTGAATCAATGAATGTGGTACACGATAGATGCGAAGCCTGGGGGACCCCATTCTACAAGGGACTATGAATACCATAGGGCTCAAGTATGTTATTCAAGTGGAGATACAATGGAATATCAACACTTAAAGCATGAATTCTACCAAAAAGAACAAGTCCTATCCAAAAAGATAACCGCTCTAGAGTCAATTTTGTTTATATTCATGGAAGCTAAAGAGAAAAGACTTGATGCTACTGATGCAACATTTAGAGATCAACAAGCATCCATTTTGGGCATCCAATCACAAGTCGGGCAATTAACAAATCTTGTGCAAGAAATATTACCAGACTCACTTTCATGTAAAACCGTGTCAACCCCAATTTCCTGTGCGATGGCTATTTATACAGAATAACATGAGGGATTTAAACCAAAGTTGGTCCTTGAGCTAATAGAAAAGCAGCCCAAATAGTTGCCCGAAGAAAAGGAAATGAAGAAAATAATCATGACTCTGATCAGGTGCCACGGAGTGGAGGCAATATTGCCAAGTCATGGGTAATAAAAGATGATTATGATTTCTCATGTGTTAAGCCATACCAACAACCTCTTCGTTACCCATCTCGAGCCAAGCAAAATCTTGTGAAGCAAGAACACGTGAAGTTCATGGAGTATAATGAACTTGAAAATTTTAAGAACGAATAATGGGTAGAATGGGAGGAACCTTTGCAAGAAGAGCATTCGAGAGAAGAAGTGAATCGTTCTAAACCTCGAGTTTCAACTCTAATCATTTTTGAGGTATTTGCTTTTACAAGATCTCCACATCACGTCACGAAGTCAAATAAAGAAAAAATTAGAGATAAAGTCAAATTTTGACAAAATGAAACCAGAGATAAACAAGACGAAAGCTAAAGAAGCTGAAAAAATGGAAAAACTCAAGCGCAAGCACAAGGAAGATGTTGATGGGTTTTAGGCATAACAAAACAAACTTAAAACTATTAAGTGTGCATGCAACCTAAAACAAGATCTATGTATTAAACCTATAACTATGAACATCAAAATAAGAACCCTAAAAACCCTAGGTAATTTTCGAAAAAGACATAAAATGGTTTTGGATTACATACCATATTGTTATTATAGCAAATAACAATTATCCTTGACTTGTAGAAGCTTTGGAAGGAAGCACCACAAATGTCGTGCCTCTAGTGGTTCACACCCAAGCTAGCAAGAAGGAGATTATGGAGAGAGGAGGATGAGGGCTTAGAATTTTAGCTATCTCCCTTAGAGAATGAGTGGCCGAAAATTCTAGGGTTAGGGTCTTTTATATAGTGGTACAACGAAGTCCCGTATAACTCTAATCTGAATATAATAATAATATTTCAAATTGGTAATTATCCAGCTCCATATTTATCCACATGGGAGAATCTAGAAACCCTAGATTATCCTCTAGAGATCGTCCACCCTCTTGGTGGAAGGTTATAGAGCCTTTTGTTCAACTATTGAACTATTGCACTCTAGACCCTGCACTTTTAATTAATTCCATTAATCTCAAAATTAATCCAACGAATTTCTTATTAATTATTAATTAAATATTACTATTTCTAATTAATATATTATTCTCATAATATATTAATAAATTATTTATTTCAATTTATTAATCAAATAATAAATCAACCTCTCTCTCCAAAAATCATCTATCTAATTGATAGGTTTGAGGGCAAAGCAACAGGACTGTGATATTATCAATTCAAATTTATACCAATTATAGTTATGGGATTAGACACTTAATCCAACAGATGTCAACCCTAAAATGAAAGAAAGCTCGAAAAAGGCATTCAATAGAAGGAGTACCTACAAACAAAAAAGGTTCAAGATGATGGAGAACAGGGAAATTACACTTGCACCAGATGCAACTTAGAACGGGAAGGAGTCAAACTCACGACTTCATCAAAAAGAAGCGCTTCTCGGTAGGCAACCTGACGTTTTTACTGAATTTTCATTTTCTTTTTATTTTAGATTTTTAGTTTTTTGTTTTCTTTTATAAGTCTTGTTTTTGTTTAACCGAATGATGATGTGTTTTTCTAGTTCTAAATCTCATTTTTCAGTATTCAAAGGAGTAAAAGCAGGAAAGAAGCTAAATTGGAAAAAGTCGTGAGAAGTTTTAAAGAAAATCGAAGACCACAATTTTGAGTAAGTGTGGGGTGTCGCTTTTCGAAAAGTTTAATGGAGACTTCGTGTCACACCCCCAAACCAGAACGGCGGAAATGTTCGGGGGCGGAGGACTTTAGGTAAGTATCACAACACATGCAATATAGTAATCAAAGTACAAACAACCATTGCATTAATAAGTATAAGTTTTAGATAAGTGTTCAAACATAACATATTCAAACACTAAAGTAGGTACAGCAGAAGACAAGAGTCGCGATACAGTACTAGGTAGTCTTCTCAAAAGCTTCGGGAGTGTACCTGTCTACTGGATTCCTAAGAATACAAGTTATTTGGAAAGAGTAGATAAGCATTTAAGCTGGTGAGTTCATAAGTATTTTAGTTCTGTTAAGTATACCCTAAGTTCTTTGAATAAATTCACTGGTTTCTCCAGGAAATCCTATATTTCCTGAGGTGATTAACTGATAACCTCAATAGTTTCCCTCTATAATTACTTAGTTTATACTGATTATATATAACACAATATCGAATGGACAGTTAAATGGGTGTATCTGCCCTAAGCCCACAACCAAACAAGGAACAGGAAGTAAGGCGGAAGTCACACATTTCAGTGTCAATCAGATACTACTTATGTATAACTCTGATGTAATAACTAAGGAATTATAGAATTAACCACTAAAGGTCTTTTATGTTATACTAGTTTATAGAGATTAAATGACTAAGTTCCATTTGATAAGTAGTTTAATTCCATAAACAGCTTCATTTGTAAGAGTGGTTTAATCCATAAACCGTTTCATTTGTAAAAGTGGTTTAATTCCATAAACAGTTTCATTTGTAAAAGTGGTTTAATCCATAAATCGTTTCATTTGTAAAAGTGGTTTAATCCCATAAACCGTTTCCTTTGTAAAAGTGGTTTAATCCCATAAACCGTTTCATTTGTAAAAGTATTCTTAGTTTTATCCGTTCCACAGTAAAACATTAGTATTAATCCTAGAAAATATTATATTATCCATAATACTGCCTGGTGGTTTTAAATGTTCAAAACCAGAAGTAAAAGTATATTTACCATACTTGATTTCATGATACGTAGCTTTTACTGTAAGTAAAAACTACAGAAGGTATATTTGGTCGTGATGTAATTATCTTTTCTTACTGTTTTAAGAGAAGTATATTACTTAGTAATTCACTCATTGTTTTATCCATGTGAGTCCTATTAACCATACTAATATGACTGATATGCCTGCGGCGTCGTTCTTCAGGCATCGGAATGGAATGATATTTGACACCCTAGGCCTGCCGGCCAAACTGTAGCGAACAGTAGAGGTGCGAGATTATCAGTCCCATATAGATCTATACACAAATTCACGCTCTCCCTACAAGAGATTCTGGCTAATAGTTCAGGACTTAAAAGGTCATACTTAGATAAGTACACCGTGAAGGGTCTCACAAATTTATTGTTGCAACGAGATTTACGATGTATTATTATTACCCTGTGAATGCTAACTCTGGTACTTTGTATCGTACCCTTGTTTAATGCAAACCCGGTATGATGTATTATTACCTCGTGTTTGCTAACTCTGGTACTCTGTATAGTACCATTGCTAATGCAAACCCGGTATTATGTATTATTACCTCGTGTTTGCTAACTCCGGTTCTCTGTATAGTACCATCGCTAATGCAAACGTTGTAGGATGTATTATTACCTCGTGTTTGCTAACTCTGGTACTCTGTATAGTACCATTGCTAATGCAAACCCGGTAGAATGTATTATTACCTCGTGTTTGCTAACTCTGGTACTCTATATAGTACCATTGCTAATGCAAACCCGGCATGATGTATCCCTACTTCTTTAATATGTTGTTCGTATATTAAATGTATTATACATATCTTGGTATAGTTGAATGTATTCTGGTAATTTCCTTGGAAAGTATATAGTCGTGAATCATACCTGTATATTTAGTTTTGAATCATAAATTATACCTATTATAATTTATATGTTCTATCTGATTAGCATGGTTTCTCATGGATGAACACCTTTGCTCAGCCTGATACAAAGGTGATGATACCAAAAGGAGTAACCTTTTATACTCATATATGTATAATATATATATATATAATTAAGAAGGAAACGACCTCCGGACAAATAATACAACCTTAATTCCACATCCAAACAAGGAAAAGAAAATAAGATAATTCATTAGTCCTAAGCCCTTCAAATCTTATTTATATATATTTATACATATAGAAACATGATTTTGGCATATATAATTTGAAATAGTTTATAAAACATTTTTCAAAGAATTTAACGGAGTTTACATGACTTTTAAGATTTAACATGACTTTAAGTTATTTTGGAAGTATTTGATAATTCTTAAAAGCATACGGAAACTCTCTCTGTGATTATTATCACACATAGTTATTAACACAATTTATTATTGTGTTAAACTTGTATTCCCCCCTAAAAAGCATTTACAAACCATTAAAAAGGTAAATTATAGGGGTATGAACTCACTTTGATAAGCGGTGATTCGGGCGGCGTTTTGTTTCCCGGAAAGAGTTTATTTGACGAGAAACCGGCTCAAATCGGGCAGAGTTTCGGCAGGAGAGAGGATAACTTTTCGAGAATTCCGGGGCTCCGGGGCTTGCTTCGGGCTTTAGACACGATACCGGGGCCTTGGGGGGTCGTGAGAAAGTCGAGGGGGTGAAAATGTGAATTTTGGGAAGTTTTGGGGTGAAAAAGTCCTTCCATCCGAGAAGGCTCGCACCCTTTATATAGGGGTGCGAGGGTTCGGCCGAAGCAGCTTAGTCATCGCACAGGTGGCTAGGCGAGGGAAGAGTCAGCAGCCACGCGTCGGTCAGCAGCGAAGGACACCTGTGAGGCTCGGACAGATGGGGTCTTCGGATTGGGCTAGGCTTCGGTCCAATAGGAGGAGTACACGCATGCGAAGGGGTGTCCGAGGAACATCTCCGGGGTGTCTCTTGCGAGTGCTGTCCGAAGCTTAGTGGACCGCGGAGTTGGTCCAATGAGAAGACAACACGCGAAGCTCGGTCCTATCAGGAGGTGCCACGTGGAGGCCTCGCATGCGAGGGATGACGTGTCCGAGGTGACTCAGCGAAATTTCCCGGTTTTCCACATTTTTTTTTATTTTTGTGCCAAAACCTTGCGAAAATCATAACTTTCGCATACGAGCTCCCTTTTTGACGTTCTTTATATGCACGCGTAGGTAAAATCATACTCTACGACTTTCGTTTAGACTTAGTCGGCTGATTTTGAATTTATTTTTAATATTACTATTTTAAACAGAGCGGGACGGGAATCCGTTAAAAATTCATAACTTCTTCATCCGACGTCCGTTTTTGTCTGTCTTTTTACCGTTGTGCTACTTTTGACGAGAACTTCGATTCTCGTTTAAGTTGCGTTGGCTAAATATCGATCGATTTATATTTCGAATTTTTAGCTGTCTACAACTAAACCGAAACTTCGAAAAATCATAACTTCCTTATACCAAATCAGATTTTTATGTTCTTTTTATGAACGTTCTCGGTTTAACATATTCTACAACTTTTATTTAGATTGTTAAGGCTAAAAAGCCTTTTTTCGAAAATTCACTCTTTACACTGAACAGTGTTTTGCCGGTTTTATCGCGGATTTTCGATTGGTCATAACTTCTTCGTTATAACTCGGATTTCAGTGTTCTTTATGTTTTTGGAAACCTTGTTACAAACTCTACCACTTGGTTCATCCCAATTATGATTATTGATCAATTTATTTTTTACCAAACTTTGACTGGTGTCACGTTATCCCCCCGTTAGAGGGAATTTCGTCCCGAAATTAAGTCTAAAGTGATACTCATGGACTAGGTCTAATACTTCCTTTCCCAAGTGAATTCAGGTCCCTGGTTTGTAATCCAGCGAACCTTCACAAACGGGATGAGACTTAGCGTGGTTCTTTAGATTTCCCTATCCATGGTTTTTATTGGTTCTACTACAGAGTGTAGACTTTTATTTAACTTGATTTCATCAAGTGAAATAACAAGTGTTTTAGCGGGTAGACACCTCTTTAGATTAGATATGTGAAAGATAGGATGAATGTTATTAAGTTTTTGGTGGTAGTTTAAGTTTAAAAGTACAAGACCGATTCTGGTAAGAACCTCAAATGGTCCTATGTACTTGGAGTTTTGTATTTCACGCTTTCTCAAGCGCATCTTGTCCTTCCTGAGTGAGACCTTCATATGACAAGGTCATCAATCCTGGAATTCCAAGGGTTTTCTTTTATCGAAGCCCTAGCTTCTCTGGTTAACTCTGGAAGCTTTATGGCGCTTCTCGATTCGTATTTTGTTTTTGGTAGTTTCTCGGATGAATTCCAGATCAGCGAGGGTGCTGTGTGGAAATTGGATCTCTAGCTAGTTGCATATTACCTACTTTAGTCCAGTGCAGATAGAATCTGCACTTGTGACCGCAGAAGGTTCTGAATGGAACAACTTGAATGCTAGCGTGTTAAAGGACTCGACTAATTGGTAAATGGATATCCCATTCTTTACCATAGTCAATCCCATAGAATCATGACTACTCTGGTTCCTAGAGATTTTTGAGTGATGGCCTGAACTGGGAGATGATTCTATTATCTCAGTGGAGATAACAGACATTGGAATACCGTGCACTCACACGTTCTAGTCATCTTCTCTACTTGCCACATTATCAGGTCTCAAGGCTTCCTGTTGAGCCTCCTTACTTTGTGTGGATAGATTTGAATGGGTTATCATATTTAATGATTGGCACTATAACCTGGGTACTCTTTCCGACTTAGGGTGTTAGCTACTATATTGGCTTTGTCGAGATGATAACGAATTTCAAATTCGTAGTCATTTAGTAGCTCGACCCATCGTCGTGGTCTAATGTTGAATTCCACCTGGTAGAATACATGATGCAGGCTTTTGCTCTGAAGTTCATGATCAGACTCATACTTGGTTCATCCACCAATACCTCGTGTATACAAGTCGTATATAATTTAGATTTCATAAAACGTTCGGATGGGTGACTCTGCCCCAGATCCACAACCAAACAAGGAACAGGAGATAGGGCGGAATCACACATCCTTAATCTTGTTAAGTCTAACTTATATACCACTCTCGTGTATACACTTAGCAGCGATAGATTAACTTAATGAGTTCTTAGTCTCTATTCTTGAACTTGACCTCCGGTTCAATGATTTTCCTATGAGATCTATTGAGGTACTTTGGTAGTCACTGACTTCTATGACTACTTCGGTGTTTTTCGTTTGAAGTTTCCTGTCTACTGAGTAGGCTAGAATGGTGTGGTATTCTTCGCATGGGTACTTCTGAAGTTTTGAAACGAGAGACAACCTAAGGGTTTTGTGTTATGGATTGAAAGAATTCCATCTTATAGCTGATTAAGGAAATAGTTCTCTTATACAGTATAAGAATTTTCACATGGTAAGGGCCAGGCCAAACCATGTCGAATGAGGATGTCAGAATTTTCTCGACGAAATGGATATTAAATCGTTCTGGGACAAATGATTACTAGGGTGATATCCTATGTACCTAAATCTTCCGCGCTTCTAGTTTTATTCTGTTATTATCACTACGAACCCCTTTTTGATTCGAAATTGGCGGGTACCACCAATACGAGGTTTCTAATAATTTGAAATTATGAATTTTCATGAAACGATCCTTACTAGGTCTCTCTATAATCGCTTGGTGTATACAAGTCATGTATAATTAAGATTGGTAAGACCTTTGACTGAGCAACCCTGCCCTAAATCCACAACCAAACAAGGAACAGGAAATGAGGCGGGATTACTCACTCTAAGTCTACAAATCTTAATTATAAATGACCCTTATGTATACACTAAGTCATCATAGCTTACCTGTTAGGGTTTCAAATTTTATATAATTGTTGTGATTTAATTTAAACGAGAGTGTAATCATAATTATAGATAATTATCGGGGTTTGGAAGCGTACCAAAATATAGCAGGGTTCTTTGATGCTTTCCCATGTATTGGGATTAATATCCTCCTGCTCCCCCGTCGTTCTTCTCTGTTGGACAGTCCCTCTTGTAATGTCCTATTTCACCACAAAGGTGACATATGGGAATGGTTCCAACATTGGCAGTTGAAGTGATGAACTCAACCAGAGTTCTACAGATGCGGGAGGTATGCCCCTTCATGTTGCATCTATTGCAATGCAGCTCTCGGCAAACTCCATGATGATGGTAGTTGCACTTGCTGCAGTGTGGGAGGTTTCCTAAGTACGGCTTGGTTGGTGCTAGAATAACAGGGCTGATGGGGGTATTGACTGCCCCAGTTCGTTACCCTCTGTTAGGTTCTTGAGTTGAACAACTCCCTTTCTTGTTCTCGAACTTTCGTTTCAGGATATTAGGCTTAAGGTTCAAGGTGTTCTTACAAGTAGGTGCTCGTTGCTGTACTTGGCCATCACCACGATCGGGGTTACCGATAGCATTACTACTAACATTTTCATTGTTAGCATTAAGGTGTGCCATGACAGCTGCTACAGCTACTGTGACCACAGCTTGAAATGTAGCCGCATCTATCTGAAGGATTGGTGTTTCTCTGGTGGGTTGGTTACACTTCTTTGGAGGCATGATTCTGTTACATGATAAGAAAATGAGTTCGTGAGCGACTATCGTGTCTCTAGATGTATTCTAACCATTTGTATTTATGTATAAATCTCTCGTTTTGTTATATTGTTCTCAATGATTCGACCTGCATCCCTATGATGCAGTCCTGGTAAGGAACATAATTAAGTTTCTAGAATTGTTATGAACCAAGTATCATCCAAACTAAGTTACTTTCGTTTGGTGGATATCGTTTCCCAATTTTCGAAAATATTCGAAAATAATTCATAACAGTTTCTTCATAAAATAGACTTATGAATTTGAGAAGTAATCACGATCAACTAAGATTTCGTGATCTGATTTATTGTTATTAGTCGTGACAGGAAAAGAGGATAAGCTCAACCTAATGTGAGTGGTATAAATATTAGCTCACTAGGTTGTATCATTTATTAGTTATTACTTAGATGGAATGGTGCTCAAACTCTTCACATGAATCATGCGTGGTTTTCCTTTGTTCTTTGTTCTATTCTGGGTGGTAATGATTTGTTCTCTCCTGGTATCTATAGGGTGTCCTTCTCCTCTATAGGTATATTGAATTCCTGAGCTTTCTTACTTCCGATTCTGACACTAATCCTCATTACTTCGTAATGAAGATTTTGGAATCTCGGAAGTTTATGCGAATCTCTCATTGGTGTCCTTAATAGGGTAAGGGCACTAAATGATTTCTATAGTTTATTTACTTCTTATATGTTTCTTTCTTGGAATTCCCTTAATGAAATTTTGTTGGATCCTTCTTGACTCTTCTATTGATTGCTGAAGTAACTATGTTTATCTAAGGGGTCTACACTAGAATGGGAAGGTCTAAAGAATCTATGAGAAAATTTGAATTTTTACGAAGGTGATTCTTTCTGGTCCTTCTATAATCACATGGTGTGTACCGATTATATATAATCCAGATCAAATAGACCTTTGAATAAGTAATCCTACTCTAAAACCACATCCAAACAAGGAAAACGAAGTAGAGTGAAAATCACATATTCTAAGTCTATAAAATCTCGGCTATATATAACCTTAACGTATTCACTTAGTAATTATAGACTTATCAGAAAATATCTTTTTAAGATTTCCCCAAAGGTATGTAACATACCTCCATGTTATTTTAGTTATGAGTTTGATTCTTGGACTTCTAGATACAAGAACTTAACAAGTTTTCAGTTTTCTTGTTATAGCATCCTAAAATACTCCCATAGTATTTTAGTCTTTGGTTCTAGAATTCTTCTGGTTCTTAGGTAAGTTTTAGACCAGTTGCAACACTACAATCACTCCCCTAAACACATGTTGGTCATATCTCGGATTAATATAGTTGATCAGGCTATATTGATCCCATATATGATTACGTCACTGTCTAGGTTTAACTGCAATGTCCAACATCCAAATACTTTAGTTTTGTTCTTCTTGTGATACTCATTCTGGTGTATATACTCTGCATCTACCTATACTTTTATAAAATATTATTATATTTTTAAAGTATAACTCTTGGTCAGAGTATTTTTATCCCAATGGGTTTATAGTTGTATATCTTTTATGACTGATATACTGAGTTCACTATAAACACTACTCTGATAACAATCTATCACACCCCCAAACCAGAACGGCGAAAACGTTCGGGGGTGGAGGACTTTAGGTAAGTATCACAACACATGCAATATAGTAATCAAAGTACAAACAACCATTGCATTAATAAGTATAAGTTTTACATAAGTGTTCAAACATTACATATTCAAACACTAAAGTAGGTACAGTAGAAGACAAGAGTCGCGATACAATACTAGGTAGTCTTCTCAAAAGCTTCGGGAGTGTACCTGTCTACTGGATTCCTGAGAATACAAGTTATTTGGAAAGAGTAGATCAGCATTTAAGCTGGTGAGTTCATAAGTATTTTAGTTCTGTTAAGTATACCCTAAGTTCTTTGAATAAATTCACTGGTTTCTCCAGGAAATCCTATATTTCCTGAGGTGATTAACTGACAACCTCAATAGTTTCCCTCTGTAATTACTTAGTTTATACTGATTATATATAACACTATATCGAATGGACAGTTAAATGGGTGTATCTGCCCTAAGCCCACAACCAAACAAGGAACAGGAAGTAAGGCGGAAGTCACACATTTCACTGTCAATCGGATACTACTTATGTGTAACTCTGATGTAATAACTAAGGAATTATAGAATTAACCACTAAAGGTCTTTTATGTTATACTAGTTTACAGAGATTAAATGACTAAGTTCCATTTGATAAGTAGTTTAATTCCATAAACAGCTTCATTTGTAAAAGTGGTTTAATCCATAAACCCTTTCATTTGTAAAAGTGGTTTAATTCCATAAACAGTTTCATTTGTAAAAGTGGTTTAATCCATAAACCGTTTCATTTGTAAAAGTGGTTTAATCCCATAAACCGTTTCCTTTGTAAAAATGGTTTAATCCCATAAACCGTTTCATTTGTAAAAGTATTCTTAGTTTTATCCGTTCCACAGTAAAACATTAGTATTAATCCTGGAAAATATTATATTATCCATAATACTGCCTGGTGGTTTTAAATGTTCAAAACCAGAAGTACAAGTATATTTACCATACTTGATTTCATGATACGTAGCTTTTACTGTAAGTTAAAACTACAGAAGGTATATTTGGTCGGGATGTAATTATCTTTTCTTACTGCTTTAAGAGAAGTATATTAATTAGTAATTCACTCGTTGTTTTATCCATGTGAGTCCTATTAACCATACTAATATGACTGATAACGGCGACGTTCTTCAGGCGTCGGAATGGAATGATATTTGACACCCTAGGCCTGTCGGCCAAACTGTAGCGAACAGTAGAGGTGCGGGATTGTCAGTCCCATATAGATCTATACACAAATTCACGCTCTCCCTACAAGAGATTCTGGCTAATAGTTCAGGACTTAAAAGGTTGTACTTAGATAAGTACACCGTGAAGGGTCTCACAAATTTATTGTTTCAACGAGATTTACGATGTATTATTATTACCCTGTGAATGCTAACTCTGGTACTTCGTATCGTACCCTTGTTTAATGCAAACCCGGTATGATGTATTATTACCTCGTGTTTGCTAACTCTGGTACTCTGTATAGTACCATTGCTAATGCAAACCCGGTATTATGTATTATTACCTCGTGTTTGCTAACTCTGGTACTCTGTATAGTACCATTGCTAATGCAAACCCGGTAGGATGTATTATTACCTCGTGTTTGCTAACTCTGGTACTCTGTATAGTACCATTGGTAATGGAAACCCGGTAGGATGTATTATTACCTCGTGTTTGCTAAATCTGGTACTCTGTATAGTACCATTGCTAATGCAAACCCGGTAGAATGTATTATTACCTCGTGTTTGCTATCTCTGGTACTCTATATAGTACCATTGCTAATGCAAACCCGGCATGATGTATCTTTACTTCTTTAATATGTTGTTCGTATATTAAATGTATTATACATATCTTGGTATAGTTGAATGTATTCTGGTAATTTCCTTGGAAAGTATATAGTCGTGAATCATACCTGTATATTTAGTTTTGAATCATAAATTATACCTATTATAATTTATATGTTCTATCTTATTAGCATGGTTTCTCATGGATGAACACCTTTGCTCAGCCTGATACAAAGGTGATGATACCAAAAGGAGTAACCTTTTATACTCATATATGTATAATATATATATATATATATATATATATATATATATATATATATATATATATATATATATAATTAAGAAGGAAACGACCTTCGGACAAATAATACAACCTTAATTCCACATCCAAACAAGGAAAAGAAAATAAGATAATTCATTAGTCCTAAGCCCTTCAAATCTTATTTATATATATTTATACATATATAAACATGATTTTGGCATATATAATTTGAAATAGTTTATAAAATTTTTTTCAAAGAATTTAGTTTACATGACTTTTAAGATTTAACATGGCTTTGAGTTATTTTGGAAGTATTTGATAAATCTTAAAAGCATACGGAAACTCTCTGTGTGATTATTATCACACATAGTTATTAACACAATTTATTATTGTGTTAAACTTGTATTTCCCCCCTAAAAAGCATTTACACACCATTAAAAAGGTAAATTATAGGGGTATGAACTCACTTTGATAAGCGGTGATTCGGGCAGCGTTTCGTTTCCCGGAAAGAGTTTATTTGACAAGAAACCGGCTCAAACCGGGCAGAGTTTCGGCAGGAGAGAGGATAACTTTTCAAGAATTCCGAGGCTCCGGGGCTTGCTTCGGGCTTTAGACACGATACCGGGGCCTTGGGGGGTCGTGAGAAAGTCGAGGGGGTGAAAATGTGAATTTTGGGAAGTTTTTGGGTGAAAAAGTCCTTCCATCCGAGAAGGCTCGCACCCTTTATATAAGGGTGCGAGGGTTCGGCCGAAGCAGCTTAGTCATCGGACCGGTGGCTAGGCGAGGGAAGAGTCAGCAGCCACACGTCGGTCAGCAGCGAAGGACACCTGCGAGGCTCAGACAGATGGGATCTTCGGATTGGGCTAGGCTTCGGTCCAATAGGAGGAGTACACACATGCGAAGGGGTGTTCGAGGAGCATCTCCGGGGTGTCTCTTGCGAGTGCTGTCCGAAGCTTAGTGGACCGCGGAGTTGGTCCAATCAGAAGACGACACGCGAAGCTCGGTCCTATCAGGAGGTGCAACGTGGAGGCCTCGCATGCGAGGGATGACGTGTCCGAGGTGACTCAACGAAATTTCCCGTTTTCCACATTTTCTTGATTTTTTGTGTCAAAAACTTGCAAAAATCATAACTTTCGCATACGAGCTCTGTTTTTGACGTTCTTTATATGCACGCGTAGGTAAAAGTATACTCTACGACTTTCGTTTAGACTTCGTTGGCTGATTTTGAATTTATTTTTAATATTATTATTTTAAACAAACCGGGACGGGAATCCGTTAAAAATTCATAACTTCTTCATCCGACGTCCATTTTCGTCTGTCTTTTTACCATTGTGCTACTTTTGACGAGACCTTCGATTCTCGTTTAAGTTGCGTCGGCTAAATATCGATCGCTTTATATTTCGAATTTTTAGCTGTCTACTGCTAAACCGAAACTTCGAAAAATCATAACTTCCTCATACGAAGTCAGATTTTTATGTTCTTTTTATGAACGTTCTCGGTTTAACATATTCTACAAATTTTATTTAGATTGTTAAGGCTAAAAAGCCTTTTTTTCGAAAATTCATTTTTTACACTGAACAGTGTTTTGCCGGTTTTATCGCGGATTTTCGATTGGTCATAACTTCTTCGTTATAACTCGGAGTTTAGTGTTCTTTATGTTTTTGGAAACCTTGTTACAAACTCTACCACTTGTAGGGGTGTAAGTGAGCCGAGCTATTCGTGAGCTACTCGGGATCGAATCGTTAAAAGCTCGACTCAAGATCGAATTAAACGAGCCTGAGCCGAGCGCAAGCCTAAATACGAGGCTCGTTTATTAAATCAGCTCGAGCCGAGCATCAATTCATGGGCTCGCGAGCCTAAACGAGTTTAAACGAGCCTATATATATATCTATATATATATATATATATATATATATATATATACACACACACACACATACATACATACATACATACATACATACATATATATATATATATATATATATATATATATATATATATATATATATATATATATATATATATATATATATATAGACATAGAGGCTCGTTTAGGCTCGATTAGGCTCGCGAGCCCACTACATTGTTCACGAGCCGAGCTCGAGCTTCATTTTAAGGCTCGAATCGAGCTCGAGCTTCCTCAAAATTCAACGAGCCGAGCTCGAGCTTGGTCAGGCTCGGGCTCGGCTCGACTCGTTTACACCCCTAACCACTTGGTTCATCCCAATTACGATTATTGATCAATTTATTTTTGACCAAACTTTGACTGGTGTCACACTTCGGGTGATAAAAAGAAGATAAAAAATGCCTAGTGATGAATTGAAGAATTTCCAAAAAAAGGTGGGCCAGAAACTGTTTTTTCAAAGACACCTAGTTTCCAAGACGTGGCCGTTTCTATGCCATGTCGTGGGGTAAGTTATTTTCGAAATCCTCATTCTTCAAACTCACGTACACAATGTCACGTATGCTTTCCCACATCGTGGACCAATTTAACAATTTTTTCGAAGTTGGTTCTTTTGATTATTTATTCGACACATTCACATTCACGAGCAGTAGGAGTCTAGTTTCCAATGAGGGGAGTCTACTCCCTTTTCTCCATTTTATTGCTTTTTATGTGCTTTAATTGTTTATGCATACAATGAGGGCATTGTAAGAAATAAGTGTGGCGTAGGGGTCGAAAAAGGATTTTCAATCATAAAAGTAATTAAGAAAAAATGCTATAAATTTAAAAATTAATAGGCTTGCAAAAACTGTCTAATAAATATAGTCATTTTAAAATTTTAATATTATTGCAATTGGGCTAGTTTGCTAGTATTATGTAGGATGATTCGATGCGAACCATAAGATTTAGTCGAGCCAATATGTTATAGTGTATTTGTGGCTTCCCAGTCTTAGTGAAATCGTGAGACAAAAACACAACCTTATTTAGTTTGAGGGACATAAAAACTTTAGCATCATGTATTAGAAATGTATCCAGTAGAGCTTATGTAGTCATTTCACTTTATACTAATACCTTCAATCAATAAGGGTTGAAGTTAAGTTTCCTTTCTTAAGCATATGTTTTTCTTTTTCGGATTTTTAGTTTTGAGTAAAAAAAAGTTAGTTATGAAAAAAGAAAGAAAAAAGTAGAAAAGAAAAAAAAATGCAAAAATTTGAGTGAATAAGAGTCTACAAAGTTATGAATATCAAGAAATGTTATGAAGAAAAGTTCAAATTATTGAAGACTCAAGTTGAAGAAATTGAAGAATAAGGCAAAATTGCCAAGAGTTAAAGTTATTTTTATTGTAATTTTTTCTTTGTAGGTTACTTTTCCATATGTATGCTTGTGAGATTAACCAAAAACACCTCGAGGTTTAGAAATATTTATGGAGATGGATTCAGAGGGATGAATAAAATGAATGCTATTCAAAATAAGTGGGAAGCGTTTATGAGGATTGTAAGTATTTAGAGCTTGGGAGGTAATTAGGATTTAGACACAAATACATGCATTGAAATAAGGCGTAATTAGTGGGTTCAATTCGGATTGTTTTGTGTGATATTGGTGGGTAAAGTTCTATGTGATGTATTAAATATAAAGTTTTGCTTGAGGGCAAGCAAAACACAAGTGTGGGGTATTTTGATATTGTGATATTTATACATATTTTTAGGCATTATTTTAATACATTTAAGCTATATTTTGGTAAATTGCAAAGATATTTGGTATTTATAATGTTTAAATTGTATTTTGCAGCAAAAATTAGACATTCTTGGAGAAAAAGGACTGAAAACGACAAAAATTGGATACTTGGAGGACTGGAGTTGAACGAGATACAAAAAGGTTGCTGCTGGACAGCTTGACCCCTCATTAGTATTTTGGCCATATCTCATGACTCGTAAATCCGATTGGCGAGAATCAAAAATTTCAGAAATTTTTTGATGAGTCAAACACACGACATGCTGATAGATCAGCATCAGCGTCTACTACATCTACAGCGCTAGCATATCAAGCTTATCAGTGTAAGCTTATAATACAGTTATCCGATTGTAATCTTTTGTATATTAGGTAATGATATAGATAAGTATAGAATAGATCACAGATCTGATATCTTTATGATAAGATCAGTTCTTAGTATAGATTAGACGCAATCCCTTGAATCATGGGATATACATGTATAGATTAATATATATACAACATTAAGGCAAACCCTAATGTTACGATTATGGCTTTGTGTCAATCGTCTTTGTGACAAACCCGTCTTCTTGGTGAAAACAATGTCTTTTTCTTGGTGAAAGAAACAATTTAGAGAACTTTTGTGTTATTTACTTTCTGTTTATTGTTTTTCTTAGATTAGTTTTATGTTTGTTCTTAATACTTGAAGTATATCCGATCGATACAAACCTTCAGATTCTTCTAGAGAACCTCTATTTTGAGTCTTTTGCTATCTTCATCAACTTTCAACCTTCCAAGAGTAATCAAAGTCTTTAAAGGTTGTAGTTGTTTTCTTCATATAATTGTGTTAATATTTTCATGCTTTGCAAAAGCTCATTAGTAGGTTAAAAAGTGTTTTAAGTTTATTCTATTTTTAAGCTTTCGTTGCAATTTTTAGCGTTTTGGGGAAAACGATTTTGAATAAAACTCAACAATTGGCATCAGAGTTATTTTTGCAAGCTTGGTTAGATTATTAGATTTTTGGTATAATTATTTTTTTTTTTGGAAAATATGGATGGTTTTTTATAAGAAAATTTCATACATATTTCTATGACAACTTTAAAATGTTTATAATTGTTATTTTATGTGAAAAAAAAATTATATGCATTTTTTGTCATCAAAGTTGTCTTAGAAAAATAAATTGTTGTTTTATATATATATTTTTCAGTGTGTATATATATATATATATATATATATATATATATATATATATATATATATATATATATATATATATATATAATGTACATAAATTAGTCATAAACCTCTTTTGTTGTTGGAGATCTTAATTTATTAAAATGGTTATATTATTTATTTATTCATATGATATATAACAATTAAATAGATTAGTTTTCATTTTATTTAGTTTTTATCAGTAATATATTAGTTGTAGAAATAGTTTATTTTTATAATAAATATAACAATATAAGATGAATACCATTTTCAAGAATATATTAGTTGTAGAAATAGTTTATTTTTATAATAAATATAACAATATAAGATGAATACCATTTTCAAGAATCAGAAGCCCCCCCCCCCCCCCCCTTGATTTTATAATGGTTTTTATAACTTTTATAAAATGTTGAAGTTTCTGCTACTTGGAGTTGTCTAAGAAAGTGGGATGACAAAATTAAACAAGGTGAATATTTTTTGGTCTATTCATATCCCTTAGGAAGGACTTGGGATTTTTGTGATGACTCATAAAATGTCACTAGATGTGGTTGGTTTATGCACATATGTTTTGCATGTTTATGCTGTTTATTTTTATGTTGATATTATATTATAATTATTAAATTATATTTCACATGCAAAATAATAATTTGAACATAAATAACATCATAAGGATTTTGGTTTTAATGAAAATTATCTTTTAACATAAGATGGTAAAATAGTTTAAAAATAAAATGAGTTTTATTGTTTAATACTAACTAATGGTAAATTTCGAAATTTAAATTATATAAGTTTAAAATTGAGACAATAGAAACTTATCAAAATTCAAACCTTATTTTGATAAAATAGAGTTTTATTAAAAGGTTTATAAATGTTCATAAGTGCTCAAACGGTAAAACTTAGTACTAGCTATTAAATTTAAAATTTGATCGTGTCGATTATTTAAAATTTGGATTTTATAAAAAAAACATTGTAAATATTTGATTTTAAATAAATGTATACCGTGACTTATTGGATGCATGCAATAACCATGATATAATATGTATTTTAAAACTAAAATTATAAAAACATCAAACACCTCTTATTAAACTTAAATATATCCAATCCTATTTGAATAGAATGTCTCTTGTATACGCTAATGGGATTAAGGTCACCTAACCGCTATGTGTTATCTTTTGATGGTCGTGGTGTATTTGCGATTTCTATAACCTAGTTATAGGCTGATTACACAAGTTCTTTAAACTAGATGACTTGATCGGAAATCTGTTGTGATAAAGGATAACTAAGAAATAGAGATCTAAGGCATATATAGGATAAAAAATGTCTATTAAAAATTGTTATTAGTGATCCCATAACACTAGGAATTATATAATAGAATATAATCGATACTTGATATCTATCTGGTTGGATTCAATAAATGGGAAAAAGATATCTAACCATTTATTTGTTTTGCAACTTGGATCCTAGAATTTTATAATTAATGTTTTTAGAAACTTAAGGGTATTAAAAATATTTAAATATCGAAAATACTAAATAAATTTTGTTAAATTTTTTTAGATGAAAACAAAAACCAACTCATTACCATGCATGATATTTCACTTGTTGATCTACATGAAATAATAACATTCTTAATGGCCTTATTCATAAACCATCTACTTTGAGCAGAAGATATGAACATAATATGTGGTGGGGGCATCATTGTGATGATTCAGATGTTTTTGACATCGTACTAGGAATAATGATTCCTAACATCTAGAAAGTTTTGTATAACTTAGATGTATATCAGATGTTCTGACAAGTTAAACATATACTCCAATAATACAATGATATTTGGTTTGAGCCAATTCAAACACAGGAAGAATGA
Source organism: Lactuca virosa (assembly GCF_052849685.1). Taxonomy (NCBI): domain Eukaryota; kingdom Viridiplantae; phylum Streptophyta; class Magnoliopsida; order Asterales; family Asteraceae; genus Lactuca; species Lactuca virosa. Next base: position 117,525,682 of record NC_136430.1, on the reverse strand, counting down.
AAGGTTGAAGAGATTCACCATGTGTGCTCTTAGAGGCCTAAAGTTTATGGAAAGAACAACTTAGGACCATGAAATCCAAAAAGGCACATAGAGATGGATCATGTTTTTATTGTGAAGAAACAAGACACCGAAAGAGGATATGTCCCTCTTATCTTAGTAGGATTGGCCAGACCATTCATTCATGTATCTACTAGATAAAACTTATATTTTTCATTTAACACTCAAGTACTTGATAATTCATGTTAATCTAATATTTGAAAATATTTACATATATTCAAAAAGAGTAAGCAACTGAGTATAAGGAAGTTGGAGTTTCACTCTCAGAGTTTTGTTTATTTATGCTTAGAACATAAAATAGTCGTATTGTAAAACAATGTTTATTTTGGAACAATGTATGTTTTAATTTTCTATATGTCTCAGTTACTTTATTAAATGATTGATTATCTACTTCAATCATTTTTCATAATGATCACCTTCATATTATGTAATGATTAAATTATGTTTTTGAAAACTATATATCTTAATAGAAATATGAGGTAAATATCAATGGTTTCTAAATAAATAATCTTTATAAACAAACAATTTTGAATCAAACTTGATTTATATTAAACTTATCTATGCCATTGTTATATTTATATAAATGATATACAAATGTTCCAACTTCAAAAAATGGATTTTTGAAGGAAAATAATATACTTTATTTGATATACGTGAATCTTATTTATATACAAAAGATTCCTAATGATTATTTACTAAACCGTATAGAAAATAATTATTAAGAAACTGCACACTGTGATGTATGATTTCCTTTCTAATGAATGTCTAGATTTAGTAAAAGATACCAAACCAACTCTATTAAAAACTATAGTCATTGTAATTATATTTTAAATGTTAAAATATAATTTTGAAACCTTTGTTGAAGCTTTCAAATATAAATTCGATATATAATTTAGTAATACCATCAGAAGCCTTAAAAATAATAAAGGTTGATCTAAACCTTACCAGATACAGTTTACTTTCTAATCGGTAGAAATTATCTTCCTTATCTTTTTGGGATTATGCCTTAATCACCATCCCTTTTATTTTGAATACAAAAACCAAACAATAAGTAGATAAAACACTTTATAAGATTTGGTATGGAAAGGCTCCATCCTTATCTTACTTAATGTTTTGAGGATTTGAAGCCTTTGTTAGATAAAAGCTTCTAAACCCAAAATATAATAAATAAATATTTTTAAAATATTCTGAAAGGTTGCTTAGATTATTTTATACAAACCCACCAAGATTAAGTTCTCTTATTCTTCTGAATGCTAAGTTATTAGAAAGCAAGCATCTAATAACAAAGCAAGTGGGAGGTACATGGAACTCGAAGTAGCTCAAGAACCATAGTCTGATGTTGTAAAAGTTGGCACTAGTTTTAAAAAGAAATTATTGAACATGAATAATAGATATTCATAAACACAAACTGGTCGCATATATGGTATGAATCATCTATAACAAGAGAAATATGGAATTTTTCATTTATGAATTTTCTTAATGGTTTCTGGAAAATCCATCAACTACCAAAATGCTATATTAGATCTTGAACCTGATAAATGACTTAGAGTTTTGAACATTGAGATTTAATCCATGTCTATATAATCAAGTATCGGCTTGATTAAGCTTCCTCCCTATAGCAAGGCTAGAAAAATTAAGTAATTCTTTCAGAAATAATACTAACATGGAAATCAATAGACATTTAGCAAGACTTATTGTTAGAGGATTTAATCACACTCATGCCAAAGAATATGATTAAACATTTTCTCAAGTAGTTATGATTAGATCAATAAGGATATTATATACCATAAATACATATTGTGATTACGAGATATGGCAAATAGATTTCAATAAAATCGATTTTCTTAATAGACACCAAGCTGAAGATGTCTACATAGCTTAGCCTAGAGGTTTTCTTAATCCAAGTTATACCAACAAAATGTGTAAGCCTTCAGATCCATTCGTGGATATAAAGCAAACATCTCAAGGTTAGAATCACGATTTTAATATTAAAACATGAGGTATGTTTTTATATCAAAATGAAGATAACGTATGTGTTTACTAAGAATTAGTAGGAGCATAGCGATATTCCTAATCTTGTATGAATAAGACATACTTAATCATAAGAGATTACATTCCGACTATGCAAGGCCCTTTCTCCTAGACTCGAAAAGTATTTCCAAGATTAAAGAATTAGGAATGACAAGATACATTCTTGGAATGTAAAATCTATAGAGATAGATAAAGATGAGTGTTAAAGCATTAAATATGTATGCATAAGTTGAAAATATCTTGAAAGAGATCAAGACACAAGATTCCTTTGGAGGACTCTTAGCATTGCTATATGGCACCATTTTTGAGCTTTCCTCAAAAGGACCTAGCACATAGGTTTGATGTAGATGAAATGCTTTATATTGCATTTTCTTTCACAAATGAATCTGTCATTTATGTCATATTATGAATAAGACTAGGTATATGATTATGCTATAAACATATCATAAGATACAAATTAGATACATGGGTAAGTCATTAGATGACTATTATGACATTCTAAGAGTACTTAAGAAGAACTAATAGAATGTATATGAGATAACCAGTTTAGAAGAAGATCTTTATGTAAAGAGATACACATATAATTATGAATTATAATTAGGTTGTGACTTCATTAAGAATGAAGAATGAGTTTTGTTGGAATGAGGTCCAAGCAAAACATAATTTCACGGTCGACTACAGAATTAGAATATACTGCTATTTTAGAAGTTGTAATAAAATATGATTGGATGAATGAGTTCATTGAAAAACTAAGTTGAGTATTTCCATTCAGGGATAACCTATAAATATTTTGTGACTTCAAGAGTATACGTAATCAGACTAAGAGACTCTAACTCACAACATGTCACACCCCGAAACCGATGGCGGAAACGTTCTGGGGCGGGGGACGTTATGTGTAGCATCACAACCAATGAATAATAGCAATCATAGCAACTCAACCATTACAGTGAATAAAAATGTTTACATCAGTTTGAAACTTAGTCTGGAACTTTATTTGAATTACATTCAATAGCTTTGTATAGTATAAACTTAAAACTCTTATTGCTCCACTTCCTCGAAAATCCAGCAAGTACCTACCTGTCTACTGATTTCCTGAGAATACAAGCAGTTTGAAAGAGTATCAGCATAAAGCTGGTGAGTTCATAAGCGGTGGTTTGTAGTGAAAATCGTTGATGAGTTCGGAAAATATCTGTATAGTTCCAATAAAATCCGATATTTTCTTTAGTGAGAAAGTAGTGTTTTCAATTCTGTATAAAACCATGAATGTTTGTCACCGAAAACTGTAGTGTTATGCGAAATTATTACTTCATGTGACTAGCTAATGCTAATCATGATGTAATAATATTTCGTGCGTGAAACCATTGTATGCTCATTTCTATTTGAAAACCCTGAAAGTTCTCCAGGTGTAGTGTGTATTAGTTCTATTTAATGTAAATAAAACTGTTGAAGAGTGTTAAGTTGTAAACTAAAGGTGATTTATACATATTGTGAGTTGTATAACCATGCATGATATGACTAGAGACCTTTCCAACGTTCTTCAGGCGTCGATTTAAATGACATTTGTACATCTCAGGCGTGCCCTCCTAACTGTAGCTAGCAGTCCAGATGTGGGATTGTCAGTCCCGAATAGATCTATTCACAAATCTCACGCTCTCCCTCCAGGAGACTCTGGTTATACTATGATAGGATTTATCCCTGTACACCTAAGGGTACAGTAGTGAAGTAGCGCCTCACAATATCGTACAATCTTGTTTACATGTAGTGTAGTAGTGTTCTACCGTAGTGAAAACCCGTATGTATAACGTATATAGTGATAATTACAGTTATGAAAACCATGATAAAGTAGTGATGTAACTGTAAACTATTTCTGTCTTAGTGCATATGTTTAGTAGTGAAAGTTTCTCTACTCGTTATGTTTAGAAAATCCCAAACTATACCGATTATATTTTGCATGTATAGTGAATAGCGTGTCCGGAAAACTATGCAAATTTTAGTGAAAACGTCTCTTATGCTCAATACAGTACAAAAGGGTTAAAGTATGAGATTTGCATAAGTTTTGAAAAAATTTATGTTTAGCTTGTATTCCCCCCTGAAAAAATTAAAAATATGGAAAATGTAGGGGTATGAACTCACAGTTGTTGCGTGAAATCGTTGACTGAAATGAAGATCCTCGAGTTGTTGCACGTGACACTTAACGAAATCCTATTATCAAATAAATACATATATGTATCTAAATTAGCAATTTCGTTAGATAACGTGTTAGAGGAACACTTGTATTCGGTTGAGGAATGTTACCGGGACTCGATCAAATCGATGAAAGTGGGTTTTCAGCCAAATGCACCACTTAAAATGTGTTTACGGCCGTGAACAAGAGTTTATGGTCGACTGGTAGTTTACGGTTTCTGAAGGCTTGGTGAGTTTACGGCCGTAAACTCAAGAACAGGGTTTACGGTTTCTGAAGGCTTGGATCGTAAACTCAAGAACAGGGTTTACGGTCTTTGAAGGTGGACCGTAAACTCAAGAACAATGGTGCTGTTTTCAGAGAGATAACTGCTCCAGATGTTTCGAAGTGACTCCAAACGGTGTTTCTCGATGTTTCCTGAAGTTTGAAGGTGTTTTTAGGTGTTTACGGTCAAGGTTCTTAGAGAGAGAAGGAGAGAGTTTTTAGCCAGAAGTGTTCAAATGAAGGTGGAGGTCTCGTATTTATAGGGGTTTTGTGGTCGGTGGTGGGGTCCACTCTTTACTGGCCGTAAACAGGTTTACGGCCGTAAACAGGTTTACGGCCGTAAACGAGTTTACGGTCGTAAACTAGTTTACGGTCATAACCCTACTTAGGCCGGAATTGTTTGGTTTTCGAGATATTCAGGTTTCCACGCGACTTTTGGTTTCGACTCGTAAATAATTTAATTATATATAACTAGATCATTTTTCTAAACCAAGAAGTTTGACGGAAAAGTTAATGAATTCGAAGTTTTATTAATGGAAATCACGTAACGGAAACGGACAAAAGTTTTGGGTTGTCACATCATCCCCCCGTTAGAGGGAATTTCGTCCCGAAATTCGAACATAGAATACAAATCATGGATTAGGAAAGAGATGCGGATATTTCTGTTTCATCTGATCCTCGCGCTCCCAAGTGTATTCAGGTCCCCACTTGGCATTCCAGCGAACCTTCACAATCGGGATGCGACTTTGTTTCGTTCGTTTGATCTCTCTGTCCATGATTTTGACCGGTTCTTCCACGAAGTTGAGGTTCTCGTTGATTTCAATCTCATCGAGAGGAATCACAAGTGTCTCATCGGACAGACACTTCTTTAGGTTCGATACGTGGAAAACAGGGTGGATGTTGCTGAGCTCTCGCGGTAATTGGAGTTTGTATGCTACGGGACCGATCCTAGCAAGGATTTCGAACGGTCCAATGTACCTTGGGTTTAGCTTTCCACGCTTCCAAAAGCGTATCATGCCTTTCCAGGGTGAGACCTTCAGAAGGACGCGGTCACCAACCTGGAACTCCGAGGGTTTTCGTCTCTTATCGGCGTAGCTCTTTTGTCTATCTCGTGGGGCTTTCAGTCGTTCCCTGATTTGTACTATCTTCTCAGTTGTCTCTCGGATGATCTTAGGACCAGTGAGAGTACTGTCGAGGATTTGACCCCTGGCTAGCTGCGTGTCACCCACCTCAGCCCAGCACAGAGGGGATCTGCACTTACGACCATAGAGGGCGTCAAACGGCGCAGCCTTGATGCTGGTATGGTAGCTGTTGTTGTAGGAAAATTCAACCAAAGGAAGATGAGTGTCCCATGATGCGCCGAAATCGATGACGCGGGCTCTCAACATGTCTTCCAATGTCTGAATTGTTCTCTCACTCTGTCCATTAGTCTGCGGATGATAAGCCGTGCTCATATTCAATTTAGTTCCAAGAGCTTGTTGTAGTGACTGCCAGAACCTCGATGTAAACCTGCTATCTAGATCGGAGATAATGGATGCAGGTACACCATGAAGGCGAACTATCTCTTGAAGGTAGATCCGTGTGAGTCTCTCCATCTTGAAGCTTTCTTTGATTGGTAGGAAGTGGGCGGACTTCGTCAACCGATCGACAATTACCCATATGACATCGTGCCCACTCCGAGATCTGGGTAACTTAGTGATAAAATCCATGGTTATCCTTTCCCACTTCCACTCAGGTAATTCCGGCTGCTGAAGTAAACCTGAGGGCTTTTGATATTCTACTTTTACCTTGGCGCAAGTCAGGCACTTGCCCACGAAAGTAGCAATTTCCGCTTTCATGTTTGGCCACCAATGGAGTTGTTTGAGATCCAGATACATCTTATCCGAACCTGGGTGAACGGAGTATTTAGTCTTGTGAGCTTCGTTCATGACAACTTCTCTGTAACCACCGTACTTTGGGGTCCAGATCCGGTTCATGAAGTAGTACACTCCGTTTCCCTTGATCTCTAGGTTCTTTTCCATTCCTCTCAAGGCTTCACCCGGAATGTTCTCTGGTTTTAAGGCTTCCAGCTGAGCCTCCTTGATTTGCGCGGATGAATAGGAATGGATGGTCATTGTTAGTGCCTTCACCTTACGTCCTGAATACTCCTTTCGACTGAGGCATCTGCTACCACATTGGCCTTGCCGGGATGATAGCGAATTTCGCACTCGTAGTCACTGAGTAGCTCTACCCATCGCCGTTGTCTCATGTTTAACTCCTTTTGATCGAAAATATGTTGCAAGCTCTTATGGTCGGTGAAGATATTGCACTTGGTTCCATAGAGATAGTGCCTCCAGATCTTTAACGCAAAGACCACTGCTCCCAACTCCAAATCATGAGTTGTGTAATTGACTTCGTGTGTTTTCAACTGTCTCGAGGCGTAGGCGATAAACTTTCCTTGTTGCATGAGCACACAGCCTAGGCCCTGATTGGATGCATCACAGTAGACCACGAAGTCTTCTGTCCCTTCGGGCAGGGACAAGATAGGTGCGCTGTACAGGGCCTGCTTCAACGTTTGAAATGCAGTGTCTTGCTTGGCTTCCCAACTGAAGGTTACACCCTTCTGTGTCAGGGTAGTTAAAGGCTTAGCGATTCTGGAGAAATTCTGGATGAACCTACGATAATAGCCCGCAAGACCCAAGAATTGTCGGATTTCTGTAGGTGTCTTTAGTGTAGACCAATTCTCAATCGCTTTGATCTTGGAAGGGTCCATGTGTATTCCTTCCTTGCTAATCATGTGTCCAAGGAAATTTACCTTCCTGATCCAAAATTCGCACTTCGAGAATTTCGCGTATAGCTTTTCTGCCCTTAATGTTTCCAATACCTGCCTTAAGTGCTGTTTATGATCATTCTCACTCCGCGAATAGACAAGTATATCGTCGATGAACACAATCACGAACTTGTCTAAGAAAGGGCGGCACACCTGATTCATCAGGTCCATGAATACTGCCGGTGCGTTGGTTAGACCAAACGGCATTACTACAAACTCGTAGTGTCCATAGCGAGTTCGGAATGCTGTTTTGGGAACATCATTCTCATGAACTCGCAACTGATGGTACCCTGATCTTAGATCTATCTTTGAGAAATAGCTGGCTCCCTGAAGTTGGTCGAAGAGATCGTCGATTCTGGGTAAGAGGTATCGGTTCTTGATGGTAAGCTTATTCAGCTCTCGGTAATCAATGCACATCCGAAAGGATCCATCTTTCTTTTTCACGAATAAGATCGGAGCTCCCCAGGGTGAGGAACTCGACCTTACGAACCCTTTGCTGATTAGTTAATTGAGTTGACTGGATAATTCTTGCATTTCTGTTGGTGCTAAACGGTAAGGAGATTTAGCTACAGGGGTAGCTCCAGGGATCAAGTCGATACGAAACTCGACTTGGCGCTCGGGAGGGATTCCTGGGAGATCTTCGGGGAAAATATCAGGAAAGTTACAAACTTCGGAGATGCTCTCGAGGTTTCTAACTTTTTGCGTCTCGTCTATAACGTCAGCTAGAAATGCATGGCACTCCTTTCGCAGATACTTCTCAGCTTTGATGCATGAAATGATACGGAGGTTCGAGCTAGGCTTATCTCCGTAAATCATGAGAGTTTCACCAGAGGGAAGATTGAGACGGATAGCCTTCTCGAAGCAAAGAATATCAGCATGATTAAGACTCAACCAATCCATGCCGATAATGACATCGAAGCTCTTGATGGACACATGCATAAGGTCGATGGGAAACGAATAATTGTCTAGGGTAAGAGTACAGCCTATGAATATGCGTTAGTGCTCTCCTTCTTTCCGTTAGCCATCTCGACGGTAAATGTTTCGGTTAGAGGTTGGGATTTACATTTGATTAGGTGTTTGAATGCATGACTAACAAAACTCCTCTCCGCACCAGAATCGAATAGAATGCATGCATGAGAGTTATCAAGGAGGAACATACCCGTAACAATGGTAGGATCAGCAACTGCTTCCTCCTGGCCCATCACCAGAACTCTCCCTGTATTGCCACCAGTTGTTGTCTTGGGACAGTTTCTCCTGAAGTGCCCAGCCTCTCCACATCCATAACAAGTTTGACTAGCGCCCGCTCCCAGAGCCTGGTTGGTTGGTTGAGCTGGTGTCTTGCAGTATCGGGTTGTGTGTCCCTTCTTTCCACAGCTGTTGCAATTCAACTCACGGCAGGACCCGTGATGATGGAAGTTACACTTGTTGCACAGGGGTAGTTTTCCAGCATAACCACCGGTAGGAGATTGGGTGGTTGGAACAACAGTGGGAGCAGCAGCAGGAGCAGTAACAGCATGAACTGCCACTGTTTGTTGTTTCTTGGAGGGCTCCTGCGAAGGCTGACCCTTCCATTTGTTACCAAACTTCTTCTTCTTCCCACCGCTTTCCTTTTGTGGCTCGGAGACAGCTGCCACCTCATCCAGATCGATTCCATGATCGATCAGAGTCTGTGCCAGATCCTTGGCGCTTTCGAAAGTAATCGGTCTAGCAGCCAAGACATTCCCTTTTGTTGGTTGCGTCAGTCCCCAGATGTACCTTTCAATTTTCTTGCTTTTCGGGGTGACCATTCCCGGACAGAGGAGAGCCAGATCACAGAATCTAGAGGTGTAGGCAGCGATGTCGGAACCCTTCATCTTCAAGTTCCAGAGTTCGTGCTCCAACTTTTGCACTTCGCCCCTTGAGCAGTACTCCGCGAGCATGAGCTCCTTCAGTCTTTCACAACCCATTGCATTAGCCACTGGCAGGGTTAGGGTTTTGACTCGACCATTCCACCAGGTCAAGGCTCTGTCGGTGAAGGTGCAGGCGGCGAACTTCACCTTGTTTGCTTCAGAACAGACGCAAATTTCGAAGATGGATTCGATCTTCTCGAACCATCGAGTCAGGGCGATGACACCTCCATTTCCGTTGAAGGACTTGGGTTTCGCAGTCATGAAGTCCTTGTAGGAACATTCTTTTTGATGTCCCTGACTTCCATCTTGTCTCTGAGGGTCGGTTCCACCTCCAGCCCCACCAGCATTCACTTGTGCCATTGCTGCAGTCACGGCGGCGGTAACTGCTGTCTGGAACATGACGGGATCGAACTGAGGAGGTGGTGGTGGTGGCGGAGTGTCGTCGGGGAGGCATCTCGTTCTAGAAATCAATCAGGAAGAAGAGGATGGTAAGTCCTCGAGATATATAAAACAAGATATATCTCATCCTAATAATAAAAGTATACTACCGAGCGATAAGCACAGAAAGGTTACTAACACAAGTAAGTTATCGCTTAAGGAAGAAGTGGTAGCAACACTTAGAGTGAATCTGTATACTGAGTTTGGCTCTAGCGAAAATACTCCTATAGTATTTTATGTGAGATGATTTTTGGTAAGTTTTAGGACTGCTGTAACACCACAGTCACTCCCAAGCACATGTTGGTCATGTCTTGACTGAATATAGTTGATCAGACTATATTCACCCTAGACATGATTACATAACTGCCCAGGTTTAACCGCAGCGTGCCAACATCCAAATACTCTTTGTTTTGTTCTACTAGTGACACGAACTTTGTTATGTATGCATGCTCGTATACTTTTTATAAAATACTTATATTTTTGAAAGTATACTTTTAGCGTAGAGCACTTAGGCCCCTTAGTGTTTATAGTTGTATACCACGTAAGGTTCGGTATACTAGTTCGCTATAAACAAGGGCTTTGATACCAATCTGTCACACCCCGAAACCGATGGCGGAAACGTTCCGGGGCGGGGGACGTCATGTGTAGCATCACAACCAATGAATAATAGAAATCATAGCAACTCAACCATTACAGTGAATAAAAATGTTTACATCAGTTTGAAACTTTGTCTAGAACTTTGTTTGAATTACATTCAATAGCTTTGTATAGTATAAACTTAAAACTCTTATTGCTCCAGTTCTTCGAAAATCCAGCAAGTACCTGTCTACTGATTTCCTGAGAATACAAGCAGTTTGAAAGAGTATCAGCATAAAGCTGGTGAGTTCATAAGCGGTGGTTTGTAGTGAAAATCGTTGATGAGTTCGGAAAATATTTGTATAGTTCCAAGAAAATCCGATATTTTCTTTAGTGAGAAAGTAGTTTTTTCAATTCTGTATAAAACCATGAATGTTTGTCACTGAAAACTGTAGTGTTATGCGAAATTATTACTTCATGTGACTAGCTAATGCTAATCATGATTAATAGTATTTCGTGCGTGAAACCATTGTATGCTCGTTTCTGTTTGAAAATGCTGAAAGTTCTCCAGGTGTAGTGTGTATTAGTTGTATTTAATGTAAATAAAACGGTTGAAGAGTGTTAAGTTGTAAACTAAAGGTGATTTATACATATTGTGAGTTGTATAACCATGCTTGATATGACTAGAGACCTTTCCAACGTTCTTCAGGCGTCGAGTTAAATGACATTTGTACATCTCAGGCGTGCCCGCCTAACTGTAGCTAGCAGTCCAGATGTGGGATTGTTAGTCCCGAATAGATCTATTCACAAATTTCACGCTCTCCCTCCAGGAGACTCTGGTTATACTATGATAGGATTTATCCCTGTACACCTAAGGGTACAGTAGTGAAGTAGTGCCTCACAGTATCGTACAATCTTGTTTACATGTAGTGTAGTAGCGTTCTACCATAGTCAAAATCCGTATGTATACAGTATATAGTGATAATTACAGTTATGAAAACCATGATAAAGTAGTGATGTAACTGTAAACTATTTATGTCTTAGTGCATATGTTTAGTAGTGAAAGTTTCTGTACTCGTTATGTTTAGAAAATCCCAAACTATACTGATTATAGTTTGCATGTATAGTGAATAGCGTGTCCGGAAAACAATGCAAATTTTAGTGAAAACGTCCCTTATGCTCAATACAGTACAAAAGGGTTAAAGTATGAGATTTGCATAAGTTTTGAAAACATTTATGTTTAGCTTGTATTCCCCCCCTGAAATCATTAAAAATACGGAAAATGTAGGGGTATGAACTCACAGTTGTTGCGTGAAATCGTTGACTGAAATGAAGATCCTCGAGTTGTTGCACGTGACACTTAACGGAATCCTATTATCAAATAAATACATATATGTATCTAAATTAGCGATTTCGTTAGATAACGTGTTAGAGGAACACTTGTATTCGGTTGAGAAATGTTACCGGGACTCGATCGAATCGATGAAAGTGGGTTTTCAGCCAAATGCACCACTTAAAATGTGTTTACGTCCGTGAAAAAGAGTTTACGGTCGACTGGTAGTTTACGGTTTCTGAAGGCTTGGTGAGTTTACAGCCGTAAACTCAAGAACAGGGTTTACGGTTTCTGAAGGCTTGGACCGTAAACTCAAGAACATGGTTTACGGTCTTTGAAGGTGGACCGTAAACTCAAGAACAATGGTGCTGTTTTCGGAGAGATAAGTGCTCCAGACGTTCTGAAGTGACTCCAAACGGTGTTTCTCGATGTTTCCCGAAGTTTGAAGGTGTTTTTAGGTGTTTACGGTCAAGGTTCTTAGAGAGAGAATGAGAGAGTTTTTGGCCAGAAGTGTTCAAATGAAGGTGGAGGTCTCATATTTATAGGGGTTTTGTGGTCGGTGGTGGGGTCCACTCTTTACTGGTCGTAAACAGGTTTACGGCCGTAAACGAGTTTACGGTCGTAAACTAGTTTACGGTCGTAACCCTACTTAGGCCGGAATTGTTTGGTTTTCAAGATATTCGGGTTTCCGCGCGACTTTTTGTTCCGACTCGTAAATAATTTTATTATATATAACTAGATCATTTTTCTAAACCAAGAAGTTTGACGGAAAAGTTAATGAATTCGAAGTTTTATTAATGGAAATCACATAACGGAAACGGACAAAAGTTTTGGGTTGTCACACATCAGAACATAAATCACATTCTCCATGATATTTAACTATACTTAGAATAAAGTTAAATATGAAGATGATTGTATTTTCATAATTCACACAAATTAAATTTAGTCAGACCCATTAATAAAGTCCTTTCTTTAAGACAAGAATGAATGGTCATATTTGAGTTGTAAAACTTTATTATTCTAGAAATGGGATTTGATTTGGATTGAGTATTTAGATATTGTAACATTGTGACAACGACTGTTGTATTGTTTTGATATATTGGAATATGATCATCACATCAATACTTGTTGTGTTCTAGATTAACATGTATAATCCATGAATAATCTTTTTATTCTAAAAGTTCATAGTCGATTATAACTGTGAGAACAATTATGGTGTAGGACTAATATGAATTGGATTGGTTGACTTTCATAATATTAAAGTAGGCAATAGGTTGTAACCAAGATTTATAGGTACTTGTCAAAGAACTGATATTGGACTTAACCGCATCAAGGTCACCTCATGGATCATTATCATGAGTGATACTTGATAAAAGGTACTATCTTTGTCTCCTTAATACCTGAGATGCATATAGGGAATTACGTGTAGGAAGTGCTATCCTTTTATGTGGTCAGATACTGATCCTTAACCGAACAGTTATAAAGGCCATTATCAGGTGTTGTTTTGAACTATGTAAGAGCCGTCATCTCATTTATTGACGTTGTTCCACGTTTTTAATAAAACCCTAATTCAAACTTTACAAGTCTGGTTCTTAACAAATATTCAAAACAGGTCATCATGTCTCATGAAGATTCACAAACAAACCCCATCAACATATCCAACATCATCAGATCTACTACAAGAATCCCGATTTTATACACTCAAGATTATGAAGTCTGGACGCATCACTTTGAAGACTATGTTCTTGGTTCAGAGGATAATGGGTATCTAATATGGGAAGCTATCACCTTGGGTCCGTTTTCTCACTCTGGAACTAATAAAGTCATCACAACTCAAAAGGAGTACAATCAGCTGATGATCGACGTAGAGAAAGTTCCTTAAGATGAGAAGGACAAACTGATGAGCAACATTAAAGCTATGAGGATGATCATATTTTCCTTACAATCAGATACTTTTCGTCTGGTCAGTTCATGCACGACGGCAAAACAAATCTGGGATAGGCTTAAGGAGCTATATTCCACCGATGAAGATCTGGAGCATTCAATTCAAACTCTTCTGCTTTCAGAATTTGGTGACTTCAAGCAAAAGCAAGAATAAAAACTCATTCAGGCGTTCGATCGTTTCAACCATCTTCTCAGTAAGATGATCAAGCACGGAATTGGAAGAGAAGTGATCGAATAGAAGGTCACTTTTATGAATGGCTTAAAACCCGAATGGATGGCTGTGGTATCGACTGTGAAAGCTCATGAACAGTTCAAAAACTATTTGTTGGCGAAGCTTGTTGGAATACTCAAGTCACATGAAAGTGTAGTGACTAAGGAAACGAAGGTGGTGTCTGGTATGGGATCTTTGTCCCTTCTCTCAAAGGGCAAGAACATGGCTAAAGAAGAAGATGAGTTGGATCTCTCTGAATATTATCTGACAAATGATGAATATGCATTAATGATCTCCAATCCCAAGAAGTTTGCTCGCAAAAAGTTTCCCACCTCCAAGAACTGAAACTGGCAAGGGAGCTACAGTTCAGAAAAGGCGAAAGAGGAGGTTAAAAACGCTCCTCATCAAGAAGAAGCGAAGAAGGAGAACAAGCTTGTAGGTGACTCCGGATATGACTGCAATTTTTGTCACGGCAAAAATCACTTTGCCAAAGATTGTATATTGAGAAAGCTATCCGAGAAGAAGGATGCAGAAGATGATGAAGCGTATTACCTACACAAATTGGAAGAAATAAAGAAGAAGAAAACCTCTAACAACTCTATGAATGCTTTGATTGTGCAAGAGAACATAGTTGATGATGAGTTCGGAGGAGTAGAGGTCTGGTCTACCGACTCTGAAGATGAAGAAGTCCGCAAACCCTCGCATGGCAGAGCTTTTGTGGCGAAGGGAGATAGTGCTAAGTTTGCTGGAAGGTGCTTAATGGTGACTGTTGGTGTATTACAAATGAGAGGCTACACAACGGATGACGGGTTTGATGAAGCGAAGAAAAGAGAAGACAGATGCTTCGCCACCAAACCAATGGGTGAGCAGATCAACGAATGTGATCAGTTGATCAAAAAGGTACAATCCATACTCGAATCACTGAAAATACTAGTTACTAACTATGAAAAGGATTTAAATGAATTAAAATTCAAGTTTTCTAGTTTAAGTAGTAGTCTAAAACAAAATCGCCTAGCAAATTCTAACCTAACTGATCAAATCAGCAGGGTGTCTTCAAAGAGTGAGGAAAGGAGGATATGGATAGAGTAAAAGGAAGTGGAGTTAGTTAGGGCAAAAGACGAACGTGATAATTTGAAGCTTTTGAAACAAAGAAACATTTTTTTGCTTAATTGCTAAACGTCTTTATTTCAATATTACTCAGTTGTATTTGAATTGTGATATTGGAGATAAGATTCACAAAATTATTTTGCCTTTCCTTCAATTAAAGGAAGACGAAATAGACGCAGATTGCTATAAATGTGAATCGATTGTCTCATCAGAAGAAACTTCTGACGCCTACAGATTCGGTCTGGACAAAATCGAGTCCTTTATCAAGTCCAAAGACCATAAGGACATGCTTAAAAACCTTTTGGACGAAAATGATAAATTGAAAATCAAGACCGAAACCATGCATAAATTTGACTCATTGAGTACCAAGTTGAGTTCAGAAAACAAGATAAATGTAGAAAACACTTCTGAATTTGACGAGGACAGTGATATGAGTGAAATTTCCTGTAGAGGATATGGTTGATTGTTCAGAATTTGTCATAAGCGAAACCACCAAAGGTCTTATATCTGAAAATTCAGTTGAGTTCGCACGGATATCCCAAGATATATCCAAAGTTCTGAAACCGAAGGCAGTGGTATATCAAAAGGTACAAACAGTACCAAATCAGGTATACACCACAACAGGAGTTACTCAGAAACACAGAGTCGAACTTACAGCCATAGTAAACGAAGACAACGCAGGTGGCTGTGATAACTATTTTTGGTCTGCTCCAATTGAAATGCAGATGGAACTGTCGATTTATCAGAAAGAACATCATGGAGAGTCAAAGGCAGATATGAGGCAGAACCACTCAACAAGCCAACAAGCTTTGATGTACCAAGCACAAGTGGTACTAAAGAAATCGCAAGCGAACCTACGAAGTTTGCAAGCGAAACTTCTTCATGAAAGAGTGAAACTCATGCTGAGAGACCGAAGCCAAGAGTAAACATTCACAAGTCTCAAAAGCAGCTTGTTGAACAAAAACGCCAGCGAAACAGGAGATATCAAAAGAATCTCAATGAAAGGAAGTAGTTTTGGAACTCCCAAAACTCCAATTATGTTCGCATAGAAAATGTGTCCAATCACAAGGCGAAAGAAAAATCAAAGGCTAACTTTGACACATGCACTCACTGTCAATCCTGCAGTCAAACGAACCAAAACAGCAGTTTCGGTCCCAAATCTAGCAGTGACAAGAACCGAAAGAGCAGTTTCGGTCCTAAATCCCATTCTCCTTATTCTCAAACAAAGCAAAATCCTAATAAGGGTGTCAAGGGAAAAGAAAAGCTTGTCTCAGAATGCAAATTACAAACGAAGAAGACGACAGCTAACCCTAGAAAACAAAAGAAAGTCTTTGTTAAGAATCAAAATAAAATTCCTCAATCTGATTCAAACAAAACGAAAGCTAACAAAGTCAAAGTTTTCACCATCAAAAGGAAAGATGAAACCACTTTAATAAAACGAACTTATATGGTTGATCTTTCTATTGCTATACCCTGTTCTGTAAAAGGCTCGTGTGGACCCAAGCAACTTTGGGTTCCTAAATCTACTCGATTTTTGCAGGTTATCAGTGACGATCAGTTCGACGACGAATGGTATATCGATAGTGGCTGCTCGCGTCACATGACAGGGAGACGGGAAGAGCTGAGGGAGTTTCGGGCTCTAAAAGATGGTGGTTGTGTCAAGTATGGAAACAACTCATATGGCACTATAAAAGGCTATGGAATGATAACGAACAGAGACTTTTCCATTCGAAAGGTGGCCTATGTGGAAGGATTGCAACACAATCTTATAAGTGTCTCGCAATTGGTAGTGGGGACTGGCCTGAAGGTCTCGTTTGATGATGAAGGATCCGAGATCGTTGAAAAGAAAACTAAAACAGTTCTGTTGAAGTCCCAGCGCAAAGGCAAAATGTATCCATTGAATCTGAACCCGATACGAGGGAAGCCAGCAGTATGTCTTCTAATGAAAGCTCATTCTGATGAAAGCTGACTATGGCATCGAAGACTCTCGCACCTTAACTTCAAAGACATCAATAAGCTGGTTCTTGGTGATCATGTGCGAGGACTGCCACTTCTAAAGTTTGACAAGGAACACTTGTGTGATGCATGCGAAATGGGAAAGCAAAGCCGAAAGAGTCATCCCACACGTTTTAACATAAACATAATCGAATCCCTTGAGCTTCTACACATCGATCTATGTGGTCCATCGGCCATAGAATGTATTGGTGGTAATAAGTACATTCTTGTTATTGTCGATGATTTTTCACGTTTCACCTGGGTTTTCTTTCTTAAACAGAAATCAGAGGCAACTCCACAACTCAAAAATTTCATCAAATAGGTGGAAGTAAAGCTGAGAAAGGTTGTGAGAAATGTTCGAAGTGACAATGGGTTAGAATTCAAAAATCACGACTTTGAAGAATTTCTGGCCGAAAAGGGAGTAACTCACAACTTCTCTGCTCCCTATACTCCACAACAAAATGGTGTAGTTGAAAGGTGAAACCGCTCGTTGTGTGAAGCCGCCCGAATTATGCTCAACTTCGCTTCTCTACCTCTGTACTTTTGGGCTGATGCAATTTCTACTGCTTGCTATACCCAGAACCGAACCTTTCTCAATAAGCGATTTTCTATCACACCGTATGAGATTTTGAATAATCGCAAGCCTAATGTTAAATTCTTCCATGTCTTTGGTTCCAGGTGCTTCATCTTTAACTCCAAAGAGAACCGAAACAAGTTTGATGTAAGGGCAGACGAATGGATTTTTCTTGGCTACTCTCTCACCTCCAAGGCATATAGGGTTTTGAATAAAAGATCAAAGAAGATAGAAGAAACCTATTACGTCAATTTTGATGACAATTACGTGAAGAAACTTCAATCCAACGAAAGTCCAATGGAGGAGATCTTTTCACAAACAGGTCAAGTCACGGTTCCTATATCAAATCTGTTTGAAGAGTATATGTTGCTCTTTGATGAACCGGAGAATGCATTTCTTTCTGAAGCGAAAGCGGCTGATAACAAGGTTGACAACCTGAATGAGATAATCAACGTAGCTGCAAAGTCCATGGAAAGCGAACCTCAAGGTCCAAGCGAACCCAATGGTCCTAGCGAACCCAAAAGTACAAGCGAAGCCACAAATAACCGCACCACTTTCCAGGGGGAGGGTTCATCTACATCAAACCGATCTGATTCGCCTTTCCATGGGGAGAACCCATCTCCAACAATGAACCATGGAAGTCCAACCGAGGGGGAGAATTCTGATCCTGATGTGGAAATCATTTCATCATTCGACGGGGAGAATAGTAATACGAATGACGACGATACTCAGTCAGAATTTGAAGAAGAAGTCAATGCCGAATTGGATCCTAATTATGATCCGAATTACCCTACTCTCACAAAATGGATAAAAGATCATCCGAAAACTCAAATAGTTGGTGAATCATCTAAGGGAGTTCTTACACGCTCTCAACTGAAGGCGAAACAAACAGCTCTATTCTCTCAAGTGGAATTCTGCATGTTTAATTCGTTTGTCTCCAAGATTGAGCCGAAAACAGTTAACACTGCACTTGATCACTCTGATTGGGTATAGGCTATGCAAGACGAACTCAATGATTCATACACCAAAGGATGCATCTTTGGTTGGATTAAAATGGGTGTTCAGGAACAAGATGGACAAAGAAGGGAATATGATTCGCAACAAGGCAAGGCTAGTGGTCAAGGGATATTGTCAGGAAGAAGGTATCAATTATAAAGAAACCTTCGCTCCTGTATCAAGGTTGGAATCAGTTCGGATCTTTCTGGCATACGCTGCTCACAAGAATTTCGAAGTTTTTAAAATGGACGTCAAGTGTGCATTCTTGAATGGAGAACTAGAAGAGACTGTATATGTGGAGCAACCACCGGGTTTTGTAAACGAGAAGTATCCTGATCATTGCTATATTCTGGATAAAGCGGTTTATGATCTAAAGCAAGCTTCTAGAGCCTGGTATAAAACATTAACTCACTTTCTTAAAATGTCAAAATTCAAACAAGGTTCGGTTGACCCAACCTTCTTTCGCAAGAAAGAGGGTAACCATTTAATGATTGTCCAAATCTATGTCGATGACATCATCTTCGGTTCTACGAATCCTAGCTTAACGGCTGAATTCCAGAAGTTGATGCAGACTAAATTTTAGATGAGTTCAATGGGTCCGATTAACTTTTTCCTTGGACTGAACATAAGATAGGGACTAAAAGGCATATTCATTAATCAGGAGGCTTACACGAAGACTCTATTGGCGAAGTTCGGTATGATAGGAGATTATAAAGTAAAGGTTCCAATGCCATTCGGAACGAAGCTAACACCATCTCTGGAGAAACCGGCTGCTGATATGACCCTCTATCGTCAAATGATAGGGTCTCTAATGTATCTAACAGCTAGTAGACCAGATATAATGTTTTATGTCTGTTATTGTGCCAAGTTCCAAGCTAGTCCACGTGAACCTCATATGGTGGTTGTGAAAAATATCTCCACGTATTTGAAGCGAACCTCGTCTCTCGGTCTTTGGTACCCTGCGAAATCAGGTTTCTTTGTTCAAGCATTCTCTAATGCCGATCTTGGAGGATGTGGTCTTGACCGAAAGAGCACAACTGACGGGTGTCAATTCCTCGATGGAAAAGTCGTTAGCTGGCAATCTAAGAAACAAACATGCGTGTCTCTTTCTACAGCCGAAGCTGAATACATCGCCGCTGCGTCTTGCACTTCACATGTCATATGGATACAAAGTCAACTTAGAGACTATGGCCTAAATATGAAGAACATTCCCCTCTATTGTGACTCAGAAAGCGCTATTCGGATATGTCACAACCCAGTGCAACACTCGAAAACGAAACATATAGCACTGAGATACCACTTCATCAAGGATCACGTAGAAGATGGTAACGTTGAGATCCACTTTGTTCGATCTGCTGACCAATTGGCTGACATCTTCACGAAGGCCTTCCCCGAAGCAAGTTTTAATAAAATACTCCAAGGCTTAGGGATGATGGAAGCCGATTCAGTACCGAAACCCCTTTCGCCTCCTTAAAAATAAGCAAGCGAAATAGAGCGAACGCTCGGTCTTATTCGGGTCTAAATTTTTCGGGAACCGAAATGCACCGAACGCTCGGTCCATTTCGCTTCATCACTCCAAAGGTGAAGTTTCGGTTGTATACTCCGTACACTATGTAAACCTTTTCTCAATTCATCTTATGTTTTTTATTTCTTTTCATAAAACCAAAAATATTTTCTTTCTGTTTTTATTTCTTTTCAGAAAAATTGATAAAATCCAAAAATATTTTCTTCTCTGTTTTTATTTACTTTCAGAAAAATTCATAAAATCTAAAAAAATCTTCTTTTCTATTTTTATTGTTATTTTTCAGAAAAATCAAAATGATCAAAAATATTTTCTTTTGTGTTTAGTTTTATTTCTTTTCTTTTTCACATATAAAAGCAAAATCCCAAAAATATCACACTGAAAGGACTCTTGGCTAACATCCACTGATGGAGTTGGGGCAGGTATAACTCTCTTTATCTCTGTACTAGCTACATGTCCCTAGAAGCATGCTGCTACATTTTGTCCAAAGCCTCAAGGACTTCAAGTGAAGCCTTACTGATTTGATATAAACAAATCGATTCTTCCCAATCAGGCTGATAAAATCACTTTAAGTCACGAGCTACCTTACTCTTCTCATATTGAATTTAGAGTTATCTGCTCGGTCCTTACTATATAGCAGAGGTACTTTCGGTTCTTTAACCACCTTACACTTTTCTCCATCACTTTCGGTTCATACTAGTAACCCTTGAGACTCTCAGAATTTACCACTGAGGTTTATAGTTGCACAAAATCTGTGTTCATGATCTTAGTTTCATCAACCACGAAATAAGTGAAACCCAAAGTCCAATGTAACACCAGTCAAAATTTAGGTCAAAATTTAGCTTTTCTAAAATCTTATTTGGGTTGATTGAAGTAGTAGATATCGTGGCAAGGTTTTCGTAAATATAAAGAACACTAAAATCCGAGTTATAACGAAGAAGTTATGACCAATCGAAAATCCGCAACAAAACCGACAAAACACTGTTAAGCGTAAAACACGAAATTTCAATAAAATACTTTTTAGCCTTAGGTATCTAAATGAAAGTCGTAGATATCATTAAACCATAAACGTACATAAAAATAACATCCAAATCTGACTTCGTATGAGGAAGTTATGATTTTCCTAAGTTTCGGATATAGTAGTAGACAGCTAAAAACTCGAAGTAGAGATCGAGTGACTTTTAGCCAACGCAACCTAAACGAGAATCGAAGATCTCGACAATAGTATTACAACGGTAAAAAGACAGACAAAATCGGACGTCGGATGAAGAAGTTATGGATTTTTAACGGACTTTTCCAGTCCCGACCTATTAAAAATACAATATTAAAAATAAATTCAAAATTAACCGATGGAGTCTAAATGAAAGTTGTAGAGCATAATCTTACCTACGCATGGATATAAAGAACGTTAAAATAGGAGCTCGTATGCGAGCGGTATGAATTTCTGAAGTTCGGGACACGAATTCCCACATTGTCAGAGGACTCACGACGTGAGTCTGCAGCTCACGACGTGAGCCAATGATGGATGGGTTCCAGAGTCGGTGTAAGTCCCCAATCTGCTTGTGTATCAATCAGATCCGTTTGATGGTGCAGAATCCCAATCAAACGGATGATGCCAGATCAAAGTAGAAGAGAAGGAGAAGAAGAATAACTTGAATCTTGAATGTATTGAAGATATGAATGATGCTCCTTACACAAGATTCTCTCACACACACTAGCTCTTCTCTCTAGTTTCTCTCTAGAACATGCTCCTCTTCTCTCTAGCCTTACCCTCATGCACTCCTCACCCTATATATAGTAGACATGGGCCGTACACGGGTGTACGGCCATACACCCATGTACGGCCGTACACATAAACCGCAAACACATACAACATTACATAAAAATATATTTTCCTAGAAAAGCAAAGTATAAACCAAATTTAGACCCAACAATCTCCCCCTTGGTTTATAGCTTTCTTTTCTAACTGACCCAACAAACCCCCCCCTAAAAAGTAGCTGGCTTTTCTTGTTAATCTTCATCGGGAGCTTGGCTTCAGCATTAATCTTCAAATTTTTTTTTACAACTTCAAGATGAACTTGATGAATCTTCAATGAATGACTTCATCGTGAGTGGTTGGGATTTTCTTCAGGATTTGGCTTTGAACGCACGTTGGGTGAGGAGGCTTCTTGAAAAGATTCTTGAAAAATAGCGCTTTCAGCTTGAGAATCTTCAGAGAGAACAATAGAGAAACCTAATCTTCTGGATCACTTCAGCAGGTTCATAGATAGCAGCAGAATGATTGAGGAGACTTCAATGCAATATGTCATATAATCTTCAAGAACAACTTGACCTTGCTTCTGGTGTTGAAGGATTGAATGTTGAAAGAATAATCTTCATTTCTTGCTCCTTCGAATGAGAATTCTTCGATGCTCACAGATGAAGCCTTGGCTCAGAAATTTTCGATTCAGTCTCCATGTGTCTCATCTACATCTGAATTCACTTTTCAAGACAAAACAAAACTAAAAGAAAACTTAGCACACAATATTTTTGGATTTTTCATATTTTCTGAAAAAAATAAAACAGAAACAAAAATATTTTTGGATTTTTGATTTTCTTGAACAAGAAATAAAATAGAAATAACATTATTTTTGGATTTTTAATTTTCTGATTTTTGTTTGATTCTTTTTTGTGCATAGAGGAAACACATGAACAAATTTAACAAAAACAAAAATATTTGGGATCAAAGTTGTGAAGCAATCCAATATTGTTTATCAGCACACGCCTGCATGTCTAGATCTGTTCAATCACCGGTATTGTGATCCACTTAAACACAAAGGATGTTGACAATTTGGACAGATTATAGGTGACAAGTCATTGTGATATATATTCCTAAATGGACATTTGGTTGACGACGACCAAGGATATTGTTTTCGACTTAAATTAAGCAGCAAGATCTACAGACAACCTATTAAATGGTTCAATTTTAGATATACTAGAACATGTTTACCACTTCCCGATATACCCCGGTAATCAAGAACTTTCAAAGAACTCCTTACTTTAGGTGAGTATTCATTCATTAAGAAAGAATTCAGATATAGAAGTGCATATGTTGTATCCCAGGTCGGATGTCTTCCAATCACACAGAGGGAACAACATATGACTAACATAGATAGAGGGATTGAGAGGTAGAATGTTGCATATGCTATGTCCCAGGTCGGATCTTCCGATCACGCAGAGAGGACAGCATATGGCTAACAGATAGAAAGAATTTCATAGATAAGGAGGTGCGTAGAATTAGAGTTGCATATGTTGCAATCCAGGTCAGATATATTACAATCACGCAAAGGAAGCAACATATGACTGACAGATAGAAAGCAAGAAAATAATTTCCTACATACCTACTTTATCAGAACCCCCTAGTCGCCCTATCAGAACCAGAATTAAGGACATAAGTCCATACATCAAGGAAGAGTTAAGCCACAGTTCTAGATAATTAACTTTTAGTGTATCTCATTGGTTCCCATGTTTATCTCACTGCTCAATCTACCCGAGCGTCGTATGGTCAGTCCAAATGAAACTATATAAGTTCATATTAGTCAAGTCCTTTCAATTTCCAAACTGATTCTAGTCCTTTTAAATCCTTTGTGCCTACCAGCACATTGAATACAGAGTCTAGACAATTCGGCTTTAGTGTATTACATGCATCATAAATTGCCCTTTAGCACTATACTTCATATCACTTCCCAAAACAACCTACTAAAGAAAGACATATAAGGAAATAAAAAATAGTCTTCAAAATGAATCAGTTTAAGAAAAGCTTAGGAGTATAGAGAAGAAAACTGAAATCGTAAGTCACCGATTGAATTTGCATTCAGAAGGTCTGAGAACAGCATGCATAATCTCAGAACAGATCCGAAAATTCTTCCCATCGTTAAACACAAACCCCATGAGTGATCCCTTCCTTTCTTCATTTCTTTCCTTTCCCGTAAAGGACACATACTCTCACTTAAAGTTCTGAGTGTTGCACAGTTGAGAGATGTCCCCTATCATGTGCTAGGAGCAGCCACTATGAACAAAACGAAGTCTGATGATATGCCTCCACAGCTGCTCCGACACAGAGCGGGATCAGTTGGTCTTTGGAACCCAGTCCATCTTAAAATTGGGTTGACCTTTGTCATCCTTGCAAGGAACTCTCTCCCACAACATGTCCTGCTTATCACAAACAGAAGATGTAGAAATATTAGAAGCATTAGATAATTTGGGAGATTGAGCCTTTGGAACCCATTTGTAGTTGGGTTTAACCCATTTCTTTTCGATTTGATGGGTAGCTCAGTACTTGATTTTGAACTTGAAGCCGATCTTCGAGATGACTTTGACCTAACCGGTCTTGGCTTCACAGGAGCATATCTTGGATTGGACTTCTTGGCCGGCGATCCCTTCTCGTTCTTAGGAGTCGGATTCTTGGCCCTTGGAGCTTGATTATTGCCCTTCTGCGCTTTCCAGTAACCATAATCTGAACGTGACCTTGAGTGATTTCTTTTTTAGAATCTCCCAATTGGCGTATTTTGCCAGCCTTGTGCGTAGTAGGGAACATATGCGCGATTTAGATAGTTTCTGGCAATGTGTCCAGGTGTTCCACAGTGAAAACATGTCTTTTTCTTCACTGGGAAATTGTTTCTTCCTACCCCTGGTGGCGTATCCTTGCCTCGTTTCTGATTGTTCCCACATGCACACTTGCAGCAAGTCGGCTGTTTCACTTGATTTGGTGGCCTGTACTTCTCAACAACAGATTTGTTAGGAATAACTGAGTTAGAAGCAACAGATTCAGAGTTCAAGGAGTCATTGGATTGTTCAATAGTGTTCTCCTTGTTCTCATCCGCTAATACTTTACCTGTACAAGAAGTAGAAGCATTAGAATCGTTCAGCTCAACACTTACTGGCACAACCACGACAGAATTATCAAAGATATCATCAAATATATCGAAGAAATTTAAGTCATCATATTTTGATACAATTTTATTATCAGACTCAATCTTTTCATCTGCTTGCTTTGATTGACTTAAGGATTGATCTGCATTGGAAGTAGAAACATTAGTATTTTCAACATTAATAATACTTCCTGACACAAATCTATATTTCATGAATGGCTCTCTGTCTATTTCCTCTTTTGTCAAGGGGTTATTAGTATAGGTATGATTAAAAGGAGGACGCACTTTATCATACCCTAAACCCTTTGACTGATTTTCTTTGAATTTCAAATTAGTTTCTATCATGGATGCAACTACTTCACTTGACACATCAAATTTTCTAAAGGTAAAATCTGCATTTTCAAATTTGTTTTTCAATGTGTCAAGCTCAGCAGTTACCTCAGCAAGTTGGTCAATCACAGAACTATGATGTGCGCACTTTAGTGCTATACTCTTCCTAAGGTTTTCTAAAGTCTTTGGTTTTTGCTTCTAATTCAGCCTTCAGAGGTTTCTGTCATTTCCTAAGTTGATATCCTTCGTATTTTAGGTCCTCGACTTCTCTACGTAATAATTCTATATACTCAAGTAAATTTTTGACATTATCAATGCATGTTTGAGAACAAGAAATTTCATTAACTTTGGTGTTTGAAGAACTCATTGTTTTTTAAAAATATGCCCTTTGACTAAAAACTCAAAAGTCAACCTTAAAAGTCAAATTTAAAAAGTCAAACTTAAAAGTGAAACTTAAAAAGTCAAACTTAAAAGTCAAACCGAAAAGCTAAATTTGAAAATTTGAAGGTTAAACGAGAAAGTCAAAGTTTAAAGTCAAAGGTCAAACTTTAAAAGTCAAAGTCAAAATTTTAAGTAAAAAGTCAAAGTTAAAAGTCAAAAATTAAAAACTAAAATTTTGGGTTGAAAATGGAATTTAAAAATAAAAGAAATTTAATTTTGGGGTTAAAAGTGACAAATTTGCGAAAAAGGAACCGAGAAAGGAAGTGCTTTTGAATAAAAATCGAAAGGAATGAAACAAGATGCAGCCTAGAGGAGATAAGAGACCCAGATTCGATCCCCGGCACCCCCAACTTCGATTCTCCTTTTTTTTAATGAAAGCACTCTGTCAGGACGAGGCTACGAATGCGAGACTGAGGCTGGTGCGATGCGAGGACGAGAATGAAGCGAAGCCGAGCAGTAAACGTCCGAAGCCGGACTCCTGTGTACGGCCATACACCGTAGACCGCACACTCCGAGCCGCACACCGAGGCCGCACACTCCGGGACGCACACTCCGAGCCGCACACTCCGAGCTGCACACCGAGCCGTACACCTTCAACAGATGCGAAGAGAAACGACGTTTTTCACCCTTTTTGCTCCAAAACTCGATCCAGAACTCGTTTTTATCAAAAACGCAAAGAACAAACCCCCCTTATTTTGCGAAGATCTATCCAAAAACACATAAATCCTTCAAAAATAAGATCAAATAAGCTCCAGATATGGAAAAATTGATTGATACAATCCAAGCTTTGATACCAATTGTAAGTCCCCAATATGCTTGTGTATCAATCAGATCCGTTTGATGGTGCGGAATCCCAATCAAACGGATGATGCCAGATCAAAATAGAAGAGAAGGAGAAGAAGAATAACTTGAATCTTGAATGTATTAAAGATATGAATGATGCTCCATACACAAGATTCTCTCACACACACTAGCTCTTCTCTCTAGTTTCTTTCTCTAGAACATGCTCCTCTTCTCTCTAGCCTTACCCTCATGCACTCCTCTTCTCTCTTCTTTGGCCATGTTTGATTTTGATCTGTGGGATGGCATTTACAGGCTCTTTTTCAAATCGATCGACGATTCTTGTTGTTCTTGGGGGAGGCTGGTCCACAGGAATTTCGTTTCCGGAAGACTGAATGGGAGCAGTGGGAGGATCTTCGATACCGTGAGGCTGTTGAAACAAAGATTGGACCTTATCACCAAAAGCTTCAAATAACTTGTTCTTCAAACTGAAGTAGAAGGCAATTATGGATCCAAGATTGGTTTGCAATTCAGAAATCTGTTTAGACTTCAGTGCATTATCTGCTTCGAGCTCAGCAATCCTGATATCATGCTTTCCAAGTAAAATGTCCTTCTCAATATTCTGCTGTTTTAGAATGCAAATTTCTTCCTTGAGAGAGGACGCATTAGAATCATCATCCCTTGTGCGACCTTCCTCGATAGATATCCCTTTTCCACGAGAGGAAGGTTCTGGACTGTGTTGATCCAAGTGCCTTGCTAGCCTGATTGAGGCTTCTTCTAGCAAAGGCCTTGTGGGAGAGTATTCTGGTACAGTTGAAGATCCTCCAGATTCATACATGGATCTTGGGCCTTGTTGGATAAATACGGGTGGTGCAGTAGCTGTTGTGGTAACGACTGTGAATGGAGCTGGATGTGCTTGACCTTGAATAATCGCTCCCTACCTCGGATCAAGACGCCTTCTTTTCACAGGAGGCAGAGAGGTATGTGTCTGTGTCGGATTACAAGAAGATGGTACAGATGTAGGAATAGCTGTATCAAAGGGAGGAATCTCTGAAACCGCATCCTTATGGCTTGAGGATTCTTCTATCACTCTTGATGTAGGAGTCATTGTTTTGAGAACGTCATCGGCAGCCCTAGACTCAGTTGCTGTTCGAGCAACTTCATTATCATCGAAAAAGATCTCGTCAAGGAATTTCGAACTTGGACCTAGGTCGTCGTGATCAAGATCCAGATTAAGTGGGATTGCTTCATTGTTAAAACCAGAGAAATCCATGTCTTTGAGAAAATCATCATCACCATCATTTTCTCTATCACCACCCTCTTCATCAAAGTTACTCTGAACCTCCACATCTCGCAGTCGGTCATGCTCCTCTGCCACGATTGCGACAGGGGAAACACGACCTTCTTCGTGTTCATGTTCAGAGGCCGAGATAACAATCTCCTCGGTTTCCACGGGGCTGGAAAGAGCATCGAATTCAGACTGTTCATTCTCTTCAGCAAAAATTCCAAACTTGACCAGTGGAAATTTTCCTTCAAAGTTGACCTTTCCAGGTCGATTTTGCTTCATTAAACCAAAAGCACTCGAACCAATATACTTGAGGTCCAGAGTCTCTCCTCCTTTCTCGATTTCAGGGTGCTGGACATTGAGGATAAGTTGAAGGAATCTCGGGTACATGAAGATAAACGCTGAAGTCAAGGTAGCCAGTGCCCTTTCTTGCTCTTCAACTTTTTCGAAATCTTCATCAGTGTAATTAGCGTACAATTTGTCAATTACTTGTCCATTTGGAAGATTAGTAGTGATTCTGAATGGTCCTTTGAGAATGCTTCTCCAAACCTTAAAATCTTTCATTTTGATTTATTTCTCAATTCTCTATTTTTATTCTGGGAACCCTTCTGCAGATAACAATCGGGGAATGCGAGTGGTTGTTCCCATGATGGAATCTAGTTCATGATGTATTGCTGAGTTTTGTGAGTCCATTTTTTTGTTTGAAGTTTTTGCCTTTTTCAGAAATGAACAGGTCGAAAACTTAACAAGAAGGATGCTTAAAATTAAGAGGTTTAAGCTGCTAAATAGTTTGCGGCCGCACACTCAACCGTACACACTTTCAACCGCACACACTTTCAACCGTACACACGTAGCCGTACACACTTAGCCGCACACCTTCAATCTGTCAACCGTACACCTTCAATCTTTAGCAGTACACCTTCAACCTTCAAACGCACACCTTCAACAGAGCTCAACCGTACACTCACAAAAACAACAAATTGACACCGATTTGGCTCTCATACCACTTGTAAGTCCCAAATCTGCTTGTGTATCAATCAGATCCGTTTGATGGTGCGGAATCCCAATCAAACGGATGATGCCAGATCAAAATAGAAGAAGGAGGAGAAGAAGATGATGAATCTATGATTATTCAATGAATAGAATGATGCTCCATACACATAGTTCACACACTAGCTCTTCTCTCTATATTCTCTCACACCTTAGAATACACACACTTAAGCTCCTCTCAACTATCCACCCACATGCACTCCTCACCATATATATACGAGACATGGGCCGTGAACAGGTTCACGGCCGTAAACCTGTTCACGGCCGTAAACTCTTAAAACATTACAGAAAAATACAATTGCCTAGAAAAGCAAAGTATAAACCATAATTTTAGACCCAATAGTCGGGCTATCAGAAGTCGAGTCAGCATATGGATAACAACGAAGTTCACGACGTGAACATCTTCATGTTCACGACGTGAGCTCCAAAATCACTCCCTATAAATAGATACTGAAGGTCTCGGGTTTAGGCTGCTCAACTCGACTTCCCTTTCTACTTTTACTCTGTGTTAAGCATACCGAGACTACCCCGATGCCCCGGTTACGTGTCCAAGCCTTGACGGAAGCCCAAAGTCCCGAAGTTCCCGAGAAACTTGCGTCTTTCCAGTCGAAGTGCTGCCCGAGCAAAGTATCGTTTTCATCAAAATCGTCACTTCTACCAAGTGAGTTCATACCCCTATCACTACACTTTCAAATGATTTTAAATGCTTTTAAACACTTTTAGCGGGGGGAGGGGGGGGATACAAGTAAACACACGGTTAAACTCGTGTGAAAAACATCAATCTTTTGCTATACTTTTCATACTATTGTTATAACTATCATATGAAGTTGTTAACATGCAAAACATCACACATCACAACTTCACCCTCATGGGATACAATATGTTTTATAAATAAAAATATGTTTTATTTATATGTCTGCATACTACATCATACCAAGGGTAACCATTTCAACAATAACATTATGTTTATACAACAAAACACAACTCATTATTATGCCTTTATCAACACTGTAGAAAGGGTAATCTTTTCAGAAATCATTCATATACATTTTTAGAATACGTGACTTAGTTGAGAATATGTGAGGCATTTCGTCTTCCCCGTACCTATCAAGGTATACAAGAAAGCCCTGATTTATAACCAGAATCTCCACCCGGAGAACGTAATAAGCGTGTATAGATCTATACGGGACTGATGATCCTACACCCTGACTGTTAGCTACAGTCCAAGGGGTGACAATTATCGTAACATTCCGACGCCTGAACAACGTCGCGGCATGCAAATTTATCTTAGTATGGTTATGAAAACTCACAGGATAGACAACTATTATGGTATTCAGCTTTACGGGAAAAGTAATATTACAGTTACTTTTACGTACAATTTCAAGCTTCGTATAGTTTTATTTATGGATAAAACTATACATTTTCAATTTAAGTATGACATATTTACTTACATTTTTCGGTCTTGGTTCATTTAAGACTACTTCTCACATTGAGGAAAATATAGGATTTTCCGAGATAAACATCATCATTTTACTAGTAAACGATTTACAACATTACTTTCTGGAAACAAATAAGATTATTTATTTCAAGACATCATTCTTTAAGTAAAAGAACTTATACAATTTTTGTCTTAAGGTACTAAGACTACATTCCATTCAACTAATAAGAAAATATCGGGTTTTCTAGAAAACAAACGTGAACTTTCGAATGGCATACATTTACACAAATACCTACTTGTAAACTCACCAACTTAATTGTTGACACCTTTTCTTTGAAATAACTTGTATTCTCAGGGATTCGCTAAACACCAGGTTATCAACTACTTTTGGGGGCTAATGCTCTGGCTTTAGCAACATCTTTTGGAACATCATATTGTATTTGATTTTTGAAAGATGTAATACAACAATCATGTAAACTTTTCAAATATATATTATGGTGGTTTGTACTTTCTTTACTATTCAATTGTTATGATACTGTACATGACGTCCTCCGCCCCCGAATGTTTCCACCGTTCAGGTTTGGGGGTGTGAAAGATTGGTATCAGAGCATTGTTTATAGTGAACTAAGTATATCAAAACCATTTATTTTTGATATACAACTACAAACACAACTGGGCAAAAACACCCTGATTAAGAGACATACTTTTAAGAATATAGTTTTATTAAAAGTATACATGCATACATTACATAACAATACAATATCATAAGGAAAACAATATAGAAGTATTATAGATGAGTTGTGCACTACAGGTATGCCTTGGAATATGTAATCGGAACTGGGATGAATATAGCCTAATCAACTATATTTATCCGAGAGCCGACTAACGTATGCCAGGGAATAGTTGCAGTGGGCAACAAGTCTAAAACTTACCAAACATATAAACTTTAGAATCAAACATAACATTTAGAATACTATAGGAGTATTTTGTAAATACAATAGTTTAAACCTCCATGTTCGAATTTACATGCCTTAGTTCTTAGACAATTCTCATATCCCTATTCTCGCACAGACACAATGGCCGGATTCCATCTACCAGGGGACCCCTACTACCCAAACCTAGGCAATAGAGGATGGATAGAGAATGATCCGGGAAAGGATCCAGAAGAAATTAGGGACGAAGAAGAAGAAGAAGAGGAACCAATCGAGGAAAAAGAAGAATTCAAAGAAGAAATGCAAGAGGACTCCGACTCAGATCCTGAAGACAATAACTTACCCTTAGTGGCTCCGATCCAAACTCCTAATCCTCGACCGGGATTTCAAGGCTCAACACCTCTGTGGGCAGTGAACCTGAATAGGTGGATTCGGGAACAGGGTCAACCCCCTCCGTTCAATGGAGACCGGAGCTTCTACAATCTGAGCAAGGGAGGCTCAGCAGACAGAGTCCTTCCTATAATGGTTCGCCGAATTGCTCACAATAATGAGCAACGAAGGGCAACTATCCAACGAACTGAGGAGAATGATGCGAACACCGGGGTCAATACAGTTCGCATCCGACAGTTAGGATTAGATCATGGAAGAACCGTAAATCAAAATGAAGCTTGGCAGAGAGAGCTAACTGCAACTCAAACGAAAGTCAGGGAACTTAGAGCACGCCAGGCAAGGTACGAAATGTGTATGCTCGAGATGGAGCGTCAGTTGGCAGAACCAAAGGCTCAACAGAACAGTTCCCGTTGCAAGTAGAGGATACTCTACTCGCTCCTTCTTTTGGTTTGTGGAATAACCTTCGTACGTACTCCAAGTAGTACTCTTTTCATGTAAATATCCCCGTCTAGCAATTACTGTTTCATTAGATCTCTATGCTGTCAAGTTTTCCCTGTGTGGTATATTGTAGACCTACTCCAAGGTAAAATTTTCCGAATTTTATGTAACTTCTATACCAGCTATTATGACAGACTTCTTGTTTCCTTAAAAGATCATCATTATCAATCCATGCTTTGTCTATGTAAACAGTTCGTGTCATAAACTGTTTTAGCAACTCACTACACTATCCTTGTTAAACTAATCTGTGGAAGTTTAATATTATTGAACTTGGAAACTTTGTCGAAGTTTTACCACCGTTTCATCTTTAACCCTATAGCGGGAAAATGTCGTCTCGCTAACCAAACAGACCAAATCCTTCGATAAACCCAACTTTTCTATCACCTACACCCTTTAGAGAAAGAGACAGTTACCATAGGATATCAAATCTCTACAACTTCAACTAGGGAAATCAAAACAATAACAGAGATTCAACATGCCTGAGAAAAATCAAGGACACCGTATATAGATACCAAGAGATAATATATCATTACCACCAAAAATAGGACAGAGAATAGAGGAAACCACTCGTGAAGCATGCGAGGTGGTAGAGAACCTGATGTGTCGAGCGAATAATTAATAATTAATATTACCTAGTGAGTTGGTAATTATATTACTCACGCTATGAGATAGTTATATCACATCCTTCTTCATAACTAGAAATAGTAAGAGAGATACCCTCTTCCAAAACCCATGAAACTAGATCAACCTAAGATTTCAACATCTATACCCTAATTTGCTAAAACTTAACTTAAATATGATACCTATTTCAACCCTCATTCATTAATACATCATAAGGATGTAAGTCGAAACATTAGAAACCGAATGTCAGGATGGGGAAATTATACTGATAGAATCCAACTAACAACGATCATAGTTACCTAACCAACTCATTTCACATCATGTAACAGAATCATGTCTTCACATGGAAATAACCGACCAACCAATGAAACACCACTCCTGCTTATAGACTCAGCTAATTTTCAAGCTGCGGTCACAGCCGCCGTGACAGTCATCATGGCACATCTCAACGCAAGTAACGCTAGTAAAAATGGGAACGATGTCGACAACTCAAATTTTGGTGACAACCAAGGAAACCAACGAGTGTCTACTTGCAAGGATAATCCAAACCACAAACCTAGTAACACGAAACGAAAGTGCTTGAATGAAAAAGGGGGCAGTTTGAATCAAGGATCTACCAAAAGACAACAAGATGCAACGATCCTGAAGGGTCCAGAGTTAATGGTTTGGTCTAGGCTTTCATTGTAATAGTTCATTATGAGTCTTTAGTGCATTTTTGGGGTTGTTTAGCTATTTACGGTCGGATAGTGAGTTTACGGCCGTAAACACGTTTACGGCCGTAAACCCAGTTTGTGGCCCAAGTCGAGTATTTATAGAGGAGTTGTAGGTCTTTGTCTAGTTGTTGATGCTATAGTGTTCACGGTTGATTCTGTCGAGTTGTACCAGACGTTTTATGCTATAAACGTGTGCAAGCTTGATTTCATTTCTTTATCTACTTCTATTGTGATTGTTTGTTGCTTGATCATTGGTAAAGATCCGTTTCAGGACCTTACAATTGGTATCAGAGCGGAACCGGTGTCAAAGTTTCATTCAATCGAGTTTTGGGCTGCTTAAACTGACATTATTTATTGTTCGAGATGGGTTTTAGTGTTTTCGTTATTAAAGGGATTGAATCTACTCCAAAAATGCGTTTTTGAAGAACTTCTTGGAGTTTACTGCCGACCGTAAACGCAGTTTACGGCTGTAAACTCAAGAACCTTAATCAACCGTAAACTGTGAATCTTCATTAACCGTAAACTAAGCTTCAATAACTGTAAACACTTAAACCATAAACATCCAAACCGTAATCATCCAAACCGTAAACGCAGTTTACGGTCGTAAACTCATTAACCGTAAACACTGTTTACGGTCGTAATCACATCAACCGTAAACTACTTTCTGACATTAATTTGCTTTAATTTCTGATGGAATCTCAAAGTCAAACTCATTTTCACGAACTTGATACTGTCATGGGCACTACTACGCGTATTCCAAGATTAATGTATGCAGATGGTTTTCCTGAGTGGAAATACAGGATTGAAAAATATATTAAAATGAAGGACTTTAAAGTCTGGAGAAGCATTCTTAGAGGCCCTGTTAGAATCACTATGACAGTTGGAGGTCGAGTGATTGACAAAGCTGTTGAAAACTAT
This sequence comes from Lactuca virosa, assembly GCF_052849685.1. NCBI lineage: Eukaryota > Viridiplantae > Streptophyta > Magnoliopsida > Asterales > Asteraceae > Lactuca > Lactuca virosa. Next base: position 117,491,448 of record NC_136430.1, on the reverse strand, counting down.
ACAGATGAAGAGTTTGAGAAGGTGGAAGATCAGGAAAGGGCTTTAGCCACTCTAACCATGGCATTATCTCCTGATATTGCTCAAGGTTTCCGAGAGTATACTTCAGCTAAAGATTTGTGGGAAACCCTAATTGAGGTATATGAAGGCAATGAAGATATGAAGGAGAGTCGCCAGGACATGTTGCGACAAAAGTTCAATATGTTCAACTACATTCCTGGAGAGACTCTTGAGGCACAGCTGCAGCGGTTAACAACTCTCACCACTGACACGAATATATCTGGGATTTTCTTGACCAAGTCAGAGATTAACAAGAAGCTTCTGAATGCTCTTCCTAGATCATGGGACATGAACGTTGCTGTGATTAAGAAGACCAAGGATCTAAATCGCCTCACTCTTGCTGAAATCATGGCGATCATTAAAGCTTGTGATATTGATGACAAACAGAGAGAAATTAACCATGTGAACTCGTACTCTACTGCAAATCTTGGAATCTCATCCAACAATGCTCTCTCATCAATCATGTCCTCCTCAGGTCAAGTATTTGCTGCTCAACCACCTCAGATTCAAACCTTCGTTGTTGTATCATCCATTCCTCATTCTCAAAGCCAGCCATTTGTCACTCCACAAGCTGTCCCCGCTCCAAATGTGCCAGTTGTAGCCTCTTCCTCAAACACGAAACACTCTGATGAAAATCTGGCTCTGGCCACTGGGCTTGTTAACTGCAATACTGCTTTTGTAGCTGGAGAGCTTCCACCTCAGCTGTCATTTGCTGACCTGGATCAGATTCATCTAGAAGACGTGGAAGAGATGGACATTAAATGGCAGATTGCTATGGCTGTTTTCAGGGCCAAGCAGTTTGCTAAAAAGATAGGGAAGAACAACTGGGGCATGAATGCTGACAAGAAGGTGGGATTCAACAAGGGCATGTTGCGATGTTTCAACTGCCACGAGCCGGGTCACTCTGCTCGTGAGCGTCCAAAACCATATCGTAGGACGAACAACAACAGGACAATGGTTGCAGTGGGAGACAATCGTGCAGGTGTTGCGGTTAATGGTGAAACTGCTATGGTCGCTCAGTCCTTTAACTGGGAGGATCAGATTCAGGCGCTGAATATTTCAGGGCCAGAAAATGCTCATCTAGCTCAAATTGATGATGCTCCTCTGAAAAATGATGTAGCTGATCCTGAAGCAGAAATGATGGAGCTGCAGTTTGCTCTAATGGTGTCTTCTACTTCCGAGCCCAGGAAAAGTGAGGTAAATCTACCGTCTTGTTCTCAGGCATGTAATGACTATGTTAAACTTCTTCATGATGAAATTCAATTATTACGTAGAGAAGTAGAGGACCTTAGATATGAGGGCTATCAACTTAGGAAAGGACAAAAACCCCTTAAGGCCCAGTTAGAAACAAAAATAAAAGATTTTAAAAGAATTCAAACAGAATACAGTGAAAAATGTGAACTTTATGATTATGTTAAGAGACAAAATGATGAGTTAATTACCGAGCTTGATACATTAAAAAGACAATTTGAAACTGCAAATTTTGATTTTAGAAAATTTGATGGATCAAGCGAGGTAGTTGCCAACATGATTGATCATTGCATGCAGTTCAAACGAAATCAGTCAAAGGGTTTAGGATATGATAGTGTACCTCCTCCTTATAATCATACATATCAGTATCAACCCCTATCCAAGGATGAGATTGCCAACGAACCATTTATGGTTTATGGCAAGCCATCTGGTTTCGTTTCAGGAGGATTTATTAATGTTGAAAGTACTAACATTTCTACTTCCCCTGCAGATCAACCCTTAGATCAGGCAAAGCGTGAAGTTGGAGATTCTGTTTCTTTTTCTAATTCTGATATTTTTGTTTCAAATGAAAAAGTTTTTGTTTCTGATGTTAAGACTGAGAATGTTTCGTGTGATGTTTCCACATCTGCTACTATTGAACTTGATTTCTTTGATATGATTGATGAACTGTTTGGGAATTCTGATGCTTGTGATTCTCATGAAAACCCATCAATTCCACAAGTCACACCATTTGAGGCACCCTCACTTATCTCACAACCTATTTCTCATGCATGTTCTTCTGAGAAGAGTAAGAGTGTCTGTCAAGAAAATAAATCTGAAAAATGTAGTACAAGTTCAAATAATAACCATATCTGTTTTAATTGTGGTGTTGGTGGTCATATAGCTAAGAATTGTCAAAATAGGATCTTTGTGAATTATATATCACCAAGAGGAGAGAACGAATCTCGAGGAAGGTCTTTAATTAGAAAATCCTCAAGATCTCGTTCTCGAAATGATGATTGGAAAGATGATCGAAGCAGAAAAAGGGCTGTTTTTCAAAAAAATAAAAAGGTTTTTAATAACAAAGCTCCAAATAGCTTGCCAAAACCGAACAAGGCTCCGCCAAGATCGGTTTCGTCAAAAAGCAATTTTGGATCTTCAGCCACTTCTAGTAGAACATCCAAAAGCTCAGTACAAACTAATAAGAAACCTATTTCAAAACCACCTGAGAATGTTATAAAACCTAAATATGATTAGATGCCCAAATCAATTTCCAATCCATCATCATCATCCTCTTAAGTGATTAGGAATGAGGATCCTAATTTGAAAACATTAAAGGATAAATCAGAGAAAGCGAAAAGTAAACCCAGGACAGTAATGACCTGGGTTCCCAAATCTAAATGATCCCGCTCATTTTGTAGGGACAGTTGCGGAGGAATGTCGTCCGTCCTTGGTACGTCGACAGCGGTTGCTCCCGACATATGACAGGAGACATCTCCCAATTGAGCGACATTCAATCTTTTAATGGGGGTATGTTTCCTTCGCGGGCGGAGATGGTGGCAAGATCACTCAAAGAGGAACCGTTACAAATGGAGTGCTAAGCTTTGAAAATGTCAACTTTGCTCCTGAGTTAAAGCATAGCTTGTTGAGTGTTTCCCAAATTTGCGACAAAGGCTATTCTACCCATTTTACCGATAAAGAATGCATGATTCTCAAGCCAGGCATTGTCATCCTGGAAGAGTGGATTCTCGTCAAATCTAAACGGTATGGGAATGCTTACATTATTGACATGAACAGTAACATACCTGAACAAGTCACTTGCCTATTTTAAAAAGTGTCTGAACAAAATGCAATGTTGTGGCACCGACGACTCGGTCATGCTAACGCGAAAAACTTTAATCGCCTTGCTAAGAATGAGATGGTCCGAGGCTTACCTGTCAGAGACTTTATTACATTTGAGAAGTGTGTGTCCTGTGCCCAAGGAAAACATCACAGAAAACCACACCTGCCAAAGCAAGTCAACTCAATCAGTCAGGTGCTCCAATTATTGCATATGGACTTATTTGGTCTGGTCAACGTCCTGAGCATCAACAGAAGTTCGTACTGTCTAGTTGTGATCGATGATTTCTCTCGTTTTACGTGGGTCTTCTTCTTATCCAACAAAGCTGGGGTTGCTGATCTGATAAAGAAGTTCATTGTGATGATTGAGAATCAAACCAACAACCAGGTGGAGGCGCTTCGTACTGACAATGGAACTGAGTTCAAGAATACGGTTCTTGACCATTTTTGCACAGAAAAGGGGATCGTGCGTCAATACAGCTCTGCTCACACGCCTCAACAAAACGGTGTTGCTGAAAGGAGAAATATAACTTTAAAAGACGCTGCAAGGACAATGCTTTGTGATTCTAAATTACCTGTTTTCTTTTGGGCCGAGGCGATTAACACTGCTTGCTACGTGCAGAATCGTGTTCTAATCAACAAAGCTCAGATGAAGACACCGTACGAGATTCTCTATGGACACAAGCCTTCAGTCAGCCATTTCCGTGTATTTGGCTGCCCTTGCACCCTTCTTCACTTGGAATCCAACCCTAAATTCAATGCCAAAGCCGATGATTATTACTTTGTAGGGTATGCTGCACGCACCGCGTATTGGGTTTACAACAAGAAGACTAAGCAGATTGTCGAATCCTATGACGTGCGCTGGTTGGAGGAGAATGAAACAGACGCTCGAGTGGGTCCTGACTGGTTATTTGATTACACATCGCTTTTCAAATCCTTAAATGTGTCTTCAGATGGTTCAAATGCATCCTCTTCTGGTTCGAAGATTGTTTCTGAAGACGAAGACGAAGAAGTTTTTTACAGACCTCCAACGGTTGAGGGGGAGTCCTCTGCTCCATCTGAGGGGGAGTCCTCTACTCCACCTGAAGGGGAGTCATCTGATCAACTTGATAGTCTAGAGTCTAAAGTTCAAAATGGAACTCCTAATGCTGATGCTACACCTCTTACCCCTGTTGAAAGAAAGTTCATGTCTAGAGATGCTTCCGATGTCACTCCAACTTTTATGGAACTACTCTTTCCTGAAGAAATTGCTAATGAGTTTGTAGCATATTCATCTAATGTGGATCAATCAGCAAATGATGGAGGTTTCAACATTCACACTCTTCCTATTTCGCTCAATCATATCAGCCAAGACATACCTTCGAGAATTCAACGCGATCATCCTATTGATAACGTCATTGGTCAGCTGGGTGATGGTGTTAAAACCAGAAGTCAGAGTGGAGATGTCAATGCATATCTCTACTCTTGCTTTATATCTTAAATAGAGCCCAAGAACGTTGACATGGCTTTGAATGAGCCCAGCTGGGTAGATGCGATGCATGAAGAGCTAAATCAGTTTGAAAAGCTCGGGTTTGGAAATTGGTTGAGTTACCAAAGGGCAAAAGGTCTCTTGACACACGCTGGGTCTATCGAAACAAGCAGGATGATTCTGGTGTAATAGTGCACAATAAAGCAAGGTTGGTGGTCTGCGGGTTTCGACAAGTTGAGGGTCTTGATTATAATGAGGTGTATGCTCCCGTGGCTCGCGTGGAGGTTATTCGTATCTTCTTTGCTTATGCTTCCTACATGAAATTCACGGTTTACCAAATGGATGTCAAGACTGCCTTCTTGTATGGCAAGGTGAAGGAAGAAATCTACGTTGATCATGTTGGATTAATGTCTAAGTCCATAACTATATTTGGTATGTACTTGACCCGACCCGGCATGGTCCATTTGGGTTGCACTTCACCGACACAATTTATATGGATAGTCTTTTGAGAATAGTATATTTATGATCTATATTAATATATTATAAGTTCTAATATATTAATATATAATCATATTATTTAATTAGTATTGATCAAGAATTAATTTATAATTAAATAAGTGATCAAAACGAACTAATTAAATATGGACTCTTAGATATATATATATATATTTGTAGTGGGCCAAGTTCATTTAGGTTGGGCTAAGTCTTCATGGATAGTCCATGGAGCTTTAACCCATGGATCCTAGGAAATGAAAGGTCATGGGTATTAGGGTTTAACCCTAATCCTCCACACTATATAAGGGTCTTATGGTTCATGAAATTATGCTAGTGGCTAGTGTGGATACACTAAAGAGGGCAATAAACGATTTCATAGTGTGAGCCAAGTATCCATATTCTCTAAAGGTTTTCCAAGGTGTTTTGGTGATTTGTGATTCCATTTGAGGCTTCCACACTATTGGGGCTAAGCTCTTAAAGCTTGAAGACATCAAGCTACATCAAAAGGTATGTCATCTAACTAGAACTTTGTAGTATAGGTGCTTCATAATATGCTAGTTAGGATGAAACCTTGGAATAGTTAATATTTGCATGTATAATAGAGAAAACATAGATCCAAGGTTTATAGGGTTGCATATACACCATAGGAGTGTTAGAATGCTCAAAACCCAACAGTGGTATCAGAGCCATGGGTTGTTTTCTATTATATTGATGCAAATGTTTTATTTTCAAGTGGAAAAAAAAAGGAAAAAAAACATGACGTTTGTCAAATTTTAAGATAATTACTTGTTTTGTGAAAAACGAATTATTTGTAAAATTTGAATCATTTGTTATATGAGTTGAATTAGGTCAAACTTAGTAAAAGATAAAATGATATGATTATTTTATTAGTTTTAAAAGTTTGACCTAAATGTTTTAAGGAGTTACATATTTTGTCATAAAATTTTGGAGCTCAAAAGTTTTTTTTAAAGTTGTAATCTTAAGGGTTTTTGAAACATCCATAAGTTATGGATATGAAAGTTTTTTTTTTAAAAAAAAAATTTGATTCAAAGTTTTTATGGAGTTACAAAATTTGGTGTTAATGTTTTAAAGAATTCCATAACTTGTTCTTAAGTTATGGAACATGGAAAGTTTCATCATAAAACACCATTAATTCCATAAGTTATGGAATCCAAAGGTTTTCAAGAATTACAAAATTTGCCCTCAAGTTTTGGAATTTGAGAAAAGTTTTTTATGAAAAAAAGAATTGAATTCTAAAACTCTTGGGTTCATAACTTAAACAATTAATTAAATGGTTTTAATTTTGAGTTTAATAATTGGAATTATGATGTTTTGTTGAATAGTTCAAATTAACTCTTATGGACTTTATTAATAGTTAATTAAAGCGTTTAATTAAAAGAGTATTATTAAATCCATAAATATATGGTTTGAGTTTAATTAAATTAAAAGTCTAGTTTAATTAATAGATTAAACCACCAAGTATTTTAAATGTCTAAAATACACCCTTATACTATTATAATATTAAAAGTTTAATATATTATATGTATAAGAGCAAGTCGTCTTACCATTAGTAGGCCTCATTCAAATATTTTATAGCTTAGATTACGACATCCCTCTTCCAAGTTATAAAATATTTTGTTGGGTCCTAGCCTTAATATATCATATTGGGTGTTATATTAAGGACTTAAATCAACTTTACGTGAATTTCTCCCATTGTTGATGTCTGGTTTAGACAACAATGATCTTCCCAAACCAAGCTTTCCTAATGAATATGACTTCCCGAGTTTGGCTCATGGAAGTCATACTTCTCTTCCTCCACCTCCTCCAATTATTCTCCCTAACCCACAAGTTCAAGGTCACTCAAGCCCTAATGGCAAGCAAGGTCTATGTGTGATCACATCTTAGAGATGAAGTCACATATTGACAAGCCGGGAGAGTTGGGTGTCAAAGTCTTGAGAAAGTTGGATGTTCAATCACTTTCTAAGTCACATAGTGAGTTCCTTTGGGACTACTATGAAACAGACTATGACATGAACCTTAATGATCATATCTATTTGCTTGGTGCTGCTGAATCAACAATGATTTGGAACGATAGTAAAGCAAATTTGATTAGAAGATCAATTTCCCAAAAACTTTATGGACAGTGACAATGGTGACACTGGAAATCCAGAAAAAGCATTCTCTTCCCAATGGAAAGGGATTGGCCATAGTCAACCCGGTTTACCAAATGGTAAAGAGAAAGGCTAAGTCTGAGATAGTCCCATTACCAAAGGGTCCATATGTTTATTTTGCCAAAGGAAGGGGCGTTGATTGCAAAGCTGCTAAATTTACCTAAGGATGTTAAAGTCAATAAGTTTGACTCTACATCAGGTAGAGCCCATTATCTAACTCTGATAAGTTCTATTCTGAGATCCTCATTACATGATGTGACTGGGTCACATGTTGATGTTTTAAGAATCAAAGAATAGAGAGAAATCTTAAAGGAAGTATATGCTAATTCTTATCGCGAAGGTGGATTTCGATCGCATCAGAATTTTGAGCAGTTGCTTAAGAAGTTATGATATATTGCTAAGGAATAGATAAAAACAATTTTCCATGTGGATTGTAAGGATAGGTTTTTCCGCAAAGTTTTAAAATAAAAGAAAATTGTTTAATTTTATTTATTTGAAGTATCCTTACAATGGCATTTGTGGAAAATTGTTGCTTATATGATTCCACTGACAGTAATATTGGAAAATGGATTTGATTCTTTCATTTGTGGTAGTGTCTAAATTTACCAAATCAGGAAAGTTCCTCATCACCCAAGTTTCAATTGGAACGAAACTTGGAATCATGCAAGTTGAATAGTATGATGAATGAGAACTTTCAAGCATTGGAAAATCAAGACTAATTACTTGTTCACATGGATGTGTGAGTCAAGTGAAGGACTAAAGGGATCGAGTACACATTCTTGTGCACTGGTCATGTCCACCACAAAGCTCGTTAAGACTATTTGATTTACTAAAGTTTAGTAAATATGGTTATACTTACAAGTTTAAGTATAATTCTGAAACATTGGAAAAGTCTCAATGTATGGCAGAACGAATGGGAAGAATCAAATTAGGCAGAAAGATAAAAGTTTCTCAAATCTGAAAAGATGGGAGAGTACTTTAGTATCATGTTTGTGATCATCTTAATGACTTAGAAATCATATCATAATTAGTCCTCTAAAGGTCATCTTAGTGCATTCTTATGACTAAGAAGAGGAGTCATGAATTGTTGAAATGGTTAGATCAAGAAGATGAGTCATACTTCGTTCCAAAACAATTCTTAGAGTCATACTCCAAGATTGTAACTTGAGTGACATATCTTAAAGAAAGGTTTAAAACACTTGTCAAATGTAAGAGTAAAAATGTCCTACTCTTGTACATTTGAAATTGGTAAGTTGTGATGTTTTGGATAAAACAAAGACCAACTAAGGCCAATTGTGTGAAGTGTTTGTCTTGATAAAGAATCCGCACTATCTCTTGAATATTTGGAAAGATAGTCTTATATGTCAAGAGGCTAGTGGGAGTCTTAAAGATCCTAAAAAGAATTTCAAGAACTAATCAAGAATAAAACCTGAGGTTCTTCACTAGCACACGACTTGAGGTTTATAACCTATCGTGTTGACATATTCTGTGCCCATTCCAGTTAAAGTTGGCTTTGCATAGGAGTTCTGAAAGTTCTCAATTGGTTGCATAACAACATGGAAGCAATGGCAGGCCCTGTACTGCCAGGTGGCAAGAAGTTAAGATTGCATAAGTTCAGTCCATATGAGTTTGGATTTGTCATTATCCTTGTCTTGTGACTATGGTTTTGACGATTCACATGGATAAGAACACATACACCATAAAATCTAAGGGTCATAAGGTTTCTCTCCGATTCATGAAAATGATGGTGAGGAAACACTTCGACCAAGTAGATTTGAAGCAAATGGAAAAAGGTCTAAACAATTGAGACTATGATTACGGCATCCCTTTTCATAGTTCTGAAATTGTTTAGACACACATGCATGCTATCTAAGGAAAGGTGTATGATTTTGATAAAGTTTTATCAGAGCATCTCGTATCAGAAATTTGAACTTTGGTAAGAAAGTCAATAAAGTATTGATTTCTAGAAGTCCAGCTGATTTCTGAGTACATGTCAAAGCTAGTGGGAGCATAAGTGTTATGCTAATAATCATCATGTTAGTGGGAGCATGATAATTATTGTTAGTGTTGCAAGTTAGCAATGTTAATTATAGAAAACAAAAGTTTCAATTCGTGAGGCTGCAGGGATTGAAAAAGTTGTTTTGCTATAATTAAGGGAGAGGATATACTTCATTTCAGTTCTAAAGGCTTGCTTTGAGACCTTAATCATCTTTAGTCAAGAATATATATATGAATTTCATGTTGGATTGGTTCAACTTAAGGAAATTCTATATATTGCGTTCTTAAAATTCGATTATGATTACGACATCCCTCTTCATAGTCAAATTTTGAAAACATGGCAAATAAAAATATTGTAGCAAAAGACTGGTCTAGAATCATGTCTTTATGTGAGACATCATGAATCGTGTACCATTTGCTTTGGGTACATGATCGATTGCATGTGCTATAATATTTGTCATTTCTAAATTTTTCCAAATGCCTAGAGGCATTAAGAAGGGAAAAGGTCTAGAATTGGATATAACTAAAATGATTAAGCAATTGTCGAGGACAATCTGAGGTTTACCAAAGATTGGTTGCTCATGGACAGTTGGAAGTATAGTGCTAATTTTGGAAGGACCATATTGACATATTCTGAAAAGAGGCATCTCTTATTCAGAAGTGATAGTCAAAATGAGAATATGGAGTTGTCTCCATAGGTGGAAGTTATCTGTGTAAGATTAGAAAACTTAATGCAAGAAGCATGTCCAAAGCAATGTACTTTGAATATGAGACTTAGTTTCCATGGAGTTGATCTCCATTGGAATACCTTATAATGACTGTTGACAAGTCTTTATGACTTTGTACATATTCATTACAGGAGGGTCAGTGCATATAAGTTTAAAATCTAAACAGATTTCGATAAATGATAGGAATTTGAAATTCTCACATTTTTCGATAAGGATTTGGGAGTGTGAAATTAGAATCATTGAAATTATGTTCAATTGGTTTATTTCACAAAGTAAGGATCATAGACAAACATAGAGTGCATACTTGGTGTATGGCAAAGCTATTATTTAAGAAAAACATAGTGTGCATGCTTGGAGCATGGGACAACTAGTGTTTTTAATTCAAGTATAAAGTTGATAAAACCGAAACAATGAATAATGAGTAATCAGTATGGTGGTAAATAAAAGTGTTTATTTATATTCATAGGGTTTGATACCATATTTGATTCATTTATTCTTTTGTTTCACTTTGCATGTTTTGACTTCCAGAATAACTAAGTCGCTCTTCCTGAATGATTAAGTTATTCAAACCATCCACAGTCGGTCATATGTTGGAAGTAGATATGAATCAAGACTGTCATGGGTTGGTTTGTAGAGGTCCAAGTTGGTGGACAAAGTGGTGCTACAACTCTCATGAGTGCTCATAAGTTCTGAGTATTGGATTCAACCCACGCTCATTTGAATCACTTCATGGATTTTATCACGAGTGATCATGAGACGATAATATCTTATATTCTTCAAACCTAGAGATATGAGTTGTTACTCTGAGTTGGTTATACATTGATTGCACGAAAATGCATTGGTAACTCGATGTTATAAAACGTGCCTTTGTGTATGATTCAACAAGTAGTAGAACAAGCCATATGAGTCGAAGTTTATCCATTCCTTTTACCTTCGGGATAAAAGCGATATCTGTGGTCCCCTCGATGATTTAGCGATGACACATGTGAGTGCTTGGCCAAGCCAGGACTGATTTGATTTGTTTAATCAGTCAGTCATCATAAATCGAAAATCGGGAAACAACAAATGGACAGAGAGAATGATTATAATCCATGTCTCTGTCCATATGATATCTAGAATGGAGGAATATATGATCCCTTATCTAATGGACAAGTCATTGACAAAGGTCAGAGTTCATTGACAAGATCAGAGTTCGACAGCGGCTTTAAGAGCTACGATTGCCAGTTGGTTTTTGAAGTCATACTCAATAATAGTTTTAGACTTATCCAAGTGGGAGACTGTTGGATTAATGTCTAAGTCCATAACTATATTTGGTATGTACTTGACCCGACCCGGCATGGTCCATTTGGGTTGCACTTCACCGACACAATTTATATGGATAGTCTTTTGAGAATAGTATATTTATGATTTATATTAATATATTATAAGTTCTAATATATTAATATATAATCATATTATTTAATTAGTATTGATCAAGAATTAATTTATAATTAATTAAGTGATCAAAAGGAACTAATTAAATATGGACTCTTAGATATATATATATATATATATATATATATATATATATATATATATATATATATATATATATATATATATATATATATATATATATATATATATATGTAGTGGGCCAAGTTCATTTAGGTTGGGCTAAGTCTTCATGGATAGTCCATGGAGCTTTAACCCATGGATCCTAGGAAATGAAAGGTCATGGGTATTAGGGTTTAACCCTAATCCTCCACACTATATAAAGGGTCTTATGGTTCATGAAATTATGCTAGTGGCAGTGTGGATACACTAAAGAGGGCAATAACCGATTTCATAGTGTGAGCCAAGTATCCATATTCTCTAAAGGTTTTCCAAGGTGTTTTGGTGATTTGTGATTCCATTTCAGGCTTCCACACTATTGGGGCTAAGCTCTTAAAGCTTGAAGACATCAAGCTACATCAAAAGGTATGTCATCTAACTAGAACTTTGTAGTATAGGTGCTTCATAATATGCTAATTAGGATGAAACCTTAGAATAGTTAATACTTGCATGTATAATAGAGAAAACATAGATCCAAGGTTTATAGGGTTGCATGTACACCATAGGAGTGTTAGAATGCTCAAAACCCAACAGATCAACCCCCTGGGTTTGTTAACTCAAAGTTTCCTAATCATGTCTACAAGTTGGACAAGGCGTTGTATGGGTTACATCAAGCTCCTCGAGCATGGTATGCGACTCTAACAAAGCACTTGCTCGAGCATGGATACTCTCGCGGCACTATTGATCAAACTTTATTCATCAAGCATGTGGGTAATGATCAGATTCTAGTCCAGATCTACGTTGACGACATTATCTTCGGGTCTACCAGTCCACAGCTATGCAAAGAGTTTGAAGGCGTGATGAAAAAGGGGTTTGAGATGAGTTCACTGGGTGAAATGACCATGTTTCTGGGGCTTCAGGTCAAACAAAATTCAACCGGAATCCTGCTACATCAAGCTAAGTATGTGGATGATATTCTTGAGAAGTTCGGGTTTCAAGACGCAAAACATGCATCGACACCAATGGCTGAAAGACCTCTGCTGAATCCAGATATTGATGGTGAATCCGTAGATCAGACACACTACAGATCAATGATCGGATCGTTGATGTATCTTACTGCAAGCCGTCCCGACATCATGTTTGCAGTTTGTCAATGCACTCGCTATCAGGCTAATCCTAAACTTTCTCATCTTATTGCTGTCAAAAGAATTTTTCGGTATATCAAAGACAGCCCAAAATTGGGTCTTTGGTATCCGAAGAATTCTGAATTTGATTTATATGCTTTTGCTGACAGTAATTATGGAGGCTGTGAGCTTGACAAGAAATCTACATCAGGAGGGTGCCAATTCCTTGGAGATAGGCTGGTGTCGTGGCAGTGTAAGAAACAGCATACCGTCTCTACCTCAACAGAAGAAGCGGAATACGTTGCTGCATCTGCTTGCTGTTCTCAAGTTATCTGTATCCAACATCAGCTGTTGGACTACGGTTTGAATTATCTAGAAACCCCCATTCACTGTGATAATGAGGCCGCAACTCAAATTACTAAAAATCCTGTCCAACATTCCAAAACCAAGCACATTGATATCAAAATTTATTTTACCAGAGATTGTTATGAGCGCTCGCTCATCCGGCTAGAACAGGTTCCCACTGCTAATAATGTGGCGGATCTGTTCACCAAGCCTTTTAACAAAGCTCGATTCGATGTGCTTGTGGGATTTTTGAAAATGATTCGTTTTGAGGATTAAATTTTTGTTATTGGTTAGGTTAGTTTAAATTTGCGCATTTTATTGATTTCATTCTCACCCATGCCCAAATTTAGGGGGAGAAATAATCAAAAACCAAATAAAAATTTTGAAAATTTAAAAAATCCAAAAATAGTGTTATTTCTGTTTTTTTTATTTTTTTTCTTTCGGAAAACATTCAAAAATCAAAAAAAAAAACATTAAAAAAATTCAGAAAAATCAAAAATATTGTCGCTAACAGTCTTGCTTGTAGATGTAGTACTGGGAAGTGATATTATCAAGTGATAACAGGCAATCTGAGTCTGCGTAACGTACCCAAAATTAAATTGTCTATGCTCTGTGTTTGATGCGCTGGTAGGCACGAAAGATTCTAAATGGACATGACTAGGGAGAGTTGAACTTAAGGAATTCATAGACTTGACAAGTCTTGACCTAGCTAGATCCGTTTAGCCTGACAATACGACGCTTGGATAGGTTGAGCAGGGAGATAAATATGGGAATCTACTGGTCACATTAAAAGAACCTGTATCTGGAAGCGTGGATTAACTTTTCCTCGATGTGCGGATTCTGTCCTTAATTCCGGTATTGATGGGGTGACTGGTGAATTCCGATAAATTAGGTCTGTAGAAAATTGTTTTCTCTCTATCTGTTTGTTAGTCATATGTTGCTTCCTTTGCGTGATCGAGAGATCTGACCTGGAATGTAACATATGCAACTCCATTTCTCTGCATCCTCTATCTATGCAATTCTTTCTATCTGTTAGCCATATACTGTCTCCTCTGCGTGACTCACAATCCGACCTGGTACATAGTATATGCATCATTCTTTTTCTCAATCGCTCTAAAACTTCAGTTAGTCATATGTTTCACCCTCTGCATGATTGGAAAAGATCCGACCTGGGTGTATAGCATATGCATTCTAAATGTATCTTCTCTCTTAATAATTGTCTGCTCACCCGATGTAAGGAGTATTCTGGAAGTCCTTGATTACTGGAGCATATCAGGAAGCGGGAAACATGTTCTAGTACAATTAAAAATTGAACACTTACTGATTGTCTATAGATCTCGCTGCTCAATTTAGGTGGACAACAATATCCCTGGTCGTTGTCAGCTGAATGGTCCTTAAGAAATATTATCTAGGAACTTAGGATCACTTTGTCTTGTAACTAATGGTATGTCCTAATTTGGTCACAATTTTTCGTGTTTAAGTGGACCACAATACCAGCGATCGACCAGACAAAGATGTAAGGATAAAGGTACCGACAAGTGGATTAAGGTTGTCTAACAACTTTGATCCCAGTAATACAGAATTATTTTTAGTAACTTTTGAGATAAATTTATGTCTGTATTTATTTTGTCTCATTTTTACTTTTATTTTTATTTTATTTTTATTTTATTTTTATAATTGTCAAAATTTAATTTTTAAATTCTTTACTTCTTAAATTTTAGAAATTATTTTATTTTATTTTTAGTTTAATTTTAGTTTTACTTTAATTTTAAAATCCTCAAAAGGTTTTATTTTTGAAAATTTAATTGGGATTTGGACTGTGCCTTATACAGTGTGGGAGACATGTAAATTTCAAAGGAGGTATAAAAGGTGGAGTTTACTGTTGGAAACCCTTTCCACCTCACTTTTCATCCTTCCACTCTCTCTCATCTTTCCGGCCGCAAATCCTCTCCACTCTCTCTCATCCTCGAAAATTTTTTGTGTGTTTTTGCAAAATCGTTTAGTCCACATCAAAGGTATGCTAAAACCGACTGAGGAAATGCTGTTTGTTCATCGATTCGACTGAAACCGGGGGATTAATCGAGGTTTTTCAGTTCGTCGGCGTTTACAGTTTAGGGAGGACTTACGACCGTAAACGGTCTGAGCTTATGGTCTAGAAGTTTACGACCGTAAACTCCCTTTGGAGCTTACGACCGTAAACTCAGTTTACGGTCAGGAGATCACTGCAATGGGTTTACGGCCGTAAACCCAATTTGGACCGTAAACTCAATTTTGACCGGTATTGACCGTAAACTCAATTTGGACCGTAAACCCAACTTTGATCAAAATAATTTTTAAAGCCAAAAATGAAATTGATTAATTAAGAGAACTTAAAGCTTTAACTGCTCAAATATTTTGTTTTCTTACTTGGCCTGGTTTAGTGCAGATCAATGGCAAGTTTGAAGTTTGCTGACATGCATAACTTGGCTATTGTACTGGATGATCCTCCTGCTGCTCATGGAGATTTCAGATCGATGATTTATAGGCTGAGAGAATGCTGCCTAGCCTTTGCCATTACTGTGAATCCAGTCATCTATCAGAAGACTGTCAGGGAGTTCTGGCAGACTGCTAAGATGTCAAGAAACAATGGAGTGATTACAGTTGATGCTGTGGTTAAAGGATGCAAGATTATGATCACTGAGCAGTACATCAGAGAAACATTGATGATCAATTATCAACCCGATTTTCCTACTGAAATAGGGATTGAAGATGTGCAAAAGATTCTCAAGAAGATGGGGTATGAAGGCATCTACCCTCCCACGGTGAAAAAGCTTCTGCCACCCTACTGGAGATTTTTGGTGCATGTGTTCGTGAGCTGTATATCGGGCAGAAGATCAGGTGCTGATGAAATCTCACTAAGGAACACAGGGGTAATTGTTTCACTGGCTGCTGGCATCAAATTCAATTTCTCAAAGTTCATATTGGATGAGTTCTTGGTAAACATTAACGCTATAAGTCGGGAGACCAGAGATTCTTTCTTGTTGTATCCTAGCTTTATTCAGTTGTTCATTGACTCCCAATTTCCGGAGATGGTCAAAGAGGGAGACATAATAGATATGAAGTCGTTAGGCCCCCACACTGTTGGTCTTATTAAACAGAATGGCAAGGGCAAGGTCGTCTTCCAAGGATTACATCCTCTTGTGAAATTCGGAAAATTTGCTGAGATAAATGAATCCTCCGAATCTCATGGAACGTCAGACAAAATGTCATATGAGCCCACTTCTTCTGAGAAATTCATTTCGGAAGATGATGTTATTACAGTGTCAGATTGTGTTGAAGAAGAAGAAACCCCAGCTCCTAATGCTCAAGTAGCTGAGGAACATGAACTGACATCTGTTCAGGTCCAAAGTGATTATAATGAGGGGTCTTCAAAAGGCGGAACGGAGACTAATTTGTATGAAGACCTCGATCTTACAGGGTTCGATAATGATGAAATTCCTTTAAATTTTGGTAGTAATGAAGACTTCATGACCGGTGAAAACCTCAACATGCTACTCGACAATATCGATGAAGTTGCTCATCCAGCAACAGATATAAGGGAAACAGAAGACGTTCTCGAAGCCACGCCTCCTCTTACCAATCCAATGGCGGAAATAGCAATTCCTATGGTTACAGTGTCAGGGATTCCTCCCCTTGATGTTGTTCCACCTACATCTGAGCCATTGGAATGTGATCACACAACTACACAGGTCTCTCAACCTCCAACAAAAAGACAAAGACTTGACCCTAGAGAGGGAATTCCTGTTTCGGGTGTATCTCAAAGCTTTACAACTCCACCAACAACTACTCCCGCCATTGTTTCATCTGAACCCATCAGTGAAGGTCCTAGCACCTTCTATGAAGCTGGTGGCTCTTCCTTCCCCACAGATTTCTCTCCTCCTAGGTCAGACCATGATGCTACTTCTGTGAAGCTAGCCAGGTTTTTGGCCGAAGAACAATTCACAACGCCTCCCTCACGTTGCAACAGAATTTCTATTGGGGGTGGCAGCTCAGGAGAAGAGAATCCTTCAATTCTTGGACTTCAGGAGGAGATTGATGCTCTGAATCAGAAAAATATTGATTTAGATTAGAAAAATATTGAGCTGGATATCAAGGTTGCAGATCTTCAGACTGAAAATGCAAAGCTCAATATTCAAGCTGTCGAACTTATTGAAGATAAAGCTCTAAAGACGAAGCAGATTACTGATCTTCAGACACATTTTGGCTTACTGACCGCCAGCTACTACGATCTTAAGAAGAAGCTGGAAGAAGATTTTGGCGACAAATTCAAGTCATATGTTGATGAACCAAAGATCTATCTTCCTGATCAAGATGCTCCCATAGTTCCACAACCTACAAGAACAACCACCATCGTTGATCGTTTTGACAAGGAACCGGCACAAGCTCCGAGTATAGTGGCATTGAAACGTGCTAAATTGGCCAAGTCAGCTGAAAAGGGTCAATTCTTATTCAAAAGGAGCTCAGATCACAATGCTCCATGGGATCAATCAAAGATCACATTTACGGATCTGGGAGAAAATCGTTTCAGAGACGTTTATGGTGATAGGTCAGGGATCATTTCGTGGGGATTCCATGACACTATGAACATGTGGATAGTGAGGAGAAAGAGCGGCAATACTGAAATGTAAAAAAGATGCTCACGATTTTCACTCTTTTACTAAGGTTGATCTTACGGAGTTGTCTAATGCTCCTTTCTCAAATCCATCAAATAATCCCAGGGCGACTCAGTTCAAAACATTTTTGGAAGATCAAGTGGCTAAGGGCTTTCCTTCAATGAAGATTGTCGAGTCTATAATCAAGGTTTATCCGAGTGTCATTTCTCCCAAAACAAATCAGCCACTTCGGTCAGTGATGTGGCCCGCTACTGCTCAAGTAAAGCAGATTCCCGTTCTTCAAAATCATCCAGATGGATCTCTCGCATCCATGCAATACTGGGCGTTTGATGAAACTACAGCTTCTGATGTCATCAAGCTTAAAGACGATTGTATATGTTTGTATGATAAGAGGGATTTGCTTCAATTTGGTAAGTGGGATATACATCAACTCTCCATTCATCAGATCAAGGTGGCTGAAGATCTTTTTGAGTCCGCCGCAAAGGAGTACACTTCAATGGTTGCTGAGATTATCGAGAAAGAGATGTGGAACGGAGCTATGGGAAAATCTGATGTGCTGGTGGTCGACAAAAACTGAGTACAAGCTAGCACCAAACCAAGGGGGAGATTGAAGGGTCCAGAGTTAATGGTTTGGTCTAGGCTTTCATTGTAATAGTTCATTATGAGTCTTTAGTTCATTTTTGGGGTTGTTTAGCTGTTTACGGTCGGATAGTGAGTTTACGGCCGTAAACACGTTTACGGCCGTAAACTCAGTTTGCGGCCCAAGTCGAGTATTTATAGAGGAGTTGTAGGTCTTTGTCTAGTTGTTGATGCTATAGTGTTCACGGTTGATTCTGTCGAGTTGTAGCAGACGTTTTATGCTATAAACGTGTGCAAGCTTGATTTCTTTTCTTCTTCTACTTCTATTGTGATTGTTTGTTTCTTGATCATTGGTAAAGATTTGTTTCAGGACCTTACAGATCCTTACCCCCACTCCCGAGCTAACAAAAAGGGACAACTATAAGCGAAGGTCGTGGAGTAAGAAAGAGAGACAACCAACACAAGAGACCTCGAAAGGACAACAGAAACTTGTTGTTCCTACTTCCACAACACCTACCACTCCAGCACCTACTAGTCGGTATGCTGGAAACCTTCCGAAATATAATAAGTGTAACTTTCATCACAAGGGAGCTTGTCGGAAGATGAGTTGTAGGAACTGCAGTAGGAAAGGACACACTACTCGTTTCCGTAGAGCACCGGCACAAACAACCTCTCAGATCCCTAGCTGTTACAAATGTGGTGAAACTGGACACTTCCAGAGGGATTGCCCAATAACAAGAAACTCTGGTGAAGATGGAAGAATACTGATGATCACCACAGGAGAGACTATTCTGGAACCCCTGTGAATAACGGTAGGTTATACGGAGCTTAACTTTTACTGTAGGGATTATATATTTTCATCATTTTCAATTATCGAAACACCCGTCCGCAAGTAATCGCTAAACAAAGTACAAGGTTCGCAGTAGTAGTGGCAAGGATAAACTAAAAGCACTGAAAACATACACATAGAATGCACCATCGCGCTAACGAACACTTTTTCCTAATCAACTTAACACCTGCTATGGTGGGAAGTTCCAACATCGTCATTCGACATGGTCCTCACTATACCAGCTCCTTGTGCTACAGATAGACCCTTCCTGCTAACCGCCAACTAATGAAACCCTTCCAATCTATAACGACAAACTCGATACAAACTTCCAAATCGTCTCTTGTTTTAAAATTTCAAAGTACTCATTTGAGGAGTACTATCTCTTTTACAACCTACCCGAAGAATTCCCGATAGACCACTTAGGAATAAGCACGCGTACAATGAGTCAAGTTCAAACGCAGAGGCTAGGAATGAATACGGTTAACCTATCACTACAAAGTGTGTATGCGACTTGTATACGCAAGGTGATGATAGACGGACCAGGTATGAATTCAACCATGAACTTCAAGACAAAGCTGACCTGTATTACGAGTGATCAATGCTAACATTTAGATGAACATAGACAAATAAACCCAAATCCACACGACCTATACCGATCAAAACAACAGACGGGATAATGAAGGTCCGCTGAAACACCCACGCTAGGATTTAGATTCACTAGATAACAAGAAGATCAAATGGAGCAGAAGAACACTCACCTTCCCTTAACCATTGATGTCCCAGTCAAAATGCGAATTTCGGGACAAAATTCTCTCTAACGGGGGGATGATGTAACACCAGTCAAAATTTAGCTTTTCTAAAATCTTATTTGGGTTGATTGAAGTAGTAGATACCGTGGCAAGGTTTTCGGAAATATAAAGAACAGTAAAATCCGAGTTATAACGAAGAAGTTATGACCAATCGAAAATCCGTAACAGAACCGGCAAAACACTGTTAAGTGTAAAACACGAAATTTCAATAAAATACTTTTTATCCTTAGGTATCTAAATAAAAGTCGTAGATATCATTGAACCATAAACATACATAAAAATCACGTCCAAATCTGACTTCGTATGAGGAAGTTATGATTTTCCTAAGTTTCGGATATAGTAGTAGATAGCTAAAAACTCGAAGTAGAGATCGAGCGACTTTTAGCCAACGCAACCTAAATGAGAATCGAAGATCTCGACAATAGTAGTACAAAGGTAAAAAGACAGACAAAATCGGACGTCGGATGAAGAAATTATGGATTTTTAACGGACTTTTCCAGTCCCGGCCTGTTAAAAATACAATATTAAAAATAAAATCAAAATTAGCCGACGGAGTCTAAACGAAAGTCGTAGAGCATAATCTCACCTACGCATGGATATAAAGAATGTTAAAATCGGAGCTCGTATGCGAGAGATATGAATTTCTGAAGTTCGGGACATGAATTCCCACACTGTCAGAGGACTCACAACGTGAGTCTGAAGCCCACGACGTGAGCCAGTGATGGATGGGTTTCAGAGTCGGGCTGTCAGAAGTCGAGTCAGCAGATGGATAAGAACGAAGTTCACGACGTGAGCTCCAAAATCACTCCCTATAAATAGAAACCGAAGGTCTTGGGTTTAGGCTGCTCAACTCTACTTCCCTTTCTACTTTTACTCTGTGTTAAGCATCCCGAGACTACCCCGACGCCCCGGTTACGTGTCCAAGCCCTGACGGAAGCCCGAAGTCCCGAAGTTCCCGAGAAACTTGCGTCTTTCCAGTCGAAGTGCTGCCCGAGCAAAGTATCGTTTTCATCAAAATCGTCACTTCTACCAAGTGAGTTCATACCCCTATCACTACACTTTCAAATGCTTTTAAATGCTTTTAAACACTTTTAAGGGGGGTGGGATACAAGTAAACACACGGTTAAACTCGTGTGAAAAACATCAATCTTTTGCTATACTTTTCATACTATTGTTATAACTATCATATGAAGTTGTTAACATGCAAAACATCACACATCACAACTTTACCCTCATGGGATACAATACGTTTTATAAAAAAAATATGTTTTATTTATATGTCTGCATACTATATCATAACAAGGGTAACCATTTCAACAATAACATTATGTTTATACAAGAAAACACAACTCGTTATTATGCCTTTTTCAACACTGTAGAAAGGGTAATCTTTTCAGAAATCATTCATATACTTTTTTAGAATACGTGACTTAGTTGAGAATATGTGAGGCATTTCGTCTTCCCTGTACCTATCAAGGTATACAAGAAAGCCCTGATTTATAACCAGAATCTCCACACGGAGAACGTGATAAGCGTGTATAGATCTATACGGGACTGATGATCCCGCACCCTGACTGTTAGCTACAGTCCAAGGGATGACAATTATCGTAACATTCTGACTCCTGAAGAACATCGCGGCAGGCAAATTTATCTTAGTATGGTTATGAAAACTCACAGGATAGACAACTATTATGGTATTCAGTTTTACGGGAAAAGTAATATTACAGTTACTTTTACGTACAATTTCAAGCTTCCTATAGTTTTATTTACTGATAAAACTATAAATTTTCAGTTTAAGTATGACATATTTACTTACATTTTTCGGTCTTGGTTCATTTGAGACTACTTCTCACATTGAGGAAAATATAGGATTTTCCGGGATAAACATCATCATTTTACTAGTATACGATTTACAACATTACTTTCTGGAAACAAATAAGATTATTTATTTCAAGACATCATTCTTTAAGTAAAAGAACTTATACAATTTTTGTCTTAAGGTACTAAGACTACATTTCATTCAACTAATAAGAAAATATCGGATTTTCTGGAAAACAAACGTGAACTTTCGAATGGCATACATTTACACAAATACCTACTTATGAACTCACCAACTTAATTGTTGACACTTTTTCTTTGAAATAACTTGTATTCTCAGGGAATCGCTAAACACCAGGTTATCAACTACTTTTGGGGGCTAATGCTCTGGCGTTAGCAACATCTTTTGGAACATCATATTGTATTTGATTTTTGAAAGATGTAATACAACAATCATGTAAACTTTTCAAATATATATTATGGTGGTGTGTACTTTCTTTACTATTCAATTGTTATGATACTGTACATGACGTCCTCCGCCCCCGAATGTTTCCGCCGTTCAGGTTTCGGGGTGTGACATCCAACACCTACAATGAATTGACGGTGAATAATCACATGTTCTAGTTTTCACCCCAAGTATTAACGAAACCACTTTAGTGGATGGTACCAAGAAATCTCTTGTCATTTTTTGAGTGTTCTTTATGAAATTGTCTAACACCAAGACTTTTCTACCCAAAAGATCCAGTTTATTTTATTATTTTTTTTTTAGATTTCTACAATATCACCAAGTCACTGAAAATTGCTCAAACCTACTTGTTTTATAGGCTACACCGGTCTCACAAGTACTTCAACCAACTTTCGGTCTTATATCAAGTTCCGTAGTTTGATTGAAGCGAAAGCCACCCTATTAGCCTTACACTGAAAAGATGCCTTTCAATGCTTCTTAATAAGCATTTAATCGTATTTTAACGGGAAACCACACAGACACTTCTAAGTCTCTCCTGACTTTGAAGGAAGAGATTCGTGCCCGGGATCCACAGTTTTGTGTCTTAATTGACATCACTTATATCCCACAAATACTTCGTTTTATTTCTTTTCTTTCCCACTCTAATGCACGAAGATCTTTATGATTTTCCACAACTCTTGATTGTGGTACTAATGGCTATTTCTCATATCTGTAGTTTCGGTTAATTACGCAATGATATTCGACTATGTTTGGAAGCGAAGGCTAGACGATTCTAACGAAAGCGAAAGGGTGAGTCCCATTTCAAAGGGAATTTGAAGCATTTAAAAATAAAGAGGCAGTGAATGGATAAGATCTTAAAAGGTGCATGAATTTGAACCGTTTCCTTTTCTCACGCCGTCTGACGCCATTGACACACTTTTCGGGGTAACAGTTGTCAAATCACGCTGTTTCAGGCATCGATTCAGAAAATCATGTAATCATCACTCCGGATTTTTCTCTCTCCTGGTAATCGTATAAAGGGTTTTCCCACCTCCCTTTTACGTCTTTACCACTCACAAAATCCTCTCGAGCATTAAACGGCGATTTCTCTCTACTATTCATCTTCTTCACTTCAAGCTTCAACAATGGCTGACTCGTCCTCAGTTCAAGAACAAAGTGCACAGTCGTCGCTTCTTATCATCAAAGCGAATCAAAACCTGATCATCGAACTATCTCCTTTTCAGTACAATCCTTACATGCTTCAGGTGGTTGAATGCCTCAAATATTCACCACTTGTGATTGCTCTAACCAAGGTGGTGTCCGTCCCGATGTCTTTTCTTTCTCAAGTCTATTCAACGGCGTCATACGATAAAGCCAAGGAGAGGATTTTCTTTCAGATTTTGGATCTGAAGACTTCGATTTCCAACATTAGGTTTTGCTCTTTGCTAAGGCTAATCATCGACGACTCAATGATCAATCCAGACTCGATCAGCACGACACATATTTTCACCATGCTTTACGATATGGGGTACACTGAAGTTCTTACCACAGTGACAAGGTTCAAGAAATCATGCCTTCCTCCACAATGGAATGGCCTATTTACTCTTCTTTTCAAGGGTTTATCGGAGAGAGTTGCAGGTTCTGACCGAGCAAGCAAAGCGTTTATGACTCTTCTCTATGGTCTTTATCACGGGATCAAGATGAACTATGGGTCTATTCTCTGGACTCAACTGGTACAAAGGCTCACTTCGTCCTCTCGTTATTCTGAAATATCATGTGGCAGGTTTTGGACTCTTGTTACTCAATGGGAAATGGAGAAATTCCACATTCCAACAATGGCAGATTCTTTGATGTCCTCTATTGCCACTTTTCACACGACGAAGATCATTGTCGCCGATCCAACCAAATTTCTGTTCATTGGCTCCATTCCTGAATCTATGTACAAGTGTGTTTCTGGGGAGAGTAAGCTCATTAGTGAATACAAGAGGCTTCCTCCTACGGGACCAAGGCAGCTCACTCCTGAACTGTAAAACTCGTTGGATGCTGCTGATAAACCAGCAAAAAAGGGGAAGAAGGCTGATCAACGCAAAGGCGAGAAGGAAGGAGCTTCATCTAAAGCTGCTTCGCCTAAAAAGCGAAAGTCAGAACAAGCAACTCATTCCGCTCCTAAGAAGCGAAAGATCAATAAGAAGGCGCCCAAGCCAAAGACTCCATCTTCAAGTGATTCAGATTATGTTCCTTCTGACCGTCAACCCGAACCAGGGTCAAGCGACAATGAAAGTTCTCAGGAAGAGAGTTCGCTCCGAGGGAATACGCCTCCTACTTCACCAGCTCATCGTGGTAACCGAAACTCACCTCCTTCCTCTCCTACTTACTCTATTCCAATAACAATTGATCCATGCCCTCCTCCAATATCTTCTTCAACTGAAACCTCAATACCAATACCAACCCCTTTATTCACTGAAATTACCACTACCACCACTACTACAACCGAATCTCCAGTTCGTGTCAACGTATCTGATACGGGCTTGCTGTGGAAAACAAAATCATGGATGAACTGGATCGTCGTACTGCTCAACTCAAAACTCAGACCTTGAAGCTCACCATGGCGACCAAGGAAATTGATGATCTCAAGTCTGAACGAGCAGTTATCAAAAGTTGTGTTGGTGATGTGCATTCTCTTCTGACCAATCTCTTAGAGGCCATGATTCGGTTCTTACTCTCACGGTTCGACGACACTTAGCTGAGAAGCTGAGACCTGGTCTTGATACGTTGAGCCGAATAGAAGGTGTTCCGGAGACTGTTGTCACTCCGAAACAAGGGGGAGAAGCAAGTCAGGGTCAACCCCCATAACCTCCAACAAGCAAACTCGTTTCAATCTCTTCACAACCAAAAGTCACCACTGAAACGAAGGGTAATGAAGCTTCGGGTTCTGGTGTGAAGGACAAAACAAGAAGATAACAGTTGAAAGTGAAGAGGAAGAAACTGAAGAAGATGCTCTCAAAAGAAAGCAACGTGACCGAGAGCTTGATGAAAATCTTCGCATCGCAAAAGAAGAAGAAGAGAGGGAAAGAAAACGAAAAGAAGCTCACGACACATTGGCATGTAGAAAAACTTTATTTCCTCTATGGTCGTTGGAGAGACTCTTAAAAGAAGCAATTGAGTCTCCTAGCACGCATTGGCTTGAACCGGTTATCTTGTTTGATCGTGAGAATTCAAAAGACTCTCAGTTCGACATGCCTATCACCCGAAAGGCATTTTTATTTCACTGCTTTGAGCCAATCGTTGTTGTTCCTTCTCCTGACCCGAAGGTTGATCGAGAGTTAATTGACTACTATCTCGCATTCTCTCAACCACAATACTTGACCTGGAGTGCACAAAAGATCACAACAGTCAAAGTATTGAAACCAACTCCAGCGGGAAATTTTATAATTGTAAAGTTCAAAGTGACCCGAGGCTCTGACAACTCGGTTCATATGATTTCTCTTGCTGATCTGCCGAACTTAAACCCACTAGACTGGATCCTCTTGAACAACATTCTGCTAACTGATCAACAGCAGTACGAGCCAATCATCGATCACATCAAGCGAATGTTAGTTTCTTAGATTCATGAGGTTGCCAAGATGGATCAAGAGATCGCCTCTGCCTTAAGGAAGAAGCCTATAATCAAACCAATTCGGAAGGCAAGCGATGTTAACAAAATGCAGATGGGAAAGATTGACCTGAAGTATCACACAGTCGTCTTCACCAGAGCCGAAGGCCAAAAGTGCTTGTTCGCTCTTGATGATAAACACCTGTTCTCCACTTCTTGTCTGGAGCACATTCTTGACATCACTCACAGGTGTAAGCTAAACAGTGAAGCTGATAAGAAAAAAAATTCGGATATGCTTCGGTGGTATATTGACTTCCGTCAAACTCTTCTTGCCATCATACCGAAGTTATTCAAGACTGTGAAGAAATCTACTCTCACTCAACCGAAATGATCTCTCGTCTCAATTGACGCAAAGGGTGTGATTGTTGGGTCTAAGATTTGCGTCATTGGGCCTGTTACTTCGGTCCATTGTTATCACGGTTTGGGCCTGTCCAGCCGTGTTTATGTCATTAGGGTTTAGTATATAAGATGCATGCATGCATCTTTCTCTGTACGCTAGATAATTATTATTCCATCAATGTACTGTAACCCTAGCACACCTCTGCAGTCAAAGTTCTTTATCAAGCTCTTCTGAGATGGAGCATATTAATCATTCAGCTCATGTTTGATTCATCGTGTGTTCTTTACTTTTACTGTGTTTGACCAAATCTGTTACAAATCTAAACGATCTTAGAGAACTTAAATCTAATCATATAGCAAGTTGGAAAATCATTATTTTATTATTTACTAGGTAATTTGATTATTAATAAATATAATCAATACTTGTATCTAATTGGAAAATCATTACTTTATGAAAATAATATTTTGCCAACATGTTGGGATTTGTTTTTTCTTAGAAATGATAATCAAAGAGAACACAACTACTTATATTCATAAGGTATTAATATATAAGTCGTGTATAATTATTTAGACACTTTG
Source organism: Lactuca virosa (assembly GCF_052849685.1). NCBI lineage: Eukaryota > Viridiplantae > Streptophyta > Magnoliopsida > Asterales > Asteraceae > Lactuca > Lactuca virosa. The sequence goes on along the minus strand of NC_136430.1, from coordinate 117,464,758 downwards.
ATTAATAATCTAATTGGCATATGTAACTAGTTAGTTAGTATTTTAAGTGGAACATAAACTAACTTTAACTAGTTTTAGTCAAAACCATAGGTACATCTTCATGGGAAGATGGTTGCTTGTTATTTAATCTCTTTCACCCATACTTGTCCTTTGAGGCCATGCTTTAACTAATTAGATGATATGGTCCCTTCCTACTTTTGCCAAAGTATAGAAAGAAGTGTATGAGGAAAAAACTAGTGATTTTTCCACTACTTTTGTTCTCTTTTCTAGCTATCATTTCATTATTTTGAGAGCCTCTCCATATCCTTCTTCTTCCAATTTGGTGCTTCAATTAAAGGTTCATAAGTTGCTTTGCCTTTGAAGGTTTAGCTGGTATAAACTCCTAAGGATTAAGAACAACTTATATACAAGTGAAGACTAGCATCTTGAAGTAGGTTACTATTTGTTGGTAGATACTTCTATAGAAGCTCTATTTTAAGTCTTTTGCCATCTTCATCAACTTCCAACCTCCCCGGGAGGAATCAAAGTCTTCAAAGGTTGTAATTCTTCTCTTCATATGGTTAAGTTAAAATTCCCATGCTTTGAAAATGATCCTTGGTGGGTTAAAAAGAGTTTAAGTTTATTCTATTTTTAAAGCTTCCGTTGTTGTATATAAGTTATTTTTGCAAGCTTGGTTAAATTATTAGATTATTTGGTATAATCATTGTTTTTGGAAAACATGGATGGTTTTCTTTTTATAAGAAACTTTCATACATATTTTCTATGACAACTTTAAAATACTTATAATTGTTATTTTTTGTGAAAAAAGTTTATATGCATTTTTTGTCACCAAAGTTATCTTGGAAAAACAAAGTGTTGTTTTATATATTTTTGAGTGTGTGTGTGTCTATATATATATATATATATATATATATATATATATATATATATATATATATATATATACATACATATATATATATATATATATATATATATATGATGTGCATAAACTAGTCATAGACCTCTTGTGTTGTTACATGTGTTGGTTTATTAAAATGGTTGTATTCTTTATTTATTCATATTGTATGTAATAATTAAATAGATTAGTTTTAGAAATAGTTTATTTTTATAAAAAATGTAATAAGATGAAAATGAAGACCATTTTGGAGAATCAGACGCCCCTTACCCTCTTCCTAATTTTATAAAGGTTTTTATAACTTTTATAAAATGTTGAAGTTTTTGATACTTGGAGTTGTCAAAGCAAGTGGGAGGACAAAATGCAACAAGGTGAAGATTTTTTTGGTCCATTTGTATCCCTTAGGAAAGACTTGGAATTTTTGTGATGTCTCACAAAATGTCACTAGATATGGCTGGTTTATGCACATATGTTTTGCATGTTCATATTGTTCACTTTTATGTTGATATTATCTTATATTTGTTAAATTATATTTCACATGCAAAATAATAATTTGAACATAAATAACATCACAAGGATCTTTGTTTTATCTTTTAGCAATCGTTAGGGAATCTACTCAACGATCTGTTAATTGTAAAACATACCAACAAACAAAACCTGATAGATATACTAACACAAGACTCTACTATTCTATCACATAGTTGTATACCTACAACACACAAACATCCTACCATACATTGGACATATAATGTTACACATAGTATAATGAGATAACTCACATGGATCTAGCCGATCAACCACAAGCCTCGCATGTGATTCAACACTAACAAATCCACTTGTACGGAACACCTAATACAAATCAAAGATTGATCCTAAGTCCAAAACTCATATCCATCAAAGTTTCACCAAAAGTCAAATTGCTCGAAAAGTCAACGATCAATGGTTAATTGGGTCAACGCACCGCGACCCAGCTCTTGGTTGCGTCGTGATTACTAGGTGACAAACACTCATGAATCTATATTTAGGCTGACGTGCAAACCTACCTTAGTCACGTCTTGCTTTTTAGGGATAAGCACTTTTTCTATTAAGTGATTAATCTCTTAAGCCAGAGGCTATCATTTTCATATATGTATCAACACATCGGTTTCAATGGATAAAGTTTCCAACTTTATCCATTCACAAGTCTAAGATAATCTATAACTTAAAACCCTAAACCTTAAGGAGTCCAAAATGCTACTAGAAGCATGCATAGATTAAAAATCAATATAAAAATCACTTTTTTCCACCACTATGAGTCCAGGAGACTATGAGACACAACCTTTAGGACTTGGGACTTCCTCAACTCCATCTAAATCCATAAAAAGGACTAAAGAACGCTAAAAAACCTAGATCTAGGAAGCAAAATGTGCAAAATTTATAACTTAAAAAGGCTTAGAGAGATATGAAAATGTTGGAACAACTTTGGATCTTGCCTCCCTTAACATTAGAATGGTTTACTTCCTATTCAAGCTCCCCTATCAGGCATAAAATGTAACACCCGTGTTTCAAGCTAAGCCATAGTAAGATGATGTAATAGATAGGTTCAGCCATTTTAACTCATTTTGAAGTAATAAAGAGTAATTATGTGAATATTATGTGAATTATGTGCTTATATACTTGTTTATAATGATATAATAAATTAAGGATGAAAATAAGCGTCAAAAATAAAATGTTAGATAAACCGGATATCGATGAAGGAAGTATTAGTGGACATGACAAGCATTGCGTACATATAAAGAACGCCGAAATCCAAGTTATAACGAATAAGTTATGGCTCGTCGAAGTTTCGCGACAAAACCGGCACGTCACTGCGTGACGTAAATAGTGAATTTACGACAGAGTACTTTTTATCCTTAGCATTCTAAATGAAAGTTGTAGTATACGTTAAACCAAGAGCGTTCATAAAAAGAACGCCCAAATATGACTTCGTATGAGGAAGTTGTGATTTTTCTAAGATTTGGCATAGCAGTGCACAACCCGGAATTCGAATTTTAGATCGATCTGTTTTTGGCCAACGCAACCTAAATGAGAATTGAATATCTCATTAATAGGAGCTCAACGATAAAAAGACAGACGAAAACGGAGTCCGTATGTAGAAGTTATGAATTTTACGCATTCATTTAACAGTATAATCTTCTCATACTGTTAAATTTAAAATCGGTCGAGAATTAGCCGACGGAGTCATTAGGAAAATTGTAGATCTTATCTTTACCTACGTGTGGATATAAAGAACGTCAAAAACGGAGTTTGTATGCGAAAGTTATGAATTTTTAAAGATTGGTTGTTTTACCTGCGTCTGGCGCCACGTGTCAGCATCAGACTTCGCCTTGGAGCCTACGCAAGGCTCACGACGTGAGCACCCTTTTTCACGATGTGAATGGACCCAGACAGCCTATAATTAGAGGCATAAATCACCCCCAAAACTCACACCTTTCATACTCTTTCTCTCCCATTACCCCCAAACCCTCTTCCCCCTTCCCTAGCAACTTCTTAGTGCTAGAGGCGAGTCCCAGAGCGCCGGAAGGCTCCGGGAAGAAGAGCTTGCGGCTTGGAAGTTCTGCCCCTGCAGAGCCCGACTCCTAGCCAAACCCACTCGTAGGTAAGATACGCCTACCCTATTTTAAATATAGCTTATATTTAAATATAATATCGTTATTATGAACCTATAAATAAGATTTATCAGTGATTCAAAGTCGTTATACTGATTGATCTACTTACGGAGATGATGTCTAGGTTGTGATTTAGTGAGGTGTTTAAGGTGGGATTTCCAAACAGTATACTTCGTATACCAAACGGTCCCTACCTCCGATATGATCCTACCTGGTTGTTCCTTACTTGATAGATCATGAAGTAGACTCTGAGTTAATGACAAATCTAGACTAATAATTAGTCGCAATAAATATTAGACTAAAATCTAGTGGTAATAATACTAGGTTTCATCGAAGGAAATCATATTGTTAAGAAGCGAAGCGCTGCTCGAATTTCGAGTCGTCACTTTAACAAGTGAGTGCATAGTTACTTTCATCTTACACATAGATATTAAGTATTTTATATAAATTATGTGCTATGTGTGCATATTATCTGTATACTTGCTATTTGTGCCGGATGAACAATTTTATACATGTTTTAAACGATTTAAATTGTATATGTATTTTATATCTACAAAATGTGTTGGGTAAAACATGGGTAGATGTAATAGTTGTTGTGTGATAAAATAAAATAATGAGAGGCATCGATGTTGTTAGTGATCCCGTCATCTAGCGGAGTATAGATGACGACCATGGACTTTTCTAGATAGTCCAGTGGAACGCTAGCAGGCTCGCAACCTGTAGATGTTTATTTGAACTCAGTGCTCACCAGCAGTACTCCATCCTCCACGTGGTTTCCTTATTTGACATAAATTGCTGAGGAACCCCCGAAGCAGTGTTGCCGCCCCGATGAAAATCCTTAGGCTAGGTCCCTTGTATTAGATGTTTTAGGGACGTAAAGTCAGGATAACGGGAACGGGTAATCGGGTTTGTTTGGTTTGATGAAATTAATAAACTTATTATTGTGGGTTGAAAACCCTATGTGCTCACCAAGATCCCAAGCCTGACCCACTCAGTTTCTTGTATTACAGGTAGTAACACAAGAGCATAGTTGGATGACTTGACGAGGGATTATGGATTATAGGCCAGTAGATATAAATAAATGTTGTAAGGCGTATGTTGTTCTGTTTATGCTTTTGATATGTATCGAACATGACATCCCGAGGTTTTAATATAATGAAATACATTTCTTCGGAAATGCTTTGATAAATTTATATCATATTTATCTTTTGGGAACAAATTCTGCAATATTTTTCTTTAAAAGGGTACTCTGATTTTCGAATAAAACATAAACAAATCGGTCTTTTCTGGTCGTGAAATTGGGGATGTCACAGTTGGTATCAGAGCATTAGTTTAAGCGAACTAGGAATTTGTAGGATTTATAGACTTAAACATTGAATGCTAAGCGATGATTGTGAGATGAGTGTCTTCTATATTTTACACACAAGCACTAGTTTATTTTAGGAAAGATGCCTAAAATGCTTTTAAGTGCTAAATGATTTATGTTATAGCTGTAAGGATTCCTTATATGCTATTATTTGTTCGGATCTATGGTCTATTGCCGACCGGATCTGGAAACCTTATGTGTTCAGGATTCTAAGCGTTCGGACACGAAATTAGAAATAGCATGTAAACGTTTCGGAGTGATAATGATGATTTAAACGTCTATCCTAAATAAAGATCTAAATTCACCTAATTTGGTGTATAGATCGAGATGGCAAGAACCCACAGTGGAGTTGGAATTGCCAATGGAAACAAAAATCAACAGCCTCGAGCCCAAGTGATCGAGCAAGCACCTGTAGTTGAAGCTCCACCAGAGCCAATCACCATGGCTAGTGTACAAGCCATGATTTGGGCTATGCTAGCTGAACAAAGAGAAAAAATGAGACAGATGTTGCACGAGAATAATAGGGATGAACCTACGATGTCTGTCGAACAACCAGAACTGAATGATGGGCAATCAGCAGAGGGAAACTACAACAGGACCGTTGATCAAGTTGATCCGACACTAATTAGGAGGAACAACCAAGATGACAGAGTCGAGAGGAATGGATGCAAGTACAAAGATTTTCTAACTTGCAATCCATCGACTTTCACTGGGAAGGAAGATCCGATCAGAGTTATGGATTGGATCTCGGAGATGGAATTAGCTTTCATGACATGTGGCTGCAAAGGCAAGCTACAAACCACACTCTCTATGCGTCAGTTTAGAGGAGGAGTTGTTCGCTGGTGGAACACCTGGGGAAGACTCTAAGCCCCAATGAGCCCCTGCAACTAACATGGACAGAGTTTTTGGTGCAATTCAAGTGCAAGTACTGCTCAGCCCAAAACCTGCTCGAGCTAGAAAACCAATTCCTAAGTCTGAAGAAAGGAAGCATGTCCATTGATGAATGCACCAACAAGTTCACAAACTAGATGGAGTTTGCCTTGCGTCTTGTCCCAAAAGAGCTGACGGAAATCGAAAAGTACGCAAAGGGACTTCCAGGGGAGTATGTCATGCCAGTACGTCAGGCATCTACTCTAGAGGCAGCTATCTGGGCTGCCAAGTCTGTTGAGGAGATGATCAAGGGAAGAGCCGCCAGCAAGGTTGAAATTGGCGAAAAGAGGAAATTTGAAGGGTCTGCAAGGCCCAATAAGAAGAGCAAGTCCAGTTCGAGGAAGATTGGAGGAGGAGGAAACGAAGCGAAGTGGTGCGAGAAGTGCAAGAAGAAGCACTTTGGGAAATGTAGCGAGGAAGTGACCTGCTACATGTGACATCCCCATTTTCACGACCAGAAAAGACCGATTTGTTTATGCTTTATTTTGAAAATCAGAGTATCCTTTTAAAGAAAAGTGTTGTGGAATTTGCTCCCAGAAAAACATGATAAATACGTTATCAAAGCATTTCTGAAGAAATGTATTTTATTCATTTTAAAACTTTGGGATGTCATCGTCAATATAGAAACATAAGCATAAACAGAACTTACATTCATTAACACTATTGATTTACATCTCCTTAATCTCTCAATGTAATCTAACTTCATATCAATACCTGTGATACAATAAACTTGAGTGGGTCAGGTTGGGAAACCTGGTGAGTACATAGGGTTTTCAACCCACAATAATATAATTATTATTATGTTTAATCATCAAACAATTAACCGAATTACCCATTCGCATTATCTTCTTTATTCTTAAGGGTCTACCCTAAGTATCATCTATCCTGCATTCATTCCTTCCGAAGTCTGTTTCTTCCAGCGTTTATATGACAGGCACTAAGTCCATAGCTGCCAATGTCCATTCATAAATCACTAAATCCATAGCTGCTAAAGTTCATTTATCGGGCACTAAGTCCATAGCTACCAACGTTTATCTAATAGGTACTAAGTCCATAGCTACCGACGTTATTTATTAGGCACTAAGTCCATAGCTGCCAATGCTCGTCCGTAAAGCACTAAATCCATAACTGCTAATGTTTACTTATATCATCTTTCATTTCCCATCATTCATCTACCCATGTTTCACCCAACACATTTGTAGATATAACATACTTATATAACGTAAATCATTAAAACATGTATAAAATTGTTCATCCAGAATAGATATCAAGAACACATATAATTTGCACACATAGCACGTATTAAATACTTCATATCTATGTGTAAGATGAAAGTAACTAAGCACTCACTTGTCAAAGTGATGATTCCAAACTCCGGCAGCGCTTCACTTCTAACGATTCTATTTTCCATCGACGAAACCTAGCGTTATTATCGCTAAGTTTTATTCTAATCTTTATTGAGACTAATTATTACTCTAGATTCATCAATAAATCAAAGTCTACTTTCATGATCTATCAAGTAAGGAACAACCAGGTAGGATCTTATCGGAGGTAGGGTCCCTTTGGTATACGAAGTATACTGTTTGGAAATCCCACTTTAAACACCTCACTAAATCACAGCCTAGACATTGTAACATCCCAAAATTCAAGGCCAAAAATTTCATTTTTAAATAAGTTATTATAAAACCATAAGTAATCATCCATAATAACATCTCATGTCAAAACCAAAGTGTCAATAGTCAAACATGTTATCATGAAATAATATCAGAGTGTAATCCCAAATATCTCATGTACGGAAAACATAGTGTGATGCGTTGCGATCGAGTTGGCTCCTTTCCTTTGAAAACGAAATACCTGAAACCAAAACTGAAAACCGTAAGCATGAAGCATAGTGAGTTCCCCCAGCATACCACATACTATACCAAACACATACTGCCACGCAATTCTGGGGTGCCCGACCTACCCATGTCAAGCATTTCTAGGCTGCTCGACCTACACTGTCAGGCCATTCTGGGGTGCCCGACCTACCCTGTCTGGCAATTCTGGGGCGCGACCTACCCTCCGGTTTATCTCAAACTGCTACGGGGACTATTTCACCCCCTACTACTTCCACATAATAACATAGCATAAACATACTGTCAGGCATATCTAGGGTGCCTGACCTACCCTTCGGTCCTTACGACCGTAACGCGGGGACTATTCCCCTCCTACTACCACTATAACATAACAACATATCATAAACATACTGTCAGCAATATTTGGGGTGCCTGACCTACCTTTCGGTCCTCACGACGGTAACATGGGGACTATTCCCCTCCTACTACCACTATCACATAAAACATAGCATACTAGCACATAACACATAATAGATAGTGGCATACCAGACAATTATCACAAAGAAAATCATCCCAACTATAATCAACTACTAGTGGGCCGGCATTGGTGCCTTCGACCCACTTCTACTGGAAGGTAACTCACCTCACACTGTTGAAGTCCCGTAGACAAAACTCTAGCTACTGGATGACAGGTTCTCGAACTGTCAATCATCAAAATAACACCCAATCAGCAATTGGGCCCCAACATATATACATAAGTCCATACTTGGGGTAAAAGGCTACTTTACCCCCATCTTAGCTTGATTAAAGCCCAAGGCCCAATCCAAAGGCCCAAAAGTCAACTATAAGTCAAAGCCAAATATATGGCCCAATTTTTCAAATTGGGCCCAACCTTGACATGGCCTTATACTAAGGCCTAACCATTTAGTCCAGTCCAAACATTTGGCATTTCTCATGGCCCAACATCACATAATCATAAAGGCCCAATTATGGCCCATCTATGGCCCAATTTTCCAAATTGGGCCCAACCCCTCATATGGGCCATACCCTAAAGCCCATCCAATTATTCTAGTCCACATGATTGTTCTTGAATGGCCCATTATTGGCCCAATCACCAAAGCCAAATAAAAAGGCCCAACTCAAGGCCCAAGTGAAATTAGGGTTTTCACATAAAATGACGATTAGGGTTAAGTGTTTCTCACTTAACCCATTAAGTACTTAATCCATTAAGTCCATCACTCTACTAGATAAGTCATATGGTGTGATTGGGTGTAATTCACAATTCCATTCCAATGGCCCAAATGTGGGTCCCGATAAGTCCAAGGCCCATATATCCAAAATTAGGGTTTTCTAAGCCCTAATTAGGGTTTCCAACCCAATCATAGACCAACAAGCCCCAAAAGTTAAGTCCTTAGATCCATTAGGGTTCATGAGGCCCATTAGGGTTTCGCTAGTCGGGCACCACCCACTACCACCTCGGGTAGTGGTGGTCAACGGCGGCGGCCACAACCTCGTGGCGATGGTTAGGGTTCTAGTCCAATCAAGTCCAAGCAATCCAATCACAAACTAAGCATACCGCCACCCAACATAACGACTGGTGGCGGCAGCCACCACCTCACGGTGGTGGTTATGAGTTTCTTTCCATTATTCCTTTACCGATTACATCATACAATGCAACATCTCAAATAACACACACACACTAAGCTAAGCTAAACACACACACAGCCACCTTGTGGTGGCAGGCGGCGGTCGAGAGTGGCAGCCACCACCTCACGGTGGTGGCGGTGGGGTCTTTCTTCGGATCTCCTGCCAAGAAACGCTCCTATAGCCTCACAACATCTCAACACACGAACACAAACACCATCACATGCCAACAGCCACCTTTCACGGTGGCTAGTGGCGGTAGAAAAGCATTCTCGGCGACAGCCACCATGGTTGGCTGCCATGGTGGTCTTCTTGTGTCTTCCAGCCAACATTTCCCCACACACGGCTTGCAATCGGAAATCTGGACGCAACCACCCACTGGTGGTCCGCGGTGACGGCAGCAGAAACCCTAGCGGCCACAACGGTGGCTAAAGGTGGTAATAATGGCAACGAGAAAGCTGGAAGCGGCAGTGGCGTAGTTGCAGAATAAAGGTGGCGACGGCTGGAGACTCACGAACGGCGGCCACCACGACGCCACTCCTTCGATCTTCACTGATGCAGCTTCGTTCCCCTCCCAGCCGGTCTTCAACGTCGTTCGATGGTGCTAGGTCGTCGGAGAACGACTGGGTGGATGGTGGCGGCCGGTGGGAGACACAAGGGTGGAGAGATGGCGGCTGAAGCTTCATTTAGCATTAGGGTTTGAAGCGGGAGGGGTGACGTGTTATATACCCCGATCCCCCAAACTTACTTCCATAATGACAAGTTTAGCCCCTCCCTCCAGAAAACATTTTGAAATAAATCCCATATTTACCCTTTAACCCCTCCTTCAGAAAACCCTTACAAATTAAGTCCAAAATTTACCTTTTTAACCCCAGCCATCCAAAACCCTTCAACTTAAGTCCCAATAATTACCATGCAACCCCTCCCTCAACAAACCTTTTCAACTTAGGTCCAGAATTTACTCTTTAGCCCTTGCTTCCATAAGTCCTTTCATATTAGGTCCAAATGATACCAAACACCCCCTGTCTTCTAACAATCTTCACAAAATAAATCTCGGAACTTACACTTTTAACGCCCGAATAATCCAACTTATAATATTTGGCTCCCCAAAACCAACACCTTACTAATTATTATGGATTTTAGGGCTGCTTATTCATTCATTAATTTGTTTATTTATTTATTTAATAAACGGGGAGTTATAGACATCATCCCCGTAAGTAGATCAATCAGTATAAAGACTTTGAATAATTGATAAATCTCATTTACAGGTTCATAATGAAGATATTATATTTAAACATAAGCTATATTTAAAGTAGGGTAGGCATAACTCACTTATATTAAAGTTTAGCGAAGAACCGGGCTCTGCGCGGGCAGAACTTCTGAGCCGAAAGCTCTTCTTCTTGGGGACTTGTGGCGCTCCGGGACTCATTACTAACTCCTAAGAAAGGTTAGAGAAAATCAAAGAGTCTTTGGTGGTATTTGGGAGAGAAGTTGAGAAAAGGTGTGAAGAAAAATGAGGAAAAACGCCTTTATTTATAGGCTGCCAGCGCCGAGTACGCTGAGCGTACTCAAGAATTACGCTGAGCGTAATGGGTTTTTAAGGGTTACACTAAGCGTACTCAAAATTACGTTGGGCGTAATGTGTCATGTGTCGCAATCTCATGCAAAGCCGTGGGGAAGAAGGTGCGGCTCAGATTGCGCCACGTGTCACTCGCTGGTTACTCTAAAAACTAATTATCTTCTAAAATCCATAACTTTTGCATACGAGCTCCGTTTTTTATGTTCTTTATATCCACGCGTAGGTGGGATCGTACTATACAACTTTCGTTTAGACTCTATTGGCTAATTTTGACTTTATTTTTAAAGTTATATTTTTAACAGGCTGGGACAGAAAAAGTTCGTTAAAAATTCATAACTTCTTCATCCAACGTCCTTTTTTCTGTCTTTTTACCGTTGAGCTACTATTAACGAGACCTTCGAGTCTCTTTTAGGTTATGTCGGCTAAAAATCGGTCAATCTAATATTTGAATTCCGGGCTGTATACTACTATGCGAAATCTTAGAAAAATCATAACTTCCTGATACGAAGTCAGATTTTGACGTTCTTTTTATGCACGCTCTTGGTTTAACATATACTACAACTTTCATTTAGATATATAAGGCTAAAAAATAATTTATCAAAAATTTACTTTTTACGATTCCCGGTGTCGTGCCGGTTTTGCCGTAAAACTTCGACAGGTCATAACTTCTTCGTTATAACTCGGATTTCGCCGTTCTTTATATGTACGGAACCTTTGTGAAATATACTATAACTTGGTTAAGATTATTTATTCTAAATAATCTTCTATACAAAAGTTATTTTTGACGCTCATTGTCTCTAAATTGACTAGCCGAATCTGCGGGCGTTACAATTATCTCCCCCTTAGGATTATTACGTCCCGGAATCATCAACAAAATAGGGCTTGTATAATGACTCCATAAATTATCTCTTCATCCTAGATAATAATCACAACTTCTTTGTTCCTTCGAATGAATATCTATCTCTTGGACTTCTTATTACATATGGTGCTCGGTCTTGCACCCGTTCTCTATCTCATGTTGGACTTTCAATCGTGACCTTTAAGTCACAATCTCGATCCTTATTGGAGAATCCTTCTTCTTCTTAACAAACTTAAGATAAGTTCTTTCCTTCGATTACCATAATAGACCGATGGGTCATGTTCTAATGGTCTCTCATCGTATGATGCAACACTTAGACTTATGTCTTTTAGAGTCAAATTCCAGACTTGAAGACAACTTCCTTCATGCTCTAATGTGATATAATCACATTCTAACATGTAGCACTTCTAGCTACAAGCTCTTACAACGATCGTGATACTTCTATTGATCGTTTCGATTATCTTTCACTTCAACTGTCTGGCTTAAGTCAGGTGCTACATCGAACTTGGTTCTCTGAACCAGGTAACATACTTATCTTAGTCAGACTCAATTTCACAAGACCACTAGGGTTGGAATAACAATCATCTTCTTGGTCATTACCGAAATAATGGTAACGACATACACGAACAAAACAGAATCAATTACTAGCTTCTTGGTAACCTTGTGACTTTCCCTGATCCAAGTACGAGTCTTGTGCTTCCGGTAGTATAAGCCTCTACTACCATTCACACCTACTCATACTCGTCCCAAGTATTGTCTCGCAATTTTTCCAAGTCACCATACAATAAAATCACATAACAACTTAACACACCAGATAACAAAACCAAGTTTTATATTACTTCTTGAAACAATTACACAGATGTTCAAGTTTTGCCTATACTATGCCTCTAATAGGCTACACCACGTGGTAGTATCTACATGGCTACTTCATATCTTGATCTTCGGATATAAAGTCCTTACTTCTAATTCCTTGCGTTGTTATTTGCTTCATCGAGGATCTTGTGGAATGCACTTGGCTTGGGTGGTGCATCTGGCCTTGCTGCTTCATTTTTCCTCGGGCAGTCTCTAGACATGTGCCCTTTGCCTCCGCATCCGTAGCATACTTTATCATTATGTGCACAATCCTTGGAATAGTGACCGATCCTTCTACACTTGTAACAAGTTACTTCTTCGTTGCATCTCCAATAATGCTTCTTCTTGCACTTATCACACCATCTCGCTTCTCCTCTTCCTCCTCCTCCAAACTTCGAGAGTTTGCTCTCCTTGTTGGACCTTGAAGATCCTTCAAACTTCCTCTTTTCTCCTGCCTTATCTTTTTCTAGGCCCCTTTCTCTTATCTGGGTCTCTACATTCTTAGCAGCTCTAACGGCTATTTTCAAGCTAGTTGCCATTTTGACTGTTGGGCCAAAGTATGTGGGCACCAAGCATCAACACTCATCTTCCCTTTCTTCAGGTTCTGAAATTCGTTTTTTAGGTCTATCAGATCTATCTCTGAGCAGTATTGCATTTTCAACTGCTCCATGAATAATTCCCAAGACATTCGCATCGCTTCTCCTCGTGGCATTATATCTGCCAACAACTTCCACCAACTTAGCACTCCGGTCTTTAGTTGTCTGACTGCAAAGACGGTCTTTTGCTTATCGTTGCAGTTGCAGCTCTCAAATACCATCTCCATCTAGGAGATCCAGTCCATAATTTCCACTGGTTTTGGGCTTCCAGAGAGACTTGGTGGTTTGGCACCCAAGAAGTTCTTATACATGCGCCCATCTCTGTCAATCTTTCTGTCCGGGTCGTTTCTCCTGACCACTCGGGGTCCAACTTGACTCACAGTAGGATTGTAATTTCCCTCCTCCGACAGTTCTTCATTCAGTTCATGCTGCACGATAGGCATAGTAGGTTCATCCCTATTTTCTTGAAGTAGATGCCTTGTTTCTTCCATCTGACGATCCAAAATCATCTGGATCATTGCTTGTACCCCTACCATCGTGATTGGCTCGGGTGCAGCTGCTACTACAGGTACTTGCTCAATCACTTGGGGTTGAGGTTGTTGATTCCTATTTCCACTTACGTTTCCGACTCCACTTTGGGTTCTTGCCATTTTGGCCTATACACCAAATTAGACGTCCAGTGTGTAATGACGAGAACTAAGGTAGGAAAGATTTTATTTACAATGGACGTGTAAATCTCCCTATCACCCCGAAAAGTTATATGTCGGTTCTAATATCGTAATTAAACGTTTAGAAATCTGAACACATAAAATTTCCAGATCCGGTCGGTAACAGACCATAGATCCGATCAGACGATAGCATCATAAAGCATCACAAATCATTTAGCACATAAAAGCATGTTAGGCATTTTTCCCTAAATGAGCTAGTGCTCATGTCTATTCGGGTGCTTCTTTCAAGTACAATAAACACATTCCTCACGATCATCGCTTAGCATTCTAAGTTTAAGTCTAGAAATATATCATTATTCCTAGTTCGCTTAAACTAATGCTCTAATACTAACTGTGACATCCCCATTTTCACGGCCAGAAAAGACTGATTTGTTTATGCTTTGTTTTGAAAATCAGAGTATCCTTTTAAAGAAAAATGTTGCGGAATTTGTTCCCAGAAAAACATGATAAATACATTATCAAAGCATTTCCGAAGAAATGTATTTTATTCATTTTAAATCTTTGGGATGTCATCGTCAATATAGAAACATAAGCATAAACAGAACTTACATTCATTAACACTAGTGATTTACATCTCCTTAATCTCTCAGTGTAATGTAATTTCATATCGATACCTGTGATACAATAAACTTGAGTGGGTCAGGTTGGAAAACGTGGTGAGTACATAGGGTTTACAACCCACAATAATATAATTATTGTGTTTAATCATTAAACAATTAACCGAATTACTCATTCTCATTATCTTCTTTATTCTTAAGGGTCTACCCTAAGTATCATCTATCCTGCATTCATTCCTTCCGAAGACTGTTTCTTCCAGGGTTTATATGACAGGCACTAATTCCATAGCTGCCAATGTCCATTCATAAAGCACTAAATCCATAGCTCCTAAAGTTCATTTATCAGGCACTAAGTCCATAGCTACCAACGTTTATCTAATAGGTAATAAGTCCATAGCTACCGACGTTATTTATTAGGCACTAAGTCCATAGCTTCCAATGCTCGTCTGTAAAGCACTAAATCCATAGTTGCTAATGTTTACTTATATCATCTTTCATTTCCCATCATTCATCTACCCATGTTTCACCCAACAGATTTGTAGATATAACATACTTATATAACCTAAATCATTAAAACATGTATAAAATTGTTCATCCAGCATAGATATCAAGAACACATATAATTTGCACACATAGCACGTATTAAATACTTCATATCTATGTGTAAGATTAAAGTAACTATGCACTCACTTGTCAAAGTGATGATTCCAAACTCGGGCAGCGCTTCGCTTCTAACGATTCTATTGTCCTTCGACGAAACCTAGCATTATTATCGCTAAATTTTAGTCTAATCTTTATTGCGACTAATTATTAGTCTAGATTCATCATTAAATCAAAGTCTACTTTCATGATGTAACATCCCAAAATACGAGCCAAAAAAAAAATTCATTTTTGAAACATATACTTAGCAAAACATTAGAAATAAAACATTCACTGATCATATCATTTCATAAAAAATGTCGCGTGTCCGGAAACCATTTTATAAAAACATAATAATGTTAGAGTACAAATCCCAAAATAACTCATGATGCGGAAATCAATAAGTGTGTATGATGTGCCGCTACCGCGCCAGCTCCTTCCCCTTTGACGAACAGGTACCTGAAAACAAAACTATAAACTGTAAGCACAAAGCTTAGTGAGTTCCCCCATCATACCACATACCATACAGTTACATAACATACATATATTGTCCGGCATATCTGGGTGCCCGACCTACCCCTTCGGTCCTCCCGACCGGATACTGTCTAGCATATCTGGGAGCTGGCCTCCCCTTCGGTCCTCTCGACCGGGTACTGACTAGCATATCTGGGTGCTGGTCTCCCCTTCGGTCCTCTCGACCGGGTCCTGGGGACTATTTCACCCCCTTACCACTACCATATAACACATTTATCACATAATCTATCTAGCATGGCTGGGCACGACCGCCCCTTCGACCCTATCGGCCGGTAATCTGGGGACTATCTCCCCCTACTGTCATTAGTCCATAGCATCATATCATTTTAGCACATAAACATATCACAGGTAGTAACAACCCTAGATGAATATCACAGAGACAATCATCTATCATGCAACTCCTACTGGTGGGCCGGCATTGTGGCCGTAGACCCACCGCTACTGGAAGGTAACTCACCTCAAAGTGGCTGCTGATCTGCGTGGGAACTGACTGACTTCTGCTGCTGCTGCTCCGGAAATCCTCCGGCTATAATTCCTACAAAAACACTCAGTCAAATACTGCTAACCGACCTCAGGGTAAAATGACCATTTACCCCTAACTAAACCAAGAGTCAAAATCAAAGTCAACTTCCAGTTGACCCGACTCGCCGAGTTGGCTTGCCAACTCGCCGAGTCCCTATCCACTCGATTGACCATAATCTCGTCTCTACTCGTCGAGTTAGGCATTGACTCGACGAGTTTCCTTCTAAACCGATGACCACTAGTCCTTCATCCTACTCGCCGAGTTGTATGAACAACTCGTCGAGTTCATCTTCAACCGAAGAACATTCTATGTTGAGACTCGTCGAGTCGTATGAACAACTCGCCGAGTCTGTTCTTGAGGCTCGCCGAGTCAGGGCATTGACTCGCCGAGTTCCTCCATGAGTGAGTCTGGATTCCGACTCACTGAGTCACCCCCCCCCCCCCATGACTCACGACTCCACTCAGCAACACGAAAAGGGGAAAACTCGAGGACTCGCGAATCGACTCGCCGAGTCCGATGAACGAATCGCCAAGTCGGCCACATGCCACTATTATATACTCGATTTTGCTTGGATCCAGCTCATTCCATACGTAGATCTAGGTTCCTAGGGCTTGATTAACACGTAAAGTTTCCAACTTTACGTGTAAATAAACACCAATGAAGGTTTTAGGGCTCAAAATGCACTAAAAGAGTAGATCTAGGGCTTTCATGCAATATGGCTTCATAAAGGCAGTGGATCCGAGCTCCTGGAGCTCAATCATGCCTAGATCTAAAGGTTAATCAGCTTATCACAGACCCTAGTTCATACCCAAGCTTGGAAATGGCTCAAGAAGGACTTTAATGGAGCTCTAAGGGACTATAAGCATGAAAACAGAGGGAAACTGAGTTATAACTCAAGGAAATCTCTGAAATAACACCAAGATGCCTGGCCGCTCACTCTAACCATCGGTCTGCGGGTGAAAAGCGGTGCTAAAATGTAGACGAGTACCCAGCTCGTCATGGAACTTCTTCCAAAATCTCGAAGTAAACCGTACATCTCTGTCTGAAATCACGGAGACTGGCACTCCGTGCCGCGCCACCACCTCTCGGATGTAGATTTTGGCCAACTTCTCTGCCGAGATACTCTCCTGGATCGGTATGAAGTGAGCGCTCTTGGTCAACCGATCCACGATGACCCATATAGAATCCACTCCCCGTGGGGTCCTGGGAAGCTTGGTGATAAAATCCATCGTGATGTCTTCCCATTTCCACAGCGGGATATCCAACGGCTGCATCTTGCCGTGTGGCCTCTGGTGCTCGGCCTTGACCTTCCTGCAGGTCAAGCACCGCTCAACGTACCATGCTACATCCCGCTTCATGCAGGGCCACCAATAGTCTAGACGAAGATCTCTATACATCTTCGTTGCCCCGGGATGAATGGAGAATCGGGATTTGTGCGCCTCCTCCATCAGAACCTGACGCACACCCCCGCGATACGGTACCCACACCCTACGGTGTAGTGTCAATAACCCTCGACTATCATAGTCGAAGGAGGAAACCTGTCCCACAATCCGCTCGCTCTTCCGATGTTCCTCCTTCATAGCCTCCTGCTGAGCCTCCCGGATCCGCTCCAAAAGCGGAGTCACCACTGTCATCCTCAGACAGATATCCCTGATCGGCGCCGCCTTGCGGCTAAGCGCATCGGCCACCACGTTGGCCTTTCCCGGATGGTAAAGGATCTCGCAGTCGTAATCCTTTACCACGTCCAACCACCGACGCTGCCTCATGTTCAGATTCGGCTGATCCATGAGGTACCTCAAGCTCTTGTGGTCCGTGTAAATCGTACATCGAACCCCATAGAGGTAATGTCGCCACATCTTGAGGGCGAACACAACAGCCCCCAACTCCAAATCATGCGTCGGGTAGTTCGCCTCGTGAGGCTTCAGCTGCCTCGACGCGTAGGCGATGACGTGCCCTCTCTGCATCAATACCGCGCCCAAACCTGAGATGGACGAATCGCAGTACACAACAAAATCCTCCATGCCCTCTGGCAGGGCTAAGATTGGCGCCTCGCACAATCTCTGTCTCAGTGTCTTGAACGCAGCCTGCTGCTCAGGCCCCCAACGAAAGACCACAACCTTCCTCGTTAGCCTGGTCAGGGGTAATGCTATCTTGGAGAAATCCTGGATGAATCTCCGATAGTAGCCAGCTAATCCCATGAAACTCCGAATCTCAGATGGAGACTTCAGAACCTCCCATCTCATCACGGCCTCTACCTTGGCCGGATCTACCGAAATCCCGTTCTGGTTGACAAGGTGCCCAAGAAACTGCACCGCGCGCAACCAGAAATCACACTTGGAGAACTTGGCGTACAAGTTCTCCCTCCTCAAGGTCTCTAGAACCTCTCGCAGATGCTCCTCATGCTCCTCCTGCGTCTTGGAGTAAACCAAGATATCATCAATAAACACTATCACAGACCGGTCTAACATCGATCTGCACACGCGGTTCATGAGGTCCATGAACGCGGCAGGAGCATTGGTGAGCCCGAAAGGCATCACCACGAACTCATAGTGGCCATAACGCGTCCGAAACGCCGTCTTCTGCACATCCTCCTCACTGACCCTCATCTGATGATACCCTGAACGCAAATCTATCTTGGAGACCCAAGATGCTCCCTGAAGCTGGTCAAAGAGGTCGTCAATCCTCGGGAGTGGGTAACGGTTCTTCACCGTTACCTTGTTCAGCTCCCTATAGTCTATACACATACGATGCGACCCGTCCTTCTTTTTCACAAACAGAATCGGGGCTCCCCAGGGTGAACTGCTCGGTCGAATGAAACCCTTGTCTAACAACTCCTGAAGCTGTGTAGACAACTCCTGCATCTCAGGAGGAGCCAACCGATACGGTGCCTTGGCTATCGGAGCCGCACCAGGGACTAGGTCGATCCTGAACTCCACCTGTCGCTCCGGAGGTATCCCTGGCAACTCCTTGGGGAATACATCCGCGAATTCTCGTACTACGGGCACATCGCCCACCGTCACCCTACCCGCCTCCCGGGTATCCATAACATACGCGACATAACCTGCGCAACCCTGCTGAAGGTAACGCCTAGCTCTCGCTGCTGAACATAAGGCTGGTCCTCGCTGTGGCCTCTCGCCCTGAATCACCAGCTCTCCCCCACTTGGGGTCCTGATCCGCACCAACTGCTGCGCGCAGTCGATCACTGCCCCATTAGGGCTGAGCCAATCCATGCCTATAATCACCTTGTTCCCATGCAATGGAATGGGAACCAAGTCTACCAAGTAGCGCTCCTCAAATAACCTCAGTACACAAACTCGGAAGACCTCAGATGCTCGCACTTATCGGTCGTCCGCAATCTCGACCTCTAGAGGGCAATCCAACATACCCGAAGACTCAGAAAACTTCTTGCTAAGCGCAAGAGAAACGAATGATCGGGTAGCACCCGAATCAAACAGTACATGTACTGGGATACCGTTCACATGGAACAATCCTAAACAGAGCACATATCAATAACATAAACATCATAAAAATAAACCAGAGGGAAAGAATCATACCCGTCACCACATCGGGTGCAGTGCGTGCCTCCTCGGTAGTCAGCTGAAATGCCCGACTCCTCACCACTGGAGCCTCTGCCTTGCCCTGCCGGCCATCGGTAATCCGCAGGGTCGCTGGAGCTGGCGCCTTCACTGGCGCTGCTGCTGTCAACTGGGGGCAATTGGCCTTCTTGTGGCCCCTCTGGTTGCAGTGGAAACACAGCAACTCTGACGTCTGTAACACGGGTGCAGGGGCGGTACAATCCCTGCTGAAGTGCCCTAACTTGCCGTACTTGTAGCAGCCTGACGATCCCAACTTGCACGCTCCCTCGTGCGTCTTGCCGCATTTCCTGCAGTGGCCCCGCCCCTATTGGCCTTTCGGCCCCGCATCTGGTCCCTTGGGCTTCTTCCCCGAAGCCCCCATAACATGCCCCTCTTCCGCCTTTCTCTTCCGAATGTGCTCCAGGTCTATCTCCCTCTCCCTTGCCCTGGCAACCATAGAGTCCAGGGTAGGGCAAGCTGAAAAACTGACATGCTCCTGAATGTCAGCTCGTAGCATGTCATGATAGCGGGTCCTCCTCATATCCTCATCACCCGCGTACTGGGGCACCAGTAACGCCCTCTCCCGGAACTTGGCGGTGATCTCCGCCACAGTCTCCGTCGTCTGTCTCATATCTAGGAACTCCCTGTCCAGCTGCTGAAGCTCGACAGCCGGCACAAACTCTGCCCTGAACCTGGTCACGAAGTCCGACCAGGTCATAGCCTCGACAACCGAGGCTCCCAACGAGTCACCAACGGATTCCCACCAATCCCTAGCTCGATCTCTCAAACATCCTGCTACAAATCTCACCTTCGACCCCTCGGGGCAGAAGCTAGTCAACTGTGCAGACTCAATGTCTGCAATCCATCGCCTGGCAGCTATGGGGTCCTTCGCCCCGTGAAAATCCGGCGCACCACTGCCCCGGAAGTCCTTGAAGGACAGTGTGCGAGATCCCGACTAGCCAGATGCCATGTCGCTCCTGAATGCCCTGAGGCGATCCTCCACCAACTCCACTATCCCTTCCTTGATCGACCTGAAGATAATGGGGGTCAAATCAAGGATGCCTCTGGTGATCTCTGACGCGATGAACTCGCGTAGCCTCTCGTCTATTGGCTCGGAACTTGATCCCGAACCCGATCCCTCTCCTGAACTGCCAACTGCTGGCCTCGAGCGTAGTACCACCATTCTGCAATACATAACGACAATTGTCAGTGGTACTGATACATCTAAAGGGATCACATCTACTGCAAGGTTCCTGGTCTCGCCTCAGCCTTCCTTAATTCAAGTACGGATCCTCTACTTTCAGTAGTACGGGCCCATACTACCTTCCACATCTATCCGTACTTTCCTCAAGAACTGCCTTGACTCCACCAAGTCCCTACTACTACTACTGTTGATCTCATGCTAATCTCATCCTAGGCTCGCCCTAGGAAGTCACCAACCCACTCTCCACCCTCAGCTGCATAAGAAGTCCCTGCTTTCTTCCCCTAACTAGCTCGCGAATAATATTACATATTACTCAGACTATATAATTCTTCGAATGAGGGATCCTACCCTACAACGGTTGGACTCAAACAAGAGCTGCGAAATAGGGCTAGACCCAATCCTCTGAAATTATTTAATCCTTGCAATATGTAACTTAACATATTCGTTTACTAGTTAGTGAAAGACAACTAGAACTCCTAAAAGCACATAGCAAGCAGCATTCGGACATTGAGTACACATAATCAAGTATATACTACTCTGGCTATCATATCGACTGATCTGTACTAGCATATACTGCTAAGCTCATACTATCAGGCATAACCTAAACAGGCTATCCTGCTACTGTCTACTCGGTACTAGCATGCAATTCTCATAAAGCTGGAACACATAAAGCAGGCACATAAGGCATCATTCCTAGATCCTTAGTCCTATTCTAGCATGCTGTTCTACTGAAACTGAAACTGATAATCATAACATAAACTCGTATGGGTACTTTGGGGAAAACTTACTTGAGCTCGGCCGGTCGCGCACCTCACACACCTCGTTCTTTCTCGAAACTCTTTTACTCAGTCTTTAGAAAATCATTTCTTTATAAAAATCTTTTAATCCCTCGATTTGAGTCCAGACATCCCCCGAAGGTGTGTCCGAATCCCTCAAACCAGGGCTCTGATACCAACTTGTAACATCCCAAAATACGAGCCAAAAAAAAATTCATTTTTGAAACATATACTTAGCAAACCATTAAAAATAAAACATTCACTGATCATATCATTTCATAAAAAATGTCGCGTGTCCGGAAACCATTTTATAAAAACATAATAATGTCAGAGTACAAATCCCAGAATAACTCATGATGCGGAAATAAATGTGTGTGTATGATGTGCCGCTACCGCGCCAGCTCCTTCCCCTTCGACGAAGAGGTACCTGAAAACAAAACTATAAACTGTAAGCACAAAGCTTAGTGAGTTCCCCCATCATACCACATACCATACAGTTACATAACATACATATATTGTCCGGCATATCTGGGTGCCCGACCTACCCCTTCGGTCCTCCCGACCGGATACTGTCTAGCATATCTGGGAGCTGGCCTCCCTTCAGTCCTCTCGACCGGGTACTGACTAGCATATCTGGGTGCTGGTCTCCCCTTCGGTCCTCTCGACCGGGTCCTGGGGACTATTTCACCCCCTTACCACTACCATATAACACATTTAATTCATAATCTATCTAGCATGGCTGGGCACGACCGCCCCTTCGACCCTATCGGCCGGTAATCTGGGGACTATCTCCCCCTACTGTCATTAGTACATAGCATCATATCATTTTAGCACATAAACATATCACAGGTAGTAACAACCCTAGATGAATATCACAGAGACAATCATCTATCATGCAACTCCTACTGGTGGGCCGGCATTATAGCCGTAGACCCACCGCTACTGGAAGGTAACTCACCTCAAAGTGGCTGCTGATCTGCGTGGGAACTGACTGACTTCTGCTGCTGCTGCTCCGGAAATCCTCCGGCTATAATTCCCACAAAAACACTCAGTCAAATACTGCTAACTAACCTCAGGGTAAAATGACCATTTACCCCTAACTAAACCAAGAGTCAAAATCAAAGTCAACTTCCAGTTGACCCGACTCGCCGAGTTGGCTTGCCAACTCGCCGAGTCCCTATCCACTCGATTGACCATAATCTCGTCTCTACTCGTCGAGTTAGGCATTGAATCGACGAGTTTCCTTCTAAACCGATGACCACTAGTCCTTCATCCTACTCGCCGAGTTGTATGAACAACTCGTCGAGTTCATCTTCAACCGAAGAACATTCTATGCTGAGACTCACCGAGTCGTATGAACAACTCGCCGAGTCTGTTCTTGAGGCTCGCCGAGTCAGGGCATTGACTCGCCGAGTTCCTCCATGAGTGAGTCTGGCTTCCGACTCACTGAGTCACCCCCCCCCCATGACTCACGACTCCACTCAGCAACACGAAAAGGGGAAAACTCGAGGACTCGCGACTCGGCTCGCCGAGTCCGATGAACGACTCGCCGAGTCGGCCACATGCCACTATTATATACTCGAGTTTGCTTGGATCCAGCTCATTCCATACGTAGATCTAGGTTCCTAGGGCTTGATTAACACGTAAAGTTTCCAACTTTACGTGTAAATAAACACCAATAAAGGTTTTAGGGCTCAAAATGCACTAAAAGAGTAGATCTAGGGCTTTCATGCAATATGGCTTCATAAAGGCAGTGGATCCGAGCTCCTGGAGCTCAATCATGCCTAGATCTAAAGGTTAATCAGCTTATCACAGACCCTAGTTCATACCCAAGCTTGGAAATGGCTCAAGAAGGACTTTAATGGAGCTCTAAGGGACTATAAGCATGAAAACAGAGGGAAACTGAGTTATAACTCAAGGAAATCTCTGAAATAACACCAAGATGCCTGGCCTCCTTCCTCTCCTCTTGATCTACTCTCCTTTCTCTCTCAAAGTCTTCAAGAAATCACACCAAGCACTTCAATTTCACAAGGAACGATGTTAGAACGATATAGGGGGCTCTGAGGGTGAATGGGGGCGTAATTTGCCACGTGTCGCGATCTCATGCAAAGCCGTGGGGAAGAAGGTGCGGCTCAGATTGCGCCACGTGTCACTCGCTGGTTACTCTAAAAACTAATTATCTTCAACTTTTGCATACGAGCTCCGCTTTTGACGTTTTTATATCCACGCGTAGGTGGGATCATACTATACAACTTTTGTTTAGACTCCGTTGGCTACTTTTGAATTTATTTTTAAAGTTATATTTTTAACAGACCGGCACAGGAAAAGTCCGTTAAAAATTCATAACTTCTTCATCCGACGTCCGTTTTGTCTGTCTTTTTACCATTGAGCTACTATTAACGAGACCTTCGATTCTCTTTTAGGTTATGTCGGCTAAAAATCGGTCGATCTAATATTCGAATTCCGAGTTGTATACTACTATGCGAAATCTTAGAAAAATCATAACTTTCTCATACGAAGTCAGATTTTGATGTTCTTTTTATGCACGCTCTCGGTTTAACATATACTACAACTTTCATTTAGATATATAAGGCTAAAAAGTAGTTTATCAAAAATTTACTTTTTACGATTACCGGTGTCGTGCCGGTTTTGCCGTAAGACTTCGATAGGTCATAAATTATTCGTTATAACTCGGATTTCGGCGTTCTTTATATGTACAGAACCTTTGTGACATACACTATAACTTGGTTAAGATTATTATTCTAAAGAATATTCTATCAAAAAGTCATTTTTGACGCTCATTGTCTCTAAATTGACTAGCCCGAATCTGCGGTCGTTACACTACAAGTGTGGGAAGACAGGGCATTACGCCAACGAGTGCACCGCCAACAAAAGGGTGTGCTATGAATGTCGTGAAGAAGGGCACATTGCTAAGGATTGCCCGAAGAAGAACGAAGCGACAAGGCCCAATGTCCCACCGAAGCCAAAGGCCAGAGCTTTCCAAATGACCCTGGAAGCTGCAAAGGAGGCAACAGATGTCGCATCAGGTACTTTTCTTGTACATGGATTGCCTGTTAATATATTGTTTCATTCGGGAGCAAACTACTCCTTTGTATCATATAAATTTGGTGGGAGACTAGCATTGCCTGTCGATAAACTTAATAATGCTCTAGTTGTAGAAGTTGCCAGCGACAAATTCATACCTGTTAGCGACTGTATTAAAAACATCATCATCGACTTGAACGGAAACAAATTCCACGAGGAACTGTTACCCATAGAGTTGAACAGTTTCGACATTGTTCTGGGAATGGATTGGCTTAGCGCCAACGACGCCGAGATACTATGCATGAAGAAGATAGTAAGGGTAAAGCCACCTGGAAAAGAGTCATTTATGGTGTACGGGGACAAACGTAGAGTAAACTCTGGAATCATTTCCCTAATGAAAGTCAGTAAAATGTTTGTCCAAAGGATGCACATCATACTTGGCATTCGTGATCGATGCTAAGAAAGAGAAAAATGAGGTGCAAAGTATACCAGTGGTGCGTGACTATCCGGAGGTCTTTCCCAAAGATCTTCATGGATTACCCCCGGATAGACAAGTGGAGTTCCGAATAGACTTGTTACCAGGCACAACACCAATAGCAAAAGCGTCATATCGATGAGCACCGATGGAAATGAAGGAGCTTATGATGCAACTTCAGGAGTTGTTGGACAACGGTGTCATTCGACCTAGTTCATCACCCTGGGATGCTCCGGTGTTATTCATGAAAAAGAAAGATGGAAGCATGAGGATGTGCATAGATTACAAAGAGCTGAACAAGGCAACGGTAAAGAACAAGTACCCATTGCCAAGGATTGATGACCTATTCAATCAGTTGCAAGGTTCGAGCCATTTCTCAAAGATCGATCTTAGGTACAGATATCATCAACTGAAGGAAAGAAAGCAGGATATTGAGAAAACTGCGTTCAGAACGAGATATGGACACTATGAGTTCTTGGTTATGTATTTTGGACTAACCAATGCTCCAGCAGCATTCATGGATTTGATGAACAGGGTTTGTAAACCATTCCTCGATAAATCCGTGATAGTGTTCATAGACGACATCCTGATTTACTCAAAAAGCCAGGAGGATCATGGCAAGCATCTCCGAGTAGTGTTAGAAGTGTTGAAAAAGGAGAAGCTATATGAAAAGTTCTCAAAACGTGATTTTTGGATCCGAGAAGTCGAATTCATGGGTCATGTGGTTAACCAAGAGGGGATAATGGTTGACCCAACAAAGATCGAAGTTGTGATGAAGTGGGAACGATCGAAAAGTCCCACGGAGATCCGAAGCTTTTTGGGATTAGCCGGATATTACCGAAGATTTATCAAAGGCTTTTCTTTGATAGTTGCTCCATTGACAGCCTTGACTCACAAAGGAGCTACATATACATGCAGCGAGAAGCACGAAGAAGCATTCAAGAAGCTAAAGAAGAAGTTATGTGAAGCACCGATTCTTTCTCTACCCGATGGAGTTGAAGACTTCACAGTGTATAGCGATGCGTCGGGATTCGGGTTAGGATGTGTTCTAAATCAAAGAGAAAAGGTGATAGCATACGCATCTCGACATTTGAAAGAGCACGAAAAGAACTACCCCACTCATGATCTAGAGTTGGCAGCGGTAGTATTCGCCCTAAAGATATGGATGCACTATCTTTATGGCACAAAGTGCAAAATTTTCACTGATCATAACAGTCTCCAGTATCTCTTTAATCAGAAGGAATTGAACATGAGACAACGACGCTGGCTAGAGTTACTCGAGGACTACGATTGTGAAATACTTTACCACCCTGGTAAAGAAAATGTTGTAGCTGATGCTCTAAGTCGGAAAGTAAACCTTGAAAGGAAAAGGCCAAGAGCGTTAAGAATCGAAGTTGCCTCGACAATTGTGGGAAGTATCAAGAAAGCTCAAGAAGAAGCTTCCAAGAAAAATGACCGAAAGGAAGAACGTTTGGGAAAAACGTTAGTGTTCGGTACAAACAGTCAAGGACTGAAGGTATTCCAAGATAGGATTTGGGTACCTAAGACGGGAGGAATAAGAGATCTTCTGATGGAAGAAACTCACAAGACCATGTACTCGATTCATCCCGGTAGCACTAAAATGTATAGGGACCTGAAACCCTACTACTGGTGGCCGACGATGAAGCTCGATGTCACAAAGTATGTGGCCGAGTGTGTAACATGTGCAAGAGTTAAGGCACAACATCAGAAACCGTATGGGAGTTTAGAACCTTTACCTATACCCATGGATAAATGGGAAGACATAACCATGGATTTTGTGACTAAACTACCCAGAAAAAATAACGGTCACGACATGATTTGGGTGGTCGTGGATCGATTCACTAAGAGTGCACACTTCATAGCAGCCAATGAGAGGTGGTCTATGGATAAGCTTGCAAATGCTTACGTGAAGGAAGTAGTAAGACTTCATGGTGTACCTCTAACGATTGTATCAGATCGTGATAGTCGTTTCACGTCAAGGTTTTGGAGGAGTCTACAAGAAGAAATGGGTACGAAGTTGTGTTTGAGTACAGCTTACCATCCGCAGACTGATGGTCAGAGTGAAAGAACGATTCAAACATTGGAAGATATGCTGAGAGCATGTACCCTGGAATTCCAAGGTAATTGGTACGAGCATTTACCTCTGGTAGAGTTTTCCTACAATAACAGTTTCCACTCAAGCATCAATATGGCACCTTATCAAGCTTTCTACAGATAGAAGTGTCGTACGCCGTCTTGTTGGCTTGAGGCTGGGGAAAAGCAGTTTATAGGCCCCGAGATAGTCAATCAGACTGCTGAAAAGCTGAAGGTGATCAGGGAAAGAATGTTAGTAGCTCAGGATCGTCAAACGAGCTATGCTGACAAGAAAAGACGACCGATGACATTCAAAGTTGGAGATTCGGTTTTGCTTAAAGTCTCACCATGGAAGGGACTTATAAGATTTGGGAAACGACGAAAGTTGAGTCCAAGATTTATTAGACCGTTCAAAGTTCTTCAGAGGATTGGGAACCAAGCTTACAAGCTCAAATTACCCATAGAACTAGATGGTATTCATAACACTTTCCATGTGTGTTATTTGAGGAAATTCACGGTAGAAGTTCCCGACATAATTCCAATTTCCGATTTAAGAATGGATGAGAATAAAAGACTGATCGAAGAGCCCGAGGCAATCATTGACCGTAAGACTAAGAAGTTGCGACGCAAGATGGTCGACTTAATGCTTGTGCACTGGAAACATACGAATGGGCCGAATCTCACCTGGGAAACAGAGAGTGACATGATGAGTTGCTATCCACATCTATTTGCTGATGCATGATTCCGGGACGGAATCATTCTAAGAGGGAGAGAATTGTAACGCCCGTTTTCAGACTAAGCCTTAGTAAGATGATGTAATAGATAGGGTCAGCCATTTTAACTCATTTTGAAGTAATAAAGAGGAATTATGTGAATATTATGTGAATTATGTGCTTATATACTTGTTTATAATGATATAATAAATTAAGGATTAAAATAAGCGTCAAAAATAAAATTTTAGATAAACCCGATATCAATGAAGGAATTTGTAGTGGACGTGACAAGGATTCCATACATATAAAGAACGCCGAAATCTGAGTTATAACGAAGAAGTTATGGCCCGTCGAAGTTTCGCGACAAAACCGGCACGTCATTGCGTGACGTAAATAGTGAATTTATGATAGAATACTTTTTAGTCTTAGCAATCTAAATGAAAGTTGTAGTATACGTTTAAACCGAGAGTGTGCATAAAAATAACGCCCAAATCTGACTTCGTATGAGGAAGTTATGATTTTTCTAAGATTTGTCAAAGCAGTGCACAGCTCGGAATTCAAATTTTAGATCAATCGGTTTTTGGCCAACGCAACCTAAATGAGAATTGAAGATCTCATTAATAGGAGCTCAAAGATAAAAATACAGACGAAAACGGAGTCCGTATGTAGAAGTTATGAATTTTATGCAGTCATTTAACAGTATAATCTTCTCATACTGTTAAATTTAAAATCGGTCGAGAACTAGCCGACGGAGTCAAAAGGAAAGTTGTAGATCTTGTATTTACCTACGTGTGGATATAAATAACGTCAAAAACGGAGTTCGTATGAGAAAGTTATGGATTTTTAAAGATTTGTTGTTTTACCTGCGTCCGACACCACGTGTCAGCACCAGACTTCGCCTTGTAGCCTACGCAAGGCTCACGATGTGAGCACCCTTTTTCATGACGTGAATCGGTCCAGACAGCCTATAAATAGAGGCGTAAATCACCCCCAAAACTCACACCTTTCATACTCTTTCTCTCCCATTACCTCCAAACCCTCTTCCCCCTTCCCTAGCAACTTCTTAGTGCTAGAGGCGAGTCCCAGAGCGCCGGAAGGCTCTGAGAAGAAGAGCTTTTGGCTCGGAAGTTCTGCCCCTACAGAGCCCGGCTCCTAGCCAAACCCCCTCGTAGGTAAGATACGCCTACCCTATATTAAATATAGCTTATATTTAAATATAATATTGTTATTATGAACCTATAAATAATATTTATCAGTGATTCAAAGTCGTTATACTGATTGATCTACTTACGGGGATGATGTCTAGGTTGTGATTTAGTGAGGTGTTTAAAGTGGGATTTCCAAACAGTATACTTCGTATACCAAACGGACCCTACCTCCAATATGATCCTACCTGGTTGTTCTTTACTTGATAGATCATGAAGTAGACTCTGAGTTAATGACGAATCTAGACTAATAATTAGTCGCAATAAATATTAGACTAAAATCTAGTGGTAATAATACTAGGTTTCATAGAAGGAAATCATATTGTTAAGAAGCGAAGCGCTGCTTGAATTTCGAGTCGTCACTTTAACAAGTGAGTGCATAGTTACTTTCATCTTACACATACATATGAAGTATTTTATATAAATTACGTGCTATGTGTGCATATTATTTGTATACTTGTTATCTATGCTAGATGAACAACTTTATACATGTTTTAAATGACTTAAACTGTATACGTATTTTATATCTACAAAATGTGTTGAGTAAAACATGGGTAGATGTAATAGTTGTTGTGTGATAAAATAAAATAATGAGAGATGTTGTTAGTGATCCAGTCATCTAGCGGAGTATAGATGACGACCACGTACTTTTCTAGACAATCCAGTGGAACGCTAGCAGGCTCGCAACCTGTAGGTGTTTATTTGAACTCAGTGCTCACTAGCAGTACTCCATCCTCCACATAGTTGCCTTATTTGACATAAATTGCTAAGGAACCCCCGAAGCAGTGTTGTCGCCCCGATGAAAACCATTAGGCTAGGTCCCTTGTATTAGATGTTCTAGAGACGTAAAGTGAGGATAACGGGAACGGGTAATCGGGCTTGTTTGGTTTGATGAAATTAATAAACTTATTATTGTGGGTTGAAAACGCTATGTGCTCACCAAGGCTCCCAAGGCTGACCCACTCAGGTTCTTGTATTATAGGTAGTAACACAAGAGCATAGTTGGATGACTTGATGAGGGATTATGGATTATAGGCCAGTAGATATAAATAAATGTTGTAAGGCGTATGTTGTTCTGTTTATGCTTTTGATCTGTATCGAACATGACATCCCGAGGTTTTAATATAATGAAATACATTTCTTCGGAAATGCTTTGATAAATTTGTATCATATTTATCTTTTGGGAGTAAATTTCGCAATATTTTTCTTTAAAAGGGTACTCTGATTTTCGAATAAAGCATTAACAATTCGGTCTTTTCTCGCCGTGAAATTGGGGATGTCACATAAAACACCAACAATGGAGGCAAGTGGGCTAGGATTTTGAGGTGAGGGGGTTTTCAGGGGTTGGAGGCTAAGCAGATGGGGAAACCCTAGATATTAATGACCTTATATAGGGCTCAATGCCCAATATTAGTGTTTAAACTTTATGCGGCTTAACGTAGCGACCTATACTTAGCCGTGTCACGGGTATTGACGTGACACGCACCACGGATTAGGGTTTTTCCCAAAACACTTCTTTCTCCATTTCCTAGATTTCACCAAATAAGTACTTCCGAAAAACATGTGTTACAAGGTTTTTTTTAATATCATGTTTATATTTTAATCAACTTTTTTATATAATTTTAGTGTTTTTTTTAAATATTTACTTCTTTTTATATTTGTAGAGTTGATAAAAAAGATGTTGAGTCTATACAGAAAAAGCTCAAATGAAGGTAATGAGTTCTCTATAGGTATATCACCATTTTTTTACCGACCGGACATACTATTTATTATGATATTAATACTTTTTTATCATCGTAACGTCTACTATTGGTTAATAGAGATTATTTGAATTGTAGGTATTTGATTCTCTTAATGAGTTAATGGAAGGGGCACAAAACACGACATTGTTATGTCATCGTGAAGAGAAAATCAAAGGCAAAGGAATATGGTGTGGTTCCTTATGTCACACTTATTTGTGATCTTGGTGGTGAATAAAAAATCATAGCAACAAGTAAAAATTCTTGCACCAAAAAGTCAATTGTAAATTTCATTTGGTAGGTTTGTATATAAAATAATTCAATGGTTGGATGTTGAGGGCAATGTGTTATCAACATAATCATCCATGTGCATAACATATAGTGGGACATGCTCATTCTAGGCGTTTGAAAGAAAACGAAAAGTAATTGGTGGCTGACTTGACAAGTCAGAATGCTGAACCACTCGACATACTCTCGATACTGAAAGAGCATGACGAGAATTATGTTTCACTAATGAAATCGATAAACTGCATACTTTGTTGAATTTCTCACAATCACTTGCACCTACAAAACATTGAATGGTTATGCCTAAAACTTATACCCTGATTGCCAACAAGTTTCGTGCGATCCTTACCTTTTTAACTAAGCAAGTCTCTTATCACTTTATTTCCTCTTTGGAAAGGCCTAGAAGAATTTGTGTATAGGTGGATTATTACGATCTTACTTGTATATGATATCATTATGT
The DNA here is from genome assembly GCF_052849685.1 of Lactuca virosa. Classification (NCBI taxonomy): domain Eukaryota; kingdom Viridiplantae; phylum Streptophyta; class Magnoliopsida; order Asterales; family Asteraceae; genus Lactuca; species Lactuca virosa. The sequence goes on along the minus strand of NC_136430.1, from coordinate 117,432,999 downwards.
GATATTACAACTAAAAGGAAATTGTCTGATGCCTACCATTTCGACTTACTGGATCCGCCACATAGCCTTGTGTGCAGTTGGATAGAAAATCATGTTCATGTCACGAATGAAACTATATAGATAATTGAAACTTTTTAATCCCAAAACACATTTTATAATCATACAAGGTTTTAAAGGGTATCATATTTTCTCTAATTTTTGTGATTATGTATTTATAAAATATGATTAATTTATTATTAAATATTATAAATATATATCTACTATAATAAATGAAGATAATTTTGCCACATGTCAATCTCTAATAAGTTTTGACACTTGTCATTTTATGATATGTTTTAAATAAATAATATCCTCATGTCAATTTATGGTTTTTATTTTCAATTTTTAAAATTAAAAAGCCACATAATACTTATACTTATATATGTAAAGTATTAAATATAATAAATATGATAGAAAATTGCAATTAATATGTTTCTTTATTCTTTATTTCAAAATTTTATTTAAAAAAATACTTATTATTTACAGTTTAATATTTTATTTTTCTAATCATAGTACACAATTTTACATCTAGTATGTTATTAACTAAAGATGAGAATATGGATGGGCGTTGGAACCACTGGAACCGGAACCAAACCGGAACCGGTCATGATTTAATATAACGGTTCGGTTAACGGTTCTTTAGTTTTAGCAAAACCGGTTCGGATCCACAAAAAACCGCTTAAAAAACCGGAACTGGTCCAGAAGTTTAAAAGACAAAAACCATGCAAACCTTTTTTTTTAAAATATTTTGTGATTATCTTATATTGGTATATCCTAACCAAATCTATTCCAAATTTACCTAAGAAAAAGGACTGATCACTCAATCGACAATCACAATGCAAATCGGCATTCACTGAGGGAAAAAAATCATTATCAACAATACAAAGGCTACCACAATCGACGATCACAGATTCATAGTTCAAGGAATTAGCAATCAACAGGAAACAACTCATCCCTAATCTCGACTCTCGGTTCTTGCTTGGGCCTTGGGTAATCACGATCAGTTCAACAAATATCAACAATGGTGAAGCCAAGCTCAAGTAATTGGGTTAATAAGGAATTGGATGAAACTCAAGTAAGTCTTTGTTTTGTTTTAAAAATTGGTCTAACTTCTTTAATGGCTTCAATTCTAGTGAATACCTAATAGATAAACTGTTTGATTTCAGCTTTGGAAAAAAATTGAACCTATATTCTAATGTGCGACAGGCTTCGATTCTAATATGCATGATTTTCAAAATTAGAAAATTAGTAATCTAAGTAATTGGTATGTGCATGTCGTGTGTATAGTATCTCTTTAAAACCTCTGAACATGTATTGTAACATGAGGTCCCTTTATTTGTAAACTACCGGAAGCCTCGATATGATTAATGAAAGATCAGCAAGCCCATTAAAAATGTTTATGAGCAAACTGTTTAAAAGTGCCCCTACATAAATAACACCATCGTGTTCTTTCATATGGTGCATGGTTGTGCTAAAATACAAGGTCATGCAAATAAATGCTATAACACAATTTGTATAGACTTGAAAACGTAAATAAACGTGCAAATAAATGGAAAATTTTAAGAATGTTGATTTGTTTAATATTATTGAATCCATGAGTTATTGTAACGTCACTTGATTATGTCATTATTTAGTTTCTAATTGGTTTGAAGTGAATGAGGCTTTGTTTGTTAGATAATATATATATATATATATATATATATATATATATATATATATATATATATATATATATATATATATATATATATATATATTTGAACTCATTTTGCAAATATAGGATCATGAAGATGACTTTATTGATGATACACCACCGGTAGTTAACAATATTAGTGACGGATCCGAAAAAAAAAAAGACATGCCAAAGCCAAGTCCTAAGAAACGAAAAAATGGAGGCGTGCCAAAACCAATTACTAGCAAACGAGAAAAAGCAAGGAATAACGGTAAAGGAACCGCTCCTTGTTGGGTAGTGTTCGAGCCGATGTGGATTATAGAGGATGATGGTGTTGAAAGGAAAAGTGTGGAATGTATTCATTGTAAAACATTACTTAAAGCCGATACGGACCGAAACGGGACATCTAATATGAACAAACATTGGAGGAATTGCAAGTTAAATCCGGACAACAAAGAAAAGAACGATAAAAAAGCAAGCCAAATTGAATTTTAAGAAGGAACCAAATGGTGAGACTAGTGTACAAACATGGAAACATGATGACGCTAGGATCAAACGAGCATTACTAGGCCTTTTACCATTGGTGAACTACCATTAAAGTATGTTGAAAATGAAGCATTTATTGAATATACTAATGTGCTTAAAGGTAGGGTCATCTTGCTTTCTAGACATAAAATTTCCCGAGACGTAGGCAAGTTTTACTTAGATGAGAGGAATAAATTGCTCAAGTATTTTAGTAATGTAAACACCGCTATACACTTGACAACCGACACTTGTACATCCTCTTGTAAAAAGGTCAATTACATGGTTGTCACAACCCATTTTATTGATGACGAGTGGGTCATGCACAAGAGAGTCATCAATTTTAGGGAGATTGATACACATAAAGGTGAGGAAATTGGACGAGAGTTACTAGCATGCATACCTGGGTGGGGTATGAAAAATGTTATGTCAGTGACCGTCGATAATGCCACGTATAACGACACGACAATCAAATTTTTGGTTAAAATGTTTCCCACGATTTACGATGGTGGAAAACATTTCCACATACGGTGTATTGCTTACATCCTAAACCTTATCGTGAATGTTTGGTTAAAATATCATAACTATCATGTGGAATGTGTACAAAAGGCGGTGAAGTATATTAGAGGTTCAACACAAAGGATTAAGAAGTTTAAAAAAGCCATCAAAGATTGGGATTCGAAACAAAAAAAATTTTGTGTGGCGACTCTCCAACCCGATGGAACTCGTCATTCGAGTTGTTGAAGACCACCTACAAGTTATGGGAAGCTTTTGTGGAATTTTTCATCAAAGGTATTACTTTTCTTTTTCTGTTTCAACACATTTTATTATTGTGTCCCGGTTTTCAAAATAACATAACTCACTCATATGATGTCTGGATCACTTGATTTTTTTTCAACATGTATCTTAGTGTTTATACTTCAGTTTAGACTTTTAAAAATCATATTTTGGTTAAATATTGAACTAGATACAAGCCTGGAAAGACAACATATGAATGCAACATTTTTTCTATTTCAACACATTTTATTATTGTGTCCCGGTTTTTAAAATAACATAACTCACTCATATGATGTCGGAATCACTTGATTTTTTTTCAACATGTAGCTTAGTGTTTATACTTCGGTTTGGAATTTTAAAAATCATATTTTGGTTAAATATTGAATTAGATACAAGCCTGGAAAGACAGCATATCAATGCAACATTTTTTTCGTTTTTTTTATATATGAAAGTTTAATTGGTTTTTATTTTTGAATTTTGATAGAAAAATCATATGAGAATGATTTACAGAGAGTATCGGATCGTTTGGACTTTGAGGCGATAAAAGAGATGGTGGATTTCCTTGAAAAGTTTAAGACGAAACGGAGAACGTTTCGGCTTCAACAAAACCTTTAATCCATCGATTAATCCAAGAAATCTTAGATATGAGCCTACATCTAAAAAAATGGTCAACCAAAGTCAACTTTGTTCATTTGATACCCGACATGAAGGAAAAATACGACAAATATTGGGGCGACTATGCAAAGATGAGTGATTATGTTTACTTTGCGATCTTGTTAGATCCTACAATGAAGTCTCAATTATTGTTGTACACTTTTAAAGAAATGATTGGTTCCAATGATGAAACGTTATCAAAGTCGGAGATAGAATTGAAAGCATATGAAATTCTTTATGAGGTCGAGAGGAAGATTGAGAAAAATTTTAAGACCTACTTGGAAAAATACGACATGGGCAAGTCTTCTCAACAACAAAGTTCTCAACTAGTCGTTGATTGTGATGATGATAACGAATTTTTTGGCAACTTCCTTAATAGTGGAGGTGACAACTCAGATGCGGTGGAAAATGGATTAATTATATATTTGAAAGAGCCCTGAGTTACGTACAACAAAATTTTTGATATCCTAATTTGGTGGAAACTTAACGGGTTAAGATTCCCGATAGTTGCTCGAATGGCAAAAGGTATTGACTTTTTTTTAATATTTCATATTTCTTTTAATAATTAATGATGTTACATTTAACAATAATTTATTTTTTAATAGATATTTTGGGGATACAAATCTCAACTGTAGCATCAGAGTCTGTCTTTAGCACAAGTCGTAGAGTATTAACCGACTATCGTGCTAACTTATCGAACGTGATAGTTGAAGCTTTGTTATGTACCCAAGATTGGCCGGGTTAGAAAGAGTAGAAAACATATAATAGAAAACATGGACGACATTTTAAATGACGATGAAGTAGCTATGAATATTTTGTACTTTCAATTCTTGTCATATTTTTATACCACCTTTACATTTTAGTAAATGCTAAAAACATTTTTGTTTTGTGTTTTTTATAGAGATTGAGGAAGCTTTACACAATGACAAAGCAATGGGAAAGAGACCAATGGAGAAGTAGATGATAGTTAGAAATAATTATTTTGGTTGAAACTTGATTGGTTGAGTTGTATTAAATTTGATATATGGGGATGAGTTTTTTTTTTGAACACTACTATGTTTTTTTGAAACTTGATTATTGAATATTATTTTTTTTCGGAAGTTGTGACATCCCCATTTTCTCGGCCAGAAAAGACCGATTTTGTTTATGCTTTATAAAAATCAGAGTACTTTTTTTAATAAAAATGTTGCAGAATTTGTTCCCAGAAAAACGTGATAAATACGTTATCAAAGCATTTTCGAAGAAATGTATTTTATTCATTTTCAAAACCTTGGGATGTCATCGTCAATACAGAAACATAAGCATAAACAGAACTTACATTCATTTACATTAGTGATCTACATCTCTTTTAAATCTCTCAGTGAAACGTAGTTTCATATCGACACATGTGATACAAATAGGCTTGAGTGAGTCAGGTTGGGAAACCTAGTGAGTACATAGGGTTTTCAACCCACAATAATATATTTATTATGTTTAAACAATTAATCAATCAACCCAATCACCCATCCCCATTATCTTTTTTATTCTACCCTAAGAATCAGCTATTCCTCTTTCATTTATTCCTAAGGATTATCCTAAGGAATCGACAAGAAATCCATCGTTGCCAGGGTTTTCTCAACAGATATTAAATCCATAGCTGCCAGGCGCTAACTCCATAGTCCCCGGGGTTTTCTCAACAGGCGCTGCTGCCGGTAGAGTCCTTTAGGCGCATCTGCCAGGGTTATTTCGTTTATTGACAGTATCGTTTTCGAGAGTCCACTCGCAATACATGTCAATGGGTTTTTAGAGTACACGATGAACACATCGTTCACAACACCTACAGGTTGCGAGCCTGCTAGTGTTCCACTGGACTGTCTAAAATAGTCCGTGATTGTCATCTATACTCTGCTAGATGACGGGGCCAACATTTGGGAAAAATGCTTCTCACATCGTCCACCTCTCACCCTCACCTCATGGTCTATTTCACCTCTCGCCTCATCATCCGACTCATATTTCATCTACCCATGTTTTACCCAACATATTTTGTAAATATAAAATATATATAAAGTTTAAATCATTTAAAGCATGTATAAACTTGTTCATCCAGCATAGATAGCAAGTATACAGATAAGATGCACACATTTTTGGGTTTTGAGCATTCTAACACTCCTAAGTGTACATGCAACCCTAAATACCTTGGATCTATGTTTTCTCTATTATACATGCACATATGAATATTCCAAGGTATTATCCTAGCTAGCATACAAAAACATTGATTCATATGGAATAATATAAGTTAGAAGACATACCTTTTGATGTAGCTTAATTCCATGGAGCTTAAGACCCTAGTGCCTCAAGTCTGACACCTCAAATGGTTCACACAACACCAAATACACTTAGAATAACTTGAGAGAAAAGAGACAATTCATGAAATCGGCTAGCCCTCACCATTCCTTCATAGTGCCCGATTTTTGGGAAGAATAAGATGCTTATATAGTGTGTCACAATTAGGGTTACACCATGTAAACCCTAATTGTCATGGCCTTTCATTTCCATGATCCATGGATACAAAAACACCATGGAGCATCCTATGGGTTTTAGCCCAACTTGATAATCCATGGAGCATTAGCCCACTATACAAGTATGGATGATTTACACAATCAACCCATATATTTAATTAGTCTCTTTTTGATCACTTAATTAATTCCAAATTAATTCTTGATCAATACTAATTAAATAATCCAATTAATATATTAGAACTTATAATATATTAATAAACCTTAAGTGTTATTTCTCTCATTTTAGTCTATCCAAATGCATGATGCCATGCAACCCAAATGGACCATGCCAATCGGGTCAAGTACATACCAAATATAGTTATGGACTTAGACACTAATCCAACAGTCTCCCACTTGGATAATTCTAAAACTATTACTGCGTATGACTTCAAAACCTGACTAGCAATCGTAGCTCTTAAAAGTTGCTGCCGTCGAACTCTGAACAAATCAATGACGTGTCCATCAGATAAGGAATCATATATTCCTCCATTCTAGATATCATATGGACCGAGACATGGATTAAAATCATTCTCTCTGTCCATTTGTTGTTTCCTGATTTCCGATTTATAACGACCGACTAATTGAACAAATCAAATCAGTCCTGGCTTGGCCAAGCACTTCGGGGTGTCATCCCTAAATCATCGAGGGGCCCACAGATATCACTTTTATCCCTTTAAGGGTAAAAGGAATGGATAAACTTAGACTCATATGCTTGTTCTACTACTTGTTGAATCATACACAAAGGCACGTTTTATAACACCGAGTTACTAAATGCGTTTTCGTGCAATCAATGTATAACCAACTCATAGGGAACAAGTCATATCTCTAGGTTTGAAGAATATAAGATATTTTCGTCTCATGATCACTCGTGATAAAATCCATGAAGTGATTCCAATGAGCGTGGGTTGAATCTAATACTCAAAATTTATGAGTACTCATGAATGCTGTAGCACCACTTGTTATGTCCCATACCTTGGACATCTACAATCCAGCTTCATGACAGTCTTGATTCATATCTACTTCCAACATATGACCGACTGTGGATAGTTTGAATAACTTAGTCATTCAGGAAGAACGACCTAGTTATTCTGGAAGTCAAAACATGCAAAGTGAAACACAAGAATAATCGAATCCAATATGGTCTCAGAACTTATGAATATAAATAAAACACCTTTTATTTATCACCATATTAATTACACATTATTCATTGCATACTGTTTCAAACTATAAACTTTATACTTGAATTAAAACAATAGTTGGCCCATGCTCCAAGCATGTACACTATGTTTTCTAAACACTAGTCATGCCATACACCAAGTATGCACACTATGTTTGTCTAAACATTAGTTATGCCATACACCAAGTATGCAGACTAAGTTTGTCTATGATCTTTACTTTGTGAAATAAATCGATTGAACATAATTCCAGTGATTCTCATTTCACGGTCCCAAAACCTTACCGCAAATGCAAGAATTCCAAATTCATGTCATTTACCGAAATATTGTTAGATTTTAAACTTATATGCATTGATCCTCTTGTAATGATTATGCACAAAGTCACAAAGACTTGTCAACAGACATTACAGAGTATTCCAATGGAGATCAACTCCATGGAAACATCCTTCTTGCATTAAGTTTTTCTAATCTTACACAAATTGAATAACTTCCACCTATGGAAACATTTCCATATTCCCATTTTGACTATCACTTCTGAACAAGAGTTGCCTCTTTTCAGAATATATCAATATGGTCCTTCCAAAATTAACACTATACTTCTAATTGTCCCTGAGCAACCAATCTTTGGTAAACCTTAGATTGTCCTCGACAATTGCTTAATCATTTTAGTCATATCCAATTCTAGACCTTTTCCCTTCTTCATGCCCCAGGCATTTGGAAAATTTTAGAAATGATGAATATTATAGCACATGCAATCGATCCTATATCCGAAGCATATGGGACACGATTCATGATGTCTCACATAAAGACATGATACTAGACCAGTCCTTTTGCTACAATATTTCTATTTGCCAAGTTCTCATAATTCAGATTATGAAAAGGATGCCGTAATCATAATCGAATTTTAGAACGCAAATAATGGACCCATATATAGAATTTCCTTATGTTGAGCCACTCCAACACAAAATTCATATATATCCTTGACTAAATATGATTAAAACCTCAATCTAAGCTTTTAGAATTGAAATGAAGTATAATTTCCTCTCCCTTAATTATAGCAAAACAACTTTTCAACCCCTGCAACTTCACGAATTGAAACTTTTGTTTTCTACAATTAAAATTGCTATCTTGCAATACTAATAATAATTATCATGCTCCCACTAACATGATGATTATTAGCATAACACTTATGCTCCCACTAGCTTTGACATGTACTCAGAAATCAGCTGAACTTCTAGAAATCAATACTTTATTGACTTTCTTACCAAAATTCAGATTTCTGATACGAGATGTTTTGATAAGACTTTATCAAAATCACACACCTTTCCTTAGATAGCTCACATGTGTGTCTAAACAATTTTTAGAACTATGAAAAAGGATGCCGTAATCATAGTCTCAATTGTTTAGACCTTTGCCATTTCTCAGAAGTCCATGTTTGTGTGCCGGTTAACCACACACGCTCCACTAACGACTTTGAGAATGTAAATATCACAACTGTTATCTACTTAAAATCTACTTAGTGAAAGTGTTTCCTCACCATCATTTTCATGAATCGGAGAGAAACCTTATGACACTTAGATTTTATGGTGTATGTGTTCTTATCCATGTGAATTTGTCAAAACCATAATCACAAGACAAGGATAATGACAAATCCAAACTCATATGGACTGAACTCAATCTTAATTTCTTGCCACCTGGTAGCACAAGGGCCTGCCATTGCTTCTAATTTGTTATGCAACCAATTGAGAACTCTCAGAACTCATATGCAAAGCCAACTTTAACTGGAATGGGCATAGAAATAGAAATATGTCAACACGATAGGTTGTAAACCTCATATCGTGTGCTAGTGTCAAACTACAGGTTTTTATTCTTGATTAGATCTTGAAATTCTTTCAGGATCTTTAAGACTCCCACTGTCCTCTTGACATATAAGACTATCTTGCCAAATATTCAAGAGATAGTGCAGATTCTTTATCAAGACAAACACTTCACACAATTGGCCTTAGTTGGTCTTTATTTTATCCAAAACATCACAACTTACCAATTTCAAATGTACAAGAGTAAAAAACATTTTACTCTTACATTTGACAAGTGTTATAAACCTTCTTTAAGATGTGTCACTCAAGTTAGAATCTTGGAGTATGACTCTAAGACTTGTTTTGGAACGAAGTATGACTCATCTTCTTGATTTAACCATTTCAACAAGTCATGACTCCTCTTCTTAGCCATAAGAATGCACTAAGATGTCCTTAGAAGACCAGTTGTGATATGGTTCTTTAATCATTAAGATGATCACATAGCATGATACTAAAGTACTCTCCCATCTTTTCAGATTTGAGAAACTTTTATCTTTCTGCCTAATTTGATTCTTCTCATTCGTTCTGCCATACATCGAAACTTTTCCAATGTTTCAGTATTATACTTAATCTGGTAAGTAAAACCATATTTACTAAACTTTAGTAAATCATGACGAATAGTCTTAACGATCTTTGTGGTGGACTTGATCAGTTCACAAGAATGTGTACTCGATCCCTTAGTCCTTCACTTGACTCACATATACATGTGAACAAGGAATTAGTCTTAATTTTCCAAAGATGAAAATTCTCATTCATCATACTATACAACTTGCATGATTCCAAGTTTCGGTCCAATTAAAACTTGGGTGATGAGAATCTTTCCTTATTTGGTAAATTAGACATTACCACAAATGAAAGAAACAAATCCATTTTCCAATATTGCTATCAATGGAATCATATAAGCAACAATTTTTCACAAATGCCATTGTAAGGATACTTAGAATAAATAAAATCAAAAATTTTCTTTTTATTTTAAAACTTTGCGGAAAAACTTATCCTTACAGTGCAAAAGCATATGAAAAACTTGTTGTTATCTATTCCTAAGCAATATATCATAACTCCTAAGCAACAGCTCAAAATTCTGATCACCGAACCATGCGATCGAAATCCATCTTCGCGATCAGAATCAGCATATACTTCCTTTAAGTTTCTTCACTTTTCTTTGATTCTTAAAACATCAACATGTGACCCAGTCACATCATGTAATAAGAATCTCATAATAGAAACTTAACAGAGTTAGATAATGGGCTTTACCTGAAGTAGAGTCAAACTTTTGACTTTACCATCTTTACGATCTTTCAGGTAAATGTGGCAGCTTCGCAACCAATGCCCCTTCCTTTGGCAATAGGGCCATATGGACTCTTTGGTAATGGTACATGGGACTATCTCAGACTTAGCCTTTCTCTTTACCATTTGGTCAACCGAGTTGACTATGGTCGATCCCTTTCCATTGGGAAGAGAAAGCTTTTCTGGATTTTCAATGTTACCATTGTCAATGTCCATGGAAGTTTGGGAAGTTGATCTTCTAATCAAATTTGCTTTACCAGTGCTCCAAATCATTGCTGATTCAGCAGCACCTAGCAAATAGATAAGATCATTAAGGGTCATGTCAAAGTCTGTTACATAGTAGTCCCAAAGAACTCACTATGTGACTTAGAAATTGATTGAAGAACCTAGTCAACAACCAACTTCCTCAAGAATTTGACACCCAACTCTCCCGGCTTGTCAATATGTGACTTTATCTCCAAGATGTGAGCGCACATAGACCTTGCTTGCCAATAGGGCTTGAGTGACCTTTAACTTTTTAAGAACTTGTGGGTTAGGGAGAATAATTGGAGGAGGTGAAGGAAGAGAAGTATGATTTCCATGAACCAATCATGGGACATCATCTTCATTAGGAAAGCTTGTTCCTAGGGATTTGGGAAGATCATAGATGTCTAAACCAGACATCTAATATGGGAGATATTCAAGATAGTTGATTTAAAGTCCTTAATATAACACCCAATATGAAATATTAAGGCTAGGACCCAACACGATATTTTATAACTTGGAAGAGGGATGCCGTAATCCAAGCCATAGAATATTTTAACGTAGGCGAATGAAGATTCACCAATTTCCACCATGAAAACGAAATAATTTAATTAGGTTTTACTTGGATTTGAAACTCCTAGATCTTTTGAGATTCATTGAACTGTTCAATGGCATGTTTCAATCTCGATTGTGCCTTCTCAAATTTTGTGACTGGGATGCCGAGGATCACAAAACAAGGTGTGAATAACCATGCAAATATACTTGGTAACCTTAAAATTTACCCCTCAATCGATGTGCCGGTTAACCACATACGCACCACCGATACTATGATAAACATTAAGTTACCCTTTGCCTACCTTGTTAAATCCAGGTTAGTGTGCCGGTTACCCACACACGCTCCACTAACGACTTAAGCAAAGTGCAAAGTGTAATTTCATGGGTTAGCACCAAATTCACATTTTCCTACGTAACTAAGATTGGGAATTTATAAAAGTTTAGTTACTTAGTATTTATCATTAATACTATTAATGAAGGGAGAATTCTAGTCCTTGTCCTACCCGTTCGGCTAACGAACCTCGACCAGTCAAGGAAGCGGTGGGTGAGAGTGGACACCCATTAAACTGCCATTTTATAAGCAGTAACCTTATACCCCCCTTATAGACCGGCTTCGTGAATGAGGCCTACTAACGGTAAGACTGACTTGCTCTTATACATATATATTATTAACATATAATACTATAAAGTATAAGGGTTGAATTTAAATTTTAAAATTCTAAGGGCTTAACTTGGAATTAAAGTATTCATAAGGGAAAACTTTACAAATTCCAAAACTTGAGGGCAAGTTTTGAAACTATTCAAAACTATTCAATTCCATAACTTATGTGTTTAAAGTAGTTTTAATTCAAAAAACTCTTCAAGTTCCATAACTTGAGGACAAGTTATGGAAGACTTTAAACTATTAAAAGAATATGACTTTTCTTTATTCATAACCTATGGAAATATTTATGAGTTTTATGAATCTTAAATGTGACTTTTCATATAACTTGAGGACAAGTTACAAAAACACATTTTAGAAACAACTCTTAGATTAATTTGGATTGAAAACAACAATTTCACATAACTTTCCTATTAATCTAAACAACTTATAAGAACAAGATAATTCAATCAAACTTTTTCATGTAATTAGCCTAACCATTAAAGTAATACAAAACATGAATCTATTGACAATTATCTTTGAAATAGGATTAGCATGAACATTACCACATCAAAAACAGGTTTATAAGTTGAAAAACAGCTTAGGGTAATGTTCCTAGTCCAATTCCAGCCAAAACAGTCGAAGATATGTTGTCTGGGGGTCCAACTCGTCGAGTGCATGAACCAACTCGGCGAGTTGGATGAGTTTAGCCTTGGACTCGTCGAGTCCTTTCATGGACTCAGCGATTCTGCTGAGCAGACAACAACAAACTTCGATTTTTCAGCCAATTTTGCAAGTATAACAAGAAAACAAGCCTAGGCTCTGATACCACTGTTGGGTTTTGAGCATTGTAACAATCCTAAGTGTACATCCAACCCTAAATACCTTGGATCATATGAATATTCCAAGGTATTATCCTAACTAGCATGAATATGAAATACATGAAAATATGAATATTCCAACGTATTATCCTAACTAGCATACAAAAACATTGATTCATATGGAATAATATAAGTTAGAAGACATACCTTTTGATGTAGCTTAATTCCATGGAGCTTAAGAGCCTAGTGCCTCAAGTGTGACACCTCAAATGGTTCACACAACACCAAATACACTTAGAATAACTTGAGAGAAAAGAGACACTTCATGAAATCGGCTAGCCCTCACCATTCCTTCATAGTGCCCGATTTTTGGGAAGAATAAGATGCTTATATAGTGTGTCACAATTAGGCTTACACCATGTAAACCCTAATTGTCATGGCCTTTCATTTCCATGATCCATGGGTACGAAAACACCATGGACCATCCTATGGGTTTTAGCCCAACTTGATAATCCATGGAGCATTAGTCCACTCTACAAGTATGGATGATTTACACAATCAACCCATATATTTAATTAGTCTCCTTTTGATCACTTAATTAATTCCAAATTAATTCTTGATCAATACTAATTAAATAATCTAATTAATATATTAGAACTTATAATATATTAATAAACCTTAAGTGTTATTTCTCTCATTTTAGTCTATCCAAATGCATGATGCCATGCAACCCAAATGGACCATGCGAATCGGGTCAAGTACATACCAAATATAGTTATGGACTTAGACACTAATCCAACACACATAACATGTAATTTATATTAAATACTTCATATATATGTGTAAGATGAAAGTAACTATGCACTCACCTGATAAGGTGGTGACTCGGTACTCGGATAGCACTTCGTTTATCCTAACTAGCATACAAAAACATTGATTCATAACTAGCATACATGAATAAGGTGTTTTCTCTATTATACATGAAAATATGAATATTCCAAGGTAGTATCCTAACTAGCATACAAAAACATTGATTCATATGGAATAATATAAGTTAGAAGACATACCTTTTGATGTAGCTTAATTCCATGGAGCTTAAGAGCCTAGTGCCTCAAGTGTGACACCTCAAATGGTTCACACAACACCAAATACACTTAGAATAAATTGAGAGAAAAGAGACACTTCATGAAATCGGCTAGCCCTCACCATTCCTTCATAGTGCCCGATTTTTGGGAAGAATAAGATGCTTATATAGTGTGTCACAATTAGGGTTACACCATGTAAACCCTAATTGTCATGGCCTTTCATTTCCATGATCCATGGGTACAAAAACACCATGGAGCATCTTATGGGTTTTAGCCCAACTTGATAATCCATGGAGCATTAGCCCACTATACAAGTATGAATGATTTACACAATCAACCCATATATTTAATTAGTCTCTTTTTTATCACTTAATTAATTCCAAATTAATTCTTGATCAATACTAATTAAATAATCTAATTAATATATTAGAACTTATAATATATTAATAAACCTTAAGTGTTATTTCTCTCATTTTAGTCTATCCAAATGCATGATGCCATGCAACCCAAATGGACCATGCCAATCGGGTCAAGTACATACCAAATATAGTTATGGACTTAGACACTAATCCAACACACATAACACATAATTTATATTAAATACTTCATATATATGTGTAAGATGAAAGTAACTATGCACTCACCTGATAAGGTGGTGACTCGGTACTCGGATAGCACTTCGTTTACTTTAAACAACTCCTTTGACAGAACCTAGTATCATTACCACTAGAGTTTAGTCTAATATTCGCCGAGAATAATTAATAGTCTTGCTATTATTACTATTATATAAGCATGAAACAATATTTCTCAACCACTATATACAGACAGGGGCCAGACATAAAACACCGGAGGGCAGGACCATTTTGGCATATAACATTTCTGAAATCCAACAACCCTATGCGGCCCTTTAAACCAGATTCCCCGTACCGCGAGTGGTTAAAAAGATATTATAACGACACTTATATAACTCATAATAATAGCCCAAATACTTATTATAAGGTCCTAATAACACTACTATATTAAAACATAAGTTATACTAAAGATAGGTTAGGCGTAGCTCACCTACAGCGGGTTTTTCTCAAAACTGAGCTTCGCTGGAGCAGCGTTCCCGAGCCGAAAGGCTCCTCTTCTCGGAGCCGTCGGGCGCTCCGGGGCTTCCGCCTCGTGCTAGGGAGGTTCCCTACGCTTTTCGGGGGGTTTCGAGGCCAGAGAGAAGTTCTAGAGAGAGGGGGAAGTAATGGGAGGTGTGAGGAAGAGTTGAGGCTTCACCTCTTATTTATAGGGGGCTGGAGGAAGATTCACGTCGTGAATTTCTTGATGTTCACGTCGTGAGTGAGCTTGGGCTCCAAGTCTGAGCCAGGTGCTGACACGTGGCATCGCACACAAGGTGGAAATTAGCCGATTTTCAAAAATTCATAATTTTCGCATACGAGCTCCGTTTTCGACGTTCTTTATATCCACGCGTAGGTAAAAATAAGATATACAACTTTCATTTTGACTCCGTCGGCTAATTCTCGACCGATCTTAAATTTAATAGTATGAGGAGATTATACTGTTAAATGTCCGCGTAAAATTCATAACTTCTACATACGGACTCCGTTTTCGTCTGTCTTTTTACCGTTGAGTTCCTATTAATGAGATCTTCAACTCTCATTTAGGTCGCGTAGGCCAAAAACCGCTCGAACTAAAATTCGAGTTTCGGGTCGTGCACTACTATGCCAAATCTTAGAAAATTCATAACTCCTCATACGAAGTCAGATTTGGACGTTCTTTTTTGTATGTTTTCGGTTTAACGTATACTACAACTTTTGTTTTGATCAATAAGGCTAAAAACTCCTCTATCGTGAATTCACTATTTACGTCTCCCGGTGTCGTGCCGGTTTTGCCGTAAAACTTCGACGGGCCATAACTTCTTCGTTATAACTCGGATTTCGGCGTTCTTTATATGTACGGAACCCTTGTAACATATACTACCACTTGGTTAAGATTATTCCTTCTAAATAATCTTCCATCAAAAACTTATTTTTGATGCTCATTGTCTCTAAATTGACTAGTCCGAATCTGCAGGCATTACAGAAGTCAACTGAACAACATTTAAGTATTATTAATTGCATCATCATTAGTTGCATCTAATGTATAACCGGTTCTTAATTGGAAAAATAACCAAAAAACCGGGACTGAAATCGGAACTGGAACCGGCGGTCCGGTTACCGGTTTTTATACTATCGTAATAACAGTTCCGGTTCGAACCGGTCCGGTTCCGGTCCAGTTCCAACACTCGTCCCTAGACGAGAATATCTCCATGTTAAAGAAAATGAACCAAACGTTTCCCACAAGTGCTGCATACAGTGAACACGTGTCCCTCCCTATCCGACTCACAAAAGCAAGCCTTTCTAAAAATTCTGAAGAAACAAAATCATTTCATGGAAAATGGCAGCAGTAGGAGCTTTACTCAACCATGTCGCCAGGGAATCCTCGGATATCGATCGACTTGCTAACTTTTACCAAGAGGTTATAACTGACATCTGTTAACTCCAATTTTCGACTCTATTTACTGTAAAGCTGTTTTGATTTCTCACAGATACTCGGATTTGAACGAATAGAAAGCCCTAAATTCGACTGCAAGGTCATATGGCTAAAGCAATCGCCATCTTTTTGTCTCCACCTGATTGAAAGGGACTCAAACACGAAGCTGCCAGAAGGTCCATGGAGTTCCAACGATGCTGTCGCAGACCCAAAAAACCTTCCCAGAGGCCATCATCTTTGTTTCTCTGTTTCTAATTTTGACTCCTTCGTCAAAACCCTAAAGGTATCTTCTCTCTCTTCGCGACATACATAGTTTCACCCAAAACTTCAAATTCAACTGTAATAACTAATAAGTGATTCAGATTTCAGATTCAACAAACCGGATTGATCACCAGCCCAATGTTTCAATTTGTTTAATTTTGTTTACCAGTTTATGTATGCATAAATTAGTAAAGATCCATTAATGTTGCATAATTTGGTAACTAGCTAAACAACATGATTGAATAAATCGACTTTGTTGGATAAATTGTTGAAATCTTGTAATGAATGGTAAGTTTTTTTTTTTAAGCCTATTAATAATTAAAAGCGGATTTGAAGTATTTGTTCTATCTGCTGCTCTAATTCAAAAGTAAACACTCATGTATCCATGCATTAAGGAAAAAAACATATTAAGTCGATCTTTTGTGAAATTCAGGAGAAAGGAATCGAGACACATGAGAAGGCTCAACCGAATGGGAAAACCAAGCAAGTCTTTTTCTTTGATCCTGATGGTGAGCTTTACTCAAAAAAATCTGTTTGTTATGAATTTTTTCGACTTAATATTGGGACTTAATGGGGAAAGCCTCGTTTTCCTTACTTTCTTTATCAATTAAGATATGTACCCATTAAGCCCATCAAGTAAAAAAAACACTACCTCGTTTTATTTTCTTTTAATTTTATTATATGGATATTGGACATCATGTGTCGTGTCCCCTGTGTAGGTAATGGATTGGAAGTTGCTAGCGAGTGATGACCTAGAATAGAAATGCTTTGTCCTTTTTGGTAACAAAAACAATGCCAATATTATGTACCTTAGTTATGTAATAGGAAGTTAGAAACACCTAAAAGTGTATGATGTATGGTTTTGGTAACGTAAATATTTTCTCATAAACTTTAGTAGCTAGTTATATGTTTCGTTAATAATGTTATCCAAGGTTTTAAAATACGGAATCGGGCTTCGAGACGTTTACCCCTCGCCTCACGAGGCGTAAGCCTCGAGGCGAAACGAGGCTTAAGCCTCGAGGCGGAATAAAATAATAATAATAATATATTATATTAATCATAAAAAACATACTAAAGTCCAATTTCAAACATAAAATTCTTACTTAATGTCATCATCCTAAAAATAAAAAGATACTAAAATTTATAATAGTCTTCAAATCATGCCAAATTAGTAAAAACAAAACCATAATCGTCTTCAAATCAAGCCAAATCAACAAAAACGAGAATAGAAAAGAAATTGAAGTAGTGAGCAGTCAAGTAACCTTCGAGAAGTCCAACTCAGTACCTTCGGATTTTGACGCAGAAGTGGGGAACAACTTCGATTTTAACTCACAAATTGAAGACCATGTTCGATTTTGCTAACAATCACTTAACAGGGGGAGTAAAAAGAAACGAGAAGAGAAAAGAAAGAAGAAACGAGAAAAGAAGGAATGACGGCTGGAGCAATATTAGGTCAAATAAGATATCACGTGATTTCTAAGGTCAAAAAGTCAAAAAAAAAAGGAAAAAAAAAACAGAACGCCTCATACGTTTCGACTCGGAACGCCCCGCCTCGGACCGCCTTTTATCGCCTCACAAGATTGAGGCGTACGCCTCATTCTCCCCCTAAGAGGCGACGCCTCATAATCATTTTTGTTCCGCCTCGCCTCAAGGCGTACGCCTCAAACGATTTTTAAAACCTTGATGTTATCAGACTTTAATGGTTCTAATGTTATAATCAAACGAGGGACTATTTGTATCAACGGATGTAGGATTTTTTTTGTGAGGCGTTTTGATACAAGAATTTATGTCATGATTTATGCAAAATAGTTTTATTCAAAATCGATCTTTTATTCATTGTCGTTTTAACATTACTCCTTGTTGTTCTTCTGTCCCATGAGTTTGACTATGTCATGTCCTAAAAGCGTCATGATGTTGTCATGTGGATATAAATTAGGTAGTTGGCATTAGATATTAGGTAGTAGGAACTCTTATATCTTATGTAATACCTAAAACCAAATACAAACTACATCAAAAATAAAATTCCATAACATTTAAACAAAAGTTTTTCTTCCGAAACAACATTTGTACCTTGGTGTGTACTTAGTACTAACAAAAGGGAAACGAGTATATCATACAACGATAGTTATGGAAAAACTATACATCAACCTAACCGGGTGTAAATTTGCCTGCACAAAAACTACAACACTTACACATTTTCTAAATTTTGTCATGCGATTTTAAAATTAAGCGATTGCTTTGCATTTACTACTTGTACATGCATCGAAAATGAGCATGGAAGTAACAATAAGTTATATGTAGCTTAGGTTCTTCTTCTTCTTCTTCTTTTTTTTTTTTTTTTGATAAAATTGAAAGGTTTGCTACTGAATGAAATAGAAATTTTGAATGAATTTTGTTCAACGAAACATGTTTGGTAAGGTTGTTAAATGTACATTTTAACCTTTGTGATGTCTTTGTGTTGAATGAAATATTTATTTTGATGAAATATCTTAGTGTAACATCGTTGCTGATCTTGGGAGACTCTGATTTTAAATAATGTGTTGGCAACAATGGTTTTGTAAACACTTTTATTAGTCAACGAGTTGTTTTGAAAAGTTTAAAATTTGTTGTAAATTTTAGGGATGTTACAAGTTGGTATCAGTCTTGGTTTGAGTGAACTGGAGGAACACTCGTGTGAATCCAGTCTCAAACTAAGGAAAATGGTTTTTATAAATGATTTTTAAAGTAAGGGTTGTAAAAATAATTTTCAAAGTTGCTTTAAAAATAACCAAAAGAGGATGTGATGTGTATGATCAGCCGGTGCCAGTAAGTAGACTGTTACTTAATATTGTGATATGTTAGAACAACATGCTAGTGATAGGCTAGAGATCTTCAGGAATTGCATGATAGAATTGCCTTATTATATGATGCTTGATAGCCTAGGGTCTTCCTTATATGGATTTGAAATCATTACTGTAGTTGCTTAGTGTATGCATCATAGTTGTACATAACTAATATTCTATAGCCTGTGAATGTTTGGTTTAGCCTTATTTTATGTTCTTGTTTGATGAAGGGCTTAGGGTAGAATCAAGTATTCGACTGTCTATAGGATCCAGTGTTATATATGATTAGCATACACGAGTGATGCAGGGTTGGTGGAAGTTTCATGAGTGGGTGCAGTATATAGCGGGTCAGCGTGAGGATTAGTAGCCTGTCTTGATAAAGAATCCGCACTATCTCTTGAATATTTAGCAAGATAGTTTTATATGTCAAGAGGACAGTGGGAGTCTAAAAGATTCTAAAAGAGTTTCAAGAACTAATCAAGAGTAAAAAACCTGTATTTCATCACTAGCACACGACTAGAGGTTTATAACCTATCGTGTTGACATATTCCAATTTCTGTGCCCATTCCAGTCAAAGTTGGCTTTGCATATGAGTTCTGAGAGTTCTCAATTGTTTGCATAACAACATGGAAGCAATGGCAGGCCCCTGTGCTGCCAGGTGGCAAGAAATTAAGATTGAGTTTGGTCCATATGAGTTTGGATTTGTCACTAACCTTGTATTGTGATTATGGTTTGACAAATTCACATGGATAGGAACACATACACCATAAAATCTAAGTGTCATAAGGTTTCTCTCCGATTCATGAAAATGATGGTGAGGAAATGCTTTCACTAAGTAGATTTTAAGTAGAGGAGTCATGACTTGTTGAAATGGTTAAATCAAGAAGATGAGTCATACTTCGTTCCAAAACAAGTCTTAGAGTCATACTCCAAGATTCTAACTTGAGTGACACATCTTAAAGAAGGTTTATAACACTTGTCAAATGTAAGAGTAAAATACTTTCTACTCTTGTACATTTGAAATTGGTAAGTTGTGATGTTTTGGATAAAATAAAGACCAACTAAGGCCAATTGTGTGAAGTGTTTGTCTTGATAAAGAATCCGCACTATCTCTTGAATATTTGGCAAGATAGTCTTATATGTCAAGAGGACAGTGGGAGTCTTAAAGATCCTGAAAGAATTTCAAGATCTAATCAAGAATAAAAACCTGTAGTTTGACACTAGCACACGATATGAGGTTTACAACCTATCGTGTTGACATATTTCTATTTCTATGCTCATTCCAGTTAAAGTTGGCTTTGCATATGAGTTCTAAGAGTTCTCAATTGGTTGCATAACAAATTGGAAGCAATGACAGACCCTTGTGCTACCAGGTGGCAAGAAATTAAGATTGAGTTCAGTCCATATGAGTTTGGATTTGTCATCATCCTTGTCTTGTGATTATGGTTTTGACAAATTCACATGGATAAGAACACATACACCATAAAATGTAAGTGTCATAAGGTTTCTCTCCGATTCATGAAAATGACGGTGAGAAAACACTTTCACTAAGTAGATTTTAAGTAGATAACAGTTGTGATATTTACATTCTCAAAGTCGTTAGTGGAGCGCGTGTGGTTAACCATCACACTAACATGGACTTGTGATAAATGGCAAAAGGTCTAAACAATTGAGACTATGATTACGACATCCCTTTTCATAGTTCTAAAATTATTTAGACACACCTATGAACTATCTAAGATAAGGTGTATGATTTTGATAAAGTCTTATCAAAGCAATCTTGGATCAGAAATCTGAACTTTGGTAAGAAAGTCCATAGAGTATTGATTTCTAGAAGTCCAGCTAATTTCTGGATACATGTCAAAGATAGCAGGAGCATAAGTGTTATGCTAATATTTTTCATGTTAGTGGGAACATGATAATTATGATAAGTATTGCAAGTTAGCAATGTTAATAATAGAAAACAAAAGTTTTAATTCATGAAGTTGCTGGGGTTGAAAAAGTTGTTTTGCTATAATTAAGGGAGAGGAAATTATACTTCATTTCAATTCTAAAAGCTTAGATTGAGGTTTTAATTGTCTTTAGTCAAGGTTATATATATGAATTTTATGTTGGAGTGGCTCAACATAAGGAAATTCTATATATGAGTTCATTATTTGCGTTCTAAAATTCGATTATGATTACGGCATCCCTTTTCATAATCTGAATTATGAGAACTTGGCAAATAGATATAGAAATATTATAGCAAAAGGACTGGTCTAGTATCATGTCTTTATGTGAGACATCATGAATCGTGTCCCATTTGCTTCAGATATAGGATCGATTGCATGTGCTATAATATTCATCATTTCTAAATTTTCCAAATGCTCAGGGCATTAAGAGGGGAAAAGTCTAGAATTGGATATGACTAATTTGATTAAGCAATTGTCGAGGACAATCTAACGTTTACCAAAGATTGGTTGCTCAGGGACAGTTGGAAGTATAGTGTTAAATTTTGGAGAGGACCTTATTGACATATTCTGAAAAGAGGCAACTCTTGTTCAGAAGTGATAGCCAAAATGGGAATATGGAAATGAGGGGAAAAGTCTAGAATTGGATATTTCTAATTTGATTAAGCAATTGTCGAGGACAATCTAAGGTTTACCAAAGATTGGTTGCTCAGGGACAGTTGGAAGTATAATGTTAAATTTTGGAAAGGACCTTATTGACATATTCTGAAAAGAGGCAACTCTTGTTCAGAAGTGATAGCCAAAATGGGAATATGGAAATGTTTCCACAGGTGGAAATTATTCAAGCTGTTTAAGATTAGGAAAAAACTTAATGCAAGAAGGATATTTCCATGGAGTTGATCTCCATTGGAATACTCTGTAATGTCTGTTGACAAGTCTTTGTGACTTTGTGCATAATCATTACAAGAGGATCAATGCATATAAGTTTATAATCTAACAGATTTTGGTAAATGGCAAGATTTGGAATTCTTGCATTTGCAGTATGGATTTGGGATTGAGAAATGAGAATCATTGGAAGTATGTTCAATCCATCTATTTCACAGAGTAAAGATCATAGACAAACTTAGTGTTCATACTTGATGTATGGCATAACTAATGTTTAGACAAACATAGTGTGCATACTTGGTGTATGGCATGACTAGTGTTTAGAAAAACATAGTGTACATGCTTGGAGCATGGGACAACTATTGTTTTAAATTCAAGAATAAAGTTGATAGTTTGAAACATTATACAATGAATAATGAGTAATCAATATGGTGATAAATAAAAGGTGAGTTTATATATATTCATAAGTTCTGAGACCATATTGGATTCGATTATTCTTGTGTTTCACTTTGCATGTTTTGACTTCCAGAATAACTAGGTCGTTCTTCCTGAATGACTAAGTTATTCAAACCATCCACAGTCGGTCATATGTTGGAAGTACATATGAATCAAGACTGTCATGAGTTGGCTTGTAGAGGTCTAAGATGTTAGACAAAGTGGTGCTACAACACTCATGAGTGCTCATAAGTTCTGAGTATTGGATTCAACCCGCGCTCATTTGAATCACTTCATGGATTTTATCACGAGTGATCATGAGACGATAATATCTTATATTCTTCAAACCTAGAGATATGAGTTGTTACTATGAGTTGGTTGTACATTGATTGCGCGAAAACGCATTGGTAACTCGATGCTATAAAACGTGCTTTTGTGTATGATTCAACAAGTAGTAGAACAAGACATATGAGTCGAAGTTTATCCATTCCTTTTACCTTCGGGATAAAAGCGATATCTGTGGTCCCCTCGATGATTTAGTGATGACAAATGTAAGTGCTCGGCCGGGCCTGGACTGATTTTGATTTGTTTAATTAGTCAGTCGTCATAAATCGGAAATCGGGAAACAACAAATGGACAGAGAGAATGATTTATAATCCATGTCTCAGTCCATATGATATCTAGAATGGAGGAATATATGATCCCTTATATAATGGACAAGTCATTGACGAAATCAGAGTTCTGTTACAACGTCAGAGTTCGACAGCGGCTTTTGAGAGCTACAATTGCTAGTTGGTTCTTGAAGTCATACGCAATAATAGTTTTAGACTTATCCAAGTGGGAGACTGTTGGATTAGTGTCTAAGTCCATAACTATAATTGGTATGTACTTGACCCAACTTGGGATGGTCCATTTGGGTTGCATGGCATCATGCATTTGGATAGACTAAATTGAGAGAAATAACACTTAAGGTTTATTAATATATTATAAGTTCTAATATATTAATAAGATTATTTAATTAGTATTGATCAAGAATTAATCTAGAATTAATTAAGTGATCAAAAGAAGACTAATTAAATATATGGGTTGATTGTGTAAATCATCCATACTTGTATAGTGGGCTAAGACTCCATGGATTATCAAGTTGGGCTAAAACCCATAAGATGCTCCATGGATGCTCCATGGTGTATTCGAACCCATGGATCCAAGGAAATGGAAATTCATGACAATTAGGGTTTACCCTAATTGTGACACTATATAAAGATCATATTCTTGGGAAAAATCGGCCACAGGTGTGTGAAAGAAAGAGCAAGTCGATTTCATGAAGTGTCATTTCTCTCTAAGTCCTTACAAGTGCATATGATGTTGTGTGAACCATTTGAGGTGTCACACTTGGGGCACTAGGCTCTCGAGCTACATGGAGTCAAGCTACATCAACAAGGTATGTATTTCTATCTAGTTTATTACCCAATAGATTAATGTTTTGTATGCTAGTTAGGGTAATACCTTGGATATTCATATTTGCATGTATAATAGAGAAAACATAGATCCAAGGTATTTAGGGTTGCATGTACACTTAGGAGTGTTAGAATGCTCAAAACCCAACAATATCAACAATGATAAATCAAATTTGTTGTTGGTGAAGCCAAAACTGGTGATAAACTAAGCAAACCGATGGTACCATGCGTGGGAGCCTGCTTGAGTCCGTATAAGGATTTCTGAAGGAAACATACATGGTTCGGGAGAGAGGAGCTACGAAAACATGGTGGCCGATGCATATAAAAATTCTCCTGTAAATGACCATGAAGAAATGCATTCTTCGCATCTAACTCATGTATCGACCAATGATGAGGGACAACTAAAGAGAGAGCGGTATAGATGGTAGCTGGTTTTACAACCAGACTAAAAGTCTCGTCGTAATCAATACCAGGTCGTTGATTACACGCATTGGCAACAATCCGAGCTTTGTACCGAGCAAGAGAACCATCTGCATTATGTTTCTTTTTGAGCAACCAAATTAACCACATTAGCATTAGTAAGCCGAGGTACAAGTACCCAAGTTCCATTGGAAATAAGTGCATTATCTTCTTCTTCCATGACATTAAGCCAGTTTTGATCACGAAAGGCTTCAGAATAGTTAGTTTTGAGGAATGGGAGAGGAAAAGATTTCGGTGTGAAGATTTAGCTTCTAGATAGCCCTTTGTCACTTAGAATATTTTCCCGCACCGGACTCAATAGAACTACACAACTAAATATACAAAGTACAAAGGGTTATCTATGATTGGGCCATACAACACTGGGCCATACACAAGAATACACTACAATGAAACATACTATACACTATAATATGTTTAATATGTATAACACAAAGTACATCAAAAAAATTTCTTTCATAACAGTATTCATATAAATTTTTTTATTTCCAAACAACATTTATACTTTGATGTATACATTGTATTAAGAAAAGGCGACATGTATATCATAAAACCATAGTTATGGAAAAACTATATAGCAACGTAATCAAGTGTTACATTGCACTGCACAAAAACTATAAATTAAGCAGCATCTATGCATTTACTACTCGTACATGCATAAAAAATTATGAGACATGAAAGTAACGATAAGTTATATATAGCTTAGGTTTTTTCTAATAAAGTCGAACGGTTTAGCAGTGAATGATTCAAAAGCTTTGCTAAATGTATATATTCAATGACAAATTACCATTTTCTTGACGATTTAAGTAGAATGAAATATTTATGTTGATAAAATATCTTAATTGTCACAACTAGCAAATTTAGGGTTGAAATTTTGATTCATGTACAAACGATTCTCTATGTAACCTTGTTGCATTAGATTATGGTAATTCAAAAATGACATTTTTATATGAGTACACATGTATGAATATTGAAAATAACAATCAGAAGACCATCATAGATCAATTAAGTATAACATAATCAAAAAGTGAGGGTTACTTTATAGTTTTCGGCCATGGAAACCCCATGACCAAAATCACCTTATTAGGTGATCTATAGGACCGAAACCCATTTGGAATGGGCATCATCAAACCGAAACCCCATAGATAAATCGAATAGGACAAAAATCCCCAAGGGATGGGGTGATCTCGGTCACATAAAAGAGTTTCCAGCAAGTTCCTTTATAGTGACTACTTAAAATAATAGGGTATTGACCTCAAAAGATGATATCTCAGCTTCACATAGATTTACCTAGCAGACTACCATGCACAACACCCAAACAACTAACATATATCCATACTCACTCATTCCATTTAATCCACGACAAGAGACCCTTTCCAGTTATCAACATCCTTCATTCTTTCCTTCCTCCATTTCCTTTAACATTCCAGCTTCAAGTTTTCAAATACTCTCAAGAACAAGCTTGGTTCTTTCCAAAAATCTTCATCATTTAGGTGGTCCTTGGATTTTTGGTAAGTAATTTTGACAACTCCTAGTGTTTTCACACATTATTGTGCTAATTTCATATCATTTACACACAAATTTTCGTGTGTTAGAATCACTAGGATACTAGCATCCAAGAAGCTCCTCAAGTTCATCCTCTTCATCTTAGGTTCGACATCATCTTCATCTTCATTCCAACAACCCACAAAAATCACCAAGGTGAGTTCATACCCCCATATTTTCAAGTTTGTTTTGCATGTTTTAGGGGGGCGATACAAGTAAAACTTTGTTTATCCCACAAATAATTACATGTATTCATCTTTATGTTAAAGATAAAATATTATTTGCGCAAGTTATGATTTATACTAGTTTTGGTATAAATATTTGTGATATACATATTGTTAAAACAAACACAATATATGTTATAAAATCATAAGAAAATGTATGGTTGTAAAACTACATGGTTTTTGGAAACCTTTTCTAAAACATAGTTTTTCTAGCGAAAATGATTACATTATAGCCATTTACTAATTTAGTGGGTGTTAACCCAAAATATTATGTTTTGATTTCATATCTTCATACTAGACGAAAATACACATTCACATTTATTTAAAAGATTATATAAATAGTTTCAAACAAACAAGATCAACCATAATTGGTATAGTCTGAAAGTTACAAACCACACCTACATTTTAGAAGATACATAAAATTGTTCAAAGATATACTTATTTCGTTTTACAATAAAAATGAGTCATAGTTCACGTAAATCAGTTCATGCAACAATCCAAGAGGCTAATGAGTTGAAAGTATTTCAAAGAGACGGGGTTGGGGTCTATAACTTTGGGAATTAAGCAAATGTAGGACCCAGTAAGGGTCACACCATAAAAAGTTCAACATAACTGTTTTTATTAATCTCATAGATCCTTTAGACACCCATATTCTCGCACAAACGACATACCTAGACATCGCAACCCCACTACAACAGCCAACAGAGGAGTTGGGGAAGAACCAGAAGGGGGTTCACAGGGAGTATTCCGATAAGGGATCGGTCGAAGAAAAAGGCACGGGAGAAATTGTTATTGAACCTTACCCTATTAAGAGCAGACATGAGACCCTTTTCATCTTCATCTTTCTAGGGTTTGCGCACGCAAAGTACATACACCCCCTACACAATACTTCAGACCCTAGCACCTACAATTCGATCACTACCTCTGATTGTATCATGAGAGACCCGCTTGAACATTCGGGTTCAGACTCTCCATCACGAAGTAATGGAGATTAGTAGCAAAGTCCGGAACATGACGCTACAAAATCCAATATACCCACGAAGAACAAAGAACACCATATGGATGCCATGCCTACAAGTGGATCAGGAAAACGACACGGATTACCTACACTCTTTAAAGGGAGAGATAGTCACCATAAGACAACGAATCTTGCAGCTAAAACTAGAGCGGTTATAACAAATCAGAGCAACAGAAGGGGACCACTCACGAGATGTGTGAGAAGGTAGAGCACCATGCGTGTCATTTTAATAACAAATAAATTAGCATAACCTAGTGAGTTAGTGACTACACTACTCTCAATATGTTTTAGATTTTCCGCATCTTTCGTCACAACTAGTAATAGTAAATCAAGTGAGATACGCCATTCCAAAACCTATAAAACCCGAGCCAACTTAAGGTTTTTGACACCTACATTCTATTTTGATAACTTAACATTTGTACAATACCTACTTCTACTCACTACCATAAGTACATCACAAGGATGTTGGCCTAAACATTGAGAATCGTACAACAAAAAGTAAAAATTCATATGTGTATATAACTAGATAGAATACAACTAGAAACGACCATAGATACTTACGAGCTCGTTTCTTGCCATGCAACAGAATCATGCCTTGACCAGGAAGTAACCAGCCAACCGACGAGACACCAATTCTGTAGATAGACTCCGCTACTTTTCAGGCTACGGTTACAGCCGCCGTGACAGCCGTCATGGCACAACTCAATGCTAACAACGCAAATGAAAATGGAAAACGTGTCGACAATTCCAACCGCAGTGAAGGCCGAAGGCATCAACGTGTGACCGTCTACAATTACACCCCAAAACACAAACCTAAGAACAAGAAACGAGAGTTATGGATCAAGAAAGGGGGCAGTTCGACTCAAGGGCCTACCAAAAGGCAACAAGTTGTGGCAGTCCCTACCCCCACTGACCCTACTACCTCAGCACCGAGAAAACCATATGTTGGAAACCTCCCAAAATGCAACAAGTGCAGCTTCCATCATAATGGAGATTGCCAGGAGTTGCATTGCAATAGGTGCAACAAGAAGGGACATACCGCCCGCCTCTGTAGGACCCCGACCCAATACATCACTCCAACCCCCAATGGTGGAGTAAGTCCAGTATGCCATACATGCGGTGAAACGGGACATTTCAAGAGAGATTGTCCAACAGAGAGGAATGACGGATACAATCAATACATCTCTTGAACACCCAAATCACCATGTTCATTGTGCAATCTTTAATTCTACATGCCAAACCATGTTCTTATGTCACTACATTTGGTATCAGAGCGGGTCTTCAAGATCAACGTGATTTTTGAAGAACGATTCTCGGTTTGGCAACTTTTGTCACAATTGAAGCAAGTTTGGTGAGTCTCTCTCTATGATCTCTTAATTTCAATGAATTCGTGCGTTGCGTTTTTTATTTTTAATCATTTTGATTCATTGGATCTAATTCGTTTCAAATCTCATTGTTGATCCAATAAATTTTGTTTAAGATCAAAACCATAATCAAACTCATTTTTTTTAAAAAAAAAATTTCGAGTACTGTTCATTCATTCAGCCCATTTGGATTTCTTTTCGTTTAATTCAATTCGAAGCCCAATTCCATTAATATGCTACTATTCACAACTTGATTGAGCCCAAAATCTCATATACGATCCAATTATTGTTCCATTTTGTGTGTGAATAAACAAATTTTTTAATTCAATCAAATTGTCAATGGTTGTTCATCATTTTGACTTGTACACACGCATCCTATTCTTGTACCATTGACTCATGGTTCTTCATTATCAGTTGTTCTTGAGTTCTTCATCTCATTTTCTGAATTTTTTTTTCTCAATCGATGATGAATGCTTACTGATCAAATAGAATATTCTTGGAGTTGTATTTGATTGAAGTCGTTCAAATGAACGACCAGTCAACGCACAAGTCAAAATCAGATTCTTGATGAATCTCGTATCGATTTTTTGTTTGTTGTTCTTGGTTTGATTTGTTAGAGAAATCCAACAGGAAAGCAATATTAGAGTCGAGACTATGAATACAAACTGAGACTTGAATCAATTTTGAGTTAATACCAAAAAGCGAATGGAAAATTTTGGAGATCGACTTGGAGTCAGTTGCATTCAAACGAGATTTTGGATGATAAGTCAGTCAAGGTGTTGATTTGGACTTGATTGGAATCGTAAGTAATTTCGATTGATGTTGCAATGACTGAATTTCAACATCGATGGTCGATTTTGAGTCAGAATCGATTCTTGGTGTTGATTTAGATTCATGTGGGAAATTGATAGTGAATGAAATCGAAGCAGTAAGTTGTTGTGGATGATTTCAATGATCGATGGCAAGTAATGAAGGGATGGTTGGATCTGATTTCAAATATTGTTGTTCTTGGTTTGATGATGACGAAGTCGTAACAAATGTTGAAAAAGCAGTTTGGAATTGAAAAGTCAAAATCGAAATTGAAGGCCAAGGGCATATATTCACAATTACAGTTTTGAAATGTAAAAGTGAACAAGGAATTGAAGAACGAAGTGAATACAGATGTTTGGCATGGCTTCGACTTACACAAATCGATGATTTGGCTTGAAGGTTTAAGGGTTGTGTTGAGTCGATGTTGATATAAGCAAAGGACGATAAGATTTAGAGTCGATCTTCGAAGACAGGACTTGAATTCATTGATCGATTTTGGTTTTGATAATCAATCAAGGATTGACTGAAATCGATTTTGCTGAATGAAAAGAACGAAGAATTGGGTCGATAAAATTGAACGAAACTTTGCTGTTGATGGTTTGGGAAGAACTGTAAGAACGAGAATTTGGGGTTAATGTATGAAGGGTTCCTGTGTTTGGATTTTGAAGATACGATGGGTCGATTCAGAGGTTGGATGATTAAGAGGTTACTGTTCATTAAGAGGCTTCGTTATGCTTCGATTTCGTATGAAAAATTTTGTATGCTTTGTATGTTGAGAATTTTTGTTTGATTGGGGAAGATGAAGTTTCATACGAAGAGGAGAGAGAAAATTTTGGGTGAAGATGATTTTCGTACGAAGGGGAGAGAGAAGGAAAAAGTTTCGTGTGTTTGGGTTGCGTGATTTCGTGTGAATTGAGGAAAAATAAAGCAATGTTACGTAAATGGCCCCTGAAATTTCGTTAGTTTAACACCTTTCCAAATTTTCGTATGAAGAGGAGATGCTTTCGTACGAAGCGTTGAAAATTTCGTATGTTTGGAATGGAAAAGCAAAATTTTCGAATGTAGTCCCTCAAGTTTCGAATGGTTGACAAATGAAAAAAGGCTTCGTATGAATGATCAAAATTTCGTATGTTTTGATCAAAAAGCAGAATTTTCGAAAACAGCCCCTGAACCTTCGAAAATTTGGCACTTAGAGAATTAATTGAAGTTTCGAATGTTTGACACTTTTCTCCCAAATTCGAAAATTTCCTGAAGCTTCGAATGTTTGGGACAACTCTTCGTATGTTTGGTGCACAAAGACAAAATTTTCGAAAATATTCCCTGAGGCTTCGAATGTTTGGCGGTTCATACCCAAATTCGAAAAATGACTGTTTTTGCTGAAAATTGAAGAAAATGCATTTCAAGCCCCTGTAATTTGTGCAAATTGACGCTTTCTACCCAGCTTTGGAAAAGGGGGAGAGTTTTGCATATTTTACTGTTTTGGGCGCACCGGGTCACTGCAGAATTTTGAAATTGACAAATTCTACCCATTTTTGAGAAATTTTGTCAAAGGCGATCCGTGAACGAAGCTAAAAATTGAATATTTTTTTTGATTTTCCTGATTGAAGCACAAAGTTTATGCCACATGTTAAGGGGGAGTTTTGACACAAAAAATTCCGAATAGAGCACGTTCTCTTTCCTTGAAGGTTTTATAATCAATTTTCGATTATAAAAAGAGGGAGAAATTTATATGGAAATTCGAACTTGAATTTTTCATATTACGCGACCTTGAAGACCGAAGTGACCTTGATTTTTGAAGTATACGAAATGATGAAATTGGAAGTTCGGAAGTGATGTATTCGAAATGGGTTTGGTTTTATTGAAGATTTTTGGGGTGTGCTTTTATGCTCAACTTTTGGGTGATTAATTGGAGTTTGGGATGCTCATAATCATTCGTTGATGCTTGGTTCGTATGGTCTCACATCCTAGAGCCCAAATTGAAGAATCATGGAAGAATTGAAGATTGAAGTTCGTTTCGACATGTGTCACCCTTGAGGCTCGGATCGCGTAGTTGCTCGATTTTGGAAGATTTGAAGTGGGTCATTCATTCCTAACTTTGAGGGGGAAAATGTTTGGGTACAAAGTTTTCCTTGAATGACTTTGTAATGTTTGACTTTTGTGAAACCCACTTGCATGTGGAGTATGAGCCTTGTCACACATGAGAGATAGAGAGTGAGAGAGAGAGACATATAAACACCTCTATATAAGGTGGGTTTAGTCCACTTGTAGAGGTGTGCTTGAGAGATGTAAAAGTGAGTGTGTAAGTGTGTGTTATTTATGTAGTCTAGATCTAGATCCTTTTTGTGTAACACCATATACAATAAATACATCTCTTGAACACCCAAATCATCATGTTCATTGTGCAAACTTTAATTCCGCGTGCCAAACCATGTTCTTATGTCACTACACGGCGAGAGGAATTTAACAACAGGACATGATGAAGCAACAAGGAACTCTACTGGGATTTTCGGTACGTTTCCAGACAATAATATTTAAGTATCGAATTTTCAATAAAACTAGTGTCAAATAAAAAAAACGCAATCATAAATTGCTCCCTTATCCAAACAAAGCACATCACTCATATAAAAACTAAGGATCCTTGCAGGTGAGATATGATGGCTTAGTGTATACATTAGGGTCATATATAATTAAGATTCTATAGGCGTAGATTGCGTGATTCCGCCTTATTTCCTGTTCCTTGTCTGGTTGTGGATTTAGGGCAGAGTCACTCAGTCGACTGTCTTCTCAATCTTAATTATACATGACTTGTATACACCAAGCGATTATAGAGGGACCTGTTGGGTTTTGAGGACTATAACACTCCTATGGTGCACATGCAACCCTAAATGATTTGGATTTATGTTTTCTCTATTATATATGCGTATTTTTAATTTTTCCAAAGCATTGTCCTAACTAGCATACAAATTGCCAAATGAATAATACATCTAGATAGATGACATACCTTTTGAAGGACTTGTAGTTCTTGACCTTTGAAATCTTGAGCACCTCAAGTGTGATGCCTCTAATGGTTCACAAACACCAATATGCAAAAGGATGACATAAGAGAATAAGCTACTTATCTCAAAGAGAAGGTGTAACCGATTTTGGCTCATGGAGGGTTCTATTTATAGTGTTGCACATGCTAGGGTTACACGTTGTAAACCCTAATGCTCCATGACTTTCCACATTCTTATACTCCATGGGTTTAACCTCCATGCATTATCCATGGATTAACTTATTGGTTTAGCCCATCTAAATAATCATGGATCATTAGCCCACACTACAAGAATCATTGATTTACATAATCAATCCCCATATATTTAATTAGTCTCTTTTGACCACAAAATTAATTCCAAATTAATTCTTGATCAATACTAATTAAATAATTTCATATTAATATATTATACTTGTAATATATTAATAAACCATAAATAACCTTATTCTCAAAATCCATCCTATCAAATTGCACTGGTGAAGGCAACCCAAAAGGACCATGCTACAATCGGGTCAAGTACATACTAGTTATAGTTATCGGCTTAGACACCAAATCCAACAGTCTCCCACTTGGATAAGTCTAATAACTATTACTGCTAATGCACTTCAGGATCTGACTTAGCAATCGTAAGCTTTCAAAATCCGCTGTCGAACTCTGACCTAGTCAATGACGCGTCCTTCAGATAAGGGATCATATACTCCTCTGTTCTCAAGATATCTATGCGGACAAATACATGGAGCATAGTCATACTTATTGTCCTGCAATTTGTTTCCTGATTTCTGATTCGTCTGACATAGAACATAACTGAACACATCAATTTATTTCTGACCGGGCCCGACACATAGTCAAAACAGAATCATCGAGGGGCCCAAGATATCCTCTTCGGATAAAAGGACTAGATAAACTATGACATTATATGCTTGTACTAACTACTCATCAAATCATGCACAACGACACGTTTTATAACATCAAGTTACTGATGTGTTTTCATGCCATCAATGCACAACCAACTCTGTGACAACCCGAAACTTTTCCCGTTATCTTTACCCAGTTTCCGTTAATAAAAATTGGGTTTTTATTTAATTCCGTCAAATTTCTTAATTTGGGAAGGACCTTAAGTTTTAAATAAAAAATAGGTATTTTATACGATTCGGAATAAACAGGGAATCACGCGAAAAACTTGAACGTCCTCGAAAATCACCGAGTTTACGGTCGGACCGTAAACCCGTTTACGGTCGGTGCCAGGTGGACCCCACCACCGACCAAACTCTCAGCCTATAAATACTGGACCCCCACCCTCATTTGAACCTTCTTGACTGGAAACACCCACTTTCTCTCTCTAACTCTCTTGACCGTAAACACCATAAAGCCATCTTTTCGCCTGAAAAACGCCGGAAATCGCCATTTGGGGCCGTTCGGGAGCCTATGGAACGCTTTTTCGTCGAAAACAAGCACCCTTGTTCTTGAGTTTACGGTCAATCTTCATAGACCGTAAACCCGTTGCGACCGTAAACTCATCAATCTTCATAGACCGTAAACCCTGTTCACGGTCTGTCAACCGTAAACCCTGTTCACGGTCTGTCGACCGTAAACTCCATTCACGACCGTAAACAGCTCTTTCGTGGGGAAAAGCCTGTTTTCTCAATTCAACCAAGTCTCGGTAACATTCCTTAACCAAAAACAAGTGTTTATCTAACACTTTATCTAACGAAATGACTAATTTAGATACATATATGTATTTATTTGATATTAGGATTCCGTTAAGTGCAACGTACACCAATTCAAGGATCGTCCAGTTCAATCCTTCGCATCCGACCAACTGTGAGTTCATACCCATACGCTTTTTCCGAGTTTTGCATGTTTTCAGGGGGGAATACAAGCAAAAGTACAAGGAAACTTGTGCTCAATATATATTATTTTGTATAAGATAATTATATTTTCAGCATGCTTTTAAACACAGAAAACAGTTTTACCAAACGATTAAGAAATCAACTCGTAGAAGCAGTTTTCAAACTAAAGTAATGAACTCGTGAAACATTTCGTAAAATATATATCATACAGATTATAAACCGGATTTTTAGTATTATTACTTGTAAATTGTTAGTCTAAAGTTGGGGACACGTCCTTGTAACACTCCCCACCGAATTCGAGAGTGTAGGACTAGCACTTGTAACCAGAATCTCTTGTAGGGAGAGCGTGACTGCTGTGTATAGATTTATACGGGACTGACTATCCCGCACCTAAACTGCTAGATACAGTTAGGCATACATGCCTGTAGTGACAAAGTCATAAAAGGATACTGGCCCCGTTACGTGCCATATCAAGTTTAAATACGGTTATGACACCCACAACCCAGATAACAGGAATTTACTTTTGTAATAATGAATCAAGTGAACTAACCTCAAAGTAATAACCGATTCGATTACTAGAGGGTATTAATAACACCCTTAGGATTTAGTTCACCACTTATTTATTAGTTTTATTTATGTAATAAGGCTAATACACCTCACATGGAACAAACAGGGTTTTTCAAGAAAACTACGTCTAACGATACAAGTATGGTAGATACTTGTACACCTCAGACAAGAACAGATAACCAACTATCAACTTTTAAGGAAAATATAGGATTTTCCCGGGATAACTCAGCCTCTCATAAACAAACTATTTAACAAATAACTAATGGAGAATCAAACATCTTTCATAAGAAAATATAGGATTTTCTTGGGAAACACTTTTCAAAGAATCAAAGAAACATTTTTCACCAGAACCAAATACTTATGAACTCACCAGCTTTATGCTGATACTCTTTCAAACCGCTTGTATTCTCAGGACAACAATAGACAGGTACTCTTGCCAGCTTTTGGAGAAGACGAAGCATCTTGGAATCTCGTCTTTACCTCTTAGTTTTGTCATATGCTGACATGTACAAACTATGTTTTCAAACAGATGTAAATATTCATATTGTAATGTAATGGTTATGTTTACTTGATTGCTATGATACGATTGTTGTGATACTACGCATGACGTCCTCCGCCCCAGAACGTTTCCGCCGTTCCGGTTTTAGGGTGTGACAGATTGGTATCAGAGCTATTGTTTATAGTGAACTAAGTATACCGAACCTTACATGGTATACAACTATAAACACTAAGGGGCCAAAGTGCTCTGAACTAAAAGTATACTTTTAAAATACAAGTATTTTACAAAAAGTATACAAGTATACCTACATACCAGAAACAGTATAATGAGTAGAACAAAACAAAAGTATTTAGATGTTGGACACTACGGTTAAACCTGGGCAGTTATGTAATCATGTCTAGGGTCAATATAGCCTGATCAACTATATTCATTCGAGACATGACCAACATGTGCTTGGGAGTGACTGTGGTGTTGCAGCAGGCCTAAAACTTACCAAGTATCCATGCAACAAGACGTCGATATAACAAAACTTACAACTTAAAATACTATTGGAGTATTTTACTAGAGTCAAATGCATTACAGAAATTCACTTCCAAGTGTTGCTACTCATTCCTTTTAGCGATAACTTATTTGTATTGGTAGCTTTTCCTTGCTTATCGCTTAGTAGAACACTCTAGCTATCATATTAAGATATACCTTGCTTCATATCTCTTGATTCGATTCCAGAGGACTTATCATCCTCTTCTTCCTGATTATTTTAGTACAAGATGCCTCCAAAGAAAAGACTCAGCAAAAAGAGCAACAATCCCCCAACAGATCCGACACCGCCACCTCCTCAGTTCGATCCTGCTATGTTCCAGGCAGCTGTTACTGTTGCTGTGGCTGCCGCGATGTCAGAGATTAATCCTGGCGGATCTGGTGGGCCGGGAGGTGGTACTCATCCCCAAAATCATGAAGGTAGTCAGGGACACCAGAAGGAGTGCTCCTATAAAGACTTCATGAACGCAAAACCCACATCTTTCAAAGGCAATGGAGGTGTTATTGCCCTGACTCGATGGTTCGAAAAGATCGAGTCTATCTTCGAAATTTGTTCCTGTTCTAAAGCCAACAAGGTGAAATTTGCCGCTTGCACTTTCACCAACAGAGCATTGACTTGGTGGAATGGTCGGGTCAAATCTTTAACCCTGCCAATAGCAAATGCTATGGGTTGAGAGAGCTTGAATGAGCTCATGCTAGCTGAATACTGCCCACGAGGCGAAATACAGAAACTGGAGCACGAACTCTGGAACCTAAAGATGAAGGGTTCTGAAATTGCTGCCTACACTTCCAGATTTGAAGACCTAGCACTTCTTTTCCCGGGTATGGTCACCCCGGAAAGCAAAAAGATTGAGAGATACATTTGGGGATTGACACAACCCACCAAAGGAAATGTCTTGGCTGCTCGGCCAGCTACATTTGATAGCGCCAAGTGTCTGGCGCAGAATCTGATCGATCATGGAGTCGATCTTGATGAGTTGACAGCTGTTTCCGAACCACAAAAGGAGGATAGTGGGAAGAAGAGATTTTGGAACAAACGCAAGGGCCAGTCTTCGCAGGAGCCCTCAAAGAAACAACAAACGGTGGCAGTCCACGCTGCTACTACTCCTGCTACAGACCCCATTACCTCAACAAACCCCAGTCGCTATGCTGGGAAACTACCTTTGTGCAACAAGTGCAACTACCACCATCAGGGACAGTGTCGGGAGATGTCGTGCAACAACTGTGGAAAGAAGGGCCACACAGCTCGAGGCTGCAAGGCACAAGTCCAACCCACTAACCAGGCCCCTGGAGCAGGCATTGGACAAGCCTGTTATGGCTGTGGAGAAGTCGGACACTACAAGAGAAATTGTCCCAAGGCAACAACAGCTTGTAGCACGGGGAGAGTGCTAGCGATGGGCCAAGAGGAGGCAGTTGCAGATCCCACCGTTGTTTCGGGTACGTTCCTCCTCGATAACTCTTATGCATGCATTCTTTTCGATTCTGGTGCTGAGAGAAGTTTTGTTAGCGATGCATTCAAATATCTTCTCAAACCTAAACCCCAACCTCTAACCGAAACATTTACCGTCGAGATGGCTAACAGTGAGAAAGAGAGCACTAACGACATATTCGTAGGCTGTACCCTTACCCTAAACGATCATTCTTTTCCGATCGATCTTATGCCAGTTTCCATAAAAAGCTTTGATGTCATCATCGGCATGGATTGGTTGAGCCCCAATCGTGCTGATATCC
This sequence comes from Lactuca virosa, assembly GCF_052849685.1. Lineage (NCBI taxonomy): Eukaryota > Viridiplantae > Streptophyta > Magnoliopsida > Asterales > Asteraceae > Lactuca > Lactuca virosa. The sequence goes on along the minus strand of NC_136430.1, from coordinate 117,395,145 downwards.
TTTGTTACGAAAAAGCTATCCATCTCCATCTTTCTTCTGGTGAAACCCTCATGATTTACGGCGATAAACTCAGTTCAAACCTCCGTATTGTTTCGTGCATCAAAGCCCATAAACTCTACGAAAGGAGTGCTATGCATTCCTAGCCCATGTCATTAACGAGAAACAGGAAGTTAAAGACCTCGAGAGCATCCCCGAAGTCTGCAACTTTCCCGATGTCTTTCCCGAAGAGCTCCCGGGAATTCCTCCCGAGCGTCAAGTCAAGTTTCGCATCGACTTAGTCCCCGGAGCTACCTCCGTAGCTAAATCCCCATATCGCCTAGCGCCACCAGAAATGCAGGAGTTATCCAGTCAGCTCAATGAGCTGCTCAGCAAAGGATTCATCAGACCCAGTTCCTCACCCTGGGGAGCCCCGATCTTATTTGTGAAAAAGAAGGATGGATCCTTTCGGATGTGCATTGATTATTGAGAACTGAACAAGCTCACTGTCAAAAACCGTTACCCTCTTCCTCGAATCGACGACCTCTTCGATCAACTTCAAGGAGCCAGTTACTTCTCCAAAATAGACCTAAGATCAGGGTACCATCAGCTGCGAGTCCATGAGAGTGATGTTTCTAAGACACCATTTCGGACTCGGTATGGTCACTACGAATTCGTAGTAATGCCCTTCGGGCTAACCAACGCACCGGCGGTATTCATGGACCTGATAAATCGGGTGTGCCGTTCTTTCTTGGACAAGTTCGTAATCGTGTTCATTGACGATATACCTGTCTATTCCAGAAGCGAGGAAGATCACCGACAGCACTTGAGATCGGTGTTGGAAACTCTAAGGACGGAGAAGCTGTACGCGGAATTCTCCAAGTGCGAATTATGGATTCGAAAAGTAACCTTCCTAGGTCACGTGGTAAGCGAGGAAGGCATACACGTGGACCCCTCCAAAATCGAAGCGATAAAGAACTGGTCAGCACCGAAGACGCCCACAGAAATCCGTCAATTCTAGGTTCTCGCTGGCTATTATCGCAGATTTATCCAGAATTTTTCCAGAATTGCCAAACCCTTAACCACTCTGACTCAGAAAGGCGTACCTTTCTGTTGGAGTGAAAAGTAAGACACTGCGTTCCAAACGTTGAAGCGGGCCCTATGCAGCGCACCTATCTTGTCTCTGCCCGAAGGGACGGAGGACTTTGTTGTCTACTGTGATGCATCCAATCAGGGCCTAGGCTGTGTGCTCATGCAACGGGGAAAAGTCATTGCTTATGCCTCAAGACAGCTGAAAGCACACGAAGTCAACTACACAACGCACGACCTGGAATTGGGAGCAGTGGTCTTCGCATTGAAGGTATAGAGACATTATCTCTACGGAACCAAGTGCACTATCTTCACTGACCATAAAAGCCTGCAGCATATCTTCGACCAGAAGGAGTTGAACATGAGACAACGGCGATGGGTTGAGCTACTCAGCGATTACGAGTGCGAAATCCGCTACCATCCCGGCAAGGCCAATGTGGTGGCAGATGCCCTCAGCCGGAAGGAGTACTCAGGTGGTAGAGTGAAGGCACTAACCATGACTATCCATTCCCATTTATCCGCGCAAATCAAAGAGGCTCAGCTGGAAGCCTTAAAACCAGAGAACATGCCGGGTGAAGCCTTGAGAGGAATGGAAAAGAACCTAGAGATAAAGGGAGACAGAGTCTATTATTTCATGGACCGGATCTGGAGCCCAAAGTTCGGTGGTTACAGAGAGGTTGTCAAGAACGAAGCACACAAGACCAAATACTCCATTCATCCAGGTTTGGATAAGATGTACCTCGATCTCAAGAAGTTGTATTGGTGGCCAAACATGAAAGTAGAGATCGCTACCTTCGTGGGCAAGTGCCTGACTTGCGCCAAGGTGAAGGTCGAATATCAGAAGCCCTCAGTTCTACTCCACCAGCCGGAGATACTTGAGTGGAAGTGGGAAAGGATTACAATGGATTTCATCACAAAGTTGCCCAAGTCTCCGAGTGGGCACGACGCCATCTGGGTAATAGTCGACCGACTGACTAAATCTGCCCACTTCCTGCCGATCAAGGAAAACTTCAAAATGGAGAGACTCACACGAATCTACATCCAAGAGATAGTCCGACTACACGGTGTGCCTGTGTCCATTATCTCCGATCGAGATAGCAGGTTCACCTCGAGATTTTGGCAGTCCCTGCAGAAAGCTCTTGGAACTAAGCTGGACATGAGTACAGCTTGCTATCCTCAGACAGACGGGCAGAGCGAGAGAACCATCCAGACCTTGGAAGACATGTTAAGAGCATGTGCCATTGACTTCGGTAAATCATGGGACACCCATTTGCCCTTGGTCGAGTTTTCCTACAACAACAGTTACCATACCAGCATCAAGGTTGCGCCTTTCGAAGCCCTCTATGGCCGCAAGTGCAGATCCCCTCTGTGTTTGGCTGAGGTGGGCGACACACAGCTAGCCAAGGGGCAAGTCCCCGACAGCACTCTCACTGGCCCAGAGATCATCCGTGAAACCACCAAAAAGATCATACAAATCCGAGAACGACTGAAGGCCTCACGAGATAGACAAAAGAGCTATGCCGATAAACGATGAAAACCCTTGGAGTTCCAGGTTGATGACCCTGTCCTTTTAAAAGTCTCACCCTGGAAAGGCATGATACGCTTTGGAAAGCATGGAAAGCTATATCCAAGATACATAGGACCCTTTGAGATCCTGGCTAAGATAGGTCCCGTAGCATACAAACTCCAGTTACCTTGAGCGCTTAGCAACGTTCATTTCGTCTTCTTCGTGTCGAACCGAAGGAAGTGTCTGTCCGATGAGACACCTGTGATTTCCCCTTGACAACCTCGAGTTAGACGAGAGTCTACACTTTGTGTGAGAATCATCTGAACTCACGGATCGAGAAATCAAACGAACGAAACAAAGTCGCATCCCGATAGTGAAGGTTTGCTGGAATGCCAAGCGGGGACCTGAATTCACTAAGGGAGAGCGAAGATCAGATGAAACAGAAGTATCCGCATCTCTTTCCTAATTCATGATTTGTATCCTATGTTCGAATTTCGGGACGAAATTCCCTCTACCGGGGGGATGATGTAACAACCCGAAACTTTTCCCGTTATCTTTACCCAGTTTCCGTTAATAAAATTTGGGTTTTTATTTAATTTCGTCAAATTTCTTAATTTGGGAAGGACCTTAAGTTTTAAATAAATAATAGGTATTTTATACGATTCGGAATAAATCGGGAATCACGCGAAAAACTTGAACGTCCTCGAAAATCACCGAGTTTAGGGTCGGACCGTAAACCCGTAAACGGTCGGTGCCAGGTGAACCCCACCACCGACCAAACTCCCAGCCTATAAATACTGGACCCCCACCCTCATTTGAACCTTCTTGACCGGAAACACCCACTTTCTCTCTCTAACTCTCTTGACCGTAAACACCATAAAGCCATATTTTCACCCGAAAAACGCCGGAAATCGCCATTTGGGGCCGTTTGGGAGCCTCTGGAATGCTTTTTCGTCGAAAACAAGCACCCTTGTTCTTGAGTTTACGGTCAATCTTCATTGACCGTAAACCCGTTGCGACCGTAAACTCATCAATCTTCATAGACCGTAAACCATGTTCACGGTCTGTCAACCGTAACCCTGTTCACGGTCTGTCGACCGTAAACTCCATTCACGACCGTAAACAGCTCTTTCGTGGGGAAAAGCCTGTTTTCTCAATTCAACCAAGTCTTGGTAACATTCCTTAACCAAAAACAAGTGTTTATCTAACACTTTATCTAACGAAATCGCTAATTTAGATACATATATGTATTTATTTAATATTAGGATTCCGTTAAGTGCAACGTACACCAACTCAAGGATTGTCCAGTTCAATCCTTCGCATCCGACCAACTGTGAGTTCATACCCCTATGCTTTTTCCGAGTTTTTCATGTTTTCAGGGGGGAATACAAGCAAAAGTACAAGGAAACTTGTGCTCAATATATATTATTTTGTATAAGATAATTATATTTTCAGCATGCTTTTAAACACAGAAAACAGTTTTACCAAACGATTAAGAAATCAACTCGTAGAAGCAGTTTTCAAACTAAAGTAATGAACTCGTGAAACATTTCGTAAAATGTATATCATACAGATTATAAACCGGATTTTTAGTATTATTACTTGTAAATTGTTAGTCTAAAGTTGGGGACACGTCCTTGTAACACTCCCCACCGAATTCGAGAGTGTAGGACTAGCACTTGTAACCAGAATCTCTTGTAGGGAGAGCGTGACTGTTGTGTATAGATCTATACGAGACTGACTATCCCGCACCTAAACTGCTAGCTACAGTTAGGCATACATGCCTATGGTGACAAAGTCATAAAAGGATACTGGCCCCATTACGTGCCATATGACGTTTAAGTACGGTTATGACATCCACAAGCCAGATAACAGGAATTTACTTTTGTAATAATGAATCAAGTGAACTAACCTCAAAGTAATAACCGATTCGATTACTAGAGGTTATTAATAACACCCTTAGGATTTAGTTCACCACTGATTTATTAGTTTTATTTATGTAATAAGGCTAATACACCTCACAGGGAACAAACAGGGTTTTTCAAGAAAACTACGTCTAACGATACAAGTATGGTAGATACTTGTACACCTCAGACAAGAACAGATAACCAACTATCAACTTTTAAGGAAAATATCGGATTTTCCCGGGATAACTCAACCTCTCATAAATAGACTGTTTAACAAATAACTAATGGAGAATCAAACATCTTTCATAAGAAAATATAGGATTTTCTTGGGAAACACTTTTCAAAGAATCAAAGAAACATTTTTCACCAGAACCAAATACGTATGAACTCACCAGCTTTATGCTGATACTCTTTCAAACCGCTTGTATTCTCAAGACAACAATAGACAGGTACTCTTGCCAGCTTTTGGAGAAGACGGAGCATCTTGGAATCTCGTCTTCACCTCTTACTTTTGTTATATGCTGACATGTACAAACTATGTTTTCAAACAGATGTAAATATTCATATTGTAATGTAATGGTTGTGTTTACTTGATTGCTATGATACGATTGTTGTGATACTACGCATGACGTCCTCCGCCCCGGAACGTTTCCGCCGTTCCGGTTTTGGGGTGTGACAAACTCGTAGTCAACAACTCATATATATTGGTTTGAAGATTATATGATATTATCGTCTCACAATCACTCGTGATAAATTCCATGAAGTGATTCAGGTGAGCGCAGGTTGAATCCAATACTCAAATCTTATTTCAAGAGCACTCATGAATGGTGTAGCGAACTTTTTATATGTCTAACTCCTTAGACAATCTACAAGCCAACTCATAACAGTCTTCTTTCATACTTACTTCCAACATATGACCGACTGTGGATGGTTTGAATAATTTTAATTATTCTGGAAGTCAAAACATGCAAAGTGAAACAATAGTAAATAATTGGCACAAGACAGTAGCTTTACTTATAAATAAAACTACTTTTATTTAATCATCAAATGTCAATTACAATTTAGCTATTACAAGTTTCGATTTATCTAATTACTAAAACTAATATCGTCCTTTAGCATAATGCCCCTCGCATGCTGCAAGTGTTTAACCCTAGTCAGTCCCTTTGAAGGGGATCTGCTGGGTTGTCTTCTGATGATATCCCCTTTACCACAAGGTGTCCTTCTTCTACTTGATGTCTTATGAAGTGGTATTTTCTGTCGATATGTCTGGATCTTCCATGATCTCTCGGTTCCTTGGTTAAGGCAACTGTCCCTTCATTATTGTAGAAAATCTCCACAGGCTCTTTTATGGATGGAATGACTCCAAGATCTCCGATGAAGTTTTTCAACCATATCGCCTCCTTCGATGCTTCGCTTGCTGCTATGTACTCTGATTCGCACGTTAAATTAGCTACAGTCTCCTGCTTGGAACTTTCCATGTCAATGCTCCTCCATTCAGGGTAAATATCCAGCCCGAATGAGATCGGAAATTATATATGTCGGTTTGAAAGCTGACGTCACTATACCCTGTCACTCTCAAGTCATCACTCCCACCAAGGGTAAGGACCCAATCCTTAGTCCTCCATAGGTACTTAAGAATGTTCTTAACCGCAGTCCAATGAGCTTTACCAGGATTCCCTTGATATCTGCTGACCATGCTCAAAGCAAAGGCCACATCAGGGCGAGTACAAGTCATAGCATACATGATCGAACCAACTGTGGAAGCATATGGTATATGACTCATTTATGCTATCTCAGCCTTTGTCCAAGTCATAGAATACATGATCGAACCAACTGATCGAACCAACTTGGATAGGTAAGTCACCTTTCTTGGAGTTCTCCATGCTGAAACGCTTCAACACCTTGTCCAAGTATGCACTTTGACTAAGTCCTATTAGTCTTTTACTCCTGTTTCTCAATATCCTTATCCATAGGATGTAAGCAGCTTCCCCAAGGTCCTTCATATCGAAACACTTCCCAAGCCAGGACTTCACCTCCTGTAAGGTTGGGATGTCGTTTCCTATGAGCAATATGCCATCTATACAATACTAGAAAGCTCACTATACTCCCAATAGCTTTGACATATACACAGGACTCATCCTTGCTTCTCGAAAATCCAAACTCTTTGACTTTCTCATCAAAACAAAGACTCCATCTGCAAGATGCTTGTTTCAATCCATAAATGGATTTCTCAAGCTTACACACTCTATTAGGGTACTTTTCATTGACAAAACCCTCTGGCTGACTCATGTAAACATCTTCAGCCAACTTTCCATTAAGGAAAGCGGTTTTGACATCCATTTACCATATTTCATAATCATGAAATGCAGTTATGGCCAACATAACCCTTATAGATTTAATCTTCACTACTGGTGATAAGGTCTCATCATAGTCAACTCCCAGAGTTTGAGTACAGCCCTTCGCAACCAGTCGCACTTTATATGTTTGTACTTTCCCATCCATGTCGGTCTTCTTCTTGAAGATCCATTTGCACCCGACTGTCTTACGACCCGGTACATTGTCAACCAAGTTCCAAACTTGATTGTCATACATGGATTGAATCTCGCTGTTCATAGCCTCTTTCCATTTTGCAGACTTGGGGCCTTCCATGGCTTCCTTGTAGTTGTTAGGTTCATCCAAATTTACCAGTGTGCTATCACTGATAAATGTATCACCTCCAGTAGTAATATGGAAACCATAAAACTCAGGTGTATTTCTAACTCTACTAGAACGCCTTAGAGGTAAGGACTCGTCAATTGGATCAACTGGAGTTTCCTCCGCAGGTTGATTGGTAGTGTTTGAGGTTCCTTCACCGCTTGACTCTTGAAGCTCTTCAAGGTCAATTTTCCTCCCACTGTTTCCTTGGCCTATGAGTTCTCTCTCACGAAAGACTCATATCCTCACAATGAAGACAACATTGTCACTCGGTCTGTAGAAGAGATATCCAAAGGATTTCTGTGGGTAGCTGATGAAAATACATCGCTCACTCCGAGGTTCGAGCTTATCGTGAGTTTCTTTTCTCACAAAAGCCTCGCAACCCTAAACTTTGATGTGGTCTAATGTGGGAAGTTTCCCTGTCCACATCTCGTGAGGTGTTTTGGAAACCTTTTTGGTAGGGACTAGATTAAGGATATGGGCGGCAGTCTCTAAGGCATACCCCCAGAATGAGATAGGTAACGAAGCTCGACTCATCATGGAACGAACCATGTCTAGAAAGGTTCTATTGCGCCTCTCAGCCACACCATTAAGATGTGGTGTCCTAGGTGGCGTCAATTGTGAAACAATTCCACATTCCTTAAGATAGTCAGGGAACTCGATACTAAGATACTCTGCTCCACGATCGGATCGTAGCATCTTTATCTTCCCGCCCAATTGATTCTCCACTTCTTGCTTAGACTCCTTGAACCTATCAAAAGTTTCCGACTTATGCTTGATTAAGTAAATATACCCATATCTACTATAATCATCAGTAAAAGTCACATAGAAGCGGTTAGCATCCCTTATGGCGGTTCTGAATGGTCCACACACATCAGTGTGTATGAGATCCAACAGACCTTCACCCCTTTCACAAGTACCAGTGAAGGGTGACTTGGTCATCTTTCCAAGTAAACAAGATTCGCAAGTGTCATCCGACTTTAAGTCAAATGGCTCCAAGACTCAATCCTTTTGGAGTTGGGCTATGCGCTTCTTGTTGACATGTCCAAGACGACAATGCCACAAGCATGCCTTATCCAAATCATTGGAAGAATCAATATTCAACACATTATTTCCTAAGTTATCTACAACCTGTTGGGTTTTGTATACTACAACAACCTATGGTGCTCATACAACCCTAAAAGCTTTGGATCTATGTTTTCTCTAAATATACATGCAATATTATTTCCAAAGTTTTAAGCCTACAACTAGCATACAATTGATATAAACAACATAGAAATGAGTTATAAAATTACCTCTTTGTTGTAGCTTGTAGATTTGGCCTTTAAGAACTTAGTGCCCCAAGTGTGACACCTAAAATGGTCCACAACACACCTTGGACAAGGGATGGCTTATGAGAGAATCTTCTTACATCAAAATCGGCTCAATGATCTCCAAGAACACTAGTCTCTAATTTTGGATGCTAAGGGGCTTCTTATATAGTGTGGCAAGATTGGGGTTACATCTATGCAAACCCTAATGCCCATGACCTTTCATATTGGTTTAGCCCATCCTAAATAACTATTGGCCCACACTATAAGAATCATTGATTTAATTAGTCTCTTTTGATCACTAAATTAATTCCAAATTAATTCTTGATCAATACTAATTAAATAATATGATTTCATATTAATATATTAGAACTTATAATATATTAATAAATCATAAATAACCTCTTCTCAAAAGTCCATCCTATCAAATTGTCCTGGTGATATGCAACCCAAATGGACCATGCTACTCTTGGGTCAAGTACATACCAATTATAGTTATGAGCTTAGACACCTAATCCAACAGGGTCATGTCGTGATCTGTCACATAGTAGTCTTTAACGAACTCTCTATATGACTCGGCAAGTGAGTGAAGAACCCAGTCAACAGCCAACTTCCTTGGGAAAACGACACCCAACATTCTCAGCATGTCAATATGAAGCTTCATGTCCAAGACATGAGCACATATAGACTTTCCGTCTTTGTGTTTACTAGCCAATAGGGCTTGAGTGATCTTGAACTTTTCAAGTTTTCGAGCTTGTGGTTTAGGAAGAATAATTGGAGGAGGTGGAGGAAGTGAAGTATGATATTGTGGAATATCATCTTCATGTCGAAAGCTTTTTCCAAAAGATTTGGGAAGACCATAGTTTTCTGAACTAGACATCTACAAGGGAGAAATTCAAGTTAGCTGATTTAAGTCCTTAATACAACACCCAAATGAAATATTAAGGCTAGGACCCAACACAATATTTTACATTTCGGAAGAGGGATGCCGTAATCCAATTGCAAAATATTTGAAGGTAGGTAAATGAGGATTTACCAATTTCCACCATGAAAAACGAAAATGAATTTTAGGTTTTAAATGAATTGAAATTCCTAGATCCTTTGAGATTCATTGAACTTTTCAATGGCATGTTTAAATCTAGATTGTGCCCTTCAAGTTTGTGACTGGGATGCCGAGGATCACAAACAAGGTGTGAATAACCATGCAAATTAGCTTGGTACACCCAATGTTACATATCACCTAATCAATGTGTCGGTTAACCACACACGCTCCATTGATCTATGATTAATATCAAGCAACCCTTTGTCACGCACTGTCAGTCCCAGATTAGTGTGTCGGTTAACCACACATGCTCCACTAATGACTTGGAAAGGTGCAAAGTGTAATTTCATGGATTAGCACCATATTCACATTTTCCTAAAGTAACTAAGATTGGGAATTAAATAAAAGTTTAGTTACTTTATGTTTATCATTATACTTTTAATGAGGGAGAATTAATGTCCTATCCTACCCGTTCGGCTAACGACCCTCCACCAATCAAGGAAGCGGTGGGTGAGAGTGGACACCCATTAAACTGTCATTTTATAGGCAGTAACCTTATACCCCCCTTTTAGACCGGCTTCGTGAATGAGGCTTACTAACGGTAAGACTGACTTGTCTTATACATATATATAATTATTAAACTTATAATAATATAATAGTATAAGGGTTTAATTTTACACTTTTAAAATTCTAGGGTTTGGAATTAAAGTATTCAAAAGTGAGACTTTACAAATTCCAAAACTTGAGGGCAAGTTTTGAAACTTGTCAAAACTTTTGGTTTCCATAACTTATGAGTTTAATGTGGTTTTTATGAAAAACTTTTCATTTTCCATAACTTGAGGACAAGTTATGGAAGACTTTAAAACCATTTAAAAAATGAGACTTTACATTTTCTATAACCTATGAGTTTTAATGATCTTTTAAAAGAAAGACTCTTCCTTTTCCATAACTTGAGTACAAGTTATGGAGTTCATAAATTGCATTTAGATCATAATTTTAACTAGCAAAAATTCATCTAATAACTTCCCTATGATCTCATTAAACTCATAAGTCAAGATAATTCATATCAACAATTTGCAAGAAATTAGTCTATCATATAAACTAATACAAATCTTGAAATTATGACAATTATCTATTAATTCGATGAGCATGATCATTACCATATAAAAAAACAGATTTTATGATTCAAAAAGTAGTTTGGGGTAATGATCTTATCCATTTCTGGCTAAAAAATCGAAAAACTGCATCCAGACTGCCCAACTCGTCGAGTTCATGAACTGGACTCGTCGAGTTCATGTATGGACTCGTCGAGTCCACTGTCCAGAGTGCAGATTTTCAGTTTTTCCAACTTTGAACTGTCATGCCCGTGTTTCTAGGCTAGGCATTAATATTGACGTTATAGTCTAGGTTAACCTTTGTAACTCATTTTGAAGAAATGAAAAGGAATTATGTGAATATTATGTGAAAATTATGTGTTTTATGCTTAATTATTAGGGTTTAATTAATTAAGAATAAAAACGAGCGTCAAAAATAAATATTAGATAAAGCCTATATCTATTAAGAAACTTGTAGTTGGCGTGACAAGGATTACGGATATATAAAGAATACCGAAATCCGAGTTATAACGAAGAAGTTATGACCTGTCGAAGTTTCGCGACAAACCGGCACGCTGCCGAATGTCGTAAAAAGTGAGTTTTTGATAAACTACTTTTTGGCCTTAGTGATCTAAACGAATGTCATACTGTTCGTTAAACCGAGAGTAGGTATAAAAAGAACGCCCAAATCTGACTTTGTATGAGGAAGTTTTGATTTTTCGAAGTTTCAGCTTAGCAGTAGACAACTAAAAACTCGAATTTTAGATCGAGTGATTTTTAGCCGACACTACCTAAACAAGAATCGAAGGTCTCGTCAATAGTAGCACAACGGTAAAAAGACAGACAAAAACGAACGTCGGATGAAGAAGTTATGAATTTTTAACGGATTTCCTGTCCCGATCTGTTAAAAATAATAATATAAAAATTAAAGTCAAAATTAGCCAACAAAGTCTAAACGAAAGTTGTAGAGCGTAATTTTACCTACGCGTGCATATAAAGAACGTCAAAAACGGAGCTTGTATGCGAAAGTTATGGATTTTAAAAGTTTTGGCGCGAAAATCGAGAAAAATCCCCAAAACCGAGAAATCTCGCATACGTGGACTTCGGCCACGTGTCCTCGCCTCGCATCCAACACGTGTCCGAAATTATGCTGAGTAATCCGATCTCGTGAGTCATCCGAACCGGAGAGCTATCCGAAGTGGTCCACTAGGAGTCCGACGTGTGTCCCTTATCACGTGTCCGAGTCTCGCAGGAGGTGCCACGTTCGAAGTCTCGGACTAGACTGCGGTCCGATCAGAGGCTGCCACCGAGCCCCTTGCATGCGCAGACCATGTGCGAGCTACCTGCGCACCCTCGCCCAGCTGCTGCCGTGTGTCTCGCCTGCTGACTCCTCTCTTCCTTAGCCGACTTCGGACCTCCTATAAATAGAGGGCTTGCGAGCCTTCTCGGTTACTTTTAGAATTTTGTCACTTTTAGCCCCTTTCTTCATATTTTCTTCATTTTAGTATTCCCCAAAGCCCCGGTATCGATTATAACCCCCGGAATACGCCACGAAGAGCCCGAGAAGCCCGAAAAATTTATCTTTTCGGTTTCGAAGTCCGACCCTCGCAGAGCCTGGTTTCTGAATAAAACTCTCGGTTTTATTAGAAACGATCGTTTTAGGAAACGAATTGCTGCCCGATTTTCATCAAATCAAGTGAGTGTATAGTCACCTTCATCTTACACCTAGATATGAAGTATTTTCTATAAAATACGTGCTACGTGTAATTATATTAATTGTTTAATTGAGGTGACTGTTGAATTGATGTTTTATACAAGTTTTAAACTATATATGTATTTTTATCTACAAATATGTTGGGTAAAACATGGGTAGATAGTGATGTGTGATGAAATAAAAGTGATGAGAGGCCTCGATGTGATTGTGATCCAGTCATCTAGCGGAGTTTGGATGACGACCACGGACTTTCTAGACAATCCAGTGGAACGTTGGCAGGCCCGCAACCTGTAGGTGTTAATGAACTTGGGTGTTCATTCGATGTACTCCATCCCTCTCATGGTTGCCTTTAGGACATGTATGGCTGAGGAAACCCCTTAGCAGTAGTGTCCATCCCGATGATATTCTTTAGGCTAGGTCCCTTGTGAAAAGTGTTTAGGGACGTAAAGTGAGGATAACGGGAACGGGTAATCAGGGTTATTGTTGATTGATGAACTTAATAAGTTTATTATTACTGTGGGTTGAAAACCCTATATGCTCACCAGGCTCCCAAGCCTGACCCACTCAGCTTTTTATGTTACAGGTAGTGGACCCCGAGCATAGTCGGTGGACGATGAGAGATTTTTGGATTATAGGCCAGTAGTTGTAAATAACTGTTGAAAGGCTTATAATGTCTTGTTTACGCTTTTGATCTGTATCGGAACATGACATCCCGAGGTTTTGACATGAAATGAAATTATATATTTCTTAAAGAAAAGTTTTGACAAACTTTTATCATGTTTTGTATTGGGGACCAATTCTGCAACATCTTTTAAAAAGATTTTTCTGAGTTTATTTTAAAAAGCATAAATTAAATCGGTCTTTTCTGGCCGAGAAATTAGGGGATGTCACAGTTGGTATCAGAGCATTAGTTTAAGTGAACTAAGAAATTTGTAGGATTTCTAGACTTAAACTTAGAATGCTAAGTGATGATTGTGAGATGAGTGTCTACCATATTTTAGACACAAGCACTAGTTTATTTTAGGAAAGATGCCTAAAATGCTTTTATGTGCTAAATGTTATATGTTTGCCATATATGCCATTATTTGTTCGGATCTATGGTCTGTTGCCGACCGGATCTGGAAACCTTATGTGTGTAAGATTCTAAGCGTACGATTACGATATTAGAACTAACATGTAAACGTTTCGGAGTGATAAGGGAATTTAAATACCTATCTAGGATAAAGACCTAAATTCACCTTATTCGGTATATAGATTGTAATGGCAAGAACTCGTAGTGGAGTTGCAAATACAAACGGAAACAGGGATCAACAACCTCAACCTCAAGTAGTTGAGCAAGTACCTGTTGTAGGAGCTGCACCTGAGCCAATGACGATGGTTGGGGTACAAGCAATGATGCAGATGATGTTAGATCGCCAGATGTAGGAGACGAGGCGATTACTACAACATAATAGGGAGGAAACTACGATACCTGTTGAACAGCCCGAATTGAATGAAGGGAAATCAGTAGGAGGGAACTACAGTGGGACTCTTGGTCAAGCCAACCCACCGATAGTTAGACAAAACAACCAGGATGGAGGAGTTGATGGACGCGGATGTAAATACAAAGATTCCATGGCATCTAAACCACCATGTCTATCTGGAAGTCCGACACCGGTGGAAGTCATGAACTGGATCTCCGAAATGGAGACGATGTTTGAAAGTTGTGAGTGCAGCAACAAACAGAAGACCGCACTTGCAATTCCTCTGTTAAAATCTGGTGTATTGAGCTGGTGGAAGTTACTAGCTGATTCGATGCCCAAGGGAGAAGCTAGCAAGATGTCTTGGGAAGACTTTGTGGTACAACTGAAATTGCAATACTGCTCAGAGCAAGATCTTCTGGAAATTAATAATGAGTTCCAGAATTTAAAGAAGGGAAAGATGAGCGTTACTGAATACGCTGCTAGTTATACGGAAAAGATGAAGCTCGTTCCTCATATAGTTCCAACTGAACTTTATAAGGTCAACAAGCTTGCCCTCGGATTACCAGCGGACTTTGGTCTGATGGTTAAACAAGCAACCACTTTGAAAGCCGCCATCTGGGCTGCTAAGAATGTTGAGATTCAGATCAGAGAGAAGGGTCTGGAGAGGGCAGAAGTTGGTGAAAAGAGAAAGTTTGAAGGAACTTCAGGTTCCAATAAAAAGAACAAGTTCTCGAAGACTGGTTCGAGAAAGTTTGGAGGAGGAGGAGGAGGCGAAGTGAAATGGTGTGAGAAGTGCAAGAAAAAGCACTCTGGGAAATGTAGTGAGGGGGTGACTTGCTAAAAATGTGGAAAGACTGGGCATTATGCCAACGTGTGTCCGTCCGACAAGAGGGTATGTTTTGAGTGCCATAAAGAATGGCATATTTTTAAAGACTGTCCAAAAAGGAAGGATGCAGCAAAGCCCAATCTACCACTAAAGCCGAAGGCAAGAGCCTTTTAGATGACACTTGAAGCTGCGAAAGAAGAAACCGATGTCGCTTCAGGTACCTTTCTCGTAAACGAATTGCCTGCCCAAATTTTGTTTGATTCTGGAGCCAATTACTCCTTTATATCGCATGAATTTGGTAGAAAACTAGCTTTGCCTGTAGATAGACTAGTTAATGCTTTATTAGTCGAGATTGCTAGTGGCAAGTTTGTAACTGTTAGCCATCGTATGAAAAACATCCTCATTGACTTGGATGGGAATAAGTTCCACAAGGAATTATTGCCTATCGATTTAAATGGATTCGACATAGTTTTAGGAATGGATTGGCTTAGCGCCAATGATGCCAAAATATTGTGTACGAAGAAGATAGTAAAAGTAAACCCGCCAGGGAGAGAGTCGTTTATGGTGTATGGAGACAAACGCAGAGTAAACTCTGGAATCATTTCCCTAATGAAAGCCAGAAAGTGTTTGGCCAAGGGATGTACATCATATCTAGCGTTCGTGATCGATGCTAAGAAGGAGAAGAAGGAGGTGCAGAATATTTCGGTGGTGTGTGATTATCCGAAAGTCTTTCCCGAAGATCTTCCCGGATTTCCCCCTGATCGACAAGTAGAATTTCCTATCGACTTGTTACCAGGAACGACGCTGATAGCAAAAGCACCGTATCGATTAGCACCAAGAGAGATGAAAGAACTTATGACACAACTTCAGGAGTTATTGGACAAAGGTTTCATTCGACCTAGTTCATCGCCCTGGGGAGCCCCTGTGTTGTTTGTAAAGAAGAAAGACGGGAGCATGAGAATGTGCATCGATTACAGAGAGCTGAATAAAGCGACGATAAAAAACACGCATCCGTTGTCGAGGATCGATGACCTGTTCGACTAATTGCAAGGTTCGAGCTATTTCTCGAAGATCGATCTTAGGTCGAGATACCATCAACTGAAAGTGAGAGACCAAGATATCGAAAAGACTGCGTTTAGAACAAGATATGGACACTATGAATTTTTTGTTATGTCGTTCGGATTAACCAATGCCCCAACAGCTTTCATGGATTTGATGAATAGGGTTTGTAAACCATACCTTGATAAATCTGTGATAGTATTCATAGACGATATCTTGATTTATTCGAAAAGCAAACAGGAGCATGAAAAGCATCTGCGTGAGGTGCTAGAAGTCCTGAAAAAGGAGAAGTTGTATGCAAAGTTCTCCAAATGTGAATTTTGGATTCAAGAAGTTCAATTTTTAGGTCATGTGGTTAACCAAGAAGGAATAATGGTTGACCCAGCAAAGATTGAAGCTCTGATGAAGTGGGAACAACCAAAAAGTCCTACGAAGATTAGAAGCTTTTTAGGATTAGCTGGATATTATCGAAGATTTATCCAAGGTTTTTCTTCGATCGCTACTCCATTAACAGCTTTGACCCACAAAGGAGCTACTTATGCTTGGAATGAGAAGCATAAGGAAGCCTTTGAGAAGTTGAAGAAGAGATTGTGTGAAGCACCGATTCTTTCGTTACCTGAAGGAGTTGATGACTTCGCAGTCTATAGTGATGCCTCTGGAGTTGAGTTAGGATGTGTTCTGACCCAAAGGGATAAAGTGATAGTGTATGCATCGAGGCAATTGAAAGAGCATGAAAAGAACTACCCCACTCATGATCTGGAGTTGGCAGCGGTAGTATTCGCCTTAAAGATATGGAGACACTATCTTTATGGTACTAAATGCAAACTTTTCACTGATCATAAGAGTCTTCAATATCTCTTTAATCAGAAGGAATTGAACATGAGGCAATGACGTTGGCTAGAGTTACTCAAGGACTAAGACTGTGAGATACTTTACCACCCTGGTAAAGCAAATGTTGTTGCTGATGCTCTCAGTCGGAAGGTAAACCTTGAAAAGAAAAGGCCAAGAGCGTTGAGAATTGAAGTTGTCTCTACAATTGTGGAAAGTATAAAGAAAGCTCAGGAGGAAGCTTTAGAGAAAATTGACCGAAAGGAAGAACGTTTGGGCAAAACATTGGTGTTTGATACAAACGGTCAAGGATTGAAGGTATTCAAAGATAGGATTTGGGTACCTAAGACGGGAGGAGTAAGATATCTTCTGATGGAAGAAGCTCACAAGACCATGTACTCGATTCATCCCGGCAGTACGAAAATGTATAGGGATCTAAAACCCTATTACTGGTGGCCGACGATGAAGCTCGATGTTGCTAAGTATGTGGCCGAGTGTGTAACTTGTGCTAGGGTTAAGGCACAACATCAGAAACCGTTTGGGAGTTTAGAACCTTTACCTGTACCCATGGGTAAATGGGAAGATATTACCATGGATTTTATGACTAAACTGCCCAGAACAAGGAACGGTCACGACATGATTTGGGTGGTCGTTGATCGCTTCACTAAGAGTGCATATTTCATAGCAGCCAACGAGAAATGGTCTATGGATAAACTTGTGAATTCTTATGTGAAGGAAATTGTGAGGCTTCACGGTGTTCCATTAACGATTGTATCCGATCGTGACAGCCGTTTTACCTCAAGGTTTTGGAGAAGTCTACAAGAGGAATTGGGTACCAAGTTGTGTTTGAGTACAGCTTACCATCCGCAAACTGATGGTCAAAGCGAACGAACAATTCAAACATTGGAGGATATGCTGAGAGCATGTACCTTAGAATTCCAAGGTAACTGGGATGAACACTTACCTCTAGTAGAATTTTCCTATAATAATAGTTTCCACTCAAGCATCAAGATGACACCTTATCACGCTTTGTATGGAGAAAAGTGTCGAACACCGTCATGTTGGCTGGAAGCTGGGGAGAAGCAGTTTATGGGACCTGAAATAGTCCATCAGACTGCTGAAAAGTTGAGAGTGATTAGAGAGAGGATGTTAGCAGCTCAAGATCGACAAAAGAGTTATGCTGACAAGAAAAGACAACCGATATCCTTTGAAGTTGGAGATTCGGTTTTACTTCAAGTCTCGCCGTGGAAGGGACTTATAAGATTTGGTAAAAGGGGAAACTTGAGTCCAAGGTTTATTGGACCATTTAAAGTTCTTCAGAGGATCGGGAATCAAGCTTACAAGCTAGAATTACCGGAAGAACTGGAGGGTATTCATAACACCTTTCATGTGTGTTATTTGAGAAATTTTACGGGAGATGTGCCCGACATAATTCCCATTTCTGAATTAAGGTTGGATGAAAACAAGAGGTTGATTGAAGAACCTGAGGCAATCGTTGACCGTAAGACTAAGAAGCTGAGACGCAAGATGGTCGATTTAGTGCTGGTGCGTTGGAAACATACGAATGAGCCAAATCTCACCTGAGAAACGGAGAGTGACATGATGAGTCGCTACCCACATTTGTTTGCTGATGTGTGATTCCGGGGACGGAATCATCCTAAGGGAGAGAGAATTGTAATGCCCGTGTTTCTAGGCTAGGCATTAATATTGACGTTATAGTCTAGGTTAACCTTTGTAACTCATTATGAAGAAATGAAAAGGAATTATGTGAATATTATTTGAAAATTATGTGTGTTATGCTTAATTATTACGGTTTAATTAATTAAGAATAAAAACGAGCGTCAAAAATAAATATTAGATAAAGCCGATATCTATTAAGAAACTTGTAGTTGGCGTGACAAGGATTACGGATATATAAAGAATACCGAAATCCGAGTTATAACGAAGAAGTTATGACCTGTCGAAGTTTCGCGACAAACCGGCATGGTGCCGAATGTCGTAAAAAGTGAGTTTTTGATAAACTACTTTTTTGGCCTTAGTGATCTAAACGAAAGTCGTAGTGTTCGTTAAACCGAGATTGGTATAAAAAGAACGCCCAAATCTGACTTCGTATGAGGAAGTTATGATTTTTCGAAGTTTCAGCTTAGCAGTAGACAGCTAAAAACTTGAATTTTAGATCGAGTGATTTTTAGCCGACACGACCTAAACGAGAATCGAAGGTCTCGTCAATAGTAGCACAACGGTAAAAAGACAGACGAAAACGGACGTCAGATGAAGAAGTTATGAATTTTTAACGGATTTCCTGTCCCGGTCTGTTAAAAATAATAATATAAAAATTAAAGTCAAAATTAGCCGACGAAGTCTAAACAAAAGTTGTAGAGCGTAGTTTTACCTACGTGTGCATATAAAGAACGTCAAAAACCGAGCTCGTATGCGAAAGTTATGGATTTTAGAAGTTTTGGCACGAAAATCGAGAAAAATCCCCAAAACTGAGAAATCTCGCATACGTGGACATCGGCCACGTGTCCTCGCCTCGCATCCAACACATGTCCGAAATTATGCTGAGTCATCTGATCTCGTGAATCATCCGAACCGGAGAGCTATCCGAAGTGGTCCACTAGGAGTCTGACGCATGTCCCTTATCACGTGTCCGAGTCTCGCAGGAGGTGCCACGTCCGAAGTCTCGGACTAGACCGCGGTCCAATCAGAGGCTGCCACCAAGCCCCTCGCATGCGCAGACCATGTGCGAGCCACCTGCGCACCCTTGCCCAGCTGCTGCCGCGTGTCTCGCCTGCTGACTCCTCTTTTCCTTAGCCGACTTCGGACCTCCTATAAATAGAGGGCTTGCGAGCCTTCTCGGTTACTTTTAGAATTTTGTCACTTTTAGCCCCTTTCTTCATATTTTCTTCATTTTAATATTCCCCAAAGCCCCGGTATCGATTAGAACCCCCGGAATACGCCACGAAGAGCCCGAGAAGCCCAGGAAATTTATCTTTTCGGTTTCGAAGCCCGACCCTCGCAGAGCCCGGTTTCTGAATAAAACTCGCGGTTTTATTAGAAACAATCGTTTTAGGAAACGAATTGCTGCCCGATTTTCATCAAATCAAGTGAGTGTATAGTCACCTTCATCTTACACCTACATATGAAGTATTTTCTATAAAATACATGCAACGTGTAATTATATTAATTGTTTAATTGAGGTGACTGTTGAATTGATGTTTTATACAAGTTTTAAACTGTATATGTATTTTTATCTACAAATATGTTGGGTAAAACATGGGTAGATAGTGATGTGTGATGAAATAAAAGTGATGAGAGGCCTCAATGTGATTGTGGTCCAGTCATCTACCGGAGTTTGGATGACGACCACGGACTTTCTTGACAGTCCAGTGGAACGCTGGCAGGCCCGCAACCTGTAGGTGTTAATGAACTTGGGTGTTCATTCGCTGTTATCCATCCCCCTCATGGTTGCCTTTAGGACATGTATGGCTGAGGAAACCCCTTAGCAATAGTGTCCATCTCGATGATATTCTTTAGGCTAGGTCCCTTGTGAAAAGTGTTTAGGGACGTAAAGTGAGGATAACGGGAACGGGTAATCAGGGTTATTGTTGATTGATGAACTTAATAAGTTTTTTATTACTGTGCGTTGAAAACCCTATATGCTCACCAGGCTCCCAAGCCTGACCCACTCAGCTTTTTATGTTACAGGTAGTGGACCCCAAGCATAGTCGGTGGACGATGAGAGATTTTTGGATTATAGGCCAGTAGTTGTAAATAACTGTTGAAAGGCTTATAATGTCTTGTTTATGCTTTTGATCTGTATCGGAACATGACATCCCGAGGTTTTGACATGAAATGAAATTATATATTTCTTAAAGAAAGGTTTTGACAAACTTTTATCATGTTTTATAATGGGGACCAATTCCGCAACATCTTTTAAAAAGATTTTTCTGAGTTTATTTTAAAAAGAATAAATTAAATCGGTCTTTTCTGGCCGAGAAGATAGGGGATGTCACATGAACAATTGGCTATGCATCAAATATAATAGAAAACAACTCATGGCTCTGATACCACTATTGGGTTTTGTATACTACAACATCCTATGGTGCACATACAACCCTAAAAGCTTTGGATCTATGTTTTCTCTAATTATACATGCAATATTGTTTCCAAAGCTTTAAGCCTACAACTAGCATACAATTGATATAAACAACATAGAAATGAGTTATAGAATTACCTCTTTGTTGTAGCTTGTGGATTTGTCCTTTAAGAAGTTAGTGCCCCAAGTGTGACACCTCAAATGGTTCACAACACACCTTGGACAAAGGATGACTTATGAGAGAATCTTCTTATATCAAAATCGGCTTAATGATCTCCAAGAACACTAGTGTCTAATTTTGGATGCTAAGGGGCTTCTTATATAGTGTGACAAGATTAGGGTTACATCCATGCAAACCCTAATGCCCATGACCTTTCATATTACTTAGAATCCATGGGTTAAACCTCCATGGACTACCATATTGGTTTAGCCCATCCTAAATAACCATTGGCCCACACTATAAGAATCATTGATTTACTTAATCAGTCCCCGTATATTTAATTAGTCTCTTTTGATCATTAAATTAATTTCAAATTAATTCTTGATCAATACTAATTAAATAATATGATTTCATATTAATATATTAGAACTTATAATATATTAATAAATCATAAATAACCTCTTCTCAAAAGTCCATCCTATCAAATTGTCCTGGTGATATGCAACCCAAATGGACCATGCTACTCTTGGGTGAAGTACATACCAATTATAGTTATGGGCTTAGACACCTAATCCAACACAACCATCATAGTTTCATATATACCATTGCAAGTTAATGCTTCAAAATAAAATACACCATTGCAATAAGCATAAATACCACCATTTTCATTATTGAAGGAAAAGGTAAAACCTTATTTATACAAAATGTGAAAGGAAATAACATTTCTCGCCATATCGGCCGAGTAACAACAATTATTCAAATCTAAATTTAAACCATTACTAAGCAATAAATAATAAACTCCAATCTTGGTTACAGGCGACACTTTCCTATTTCCCATTATTAAGTTTATCTTCCCGTGCTCCACATCCCTACTTCTTTTTAGTCCCTGCAAATCAGAACAAATGTGAATACCAAAACCTGTATCAAGGACCCAAAAATTTAGCATGTGATGAGTTATTAGATTGAATAGTGTAAATATCTACAAAGGAGGGTTTGATCTTCCCATCCTTTATGTCCTGCAAGTACTTGGGACGGCTTCGTTTCCAGTGCCCTTTTTCATGACAGTGGAAGCACTCTGCTTCCTTCATATTCGAAGAGGGATTAGCAGAACCAGTTTTGGTCCCACTTGAAGAGGATCCATCAAGAGACTTTCCCTTGCGACTCTTGTAGGGAGCCTTCCTCTTCTTTCCCTTCCCATGTCTGATTTCCAGAACAGGGGCAGAAGTATTAGTAGTAGGAGTAGACACAACCGACTTGCCTTTCAGGTTGATTTATGCAGTCCTAAGAAGGCCGTGAAGCTTGCTAAGAGTGACCTCCTCCTTGTTCATATGATAAGTCATACGAAACTGATCATAACAAGAAGGTAAAGAGTGTAGAATTATAACTATGGCCAACTCTTCATCAAAATTGACATTCAATTTAAGCAAGCGGTCCACGAATCTCTGCATCTTCTGCAAGTGGGCCGTGATGGGTTCACCATCCTTCATTTTGGTTGTGATCATGGAGGCAATGATCTCATACCTCTCCTGTCGAGCACTTTGATGGTATCTTTCCATCAAATCTTGATACATTTCAAAAGGATAGTAGTCCTCATAGGACTTCTGCAGCTCAGTAGTCATGGTTGCAATCATACGACACGACACCTTTGTCACATCCCTCTCATGAGTAGTGTGTTCAGCGATTTGTTCGGGAGTAGCAGTGGTGACATCAATCTCCTTAAGCTCTTTATCTAGGACATATTCTTTGTCCTCATAGCGAATAGCCATTCGGATGTTTCGAATCTAGTCATTGAAGTTCGAGCCATCGAAAATGACCCTCCCACATAGGTTCATGAGGGAGAAAGAGCCTGAAGGGATTGGGTTGGAAGCATTGTTTGGGATAGACATCTGTAAAAGAAGAAGAACAACGTTTATATTAGATGATTATCCTTAATATTACACCCAATATGAAATATTAAGGCTAGGACCCAACACAATATTCTACAATTGCGAAAAGGGATGCCGTAATCCAATTGTAAAATATTTGAAGGTAGGTAAATGACGATTTACCAATTTCCACCATGAAAAACGAAATAGATTATTAAGTTTTAATTGGTTTGAAATTCCTAGATCTTTGAGATTCATTGAACTTTTTCAATGGCATATTTAAATCTCGATTGTGCCCTTCAAGTTTGTAACTGGGATGTCGAGGATCACAAACAAGGTGTGAAAAACCATGCAAATTAGCTTGGTACACCCAATGTTACAAATCACCTAATCAATGTGCCGGTTAACCACACACGCTCCATTGATCTATGATTAACATCAAGTTACCCTTTGCCATACATTGTCAGTCCCAAATTAGTGTGCCGGTTAACCACACACGCTCCACTAACGACTTAACAAGGTGCAAAGTGTAATTTCATGCATTAGCACATTTTCACATTTTTCCTAAAGTAACTAAGATTGAGAATTTTAATAAAAGTTTAGTTACTTTATTTTTGAATCATTATACTTTTAATGAGGGAGAATTAATGTCCTATCCTACCCGTTCGGCTAATGACCCTCCACCAGTCAAGGAAGCGGTGGGTGAGAGTGGACACCCATTAAACTACCATTTTATAGGCAGTAACCTTATACCCCCCTTATAGACCGGCTTCGTGAATGAGGCCTACTAACGGTAAGACCGACTTCTCTTATACATATATATATATATATATATATATATATATATATATATATATTAAACTTATAATATTATAAAGTATAAGGGTTGAATTTTAACTTTTAAAACTCTAGGGTTTGGAATTAAAGTTTCATTAGTGCGACTTTACAAATTCCAAAACTTGAGGGCAAGTTTTGAAACTTGTCAAAACTTTTCACATTCATAACTTATGAGTTTAATTGGATTTTAATGTATGCGACCTTTCATTTTCCATAACTTGAGGACAAGTTATGGAGGTCATTAAAATTCAACTAGATCATTTTTCTAACAACTAAAATTGTCACATAATCTATGATCTAACTAAACTCGTAATCAAGATAATTTCTAGTCAACAATTTGAAAGCAATTTTGTTTATCATATAAAAACAACAATTATTTTAAAACATTGACAATTATCTTGTGCTTGGATGAGTACAAGCACTACCATATCATAAAAAACATTTCCAATGATCCAAAACAGTTTGTGGTAGTGATCCCAATCCAAACCAGGAAAGAAACTCGAAATTCTGCAAACAGTGCCTTCCACTCGTCGAGTAGATGAACTGGACTCGGTAAGTTGCTCTGTTACTGAGTGGACTCGTCGAGTCTGTTCATGTACTCAGCGAGTTCACCAGTCAGGGGCCAGAATTTTGACTTTTTTAGCTTTGAAAAACTAGTAAGCATCAAATATAATAGAAAGCAATCCTAGGCTCTGATATCACTGTTGGGTTTTGAGCACTATAACACTCCTATGGTGCACATGCAACCCTGAATGCTTTGGATCTATGTTTTCTCTATTATACATGCATATTTTCAATTTTTCCAAAGCTTTGTCCTAACTAGCATACAAATTGCCAAATGAATAATACATTTAGATAGATGACATACCTTTTGAAGGACTTGTAGTTCTTGACCTTTGAAAGCTTTAGCACCTCAAGTGTGATGCCTCTAATGGTTCACAAACACCAATATGCAAAAGTATGACATAAGAGAATAAGCTACTTATCTCAAAGAGAATGTGTAACCGATTTTGGCTCATGGAGGGTTCTATTTATAGTGTTGCACATGCTAGGGTTACACGTTGTAAACCCTAATGCTCCATGACTTTCCACATTCTTATGCTCCATGGGTTTAACCTCCATGGACTATCCATGGATTAACTTATTGGTTTAGTCCATTTAAATAATCATGGATCATTAGCCCACACTACAAGAATCATTGATTTACATAATCAATCCCCATATATTTAATTAGTCTCTTTTGACCACAAAATTAATTTCAAATTAATTCTTGATCAATACTAATAACAATAATTTCATATTAATATATTATACTTGTAATATATTAATAAACCATAAATAACCTTATTCTCAAAATCCATCCTATCAAATTGCACTGGTGAAGGCAACCCAAAAGGACCATGCTACAATCGGGTCAAGTACATACCAGTTATAGTTATGGGCTTAGACACCAATCATATTATGAAATTTATCACTATTTATCAGAGCACCCGTACTGCTGGTACTCGCTTAATGCGGTACAAAATGTTCGTGGTAGTAATAACAAGGATAAAACTGAGAGCACTAGAAAGTACACACAGAATGCACTATCACACTAACAATCACTTCTTCCGGATCGACTTACACCTGTTACAATAAGAAGATCTGACGTTGTCATTTGACCTGGATTGGCATGGTCCTCACCATACCAATTGTCTGTGCTACGAAAGGACACTTCGCCTTAACCGACCGACTAGCGAAACCCTTTTTCAATCTATAACGACAAAACCGACACAAACCTTCGAATCGTCCTATGTATCCAGACTCAGAAGTACCTATACAAAGGGTACCACGCTCTTTCTTAGCCCACAATAGAAACAGGAAGGAAAAGACATCAAGGGTATCCCAGAGATTTATAACCTTTTCGAAGTATTTTCTAGAAGGTCTTTCGGAAATATTACTCATGTGCCAAGTTGAGTTCGGAATCGACTCGACTCTTGGAGCCATTCCCACAGCCAAATCCCCAATACCACTTAGCACCAACATAAACACAGAAATTGCCCGGTGAACGGAACGACCTAATTAGTAAGGAAATTATCAGACAAAGCCTCACACCTCAGAGAACGCTTGTCTGGCTCGTGAACAAGGAAGGGCAGATTGTCCCCATGAGCATTGATTAACGAGAGCCAAACAAACCCATCATTAAGGGTCAATATCCCCTATCCCGGATCGACGATCCGTTCAACCCACTTCAAAGAACGAGCCAAAGTCGGCATACCACTAACTCAGAATACCTTAGGGAGAATTTCCTAAGTAAACCTAAATTTTACAAAGACAACCGCACCATACGCAACCTTAACCTTAGTGACAATAGTGTCCGTCTTAAGGCCTAGAGACACTACCTCTAGGGCGTCAAGTGCACAATCTTCATTAGACCATTCGAAATCCTTGCCAGGATCGGTCCGGTGGCTTACAAGCTTCAGCTACTGCTTGAGCTCAACAATGTACACCCTGTCTTCCATGTGTCCAATTTGAAGAAATGTCTATCTGACGAAACTCTCATCATCCCGCTTGATGAGATTAAAATAAACCAGAACTTTCATTTCGTCGAGGAACCTATTGTGAAGGTCCGATGGAGTGCCAAATTAGGACCCGAGTTCACCTGGGAACGCAAAGACCAGATGAAGCAGAAGTATCCACATCTCTTCCCAAGTTCTTGAGCCGCTCTAGAATGAATTTCGGGACGAAATTCCCTCTAACGGGGGGATGATGTCACAACTAGCAAATTTAGGGTTGAAATTTTGATTCATGTACAAACGATTCTCTATGTAACCTTGTTGCATTAGATTATGGTAATTCAAAAATGACATTTTTATATGAGTACACATGTATGAATATCGAAAATAACAATCAGAAGACCAACATAGATCAATTAAGTATGACATAATAAAAAAGTGAGGGTTACTTTATAGTTTTCGGCCATGGGAACCCCATGATCGAAATCACCTTATTAGGTGATCTATAGGACCGAAAACCATTTGGAATGGGCCTCATCAAACCGAAAACCCATAGATAAGTCCATTAGGACCGAACTCCCCAAGGGATGGGGTGATTTTAGTCACATAAAAGAGTTTCCAGCAAGTTCCTTTATAGTGACTACTTAAAATAATAGGGTATTGACCTCAAAAGATGATATCTCAACTTTATATAGATTTACCCAGCAGACTACCATGCACAACACCCAAATAACTAACATATATCCATACTTACTCATTCCATTTAATCCACGACAAGAGACCCTTTCCAGTTACCAACATCCTTCATTCTTTCCTTCCTCCATTTCCTTTAACATTCCAGCTTCAAGTTTTCAAATACTCTCAAGAACAAGCTTGGTTCTTTCCAAAAATCTTCATCATTTAGGTGGTCCTTGGATTTTTGGTAAGTAATTTTGACAACTCCTAGTGTTTTCACACATTATTGTGCTAGTTTCATATCATTTACACACAAATTTTCGTGTGTTAGAATCACTAGGATACTAGCATCCAAGAAGCTCCTCAAGTTCATCCTCTTCATCTTAGGTTCGACATCATCTTCATCTTCTTTCCAACAACCCACAAAAATCACCAAGGTGAGTTCATACCCCCATATTTTCAAGTTTGTTTTGCATGTTTTAGGGGGGAGGGGGGGGGATACAAGTAAAACTTTGTTTATCCCACAAATAATTACATGTATTCATCTTTATGTTAAAGATAAAATATTATTTGCGCAAGTTATGGTTTATACTAGTTTTGGTATAAATATTTGTGATATACATATTGTTAAAACAAACACAATCTATGTTATAAAATCATAAGAAAATTTATGGTTGTAAAACTACATGGTTTTTGGAAACCTTTTCTAAAAGATACTTTTTCTAGCAAAAATGATTACATTATAGCCATTTACTAATTTAGTGGGTGTTAACCCAAAATATTATGTTTTGATTTCATATCTTCATACTAGACGAAAATACACATTCACATTTATTTAAAAGATTATATAAATAGTTTCAAACAAACAAGATCAACCATAATTGGTATAGTCTGAAAGTTACAAACCACACCTACATTTTAGAAGATACATAAAATTGTTCAAAGATATACTTATTTCGTTTTACAAGAAAAAGGAGTCATAGTTCACGTAAATCAGTTCATGCAACAATCCAAGAGGCTAATGAGTTGAAAGTGTTTCAAAGAGACGGGGTTGGGGCATATCAGTCATATTAGCATGGTTATAATAACTCACACAGGGATTAGCGAAACTACTTGGTTTACGGGAAGCTTACACTTCATTAGTTTTATAAAAAGAAATAAAACTATATACTATTTTCAGTACAACATTCACTTACATCTTGGTCTTAGGGTTTAAGACTACAGTTTACCTTTAAGAAAATATCGGATTTTCTTGAAACATACATTATTACTTTACAAGGAAATGGTACAAAGGAATTACATACAATTACAGTTCATATTAAAGAAAATATCGGATTTTCTGGAAACACAGATTATTACTTTACAAGGAAAAGATACAAAGGCATTATATACAATTATAGTTCATATTTGTCACACCCCCAAACCGAAACGGCGGAAACGTTCGGGGGCGGAGGACGTCATGTATAGTATCACAACAATTGAATAATAGTAATCAAAACAACAACAACCATTGTATTAATAGTATTAGGTTTACATTACATTTGAATCATACACGATTGACTCCAAAAGTAAATAACAAGTAAAGACTCGAAACTACAATGCTCCGTCTTCTTGAACCCGGTGTGTGTACCTGTCTACTAATGTCCTGAGAATACAAGTAGGTTTTGAAAGAGTATCAGCAGAAAGCTGGTGAGTTCATAAGCGTTTTGTTTTGGAAAAACTGTTCTTTGATCATTCGAAAAGTGTGTTCTGTTTCTCCAGAAAAACCTTATATTTTCTGATGTAGTTAAGTAAAAATGATTCTTACATGTTTTTCCTGCGAGTACTTAGTGTAATACAAATTATATACAATCCAGATCAAACAAACAGTCGATTGTGTGGTTCTGCCCCAAGCCCACAACCAAACAAGGAACAGGAAATGGGGCGGAGATCACACATCCCACTGCAAGTCGGGTCCTCATGTATATAATCCTGAAGTATTCACTAGATACTTACAAAGTTGACTGTATTGGTCCTTTGATATCTGTTGATATTGTTCCTCAAGAAAATCCATTATTTTCTTATGAAAAGCATGATTAACCCATTCCTTCTATGACTACTTAGTTCATACTAGTTACGTATAAACCAATATCGGATAGACGGTTAATTGTGTGGATCTGCCCTAAACCCACAACCAAACAAGGAACAGGGAATGAGGCGGAAACCACACATTCCACAGTCTATCAGATACACTTCATACGTAACCCGGATGTATAAACTAAGGAGTCATGGAATTAATATTGAATATTCGTTAGTTGAATAATGAACCAACTGTTTATAATGTATTGATGTTTACCCTGAAAAATCCTATATTTTCCCTAAGTGTAAGTTGTTGAATTATCTGATCCAAAATCGTAAAGTACAAGTATCTACCATACTTATGTTGTTTAAGAATTGTTCCGTTTGAAAACCTTTAAATGAAAACCTTTGTATGAATACCATAGTGTGAATACCCTCATGCGATCACTCAGTACATACGAGTTATAGAAATCTGGATCAGACAAACAGTCGATTGGGTGATTCTGCCCTAAGCCCACAACCAAACAAGGAACAGGAAATTAGGCGGGGATCACACATCCCACTGCAAGTCGGAATGTTAATTTCATATTACCCTAATGTACATACTAAGTCATCACATAGTTACTAACCTTGTTGACTGATTGTTAGGTGTATTATTACGTAAATATATCTGTGTTATCTACTTGCGAGTTTTATGACCATGCTAAACTGATATGGCACGAATCGGGCACCAGTATCCTTTATGACTTTGTCACCCGTAGACCTGCCGGTCCTACTGTAGCTAGCAGCAAGGTGCGGGATTGTTAGTCCCGTATAGATCTATACACAAACTCACGCTATCCCTCGAGGAGACTCTGGATCATAAGGGTAGTCCTCCACTTAGTTATGTTTGTAAGCGCCCAAGGACGTGTCTCCAACTAGATTAACGACTTTACAAGTAATAATACAGGAAAACCCTTTTTATAAATAACGGAGAGGTTTATAAAAGATAAGTTTGTAAACCGTTTAATGAATTCTCAACTATACCTATTATAGTTTGTGTGTTTGTATATAAATAATCATGTATTGATCTGAAACTATGTGATTAAGCTTGTAAGTTGAAAACGTCCCCTATGCTTAGCATAATACAGAAGGGATAAAATATCTAAATATTTTATAAAAGTATAGAAACTGTATGTTTGTATCGATTGCATCCGTTTTAAGTTTATTGAAATCCTTTTGTATAAATTCCATAAAATCATTTATGTTTGGCTTGTATTCCCCCCTGAAAACATTAAAATCTCGGAAAATGTAGGGGTATGAACTCACCGTTGTTGTGTGAAAACGTCGACTGGAAACGAAGATCATCGGGTTGTTGTACGTGACACTTAACGGAATCCTAATATCAATAAATACATATATGCATCTAAATTAGCGATTTCGTTAGGTAAAGTGTTAGAAAAACACTTGTTTTCGGTTAAGGAATGTTACCGGGACTTGATTGAATCGAGAAAACGAATTTTTCACTACTTAAGAGGCGTGTACGGCCGTGAACAGGGGTGTACGGCCGGACAAGCAGTGTACGGCCGTGAACTCTTCTTTGAGGGGTGTACGACCCTTTGCAGATTTGAAGGGTGTACGTCCGTACACTCAAGAACAAGGGTGTTTGATTTCGAAGAAAATGTGTTCCAGATGCTCCCAATCGATTCCAAATGACGATTTTCGATGTTTTTCGGAAGAAAAGAGGTGTTTTTAGTGTGTACGGTCAGAAGTTCTAGAGAGAGAATGAGAGAGTTTTCGGCCAAGAGTGTTCAAATGAAGGTGGGGGTCCTGTATTTATAGGCTGGGGGTATGGTCGATGGTGGGGTCCACCTGGCACCAGCCGTGAACGGGTGTGCGGCCGTACACAGGTGTGCGGCCATACACTCACTTAGGCCAAAAACTGATTTGTTTTTCAAGGACTTCGGGTTTTCGCGTGATTTGGTTCCGAATCGCTTATATAAATTTAGTTATATAAAACTAGATGATTACCTAAACCATGAAGTTTTGATGGAAACTTAATAATATTCAAATTTTATTAACGGAATTAGGATAACGGAAACGGAAAAAGGTTCGGGTTGTCACAATATTAAAGAAAATATCGGATTTTCTGGAAACATACATTATTACTTTACAAGGAAATGTTACAAATGAATTACATACAATTACAGTTCATATTAAAGAAAATATCGGATTTTCTGGAAGTATACGAAACCATTTTTTTTGCAAAACAGTTACAAACCCTTTTCACACAAAATACTTATGAACTCACCAACTTAATTGTTGACACTTTTCAAAATCACTTGTATTCTCAGGAAACCAGTAGACAGGTACTCAACCCTTCTTGAGAGCCGGCTTCGTCGTTTCATGTTTTTCTACTTTTCAGTTATTTGTATTTAACTTTTGAACAAACAAAGTGTTGTAAACAATGTAAACTTGTATTATCAATGTATGAATGTTTGGGTTGCTATGTTTCATTACTATTCAATTCTTATGATACTGTACATGAAGTCACTCTATCCGCCCCCAGACGTTTCCGCCGTTCTGGTTTGGGGGTGTGACATTAATGAACATGTTTGTTAAGGTTGCTCCATGAGGTAGTTTGTCGTTTACTCAACTAACCACAAAGCAATGCTTTTTTAAATGAAATAGCTAAAAGCTTGAAGATAACTTTCATGCAACAATCCAAGAGGCTAATGAGTTGAAAGTGTTTCAAAGAGACGGGGTCGGGGTCTATAGCTTTGGGAATTAAGGAAATGTAGGATACATTGCATCCCCTGCTAATAACTATAGCCATAGTGGATCCAAAGATATAGTGGGGCTAAGGACGAAAAGACAAATGGGACCCAAAAAATCGTAAATATAATAAAAATTAATTCGAAAATCGACACACTGTTATAAAATTCACAAAATTTACTATTAATTTATTAATATTAAAAAAAAACAAATATGACCATAACACTACAAAAACAATTAATTTAAAGAAAAAATAATTCTCCTCGCATTTTTTGATAAGTTAATTTTTTTTTCTTATATCTAAACCATATATTCTAGGAATTTTGAACCTTTAGAGACATTAACCTAGGTAACTGTCAGGATTACCCACTATTTGGGTGTGCCTGACTACGACTAATAACTCTAAATTACTCTCTTTAAAAAATATGGAGATAAAAGAAAAGAAAGTGCAAGCAATGGCTCCAAAAACCCGCTAAACCCTCAACTTTGGCGGTAACATGTCGGTCAAAATGATGTTTTACAACGGTACCGCTTTTACCTTCCTCGAACACAGCCATCAATGGTCGATTCTGTGCGCCCTAATTTTGGAATTAGCTAGATTTATCTTTTTTATTTAACAAAAAATATTATTTTTTTAGAAGTACATATGGATATATATATATATATATACATCACAACATAATCAGAAAATCCTCCAACTTTCGAAAACCATTACAAATATCGTCCAATATGTTAATTGTTCTTTGGTAAATTTACTTAGAATATTTAACTTTTAAAAATAATAATACGTTCAACAAAAGGTTTACAAACTTTCCAAGGCAATAAGCTATAGCCGTTCAAAGATTAACATAAAAAAGATAAAAAAGAAATAAAAAATCAACAGATACGTCTCTCGCTATCCAATTCACAAAAGTTGTTCTTGCTTCTAGGAATATGGCGGCAGTAGGAGCTTCGTTCAACCATGTCTCAAGAGAATCCTCAGATATCGATCGACTTGCTAACTTCTACCAAGAGGTCATAATTAACATCTATCAACTCCAATTTTTTATTCCATTTACTGTAACTCTGTTTCGATTTGTCGCAGATATTCGGATTTGAACGAATAGAAAGCCCTAAATTCGAATTCAAGGTAATATGGCTAAGGCAATCACCATCTTTCTGTCTGCATCTGATCGAAAGGAACCCAAACACGAAGCTGCCAGAAGGCCCATGGAGTGCAACCGATGCTGTTGCGGATACTAAGAACCTTTTCAGAGGCCATCATCTTTGTTTCACTGTTTCCAATTTTGACTCCTTCGTCAAAACCCTCAAGGTATCTTATTCTTACTCTCATCGCTATAAATAGTTTCACCTTAAACACTATTTTAATTGATTCAGTTTCAATTATCACCAATTTCTTTTCAATTCAGTGACTTATTTAGATTTTTAATTAACGTATGATTAAATTTGTTAGAATACCAATATATGCATGCTTGAATGGGTGAAAATCCCCTTTTTGTAAAATTTGGTAAAGATGTCAATAGTTGCATAAATGGGTAAGATGTCCATTTTGATGCATAAATTGTTAAAACATTAGAATTAGAGGAAGTATAATATTGTAATAAGAGTAATGTCTGAATAAAATAATCTAATTTACAGTCTTAACAAGGCTTTGGAAATTACAATTTATGGAAGTATTGATAGATCAATGTTACTATACTTTTGGAAATTACAATTTCTAAACTTGATGTTTGTGATTGTGAAATCCAGGAGAAAGGTATTGAGATACATGAGAGGACTCAACCGAATGGAAAAACTAAGCAAGTCTTCTTCTTTGATCCTGATGGTGAGTTTTACAAATATATCTCTTTGTTATGTTTATTTTATTTTTATTTTTTTCCTTCTGTTTATATAAATGATTTTTAAAAAATATTTAAGAAAAGAAAGATATACAAGAAAAAGTTAAGGATGGAAAGAGGTCGTTAAACCTTTCAAATATAGAATAGGTAAAATATAATTCACAGTAGATATCTTCTCTTTTAAAAAAGAGAAATTAAATATCCTCCTACTTTTTGTTCCTACAAATCCTCCTATCCAATGAAATAATGACATGTGTAACATTTAATGCTCATTTAATGATATTTTAATACACTAATATGACACATGTCATCATTTAATTGGGTAGGAGGATTTGTAGGAATAAAAGTAGGAGGATATTTAATTTCTCTTTAAAAAAACAGTAGATTATGTTTAATTATACATAAAAATGCTTTTTTCGTTTGTGTAAATGAATCTTTATATGTTTTTACAAATTATATGCATGAAAATGAATATGTAAAAAAATTTAAAAGAGGATTTCTAAAAAAAAACCTAATGTTGATCTGTAATTTTTAAAGCTAAAACAGAAAACAAATACAATACATTTTGATGCAATGTAAAGATTAGTATTTTTAATAAGAACAATTTAAAAAAAATCAAATAAAAGAGTGATTCTTCGATTAGTATTTGAGACTAATTTTATTTTTTTTGTAAAATATCCAAGATAAAATTACCTACAAGTATTAGTATCAATAATATTCAATATTGGTCTTATTTTTAACACATCAAGTTATCAACGAAATCTTTTCAATGGTATAATTCACTTTGTATACTTTTGAAATTTTGTCTCATTTTTATTTATTAATTTTTGCAATTTTGGTCATTGTATGAGGTTTTGTAACATTTTTGTTCTCTTCTTGTAGAATGACTATATTTTTGTACTAAAATTGCAAAAACCATTAGAGTAAATTACACAAATGGTCCCTATGGTTTGGGGTAATCTGTGCGTTTGGTCCCTAACTTATTTTTTTTAACTCGGAGGGTCCCTATAATTTAGTTTTGTTTCGAGCTTGGTCCCTAATCAACATAAAAAGACTTATTTGCCCTTATTCATTTCTTTTATCTTTTTTACATTATTAATTATTAAAAAAATATTAATAAATATGTTAAAAAAGATGAGTTAAATATTTTGGTTCTTTAAACTGAAAAACCAAACCATCCAACCCCTCTTTCCCCTTCCCCTCCTTCCCCTTCATTGTGTTATGTCATGGAAAACCACCTTCGGCCACCATCACCACTAACATCCGACTACCACCATCACCACCTTTGCAATTGGAAAAACACCGCTGATGTTAAAATCCAAGAAAAAAAACGCTAACCCAAAAATTCATTCATGAGATCAAAGCTATTCATGAAATCAAGTCAAAAAAATCAAATCATTATTACTTGGTTACCAAAAGTAGTCAAATTACTTGTTTTAATTTAAAAATGATAAATAATATAATATAAAATAAAAATAATATTAAGGGTAAATCAGTCTTTTTATGTTGATTAGGGACCAAGTTCGAAACAAAACTAAACTATAGGACCTTCTGAGTTAAAAAAAAAAAATAAGTTAGAGACCAAACATGAAAATTACCTCAAACCATAGGGACCATTCGTGTAATTTACACAAATCATTATTACTTGGTTACCAAAAGTAGTCAAATTACTTGGAACATGGATAAACAACGGTACACAGTACACGAACCTTAACAAATGACCAAATGTAAAAGAGAACTTTTGGATCAAAATAGCAAAAATTAGCTATACTTATATACTAAAAGTATAACATGCCACATCAACACTACTTCGATATTGAATTTGAGTAGGATATAAAATGAAAATATATAAAAAAAGAGTGTAATATTAGGTTAGAGGGAGTGGTGCCACTCGTTTTTGCCACATCAACACTACTTCATTTTTACCGGATCTCTTAATTGATGCCACACACAAGGAATGGTTTGTCATGCCATTCCACGCCACATTTTTTCTTTTAGTTTTTGAAACAATTTATTTTTGATAAAAACTAAACATTTCATTAATTTAGAATCAAATTACATAAATATATATTTTTCTGAATTTTGACATTCACTGACAAAGCTAATTTCTGCTCTTCCTTGGTGAAGTTACTTAAGTCTTGCATTAAAAGCTTCATGTCACGAGCTTTTTCTTTCTTACGCTCGGTTTCTTGAGAGAACTCCACATATTTTGTCAAATTTGCATTTAGGCCCCCGATCTCTGATCTTACTTCGTGTAGGTCATCCGAAGTTAACGCTTCACCTTTGCCCTTGCGTCTAACCTTGTCCCTTTGCATTGAGTGGGTTGGCAGTGGAACCTCAACGGTGTCATCAACATTAAGGTCGATCCTGACACATGAGCATCCCACGTAGTGTAGTCGGATTCGTATGTTTTTGGCCTTTTAGAACCTCCTATATGTGCTTCGGATGTTCCTATGTCACCATTTTTGGCAATCTTTTACAACATTCCAAAACTCAATATGTTTAAAAGTTTTATTGTGTTCTTTTTGGAATATTTCTAACGTCTTGTTGAAAATGGTCGCATCATTTTCACCACTTGCCCAATTGGCATTCCAAGTTTTAAATAAATCACCAAATACCATAACCTCTAAATACCATAACCTCTAGTGTGCCCCCATTTCGTGTAGGTTGAGTCTTTGTTGTGGTAGTCTCATTGATTCATTCCTATCTGAAAACGTTTAAGAACTTGTCTCCAAAAAGTTTGACATTATTGGTTGTTGTTGAACTTCGGATTCTACGAAATATTAACCAATGCAACAACCTCTCTTCTATCGGGTCCTAAGCTCTATTGGGGGCCTTCCCATTTTTTTGGTTGGGATTGGAATTGGGATTAATTGCAATTGCGATCGCGATTGCGATTAGGGTTAAGTTTCTTGATCTCTTTCATAGGGATCGAATTTGTTTGTGGATTATTAAGTGAATCCAGATTGCATTGGATAGAAACCAAAATACGGTCTCATACAATGTGGTGAATAGATAGGTTGGTTCATTTGTGGATAATAGAGTGATTACGGGTTTGACTTGTTTCTTGTGATTTTTTTTGGTTGTTTGAACATCTGGGAAGATATAGTTTTTACTTGCCGAGAAGAGGACCAAAACTCGATATGTCCAGCACGCCGGCCCGACATGGTGTTTGCTGAACAACATCAACAATGTTGTGCTCTCATGTCGAGCCACTCCATATAGCCTTATAAATTAGAAATAAAATAATTGGTGAGATAAAACTCAAATATGGGTCACATAAAAAGGTCCATCCCATGTGGTAATTCATTAATGACAGGTCCATATATTTTGTAAACCCATCATGTTGGTGCTTTTTAGGCTACGCGGAGTGGGCTCGACATGACCCCAACATGATTTGAGTCAGCTCAAAAAACACCGTGTGTTGTGTCCTTGATATGTCGAACTCATCGAGACAACTCGGTAACGGCTTGTAGAGGAGGGAGAAGGTTTTTTTTTCCCAAAAAATTAAAAACCTTCCTACTTTTCAAAAAACTGAAACTATCAGTTTTTAACTAAAATTTAATTTTTTTTAAATCATTTTTCAAATAATAT
Source organism: Lactuca virosa (assembly GCF_052849685.1). NCBI lineage: Eukaryota > Viridiplantae > Streptophyta > Magnoliopsida > Asterales > Asteraceae > Lactuca > Lactuca virosa. Next base: position 117,358,261 of record NC_136430.1, on the reverse strand, counting down.
AAATACCAACACCTATCTTCTTTTCTATCACACTTAAACCTTCAATATTCTTCTTATTTCTCTTAAGCATTCAAGAAGAAACATGGAAAAAAACTCTAAGAAGATACAAGCGGAAAACTTACCATCCAAGCAAAAAAAAACCCCGGAGAAGAAACTAGCAAAAAAGTCAAATAGAAAAAATTCAAACCATCAATCATCCATCTTCTACCAACCTCAAATGGCTCGTCCTATTTATTCACCGCCTACGTTACATTATCCATTATCCTGGTGTCGGTCTATATTATAATCGTCCATCCTAGCCAATTACAATTCTAATCCCAAGCCGATTTCAACCCATTTATGACAATTCAAGAATCCCAACCCTAATTCCAATTCCAATCCCATCCTTAACCCTAAACCCAAACCCAATTCCAACCCTAACCCCAACCCCAACACGTAACCGGCGATCAACCTCAACCGGAGTCGAAGAAAAAAAAGTAAAGGCGTCGATTATGGCTTGGACCTCATAGGAAGAGAGGTCGTTGACACGTGCGGGATTGATGCTTCGACCCGAAGGTTGATAACGACCAAAATGCACCTACTTTTTATAGGAGAGTTACAAGATGAATCCTCACTAAAGTGAAACGAGGCTACTATCAGGAAAAAAAAAATCAAATTTACATGAAATAGAGAAACACTAACAAGTTTGCCATGTAGTTTTAACTCAACTTTTTTTTTATATGAACTTGAAGCGCGATTGGTGCATCAAATATTAACGAATCCTCTTGAAGTCTAATGGAAATTTAAGTGGTTAAATCTTAATTTTTTTTTAGTAGTTTTTGAATATAGACAACTATTCCAAAAAATAGCTTGAAATCAAACCTCAACGAAGCTGACCCAATTGAGGTTCCACGACCTAGTCATCCCATGGGATGAGACCAAGCCAAACGAAAGGTCAAAGGTGTCAAAGATGGTTTAAGTTATTTAGATGATACGACGTGGGACCTGAGGTCTTAAATTCTACGTTGGAAAAAATACCTACACACCGCAAAAGAAAAAGAAAAAGAAAAACCCGACATGAAACCTCACTATCCTGAGGATGAACGAAGGTTGGTGTTAAAAGTTAAAGTCGAGCTTCCAAAAATATAATATATAGTTTTTATTTTTATATGTTTCATGTTTCATATTTTAATTCCAATCTTTTAATTTCAACTGTCTTAAGTTTTATTGTAATTACCTTCCAACTAAATGAAAATTTTAGTTTTATTTAAATTAGTTTGTTTAAATAATAATAAAAAAACGACTTGTTGCATGGCAAACCATCTCCTTAAATCAAAAAAACAATGCCAATGTGACACCAAAAATAATGTGGCATGGGTGACAATACTCCTCCGGTCTTAGTCTTATAGGATGCTTCTCTTTTGACTTAATGAAAACGGAATATAGGATTTTCTGTTAAGTCATAACTTTTTTTTGAAATCTAATATCATATAATTTTTTTTCAAGTGTGTAATTATTTTCTGGAATATTTGTTAAACTATCATTTATCTGAAATCTTTTCCAAACATCAAGAAAAAAAAGCATGGCCTAAAGTCCTATTTGTGTGAAGTGAAAAAAAAATGTTTCCATTTTTGTCGATGTTCCTTTTTGTACGAAACTTGCTGGACATCATGTGTCTATATCCCTTTGCAGGTAATGGATTGGAGGTTGCTAGCCAGTGATGACCTAGAATAGTGACTTGGATATGTCCTTTTTAGTCTTAAAACAAATGTAAGCATTATGTATTTTAGTCATGTAATTAAAAACAAACCAAAATTGTATGATATATGGTTAATAAGAGCTTAAATATTTCTCCATAACATGTTCTTAATGATGTTATCGAAATTAAAGTGTTTAAACCTAATATGTGTAAATTAGGTGTCTGACATGAGCTCTACTTACATAAGAGCTCATTGATCCCATATTGAAACTAGAACTCTCACAATGTTGAACATTTTGGTATTTTACAAGTATATTATCTCATGTATGCCCTTATAGATGGGTCCTATGACAACATATGAAGGTAAATCATATATCACTAATGTTAAAAAATATTATGGTGACTTAAAGCTTAGATCTTATTCATGGATTATTACTTTTTTTTACCATGTTCATTAATTGGTTCGTATATGTTTTTAACCAAAAACATTACTGAAAAAATAAACAAATATAATACCTATTTTAAGTGTTTCCAAAAGTTGACCAAAATTTAAGAAAATCCATCCAAATAACAACACATTTCGGATTTTTTTTAAACGGCTGAATTTAAATTGAAAGGAAACTAAGAAATAGCTAGAAAAGAGAGATTAAAGAGTAATGGCAACCATTGGATTTTTAATCCAACGTGTCTAACTTAAAAAGACATTTTAAGGTTTCTAAATGCTAACCGGTTGCAAGAAAGAAAAAAATAACATTTTCAAAGATCATATTTCTACGTAATTTTTTGTTGTCAAAACATTGCAATCTGGTTATTTCAAAGCTAGAACCCAAATTATAGTCATGCAAATGGCTTCGATCACCAACTTTCTAAAATTCACCTTGTGTTTATCACATCAATCTATATCTATTTCACAGGGTTAATGTGAAATGAGCTCTTCATATATGTCTTTTGTTTTACAACATATATTTTATAATTTTTTTTTCTTAGTTTAACACTTCGTATTAGAAATTTAAATCTGTTGTTTGTAGTGAAAATGGTCTTTGAAGACCCTTATCACAAAAAATAAATAAATAAATAAATAAATAAAATAAAATAAAATAACCCTTCAACAAATATGTTTTTTTATAGGGAAAATTTCATAAAAATCTGTAATTTTGTTTTTTTATTGATTTAACCACCATAAGAATTTTTTTTTATATATTAACCAATAAGAGTTTTCTTTTATTTTCAAAATAAACACTCCATAAAACTTTCAATTCTATAAAAACCATGAGAGTTTGAATATTGTTTGATTTAACCATTTGAAGAAATTTTTATTTTCAACTTAACAATCGATAGTTTGAACTTTTTTTAACAAAACGATCATTCACCGAAAAAAATAATTTTATGTTTGATATTTACAACTCACTAATGGAAAAAGACGTAGATTGGTTTTTCTGAAAAATAAAAGAAACTTTCAATGGTTGACGACGGGGATAGGGTGGATTCTGACGGACAGAAATGACGTACAGAAGTGACGGACATAAATGACAGACATAAGTGACGGACATAAGTGACGAACAAAAATGACGAGCAGAAATGGCGGACAAAAATACAAGGCCCAACGTGCAGGCCCAAAATACATGGCTCTCACATTTTACTTCTATATTTAATTGTGTCACACTCATACAATAAGAATATATATATATATATATATATATATATATATATATATATATATATATATATATATATATATATATATATATATATATATATTGTTACTTGTTGATCAGAACGTGTTGGTTGAGCATATCAGAATATCTTGAGCTAAAAGATGGTCACGATTCAAATTGATGAACAAATTCTCCACTTAATTCGGATTGAGGAAGCGGAGCCAATGTTTGCAGTCCTGGAAAAGGGCAAGAAACTCTAATATCCAACTTTCAGCTTTGATCGATTTCTCTCGTTGAAAACTGACTTTACCATCGAAGTGTCATCTCGGGTCCCCACCCGAGATTGTTTAAGGTATCACCGGAGTCAAGGCTGAACGAAGACAGAGCGAAGATTCGTGGCAAGTCTCTTTATCTCTACCGTCTCGTGAACCCATGTATTCATCATTGGCACTATCCATGGGACCCTGAACAAAAACCACAAAGGCAAATATGGATTTTGGATCAGGGAATTCCTCTCACAATCATATCCCATCGTTTCCTAACTTGGGAGAACGACTAGTTGTAACCAACATCACTTCTAGGGAGATTGACTTCTTGTCGTCGATAACTGAAGCATCCGATGTAACACCCACCACACCCATCATGACCTCCACGGTATTGGTTGTAACGCCCACACCCACGCCGATGCCGATAGTAATGCCTGTAACGGCTACATCCATGATGCCAATAGTAACGCTCGCACCCACGACGATAATCCTCGGAAGTAGAACGAGACTAGATCTTGGAACAACCCAAGGTATGATGACCCATGGAGCACAACACACGGTATCCTCAAACATAAAAAACACGATCCAGGGTATGAACACACCAACTCCGTTCCATCCATATGACACATCAACTCTAGTGACGTTCTTCACACCAGGCATGTCTGCTCCGGTAACTATGCCTTTCTCAATAAATGAAAGTGCAATTCGCATCCTGAACCAACCTCCTACGTATAGTGAAAACTTCACGTATCTAGGAATGAACTTTCCTATGGCAAGACCTAATATGACAATAAGCCAACCACTACACATGTCTTATCCTTCCCATGTCAATCACTTTAGGGGGGGGGGGTGCCATATCTTAACAACCTCCCATTCCACAACATACCCTTGGGTCAAATCAGCCAATCAGTGACAACTGCCTTCCCCGTTCAAGCCTAGTTTCTGTGTTTCTCTTACCCAAATCACCCTCAATACCAGTATTATGCTACGCCTCCGCTTCCTCAATCTCAATCGGGACACATATACCAACCCTTCCATCCTCCCTTCCTCGGCATGGATCACACCAACCAACATTACTACCAATACAAACACAAAAGAGCCTCAACTTCCCCGTTTGAAGCAGAGATCGAGCAATATCAATTACCTGCTGGTACCCGTTTGCCAACCATGAAATCATACGACGGTTCTACAGATCTGGAGACCATATCGAGGACTATAGATGGATGATGAAAAGCCTATTACATTGACCCACGCTTTTGGTGCACATAGTTCGTCACCACATTATCTGGACCAGCGAGATCTTGGTTCAAAAGTCTATCACCGAGGAGTATTAGAGATTTTGAGCACTTGGAAGAAGAATTTCTGCCCAACTTTATTCAACAACGAAAACTCACTTACGACCCTCAGGCTCTTCTTGGGTTTCGACAACGTGCAGATGAAACAACGGAGGCATACTTTAAAAGGTTTAACAAAGCTACTTTGCAGGCCCCTGGTAGGGCCGACAACATGATCGTAGCGGTGTTTACTTACAGTCTCAAAGAGGGTCCTCTATTTTGAAAACCGGTAGGAAAACCATCGAGTACACGGAAAGAGTTGATGGAAAGAGTAAGTAGATATTTGAGACAAGAAGAAGCGGTGGTCGAAAAATCCAGGATAGAAAATGGGGCCAAGAACACTAGACCCAACGTGATGGAGAGGTCACAAAGTGGTAACAGGGGGAATCACCTCAATAGGGGCCGCATACCCAATCACAGATTCCAACCCTTCAATAGGGATACACATCGGGAATCAAAGAAAGAATTTTTAGCGATCACAGATGGGAAAGACACATTAGAAGGGAAGGTACCAGAGAAATATCCTCCAAAAGTCAATAACAAATATTGTGAGTATCACTCGAGTCATGGTCATGATACAACGGAGTGCAACATCTTAAAGAAAGAAATTGAACGTCGCCTAAAGTCTGGGCAATTGAACATATACATCATGGATATGAAAAAGAAAAGTTATAAAGATAAACGATCAAGAGACAAAGAAGTGACCAGTAAGCATAATGAGAAGGATATTTTAATGATCAAGTCAAGAGATTTTAAGCGAAGAGATGACCCTAGTCGTCCCAGCGGGGGTGACCTTACATTTACCGAAAATAAACCTATCCCTAAAGACCATAGGGTAGACGAGCCCCTCCTTATCCAAGGAGTAGTAGACAGAGTTCAGGTGCACAGGATATATATGGCGATGGTGGCAGCTCGTCGGAGGTGATATTCAAACATTCTTTCCAACATTTCCCAGCAAGTACAAAAGCAAAACTCAAAGATCCTTCATCCCCTCTCATTAGCTTCGACGGACGCTCACTTTAGCCTCTTGTCATCATTACTCTCCCCCTCACAGTGGAAGACTATAAGGGAAGCGTAAAGAAAACAATTGATGCTGAATTTGTTGTGGTCCGGGCACCTTCCCCATACAACATCATCCTCGGTCAAGCAGGTTTAAGGAAAATCAAATCCTTTCCTTCTACGTTGCATGGGTTAGTCAAATTTTCCACCCCTAAAGGGGTTGGGATCATGGTATGTGTCGTATTGATCACACCACGCTGCAACCAAATAATGGACTCCGAATAGCTTGACCTCTGAGATAAACGACAACGAGATCATGAGGACGAAGAATTCATATATAAAAAGTACACGGATCAACCAATAAAGATAAGAGTTTCACTTCCCCCGTGACTTAAGAAGGAACTCTGAAAACTCCTTCGAGACAACATGGGTATTTTTGCTTGGACACCTTATAATATGGAAGGAATATCACGAAACTTGTTTGAACACAAGCTTAGCCTTATCCCAGAGGCTCATCCCATCAGGAAACCAAAACGCATGTTGGCAGGTGAAAGGAGCAAGGAAGTGAATGAAGAGGTCGATAAATTGGTCAAGGCAAAGATTTTAAGAGAATCCCTATTCCCTGTGTGGATATCCAACCCGATCTTGGTTAAGAAAGGAGACGGATCATAGTGTATGTGTGTAGACTATAAAAGTCTCAATAAGTATTGTCCTAAGCATTGCTACCCCCTCCCCGAAATCAACCAAAAGGTTGAATCTCTAGAAGGTTTCCGATGGAAGAGTTTCCTAGATGAGTACAAGGGATATCATAAAATTCACATGGAAAAATTCGTTGAAGATAAAACATATTTCTATACAGATCGAGGAACCTTTTGTTACACCAAAATGCCATTCAGTATAAAGAATATAGGAGCCACTTACCAACACATGGTGGATAAAGTTTTCAAAGATCAAATAGGACGCAATGTTGAGGTTTGGATAACATGGTTATAAAAAGCAAGGGGGAGGAAACCTTTATTAGTGACATCAATGAAACATTTTGCAAGCTAAGAGAAGTAAAGATGAAGGTAAATCTAACTAAATGCATGTTCGGTGTGAAGGGGGAAAGTTTTGGGGTACATAGTATCTAACAAGGGAATCCAAGAAAATCCCGACAAAGTGGAGGCCCTAGTCACCATGCGACCCCCAAGGACTTTGAAAGAGATACAAGGTCTCAATGGCAAACTAGTAGTGCTAGTCCGATTCCTTGCTAAGTCGGCAGAGAAGTCGTTACCTTTCTTCAAGACCCTCAAGGGATGCATAGATAAGAAAGATTTACATTGGACACAAGAAGACAATGAAGCCTTCACCAAGTTAAAAGAGTGTCTCAAACAGCTCCCAACATTGGGTTGTCTAATTCCTAGGGAAATGCTAATGATCTATCTTTCTGTTGCATCAGAAGCCATTAGCGCAGCGTTGGTCGCCGAAAGAAACAAAAAGAAGGTCCCTATCTACTTTGTCAGTCGAGCATTGAAGGGCCTAGAGATAAACTACCCCCCCCCCCCCCCAATGGAGAAGTTGATGTTGGCTCTTGTTCATGCAGCAAGACGAGCTAGACGTTATTTTCATGCACATCCCATGCATGTACTCACCGATCAACCTATTCGACAGGTATTACCCAAACCAGAACGTTCTGGAAGGATGGCCAAGTGGGTGGTTGAGCTTGGTGAGCACGACATACAGTACCGTATAAGAATAAGCACTAAGGGACAAGCATTTGCAGATTTCCTTGCTAAGATCCCGCATGATACAGATGCCCAAACCACCCTAGAGTCCCATATGAAAGATTAGAGTAGTCATCAAGATGGTCACAATGAAAAGGAAACTATCGAGGAAGAAAATTGTTGGATATTGTTCACAAATGGAGCCTTAGAGCAGGGGCAGGTCTTGTACTCACTAGCCCCAGTGGAGAAACAATCACGTACACATTATATTTTGACTTCGAAGCTTCCAAAAATGAGTCTGATTATGAAGCCCTTATTACGGGAATGAAGTTGGAACAACACCTTGGAGAAGAACACTTAAAGGCATTTGGTGATTCTATGTTGGTGGCAAACCAGGTAAACGGATCATACGAAGTACGCGAGCCACATCTACGAAAGTATTTGAATGAGATAAACAAAATTATTAGTAGGTTTAAAACATTTATGATTGAGTAGGTACCCCGATCAAAAAACAAGCAAGCCGATGCGCTGAGTAAAATGGAAGCTACAACTTTCCCCCATCTCACAAAGGAAGTGCTCGTAGAAATACTGCGACAATGTAACACAGAAGAAAAAGAAGTCAACGACATCGATTCCACCACTCAAAGAGACTATTGGATGACTCCTAGTCCACGAAATCCTATCCCACTGTTGGATTAGGTGTCTAAGCCCATAACTATAATTGGTATATACTTGAATTGATAGTAACACAGTCCTTTTGGGTTTCCCTCAAACCTAACAATTGGACATGATGACTTTTGGAGAGAGAGGTTAATTTATTATTTGATTAATAAATTGAAATAAGAAGTTTATTAATATATTATGAAAATAATATGTTAATTATAAAATTTATTATTTAATTAATAATTGTTCAGAAGTTAATTAGAATTAATTCTGGGATTAATATAATTAATTAAAAGTGTAGGGTCTGAAGTGTAAGTGTTCAATAGTTGAACAAAAGGTTCCAAAACCTTCGATCTTAAGGGCTGGACGATTTTTGGGGATATTCTAGGGTTTCTAGAATATTCCATGTGGATAAATAAGGAGTTGGATAATTACCAAATTTGAATTAATATTATTTAATTCAAATTAGGATTATCTAGGGTTTCCTTATACCGGTATATAAAGGACCCTAGCCCTTAGAATTTCAGCTACCTCTTCTTTCCAAAGGAATAGCCAAAATTTATAACTCCCCTCTCCTCCTTCAAGTCATCTTCTTGCTAGCTTTGGTGTGATTCCATTAGAGGCACGACATTTGTGGTGCTAGCTTCCAAGAGATCTACTAGTGAAGGATCATTGTTATTTACTAGAATAACACTAAGGTATGTAATTCTAGATCTTTTTTTGGTATTTTTGAAAATAGCCTATACCATCTAGGGTTTTCTTATTTGATGTCCGTAGTTATAGGTTCAATAGTGAAAACATAGATCCTTAGGTTGCATGTGAACTTAAGGGCTTTAAGTTTATTTGTTTTGCATAAAACCTATGAGTGGGATCAGAGTGTTTGGTTTGTTTTCGATTGAATAACTATAATTATTGATTTAGATCAATTAGGGTTTATAGAAATTAAACCCTAAAAGGCCAAGAATTTCGACTAGGGTTAGAGTTTTTCGAAACCCTAGCCCATACCCCTTGGATTTCAAAATTAGGGTTGGGGTTTTGAAACCCTAACCTTCCTCCCTAAGTTTTCGAAAATATGGTTTGTAGTTAGGGTTTCCTATTTTAGATAATTGTTAGTTTAATTTGATTAAAAGGGATAACTATAAAATTGGATAAATCCTACACCCTAATTTTCGAAAATTCGAGAGTTAGGATTAGGATTAAATTATTTGATTAATTTAATTAGTTAATCCTTAGTTGATTTAATATATTTAATTTAATGTTAATTAATAGATAAATATTAAAGCATTTGGTTTATTTTTAAATTTAAATTAATTATTATTTTTCAAACTTTTAATTATAAACCTAGTATTTTGAAAAGTTTTAAAATACACATTATACTATATGTAAATTTAAAAGATTAATTATTACTAAATGTATAAGACTAAGTCATTCAAATCGCTAGTATGCCTCATTCACGAAGCCGTATTATAAGGAGAGTTTAGGAAAGCGCCCTATAAAATGACCGTCATTGGGTGTCCATTCTTACCCACCACTCTCTTGTATGGTGGAGGGTCATTAGCCGAGTAGATTTGATAGGACAATAATTCTCATTAAAAGTATAATGCTATTAAAAAGTACTAGAACATTTTTTTATTAAAATCCCGAATCTAGTTACTTTAGAAAAAATGTGAATTACTATGCTAACCCATGAAATTGCACCTTACACTTTATATGTAGTTAGTGGAGCATGTGTGGTTAATCAACACACTAGTAGGGACTAATAAAGAGTTGTAATGAGTATCTCATAAATTATCATTGTTGATGGAGCGTGCGTGGTTTACCAACACATCAATTGGGTTGATAAATGACAATGAGGTTACCAAGCACATTTTCATGGTTATTCACATCTTGTTTGTGATCCTCGGTATCCCAATCACAAATAGAAGAGCATAATATGAGATTAAACAGGCCATTGAATAGCTTCAATGAATCCCAAAAGACCTAGGAATTTCACTCAATTTCATTTCTTTTCTGTTGGAATTGGTAAATCGTCATTTACCTACATTTATAAAATTTACAATTAGATTACGACATCCCTTTTCTAAGTTGTGAATTTTATAGTTGGGTCCGGGTCTTAATATTTTATTTTGGGTTACTATATTAAGGATTGTTCTTGTCTAACTAAAACTACCTTCCTTTTACAGGTGTCTACTACAACTGATGCTTCTGCTTCCTCCTCCTCCAACCACCATAACATCTCCTTGCTCTCTATCTCATCCAAAGTCATATTGGATGGTTCCAATTAAAATGATTGGATGCAGAATATAAAGATGGCCCTTCGATTCGAGAATAAAGAGTTTGTTCTCGAGAAAGAACTTACGGAAGTCGAAGAAGGAAAAGCTACCCCTGAAGAATACGCCTCCTACCAAAAGAACTATGATGATGCAACAAAAGTTGATTGCATCATGATCGCTACTATGCCCCTGAGTTGCAGAGATTTTATGCAGACTACTGGCCTTATGAGATGAACAAGGACGTTATGGAAAAGTACCATAGGCAAGCTCGTCAAGAAAAGTACGAAGTGGTCAAGTCCTTCATGGCATGCAAGATGAAAGAGGGAGAATCTACATGTAGCCACGTACAAAGAATGCAACGATACGTGGAGCGCCTTGTAAGGCTGAATGTGCATTTTGATGAAGAGTTGGCTATTGACATAGTCCTAAATTGCTTATCAAGTTGTTATGATCAGTTCATCCTGACCTATCATTTGAATAATAGTGAGACCACCTTGGCTCAATTGCACAACCTACTGTAGAATGTTGAGGCAGGAATGAAGGGTAAGAACTCAAACGCTAATCCTGCTAGTTCTCCCATTCTAGCCATTAGTCAAGAAAAGGAAAGAAGAGGAAAGGTCCTCCCAAGCAGAACTGGAAGGGAAAGGCCCATGCCGGGTCATCTAGTAGTGGCCCAAAGGCCAAGCCTAATTTTAATATTCCTCACACCTTTAATCCCAAAGAGACCACTTGCTTTTACTACAGTGATAAGGGGCATTAGAAACGAAACTGCCCAAAGTATCTACAAGACATCAAGGATGGAAAATTGAAACCATCTTCTGCAGATATATACACTATTTCATCTAATAACTCATCATCTTCTCATTCCTGGGTCTTTGATATAGGATGTGGATTTCACATTTTTTCTGATTTGCAGGGGATAAGCGAAAGTGAGGAGGTGCAATACGGAAGAATGAACTTGATCATGGGGAATAGGCGATCTTCTCATGTTGCCAAGATTTGAATTTATAGTCTAATGCTTAGTAGTGGTGTTTTTTTAGATTTAATAAATTGTTGCTACTCGTTATAGATGACACGCAACATTATTTCTTTTCATTCTTTTTTTAGACAAGGTTTTAGATATTCATTTAATGATTTGAATGGTTCTATTTATGCTTATAAAATGGTGTTTTTATATTTGAAGCTTTAGCTGGTGATGGTGTGTATGAAACTGTGACGTGTGTTGATAATTTAAGCAATAATGTTTTTCATATTGGTTCGTCTAATGGTATAGACAAAGTGTGCTTGTGGCATTATTGTCTTGGACACATTAACAAGAAACGCATCGCCCAACTCCAAAAGGATGGAGTGTGGGAATCATTTGACCTAAGGTCAGATGATACATGTGAATCTTGTGTTTTGGGAAAGATGACAAAATCACCTTTCACTGGATCTTGTGAAAGAGGTGAAGGTTTGTTGGATCTCATACATACAGATGTGTGTGGACCCTTCAGATCATCCACCAAGGATGCTAATCGATTCTTTGTGACTTTTACAGATGATTATAGAAGATATGGTTATATCTACTTAATCAAGCATAAGTCAGAAACCTTTGAAAAGTTCAAAGATTTTAAACATGATGTTGACAATCAATTAGGCGGGAAGATAAAGATGCTTAGATCTGATAGAGGTGGAGAGTATCTTAGTATCAAGTTCAACGACTGTCTAAAGGAACGTGGAATAGTTTCACAATTGACTCCTCCTAGAATAACATAATTAAATGGTGTGGCTGAGAGGCATAATCGGACCTTGTTAGACATGGATCGTTCCATGATGAGTCATTCTTTTCTTCCTACTCACTTATAGGGGTATGGCTTAGAGACAACCACCCACATCCTTAATCTTGTAGCTACAAAGAAAGTTGCCAAAACACCTCACGAGATGTGGACGGGGAAAGTTCCCTCGTTAGCACATATCAAAGTCTGGGGTTGTGAAGCTTTCGTAGACGAGAGACTCATGACAAGCTAGCAGCTAGAAGTGAGAAATGTATTTTCATTGGTGACCCAAAGCAGTCTTTTGGATATTTGTTCTACAGATCTAGTGAGAACATAGTCTTTGTATCATGAAAAGGAGTCTTGAGAGAGAGAGAGAGAGAGATAAAGATATATATATATATATATATATATATATATATATATATATATATATATATATATATATAGAGAGAGAGAGAGAGAGAGAGATCTTGAAGAAATTCAAGAGTCAACCAGTGTAGGAACCTTAGATAATACTAGCACTCAACAAGAGGAAGAGGTTCCTATTGAACCGATAGACAAGTAATTACCTCTTAGGCGTTCCAGTAGAGTTAGCATGCCACTTGATTTCTATGGCTTCCATATTACTACAGATGGTGACATGTCTTTCAGTGATAGTACATTGATAAATTTGGATGAGCCGGCTAGATACAAAGAAGCAATGGCAGGCCCTGAGGCTACTAAATGGAAAGAGGCAATGGGCAGTGAGATCAAGTCCATGTATGACGACCAAGTTTGGAATTTGGTTGATAATGTACCAGGTCAAAAGACAGTTGGATCTAAATGGATCTTCAAGAAGAAGGCCGACATGGATGGAAAGGTACACACTTTCAAGGCTCGACTGGTTACGAAAGGATTCACTCAAAACTTGGGGGATGACTATGATGAGACCTTCTCACCAGTAGCCAAGATAAAAATCAATTAGGATAATGATCGCTATAGCTGCCTTTCATGACTATGAAATTTGGCAGATAGATGTCAAAACCGCCTTCCTTAACGGGAAGTTGGCTGAAGATGTTTACATGAGTCAACCAGAGGGTTTTGTACATGAAAAGTTTCCAAATAGAGTGTGGAAGCTTGAGAAATCTATCTATGGATTAAAACAAGCATCTCACAGCTGAAATCTTTGCTTCCATGAGAAAGTCAAAGAGTTTGGTTTCTCTAGGAGTGAAGATGAGTCCTGTGTGTATATTAAGGCTAATGGGAGTATGGTAACTTTTCTGGTGTTGTATGTTGATGACATACTACTCATGGGAAATGACATTCCAACTTTACAAGAAGTTTAGTCTTGGCTTGGAAAGTGTTTTGCCATGGAAGACCTTGGAGAAGCATCTTATATTCTCGGGATAAGAATATTAAGAGATAGAAAGAAAAGAATAATTGGACTTAGTAAAAGTACATACTTGGATAAAGTACTAAATAGGTTTAGTATGGAAAATTTCAAGAAAGGAGAGCTACCTATCCAGAGAAATACCAAATTGAGTAAGACTCAAAAGCCCTAGTACAGATAAAGAGATAACTGATATGAGTTGGGTAGCTTATGCTTTGGCTGTAGTGTCGATCATGTGCGCTTTGACATGTACTCATCCTGATGTGTCTTTTTCCTTGAGCATGGTCAGTCGCTATCAGGGAAATCCCGGTAAAGCTCATTGGTCAGTGGTTAAGAACATTCTCAAGTATTTGCGGAGGACGAATGAGATGCTTCTAGTCCTTGGTGGCAGTGATATGTTGAAAGTGAGTGGGTATAGTGACGCCAACTTTTAGACAGACAGAGACAACTTTCGTTCTCATTCGGGCTGGGTGTTCACTCTAAATAGTGGAGCAGTAACTTGGAAGAGTTCCAAATAGGATACGATGGCTGATTCGATCTGCGAAGCAGAGTACATAGTTGAAAGTGAAGCATCTAAGGAATCAGCTTGGTTGAAGAACTTCATCGAAGATCTTGGAGTTGTCCCAACCATTCATGAGCCAATGGAACTTTTCCATGATAATGAATGAGTGGTTTCCTTAACTAAGGAACCAAGAGATCATGGAAATGTTGGATTAATGTCTAAGTCCATAACTATATTTGGTATGTACTTGACCCGACCCGGCATGGTCCATTTGGGTTGCACTTCACCGACACAATTTATATGGATAGTCTTTTGAGAATAGTATATTTATGATTTATATTAATATATTTTAAGTTCTAATATATTAATATGGAATCATATTATTTAATTAGTATTGATCAAGAATTAATTTAGAATTAATTAAGTGATCAAAAAGAACTAATTAAATATGGACTCTTATATATATGGAATGGGCCAAGTTCATTTAGGTTAGGCTAAGCTTTCATGGATGGTCCATGGAGCTTTTAACCCATGGATCCTATATAAATGAAAGGTCATGGGTATTAGGGTTTACATGGATGTAACCCTAATCCTCCATAATATATAAAGGGGTCCTTGGCTCACAAAATTGGCACAAGTGTGTGAAAATAAGAGTGGGCCGATTTTAGTGTGCATACATATTCTCTCAAGTTCTTCCAAGGTGTTTTGGTGATTTGTGATTCCATTTGAGGCTTCCACACTATTGGGGCTAAGCTCTTAAAGCTTGAAGACATCAAGCTACATCAAAAGGTATGTCATCTAACTAGAACTTTGTAGTATAGGTGCTTCATAATATGCTAGTTAGGATGAAACCTTGGAATAGTTAATATTTGCATGTATAATAGAGAAAACATAGATCCAAGGTTTATAGGGTTGCATGTACACCATAGGAGTGTTAGAATGCTCAAAACCCAACAGTGGTATCAGAGCCATGGGTTGTTTTCTGTTATATTGATGCAAATGTTTTATTTTCAAGTTGAAAAAAAAGGAAAAAAAACATGACGTTTGTCAAATTTTAAGATAATTACTTGTTTTGTGAAAAACGAATTATTTGTAAAATTTGAATCATTTGTTATATGAGTTGAATTAGGTCAAATTTAGTAAAAGATAAAATGATATGATTATTTTATTAGTTTTAAAAGTTTGATCTAAATGTTTTAAGGAGTTACATATTTTGTCATAAAATTTTGGAGCTCAAAAGTTTTTTTTAAAGTTGTGATCTTAAGGGTTTTTGAAACTTCCATAAGTTATGGATATGAAAGTTTTTTTTTAAAAAAAAAATTTGATTCAAAGTTTTTATGGAGTTACAAAATTTGGTGTTAATGTTTTAAAGAATTCCATAACTTGTTCTTAAGTTATGGAACATGGAAAGTTTCATCATAAAACACCATTAATTCCATAAGTTATGGAATCCAAAGGTTTTCAAGAATTATAAAACTTGCCCTCAAGTTTTGGAATTTGAGAAAAGTTTTTTATGAAAAAAAGAATTGAATTCTAAAACTCTTGTGGTTCATAACTTAAACAATTAATTAAATGGTTTTAATTTTGAGTTTAATAATTGGAATTATGATGTTTTGTTGAATAGTTTAAATTAACTCTTATGAACTTTATTAATATTTAATTAAAGCGTTTAATTAAAAGAGTATTATTAAATCCATAAATATATGGTTTGAGTTTAATTAAATTAAAAGTCTAGTTTAATTAATAGATTAAACCACCAAGTATTTTAAATGTCTAAAATACACCCTTATACTATTATAATATTAAAAGTTTAATATATTATATGTATAAGAGCAAGTCGTCTTACCATTAGTAGGCCTCATTCACGAAGCCGGTCTATAAGGGGGGTATAAGGTTACTGCCTATAAAATGGCAGTTTAATGGGTGTCCACTCTCACTCACCGCTTCCTTGACCGGTGGAGGGTCGTTATCCGAACAGGTAGGACAAGGACTATAATTCTCCCTTCATTATAAGTATAATGATAAATACTAAGTAACTAAACACTTATAAATTCCCAATCTTAGTTACTTAGGAAAATGTGAATAAGGTGCTAATCCATGAAATTACACTTTGCACTTTGTTTAAGCTGTTAGTGGAGCGTGTGTGGTTAACCGGCACACTAACCTGGACTTAAAAAGGTAGGCAAAGGGTAACTTAATGTTTATCATAGTATCGTTAGAGCGTGTGTGGTTAACCGACACATCAATTGAGGGGTAAATATTAAGGGTACCAAGTATATTTGCATGGTTACTTCACACCTTGTTTTGTGATCCTCGGCATCCCAGTCACAAAACCTGAAGGGCACACTCGAGATTGAAACATGCCATTGAAAAATTCAATGAATCTCAAAAGAATCTAGGAGTTTCAAAACCAATTAAAACCTAATAATACATTTCGTTTATCTTGGTGGAAATTGGTGAATCGTCATTCACCTACCTTCAAATATTTTATAGCTTGGATTACGGCATCCCTCTTCCAAGTTAAAAAATAGTTTGTTGGGTCCTAGCCTTAATATATCATATTGGGTGTTATATTAAGGACTTTAATCAACTTTACATGAATTTCTCCCATTGTTGATGTCTGGTTTAGACAACAATGATCTTCCCAAACCAAGCTTTCCTAATGAATATGACTTCCCGAGTTTGGCTCATGGAAGTCATACTTCTCTTCCTCCACCTCCTCCAATTATTCTCCCTAACCCACAAGTTCAAGGTCACGCAAGCAAGGTCTATGTGTGATCACATCTTAGAGATGAAGTCACATATTGACAAGCCGGGAGAGTTGGGTGTCAAAGTCTTGAGAAAGTTGGATGTTCAATCACTTTCTAAGTCACATAGTGAGTTCCTTTGGGACTACTATGAAACAGACTATGACATGAACCTTAATGATCATATCTATTTGCTTGGTGCTGCTGAATCAGCAATGATTTGGAACGATAGTAAAGCAAATTTGATTAGAAGATCAACTTCCCAAAAACTTTATGGACAGTGACAATGGTGACACTGGAAATCCAGAAAAAGCATTCTCTTCCCAATGGAAAGGGATTGGCCATAGTCAACCCGGTTGACCAAATGGTAAAGAGAAAGGCTAAGTCTGAGATAGTCCCATTACCAAAGGGTCCATATGTTTATTTTGCCAAAGGAAGGGGCGTTGATTGCAAAGCTGCCAAATTTACCTAAGGATGTTAAAGTCAATAACTTTGACTCTACATCAGGTAGAACCCATTATCTAACTCTGTTAAGTTCTATTCTGAGATCCTCATTACATGATGTGACTGGGTCACATGTTGATGTTTTAAGAATCAAAGAATAGAGAGAAATCTTAAAGGAAGTATATGCTGATTCTGATCGCGAAGGTGGATTTCGATCGCATCAGAATTTTGAGCAGTTGCTTAAGAAGTTATGATATATTGCTAAGGAATAGATAACAACAATTTTCCATGTGGATTGTAAGGATAAGTTTTTCCGCAAAGTTTTAAAATAAAAGAAAATTGTTTAATTTTATTTATTTGAAGTATCCTTACAATGACATTTGTGGAAAATTGTTGCTTATATGATTCCACTGACAGCAATATTGGAAAATGGATTTGATTCTTTCATTTGTGGTAGTGTCTAAATTTACCAAATCAGGAAAGTTCCTCATCACCCAAGTTTCAATTGGAACGAAACTTGGAATCAGGCAAGTTGAATAGTATGATGAATGAGAACTTTCAAGCATTGGAAAATCAAGACTAATTACTTGTTCACATGGATGTGTGAGTCAAGTGAAGGACTAAAGGGATCGAGTACACATTCTTGTGCACTGGTCATGTCCACCACAAAGCTTGTTAAGACTATTTGATTTACTAAAGTTTAGTAAATATGGTTATACTTACAAGTTTAAGTATAATTCTGAAACATTGGAAAAGTCTCAATGTATGGCAGAACGAATGGGAAGAATCAAATTAGGCATAAAGATAAAAGTTTCTCAAATCTGAAAAGATGGGAGAGTACTTTTGTATCATGTTTGTGATCATCTTAATGATTTAGAAATCATATCACAATTAGTCCTCTAAAGGTCATCTTAGTGCATTCTTATGACTAAGAAGAGGAGTCATGAATTGTTGAAATGGTTAGATCAGGAAGATGAGTCATACTTCGTTCCAAAACAATTCTTAGAGTCATACTCCAAGATTGTAACTTGAGTGACATATCTTAAAGAAAGGTTTAAAACACTTGTCAAATGTAAGAGTAAAAGTGTCCTACTCTTGTACATTTGAAATTGGTAAGTTGTGATGTTTTGGATAAAACAAAGACCAACTAAGGCCAATTGTGTGAAGTGTTTGTCTTGATAAAGAATCCGCACTATCTCTTGAATATTTGGAAAGATAGTCTTATATGTCAAGAGGATAGTGGGAGTCTTAAAGATCCTAAAAAGAATTTCAAGAACTAATCAAGAATAAAACCTGAGGTTCTTCACTAGCACACGACTTGAGGTTTATAACCTATCGTGTTGACATATTTTGTGCCCATTCCAGTTAAAGTTGGCTTTGCATAGGAGTTCTGAAAGTTCTCAATTGGTTGCATAACAACTTGGAAGCAATGGCAGACCCTGTACTGCCAGGTGGCAAGAAGTTAAGATTGCATAAGTTCAGTCCATATGAGTTTGGATTTGTCATTATCCTTGTCTTGTGACTATGGTTTTGACGATTCACATGGATAAGAACACATACACCATAAAATCTAAGGGTCATAAGGTTTCTCTCCGATTCATGAAAATGATGGTGAGGAAACACTTCCACCAAGTAGATTTGAAGCAGATGGCAAAAGGTCTAAACAATTGAGACTATGATTACGGCATCCCTTTTCATAGTTCTGAAATTGTTTAGACACACATGCATGCTATCTAAGGAAAGGTGTATGATTTTGATAAAGTTTTATCAAAGCATCTCGTATCAGAAATCTGAACTTTGGTAAGAAAGTCAATAAAGTATTGATTTCTAGAAGTCCAGCTGATTTCTGAGTACATGTCAAAGCTAGTGGGAGCATAAGTGTTATGCTAATAATCATCATGTTAGTGGGAGCATGATAATTATTGTTAGTGTTGCAAGTTAGCAATGTTAATTATAGAAAACAAAAGTTTCAATTCGTGAGGCTGGAGGGATTGAAAAAGTTGTTTTGCTATAATTAAGGGAGAGGATATACTTCATTTCAGTTCTAAAGGCTTAGATTGAGACCTTAATCATCTTTAGTCAAGAATATATATATGAATTTCATGTTGGATTGGTTCAACTTAAGGAAATTCTATATATTGCGTTCTCAAAATTCGATTATGATTACGACATCCCTCTTCATAGTCAAATTTTAAAAACATGGCAAATAAAAATATTGTAGCAAAAGACTGGTCTAGAATCATGTCTTTATGTGAGACATCATGAATCGTGTACCATTTGCTTTGGGTACAGGATCGATTGCATGTGCTATAATATTTGTCATTTCTAAATTTTTCCAAATGCCCAGAGGCATTAAGAAGGGAAAAGGTCTAGAATTGGATATGACTAAAATGATTAAGCAATTGTCGAGGACAATCTGAGGTTTACCAAAGATTGGTTGCTCAGGGACAGTTGGAAGTATAGTGCTAATTTTGGAAGGACCATATTGACATATTCTGAAAAGAGGCATCTCTTATTCAGAAGTGATAGTCAAAATGAGAATATGGAGTTGTCTCCATAGGTGGAAGTTATATGTGTAAGATTAGAAAACTTAATGCAAGAAGCATGTCCAAAGCAATGTACTTTGAATATGAGACTTAGTTTCCATGGAGTTGATCTCCATTGGAATACCTTATAATGACTGTTGACAAGTCTTTGTGACTTTGTACATATTCATTACAGGAGGGTCAGTACATATAAGTTTAAAATCTAAACAGATTTCGATAAATGATAGGAATTTGAAATTCTCACATTTTTCGATAAGGATTTGGGAGTGTGAAATTAGAATCATTGAAATTATGTTCAATTGGTTTATTTCAGAAAGTAAGGATCATAGACAAACATAGAGTGCATACTTGGTGTATGGCAAAGCTATTGTTTAAGAAAAACATAGTGTACATGCTTGGAGCATGGGACAACTAGTGTTTTTAATTCAAGTATAAAGTTGATAAAACCGAAACAATGAATAATGAGTAATCAGTATGATGATAAATAAAAGTGTTTATTTATATTCATAGGGTTTGATACCATATTTGATTCATTTATTCTTGTGTTTCACTTTGCATGTTTTGACTTCCAGAATAACTAAGTCGCTCTTCCTGAATGATTAAGTTATTCAAACCATCCACAGTCGGTCATATGTTGGAAGTAGATATGAATCAAGACTGTCATGGGTTGGTTTGTAGAGGTCCAAGTTGGTGGACAAAGTGGTGCTACAACACTCATGAGTGCTCATAAGTTCTGAGTATTGGATTCAACCCGCGCTCATTTGAATCACTTCATGGATTTTATCATGAGTGATCATGAGACGATAATATCTTATATTCTTCAAACCTAGAGATATGAGTTGTTACTATGAGTTGGTTATACATTGATTGCACGAAAACGCATTTGGTAACTTGATGTTATAAAACGTGCCTTTGTGTATGATTCAACAAGTAGTAGAACAAGCCATATGAGTCGAAGTTTATCCATTCCTTTTACCTTCGGGATAAAAGCGATATCTGTGGGCCCCTCGATGATTTAGCGATGACACATGTGAGTGCTTGGCCAAGCCAGGACTGATTTGATTTGTTCAATCAGTCAGTCATCATCAATCGAAAATCAGGAAACAACAAATGGACAGAGAGAATGATTATAATCCATGTCTCAGTCCATATGATATCTAGAATGGAGGAATATATGATCCCTTATCTAATGGACAAGTCATTGACAAGGTCAGAGTTCGACAACGGCTTTAAGAGCTACGATTGCCAGTTAGGTTTTGAAGTCATACTCAATAATAGTTTTAGACTTATCCAAGTGGGAGACTGTTGGATTAATGTCTAAGTCCATAACTGTATTTGGTATGTACTTGACCCGACCCGGGATGGTCCATTTGGGTTGCACTTCACCGGCACAATTTATATGGATAGTCTTTTGAGAATAGTATATTTATGATTTATATTAATATATTATAAGTTCTAATATATTAATATGGAATCATATTATTTAATTAGTATTGATCAAGAATTAATTTAGAATTAATTAAGTGATCAAAAAGAACTAATTAAATATGGACTCTTATATATATGGAATGGGCCAAGTTCATTTAGGTTAGGCTAAGCTTTCATGGATGGTCCATGGAGCTTTTAACCCATGGATCCTATATAAATGAAAGGTCATGGGCATTAGGGTTTACATGGATGTAACCCTAATCCTCCATAATATATAAAGGGGTCCTTGGCTCACAAAATTGGCACAAGTGTGTGAAAATAAGAGTGGGCCGATTTTAGTGTGCATACATATTCTCTCAAGTTCTTCCAAGGTGTTTTGGTGATTTGTGATTCCATTTGAGGCTTCCACACTATTGGGGCTAAGCTCTTAAAGCTTGAAGACATCAAGCTACATCAAAAGGTATGTCATCTAACTAGAACTTTGTAGTATAGGTGCTTCATAATATGCTAGTTAGGATGAAACCTTGGAATAGTTAATATTTGCATGTATAATAGAGAAAACATAGATCCAAGGTTTATAGGGTTGCATGTACACCATAGGAGTGTTAGAATGCTCAAAACCCAACAGTGGTATCAGAGCCATGGGTTGTTTTCTGTTATATTGATGCAAATGTTTTATTTTCAAGTTGAAAAAAAAGGAAAAAAAACATGACGTTTGTCAAATTTTAAGATAATTACTTGTTTTGTGAAAAACGAATTATTTGTAAAATTTGAATCATTTGTTATATGAGTTGAATTAGGTCAAATTTAGTAAAAGATAAAATGATATGATTATTTTATTAGTTTTAAAAGTTTGATCTAAATGTTTTAAGGAGTTACATATTTTGTCATAAAATTTTGGAGCTCAAAAGTTTTTTTTAAAGTTGTGATCTTAAGGGTTTTTGAAACTTCCATAAGTTATGGATATGAAAGTTTTTTTTTAAAAAAAAAATTTGATTCAAAGTTTTTATGGAGTTACAAAATTTGGTGTTAATGTTTTAAAGAATTCCATAACTTGTTCTTAAGTTATGGAACATGGAAAGTTTCATCATAAAACACCATTAATTCCATAAGTTATGGAATCCAAAGGTTTTCAAGAATTATAAAACTTGCCCTCAAGTTTTGGAATTTGAGAAAAGTTTTTTATGAAAAAAAGAATTGAATTCTAAAACTCTTGTGGTTCATAACTTAAACAATTAATTAAATGGTTTTAATTTTGAGTTTAATAATTGGAATTATGATGTTTTGTTGAATAGTTTAAATTAACTCTTATGAACTTTATTAATATTTAATTAAAGCGTTTAATTAAAAGAGTATTATTAAATCCATAAATATATGGTTTGAGTTTAATTAAATTAAAAGTCTAGTTTAATTAATAGATTAAACCACCAAGTATTTTAAATGTCTAAAATACACCCTTATACTATTATAATATTAAAAGTTTAATATATTATATGTATAAGAGCAAGTCGTCTTACCATTAGTAGGCCTCATTCACGAAGCCGGTCTATAAGGGGGGTATAAGGTTACTGCCTATAAAATGGCAGTTTAATGGGTGTCCACTCTCACTCACCGCTTCCTTGACCGGTGGAGGGTCGTTATCCGAACAGGTAGGACAAGGACTATAATTCTCCCTTCATTATAAGTATAATGATAAATACTAAGTAACTAAACACTTATAAATTCCCAATCTTAGTTACTTAGGAAAATGTGAATAAGGTGCTAATCCATGAAATTACACTTTGCACTTTGTTTAAGCTGTTAGTGGAGCGTGTGTGGTTAACCGGCACACTAACCTGGACTTAACAAGGTAGGCAAAGGGTAACTTAATGTTTATCATAGTATCGTTAGAGCGTGTGTGGTTAACCGACACATCAATTGAGGGGTAAATATTAAGGGTACCAAGTATATTTGCATGGTTACTTCACACCTTGTTTTGTGATCCTCGGCATCCCAGTCACAAAACCTGAAGGGCACACTCGAGATTGAAACATGTCATTGAAAAATTCAATGAATCTCAAAAGAATCTAGGAGTTTCAAAACCAATTAAAACCTAATAATACATTTCGTTTATCTTGGTGGAAATTGGTGAATCGTCATTCACCTACCTTCAAATATTTTATAGCTTGGATTACGGCATCCCTCTTCCAAGTTATAAAATAGTTTGTTGGGTCCTAGCCTTAATATATCATATTGGGTGTTATATTAAGGACTTAAATCAACTTTACATGAATTTATCCCATTGTTGATGTCTGGTTTAGACAACAATGATCTTCCCAAACCAAGCTTTCCTAATGAATATGACTTCCCGAGTTTGGCTCATGGAAGTCATACTTCTCTTCCTCCACCTCCTCCAATTATTCTCCCTAACCCACAAGTTCAAGGTCACGCAAGCAAGGTCTATGTGTGATCACATCTTAGAGATGAAGTCACATATTGACAAGCCGGGAGAGTTGGGTGTCAAAGTCTTGAGAAAGTTGGATGTTCAATCACTTTCTAAGTCACATAGTGAGTTCCTTTGGGACTACTATGAAACAAACTATGACATGAACCTTAATGATCATATCTATTTGCTTGGTGCTGCTGAATCAGCAATGATTTGGAACGATAGTAAAGCAAATTTGATTAGAAGATCAACTTCCCAAAAACTTTATGGACAGTGACAATGGTGACACTGGAAATCCAGAAAAAGCATTCTCTTCCCAATGGAAAGGGATTGGCCATAGTCAACCCGGTTGACCAAATGGTAAAGAGAAAGGCTAAGTCTGAGATAGTCCCATTACCAAAGGGTCCATATGTTTATTTTGCCAAAGGAAGGGGCGTTGATTGCAAAGCTGCCAAATTTACCTAAGGATGTTAAAGTCAATAACTTTGACTCTACATCAGGTAGAACCCATTATCTAACTCTGTTAAGTTCTATTCTGAGATCCTCATTACATGATGTGACTGGGTCACATGTTGATGTTTTAAGAATCAAAGAATAGAGAGAAATCTTAAAGGAAGTATATGCTGATTCTGATCGCGAAGGTGGATTTCGATCGCATCAGAATTTTGAGCAGTTGCTTAAGAAGTTATGATATATTGCTAAGGAATAGATAACAACAATTTTCCATGTGGATTGTAAGGATAAGTTTTTCCGCAAAGTTTTAAAATAAAAGAAAATTGTTTAATTTTATTTATTTGAAGTATCCTTACAATGGCATTTGTGGAAAATTGTTGCTTATATGATTCCACTGACAGCAATATTGGAAAATGGATTTGATTCTTTCATTTGTGGTAGTGTCTAAATTTACCAAATCAGGAAAGTTCCTCATCACCCAAGTTTCAATTGGAACGAAACTTGGAATCAGGCAAGTTGAATAGTATGATGAATGAGAACTTTCAAGCATTGAAAAATCAAGACTAATTACTTGTTCACATGGATGTGTGAGTCAAGTGAAGGACTAAAGGGATCGAGTACACATTCTTGTGCACTGGTCATGTCCACCACAAAGCTTGTTAAGACTATTTGATTTACTAAAGTTTAGTAAATATGGTTATACTTACAAGTTTAAGTATAATTCTGAAACATTGGAAAAGTCTCAATGTATGGCAGAACGAATGGGAAGAATCAAATTAGGCATAAAGATAAAAGTTTCTCAAATCTGAAAAGATGGGAGAGTACTTTTGTATCATGTTTGTGATCATCTTAATGATTTAGAAATCATATCACAATTAGTCCTCTAAAGGTCATCTTAGTGCATTCTTATGACTAAGAAGAGGAGTCATGAATTGTTGAAATGGTTAGATCAGGAAGATGAGTCATACTTCGTTCCAAAACAATTCTTAGAGTCATACTCCAAGATTGTAACTTGAGTGACATATCTTAAAGAAAGGTTTAAAACACTTGTCAAATGTAAGAGTAAAAGTGTCCTACTCTTGTACATTTGAAATTGGTAAGTTGTGATGTTTTGGATAAAACAAAGACCAACTAAGGCCAATTGTGTGAAGTGTTTGTCTTGATAAAGAATCCGCACTATCTCTTGAATATTTGGAAAGATAGTCTTATATGTCAAGAGGATAGTGGGAGTCTTAAAGATCCTAAAAAGAATTTCAAGAACTAATCAAGAATAAAACCTGAGGTTCTTCACTAGCACACGACTTGAGGTTTATAACCTATCGTGTTGACATATTTTGTGCCCATTCCAGTTAAAGTTGGCTTTGCATAGGAGTTCTGAAAGTTCTCAATTGGTTGCATAACAACTTGGAAGCAATGGCAGACCCTGTACTGCCAGGTGGCAAGAAGTTAAGATTGCATAAGTTCAGTCCATATGAGTTTGGATTTGTCATTATCCTTGTCTTGTGACTATGGTTTTGACGATTCACATGGATAAGAACACATACACCATAAAATCTAAGGGTCATAAGGTTTCTCTCCGATTCATGAAAATGATGGTGAGGAAACACTTCCACCAAGTAGATTTGAAGCAGATGGCAAAAGGTCTAAACAATTGAGACTATGATTACGGCATCCCTTTTCATAGTTCTGAAATTGTTTAGACACACATGCATGCTATCTAAGGAAAGGTGTATGATTTTGATAAAGTTTTATCAAAGCATCTCGTATCAGAAATCTGAACTTTGGTAAGAAAGTCAATAAAGTATTGATTTCTAGAAGTCCAGCTGATTTCTGAGTACATGTCAAAGCTAGTGGGAGCATAAGTGTTATGCTAATAATCATCATGTTAGTGGGAGCATGATAATTATTGTTAGTGTTGCAAGTTAGCAATGTTAATTATAGAAAACAAAAGTTTCAATTCGTGAGGCTGCAGGGATTGAAAAAGTTGTTTTGCTATAATTAAGGGAGAGGATATACTTCATTTCAGTTCTAAAGGCTTAGATTGAGACCTTAATCATCTTTAGTCAAGAATATATATATGAATTTCATGTTGGATTGGTTCAACTTAAGGAAATTTTATATATTGCGTTCTCAAAATTCGATTATGATTACGACATCCCTCTTCATAGTCAAATTTTAAAAACATGGCAAATAAAAATATTGTAGCAAAAGACTGGTCTAGAATCATGTCTTTATGTGAGACATCATGAATCGTGTACCATTTGCTTTGGGTACAGGATCGATTGCATGTGCTATAATATTTGTCATTTCTAAATTTTTCCAAATGCCCAGAGGCATTAAGAAGGGAAAAGGTCTAGAATTGGATATGACTAAAATGATTAAGCAATTGTCGAGGACAATCTGAGGTTTACCAAAGATTGGTTGCTCAGGGACAGTTGGAAGTATAGTGCTAATTTTGGAAGGACCATATTGACATATTCTGAAAAGAGGCATCTCTTATTCAGAAGTGATAGTCAAAATGAGAATATGGAGTTGTCTCCATAGGTGGAAGTTATCTGTGTAAGATTAGAAAACTTAATGCAAGAAGCATGTCCAAAGCAATGTACTTTGAATATGAGACTTAGTTTCCATGGAGTTGATCTCCATTGGAATACCTTATAATGACTGTTGACAAGTCTTTGTGACTTTGTACATATTCATTACAGGAGGGTCAGTACATATAAGTTTAAAATCTAAACAGATTTCGATAAATGATAGGAATTTGAAATTCTCACATTTTTCGATAAGGATTTGGGAGTGTGAAATTAGAATCATTGAAATTATGTTCAATTGGTTTATTTCAGAAAGTAAGGATCATAGACAAACATAGAGTGCATACTTGGTGTATGGCAAAGCTATTGTTTAAGAAAAACATAGTGTACATGCTTGGAGCATGGGACAACTAGTGTTTTTAATTCAAGTATAAAGTTGATAAAACCGAAACAATGAATAATGAGTAATCAGTATGGTGATAAATAAAAGTGTTTATTTATATTCATAGGGTTTGATACCATATTTGATTCATTTATTCTTGTGTTTCACTTTGCATGTTTTGACTTCCAGAATAACTAAGTCGCTCTTCCTGAATGATTAAGTTATTCAAACCATCCACAGTCGGTCATATGTTGGAAGTAGATATGAATCAAGACTGTCATGGGTTGGTTTGTAGAGGTCCAAGTTGGTGGACAAAGTGGTGCTACAACACTCATGAGTGCTCATAAGTTCTGAGTATTGGATTCAACCCGCGCTCATTTGAATCACTTCATGGATTTTATCATGAGTGATCATGAGACGATAATATCTTATATTCTTCAAACCTAGAGATATGAGTTGTTACTATGAGTTGGTTATACATTGATTGCACGAAAACGCATTTGGTAACTTGATGTTATAAAACGTGCCTTTGTGTATGATTCAACAAGTAGTAGAACAAGCCATATGAGTCGAAGTTTATCCATTCCTTTTACCTTCGGGATAAAAGCGATATCTGTGGGCCCCTCGATGATTTAGCGATGACACATGTGAGTGCTTGGCCAAGCCAGGACTGATTTGATTTGTTCAATCAGTCAGTCATCATCAATCGAAAATCAGGAAACAACAAATGGACAGAGAGAATGATTATAATCCATGTCTCAGTCCATATGATATCTAGAATGGAGGAATATATGATCCCTTATCTAATGGACAAGTCATTGACAAGGTCAGAGTTCGACAACGGCTTTAAGAGCTACGATTGCCAGTTAGGTTTTGAAGTCATACTCAATAATAGTTTTAGACTTATCCAAGTGGGAGACTGTTGGATTAATGTCTAAGTCCATAACTGTATTTGGTATGTACTTGACCCGACCCGGGATGGTCCATTTGGGTTGCACTTCACCGACACAATTTATATGGATAGTCTTTTGAGAATAGTATATTTATGATTTATATTAATATATTATAAGTTCTAATATATTAATATGGAATCATATTATTTAATTAGTATTGATCAAGAATTAATTTAGAATTAATTAAGTGATCAAAAAGAACTAATTAAATATGGACTCTTATATATATATGGAATGGGCCAAGTTCATTTAGGTTGGGCTAAGCTTTCATGGATGGTCCATGGAGCTTTTAACCCATGGATCCTATGTAAATGAAAGGTCATGGGTATTAGGGTTTACATGGATGTAACCCTAATCCTCCATAATATATAAAGGGGTCCTTGGCTCACAAAATTGGCACAAGTGTGTGAAAATAAGAGTGGGCCGATTTTAGTGTGCATACATATTCTCTCAAGTTCTTCCAAGGTGTTTTGGTGATTTGTGATTCCATTTGAGGCTTCCACACTATTGGGGCTAAGCTCTTAAAGCTTGAAGACATCAAGCTACATCAAAAGGTATGTCATCTAACTAGAACTTTGTAGTATAGGTGCTTCATAATATGCTAGTTAGGATGAAACCTTGGAATAGTTAATATTTGCATGTATAATAGAGAAAACATAGATCCAAGGTTTATAGGGTTTCATGGACACCATAGGAGTGTTAGAATGCTCAAAACCCAACAGAAAAGTCTAGACATATCGATAGAAAGTACCATTACATCAAACATAGGGTAGAAGAAGTTGACCTCATTGTGAAAAGGGTATCATCATAAGAGAATCTTGCAGATCCTTTAACGAAGGTTGTGGGTAGGGTCAAGCACAGTATGCATGCTAGGAGCATTGGTCTGAGAGATGATGTTAGTTTTAGTAGTTAGATAGTTAAGTTGAAACTTGTAACAAAATAAATGTAATTGATTTTTGGTGATTAAATAATGGACAACTATTTATGAGTTTGTCTACTGCTTTTTGTCAATTGTTTATTCTTGTGTTTCGTTTTGCATGTTTTTCTTCCCGAATAATATCCTTATTCAAAATTCCACAGTCGGTCATACTTTTTGGAAGTAAGTAGTGAATTAAGACTGTCATGAAATGGATTGTAGATTGTCTAAGGGAGTTAGACATAGCAATAGTATTGCTTCAAGTACTTAGAAATAGAGATTTAAGAATTGGATAAACCCACGCTCCGAAAATTACTTCATGGATTCTATCACGAGTAATTCTGAGACGATAATATCTTATGATCTTAAAACAGATATATATGAGTGGTAATTTACAAGTCGGTTGTATATTGGTAATGCGTAAATGCATCAATAACTTGATGTTATAAAACGTATTGTCATGCATGATTTGATGTGTAAAAGATGCAAGCGTATGAGTCAAAGTTTATTCGTTCCTTTTACCCTAACAGGAAAACGATATCTTTGGGCCCCTCGGTGATTTGGTGTTGACTTATAGTGTTGGGCCCAACCATGACTAAATTGATGTGTTCAATTAGAAGTCCTATGTCATCACAAATCAGAAATCGGAAAACCAAGTCTTGGACAATGAGATTGATTCTATTCCATTTCTCATGTCCGAATGATATCTAGCAAAACAGAGGATTATATGATCAATTATATTAGGACGTGTAACTGACTGGGTCAGAGTTCGGCAGCAATTTTTAGAAGCTACAATTTGCTGATCAATTTAGAGGTTATACTGGCAGTTATAGTTACAGACTTATCCAAGAGGGAAACTGTTGGATTAGGTGTCTAAGCTCGTAACTATAATTGGTATATACTTGAATTGATGGTAGCACGGTCCTTTTGGGTTGCCCTCAAACCTAGCAGTTGGACATGATGACTTTTGGAGAAAGAAGCTAATTTACTATTTGATTAATAAATTGAAATAAGAAGTTTATTAATATATTATGAAAATAATATGTTAATTAGAAAAGTTATTATTTAATTTATAATTGATTAGAAATTAATTAGGATTAGTTTTTGGATTAATAGAATTAATTAAAAGTACATGGTCTGAAGTGTAATTGGTCAATAGTTGAGCAAAAGGTTCCAGAACCTTCCATCTTAAGGGTTGGACGGTTTTTGGGGATATTCTAGGGTTTGTAGAATATCCCATATGGATAAATAAGGAGCTGGATAATTACCAAATTTGAATTAATATTATTTAATTCAAATTAGGGTTATCTAGGGTTTCCTTGTACCAATATACAAAGGACCCAAGCCCTTAGAATTTCGGCCACCTCTTCTTTCCAAAGGAATATCCGAAATTTATACCTCCCCTCTCCTCCTTCAAGTCATCTTTTTGCTAGCTTGGGTGTGATTCCATTAGAGGCACGACATTTATGGTGCTAGCTTCCAAGAGATCTACTAGTGAAGGATCATTATTATTTACTACAATAACAATAAGGTATGTAATTCTAAATCTTCTTTTATTATTTTCGAAAATAGCCTATACCATATAGGGTTTTCTTATTTGATGTTCAGAGTTATAGGTTCTATTGTGAAAACATAGATCCTTAAGTTGCATGTGAACTTAAGGGCTTTAGTTTATTTGTTTTGCATGAAACCTATCACCAACGACGATGGAGAAGCCAGGAAGATCAGAATCAAATCCCCAAGCTTTGTCATGAGGCAAGGAGTGCTTTACAAGAAGGTATATTTAATACCATGGTTACGATGTGTTGGCCCTGACGATGCCAACTATGTCCTAAGAGAAAATCATGAGGGGATATATGGATCTCACTCGGGGGCAAGGACACTTGCTAAGAAGATAATGTGCTTGGGGTATTTCTGCCCGACAATATACAAAGATGTTGAGTCTCTAGTTAGCAAATGTTTGGAATGTCATCGACATGCTCCAATACCCCACCTTCCCGCAAAAACAATTGTCAGTATCTCTAGCCCTTGGCCATTTCATCAATGGGGAGTGGGCTTGGTTGGACCCTTTCCAGAAGCACATGGAAAAGTGAATTTTCTTAAAGTAGTAGTTGACTACTTCATGAAGTGGGTAGAAGTGGAGCCATTAGCAGTAATAGCTGGGAAAAATGTTATCAAGTTCTTCTAGAAAAATATAATTAGCAGGTTCGACATGCCAAATACAATATTAAGCGATAATGGTAAGCAGTTTGCAGAAAATCCTTTCAAGCAATGGTGCATCGATATGAAAATAGAACATAAGTTCAGTTTAGTAGCACACCCACAGGATAATGGTCAAAATGAAGTTACTAACAGAACCATTGTCACAAGGCTAAAAACAAGGCTATCCAATGCTAAGGGACGACTGGTTGACGAGCTCCCTCGTGTTCTATGGTCATACCGAACGATAGCTAGGACCGCTACTAATGAAACACCATGATCTGAAGTCGTTCTTCCCCCAGAAATGGGACTTCCAACTGATCGAGTGCTCAATTTCAATATAGAAGAATCAAAAATAGACTTACGGGCAAACCTAGATCTCCTTCAAGAAAGGCGGGAGGTGGCAGCTCTGAGACAAGCAACTTATAAGTCGCAGACAGAGAAGTACTATAACAATCGCGTTAAGGAAAGAGCATGCAAGGTAGGGGACTTAATGCTTAGACGAAACGAAGCAAGTAGAGCTGCAGGTCAGGGGAAGCTGAGCCAGAATTGGGAAAGCCCTTACAAAGTGATAGAAGCTCGCCAAAATGGTCTTATGTGCTCGAAACACTCCAAGGCACCCCTAGTGCTTCGCACATGGAACATCATAAACCTAAGCAAATATAACTTATAGAAGTACGAGTATTCTCCTTTATTCATAAGTTTCAGTATTTACGTTTGAATTTGAACTCTCGTACTTATGTCCTACATTTACATTTGGTACTTCACAAGTTTGAATCGCAACATTTGAGTACTTTGAGGAATTTCAAATGTGAACTTTTGAATGTGATCAATTTTTGCAATTTCTCTCATTATCTTGCATATGGTTGATCACATGAGACATATTCTGGGTGACCTTCACACCTAGTAAAGACAAACTTCCCTGGGTTATCGAAATAACCTAGAAGTCACTCTCAACGACATGTGAGAGTTTCAACATTATACATTACACAACTCACCCTTTATGGGAGGAAAACATGTCCTATACTCTCTCCCCGTGCACTAAAGAGTATACAGTCATTATAATTTTTCCAACTTACAAATACCCAAAGATATTCATTAAAAATGAAAAAAGTACAAACATTCATTACAAGGGTACACAACAAGACATCCTAGAAGAAGCGTAGATAATTCTTCTTCTTCAATCAATGAGGCCTCAAAAGCCTCAAAACTGGATCGGTCCAGTTTAGATGATGCCATATAATCTTCGTTGGAAAAGGCTGCCAGAGCATGTTGCAATTCTTCGGAACGCCCACTCGGTATCTCATGGTCCGAGAACATAAATCTATACTTTTCTTTCATTAATTTTCATCCTTTCTCTATGCCATAATCATTATATGCTTTGTAAAGTCTTTTGGAACTACTCACAAATGTCGCGGAACACATGGTGTGACAACCCGAAATTTCTATCTTGTAAAGCCAATCAACTCAATCAAAAGTCAGACTTGTTTCTGTTAACTTTTAGCTTTGTTAAGGGTCTGTTTGAGAGTTCTAAGCCTAGTACACTCAAGGATTGTGTGTTAGGATGTATTAACTTGAGATCATTGAGTTGCAATTGAGCCGAAAACACCTTCACAAGGAGTTCACGGCCGCAAACTAGGTTCACGACCGTGAACCCATGTTGGCCGTGAACCCCTCTTCATATATATGGTGTTCCTTCATTATTTCTTCATTTCTCACATCTTCAAGTCTAGAACTCTCAAAACTCTCTCAAGTATGATCAAGAACACCCTCCTTTCTCTTCAAAATCGTAAGTGATTCTTCCATATTTACTTGATGTCCTTCTTGTTCACGTGAAGCTCTTTGATTTCATCCATGAATTCCATACTTTTGGTTTAGCTCTTCAAATCATCATCTTTTCACAAAGAACACCAAGAACACACACTTGTTCTTGGGCCGTAAACTCCCTAAAGGCTTCCAAAACGTGAGTATCTCTTCTATCATCTTGTTATCCATTAGAAACACTTGATTCCAACCATGAAACAAACACTTATTTGCATGGTCTTCAAGAGTTCACGCCCGTGAACCCTTCATGTGGCCGTGAACCCTTCATAAGATCTTGATGTGGCCGTGAACCCTTCATAAGATCTTGATGTGGCCGTAAACCCTTCATAGGATCAAGTCTTGGCCGTAAACCCTTCATAGGATCAAGCCTTGGGCCGTAAACACTTCATGTGTGGCCGTAAACTCTTCTATGTCCATCAACAATTATAGTGTGGCCATGAACACCCTTCCATCAATCATATGTGATTGTAACACTTCATTCCAAGTGATTCCTAGTTCCTAAGGTTGTTTACCTTAGCATATTAGTTGTTATATACACTAATTATATACATATATGTGTCATTATATGCTTAATAGGATCCGTTTGTGCTCGAGACTTCACTTGGCATACTTAGCATCCTATATTGATCTTACATTCGAATCACTCACTACAGGTGAGTTCATACCCCTAAACTTATCTTTTAATGATTTTAAATGCTTTTATGGGGAGGGGGGGAGGGAATACAAGTAGAAAACAATATAGTTATTGTATCAATTACATGTGATTTATAACTATCAAACAAAAGGATTTCTTA
Organism: Lactuca virosa; assembly: GCF_052849685.1. Lineage (NCBI taxonomy): Eukaryota > Viridiplantae > Streptophyta > Magnoliopsida > Asterales > Asteraceae > Lactuca > Lactuca virosa. The sequence goes on along the minus strand of NC_136430.1, from coordinate 117,324,423 downwards.
GACTTCAAAACTGTGTTATCAAAGAAACTGTTTCAAATCATTTTATAAACTGACATCAAGTCATCAATAACCATTCAAATGGTTAAAACTCTTTTTATATGATAAACTCTTTATCTTTTACAAAACTCTTTTAAACTTATATTGTCAAAATCATGTCTATATAGATATAGTTATATTAATAAGGTTGAAAGGGCTTAGGACTGATAACTCGCTTTATTTCCCGTTCCTTGTTTGGTTGTGGACTTAGGGTATCGGTTGTTTGTCCCAGTGTCGTTTAAATCTTAGTTATATATTATGTATATGTATGTAGATATAATAGTTCTTCCAATCAGTTCAATACCTTTGGGTAGCAAAGGTGTACAAACATGATCAGTCATTCAACTACAGAGCTTACTAGTAAACTATAATAGGTATAGTTTAGAGGATTACTACTTACTATTTATAGAACAATGAAACTTACAAGAGTCAGTTCATACATGAGTCAATTCAAACATACTATAACAAGAACATAAAGAACATACTATAACTAGAACAAGAAGGAACATACTATAACAAGAACAGAAGGAACATACTATAACAAGAACAGAAGGAACATACTATATACTAGAACAGAAGGAACATACTACACTAATACAAGAACAATATAACATTAATGTGAGCCACTACTTCATGGCATGGCAATATAGTGGTTTGTCACGTTTTGTAACCAGAGTCTCCTGGAGGGAGAGTGTGAGTTTGTGTATAGATTTATACGGGATTGACCATCCTACACCTTGCTGCTAGCTACAGTGGGACCTGCAGGTCTACGGGTAACAAATGTCATACCATTTCGATGTATTTGGAACGTCGTGTTTTATACTAGTCAATCAAGCATGGTTATAACCTCATCACATTTTACATTAATTAAACAAGTTGGTTTTAAGGTAGTTAGTACATCTGTAGTTACTTTATACAATACTACTGTACATCTTCATTTTCCCATTACATTCATATAGTGATCTTCTCACATAAATGGTAATGTAAATTATTTTCTGGTAATGATAGTCATACTTGTGAAAAACACTCACTTTTACAAAAGAACAAACATACAAAACAGTCGGGTCTTGGTAGAAGGCTACTCTCCAATTTTAGTAGAAAATATAGGATTTTATAGGAGGTATACAAACATTTACATCAAACACTTACAAAATTTACATCCAACACTTACAAACACTTTCATCAAACTTATACAAACATTTGACACTAAAATACTTATGAACTCACCAGCTTAAATGCTGATCTACTCTTTCAAAATAACTTGTATTCTCAGGTCACCAGTAGACAGGTACACTGGACCAGGTTTTGAGAAGACGGGGCATATTAAAGACTCGTCTATTATTTTGATAAATCTATTTTTGGTGTCTTCAAATACATTCAGAACACACTTGTATTAACTATATTATTAATGCAATGGATGATGTTTTTGCTTGTTTTACTATTGTGCATTGTTATGATGCTGAACGTCCTCCGCCCTCGAACGTGTCCTCCGTTCCGGTTTGGTGGTGTGATAGATTGGTATCAGAGCTTTGTTTATAGTGAATTGAGTATATCAACCCATAAAAGATATATAACTATAAACACATCGGGATTAAAAATACTCTGACCAAGAGTTTATACTTTTTAAATAATAAAATATTTAACTAAAGTATACATACATGCATTCATACTAGGATCAGTGTCATACTAGAACATAACAAAAGTATTGCGATTGTTGGACAACACAATTAGGCTTGGGGACATATGATCAGATCTGGGAGTGATATAGCCTGATCAACTATATATTTCCGAGAAGTGATTAGCATGTGCCTAGGAATGGTTGTGGTGTTGCAACAAGTCTAAAAACTTACCAACACTACTATAATGAAAACTTTAGAACAAAACATGAACTTGAAATACTATAGGAGTATTTTGTGATACTATAATTACTTGTGTGAAAACTAAAAGGTCTTTATTAGTAGGTCAATAGTTGCTGAGTGGATACGCTAAGGTTATATGTGACTAAGGTGTCATAGACTTAGAATCTGTGATCTTTGCTTTAGTTCATGTTCGTTGTTTGGTTGTAGACTTAGAGTTAGGGTCACTTATTCGAGGGTCTATTCTGTTTTGGTTACATATGACTGGTATGCACTACGCAAGTATTGAAGTAACTGGTAAGGATCATCCTATAATTAACTTAAGTAGTACGTCTATTATATGTTTCTTACATCCCTTTTCTCGCGTAGTTATCATGGCTGGATTTCATCATCACGGAGACCCGTACTTTCCCAACCAAGGAAATGGAGGATGGCTCGATGCAGAGCCAAAAGAGAATCATGAAATTCCCTTAGACGATGATTTTGCAGAAAATTTTCCAGAGGATTCTGACTCCGAGCCGGAAGCCAATGATCTACCCCTGGTAGCTCCAATCCCAAATCCTAATCCTCGACCAGGATTTTAAGGCCCAACACCTCTGTGGGCAGTGAACTTGAACAGATGGAGTCAAGAGCAGGGTCAACCCTTACCCTACAACGGAGACCGAAGCTTCTACAATCTGAGAGAGGGAGGCTCAACACACAGAATCCTGCCTATTCTAGTTCGCAGGGTTGCTCGAAATGACGAGCAGGGTAGGGCAGCCATCAACCGAGTCATGCAAGTTGATGCCGATGCGGGAGTCAATACAGTCCGCATTCGCCATCTACAAGCTGCTCATGGGAGAACTCTGAACCACAATGAGGTCCTGCAGAGAGAACTTACTGCAACCCAAGCTGAATTCAGGGAACTTCGAGCACGTCAAGCCATGTTTGAAATGCACATGGTGGAAATGGAGCGTCATCTGGCAGAATCAAAGGCTCATCCCAGCGGTTCTCATCGCAAGTAGAGTCTACTCTACTCTGTCTTTTGGATATAATTAGGTCTATGTATAGACTCTAGTATTAATTTCCCGCTTATTTTAATACCTTGGAGTTGCGATCTATTAGGTCTTTATGCTGTCAAAATTTTCTCATTCTTGGTTTGATGTAAGACCTACTCCAAGGTCATTTTACCGAACTTGTTACATCTCTAATGCCAATGTTATTGACAGACATCTAATCTTTTGGGGGAAATCTTTATCCAAATGCTTTCATCCTTCTATTGATAAGATCTCCATTACAATCATACTCTCATCTGTTTGTTGGGCTATGGTGATTTAGTTCATGGATCACTCTCATATTTCTCACTATTGAATGCTTACTATCATCTACATCTTTTTAAACTTTTAGTTGAAAGATGCCTCCACGTCGATCAACGAGACGCAATCCTCCTATAACTCCTACTCAACCACCTTCTCCACAATACGATCCTGAAACTCTCCAAGCTGCAGTGGTTGCGACTGTTACGGCAGCCTTAGCTCAATTCAACGCTAGTGGTACTAGCGGGAGTGGAACTGCTGTGCATTCTACTCAAGGTGAAGCTCCAGTGCGCTCTAGAGAGTGTACATATAAGGACTTCACCAACTGCAAACCCAGAGCCTTCAATGGCAGCGGTGGGATAATTGCTCTCTCGCAATGGTTCGAAAAGACGGAGTCGATCTTCGAGATCTGCTCCTGTCCGGAAGGAAGCAAAGTAAAATTTGCTGCCTGCACCTTCGCGGACAGATCCCTGACATGGTGGAATAGCCATGTCAAGTCACTTACCTTGATAGTGGCTAATGCAATGGGCTGGGAAGCTCTGAAGGAGCTTATGATTGAGGAGTACTGCACGAGGGGCGAGGTTCAGAAACTTGAACAAGAACTCTGGAGCCTAACCATGAAGGGCTCCGACATAGTTGCCTACATGGTCAGGTTCAGTGATCTGGTGGCGCTATGTCCAGGAATGGTCCCTACTGAGGGAAAGAAGGTCGAGAGGTACATTTGGGGGCTGGTGCCTCCATTTCAGGGGAATGTTCTAGCTTCAAACCCCACTACCTTCGACAGTGCCAAGCGATTGGCACAACGGCTCATCGATCATGGAGTCCGCACACCGACAACGACAATAACCCTTGCCATCCCAGAACCATCCAAAGCCGCTGACAGCAAGCGGAAGTTTTGGGACAACAAGAAAGGCAACGCGACGCAGAACTCTACCAAGAAGCAGCAGGTTGTGGCTGTTCATGCCGTGATAGCACCTACTGCCACTGCGCCAGCGAAGCAGTATGCGGGAAACTTGCCAAAGTGCAACAAGTGCGGCTTCCACCACAATGGACCCTGTCCGAAAATGCAGTGCGCTAACTGCAATAGGAAGGGGCACACTACCCATTTCTGCAAGTCTCCAGCTAGGCCAATCACCCAGTTCCCCGACGTTGGTATGGGCCAGGCTTGCTACGGATGTGGCGAGGTGGGTCACTTCAAAAGGAACTGCCCGAAGGCAGGTAACGCTAGCGGGGTGGGAAGGGTTTTGGCTATAGGCCACGAGGAAACAGTAGCAGACCCTACAGTGGTCATTGGTACGTTTCTCCTCGATAACTCTTATGCATGCATACTGTTTGATAGTGGAGCGGAGAGGAGTTTCGTGAACCAGAAATTTACACACTTACTTAAACAAAAACTACGTGCACTGAAAGAACCGTTCACTGTAGAAACGGCTAACGGAAAAACTGAGAGCACTAGCTGTATATACATAGGTTGTACTCTATCTCTAGATAGCCATTCATTTCCAATCGACCTCATGCCGGTCTCAATTAAAAGTTTCGACGTCATTATCGACATGGATTGGTTGAGTCTTCATCGTGCTGACATCATGTGTTATGAAAAGGTCGTTCGTCTTAATCTACCGACTAACGAAACCCTAGTTATCTACGGCGACAAACCCGGCACGAACCTTCGTATCATCTCGATTATACAAGCCCAGAAGTGCTTACGAAAGGAATGTCATGCATTCCTTGCTCATGTAGTCGATATGAGCCAAGAGACGAAAGACATAAAGTACATCCCAGAAGTACGTGACTTTCCCGACATCTTTCCAGAAGAACTACCAGGATTACCACCACAACGTCAAGTCGAGTTTAGAATCGACTTAGTTTCAGGGGCTACCCCAGTAGCCAAATCGCCCTATCGTCTAGCACCACCTGAGATGCAGGAGCTATCTGGTCAACTGAACGAACTACTCAGCAAGGGCTTTATTAGACCAAGCTTCTCACCATGGGGAGCACCGATCTTGTTCGTGAAGAAGAAAGATGGATCGTTCCGTATGTGCATCGACTACAGAGAACTAAACAAGCTTACTGTCAAAAACAGATACCCTCTACCTCGCATAGACGACTTGTTCGACCAAATGCAAGGGGCGAATTACTTTTCAAAGATTGATCTGAGATCCGGGTATCACCAGTTACGAGTTTTAGAGGAAGATGTTCCCAATACAGCCTTCCGAACTCGTTATGGGCACTACGAGTTTGTAGTGATGCCATTCGGATTGACCAATGCGCCCGCAGTATTCATGGACTTAATAAATAGGGTGTGCTGTCCTTACTTGGATCAGTTCGTCATTGTATTCATCGATGACATACTTATCTACTCTCGAAGTAAGGACGAGCATAGTCAACATCTACGTCAAGTCTTAGAAACACTACGATCAGAGAAACTCTACGCGAAGTTCTCTAAGTGCGAATTTTGGATTCGAAGAGTCGAATTCTTGGGTCACGTAGTTAGCGAAGCAGGAATTCACGTGGACCCTTCCAAAATAAATGCCATTGAGAATTGGTCAGCTCCAAAGACGCCTACTAAAATTCGTCAATTTCTAGGTCTCGCTGGCTACTATCGCAGGTTTATTCAGAACTTCTCTAGGATCGCGAAACCGCTTACTACATTGACCCAGAAAGGCGTGGCTTTTGACTGGGAAGAGAAACAAGAAAAGGCATTCTAAATGTTGAAGCGAGCCTTATGCAGCGCACCGATACTATCCCTACCAGAAGGGATAGAAGACTTCGTGGTTTATTGCGATGCATCAAACCAAGGGCTCGGTTGTGTTCTTATGCAACGAGGAAAGGTCATCGCCTATGCCTCAAGATAGCTAAAGACACACAAAGTCAACTACACCACACATGATCTTGAGTTAGGAGCAGTGGTATTTGCTCTGAAGATCTGGAGACTCTACCTGTATGGTACAAAAAGCACTATCTTTACAGACCACAAGAGCCTTCAAAATATTAGCTGACGCCCTAAGTCGGAAAGAATAATTTGGTCATAGAGTCAAATCATTGACTATGACTATCCATTCACATCTGTCCACACAAATTAAGGAGGCTTAGCTAGAAGCCTTGAAACCTGAAAATGTGGCGGGTGAATCCCTGAGAGGGATGGACAATAACTTGGAAGTCAAGAGTGGCGGAGCCTTGTATCTCGTGGATCGGATCTGGACTCCGAGGCACGGTGGTTTCAGAGACTTGGTCATGATCGAAGCGCACAACACTCGATATTCCATCCACCCAGGTTCAGATAAGATGTATCTGGATCTCAAAAGGTTATACTGGTTGCCTAACATGAAAACAGAGATTGCTACCTTCGTGAGTAAGTGTCTTACTTGCGCCAAGGTTAAGGTCGAATACCAGAAACCCTCAGGTTTACTACAACAACCGGAGATATCGGAATGGAAGTGGGAGCGGATCACAATGGACTTCATAACCACGTTGCCTAAGACAACGGGTGGTCTCGATACCATATGGGTGATCGTAGACAGGTTAACAAAGTCCGCACACTTCCTGCCTATCAGAGACACTGACAAGATGGAGAAACTAACATGAACCTACATTAGGGAGATTGTACGACTGCATGGTGTTCCCATATCCATTATCTTTGATAGAGATAGTAGATTCACTTCAAGATTTTGGTAGTCGCTACAAAATGCCCTGGGAACTAGGCTGGATATGAGTACAGCCTACCATCCGCAAACCGACGGACAAAGTGAGAGGACTATTCAAACTCTGGAAGATATGTTGCGAGCCTGTGTGATAGACTTTGGAAAGGCATGGGATACTCATTTACCCCTTGTCGAGTTCTCCTACAATAACAGTTATCACATAAGCATAAAGGCTGCTCCATTTGAAGCCCTCTATGGCCGAAAGTGCAGATCCCCTCTGTGCTGGGCTGAAGTGGGTGACACCCAGTTAGCTAAAGGACAAGTTCCTGACAGCACTCTCACGGGTCCGGAAATCATTCGGGAAACGACATAGAAGATCGTTCAGATTCGTGAACGATTGAATGCCTCTAGAGACCGACAGAAAAGCTACACAGACAAGAGAAGGAAACCTTTGGAATTCCAGGTTGGTGACCGTGTTCTATTGAAGGTCTCACCCTGGAAGGGCTTAATACGCTTCGGAAAGCGTGGGAAGCTAAATCCAAGATACATAGGGCCTTTTGAGATTCTCGCTAGGATCGACCCTGTAGCTTACAAACTCAAACTACCTCACGAACTTAGTAACGTACACCCTACTTTCCATGCTTCGAACTTGAAAAAGTGTCTATCCGATGAGACTCTTGTAATCCTACTCGATAAAATCGAGATCAACGAGCACCTCAACTTCGTGGAAGAACCAGTAGAGATCATGGACCGTGAGGTCAAGCAAACGAAGCAAAGTCGTATCCCGATAGTGAAGGTTCACTGGAATGCCAAGCGTGGACCTGAATTCACTGGGGATCGGGAGGATCAAATGAAACTGAAATATCCTCATCTTTTCCCTTAGTTATCTGCATTTGCTTAAACTCTAATTTCGGGACGAAATTCCCTTTAACGGGGGGATGATGTGACAACCCGAAATTTCTATCTTGTAAAGCCAATCAATTCAATCAAAATTCAGATTTTTTCTGTTAACTTTTAGCTTTGTTAAGGGTCTGTTTGAGAGTTCTAAGCCTAGTACACTCAAGGAGTGTGTGTTATGAAGTATTAACTTGAGATCATTGAGTTGCAATTGAGCCGGAAACACCTTCACAAGGAGTTCACGTCCGCAAACTAGGTTCACGGCCGTGAACCCATGTTGGCCATGAACCCCTCTTAATATATATGGTGTTCCTTCATTATTTCTTCATTTCTCACATCTTCAAGTCTAGAACTCTCAAAACTCTCTCAAGTATGATCAAGAACACCCTCCTTTCTCTTCAAAATCGTAAGTGATTCTTCCATATTTACTTGATGTCCTTCTTGTTCACGTGAAGCTCTTTGATTTCATCCATGAATTCCACACTTTTGGTTTAGCTCTTCAAATCATCATATTTTCACAAAGAACACCAAGAACACACACTTGTTCTTGGGCCGTAAACTCCCTAAAGGATTCCAAAACGTGAGCATCTCTTCTATCATCTTGTTATCCATTAGAAATACTTGATTCTAACCATGAAACAAACACTTATTTGCATGATCTTCAAGAGTTCACGGCCGTGAACCCTTCATGTGGCCGTGAACCCTTCATAAGATCTTGATGTGGCCGTGAACCCTTCATAAGATCTTGATGTGGCCGTAAACCCTTCATAGGATCAAGTCTTGGCCGTAAACCCTTCATAGGATCAAGCCTTTGGCCGTAAACACTTCATGTGTGGTCATAAACTCTTTTATGGCCGTAAACACTAATAGTGTGGCCGTGAACACCCTTACATCAATCATATGTGATTGTAACACTTCATTTCAAGTGTTTCCTAGTTCCTAAGGTTGTTTACCTTAGCATATTAGTTGTTATATAGGATAATTATATACATATATGTGTCATTATATGCTTAATAGGATCCGTTTGTGCTCGAGACTTCACTTGGCATACTTAGCATCCTATATCGATCTTACATTTGAATCACTCACTACAGGTGAGTTCATACCCCTAAACTTATCTTTTAATGATTTTAAATGCTTTTATGGGGGGAATACAAGTAGAAAACAATATAGTTATAGTATCAATCACATGTGATTTATAACTATCAAACAAAAGGATTTCTTAGACTTTAAAACTGTGTTATCAAACAAACTGTTTCAAATCATTTTATAAACTGACATCAAGTCATCAATAACCATTAAAATGGTTAAAACTCTTTTTATATGATAAACTCTTTATTGTTTTACAAAACTCTTTTAAACTTATATATTGTCAAAATCATGTCTATATAGATATAGTTATATAAATAAGGTTGAAAGGGCTTAGGACTGATAACTCGCTTTATTTCCCGTTCCTTGTTTGGTTGTGGACTTAGGCTATCGGTTGTTTGTCCGAGTGTCGTTTAAATCTTAGTTATATATTATGTATATGTATGTAGATATAAAAGTTCTTCCAATCAGTTCAATACCTTTGGGTAGCAAAGGTGTACAAACATGATCAATCATTCAACTACATAGCTTACTAGTAAACTATAATAGGTATAGTTTAGAGGATTACTACTTACTATTTCTAGAACAATGAAACTTACAAGAGTCAGTTCATACATGAGTCAATTCAAACATACTATAACAAGAACAGAAAGAACATACTATAACTAGAACAAGAAGGAACATACTATAACAAGAACAGAAGGAACATACTATACACTAGAACAGAAGGAACATACTACAGTAATACAAGAACAATATAACATTAATGTGAGCCAATACTTCATGGCATGGCAATATACTGTTGTGTCACGTTTTGTAACCAGAGTCTCCTGGAGGGAGAGCATGAGTTTTTGTATATATTTATACGGGATTCACCATCCTACACCTTGCTGCTAGCTACAGTGGGACCTGCAGGTCTACGGGTGACAAATGTCATACCATTTCGATGTATTTGGAACGTCGTGTTTTATACTAGTCAATCAAGCATGGTTATAACCTCATCACATTTTACCTTCATTAAACAAGTTGATTTTAAGGTAGTTAGTACATCTGTAGTTACTTTATAAAATACTAATGTACATCTTCATTTTCCCATTACATTCATATAGTGATCTTCTCACATAAACGGTAATGTAAACTATTTTCTGGTAACGATAGTCATACTTGGGAAAAACACTCACTTTTACAAAAGAATAAACATACAGAACAGTCGGGTCTTGGTAGAAGGCTACTCTCCAATTTTAGTAGAAAATATAGGATTTTCTAGGAGGTATACAAACATTTACATCAGACACTTACAAACTTTACATCAAACACTTACAAACGCTTTCATCAAACTTATACAAACATTTGACACTAAAATACTTATGAACTCACCAGCTTAAATGCTGATCTACTCTTTCAAAATAACTTGTATTCTCAGGTCACCAGTAGACAGGTACACTGGACCAGGTTTTGAGAAGACGGAGCATATTAAAGACTCGTCTTTTATTTTGATATATCTATTTTTGGTGTCTTACAAATACATTTAGAACACACTTGTATTAACTATATTATTAATGCAATGGATGATGTTTTTGCTTGTTTTAGTATTGTGCATTGTTATGATACTGAACATGACGTCCTCCGTCCCCGAACATTTCCGCCGTTCCGGTTTGGGGGTGTGACACATGGCTTTATCAAAAGATTCAGAATTACCTTCTGAAGCATCCAACCCATATCATTCCTTTATTGGGCGAGTCGACCATTTAACTCACTATCGCTAGCACGAAGATTGGCTACTTCAAGTTCTAGGTTGGAAACCTGACGAACCAAACGATCATGTTCCTATTGTTGGTTTTTCTTGGTAAGCTCATATTTGGTCTTATAGTTGGATGCTTCAGTGGAGGCCATGACTGCTAAACTTCAAGCCTCTTCAAGTTCAGTTTTGTACCGTCTATCAAACCCCACATTATAGGCTATAGACAACATCATGTGGGCATGGCGTCTCATGGTGAGTTCGTCAGTGCTCATCTTGTCCATTTGGAATAAAGTTACTTGTGGAAAAACAGTGGATATGAAGTCAGAGCTGTTTGTCGAGTCCAACACATCAGTTTCACAAGTAATATTCCAAGATGGATGAAAAATGCCAGTAGGATCAGCCATGCTGGATGTTTGAGGTGTCAACGAACCAAAAATAGAGCCTAAACCATCACCCAAGAATAATAGGTGAGCTTGTTGTACCAAAGGTAGTACCGCTTTGAACAGAGGGAACCTCCATGGCTACTCCTTGCATGACATTCATAAAAAACAACTCTGCTTTTACCACTAGAACCTTGACGGTGCTCCACGACTGTGATATTGGTAGTGGACACCAATTGAGCATAGTCTTTTCTCTTCTTTATGGATCGTGTATTAGCAAACTGGGCAAAGCCTGACATAAAAGTGGTCTGCCTTACAAGGCTAATAGATTAACATGCGTTATCATTATCACTCTGGTCATCGACATTGTCTTCATTAACATCCGATCTGGTTCTTTTTTTTCATCACATGCTCTTCTCCATCATTACCTTGGTAGAAATTTGGGTATACAACATCTACCTCCAGTTCGCATTCCTTCGGGTAATCACGCAGAAGAGTCCTTAACATATTCAAATATACTTTTTTTTTCTAAACACAACAAGAAAAGATAATATGAAAATCACACTTTAAATTATGGGTAATAGTTGTTAAAAATGATAGTCATTTACCATTAGCCACCACGAATAGCATGGGGACCTTGAGTCAGTTGTGTCGATCCCATACAACCCTTTTTCTAGCAGCAGCAAGAACGAGTTTGTCGATCTCATCTCCTGGTACATAATACCCTTCTATTTTGCTTAAGTCCTTACGAAGTTGAGGGTTGATAATTTTTATGGTCGGGTCATTAACCATCCTTGATGTGTCACCAAAGACCATCCCTTGGGGTACGAGGTTTTGGCTCACCCAAAAGAACTCTTTTTCCGTTTCGTAGATTATATTTTTGGATTTGCTACAATTTGTATCTCTTTATCGCGGTTGTAGAAAATATACCAATCTTCACTAGAAGATAACCTGTAGAAAATACGGAATAAGGGAACAAAAGGCTCAACCTTTTTTTGCCTTACATAGGAGCTAAAATGCCACAATTTTGAACATTGCTTTTAGCTTGAGTTGGCTTATGTGTATGAAATACTGAGATAATAAATCTTCAAGAAACTTGGAGATTAGGAAGCGAAGGCCTGCCTCCATAGTTTTGACATAAATACCCACTTTATCTGGAGGTGGATCCTTGATACGCCGAGTGGGACCAAGTAGAAGAACTCCATCCGACGGATGCAACATATTGGCCAGCCACCCATTCTAAACCTACTTGGGAAAGAGTTGAAAATATGTCTTCTATACCCAGTTCATGAGCCATCTTCTCATTACTCATGTTTTGCTACATATTTGGTAAGTGTAGTATGTGATTGTTAATTCATGCTCTTTTTATAGATGTTATATATGTGTGGTATGTGATTCTCTACAGTTGCATGCAAAGATTCCTTCTCCCAATTGATATCGACCTATGCATGCCACTTCTTCCAATGACAATATTGTCTATATTATTGATACTGACACATGCATGCAAAGATTCCTTCTCTGAGTTGACATCGACCTATGCATGCCACTTCTTCCAATTGAAATTGACCTATGTTGTTAGGTCTAATAAAGTGTTGTGTCAAATGTATGCTATTAGGGTTTGCTTATTCTGAAATGGTCCTATCCATGTTCGGATTTAGTGTCTGAATAGTCTCTATAAATAGTGTGCATGTAACTTTAGGGTCACAACTTTTGAAGCTCTCACAGAAAATTTCCATCTTCAAGAACTCTTCTAGAGCTGCGTTTAATACAATCATTCGTCACACATTTGATCATTATTGTGTCTATAATTTATTCATCTTATTAATATAGAATCTATCGATCTTTATTGTTCTCACAATTGGTATCAAAGCAGGAGATAGTGTAATCAATTCGCTATTCTTCTGTCTAGTAAAGGGTTTTGTTAGGGTTTTACATCTTTCTTAGATCTGTTCTTGTTGTCTCTGTTGGGTTATGGGCAAAACAACATTCCTATGGTGTTCATGCAAACCCTAATGCTTGGATCTAGTTTTTCTATTTGTACATGCAATAATTGTCAAAGACTTGCAAACCCTAATCTAGCATACAACAAAAAAATCGAAATCAACATAAATAAATTAGTAAGAATGTTACCTTTGATTGTTGCTTGAAGATCTTGAGCTTTTAAGAACCTTAGCACCTCAAATGTTGTGCCTCTAATAGATCACAAACACCAAAGCAAATTGGATAACCTTAGAGAGAGAGAGAGAGGGGAAGGTAATTTCGGATCTTGGAACTCTTCTTAGGGTTGTGGTAGCCAAAAATTGCAAGACAAGGGGTTCCTTATATAGGTGAGCTACTAGGGCTTCAGTCAAAACCCTAATTAGATTGCTTAGGCCTTAAGTAGTCCAAAGGATCCTTCCAGAAGGCCCCCTTGGACGATTTCTATGTGGGCTCCCACAAGGAGTTCGTCCAACCCTTCTTTAGGGTTCCTCAGCCCATATTGCAATTATCACATAATTACAAGTTCAGTCCCCTTAATTCAATTAACCTATTTTGACTACAAAACTAATTCTAAATTAATTCTTGACCAATGTTAATTAAATATATATGATTTCTCCTTTAATATATTATTCATATAAGATATTAATAAACCATAATAACCTTTTTCTCTATTATTCATCCAGCCAAGTTGCTCCGGTGAAGGCAACCCAAAAGGACCATGCTACAACCGGCTCAAGTACATACCAAATATAGTTATGGGCTTAGACACAAATCCAACTGTCTCCCACTTGGATAAGTCTAATAACTATAAATACAAGTACGACTTCAAAATCCGATTAGCAATCGTAGCTCTCAAAAGCCGTTGTTGAACTTTGACACATCCTTTAGATAAGGGATCGTATAGTCCTCCGTTCTCAAGATATCGTGTGGAAAATTACATGGAACATAGTCATACTTATTGTCCTGCAGATTGTTTCTCGGTCTCTAATTTTTCTGACATAGAACTTAATTGAACACATCAATTCAGTCCTGATCGGGCCCGACACTTAAGTCAAAACAAAATCATCGAGGGGCCCATAGATATCGCTTTTAGCCTCGTAGGATAAAAGGAACAAATAAACTTCGACTTATATGCGTGTACTATTTATTCATCAAATCGTACACAACAATGCGTTTTATAACATCAAGTTACTTATGCGTTTACACATTATCAATGCACAACCGACTTGTAAGCAACAACTCATATATCTAGGTTTAAGGACTATATGATATTATCATCTCACAATCACTCGTGATTAAATTCCATGAAGTGATTCATGTGAGTGCGGGTTTAATCCAATACTCAAATCATATTTCATAAGCACTCATGAACGTTGTAGCAAACTTTTGCTATGTCTAAACACTTAGACAATCTACAAGCCGATTCATGACAGTCTTCTTTCATACTTACTTCCAACGTATGATCGACTGTGGATAGTTTAAATAATCTTATTATTTAGGAAGTCAAAACATGCAAAGTGAAACAATAGTAAATAATTAACACAAGATAGTAACTTTACTTATAAATAATACTCCTTTATGTAATCATCAAATGTTAATTACAATTTATCTATTACAAGTTTCTAAAGCTATTTAATCACTAAAACTAATATCGTCCTTCAGCCCAATGCTCCTAGCGTGCTGCAAGTGCTTAACCCTACTCAGTCCCTTCGTAAGGGGATCTGCTGGCTTCTCTTCTAATGATACCCTCTTCACTACGAGGAGTCCCTCTTCTACCCGATGTCTAATAAAATGATATTTTCTGTCGATATTCCTAGATCTGCCATGATCCCTCGGTTCCTTAGTTAAGTCAACCGCACCTTCGTTGTGGCAGAAAATCTCCATTGGCTCCTTTATGGCCGGTACAAATCCAAGGTCTCCGATGAAGTTCCTTAGCCATATCGCCTCCCTTGATGCTTCACTCGCTGCTATGTACTCTGATTCGCACGTTGAATCAGCTACGGTCTCCTGCTTGGAACTTTTCCATGTCACTGCTCCTCCATTTAGGGTGAAGACCCAGCCCGAATGCGAACGAAAATTATCCCGGTCAGTCTGAAAACTAGCGTCACTATACCCTCACACTTTCAAGTCATCACTCCCACCGAGGATAAGAAACCATTCCTTAGTCCTCTAAAGGTACTTAAGAATATTCTTTACTGCGGTCCAATGTGCTCTACCAGGGTTCCCTTGATATCTGCTGACCATGCTCAAAGCGAAGGCCACATCAGGGCGAGTACATGTCATAGCATACATGATTGAGCCAACAGCAGAAGCATAAGGTACTCTGCTCATCTCTTCTATCTCGGCATCGGTACTCGAGCTTTGAGTCTTACTCAACATGGTATTTCTTTGGATTGGTAACTCCCCTTTCTTGGAATTTTCCATGCTGAAATGTTTCAACAGTTTATCCAAGTAAGTACTTTAACTAAGTCCTATTAATCTCTTACTCCTATTTCTCAAAATCCTTATCCCCAGAAGTAGCTTCTTCGAGGTCCTTCATAGCGAAGCACTTCCCAAGCCAGGACTTAACCTCCTGCAGGGTTGGGATGTCATTTCCTATGAGCAGTATGTCGTTCACTTACAAAACGAGAAAGCTAACTATACTCCCACTGGCTTTGACATATACACAGGACAATCCAAACTCTTTGACTTTCTCATCAAAACAAAGATTCCATCTGCGAGATGCTTGTTTCAATCCATAAATGGATTTCTCAAGCTTACACACTCTATTAGGGTGCTCTGCATTGACAAAACCCTCTGGCTGACTCATGTAAACATCTTCAGCCAACTTCCCATTAAGGAAAGCGATTTTGACATCTATTTGCCATATTTCATAGTGATGAAATGCAACTATGGCTAGCATAACCCTTATAGATTTAATCTTCGTAACTGATGAGAAGGTCTCATCATAGTCAACTCCGGGAGTTTGAGTAAAGCTCTTCGCAACCAATCGCGCCTTATACGTGTGTACTTTCCCATCCATGTCGGTCTTCTTCTTGAAGATCCATTTTCACCCAACCGTCTTACGACCTGGCACATTGTCAACCAAGTTCCAAGCTTGATTGTCATACATGGACTGAATCTCGCTGTCCATAGCCTCTTTCCATTTCGCAGACTCCGGACTTGCCATGGCTTCCTTGTATGTGTTAGGTTCATCCAAATTTATTAGTGTACTATCACTAATAAACGCACCACCCTCAGCAGTTATATGGAAACCATATAATACGGGTGGAACACTAACTCTACTAGAACGTCTAAAGGGTAGGGACTCGACAATAGGTTCAACAGGAGTTTCCTCCTCAGGTTGAGCGCCAGTGTTAGAGGTTCCTTCATCGTTTGATTCTTGAAGCTCTTCAAGATCAATTTACCTCCCACTGTCCTTTTGGCTTATGAGTTCTCGCTCTCGGAAAACCCCTATCCTCGCAATGAAGACAACATTTTCACTCGGTCTATAGAAGAGATATCCAAAGGACTTAAGCGGATAGCCGATGAAAATACATCGTTCACTTCGAGTTTCGAGATTGTCGTTAGTTGTAACGCCCGCAGATTCGGGCTAGTCAATTTAGAGACAATGAGCGTCAAAAATGACTTTTTGATGGAAGATTATTTAGAAGGAGTAATCTTAGCCAAGTTATAGTATATGTCACAAGGGTTCCGTACATATAAATAACGCCGAAATCCGAGTCATAACGAAGAAGTTATGACCCGTCGAAGTTTTACGGCAAAACCGGCACGACAGCGGGAATCGTAAGAAGTGAATTTACGATAAAATACTTTCTAGCCTTAGCAATCTAAACAAAAGTCGTAGTATATGTTAAACCGAGAGTGTGCATAAAAAGAACGTCCAAATCTGACCTCGTATGAGGAAGTTATGATTTTTCTAAAATTTAGCATAGCAGTGCACAGCCCGAAATTTGAATTTTAGATCGGTCGATTTTTAGCAAAAATAATCTAAACGAGAAATGAATATATCGTTAATAGGAGTTCAACGATAAAAAGACAGTCAAAAACAGAGCTCGTATGCGAAAGATGGACGAAGCTTAGTCTCTACTTTTCGAGCGCGGCAAATTCGATACAGTTTTTGTAAATCTGAGATAGAATGAGAATTAGCCGACAGGGTCTAAATGAAAGTTGTAGTACTCGTAAATACCAATGCGTGGATATACAGAACGTAGAAAACGGAGCTCGTACGCGGAAGATACGGACGAAACTTAGGGACTACTCTACGATAAAACTCTTATAAATAAGAGATGAACTCTTCATAATTTCTTCACACCATAAGCCTTTCTTTCTCTCTCTAACTTCTCTTTAGCCTCCCTAAACCCCTCCCAAGTCTAGGGAACCTCCCTAGCATTAGAAGAAAGCCCCGGAGTGCCCGACGGCTCCGAGAAGAAAAGCTTTCGGCTCGGAAACGTTGCTCCAGCGAAGCCCGGTTTTTAATAAAAACCCGCTGTAAGTGAGCTACGCCTACACTATTTCTAATATAGCTTTTACTTAAATATAGTAATGTTATTAGGACCTTATAATAATTATTTGGGCTATTATTATGAGTTATATAAGTGTCGTTATAATATCTTTTTAACCACTCGCGGTACGGGGAATCTGGTTTGGAGGGCCGCTTGGGTTGCTGGATTCAGAAGTGCTATATGCCAAAATGATCCTGCCCTCCGGTGTTTCATGTCTGGCCCTGTCTGTACATAATGGGTGAAGAGTATTGTTTAACGCTTATATAATAGTAATAATAGCTAGACTATTAATTAGTCTCGGTGAATATTAGACTAAACTCTAGTGGTAATGATACTAGGTTTTGTCGAAGGAAATTGTTTTAAGTAAACGAAGCGTTGTCCGAGTACAGAGTCACCACCTTATCAAGTGAGTGCATAGTCCCTTTCATGAACATGATTTTAATACAAGTAATGATTGAAGTATTAAATATATGTTTATGTGCGAGTTATTTGATGTTGCCTGAAATACGTGTTAAAGAACATACCTGATTATATATGATGATTTAGGATAAAGAGTAAACCTAAATTAATTATGAGGAATATTGGGTAGTATCTTCTTACGATTACGAGTGAGTTATACTCGGAGAATAGAACTTTAATATATGTCATTGATCCGGGAGCATGGATTAGACATAGTCATTGTCCCTAGTCCGAATGGATTGGACATAGTCAAATGTCATTAATCTGGGAGTATGGATTAAGACATAGTCAGTTGTCCTTAGTCCGGGAGTATGGATAGGACATAGTTATTTGTCATTAATCCAGGAGTATGGGTTAAGACATAGTCAGTTGTCCTTAGTCCGGGAGTATGGATAGGACACAGTTATTCGTTAGTAATCCGGGAGTATGGATTTAGACATAGACATTTGTCCCTAATCCGAGAGTATGAAATGGGCACAATTATTGATCCGAGAGCATGGATTAGATCCGGGAATAAGAGGTAAAATTTAAGGTCTGAGAGTATGGATAGTCTCGTTGTGAGGATTGACGGGGTGTGGTAAGAGTTGATTATATATATGAGGAAATTGTATATTTAATTTTGTGAAATCTGAATTATATATATGATATAACATTGTGGGATTGAAATCCCTATGTACTCACCAGGTTTCCCAACCTGACCCACTCAAGCTTATTTGTATCATAGGTGTCGATATGAAGTTACATTACACTGAGAGATTAAAGAGATGTAGATCACTGGTGTAAATGAATGTAAGTTCTGTATATGCTTATGTTTCTGTATTTATGATGACATCCCAAATATTTTAAAATGAACAAAAATATATTTCTTCGGAAATGCTTTGATAACGTATTTATCATGTTTTTTTGGGAACTAATTCCGCAACACTTTTATTTAAAATGTTACTCTGATTTTTAAACAAAGCATAAACGAAATCGGTCTTTTCTGGCCGTGAAAATGGGGATGTCACACTTGGTATCAGAGCATTAGTTTAAGCGAACTAGGAATAAGGATTTATTTCTAGACTTAAACTTAGAATGCTAAGCGATGATCATGAGGAGTGTGTCTAATATATTTTAGGAAATACGCCTGAATATACACAAGCACTAGCTGAATTAGGGAAGATGCCTAAGATGCTTTTATGTGCTTAATAATTCGTGATGCTTTATGCTATCGTTTGATCGGATCTATGGTCTGTTGCCGACCGGATCTGGAAATTTTATGTGTTCTGATTTCTAAACGTTTAATTACGATATTAGAACTGGCATATAATTTTTCGAGGTAATAAGGAGGAATACGCTTCTAAACCTTCCTCTATCTTTATTCTCGTCTCGATACACCAAACGACTGATTTGGTGTGCAAAACATCATGGTGAAGACTCGTAGTGAATTGAGTAAATGGAGGAAATGAGAAGGCTTACGATACTGAGTGGTACCTATCGGAAGATATCGTAAGAGTGATATCTTGCCTTTAGAACGCGTCTAAGAAATAATACGTCTAGTACGGGAGAAGTACACTTACGATTAGCAGAAAGAAAGATTTTTTTGTATAATCCATGAAGTTATCCCATCATCTGAGATTTCCATCACCAACCGAGTTGAAGCAGAATTGATGATTGAAGATACGCATGGAAGAAGTCCTAGTAGAGTCTAGGGAAAATTATATGATTGTTTGGACACATTTGTATGTGTTAAAATTGTTTTTGTGATAACGACTTGGAGAACTGTGAGACAATACTTGGGACGAGTATCAGTAGGTGTGAATGGTAGTAGAGGCCTATACTGCCGGAAGCATAGGACTCGCACTTGGATTAGGGAAAGTCACAAGGTTACCAAGGCGCTAGTAAGTGGTTCTGTTTTGTTCATGTATGTCGTTACCATCGTTTCGGTAATGACTAAGAAGATGATTATTATTCCGACCTTAGTGGTCATATCATGTCCAGTCCGACTAAGATGAGTATGTTAAATGGTTCAGAGAACCAAGTTCGATGTCGCGTCTGACTTAAGACAAAAGATTGAAATAAAGGATAAACGAAGCGATCAGTAGAAGTACCGCGATTGTTGTTAAAGTAAGAAGATTGTAGCTAGAAGTGCTATATGATAGAATGTGATTATATCACATTGGAACATGAAGGAAGGTATAGTTTGTTCTGGAATTTGACTCTAAAAGACCTGAGTCTAAGCATCGCATCATACGATGAGAGGTCATTATAACATGACCTATTAGTCCATGGTCGTAATCAAAGAACTTATATTAAGTTTGTTAAGAAGGAGTATCCAATAAGGAATCGAGATTGTGATTCAAAGGTCATGATTGGAAGACTAACTTGAGATGGAGAGTAGGTGCACGATCGAGTATTGCTTGCAGTGAATAAGTCTAAGAGATAGATACTGATTCGAAGGAATATAGAAGTTATGATTATTACCTAGTATGAAGATACAACATATGGAGTAATTATACAATCCATGTTTTGTTGATGATTCCGGGACGTAATCATCCTAAGGGGGAGATAATTGTAACGCCCGCAGATTCTGGCTAGTCAATTTAGAGACAATGAGCGTCAAAAACGAGTTTTTTATGGAAGATTATTTAGAAGGAGTAATCTTAACCAAGTTATAGTATATGTCACAAGGGTTCCGTACATATAAAGAACGCCGAAATCCGAGTTATAACGAAGAAGTTATGACCCGTCGAAGTTTTACGGCAAAACCGACACGACACCGGGAATCGTAAAAAGTGAATTTACGATAAAATACTTTCTAGACTTAGCAATCTAAACGAAAGTCGTATTATATGTTAAACCGATAATGTGCATAAAAAGAACGTCCAAATCTGACCTCGTATGAGGAAGTTATGATTTTTCTAAAATTTAGCATAGCAGTGCACAGCCCGAAATTCGAATTTCAGATCGGTCGATTTTTAGCCAAAATAATCTAAACGAGAAATGAATATATCGTTAATATGAGTTCAACGATAAAAAGACAGTCGAAAACGGAGCTCGTATGCGAAAGATATGGACGAAGCTTAGTCTCTACTTTTTGAGCGCGGCGAATTCGATACAGTTTTGTAAATCCAAGATAGAATGAGAATTAGCCAACGGGGTCAAATGAAACTTGTAGTACTCATAAATACCAACGCGTGGATATAAATAACGTCGAAAACGAAGCTTGTATGCGAAAGATATGGACGAAGCTTAGTCTCTACTCTTCGAGCACGATAAATACGATACAGTTTTTATAAATCTGAGATAGAATGAGAATTAGCCGACGGGGTCTAAATGAAAGTTGTAGTACTCGTAAATACCAACACGTGGATATAAAGAACGTAGAAAACGGAGCTCGTACGCGGAAGATACGGACGAAACTTAAGGACTACTCTACGATAAAACTCCTATAAATAAGAGATGAACTCTTCATAATTTCTTCACACCATAAGCCTTTCTTTCTCTCTCTAACTTCTCTTTTGCCTCCCTAAACCCCTCCCAAGTCTAGGAAACCTCCCTAGCATTAGAAAAAAGCCCCGGAGAGCCCGACGGCTCCGAGAAGAAAAGCTTTCGGTCGGAAACGTTGCTCCAACGAAGCCCAGTTTTTAATAAAAACTCGCTGTAAGTGAGCTACGCCTACACTATTTCTAATATAGATTTTATTTAAATATAGTAATGTTATTAGGACCTTATAATAATTATTTGGGCTATTATTATGAGTTATATAAGTGTCGTTATAATATCTTTTTAACCACTCGCGGTACAGGGAATCTGGTTTGGAGGGTCGCTTGGGTTGCTGGATTCAGAAGTGCTATATGCCAAAATGATCCTGCCCTCCGGTGTTTCATGTCTGGCCCTATCTGTACATAATGGGTGAAGAGTATTGTTTAACGCTTATATAATAGTAATAATAGCTAGACTATTAATTAGTCTCGGTGAATATTAGACTAAACTCTAGTGGTAATGATACTAGGTTTTGTCGAAGGAAATTGTTTTAAGTAAATGAAGCGTTGTCCGAGTACAGAGTCACCACCTTATCAAGTGAGTGCATAGTCCCTTTCATGAACATAATTTTAATACAAGTATTGATTGAAGTATTAAATATATGTTTATGTGCGAGTTATTTGATATTTCCGGAAATACGTGTTAAAGAACATACCTGATTATATATGATGATTTAGGATAAAGAGTAAACCTAAATTAATTATGAGGAATATTGGGTAGTATCTTCTTACGAGTACGAGTGAGTTATACTCGGAGAATAGAACTTTAATATATGTCATTGATTCGGGAGCATGGATTAGACATAGTCATTGTCCCTAGTCCGAGAGTATGGATTGGATATAGTCAAATGTCATTAATCCGGGAGTATGGATTAAGACATAGTCAGTTGTCCTTAGTCCGGGAGTATGGATAGGACATAGTTATTCGTCATTAATCCAGGAGTATGGGTTAAGACATAGTCAGTTGTCCTTAGTCCAGGAGTATGGATAGGACATAGTTATTCGTCATTAATCCGGGAGTATGGATTTAGACATAGACATTTGTCCCTAATCCGAGAGTATGGAATGGGCACAATTATTGATCCGAGAGCATGGATTAGATCTGGGAAAAGTGGTAAAATTTAAGGTCCGAGAGTATGGATAGTCTCGTTGTCAGGATTGACGGGGTGGGGTATGAGTTGATTATATATATATGAGGAAATTGTATATTTTGTGAAATCTGAATTATATATATGATATAACATTGTGGGATTGAAATCCCTATGTACTCACCAGGTTTCCCAACCTGAACCACTGAAGCTTATTTGTATCACAGGTGTCGATATGAAGTTACATTACACTGAGAGATTAAAGAGATGTAGATCACTAGTGTAAATGAATGTAAGTTCTGTTTATGCTTATGTTTCTGTATTGATGATGACATCCCAAATGTTTTTAAATGAACAAAAAGACATTTCTTCGGAAATGATTTGATAAAGTATTTATCATGTTTTTTTGGGAACAAATTCCGCAACACTTTTATTTAAAATGTTACTCTGATTTTTAAACAAAGCATAAACAAAATCAGTCTTTTTTGGCCGTGAAAATGAGGATGTCACATTAGTCTCTCGTCTTACAAAAGCCTTGCAACCCCAAACCTTGATATGTGCCAAAGAGGGAGCTTTCCATGTCCACATCTCGTGACGTTTTTTAGCAACCTTCTTAGTCGGGACTAGATTAAGGATATGGATGGCAGTCTCTAAGACATACCCCCAAAATGAGATAGGTAACGAAGCACGAGTCATCATGGAACGAACCATGTCTAACAAGGTTCGATTGCGCGTCTCAGCCATACCATTCAACTGCAGTGTCCTAGGCGGTGTCAATTGTGAAACAGTTCCGCATTCCTTGAGGTAATCGTGGAATTCAATACTAAGGTACTATAACACTAGTCAAAATAGGTCAATAGACAATCACATGTGATTATGCCAATAATGTAATGTGATTTTGCTAAACTAGTAATATGATAAGAGTGCTATGTAGTTCATGATAAATTCTAATACAAATATGAACTTTCTTTATGATACAACTCAAAGTATACGTCCATACGATTCCAAAAATATAGAGAATGTCTGAATCTGACTTCACATGAAGAAGTTATGATAAACCGAACACTATAAATCTCTATAATAAGAGGAATTTAAAATATACTTAGAATTAGCTATTGGAGTCTGAAAGAGAGTTTTAGTACTTGTAAATACCTACGCGTGGATATAAATAACGTCAAAAACGGAGTTCGTATGTGAAAGTTACGACCTTCCGAAGATTTAGCTGTCAAAAACCCTAATCTGACTGAGCTCACGACGTGAGCACAGAACTCACGACGTGAGGAGTCAATTATTCACGTCTCGGAATCTAGAAGGTGTGTGACGAGGCTGCGAGGGGATAAGGTCCAAACTCACAACGTGAGCAAGGATATCTCACGACGTGAGGAGTCACATGGCCACCTTCCGAAGCTAGGGACGCAAATGGCAAGTCTACGGGGATAAGATCCAAACTCACGATGTGAGCCTTATAAAACTCACGACGTGAGGGTCCAAACTCTTTACTATAAATAGCAGGTCCGACTTCAGCCATTCTTACACCCAAACTTCTTTCTCCTCTCTCCTTTGTTGAGGCCATCTTGCATCCCGAGCCTCGACGACCTTGTACGCTGACCGTTTCTGCTTAGATTACATAAAATCACGCTACTAGGGTGAGTTTCACGGCCCCACTTTCTAATATTTCGGGGGAAAATGCATGCTAAATATAATATGACAGTATATATTTATATTAGCCGGGTATAGTTGTTCTAAATATAATATTTTGAATATATACAACTATTATCAACCTGTTGGCATGTTATTTTACTAATGTAGATCTTGAGTTTACTTAGGATTCTATATATATGTTGTGTGCGATATAGTTCCAAAGTTATGTTCGGAAGTTCTATATGTTAAGTTATAAAGTATGTTGCTATTATTAGTTTTATGTCAAGATAAAACTTGGTATGTTATATGTTGTTATTGTTAGTTTTATGTCAAGATAAAACTTAGTATGTTGTTATTGATAGTTTTATGTAAAGATAAAACTAGGAACGTTATATGTTGTTATTATTGGTTTTAGGTCAAGATAAAACCTGGTTTTACTTCCAGATATAGCTGTTATACTGCCTAAATGTTATGAAGTTAGGAGTAATGTTTAAAAGCATAGTCTAGTAACTTAGGGTTTTAGACATGAAAATGCTTTTGTTGTTAGAGCTATAGGAAGCCGTCGAAGTCTACATGAGTAATTGTATTCATCAACTATGATGAATCGTGGAATTAAGTATTAATCAAAATCAGAGGTAAACGAATGCAGATTGAACAAACGACGTAAATAAGATCTGGTTTCTGCTCATTTATGCTTTCAACTTTTACAGAGAAAATAGACAGGTTCTGTAAAGGATTCTTCTCTAACTCTAGTAAAGTTCCATATGTATAGGAACAGTGAAAGCATACAAAAAATACTAAGGCATTGACAATTAAGCTTTGTACGAAATACACCTCAGTAAATAAACTTAACAAACATACGAAGGGAAAAACAAACTTCGACATATTACAACATAATTCAACCCTAACAAACTAAGATTGGGGATCTTAGTGGAAATCCTCTAAACTGTAACCGTTAATCCCGTGTGAGCGAGGAAGTCGTGTATAATTAGTATACGGGTTAACCACCCCACTTGTGATTGTTAGCTACAGTCAACCAAAAGCGAGTGATGAACTATCCTTTTACTTGTTATTGTTCCGGCGTCGATGAAGCGTACGGTGTTGTTCTCATGGTAAATCATGAGTGTATTTTATAAGAGGTATTATGTCACAGCCGCGGTTACAGGCTCATGGTAGCAAATTGTTAGAAGCATTATACTTTGTCGTATACAAGTATTAATGTTAAGTATAAGTTTCCCCATACTTATACCTTAGGTTTAAGGAATGTTTAGGTATAACACTTAATTGATAAGTAAACTATTATACCTAATATACCTACTAAATGTTGAAGAGTCAAAATGATACTTTCAAAACTATGCTTTTGAACGTGGAAAAATGCATTATTTTATGGAGTCAAAACCTGTGGACTCACCAACTTTATTTTAACGTATTTTAAAATGCATGTGTTTTCAGGAACTTGAAAAGCGGGTATGTATTCGAACAGAAGAAGTTTTACTATTACCTTTATGTTCATTAAGAAGTATGCCATAGTCGGATATTATGTAATAGGTTCTAGAAAAACAGTTATGTAACTTTCAATTATCAATAAAGGTATGTATTTTCTTAGTACTGTTCAATGTATGTTATATAACTGTGATACGAATAATGACGTTACACTACCCGGTGTTTCCGCCGATAGCTGGGGGTGTGACAGAAATTGGTATCAGAGCTATTAACTATAGTGAACTAGTACTTTCTTCGGAAAGCACGACTATAGTTTAGGGCTTACTGTATTAGGTTTAGGTATATCCCTTAGCCTACAATAAAAAGTATTATTAATTATTATACTGAAGGACTACTTACGGGAGCGGTGACAAGAATAGACATGTCGATTTGGGTTGCTGGATTCCAGAACGGCTATATGCTAAAATGAACCTGCCCTTTCGACTGTCCTGACTGGCCGGAGCCTTATCAGATAGACCTGAAGTAACAAACAATAGTTAAAACGTGAATACAATAAATAAGAATATAGAGTCATATATAAAGACTCAGACCCGCGATGAGAATACACCTTAATACCCGGAATGTTTTTGATCTCAAGGATTTAGATCAAATATTCCAACTAAAGTTTATATGTACGTATATCCTATCACAATTAGGTGTAGGTGCGCAACTACATTTTATTATGAAGAGGAAGTTTCATTCCCCATAGCACATTCACGAGAATGGATAATCATCGAGGATACGGATGAAGAAGAGGAAGTTTCATTCCCCATGATGGTACTCATCTCTCTAGAAGAGTACGAAGACTAGAAGGACAAAGGAAGCGAGATCAGGAATCGATGATGGATGTCCATCATCGTATAAATTTTGCCTATAACGACATGATTACTCACGATGCAAGGATTGCAGAGTTAGAACTCTACAATCAAACCTCAAGAAATGAAGAACGCACGGGAAGTCTTGAGCAGAGAACTCAAGCACTTGAGGAGCAAGTGGTTAATGTCACTGACGTGCTAGGTCATCATTTAGGTTTCTGGTAGATAAGCTAAAACTAGTGGTTGTGTAAATAGAGAAATCAGACTAGTTAAGGCGAAAGGAGGAAAGTTTATAGCAAGGATGTAGAAAACCTTGCAAATTTTGCAATGTTTATAGAAACTTTTCTCTTATAAACCTAAATAAACTGATGTAACCGCTGGTAATAATATGAAGCATATATTACGGTAATCATTGTGTTTTCCATTATGTTTTACACTTTGAAGAATAATTGAAGTATTTAGTACTAGTGTATTAAATAATTAACAAAACTTATAAAATTCTTATTATTTTAGGAACTAAAACAAAATGCCTAGAAGGAGTAATCGACTAAACCCTAACCAACCATCAGCACCACAACAACCACCAGAACCAAACCCCCCCAATAGGTACATCACAAATGGAAGAAATCATAGCTCAAAGAATTGTTGCGGCTCTATCTAATGTCACAAGAGATGGAGTTAGAAATGAAGGCCATGTAGGGACCGCTAGAACGTGTACCTACAAAGATTTTATGAATTGCAGGTCAACAAGCTTTCATGGAAATGAAGGGGTAGTTAATTTGACTAGGTGGATAGAAAAGACAGAGTCCGTCTTTCAAATAAGTTTCTGTCCAGAAGATTGTAAAGTACGATTTGCAGCATGTACTTTCCCTGATGCATCACTCACATGGTGGAACAACCATGTGAATACAATGGGAATTGATACTGCAAATTCCATGAAATGGGAGGAGCTAAAAATGATGCTAGTGGAGGAGTATTGTCCTAGGGAGGAGATACATAAACTGGAACAAGAACTGTGGACCCTAACCATGAAGGGTTCAAAGATAAAAGCTTATACCGCTAGATTTAATGATCTTGCAGTAATGTGTCCAGCACTTGTAACCCCTGAATATAAGAAAAATGAGCGATATATATGGGGTTTAGAATCGCAAACTAAAGGCATGGTAATCGTATCAAAGCCTACGACCTATGACAGCACCAAGAGAATAGCTCATCAGCTAACCCTCACAGAGATCCAAGGAACAGAAGTGGTCTCAAAGGCTGAATCTCCAAAATATGGAACAAACAAGCGCAAGTTTAATAGGAAGAATCCCAAACAATCATCTGAGAAAAGACAAGAAGTGGCAACCAATTATGCAGCCACGACAGCAGTACCTACGCAACCAAAATCTTCATGGTGCAATCAGTGCAACCGTCATCATCCAGGTGACTGTTTTGTCTGCACGAAGTGCAAGAAAAAGGGGCATACTGCTAATTACTACAGGAGCACGACACCTGCAACACTGAATCAGGGAACAAATACTAGAGCAGGCCATGGTGAAGGAAGAAAGTGCTATGAGTGTGGGGAGGTTGGACACATCAAGAAAGAATGTCCAAAGTTAAGGAGTCAAGGAGGCATATGACATGGCAGAGCGTTTGTGATCGAAAGCAGAGAGGCTATCCTGGACCCTTCGGTCGTATCTGGTACGTTTCTCATAGATAATTTATATGCTACTATACTCTTCGACTCTGGAGTAGATCGAAGTTTTATAACTCCGAAGTTTAGAAAATTGTTAAGTCATAAGTCTAGCAAATTAAAAGAAATCTATGAAGTAGAAATCGCTAACGGTCAAACTGAGAAAACACATGAAATCCTAGAAAAGTGTCTGTTAACTCTTAATAACTACCTTTTTCACGTCAACCTCATGCCAATGCCTATCGGTAGTTTTGATGTCATAACTGGCATGGATTGGTTATCTTCACACGGCGTTGAAATTCTATGTCATGAGAAAGCCATACGACTACCCTTACCAAACGGCGAAGCCCTGATTATCTATGGTGATAAATCTGGGAGGAACCTCAAACTCATCTCTTGTACTAAGACCCAGAAATATCTACATAAGAAATGTAGCGCATTCTTAGCCCACATTGTAGATAGGAAGAGAAAAACAAAAGAAATCAAGGACATACCTCAAGTATGTGATTGCCCTGACGTATTTCCTGAAGATCTACCTGGAATACCTCCCGTCCGACAAGTCGAGTTTCGAATCGACTTAATTTCAGGAGCAGCATCAGTAGCGAAATCTCCTTATCGGTTGGCTCCATCTGAAATGCAAGAATTGTCTAGCCAACTACAAGAACTTCTTGACAAAGGCTTTATCCGACCAAGTTTTTCACCTTGGGGAGCACCAATCTTGTTTTTCAAGAAGAAGGATGGATCCTTTCGAATGTGTATTGATTATCGTGAGCTAAACAAGCTAACGATCAAGAATCTTTATCCGCTTCCGAGAATTGATGATCTATTCGATCAACTGCAAGGATCCAGCTACTACTCAAAGATAGATCTCAGATCAGGATACCATCAACTCAGAGTACAAGAAGACGACATTCCAAAAACAACATTTAGAACTCGTTATGGTCATTATGAGTTCTTAGTTATGTCTTTTGGATTGACCAATGCCCCAGCAGTGTTTATGGATCTCATGAATCATGTTTGCAAACCATACCTGGATAAATTCGTGATCGTATTTATCGATGATATATTGATATATTCACGAACCAAGGAAGAACATGGTCAACACCTGCAAATAATCTTGGAACTACTAAGAAAAGAAAAGTTGTACGCTAAATTCTCCAAATGTGAGTTTTAGATTAGAGAAGTACAATTTGTAGGTCATGTAGTTAGCAACGAAGGAATTCATGTTGACCCATCCAAAGTTGAAGCAATCAGGAATTGGGAAGCACCAAAGACGCCAACAGAGATGCGTCAATTCCTAGGACTTGCTGGCTATTACCGTAGATTCATAGAGAATTTCTCCAAAATAGCCACACCGCTTACAACACTAACCCAGAAGGATACAAAGTTCAACTGGGAAGACAAACAAGAAGCTGCTTTTCAGAAACTGAAGCAAATTTTGTGTAGTGCACCAATCCTATCCCTTCCAGATGGAACAGAAGATTTCGTTGTATAATGCGATGCATCAAATCAAGGATTGGGATGTGTGTTGATGGAAAGAGGAAAAGTTATCGCCTATGCATCACGACAACTTAAGGTGCATGAGAATAATTACACTACCCATGATCTTGAATTGGGAGCTGTAATTTTTGCACTAAAAATTTGGAGACATTACTTATACGGTACTAAGTGTACTATTTTTATCGACCACAAGAGTCTCCAGCACATCTTCAACCAAAAAGATCTTAATATGAGACAACGAAGATGGGTCGAATTGTTGAATGATTACGAATGTGAGATTCGTTATCATCCCGGAAAGGCAAATGTGGTAGCAGATTCCTTGAGCCGGAAAGAATATATTAAAACCCGACGGGTACGAGCATTAACTATAACTATCTATTCTAGCTTTACCTCACAAATAAGAGAAGCTCAACTTGAGGCTCTAAAAGAAGAAAACATCAAGAACGAAGCTTTGCGAGGAATGGAAAAGAAACTTATACAAAGAGATGACGGAACGCGACACTTTATGAACTGAATTTGGACGCCTAAGTTCGGTGGAGTCAGGGACTTGATCTTAGAAGAAGCCCACAAGTCCAGATATTCCGTACATCCAGGCTCTGACAAAATGTACTTAGATTTAAAGGTACATTATTGGTGGTCAAACATGAATGCATAAATTACTACTTATGTGAGAAAATGTTTGACTTGTTCTAGAGTAAAGGCAGAACATCAAAAGCCTTCAGGTTTACTTTAACAACCGGAAATACCTGAATGGAAATGGAAGCAGATATCAATGGACTTCATCACTAAGTTACCTAAAACTCCTAGTAGGTTCGACACTATTTGGGTAATAGTTGATATGTTGACTAAGTCCGCCCATTTCTTACCAATTAAGGAGAACGGCAAGATGGAGAAGCTGACTAGAGTTTATCTTAAGGAAATTGTCAGATTGCATGGAGTTCCAAATTCTATTATTTCTGACCGAGATAGTAGATTCACTTCACGATTTTGGCAATCTCTACAAAAATCCTTAGGAACACGTCTAGATATGAGTAGAACTTACCATCCACAGACTGATGGTCAGAGTGAGAGAACCATTCAGACTTTAGAAGATATGCTCCGAGCCCGTGTAATAGACTTTGGAAATGCGTCGGATACTCATTTACCGTTAATTGAGTTTTCCCACAACAATAGTCATCACACCAGCATCAAGGCTGCACCGTTTGAGGCTCTTTATGGACGAAAATGTCGTTCCCCAGTATGTTGGACAGAAGTTGGAGATACACAGATGGCCAGAGAACGTACATGCGATACCTTACATACTGGACCAGAAATAATCCACGAGACAACTGAAAAGATCGTCCAAATTAAGGATCGATTAAAGGTTGCGCGTGATCGTCAAAAGAGCTATTCTGACGTAAGACGTAAGCCTTTAGAATTCGAAGTTGGAGATAAAGTAATGTTAAAGGTCTCTCCTTGGAAAGGCGTAATTCAATTCGGAAAACGAGACAAACTAAACCCACGGTATATAGGACCTTTTGAAATTCTAGCAAGAATTGGTTCTGTCGCATACCAACTCAAGTTGCCTCAAGACCTAAGTAATGTGCACGATATATTTCACGTATCAAATCTCAAAAGATGTCTTTCCGATGACACTCTTTTTATACCTATCGAAGAGATACCAGTCAATATAAAACTCAACTTTATAGAAGAACCTGTTGAGATCATGGATCGAGAAGTCAAACGACTAAACCAAAGTCGTATTCCCATAGTGAAAGTTCGATGGAACTCTTTACGAGGACCTGAATTTACTTGGGAACGTGAAGATCAGATGAAAGAAAAATACCCCCAACTGTTTGACAAAACCCCATCCATAAGATAAATTTCGGGACGAAATTATTCTAATGGGGGGAGAATGTAACACTAGTCAAAATAGGTCAATAGACAATCACATGTGATTATGCCAATAATGTAATGTGATTTTGTTAAACTAGTAATATGATAAGAGTGATATGTATTTCATGATAAATTCTAATACAAATATGAACTTTCTTTATGATACAACTCAAAGTATACGTCCATACGATTCCAAAAATATAGAGAATGTCTGAATCTGACTTCGCATGAAGAAGTTATGATAAACCGAACACTATAAATCTCTATAATAAGAGGAATTTAAAATAGACTTAGAGTTAGCTATTGGAGTCTAAAAGATAGTTGTAGTACTTGTAAATACCTACGCGTGCATATAAAGAACGTCAAAAACGGAGTTCGTATGTGAAAGTTACGACCTTCCGAAGATTCAGCTGTCAGAAACCCTAATCTGACTGAGCTCACGACGTGAGCACAGAACTCACGACATGAGGAGTCAATTATCCACATCTCGGAATCTAGAAGGTGTGTGACGAGGCTGCGAGGGGATAAGGTCCAAACTCACGACTTGAGCAAGGATATCTCATGACGTGAGGAGTCACATGGCCACCTTCCGAAGCTAGGGACGCAAATGACAAGTCTAAGGGGATAAGATCCAAACTCACGACGTGAGGGTCCAAAATCCTTACTATAAATAGCAGGTCCGACTTCAGCCATTCTTACACCTAAACTTCTTTCTCCTCTCTCCTTTGTTGAGGCCATCTTGCATCCCGAGCCCCGACGACCTTGTACGCTGACCGTTTCTGCTTAGATTACATAAAATCACGCTACTAGGGTGAGTTTCACGGCCCCACTTTCTAATATTTCAGGGGAAAACGCATGCTAAATATTATATATACATTATTATTATGTCTATATGATAGTATATAGTTATATTAGCCGGGTATAGTTGTTCTAATTATAATATTTTGAATATATACAACTATTATCAACCTGTCGGCATGTTATTTTACTAATGTAGATCTTGAGTTATACTTAGGATTCTATATATATGTTGTGTGCGATATAGTTCCGAAGTTATGTTCGGAAGTTCTATATGTTAAGTTATAAAGTATGTTGCTATTATTAGTTTTATGTCAAGATAAAACTTGGTATGTTATATGTTGTTATTGTTAGTTTTATGTAAAGATAAAACTTAATATGTTGTTATTGATAGTTTTATGTCAAGATAAAACTAGGAACGTTATATGTTGTTATTATTGGTTTTAGGTCAAGATAAAACCTGGTTTTACTTCAAGATATAGTTGTTATACTGCCTAAATGTTATGAAGTTAGGAGTAATGTTTAAAAGCATAGTCTAGTAACTTAGGGTTTTAGATATGAAAATGCTTTTGTTGTTAGAGCTATAGGAAGCCATCGAAGTCTACATGAGTAATTGTATTCATCAACTATGATGAATCGTGGAATCAAGTATTAATCAAAATCAGAGTTAAACAACTGCAGATTGAACAAACGACGTAAATAAGATCTGGTTTCTGTTCATTTATGCTTTCAACTTTTACAGAGAAAATAGACAGGTTCTGTAAAGGACTCTTCTCTAACTCTAGAAAAGTTCCATATTTATAGGAACAGTGAAAGCATACAAAAAATACTAAGGCATTGACAATTAAGCTTTGTACGAAATACACCTCAGTAAATAAACTTAACAAACATACGAAGGGAAAAACAAACTTCGACATATTACAACATAATTCAACCCTAACAAACTAAGATTGGGGATCTTAGTGGAAATCCTCTGAACTGTAACCGTTAATCCCGTATGAGCGAGAAAGTTGTGTATAATTAGTATACGGGTTGACCACCCCACTTGTGACTGTTAGCTATAGTCAACCAAAAGCGAGTGATGAACTATCCTTTTACTTGTTATTGTTCCGGCGTCGATGAAGCGTACGGTGTTGTTCTCATGGTAAATCATGAGTGTGTTTGTTTCTCATGGTAAATCATGAGTGTATTTTATCAGAGGTATTATGTCACAACCGCGGTTACAGGCTCATGGTAGCAAATTGTTAGAAGCATTATACTTTGTCGTATACAAGTATTAGTGTTAAGTATAAGTTTCCCCCTACTTATACCTTAGGTTTAAGGAATGTTTAGGTATAATACTTAATTGATAAGTAAACTATTATACCTAATATACCTACTAAATGTTGGAGAGTCAAAATGATACTTTCAAAACTATGGAGTCAAAACCTATGGACTCACCAACTTTATGTTGACGTATTTTAAAATGCATGTGTTTTCAGGAACTTGAAAAGCGGGTATGTATTCGAACAGAAGAAGTTTTAGTATTACTTTTCTGTTCATTAAGAAGTATGCCATAGTCGGATATTATGTAATAGGTTCTAGAAAAACAGTTATGTAACTTTCAATTATCAATAAAGGTATGTATTTTCTTAGTACTATTCAATGTATGTTATATAATTGTGATACGAAGAATGACGTTACAGTACCCCGTGTTTCCGCTGATGGTTGGGGGTGTGACAGGTTCTCACCTCCTCGATTGGATCGGAGCATCTTAATTTTCCTGCCCAGCTGATTCTCCACTTCTTGCTTAAACTCTTTGAACTTTTCAAAGGTTTTTGACTTGTGCTTGATTAACTAGATATACCCATATCTGCTATAATCATCGTTGAAAGTCACATAGAAGCGATTCGCATCCCTTGTGGTGGATCTAAAGGGCCCACATACATTGGTATGTATTGTTGGATTAATGTCTAAGTCCATAACTATAATTGGTAAGACTTGACCCGACCCGGCATGGTCCATTTGGGTTGCATGGCATCGGGACAATTGGATAGACAAGATGAGGAAAAATGATACTAGTGATTTATATTAATATATTATAAGTTCTAATATATTAATATATAATCATATTATTTAATTAGTATTGATCAAGAATTAATTTATAATTAATTAAGTGATCAAAAGGAACTAGTTAAATATGGACTCTAAGATATATGTGTGTGATGGGCCAAGTTCATTTAGGTTGGGCTAAGCTTTCATGGATAGTCCATGGAGTGTTTAACCCATGGATCATATGAAATGAAAGGTCATGGGTATTAGGGTTTAACCCTAATCTCCACACTATATAAAGATGTCCTTGGTTGGTGAAATGGGCACTAGTGTGTGTACACAAAAGGGCAAGGCCGATTTCACTAGAGAGAACCAAAGTATCCTTATTCTCAAGGTTATTCCAAGTGTCCATGGTGTTGTGTGAACCATTTGAGGTGTCACACTTGGGGCACTAGGCACTCAAGCTTCATGAAGACAAGTTACATAAAAAAAAGGTATGTATTCTATCTATTTTATTACCCAAGTATATGATATTTGTATGCTAGTATAGGGTAATATCTTGGAAACTTCATATTTGCATGTATAATAGAGAAAACATAGATCCAAGGTATTTAGGGTTGTATGTGCACCATAGGATGTTGTAGTATACTAAAACTCAACAGTGGTATCAGAGCCATGGGTTGTTTTCTGTTATATTCATGCAAATGTTTGATTTTCAAAGTTGAAAAAAAATGAAAAAAAAAACATGAAGTTTGTCAAATTTTAAGATAATTACTTGTTTTGTGAA
This sequence comes from Lactuca virosa, assembly GCF_052849685.1. Taxonomy (NCBI): domain Eukaryota; kingdom Viridiplantae; phylum Streptophyta; class Magnoliopsida; order Asterales; family Asteraceae; genus Lactuca; species Lactuca virosa. Next base: position 117,289,328 of record NC_136430.1, on the reverse strand, counting down.
AAACTAATTATTTGTAAAATTTGAATCATTTGCTATATGAGTTGAATTAGGTCAAATTTAGTAAAAGATAAAATGATATGATTATTTTATTAGTTTTAAAAGTTTGATCTAAATGTTTTAAGGAGTTACAAATTTTGTCATAAAATTTTAGAGCTCAAAAAGTTTTTTTTAAAGTTGTGATCTTATGTGTTTTGAAACCTCCATAAGTTATGGATATGAAAAGCTTTTAAAAAAAAATTTGTTTTTATGGAGTTACAAAATTTGGTGTTAATGTTTTAAAGAATTCCATAACTTATTCTTAAGTTATGGAACATGAAAAGTTTCATCATAAAACAAGCATTTAACTCCATAAGTTATGGATTACCAAAAGTTCTATGTTTCCTTGATTTATGAGTTAGTTTAGATTAATGGAAAAAAAATTTGTGTTTTAGTTGTTTTCAATCCCTAATTAATCTAAAAGTTGTTCATAAAATGTGTTTTTTTGTAATTTGTCCTCAAGTTATATGAAAAGTCACATTTATGAATCTTAAAAAACTCATAAATATGCCTTAGGTTACAAAAAAAATGAAGAGTCTTTTCTTATAAATAGTTTTTATGGCTCCATAACTTGTCCTCAAGTTATGGATGTCCAAGAGTCTCTTCATTAAAAGTTTTAAAGCTTTACTTAAAACTCATAAGTTATGAAAATTCAAGAGTTTTGAATAGTTTCAAAACTTGCCCTCAAGTTTTGGAATTTGAAAAGTTTTCTCTAATGAATACTTTAATTCCAAGTTAAGCCCTTAGAATTTTAAAAGTTAAAATTCAACCCTTATACTTTATAATATTATAAGTTAATAATATATATATATATGTGTATAAGAGCAAGTCAGTCTTACCATTAGTAGGACTCATTCACGAAGCCGGTCTATAAGGGGGGTATAAGGTTGTTGCCTATAAAATGGCAGCTTAATGGGTGTCCACTCTCACCCACCGCTTCCTTGACTGGTGGAGGGTCGTTAGCCGAACAGGTAGGACAAGAACTATAATTCTCCCTTCATTAAAAGTATTAATGATAAATACTAAGTAACTAAACCTTTTATTAATTCCCAATCTTAGTTACTTAGGAAAACGTGAATAAGGTGCTAATCCATGAAATTACACTTTGCACTTTGTTTAAACCGTTAGTGGAGCGTGTGTGGTTAACCGACACACTAACCTAGATTTAACAAAGTAGGCAAAGGGTAACTTAATATTTATCATAGTATCGGTGGAGCTCGTGTGGTTAACCGGCACATCGATTGAGGGGTAAATATTAAGGGTACCAAGTATATTTGCATGGTTACTTCACACCTTGTTTTGTGATCCGCGGCATCCCAGTCACAAAACCTGAAGGGCACACTCGAGATTGAAACATGCCATTGAAAAGTTCAATGAATCTCAAAAGATCTAGGAGTTTCAAATCCAAGTAAAAACCTAATTAAATTATTTCGTTTTTCATGGTGGAAATTGGTAAATCGTCATTTACCTACTTTCAACTATTTTATAACTCGGATTACGGCATCCCTCTTCCAGTTATAAATAGGTTGTTGGATCCTAGCCTTAATATTTCATATTGGGTGTTATATTAAGGACTTTAGATCAACTATCTTGAATATCTCCCAAAAGATGTCTAGTTCAGACATCTATGATCTTCCCAAATCTCTTGGAACTTTACTTCCTCCACCTCCTCCAATTATTCTCCCTAACCCACAAGTTCAAGGTCACTCAAGCCCTAATGGCAAGCAAGGTCTATGTGTGATCACATCTTAGAGATGAAGTCACATATTGACAAGCCGAGAGAGTTGGGTGTCAAAGTCTTGAGAAAGTTGGATGTTCAATCACTTTCTAAGTCACATAGTGAGTTCCTTTGGGACTACTATGAAACAGACTATGACATGAACCTTAATGATCATATCTATTTGCTTGGTGCTGCTGAATCAACAATGATTTGGAACAATAGCAAAGCAAATTTGATTAGAAGATCAACTTCCCAAAAACTTTATGGATAGTGACAATGGTGACACTGGAAATCCAGAAAAAGCATTCTCTTCCTAATGGAAAGGGATTGGCCATAGTCAACCCGGTTGACCAAATGGTAAAGAGAAAGGCCAAGTCTGAGATAGTCCCATTACCAAAGGGTCCATATGTTTATTTTGCCAAAGGAAGGGGCGTTGATTGCAAAGCTGCCAAATTTACCTAAGGATGTTAAAGTCAATAAGTTTGACTCTACATCAGGTAGAGCCCATTATCTAACTCTGTTAAGTTCTATTCTGAGATCCTCATTACATGATGTGACTGGGTCACATGTTGATGTTTTAAGAATCAAAGAATAGAGAGAAATCTTAAAGGAAGTATATGCTGATTCTGATCGCGAAGGTGGATTTCGATCGCATCAGAATTTTGAGCAGTTGCTTAAGAAGTTATGATATATTGCTAAGGAATAGATAACAACAATTTTCCATGTGGATTGTAAGGATAAGTTTTTCCGCAAAGTTTTAAAATAAAAGAAAATTGTTTAATTTTATTTATTTGAAGTATCCTTACAATGGCATTTGTGGAAAATTGTTGCTTATATGATTCCACTGACAGCAATATTGGAAAATGGATTTGATTCTTTCATTTGTGGTAGTGTCTAAATTTACCAAATCAGGAAAGTTCCTCATCGCCCAAGTTTCAATTGGACCGAAACTTGGAATCATGCAAGTTGAATAGTATGATGAATGAGAACTTTCAAGCATTGGAAAATCAAGACTAATTACTTGTTCACATGGATGTGTGAGTCAAGTGAAGGACTAAAGGGATCGAGTACACATTCTTGTGTACTGGTCATGTCCACCACAAAGCTCGTTAAGACTATTTGATTTACTAAAGTTTAGTAAATATGCTTATACTTACAAGTTTAAGTATAATTCTAAAACATTGGAAAAGTCTCAATGTATGGCATAACGAATGGGAAGAATCAAATTAGGCAGAAAGAAAAAAGTTTCTCAAATCTGAAAAGATGGGAGAGTACTTTAGTATCATGTTTGTGATCATCTTAATGATTTAGAAATCATATCACAATTAGTCCTCTAAAGGTCATCTTAGTGCATTCTTATGACTAAGAAGAGGAGTCATGAATTGTTGAAATGGTTAGATCAGGAAGATGAGTCATACTTCGTTCCAGAACAATTCTTAGAGTCATACTCCAAGACTATAAGTTGAGTGACATATCTTAAAGAAAGTTTTATAACACTTGTCAAATATAAGAGTAAAAGTGTCCTACTCTTGTACATTTGAAGTTGGTAAGTTGTGATGTTTTGGATTAAACAAAGACCAACTAAGGCCAATTGTGTGAAGTGTTTGTCTTGATAAAGAATCCGCACTATCCCTTGAATATTTGACAAGAGAGTCTTATATGTCAAGAGGACAGTGGGAGTCTTAAAGGTCTTGAAAGTCTCAAGAACTAATCAAGAATAAAACCTGAGATTCTTCACTAGCACACAGCTTGAGGTTTATAACCTATCGTGTTGACATATTCTGTGCCCATTCCAGTTAAAGTTGTCTTTGCATAGGAGTTCTGTAAGTTCTCAATTGGTTGCATAACAACTTGGAAGCAATGGTAGGCCCTGTACTGCCAGGTGGCAATAAGTTAAGATTGCACAAGTTCAATCCATATGAGTTTGGATTTGTCACTAACCTAGTCTTGTGATTATGGTTTTGAAAAAAAATTCATATGGATAGGAACACATATACCATAAAATCTAAGGCTCATAAGGTTTCTCTCCGATTCATGAAAATGATGGTGAGGAAACACTTCCACCAAGTAGATTTGAAGAAGATGGCAAAAGGTCTAAACAATTGAGACTATGATTACGGCATCCCTTTTCATAGTTCTGAAATTCTTTAGACACACATGCATGCTATCTAAGGAAAGGTGTATGATTTTGATAAAGTCTTATCAAGCCAATCTCGTCTCATAAATCTGAACTTTGGTAAGAAATTCAGTAAAGTATTGACTTCTAGAAGCCCAGCTGATTTCTGAGTACATGTCAAAGCTAGTGGGAGCATAAGTGTTATGCTAATAATCATCATGTTAGTGGAGCATGATAATTATGATAAATATTGCAAGTTAGCAATGTTAATTATAGAAAACAAAAGTTCCAATTCGTGAAGTTGCAGGGGTTGGACAAGTTGTTTTGCTATAATTAAGGGAGAGGATATACTTCATTTCAGTTCTAAAGGCTTAGATTGAGACCTTAATCATCTTTAGTCAAGAATATATATATATATATATATATATATATATATATATATATATATATATATATATATATAGATATATATATATATATATATATATATATATATATATATGAATTTCATGTTGGATTGGTTCAACTTAAGGAAATTCTATATATTGCGTTCTCAAAATTCGATTATGATTACGGCATCCCTCTTCATAGTCAAATTTTGAAAACATGGCAAATAAAAATATTGTAGCAAAAGACTGGTCTAGAATCATGTCTTTATGTGAGACATCATGAATCGTGTCCCATTTGCTTTGTGTACAGGATCGATTGCATGTGCTATAATATTTGTCCTTTCTAAATTTTCCGAATGCCCAGAGGTATTAAGAAGGGAAAAGGTCTAGAATTGGATATGACTAAAAGGATTAAGCAATTGTCGAGGACAATCTACGGTTTACCAAAGATTGGTTGCTCAGGGACAGTTGGAACTATAGTGTTTAATTTTGGAAGGACCATATTGACATATTCTGAAAAGAGGCATCTCTTGTTCAGAAGTGATAGTCAAAATGAGAATATGGAGTTGTCTCCATAGGTGGAAGTTATCTGTGTAAGATTAGAAAACTTAATGCAAGAAGCATGTTCAAAGCAATGTACTTTGAATATGAGACTTAGTTTCCATGGAGTTGAACTCCATTGGAATACCTTATAATGACTGTTGACAAGTCTTTGTGACTTTGTACACATTCATTACAGGAGGGTCAATGCATATAAGTTTAAAATCTAAACAGATTTCGATAAATGATAGGAATTTGAAATTCTCACATTTTTCGATAAGGATTTGGAAGTGTGAAATTAGAATCATTGAAATTATGTTCAATTGGTTTATTTCACAAAGTAAGGATCATAGAAAAAATAGAGTGCATACTTGGTGTATGGCAAAGCTATTGTTTTGAAAAACATAGTGTACTTGCTTGGAGCATGGGACAACTAGTGTTTTTAATTCAAGTATAAAGTTGATAAAACCGAAACAATGAATAATGAGTAATCAGTATGGTGATAAATAAAAGTGTCTTATTTATATTCATAGGTTTTGATACCATATTAGATTCAATTATTCTTGTGTTTCACTTTGCATGTTTTGACTTCCAGAATAAACTAGGTCATTCTTCCTAAATGACTAAGTTATTCAAACTATCCACAGTCGGTCATATGTTGGAAGTAGATATGAATCAAGACTGTCATGGGTTGGCTTGTAGAAGCCTAAGATGTTGGACAATTCGGTGCTACAACACTCATGAGTGCTCATAAGTTCTGAGTATTGGATTCAACCCACGCTCATTTAAATCACTTCATGGATTTTATCACGAGTGATCATGAGACGATAATATCTTATATTCTTCAAACCTAGAGATATGAGTTGTTACTATGAGTTGGTTATACATTGATTGCATGAAAACGCATTGGTAACTCGATGTTATAAAACGTGCCTTTGTGTATGATTCAACAAGTAGTAGAACAAGCCATATGAGTCGAAGTTTATCCATTCCTTTTACCTTCGGGATAAAAGCGATATATGTGGGCCCCTCGATGATTTAGTGATGAGACATGTGAGTGCTTGGCCAAGCCAGGACTGATTTGATTTGTTCAATCAGTCAGTCATCATGAATCAGAAATCGGGAAACAACAAATGGACAGAGAGAATGATTTATAATCCATGTCTCAGTCCATATGATATCTAGAATGGAGGAATATATGATCCCTTATCTAATGGACAAGTCATTGACAAATGTCAGAGTTCATCGGCAAGGTCAGAGTTCGACAGAAGCTTTTGAGAGCTACGACTGCTTGTCAGGGTTTGAAGTCATACTCAATAATAGTTTTAGACTTATCCAAGTGGGAGACTGTTGGATTAATGTCTAAGTCCATAACTATAATTCGTAAGACTTGACCCGACCCGGCATGGTCCATTTGGGTTGCATGGCATCGGGACAATTGGATAGACAAGATGAGGAAAAAGGATACTAGTGATTTATATTAATATATTATAAGTTCTAATATATTAATATATAATCATATTATTTAATTAGTATTGATCAAGAATTAATTTATAATTAATTAAGTGATCAAAAGGAACTAGTTAAATATGGACTCTAAGATATATGTGTGTGATGGGCCAAGTTCATTTAGGTTGGGCTAAGCTTTCATGGATAGTCCATGGAGTGTTTAACCCATGGATCATATGAAATGAAAGGTCATGGGTATTAGGGTTTAACCCTAATCTCCACACTATATAAAGATGTCCTTGGTTAGTGAAATGGGCACTAGTGTGTGTACACAAAAGGGCAAGGCCGATTTCACTAGAGAGAACCAAAGTATCCTTATTCTCAAGGTTATTCCAAGTGTCCATGGTGTTGTGTGAACCATTTGAGGTGTCACACTTGGGGCACTAGGCACTCAAGCTTCATGAAGACAAGTTACATAAAAAAAAGGTATGTATTCTATCTATTTTATTACCCAAGTATATGATATTTGTATGCTAGTATAGGGTAATATCTTGGAAACTTCATATTTGCATGTATAATAGAGAAAACATAGAACCAAGGTATTTAGGGTTGTATGTGCACCATAGGATATTGTAGTATACTAAAACCCAACATGTATGAGATCCAATAAACCCACACCCCTTTCACAAGTACCAGGAAGGGTGACTTGGTCATCTTTCCAAGTAAACAAGATTCGCACGTGTCATCGTCCCTAAGGTCGAATGACTACAACACTCCATCCTTTTGGAGTTGGGCTATGCGCTTCTTGTTGTCATGTCCAAGACGACAATGCCACAAGCATGCCTTATCCACACTATTAGAAGAATCGATATGCAACACATCATTTCCTAAGTTGTCTACAACCATCACAGTTTCATATATACCATTACAAGGTAATGCTTCAAAATAGAAAGTACCATTAAAGAAAGCATTAATAGAACCATTTTCATTATTAAACGAAAATCTAAAACCTTGTTTATATAAACCATGAAAATAAATAATGTTTCGTGTCATTTCTGACGAATAGCAACACTTATTCAAATCTAGACCTAACCCACTACTAAGCACTAAAGAGTAAACTCCAATATTGGTGACAAGCGACGCTTTCCTATTCCCCATGATCAAGTTTATTTTCCCATGCTCCACATCCCTACTTCTTCTTAGACCCTGCAAATCAGAACAAATGTGAAAACCACATCCTGTATCAAGGACCCAAGACATAGCATGTGATGAGTTATTATATTGAATAGTATAAATACCTGCAAAGGATGGCTTTATCTTCCCATCCTTGATATCTTGCAGATACTTCGGGCAGCTTTTTTTCCAATGCCCTTTGTCGTGGCAGTAGAAGCACTCTGTATCCTTCGGGTTGGAAGAGGGAGCAGCAGGACCAGCTTTGGTTCCACTTGAAGAGGTACCATCATGAGACTTTCCCTTGTGGCTCTTAGAAGGAGCCATCCTCTTATTTCCTTTTCCTTGCCCAATAGCCAAAACCGGGGCAGCAGTAGTAGGAGTAGACGCAACAGATTTGCCTTTCAGACTACTCTCAGCAGTCCTTAGCAGGCCTTGAAGCTTTCCTAGAGTGACCTCCTCCTTGTTCATGTGGTAGGTCATACGAAACTGGTCGTAGAAAGGAGGTAAGGAGTGTAGAATGATATCTATGGCTAGCTCCTCATTGAAGTTAACATTTAACTTCAGCAATTGGTCCACATATCTCTGCATTTTCTGTAAGTGGGCCGTGATGGACTCTCCATCCTTTAGTTTAGTAGTGATCATCGCAGCGATGATGTCATACCGTTCGTGCCTAACACTTTTATGGTACCTTTCCATCAAATCTTAGTGCATCTCGTAGGGGTAGTAGTCCTCGTAGGACTTTTAGAGTTCAGCTGTCATTGTTGCAAGCATGATGCAATGAACCTTCGTAGCATCTCGCTCGTGGGTTTTGTAAGCAACGATTTGTTCAGGAGTAGCAGTGTTGACATTGACTTCTTTCAGCTCCTTGCGAGAACATACTCTTTGTCCTCGTAACGGGTGACCATGTGGATGTTGTGGATCAAATCGTTGAAATTGGATCCATCAAATATCACCCTCCCACACAAGTTCATGAGTGAGAATGAGCCGGAAGGGGTCGAGACAGAAACGTTGTTGTTGTTCGAAGTAGACATCTGAAATAGAAAAGGAACAAAGTTTAGATTAGATAAGAATCCCCAATTAAACACCCAAATGAGAAATCAGGGTTAGGACCCAACAAAATTATTTACAATTTAGAAAAGGGATGCTGTAATCCAAACTGCAAATAACTTGAAGGTAGGTAAATGGCGATTTACCAATTTCCACCATGAAAAACGAAAAGGCAATTAAGTTTTAAATGTATTGAAACTCCTAGATCTTTTGAGATTCATTGAACTTTTCAATGGCATGTTTAAATCTCAATATGCCCTTCAAGTTTGTCACTGGGATACCGAGGATCACAAACAAGGTGTAAGCAACCATGCAAATATACTTGGTGCCCTCGATGTCATTTACCACCTAATCAATGTGTCGGTTAACCACACACGCTCCATTGATCTATGATAAACATTGAGTCACCCTTTGCCACCATTGCTAGTCCCAAATTAGTGTGCCGGTTATCCATGCACGCTCCACTAACGACTTGGCAGGGTGCAAAGTGTAATTTCATGGAATAGCATCATTTCACATTTTTCCTAAAGTAACTAAGATTGGAAATTTTATAAAAAAAACATTTAGTTACTTTATTAAACATTATACTTTTAATGAGGAATTAGTTGGCATATCTTACCCGTTCGGCTAACGACCCTCCACCAATCAAGGAAGTGGTGGGTGAGAGTGGAAACCCATTAAACTGCCATTTTATAGGCAGCAAGCTTATACCTTCCTTATAGATCGGCTTCGTGAATGAGGCCTACTAACGGTAAGACTAGCTTAATCTTATACATATATAGTAATTAATGTTATAATATTATAATAGTATAAGGGTTAAATTTTAAACTTGTAAAACTCTAGGGTTTAGAATTTAAATATTTCAACTTTAAACTTTTAATCAAAAATTTAAATTCCAAAACTTGAGGGCAAGTTTTGAAATATTTCAAAACATCTTTTAGATCAAATTTGAAAAATCATTAATTATTCTTATTATTAATATTTATCACATAATTTGACCTAATCTATTTCCTTTACAAGATAATTCAAATAAAAAATACAAATAATTAATTTTATCTTATAAAACAAGTAATTATCGTATTTATGACAATTATACTTTAATTGAATTAGGATAATCAATACCATATTGAAAAAATCGAGTTTTATCAGTCAAAAACATTTTTGGTAATTATCCCAATTCGATTTTAGTCAAAATCCCGAAAAATCAGCCACCAGACGAGCCGACTCGCCGAGTCACAGAACAGGACTCGTCAAGTAGCCTTGACTCGTCGAGTGCATCTGGTGACTCGATGAGCCCATGATTCAGAGGCTGAAATTTTCTATTTTTGAGCTTGAACAAATTTGATATGCATCAAATACAAAAGAGAAACGATCTAGTCTCTGATACCACTGTTGGGTTATGGGCAAAACAACATTCCTATGGTGTTTATGCAAACCCTAATGCTTGGATCTAGTTTTTCTATTTGTACATGCAATAATCGTCCAAGACTTGCAAACCCTAATATAGCATACAACAAAAAAATCTAAATCAACATAAATAAACTAGTAAGAATGTTACCTTTGAGTTTTGCTTGAAGATCTTGAGCTTTTGAGAACCTTAGCACCTCAAATGTTATGCCTATAATAGATCACAAACACCAAAGCAAATTGGAGAATCTTAGAGAGAGAGAGAGGGGAAGGTAATTTTAGCTCTTGGAACTCTTCTTAGGGTTGTGGTAGCCAAAAATTGCAAGCCAAGGGGTTCCTTATATAGGTGAGCTGCTAGGGCTTTAGTCAAAACCCTAATTAGATTGCTTAGGCCTTAAGCGGTCTAAAGGATCCTTCCAGAAGGCCCCCTTGGATGATTTCTATGTGGGCTCCCACAAGGAGTTCATCCAACCCTTCTTTAGGGTTCCACAGCCCATATTGCAATTATCACATAATTACAAGTTCAGTCCCCTTAATTCAATTAACCTCATTTGACCACAAAATTAATTCTAAATTAATTCTTGACCAATGTTAATTAAATAAATGTTATTTCTCCTTTAATATATTATTCATATAATATATTAATAAACCATAATAACCTCTTTCTTTATTATTCATCCAGCCAAGTTGCTTCGGTGAAGGCAACCCAAAAGGTCCATGCTACAACCGGGTCAAGTACATACCAAATATAGTTATGGGCTTAGACACAAATCCAACAGTCTTAATCGTCTCAATCGATTGTAGATCCCATATCTAGATCTCTAGATTACCCTTGAACTCTATTCAAGTTTTACAAATCTGGTTCTATATTTGTTGTAGTGAATTCTTGTCAATATGCGTAACGACGATCCGCATGCTCTTTCATTCAATCTCACAAGCAACATTGGATCTACGACAAGGATTCCAATCCTCTTTCCAGAATATTATGAAGTCTGGGCTCTTCACTTTGAAGATTACGTTCTTGGAATCAAAGAACATGGTTCCACTATATGGCATGTAATGACGAAGGAGACGTACACATATTCGGGTACCAAACAAGAAATCAAAACTCTGGCCGATTATAATGCACTCATTATTGAACATACTAACGTTCCATACGATTAGAAGAATGAGCTAATGTGTAATATAAAGACAATGAGAATCATTCGATTTGCTCTTCCTCCAGACACTTTTCGTCTTGTTAGTGTATGTGATACTACAAAAGGTATTTGGGACAGGCTGAAGGAGTTGTATTCTGGTGATGCCGACTTAGAACATTCTTTGCAAACGACGCTCTTATCGGAGTTCCGAAAGTTTGTACAAAAACCTGATGAGAAGTTAGATCAAACGTTTTATATGTTCAATTATTTATTAAGCAGAATGCTCAAACACAATCTTGAGCGACGAGTCATTGAACAGAAGGTCACGTTCATGAATGCTCTAAGATCTGAATGGAAGTTTATTGTTTCAACAATGAAGGCACATGAACAATTCAAAAGCTATACGTTGGCAAAGCTCGTGGGTATTCTGAGATCTCATGAAGATGAAGTTACTAAGGAAGTGAAGCTTGTTTCTAGTGTTGGATCTTTGGCACTGATTGCGAAAGGCAAGTCAGCAAAAGTTGATTCAAATTCTGATTTTCGAAAGATGAACTATCAAAGGAGGACAAAGGTTTAATGGTATCTAATCCAAATAAGTTCTATAAGAAGAATTTCTCTCGCTTCAGAAACAAAAACAAGTAGGGAAACTCAAGTTTCGAAAATCCAAAGGAATAGAGTTTCAAGAACTCTCAGAATGATGTGGAAAAGAAAGAAAAGAAGTTACTGGGTGATTCTGTCTATGAATGTAATTATTGTCATGGCAAGAATCATTTTGCAAAGGAATGCTTGCTTCGGAGGCAGAATGAGAAGAAAGAGACGGAAAAATATGAGGCCTATTACATTCAAAAGATAGAGGATCTCCGAAAGAAAAGTACATCAAATGTGAAACCTGCATTGATTGTGCAAGAGGAAAGTGATGACGGTAGAGTTGAAGTATGGTCCATAGATTCGGAGGACGATGAGGTGAGAAAACCCTCCCATGGTGGGTGCTTTGTGGTGAAGTCAGAGAAGCAAGGATATGAAGGCAAGTGTATGATTGTTCAGAATGGTTGTTCGGAACCGAGAGGATATGCCACTGATGGTGAAAAAACGTATGAGAGTTGTTTTGTTGCAAAGACTGTTACGGAGTAGGTGAAGGAGTACGAGAAGGTGGTTGACAAGGTACATTCTACTCTAAAATCTCTTAATATTCCTACGTCCTGTTATGATTCTCAATTAGATGTCTTGCGATATACTATTTCTAATTTTAGTGATAGTTTGAAAAGAACTCATCTCAATAGTTCTAATCTGAATGATCAACTTAACAGGGTAACATTTAAGAGCGAAGAGAGAAGATTAAGAATAGAGGCATTGGAAGTAGAGCTTACTAGATCACAAGATGATATTATATACCTTAAAAGAGATAGTATTGCACTTTTGAAACAGAGGAATATTTTTGATTGCTAAGCGTTTATATTTTAATATCACTCAGCTTCATTTGGATTGTGAAATAGGGAAACGTTTGCATAAAATGATTTTACCCTTTCTTGAATTGAAAGAGTATGAAATCGATGCTAAATGCTGTAAATGCGAATCGATTGTTTCTTCAGATGACGTTTCTAATTATTACAAGATTGGACTTGATAAAATAGAAGAATATATTCAGTCCAAAGAACATAAAAACATGTTGAATGAAGTATTAACTAAAAAAGATAAACAAGTAATCAAATTAAATTCTATGCAGAAGTATAACTTATTATGCAAAAAGTTGAATTCGTAAAATACTGTTGATTCCGAGAATATTTCTGAATTCGATGAAAGCGAAATGAGTGAAATATCTGTAGATGATGAAATTGATTGTTCTACTTTTGTACAAAATTGTGATGAACAAAAGAAAATTTTAATTTCTGAAAACTCAATTGAATTTGTTTCGAGTTGCTAAAAATAAATGTTCAAAAGTTTTGAAAGAAAAAGCAATAGTTCATCCGAAAGTTCAAACAGTTACGAATCAAGTTTTTGTAAAGAAAGGACTGAACAAAAATGATACATCTTAATTAACGTCCCAGGTTGATAATGATAATGCGAAAGGGTGTGATGAATTCTTCTGGTCCAAGCCAATAGACAACGCGGATGAAACAAAAGGTCTTTCAGAAATGACCTCCTGGAAAACAAAAGGGAAATACGTTTCTGTACCATTGAACCGTGTGAACTTTTGATACGAAAAGGTCGGACCAAGTGGGACAAAAGATGTTTCAATTGAAACCTCTTCGGAACAGAATGAAACGCTAGTCAGAAAGGAAAAACTGAAATTTAATATTCACAAATTTGCTGAAGAATTGATTGCAAAGAAAAGACATGTGAATGCTAGATATAGAAAGAATTTGAAAGAAAGAAAACGTTATTGGAAGAAAATGAATTCCAATCAAAGTTCTGTCAACACAACACAATCTTCTAATCAAAATAAAAATTCATCTATAATTCCGAAACAAAAGTCAATTTTTTCTTCTAATAAAAGTTGTTCACAAAAGTCACGGCTTTTGAAACTAATTGCCAAATCAAAAGATTTTAAGGGTAAAAACAAAATTTCTTCGAAACCAGAAATTACTCTCAAAGAGTACGAAGCAAAATTGAAAAAGGAGGAAAAAGAATTCTCAAAAAGAATGGCTCCGAAATTCAAAGAATACATTCAACAAAAAGTTAATGTTGTTGAAATTAATCTTTGTGATAACAAATTTGAAGTTTTTAAAATGGAAAAAGGGATGAGCTGTGCTTTGAAAAGAAAATCCTTTTGTGTTGACAAAACAAAAATTTTCCCTGTTCAAAAGAAATCCTCACAAGGACCCAAGTTGGTTTGGGTTCCTAAAACTCTCTAAATTTTGTAGGTTATGTGTGGTGAATAGTATGATTCCGAATGGTACATCGATAGTGGTTGTTCTCGTCACATGACAGGAAGGAGAGAGGAGTTGCGAGATTTTCGGACTTTAAAGGATGGCGGAAGAGTGAAGTTTGGAAACAATGCCACAGGAGAGATAAAAGGATATGGAATGATCACAAATGGCAAATTCAGAATTCAGAAGGTAGCTTACGTTGAGGGCTTACAACATAATCTAATCAGTGTTTCGCATTTGGTTGTAGGTACAGGTCTAAAAGTGTCTTTTGATGAAGAAGGTTCAGAAATTATAGAAAAGAAATCTAAGGCTATTTTTCTGAAGTCTAGAAGGAAAGGAGAGATGTATCCTCTGAATCTGAATCCGATCCAAGGAAAACCTTCTATCTACTTGCTTACGAAAGCCTCTTCGGATGATAGTTGGTTATGGCACAGAAGGCTTTCTCATCTAAATTTCAAGGACATCAACAAGCTCGTAATTGGTGATCTCGTTCGTGGGCTACCTCTTCTGAAATTCGAAAGGAACATTTATGTGCTGCTTGCGAGCTCGGAAAGCAAAGTAGAAAGAGTCATTCTTCTATCATCAATACCAAAATCATTGAGCCACTGGAACTTTTGCACATTGATCTATGTGGTCCCCTACCATCGAAAGCATTGGTGGTAACAAATATATTTTGGTCATTGTTGATGATTTTTATAGATTCACCTGGGTTTTCTTTCTTAGACAAAAATTCGACGCAACACAGAAGCTGATAGATAGCATCAAGCGGGTGGAGCTACAATAACGAAAGCCAGTTCGGAAAATTTGTAGTGATAATGGTTCGAAATTCAAAAACCATGCGTTTGAAGAATTCTTGACCGACAAAGGGATTTCTTATAATTTCTCTTCGCCGCACACTCCACAACAGAACGGTGTAGTTGAAATTCGAAATCGCTCTCTCTGTGAAGCTGCATGGACAATGTTGTCATTTGCGAATCTTCCCTTGTATTTCTGGGCTGATGCCATCGCCACTGCTTGTTATACTCATAACCACTCCTATATCAACAAGCGATTTCTGACCACTCCATATGAAATTCTGAACAATCGGAAACCTAACATTAAATTATTTAATATGGTTGGTTCCAAGTGCTTCTTATTAAATTCCAAAGAAAATAAGAACAAATTCGACGTGAAAGT
The DNA here is from genome assembly GCF_052849685.1 of Lactuca virosa. Taxonomy (NCBI): domain Eukaryota; kingdom Viridiplantae; phylum Streptophyta; class Magnoliopsida; order Asterales; family Asteraceae; genus Lactuca; species Lactuca virosa. The sequence goes on along the minus strand of NC_136430.1, from coordinate 117,274,269 downwards.
TGACGAAAGAATTTTTCTGGGGTATTCCTTGAGATCAAAGGCCTATCGGGTTCTGAACAAGAATTCAAAGAAGATTGAGGAAACCTACTACGTCACGTTTGATGACAATTATATGAAGAAATATCAAAAAGAAGATTGTCAACCTGAGGAAATTTTTTCATCAACAAATTCTAAGACTATTCCTCTCATGAATTTATATGAGGAATTTCTAATTTTTTTTGATGAACCTGACCAAGCAATCTCCTCAGAATCAAACGCAAAAGACAATCAAGAAGATGAATTGATCAAGATTGTTGACGAAACTGCCAAAAATGAAGAGATTCCTCCTAAGCAACCAATTCTGAATGACCCTTAACCATAATCTTCTGATTCTCCAGTCCAGGGGGAGAGTTCGACTAAGAAATTCAATACTGGTATTCCTCTCCAGGAGGAGAACTCAATTCCGAATGTGGGGTCGCATGTAAACTTCCAGGGGGAGAATAGTGAAAATAATGACTCAGATGTACAATCGGAATTCGAAAAAGTTGATCTAGCCTATGATCAGAACTATCCTCCAATGACAAAATGGACCAAAGACCATCCTCCAAATCAAGTGATCAGAGATTCTTCATCAGGAGTTCTCACTCGTGCTCAACAAAAATCGAAACAAAATGCATTATTTTCGAAAATGGAGTTTTGCATGTTTAACTCTTTTATTTCGAAAATTGAGCCTAAAACTGTTAAAATTGCTCTTGATCATGCAGACTGGGTTCAGGTGATGCAAGAGGAGCTAAATGAGTTTGAAAGGAATAAAGTATGGAGATTGGATCCCACTCTAGAAAATTCTTCGGTTGTTGGCATGACATGGGTGTTCAAAGGAAACGTTATTCGCAACAAGGCACGTTTGGTGGTTAAATGCTATTGTCAAGAGGAAGGAATAGATTACAAAGAGACGTTCGCACCGGTGGCAAGACTTGAATCTGTTCGGATCTTTCTAGCATATGCCGCTCACAAAAATTTTGAAGTCTATCAAATGAATGTGAAGTGTGCATTTCTGAATGGCGAACTCGAGGAAACTGTATATGTGGAACAACCGCCAGGTTTTGTTAATGCGAAATATCCCAATCATTGTTACATACTGGACAAGGCAGTGTATGGTCTGAAACAAGCACCTCGTGCATGGTATGAAACCCTGACTCGTTTTCTTAAGCAATCAAAATTTAAATAAGGTTCGGTTGACCCAACCTTCTTTCGCAAGAAAGATGGTGACCATTTAATGATCATTGAAATTTATGTTGATGACATTATTTTCAAATCCACTAATCCTATATTAACAGTTGAATTCCAAAAACTAATGGAAACTAAATTTGAAATGAGTTTAATGGGTCCAATTAACTTTTTTGTTGGTTTAAACTTAGACAGATTTCAAAAGGTATTTTTATCAACCAAGAAGCCTACACGAAAACCTTGCTAGAAAATTTTGGAATGGTGGGTGATTCAAAGGTCAGGGTTCCTATGGCATTCGGAACGAAACTTACTCCATCCTTGGATAAGCCAGCAGTAGATATCACATTATTTCGTCAGATGATTAGATATTTAATGTATTTAACATCAAGTCGTACAGATATAATGTTTGTTGTATGTTATTGTGTCATGTTTCAGGCGAATCCCCGTGAACTGTATATGGTGGATGTAAAGAACATATTTTGATACCTCAAAAGAACTACATCTCTCAGAATATGGTATCTATCAAATTCTGGTTTCTATGTGCAAGCTTATTTCGACGCAGACCTTGGTGGTTGTGGCCTTGATCGGAAGAGCACATCAGGTGGTTATTAGTTTCTGTATGGAAAGCTTGTCAATTGGCAATACAAGAAAAAAAAACCTCTGTGTCTTTATCCACAACAGAAGTTGAATACATCGCAACAGCATCATGCACTTCCCAAGTTGTCACACCCCCAAACCAGACGGCGGAAACGTCCGGGGGTGGAGGACTTCATTTGTAGTATCACAACACATGCAGTATAGTAATCAAAGTACAAATAACCATTGTATTTAAAAAGTATAAAGAGTTACATGTGTTTCAAAATTGTATACTGAAACTAAATAGTTGTACAAAAGAAGAAGACAAGACATAAATAGCTCCATCTTCTCAAAAGCTCGAGGTGTACCTGTCTACTGGTTCCCTGAGAATACAAGTAATTTGAAAAGAGAGAATCAACATAAAGTTGAGTGAGTGCATAAGTATTTATGTTTGGAAAAATGTTTTCTATTTCTTGAATATGTAAACTGTTTCCAGAAAATCCTATATTTTCTGCTGTATATGAAAAGTAGTTTTTGTTGTATAAAACTGTTCTAATTGTAAACCAATGTTTTGTATTTGTAATCCTTTTGTAAGCTTGTATCTGAGAGTATATCTGGTTTCACCAACTGTTATTGTAAATTGTAATGTATTACTGTAAACCGTATCTTGTAAACTAGTACTTTGAAAAAGTACATAAGTTTAGTTAATTATACACTAACGTATTGTTAATGTCTTTTAATGGGTTATTATAACCATACTGACTAGATGGCCTGACCCAACGCTATGAGTGCGCTGAAAACATGTTGATAACAATTTGTCACTCACAGGCGTGTATGCCTGACTGTAGCTAGCAGTCTGAGTGCAGGGTTGTCAATCCCAATATAGATCTATACACACATTGTTTCTATTCCCGGCTGGAGATTCTGGTTATAATGTCAGGACTTTAACTATGTTGTTTAAAATGAATTAAACAACCTGAAGTACTTGTCTTATAAAAGCATATAAACGTTACATGTATAATAGTTATGAAAACCCAATCATTCTGAAATAAATGATTGATAGTATGTTCTTGAATTAGTATTCTTCACATGTATCTGAAAGAATGTATAGTCTTGACTAGTTTTGAATCAAACCTTTGTTCTTGTAAAAAAATGTATTCTAGTATATTTGAATCGTGAATTAATGTTCTGTGAATCATAAATTATACCTATTATAATTTATAAGTACTTTCTGTATTGATACTTAGTATGAATGCAACCCCTTGCTCAACTTTTTACAAAGGGTAATTGAAACTAATTGAACAAACTTTTATATTTGTATACATATATAATTATATATAAGTAAAATTTAGATGACACTCGGACAAATAACTGATGCTTATAATCCCACATCCAAACAAGGAAAAGGAACCAAAGTGAGTTATCAGTCCTAAGCCTTTTAAATCTTATTTATATAAATATATGTATACTAGTATGATTTTTTTGGGAGAAATATAAGTATAAAAACTTTTAAAAGAAGTTTGATATTTTGAAATTCATTTTGGTGACTTGATGTCATTTGAAATAAGCATAGAAAATCATTTGATTTGATGATAACTGAAATCCATTTTGATAAGATATTTGAAAATCACTTGTTTATAACACAAAATCTTTGTGTTAGACTTGTATTCCCTCCCCCCCCCCCCCCTTAAAACAGTAAAAACTATGAAAATACGGGGGTATGAACTCACCTGTAGTAAGTTATTCAATTGTAATGTCGGTGTAGGATGCTAAGTGTCAAGTGAAGTCTTGAACACAACAGATCCTATTAAACATATAATGATACATATATGGATATAATTAGTTTTTAAACAACTAATTATGTTAAGAAACCATCTTAGGGACTAGGAATCACTTAGATTGAAATGTTACAATCACATGTGATTAAATCAAATGGAGTTTACGGCCACTCCTTGGAGTTTACGGCCACACCTTTGGTGTTTACGGCCAAGGGGAGTTTACGGCCAATGATGTTCTTCATAGGAGTTTATGGCCAAGGGAGATGTTCATGGCCCAAGAAGATCTTGAGTTTACGGCCAAGGGAGATGCTCATGGTCGTAAACTCTTATGTTCTTGGTAAATGGTTGTTTTCAAGGTTGTAAGTTAAGAGCTTTTATAGGATAACTAGTATATGGAAGATTACTTACGTTTTCAAGCTTGAAGGGGGTGATCACGGTTTAAACAACTGGTGTGTTCTTCATGTTCTTGAAGATCTAACCCAAAAGAGATGAATTCAAAGATAAAATCAAGGGGTTTTACTAGATCAAGAAGGATATCAACTTAGAAATGGATGAATCACTTACAAATTTGGTGAGAATTAGAAGTGTTCTTGATGATACTTGAGAGAATTTGAGAGTTCTTGACTGGAGGATATGAGAAATGAAGGAAAAATGAAGAAAATCTATATATATATATATATATATATATATATATATATCTGCGAGGGTTCACGGTCCGAAGTCGGTTTAACGTTTACGGCCGAAGCCTCGTTTACGGCTGCGAGGGGTTTACGGTCCGAAGAGTGTACAGCCGTAAACTCTTTGCGGCCCGAAGTGTTTGCAGTCCGAAGCGAAGTTTCTCGGATTTTCAAGCCTTTTTCCTTTCAATTTCAAATGTAGATATTTTAAGGATTTTAACAAATAAAGGTTATTATTATAACCTAAATTGAAATCCAAACACTAAAAAGGGTTTTAGTTGACCTCTGTTTGACTTTTGTTTGACTAGAGTTGACTTTATAAACAGTAAATAACGGGATGTTACACAAGTGGTATGGATTCAGAATCAGTTAAGAGATTATGGAATCAATATGAAGTGAATTCCCTTGTGTTGTGATTCCGAAAGTGCAATAAGAATTTGCCACAATCCAGTGAAACACTCGAAAACAAAGCATATAGCACTGCGATACCACTTCATAAAGGATTATGTAGAGGATGGGAATGTAGAAGTTCATTTTGTTAGATCCTCAAATCAGTTAGCTGATATCTACACAAAGGCCCTTCCTAAAGCATCATTTAATCGTATTTTACAAGGGTTAGGAGTGATTGAAGCCGACTCAATTCCGATATCCCCTTCGTAGTGATCAGTGTTTGCAAGTTGCTGTTCACATTCCGAATGGTTTCGAGCTTCGGAATCTACTATTCATATTCAAATTTGTTCCGAGCTTCGGAATGGTTCAGAATTTACTGTTTACTTCCGACTCGCTCCGAGCTTCGGAATGGTTCCGAGTCTACTGTTCATTATGGCTCCAGAATCTTTCATCCTTGTAAGTCTTTTCTTATTTTCTTTAATTTTATATACTTCTTTAATTTTTTTTGTTCTGAAATTACTGTTTAATTTCATTTTTATTAGAAAATTAAAATTCCAATTTTTTTTTGTTTTTGTCTTTTATTTTCAGAAATTGAAAAATATCAAAAATATTTTCTTCTCTTTAAGTGTTTTCAAAATCAAAAATATTTTCGTTTCTAAATTCATTTCTGAATTTAAGTCTGCAACAATGAATTGACGGTCGACTTAATCACTTCTTTCTACCATATCTTATCACAACTTCCTCGTAGTCCCTTGATTATTGAAATAAAACATGTTTCGATATAGGGCTACAAAACTCTTGTTCATGATCGCAAAATAGTTATCAACATGATTTTCGTGAAACTCACAACCATTCTTTTACCAATCTATTATTCTGTATCGTAACCCTTAAGACTCTCAGGTTTAACCATTGACGTTTAGGTTACAAAACATATGTGTTTATGATCTTGAAATCATTATAACCATGATTTTGAGTGAAATCCAAAACTCCGAACACCATTTCTGAATTGATGGTGAACATCCTTTTGTTTTAGAAAATTTACCATGGAATTGACGAACAAAACCTTTTGGTTTGTACCTTTAAGTGTTTTAAATCTCATTTTTTTAGTGATCTTTATGAAATGCTCTCGACCTAAGACATTTCTTCCCAATGGATCCAGTTTGTATTTTTTTTTGTAGATTTCCATAATATCAGTCAGGTTAAAGAATATCCCAATCTTACTTATTTTTATGGCTACACTGGTCAAACAAGTACTTCTTTCAGATCTTTGGACTTATATTAAGTTTTGGAATTTGGATGAAGCTAAAACCACCCTTTTAGCCTTATAAAAGAAGCCTTTCACAGTTTCTCAATAAACTGGTGATCGTAAAACAACGGGAAATCACACAAACACTTCGGAGTCTCTCTTGACTTAGAAGGAAGAGATCGTTGCCCGAGATCAATCAAAATTTCATATCAACATTGCTTGATATCACTAAATCCCACATATTATTTTCTTTATTTCTTTTTCTTTGGCACACTCCTGCCATAAAATCCTCATGATTTTACCAAGTCAGGTTTCCATTCCGAAAGGATGTTTACAGAGCTAGAAGGTAGAACGGTAATTACGAAAAGACTAATTCAGAACATTGTGAATTCGAAACGTTTAATGACTTTTGGATAACTTCAAATCTTGGTGCGATTTTCGAATCCCTGGCATGCGTGGATGTTATAACAGATTCTGACAGTCATTGATTAGCTGTCACAATATTATTGATTGATTCTTCGGCGTGCTCAAATTTGAAACGACGGTTTCTCTCTCTACTCGTCATATACCATATATAAGGAAACGAAAACTATTCATTTGCCTTCACCGCAAACACAATTCTCAAAGCAACAACTGCTCTATCTCCCTCTATTGTTCATCATCTTCTTCAAAGCTTCAATGGCAGGATCATCTGAACAAGTTTCTTTTGCTGATCAATCCGCTTTTATCATCATGCTCACAGTCAAGCTCAACCAGAACTTGATTCTTAATCTAGATGCTTCACGTTACGATGCACAAATCAGGCCAATTATCGAGTGTCTTAATTTATCGCCATTGATGAAGGCGTTAACCATGGCTGAAGTTGTTCCTCTTGTTCATCTCTCAAAGGCATTCTCCACCACTACCTATAACAAGGTTGATGATCTTATCAACTTCGAGATTGCTATTCACAAGACCTCAATCTCTAAGCCCCAGTTCAACAAACTTCTAGGGCTTGCTTTACCTGAAGTTCGTGTTGATCCATAATCGATCCCAACCATCTCCCTAATTGAGATGTTCTATCAAATGGGATACATTGCCGACATCTCGCTGTTATGCAAGTTTAGGAAACCCTTTCTTCCTCCAATGTGGAATGGTTTGTTTACTTTACTATTAAAGAGTTTTTCAGAAAGGGTTGCTGGTTCCGATAGTGCAAGCAAGTTATTCTACACACTCATCTATAGACTATATCATGTTGTCAATCTTTACTATGGTTCTATTCTGTGGGCTCAACTTATTCAAAGCACCATCTCATATACTCGACACACAGAGATTTCATGTGCCAGATTCTGGTCAACCGTTGTCAATCGTGCCCTAGGCCATTTCAAAGTCCCTTTGATGAAGATTCCTTAATGGAAGAAATTCCAACACTCCAGACATCCACATTCATGTTGTTTGATTCCCGCAACTTCAAGTTTATTGGCTTAGTCCCGGAGGAAATGTTGAAAAAGGTTCCTCTTGACAATGCTATAGTGAGGGAGTATCAGAAGTTACCATCATCATGTGTTCGTTTAATGCCTGCTGATCTGAAGAAGTTGATTGAAGAAAGCAACAAACCAAAACATGGAGGTAAACGAAAAGCTAAGGCGGCTCCTTGCGAAAGTGTCAAAGTTCCGAAGAAAGAAAAAAGCCAGAAAAGAAACCGATATCTCCATCTTCGGTACTTCAGGAAGAATCAGAATCAAGAACTATTACAGAAGTTCAAGAGGATGATACAATCAGACATGAGGAAGAGGATACCGCAACAACTTCAGAACCAACCCCGACAGAACAAATTTCGAAGGTATCTTCTCCACCATCCTCCACTGTTCCAACTTCTGACATTTTTGGGAACATTATGAAAGAACCGTTTCTGAACTTATTAACTTCTCTACAATCCCCACCTGTTATTCCACCTTCTTTACCAATGACTTCCTCACCCACTACACCCACTATTCTGATCTTATCCATTGCTCCTCTACCATCAATGAGCTCTGTGGGAATGTATCTTCCTCAGATATCAATCCCTCTATCTACACCCATCTTTATTGATTCAACCGTTCCAACTACATCTTCAGTCTCCACTCCACCAGAAGTCCCTGTAATTAAATCCGTTTCGGAGGAGATTCAAACTTCAGGCATCCATGCCAACGTATCTGATATGGGGGTAAATGCCAATATTGGTGTGACTACCGAACCTAGAACTTCTACTGCTTCTCCTTTCAATGAGGATGAAGAGATTATGTTTGGTGATGAACAAGAACCCATAGAGGACTTTGTTTTTCAGCCCTTTAATCTCAATATCAACAGTGATGAGGACGAAGCTCCAATGACAAACGGCCAGTTCAAGAAATTAAGAGAAAAGCTTGACTCCCTCGTAGATAAATCTCAAGCCTTCTCAACTTCCAAGTGGGAAAACCTTCTGACCACCCATCGAGCAACTTTAGAGATGCTCACTTCCACAAATTTGAAGGTCATTGAAGAATCCACTAAGGCTACCCAAGCCTCAGACAAGCAGATCACTGAAGCTGTGAAAAAGGATTCACTCTTACAATCTGAAGTCAAAGAATTCATGGCTGATTTTAGGGCCTCTTCGGATAAGACTACAACATATATGAACATGGTTATTGAAGCCTTTGGTTCTTCTTTGAAGGCTGAGAGACAAGCACCTTCAAAGATTCGAGCTGATATTAAGTCGGGCAACGTCGATCTGAATTCAACCATCACCATCCAGCTTGATACGTTAAAGGCAGACTTGGCAGCTGAAAATAAAATCATGGATGCCCTTGCAGAACAAACTCAGAAGGAAAAAGTTCTGAATGAAAAACTAAAGCATGCCAAATCTGAAGTTGCTAGGCTTCAAGAGGAGAAGTCTACAAGGACCTGCACTTTCAAAATTCATCAAAGACTGTTGAGAATCATTGAGACCAGATCTCATCCATTCAATGATACAGTATGCCTTGCTCTCTCGGAAAAACTTAAGCATGTGTTCGCTTTATTGAATCAAATTCAAGGTGTTTCAAGAAGCGTTGTTCCTTCGAAACAACGGGGAGAAGAGGAAGTTAAAGTGAAAGTTGAAGTTGATCATAAGGATAATGTAGCTTCTGGATCAAAGAAAGACAAGGGTAAACAAGTCGATGAAGACGATGAAGAAGAAGAATTGTCCGAATCCGAAAAGCTTGCTCGAAAGAAACGTGTCAAAGAGCTTGATGATCTAAAAGGTCTCCGTCAAAAGCTTGAGGCTGAAGTCAAAAATTCAGCTTTCATTTTCGAAAGTCAAAAGTCCTTGTTTCCTGTTTGGACTATTCAAAAAATTCAGAAGGAAGCCATCGACCTTCCGGAAATATACTGGCTTGAACCGAAGACGTCATTCGATACTTGCAATGAAGTCGAATTCCAGTTGGACTTTCCCCTCACTCCACGAGCATTTCTGTTACGATGCTTCCAAAAGTTTGAGAAGACTCAAATCACGAACAACACAATCAACAAAAAACTCTTCAACTTTTATCTCAAGTATGGAAAGCCTCAATACGAGTCCTGGAGTTTGAAAAGGATCGTAGGTTTGAAGGTTGGATCACCAGTTGAAACTGGATATTTTCCGAACATTAACTTCAAAGGATTTCGGGGTTTTAATCTTGTGCTTCATGAATTTACTTTGGCTGATTTGCCTTTCATAAATCCATATGATTGGATTTCGATATTCAACATAGTTGCAAAGGATGTGAGCAAGTATCAGCTAATTTTTGACCATCTGAAGAAGATGATTAAATGCTACATTTTGGAGTTTGCAAAGATGGATATTGAGATTGCCTCTGTTCTGAACAGAAAGCCTATAATGAAGCCATTTGAAGAACCGGAAGATATCCAAGATCTGCCAGGGGGTCTGATAGACAAAGAATACTGGAGCATCATGTACAAGAAGGAGGGTGGTGTTCTGAAGAATCACATGTTCTTTTTAAGAGACAAGCACTTGTATTCCACAAGCGCAATGAATCAGATTATGGCAAGGGCTAAGGCGAACAAGGCCAACACTAATTCGGATTTGAAATGCGTGTCAGATATGATTTAGTGGTATCAAGTTGTCAGGGCATCCCTTTTGAAAATTATGCCCAAGGTTTTTGAAGCGCAAAAGCAACAATGAAGACTCTCTTCCGATTTGACACAAAGGGGGAGATTGGTAGGTCTAATAAATTGTTGTGTCAAATTTATGCTATTCGGGTTTTCTTGTTCCGAAATGGGTATGTCCGTGTTCAGATTTAGTGTTTGAAAAGTCTCTATAAATAGCGTGCATGTAACTTTAGGGTCACAACTTTTGCAGCTCTCACAGAAAAGTTTCGTCTTTAAAAACTCTTCTAGAGGTGTGTTTAATACAATCATTCGACACACTTTTGATCATTATTGTCTCTATCATCTATCCATCTTATTATAATAGAATCTATCGATCTTTATTGTTCTCACATATGCATGTCAAGATTCTTTTATCACATATACCTCTTGGCTTTATATGACACACTTAACTAGGTTATATGTATAATGGGCTTCTTGTAGAAATTAAACGTACATGGTTTGTTTTTCTCAAATACGTAAGGATGTTGGAGTGACAATGCGGGCATATTACTAAGTATGAAGTGAAATGTGTACTACCCATATCACTTCATACTGGGGGGCTGACGACGAGCATAAGGTGGAGTCCGACGGACAGAAATGACGGACAAAAGTGACAGACAGAAGTGACGGACAGACGTGATGGACAAAAGTGACAGACAGAAATAATGAGCAGAAATGACAGACAAAAATACATGGCCCAACGTGCAGGCCCAAAATGCAAAAATGCAAAGCGACCCAAAATGCTTGGCCCTGCCATTTTACTTATATATTTAATTGTGTCACACTCATAGTGACTCACACAATATATATATATATATATATATATATATATATATATATATATATATATATATATATATACTAGTTTATAACTCGTGAGAACCACGGTTATAAAATTAATTAAACTTTCATGGTAAAAATTTTAAAAATATTAATCAATTATTTCAAATAATTTATTTTAAATAAATTATTAACTAAGAGATATTTTTTACTTATATAAAATTATAATCGTTGATTTAAATAAATATATGAAATTATATCACCTTATAATATATATTAATTTTGTTTTATTTTTTATTCTAATGTTATTAGTTTAATGTAATCAGAGTGTGAAATTTAAAATTTGAAATTTGAAATGAAGAATCAATTATTAATTTAATGTAATTAGAGTGAGAAATTTAAAACTTAAAATTTTAAATGGAGAATTAATAAGTTGACATGTGGCATGATAGGTGACATTTAATATTAATGAGGATTTTTAATATTGTGACATTTGTCAATATATAAGAACATGTTGGTTGAGCATATTAGAATATCTCGAGCTAAAAGATGATCGCGATTCAAATTTATGAACAAATTCTCCACTTAATTCGGATTACTGGTAATGATATCTTATAAATAGCTAAGGTTTGCAATCCGGGAGGAGGGCAAGAAACTTTAATACCCAACTTTCAGCTTTGATCGATTTTTCTCGTTAAAAACTGACTTTACCGTCGGAGTGTCATCTCGGGTCCCCACCCAAGATTGTTTAAGGTATAACCGGAGTCTGGACGAAGGACAGAGCGAAGATTTGTGACAAGTCTCTTTATCTCAACCGTCTCGTGAACCCAAGTATTCATCAATGGTTAAACTGAAAAAAAAAATCTTTCAATGATTAAATCAAAAAAGTTTCAAATTATAGTGGTTTTTATATAACTTGACTTTTTTTTTCTATAAAGAATAGTTTTCTTAATAAATATGAATAATATTACAGCACCTTTTGTTTGTTTGTTAACACAGTAAATAAAATTTCACAATAAAAGAATTTTTATTTTTTTTATTTTTTTGCAAAACATCGCTTTCGGTTAACCTTTGAAAAAAAAACTCAACAATTTGATTTTTTTTCCCAATATATTCAATGACGTTATGGAACAGTGAGCAGGCCAATACATGTGGGTAGTTACAAAATTTAAGGAGGTTAAATGCTATTTTGATAAGTTAGGTTTGGGTTCATAAGGTGTAGTTAAAGAATTGTCATAAATAGTATCTATTTTAATCTATTTCAAATTCAAAGTTTGTTTTTAAAATCATGAATATTTCAAAAGCGAAACAAAAATGATGCAATTATTCGCATAATCAAATAACCAATACTAAACCAATTAAGATTTAAAATCGTAAATAAATCACAGACATTGAATAATCATTTTATAGATTTTCTAGTCCGAAATTATCCGCAATCAATCAATAAATATAATCATAACGAATAATGTATACATGATATACAATTATAAAGTAGACTAGTAGAGGCTACCTTTTATACGTGACACTACTCATTTAGGAATTTTTCGATAAGGGAGAGTTATAGCGAGTTCATGTTCCGTATTTTTCTATTCTTTTGTAAAATCGAAAAAATATGTTGGGCAACCATTTCTAAAGAATTTTTAGTAGTTTTTAGATTTTAGGGTTTATGAAAACAATGAAAAGCTTGAATATTAATTTTGTTCGCTAATACGATTTCAAAGTTTTTTATTTTAAACAAATTTTCTTCAATTCAAAGCTATTGCATTTAGTTTTTAAGAACGTTCATAATATTTTAGCTTTTTTTTTAATGTTTTATTTCATTTTTTACATATTTTAAAATTTATAGCTATTGTGCCAAATAATTATACAGAAATAAAAATTAGAACTTTTAGTTTACAACTTTTAGCTATAAGTTACCGGCTATTAACTATCATCTATCAACTTCATTTGAGTGTTATATTAAGGAATTTTTTATCTAATCAAAACTTGTCCTTCTTTTTCAGATGTCAACTTCAAACAATGCTTCTGGTTCCTCCAACAACAACAACTCCCCCAACCACTTCTCTCTCTTGAGCATCTGCTCAAAAGTCATCCTTGATGGCTCCAAATAATGATTGGATGCATCAAGATGGCTTTGCGCTTCGAGGACAAGGAATATGTATCGAAAAAGAGTTGAACGGGATTGATGAAACAACTGCTACTCCTGAAGAAATAGCTAAGTATAGGAGACATTTCAATGATGCTACCAAAGTGGCATGCATCATGGTGGCTACTATGACTCCTGAGCTACAAAGGTTTTATGAGGATTACTGGCCGTATGACATGAAGATGAACTTGATGGAAAAGTACCATCAAAGATCTCGTCAAGAGAGATACGAAATAGTCAAGTCCTTCATAACCAACAAGATGAAGGGCGGAGAGTTCGTCACGACCCACTTGCAATGCATGCAACAATATGTGGATCGTTTCTGAAACTCAATGTGAACTTCGATGAGGAATTTGCTATTGACATAGTCTTGAACTCATTGCCTAGCTGTTATGATTAATTCATTATTACTTATCATTTGAACAAGAAGGAAACCACATTGAGTCAACTTCAAAGCTTGTTGAGAACTGTTGAAAGTGGAATGAAGGGAAATAGTATTGCCTCCACTCTTACTGCTACTGCACCCGTCTTGGTCATTGGGCAAGGGAAGGAGAAGAAGAGGAAAGCTCCTCCCAAACAGAATTGGAAGGGAAAGTCCCAGGCGGGGTCCTCAAGCAATGGACCAAAAGGAAAACCCAGTTCTGATGCTCCTCCTGCCTCTGATCCTAAGGAGGCTACTTGCTTTTACTGCTATGACAAAGGGCATTGGAAATGAAATTGCCCTAAGTACTTGCGAAACATAAAGGATGGCAAGGTTAAGCCAACCTTGGCAAGTATTTACACTATCCTATCTAAAAACTCATCACATTCAAATTCTTGGGTCCTTGATACAGGGTGTGGTTTTCACATATGTTCTGACTTGCAGGGGCTAAAAAGAAGTTAGGATGTGAAGCATGGGAAGATGAACCTGATTATGGGCAATAGGAGATCGTCACCTGTTACCAAGATTGGTGTTTATTATTTAGTGCTTAGTAGTGGGTTATGTTTAGATTTGAACAATTGTTTCTATTCTTTAGAAATGACAAGAAATATTATTTCATTTCATGGTTTATACAGTCAAGGTTTTAGATATTCTTTTGATAATGAGAATGGTTCTATTTATGCTTATAAAAATGGTGTATTTTATTTTGAAGCATTACCTTGTGATGGCGTGTATGAAACTGTGATGGTTGTAGACAATTTAGGTAATAGTGTTTTGCAAATTGATTCATCTAATGGTTAAACAAAGCATGCTCGTGGCATTCTCGTCTTGGACATGTTAACAAGAAATGCATTGCCCAACTCCAAAAGGATGGAGTGTTGGAATCATTTGACTTAAGGTCAGATGATACATGTGAATCTTGTTTGCTTGGAAAGGTGACTAAATCACCTTTCATTGGCTCTTGTGAAAGAGGTAAAGGATTGTTGGATCTCATACACATAAATGTGTGTGGGCCCTTCAGATCCACCACAAGGGATGCAAATTGATTCTATGTGACTTTTACTGATGATTATAGCAGATATGGATATATCTAATTAATCAAGCACAAGTCGAAAACCTTTGAAAAGTTCAAAGAGTTCAAACATGAAGTCGAGAATCAATTGGGCAGGAAGATCAAGATGGTCAGATCTGATAGAGGTGGTGAGTATCTTAGTATCGAGTTCCACGACTATCTCAAGGAATGTGGAATTGTTTCACAACTAACGCCTCCTAGGACACCACAACTTAATGGTGTGGCTGAGAGGCGTAATAAAACCTTGTTGGAGATGGTTCGTTCCATGATGAATCGAGATTCACTTCCAATCTCATTCTGGGGATATGCCTTAGAGACTGCCGCCCATATTCTTAATCTTGTCCCAGCGAAGAAGGTTGCCAAAACACCTCACGAGATGTGGACATGTAAGGTTCCCTCGTTGGCACATATCAAGGTTTGGGGTTGTGAAGCTTTCGTTAGACGAGAGACTCATGACAAGCTTGAACCTCGAAGTGAGAGATGTATTTTCATCGAATACCCACAAAAGTCCTTTGGATACTTGTTCTACAGACCTAGTGAAAACGTGGTCTTTGTAGCACGAAGGGGAGTCTTTCGCGAGAGAGAGCTCATATGAAAAGAGGACAGTGGGAGTACAATTGATCTTGAATAAATTCAAGATTCAAACGATGAATGAACCTCTAACACTAGCACTCAACGTGAGGAAGACATTCCCGTTGAACCAGTTGACGAGTCATTACCTCTTAGGCGTTCTAGTAGGGTTAGCATTCCACCTGTGTTGTATGGTTTCCGTATAACTGCAGAAGGTGATATGTTTATCAGTGATAGCAAACTGGTAAATTTGGATGAACCTGCTAACTACAAGGAAGCAATGGCAGGCCCGGAGTCTGCCAAGTGGAAAGAGGCAATGAACAGCGAGATCAAGTCCATGTATGACAACCAAGTTTGGAATTTGGTTGATAATATACCAGGTCGTAAGATAGTTGGGTGCAAATGGATCTTCAAGAAAAATATCGACATGGATGGAAAGGTACACACTTTCAAGGCTAGACTGATTGCGAAGGGCTTTACTCAAACCCCAGGGGTTGACTATGATGAGACCTTCTAACCAGTGGCTAAGATTAAATCTATTAGGGTTATGCTAGCCATAACTATGTTTCATGATTATGAAATTTGGAAGATGGATGTTAAAACCGCTTTCCTTAATGGAAAGTTGGCTGAGGATGTTTACATGAGTACCCGAATAGAGTGTGTAAGCTTGAGAAATCAATCTATGGATTGAAACAAGCTTCTCGCGGATGGAATCTTTTCTTTGATGAAAAAGTCAAAGAGTTTTGCTTCTCTAGAAGTGTAGATGAATCTTGTGTATATGTCAAAGCTAGTGGGAGTATAGTCACCTTCCTAGTATTGTATGTTGATGACATACTACTTATAGGAAACGACATTCCAACCTTGCATGAGGTTAAATCCTGGCTTGGAAAGTGTTTCGCTATGAAGGATTTGGGAGAGACTGCTTATATTTTGGGAATAAGGATTTTGAGGAATAGGAGTAGAAGACTAATTGGAATTAGTCAAAGTACATATTTGGATAAAGTGTTGAAGCATTTTAGCATGGAGAATTCCAAGAAAGGAGAATTGCCTATCCAGAGCAATACCAAACTGAGTAAGACTTAGAGTCCGAGTACTGATGCAGAGTTAGCAGAAATGAGTCGAGTTCTATATGCTTCTAGCGTTGGATCGATCATGTATGTTATGACATGTACTCGCCCTGACGTGGCTTTTTCTTTGAGCATGGTTAGTCGATATCAGGTAAATCTAGGTAAAGCTCATTGGATAGTGGCCAAGAACATTCTTAAGTATCTACGAAGAACTAACGACTGGGTCCTTGTGCTTGGTGGCAGTGATGACTTAAGAGTTACTGGGTATAGTGACGCCAACTTTCAAACAGACGGAGACAACGTCCGTTCACAATCTGGCTGGGTGTTTACCCTTAATGGAGGAGCGGTGACTTGGAAAAGTTCCAAGCAGGAAATGGTGGCTGATTCTACATGTGAATCAGAGTACATTGCAGCAAGCGAAGCATCGAAGGAGGCTATATGGTTGAAGAACTTCATCGGAGACCTTGGAGTTGTGCCAGCCATAAAGGAGCCAATGGAGATTTTCTGTGATAATGAAGGAGCGGTTGCCTTAACAAAGGAACCAAGAGATCATGGCAGATCTAGACATTATGACAGAAAATATCACTTCATCAGACATCGAATAGAAGAAGGACACCTCGTCGTAAATAGGCTATCATCTGAAGAGAATCCTGTTGATCCCCTCACAAAGGGTCTTAGTAGGGTTAAGCGCGTTCAGCATGCGAGGAGCATTGGTCTGAAGGATGATATTAGTTTTGTCAATTATTTATCATTGTGTTTCACTTTTTCATGTTTTACTTCCCAAATAATTACATTATTCAAATATACACAGTCAGTCATACTTTGGAAGTAAGTAATGAATTAAGACTATCACGAATTGGGTTGTAGATTGTCTAATTGTTTAGACAATAGCAATGGTTTGTTGCAACATTCATGAGTATTTTTGAATTGGAGAATTTGAGTATTGGATTTAACCCACGCTAAGTGAATTACTTCATGGAATTTGTCACGAGTAATTCTGAGACGATAATATCGTATAATCTTTAAACGGAGATATATGAGTTGTTGTTTACGAGTTGGTTGTGCAATGATAATGCGTAAACGCATCAGTAACTTGATGTTATAAAACGTATTGTTGTGCATGATTTGATGAGTAAATAGTACAAGCATATAAGTCGAAGTTTATCTGTTCCTTTTGCCGTAACGGGAAAAAGGGATGTCTTGGGCCCCTCGATGATTTGGTGTTGACTTATGTGTCAGGCCCAGTCAGGACTTAATTGATGTGTTCAATTGTACTTCTTTGTCATTACAAATCAAAAATCGGGAAACAAACTGTTGGACAATGAGAATGATTCTGTTCCATGTCATTTGTCCACATGATGTCTTGCAGAACGGAGGATTATATGATCACTTATCTTAGGACACGTTACTGACTGGGTCAGAGTTCGGCAACGGCTTTGAGAGCTACAATTTGCCAGTCAATTTTTAAAGTTATACTTGCAATTATAGTTATTAGACTTATCCAAGTGGGAGACTATTGGATTAGATGTATAAGACCATAACTATAATTGGTATGTACATGAATTGATAGTAGCACAGTTCTTTTGGGTTGTCTTCATACTAGCAACTAGACATAATGATTTATTGAGAGAGAGGAAGAATTTATTATTTGGAATAATAAATTAATATAGCAAAATGATTTATTAATGTATTATGCAAATACTATATTAATTAGAATTCATGTTATTTAATTAATATTTAATCAGAAATTAATTTGGAATTAATTTTGGATTAAAGGAATCAATTAAAAGTACAGGGGCTATTTAGCAATTATTTAATAGTTGTGGTTTTGGGCTCTTGGACCGTCTTAGAGCGGATGGACGAAAACTTCTAAGGAGGCCCTAGAATTTTCGTCCATGGCCTAAGGGATGGGGAGTCCATGGGCTGCTTAGGCCTTAAGTTGGAAATTAGGGTTTTCTCCAGCAAACCCCAGCTTTGGCTCTAAGCAACTAACAACTATATAAAGAGCCTCTACCTATTGATTTCGGCCAATGCTTCGAAACCCTAAGAAGAGCCGAATTCTAGAGCTTCCTCCTCCTCTATCCTCTCATCCTCTTTCTTGGTGTGTTTGTGAGCCATTAGAGGTATTACACTTGTGCTAATTGCTCTCAAAGTTCAAGATCTTCAAAGATTTTATTGTTATTACAATATAACAATCAAGGTATGTATCCTAACACTAGTTATTGTTAATTTTGAAATTTATACATGCCTCCTAGGGTTTCTAGTTTTGTGTTCAATGCTTGTATGTATAATAGAGAAAACATAGATCCAATAAATTAGGGTTGCAAGCACACATAGGATTGTTTGATATGTTCAAAAACCATTAAGAATATCGTAGTACTCGTGATCCAAAGAAGTGAACATCAAATCCACATCTTTTATCGCCATTAACGCTCTATGCACCACAATCCAATTTGCAGACTAAATAAAACAATCTAGCACTCAAATTGACGATAATCGGCTAATGAGTGATTACAGAATAAAAATTTCAGTTTTCTATTATGGATTTTTGGTAGAACAAACCTTGCATCGTTCATCTCTCGTCTTGGGGGGGGGGGGGGGAGATCCTTCCAGAGCAGTTTTGAGGGATTGTACCTAATCGGTCAAGATCAATCGCCTATTAGTGCTTTGATAAATTGGGGAAAGTTGAAATTTGTCATGAAAATTAGGGTTGTAGTGCACTAACTTTTTGAGTAAACTCTCGATCTTGCGATACTTGTTTTCGATCCTCGTGATGATGGCTTCTGTGTTTTCTGCTTCCACATGCTCTCACAGAAACGCGAAATCAAAAATAGAAATGCAAAGAGAATGCCTTGGAGCATGATTTTATCAAACTCGAGAATTGAACTTTGGCAATGGCATTACCAGTGATGGAAGTGGCAAATCGATTTCTACAACACAACACCGGTGGAGCAACCCTAACCGACGTTTGCTCTTTCGTTTTTGTTTTCGTGGTGTAGTTGATTTTGACCGAATAGAGCATCGATACAACACAATGGATTTGAGTACGGGCATGGAAAATAAATTTACTTAATTAAAATACTCCTGTTTTTTTTTTTCAAACTTAAAATGCTACATAAATTTACGATGAATTTTGTCCATCGTAAATCATTTATATTTTATGAAATATGACATAATTTGTATTGTAGACTTTTATGTCCGTCATAAAACTGGTATGCGTCGTAATTTGTCTGTCATTGAAAATGCTAGTGATTGTTGGTTTCGATTCTACAACATCAATTTACTGACCACAATATGACGTCTTTATCTACTCATCCAACCAATTTCACTTTGATACTTGCCATGGTTTTATCCATCACAAAACCTAACTGCAACCCTATTACCCAAATTTAGTCCTTTTTCCAAAATTGTAACCAAATACCCAATCGAGCCGAAACCTGTAACCAAAGCATCCTAACTGGAAAAGAAAATGCAACCAACTGATTTAAATGTGGACAAATAAGGATGAAATCGTGTTGGCCAAATTGTGGATTGACTTATCGGAGCATGTGACGGCCGGTAATTCATAAAAGTCTCAATTTTTTTAGAGACGAACGACAAATCAGTTTCATCGGGAAAATGGGTCATTGCGAGTACCACATAAAAGAACAAGTTAAAACATAGTATCAAGATGTGAATAAGGTGGTGATGAAGTTCAAGCTTGTACAGTAACCTAAAAAGGACAATGCAAAAGTGGTCAAAGCAACAAAAACATTTTCGCGGCAACGCTACTAATACATTGAGATGAAAAAAAAAAAAAGGGAAGACGCTTAAATATTGACTTTTGGAAGCTTGTAATACTTGCCCGAAAATGGATTAAAGTGCATAGAAACCGGTGGCTAAAAAGAACAAAAACATCCGATTAAAATTACACAACTTCGTCGGATTTTCGTGCTGGAGTTTGAATTTTGACGTGCGTGAAGTTTGAAAATGAAAAAAATGGCTAAAAAGAAAAAATAACACAGAAGAAAATGACGACTCATATCTATGAAATTCTTGATACAAAACATCAACTTTCTTTCAGCGAAGAACGTGATATGACTTTAAAGGTCAATATATAATTTAGTTTGAATTAATGAAAAGTTTGTTAATTTTAAATTTATTTAACTTTTTTATATATTTTTGTAGAAAACAAGAAAAAAAAAGGTAGATAGAAGGTGACTATTCTAGATGATAAGGTGAAAATAACATGATGCTAAGTTGGTAGATTAAAAATATGGAAAATGTGGTGAGTTAGCACTTTATTCAATACACTGTATATAGTACACGAGACCTATATAATGTCATATGTAGCGACCAAACTATAAATGAAGGCCGTGGGTAAGTAAATTTATGAAGGGTATTTATGAAAATTTAAACAACTTGAAGGGCAAAGTTAAACTGATTAGACTATATATACATACACTACCACCCTCCTCCTTCCACCACCACAAACATGTCTGTAGTCACCGACGAAATAAGAGCAACCGCCACCGAGCTCTACCATGGCGACAAAGTCTGCCAAGATAAAACAAAGCTTTTACTAACCGAAGTCGGACTACCCAACGGCCTTCTGCCATTGGAAGACATTGAAGAATGTGGGTACGTTAAAGACACAGGCTTCGTGTGGCTGAAACAGAAAAAGAAAAAAGAGCACAAATTCGAAAAAGTCAACCGGCTGGCGAGCTACGCCAATGAGGTCACGGCGTTCGTCGAGAAATCAAAGATCAAGAAGCTCACCGGAGTGAAGACTAAAGAGTTGATGATGTGGGTTAATCTGAGTGAGATCTTTGTTGATGATCCACCCACCGGAAAAATCACGTTCAAAGCTCCGTCAGGGTTGTACCGGACTTTTCCTGTGTCGGCATTTCAAATCGAGGAGGACCAGAAACTTGAAGTGAAGGAGGTGTAGTGGGGCTGATGAGTCAATGTCTCATTTCATCTTTGATTGATATATTGTGATCTACTCATCTACTCATCTTTATCTCGATGTTATCTTAACGTTTACTTAATATTTGGGGCATTTGTTATCGAATTTTCAAGTAATAAAAATAATCGTTTTCAACGATATTAAGAAAATATTAGGGTAAAGCTTCATAAACGGTTTCAACGATATTAAAAATATTAGGGCAAAACTTGAAGCTTATGGACAAAAAAATTGCCATATGGCTTAGGATCACATAAATATTCATTTTACTAAATAACATCTTTCGTTTTAACCAGGATTTGAAATCTCAATTTCTCTATCTTAAAGAACACTTTTTTTAAACCAAACAATTTGGTATCTTAGGGTTAACAACATACAATAACGTCATAGCTTAGGTATAATTTATTTTGGGTTAATATTGTCAACCAATAATAATCTATGTTATTTATTTTTAATCGTAGTCAATGTATCATTAAACTTATTAATAGGGTAATATATTTATCATTTTGTACACATTTAGTCTTTAATATTTTTATACACATTTAGTCCTTAATATTTTTTTTGTTTCAAAATAAATTATTTTTATTTTTGTACTCATTCAGTACTTATGAATGATTTCTTTAGGTTTTTTCTCACGACATCTTACGTGGGACAATAATCTTACTGAAATGCCAACATGCATCAGGTCCAATCAGTCATCGGACTGGAATACCCAGGGTTTATTGGCATACCGCCTTAACCCAACCGCTCTTCTCGAGCCTCCGTGCCTACAACTTCCAGCCCGCCCGCACCAGGTATCTTGGCCTACATCATATAGTAGGACCACCTCAACATATCCCACCACCATATGGTTATCCCACGTAAGATGCCGTGAAAAAAACCTAATGAAATCATTCATAAGTACTACAAAAACAAAATTGACTTATTTTGCAATAAAAAAATATTAAGGACTAAATGTGTACAAAAATATTAAGGACTAAATGTGCACAAAGTGAGAAATATATTACCCTATTAAGTCATTTTTACCAGCTAACCTGGAGTAGTCGATCATAAGGACTAAATGTGTACAATTTAACAAGTTGAAGGGGTAAATATGGACGGAAAAAAAATCAGTGAGTAAATAGATAAAAATCAAAAAATATATTACTCTTTTAAGTCATTATCCGTTTTGGTTACGTTAAGATTAATTGAAAAGACTTATTCTTATAAAATATGTTGTTATTGCTATATACTAATGCAAGTACATTCTTATATGATATTATTGAAAAGAATTAGAATAAATAAATTTCAGAATTTGTCTCTATGATTTGAAAAATAGATGATATTGAGGACACTATAAAAAAAACGCTAAACAATTATCCTTATGGTTTAAATATCTTGTGAAATTATATATAACATAAAAGTTTAAATTGGGGAACAGTATACTTCTTTCTCTTTCCTATTTTGCCACAAAACTTTTTTTTTTTTCTATTTCACCCTCAATAACAATTCCGTCTTCCCATTCTTTCCGTTTTCCTTACTTCCTCTTTCTTTCTTCTTTACTCTTCCTCATTCTTCTACGACTTGCTTGACCCACTGCGGTGAGAGAGTCACGGACGTCAACATATGGAGAAGAAAGCCGCAAACCACTGTCACCGCATCCACCGGCGCCGCCCGATCTGGATTTATATCTCACCAGACGCGGCGACATCTGCTCCTCGATCCCGACCGTGCTTCTCTATCTCGATTTCAATCTCTATCAGTTTCCATCTTTATACTTTGCAATTTCCTAAATTTTGACTTCGATTTTGAAGGTAAACGGGAATGAAAAAAGGGGAGGCCGGCGACAGATGCACCACCGGAGAAGCCAGCGCCATAGCCGGAGTCTAACGGAAAAAAGGTGTACGTTAAACCATTTTTCTATTTCTGATTTCCGCCTTCAGATTGGCTACGCCATCGATTGAATCTTTTCATTTTCGATTTTCAGATAGATGGAGGTCGGTGGCAAAATTGATTTTCTTTTTTCACTTCCGGTTCTAGGTATTACGTTTTTTGTCCAACACACTTCTACACTTCTGTGAAATTGATGAAACGACGGAATAGGTGCGGGTTACCCATGTTTTCTTTTTGCTTGATGCTCGCGCAGTTCGCATAGACTGCAATAGACGGTAACAGATTTTTCTTATGCTCATTAGTTTATACCCCTATCTTATTCTGTGTTTTTGCCAAAATAATTTACGTGTTTATATACCCTGTTATTGTTCATACCAACACAAAGATTGGTAAATTACTTTTCTACCCTACTGCTAGAGATGAAAGACGATCTGAGACTATTTTTTTTGCTTTTTATGCTCAATTGCTTATACCCCTATCTTATTCCGTGTTTTCCCAAAATAATTTATGTGTTTATATACCCTGTTATTGTTCATACCAACACAAAGATTGGTAAATTACTATTCTACCCTACTGCTAGAGATGAAAGATGATATGAGGCTATTTTTTTGCTTTATTCAGGTCCGTCTGATGCCCCTCCTGTTGCAGACAACTTTCTGAAGGTACTAGATTTATAATGACATCCTTTTCCTATTTCCACTTAATTATATTCAATAAATTTATTACACTGTTGAAGGACTTCAAAAAAAGGCTTCAACTGGATACAAAGAAGATTGTGGATGCACGTGTTCTTGCATCTACTGCCAGACATGGTAGTGAAGTAAAGGCATGCCCCTATTTCCTTTTTCCCCTATCTGTCTGTCTCGATAAAAGATGTTTAAAAAGTAACACAATGGAGTGTTAAGTAAATAATGTGACAGAACTTTTGAGCACATAAAGGTGTCATCAATTTGTTTCAACGTTATACAGAACCTGTGTTCATGTTTTGTGTTTTCTGTAGTTTAAGAATCTTTTTTTGATGTATTAGAACTGATTGAACTACCAAGGTGATATGTTCTTTTATTTTTTTTTTGTTCTTTTGTGCCCCTGACACCAACACATATATGAAACATGGCAACTACCCAAACTCAAGGAGCATAAAAGACATTTTTACCCTTATGTTTTGTCAAAAATAGGTTGATTCAATACAAGTATCTATGACCCTACACACTTCATCCTTGTGGTTTAATTATCTTGCATGCTGGTGTTTTATTTGTGTAGAAGACATTTTTACCCTTTTATTTTACTTTACACTTTTTTTTAATAATTTCTATATGATTAAATTAGAAATGGCCCCACCCCTTTCATACCCCGAATTGAATTTGTGGCTGGTAGCTTCCTACTTTCATAGAAAAACATAACGTGCTTTCTTATTTACTACACCCTCAAATAACGTTCGGGAAGAAAGATTACAAGTTTGGGTTTAGGTTCATTGTACATTCTTATAATTATATATTTTAATTTATTTTTCTAAGGATACGAGGTTGGTGGGATGCCTCACAGCAACAAAAAGGCTGCACTCTCTGATCTGGTGACCTTCCCACTTCGTTTGTATTTTCTTTAACTGATGTTTGTTTTTTTTTTAAAAATTATGGAGTGGTTATTTAAAACACTTAACGATGGTGAATATATAATTGCAGGGACAATAATCATTTCATCATATTTTGGTATTGCTTTATTCTGCATAAAAAATTGATTCTTTTCTGGAAATTTTTATAAGTTTGCTCTTAAATATGTCAAAAGTTGGATAAGATCTTAAAAAACTTTTTTTTTTAAATTCTTGTAGGTGTTGCAGAGGTGAAAAATTATTGATTTACCCTTTTCACATCTGGATAAGGACAACGGGCACGGAAAAAAGAGACTGCACTGGCCGGCACACCAATGAGAGGGCTACCAGAAAATGCTTACCATTAGCCAAGGAATTCTGCGTTTGAAAGTCTTTTTCTATACTATACTATTGTTTGCATAAAATATTAATAATATGGTTTGGTTTTGGTTTGATTTGATTTGGTGCAGGATGAAGACTGTTTTAGGCTAGGTGACATGAAAGGAAGCAAACTTGCTGGAAGTGTTTTAAATATCCTTTTCTTTCTCATTTAAATAAGGTATTAAATTTCTTCCCTCTCTCTCTCTCTTTTTATTTTTTATTATTTTACCACCATTATTATTATTTCTTTAAAACATGTGTTGGATCTTATTCATGTTTTTGGATGAAAGGTTGATGAAATTGAATTCTTTAATTCAAGGTTGTGGGTGTGGGTGATAGAAGAACAAGGTTGTAAAGTTTTTGCATAAAGCATTCAATTCTTTATATCTCATCTCTAATACGTGTCACTAACATTGACTTTATAAGCGATTGATTCCCTTTGGAAAACAAGGTTTCTTATATATATTTTTAAGTTATCTACAATTACAATTTATCTTTGAGGGACTAAAATCGTTACTTTTCATATTTTTAGGGTTTTAACTTGACAAAGAAGAGTTTATGGAGGTCAAAACCGGTATGGCAAGCGATTGCAGCCGATAGAAACCCTTCAGCTGCAAGGTTTATGTCAAATCAACCAGGTATGGGTTTGCAACTTGCACAACTTGGTCGAGATGCATCTGCAACAGTATGTGATTTATTATTTATATAAAAGCTGTTAAATCATACATACTTATAAAGCTAGCATTTTTTCTTGAATCTCATGCATTTGAAACCCCCTTTTTTAACTTCCTTTCACCACATTCATTTGAAACTCCCATAACTTTTCAATTTCTTTACAATAATATTATAAATAAGTTAAATAATGTTCTATAAACAAGAAAGGGTGTTTTATTACAATGTCTTCATCCAACATCGATGGTGAGAGTAAACAAGAGAATGTTTCCTCTTCTATAAATAGGAAAGGTTGTGAAATGTTTCAAAGGGACCAAACCATGAGAACTTCCTCATGCCTACCTTTGTAGGATTTTGAAGGTATTATTTGGTGATATTGTCTATATTGGCAAGTGTCCAGTTAACTTTTAGAATTCCAAAAATGGTTTTGAACCGAATTTTTTCAGGTTTAAACCGTGTTTCAGTTAGAAAAAAAATTATGTAGTTGAGTATATTGAGTTGAACCGGAGCTGGATCAATTTAGACCGATAAAGGAATCATTTTCCTTTCACAACAAACATTTGAAACTCCCATGATTTTTCAAATTATTTCTAATAATATTATAAATAAGTTACATAATTTTATATAAATATAAAAAAGCATCTACCTAAACCTAAAATTATAACTGTTTGAAAAATCACTTTGATTCAAAACCACAAAATATATACAAACCGGGTTTCACTAGAAAAAAAAATATGTAGTTTGGTATATTTAGTTGAATCGGTCCGAGTTTGATCTATTTGGACCATAAAAGAAGCATTTTCCTTTCACTACATACATTTGAAACTCCTATGATTTTTCAAATTGTTTCCAATGATATTTTAAAAAGTTACATAATGTTATATAAATATAAAAAAACATCTACTTAAACATAAAATTATAATTGTTTGAAAATTCGATTTGATCAAAAGCACGAAATATATACGCAGATTATATTTTATAAATGAATTCTTTTTATAATGAACTTTTGAATCTTGAAAATACATATAAACAAACTTTCTATATTAAGTACCTAACTGAATTTATGATTTTAGAATTAAACAAAAAGTTATTCAATAAAAACTTACTTTTTTAGATAGCAACTTACCAGATTATAGAAAAATGGAACTATTGAACAATAAAGAAAGGGTAAACAAGAGAAATGGTGTTTTACTAAATAAGTTGAATAATGTTTTATTAACAAGAAAACGTGTTTTATTACAATGTCTTCATCCCACATCGATGGTGAGAGTAAAAAAGAGAACGTTTCCTCTTCTATAAATATGAAAGGTTGTGAAATGTTTCAAAGGGGCCAAACCATGAGAACTTCCTTATGCCTACCTTTTTAGGATGTTGAGGGTATTCTTTGGTGAGATTGTCTTTATTGGCAACTGTCCATTTAAGTTTTAGAATCCTGAAAATGGTTTTGAACAAGATTTTTTTAGGTTCAAACAGAGTTTCAGTTGAAAAACCGTTATATAGTTTGGTATATTGAGTTGAATCGGTCTGAGTTTGATCAATTTGGACCGATAAAGGAAGCATTTTCCTTTCAGCACATACATTTGAAACTCCCATGATTTTTCAAATTGTTTCTAATAATATTATAAATAAGTTACCTAAACATAAAATTATAATTGTTTGAAAAATAAATTTGATTCAAAAACACAAAATATATACAAACCGGGTTTCAATAGAAAAAACGTTATGTAGTTTGGTATATTAAGCTGAATCGGTCAGAGTTTGATCAATTTGGACCGATAAATGAAACATTTTCCTTTCACCACATACATTTGAAACTCCCATGATTATTCAAATTGTTTATAATAATATTATAAGTTACATAATGTTATATAAATATAAAAAAATCTACCTAAACATAAAATTATAATTGTTTGAAAAATCACTTTGATTCAAAAGCACGAAGTATATACTCGATTATATTTTATAAATGAATTTATTTTATAATGACATTTTGAATCATGAAAATACATATAAACAAACTTTCTATATTAAGTACCTAACTGAATTTATGATTTTAGGATTTAACAAAAAGTTATTCAATAAAAACTTAATTTTTTATAGCAACTTACGAGATTACTGAAAAATGGAACTATTGAACAATAAATTTTCTGGATAACGTTTTATTTTTATTATTTAATATTTTATTTAACAAAATGAAATTATTGGCAAATAAAGAAATGAGTTTAATAAAATGTCTTCATCTCACATTGATCGTGAGAGTAAACAAGAGAATGTATTCTCCTCTATAAATAGGAAACGTTGTGAAATATTTCAAAGGGACTAAGCCATGAGATCTTCCTTGCATCGAACTTTGTAGGACGTTGAGTGTATTCTTTGGTGAGATTGTCTTTGTCGACAAGTGACCAATTAAATTTCAGAATTTCGAAAATGATTTTGGACCGTATCTTTTAGATTTGGATCGAGTTTAATAAGGATCCGAGTGTCTTCTGGCTGAGTTAGGCAAACTCGCTTCCATTGGAGGCCAAGTTTAAGTAACATGCCGAGTATTTGGTTGTGTTAGCCAAGTTTTACAACCCTGTATGTAATACAATTTAAAGTTTTAACTTTATAAAAGACGTCACTATTATCATATGTTCTACATAATTATGGTAATATTTATGATACAAAACATTTTTTTTACTATTTAAGATAAAAAGTTGTCTCTATTATCATATGTTGTACAGAATGATAAATTTTAAGATAGATAAAAAGATGTCTCTATTATTGTATTTTCTACATAATGATAATATTTAATATAAATGTTTTAATTTAATATGAAATTATTATTTAATAGATAACAATAACGATTTATTTATTTTTAAAAATTAATTTTTTTTCTATTTTAATCATATAACTTTACATATGCAAAATAACTTCAAGTTCCAACCTTATCTCTTATAATATAGTTCAACATAATAACAATACTAAAAATCATTTTTTATATTTTTTATGAAATTATTATTTAATTGTTAATAACAATGATTTAGTTATTTTTAATATAAAATATTTTTTTATATCCCATGCAACGCGCGGGCATTCGCCTAGTTTTTATAAAAGTTTGCATCTTTTTCATAATTTGATTGGTTTGTTGTGGTTATATGTTGAAGGTTGCAGCAAGAAGATTAAACTCACAAAAGAAGAAGAAGAGCTTGGAGGTTGTTAAATCAGTTGGTGTATCAGGGAAGGTTAACCCCAATAAAACAGTCAAATACTTCAGGCTAGAGGTAGGGTTTTAAAATATCAATTATCATATATTGAATAATGGATTTCAATCATAGTTTCTACCATTATTTATGGAGATAAAAGCATTTTATAATTAATCATGCAGTTTCAAGACGCTCCCCAAGAAGAAACAGATGAAATTCTTTATTTCAGAGCCCTTTTGAGTGGATTTGTAAGCTCCCTCAACTAATTTCAACACTAAAAAACCAAAAACTTTTTTTTTTATATATATTATAAAATTTGTGGAAGTACATACCCTAAATCTGATTAATTGATTTGAAACTTAACAGGTTACTCTCATATCTGTATCTCATATGATTGAGGCAGATATTGAAAGGGCTGCATCACTTCAAACCGATAACTGAGGTGGAGTGGAGTAATTAATTATTAATGTAGGTTGTATATATTCAGTTGATGAATTGATTTTATTGCGGAGTAGTAGGTTTTGTTCATGCTTCATTGTTCTGAATATTGAATATTATTTATGAATTATGTCTGAATGGGTTGTTTGTGATTTTGCAGGTTTCTTTTGAACAAAATAATAGATGGTTTCTTATATGTGGATCGATTGGATGTGTATAGAAAGGAAAACAATAGTGGTTTGATACGATCATCTTTTGCTAATCTACTCCTTACTATGTAACTGATATCAACGTCCCTTTCATATATGTAATATCTTTTCATAAATATTATAATATGGTTGTTTATCTACTACAGTTTCAAATAACGAAAGAAAACAAGGTAAACAGTGCCAACGGCGCATCTAATTCCATCTAGTTATCATTAAGACATGTAAAATGACGTTTATATTCTTTTTTTAATTTGTTTTACCTTTTTAACCAACTTTAATTAACAAAAAATAAAATAAAAAAGAGAGTAGCTCTCTCTCTCTCTCTCTCTCTCTCTCTCATATTTGTGAACTATGATTACATTTTAAAGTCCTCCCAATTTTTTATTACCTCTTACATATAATTTTAAACGATTGTTTACCTTGTAAATAGATTTTGGGTTCTTTTTGCTTCTAAACTTTTGGGTTTTATTTCTTCATATTATGGTCATATAATATTCTAAATTTCAAATTAAAATTTTCATATTTATTTTTAAAAGTAAACATTCTAATTTCATTCCCAAAAGATAGATAAATAACAATTTGTTCAAGTTTAACAACTATCATCAGAATCATAGTAATAAAAGATAGTGAAATCAAATGTGCGGAAGTTTCCCAAATATATCCATGGATGTAATGCAATAAAGTCATGCCCTTTCCCTTGCTGCCAAAACAACCTATAACATTTAAACTTAAACCAATAAATACAAACCTTAGCAAGTTCCCCAAAATAACACATACCCATGTGAACGCTTTGATCCCACCATAGTCTTACAATCACTTCCGTTGCTACAGACTCACTAAAATCTTTCCTGCTACGATCCACTACTAGAAAACAGGCCTTTAATGACACACGAACTATAACAGGCACTGAATATATGATATGCAAAAATGAATGTCTTAAAAAATTGTCATCTCATATAAAACTTGAAGGATTTAGGACACCTATTTCTGTGTGTCCTAAAACTAGCTGTTGTTTTATATTTTTTTAGGTAATACGCTCATTAGTAGCTAGAGGGAAAAGAAAATCCCCAAAAATTAGAAAACCGCCACCTAGATTGCTTCTCCGCCACCGCCGTTTCCTTTTATCTTTGTCATCATAAAAATCGTCTCTCTTCTCTCCCCTCTTGTCTCTCTATTTTGTTCTTGCATATTTCCCCTTCCATCCAAGCCTTCGTCTCCACCCCTCACCCACCTCGACTGCCACTAACCCTCACCGTATCTTCTGGTCTCTCTCTCCCTCTACCAGGTATGTATCTTTTCTCTCAATCTCGGTTCTATCTTTTACAAAAGCAACCAAGCACAAGAAAGATACAATGCCTTTTTATCCTCTCTTCCATTCTCTAGGTTCTCTTTTCCACCTCGTCTCCATAATTCTACCTCTTTATTATCTACATATCAAAAACCTAAATGTTTTTCGTTGTGTAAGTGTTTGTTTACAAGTCTTAAATAAATTGTGCCCTTATAGCCTTTCTCATCTTTAACAAATACACCACTTCAGCCTTCATCGACTTCATCATATGCATCCTATTTCTCATTCTTTTCCTGCAATTTCAACAACATCATGTATCAATTTATCTTTCTTCTGGTATGCTCTTCTTTTTCCTAGTTTTTCTGACCATGGTGTGTTTCATCGACTATTAAAAGCCATTTGTAATATTTTACTATTTATGCTAGCTAATGGAGTGTGCGGAAGGGAGTACTTAGTTAAAAAAACAAAGTATTATCTTATTGATTTGTGGTTAATGGTGTTGAGCTTTCAGCAATTTATGGCCTTCTATTTATTAATCTTTTATAAGTTTGATTGTTGTTTTCTCCCCATTTTATGACCCTTTTACATTTACATTCCATGAAAAATCTAACATCTGAATCCTCGTAGAGTTTTTTTGATTTTTTACCATAGATTCATTTAATTCCCCCTATTTAAACTTATTCCATATTTATAACAACAAATGATTTGATTAAGAGATTATACAAGGAAATGCAAAAAGAAATCATGGCAAGGAGGTTAAGCAATAATCTAATGAATGGTGCCATCTATATAGTTGTTATGAGCATCAAAAGAAGACAACCCTCATGGTTAAGTTGATGGTCTTCATTACTTTAAATATATTATCATGGAGGATAACCCAGTACATCAGTTACCCTAATTGCCCACTTTTGTCAACTTATTGTTGTCTTTTTTTTTGTTTCTTTTGACCATGTTTCTAATACTTGTATTCTATGTGTTACAGTCACAAATTTGTAGCTGAGAAGTGTAGATTTTTGAAATCTTTAGATTTATAGGTAGATGTTTCTTTTCACTGTTTTCAAAGTGGAGTATATGTAACGCCCCGATTCTCAGGTATTGATAGTATAACTTTAAATTTCAAGTTTCAAGGTCTACTCGACGAGTGGGTGCCCTGACTCGTCGAGTAGGAACGAGATTGGACCACGTACTTAAGTGACAAACTCGCCGAGTCGGAAGAGTGACTCGACGAGTTGGAGCTGGAGGGTGAAACCCTAATCCCCGGGGTTTTACACCCTATTTAAAGGATCCTTTGCCCCCTTAGCCTTCCCTTACAGCCCCTGTGAGTCCAGAAACCCTAAATCTCCATTTTCTCTCCATACCTCAGTTTATCATCATTTGAAGGTATCAAGTCATCACCTTGAGCTTCTTCTAGCTAGATCCCTTTTATATTTGAGTTTTGGGACCATTTTGGGCATTTGGTGTTACATTTCGAGTGATGAACCAAGATCTGAAGTTGCAGCTTCAGATCTAGGCTCATCTTGGCTCTTATCATCATAAAGTCTCAGTCTTTAGCATGTTGGTGAAGCTCTTTTGCCTAGAACCTTTTCTTTAGCTTGATTTAAGTCATTAGCACCTTGCATGCACGTAAAGTTTGCAAATTTACGTGATAAACATGCCCTAGGAGCTTGGATCTGCAGTATGGAGCCTTAGCAGGGCTTAAAAAGCATCTGTATGGATGAAAGACTGAAGGGACTCAGCGAGTCGTATGAACGACTCGGCGAGTCCGATGAAGATTGCCTTAGGCTCAGCGTGTCAGACGAGTGACTCGGCGAGTTGGCAAGTTATGCAAGGAACTCGGCGAGTAGATAAGGGTACGCGACGAGTTGAGGTCAACATAGACTGTTGACCGTGACAGTTGACTTTGACTTTGACCAAGGGTTGACCAGTTGACTTCTGAGGGTATTTTGGTAAATTGAATATTTATAGCAAAGGACATTGGTGAATATAGGTGTTGGAGTTGGAGCTACATCTGGAGGAGTTTGACACTACCTTCCGAGCTACTTGCGAGGTGAGTTATCCTCACTATACTCAAGGGTCTAAGGCACCAAGGCTGGCCCTTTGGATTGTTATCTGGTTATGTTATGCTAGTATGATATGTTACACCGGTATCCTAGAGGGTAGGATAATATTATATGGTATGTGGTAAGACCTGTTAGACCGGTATCCTAGAGGGTAGGATAATATTATATGATATGTGGTATGATCTGTTAGATCGGCATCCTGGTAGATAGGATGGTGTCATGTGATATGTGGTATGATCCATTAGATCAAGTATTGTATATAGACTGTTATGTGATTATCTGTTATATGTGCACATGTTCGTTTAGCGGTTGAGGTTTATCTGCTTTGTGCGGAGGCCAATAGACCTGGGCATTCCAACTTGTAGGTTGTGGGCCGTGAGTATTCCATCCCGAGGATGATTGGACTCGTAGTATGTGGGCATTCCAACCTGTTAGTTGTGGGCCTGGGGTATTCCATCCCGAGGATGATTGGACCCATAGTATGTCGGTATTCCAACCAGATGGTTGAGGGCCTGGGGTATTCCAACCCGATGGTTGACTGGACCCATAGTATGTTGTTTATGATTATATGTGTATTGTTATGGTATGGGTATTTTGGGGGAACTCACTAAGCTTTCGGGCTTACAGTTTCAGTTTATTGTTTCAGGTACATCAGGGGATCACGACAAGGCGAAGGCGTGATCGTACAGCTCCTCACTTTTTATGACTTTGTTTCTGGGATACTATGATATGATACATTTTGAAAACAAGTTTTGTAATGGTTAATGGTCTTGGAAATGTTTTAAAAGTTTTAAATTGGCTTGAATTTTATGGGTGTTATAGTATAAATCACTTTGGTTGAGTTTTTTACTATCTACACCTAGTTTATAGTCTAAATTTGAGGCCTTAGAAGTATGTATTTTTGTAATGAGGATTTGTGTTAAATGATTGGCTTGATAAAACTCTATACAACACTTGTTCCCTAAATGTACTACATATAGGGCAACAATACGTGGTGCTGCACTAGGTGAATAGAAGAAAAAAGAGAATACTGTGATCTATATTTGTAAAGCTAAAATTTATAACATTTTTTGTGTTTTTTTCTTTTTCCCTTACAAAATAAGTTTTTCATTTCAGGCCTCTCAAATGATGGCATCATACATAATCGCTTCTTGGAAGCTATATACAGACATATACTGCGTGTACATAAAGAGGAAAAGTGATTTAGGGTTATTATTCTCATACCACTCTTACCAGGATTCTAGGTTAAAAAACCCTCCATAGTCTTCAATAAGAGAGTAAATGAAAAAACAATTAGTAATGTGTAACGTCCCATTTTCACAAATAAAATTTTCATTTTTAATTAAGGTAAAACACCATTTTCATAAAAACCCAAGTTAGGAAACTCATTTGTTCCAAAATAGAATTGTTTGAAAATCAGAGTAGTATAGTAAATGCGGAATCTCCAATGATGCTGATGATTGTGTAAAGTCACGCCTTCACCTTCCCACGATTACAAATGGTACATGAAAACATCTAATCCACAATTGTAAGCCAAAGCTTAATGAGTTCCCCCAAAATACTGATGGTAATTATGCAAAACACATAATCTTATGTGTGCATGCAACCCTAAATAATTTTGATTTATGTTTTCACTATTTGAACATAAAATATGCACAACAATGTAGAAACCCTAAAACACTAGTATATAATCAAAAAACACAATTAGGGCTATTAAAAAATACCTTGATTGTTATATAGAAATAACAATGCAAATCCTTAGTGTTGTTGAAGCTTTGAGAACAAGCGTCACAGTTGTCACGCCTCTAGTGGTTCACACCCAACACTAGCAATGGAAGATGATTGAGAAGGAGGAGGAAGGCTTCAAATTTTTGGCTGGATCTCTTGGAAAACAAGTGGCCGAAAATTGTAGGGTTATGTCCCTATTTATAGTGCGGGTAGGGAACCCTACATAAGCCCAAATCCAAGATTATCTTAAACCGGGTAATTATCCACTTTCCTGATTATCCATTAAAGACTATTCTAGAAACCCTAAGGAATATGAAAACCGTCTCTTGCTCAACTATTGAGCAATTTCACTTCAGTCCCTATACTTTTAATTAATTTTTTTAATCTCAAAATTAATTCCAATTAATTTCTGATTAAATATTAATTAAATATTACTATTTCTAATTAATATATTATTCTCATAATATATTAAAAAATTTATTTATTTCAATTTATTAATCAAATAATAAATCAACCTCTTTCTTCATAATCATCTTTCCCACTTGCTAGTCTCGAGGGCAACCCAAAGGACTGTGCTACTATCAATTTAAGTATATGACAATTATAGTTATGGACTTAGACACCTAATCCAACAGTCACCCACTTGGATAAGTCTAATAACTATAATTTCCAGTATATTCTTCTAAACTGATTAGCAACTTGTAGCTCTCAAAGCTGTTGTCGAACTCTGACCTAGTTAGTTACGTGTCCTAAGATAAGTGATGATATAATCCTCCGTTCTGCAAGATATCATGTGGATATGAGACATGTAACAGAATCAACCTCATTGTCCCAAACTTTGTTTCCCTATTTCTGATTTGTAATGAAAAAGAACTACTAATCGAACACGTCAATTTAGTCCTGGTCGGGCCCGACACTATAAGTCAACACCAAATCATTGATGGTGTTGGGTTTTGAGCATTCTAACACTCCTAAGTGTACATGCAACCCTAAATACCTTGGATCTATGTTTTCTCTATTATACATGCAAATATGAATATTCCAAGGTATTACCCTAACTAGCATACAATCGTTTGATACTTGAATAATAAACTAGATAGAAATACATACCTTGTTGATGTAGCTTAACTCCATGAAGCTTGAGAGCCTAGTGCCCCAAGTGTGACACCTCAAATGGTTCACACAACATCATCAACACTTGGAATAACCATGAAAAGAAGACACTTCATGCTCAAATTGGCTAGCCCTCATATAAGTATCACTAGTGCCAATTTCTTGAGCTAAAGGGGTCTTTATATAGTGTGGCTATTAGGGTTACACCATGTAACTCATGACTTTAGCCATTGCTTATGCTCCATGAATTTTAACCTCCATGGATTATCCATGGGTCACCACATGGGTTAAACCCAACATAAGGAATCTTGGATCATAAGCCCACATATATAAGAATTAACGATTTTCACAATCAATCCCCATATATTTAATTAGTCTCTTTTGATCACTAAATTAAGTCCAAATTAATTCTTGATCAATACTAATTAAATAACATGATTTCATATTAATATATTAGAACTTATAATATAATAATATGTCACAAATGTCCTCTTCTCACAAACAGTCTATCCAAATGTTCCGATGCCATGCAACCCAAATGGACCATGCCGAGTCGGGTCAAGTACATACCAATTATAGTTATGGACTTAGACACTAATCCAACAGTCTCCCACTTGGATAAGTCTAAAGCTATTATTGAGTATGACTTCAAAACCTAACTGGCAATCGTAGCTCTCAAAAGCCGCTATCGAACTCTGACCTTGTCGATGAACTCTGACCTTTGTCAATGACTTGTCCATTAGATAAGGGATCATATATTCCTCCATTCTAGATATCATATGGAGTGAGACATGGATTAAAATCATTCTCTATGTCCATTTGTTGTTTCCCGATTTCCGATTTATGACGACTGACTAATTGAACAAATCAAATCAGTCCTGGCTTGGCCAAGCACTCACATGTATCATCATTAAATCATCGAGGGGCCCACAAATATCGCTTTTATCCAAAGGTAAAAGGAATGGATAAACTTCGACTCATATGGCTTGTTCTACTACTTGTTGAATCATACACAAAGACACGTTTTATAACATCGAGTTACCAATGCGTTTTCGTGCAATCAATGTATAACCAACTCATAGTAACAACTCATATCTCTAGGTTTGAAGAATATAAGATATTATCGTCTCATGATCACTCGTGATAAAATCCATAAAGTGATTCAAATGAGCGTGGGTTGAATCCAATACTCAGAACTTATGAGCACTCATGAGTGTTGTAGCACCACTTTGTCCACCAACTTGGACCTCTACAAACCAACCCATGACAGTCTTGATTCATATCTACTTCCAACATATGACCGACTGTGGATGGTTTGAATAACTTAGTCATTCCGGAAGAGCGACTTAGTTATTCTGGAAGTCAAAACATGCAAAGTGAAACACAAGAATAAATGAATCAAATATGGTATCAAACCCTATGAATATAAATAAACACTTTTATTTATCACCATACTGATTACTCATTATTCATTGTTTCGGTTTTATCAACTTTATACTTGAATTAAAAACACTAGTTGTCCCATGCTCCAAGCATGTACACTATGTTTTTCTTAAACAATAGCTTTGCCATACACCAAGTATGCACTCTATGTTTGTCTATGATCCTTACTTTGTGAAATAAACCAATTGAACATAATTTCAATGATTCTAATTTCACACTCCCAAATCCTTATCGAAAAATGTGAGAATTTCAAATTCCTATCATTTATCGAAATCTGTTTAGATTTTAAACTTATATGCACTGACCCTCCTGTAATGAATATGTACAAAGTCACAAAGACTTGTCAACAGTCATTATAAGGTATTCCAATGGAGATCAACTCCATGGAAACTAAGTCTCATATTCAAAGTACATTGCTTTGGACATGCTTCTTGCATTAAGTTTTCTAATCTTACACAGATAACTTCCACCTATGGAGACAACTCCATATTCTCATTTTGACTATCACTTCTGAATAAGAGATGCCTCCTTACAGATTATGTCAATATGGTCCTTCCAGAATTAACATTATACTTCCAACTGTCCTTGAGCAACCAATCTTTGGTAAACCTTAGATTGTCCTCGACAATTGCTTAATCATTTTAGTCATATCCAATTCTAGACCTTTTCCCTTCATAATGCCCCAGGCATTTGGAAAATTTTAGAAAGGATGAATATAACACATGTAATCGATCCTATATCCGAAGCATATGGGACACGATTCATGATGTCTCACATAAAGACTAAACCAGTCTTTTGCTATAATATTTCCATTTCAATTTGCCAAGTTCTCAAAATTCAGATTATGAAAAGGGATGCCGTAATCATAATCGAATTTTAGAACGCAAATAATGGACCCATATATAGAATTTCCTTATGTTGAGCCATTCCAACATGAAATTCATATATATATATATCCTAGATTAAATACGATTAAAATCTCAATCTAAGCTTTTAGAATTGAAATGAAGTATAATTTCCTCTCCCTTAATTATAGCAAAACAACTTTTTCAACCCCTGCAACCTCACGAATTGAAACTTTTGTTTTCTATAATTAACATTGCTAACTTGCAACCTTTGTCATAATTATCATGCTCCCACTAACATGATGATTATTAGCATAACACTTATGCTCCCACTAGCTTTGACATGTACTCAGAAATCAGCTGACTTTCTTACCAAAGTTCAGATTTCTGATACTAGATTGTTTTGATAAAACTTTATCAAAATCATACACCTCTCTTAGATAGCTCACATGTGTGTCTAAACAATTTTAGAACTATGAAAAGGGATGCCGTAATCATAGTCTCAATTGTTTAGACCTTTGCCACTTCTCACAAGTCCATGTTAGTGTGCCGGTAAACCACACACGCTCCACTAACGACTTTGAGAATGCAAATATCACAATTGCTATCTAGCTAAAATCTACTTAGTGAAAGTGTTTCCTCACCATCATTTTCATGAATCGGAGAGAAACCTTATGACACTTAGATTTAATAGTGTATGTGTTCTTATCCATGTGAATTTGTCAAAACCATAATCACAAGACAAGGTTAGTGACAAATCCAAACTCATATTGATTAAACTTGTGCAATCTTAAATTCTTGCCATTTGGCAGCTCAGGTGCCTGCCATTGCTTCCAAGTAGTTGTGCAACCAATTGAGAACTCTCAGAACTTCTATGCAAAGCCAGCTTGAATAGGCACAAAAATTTCAACACGATAGGTTATAAACCTCAAGTCGTGTGCTAGTGAAGGACTTTAGGTTTTATTCTTGATTAAGTCTTGAAACTTTCAAGAGCTTTAAGACTCCTACTGTCCTCTTGACATATAAGACTCCCTTGTCAAATATTCAAGAGATAGTGCGGATTCTTTATCAAGACTAACACTTTACACAATTGGCCTAAGTTGGTCTCTGTTTTATCCAAAACATCACAACTTACCAATTTCAAATGTACAAGAGTAGATAACCTTTTACTCTTACATTTGACTAGTGTTAACAAACCCTCTTTAAGATATGTCACTCAAGTTACAATCTTGGAGTATGACTCTAAGAATTGTTTTGGAACGAAGTATGACTCATCTTTTTGATTTAACCATTTCAACAATTCATGACTCCTCTTCTTAGTCATAAGAATGCACTAAGATGACTTTAGAGGACCAATTGTGATATGGTATCTTAATCATTAAGATGATCATAAACATGATACTAAAGTACTCTCCCATCTTTTCAGATTTGAGAAATTTTTATCTTTCTGCCATACTTTGATTCTTCTTATTCGTTCTGTCTCACATTGAAAATTCTCCAATGCTACAGACTTATACTTAAACTTATAAGTATAACCATATTTACTGAACTTAAGTAAATCATGACGAATAGTCTTCTTGATCTTTTGTGGTGGACTTGACCAGTGCACAAGAATGTGTACTCGATCCCTTAGTCCTTTCCTTATTCACATAAGGAATTAGTCTTAATTTTCCAAGCTGAAAGTTCTCATTCATCATACTATACAACTTGCATGATTCCAAGTTTCGGTCCAATTGAACCTTGGGTGATGAGAATCTTTCCTTATTTGGTAATATTAGACACTACCACAACCGAAAGAATCAAATCCATTTTTCCAATATTGCTATCAATGGAATCTTATAAGCAACAACTTTGCACAAATGCCATTGTAAGGATACTTAAAATAAATAAAATCAAAACCTTTTTCTTTTATTTTAAAACTTTGCGGAAAAACTTATCCTTACAATCCATATGAAAACCTTGTTGTTATCTATTCCTAAGCAATATAAATATCATAACTCTTAAGTAATAGCCCAAAATTCTGATCACCGAACCATGCGATTGAAATCCATCTTCATGATCAGAATCAGCATGTACTTAATAGAGTTAGACAATGGACTTTACCTGAAGTAGAGCCAAACTTATTGACTTTAACATCCTTAGGTAAATTTGGCAGCTTCGTAACCAATGCCCCTTCCTTTGGCAATAGTTACATATGGACCCTTGATAATGGGACTATCTCAGACTTCGCCTCTCTCTTTACCATTGGGTCAACCGAGTTGACTATGGCCGATCCCTTTCCATTGGGAAGAGAGAGATTTTCTGGATATCCAATGTTATCATTGTCAATGTCCATAGCGTTTTAGGAAGTTGATCTTAGCAAATAGATAAGATCATTAAGGGTCTTGTCTTAGTCTGTTTCATAGGATTCCCAAAAGAACTCACTATGTGACTTAGAAAGTAGTTGAGCCACCAACTTTCTCAAGACTTTGACACCCAACTCTTCCGGCTTGTCAATATGTGACTACATCTCCAAGATGTGATCACACCT
Organism: Lactuca virosa; assembly: GCF_052849685.1. Taxonomy (NCBI): domain Eukaryota; kingdom Viridiplantae; phylum Streptophyta; class Magnoliopsida; order Asterales; family Asteraceae; genus Lactuca; species Lactuca virosa. The sequence goes on along the minus strand of NC_136430.1, from coordinate 117,233,921 downwards.
AGACCTTGCCTTGCCAATAGGGCTTGAGTGACCTTAAACTTTTTAGAAACTTGTGGGTTAGGGAGAATAATTGGAGGAGGTGAAAGAAGTATGATATCCATGGGACATCATCTTCATTTAGGAAAGCTTGTTTCAAGAGATTTGGGAAGATCATAAATGTCTAGACCAGACATCTTTTTGGGAGATATTCAAGATAGTTGATTTAAAGTCCTTAATATGACACCCAATATGAAATATTAAGGCTAGGACCCAACAAACTATTTTATAACTTAGAAGAGGGATGCCGTAATCCAAGCTATAAAATATTTGAAGGTAGGTGAATGACGATTCACCAATTTCCACCATGAAAAACGAAATAATTTATTAGGTTTTAATTGGATTTGAAAGTCCTAGATCTTTGAGATTCATTGAACTGTTCAAAGGCATGTTTCAATCTCGAGTGTGCCCTTCAGGTTTTGTGACTGGGATGCCGAGGATCACAAAACAAGGTGTGAATAACCATGCAAATATACTTGGTACCCTTAATATTTACCCCTTAATCAGTGTGCCGGTTAACCACACACGCTCCACCTATACTATGATAAATATTAAGTTACCCTTTGCCTACCTTGTTAAGTCCAGGTTAGTGTGCCGGTTAACCACACACGCTCCACTAACGACTTAAGCAAAGTGCAAAGTGTAATTTCATGGGTTAGCACCAAATTCACATTTTCCTAAGTAACTAAGATTGGGTATTAATAAGAGTTTAGTTACTTATTATTTATCATTAATACTTTTAATGAAAGGAGAATTATAGTCCTTGTCCTACCCGTTCGGCTAACGACCCTCCACCAGTCAAGGAAGCGGTGGGTGAGAGTGGACACCCATTAAACTGCCATTTTATAGGCAGTAACCTTATACCCCCCTTATAGACCGGCTTCGTGAATGAGGCCTACTAACGGTAAGACTGACTTGCTCTTATACATATAAAAATATTATTAACTTATAATATTATAAAGTATAAGGGTTGAATTTTAACTCTTTAAAATTCTAAGGGCTTAACTTGGAATTAAAGTATTCATAAAAGAAAACTTTTCAAATTCCAAAACTTGAGGGCAAGTTTTGAAACTATTCAAAACTCTTGGATTTTCATAACTTATGAGTTTTAATTAAAGCTTTAAAACTTTTAATGAAGAGACTCTTGGACATCCATAACTTGAGGACAAGTTATGGAGCCATAAAAACTATTTATAAGGAAAGACTCTTCATTTTTTTTTTGTAACCTAAGGTATTTTATGAGTTTTTAAGATTCATAAACGTGACTTTTCATATAACTTGAGGACAAGTTACAAAAACACATTTTATGAACAACTTTTAGATTAATTTGGATTGAAAACTACTAACACATATTTTTCATTAATCTAAAAAATAACTCATAAAACAAGGTAACACAAAAAAAAACTTTTGGATTCCATAACTTATGGAGTTTAATGTTTCTTTTATGATGAAGCTTTTCATGTTCCATAACTTATGAACAAGTTATGGAATTCTTTAAAACATTAAGACCAAGTTTTGTAACTCCATAAAAAACTTTGAATCAATTTTTTTTAAAACCTTTTCATATCCATAACTTATGGAGGTTTCAAAAAACTCTTTAGATCAAACTTTTAAAACTAATAAAATAATCATATAATTTTATCTTTTCCTAAATTTGACCTAATTCAACTCATATAGCAAATGATTCAAATTTTACAAATAATTAGTTTTTCACAAAAACAAGTAATTATCTTAAAATTTGACAAACGTCATGTTTTTTTTCCTTTTTTTTCCAACTTTGAAAATAAAACATTTGCATTAATATAACAGAAAACAACCCATGGCTCTGATACCACTGTTGGGTTTTGAGCATTCTAACACTCCTAAGTGTACATGCAACCCTAAATACCTTGGATCTATGTTTTCTCTATTATACATGCAAATATGAATATTCCAAGGTATTACCCTAACTAGCATACAATCGTTTGATACTTGAATAATAAACTAGATAGAAATACATACCTTGTTGATGTAGCTTAACTCCATGAAGCTTGAGAGCCTAGTGCCCCAAGTGTGACACCTCAAATGGTTCACACAACATCATCAACACTTGGAATAACCATGAAAAGAAGACACTTCATGCTCAAATTGGCTAGCCCTCATATAAGTATCACTAGTGCCAATTTCTTGAGTTAAAGGGGTCTTTATATAGTGTGGCTATTAGGGTTACACCATGTAACTCATGACTTTAGCCATTCCTTATGCTCCATGGATTTTAACCTCCATGGATTATCCATGGGTCACCACATGGGTTAAACCCAACATAAGGAATCTTGGATCATAAGCCCACATATATAAGAATTAACGATTTTCACAATCAATCCCCATATATTTAATTAGTCTCTTTTGATCACTAAATTAAGTCCAAATTAATTCTTGATCAATACTAATTAAATAACATGATTTCATATTAATATATTAGAACTTATAATATATTAATATGTCACAAATGTCCTCTTCTCACAAACAGTCTATCCAAATGTTCCGATGCCATGCAACCCAAATGGACCATGCCGAGTCGGGTCAAGTACATACCAATTATAGTTATGGACTTAGACACTAATCCAACAGATGGGACCAAAGATATTTCTTTTTCCCCTAAGGGCAAAGAGTAATAGATAAACTTTGACTTATATGCTTGCACCATTTACTCGTCAAATTACGCATAACAATATATTTTATAATATCAAGTTACTGATGCGTTTACGTATTATCAATGTACAACCAACTCGTAAACAACAACTCATATATCTCTATTTAAAGATTATAAGATATTATCGTCTCTGAATTACTCGTGATAAATTCCATGAAGTTATTCTCTGAGCGTGGGTTAATCCAATACTTAAATTCTCCATTTCAAAGTACTCATGAATATTGCAGCAATACCATTGCCATGCCTAAAACTCTTTAGACAATCTACAATCGATTCATGATAGTCTTAATTCACTACTTACTTCCAAAAGTATGATCGACTGTGGATATTTGAATAATCATAAAACATGCAAAATAAAACACAGTAATAAACAATTAACAAGAGATAGTAAACAATACTCATAAATAATTCTCCATTACTTAATCATGAATAGTCAATTACATTTATTTTGTTACAAGTATCTAAACAAGTATCTAACTACTAAAACTAATATCACCCTTCAGGACAATCCTCCTAGCATGCTCAACGTGCTTAATCCTACTCAGACCCTTTGTGAGGGGATCGGCAGGATTCCCTTCAGATGATACCATTTTTACGACGAGGTGTCCTTCTTCTACTCTATGTCTGATAAAGTGGTATTTTCTGTCGATGTGTCTAGATCTGCCATGATCTCTTGGTTCCTTTGTTAAGGCAACTGCTCCTACATTATCGCAGAAAATCTCCATTGGCTCCTTTATGGCTGGCATAAATCCAAGGTCTCCGATGAAGTTCTTCAACCATATAGCCTCCTTCGATACTTCGCTTGCTGCTATGTACTCTGATTCGCAGGTAGAATCAGCCACTGCCCCCTATTTGGAACTTTTCCAGGTTACCGCTATTCCTTTCAATGTAAACACCCAGCCAGATTAAGAACGAAAGTTGTCTCTGTCTGTCTGAAAGCTAGTGCCATCTTAATTTGTCACTGCCACCAAGCACAAGGACCGAGTCCTTAGTTCTTCGCAGATACTTAATAATATTCTTAACTGCTATCCAGTGAGCTCTACCTAGATTTCCCCGATAACGACTAATCATGCTCAAAGAAAAAGCCACATCAGGGCGAGTACATGTCATAACATACATGATAGATCCAACGACAAAAGTATATGGAACTCTACTCATTTCTGGTATTTCCACATCAGTACTCGGGCTCTGGGTCTTACTCAGTTTGCTATTACTCTGGATAGGCAGTTCTCCCTTCTTGGAATTCTCCATACTAAAATGTTTTAGTACCTTATCCAAATATGTACTTTGACTAAGTCCAATTAGCCTTTTACTACTGTTTCTCAAAATCCTTATACCTAGAATGTAAGAAGCCTCTCCTAGATCCTTCATAGCGAAACACTTTCCAAGCCAAGACTTAACCTCTTGCAAAGTTGGAATTTCGTTTCCTATAAGAAGTATGTCATCAACATACAAAACCAGGAAGGTTACTATACTCCCACTAGCTTTGAAATATATACAAGATTCATCTTCACTTCTAGAGAAACCAAAATCTTTCACCTTCTCATCAAAACGAAGATTCCATATACGAGAAGCTTGTATCAATGCATAGATTGATTTCTCAAGATTACATACTCTATTTGGATACTTTTCATCCACAAAACCCTCTGGTTGACTCATGTAAACATCCTCAGCCAACTTTCCATTTAGAAAAGTTGTTTTGACATCCATCTGCCAAATTTCATAGTCATGAAACACAACTATGGCTAGCATCACCCTAATAGATTTAATCTTAACTACTGGTGAGAAGGTCTCATCATAGTTAACCCCCAGGGTTTGAGTAAAGCCTTTCGCAACCAGTCGAGCTTTGAAAGTGTGTACCTTTCCTTCCATGTCGGTCATATTTTTGAAGATCCATTTGCACCCAACTGTCTTACGACCCGATACATTGTCAACCAAATTCCAAACTTGATTGCCATACATGGACTTGATCTCGCTGTCCATTGCCTCTTTCCACTTGGCTGACTCAGGGCCTGCCATGGCTTCCTTGTAGTTAGCTGGTTCATCCAAATTTACCAGGTAACTATCACTGATAAACGTATCACCTTCTGCAGTAATATGGAAACCATACAAATCTAGTTGTATTCTATCTCTAGTGGAACGCCTGAGAGGTAACAAATCGTCAACTAGTTTAAATGGAATTTCTTCCTCATTTAGAGCCCTAGACTTTTTAGAAGTTCCTTTATCTTTTGACTCTTGAATTTCTTCAAGATCAACAGTACTCCCACTTTCCTCTTTGCATATGAGCTTTCTCTCGAGAAAGACTCCCCTTCGTGCTACGAAGACCACATTTTCACTAGGTCTGTAGAAAAAATATCTAAAGGACTTCTGTGGGTAGCCGATGAAAATACATCTCTCACTTCAAGGTCCAAGCTTGTCATGAGTCTCTCGTCTAACGAATGCTTCATAACCCTAAACCTTGATATGTGCTAACGAGGGAACCTTCCCTGTCTACATTTCATGAGGTGTTTTGGCAACCTTCTTAGTTGGGACAAGATTAAGAATGTGGGCGACAGACTTTAAGGCATACCTCCAGAAAGAGATTAGAAGAGAAGCTCGAATCATCATGGAACGAAACATGTCCAACAAGGTCCGATTATGCCTCGTAGCCACACCATTAAGTTGTGGTATCCTAGGAGGAGTCAATTGTAAAACTATTCCACATTCCTTGAGGTAGTCGTGGACCTCGATACAAAGATACTCACCACCTCTATCGGATCTAAGCATCTTTATCTTCCTTCCCAATTGATTCTCGACTTCGTGTTTAAACTCTTTGAACTTTTCAAAGGTTTCTGACTTGTACTTGATTAGATAGATATACCCATATCTGCTATAATCATCAGTAAAAGCCACATAGAATCGATTTGCATCCGTTATGGTGGATCTGAAGGGCCCACACACATCTGTGTATACTAGATCCAACAATATTTCACCTCTTTCACAAGAACCAGTGAAATGTGATCATCTGACCTTAATTCAAATGATTCCAACACTCCATCTTTTTGGAGTTGGGCCATGCGTTTCTTGTTAACATGTCGAAGACGACAATGCCACAAGCACGCTTTGTCTATACCATTAGGCGAAGCAATATAAAAACACTATTTCCTAAATTAACTACAGTCATCACAGTTTTATACTCACCATCACAAGGTAAAGCTTCAAAATAAAACACACCATTTTTATTAGCAGAAATAGAACCATTCTTATCATCAAAAGAATATCTAAAACCTTGTTTAAATAAAACATGAAATGAAATGATGTTTCGTGTCATCTCTGACGAGCATCAACAGTTCAATAAATCTAACCCTAACCCACTATTAAGCACAAAGCTATAAACTCCAATCTTGGTAATAGGTGAAGACCGCCTATTTCCCATGATCAAGTTCATCCTTCCACGCTCCACATCCTCACTTCTTCTTAGCCCCTGCAAATTAGAACAAATGTGAAACCCACATCCTGTATCAAGGACCCAAGAATGAGAATATGATGAGTTATTAGATAAAATAGTGTAAATACCTGTCGAGGTTGGCTTCACCTTGCCATCCTTGATATCCTGCAAGTATTTCGGGCAACACCGTTTCCAATGCCCCTTGTCGTTGCAGTAAAAGCAAGTGGCCTCCTTTGGGTCGGAAACAGGGGGAGCATGTGAACTGGACTTTCCTTTGGGTCCACTACTAGATGACCTAGCTTGGGACTTTCCCTTCTAGTTCTGCTTGGGAGGACCTTTCATCTTTTTATCCTTCCTTTGACCAAAGGCCAGAACAGGAGTAATATCAGGAGTGGAGGCAAAACCTTTTCCCTTCATTCCTGCTTCAGCTGTTCGCAGGAGGTTGTGCAATTGTGACAAAGTAGTTTCATTGTTGTTCAAATGATAGGTCAATATGAAATGATCCTAACAACTTGGCAGAGTGTTCAACACTATGTCGATTGCCAAATCTTCATCAAAATTCACATTCAACTTGATGAGACTATCCACGTATCGTTGCATTCTTGAAATGTGGTTGCTTACAAACTCACCATCGTTCATCTTGCTTGCAATGAGGGACATTACCACCTCGTACTTCTCTTGACTAGCTCGCTTATGGTACTTTTCCATAAGGTCCTTGTTCATATCGTACAACCAGTAATCCTTATTGTGTCTCTGCAATTTTGGAGTCATCGTGGCTACCATGATGCAAGCAACTTTTGATGCATCCTTGTAGTGTTTCTCGTAGGCATCCATCTCTTCAGGAATGGCCTTTGTTTCATCGATCTCATCGAGTGCTTTCTCGAGGACATACTCCTTATCCTCAAAACGAAGAGCCATTTTCATGGTGCGCATCCAGTCATTGTAGTTGGTGCCATCCAATTGCACCTTCGAGCAGATGCTCAACAGAGAGAAGTTGTTGTTGTTGTTGGAGGAACCATAAGTATCGTTAGGAGTAGACATCTTTAAAGAGAAAAAAGATAGTTTTAGTTAGATAAGAATAATCCTCAATATAACACCCAAATGAAATATCAAGGCTAGGATCCAACTAAATAATTCACAACTTATAAAAGGGATGTCGTAATCTAAATGTAAATTATATAAAGGTAGGTAAATGACGATTTACCAATTTCATCATCGAAAACGAAATTTTAACGAATTTTTTTTTAAAATGAAATTCCTAGATCTTTTGAGAATCATTGAACTTTTCAATGGCATGGTTAATCTCAATTATGCTCTTCCATTTGTGACTGGAATACTGAGGATCACAAACAAGATGTGAATAACCATGCAAATTAACTTGGTACTCTTGATGTCATTTATCATCTCATTTTAATGTGCTGGTTAACCACACACGCTTCATTAATCAATGATAAATTTCGAGACACCAATTGCCACTCTTTATTCATCCCTATTAGTGTTCCGGTTAACCACATGCGCTCCACTGACGTCTCATAAAGTGCAATGTGTTATTTCATGGGTTAGCATACAAGTTCACGTTTTTTCCTAAAGTAACTAAGATTGGGAATTTTATAAAAAATATGTTTAGTTACTTTATCATTCATTATACTTATTAATGAGGTTTAGGTTTTTCCTATCGAACTCGTTCGACTACCGACCCTCTACCAATCAAGGAAGCGGTGGGTGAGATTGGACACCTATTCAATCGCCATTTTATAGGCAATTTCCTTATACCCTCTTATAGATCGGCTTCGTGAATGAGGCGTACCAGCGATTCGACTGACTTGTCTTATATATATATATATATATATATATATATATATATATATATATATATATATATATATATATATATATATATCTTTATACCTTAATAAGCATTTACCTCCAAATGCTGAATTTTAAGAGGTACAAGGCTTATTGCATTATTTACAACAATTTTATGCATTGCAGAATAAGTTTGTCAACAGTTGAAAAGTCAAAGATGGAATTTTGAATCAGTCAATCACAACCTGTTATCATTATCTTCCCTTAAATTTCGGCCGGTGGAGATGAAAACCCGCTCAAACAAGTCAACAAATTGATATTTTCACTGAATCCTTGTGATTCCTATGGATCTGTACATCTTGCTTCATCCAACTTCGTCCACATTTGCTCTACTAAGTACCTCTCTCTTACTCACCGGTCACATCCACTGTCTCCGCACCACTAACACCGTCGTTCCACTTCTCCAACCTCACTTCTCTAACACGAACCTGCTCCTGCATTCTCCGCCTCTCTCATTTGTCCTTTCTCTTTCACGATGAATTGGGTTGCTAGACTGTACCCTTTAATCGATGACCACCAAATACGGATTCACCAAGGTACTCCCTTATCTTCGTATGTGGGAACACTTTTTCTATTAGAGACGCAAAAGGCTTCTCTTTGATCTGTCTATCTCGCTCCATTCAAGTTCATGAGAAACTTTTCATGTGACTTTTTTGTTACCTTTTCATTATCAGATTTCGTTTGTCGTAGGATAAAATCAAGAAGACCAACAAGAAATAAAAATATTTATGTGTGTGTAACGATATCATGCTCCAAACCTCATTCTCAATCTCGATTTTAATCCTTGAAACTTACTCTCGATCTTGATATTCTACAGATAAGAGACAACTACAATTTCAAGCCCTAAATTTCAAAGGTAAGCAACGATTTCAAACCCTAAAAATCACTCTTGATCTCGATTTCAAGCCCTAAACCACAATCTCGATTTTGATTTTGATGTTTTGCAGATAGGAGATAAGATATGATTCCATGCCCTAAGCCTCTCTCTCTAGTTAACCATCAAGGACACAAAACATTACGATTTCGTTTTTTTTTTCTTTTCTTCTTTCGATTTGTTGCATAAACATCAATTTTTGCTACATAAATTTAAAACTTAAAGATATTTTGAGGAATTTAAGGGTTGGATTTCACATATGTATGTATGTTTAACAGGTGAACCTGAAAAGTAGAAGGTTTGAAAATGGTTGGAGGCAATTAACAGGTGTGTATCTTTGTGTGTATGTGTGTGTATCTATATGTGTTTTTATGTGTAGTCGTTTGTACATGTGTATACATATGTGTACCTTTATAGGTGTATATATATGTGTGTATTTATGTAGGAGTCTAATGTGAATATGTTTATATGCAGGTGTTTTTATTTGTTTTTGTGTTTTTTTATGTAGGCGTGTGTATCTGTGTAGGTGTATATATAAGGTAATAGCTTATGATTTTTATTCTTCTCTTTGGAAGGGTATTTTCTATGGATGAATCTGACTATAAATATTGGTTCTGCAGGCAATAGGCTACAAATTTTGATTATGCAAGATTAAGATGGAGCAAGTTTTCGGTTAAATCTACTTTAAAGCTGAACATCTATCTATAGATGAGTGGCTACAGGTTTGTGGTTTTCATGCTATATCTCCTTAAATGCCAAAGCTTGCTTATATTGTATTCTCCTTTTTATGAAAATTTTGTAATTAAACTTCTGAACATATATTTGTGAGTGAAGGATAAAATAGGATGAGCAAGGGAATATGGAAATGGAATGGGAATCAGTAGATGCCAATCATATTCTATGGAGAGGTTTGTTAATTTTTTTATACCAGTTTTATCTTAATTTTTATCAAAACAATTAAAGCCGACTTCTAAACGTTACTGTTCATAAGCCGGGCTGGTTTTAATTAATAGTTTTTTCAAGATTGTGATTTTAATGAGTTACTGATTTGTAATTTATAAGAGGTCCTGCATCTACTCAAAAATGGTGAGTTTTGAGAATTTCATTTTCTGGTTTATATTTCTTTGTTCTTGTATCTGTATGTGAGTTTTTTTTCTCACAATTTGAGTTTTCTGATTATGTTCCCCTGTCACTTTTCATTTAGATTAAACCGCATGGAGTTGTCTCTAACATACACCATATAGTTGAAAGTATTTAATTTTCCCTTCTAGGTTAAAAACTTATTCGTAAAAATGGCGAAATTGTTAACAAAATGAGTACCAGGGGCATAACAATCAACATCACACACCAAACATGACAACAAACTCCACACAGCTCCAAAAGCAAGGGAAAGAAGATGAGACCTTCAAAGGCAACAGCTAAAGAAAACACCAAGCAGGGGCAAAAAGGTCAAAACAACATAAAACACTTCAAATGGTCAAAAAGTATGTGTTTGTAATGTGTGTGTCTGTAATGTGTTTCGGTGTGTGCGTGCTGCGTTAGTGTCCTCAATTTATATTAAATGAAGTAATTTCGTTTAAAATTGAGTAATCCATAAGAAAATTATTCTACATCTTTTATTTTTTAATCACGTATATCATCTTACAAGCATTTTGAGCAGATGAGAAGGGAAGCAACAACAATCAAAGATTTAAATAATCCAAAATCAAGTCAAGATATGTGAGGGTGGGGTTACTGTTGTTGGCATGTTACTTGACAACAAAAATGAAATGGATAGTTCAATTTTACAATACTACCACTAGCCAAATAACAAATATAAAAAATGGCCCCTGTGAACTAATTTGTAATATTAAGAAATTGCTAACTTGGACAATTCTATTTGGTTATAGCTATTTCTTATATTTACCACGTGGTGTTATTGAAATCTTGATTTGTTTTGGAAAATAAATTAAGCAACGTTAATTAAATCTAAAAATCCCTAACATACTTTTATTTAAGTTTGACACTTTTAGGTTTGGTTGTAAAATATTAATATTTTTCAGTTTACCTAATAATTCATTTCAAGCTTGACAAAATCCAATATCAAATTTCATTTTAAACTTGGTTTTGCATTACTCTACACACAAGTGTGTTGGCTTTCCCTATGTTGACCAAGTACTCCACATATCCAATTGAATTGGTCTAACCTCCTATACATGTTATAAAAGCATTTCCACTATATCTCTCATCCCACTCTCAACCATCGGTCTTCATGAAACCCTGAAATACCCTCCCCCAAAACTCAGCCTCTACTATCACCACTCACCGCCACTGTTACAAACTATCCGCACCCGTCGCTTTGCGCGGGTAAACGGCTAGTATATATATATATATATATATATATATATATATATATTTATATATATATATATATATATATATATATATATATATATATATATAAATTACATTTTAAAAATATTTAGTTTATACAATTAAAAACATTATTAAAGGTATATATATATATATATATATATATATATATATATATATATATATTAGACCATTAATGTTACATATAATATAAGGGTGTAATTTTAAAACTTTTCAAAAAATACTAAGGTTATATTTTAAAATTTCAAAACTAATATTCAATTAAGTAAATTAAAAGAATAAAACCAATCAAGAATTCAAGATAAGGATATCAAATTACATTTTAAAAATATTTAGTTTATACAATTAAAAACATTATTAAAGGTAATTATCCTAATCAATTAATGATATATCTTAAAACTGAAAATTGTGGATCTGATAGTCCAACACGCCGTGGTAAACAATCACCACGCCGTGTTAGGACGATTTCGCAAGCTAGCACGCCGTGTTGGAAGAACACCATGATGCGTTTGCGGTAGAGAATGACGATTCTGTTTATTCCTTCTTGTTTAAGTTCAACCATTGTACAAATTCAATAGAAAACAAGACCTACGCTCTGATACCACTGATGGGTATTATGCAAAACATATAATCCTATGTGTGCTTGCAACCCTAAATAATTTTGATCTACGTTTTCTCTAATTGAACATACAATATGAACAACAATGTAGAAACCCTAGAACACTAGTATATAATCAAAATACACAATTAGGCTATTAAAACATACCTTGATTGTTATATAGCAATAACAATGCAACTCCTTAGTGTTGTTGAAGCTTTGAGAACAAGCGTCATAGTTGTCACGCCTCTAGTGGTTCACACCCAATACTAGCAATGGAAGACGATTGAGAAGGAGGAGGAAGACTTCAAATTTTCAGCTGGATCTCTTGGAAAAAAAGTGGCCAAAAATTGTAGGGTTATGTCCCTATTTATAGTGCAGGAAGGAAACCTTAGATAAGCCCAAATCCAAGATTATCTTAAATCGGGTAATTATCCACTTTCCTGATTATCCATTAAAGACTATTCTAGAAACCCTAAGGCATATGAAAATCGTCCATAGCCTATGGAGGGTTCTAGATTGCCTCTTGCTCAACTATTGAACAATTGCACTTCAGTCCCTACACTTAATTAATTCTTTTAATCTCAAAATTAATTCCAATTAATTTCTGATTAAATATTACTATTTCTAATTAATATATTATTCTCGTAATATATTAATCAAATAATAAATCAACCACTTTCTTCAAAATCATCATTCCCAGTTGTCAGTCTTGAGGGAAACCCAAAATGATTGTGCTACTATCAATTTAAGTATATACCAATTCTAGTTATGGACTTAGACACCTAATCCAACAAATACGACACACCACAACACACATACAATGCATGCACAGGCATAATTATGGACTTAGACACCTAATCCAACAAATACAACACACCACAACACACATACAATGCATGAACAGACACGAGCTTTCAGTCTGACTAGACCGCCTTCTGAGGCCTACAATACATATGTACCGCTCACTTGGGCCTCCAGTCCGCGACTTGTCCCCTTCCATGCCTGCAACAAACACCTAATCTGCATGTGGCTTACAGTACACCCCTGGCCCACCCAAGTATCTTGGCCTACCACACAAAGCAAGACCGTCTCAACCCAACATCTGATATGTCGAAATATAAAACAAATAAACAAACAAATAAGAACCTGAACACATATAACTATCTACACTAGTCTACCTGTCTAACAGCTTACTACCGTAAACCGTTCCTCATACAATACTCTATGTAACCACTATAAAATCACTAATAAATGCACATCTATATGTAATCAGAGGTGAGATAGACAGTCGAACGTGTGATCCCACTCTAAATCCACAACCAAACAAGGAGCTGTTGGATTAAGGTGTCTAAGGTCCTAACTAAATTAGTGTAATGTTGATGAATAAAAGTAAAGTCCTTTTTGTGTTACCCTCATAACCAAGAAATGGCTTGGATTGATTATAGGAGAGAGATAACTGATCTGTTAATATATTATATGATTAATATATTAATTAGAAATATCAATAATTAATTAAGAATTAATCATAATTAATTATAGGTTAATTAGAATTAATTAAAGGTGTAAGGGATGAGATGTAATTGTTTAATAGTTGAAAAGAAGAGAGGATCTATAACCTCCCTATATGTTGGATGGTTTTGGAGCCCTTGGATAGGGTTTATGGAAGCCTCCAACTCGTAAAAGGAAACTAGATAATTATTGGATTAAGATATTATTATTTTGAATTCAAATATAGGATATTTAGGATTATCAGACAACTATATAAAGGGGAACACCCCTTGGATTTTCAGCACTACCTTCACCATAACGATAAATCCGAAATTTCTCATCCTCTCCTCTATCTCCTTTCAATCCTAGGGTTTCCTTGAGTTTTTGGGTGTGACACAATGGATGCTACCATACTTTTGGAGCTAGTTTTCCAAGGAGACTTCAAGGATTTGATTAACTTAATTCGATTTAAGGAAAGGTATGTGGTTCTACTCACGATTTCGATTTCATAAGGTCTTTATTGTTTTGTTTTATAAGTATGTTGCTATTAATAGTGAAAAGGCATAGATCCATTTAGGTTGCATGTACTCTTAAGAGTTAAGTGAAATTATGCATGTATAATGTAATTGTAACTTAAAAATCCTAATATTGGTATCAAACCCATGCCTTTTCAATTACTAGTGTATAAAATATGAAACCAAAAAACTAATAAATTGAAATTTCGTCTGGCCACGACGTGGACAAGCCTCTGCCATGTTGTGGGAACTACCTGAAATTCAATTTCAGGATTTTCTTGCGTTATTCAACAGATAGGATAATTATTAGTTAATCAATATTATTTTAAATGATTAAAATCTGAATATAATAAATAGATAATTAGAAATCCTAATTTGAATAAAAAGAAATTTAAAAATAAGGTAATTATCTAATTATAAGATAATTTAGTTATCCTTTAATAAGATTTATATTAATTAATTAAAAGGTTAATTAATAATAATTCTTAAATCTTATTTAGTTCAAATATTAATTAATTAAAACTAAATTGGATTAATATGGTTTGAACATTGTAATTTAAAACTTTTTATATACCATATATATATATATATATATATATATATATATATATATATATATATATATATATAAGTGTGTAATATTATATCTATCACTAAATGTCAGTCGAATCGTTAGTATGCCTCATCCACGAAGCCACACGATAAGAGTGGTATAAGGAAATGACCTATAGAATGACCGTTGAATGGGTGTCTTTTTCACCCACCGTTTCTTTGTATGGTGGATGGTTGTTAGCCGAATGGGTTTGATAGGACATAATCACATTAAGTATAATTTATAAAGTACTAGAACTTCCTAAAAAATCTCACTCTAGTTACTTTAGAAAAAATGTGAAATTGTATGTTAATCTATAAAAACACACATCATTTCTTTGCAAGTCGTTAGCGGAGCGTGTGTGGTTAACTAGAAACACTAATGTTGGACTACAATGATGAAATGACGACACGTACTCGAATTTATGGTTGTTAATGGGGTGTGTGTGGTTAACCGACACATTAATGTGTAACAATTGCGACTTTTGGCATTGATAGTTATTTACGAAAAGTGACCAACGTCGAATATAATAGACTTAATACGTAATATATATCAATATATGATAAAAATATAAGTTTAGTGTTAAGATAAATATGAAAAATCAAACGAATTGTCCGTAAGTCGTAAAAATTAGTGCGCCGAAACATATATATATATATATATATATATATATATATATATATATATATATATATATATATATATATATATAGAGAGAGAGAGAGAGAGAGATTTAGAAAGTGTGTGTCTTCCTGATTCCAAAAATATAAATTTCGTAAAAATCCGAGTTCATATGAAAGAAATATGAATTTTATAAGATATAAAAATCACTCGCGTAGTTAAAAATTATTAATATAAAAAGCTACGAAGAGAATGGTTGACTTTTGGGTAAAATTTACCAAAAGGAAAATCATAATACTCTTTAAGATAAGAATTTTGATAAAAAGAACGTCAAAACGGAGTCCATACGAGAGAGTTACGATTTTTGCAAAATCATTCAATCATACAAAAATAAGGGCTAAAAATAAAATTCGAAATTAGCCAATACAACCTAAAGGAAAGTTGTAGTACCCGTTGAGAGCTACGTGTGGATAAAAAGAACATCGAAAATGGCGCTCGTATGAATGAGATATTGATTTTTGAAGTTTTGCGAAATGTACCAGGTGCAAGTAGATTGCACATCGCGCACAAGGTTCTAGAAGGGGGCAACACAGATCACCAGCCTTTGGACACGTGTCGCACTACGAATAGAGCCACGCCACCTGTGCACGGTTCACCCCAAATGCACGACACACATCTAAATTCTCTCCGCCTATAGATAGGTCGCCTGCATTCTTTCGAATCACACAATTCACTTCACAAAAAGTGATTGTGATTCTAATTTCATTTTAATTTGATTTGATTTTAAATTTTCATTTTGTAGCACCCGATTCCTGGTACGTATTTAATTTCATGAAATTGCAATTTACTCTGGGACTCGGCGAGTGTATGAACAGACTCGGCGAGTCCAAGGCAATCTCCCAACTTATGAAGACGGACTCGACGAGTTCAAGAGGAACTCGGCGATTCATAGACTGAACATCTTCTTATGGATGACGATGAACTCGGCGAGTCGGTTGAAGATTGTCTGATGTGTTGTTGAAGGCGAACTCGTCGAGCTCTTGCTAGACTCGACAGGTAGGGACGGGTTTAAGATATTTTGTGGTTATGGGGACTCGACGAGTTGGCGGCCAACTCGGCGAGTCGACTCAACCAGATGTCGACTTTGACCAAAATTTGACTTTGACCATGGATTTGACTTAGACATTGATTGGTTTTGGGTTGACCCTTGTAAGGGTTACGAGTAGGAGTATGAGTTGATAACTTGGAAGAGTTGTCGTGTAGGGATTGAGGAGTCAGGGAGACTCGATTTCCACATCGAGATCAGTGCAGGCACTACGCGACATTGAGGTGAGTCACCTTCTGGTAGGAGTGGGTCTACGGCCACAATTCCGGCCCACTAGTAGGAGTTGTTTGCTAGATGACTGTCTTTGTGATAATTATCTGATGTGGTTATCTGATATGCTTTATGTGCTAGGATGCTATGACATATGTGTTAGTAGTGGTAGGGGTGGTATAGCCCTAGTTACCTGTTGAAAGATACCGAAGGGGTAGATAGTACCCATGCATGCCTAGTAGTATGATTATGATATGCTATAATGCGATCAATATGCTTATGATATGTTATTATGAGATAGTGGTTGGGGGTGACATAGTTCCCAGTTACCGGTTGAAAGATACCGAAGGGGAGGTTAGCTCCCAGTTACCGGTTTAAAGATACCGAAGGGGAGGTTAGCTCCCGATTACCGGTTGAAAGATACCGAAGGGGAGGTTAGCTCCCGGTTACCGGTTGAAAGATACCGAAGGGGAGGTTAGTTCTCGGCTACCGGTTGAAAGATACCGAAGGGGAGTCCAGCTCCCAGATATGCCAGACTGATACCGGTTGAGAGATATCGATGGATATGCTTTATGTGGTATGTGGTATGATGGGGGAACTCACTAAGCTTCGTGCTTACAGTTTTCAGTTTTGTTTCAGGTACCTCTTCAGCGAAGGGGAAAGAGTCGGCGCGGTAGCGGCACATCACACTCATACATGATTTGCGCATTGAGTTTTCTAGGATTGTACTCTGATTTTTATTACTATTGATGATATGGTTTTGAGACACGTTGTTACAGTTTTATAAATTGATTTGACATTGGTAATGTTTTTGGTAAACTATTTTATGAGTTAATTAAAAACGAAATTTTTAGCCTTGAAAATTGGGATGTTACAATTTGGTATCAGAGCTTTAGTTTGAGGGATTTGGATACACTCTCGGGTGTGTCTGAACTCAAACTGAGGACTTGGTATGAAAATTTTCAAAAAGAAAATCATGTTATGAAAAGAAGTTTGAAAATAGAAAAAGGAACTTTGAAAAAGAACAAGATGTGTGATGTGCGCGACCGATCGAGCTCAAGTAAGTTTTCCCCAAGATACCCATACATGTTATGTTATGATATGATATGAGTATGAGAACTGCATGCTAGATTAGGGCTAGAGGATCTAGGAGGGATGTCTTATATGCCTACTGTATATGTATGAGAACTGCATGCTAGATTGGGGCTAAGGATCTAGGAAGATGCCTGATATGCCTGCTATATGTGTCTTTGAGTTGCAAGATGTTACTGATTAGTCAGTTATATGATAGCTTGGATAGTGTATGATTGGGTTGGGTTACTCAATGCCCGAATGCTATTGCTTTGTGCTTCGGGAGTCCTAGCTATCTTTAGCTAACTAGTAAACGAATACGCTAAGTTACATATTGTGAGGACGAAATAATTTCAGAAGGTTAGGTCTAGCCCTACTACGCAACTCTTGTCTGAGTCCAACCGTTGTGGGGTAGGACCTTTCATTCGAGGAATTATCTGGTCTTAGTAATATGTAATGGTATTCGCAAGCTAGTTAGGTATAGGTAGCAGGGGTTCCTTATGCAGCTGATGGCGGAGAGTAGGTCGGAGAGTTACCCTTGGGTAAGCCTAGGGCGAAATTGGAAAAGAGTACAACAGTAGTATAAGGGACTTGGTGAAGTCGAAGCAATCCTCGAGGAAAGTATGGATAGATGTGGAAGGTAGTATGTGCCCGTACTATTGAAAGCAGAGGATCCGTACTCGAACTATAGAGGGCCGAGATAGAACCAGGGAACTTGTAGAGTGTATGATACCTCCTGAGGTTTATGTATGATTCTGATAGTTATGTGTTATGATTCAGAATGGTGATTATCACACGTCACGGAGGAGGAGGTTCAGGGACAGGATCCGGTTCAGGATCGGGCTCGGGGGCAGGTTCCGAGCCAGTGGACGAGGGATTGCGCGAGTTTATCACGTCTGAGATCACGAGAGGTATCCTTGTGACGACCCCGGTGATTTTCGGGTCGATCAAGGAAGGGATCATTGAGTTGATGGAGGATCACCTCCGGGCATTTAGGAGAGATATGGCATTCAGTCATTCAGGATCACGCACACTGTCCTTCAGGGACTTCAGGAGCAGTGGTGCGCCGTATTTCCATGGGGTTAAGAACCCCATCGCAGCCAGGAGATGGATTGTAGACATCGATTCTGCACAGTTGACGAGCTTCTGCCCCGAGGGGTCGAAGGTGCGATATGCTGCAGGTTGTTTGACAGACCGGGCCAGGGATTGGTGGGAGTCCGTTGGTCAGTCGTTGGGAGCCTCGGCGATTGAGGCTATGACTTGGTCGAACTTTGTGATCAGGTTCAGGTCTGAGTTTGCTTCAGCTGTAGAGCTTCAGCAGCTGGCCAGGGAGTTTCTGGATATGAGGCAGACGACGGAGTCAGTGGCGGAGATTACCGCCAAGTTCCGGGAGAGGGCATTGTTGGTGCCCTGCTATCATGATATGCTGAGGGTAGACATCCGGGAGCATGTCAGCTTCTCGGCATGCCCGACTCTGGATTCCATGATTGCCAGGGCGAGGGAGAGGGAGATAGACTTGGAGCACCTCAGGAAGAGGAAGGCGGAGGAGGGACAGGTTGTTGGGGCTTCGGGGAAGAAGCCCAAGGGATTCGACTCTAGGTCGAAGGGCCAGCAAGGCCGGGGCTGCTGTGGGAAATGCGGCAGGTCACATGAGGGGGTTTTCCGCACTGGGTTGGGATCAGGCTGCTATAAGTGCGGCAAGACTGGGCACTTTGGTAAGGATTGTACTACCCCTGCCCCCATCTTTCAGACATCAGACCTGATTTGCTTTCATTGCAATCAGAAGGGCCATAAAAAGGCCAATTGCCCTCAGTTGACATCAACAGCGCCAGTGAAGGTGCCAACTCCAGCGACCCTGCAGATCGCTGATGGTCGGCCGGGCAAGACAGAGGCTCCGGTGGTGAGGAGCCGGGCCTTCCAGTTGACTACCGAGGAGGCACGTGCCGCACCCAATGTGGTGACGGGTATGATTTCTTCTCCCTAGCTTTTATTTTATGTGTTTATGATATTGATGTGCCATGTGATATGTCTTGTTTAGGATCGTTCCATGTGAACGGTATCCCAGTTCAGGTGCTGTTTGATTCGGGCGCTACCCGATCATTTGTCTCTCTTGCGCTTAGCAAGAGATTCCCTGAGTCTTCGGGTATGTTGGATTGCCCTCTAGAGGTCGAGACTGCAGACAATCGATCAGTGCGAGCGTCGACGGTCTTTAGGGATTGTGTTTTGAGGTTGTTCGAGGAGCGTTATTTGGTAGACTTGGTTCCCATTTCGTTGCGTGGGAACAAGGTGATTATAGGCATGGATTGGTTAAGCCCCAACGGGACACTGATCGACTGCGCACATCAGTTGGTTCGGATCAGGACCCCGAGTGGGGGAGAGCTGGTGATTCAGGGCGAGAGGCCACAACGCGGACCAACACTATGTTCAACAGTGAGGGCTAGGCGCTACCTTCAGCAAGGTTGCGCTAGGTATGTCGCCTATGTTATGGATACCCGAGAGGCGGGGAAGGCGTCAGTGAGCGATGCACCCATGGTGTGAGATTACGTGGATGTATTCTCAGAGGAGCTGCCTGGGATACCTCCAGAGCGACAGGTGGAGTTCAGGATCGACCTAGTCCCTGGTGCACCTCCGATAGCCAAGGCGCCATATCGGTTGGCTCCTCCCAAGATGCAGGAGTTGTCTACGCAGCTGCAGGAGCTGTTAGACAAGGGATTTATCAGGCCGAGTAGTTCGCCTTGGGGAGCCCCGATCCTGTTTGTCAAGAAGAAGGACGGGTCGCACCGCATGTGCATAGATTACCGGGAGCTGAACAAGGTAACGGTGAAGAACCGTTACCCACTCCCGAGGATAGATGACTTGTTCGACCAGCTTCAGGGAGCATCTTGGTTTTCCAAGATAGACTTGCGGTCATGCTACCATCAGATGAGGGTCAGGGATGAGGATATGCAGAAGACCGCTTTTCGGACTCGCTATGGCCACTACGAGTTCGTGGTGATGCCCTTCGGGCTCACCAGTTCTCCTGCCGCGTTCATGGACCTCATGAACCGCGTGTGCAGACCGATGTTGGATCGATCTGTGATAGTTTTCATTGATGACATCTTGGTTTACTCCAAGACGCAGGAGCGACATGAGGACCATCTGCGAGAGGTTTTGGATACCTTGAGGAGGGACAGCTTGTATGCCAAGTTCTCCAAGTGCGAGTTCTAGTTGCGCGAGGTGCAGTTTCTAGGGCACCTTATCAACCATAACGGGATATTGGTGGACCGGGCCAAAGTAGAGGCCGTGATGACATGGGAAGTTCCGAAGTCTCCATCTGAGATTCGGAGTTTCCTCGGATTGGCAGGCTATTATCGGAGATTCATTCAGAGCTTCTCCAAGATAGTCGTACCTTTGACCCGACTGACAAAGAAAGCTGTTGTTTTTCGCTGGGGGCCGGAGCAGAAGGCAGCGTTTGAGACATTGAGACATAGACTGTGCGAGGCGCCGATCCTCGACCTTCCCGAGGGCGTGGAGGATTTCGTGGTGTATTGTGATGCTTCCATTTCAGGTTTGGGCGCAGTTTTGATGCAGAGAGGGCATGTCATCGCCTACGCCTCGAGGCAGCTGAAGCCTCACGAGGCGAACTACCCGATGCATGATTTGGAGTTGGGGGCGGTCGTCTTCGCCCTCAAGATTTGGAGACACTACCTCTATGGGGTCCGTTGTACCATCTACACGGACCACAAGAGTTTGAGGTACCTCATGGATCAACCTAATCTGAACATGAGGCAGCGTCGGTGGTTAGACGTGGTGAAGGATTACGATTGTGAGATCCTTTACCACCCGGGGAAGGCCAATGTCATGGCTGATGCGCTTAGCCACATGGCAGCGCTGATTAGGGACATCTGCATGAGGATGACTGTGGTGACTCCGCTTTTGGAGCAGATCCGAGAGGCCGAGCTGGAGGCCATGAAGAAGGAACATCGGAAGAGCGAGCGTATTGTGGGTCAGGTTTCCTCCTTCGACTACGATAGCCGAGGGTTATTGACACTACATCGTAGGGTATGGGTTCCCTATCATGGGGGCATGTGCCAGGTTCTGATGGAGGAGGCGCACAAATCCCGATTCTCAATTCATCCCGGGGCGATGAAAATGTACAAAGATCTTCGGCCCGGTTACTGGTGGCCCTGCATGAAGCTGGACGTCGTCTGGTACGTGGAGCGGTGCCTGACCTGCAGGAAGGTCAAGGGCGAGCACCAGAGGCCGCACGGCAAGATGCAGCCGTTAGACATTCCCATGTTGAAATGGGAAGATATTACTATGGATTTCATCACTAAGCTTCCCAGGACTGCATGGGGATTGGATTCGATTTGGGTCATCGTGGATCGGTTGACCAAGAGTGCCTAATTTATACCAATCCAGGGGAGCAACTCGGCCAAGAAGTTGGCGGATATCTACATCCGAGAGGTAGTAGCTCGGCACGGAGTGCCAGTTTCGGTGATTTCGGACCGAGACGCGTGGTTTACTTCCAGATTCTGGAAGAAGTTTCACGATGCGCTGGGTACTTGTCTTCACTTCAGCACAACATTCCACCCACAGACGGATGGTCAGAGTGAGCGGACCATCCAGACTTTGGAGGATATGCTGCGGGCATGCGTTCTGAACTTCGATGGTAGCTGGGATACCTACCTTCCATTAGCTGAGTTCTCCTACAACAACAGCTATCATGCGAGTATCGATCGCCCTCCCTTCGAGATGTTGTACGGGAGGAAGTGCAGGACCCCGATATGTTGGGGCGAAGTCGGACAGAGGGTCATGGGGAGCACCGAAGTGGTGCTCAAGATGACAGAGAGGATTTAGTAGGTTTGGAGCAGGCTTCAGACTGCTCAGAGTCGGCAGAAAAGTTACGCCGACAAGCGCCGATCAGACCTGGAGTTCCAGGTCGGGGATATGGTCCTCCTGAAGGTGTCGCCTTGGAAAGGCGTCATCCGATTCAGGAAGCGGGGCAAGTTGGGCCCCAGGTACATTGGACCTTTCACGGTTGTAGCCCGGGTGGGCAAGGTGGTGTATAGGCTCGACCTGCCAGCCGAACTCAGTCAGATTCACAGTACATTTCACGTCTCCCAGTTACGGAAGTGCCTGGTGGACGACTCAGTAGTGGTACCCTTGGAAGATATTCAAGTAGATGACAGCCTGAATTACGTCGAGCGGCAAGTAGCGATCCTCGACAGAAAGTCGAAGGACCTGAGGAACAAGAGGGTGGAGCTGGTGAAGGTGCAATGGAAGCACCGCAAGGGATCGGAATGGACTTGGGAGCCAGAGGAAGAGATGAGGGAGCACTACCCCAAGCTTTTTCTAGATTCAGCAGCAGACTTCAAGGACGAAGTCTAAAATAAGTGGGGGAGATTTGTAGCACCCGATTCCTGGTACGTATTTAATTTCATGAAATGTTGCAATTTACTCTGGGACTCGGCTAGTGTATGAACAGACTCGAGAGTCTAAGGCAATCTCCCAACTTATGAAGACGGACTCGACGAGTTCAAGAGGAACTCGGCGAGTCATAGACTGAACATCTTCTTATGGATGACGATGAACTCGGCGAGTTCAAGAACGAACTCGGCGAGTCGGTTGAAGATTGCCCGATGTGTTGTTGAAGGCGAACTCGTCGAGCTCTTGCTAGACTCAACGGGCAGGGACGAGTTTAAGATATTTTGTGGTTATGGGGACTCGACGAGTTGACGGGCCAACTCGGCGAGTCGAGTCAACCAGATGTTGACTTTGACCAAAAGTTGACTTTGACCATGGATTTGACTTAGATATTGATTGGGTTTGGGTTGACCCATGTAAGGGTTACGATTAGGAGTATGAGTTGATAACTTGGAAGAATTGTCGTGTAGGGATTGAGGAGTCGGGGAGAGTCGATTTCCACATCGAGGTCAGTGCAGGCACTACGCGACATTGAGGTGAGTTACCTTCTGGTAGGAGTGGGTATGCGGCCACAATGTCGGCCCACTAGTAGGAGTTGTTTGCTAGATGATTGTCTTTGTGATAATTATCTGATGTGGTTATCTGATATGCTTTATGTGCTAGGATGCTATGACATATGTGTTAGTAGTGGTAGGGGTGGTATATCCCTAGTTACCGGTTGAAAGATACCGAAGGGGTAGATAATACCCATGCATGCCTAGCAGTATGATTATGATATGCTATAATGCGATCAGTATGCTTATGATATGTTATTATGAGATAGTGGTAGGGGGTGACATAGTCCCCAGTTACCGGTTGAAAGATACCGAAGGGGAGGTTAGCTCCCGGTTACCGGTTGAAAGATACCGTAGGGGAGGTTAGCTCCCGGTTACCGGTTGAAAGATACCGAAGGGGAGGTTAGTTCCCGGCTACCGGTTGAAAGATACCGAAGGGGAGTCCAGCTCCCAGATATGCCAGACTGATACCGGTTGAGAGATACCGATGTATAGGCTTTATGTGGTATGTGGTATGATGGAGGAACTCACTAAGCTTCGTGCTTACAGTTTTCAATTTTGTTTCAGGTACCTATTCAGCGAAGGGGAAAGAGCCGGTGCGGTAGCGGCACATCACACTCATACATGATTTCCGCATTGAGTTTTCTGGGATTGGACTCTGATTTTTATTACTATTGATGATATGGTTTTGAGACACGTTGTTACAGTTTTATAAATTGATTTGACATTGGTAATGTTTTTGGTAAACTATTTTATGAGTTACATAATTAAAAACGAAATTTTTGGCCTTGAAAATTGAGATGTTACACATTTTTATTTTATTTTATTTTATTTTTAAATTCTTTGGAGCTTCCTTTTACGAGATCGATTAATCTCAAGCCTCTGACCACTTTTCGACATGATTTAGTATCGACTAAAACACGCTTCAAGGATGAGTTTCAAGACTCCCATTTCCATCGTTTTATAAAATATAGGGGAGAATACATGTTAATTATTTACCAAGTGCTATATATCTTTAGGGTAAACTACACCGATGGTCCCTATGGTTTAGGGTAATTTGCGTGTTTGGTCCCTAAGAACTTTTTTTAACTCGGACCATCCCTATTTTACATTTTTGTTGCGCGCTTGGTCCCTGTCACATCTAAAAAGACTGATTTACCCTTATTGATTTCTTTTATATTTTTTAAACTATCAGTTTATTAAAAAAATTATTAATTAAATGTGGAAAACATATCAACCAGATAAGCATTGGTCTGATTCAAGAACCTATTCCACGCGACCCCCTCTCTCTCTATCTCTCTTTCTCTCTCTCTCTCTCTCTCTCTCTCTCTCTCTCTCTCTCTCTCGTTTAAGAACAATACCCACCACTACCACCGGAAAATCTACACCACGAAATATGCATAACCATCACCGGAAACCCCTCTTTTTTGTCCTCGTTCTGAATAACCCTCACCACACCAAATCAAATGATATCATCCAAAACTAAAATGAATCTGAAATCAAAATCCAAAACTCAAACTACATGCAAAAACCCAAATCAGAAAAAGAAATCTTAACACCAATTTTTAAGCTACACACCAAAAAATATACAGATGCAAAATTGGAAAATTTGAAACCCTAATGCTTTCCTGTGAGAGTTTAGCAAAATTAGAACCAAGAATTTAGCAAAATCAGAACATGGTTTTGTAAACCCTGAACCCTACCGTGAAGAATGATCTTCCCAGAGCTTGCAGGTATGTTGGTGATGATTCTGAGTTGCAAAGAAAAAAGCTTAAAAGGTTTTCTTTTTTCTGGGTGTATTTCACATCAAATGAGGAATATTGGGGTGATGGTAGCCTCCGCAGCTCTGCACAGACAACCTCGATCTCACACCCAGATGACCGGTAGACTCAAAACCCTAGCTAGGCGGTGTCAGAGCGGGGGTAGTGGGAGTTCCAGGGTCGCCGGAAAATGCTTGGACGAGAAATAAGGGAGAGTGAGGAAGAGTCGTCGGAGTGACCACACATCCGCCTTCGATCCATCGTAGCCTTTCCGAAGAACGATTTCCAGTGCAGTGTACGTTGGAGTTCATCAGTAGAGCAGAGAGAGGATCGAGAGTTTTAGGGTCCGCCATTTTTTCTTTTAAGAGAGCTAAGGGAAGGAAGGAAACATGAGACAGGAAAAAGGAAGGGGGAGGGGTGGGTTGTTGAAGAGATTGTTTTTTATTTTTATTTTTTTAGTTTAAAATTAATAAATAATTAAAAGAAAATTAAAAAAGAAATTAATAAGGGCATAATAGTCTTTTTAGGTCAGACGAGGACCAAGCGTGTAACAAAAATATACATTAGGGATGGTCCGAGTTAAAAAAAAGTTCTTAGGGACCAAACACGCAAATTACCCTAAACCATAGGGACCATCCGTGTAATTTACCCATATCTTTATAATCGTTACGTTAAAAATATTATTTTTACAAAACATATTTATGCCGTTATTCTATTTGCATAAATAGATAATTATTTTACTATATCGTAATCACTCTACCCGTATAAATATCGATAACTATTATACGTCGTCGTCACTCTGCCCATATAAAAAGTGATATTTAGTATACGTCGCCGTTACTCTGGGCGAACCTTTAAGAGCAACATTATGCCTAGTAACGCTAGACAAATTTAGGATAAGACATTGTACCTAGTTGTTACCCTGCCCTAGTATCATGTTTAGCTTTAAAAGAAAATTATAATCACTCTAAATAGAGTATCCAATGGGCATACTTCTGGAATAAAAGTAGAATCACACTAAATAGAAGTATTGCTTTACACAAGCATACTTCTGGGATAAAAATATAATAATAGAGGTAACTGTAACACTCTAAAAATCATAGAAAATTTAAAAATTTTAAAATCAACCATTAACCATCATTGTTTACAAAAAGAGTCATTATTTCAAAAGTATTATTCAAAATCAGAGATCTCCTAAGACCCAATAACACAAAACAGGAAGATGTGCACGATCACGTCTTTGCTTTCCCGCGATCATCAAAAGTACTTGAAACAATAAACTAAAACTGTAAGCCAAAACTTAGCGAGTTCACCCAAAGTACCATCACATAACATATAAAATACATAGATTAGCATGTTGGGTCCACAACCTCCCGGTTGGATTACCCTGGCCCACAAACTCCTGGTTGGATTCCCCTGCATACCACATACCGGGTCCACAACGTCCCGATTGGATTACCCTTGTCCCACAACCTCCCAGTTGGAATGCCCTTGCCCACAACCTCCCGGTTGGATTTTCCCGGTCTGTTGACTGACAGCACAAAGCAGTAGTCTCAACTCGAACATAACATTTCGACATATAACAGATAATATACATATTCAACAGACAGATAATTATACAGGTAGTAATCACATGGAGTCCTACTGATCTACCAGTCTAACGCATATAAGTAACTATCAGATAACCAAACAGGTCTATCGCATGCTCAACATATCATAACTTAGTGTCTAACATGATATCAATCCATTAGGCTGACCTTGGTGCCTTCGACCCGTAAGTACAGTAAGCAAAACTCACCTCTCAGTCTAAACATAAGCTGAATAATCTCTGCCCCGACAACTGGTTCTACTCGACACCTATTATCCCAAAATATTGCCCAACTTAAATTAATACCAATTTACCAAAAATATGCTTTGGGTCAAAATAGGTCAAACTCCACAAACTAGCCAAGTCAACTCAACCATGTCAACCCAGCCGAGTATGCTGGGCGTACTCGATCGCAACCAAAAGAAGCGAGGAACTAACCGCGTACACGACGTACCATCTGGTATGCCCAGCATACGCAGCTGAAGACTCTCAACCCACTAAGTGCTTAATACTTAAGTATTTTGAATCCAATTTACAGATCCAATACCCAAATGTTGTCTTTGACCATAAAGTTTCCAACTTTATGGGCTTGCATAGCCAAAAAGTGCTCAACAATTAATAGTCTAACTACTTAACCCATTGTGATATTATACTTCTATAATTTTGAATCTGGAAACCACCTTAATTATTTCATAAGCTCCTCCTCAAAATAAGCTTCGGTAATTAACTTGAATTTTTAAGGACCCATTTGAGATTAGAACCGGAGATGACCCTTTGCACACCCATTGCTTTGGAGAAACATTTGGATCGGAACGATAAATCACTTCTGAATATTGAGAAAATTTTGATATTTGCTTCTTAGTTGAAAAACAAAATTTATCAAATATTTCATAGAACCAACCATAAAACATTTTCTCTTTTCTCCAACTTCTAACACCTCCATCTAAACGAATGTGAGAAAGGACTTTTCTTTCAACATGCTTGGTTTTAACTTTTTGATATTTTTCACAAACATGAGTAACTATCACCTTAGGCACCCAAACCTTTTTTCATCTTTTTAAAATTTCATGCCTTCAAATCTGATTTTCGGATGTGAAGATGCTCATCACATTTCGTAAGCTGAACATCACAAGCCTTTGGTACCCAAACATTTTTTAACATCCATAAAATTCATGAAAAATTTAAACTTTTAAAACAACCCAAAAATCATCATTGTTTACATATAGTTTTCAAAACATGTTCAATATCAGAGTAATCCCAAAATCATGAAACAAAACATGAGGAGGTGCACGATCACGCCTTCCCCTTCCCACGATCCTCTGAGGTACCTTAAACATAATCCAAAACTGTAAGCCCAAATCTTAGTGAGTTCCCCCAAAATACCACTACATAAACAAATAACACAAATATAATAACAACATGCAATGGGTCCACAGCTAACATACTGGATTACCCCTAACCCCACAACATAAGTCTGGCTTGCCCTTGGCCTACAACGTATGTCTAGCTTGCTCCCCGGCCTGATCAAGCCTCAGACTGAATACCACTAAGCCCTCAGTACGAGTCTGGCATGGCCTTCCCGGCCCTCAACTCGTATCTGGAATGCTCATGAGCCCTCAGTATGAGTCTGTCATGTCCTCCCCGGCCCTCAGCTCATATTTGGCTTGCTCCGGGGTTTGTTGGCTACAACACGTAGCAGTACAAGCTCAACCTAACCCACACAATATGTCGACATATAACAGATAATATCATATACAGATAAACAGTCAAAATCACAGGTAGTCATACAGATCCACCAGTCTAGCATATCAAAACTAGCATGCATATCTATTCCATACTTAACATATCAACAATATCAGGTTATCAAACCAATGGGCTGGCCTTGGTGCATTAGACCCGAAAGTATAGTGAGGAAAACTCACATCACAGGTGAACAAAACTGATAAGGCCCGACTCCGAATCTCAGCTCTCTACTCAATGCCTACATCCACCAAGTGACCAATTCCATAAAAATTCCAAAAATACCAAAAATACCCTCAACAGTCAAACTTGGTCAAACATGGTAAACTTGGTGAAACTCCATAAATCCACTGAGTTAACCCAGCCGAGTCAACCCAACCGAGTTAACTCAAAATTGGCTGTTCCATGCTAGTATGCGGGGCGTACTCTGGAGGTATGCTTAGCGTATGCAAGCCTCGCATTGACTGATTACGGGGAAGCTGACCGAGTACACGGGGCGTACCCCCTTCTACGTAGGGTGTAACCTCTCAATTCCATTTTATTTATTAAGTGCTTAATGGCTTCAACACTTAAGCTCCCACTTCATATCCAAGGTCCAGAGGCATACTAGAGTCATAAAGTTTCCAACTTTATGACTCTACACGTCCATAAAGTCCTTAACACAAGGTCTTAATCCATTAAGACCTTCTACAAAATGCATAGAGCCAAACTAGCTAAAGGGACCTCATTTTTATGGCTTAGAAACCTTCCTAGGGTCTGAAAGGACAACCCAAAATGTCCAAAACCAATCATGCATAAAAATGGGACTTTTGAGACAAGAAGAACCACAAAAAGCTACCAAAATGAGATCTAAGGAAACAAAGCATCAAGGTGAAGACTTTTTACCTTCTGGAGCTTCCCAAGAAGGTGATGATCCAAGATCCACAAGCTTGCTTCAACTTCTAAGCTCCTTGATGCAACTCCTTCTTCCTTAAGCACACAAAGGACACACTTTTAGCTCAAAATATACTCTTATGGGGTTAGGGTTTGCCAAAAACGACTCAAGGGCTTGGAGGCTGGAAAGGTGGGGGTAAATGAGATATAAATGTGCTCAAATACCCCACAAACCCTAAAAATTAGGGTTTCACTTGGACATGAGTACGCCCAACGTACTAGGTCGCACCCTAGTACGCTTAGTGTACTTACATGTACGCTTAGCGTACACCACCTGCCCCAAAATTACCATCTTGTCACTAGGGCTTCTTAGGGCTACCTCCTTCCAATCCAAGGACCAAAATGACATAATTTAAAACCAAGTGATGAATTTGTGAATAAGTGAAAGTCGGGGTGTTACAAATCTCCCCCACTTGAACTAGACTTCGTCCTCGAAGTCTGCTGCAGAGAACAAATCTGGATAATGCTCCCGCATCTCAGCCTCCGGCTCCCAGGCCCATTCGGAGCCCATCTGATGCTGCCATCGTACCTTTACCAAAGGTACTTCCTTGCTAGGCAGAACCTTTACTTTCCTCTCCGGAATTGATGCTGGCCTCTCAACATAGTTCAGGTGCTCATCAACCTGAATATCATCTAAGGAAACCACCGCATCCTCATCCAACACGCACTTTCGCAGTTGCAAAACATGGAAAGTGCTATAAATCTGACTAAGCTCCTAAGGAAGATCCAATCTATAAGCAACCTTGCCAACCCTGGCAATAACCCGAAATGGCCCAATATATCGGGGACCCAAATTCCCCCTCTTCCTGAAGCAAATCACACCTTTCCAAGGTGAGACTTTCAGTAGCACCATGTCGCCGACCTGAAATTCCAACTCGGATCAGCACCTGTTGGCATAGATCTTCTGCCGACTCTGAGTAGTCTGCAATCTCTGCCTGATTTGCTGAATCAACTTTGTAGTCTGAAGAACCACCTCAGTCTACCGCATAACACGGTGACCAACCTCGTCCCAGCAAACCGGGGTCTGAACACTGTTGTTGTAGGTGAACTCCGCAAGGTAGGTATGAGTCCCACCTCCCACCAAAATCAATGACACAGGCCCACAACATATCCTCAAGGGTCTGTATTGTCCGCTCACTCTGGCCGTCGGTCTGCGGATGATAAGTTGTGCTAAAGTGAAATCTCATGCCCAATTCCTCATGGAACTTCTCCCAAAAACGGGAGGTGAGCCGAACATCATGGTCTGAAAAATGGAGACCAGAACCCCATTGAGAGAAACGATCTCGCGAATATACACTTTGGCCAACTTCTCGGCCGAAGAACTCTCCCGGATCTCCAGTAAGTGGGCACTCTTGGTTAATTGATCCACGATGACCCAAATAGCATCGAAACCCTTTGCCGTATTCGACAACTTGGTGATGAAATCCATCGAAATCTGCTCCCATTTCCAAATGGGAACCTCCAGAGGCTGCAGCTTGCCATGCGTCCTCTGGTGCTCAGCCTTGACCATCCTGCAGGTCATGCACCTCTCCACGTACTAGGCGATCTCCCTCTTCATGCACGGCCACCAATAGCTCAATCTCAAATCCCAAAACATTTTGGTGGCCCCCGGATGGATAGAAAAATGAGACTTATGAGCCTCCTCCAACACAATCTGTCTGACACCACCAGACATAGGAATCCATACCCGACCACAACGGGTCAACAATCCACGACTATCCGGAAAAAATGTGGGGATCTCACCCCTGATCCTCTCTATCTTCCAGTTCTCTTCCCGAACACCCTCAACCTGAGCCTCCCTAATCAATCCTAAAAGCGGAGAATCCACTGATATCCCCATACACGATACCCCAACTGAAGACCTAGCCGACTTGCGGTTCAAAGCATCTACCACTACGTTCGCTTTACCCGGATGGTAAAGGATCTCGCAGTCATAATCCTTGACTACGTCCAGCCACCTGCGCTGCCTCATGTTCAGGTTCGGCTGATCCATAATATGTCTCAAACTCTTGTGGTCCATGTAGATAGTAAAGAGGACCCCATAATGATAATGCCTCAAAATATTAAGGGCAAAAACCACTGCCCCCAACTCCAGATCAGGCGTGGGATATCACCCGTCCTCTCTACTATCAGTTGTCGCGAAACATATGCTATCACGCGTCCTTTCTGCCTGAGGACCGCCCCCAAACCAATGATGGAAGCATCACAGAATACCACAAAATCCTCAATTCCCTATGGGAGGGTCAAAATCGGGGCCTCACATAATCTCTACCGACGGGTCTCAACTGCCGACTGCTACTCAGGGCCTCTCCGGAAATCCACTCTCTTCCTCGTCAAACGAGTGAGGAGTACTGCAATCTTGGAGAAATCCTGAATGAATCTCCGATAGTACCCTGCCAGACCCAAGAAACTCCTGATATCCGAGGGAGATTTTGGAACCTCCCACTGCATCACAGTGTCAATCTTGGCCGAATCGACCAATATCCCATCCTGATTAACGAGGTGTCCAAGGAACTGAACCTATCGTAACCAAAAATCGCACTTCGAGAACTTAGCATAAAGTCATTCCCTCCTCAAAACTCCCAGAAGCTCACGAAGATGCTCCTCATGTTGCTCTCTGGTCTTGGAATATACCAAGATATCATCAATAAATATGATAGCTGAACGATCGAGCATCATCCTGTATACTCGATTCATAAAATCCATAAATACCACAGGGGCATTGGTGAGCCCAAAAGGCATCGCCATGAACTCGTAATGCCCATAACGAGTCTGGAACGCGGTCTTCTCTACGTCCTCCTCTCTCACCCTGACCTGATGATATATGGACCTCAGATCTATCTTGGAGAACCAAGATGCACCCTGCAACTGATCAAAGAGGTCATCAATCCATGTAAGGGGATAACGGTTCTTCACCGTTAACTTGTTCAACTCCCGGTAATCAATACACATCCAGTGTGAACCATCATCCTTCTTGACGAACAAAATCGGCGCTCCCCACGAAGAACTACTTGGTCTAATGATATGCTTGCCTACCAGCTCCTACAATTGAGATGACAACTCCTGCATCTCAGGTGGTGCTAAGCGGTACGGTGCCTTAGCAATCGGGGCCGCACCTGGCACAAGGTCAATCCTAAACTCGACCTGCCTCACAGGAGGCACACCGGGAAAATCCTCCGGAAATACATCGGCAAACTACATGAAAATCGGGACCTCTAAAACTGAAACCTAATCCCCAACACGCATATCCACCACATAATCTAAATAACCCACACACCCGTGTTGAATATATTGCCGAGCTCTGGATGCAGAACAAAACTCTGAACCCATCCTGGTGCACTCTCCATAAATAACCAGTTCTCCCCCACTTAGGGTTCGAACTACCACGCGCTGGCCTTCATAATCAATCATAGCACCAAAACGGCTCAGCCAATCCATACCGACAATCACGTAGACATCCATCATGGGGATAGGGATCAAGTCGATCGGATAAGGCACCCTAAAGATCTCCAGAACACAAACATGATATACTGATGATGCAGAGACGTCGTGTTCGTTGGCGATAGAGACTTGCAACGGACACTCTAACTCCCGAATGGAATATAAAACTCCCCACTGAACGACCGAGAGACAAAAGATCGACTCGCACCCGACTCAAACAACACTGGAGTGGGAAAAGATTTCACTAGGAACGTACCTAACAGAGGTACAAACATAAGCATAACACAAAACATAATCAACATAATAAGGGATAGAAACATACCAGTCACAACATCTGGAGCTGCTCTGGCCTCTTCGACAGTAAGCTAGAAAGCGCGACCTCGATCCCTCGGGGGCTCCACCCTGCCCTGACTCCCATTAGTGATCCTCAAAGTAGCCGATGTTGGAGCCTGCGCCGGCCTAGCAGCAACCGAGGGACAGTTGGCCTTCACATGGACAACCTGGTCGCAATGATAACAAATCCTGCAATTGAGTGTTGGGACCTGTTGGCGGCAACCCCTCACCATATGGCCATGCCGTCCATAATTGTGGCATCCAGAAGACGATCGGCAAGCACCCTCATGCACCTTGCCACATTTCCCATAAGTGCAGCCCTTCCGGCCTCCAGATCTGACATCAGCGGTCTTAAACCACTTTGGCACAGGTTGCGACTGTGTCGGGGCCGACCTCTTCTCCTCGACTGCAAATTAATCTTAATCTTGCGCCGCCTGGCGGCCTCCTGCATCTCTAACAAAGTACCATAGCGTTGGGTGGAAACAAACTTTCTGATCTCATTCTTGAGCATGATCAAGTAACGGGTCATCTGAGCCTGCTCAGATGCAACAAACTCAGGGCAAAACATAACCCTCTCCATGAACATCTTGGTGATCTCCATCACCATCTCAGAACGCTGCCTCAAATCCAGGTACTCCTGGGCCAACCTCTCACGCTCCACCAGTGGCACATATCGGGAGCGGAACATCTCATAGAACTACTCCCACGACACAACATCTCTCTGCTCAGCAGAATATGAACTGGTAGCAAGCCTCCACGAGTCCTTTGTTCCGGTCCTCAGGAGGTTCAGAGCACACCTGACCTTCTGGTCAGCTGGACAAGAACAAGTGAAGAAACACCCCTCCACATCAGATAGCCACCTCATGGAGATGATTGGTACCTGCACCCCATCGAAAGACGGGGGATTCGTATTGTCGAAGACACGATACTGAAAACCCGACCCGATCCAATCCCTGCAGTCCCAACGGCTGTAGTGGCTGCAGCAGCAACAGTCTCAGACAAAGCAACATAGCGCTCATCAAAGTCCTCAATCATGGCAGTATTGATAGACCCAAACATCTATGGAAACTGAGCTCGGAAACAAGCAACAACCTCCTCATGCAGGATCTCCCTGATCCTGTCATCCAATGCAACTGACTCACCCTGACAGCCAACTCATGATCCCGAACCGGACCCTGCCTCAACTGGACGCGTAGTCACCATACTGAAAATAAAGCAGGAGGATATCAGATAACACACATATCAAAATGGGGAACCAACTCCCAACAAAACCCTATGGGTTGTGACTTCCTTGTTATGCATACGGGTCCTGTGCTTTCAGTAGTACGGGCCCATACTACCTTCCACACCTACCCGTATTTGTCTTAAAGGATCATCATAACACCCTAACAATACTCGATAGCATAATCATACACTCAATCCTCACTCCCTAGAGGAAAGGCTAAACATCTCGATACTGGCCGGCTGACCCCACATAACTTATCCATGAAACTTCCACCAACCCTGCAACACTCATGTATGCTAGCCATACATAACACTGGACCCTATAGACAGTCGAATATCTGATCATACCCATAGCCCTTCATCAAACAAGAAAAGGCAATAAGGACAGACTAAACATTCTCAGGCTATAAAATCTTAGTTATGCATGACCGTGATGCATACACTAAGCAACTACAGTAATGATATCAATTTCATTAGAGAAGAACCTTAGGCTATCAGGCATCATATAATCAGGCAATTCTATCATGCAAAATCCTTAGGATCCCTAGCCTATCGCTAGCATGCTGTTCTAACATATCATAATATCAAATAACAGAATGGTATTTTGGGTTCTACTTACTGGCTCTGGCTGATCGTACACATTGTATCCTCCTTGATTATTTTGAAAACCATTTTAAAAAAAATTATTTTAAAAATCATTTTCCTTAGTTTGAGACTAGATTCACAGAAGTGTTTATCCAATTCACTCAAACCAAGGCTCTGATACTAACTTGTAACATCCATAAAGTTCATGAAAAAATTAAACTTTAAAAACAACCCAAAAATAATCATTATTTACATATAGTTTTCAAAACAGGTTCAATATCAAAGTAATCCCAAAATCATGAAACAAAACATGAGGAGGTGCACGATCACGCATTCGCCTTCCCGCGATCCTCTGAGGTACCTAAAACATAATCCAAAACTGTAAGCCCAAAGCTTAGTGAGTTACCCCAAAATACCAATACACAAACAAATATAATAGCAGCATGCAATGGGTCCACAACTAGCCGACTGGATTACCCCTGAGCACACAACATAAGTCTGGCTTGTCCTTGGCCTACAGCTTATGTCGGGCTTGCTCCCCGGCTTGATCAGTCCTCAGACTGAATACCATTAAGCCCTCAGTACGAGTCTGGCATGCCCTTCCCGGTCCTCAGTTCGTATCTGGAATGTTCATGAGCCCTCAGTATGAGTCTGGCATGACCTCTCCGACCCTCAGCTCATATTTGGCTTGCTACAGGGTCTGTTGGCTACAGCACGGAGAACTACAACCTCAACCCAACCCACACAATATGTCGACATATAACAGATAATATCATATACAGATAAACATACAATATCACAGGTAGTCCTACAAATCTACCAGTCTAGCATATCAAAAATAGCATGCATATCTATTCCATACTCAACATATCAATAATATCAGGTTATCAAACCAATGGGCCGGCCTTGGTGCCTTCGACCCGAAAGTATTGTGAGGAAAACTCATCTCACAGCTGAACATAACTGATTAGGCTCGACTCCGAATCTCAGCTCTCTACTCAATGCCTACATCCACCAAGTAACCAATTCCATCAAAATCCCAAAAATACCCAAAATACCCTCAACAGTCAAACTTGGTCAAACATGGTCAAACTCTATAAATCCACTGAGTCAACCCAACCGAGTACGCGGGGCGTACTCCCTTCTACGCGGGGCATAACCTCACAACTCCATTTTCTTTATTAAGTGCTTAATGGCTTCAACACTTAAGCTGCCACTTCAAATCCAAGGTCTAGAGGCATAATAGAGTCATAAAGTTTCCAACTTTATGATTCTACACGTCCATAAAGTACTTAACACAAGGTCTTAATCCATTAAGACCTTCTACAAGACGCATAGAGCCAAACTAGCTAACGGGGCCTCATTTTTATGGCTTAGAACCCTTCCTAGGGTCTGAAATGACATCCCAAAATGTCCAAAAGCAATCATGCATAAAAATGGGACTTTTGAGACAAGAAGAACCACACAAAGCTACCAAAATGAGATCTAAGCAAACAAAGCATCAAGGTGAAGTCTTTTTACCTTCTGGAGCTTCCCAAGAAGGTGATGATCCAAGATCCACAAGCTTGCTTCAACTTATAAGCTCCTTGATGCAACTCCTTCTTCCTTAAGGACACAAAGGACACACTTTTAGCTCAAAATACATTCTTATGGGGTTGGGGTTTGCCACAAATGACTCACGGGCTTGGAGGATGTAAAGGTGGGAGTAAATGAGCTATAAGGGTGCTTAAATTCCCCACAAAGCCTAAAAATTAGGGTTTCACTCGGACATGAGTACGCCCAACGTACTAGGGTGCGCCCTTGTACGCTTAGCGTACACAACCTGCCCTAAAATTACCATTTTGGCACTAGGGCTTCTTAGGGCTACATCCTTCCAATCCAAGGACCAAAATGACATAATTTAAAACCAAGGGATGAATTTTTGAATACCTGAAAGCCAGGGTGTTACACATTTTGAGTTTGGTACATTTGAACATCTTGAATGACAGGCTTTCTGTAAGGCACCATTCCTTCAAAAGAATTGTTTGAACATAAAGTATCATCACATTATCTTCCAATAGAACAAAAAAACCTTCACTTTCACAATTTCAGGAGATTCACTTTGCAATTCATCATTTCAAACACCAAATTCAAAGTGTAAAGCTTCTAAATCACATGTGTTTTCTGAAACACTTGACTCCTCCTCAACAATAGAATTTGGAGTCACATTTTTTCTGAAACATGAGGAACATCATGAAC
This sequence comes from Lactuca virosa, assembly GCF_052849685.1. NCBI lineage: Eukaryota > Viridiplantae > Streptophyta > Magnoliopsida > Asterales > Asteraceae > Lactuca > Lactuca virosa. Next base: position 117,196,648 of record NC_136430.1, on the reverse strand, counting down.
TTTATCAATAACACCAAGAACACCTTTATGAACATCAAGAACATCTTCATAAACACAAGCATCTTTTCTCATAACATCTTCTTTTTCTTTTCTTTCTTTCTCCAATTGTTCTTCTTTTTCGCGGTCCAAATGAGCTTTAATAATATAAATTTGTTCTAACAAAGACTCAACTTTATCCAAATATGTCTTATATTCGAATTCTTTACTACGCAAAAATGTAGTTCTATATACCTTCTCATATACGTAGAGATTATACAAATCAATGGCACTTTGCGAAACTAGATACTGATCATTCATAACATACAAAAACTCTATAGTTGAAAGTCTAAATTTTGGATATGTAACTTTCATTCCTTGTGCTTTAATCGTAGTTAGCAACATTGTAAATGGTAAATCCATTAACTCTTCAACAAGAAACAACACTCGAAGGGAGATAAAATAGATTTGAATAGATTTTTAGATAGAAAAAACAAATATGAGCACAAATATGAGAATGAAACTCGAAAATCTTCTTCTACCTTACCTATCAAAAACGAATCAAGAATGAATCAAATGAAAGATTGTGTAGAGAACAACAGATTCAAACAAAAACTTTGAATCTAGATTGAATTTCGCAAATGCAAGAGAGATTTCACTTCCTCATCAGAAAACTTACCCAACTTGAAGAACAGAGTGTGATTCATGAATGAAATACGTCATTTTGATCGTTTTTTTACAATAATCACTTAGATCTACATGATTAGGATCTGATACCAACTGTGAAGTCCAAAACGAAATGACGTGTGCAGAATTGTAATCAGAATCTTAAATCAGTCACATAAATTGCAAGTAATCTGGTCAAAGCTTTTCTATATTATTGATTGAGAAAAGGAACATACAAAGAGACTTTCGTTTTGCTCAATCTAGCTGATGTTGATACAGAAAGGTAGTTTTTAGGAAGCTTACCTAACAAGCTAATCTAAAGGCTATAAACATTGTCGTTAAATACATCACATGTCAAAATAAATAAAGGAATTGTTGTTTTTTATGTACTCTAACATCCTATGGTGCACATACAACCCTAATGCATTGGATCTAAGTTTTCTCTAATTATACATGCAACAAAGTCGTCCAAAGCATGAAACCTATAACTAGCATACAAATGAGGATATACAACATAAAAACTAGTTGGAAGATTACCTCTTTGTTGTAGCTTGTAGAACTTGGCCTTTAAGAGCTTAGCACCTCAAGTGTGATGCCTCAAACAAGTCACAAACACCATGAACAAGTGGAAGATGATGAGAGAGAGGTTAGAAAGCTCAAAATCGGCTAGGGTTCAACCATAGGAGTCTTAGGGGCCGATTTTAGCAAGCTAGGGGCTTTATTTATAGTTTGGAATTCCAAGAGTTTCAACTTGTAAACCCTAATTCACTTGGGCTTTTAATCCAATAACTTATTAGCCTTATGGACTAACTATTCATGGACTCTCACAAATATTTAGTCCATTCCTAATCAACATGGATCATTAGCCTAAACTATAAATATCACTGATTTACATAATCAGTCCCTGCAAATTTAATTAGTCTCTTTTGATCACTAAATTAATTCCAAATTAATTCTTGATCAATACCAATTAAATAATATGATTTCTCAATTAATATATTATTCTTATAATATATTAATAAATCACAAATAACCTCTTTCTAAAATATCCATCATATCAAATTGTTTTGATGAAGGCAACCCAAAATGGACCATGCTGCTCTTGGGTCAAGTACATACCAATTATAGTTATGGGCTTAGACACCTAATCTAACAGTCTCCCACTTGGATAAGTCTAATAACTATGACTGCAAGTACGATTTGAAAAACCGACCAACAATCGTAGCTCTCAAAAGCCGTGTCGAACTCTGACACGTCCATTAGATAAGGGATCATATATTCCTCCGTTCTACAAGTTATCGTATGAACTGACGCATGGATTTTAATCATTCTCTCTGTCCATGTGTTGTTTCCCGATTTCCGATTTATGACGACCGACTAATTGAAAAAATCAAATCAGTACAGGCTTTGCCAAGCGCTTAGGGTGTCATCTCTAAATCATCGAGGGGCCCACATATATCGCTTTTATCCCTCTTAGGGTAAAAGGAACGGATAAACTTCGACTCATATGCTTGCTCTATTTACTCATCAAATCACACACAGTGATACGTTTTATAACACCAAGTTACTGGTGCTTTTTCATATCATCAATGTGCAACCGACTTGTAAACTGCAACTATATGTCTCTGTTTGAAGAATATAATATATTATCGTCTCACTAATCACTCATGATAAAATCCATGAAGTGATTCACGGAGCGTGAGTTTAATCCAATACTCAAATCTTATTACAGGAGTACTCATGAACACTACAGCAAACTTTGCTATGTCTAAACACTTTAGACAATCTACAAACAGATTCATGATGGTCTTACCTCAATACCTACTTCCAAAGTATGATCGACTGTGGATAGTTTGAATAATCTTATTATTCGGGAAGTCAAAACATGCAAAGTGAAACACAAGAATAATCGAATCCAATATGGTCTCAAAACGTTTGAATATAAATAAAACACCTTTTATTTAATCACCATATTGATTACACATTTATTCATTGTATAATGTTTCGATTAATCAACTTAATACTTGAATTAAAACAATACTTATCCCATGCTCCAAGCATGCACACTATGTTTATATATGGTCCCTACTTTGTGAAATAGATCAATTGAAAAACATTTCAATGATGCTCATTTCACAATTCCAAATCCTTATTACTTAGTGTAAGAATACCTAATTCTTGCCACTATAAGAATGTGTTAGATTCTAAACTATCATGCAATGTATCTTTTGTAATGTCGAGGTACCAAAGTCACAGAGACTTTTCCAACGATATTACAGAACTTTCCACTGGAGATTGATAACAAAACAATTCCAAGGAAACAAAGTGTCAAATTCAAAGTACATTCCTTTGAACATCCTTCTTGCATAAAGGTTTCTAACCTACATATAGATTCTTAATACCCAACTACCATTATGAAAACATTTCCATATTTGCCATATGACAATGCATTATTAATAGAATTTTTTCTATTCATAATAATGTCAATATGGTCCATACATTACTATACTTCCAACTATCCTTAAGCAACCAATCCTTAGCAAACCTTAGATTGTCCTTGACAGTTGTTTAACCACTTCAGTTATATCCTGTTTTAGTCCTTTTTCCCCTCTTAATGCCCTAGGCATTTGGAAAATTAGAACACGTGAATATTATAGCATATGCAATCGATCCTATATCCGAAGCATATGGGACACGATTCATAATGTCTTACATAAAGACATGATACTTGACCTGTCTTTTGCTATAATATTTCCATATATAGAATTTCCAATGTTAAAATATTTCAACATGGTATTCATATATATCCATGACTAAGTTTGATTAATACTTCAATCTGAACTTTTAGATTTGAAATAAAGTATAAGTATCCTCTCCCTTAATATAGAGAAACAACTTTTCAACCTTTGCAACTTTGCAAATTAGAACTTTGTTTCCTATAAATAATATTGCTAACTCGCAACAATTACCATAATAATTATGCTCCCACTAGCATAACAATTATTTTGTTACTAGCATAACATTTATGCTCCCACTAGCTTTGACATGTATCCAAAATCAGCTGGACTTCTAGAAATCAATACTTTATTGACTTTCTTACCAGAGTTCAGATTTCTAATACGAGATGCTTCGATAAGCCTTTATCTAAGGTCATACACCTTTTATAATAAATCTCATATGCGTGTCTAAACTATTTCAGAGCTTACAACAGTAAGTCCCGAATGTTCAAACTTTTTGCCATTTCTCACAATTCGAACTATGAAGAGGGATGCCGTAATCATAATCGAATTTGAGAATGCAATTAACACAACTGTAATCTCTTTAAAATCTACTTAGTGAAAGCGTTTCCTCATAATCATTTTCATGAATTGGAGAGAAACCTTACCACTTAGATTTAATGGTGTATGTGTTCCTATCCATGTGAATATGTCATTTCCAACCATTATCATAAGACAAGGTCTATGACAAATTCAAACTCATATGGACTGAACTTGTTCAATCTTAATTTCTTGACATTTGGAAGCACAAGGGCCTACCATGTTTTCTAAGTTGCTTAGCAGCTCACCCTTACTGATCAATGAACTTTCACTGATCACGGTGCATTGCCTTATGCAAACAACTGAGAAATCACAGAACTCACTTGCATATTCAACTTCATCTGGAATGGGCACAAAAAAAAGAATATGTCAATACGATAGGTTACAAACCTTAAGTTGTGTGCTAGTGATAAACAATGGTTTATTCTTAATCAGTTCCTGAACCTTTTCAAGATCTTTATGACTCCCACTGACCTCTTGACATATAATATTCTCTTATCAAGGAACATGTTGGGTTTTGAACATTCTAACACTCCTATGGTGTACATGCAACCCTATAAACCTTGGATCTATGTTTTCTCTATTATACATGCAAATATTAACTATTCCAAGGTTTCATCCTAACTAGCATATTATGAAGCACCTATACTACAAAGTTCTAGTTAGATGAAATACCTTTTGATGTAGCTTGATGTCTTCAAGCTTTAAGAGCTTAGCCCCAATAGTTTGGAAGCCTCAGATGGAATCACAAATCACCAAAACACCTTGGAAGAACTTGAGAGAATATGTATGCACACTAAAATCGGCCCACTCTTATTTTCACACACTTGTGCCAATTTTGTGAGCCAAGGACCACTTTATATATTATGGAGGATTAGAGTTACATCCATGTAAACCCTAATACCCATAACCTTTCATTTACATAGGATCCATGGGTTAAAAGCTCCATGGACCATCCATGAAAGCTCAGCCCAATCTAAATGAACTTGGCCCATTCCATATATATAAGAGTCCATATTTAATTAGTTCTTTTTGATCACTTAATTAATTCTAAATTAATTCTTGATCAATACTAATTAAATAATATGATTCCATATTAATATATTAGAACTTATAATATATTAATATAAATCATAAATATACTATTCTCAAAAGACTATCCATATAAATTGTGCCGGTGAAGTGCAACCCAAATGGACCATGCCGGGTCGGGTCAAGTACATACCAAATATAGTTATGGACTTAGACATTAATCCAACAATCTCCCACTTGGATAAGTCTAAAACTATTATTGAGTATGACTTCAAAACCTAACTGGCAATCGTAGCTCTTAAAGCCGATGTCGAACTCTGACCTTGTTAATGACTTGTCCATTAGATAAGGGATCATATATTTCTCTAATCTAGATATCATATGGACTGAGACATGGATTATAATCATTCTCTCTGTCCATTTGTTGTTTCCCGATTTTCGATTTATGATGACTGACTGATTGAACAAATCAAATCAGTCCTGGCTTGGCCAAGCACTCACATGTGTCATCGCTAAATCATCGAGGGGCCCACAGATATCGCTTTTATCCCGAAGGTAAAAGGAATGGATAAACTTCGACTCATATGGCTTGTTCTACTACTTGTTAAATCATACACAAAGGCACGTTTTATAACATCGAGTTACCAATGCGTTTTCGTGCAATCAATGTATAACCAACTCATAGTAACAACTCATATCTCTAGGGTTTAAGAATATAAGATATTATCGTCTCATGATCACTCGTGATAAAATCCATGAAGTGATTCAAATGAGCGTGGGTTGAATCCAATACTCAGAACTTATGAGCACTCATGAGTGTTGTAGCACCACTTTGTCCACCAACTTGGACCTCTACAAACTAACCCATAACAGTCTTGATTCATATCTACTTCCAACATATGACCGACTGTGGATGGTTTGAATAACTTAATCATTCAGGAAGAGCGACTTAGTTATTCTGGAAGTCAAAACATGCAAAGTGAAACACAAGAATAAATGAATCAAATACGGTATCAAACCCTATGAATATAAATAAACACTTTTATTTATCACCATACTGATTACTCATTATTCATTGTTTCGGTTTTATCAACTTTATACTTGAATTAAAAACAGTAGTTGTCCCATGCTCCAAGCATGTACAGTATGTTTTTCTTAAACAATAGCTTTGCCATACACCAAGTATGCACTCTATGTTTGTCTATGATCCTTACTTTGTGAAATAAACCAATTGAACATAATTTCAATGATTCTAATTTCACACTCCCAAATCCTTATCGAAAAATGTGAGAATTTCAAATTCCTATCATTTATCGAAATCTGTTTAGATTTTAAACTTATATGCACTGACCCTCCTGTAATGAATATGTACAAAGTCACAAAGACTTGTCAACAGTCATTATAAGGTATTCCAATGGAGATCAACTCCATGGAAACTAAGTCTCATATTCAAAGTACATTGCTTTGGACATGCTTCTTGCATTAAGTTTTCTAATCTTACACAAATAACTTCCACTTATGGAGACAACTGCATATTCTCATTTTGACTATCACTTCTGAATAAGAGATGCCTCTTTTCAGAATATGTCAATATGGTCCTTCCAAAATTAGCACTATACTTCCAACTGTCCCTGAGCAACCAATCTTTGGTAAACCTCAGATTGTCCTCGACAATTGCTTAATCATTTTAGTCATATCCAATTCTAGACCTTTTCCCTTCTTAATGCCTCTGGGCAATTGGAAAAATTTAGAAATGACAAATATTATAGCACATGCAATCGATCCTGTACCCAAAGCAAATGGTACACGATTCATGATGTCTCACATAAAGACATGATTCTAGACCAGTCTTTTGCTACAATATTTTTATTTGCCATGTTTTCAAAATTTGACTATGAAGAGGGATGCCGTAATCATAAACAAATTTTGAGAACGCAATATATAGAATTTCCTTAAGTTGAACCAATCCAACATGAAATTCATATATATATATTCTTGACTAAGGATGATTAAGGTCTCAATCTAAGCCTTTAGAACTGAAATGAAGTATATCCTCTCCCTTAATTATAGCAAAACAACTTTTTCAATCCCTGCAGCCTCACGAATTGAAACTTTTGTTTTCTATAATTAACATTGCTAACTTGAAACACTCACAATAATTATCATGCTCCCACTAACATGATGATTATTAGCATAACACTTATGCTCCCACTAGCTTTGACATGTACTCAGAAATCAGCTGGACTTCTAGAAATCAATACTTTATTGACTTTCTTACCAAAGTTCAGATTTCTGATACGAGATGCTTTGATAAAACTTTATCAAAATCATATACCTTTCCTTAGATAGCATGCATGTGTGTCTAAACAATTTCAGAACTATGAAAAGGGATGTCGTAATCATAGTCTCAATTGTTTAGACCTTTTGCCATCTGCTTCAAATCTACTTGGTGGAAGTGTTTCCTCACCATCATTTTCATGAATCGGAGAGAAACCTTATGACCCTTAGATTTTATGGTGTATGTGTTCTTATCCATGTGAATCGTCAAAACCATAGTCACAAGACAAGGATAATGACAAATCCAAACTCATATGGACTGAACTTATGCAATCTTAACTTCTTGCCACCTGGCAGTACAGGGCCTGCCATTGCTTCCAAGTTGTTATGCAACCAATTGAGAACTTTCAGAACTCCTATGTAAAGCCAACTTTAACTGGAATGGGCACAGAATATGTCAACACGATATGTTATAAACCTCAAGTCGTGTGCTAGTGAAGAACCTCAGGTTTTATTGTTGATTAGTTCTTGAAATTCTTTTTAGGATCTTTAAGACTCCCACTATCCTCTTGACATATAAGACTATCTTGCCAAATATTCAAGAGATAGTGCGGATTCTTTATCAAGATAAACACTTCACACAATTGGCTTTAGTTGGTCTTTGTTTTATCCAAAACATCACAACTTACCAATTTCAAATGTACAAGAGTAGGACACTTTTACTCTTACATTTGACAAGTGTTTTAAACCTTTCTTTATGATATGTCACTCAAGTTACAATCTTGGAGTATGACTCTAAGAATTGTTTTGGAACGAAGTATGACTCATCTTCCTGATCTAACCATTTCAACAATTCATGACTCCTCTTCTTAGTCATAATAATGCACTAAGATGGCCTTTAGAGGACTAATTATTATATGATTTCTAAATCATTAAGATGATCACAAACATGATACTAAAGTACTCTCCCATCTTTTCAGATTTGAGAAACTTTTATCTTTCTGCCTAATTTGATTCTTCCCATTCCTTCTGCCATACATTGAGACTTTTCCAATGTTTCAGAATTATACTTAAACTTGTAAGTATAACCATATTTACTAAACTTTAGTAAATCAAATAGTCTTAAAGAGCTTTGTGGTGGACATGACCAGTGCACAAGAATGTGTACTCGATCCCTTTAGTCCTTCACTTGACTCACACATCCATGTGAACAAGTAATTAGTCTTGATTTTCCAATGCTTGAAAGTTCTCATTCATCATACTATTCAACTTGCATGATTCCAAGTTTCGGTCCAATTGAAACTTGGGCGATGAGGAACTTTCCTGATTTGGTAAATTTAGACACTACCACAAATGAAAGAATCAAATCCATTTTCCAATATTGTTGTCAGTGGAATCATATACGCAACAATTTTCCACAAATGTCATTGTAAGGATACTTCAAATAAATAAAATTAAACAATTTTCTTTTATTTTAAAACTTTGCGGAAAAACTTATCCTTACAATCCACATGGAAAATTGTTGTTATCTATTCCTTAGCAATATATCATAACTTCTTAAGCAACTGCTCAAAATTCTGATGCGATCGAAATCCACCTTCGCGATCAGAATCAACATATACTTCCTATAAGATTTCTCTCTATTCTTTGATTCTTAAAACATCAACATGTGACCCAGTCACATCATGTAATGAGGATCTCAGAATAGAACTTAACAGAGTTAGATAATGGGCTCTACCTGATGTAGAGTCAAACTTATTGACTATAACATCCTTAGGTAAATTTGGCAGCTTTGCAATCAACGCCCCTTCATTTGGAAAAATAAACATATGGACCCTTTGGTAATGGGACTATCTCAGACTTAGCCTTTCTCTTTACCATTTGGTCAACCGGGTTGACTATGGCCAATCCCTTTCCATTGTGAAGAGAATGCTTTTTCTGGATTTCCAGTGTCACCATTGTCACTGTCCATAAAGTTTTTGGGAAGTTGATCTTCTAATCAAATTTGCTTTACTATCGTTCCAAATCATTGCTGATTCAGCAGCACCAAGCAAATAGATATGATCATTAAGGTTCATGTCATAGTCTGTTTCATTGTAGTCCCAAAGGAAGTCACTATGTGACTTAGAAAGTGATTGAACATCCAACTTTCTCAAGACTTTGACACCCAACTCTTCCGGCTTGTCAATATGTGACTTCATCTCTAAGATGTGATCACACATAGACCTTGCTTGCCATTAGGGCTTGAGTGACCTTGAACTTGTGGGTTAGGGAGAATAATTGGAGGAGGTGGAGGAAGAGAAGTATGACTTCCATAAGCCAAACTCGGGAAGTCACATTCATTAGGAAGGCTTGGTTTAGGAAGATCATTATTGTCTAAACCAGACATCAACATTGGGAGAAATTCACATAAAGTTGATTTAAGTCCTTAATATAACACCCAATATGATATATTAAGGCTAGGACCCAACAAACTATTTTATAACTTGGAAGAGGGATGCCGTAATCCAAGCTATAAAATATTTGAAGGTAGGTGAATGACGATTCACCAATTTCCACCAAGATAAACGAAATGTATTATTAGGTTTTAATTGGTTTTGAAACTCCTAGATTCTTTTGAGATTCATTGAACTTTTCAATGACATGTTTCAATCTCGAGTGTGCCCTTCAGGTTTTGTGACTGGGATGCCGAGGATCACAAAACAAGGTGTGAAGTAACCATGCAAATATACTTGGTACCCTTAATATTTACCCCTCAATCGATGTGCTGGTTAACCACACACGCTCCAACGATACTATGATAAACATTGAGTTACCCTTTGCCTACCTTGTTAAGTCCAGGTTAGTGTGCCGGTTAACCACACACGCTCCACTAACAGCTTAAACAAAGTGCAAAGTGTAATTTCATGGATTAGCACCTTATTCACATTTTCCTAAGTAACTAAGATTGGGAATTTATAAAAGGTTTAGTTACTTATTATTTATCATTAATACTTTTAATGAAGGGAGAATTATAGTCATTGTCCTACCTGTTCGGCTAACGACCCTCCACCAGTCAAGGAAGCGGTGGGTGAGAGTGGACACCCATTACACTGCCATTTTATAGGCAGTAACCTTATACTAATGGTAAGACGACTTGCTCTTATACATATAATATATTAAAATTTTAATATTATAATAGTATAAGGGTGTATTTTAGACATTTAAAATACTTGGTGGTTTAATCTATTAATTAAACTATACTCTTAATTTAATTATATTTAAACCATGTCATTATGGAATTATTAATTCTCTTTTAATTAAACACTTTAATTATCTATAAATAAAGTCCATAAGAGTTAATTAAATTATTCAATAAAAACATCATAATTCTAATTATTAAATTCAAAATTAAAACGATTTAATTAATTGTTTAAGTTATGAACCCAAGAGTTTTAGAATTCAATTCTTTTTTTTATCATACAAAAACTTTTTCCAAATTCCAAAACTTGAGGGCAAGTTTTGTAACTCTTGAAAACTTTTGGATTCCATAACTTATGGAGTTAAATACTTGTTTTATGATGAAACTTTTCATGTTCCATAACTTAAGAACAAGTTATGGAATTCTTTAAAACATTAAGACTAAGTTTTGTAACTCCATAAAAAATTTTGAATCAATTTTTTTTAAAAAACCTTTTCATATCCATAACTTATGGAGGTTTCAAAAAACTCTTTAGATCAAACTTTTAAAACTAATAAAATAATCGTATCATTTTATCTTTTACTAAATTTGACCTAATTCAACTCATATAGCAAATGATTCAAATTTTACAAATAATTAGTTTTTCACAAAAATAAGTAATTATCTTAAAATTTGACAAACGTCATGTTTTTTTTTCCTTTTTTTTTCCAACTTTGAAAATAAAACATTTGCATCAATATAACAGAAAACAACTCATGGTTCTGATACCACTGTTGGGTTTTGAGCATTCTAACACTCCTATGGTGTACATGCAACCCTATAAACCTTGGATCTATGTTTTCTCTATTATACATGCAAATATTAAATATTCCAAGGTTTCATCCTAACTAGCATATTATGAAGCACCTATACTACAAAGTTCTAGTTAGATGACATACCTTGTGATGTAGCTTGATGTCTTCAAGCTTTAAGAGCTTAGCCCCAATAGTGTGGAAGCCTCAAATGGAATCACAAATCACCAAAACACCTTGGAAGAACTTGAGAGAATATGTATGCACACTAAAATCGGCCCACTCTTATTTTCACACACTTGTGCCAATTTTGTGAGCCAAGGACCCCTTTATATATTATGGAGGATTAGGGTTACATCCATGTAAACCCTAATACCCATGACCTTTCATTTACATAGGATCCATGGGTTAAAAGCTCCATGGACCATCCATGAAAGCTTAGCCCAACCTAAATGAACTTAGCCCATTCCATATATATAAGAGTCCATATTTAATTAGTTCTTTTTGATCACTTAATTAATTCTAAATTAATTCTTGATCAATACTAATTAAATAATATGATTCCATATTAATATATTAGAACTTATAATATATTAATATAAATCATAAATATACTATTCTCAAAAGACTATCCATATAAATTGTGCCGGTGAAGTGCAACCCAAATGGACCATGCCGGGTCGGGTCAAGTACATACCATATATAGTTATGGACTTAGACATTAATCCAACAGAACATTCCTCGACAAAAAAAAAATATTTAAGAGTTAGCGCGGATTCTCCTCAAGCAAAAACACTTCATACAATTCGTCTTAGTTGGTCTTTGTTTTATTAAAAACATCACAACTACCAATTTGAAATGCGCAAGAGTAAGAAAACATTTTTCTACTCCACATTTCATGATGTGTTATAAACCTTCTTAAGATTATGTCACTCAAGTCACAATCTTGGTGTATGACTCTAAGACTTGACTCTGGAACAAAGTATGACTCGTCTTCTTGGTTTAACCATTTCAACAATCCACGATTCCTCTTCTTAGCCATACAAATGCACTAAGATGTCCTTAGAGGATCAATTGTGATATGGTTCCATAATCACTAAGAAGATCATAAAACACGATACTCACGTACTCTCATATCCTTTTAGATTGGATAAAATTTTATCTTTCTGCCTAATTTGATTCTTCTTATCCGTGCTGCCATACATTGAAACTTTTTCAATGATTCAGAATTATACTTAATCTTGTAAGCATAATCATATTCACTAAACTTTTACTAAATCATGATGAATAGTCTTATTGTTCTTTGTGGTGGACCTGACCAGTGCACAACCAAGTGTACGCAATCCCCCAAGTCCTTCACTTGACTCACATATACATGTGAACAAGGAATTATTCTTAATTTTCCAAAGACGAATGTTCTCATTCATCACACAATACAAGTCGCATGATTCCAAGTTTCTATCCAATTGAAACTTGGGTGATGAGAATCTTTCCTTATTTGGTAAATTTAGACACTACCACAAACGAAAGAATCAAATGCATATTGCTAAAAATAGAAACATACAAACAGCAATTTTCACAAATGCCATTGCAAGGAAATATAAAATAAAATAAAATCAAAATTTTCTTTATTTTTTAAAATTGCGGTAGATCTCGTCCTTACAATGCAATTACAAATGAAAACTATGTTACTACATATTTCTAAGCAATCTATCATAACTCCTAAGTAGCAGCTCACAATTCTGATCATCGAATCATGCGATTGAAATCCATCTCTTCTCGATCAGACTCATCATGCTTTTCCTTTAAGCTTCCTTTCTTTTCTTCGATCCTACAAAACATCAAAATGTGATCTCATCACATCATGAATTAAGAATCTTCAAATATGAACTTAATAGATTTAGATAGTGGACTTACCTGAAGCAGAGTCAACCACTTTGACTTTACCATCCTTGTGATCCTTCAGGTAAATAAGGCAGCTTCGCAACCAATGTCCCTTCTCTTGGCAGCAGAAGCAAACAGATTCTTTCGGAATGGCACAAGGGACAATCACAGACTTAGCCTTTCCCTTTCCCTTGGGAAGAGAAATCTTTTCTAGACTTCCAATGTTTCCATTGTCAATGTCCATGGAAGTTTGGGAAGTAGATCTGTCAATCAAATTTGCATTACCAGTGCGCCAAATCATTTCTGATTCAACAACAATTAGCAAATAGGTAAGATCGATATGGGTAACGTTGTGCTCTGTCATATAGTAATCTTTAACGAACTCACTATATGATTTAGGAAGTGATTGAAGAACCAAGTCAACAACCAACTTCCTCGAGACAACGACTCCTAACATTCCCAGCTTTTCAATGTGTGACTTCATCTCCAAGACGTGTGCACACACAGACTTTCCATCTTTGTGTTTGCTAGCCAATAGGGTTTGAGTGACCTTGAACTTTTCAAGTCGACGAACATGTGGGTCAGGGAGAATAATTGGAGGAGGTGGAGGAAGAGAAGTTCCACTATAACACGAAGAAGGGATTAATCTTTCACCTCGATCGTCTTGTGGAATATCATCTGTATAAGGAAAGCTTTTTCCAAAAGGATAAGGTAGACCATAGTTGCCAGAACTATACATCTACAAAGGGAGAAATTCAAGTTAGTTGATTTAAGTCCTTAATATAACACCCAAATGAAATATTAAGGCAAGGACCCAACACAATATTTTACAATTCAGAAGAGGGATGCCGTAATCCAATTGCAAAATATTTGAAGGTGGGTAAATGACGATCTACCAATTTCCACCATGAAAAACGAAAATGAATATTAGGTTTTAAATGAATTGAAATTCCTAGATTCTTTTGAGATTCATTGAACTTTTCAATGGCACGTTTAATCTCGATTATGCCCTTCAAGTTTGTGACTGGGATACCGAGGATCACAAACAAGGTGTGAATAACCATGCAAATTAGCTTGGTACTGTCGATGTCATTAATCACCTAATCAATGTGCCGATTAACCAAACACACTCCATTGATCAATGATAATTTACGAGAAACCTATTTCCATCCTTCATTAGTCCACATTAGTGTGCCAATTAACCACACACGCTTCACTAACTGACCAATAAGGTGCAATGTGCAATTTCATGGGTTAGCATCAAATTTACATTTTTCCTAAAGTAACTAAGATTGGGAATTTATAAAAGGTTTAGTTACTTTATATTTCATTATACTTTTAATGAGGATTTAAATGTCCTGTCAAACCCGTTCGACTAAGGACCCTCCACTGGTCAAGGGTGCGGTGGGTAAGAATGGATACCCAATGGCGGTCATTTTACAGGCCTGTGACAACCCGGAACTTCTATCTTGTACAATTGGTCAACCTTATCAATGTTAAACTTTTTTCTGTTGTCTTTTAGCACTGTTTAAGGGTTCGTTTAAGTGTTCCAGGCTTGAGTACAACCAAGGTTGAGATTAGGGATGAGTTATCAAGCCGTAGAGTAACAAAATCGGGCCATACACACTCTTAGGAGGAGTGTACGGCCGCACACATGGGTGTACGGCCGTACAGCCCCCCCCTCATGGCCGCACACTCACCCCTATATATAAGGGTAGACTCCTTTCCTTCATCCCTTTCTTCTCTTGGTTGCACACTACTCCTTTCTCTCAAGCTTCTTCAACCGTGAACCCTCTTCAAGGCTTCAAAACGTGAGTAATCCATCCTTTAGCTTGCTATACTTGAAGGACTTCTTGTTTCAAGCTTTAGTTCATCAAATTCCATCATGTTCTTCACTCTTTGAAGGAGTACATCCGCACACCCTTTTGTACGGTCGTATACCCCCTTAAAGGCTCTCCAAAGTGAGAGTTTGACCCCTATATTCAAGTTGGACCTGATCCTAGTCTTGATACACCTAAAAGTTGGCAACTTGGGCATAAACATGAGGAGTGAACGGCCGCACACCCCTTTGTCTTGCCGCACACACACCTTGTGGCCGCAAACCCACTTTGATGATCTTTATTGGCCTCAAACTTGCACTACAACTAAGCCTGGACCTAGAACACTTCATGGATGCTAGTTAGAACCTTGGAATCACCTGAAAGACACATTCCATCATGAGTGTACGGCCGCACACTCATGGGCCGCACACCCATGGCCGTACACACCCTTAGGGTGGCCGTACACCTCCTTCACTCAATCCCATATGGTTCAAACACTTAGTTTAAGTGTTTCCAAGTCCCTAGAGTGGTTTCTTATCATGTCTAGTAGTGAAATACCTTAATTTGGCTCCTATATGTGTTATTACATGTTTAATAGGATCAAATTGTGTTCGAGGTTTCACTTGATGTTAGGGTCGAAATGTTGTAATAGTCGAAGTTTGTATATTGGGTCTTCGAACATTTTTATAATGTATTTTACTAGGGCATAATATTCGAAGCTTCATGTTTAGTCCTTAGTATATTTTTTGTATGCTTTTCTCTTCTATAAATAGGAGTGGTTACTAGTGTCTTAGAAACGAAGTCTTTACAGAATATTCATTGTACTCTGTAAAATTTGCAAAAGCGTAATAGAGCCAAACAGATCATATTTACATCGGTGTTCAAATCTTTCAATTCTACTTTGAATTTACTCTCTAATTCGTTCAATACTTGATTCATTGTCTCATCTATTGGTATCAGAGCAGGAATCATATCTCTGATCTGATTTTCACTTTGTTCAAAAGGTCTTTGAGTCAACTTTTTGATTCAAAAGTTTCCGCAGTTTTTGAAAGTGAAAAATTGTTTAGATCTAAGTATATGATTCGATTCTGCACTTAATTCATTGAATCGAGTGTTCTAAGAGTGATTGTCATTTGAATCATACAGTTTGTTGTAAAATTCTCAAAGTTTCTTAAAAAAATTCTCAAGGATCTATTCCGTACAACAATGACGTCATTCAATCTGAATTCCATGACTTCATTTTCTCATCTTCTAGGATCATCCACCAAAATTCCTATGCTCATTCCTGAGTATTACGATCAGTGGGCTGATCGTATGCAGGATTATCTCAATGGATTGGATGAAGAACTGTGGAATTGCATTTCTAACAATCTCAATCCACCATCGAATGTTCAACCAATTGGTTCTTCCTCTGGAAACTCTGAAGTTGAAAATCAATTTGATCGTCTGAAAAAGATGGAGAAAAGGTGTGTAAGAGAGCTAAGAGGAGCTTTGCCTCCAGTTGTTTACAACTACGTGAGGAGTTGTACAACTGCAAAGGAAATCTGGAACAATCTCAAAGAAAAATTTCAGGGAAGTGAGAAGACGAAAGTTAATTCTGTGAAGCAATGTTTAGTGGAGCTGAAGGACTTCAGACAGAAAGATGGTGAAACAATTGAAGTTTATTACGATCGTCTTAATGAATTGATATATCGATGCAATCGATATGGTATCACTAGATCAGCCATGGAATTCAATCTGATATTTGTTATGGGACTTCAAAAGGAATGGCGTAGTGTGAGCATGATGGTGAAGAATCAACAGAGCTTTGATACGTCAACATTGAATGACTTGTACAACCAACTTAAGACTCATGAAAGCAAAGTGAACGAAATAGCTGAAGAATCGAAGGCTATGTTGGGAGGTCCACTAGCTTTGGTTTCGAAGATCTCTGAAAAAGATGCTGAGAAAGATGTTTCGGATGAAGATGAAGGGTTCATCATGAACTCAGATGATGAGGCAGTTGCCTTTTATTCAAACAATCGTGTGAAAAAGTTCTTCAAAAAGCCTTTCAATCCGAAGACAAATTCGTCTGAGACAAAAGGGAACTTTCTGAGTAAAAGTGCTGGGGAAGAGAAAAAGAAAGATGAGATGAAAGATTCGAAGTCTGTTGAGGGAAAGTCTGAGAACAAGCTAAAGGGAGATGCTGGGATTGATTGTCATTATTGCAATGGTGCTAATCATCTTGCTAATGACTGTATGCTTCGAAAGAAGGATGAGAGAAAGAATAAGGTCAAGGATGAGGCGTACTATGCTGAAAAGTTGGAGAAGGTTCATGCGAAAGCCAAGAATTTGTCTCTGGTTGCAAAGGGTGCGAATGAGGATGAAGATGGTACTTATCAAATCTGGTCATCTGGATCAGATGATGAGGAAATGCGAAATCTAACCCATGGAGCTATGTTTGCAAAAATGGAGGAAGAATCAGAGGAGGAAACATACGAAGTGCATGGAAGATGATTCGTATCAAAAGCTGCTGACAAATCACCAATGACCACAAAGGTACGAAACATTCTTGAATCTTTTAATATTCCAGTACATGCTTATAATTCTGAATTAGTATCTTTTGATGAAACTGTTACTTATTTTGATTCGATTGTGGTATCTGCTAGCAATGAGGCTAAGAAGCTGTCAATGCAATTGCTAGAGAAACAGAAGAAATTAGATTCGAAAATCACTAAGATAGATTGTCTAGAACTTCAAATAACGAATATCATGGTTGATAGGGACAATTTATCTAGTGATAATAAACTGTTGTTAGCACAAAGAAACATTTACTGTAATGCTGCTAAAAGATTATATGGGAAAATAACTGAACTTCATAATTCATGCGAAATCAGTAAAGAACAACATAGAAAATTGCTGCCATTTTTAGCTTATGAAAGAGCTAAGGTAGATAACATTTCATATGACTGTGAAAAAGAAATAGCTGATTTTGATAAAGTTCCGAATGACAAGTATAGATATGGAATTGTCAAAGTTGATGAATGTCTTGATTCGAATGATTTAGTTAACATTGTAAATGATACTTTGACTAAATCTGAACAAATTCACATTTTGAAAAAGACTGAGAATTATCATCTGATTCTCAATCTAATTTTGTTGATATTGAAGATAATTCTGACAATATTAGTGAAATTAGTGAACTTGAAGATGTTGATTGTTCTCAATTGTCTATTGTTAATGTTGCTTCGAATTCTAAAGGGAAAGAAAAAGTTAAGGATTTGATAGTTGAGAAAGAAACTGATACTCCCACAGCTTCGAAAGTTAGTGAAATGAAGTTCGTGGATCTCAAAGATTACCAAACTGATGATAGTGATGATGAAGATGTAGAGAAAGTTTCGAAAGAAAAGAAATCTTCAAAGAAAGTAGTAATTCCACGAATAGTTGTTGACCAAGTGTATGGTGATACACAAAAGTTTGAAAAAGTGATGAATGAAAAAGGTGAACATTATCTTGAAACAAACACGGTGGTTTTTCCAAATTTCAAATGCACAGATGATGTCATTTTTCCAAATCAAGTTTTCGTAACTACAGGAAATGTTGAGAATATCAAACCAGAGTTCAAGAAGATGGTTGAGGAGGATAATTCAAAAACAACTGAGGAAGGTTTTTTCGCAAATCAAAACACAGTTGAAAACAACTTAACAAAGAATTCATATATTTTTCAACGACAAAAACCACAAAAACAATGGGTTGAAAAATCAAAAATTGAAAAAGAGAAAGTAATTCGTGTTGAAAAGGAAAATGAAAAAGTTGTCAAATTAAACTCTAAGGAATTTAAAGATCAAATTGACAAATTTTCGAAGGAAAACAACATTTCAAGAAGACAAGCACGAAAGAAAATATTTTGGCAAAATATTGAGTCTCAAAAGATGTCTGAATCACAATCCATCAAAAAGGTTTTCAAAGTTAAAAATGATTATTTTTCAAAAACTCAACAATCATCTCAATCAAATCAAACAAGGTCTGAAGTACATAAGCAAACAAAGTTTTCGAAAGTTTCTGAAACTAACAAAACAAGAGATTTTTCAGAAAGATCCAATTCAAATCAAAAAGTTTTTCAACGTCAACATTTTAAATCAAAAATTGATACATCCTATGCTTACTCTTATGTTACCGAACCCAAAGTTGATTTTGTACCTCAAAAGCCAAATTTTCCTAATTACACAAAGAAAGAAACTATGAGGATGTCACGGGAAAAAGGAATGACTTCAAGAAAGAACATTGATCATTGGCTTGACGGAAGAGGAAAAATGTATCAGTCAAATAAATATTCAAAAGAGCAAATTCATGAAGCATACTAAAAGTATGTCAATACTTCTTCGAATGGCAGCTCATCATCTAAGGATTCGAATATCTCAGTCAAAACATGGAGACCTGTCACAAAAGCGAAGACTGTTCAATCACAAACTCAAGATGCGAAGGGAAAAGTCAGTGAACATTCAAAACTATCAAACACTTATGTTTCAGTTCCTTTAGATGATGAAGTGAACTTAATTAATAGTCTCAAAACCAAAGTTTGTGATTGGGTTAAAAGTTCTTCATTTCATTCGAAATTGAAATCTAATTTCCAAGGACCCAAAAAGCCTTGGGTACCTAAAATTTTTCATTGATTGCAGGTATTGTGTGACGAGCAATATGATAACAAATGGTACATTGATAGTGGTTGCTCTCGTCACATGACTGGAAAGAAGGAGAATTTAAGAGATTTTCGAAGTCTCAAAAATGTTGGAGTAGTAAAGTTTGGGAACAATCAAAAGTGTCAAGTCATGGGATATGGAAAAATCACAAATGGACAATTCACAGTGAATCGTGTTGCATATGTTGAAGGTCTTCAACATAACTTGATTAGTGTTTCTCAACTTGTTGTGGGCACTGGCAATCAAGTTCTTTTCAACCAAGAAGGAAGTGTTATTTCGAATGTTAACACAAACGAAATATTACTGAAATCTAAAAGGAAAGGTGACATGTTCACTTTGGACATCAATCCAATTGTAGGCAAACCAGCAGTATGTCTTCTTTCGAAAGCTACATCTGATTTAAGCTGGTTATGGCATCGAAGACTTTCACATCTCAACTTTCGAAACATAAATAAACTTGTGGTACAAGATCTGGTAAGAGGTTTACCTATACTTAAATTTGACAATGATTATTTATGTGCAGCTTGTGAAGTTGGAAAGCAACATAAACAAGGTCATCCAATCACAATTGATTCGAAAATTGTTGCACTTCTTGAGTTGATACATATTGATTTGTGTGGTCCTTCGACTGTTTCAACTCTCAACAATAAACGGTACATTTTAGTTATTGTTGACGATTTTTCCAGATTTACGTGGGTTTATTTTCTCAGGCTCAAATCTGAAGTTGCACAAATTATGATTGACTTTATCAAAAAGATAGAAACCATGTTGAAGAAGACTGTTAGAAAAATCAAGAGTGATCATGGAACTGAATTTAAGAACAAAATTCTTGATTCATTTTTGGTGGACAAAGGAATTTCGCATAATTTTTCATCACCATATACACCACAACAAAATGGTGTTGTAGAACGAAGGAATCACTCATTATGCGAAGCAGCAAGAACCATGTTGGCATATGCAAATTTACCTCAATATCTATGGGCTGAAGCTGTTTCAACTGCATGTTTTACTCAAAACAGATCATTCATTCATCGTCGATTTAATATTACACCATACGAAATTCTGAATAATCGTAAACCTAATGTGAAGTTTTTTCATGTTTTCGGATGTAGGTGTTTTATTATGAATCTCAAGGATCATCTTTCGAAGTTTCAAGCAAAAGCTGATGAAGGAATTTTTCTTGGATATTCGCACAATTCAGTGGCATATCGAGTGTTAAATAAGCGAACACGAAAAGTGGAAGAAACGTTCAATCTCACATTCGATGATTATTATGTTAAATCTAATGAGCATAGATTTACGAATCATCCAATTTTACAAGAAACACAAGTTGAAACTGAATCTATACAAATGGATGATATTGATTATGATTTGATTTTTGGAATTTCAGATCATGCAGTTGATGCTGAAGTTCATGCTCCTGATAATCACATATCAGAATTTTCAAAACTTACTGATGATTCACCATCGACTCCTCAAGAAGGTGAAACTATGAGTGATAGTCCACTGGAGAGGGAGCAATTGGATTCGAATACTTTAGATGATGAAGAGCATTCTTTCGAGGGGGAGAAAGAACAATTGAATGCTGAAATTGAGGGGGAGCATATTGTTGATGATGCTTGTTCGAATGCAAGCTCAGAAAATGATGAAATATACAAAGATGCCCCTTTGGAATTTGATCCAGCATATCCACCCATGGAAAAATGGACAAGAGACCATTCGAAGGATCAAATTATTGGGAATCCACAAGAGGGAGTTCTGACAAGAGCTCAAATTCGTGCAAAGAATGAGGTATTGAATACTCATCAAGAATTTTGCATGTTTAATGTTTTTATCTCTAAAATTGAACCAAAAACAATTAAGAATGCAATGGAACACTCAGATTGGGTTGTTGCAATGCAATCAGAGTTGTCTGAATTTGAACGAAACAAGGTTTGGAGATTAATTCCTAAACCTGAAAATGTTTCGATTGTCGGGTTAAAATGGATTTTTAAAAATAAAACCGACAAAGATGGAAACATTATTCGAAATAAAGCCAGACTTGTTGTAAAAGGATATTCACAACAAGAAGGAATCGACTATGAAGAAACTTTTGCCCCTGTCGCAAGACTCGAGGCGGTTCGAATATATTCACGAAAGCTTTGGATGAAAAATCTCTAATGCGAATAATAGAAGGTCTTGGAATGATCGATGGCAATTCTGTTCCATGCGAAAAAGAAGAATGATAGGCGAAAAAGAATGAATCAGAGGCGCTGAATAAAAGATAACACAAAGTCATTCAGCAATCAGAGGTTACTGTTCATGGTCAACGCTTCGAACGCTTCGAATTCGCATGATTGTCACTTATTTTCAACGTTGAATTAATGGTTACTGTTCATAGTCAACGCTTCGAACGCTTCGAATTCGCATGATTGTCACTTATTCTCAGCGTTGAGTTAATGGTTACTGTTCATAATCAACGCTTCGAACGCTTCGAATTTGTACATTTGTCACTCTTCAAGGAATACCAAATATTCGTCTGTTAAAAAAAAAAAAAAAAAAAAAGATTTTCTTTTGTTTTTTCTTTAAATTTTCGAAAAATCAAAAATTCAAAAAGATTTTCTTTTGTTTTGTCCTTAAATTTTCGAAAAATCAAAAATTCAAAAAGATTTTTGTTTTTAGACTTTTGTTGCAGATTATGATGATGATTCAGAGGGGACAATGCAGGCCGTTTTAGGGTCAGGTAAAATTTTTCGTATGAATTAATATGTTTTTCATTATTCGAATTAGTTAGGTTGTCCCTACAAGCATGCTGCTGCATGTCGTCCAAAGCCTCCATGACTCAATGTGTGTGTACGAAAGCCTTAATGAAATGTTTCGTACGAAAATTTCTTCCCAATTAGGCTTATATTCACATTAGTCTCTGAGCTACCTTACTCTTCTCACAATGAGTTAAGAGTTTCCTGTTTGGTCCAAAACATAACAGAGGTACTTTTCGTGTCTTACACCAATCTTTTTCATCCAAAACATTCTTACACGATCACACACAAAGACGTATATCCGAGAGGTCTCTGATCAAACCCATTGAGACTTAGATATATAAAAACTCTGTGTTTATGATCTGACATCATGATTCCGTGATGGAAGTGAAACCCAAAAATCTTACAGATTAAGGAATTGACGGGGAACATTGTTCCAGATATATACGAAACTTTTGTTTCTGTACCAATGTTCGAAACTCCAAATCATATTCATTTCGAATGAGTGGTCTTGATCAAGCATTCGAAACCCACGATGTTTGTTACCCAACAAGATCCAGTATACAAATTTTTTTTATGAATATGATTTCCGTGTGAGTTTCATTCGAATGTCCTAGTCATGTTAAAAATTTTCAAAGCCGACTTGTCACTGACTACACTGGTCATATAAGTAATTTCTGTTACACTTTATCACCTTATGTTTAGGTTGACATGTAACGAAATTTTGAACCTACCCACGAAGCATTCTTAAAAGAAGCCCTTTGATACTTATCAACAAGTATTCGATTGTAATTCACGGGAACATACACAAGCTGTTGATCATCTCTCTTGATGATGAACGAAGCAACCTTTGCCCGGGGTTTAACTGCCTTCGTGTCAAATTAAATTTTTGACATCACTAAATTTTCTAAACTTTTTGTTTCTTGTCTAAACTTTCTTTGGCACACTACACACACGAAATCCTTGAGGTTCTGAGTAATACCAACTCAGGCTGATGATTTCTGTTACACTTTATCACCTTATGTTTAGGTTGACATGTAACGAAATTTTGAACCTACCCACGAAGCATTCTTAAAAGAAGCCCTTTGATACTTATCAACAAGTGTTCGATTGTAATTCACGGGAACATACACAAGCTGTTGATCATCTCTCTTGATGATTAACGAAGCAACCTTTGCCCGGGGTTTAACTGCCTTCGTGTCAAATTAAATTTTTGACATCACAAAATTTTCTAAACTTTTTGTTTCTTGTCTAAACTTTCTTTGGCACACCACACAAACGAAATCCTTGAGGTTCTGAGTAATACCAACTCAGGCTGATGATTTCGAACATCTGGCATACGACTTCGCTTTTTATCCCAAAAGTGAAAGAGCCTTGCCTCCATTCGAAGGGTTCTAACGGTTACAATTCTATTAAGGGGATAATGGCAGGCTGTGTATACGTGACGTATGGTATTTTGCCCGGTTTTCCAGGTGATGTGACAGACACTTTTTGACGCATGGCTACCTTTCCGCTGTACAGGTCCGATTTTCAAGGTGCCACGTCGGATCTCATTAAATGCATCCCGCTTCAAATTCAAATCATTTAGGGTTACATATAAAAGGGGGTTCAAGAGTACTTTATACGTTTATGTGATCAACACTCAAAACTTCCCAAATTCTCTGTTCTTCATCTTTTTCAAACCCTAACAATGGCGACTACTGCTCATGTCGATCCTTCTACTGAAGATACTTCTTCTGCACCAGTTATGAAGATTCAATCTACCAATTATTATGTGGATGGTGAACTTTCTCAATGTCCAGAAGAATTCAAGATGCTTATTGTTTCTTTAAAACACTCTGTTTTATCCAAAGCAATGTTCAATTCCTTTTCTGTTCCGGTATCCTGGCTTTCTCAAGCAGGATCTACTGCCACATACAACAAAGCCTCTGATTCGATTACTTTTCACCTAATCAATGACAAAAAGGTTAGGCTTTCCAAGAAACTGTTTTGTCAGATTCTTGACATTCCAAATACACCTCCTTTTGTTGAATTTCAATTCTCCCAAATAATTCATATGTTTAATGAAATGGGATATCAGCCCCCATTGTCAAAGATAAGTGACTTTAAGAAGTCTGGTCTTCCAAAAGTATGGAATTTTTTGTTTGGAATATTTTTGCGTTGTTTAACCGGAAGAACAGTTGGATTAGATAAAGGAAGGATGGAGGTTTATGCCATGGTGGCTGGTTTATACTATGATCTTCCAGCAGACTACTCTACACAGCTATGGAAGGAATTCCAAAAAGGAGTAGAACATACGAATGTTGTTCATGGCATTTCGTGTGGTAGGTACTGGAGTCTTATTCTACAACATTTTTACAACAAGGAAGGCATCTTGGTTTCAAATGAAGAAGAGAAGGTTACTTTTCAATCTTATCACTTTCCGAAGGAAGTTGTTGACAATGATGATGAATTTCCAAACGTTGCTCGGATTCCAGACGCGATGCTTAAAAGGGTGGATCCTACGAATCCTGTTTTGATTGCATATCTGAAAACATTCGATTCTTCTATTCCTACGGGAATTTTGTTGCCACGCGAAGAAAAGAAGATCAAAAAGTCGAAGAAAGCTGATCCTGCTTCACCTGAAAAGAAAACGAAGGGTTCAACATCCTCTAAATCTTCAAAGAAGAAGACAGAAAATGTTGCAGTGACAGTTGAAGCAACACAACTGATTGAGCCAATAGTGGAAGAGACTCAAGAGAACGTGATTATTCCTTCGAAAACAGGGATGTTTCGAAGAATCAAGATGAAATCCACTCACAAACGAAAGTCACCATCACAGAAGTTGATTCGCAAGCCTCAAATTACTCACCAAGGAGTTTTAATTCGTGAGGTACCTGTTCCTGTTTCTCCCGAATCCAAGAAAAGAGCAGCAGAAGATATGGCAAAACACTTGTCACAACGGAAAAAGCAGAAGACGAAGAAGACTCGAAAGATTGTTTTATCTACTGAGTCTACAGAAGAGGATGAACGAATACCAGAAACTCTAGAGTTCACTTCTATCATTACAAGTTCCATTCCTGAGAACACTGTTATCATATCACCCGAAGTTTCAATTGCCAAGTCAATTTTTGAGGAGGTTCGAACTTCAGGCATCCCTGCACACGTATCTGATACGGATGCAAATGTCAACATGGGTGAAGGTGGTTCGAAAGATGCAGATCAAGGTCCAATTATTTCTACTCCTTTCGAATCTTTGGTTTTTGTTACACCAACATCTACTATTCCTCTCACAACAACCACTGTTTCACCAACCTTTGAACATATCATCAATCAACCAATTACTTTCATTTTTTCCTCTCAATCCACTGATACACCCAAACCATCTTCACCCACTGAAACTGATAATGAAGGGTTTGGTGGAACATTCGAAGACCTAGAGTTTCATGATGAAGAAGAAGAATTTCCTGATCATATGTTAATGACAATGAAGCAATACAAAATTCTTAATCAAAAGTTGAACTCCATCATTCAATCTCAAGCTGATCTTGGCAGAGGTTCATCTATTTCAAGTTTGGCGGTTGATTCTATGCTCAAGATGTTTGAATCAAGAGTAATCAACAAAGTTTCTGGAATGATAAAAGCCTCAGAGTCTGTTATTTTAGAAAAGGTTGATTATACAGATCAGAATTCTGAGCTTCGTGTTAAAACCCTCAGATATGATTTTATGGGAGAAGTTAAGGATCTGCGAAGCATAACAAAAGAACGACATGTTCTTTTTGTTCAGGAAGTCAAGAAAGTGAGGGAGGATGTTAACTCCCAAATTTACGAACTTCGTGAAGACATGAAAAAGGAAATTTTATATGTTCAACATGATTATGCGTCCTTGAATCAGAAGGTCGATATCATTTGTGATGCTGTCACTCGATTTGTCAAGCTATACGAAGGTTTGAGTCCTCAACTAACTCAAATCTCCAAGTCTGAAAGTGAAAATTTTGAAGGTGTGATCAAGTTGTTAAAGGAGTTGAAGGAGATTTCAACAAAACCGGTTTCGTCACCGTTGATTACTCCAGAATTTTTGTCCCAGAAGTTTGTGCAGTTCGAAGCCATACTTAACAAGCAACTTGCTCCACTATTTCGCATATCTAGTCTTCTTCCCACAACTACTGCCCCTCCTGTTTTCACAGGGGTGCAAAGGGGAGAAAGGAAGTCAACAGAAGAAGAAGCGAAAGTGGTGGGCAAGGTATTTCCATCTAGCATCCCTTCAACAAAACCAACAATTGTGTCTGCTCAACCAGTGACCTCAACAATCGTAACAACATTACCAACTACAAGAACAATTTCAAAAGGAATTGTAATTGGTAAACCTTTGGAATCTGGTGGAAGTGGTTCGAAGCTAAAAGACGTAACTGAAAAATCTGCTTCGAAAGATAAAGGAAAATCAATTCTGGTTGAAAAATCTAAAGAAGAAAAGAAGGCTGAAGCTGAAGCTGAACTCGAGAAAATGAGGCTTATTCAAAGCATCATGACTCAGAGGGCTGGTGATCCGAAGGGCATGAATAAAGGTGATCCAGCAAAACATTACAACTATGAAACAATCGAAGCCTTGGTTGCCTTTAATCACATGTACTCATTTGATAAGAAGCGAAAACAGAGTTATGTGGTTACAAACACTGATGCATGCCAGTTGGATTTCCCTATAAATGAAATGATGTTCATCATGCCTCAGTTCAAAGCTGAAGGGAATTTCAAAGAAAAAGATGAAGGGACTCATATGAAAATTCGTTTTCATGCAGTACTTGGCAAAGCCCCTGAGGATGTATGGTCACTGATCAAGATCAAGAAGGTGATAAGCATGAAAAAGGATGTGGTCTTTGAAAACATTGTTCAAAATGTTAAATATGTTGTAGTCAGGGCAAATGGAAAAACATGCGAATTCACTATTGCAGATTTTCCTCTGATGAACTTGTATGACCTTATACAAGTGGCATTGCTTCTGAAAGACAAATCCTTTTCTTTTCTGCAAAACACAGATCCAGAGGAATTTAAACTTGGAGTTGCTCACATCAAAATCTTCATTGAGAATTATTATGAGTGCCTAGCACTGACTGATGTGGAGTTGGCTACTGCAAAGGGAATGGAAGTAAAAGTTCCAATGGCTCCTTCGTTGACTCAGTCTGAGTTAAAGAAATATGCTGATGGAGAAATATGTTTAAAGCCATTTGGAATAGTTTTTGCTGGAAAGGATAAAGCTGGAAAAGCGAAGCGGTTTTTGTTCCAAGCTAGCGAAGTGGAGAGATATTCTACATCTCAATATACGAACTTGATTGTTCGTATGAACCACTGCAAAAAGAATAATGAAGGAGACAAGAAGGAATTGAAGAAAATTATTTCTTGGTATACTGAGGTTCGAAGAGTTTTACTGTACTCCATTACTCTACTTACAAACTGAAGACTTCGACTTTGATTACAAAGGGGGAGATTGTTAGGGTCGAAATGTTGTAATAGTCGAAGTTTGTATATTGGGTCTTCGAACATTTTTATAATGTATTTTACTAGGGCATAATATTCGAAGCTTCATGTTTAGTCCTTAGTATATTTTTTGTACGCTTTTCTCTTCTATAAATAGGAGTGGTTACTAGTGTCTTAGAAACGAAGTCTTTACAGAATATTCATTGTACTCTGTAAAATTTGCAAAAGCGTAATAGAGCCAAATAGATCATATTTACATCGGTGTTCAAATCTTTCAATTCTACTTTGAATTTACTCTATAATTCGTTCAATACTTGATTCATTGTCTCATCACTTGACACTCGGCATCCCATATCGATCTCTAGTACGAACCACTCACTCAAGGTGAGTTCATACCCCTATGCTTTTACGATTTTTTTAAACGTTTTCAGGGGGAATGCAAGCCAAACACGAATGTTTTTGTGAACTAATACAAAAGGACTTTTAACAAGTATAAAACTCATGCAATTGATTTAGACAACGATTTTCATATATTTAGATATCTTATCCCTTTTGTACTATGTTGAGCATAAGGGACGTTTTCAACTTACCACCAAAATTGCATAGTTTTTCAGATTCAACATTCACATTATATACATGAAAACTATAATAGGTATAGTTTGGGGTTTTCAAATCATAACTTGTACGAATTCAGAGTTAATCACCACTAAACATATAAACTATGGCAGATTTAGTTTATGGTATTCTTTACTACAAGAGCATGGCATTTAATAATTATTTAAGTATAATTATTACCATATACTACATCTAATGGATTCTAATACAGGAAAACACTCTAGAATTACATGTAAACAAGATTGTGCAATATTGTGAGGCTCTACTTCAAAACTGTACCCTTAGGTGTACTGAATTAAATCCTATCCAAGTATAACCAGAGTCTCCTGGAGGGAGAGCGTGAGATTTGTGAATAGATCTATTCGGGATTGACAATCCCACACCTGAACTGCTAGCTACGGTTAGGCAGGCACATCTGGGGTGACAAATGTCATTTAACCAACACTTGAAGAACGTTGTAAAGGTCTCTAGGTCATATCAAGCATGGTTATACGAATCACATTAAGTATAAACTAATCATTTGTTTACGGGATTTCACTCTTCAATGGTTTTGTTTTAAGTAATAAACCTAATATACATACTGGTATTAACCAGGGTTTTCACGCTATATGATACTTACGATACTGATAGTAGCCAGGGATTTCATGCAAGTACTTTCAAATATAAGAACGACATTCAATAACAACCTTACAGTGGGTCCTAAGGTTTAAGAACACTTATCATAACTTAAGAAAATATTGGATTTTCTTGGAAGCATGCAAACCTTTCTATAAATTCATAAATAGATTTTTGCTACATAAACTCGCTTATGAACTCACCAGCTTTATGCTGATACTCTTTCAAAACTGCTTGTATTCTCTGGAAATCAATAGACAGGTACCTCCTTGGATTTGAGAAGCTGGAACAACTAAAGTCATGTCTTTAAATTTTACTTTCACTCTTGATGTATTTAAACAAGGCTCAAACAGTTGTAAGCCTTTTCGTATATGTATTCAATGTAATGGTTGAGTTTACTATGATTGCTATGATACAATGGTTGTGATACTATGCATGATGCCATCCACCCCCGAACGTTTCCGCCGTTCTAGTTTGGGGGTGTGACAAGGCCGCTTCCTTAAACACCCCTTATAGACCAGCTTTGTGAATGAGGCCTGCTAACGGTAAGACTGACTTTTTTAACTTATACATATATAATATATTAGACTTTTAATGTTATATATTATAAGGGTGTATTTTATACATTTAAAATACTTGGTGGTTTAATCTATTAATTAAACTAGACTTTTAATTTAATTAAACTCAAACCATATAATTATGGATTTATTAATACTCTTTTAATTAATCTTTTAATTAATTATCAACAAAGCCATAATTAAACTTTTAAGTCTAAATTTAAGTTATGAAGCCAAAAGGCTTAGAATTTAATATTTCACAATTAAAACTTTTAATCAAATTTAAATTCCAAAACTTGAGGGTAAGTTTTGAAACACTTCAAAACCTTTTAGATTCCTAAACTTGATGGCAAGTTTTGTAACCTTTCAAGACTCTTGAATTCCATAACTTAAGGAGTTAATTTGTTTCATGAATGAGACTTTTCAAGTTCCATAACTTGAGGAAAAGTTATGAAACTCTTCAAGAAACATAGATCAAACTTTAAACTAATAAAATAATCATATCATTTTATCTTATACTAAATTTATCTAATTCAACTCTTGTAGCAAAATGATTCAAATTTTACAAATAATTAGTTTTTCACAAAATCAAGTAATTATCTTAAAATTTGGCAATCATCATGTTATTGGATAGGTATAATCATTATCATATCAACAAAATCAAACTTTATGAACCAAAACAGTTTGTGATAATGATCCTAATCCAAAACAGGTCAAAAACTCGAAAAATTCTGCCAACAGACTGCCCAAGTCGTCGATTCAAGGCATGGACTCGACGAGTTCATCCCTAGATGAACCAACTCTGTGACTCCACTAATGGGACTCGTCGAGTCCAACAGTCAGACATCAAAAATTGAAAATTTTCAGCTTTGAAAATTAACACAATTGCATCAATATAATAGAAAACACCCATGGCTCTCATACCACTATTGGGTTTTATGTACTCTAACATCCTGTGGTACACATACAACCCTAATGCCTTGGATTTAAGTTTTCTCTAATTATACATGAAACAAAGTCATCCAAAGCATGAAACCTATAACTAGCATACAAATGAAGATATACAACATAAAAACTAGTTGGAAGACTACCTCTTTCTTGTAGCTTGTATAACTTGGCCTTTAAGAGCTTAGCACCTCAAGTGTGATGCCTCAAACAAGTCACAAACACCATGAGCAAGTGGAAGATTATGAGAGAGAGGTTAGAAAGCTCAAAATCGGCTAGGGTTCAACAATAGGAGTCTTAGGGGCCGATTTTAGCATGCCAGGGGCTTGATTTATAGTTTGGAATTCCTAGAGTTTCAACTTGTAAGCCCTAATTCACTTGGGCTTTTAATCCAATAAATTATTAGCCTTATGGAATAACTCTTCACGGACTCTCACAAAGATTTAAGTCCATTCCTAATCAACATGGATCTTTAGCCCAAACTATAAATATCACTGATTTACATAATCAGTCCCTGCAAATTTAATTAGTCTCTTTTGATCACTAAATTAATTCCAAATTAATTGTTGATCAATACCAATTAAATAATATGATTTTTAAATTAATATATTATTCTTATAATATATTAATAAATCACAAATAACCTCTTTCTCAAATATCCATCCTATCAAATTGTTCTGATGAAGGCAACCCGAAATGGACCATGCTGCTCTTGGGTCAAGTACATACCAATTATAGTTATGGGCTTAGACACCTAATCCAACATGAATCACTAAGAAAAAGATACTCGATGAAATGTCTTCACTCATAGCCTTCACGAATGCCTTCACAAATTCCAACACCAGTTTTAATATTTCAATAATCAACAATCTTCCGCTTCTTCTGCAGTTCTAACTCAATCTCCCACTCACATGTTTTGTCAATCATCTACTCTAAATTAAAGCATCTTGAAATACTAACGAACTCCCTGATGTCTTCCTTCTCTCTGAATCTAGTAGTGATCTTTGCCCCAGTATTCATAGCCTGCTCGAGATCCTAAAACTCTCTAGCCAACTGTTAAACCTCAATAGCCAGATTTTTTTTGCACTGAACCTGCTAAAAATATTTGGCTAGGTCATTGCCTCGATGACCTCAACTCCAAGAGCATGGCCCACCTCCTCCCACCAATCACGAACTCCATAGCTCATCAGGCTAGCAACAAATCTAGTCTTCAAGCCCTCAGGGCAGAATCTATTCAGGAAAGCATACTACAGATCCAATATCTAACGCATGTTGGAAATGGGGTCCTTATTCCCGAAGAACTCAGGAGCCCTACAAGCACGGAAATATCATAAAGTGAGATTGCATGCCCGAAACTTACCAGCTTCTAGCGTCGCCCGGAGAATCCGCATACACTCATCTATCATCTCAATCAATCCCTCCTTGACCGTGAAAAACAAGTCAGGCATGTCCTCCAGAACGACTCTTTGAAAAATCTGCAACAATCAACTTGCGCAACTCATGTAACAGAGGGTTCCTGGTATGTATTTAAATTATAATTATTCATTTTTATAGAGCAACTCGATGAGTTAGAAGCCCCAAACTCATCGAGTAGAGATCAGATGAGACGCGGGTTTTAAGTAACCTACTCGACGAGTTGAGAGCCCTCAACTCGAAGAGTCGGCTGGCAGAGGTGAAACCTTAATTTCGGGGTTTTGCACGCTATTTAGGCATCTTAATCCCCTCATACTAGCCTCATTTCCAGCCTCCAAGTCGCAAACCCTAGATCTCAAAACCCTAATGCATTGTGTGAGCTTGTGAGTCATTTTTGAGAGAAATCTTGTGTATGTGAAGCTTGTGGAAGAAGGAGAAGCTTGAGGACTCAAGAAGGAGGTTATAGATCCAACAACTTCACTTCATTCTCAACATTTTCTAGTAAGCAATTCTCAAACTTGCTTAATTATTGCTTAGATCTCTTTCCTATCACTTTTATTGGGTTTTTGGTCCAACTAGCATGATCCTTGGAAAATGGACGTCCCAAGTGAGTATACTTTCAGATCTAGAGTCTTGAAGGGCTTTGATGGCATAAAGGTGCAAACTTTATGGCGAATGAAGCCCCAAGCAAGCTTTAGGATATCATTTTGGCCTTTTAAGCTCCAAAAGGCCATGCATGGAGAGAAAGTTGGAGTCTTTACGTGTTCATGAAGCGTCTAGGGTCCAGATCTCAGTTTGTATGCCTTAACTTGAAATATTAAGGGCTTTTGGGATCAAGATCTAGGTCTTATGGAGTTAGGGTTTGAGTTAAATCACTTAAGGAAGGGTATTAACGGGTAAAGTTGGAAACTTTATCCTTAAAAGGACATTTTCGGTATGCATGTGAAGTATGGAGCTTAGATCTGAAGAATAGGGACTTAATCCATTAAGAAAGGCTTAACAGACTGAAGAACTCAACGAGTTCATAGAGGAAGTCGACGAGTTGGGACGATTCGTCCCGATCCTGTAAAGGGCAGAATTCGATGAGTCTGAGGAAGGAATCGACGAGTTAACTTATTTTATCACGATTCTGAGAAGCATGGAAACTCGACGAGCTAGAAGATGACTTGACGAGTTGAGTCAACTCGTGGTTGACTTTGACTTTGACTTTGACTGGACGTTGACTTTGACTTTGACCAAGGTTGACCCGTGAAGGGGTTTTGGGTACGGAACGGTATCTAAGAGGTTGTTATGTATAGGGTGTGAGTAGAGCCGGGTGCGCAGCAGAGCCGTTTTAGCTATTCACATGACATTGAGGTGAGTTTCCTTCTATAGGAACAGGTCTAAGGCACCAATGCCCGCCCGTTTATGTATGTTAGTATGTTCCGGACTAAGTCTGATGCAGGGAAGCACGCGATGTAGGTTTATATGTTTCCGGACTTCATTCTGATGCCGGGGAAAGCCCGAGGAATGTTTGTATGCTTGATGTCTTTGTGATTCTTGCATGTGCTTGTTTTGTATGTTTCCGGACTTCGGTCCGATGCCGGGAAAAGCCCGATGAATGTTTATATGTTTTTGGATTTCGGTCCGATGACGGGCGGGGCCCGAGGAATGTTTATATGTTTATGTTATGTGATTATTTATGTGTATTTGTTCATATGTTTATATGTATACCGAGCTTTGCTCTATACCGGGCGGGGCCCGATGCCAGACTTCGGTCCGATGTCAGGTGGGGCCCGATGTAGCGAGAAAGGCCCATGTTATGTTATTATGTGATTATGTGTATGGTATGTGGTAGTTTGGGGAGACTCACTAAGCTTCGTGCTTACAATTTTCAGTTTTGGTTTCAGTTACTTCTGGTAGCAAGGGGAAGACCTTGGGATGACTGCAGTGCACACGCCATTATGTTTTTAGCCTAGGATGTTTACTTTGATATTTTGACAGATGTTTTGATATGAGATACTATTATTTATGTTTTAATGAGATGATTTTGATAACTATGGTTTTGTTTAATAATTAAAAATAAAATTTTTGGTCATAATTTTTGGGATGTTACAAGTTGGTATCAGAGCTCTGGTTTGAGGGATTCGGGCACACTCTCGGGCGTGTCTGAACTCAAACTAAGGACTTGGTATGAAATTTTCAAAAGAAAAACCATTTTTACAAAAAGGATTTTGAAAAGAGAAAAAGGGTGTGGTACATGCAATCAACCGAGCTCAAGTAAGTTCTCCCAAATTACCCATACAAGTTTGTTATGTTATGATATGTTTATGAGAACTGCATGATATATTAGGGCTAAGGATCTAGGAATGATGCCTTGTATGCTTGTTATATGTGTATGAGAACTGCATGCTAGATTAGGGTTGAGGATCTAGGAAGGATGCCTTGTATGCCTACTGTATGAGGTTATTGAACTGTATGCTATTACTGATTAGTCAGTAATATGACAGCCTGGTTTGGTTTACTCAATGCTCGAATGTTGCTTGCTTTGTGCTTTTAGGAGTTCTAGTTATCTTTAACTAACTAGTAAGCGAATACGTTAAGTTACATATTACGAGGACTAAATAATTTCAGAAGGTTAGGTTTAGCTCTATTTCATAGCTCTTGTTTGAGTCTAACCGTTGTAGGGTAGGACCTCTCATTCGAAGAATTATCTAGTCTTAGTGGTATGTAATGGTATTCGCGAGCTAGTTAGGAGGAGATAGCATGGACTTCTTATGCAGCTGATTGCGGAGAGTGGTATGGTGATTACCCTAGAGCAAGCCTAGGATGAGATTAGTGCGAGAACAGCAGTAGTAGTAGAAGGGACTTGGTGAAGTCAAGGAAATTCTTGAGGAAAGTACAGATAAATGTGGAAGGTAGTATGGGCCCGTACTACTGAAAGCAGAGGATCCGTACTCGAATCAAGGAGGGATAAGATGAATCCAGGGAACTTGTAGTGTGTATGATCCCTCAAGTTATGGTGAGTATTCTGATTTTTGTTATGGTGTATTTTCAGTATGGTGACGCTACGCACTAGACCAGTTGTGTCACAACTAGCATTCTAGTTAGGAAATTTTGTACTCTTGTAAACATTATCTACTGTAAACTCGTAAACCCTAATTCATGTTATGCTTGAAATTCAACCTATGGAAGCACATTCAAACCTAGATTCATCAAGTAAAGTTGAAAACCCTAGAAATCCCGGTTTAAGCCCATTATGGATTAGGATTTCCTTATTGGGCCTAATAGGCCAATAAACTTCTAATGTGACTATTTTGGGCTTAGAACTCGTAATTGGGCTCTAATTCAACCCACTTTCATGAAACTTAACTTTTTGGGCCTTATAAGCCTAAAATGGACTAGTTTATCTCTAATGGGCCTTATTGGGCCATAACAAATTCAATTAGCTTTAATGGACTCAAATCCATCCTCTTATACAAAAATTGGGCCGTGACCTACTCTAAAGACCCAATGGGCCGAAAACCATCAAATTGGGCCTCATATTATGGACTCAAGCAAAAATGGCCCAAGTCATTCTCTTCCTTCCCTCTCATTCGGCCAAAGTAGAAAACAAAAAAAGGGGAAATGAGGGTTGACATTTGTAGTGCCACCTCCTTATTACACTTCATACTTCCATGCATGGACCAACATGCATCTATAAGGTTCACCTCACTCTCTCTCTTCTTCTTCTTAATACTTACGGCCGAGAATCAACACACACACACAAAACATTTCATACTCTCTCTAAGTAAAACATTCAAGAACATCCCTTCCCTCTCATCAAGACTTTTGAGAATTGGAAGCATTTCAAGGAGATTTCATCCAAAAATCACTTCAAGCTACACTCTAGTGGTAAGATCTTGCAAACATATTTCCTTTCTACACTCATTCACTCTTCTTACCACCTTAAATTCTTGATCATACTCCTAGAAACATACTAAGTTCGAGATCCACTCAAGAAGCTTTCTAGGGCCGAAGATAACATCAAACTCTTCCATTTCTTTCTTCAAATAAAAAACAACAAGAAAAGGTGAGTTCATACCCCTCTATTTTCGGTTTTCATATGATTTATGGGGGAGAATACAAGTTAAATGTGAAGATCTATGTGTATTTGTATGTTATGTGTGATTTCTTGTGTTTTTGTGGTAAATATGTGCTAAAAATGAAAGATATTTCGAGATCTATAGTTCAAGAAGGAAACATATGTGATCTAGGTCATATTTCACTTAACATGTCAAGATAAACTACTATACAAGCTTTAAAATAACACACTACAACATAAAACTCATTATTGGACTATTTTTGTCAAATAAACAAAAGTTTGGGAAAAAGTTGTCATTTACGGTTTTTACAAGGCTCAAAATGTCAAAACAGTTAAAATGGAAGTTTCTATGAACATTATGTTTTTCAAAGGACTAAAAATGAAATTTGTAGCTTATTTGGCTAAAATTTTGGGCTTTTCGACCCATAGGCCCAAAGTTGCGAAAAATATGGTTTTAAGGGGCTGAAGTGGTAAATTAGTCAAAACAGTGGGTAGAAAAGCAAATAAATCTATTTTTGGGGTTAAAATGACCTTATTTGCTAAAAAGGATTGAAAATGCAAAGATTTTGGATTTTGGGTAAAAAGTGTAAAAATTGCGAAAAGTGTGGATTAAAATGCAAGTCTTTTAACTAAAGGGTTGAAACTTTCTAAAATCTACTTTTGGGCTTAAAACATTATTTAAATAAGTGTTTGGGTCAAAAATGTCAAGAAAAATAGTCCAAGGACCTAATATGTCATTTTTGTTATAAAAAGGACTAAAATTGCCAACTTCACCAAAATAAGGGGCTAAATAGGTCAAACTAATACTATTGGTCAATTATGTTAATAATAAAATAATTGGGTCAAAATGTACAAAACTTTATAACTTATGGGTTTTAAATAGAAAAATAACTATTTTTATAAATCTATGAATCGTTATAAAACAAAAGCATGATTTTTACGACATATCGATTAAACAACTCGCAACATTAATACTATACAAAACAAGTAAACATTCTAATGGTTGGGCTTGAGAGATTCTAATCATGCTTAATGGGCCTTCGTGACTCATTAACATGACTTTTGGGCCCAACATAAATAATACATGTTATTGGGCCTCCTGTGACCCAGTTACATGCTTAAGGGACCCTCAATGGTTTTTACATGCTATTGGGCCTCAGTGGCCCATTAGCATTACTAGTAAGGTCCAAATAAACTTTATGCGAAATGGGCCAACGTGCCTTTCGTACACTCGACAGCCTTAAATAACATACGAAATTAGTAGGGCCTAGTAGTCCTCTTCTCCTCGTCTGTTAGGCTTACCTTCTCTTCAAGTAAACTAAAATCAGATCATTAATCAAGGTTAATCAAATTCATGTGGATTAAGTGAGTAATAACGGGTGACACCAATAAGTGTCGGTCGTAGTCTGTAGTTGTAATCAAAGTCTCCTGGAGGGAGAACGAGAGTTTGTGTATAGATCTATACGGGGGTGACTCCCCCACACCTAAGTTCTTTGCTACAGTTAGACTCGGCCAGTATAGGGTGACAAAATCTTAAGATCAAATTTCGGTGTTCATTAGAATGCCAAGACAGACGAACTAGTCATTATCATGCATGGTTATAACGACTCACGTAGAAATCCGATATCATTTAAGTAATCAAGGGAAATCATATTCATTCGATGTGACGATACAATAATGTAAAACCATCATAACTTTTTATTGGGAAACATCGGGTTTTCCGGGGAAACCAATATTGCTCATTTGTACTTTCGGAAACTATAATGCAAAACTTCTCATTTATTCATGTTTTGAAATCATTCACGCATATACTTACAGGATCATCACAACATTTTCAAGAAAAGTCTTAATACAGAAAATATCAGATTTTCTGGGTTTTACGAACGACATAAACTATTTTACATCAAACACACTTATGAACTCACCAACATTATATATGTTGACCGTTTTCAAAATAACTTGTATTCTCAGGTAATCGTTAGACAAGGAAGCATCTAGTGTGTTGAAAGTTTCTTTTGTAGTTGCTAATCACCAAACACTTTATATTTTGGAATCATGTAATGTAAACCTTGTACTTGATGTAAACAATGTCAGTTGTACTATGTAATGTTTGGTGCTGAATGTGTTATGTTTCATGTATATTCATTGTGATGATATTTCAATTTAAGTCATGCGAGCCCTCGGACGTTTCCGCCGTCTGGTTCGGGGGTGTGACAAGTTGGCAGTTCAGGTGCCGGTGAGGAATCAGGCTCGGGCTCTAGAGTCGGGCATCTCGACGAGCAGATGAGAGAGTTCATTTCATCTGATGTCACGCGTAGTATTTTGGACCAGACTCATGTGATCTTCGGTACGGTCAAGGAGGGCATTTTGGAGATACTTGCTGATAGGTTGGGTGCATTCCACACCGAGATGGCAGCCATGCTAGGGGCGTGCACGATGACATTCAGGGAGTTCCGAGCTTGTAGAGCTCCAGACCATCATGGGGCTCAGGACCCCATTGCTAGTAGCAGGTGGTTGGCTGATGTCGCCAACACCTTCCGTACGAGCCGATTTCCCGAGGGGGACAAGGTCCGACTTGCTTCCTGTCTTCTAAAGGACAGAGCACGTGACTGGTGGGAGGAGGTCAGACATGCCATTGGAGATGATGCAGCTCTAGATGCGATGACCTGGAGTGACTTCTCGGCCAGCTTCAGGGACTAGTTTGCACATGTGATTGAGGTGTAACAGCTTGCTAGGGAGTTCCAGGATCTCCAGCAGACTACTGAGACGGTGACCGAGATCACAGCCATGTTCAGGGAGAGGGCCCTTCTTACTCTGCAGTATGTGGCAGACGAGGAGATGAAGAAGGCCCGATATCATGAGATGCTGTGGAGTGATATCTTCCAGTTTGTGATTCGATCCAGTTGCAAGACATTGGAGGATATGATTGCCAGGGCTCGGGAAAGGGAGTTGGATTTGGAGATGGAGAAGAAGTGGAAACCAGAGGGGGTTCAGTCAGGGAGTGCGGGCAAGAAGCCTAAAGTATCAGATCGCCGATCGAGTAGCCAGCAGGGTCGCACCCGCTGTGGCAAGTGCGGAAAGTTACACGAGGGAACATGCAGGGCGGGTAGTTCGGGTTGCTGCAAGTGCGGCCGAAATGGTCATGTCAGGGACTGTACTGCTACCACCACCACCACAACAGTATCCGATCTCATTTGCTTCCAGTGCAATCAGAGGGGACACAAGCGGTCCCAGTGCCCAAGTTTAGCAGCAGTAGGACAGGTGGCGGCACCCGCTCCTGCTACATTGAGGATTACCGATGGCCGACAGGGCCGGGCGGAGGCGTCAGTGGTGAAGATCAGAGCCTTCTAGTTGACAACAGAGGAGGTACGTGCAGCTCCCGATGTGGTGACGGTTATTGTAGCACTCGATTCCTGGTACGTATTTAATTTCATGAAATGTTGCAATTTACTCTGGGACTCGGCGAGTTGGAGGCCCAACTCGTCGAGTAGGCTCGAGTGACGATCGGGGGTTTAAGTGACCTACTCGACGAGTCGGAAGACCGACTCGACGAGTAGGAGCTGTCTGGACAAAACCCTAATATTTAGGGTTTGCACCCTATTTAAAAACTTTATCTCGTCCCAACCGAGCCTCCATCACCCTCCCAACTCAGAGAAACCCTAGTTTGAAGCCCTAAACCATTTTTGAGTGATTTTGAGTTCTTTTATGCCTGTTGTGTGTGTTTGAAGTTGAAGGAGAAGAAGAGAGCTTAGGAGATCAAGAGGAAGCTAGTAGATCCAGAGGTTTTGCTTCATTCTCTGTCCATTCAAGGTAAAAAGTGTCACACCCAAAACCGGAACGGCGGAAACGTTCTGGGGTGGAGGACGTCATGTTTAGTATCACAAGACATGCATCATAGTAATCAAAGTAATAAACAACCACTTCATTAGAAATAAAGTGTTTACAAAGTGTGTTCACAAAACATAGAATACAATAGCAATTAATAAACAAGACTTGAAGCTGTACTGCTCCATCTTCGGGATCCCAGTGTGAGTACCTGTCTAATAGTCTCCTGAGAATACAAGTTAATTGAAAGAGTTGTTCAGCAATTAAGCTGGTGAGTTCATAAGATTTTAGTGATATAAATAAATCGTAATTTCTGTTTAAAAAAGTTCGCCAGTTCCTCTTAGAAAATCCTATATTTTCTACTTTGGTGAAAGATACGTAAAAATGATTCTACAATCCTTTCTATGAGTACTAAATGGATACAAGTGATATACAACTCAGAGTAAACCAACAATCGATTGAGCGCATTTGCTCTAAGGCGGAAGGCACACATCCCATTGTTTGTTTGATCATTGTAGTATATGACCCCGGTGTATTCATTTGTTAGTCATGGAGTTAATTGCAATGGTTCCTTTATATTTAATGAAAAGATTCTTTAAGGAAAACTCTTATTTCTCATAATACAATGATGACCACAGTGATTACTCCTATAATCACTTAGTTTATGCTGGCTATATATGATCTAATATCGAATAGAGAGTTAATTGGGTGAATCTGCCCTAAGCCCACAACCAAACAAGGAACAGGAAGTAAGGCGGAAAGCACACATCCAACTACCTATTGGGTATTAATAATATATATCTCCATGATGTATAAACTAAAGTATTATAGAGTTAATCACTTAAGGTCCTTTAATTTTAGACTGGTTTAATAAAATGGATTAAACCCTCAGCTGGTGAGTTTCTAGTTTTGTATACCAAACGTTCTGATTTGGAAAGTATATTCCGAACTAGAAAACTGTGCATTGACTCTATGTCCTATGACTTGACCCATACCTGGTACCCTCATGATGACTCAATGTATACTGGACCTATATATCTAGAATCGGATAGATAATAGACTGGGTGAATCTGCTCCAAGCCCACAACCAAACAAGG
The DNA here is from genome assembly GCF_052849685.1 of Lactuca virosa. NCBI lineage: Eukaryota > Viridiplantae > Streptophyta > Magnoliopsida > Asterales > Asteraceae > Lactuca > Lactuca virosa. Next base: position 117,155,706 of record NC_136430.1, on the reverse strand, counting down.
AACGGGAAATGAAGCGGAAAGCACACATCCTATTACCTGTCGGATCCTATTGATATACATGTATCCTCTGATGTATACATTAGGGAATCATAAGGTTAGCATTATGATCCAAGGCATCAAGTGTTATGGGTGTTCACTCCTTGTACTAGTAGGTATTTTCCCAATTGGGACTATCTTTAACTAAATATAGTTTATACATTAATGAATATGTGAGAAGATCACAAGTACATGTAATAGGGAAAATAATGTTTCACCTCAGCAATGGCACTGCTGGTTATAAAGTAATGAAATGTTGAGTCCAGGTAGTATTAAATGAACAATACACCTCGGGGAGTCTAAAGTAGCCTTTAGTCCTAAGTCGGTTACTTAAAGGTTTATCACCTCGTGCCTGCTAGTCCTGGTACGTGAAATCGTACCAGTGTCAATGCAAACCCGGCAAGATATATTATTAGGTTTATCACCTCGTGCCTGCTAGTCCTAGTACGTGAAATCGTACCAGTGTCAATGCAGACCCGGCAATATATATTATTTGTTTTATCACCTCGTGCCTGATAGTCTTGGTACGTGAAATCGTACCAGTGTCAATGCAGACCCGACAAGATATATTATTTGGTTTATCACCTCGTGCCTGCTAGTCTTGGTACGTGAATACGTACCAGTGTCAATGCAAACCCGGCAAGATATATAACGTGATTTTTCCCGGTACTTAGTATGGTGTATTCCTCCCTGTTTCTCTTTATAGTGGGTTCTCTTTATATTATCGTGTATTGTATCTAGCATGAACTGGATTTCTAAACTATACCTATTATAGTTTACTATTGTTTTCCTTGAACTGATATTGAAAAGACTCTTTTATCTACCAAGTTATGCCAGTACTTTAAAAACGGAGTTTTGTGAAACTATAAAGTAACATAACTTTAAAAGAATTTTTGAAATGTCTTGACGACTTATAAATGACATAAGTAATCCTCTTGAAATATTTAAAACAAACAATTACACAATTATAATTGTGTTCAACTTGTATTCCCCCCCTTAAAACATTTAAAACAGTTAAAAGATTCATTTCGGGGTATGAACTCACCTGATGTGGGTGATTCAACGAATACGCGTGTAAGGATGAGAAGTTCCACGAATGAAGTCCCGAGACTTAACGAGTCCTAAAAGACATATAATGGCATATATTGCCATAAATATAGTGTTTAGAAGCAACCAAATGCGAGGAAACACCTCACGGGACTAGGGAACACTTTGACCAAGTGTTGGAATCACATGTAATTCAACTAAAGAGTGTTTAGGGCCATGGTTTGGTGTTTACGGTCCTGAGTTTACGGCCAAGGGAGTTTACGGCCGTAAACTCATGGTCAAAGTTACGTATGATGGGGTTTGAATGCTAGGGAAGCTTGAGGGATTTTTGCTCTACACAATGGTGAGGAAGACCACTTCATTGGAGGCTTTTGATGAGTTTACGGCCCAAAGGAGTTTACGGCCGTAAACTCATGGACATTATGAAGTGAGTGTGGTTTAAGGTCTTACAAAGCACCTGGGAGTGTTCTAGCCTCAAGTCCAAGCCTTAGGAAGAGTTTAAGGCTCAAATGACACACTTATAGGGGTTTACGGTCAAGGGAGATGGCTTGACCGTAAACTCCTTTTGATCCTTCATTTTTGATGTTTTCAAGGTCCTAAGCACGAACCTTAACTGGATATCAAGTATAGGGAAGAGTACTTACGATGTAGAGGCTTGAAATGGCCTATTTTGGCCAAGAACACTAGTGTGTTCTTGGTGTTCTTGGTGAAACTTGAAGATTTGAAGATCTAGTCAAAAATGGATGTTTTCATGGATGGAATCAAAGAGTGTGACTAGAAGATGAAGCGTAACAACAAATCTAGGAAAGAACACTTACATATTTGAAGATCTCGAGTGACGATCGGGATGATAGTTGAGAGAGAATAGGAGTGTTCTTGAGGTTGGAATGTGAGAAATGGCTGAAAATGATCAAGGACCACATATATACTCTTGGGTTTACGGCCAGGGTTGGGTTTACGGCTGTAAACTCCATGTTTAAGGTCATAAACTCCATGTTTACGGCCGTAAACTCCATGTTTACGGCCGTAAACTCCACATGTTCGAGTTTAGGGCTTTAGTGTTGCACAGTGTCTCTAGCAGGTACATTCTAACACTCCTTCCTTAAGTGTACTTGGTTTAAAACTCCTTAGAATGACCTTTAACCAGACTAGGACTCATTTCCAATAAGTCTGACACTCAGTTGAGTTGACTGACTGTGATTTTAAAAGCAAAAAATTTTCGGGTTGTCACAACATCCCCCCGTTAGAGGGAATTTCGTCCCGAAATTAGCTTTCTTACAGTACTGGTGGGGTTGCGCTCCTCTGATTTGCAGAATACCTACTCGTAGACCTGGCAACTTTTGCCCTGGTTTTCATGATAGGATTTGTACTTGGTCCCTCTATCATCGCCTCGTGTATACAAGTCGTATACAATCAGGATTAGTAAGACGGTCAGATGTGCGACTCTGCCCCAGGTCCACAACCAAACAAGGAACAGGAGATAGGGCGGAAACACACATACTAACTCTGCATAATCATGATCATATACCACCCTCGTGTATACACTGTATAGTGATAGGTGGGATGTATTCGTCCATAGCCTCTCTGCTCGAACTGGGTCTGCTGGACGAGTGGTATTCCGTGATGGTCTGCGGACATTCGACGATGAGGTTTCGGAGGACAAAGTACTCTTCGCATGAGTACTTCGGGGTTTAGAATACGAGATATAAAACTGAGGTTTATGTCGGACTGTCGATACGAATGACGGGAGTTTCGAGGGCTTGACGATCGAGGCGATTAGAACATATAAACTTAGTATGGTGAGGACCATGCCAACTCACGACGAAAGATAGTAGCGGACTCTTTACCGAACATAGTCTTGCCGATTGGAAAGGAATGTTTGTTATATGATGAGGTATCCCTAGTGTGCTCGAAAATGTACTCTTAGTGAGCTCGACTATGTACTCTTAGTGCGTTCGATAGTGTACTCTTAGTGTGTTCGATAGTGTACTCTTAGTGTGTGTTCTAGTGCTTTATGTTTTTCCCTTAGATGTTAACACTTCTACGTATTGTACCGCGATGTGCGCATACATACAAATGAAAGTGTTTTGTTATATAGAATCGATACTTAAACTACGATCCTCCTTGGTACCACTACGATCGCCTGGAATATACAAGTTATGAATAATTAAGATGAATTGGACGGTCGACTGAGTAACTCTGCCTCAAATCCACAACCAGACAAGGAACAGGAATTAAGGCGGAATTACTCACTCTATGTCTGCAACGTCTTAGTTATGCACAACCCTGATGTATATGTTCAGCCATCATAGCTTCTCTAAACGGATTCTTTAGTTCTCTTGAATGTTGTGACTAGTTTCAATCAGCGAGTTATTATAATTACTTTTAAATGTTATCCCCAAGTTTTAATCTTATATATAAATATAAATTAATTTTCAAGGCAATTACTAGGTCGAAAACGTACCGCTGCTTGAAGGCGACTCTGAGGTCGATTCCCCTGTGGTGATCATCAGAATTCGACCATCCGCTCCTGAGTTCCTCGTTATCGGGCAGTCCCTCTGGTAGTGTCTAGTCTCGCCACAGCCATAGCAGGCCTGGTTTTCTTCAACTCCGGGGACTTGGGAGATCGGTTGAGCTGGTGCCCTGTAGAAACGGACCGTGTGTCCTATTCTGTGGCAGTTCAGACACTGCATTTTCCGGCATACTCTGGTGTGGTGATAGTTGCACTTCCCACACTTCGGAAGAGTTCCAGCATATCGACTGACAGGTGCTGGAGTAGCAGGTTTTGTGGCAGTGTACATAGTACTCGTTCGTTCTTCCCGCGGGGTGTTCTGTGTTGTTTGCTTCTTCCTCCCATTGTTCCTTGACTTCTATCCATAGTCCTCTTCCCTCGATGGCTCGGGAATCGGGACTTCTACGTCATGGAAGACTTCATGGTCGATGAGTAGCTGGGCCAGGAGTTTGGCACTATCGAATGTGGCTGGGTTAGAAGACAACACATTACCTCGGGTCGGGGCAGTCAGACCCCAGATGTATCTTTCTATCTTCTTGCTCTCCGGGGTAACCATCCCGGGGCATATTGCTGCCAAGTCGCTAAACCTGTCAGTGTAGGCTACTATGTCTGAGCCAACCATCCTGAGCTCCCATAGCTCTTGTTCCAGCTTTTGCACTTCGCCCCTTGAGCAGTACTCTCTCATCATCCTTTCCTTTAAGTTTTCCCAGCCCATAGAGTTTGCCACTGTTAGAGTCAGTGACTTAACATGGCCATTCCACCATGTTAGGGCTCTTCCGAAGAAGGTGTAGGCAGCAAACTTCACTTTGCTCCCTTTGGGGCACGAACAGATCTCGAAAATCGACTCTGTTCTCTCGAACCATTGCATCAGAGCGATGATTCCACCATTTCCATCAAAGGAATTGGGTTTGCATTTCGTGAAGTCTTTATACGAACATTCCCTTGGATGTTCGTGGGTATCTCCGTGGTTGGTTAGGTGAGCACCGCTACCAGATCCACTGATACCACTTGCGCGAATTTGGGTTAGGGCGGCTGTCGTGGTTGCTGTTACCGCTGCCTGAAAAGCAGCTAGGTCGAACTGTGGCGGGGGTAGTGGCGGTTGAGTTGGAGTTATCGGAACAGTGCGTCTGTTCGATTTGCGAGGAGGCATCTTTGCTAAAAGAATACAAAGATGAGATGGAATAAGTCTATAGCAGTGGACACAAACCAAAAGCTGAAAAGACAAGGTTATCCCAGTTCTGAGTGTATCTAGTCCTGACTTCCACAGGGTTCTAGAAACAATTCATAAAAGAGTCTATGCCTAATAAACTCTTATGAATTTGAAATTACTATCCTCGAATGAATATATGTTACCTGAATAACTGATACCAGTTGCATGTAAGAAAATAATCCTAACACATAATGTCAGCAGTGTTTCCACTCGCTCATTAAGTTAACAAGATTATTATTTATTAGTGTGACGCATAAGACGTTTTGGTTACTTCGTTTACTCCTTCTTTGAAAACTTCTCCTGAATTTGCTCCTGTTCCTCTTGGATTCTTCTATTGTCTACTATGAGGAAGTGGTTACATCTATCTAGGCTCGTCGTGCGAGAATGGAAGTGACTAAAGAATCTATGAGATTTAAGGTAACTTTATGGGGTGATCCTTACAGATTCCTCCTATAATTGCACAATGTATACAAGTTGTATATAACTTAAGATTAAATAGACCTTCGAATAAGTGATCCTACTCCAAAACCACAACCAAACAAGGAACAGGTAATGGAGCGTAGATCACAAACTCTAAGTCTATAAATTCTCAATTATATATAACCTTGGAAGTATACATTGCAAGATTATAGACCTATCCGTAAGGGTCTTTTAAGTTATCACAGAAGTTATTTGTATAGTGCCTAAAATACTCCTATAGTATTTTAATGTAATCTTCCTGGTATGTTTCAAACTTGTTCTCGCGTTATAGAATCATAGAATACTCCCATAGTATTCTAACTCAAATGTACTTGATCTACTATTCTCTCGACTGGTGTTTAGGTAAGTTTTAAGACCGTTGCAACACCACATCACTCCCAAACACATGTCGGTCACATCTCCAATGAATATAGTTGATCAGGCTATATTGATCCTAGCTATGATTACATAACTGTTCAGGTTTGACGACAGTGTTCAACCTTTAAATACTTTAGTTATGTTCTTCTTGTGATACTCAGTTTAGTATGTACATGTATAAGCAAGTAGGTATATTTTTATAACTTATCGTTATACTTTTAAACTATACCATTATCCAGAGCACTTAAGCCCCATTGTATTTATAGTTGTACATCTTTGATCGGTTGATATACTTAGTTCACTATAAACAATGCTCTGATACCAATCTGTCACACCCCAAAACCGGAACAGCGGAAACGTTCTGGGGTGGATGACGTCATGTTTAGTATCACAAGACATGCATCATAGTAATCAAAGTAATAAACAACCATTTCATTGGAAAGAAAGTGTTTACAAAGTGTGTACACAAAACATAGAATACAATAGCAATTAATAAACAAGACTTGAAGCTATACTGCTCCATCTTCGGGATCCCAGTGTGAGTACCTGTCTAATAGTCTCCTGAGAATACAAGTTAATTGAAAGAGTTGTTCAGCAATTAAGCTGGTGAGTTCATAAGATTTTAGTGATATAAATAAATCGTAATTTCTGTTTAAAAAAGTTCGCCAGTTCCTCTTAGAAAATCCTATATTTTCTACTTTGGTGAAAGATACGTAAAAATGATTCTACAATCCTTTCTATGAGTACTAAATGGATACAAGTGATATACAACTCAGAGTAAACCAACAATCGATTGAGCGCATTTGCTCTAAGGCGGAAGGCACACATCCCATTGTTTGTTTGATCATTGTAGTATATAACCCCGGTGTATTCATTTCTTAGTCATGGAGTTAATTGCAATGGTTCCTTTATATTTAATGAAAAGATTCTTTAAGGAAAACTCTTATTTCTCATAATACAATGATGACCACAGTGATTACTCCTATAATCACTTAGTTTATGCTGGCTATATATGATCTAATATCGAATAGAGAGTTAATTGGGTGAATCTGCCCTAAGCCCACAACCAAACAAGGAACAGGAATTAAGGCGGAAAGCACACATCCAACTACCTATTGGGTATTAATAATATATATCTCCGTAATGTATAAACTAAAGTATTATAGAGTTAATCACTTAAGGTCCTTTAAGTTTAGACTGGTTTAATAAAATGGATTAAACCCTCAGCTGGTGAGTTTCTAGTTTTGTATACCAAACGTTCTGATTTGGAAAGTATATTCCGAACTAGAAAACTGTGCATTGACTCTATGTCCTATGACTTGACCCATACCTGGTACCCTCATGATGACTCAATGTATACTGGACCTATATATCTAGAATCGGATAGATAATAGACTGGGTGAATCTGCTCCAAGCCCACAACCAAACAAGGAACGGGAAATGAAGCGGAAAGCACACATCCTATTACCTGTCGAATCCTATTGATATACATGTATCCTCTGATGTATACATTAGGGAATCATAAGGTTAGCATTATGATCCTTTCTACTAAACGTAGCCTTCTACCAAGGCATCAAGTGTTATGGGTGTTCACTCCTTGTACTAGTAGGTATTTTCCCAATTGGGACTATCTTTAACTAAATATAGTTTATACATTAATGAATATGTGAGAAGATCACAAGTAAATGTAATAGGGAAAATAATGTTTCACCTCAGCAATGGTACTGTTGGTTATAAAGTAATGAAATGTTGAGTCCAGGTAGTATTAAATGAACGATACACCTCGGGGAGTCTAAAGTAGCCTTTAGTCCTAAGTCAGTTACTTAAAGGTTTATCACCTCGTGCCTGCTAGTCCTGGTACGTAAAATCGTACCAGTGTCAATGCAAACCCGGCAAGATATATTATTAGGTTTATCACCTCGTGCCTGATAATCCTAGTACGTGAAATCGTACCAGTGTCAATGCAGACAGGCAATATATATTATTTGGTTTATGACCTCGTGCCTGATAGTCCTGGTACGTGAAATCATACCAGTGTCAATGCAGACCCGGCAAGATATATTATTTGGTTTATCACCTCGTGCCTGCTAGTCCTGGTACGTGAAATCGTACCAGTGTCAATGCAAACCCGGCAAGATATATAACGTGATTTTTCCCGGTACTTAGTATGGTGTATTCCTCCCTGTTTCTCTTTATAGTGGGTTCTCTTTATATTATCGTGTATTGTATCTAGCATGAACTGGATTTCTAAACTATACCTATTATAGTTTACTATTGTTTTCCTTGAACTGATATTGAAAAGACTCTTTTATCTACCAAGTTATGCCTGTACTTTAAAAACGGAGTTTTGTGAAACTATAAAGTAACATAACTTTAAAAGAATTTTTGAAATGTCTTGACGACTTATAAATGACATAAGTAATCCTCTTGAAATATTTAAAACAAACAATTACACAATTATCATTGTGTTCAACTTGTATTCCCCACCTTAAAACATTTAAAATAGTTAAAAGATTCATTTCGGGGTATGAACTCACCTGATGTGGGTGATTCAATGAATACGCGTGTAAGGATGAGAAGTTCCACGAATGAAGTCCCGAGACTTAACGAGTCCTAAAAGACATATAATGGCATATATTGACATAAATATAGTGTTTAGAAGCAACCAAATGCGAGGAAACACCTCACGGGACTAGGGAACACTTTGATCAAGTGTTGGAATCACATGTGATTCAACTAAAGATTGTTTAAGGCCATGGTTTGGTGTTTACGGTCCTGAGTTTACGGCCAAGGGAGTTTATGGCCGTAAACTCATGGTCAAAGTTACGTATGATGGGGTTTGAATGCTAGGGAAGCTTGAGGGATTTTTGCTCTACACAATGGTGAGGAAGACCACTTCATTGGAGGCTTTTGATGAGTTTACGGCCCAAAGGAGTTTACGGCCGTAAACTCATGGACATTATGAAGTGAGTGTGGTTTAAGGTCTTACAAAGCACCTGGGAGTGTTCTAGCCTCAAGTCCAAGCCTTAGGAAGAGTTTAAGGCACAAATGACACACTTATAGGGGTTTACGGTCAAGGGAGATGGCTTGACCGTAAACTCCTTTTGATCCTTCATTTTTGATGTTTTCGAGGTCCTAAGCACGAACCTTAACTGGATATCAAGTATAGGGAAGAGTACTTACGATGTAGAGGCTTGAAATGGCCTATTTTGGCCAAGAACACTAGTGTGTGTTCTTGGTGTTCTTGGTGAAACTTGAAGATTTGAAGATCTAGTCAAAAATGGATGTTTTCATGGATGCAATCAAAGAGTGTGACTAGAAGATGAAGTGTAACAACAAATCTAGGAAAGAACACTTACGTTTTTGAAGATCTCGAGTGAAGATCGGGATGATAGTTGAGAGAGAATAGGAGTGTTCTTGAGGTTGGAATGTGAGAAATGGCTGAAAATGATCAAGGACCACATATATACTCTTGGGTTTACGGCCAGGGTTGGGTTTACGGCGGTAAACTCCATGTTTACAGTCGTAAACTCCATGTTTATGGCCGTAAACTCCACATGTTCGAGTTTAGGGCTTTAGTGTTGCATAATGTCTCTAGCAGGTACATTCTAACACTCCTTCCTTAAGTGTACTTGGTTTAAAACTCCTTAGAATGACCTTTGACCAGACTAGGACTCATTTCCAATAAGTCTGACACTCAGTTGAGTTGACTGACTGTGATTTTAAAAGCAAAAAATTTTCGGGTTGTCACAAAAAGCTTGAACCTTGACCATCTATTTCCTAGATCTTGTTTTGGGGCTATTTTTCTACATTTTCTAAGCTTTTGAGAGGAAATGCTTAGATTTGCTTGTATATTTGGGTTTGTGCTTCAGATCTGGAACCATTGAGGGTTCCCATGGCATAAAGGTGCCAACTTTATGGCCACGGGAGACCCATGCATCATATAAACCCCATTTTATAGCCTTTTGAGCCAAAAACCCCATGCATGGACATCAAGTTCGTAGCTTTACATATAAAAGGGACCCTAGGAGGTCAGATCTATGATTTGGATGCATTAAGTCCCACTGAAATCGACTGTATAGTTTTGGACAAAGAGGGACTCGGCGAGTCACTTGGGTGACTCGGCAAGTCGGGACGCTTTTTCCCCCAAAATGTCTTCTGGAAATGGTTTTGGTTGAGTGAAAGGAACACTCAGCCTGCTAGGGGTTTGTCTTGGACCTGGAAATCATGGGACCCGACGAGTGTACGAACAGACTCGGCGAGTCCAAGGCAATCTCCCAACTTATGAAGACAGACTCGGCGAGTTCAAGAGGAACTCGGTGAGTCATAGACTGAACATCTTCTTATGGATGACGATGAACTCGGCGAGTTCAAGAACGAACTCGGCGAGTCGGTTGAAGATTGTCCGATGTGTTGTTGAAGGCGAACTCGTCGAGCTCTTGCTAGACTCGACGGGTAGGGACGGGTTTAAGATATTTTGTGGTTATGGGGACTCGACGAGTTGGCGAGCCAACTCGGCGAGTCTAGTCAACCAGATATTGACTTTGACCAAAAGTTGACTTTGACCATGAATTTGACTTAGACATTGATTGGGTTTGGGTTGACCCTTGTAAGGGATACGAGTAGGAGTATGAGTTGATAAATTGGAAGAGTTGTCGTGTAGGGATTGAGGAGTCGGGGAGAGTCGATTTCCACATCGAGATCAGTGCAGACACTACCCGACATTGAGGTGAGTTACCTTCTCGTAGGAATGGGTCTACGGCCACAATGCCGGCCCACTAGTAGGAGTTGTTTGCTAGATGATTGTCTTTGTGATAATTATCTGTTGTGGTTATCTGATATGCTTTATGTGCTAGGATGCTATGACATATGTGTTAGTAGTGGTAGGGGTGGTATAGCCCTAGTTACCGGTTGAAAGATACCGAAGGGGTAGATAGTACCCATGCATGCCTAGCAGTATGATTATGATATGCTATAATGCGATCAGTATGCTTATGATATTTTATTATGAGATAGTGGTAGGGGGTGACATAGTCCCCAGTTACCGGTTGAAAGATACCGAATGGGAGGTTAGCTCCTGGTTACCGGTTGAAAGATATCGAAGGGGAGGTTAGCTCCCGGTTACCGGTTGAAAGATACCGAAGGGGAGGTTAGCTCCCGGTTACCGGTTGAAAGATACCGAAGGGGAGTCCAGCTCCCAGATATGCCAGACTGATACCGGTTGAGAGATACGGATGGATAGGCTTTATGTGGTATGTGGTATGATGAGGGAACTCACTAAGCTTCGTGCTTACAGTTTTCAGTTTTGTTTCAGGTACCTCTTCAGCGAAGGGGAAAGAGCCGGCGCGGTAGCGGCACATCACACTCATACATGATTTTCGCATTGAGTTTTCTGGGATTGTCCTATGATTTTTATTACTATTGATGATATGGTTTTTAGACACGTTGTTACAGTTTTACAAATTGATTTGACATTGGTAATGTTTTTGGTAACTATTTTATGAGTTACTTAATGAAAAATGAAAATTTTGGCCTTGAAAATTGGGATGTTACAAGTTGGTATCCGTGCGAGCGTCGACGGTTTTCAGGGATTGTGTTTTGAGGTTGTTCGAGGAGCGTTATTTGGTAGACTTGGTTCCCATTCCGTTGCGTGGGAACAAGGTGATTATAGGCATGGATTAGTTGTGCCCCAACGGGGTAGTGATCGACTGCGCGCAACAGTTGGTTCGGATAAGGACCCTGAGTGGGGGAGAGCTGGTGATTCAGGGCGAGAGGCCACAGCGTGGACAAGCACTATGTTCAGCAGTGAGGGCTAGGCGTTACCTTCAGCACGGCTGCACTGGGTATGTCGCCTATGTTATGGATACTCGAGAGGTGGGCAAGGCGTCGGTGAGCGATGTACCCGTGGTGCGAGATGATGTATTCCCATAGGAGCTGCCTGGGATACCTCCGGAGCGACAGCTGGAGTTCAGGATCGACCTAGTCCCTGGTGCGGCTCCGATAGCCAAGGCGCCATATCGGTTGGCTCCTCCCGAGATGCAGGAGTTGTCTACACAGCTGTAGGAGCTGTTAGACAATAGATTTATCAGGCCGAGTAGTTCGCCTTGGGGAGCCCCGATCCTGTTTGTCAAGAAGAAGGATGGGTCACATCGCATGTGCATAGATTACCGGGAGCTGAACAAGGTAACGGTGAAGAATCGTTACCCACTCCCGAGGATAGATGACTTGTTCGACCAGCTTCAGGGAGCATCTTGGTTTTCCAAGATAGACTTGCGGTCAGGCTACCATCAGATGAGGGTCAGGGATGAGGATATACAGAAGACTGCTTTTCAGACTCGCTATGGCCACTACGAGTTCGTGGTGATGCCCTTCGGGCTCACCAATGCTCCTGCCGCGTTCATGGACCTCATGAACCGCATGTGCAGACAGATGTTGGATCGGTCTGTGATAGTTTTCATTGATGACATCTTGGTTTACTACAAGACGCAGGAGCAGCATGAGGAGCATTTGCGAGAGGTTTTGGATACCTTGAGGAGGAGAGCTTGTATGCCAAGTTCTCTAAGTGCGAGTTCTGGTTGCGCGAGGTGCAGTTTCTTGGGCACCTTGTCATCCAGAACGGGATATTTGTGGACCCGGCCAAAGTAAAGGCCGTGATGAGATGGGAGGTTCCGAAGTCTCCATATGAGATTCGGAGTTTCCTCGGATTGGCAGACTATTATCAGAGATTCATTCAGGACTTCTCCAAGATAGCCGTACCTTTGACCCGGCTGACGAAGAAAGCCGTTGTTTTTCGCTGGGGGCTGGAGCAGCAGGCAGTGTTTGAGACATTGAGACAGAGACTGTGCAAGCCGCCGATCCTCTCCCTGCCCGAGGGCGTGGAGGATTTCGTGGTGTATTGTGATGCTTCCATTTCAGGTTTGGGCGCAGTTTTGATGCAGAGAGGGCATGTCATCGCCTGCACCTCGAGGCAGCTAAAGCCTCACGAGGCGAACTACCCGAAGCATGATTTGGAGTTCGGGGCGGTCATCTTCACCCTCAAGATTTGGAGACACTACCTCTATGGGGTCCGTTGTACCATCTACACGGACCACAAGATTTTGAGGTACCTCATGGATCAGCCTAATCTGAACATGAGGCAGCATCGGTGGTTAGACGTGGTGAAGGATTACGATTGTGAGATCCTTTACCACCCGGGGAAGGCCAATGTCGTGGCCGATGCGCTTAGCCGCAAAGCAGCGCCGATCAGGGACATCTGCATGAGGATGACTGTGGTGACTCTGCTTTTGGAGCAGATCCGAGAGGCCCAACTGGAGGCCATGAAGGAGGAACATCGGAAGAGCGAGCGCATTATGGGTCAGGTTTCCTCCTTCGACTATGACAGCCAAGGGTTATTGACACTACATCGTATGGTATGGGTTCCCTATCATGGGGGTGTGCGCCAAGTTCTGATGGTGGAGGCGCACAAATCCCGATTATCGATTCATCCCGGGGCGACGAAGATGTACAGAGATCTTCAGCCCGATTACTGGTGGCCCTCCATGAAGCGGGATGTCGCCTGGTACGTGGAGCGGTGCTTGACCTGCAGGAAGGTCAAGGCCGAGCACCAGAGGCCGCACGGAAAGATGCAGCCGTTAGACATTCCCTTGTGGAAATGGGAAGATATTACTATGGATTTCATCACCAAGCTTCCCAGGACTGCACGGGGATTGGATTCGATTTGGGTCATCGTGGATCGGTTGACCAAGAGTGCCCACTTTATACCAATCCAGGAGAGCATCTCGGCCGAGAAGTTGGACGATATCTACATCCGAGAGGTAGTAGCTCGGCACGAAGTGCCAGTTTCGGTGATTTCAGACCGAGACGTGTGGTTTACTTCCAGATTCTGGAAGAAGTTTCACGACAAGCTGGGTACTCGTCTGCACTTCAGCACAACATTCCACCCGCAGACGGATGGTCAGAGTGAGCGGACCATCCCGACTTTGGAGGATATGATGCGGGCATGCGTTATGGACTTCGTTGGTAGCTGGGATACCTACCTTCCATTAGCTGAGTTCTCCTATAACAACAGCTATCACGCGAGTATCGATCGCCCTCCCTTCGAGATGTTGTACGGGAGGAAGTGCAGGACCCCAATATGTTGGGGCGAAGTCGGACAGAGGGTCATGGGGAGCACCGAAGTGGTGCTCAAGACGACAGAGAGGATTCAACAGGTTAGGAGCAGGCTTCAGACTGCTCAGAGTCGGCAGAAAAGTTACGCCGACAAGCGCCAATCAGACCTGGAGTTCCAGGTCGGGGATATGGTCCTCCTAAAAGTGTCGCCTTGGAAAGGCGTCATCCGATTCAGGAAGCAGGGCAAGTTGGGCCCCAGGTACATTGGACCTTTCATGGTTGTAGCCCGGGTGAGCAAGGTGGCGTATAGGTTGGACCTGCCAGCCGAACTCATTCAGATTCACAGTACGTTTCAAGTCTCCCAGTTACGGAAGTACCTGGTGGACGACTTAGCAGTGGTACCCTTGGAAGATATTCAGGTAGATGACAGCTTGAATTACATCGAGCGGCTAGTAGCGATCCTCGACAGAAAGTCGAAGGACCTGAGGAACAAGAGGGTAGAGCTGGTGAAGGTGCAATGGAAGCACCGCAAGGGATCAGAATGGACTTGGGAGCCGGAGGGAGAGATGAGTGAGACCCATGCATCATATAAACCCCATTTTATAGCCTTTTGAGCCAAAAACCCCATGCATGGACATCAAGTTCTTAGCTTTACGTATAAAAGGGACCCTAGGAGGTCAGATCTATGATTTGGATGCATTAAGTCCCACTGAAATCGACTGTATAGTTTTGGACAAAAAGGGACTCGGCGAGTCACTTGGGTGGCTCGGCGAGTCGGTACACTTTTTCCCCCAAAATGTCTTCTGGAAATGGTTTTGGTTGAGTGAAAGGAACACTCAGCCTGCTAGGGGTTTGTCTTGGACCTGGAAATCATGGGACTCGACGAGTGTATGAACAGACTCGGCGAGTCCAAGGCAATCTCCCAACTTATGAAGACAGACTCGGCGATTTCAAAAGGAACTCGGCGAGTCATAGACTGAACATCTTCTTATGGATGACGATGAACTCGGCGAGTTCAAGATCGAACTCGGCGGGTCGGTTGAAGATTGTCCCATGTGTTGTTGAAGGCGAACTCGTCGGGCTCTTGCTAGACTCAACGGGTAGGGACGGGTTTAAGATATTTTGTGGTTATGGGGACTCGACGAGTTGGCGGGCCAACTCGGCGAGTCGAGTCAACCAGATATTGACTTTGACCAAAAGTGGACTTTGACATTGATTGGGTTTGGGTTGACCCTTGTAAGGGTTACGAGTAGGAGTATGAGTTGATAACTTGGAAGAGTTGTCGTGTAGGGATTGAGGAGTCGGGGAGAGTCGATTTCCACATCGAGATCAGTGCAGACACTACCCGAAATTGAGCTGAGTTACCTTCTGGTAGGAGTGGGTCTACGGCCACAATGCCGACCCACTAGTAGGAGTTGTTTGCTACATGATTGTCTTTGTGATAATTATCTGATGTGGTTATCTGATATGCTTTATGTGCTAGGATGCTATGACATATGTGTTAGTAGTGGTAGGGGTGGTATAGCCCTAGTTACCGGTTGAAAGATACCGAAGGGGTAGATAGTACCCATGCATGCCTAGCAGTATGATTATGATATGCTATAATGCGATCAGTATGCTTATGATATTTTATTATGAGATAGTGGCAGGGGGTGACATAGTCCCCAGTTACCGGTTGAAAGATACCGAATGGGAGGTTAGCTCCTGGTTACCGGTTGAATGATACCGAAGGGGAGGTTAGCTCCCAGTTACCAGTTGAAAGATACCGAAGGGGAGGTTAGCTCCCGGTTACCGGTTGAAAGATACCGAAGGGGAGGTTAGTTCCTGGCTACCGGTTGAAAGATACCGAAGGGGAGTCCAGCTCCCAGATATGCCAGAGTGATACCAGTTGAGAGATACCGACGGATAGGCTTTATGTGGTATGTGGTATGATGAGGGAACTCACTAAGCTTCGTGCTTATAGTTTTCAGTTTTCTTTCAGGTACCTCTTCAATGAAGGGGAAAGAGCCGGCGCAGTAGCGGCACATCACACTCATACATGATTTCCGCATTGAGTTTTCTGGGATTGTACTCTGATTTTTATTACTATTGATTATATGGTTTTGAGACACGTTGTTACAGTTTTATAAATTGATTTGACATTGGTAATGTTTTTGGTAAACTATTTTATGAGTTACTTAATTAAAAACGAAATTTTTGGCCTTGAAAATTGGGATGTTAGAGTTATGTATCTTCTCCTTATCTCTTTATTTATATTTATTGTTGCTTATGTTTATGTGTTTCATTATAGGATTCTTCCTTATGAACTGTATATCTGCTCTGGTATTATTCGATTCAGGGTCTACCCGATCTTTTGTGTTGCTTTTGCTCAGCAAGTGATTTGTGGGAGCTCCAGGGGAGCTGGACTGTCCACTTGATGTAGAGATAGTTGATGATAGGACCGTTCGGGTTGCGAGGGTTCATCGAGGATGTACACTACAGGTGTTTGATGAGCAGTTCTCCATGGATTTAGTCCCCATTCCCCTGCGAGGGAATAAGGTTATAGTAGGTATGGAGTGGTTGAGTCCCAATGGGGCAGTGATCGACTGCGAGAAGTAGCTTGTGTGGGTTCGGACCCCATGTGGGGGAGGTTTAGTGATTCAGGGCGAGAGGCCACAGGGTGGACCGACTTTATGTTCAACAGTGAGAGCTAGGCGTTACCTTCAGCGGGGTTGCATAGGTTATGTCGCCTATGTTATGGATACTCGGGATAAGGGTAAGGCGACAGTGCATGATGTACCGATTATACAGGAGTACCCAGATGTGTTCCCAGAGGATTTGCTTGGGGTACCTCCGAAGAGGTAGGTAGAGTTAAGGATTGACCTAGTCCCTGGTGTGGCTCCGATAGCTAAGGCACTGTATCGGTTGGCTCCTCCCGAGATGCAGGAGTTGTCTACGCAGCTGCAGGAGCTATTAGACAAGGGATTTATCAGACCGAGTAGTTCGCCATGGTGAGCCCCGATCCTGTTTGTGAAGAAGAAGGACAGGTCACATCAGATGTGTATAGATTTCCGGGAGCTGAATAAGGTAACGGTGAAGAACTGTTATCCCTTCCCGAGGATTGATGAGTTATTCGACCAACTTCTGGGTGCATCTTGGTTCTCCAAGATTGATCTGCGATCAGGTTATCACCAGATGCGAGTCAGGGACGATGACGTGCCGAAGACATCCTTCCAGACTCGCTATGGTCACTATGAGTTCGTGGTGATGCCGTTTGGACTCACCAATGCTCCTGCCGCGTTCATGGATCTCATAAACCGCGTATGCAGACCGATGTTGGACTGGTCTGTAATAGTCTTCATCGATGATATCTTGGTTTACTCCAAGAATCAGTAGCAGCATGAGGAGCACCTGAGGGAGGTGTTGGAGACACTGAGGAGGGAGAGACTTTTCCCAAAGTTCTCCAAGTGTGAGTTCTGGTTGCACAAGGGGCAATTTCTGGGGCACCTTGTCAAC
Source organism: Lactuca virosa (assembly GCF_052849685.1). Classification (NCBI taxonomy): domain Eukaryota; kingdom Viridiplantae; phylum Streptophyta; class Magnoliopsida; order Asterales; family Asteraceae; genus Lactuca; species Lactuca virosa. Next base: position 117,138,460 of record NC_136430.1, on the reverse strand, counting down.
CAAAAGGGTATTTTGGTCGATCCGACCAAGATAGAGGCCGTGATGCAGTGGGAAGTTTCGAGGTCTCCATCTGCATTTCAGAGTTTTCTTGGTCTGGCGGGTTATTATCGGAGATTCATCCAGGATTTCTCCAAGATTGTTGTTCCCTTGACCCGACTGACCAAGAAGTCGATGACATTCCGCTGGGGGCCTGAGCAGCAGGCAGCTTTCGAGACTCTCATACAACAGTTGTGCGAGGCGCCTATTCTGACTTTGCCGGAGGGCGTCGACGATTTTGTGGTTTACTTTGACGCTTCGATCATGGGTATGGGTGCAGTGCTGATGCAACGGGGTCATGTGATAGCATACACTTCGAGGCAGTTGAAGCCTCATGAGGCGAACTACTCGACGCACGATTTGGAGATGGGGGATGTGGTTTTCACCCTCAATATTTGGCGACACTGCCTCTATGGGGTTCGTTGTACCATTTATACAGACCACAAGAGCTTGAGGTACCTGATGGATCAGCCGAATCTGAACATGAGGCCGCGTTGGTGGTTAGATGTGGTGAAGGATTATGATTGTGAGATCCTTTATCACCCGGGGAAGGTCAATGTGGTGGATGATGCTCTTAGCCGCAAGGCAGTGGCGGCTCCGATTCGGGATATATGTCTCAGGATGACAGTGATTACTCCGTTGCTAGAACAGATTCGGGAGGCTCAGGTCGAGGGTATGAAGGAGGAACGCCGGAAGTGTGAGCGGATCATAGGCCAAATGGCCTAAGTTGATTATAACAGCCATGGGTTGTTGACCCTGTATCGGAGGGTCGGGGTTCCTTACTGGGGTGGAGTGCGCCAGGTTCTTATGGAGGAGGCGCACAAGTCTAGGTTCTCCATCCATCCCGGGGCGACGAAGATGTATCGGTATCTTCGCCCTGATTACTGGTGGCTCTGCATGAAGCAGGACATAGCATGGTATGTGGAGCGGTGCTTGACTTGTAGGAAAGTCAAGGCCGAACACCAGCAACCTCATGGCAAGATGCAGTCGTTGGATATTCCCGTGTGGAAATGGGAAGATATCACTATGGACTTCATCACGAAGCTTCCCAGTACCGCACGTAGAGTGGATTCGATTTGGTTCATCGTGGATCGGTTGACCAAGAGTGCTCATTTCATCCTGATCCAAGAGAGTATATCGGCTGAGAAGCTAGCCGAGATCTATGTATGCGAGGTAGTGGCCCGTCATGGAGTGCGGGTTTCGGTTTTGTCAGACCGAGATGTTCGTTTCACTTCCAAATTTTGGAAGCGGTTTCATGACGAGATGGGTACTCGTCTCCACTTCAGTACTGCTTTTCACCCTCATACAGATGGGCAGAGTGAGAGGACGATTTAGACTCTATAGGATATGCTACGTGCATGCGTATTAGATTTTGGCGGCAGTTGGGATACGTATCTTCCGTTAGCGGAGTTTTCGTATAACAACAGTTACCACGCTAGCATAGATCGATCTCCCTTCGAGATGCTCTATGGGAGGAACTGCATAACCCCAATCTGTTGGGGCGTGGTTGGTCAGAGAGTCATGGGTAGTACCGAGGTGGTACTCAAGACTACGAAGATGATTCAGCAGGTCCGGAGCAGGCTTCAAACTTCTCAGATTCGGCAGAAAAGCTATACCGACAAGCGCCATTTAGACTTGGAGTTTCAGGTGGGCGACATGGTCCTCCTGAAGGTGTCACCTTGGAAAGGTGTCATCCGGTTCAGGAAGCGGGGCAAGCTGGGCCCCAGGTACATCGGTCCGTTTAGGGTTTTGGCTCGGGTGGGCCGGGTTGCTTATCGTCTGGATCTTCCGGCAGAGCTTAGTAGGTCCACCGTATTTTTCATGTCTCCCAGCTGCGGAAGTGCTTAGTGGACGATTTCGCAGTTGCACCTTTAGAGGATATTCAGGTGGACGACCGCCTGAATTACATTGAGAGACCCGTTGCGATTCTAGACCAGAAGACAAAAACCTTTAGGAACAAGGTTGTACAGTGGCAGCACCATAATCGCTCGGAGTGGACTTGGGATCCAGAGGAGGAGATGAGGGAGCACTACCCAGAGTTATTTGAGGCAGCAGACTTCGGGTACGAAGTCTGAGACAAGTGGGGGAGAATTGTAACGGCGGGTTCCTGGTATGTATTTTAATTATAATTATTCATTTTTATAGAGCAACTCGACAATTTGGAAGCCCCAAACTCGTCAAGTAGAGATCAAATGAGACGCGGGTTTTAAGTAACCTACTCGACAAGTTGAGAGCCCTCAACTCGACGAATAGGCTAGTAGAGGTGAAACCCTAATTTCGGGGTTTTGCACCCTATTTAAGCATCTTAATCCCCTCATCCAAGCCTCATTTCCAGCCTCCAAGTCCCAAACCCTAGATCTCAAAACCCTAATGCATTGTGTGAGCTTGTGAGTCATTTTTGAGAGAAATCTTGTGTGTGTGAAGCTTGTGGAAGAAGGAGAAGCTTGAGGACTCAAGAAGGAGGTTATAGATCCAGCAACTTCACTTCATTCTCAACATTTTCTGGTAAGCAAGTCTCAAACTTGCTTAATGATTGCTTAGATCTCTTTCCTATCACTTTTATTGGGTTTTTGGTCCAACTAGCATGATACTTGGAAAATAGACGTCCCAAGTGAGTATACTTTTCGATCTAGAGCCTTGAAGGGCTTTGATGGCATAAAGGTGCAAACTTTATGGCCATTGAAGCCCCAAGCAAGCTTTAGGATATCATGTTGTCCTTTTAAGCTCCAAAAGGCCATGCATGGAGAGAAAGTTGGAGTCTTTACGTGTTCATGTAGCGTCTAGGGTCAAGATCTCAGTTTGTATGCCTTAGCTTGAAATATTAAGGGCTATTGGGATCAAGATCTAGGTCATATGGAGTTAGGGTTTGAGTTAAATCACTTAAGTAAGGGTATTAACGGGTAAAGTTGGAAACTTTACCCTTAAAAGGACATTTTTGGTATGCATGCGAAGTACGGAGCTTAGATCTGAAGAATAGGGGCTTAATCCATTAAGAAAGGCTTAACAGACTGAAGAACTCGACGAGTTCATAGAGGAACTCGACGAGTTGGGACGATTTGTCCCGATCCTGCAAAGGGCATAATTCGACGAGTCTGAGGAAGGAATCGACGAGTTAACTCGTTTTATCACGATTCTGAGAAGCATGGAAACTCGATGAGTTCGAAGATGACTCGACGAGTTGAGTCAACTCGTGGTTGACTTTGACTTTGACTGGACGTTGACTTTGACCTTGACTTTGACTTTGACCAAGGTTGACCCGTGAAGGGGTTTTGGGTATGGAATGGTATCTAAGAGGTTGTGATGTATAGGGTGTGAGTAGAGCCAGGTACAGAGCAGAGAAGTTTCAGCTATTCACATGACTTGAGGTGAATTTCCTTCTATAGGAACGGGTCTAAGGCACCTATTCCGGCCCTTTTATGTATGCTAGTATGTTCCGGACTAAGGTCCGATGTCGGGCAGCACCCGATGTAGGTTTATATGTTTCCAGACTTCGGTTCGATGTCGGGGAAAGCCCGAGGAATTTTTGTATGCTTGATGTCTTTGTGGCTCTTGCATGTGCTTGTTTTGTACGTTTCCGGACTTCGGTTCGATGTCGGGGAAAGCCCGAGGAATGTTTATATGTTTCCGGATATCGGTCCAATGTCAAGCAGGGCCTGAGGAATGCGTATATGTTTATGTTATGTGATTATTTATGTGTATTTCTTGATAAGTTTATATGTATATCGAGCTTTGCTTGATGTCGGGCGGGGCCCAATGTAGCGGGCAAGGCCCATGTTATGTTATTATGTGATTATGTGTATGGTATGTGGTAGTTTGGGGAGACTCACTAAGCTTCGTGCTTACAATTTTCAGTTTTGGTTTCAGGTACTTCCGGTAGCAAGGGAAGAGCTCGGGATGACTACAGTGCACACACCGTAATGTTTTTAGCCTGGGATGTTTACTCTGATATTTTGACATATGTTTTGATATGAAATACTATTATTTATGTTTTGATGAGATGATTTCGATAACTATGGTTTTGTTTAATAATTAAAAATGAATTTTTTGGTCATGATTTTTGGGATGTTACAACTCAACATCCCTTGGTTCAGAACCAAAGCTTGAACCGAAAGCAGTACAACCTCCATGACGAGTCATCAACATTCTGAAAAGAACGTAACAAAAGATCACAACATACTCATAGATCCATTCATGCTATAAGCTCCTTAAAATCTTGGTGACTTTACTTGATTCGAGTGTAGATCTTGTGCTTTCAGTAGTACGGGCCCATACTAACTTTCAAACCTATCCGTACTTTCCTCAAGAATCATCCCAAATCTCCGAAGTCACTTCCTTATAGCTACACACCGACTCTCACACATAACAGTGTATCCACACCTTACCAAATATATGTTGGGTTTTAAGCATTCTAACACTCCTATGGTGTACATGCAACCCTATAAACCTTGGATCTATGTTTTCTCTATTATACATGCAAATATTAACTATTCCAAGGTTTCATCCTAACTAGCATATTATGAAGCACCTATACTACAAAGTTCTAGTTAGATGACATACCTTTTGATGTAGCTTGATGTCTTCAAGCTTTAAGAGCTTAGCCCCAATAGTGTGGAAGCCTCAAATGGAATCACAAATCACCAAAACACCTTAGAAGAACTTGAGAGAATATGTATGCACACTAAAATCGGCCCACTCTTATTTTCACACACTTGTGCCAATTTTGTGAGCCAAGGACCCCTTTATATATTATGGAGGATTAGGGTTACATCCATGTAAACCCTAATACCCATGACCTTTCATTTACATAGGATCCATGGGTTAAAAGATCCATGGACCATCCATGAAAGCTTAGCCCAACCTAAATGAACTTGGCCCATTCCATATATATAAGAGTCCATATTTAATTAGTTCTTTTTGATCACTTAATTAATTCTAAATTAATTCTTGATCAATACTAATTAAATAATATGATTCCATATTAATATATTAGAACTTATAATATATTAATATAAATCATAAATATACTATTCTCAAAAGACTATCCATATAAATTGTGCCGGTGAAGTGCAACCCAAATGGACCATGTCGGGTCGGGTCAAGTACATACCAAATATAGTTATGGACTTAGACATTAATCCAACAGTCTCCCACTTGGATAAGTCTAAAACTATTATTGAGTATGACTTCAAAACCTAACTGGCAATCGTAGCTCTTAAAGCCGCTGACGAACTCTGACCTTGTCAATGACTAGTCCATTAGATAAGGGATCATATATTCCTCCATTCTAGATATCATATGGACTGAGACATGGATTATAATCATTCTCTCTGTCCATTTGTTGTTTCCCGATTTTCGATTTATGATGACTGACTGATTGAACAAATAAAATCAGTCCTGGCTTGGCCAAGCACTCACATGTGTCATCGCTAAATCATCGAGGGGCCCACAGATATCGCTTTTATCCCGAAGGTAAAAGGAATGGATAAACTTCGATTCATATGGCTTGTTCTACTACTTGTTGAATCATACACAAAGGCACGTTTTATAACATCGAGTTACCAAATGCGTTTTTGTGCAATCAATGTATAACCAACTCATAGTAACAACTCATATCTCTAGGTTTGAAGAATATAAGATATTATCGTCTCATGATCACTCGTGATAAAATCCATGAAGTGATTCAAATGAGCGCGGGTTGAATCCAATACTCAGAACTTATGAGCACTCATGAGTGTTGTAGCACCACTTTGTCCACCAACTTGGACCTCTACAAACCAACCCATGACAGTCTTGATTCATATCTACTTCCAACATATGACCGACTGTGGATGGTTTGAATAACTTAATCATTCAGGAAGAGCGACTTAGTTATTCTGGAAGTCAAAACATGCAAAGTGAAACACAAGAATAAATGAATCAAATATGGTATCAAACCCTATGAATATAAATAAACACTTTTATTTATCACCATACTGATTACTCATTATTCATTGTTTCGGTTTTATCAACTTTATACTTGAATTAAAAGCACTAGTTGTCCCATGCTCCAAGCATGTACACTATGTTTTTCTTAAACAATAGCTTTGCCATACACCAATTATGCACTCTATGTTTGTCTATGATCCTTACTTTGTGAAATAAACCAATTGAACATAATTTCAATGATTCTAATTTCACACTCCCAAATCCTTATCGAAAAATGTGAGAATTTCAAATTCCTATCATTTATCGAAATCTGTTTAGATTTTAAACTTATATGCACTGACCCTCCTGTAATGAATATGTACAAAGTCATAAAGACTTGTCAGCAGTCATTATAAGGTATTCCAATGGAGATCAACTCCATGGAAACTAAGTCTCATATTCAAAGTACATTGCTTTGGACATGCTTATTGCATTAAGTTTTCTAATCTTACACAGATAACTTCCACCTATGGAGACAACTCCATATTCTCATTTTGACTATCACTTCTAAATAAGAGATGCCTCTTTTCAGAATATGTCAATATGGTCCTTCCAAAATTAGCACTATACTTCCAACTGTCCCTGAGCAACCAATCTTTGGTAAACCTCAGATTGTCCTCGACAATTGCTTAATCATTTTAGTTATATCCAATTCTCGACCTTTTCCCATCTTAATGCCTCTGGGCATTTGGAAAAATTTAGAAATGACAAATATTATAGCAAATGCAATCGATCCTGTACCCAAAGCAAATGGTACACGATTCATGATGTCTCACATAAAGACATGATTCTAGACCAGTCTTTTGCTACAATATTTTTATTTGCCATGTTTTCAAAATTTGACTATGAAGAGGGATGCCGTAATCATAATCGAATTTTGAGAACGCAATATATAGAATTTCCTTAAGTTGAACCAATCCAACATGAAATTCATATATATATTCTTGACTAAAGATGATTAAGGTCTCAATCTAAGCCTTTAGAACTGAAATGAAGTATATCCTCTCCCTTAATTATAGCAAAACAACTTTTTCAATCCCTGCAGCCTCACGAATTGAAACTTTTGTTTTCTATAATTAACATTGCTAACTTGCAACACTAACAATAATTATCATGCTCCCACTAACATGATGATTATTAGCATAACACTTATGCTCCTACTAGCTTTAACATGTACTCAGAAATCAGCTGGGCTTCTAGAAATCAATACTTTATTGACTTTCTTACCAAAGTTCAGATTTCTGATACGAGATGCTTTGATAAAACTTTATCAAAATCATACACCTTTCCTTAGATAGCATGCATGTGTGTCTAAACAATTTCAGAACTATGAAAAGGGATGCCGTAATCATAGTCTCAATTGTTTAGACCTTTTGCCATCTGCTTCAAATCTACTTGGTGGAAGTGTTTCCTCACCATCATTTTCATGAATCGGAGAGAAACCTTATGACCCTTAGATTTTATGGTGTATGTGTCTTTATCCATGTGAATCGTCAAAACCATAGTCACAAGACAAGGATAATGACAAATCCAAACTCATATGGACTGAACTTATGCAATCTTAACTTCTTGCCACCTGGCAGTACAGGGCCTGCCATTGCTTCCAAGTTGTTATGCAACCAATTGAGAACTTTCAGAACTCCTATGCAAAGCCAACTTTAACTGGAATGGGCACAGAATATGTCAACACGATAGGTTATAAACCTCAAGTCGTGTGCTAGTGAAGAACCTCAGGTTTTATTCTTGATTAGTTCTTGAAATTCTTTTTAGGATCTTTAAGACTCCCACTATCCTCTTGACATATAAGACTATTTTTCCAAATATTCAAGAGATAGTGCGGATTCTTTATCAAGACAAACACTTCACACAATTGGCCTTAGTTGGTCTTTGTTTTATCCAAAACATCACAACTTACCAATTTCAAATGTACAAGAGTAGGACACTTTTACTCTTACATTTGACAAGTGTTTTAAACCTTTCTTTAAGATATGTCACTCAAGTTACAATCTTGGAGTATGACTCTAAGAATTGTTTTGGAACGAAGTATGACTCATCTTCCTAATCTAACCATTTCAACAATTCATGACTCCTCTTCTTAGTCATAAGAATGCACTAAGATGACCTTTAGAGGACTAATTGTGATATGATTTCTAAATCATTAAGATGATCACAAACATGATACTAAAGTACTCTCCCATCTTTTCAGATTTGAGAAACTTTTATCTTTCTGCCTAATTTGATTCTTCCCATTCGTTCTGCCATACATTGAGACTTTTCCAATGTTTCAGAATTATACTTAAACTTGTAAGTATAACCATATTTACTAAACTTTAGTAAATCAAATAGTCTTAACGAGCTTTATGGTGGACATGACCAGTGCACAAGAATGTGTACTCGATCCCTTTAGTTCTTCACTTGACTCACATATCCATGTGAACCAGTAATTAGTCTTGATTTTCCAATGCTTGAAAGTTCTCATTCATCATACTATTCAACTTGCATGATTCCAAGTTTCGGTCCAATTGAAACTTGGGCGATGAGGAACTTTCCTGATTTGGTAAATTTAGACACTACCGCAAATGAAAAAAATCAAATCCATTTTCCAATATTGTTGTCAGTGGAATCATATAAGCAACAATTTTCCACAAATGTCATTGTAAAGATACTTCAAATAAATAAAATTAAACAATTTTCTTTTATTTTAAAACTTTGCGGAAAAACTTATCCTTACAATCCACATGGAAAATTGTTGTTATCTATTCCTTAGCAATATATCATAACTTCTTAAGCAACTGCTCAAAATTCTGATGCGATCGAAATCCACCTTCGCGATCAGAATCAGCATATACTTCCTTTAAGATTTCTCTCTATTCTTTGATTCTTAAAACATCAACATGTGACCCAGTCACATCATGTAATGAGGATCTCAGAATAGAACTTAACAGAGTTAGATAATGGACTCTACCTGATGTAGAGTCAAACTTATTGACTATAACATCCTTAGGTAAATTTGGCAGCTTTGCAATCAATGCCCCTTCATTTGGCAAAATAAACATATGGACCCTTTGGTAATGGGACTATCTCAGACTTAGCCTTTCTCTTTACCATTTGGTCAACCGGGTTGACTATGGCCAATCCCTTTCCATTGGGAAGAGAATGCTTTTTCTGGATTTCCAGTGTCACCATTGTCACTGTCCATAAAGTTTTTGGGAAGTTGATCTTCTAATCAAATTTGCTTTACTATCGTTCCAAATCATTGCTGATTCAGCAGCACTAAGCAAATAGATATGATCATTAAGGTTCATGTCATAGTCTGTTTCATAGTAGTCCCAAAGTAACTCACTATGTGACTTAGAAAGTGATTGAACATCCAACTTTCTCAAGACTTTGACACCCAACTCTCCCGGCTTGTCAATATGTGACTTCATTTCTAAGATGTGATCATACATAGACCTTGCTTGCCATTAGGGCTTGAGTGACCTTGAACTTGTGGGTTAGGGAGAATAATTGGAGGAGGTGGAGGAAGAGAAGTATGACTTCCATGAGCCAAACTCGGGAAGTCATATTCATTAGGAAAGCTTGGTTTGGGAAGATCATTGTTGTCTAAACCAGACATCAACAATGGGAGAAATTCACGTAAAGTTGATTTAAGTCCTTAATATAACACCCAATATGATATATTAAGGCTAGGACCCAACAAACTATTTTATAACTTGGAAGAGGGATGTCGTAATCCAAGCTATAAAATATTTGAAGGTAGGTGAATGACGATTCACCAATTTCCACCAAGATAAATGAAATGTATTATTAGGTTTTAATTGGTTTTGAAACTCCTAGATTCTTTTGAGATTCATTGAACTTTTCAATGGCATGTTTCAATCTCGAGTGTGCCCTTCAAGTTTTGTGACTGGGATGCCGAGGATCACAAAACAAGGTGTGAAGTAACCATGCAAATATACTTGGTACCCTTAATATTTACCCCTCAATCGATGTGCCAGTTAACCACACACGCTCCAACGATACTATGATAAACATTCAGTTACCCTTTGCCTACCTTGTTAAGTCCAGGTTAGTGTGCCGGTTAACCACACACGCTCCACTAACAGCTTAAACAAAGTGCAAAGTGTAATTTCATGGATTAGCACCTTATTCACATTTTCCTAAGTAACTAAGATTGAGAATTTATAAGTGTTTAGTTACTTAGTATTTATCATTATACTTATAATGAAGGGAGAATTATAGTCCTTGTCCTACCTGTTCGGCTAACGACCCTCCACCGGTCAAGGAAGCGGTGAGTGAGAGTGGACACCCATTAAACTGCCATTTTATAGGCAGTAACCTTATACCCCCCTTATAGACCGGCTTCGTGAATGAGGCCTACTAATGGTAAGACGACTTGCTCTTATACATATAATATATTAAACTTTTAATATTATAATAGTATAAGGGTGTATTTTAGACATTTAAAATACTTGGTGGTTTAATCTATTAATTAAACTAGACTTTTAATTTAATTAAACTCAAACCATATATTTATGGATTTAATAATACTCTTTTAATTAAACGCTTTAATTAACTATTAATAAAGTCCATAAGAGTTAATTTGAACTATTCAACAAAACATCATAATTCCAATTATTAAACTCAAAATTAAAACCATTTAATTAATTGTTTAAGTTATGAACCCAAGAGTTTTAGAATTCAATTCTTTTTTTCATAAAAAACTTTTCTCAAATTCCAAAACTTGAGGGCAAGTTTTGTAATTCTTGAAAACCTTTGGATTCCATAACTTATGGAATTAATGGTGTTTTATGATGAAACTTTCCATGTTCCATAACTTAGAACAAGTTATGGAATTCTTTAAAACATTAACACCAAATTTTGTAACTCTATAAAAACTTTGAATCAAATTTTTTTTTTTAAAAAAAAACTTTCATATCCATAACTTATGGAAGTTTCAAAAACCCTTAAGATCACAACTTTAAAAAAAAACTTTTGAGCTCCAAATTTTTATGACAAAATATGTAACTCCTTAAAACATTTAGATCAAACTTTTAAAACTTATAAAATAATCATATCATTTTATCTTTTACTAAATTTGACCTAATTCAACTCATATAACAAATGATTCAAATTTTACAAATAATTCGTTTTTCACAAAACAAGTAAATATCTTAAAATTTGACAAACGTCATGTTTTTTTTTTCTTTTTTTTTCAACTTGAAAATAAAACATTTGCATCAATATAACAGAAAACAACTCATGGCTCTGATACCACTGTTGGGTTTTGAGCATTCTAACACTCCTATGGTGTACATGCAACCCTATAAACCTTGGATCTATGTTTTCTCTATTATACATGCAAATATTAACTATTCCAAGGTTTCATCCTAACTAGCATATTATGAAGCACCTATACTACAAAGTTCTAGTTAGATGACATACCTTTTGATGTAGCTTGATGTCTTCAAGCTTTAAGAGCTTAGCCCCAATAGTGTGGAAGCCTCAAATGGAATCACAAATCACCAAAACACCTTGGAAGAACTTGAGAGAATATGTATGCACACTAAAATCGGCCCACTCTTATTTTCACACACTTGTGCCAATTTTGTGAGCCAAGGACCCCTTTATATATTATGGAGGATTAGGGTTACATCCATGTAAACCCTAATACCCATGACCTTTCTTTTACATAGGATCCATGGGTTAAAAGCTCCATGGACCATCCATGAAAGCTTAGCCCAACCTAAATGAACTTGGCCCATTCCATATATATATAAGAGTCCATATTTAATTAGTTCTTTTTGATCACTTAATTAATTCTTGATCAATACTATCTACGAAGAATTTTCATTTTTAAAGTAGTAAAACCATTCCATCAATTTCATAAGTGAAAGAATCCAAAAAATGATGAAACCATTGGTGGATGCAGTGCATTCAATCCGGCTCTTTCCCTTACTACTAGAAGCACCAGAAACATTTAAACATAAAACGTAAGAACAAAGCTTAGTGACTTCCCCAAAATACCACATACCGTACATAACAGTGGGCCCCATTATGGGTATATTTCAACCCATGTGAGTGTTATGGTTCACCCATAGTCTTACAATCACTTCCATAACTACATTCCCCATACAGTCTTTCCTGCTATGTTCTCCATGGTCTCTCATGTAACTACCATGGTCCCCCATGGTCTTTCGTATAATTGTCATGGTCCTTCCATGGTCTTTCATACAAATGTCATGGCCCCCCTATAGTCTTTCATGCATGAGTCACAAAGACCATCTAGCATCCTATTTAATATAATGAGAAAACCCATTTCACTAAAAAAAAGTAGACTACACCGCAACTCACAATATTGGGAAGCTGGTACTATATACCACCTAGTGTAAGACAAAATTTCAAGACTTAGTCTACATTCTAAAACTATCAAATTGGTCAAAAGTCAACCTGGTCAAAAACTCAACTGTTAATGGTCAAATTTAACCTTATATATCACCACACCATGGCAAAGCCTTTTCCACCGCAACTCACAATATTGGGAAGCTGGTACTATATACCACCTAGTGTAAGACAAAATGTCAAGACTTAGTCTACATTCTAAAACTATCAAATTGGTCAAAAGTCAACCTGGTCAAAAACTCAACTATTAACGGTCAAATTTAACCTTGTATATCACCACACCATGGCAAAGCCTTTTGCACACCGTGGTCTCGGTTAGACCATAAAACATGATGGATCTTCCCATCGTGTAATGGTCAACTCTTGGCCACGCTGTGGAGACGCTAGTAGATTCGAAACCTTGTTAATTCCTTAGTCCATTAAGTCCTTCTACTCAAACTTTCTAGAAGACTTCATGGCATCCTAATTGTTCATAAAAATCCCAACTTTGTGGACATGCATGTCATATACCAAATTAGGTCAAAAAGAGAGATATATGACCTTTATCTTATGTATGGCTCTAATTCACATTTAAGTTCTAGATCTAAAAGAAAGAACACTCTAGGGATACCCAAGGTTTATAAAGTTGTAAGATTTATTTGGATTTCATCCAAGAACCTATAACCAAAACCATAAAAAAGGACCCAAAAGGCTATAAAATTCTACATACACGAAGTTACAACCATCAAGCAAGGAACTTGAACTCTTATAAAGGTCTAGAAGGTGCACAAGAGGCTGGGGTGAAGCTTTCTTGCTGATCTCTAACTCCACAATACTTTCCTTCTTCCTTCAAAGACCACCAACAACACCAAAATGAGCTTAAAATCAAGATTGGGAGACAATAGAGTTGATAGGATGTTTGTAGGGTGATGGGGGCTGAGGATGGTCGAAACCCTAACCCTCATATCCTATATATAGGGTCCAAAGCTCGAACTTAGGATTTGTACATATAGCGGCGCTACGCCGTGGCAAATAAATCACCATGGTGTTGGAGAAAAAACTCCAGAATTCTAAATTCTAACATAAGAGAACTTAAAGAATAATACATAGGAATCCGAATGTTATACCAAAAGTCAAACTGGTCGAGAATTCAACAACTAATGGTAAAAGTTAACGGTCAGTGGTCAAAGCCCCTCATGTCAAGACCAGTTCCTTGGTCGCATCCCTACTATAAAACGCTAAAAATAGTCTCAACTCGCATTGCAACACTTCAAAGGACCGCATCACGATTAACTTCAAAACAACTTAACTTATTAAGCTCTTGATCCTTAAGATCTAGAGCTCAAAACCATATATCTAGTCCTTCTGGTGATTTGCATGGATAAAGATTTCAACATCTTCCATTCCCCATGTCCAATCTAACAAGATCTTAAACCCTAACTCTCTAAGGGACCAATATAACCAAAGTGTCATGAATGGCTTGAAATGAGTGCAATTACTTAACTTTCTAACTCTTTAAGGTCCATAAATCATCCACAATTTTTCCTAGGATATTGGAGTTACTCAAACTCCAAGAATCATGAGGTTAAAAGAAAAACCATGATCTACACGAAAGAAGTATAAAGGTGGAAGATTTTTACTCACAAAAGGTCAAAAAGAACATTCTTCTCCTTTAATCTTCACAGAATAAGCAGCAAAAGCTCATAATTTAACAATGAAGGCTAGGGGTTTTGGATGAGGGAACGATTCAGAAGATGGAGGCTGCTTAAAGTGGCAAACCCTAAGGATTAAAGCCTTTAAATAAGGCGTAAAATCCGAGAATTAGGGTTTTCACTTTCCAGCGGTGGCACATCATGACTAAGATGCCTGTTACGATGCTACTTAATGACGTGTCATGCGTCACGATATGAAACTTAACTTAATCAACAATCATACCTAGAAGACGAGTATTATAAGTTGTTTCTATAAATAGGCTCAAGCTGTGTTTATACATTCCAAATTCACATTGTTCTGGTTTGGGTTTATACTTCCCAACAACATATTGCTTTGCACAATAAAATAAGACAGATACTTTGTTTAGTTTATACGTTGTTATATAAGGAATATTAAAGGGACATTGGATTTCCAACAGAAAAAGGTGAAATGGGAAACTAGATTGGGGGCTAAGTGGAAAGCTTTGAGTTTATACACAAGAAAAATCGAAATTAATGAAGAGTTTAGGATACATGTTATTCCTCTTTACATATAAGAATTAGTAAGCTTTACAAGGTTAGTTTATGGTGTGCTATTCAGTGTGTAACTGTAAATTAGTTATTCCATTACTTTGGATTCGTTTCTATTTTTATAAAATCAACATTTCAAAAAAATAATAATAATCAACACTTCAAAAAAGGTGACGTGTATTCAAGATGAAGCATTTAGGGTGAACAGGGTTAATGGTGGTGGTAGTTGTGGATGAAGGAAGAAAAGGGATAAAAAAAGGTTTGATGGGATTGATGGTCTATTTTATTTATTTGTTTATTAAATAAAATTAATTAAAATCTTTTTATTCTAATAAAAAATATATTTTTTTTGCATGTGTCGCCTTATTAAGACTTTTAATTAATGTCATGTTATTTATCAACATATTGATTTTTAATTTAAATTTCAAATTTTAATTATAAATTTTAATTACACTTGAATAAAAATTAAAATAAAATTAATACAGATTATAAGGAGATATAATTTTACGTATTTATTTAAATCATCGATTAAAATTTTATATAACTAAAACAATATATTTTAGTTAATAATTTATTTAAAATAATTGATTAATAATTTTAAATTTTTAGTATAAAATTTTAATTAATGTATAATTGTGGTTTGATTATAAACCAGTATAAATTAAAGTTTAAAATTAATTAAAAAATGTATACGTGTCATTTTACATATGTAAATTTAAATATGTAAAGATCAATCACCCATTAAATTGAAACGACAGAGATCTTTTGTGGCGTTTTTTTAATAATTGTTGTCAACTTGGTACTTTTTCCAAACCACAAGGAAAATTGTGAAACTGTCTAAATAAATTAAGTGACTAGTAAGAGTAAGTTACACGATTTATCTCTAGTTTAATAGTCAAATTACGTATGGTTTTTTTTTGTTTTGTTTTTTTTTTTTTTTTGACCGGCAAAAGATATATTTTATTTCAAACATATTCATCTAACTAGCAAGAAACTAGTACAGGTGATTTTACATTGTTTCAGATACAAAGAAAGGGTGAATTGATCCATTGATTCCAATCTAATTTGTCATATCCTCCTCTATGTTTTACCCTTACATAGGTATGAGCCTTTACATCAGAGATAATTTTCGCCGTTTCATAGTTATGTTTTTTAAAAATTCTTTCATTCCTGGCTTTCCATAAGCACCATAGGGTTCCAAACAAAATCGTCGTTAAAGTTTTTCTCCTTTTGGGGCAGTTCCCCCATTTAGATGCAAAGTCAATGATACTTGAGACTGATTGAAATTCAATTGCCCGGATGTTACACCATTGGAAAATCAACTGGATTACACCTTTCATTAGTGAGCATGACACCAAAATATGATCCCCCGATTCTTCCAACTCACGACAGGCACTACACATAGTCGAAGGCATTGTAACTCCTCTATTCTTAAGAGCTTCAGCCGAAGGAATACGGTTTTGTTTTGCCCGCCACACAAAGCCCAAGACTTTTAATGGGATTGTATTTATCCATGGGAATACACCGTCACATACCGGGAAGGATGCCCTTTCTATTCTATCCCGGAGGGCTGCCACGCAAAATTCACCATCCACGACAAACGGAGATATCCAGCCAGCCCTTGACTCTCCCGGTTGCATTACCTCCTCGAGAGGAATATTGATTCTATCTAGTGCATCTTTGCTTTTCACAATACTTTTCCATACTCCAGTCCACCGGCTCTTTGGTTGGAATTGAGCATGGTGGCCATACAAGTTGTGTAGTCCCCTGATGACCTGAGCCCCAAAAGGAGTTTGGTTCACTTTTCAATTTCCATAACCATTTGGTGAGCAGTGCAAGGTTTAAAGATCGGATTTATCCCAAACCTAGACCTCCCACCGCTTTTGGAGCTGTAATCTTTTCCCATGCCACCTAATTTATACTTTTGTTACAAGCAGTGCCTCCCCATATAAATTGTCTTCTAATTTTTTCAAGCGAATTTATGACACCAATCGGGGGCATAAAAAATGGACAGGTAATAAGTGGGGATACTACCAAGGACAGCTTTAGCAAGTGTAACCCGACCACCAAAACTAAGATTTTTTTCTTTCCAAGCCGATAGCTTTGCCTTTAGTTTATCCACAATTGCGGACCAAGAGGCCATACGGTTCATATTCATACCCACCAGAACACCGAGGTAGGTGAAAGGGAGAGATGCCGGTTCACAACCCAATGGAATTGCCCAGTTAATGATTTCATGGTTCGGGACCCCAATACCATAAACTTTTGATTTGTTGAAATTAACCTTCAAACCAGAAGAGACATAAAAGCATCTTAGAATTCTGGCCAGGTTTGCAATATTCCTCTTAGACCACTCTCCCAAGAATAAGGCATCATCTACATACAAGAGATGAGACAAGGAGGAAACAGAAATTGGGATGCCGATTCCATCGAAGATGCCTTTGGAGGTTGCTGATTTCATGGCAACACTCAGTCCCTCCATCGCAATAATGAACAAAAAAGGGGATAACGGATCCCCTTGTCTCACCCCCTTTGACAAAGCAAATTCCTTAGTGGGACTTCCATTACGTATGTAGTTCTTAATTTCAAAAGTCAACTTGGACTCTCCCTTATATGTTTAAAAATTGCACGTTTCGTCCCAAATATATATATATATTGCAGTTAAAGTCCGTACCTGATTTAAAATGACCATAATGCCCTTTGTGTATTTCTTTTTTAATTAATTTAATAGTATTTCTATAGGGAATTAAGTAATCTAACCATTTTTTAACGTTTATTAAAGAAAAACAATAAAATTTATTTTAGCAAAAATAACCACTTTATCCTGAATGGGCATTCCAGACCAACTTTTTTTTTTCCTCTTGAAACGGCAATCTGGATTACTGTTCACATTCCGGACTACAATTTCGAATTTTGGAAAAAAAAAACTCCAGAATGTGAAGAACAAGTCTAAAATCCGAAGAACAATTCCGGAATTTTGAGAAAAAAAATCGTTTTTTTAAACTAATTTTAGCAAAAAGTTAAAAAAAAAACATAGTAATGTGAACTATATATGATATTAGTGCATAAAATTTGACCTTTTATTGAGAAACGGTGACATTAAGCATTTCGAAATGTAGCATTCGGAATCCAAAAAAATGAAAAGATTTTTTGAAAATAAAATAAAAATTGTGAAATGTGAACATTACTACGAAATGAAGCATTCTAGAGTAACTAATTATTTTTTAAAAACTGAAATATGATGGTTAATTTTTTGAAAACCCCATTTAAAATGGTTAGATTACCCAATTTCCATATTTTTCTTATTATTAATTTAAAAAATAAAAGAAAAAGAAATATCGCCCCACTTGATACCCGAACCCACCTCCCAACCCACATCATTATTCCTTTTATTGGTATCTCTTTTTCCTCTTCCTCTCTTTCTCCATCCTCTCTAAAGTCTTGAAAAAAACCCTAAATCACATGTCCTTAAACCACCAACAACGACTACTATTTTCGTGTGCCGAAACCTCTGTCGTTTTACACTAATCACACTCCGACCACCACCTTTTCATGAAGAATAACACTTGAAGCCGCCAACGAACAACCATCCACCACCTTTCTTTGGAGTTGGGTCTAGTTACATTCTCTGGTGGGTTGTGCAGTGAAGAAATGGTGGTGTTGGAGAAATGCAGACATATTTCATTTATCTATTCTCTCTGGACATTTGGATCACCGTAGGAACACGTACTCTCATTTATTTCTTTTTTCATAACTCCGTTTTAACATACTTCTGTTTTGGCTACTGTTGATTTCCGGTTAGGGTTTCTTAAGCAGTCGTGTCTCTTCTTTACATCTAGATCACCGTCGATCTAAGGTTTCAAACCACCACAACATAGGTATTTGTAACCATCATCTGTGTGAGATTGGAGCTCTGTTTGGGGATTTCATGAACGATTTTAGGTTTTTGGCGTTTTCAGGTTTCATATTTAGGTTCTAGATTACGATTTGGCACTGATTACATGTTTCAGATTTTGTTTTCATTTGGGTTTAAGTGGTGACTGGTGGTGGTTGCAGGAGGTGTCGGAGTTGAGAGAGAGAGAGAGAGAGAGAGAGAGCAATTAAAAAATAAATAAAAATAAGTTAAAAATGACAATATAGTCATTTCATGCCTGAAGGGATGAAACGTGCAAGTTTAGAAAAATAAATAGAAAATGACAATAGTTTAGAAAAATAAATAGAAAATGACAATACTCATTCAAAACGTCTAATTTGATATTTAGGAACATATCATATAATTTACTTATAAAATAATAAAATGTCATGCCAATGAAATTAATCATGACAATTGTATTATGTCACATTAGAAAGACCGAGGGGAATCCGAGTTTCGTGATCTAATTGAGATCAATAGTGGATTCGTGCCTTCCGGTGTTGAAAAAAAGTGGGTTTGGTCGTGTAAGTGTACGCCTTTAGGAGAGTCCACATTTGCTTATTTGAGGAGTGTTATCGCTTACATGACTCGTAAGTCGTAACCTGAATATTGACAAGACGAGATGGAATTCTTGGGTTCTAAAAACAATTACTATCCTTATTTGGAGAATCGGCCTTAATAACATGCCTTCATAAGAAAATAAGGAGGCGGTTGATATTCGGTGGAAAGAGCATATTTTTTGTTAGTTGTCACACAACTAATTTGATTATCTTGAAAGTGTTGACCCGGTATGGTATTACAAGCCCATGTTTGGTGTTAATATCTTTCTTTCCTTAGCCCATTCGGATCAACAACGAAGTCCTTTGATGTAGTTTTACAAATTACTATTATTTTGGGTTTTATGGCATTCCAAGAACGAGTTCGTTTTCAAGGAGCCAAAACGAAGAAATGATTTGTTATTCGAATCTGTTGGATTAAACATAGAGTTAAAAACCATAGATTACACTCTAATGTTAGATATGTAGCTTTTATTTTGTTAATACAAAGAAATGGTTTCTAGTTCGAGTTGATTATGTTATACTCTTATAGTTTGATTAAGATAGAGTTAGAAGTCATTTATTGCAGTAGAATATTGGATACTATGTGTAAGACCCGTATAATATACGGATTGATTAAAACAAAATGTTAAAATACAAAGAAGTAACGGGAAGTTTATTTGTATTTAAATATTGAAATAAGTAAAAATTATGAGAAAAAATTAAAAATAAATGAACATGCGAAAAATAAATAAATTAAAATTACGTGTGTCAGACCCGTGTACTAAACTGTTTAATTATAACAAAATGTTAACTACGAAGGTTTAACCTTTAATTTATTAGAAATTGAAATTGAAATTTAAAATTTAAAATTGAAATTTAAAATTTAAAATTTAAAATTTGAAATTAATATAGTTATTATGGTATATTTAATTTATAGAAACTAAATTAATGATATACTGAAATTGAAAATTGAAAAATAAAATAAATGACAAGTGACAAGTGGAAAATATATATCTCTAAATTACTACAAATTAACATTTGACAAATTGAAGGAAAAAAATAACATGTGGCAAAATTATATTCATTTATTAGGAAGGATGTAACATTTATTTCGCTAATTCAAAGATGTTACTAATATTTTTTTATTTTTTGCTACCATATTACTAGTATGTAATGAATTTGTCGTTCTAAAAATTAAATTGATTAAGAAATAAAATTAGCAAATAATGCACTATCATAAAGACATTCAACAACGATCAGAACTTGTTGCTAACTGTTGGTTGTTTATAAAATCCACAATAAGTAATGGTAGTTAGTGTTAAGATCAACACATACATATATACATACATTGTACTCGTATAAAGATAGAGTTAGAACTCATAGATTGCATTTCAGTGTTTGATAGGTTCCCGGTGATCGAATCAAGGGTAAGTATTAGATTTGTTCCGTTATTGACCAATTTTTAAATAGTTTGCATAAATGATAGGGGTGTGTATGGTTCGGTTTGGTTCGGTTATAGGTCAAAACCGAACCATAACCATTAGAATCGGTTAATGTTTTTTAGTACCCATTGGTTATGGTTAGTAATGGTTATGGTTAATGGTTTTAGTTGGTTAATGGTTTTGGTTAATGGTTAATATTGGTTAACAATTACAATAAAAAATGATTCAAAAACTAAAAATGAATTGATATAAAAAGTGAAAAAAGAAAAACAAACCACACTGTTATAAAACTAAAAAGTGAAGAAAATAAGAAAGTGTGTTGCTATAAAAAGCAAAAACAAAATTCAAAAAAGCGATAATCATCCCAAAACCAACATCTTACTTAAAAAACTGAGAAAAACAATACTTAAAAATGCAAAAAAAGAAAAAAGAAAAAAAAAGAGCCTTCAATCTTCATCCATGGGAGAATCATCACTTGACCTTTTCCCCTTTTCAAAGTAATCTGTAAAGAAACAACATTTAAAATATTGATAAAAGCTTAGAAGCAAAAAGTTATAAACTAAATAACTAATTAAATAGGCTAATTAAATAGAGAAATGGACAAATGATTACCAATCTCTAAATTCTCCAAATTCACGAGCAACTCTTCTAGTTGTAGGCCATGAATGGGAGTCTCTTGCAAGTCCGGCGGTGTAGCACGTAGCCAATCTTGTGTGCATATCAAAGCTTCAGCCGTGTTTGGTGTAAGAGAGCTTCTAAATTTGTCGATAACCTTATTATCTTTGATACACATTCTAGCTAGGAATTTCCTAGCCTTTTCTTGGTTGAAGTGATGAGAAGCTAAACTACCCCCAGATTCCCCCTTTGTTGCTGGCTTGAAGTTTAATGTGGATTGTTTCTTCATATCTGTTTTTTTGTAAAGTGGAGCTCGTTTGCATACATTCTTCAAATGATATGACATGGTACTCGTACCATTCTTTTTTGCTACCGCCTGCCATTATAATTTTACAATAAGTGCATTCTACCTTAATTTTACTACGCTTAATGCGAGTAAAATGGTCCCACAGGAAGGATCTCTTCGGACGATCACCCTTATTTTCGGTCTCATCGTTTACGTCATCCACATCATTCTCCGGTTCATTGTTTTCATAATCAACATCAATGACCGGATCTGGTTCATCCCTTAAATTTCTATTTCCGTTCTCTGTAGCCGTTGCTTCCATCTATAATTTCCTGAAGATAACAAATAAATAAGACACATTGAGACGTTATTCAAATTATAAGCTAGTAGGCTAATATATGACTATATACAAGAATATTATGACGTTGACATTCATTGATTCAACAAATTATTCAAAAAGCACTCGACACATTAACAGTGGTTGTTATGATACTGATATGCAAAAAAATATCTATAGAACACATTGGCATGATGGCATCCATATTATAATATTGACATTTATAAAACATTGAAGAAAGTGCAAGCATGAAAAGGAAACAATATGAAAACATCGACATATGTATTTTTTTTTTGTTCTTTTTATTTCAACAAAAATGACTAAATTATCCCTCATACTCATAATTGAAAATTTAAAATTTAGATGTTAGCCTATATGCTCCACTCCAGGTGAAAAGTAACATTAACGTAAAATATACAAGATCCAATGCAATGTATTAAACTATTATTTTTCCGTAAATGAATTTATAGAATCTTTGTTTTATGGGTAAAGGAATAGCCCCCACCGCCACCAAGAATCAACGACTTGCGTTAAATTTAGGAAAAAAAACTATAATCGATAATACAAAAAACTAATAAAAAAAACTAATCAAACAATCATGCATAATCGAGAATAGATTTTTTTTAATAAAACTATAGATTGGAGAACATCAGAAGTTTAAACAATGGTATCCAACAAATATCGAGACTTGAGATTTGAGAGTACCTTCTGTATTGAGTGCGAAAGTCGATTAAGCGAGAATCAAAAACGTTATTCAAACATTCATATGTAACTGAGTATCAAAATCTTTTCGTCGTGGGATAGCCGATAACGAGGGAGAACCGGCGGTAATATGATAGTGTTTGTTGACTTGTTCAATTGTTGTGTGCTTAATACCCTAATTGCATATCTCATTCAAATATAAAGGCCTTAAATTCCTTTATTTCCTTATACAATAAGATAAATACCAATTATATAATATATAAAATATTTTTAAATTTTATATATCCTAATCGGTTCGGTTCGGTTATATATGGTTCGGTTTCTCAGAAAAACCAAAACCGAACCATTAGTAATCGGTTAATGAAAATAAAAAACCGCACCACCATTTTCAGTAATGGTTCGGTTTTAATGGCTCGGTTATATCGGTTAATTTGGTTATGGTTCGGTTTTTTTGTTATTATGCTCACCCCTAATAAATGAAGCATATCTTTATTAGCTTCAATAAAAAATTGTTGGAACAGCCCCTTGGTAATTTGCAAAATGGAAAAAATTAATGTAAACAAGATGAATAGACGTAATATTTGCTCGAACAATTCGCCTTCATTTCTCAAAGCATACATACACTTCAGATATGAAATAAGATCTAAAGAAAAGGACCACTTACCCACTATTTATTACATTCTTTCTAACATAAGAAACTATCCATTAATTAATTAAACATATGCAGAAAATAAAGACACCAAATACTTGACCCATCAAAATTAACCCACATTCACCCTCATAATCTTGATGTCGATTTATTGCTTCAAAGTAGTGTTGGTTCTTCCTCTTGGATCGAGTTTGCTTCTTTATCATTGTCTTTCCATTTAGAACACTCTCAAGCAAAATGTCTGAAATCTCCACATACATAGCATCTAAACCCGCTTTTGTCACTTCGACCCATGCCTCTCCCACACCCTCTTTCTCCTCTACCGAATCCTCTTCCTCTACTTCTTCCTCGTCCCCATTGCTTATCTTCATGTTCACTACTCTTGGAACACGTTAACAAAATGTTGTCCTTGCTCTTCCTCTTATTCATCATGGCTTTTAAGATGGTCCTTGTACACTTTCAATCTCCCAACAGATTTAGTGCTTGTCATCGCTTCCTTTTAGCTAAATGGTTCATCCATACCTACCAGTGTGCGATCACTGATCAACACTTCTCCTTCCGTTTCAACATGGAAATCATAAAACTCAGGATGAAATCAATGAGAGGTCTAGTATGCTCAAGAATCATATTAAAGTGATATTGCTAGTTAACATATGATACTAATGGGTCACGTTAACAACAACTTGATATAATTGATTATTTATTAGAAATTGATTTTAATAAATATTCAATAAAAGTCTTATAATTAAATTGGAAATTATTTATTTGTAGGAAATAATTAATTTTCATTAGCAAGTAATATATCATATATTATTTCATAATGTATGAATTAATAAGTCATGTGTACCATATTGGACTAGTTAAGCTTTGTGTCTTTTAGCAAAAGACAAAGTTTATATCTTATAAACTTTGAGTTTAAAAAATATAAACTTCTTCTTCTCTTTTTCTCCATGACGGCCGAAAATGAGTTAGTCAAAAGGAGGGATGGCTTTCCAATTTGTTTATTCAAAATAAATGAAGCATGGTGCATGCATGGGAGACATGCAAGCTTTAGGGAAATGCTTGTCTAAACTGGAATGACCTAATGGTTAAAGACTTCACTATAAGGAAATATAAATTTGAGGCTTGCATTCTTGAAATGGTTGATTCATTCTAGCTCCTCAAAACCATAACTTTCATGGTGCAAGTTTCCCACTTTCTTTTGTTCCTATTTTGTTGAAGAATACTTGCATATTTTGCTCTCTTTGTGTTCTTATTTTGATAAGAATATAAAGCTTAAGAGTTAAGATTTTATGGACTAGCATCTACATCAAGCTGAGTCATTGTTGGTGTCTCAAAGGTTCCATCTTCTTCATCAACTTCCAAGCCTCCCAAAAGGATCCGAAAAACAAAAAAGGTTGTTATTTCTTCATCCTTTCTATGGTTGGTATTTTATCTTTCTATAACTTGCAAGGAGATTATTGGTCGGTATAAAATGTTATGTTATGTTCATATTTTTAAGTCTTCCATTGCCAAATCTTTGTATATTTTGAAACTATTTTTGAACTAAAACCCACACAATTGGTATCAGAGCCACCTTGCAAGTTTGGTTAGATTTTTTGATTTTTAGAAATCTTAGTTTTTGGAGAATATGGATAACTTGTTTTTGTATAAAAATAAGTTCATACATATTTTCTATGACAATTTTATAATTGTTATTTTTTTTATGTGACAAAAGTTTCATGCATCTTTTGTCATTTTAAGTTGTCTTAGAAAAACAAAGGTTGTTTTATGTGTATGTTGATGTATATGATGTGCATAAACTAGCCAATGACCATTGTATTTGTTATGTTGGTTGTTTTATAAAAATGGCTATAATAATTTATTTATTCATATGGTATGTGTAACATCTCAAAATTCATGACCAAAAATTTCATTTTTAATTAAGTAATTATAAAACGGTAATCTGAAATGTAACATCCATAAAAATCAAGCAAAATTTAATCTTTTTTAAAACATTTAAAAACCAATAGTTATTACAAATTTGTTTTCAAAATAGTTCCATATCAGAGTATCCCAGAAACATAGTCATAAAATGTGAGGAGCTGTACGATCACGCCTTTGCCTTCCCGCGATCATCTGAGGTACCTGAAACCAAAACTGAAACTGTGAGCCCGAAGCTTAGTGAGTTCCCCCAATATACCGATACATAACAACCAATGCACATAATAACAACATGTAATGGGTCCACAGCTCTACAGACTGGATTACCCCCTGAGCCCACAGTGTGAGTCTGGCTTGCCTTCCAGCCCACAGCTCACATCTGGCTTGCCTCCGAGCCCACAACATAAGTCTGGTTTGCTTTCGAGCCCACAGGTTATGACTGGCTTGCCCCCTGCAGTCCTACAACTTGAACATATATGACTTTCCCTCAGTACGAGTCTGACATACCACTTGGTCCTCAGCTCGTAACTGGTATGTGAATGATTCCTCAATATGAGTCTGGTATGCCTTCCCGACCCTCAGCTCATATATGGCATACTCCAGGGTTTGTTGGTCACTGCACGAGACAGTGCAACCTCAACCCTACCCATACAACATGTCCACGTATACATCTAATAACACATACTGAGAATCGAACAGTAACACAGGTAGTCCTATAGATCTACCTAACTGGCATAGCAAACTAGCATGCATAATCATCTCATATTCAACACGTAATCAACTACTGGGATATCGAATCCAATGGGCCGGCCTTGGTGCCTTAGACCCCTTAGTATAGTTAGGATAACTCACCTCACAAATGTCGCACTGAAGTGATAAACTCAAACTCTCGAATCACCGACACGAACTCCACCACCTATAGTTACCATCAAACCATTTCCATAAATTTCTAATTTACTAAAATACCCCCAGAGGTCAAACTGGTCAACCCTTGGTCAAAGTCAAAGTCAACAGTCAAGGTCAACAGTCCATGTTGACCCGACTCGTCGAGTGCAGTTCACCGACTTGTCTAGTCCTTCATGAACTCGAGAAGTCGTGAAATCCTTGGTTGACTCGTCGATTTTCCCTGATACTCGTCGAGTTCATGCGTGTCTAATGTGAACATACGGGTAATCTCAATCACGATCTCTGTGAACATACGGGTGATCTCAATCACGATCTCACCCTCCTGCCTCAACTCCAAAAACTCCTGAGCTAGACGCTCCCGCTCTACCCGTGGAATATAGCGAGTGCGGAACATATCCCTGAACTGCTCCCAAGTAACATCAGCTCTCTGATCATCCGAATAAGATCTCGTCATTAGTCTCCACCAGTCCTTTGCCCCGGATGCCAGCAGGTTCAGGGCACATCTGACCTTCTGTTCAGTAGGACATGAGCACGTGAAGAAACAACCCTCCACGTCAGAGAGCCACCTCATGGCTCTGATCGGATCCTGAGTACCATCAAATGTCGGGGGCTTCATGTTATCGAAGTCCCGGTACTGAAAAAAGCTCTGCCAGCCCCTCCCTCTGCCGCTGTTACAGCCACTGTAGCTGCTGCGGCAGCCGTCTCTGCTAGGGCTGCATATTTGTCGTCAAAATACTCCGTCATAGCGGTCTTAATAGATCCAAACATCTCCGGAATCTGACCCCGGACAATCCCGACCACCTCCTCGCGGATGATCTCTCTGACGCGATCCTCTGTCAACGCTGGCCCACCCTGGCCGATAACCTCGGGCTCTGTCGGAGCACCCTGATCACCTTTCCCTGATCCCGATCCAGATCCGGTCACAAAACGCCTCGTAACCACCATACTGAAAATATACCAGGAAGATATCAGATAATACGCATAAATAACAGGGAACCAACTCCCAACTAACCCCTAGGGATTGTGACTTCCTTGCTACGCGTATAGGTCCTGTGCTTTCAGTAGTACGGGCCCATACTACATTCCACACCTACCCATATTTGTCTCAAGTATCATCACAATACCCTAACAACATACACATGCATGGTGATCGCTCAATCCTCACTCCTAGAGGAAAGCTAACTATCTCATGACTGGTCTACTGACCTCGCACAACTCACCAATCCATGAAACTTCCACCAACCCTGCAACACTAGTGTATGCTAGTCATACATAACGCTGGACCCCATATACTTTCGAATATCTGATCCTACCCTAAGCCCTTCATCAGACAAGAACAGGAAATAAGGCCAAACCAAACATTCTCAGGCTATAAGATCTTAATTATGTACGACCGTGATGCATACACTAAGCAACTACAGTAATGATGTCAATTTCATATAGTGGAAACCCTAGGCTACCAGGCATCATACAATCAGGCAATTCTATCACGCAATTCTTGAAGATCCCTAGCCTAGTACTAGCATGCTGTTCTAACATATTACAATATCAAATAACTGTATGGTATTTTGGGGTTTACTTACTGGCTCCGGCTGATTGTACACTCTGCATCCTCCTTTAGTATTTTGAAAACCACAAAAAAATCATTTTGAAAATCCTTTCCCTGATTTAAGACTGGATTCACACAAGTGTACCTCCAATTCACTCAAACCAAGGCTCTGATACCAACTTGTAACATCCATAAAAATCAAGCCAAATTTAAACTTTTTTAAAACATTTAAAAACCAATAGTTATTACAAATTTGTTTTCAAAATAGTTCCATATCAGAGTATCCCAGAAACATAGTCATAAAATGTGAGGAGCTGTACGATCACGCCTTTGCCTTCCCGCGATCATATGAGGTACCTGAAACCAAAACTGAAACTGTAATTCTGAAGCTTAGTGAGTTCCCCCAATATACCTATACGTAACAAACAATGCACATAATAATAACATGTAATGGGTCCGTAGCTCTACAGACTGGATTACCCCCTGAGCCCACAGTGTGAGTCTGGCTTGCCTTCCGGCCCACAGCTCACATCTGGCTTGCCTCCGAGCCCACATCATAAGTCTGGTTTGCTTTTGAGCCCACAGCTTATGACTGGCTTACCCCATGCAGTCCTACAACTGGAACATATCTGACTTGCCCTCAGTACGAGTCTGGCATACCACTTGGTCCTCAGCTCGTAACTGGTATGCGAATGAGTCCTCACTATGAGTCTAGTATGCCTTCCCGGCCCTCAGCTCATATCTGGCATACTCCAGGGTTTGTTGGTCACTGCACGAGAAAGTGCAACCTCAACCCTACCCACACAACATGTCCATGTATACAGCTAATAACACATACTGAGAATCGAACAGTAACACAGGTAGTCCTACAGATCTACCTAACTGGCATAGCAAACTAGCATGCATAATCATCTCATATTCAACACGTAATCAACTACTGGGATATCGAATCCAATGGGCCGACCTTGGTGCCTTAGACCCCTTAGTATAGTTAGGATAACTCACCTCACAAATGTCGCACTGAAGTGATAAACTCAAACTCTCGAATCACCGACACAAACTCCACCACCTATAGTTACCATAAAACCATTTCCATAAATTTCTAATATACTAAAATACCCCCAGAGGTCAAACTGGTCAACCCTTGGTCAAAGTCAAAGTCAACAGTCAAGGTCAACAGTCCATGTTGACCCGATTCGTCGAGTGCAGTTCACCGACTCATCGAGTCCTTCACGAACTCGAGAAGTCATGAAATCCCTGGTTGACTCGTCGAGTTTCCCTGATACTCGTCGACTTCATGCGTGTCCAATGTCGGGAAAACCCTAGCTGACTCGCCGAGTCTGTAACAACGTAAATTTTAAAACAATTTTTCATTTTTCAAACACAATAAAACTCATATAATATTCTCAAAATCTCTTGTATATCAAATGTCATCACAATGAAACATATCCCGGAATCTCAAATACATAATACTCCATCAGTGTGTACAGATCATGCCGGCGCCTTCCTGCGATCCTCGCTGGTACCTGAAACACATATCACATAACACGGTAAGAATAAATGCTTAGTGAGTTCCCCAAAATACCACATACAGCACATACGCCACTCGAGGCTGTAACTCGACCCTCCGGTCGATGTGTCTCAGCGGGACCCTCCAGTCCCGTACTTCGTTGGACCCTCCGGTCCGGTCTAGCTCATTGGACCCTTCGGTCCGGTCTAAATCGTTGGACCCTCCGGTCCGGTCTATATAACACATATAATGCACATAACACATTGCACATAATCTCAATCATACACATAACACATAAGACCCTCCGGTCTGCATATAAATACCACTCTAGGTAATGTATAGTGTTGAATCATAAAAAGTGACCCTCTTGAACTTCAGCTACTGCAACCTCTTCAGCTACCGCAGCCATCCAGCACCCGTAGTCAAGCTCCTTCTTCAACAACCGCATCCGGAGTCTCTACCTACCGCAGTCACTTAACTAGATTACTTTACTTGTCTTTATTATAATACTCTCTATTGTCCAGTATGCGTTGCATGGCTACTCTTAGAGATGTAATCTAGTGTACTTCATGAGTCTCTATAAATAGAGCTCATTCTCTTGTATTCAACACGGATAACACACGCATCTATCTATTCTGAATACACTTCTCTGAAGTTATCTTTTCTATCTCTCTATCTAATTACGCATCACCTCTTACTCTCAAATCTTACTAGAATACAACTGATTATAACCTCTCTTCGGAGCAAGTCTTCTGTGACTTAATCACTAAGTTTGATCCTCCTTATTAACTTGGTTTGAATGCATTCCTTGTTATGAATCAACTTACGTGTATACTTGATATAACAATTGTTGTCATTTCTCTTTCTTTACTTTCCGCAACTAACTCTCTAACTATCTAATTCTAACTTATTAATATTATTGTTGAGCTTTTAGATCCTTCGAGATTAACTATTCCGCAATCCACTTGTTCTAACGTTTGTTCAAGTGTGTCTCTAAGTTTTTCTCTCAACAATTGGTATCAGAGCCATAGTGGTTGCTTTTTGGAAACGGAACTCTGATTTTCAAAGGGCCTTCTATACCACTGAAGCTCATTTCTTAAAAAAATTTCAAAAATCGCACAATCGTTATCTCTGAATGTTTCCAACAGTGTTGGTGGTTCTAACCGAGCCCCAATACTGGTAGCTAATGAATATCATCACTGGTCACAAAGAATGGAAATATACTTAAGGAGACTTGGTAGAGATGTATGGCGATCTGTAGAAGAAGGACCACATGTCCCAGTCCTTACACCAGTCCAAACTGACGGCGCTACAACCAGACTAGGAGGAGGTCAACCAGTCATGAACCGTCCTACCAAGGATGATCTCGATAAAATGGAAAATGATGCTGTTGCTTTTTATGAAATCTCCTGTGGAGTTGCCCCTGACAACTTTGATATTATCATAAATTGCAAATCAGCAAAAGAGATCTGGGAAGTTCTCAAGAATTTGTACAAAGGCTCAGAACAAGCACAAGACAAGAAGCTTACTACCGCACTCAATGAGTTCAACAACTTCAAAGCTCATACTGGCGAAAGTTTGGAAGACTCCTTCAAAAGGTTCAACCTGATAGTCACCAAGTTATCCAATGCGGGCACCATCCGCAGTAACCATGAAACAAATCTTCAGTTTCTTAATGGTTTGGGAAGACATTGGACTACGGCTAAGATGATAGTCCAGGGCGATAGAAAGATTCACTCTTTGTCACTCTACAAGCTCTATGGAGAGCTGCAAGCACAAGAATCCACCATACTCAAAGAATGTGCTGACTTCGGAGGACCACTTGCACTCATAGCACAAGCCCCACCGCAGTCACTCTACTCTCCCTCGTATGACACTCCACCGCAGTCATACGAAGCTGACTCAGAGTATGACGATGAAGAAGAATTTCAGAAGGCTATTGCTCTGGTTAGCCAACAGTTCAACCGTCTACCACCTCCTTCCTTCCGCAAGAATCAACAGTTCAACAAACCTCCATTCAACCGTAACTTCAGTTCCCAGAATAATCATCCTCAATATCCCAAAAGTTCTCATCCACCACCGCAATCTCAAAATAATCAACCAAAGGAGGTACCGCAGTCTCCTCAAACCACTGACTCCGGTACTCCCTCAGAAGACAAGACTGATGTTGTAATTTGTCACAAATGCAACAAAGAGAATCACTTTGCAAGAGATTGTAAGGCCAATGTAGTAAAAGACAGAGCATTCTACCTTAGAATGGCTCAAGAGTTGGAAGATAAGGAAAAGGCAAGGGCATACGTAGCCCATGTCAAAAGAGACCATCAAGTTTGGTCATCCGGAGATGAAGATGAAGCCATCAGCAGTGTCAAAGGAAAAGGGAAAATCTGCATGCTGGCAACTGCGGATGATGATGGGTCTACAAAGATGGAAAAGAACTACTGCTACATGGCAAAGGATGGAACTCTAAGCATCGTCGAATAGGTAAAACTTATGATCCAAACTCTAAACTATAGCATGCATGACTTTCAGCCCTACATAGATGATCTTAATGACACTTGTGCTGCCGTCCTTACAGACTATAACAAAGCCTTAGATGAGAAGAACATTGCGTCCCAAGAGATGTTCCACGTGAGAGGACGACTGGATAACAAAAGACTCAAAATGGCTATGTTAGAGAAGGACCTAGAGTTAGAAAAAGATGCAAGAATGTTGAGTGAAACCCAATTAAAGATAGCTTTGAACCAGAGAGATTTAACTCAGAGTGAAATTGTACGCTTAAATCTCTTAATTGAAAAATTGTTTAATCAAAGTGAAGCTATTGAAAATTTGGTAAACAATGGAACCATGGACAATACATACAATTGGGGTTGGTCGAATGGATATCCTACCGCAATGGATTCCTCACCCCGGTTCAATAAAGACAGACTGTATGTCCCTCCTGACCGAGAATTTCATTTCCCAGTCAATGACAAGACCTTTCCCGAAGACATAAAAACTCACTTCGGTAGACTACATAGTCTAAGCAATAAATGTGTCATTGAGGAAATTGTGCCTGAGGTTTCGAGTCACACATGTGATCAAATTCCTATCTGTGGCACCATTTACCCAAATTCTCAAACCTCATCCGTAGTTGATGAAGAAATTGTCGTTGAGGGCCCCGAAGTCTCAAAAGACTTTCCATCTATGTCCTCAGACCGCAGTGTCTCACACTGTAGTCAAAAGTCCCACAAAAGTCCCACTGAAGTCCCAACAAAGACTTACTCTGCAGTAGTCAAATCTTCACTACCGCAGTCCTCAGTAAAAGGAACCGTGTCCCTTCAGGCGATTCATCATGAATTACCTATAGAGAACTTTGAAGTGGGTCAATGCTCACAGACCCCAGAATCTTCAAGTTCGGATGACTCAAGCCCACGTTTTCAAAATCATTCTAAGAATTCCAGGAAACCGCAGTTGAACAACAATGACTGCGGTTCACCAAAATCCTTGGCCAAAAAGGCATTCAAAGAGGAAATTAGATCTCGAGGCACAAATAGACAAACTTTTTCAAAAAATAAGAAGCATTTCAGAATTCCAAAGTCCAAGAGTCCAGAAAAATTTGTTTTCTCACACTACTTTTCAAAAAACTCTCCCACCAAGAAAACAAACAAAAAAGAAAGTCCAGCTTCAAAAGTCATTCCTACTTCTTCTGACACAACCCAAAAGGGTGTTCAGTCTTTTCGAAACAATGGTTTTCAGGTCTATTCCTCAAATGATCCTAAATGGAAAGATATTTTACCCACTCCAACACTTTTAAAGTCACGTCAAAATTTCAACAAATGGAAGGGTATCCTACCAAATCCACCAAAAAGGACTCAAAGATTTGCACGTGCTAAACCTTTTCAAAAACAAACTTTTTCAAAATCCAACAACTTACATGTCAGGGATCACCAACCTCGGACCGATAACAAGTCCAATTCATCCTATAAACCGCTGACCAAGCATAGTGTCAGATCAAATGACCAATCTCTTTTCGTAAATATCAGTGTAGTTGTCAAAAGGATTCATCCTGTGTCAAATCTAGTCGGAGTCAGAAACATCGTACTTTTTCGAAAACTCACAACACTCCAATTCTGCACAAACATCCAGGACTAGGATTAAAAGTTGACAAGAGACCTGTCCCTGCAACCTCGGTCCATGCATCATTCTGCAATTCACCAATTGCCCCAGGCTCCAAACTAGTTTGGATGCCTAAACTAACCGTGTAATTCTCAGGCTTTGTGCAAGGAGGAACAAGAAGAAGAATGGTTAATCGACAGTGCCTGCTCCTTGCACATGACCGGAAGGTTAGAATACCTTCGGGATTTCAGGCCTATATGCAATGGTGGAAATGTCACATTCAGCAACAATGCGAATGGGGTCATCCGAGGTTACGGTGTTCTCACTACGGGGAACTTTTCTATTCAGAAGGTTTCTTATGTAGAAAGCCTTAAACACAATCTCATCAGTGTTGGCCAACTATGTAAAGCAGGACATCGAGTTGAATTTGATGATTAGTTCTGTTACGTAATGACTAGTGATAGGAACACATGTCTGATCAAATCCAAATCCGAAGGTACCATGTATCCTTTGGATGTCTCTCTGATCATTGGCAGACCGCGATTGTGTTTCCTGTCCAAAGCTGTATCCGAAGTCAGCTGGCTATGGCACCGCAAGCTACCTCATCTCAACTTCAGGTACATCAACAACTTGGTCACATGAGAACTAGTCAGAGGTCTCCCTATTCTCAAATTCAGCAACGATACTCTCTGTCCGGCTTGTGAATGTGGTAAACAGTCCAAAGCAAGTCACCCCCTGGTAATGGACTCTTCAATTTCTGAACCACTGGAGCTATTGCACATTGATCTCTGCGGTCCATCAACCGTAGCCAGTCTCTATCACAAGAAGTACATACTGGTTATAGTAGATGACTTCACACGCTTCACATGGGTTTTCTTCCTAAGACTCAAGTCAGAAACACCGCAGATTTTCATCAACTTCATCAAAGAGATCGAACTTCAGATCAAGCTTCCAGTAAGACGTATCCGCAGTGATAATGGAACCGAGTTCACTAATCATCTTCTCAACAGTTTCTTGGTTTCCAAAGGCATCACTCACAATTTCTCAACCCCTTATACACCGCAACAAAATGGAGTAGTAGAGAGAAGGAACCGCACACTAGTAGAAGCAGCCAGATCCATGCTCAACTTCGCACACCTTCCTCTCTACTTCTGGGCTGAAGCTGTAGCCACCGCATACTTTGTTCAAAACCGAAGCATTGTGTGCAAACGCCTCAATAAAACACCATATGAGGGCCTTAACAACCGCAAGCCAAATGTTCGCTTCTTTCATATATTTGGGTGTAGATGTTTCGTGATCAACAACCAAGATCAGCTTAACAAGTTTGCACCGAAGTCTGATGAAGGAATCTTCCTTGGTTATTCCACTAAGAAGGTTGCTTATCGAGTGCTCATCAGACGTACAAGGCTGATCATTGAAAGCTTCGATGTGAAATTTGATGATTCTCACATCCGCAACGCCCCTCCATCCACTGAAACCACCGCAATCATGGAAAGCGATATTCCTGCCTCTTCAGGTCCTTTAAATCTAGTTGAAGTCAATTATGACGATCTTTTCGATCCTGTTGAAACGGCGAAACTATCCGAAGTTCTTGTGTCACCCGCAACTCAACAACAACACGCTGATGTGTCTGGACCATCTCTATCTGAAGTAGCATCTCTCAATACTTTCACCTCTCCGGTTGAGGGGGAAAGCTCTACTCCGGATCAAGCAACAACCGTTGAGGTTCCAGTACTTGATGTTGTTCAAGTTCCCATCCACAGAGAATCATTACCATCAAACGTATCTTCAGATTCGGATGATGAACTCATAGAGAACATTGACACGAGAACCGATCCAAGGATTATCACTCTCCCATCCGCAGTCCAGGGGGAACCTTCTCAGGTTCCAAAGGAACTCCCATCAGTAATCCAGGGGGAACCTCTCCCAACTGTTCAAGAAAACTCCATTCTCGTTCTAACAAACCAAGATGACTCAGCAGGATGTTCTCAAGTCCAGGGGGAACTGCCATCTCCAACCGCAGATTCTCCTGATATTCAAGATATTCCCTCTACCGCAACTGCTGATCATCTGCAGCCCCGTCTACACATATGGACGAAGGACCACCCACCAGGTCAAATTATTGGCAACCCATCCGCAGGTATCCAGACTCGATCTTCCAAGGACCTATCTGATCACTGCCACTACGCAGCATTTATGTCCTCGGTAGAGCCCAGAACGATCAAAGAAGCATTGCTTGAACCTGACTGGATAGCTGCAATGCAAGAAGAGCTAGAAGAATTTCAAAGAAACAAAGTTTGGCAGCTCGTTCCGAAGCCACGTGGTCACACCATTGTTGGCACTAGATGGGTGTTCAAAAACAAGCTGGATGAATCTGGTGCGGTAGTCAGAAACAAGGCAAGGCTAGTTGCAAAGGGGCATAGTCAACTTGAAGGCATTGACTACGATGAAACGTATGCTCCGGTAGCACGCATGGAAGCTATCCGGATCTTCCTAGCATACGCAGCCCACAAGAACGTCAAGGTACACCAAATGGACGTTAAGAGTGCATTTCTCAATGGGGAATTAAAAGAAGAGGTTTATCTTCAGCAACCTCTAGGTTTTGAAAATGTTGAATTCCCAGACCACTGCTACAAGCTTAAAAAAGCAGTCTACGGTCTGAAGCAAGCCCCAAGAGCATGGTATGAGACTCTTTCTGAATTCCTTGTCTCATCCGAGTACAAGAGAGGAGTGATTGACCCCACTTTATTTAGAAAAGCAAATGGTAACCACCTTATGCTTGTACAAATATATGTGGATGATATCATCTTCGGATCGACTGATCAAGGAATGGTGGATGAATTTGCTAAGTTCATGACCAACAAGTTCAAAATGAGCATGAATAGAGAGATTAACTTCTTTCTAGGACTTCAAGTGAAACAAGTTCCGCAAGGGATATTCATTCATCAAGAGAAATACACCACTGATCTGTTAAAGAAATATTCTATGGACAACTGTTCTTCGGCTAAGGTCCCCATGGCCTTCGGTTATAAGATCTCTGCTGATCCCTCAGGCGAATCTGTGGATCACAAGACTTATAGAGGTATCATAGGCTCTTTGATGTACCTCACCGCAAGCAGGCTAGACATTGTCTTTGCAACTGGTGTATGTGCAAGGTATCAGGCTGACCCAAAAGTGTCACATATGACCGCAGCCAAACAGATACTACGGTACCTGAAAGGAAGCAAATCTCTTGGTCTATGGTACCCCGCATGCAATGACTTCAGCCTGCAAGCTTTCACATACGTGAATCACGCCGGATGCAAACTAGATCGAAAAAGCACTTCAGGTGGATGTCAATTTCTGGGTGAAAGACTCGTCAGCTGGTCTTCAAGGAAACAAAGCTGTGTATCTCTGTCTACCGCAGAAGCTGAGTATGTGGCCACACCCAGCTGTTGCTCTCAAGTCCTTTGGATGAAAACTCAACTATTGGACTACGGATACAGAATGCTGCGGATACCGATCTATTGTGACTCTGAAAGTGCTATTGCTATTTCTCACAATCCAATCCAGTACTCCAAGACTAAGCATATTGAACTACGGTATCATTTCATCAAAGACCACATCTTGAAAGGTAACATTGAACTCATCTTTGTTCATTCTCATGAAGAGATTGCTGATGTGTTCACAAAAGCCCTCGACTCCACAAAACTTAACACCTTCCTGCAAATGTTAGGAATGATGAATCCAGACCCGCAATTCTTTTTGAATTGTTAGATACCGCAAACCATCCTTGGTCTCCGTTGCGGTTCTAACTGAAATTTACTTATGATAGATGGTTTTGGTACCGCCGTCTAGGTACCGCAACCGTATATCATACTTATCTTTCATGGGTCCTTATTGTTTGTTATTACTAATTTTTGTACAAGTGTTCTTCTCAGTTCCTATGCTACAGACATTCATCTGGTCATTCGCAATGACATCTGGTCATCCGCAATGACATCTGGTCATCCGCAATGACACCTAGTCATCAGCAATGAAGTTTCCATCCGCAATCACTTTGATAATTTCTCAACTGTTTCATCAACCCTTGAATCTTTGTGTGCTATTTAATGATCCTTCATTAAATAAAACATTAAATAACAAAAAAAAAACATTCCCTTGAGAAACTGTCTCATTCTCTTTCTGAATAAACCTTGTGTCAGACCTATTTTTAGGTATGATGACAAAAAGATTGTTTTTCCATAATCACATCCTTAATTTGTCTTTTCCGCTTACCCAGAACGTCCCATCCGTTACAACTTCCTTTCCCCTCACCCCACGATCACCTGACGTGGTGATGTACATCTGACTTTTCATTAAATGCAAACCCTCTTTTGGCAAATCTCAAAAATCTTTTTAAATCGTTTCTTTTTATGTGGCTGAGATTTAATCTCCGATTCAAAAGATTCCCCCCAAACGACGTTTTACCTTATCCTTTTTTTTTACCTAGGGTAAAAATTTCATCCCTTTATAAACCCTTCTTCTTCCCCAAAATCATTTTACGCTTTTTGAACAATGAACCTTCCCTCTCAAATCCTTTAAGAACTCTGTTTTTCTACTCTTTCTCTCAAGATCCTACAATGGTGAAATCCGGTGCATCCAAGAAACAATCCAAGGCTTCAGGATCAGTGAACCCTACTGGTTCAGACTCTCCCACTATTGCTTCAAGCAACTTCAGAGCTGTGTTCGAAGATCATCCCTCCTACAATGCTCCAATCAAGCTGATGATCAAGTTTATGAAGAATCATCCCCTGTTTGGCCCCTCTGATGCTTTCACAGATGTTGTTCCACTCCCAACCCTTTTCAAATGTGCCTTCTCAACTTATCGCCCAATCAAAAACCCTCAAGAAGTTCACCTTAACCTGATTGACGATTCTTTGGTCATTCTGTCCAAAGAAAAATTTCT
Organism: Lactuca virosa; assembly: GCF_052849685.1. NCBI lineage: Eukaryota > Viridiplantae > Streptophyta > Magnoliopsida > Asterales > Asteraceae > Lactuca > Lactuca virosa. The sequence continues at coordinate 117,100,464 of NC_136430.1, read as the reverse complement.
TTCTGCCATTAACCTTCTTGTTCATCCCTCCATCAAGATTTTCACCCCATCCATGGCGGACGTTACTTCAGCCCTTTACCAAATGGGTTATCAAAAAAAGATAAGGGGAATTGGAGAATTCAAGAAAAACCAACTACCTGCGGTCTGGCAATTTGTTTGCCATTTCATCATCCGCAGTCTATCCGGCAGAACCGGAGGCACAGACAATATGGGACTGAAGCTTCTAGAGCTGGTATGGAGTATATTCACAGGACACGATGTAAACTACGGGCAGATCTTATGGGACGACTTTATTCAATACATTCCCAAGGAGAACCCAAGGGAGAACCCAACCGAGCTCACCTTTGCAAGGTTCTGGTCACTCTGCATTTCAGACCTTCATGCGGATGCAGGAATTGACATGGGCAGTGACATCAATTTCTTTGTCACCAAGGATCTCAAAAGGTACAATCCCTCTTCGGATCAAACTGTTTTTGGACCAATTCGAAGACTCCCTACCCACATTCTTTCCACACTTGGTCTTGAGACTGCTGATGTCTCAAATCATATTGAGGCTACGGAAGGTATTGCCCCATACCCTCCTACCCCGCCACTTCAAGACCTATCCGCAACCATTAACCCTGAAGGTACCGCAGTCCCTTCTGCCACTACTCTTTCCAATCTTTCTCAAAGAAGAAAGCAATTGGCCACCAAGAAGAAACAAAGAACACCCAAGAAGGATGCTCCCAAACGAACCGCACCCACCAACAAACGTAAAACCAAACCTACCGCAACCACACCTGATAGTGATTCTGATGAGGATAGGCAACCAATTGCTATCCTTAAGAAAAGAAAAATCGATACCTCTGGCCAAATGCGTGACCGGACCGATACTGAAGCCTCTCAAAAGGCTTCGGTAGTCCTTGGGTGGCCGCAGACCCATTCAACACCACTATCATTTTCCAATCAGACTCAGAAAGTGAGTCTGAGTCACGACATCGTGGAGACTCCCCCCAGTTCACTGCCACGAGGATGACACTGGTACTCGCCCTAAGGTCTCCAGGGCTTCCCGACTGCATTTCTTTTCACCCGAGGAGTTGCGCTCCATCCTCTTGAACGTAACCCAAACACTTCAAACACCTCCCCAACCGCAGGGCACTTCTTCCGCCCATGCCAAAACTGAGCCGAGGCCAAACTTGACCACGGGTCAAGGAGACCAAGGAAGCTCAGGAAATCCTACTCTGCTTACATCCGCAGCAGGTGGTTTAGGCACGGTGAGCACAAATGTGCAAGGATCCGTGGACCCGAAGGAAACTTCGGTGCGTTTCCAAGGATTTGACGGAGATGAATCTAACGACTCATGGTTACGCTACACTCCAGTAACTGAGTCAAAAATCAAGAAATATGCCGCTTTCAGAAGGGCATTCCAAGCCCGCAAGGAACAACAGATCAAGCAACAACAACTAAAGGAGCAAGAAATCCAGTCAGTGGCAAAGTATTAGGCAGACTCAATCAATAATGCCAATACCGTAGCCACCATTCTAAAGGTTCAAGACTGGATGACCGAGATGGCTGAAACAATCCTCAAAGCTCAAGCAACTGGTGAAGGTGCAGGTACCTCCAGAGTAACTCCAACTCCTACTCTAACTCCAAATCCAATTCCAACTCCAACAGTTCATGAATCACAAGACGAAGGAACCGCAATAGAAGTCGGTTCTGCTCCCACCTTCGGTCTTGATGATGAAGACATCCAGGAGGTAAATAAGCCCAGTCCTTCTGATGATGACCTCATGATGTTCGATGAAGAAGAGGAATCCAGTGGCTCTCACCATTCAACTTCAAAACCCAAAGAAAAGAAGAAAAAGAAGAAGAATGTTGTCATAAGGAAAGAATTTCTGAGCTTACAAGCCAAAGTCGATCAAATCCTAGCTGCGGTCAAGCCAACTCAACCGCAACCTGAAGATACCCCCGGAACGCAGTCACTGATCGAACGGATAGAAGGCCTGGAAACACGTGAGCGTGTGGCTGCTGAGAGAATTTCTCTCAAAGTTGAAATGGGGTTCCGGTCCCTTGACAACAACCGCAAAGCAGATCACAAGGACTTCATGGCTTCTGCGGAATGCCTCATCTCTGAGGTGACCGCAATCAAAAAGGATCTCCAAGCAGCCATTGTGGATCAAGCCACACAGTCTCAAAAACTGGTAGCTGAGACTCACACCGCGTATGAGTCCACTATCTCAGTTCTTCAAGCCACGATCAATAGACTGCAACGATCCCTGTCCTCTAACTTCCATGGTCCCGAGATTCTGTTGGGTTTGAGCATTCTAACACTCCTATGGTGTACATGCAACCCTATAAACCTTGGATCTATGTTTTCTCTATTATACATGCAAATATTAACTATTCCAAGGTTTCATCCTAACTAGCATATTATGAAGCACCTATACTACAAAGTTATAGTTAGATGACATACCTTTTGATGTAGCTTGATGTCTTCAAGCTTTAAGAGCTTAGCCTCAATAGTGTGGAAGCCTCAAATGGAATCACAAATCACCAAAACACCTTGGAAGAACTTGAGAGAATATGTATGCACACTACAATCGGCCCACTCTTATTTTCACACACTTGTTCCAATTTTGTGAGCCAAGGACCCCTTTATATATTATGGAGGATTATGGTTACATCCATGTAAACCCTAATACCCATGACCTTTCATTTACATAGGATCCATGGGTTAAAAGCTCCATGGACCATCCATGAAAACTTAGCCCAACCTAAATGAACTTGGCCCATTCCATATATATAAGAGTCCATATTTAATTAGTTCTTTTTGATCACTTAATTAATTCTAAATTAATTCTTAATCAATACTAATTAAATAATATGATTCCATATTAATATATTAGAACTTATAATATATTAATATAAATCATAAATATACTATTCTCAAAAGACTATCCATATAAATTGTGCCGGTGAAGTGCAACCCAAATGGACCATGCCGGGTCGGGTCAAGTGCATACCAAATATGGTTATGGACTTAGACATTAATCCAACAGTCTCCCACTTGGATAAGTCTAAAACTATTATTGAGTATGACTTCAAAACCTAACTGGCAATCGTAGCTCTTAAAGCCGCTGTCGAACTCTGACCTTGTCAATGACTTGTCCATTAGATAAGGGATCATATATTCCTCCATTCTAGATATCATATGGACTGAGACATGGATTATAATCATTCTCTCTGTCCATTTGTTGTTTCCCGATTTTCGATTTATGATGACTGACTGATTGAACAAATCAAATCAGTCCTGGCTTGGCCAAGCACTCACATGTGTCATCACTAAATCATCGAGGGGCCCACAGACATCGCTTTTATCCCGAAGGTAAAAGGAATGGATAAACTTCGACTCATATGGCTTGTTCTACTACTTGTTGAATCATACACAAAGACACGTTTTATAACATCGAGTTACCAAATGCGTTTTCGTGCAATCAATGTATAACCAACTCATAGTAACAACTCATATCTCTAGGTTTGAAGAATATAAGATATTATCGTCTCATGATCACTCGTGATAAAATCCATGAAGTGATTCAAATGAGCGTGGGTTGAATCCAATACTCACAACTTATGAGCACTCATGAGTGTTGTAGCACCACTTTGTCCACCAACTTGGACCTCTACAAACCAACCCATGACAGTCTTGATTCATATCTACTTCCAACATATGACCGACTGTGGATGGTTTGAATAACTTAATCATTCAGGAAGAGCGACTTAGTTATTCTGGAAGTCAAAACATGCAAAGTGAAACACAAGAATAAATGAATCAAATATGGTATCAAACCCTATGAATATAAATAAACACTTTTATTTATCACCATACTGATTACTCATTATTCATTGTTTCGGTTTTATCAACTTTATACTTGAATTAAAAACACTAGTTGTCCCATGCTCCAAGCATGTACACTATGTTTTTCTTAAATAATAGCTTTGCCATACACCAAGTATGCACTCTATGTTTGTCTATGATCCTTACTTTGTGAAACAAACCAATTGAACATAATTTCAATGATTCTAATTTCACATTCCCAAATCCTTATCGAAAAATGTGAGAATTTCAAATTCCTATCATTTATCGAAATCTGTTTAGATTTTAAACTTATATGCACTGACCCTCCTGTAATGAATATGTACAAAGTCACAAAGACTTGTCAACAGTCATTATAAGGTATTCCAATGGAGATCAACTCCATGGAAACTAAGTCTCATATTCAAAGTACATTGCTTTGGACATGCTTCTTGCATTAAGTTTTCTAATCTTACATAGATAACTTCCACCTATGGAGACAAGTCCATATTCTCATTTTGACTATCACTTCTGAATAAGAGACGCCTCTTTTCAGAATATGTCAATATGGTCCTTCCAAAATTAGCACTATACTTCCAACTGTCCCTGAGCAACCAATCTTTGGTAAACCTCAGATTGTCCTCGACAATTGCTTAATCATTTTAGTCATATCCAATTCTAGACCTTTTCCCTTCTTAATGCCTCTGGGCATTTGGAAAAATTTAGAAATGACAAATATTATAACACATGCAATCGATCCTGTACCCAAAGCAAATGGTACACGATTCATGATGTCTCACATAAAGACATGATTTTAGACCAGTCTTTTGCTACAATATTTTTATTTGCCATGTTTTCAAAATTTGACTATGAAGAGGGATGCCGTAATCATAATCGAATTTTGAGAACGCAATATATAGAATTTCCTTAAGTTGAACCAATCCAACATGAAATTCATATATATATTCTTGACTAAAGATGATTAAGGTCTCAATCTAAGCCTTTAGAACTGAAATGAAGTATATCCTCTCCCTTAATTATAGCAAAACAACTTTTTCAATCCCTGCAGCCTCACGAATTGAAACTTTTGTTTTCTATAATTAACATTGCTAACTTGCAACACTAACAATAATTATCATGCTCCCACTAACATGATGATTATTAGCATAACACTTATGCTCCCACTAGCTTTGACATGTACTCAGAAATCAGCTGGACTTCTAGAAATCAATACTTTATTGACTTTCTTACGAAAGTTCAGATTTCTAATACGAGATGCCTTGATAAAACTTTATCAAAATCATACACCTTTCCTTAGATAGCATGCATGTGTGTCTAAACAATTTCAGAACTATGAAAAGGGATGCCGTAATCATAGTCTCAATTGTTTAGACCTTTTGCCATCTGCTTCAAATCTACTTGGTGGAAGTGTTTCCTCACCATCATTTTCATGAATCGGAGAGAAACCTTATGACCCTTAGATTTTAAGGTGTATGTGTTCTTATCCATGTGAATCGTCAAAACATAGTCACAAGACAAGGATAATGACAAATCCAAACTCATATGGACTGAACTTATGCAATCTTAACTTCTTGCCACCTGGCAGTACAGGGCCTGCCATTGCTTCCAAGTTGTTATGCAACCAATTGAGAACTTTCAGAACTCCTATGCAAAGCCAACTTTAACTGGAATGGGCACAAAATATGTCAACACGATAGGTTATAAACCTCAAGTCGTGTGCTAGTGAAGAACCTCAGGTTTTATTCTTGATTAGTTCTTGAAATTCTTTTTAGGATCTTTAAGACTCCCACTATCCTCTTGACATATAAGACTATCTTGCCAAATATTCAAGAGATAGTGCGGATTCTTTATCAAGACAAACACTTCACACAATTGGCCTTAGTTGGTCTTTGTTTTATCCAAAACATCACAACTTACCAATTTCAAATGTACAAGAGTAGGACACTTTTACTCTTACATTTGACAAGTGTTTTAAACCTTTCTTTAAGATATATCACTCAAGTTACAATCTTGGAGTATGACTCTAAGAATTGTTTTGGAACGAAGTATGACTCATCTTTCTGATCTAACCATTTCAACAATTCATGACTCCTCTTCTTAGTCATAAGAATGCACTAAGATGACCTTTAGAGGACAAATTGTGATATGATTTCTAAATCATTAAGATGATCACAAACATGATACTAAAGTACTCTCCCATCTTTTCAGATTTGAGAAACTTTTATCTTTCTGCCTAATTTGATTCTTCCCATTCGTTCTGCCATACATTGAGACTTTTCCAATGTTTCAGAATTATACTTAAACTTGTAAGTATAACCATATTTACTAAACTTTAGTAAATCAAATAGTCTTAACGAGCTTTGTGGTGGACATGACCAGTGCACAAGAATGTGTACTCGATCCCTTTAGTCCTTCACTTGACTCACATATCCATGTGAACAAGTAATTAGTCTTGATTTCCCAATGCTTGAAAGTTCTCATTCATCATACTATTCAACTTGCATGATTCCAAGTTTCGGTCCAATTGAAACTTGGGCGATGAGGAACTTTCCTGATTTGGTAAATTTAGACACTACCACAAATGAAAGAATCAAATCCATTTTCCAATATTGCTGTCAGTGGAATCATATAAGCAACAATTTTCGACAAATGCCATTGTAAGGATACTTCAAATAAATAAAATTAAACAATTTTCTTTTATTTTAAAACTTTGCGGAAAAACTTATCCTTACAATCCACATGGAAAATTGTTGTTATCTATTCCTTAGCAATATATCATAACTTCTTAAGCAACTGCTCAAAATTCTGATGCGATCGAAATCCACCTTCGCGATCAGAATCAGCATATACTTCCTTTAAGATTTCTCTCTATTCTTTGATTCTTAAAACATCAACATGTGACCCAGTCACATCATGTAATGAGGATCTCAGAATAGAACTTAACAGAGTTAGATAATGGGCTCTACCTGATGTAGAGTCAAACTTATTGACTTTAACATCCTTAGGTAAATTTGGCAGCTTTGCAATCAACGCCCCTTCCTTTGGCAAAATAAACATATGGACCCTTTGGTAATGGGACTATCTCAGACTTAGCCTTTCTCTTTACCATTTGGTCAACCGGGTTGACTATGGCCAATCCCTTTCCATTGGGAAGAGAATGCTTTTTCTGGATTTCTAGTGTCACCATTGTCACTGTCCATAAAGTTTTTGGGAAGTTGATCTTCTAATCAAATTTGCTTTACTATCGTTCCAAATCATTGCAGATTCAGCAGCACCAAGCAAATAGATATGATCATTAAGGTTCATGTCATAGTCTGTTTCATAGTAGTTCCAAAGGAACTCACTATGTGACTTAGAAAGTGATTGAACATCCAACTTTCTCAAGACTTTGACACCCAACTCTCCCGGCTTGTCAATATGTGACTTCATCTCTAAGATGTGATCACACATAGACCTTGCTTGCCATTAGGACTTGAGTGACCTTGAACTTGTGGGTTAGGGAGAATAATTGGAGGAGGTGGAGGAAGTAAAGTTCCAAGAGATGTGGGAAGATCATAGATGTCTGAACTAGACATCTTTTGGGAGATATTCAAGATAGTTGATCTAAAGTCCTTAATATAACACCCAAAATGAAATATTAAGGCTAGGACCCAACAACCTATTTATAACTGGAAGAGGGATGCCGTAATCCAAGTTATAAAATAGTTGAAGGTAGGTAAATGACGATTTACCAATTTCCACCATGAAAAACGAAATATAATTAAGTTTTAATTGGATTTGAAACTCCTAGATCTTTTGAGATACATTGAACTTTCAATGGCATGTTTGAATCTCGAGTGTGCCCTTCAGGTTTTGTGACTGGGATGCCGAGGATCACAAAACAAGGTGTGAATAACCATGCAAATATACTTGGTACCCTTAATATCTACCCCTCAATCGATGTGCCGGTTAACCACACACGCTCCACCGATGCTATGATAAACATTAAGTTACCCTTTGCCTACCTTGTTAAATCAAGCTAGTGTGCCGGTTAACCACACACGCTCCACTAACTGACTTAAGAAAGTGCAAAGTGTAATTTCATGGGTTAGCACCAAATTCACATTTTCCTAAGTAACTAAGATTGGGAATTTATAAATGTTTAGTTACTTAGTATTTGTCATTAATACTTTTAATGAAGGGAGAATTATAGTCCTTGTCCTACCCGTTCGGCTAACGACCCTCCACCGGTCAAGAAAGCGGTGGGTGAGAGTGGACACCCATTAAACTGCCATTTTATAGGCAGTAACCTTATACCCCCCTTATAGACCGGCTTCATGAATGAGGCATACTAATGGTAAGATGACTTGCTCTTATACATATATATATATATATATATATATATATATATATATATATTATTAACTTATAATATTATAAAGTATAAGGGTTGAATTTTAACTTTTAAAATTCTAAGGGCTTAACTTGGAATTAAAGTATTCATGGGAAAACTTTACAAATTCCAAAACTTGAGGGCTAGTTTTTGAAACTATTAAAAAATTTTCATTTCATAACTTATGAGTTTAATGGTTCATTAAAATGAAGACTCTTCATTTTTTATGTAACCTCTTATTCTTTAATAACACTTTTAAAGAAGTGACTATTAAACATCCATAACTTGAGGACAAGTTATGGAGTCATAATACTATTTAATGAAAAAGACTATTCATTTTTTTTATGTAACCTATGACACTTTTATGAGTTTTAAGATTCATAAATGTGACCTTTTATGTAACTTGAGGACAAGTTACAAAAACACATTTTATGAACTACCTCTAGATTAATTAGGATTGAAAACAACTAAAACACAAATTTTGTTTCAATAATCTAAACTAACTCATAAATCAAGGAAACACAAAAAAAAAATAACTTTTGGATTCCATAACTTATGGAGTTTAATGTTTTGTTTTATGATGAAACTTTTCATGTTCCATAACTTAGGAACAAGTTATGGAATTCTTTAAAACATTAAGACCAAGTTTTGTAACTCCATAAAAATTTTGAATCAAATTTTTTTTTAAACCTTTTCATATCCATAACTTATGGAGGTTTCAAAAAACTCTTTAGATCAAACTTTTAAAACTAATAAAATAATCATATCATTTTATCTTTTACTAAATTTGACCTAATGCAACTCATATAGCAAATGATTCAAATTTTACAAATAATTAGTTTTTCACAAAAACAAGTAATTATCTTAAAATTTGACAAACGTCATGTTTTTTTTTCCTTTTTTTTTCAACTTGAAAATAAAACATTTGCATCAATATAACAGAAAACAACCCATGGCTCCGATACCACTGTTGGGTTTTGAGCATTCTAACACTCCTATGGTGTACATGCAACCCTATAAACCTTGGATATATGTTTTCTCTATTATACATGCAAATATTAACTATTCCAAGGTTTCATCCTAACTAGCATATTATGAAGCACCTATACTACAAAGTTCTAGTTAGATGACATACCTTTTGATGTAGCTTGATGTCTTCAAGCTTTAATAGCTTAGCCCCAATAGTGTGGAAGCCTCAAATGGAATCACAAATCACCAAAACACAGTGGAAGAACTTGAGAGAATATGTATGCACACTAAAATCGGCCCACTCTTATTTTCACACACTTGTGTCAATTTTGTGAGCCAAGGACCCCTTTATATATTATGGAGGCTTAGGGTTACATCCATGTAAACCCTAATACCCATGACCTTTCATTTACATAGGATCCATAGGTTAAAAGCTCCATGGACCATCCATGAAAGCTTAGCCCAACCTAAATGAACTTGGCCCATTCCATATATATAAGAGTCCATATTTAATTAGTTCTTTTTGATCACTTAATTAATTCTAAATTAATTCTTGATCAATACTAATTAAATAATATGATTCCATATTAATATATTAGAACTTATAATATATTAATATAAATCATAAATATACTATTCTCAAAAGACTATCCATATAAATTGTGCCGGTGAAGTGCAACCCAAATGGACCATGCCGGGTCGGGTCAAGTACATACCAAATATAGTTATGGACTTAGACACTAATCCAACAGATTCTTCAGCTCACCAAGGAAATTCATAGCCTGCTCTTCAACCCCACCATTCCCAATAATCAACAGTTGGCCGATGCCCTTAAAGCTCAATTTGAAGAAGTTTTTGCCAAGGTTGATGGCCTTAGAAAATGGCTTGAGGAAGCTCCTCCGTTGCATTCCTCAAGAGGGGGAAGTGAAGACGAAGTCCATCACAGTGAAGATGAAGTCCATCACTCCAATCATTCCATCTCACAACATCAGAGCCCCCCCATCATCACAAAAAAAATTCCTACACCGCAACCCACACCGCAACCATGTCAACATACTCCACCTCACAACACTCCACCGCAAGAGAAGGTTACTCCTGAGAAACCAGAGACTCCCCCTCACTTCAAAAACCTGGCTGAGCACATGTCCTCTCCAAGCTCAAATGACTATCCTGCCACCACCCAAAGGAAACAAGATTGGAAGACAGCCAAACTTGTAGAGCTCATATGGAGAGAATGCGGTTTTGATACTATGATGGACGAATCCTTGATAAACTCTTGGATCAATCCTCACCGCAGACTGCTGGACGAAGATTACAGACCCCACCTCACCTATGCTGAACCCCCTACTGATGGCTACTGGGATGTCCTAATATCTCCAAATGCCAAATACTTCACAATATTTGAGCAATTCGACCGCAGCCTTCCAGATCACAAAAGACTGCCAATGGAATTTGAGAGACTTAGTCTTTTTCATGCTAGGAATGCCTCTCCCATTGAGGAAATATGGTCTAATGATAGACCATCCACAGTCAAGAACTACAAGATTCGGAAGTTCATGAAGGCTGACTACATCCAGTATACCCTCACTAGAAGGGAGCATGACTATGTCCGCACCCAAGCAGACTTCCCTTGTATGAATCCGGAAAAAATCTTTCTCATTGCCAAGGTGTTCCAGAACAAGTCAGAGAAGCACCAGAAAATGAAGATTGCGCTTGAAAGGGCTAATACCTTTTTGAAGGAAACGGTCTGTGATTTTGCCAAGATCGACGCAGACATCTACCCCATCATTGCCAAGAAATTTGATATGCCACCACTTGACCCTGCACCAATGCCTACCGAAGGCTATCAAGAAAGATCCTTAGGCGCAACCAACTCTCCTGAACTTGGAGTCATTTTCAAAAGGAAGATCGATAATGTCAAATATTTCATTCCTATGACTGCCATGCATCGCCTCACCAAGAAGCAATTTGACATCTGCCGAACCGCAGTTGAAAGATCGAAGCACACTACCGCAGAAGTCAAGTTCGAGATCTTAAGGAGAATCATCTGGCTGGAAAACATCAGGAAGTTTTGGTGGATCCTGATCAAGTTCCTCAAACTTGATAGCTGAACAAAAGTTAAAGAGGTCACTTAGAGGGAAATTGTTGAATCATAAAAAGTGACCCTCTTGAACTTCAGATACCGCAACCTCTTCAGCTACCGCAGCCATCCATCACCCGCAGTCAAGCTCCTTCTTCAGCAACCGCATCCGGAGTCTCTACCTACCGCAGTCACTTAACTAGATTACTTTACTTGTCTTTATTATAATACTCTCTATTGTCCAGTATGCCTTGCATGGCTACTCTTAGAGATGTAATCTAGTGTACTTCATGAGTCTCTATAAATAGAGCTCATTCTCTTGTATTCAACACGGATAACACACGCATCTATCTATTCTGAATACACTTCTCTGAAGTTATCTTTTCTATCTCTCTATCTAATTACGCATCACCTCTTACTCTCAAATCTTACTAGAATACAACTGATTATAACGTCTCTTCGGAGCAAGTCTTCTGTGACTTAATCACTAAGTTTGATCCTCATTATTAACTTGGTTTGAATGCATTCCTTGTTATGAATCAACTTACGTGTATACTTGATATAACAATTGTTGTCATTTCTATTTCTTTACTTTCCGCAACTAACTCTCTAACTATCTAATTCTAACTTATTAATATTATTGTTGAGCTTTTAGATCCTTCGAGATTAACTATTCCGCAATCCACTTGTTCTAACGTTTGTTCAAGTGTGTCTCTAAGTTTTTCTCTCAACATATAGTGAGAAGACTCACCTCGTATGATGTCTAGTAAACTCTCATGCTCGATATCCTCGATCTAGACTCCGCCTATCAAAATGATAATATCTCTAATCAATACTCTCTTATATTCTCATCTCTAAAGAATGGGTAGAAGTCCATTCTACCCCTCCATGGCCTCACTTGAATCAGTTTGACCAAACCCTGAGGTCAACTGAAGTCAACTCCAGTCCACGGTCCAACTTTGACCAGACTCGCCGAGTGCACTCAGGTCACTCGGCGAGTCCATGCATGTCCTCAGAATCCTCCTAAGGCCTCACTCGACTCGTCGAGTTAACCTCTCACTCGATGGGTTACCACTGATCACGAATCGCGGGGCAACCCGATCCGACTCGTCGAGTCCTCTTATGGACTCGGTGAGTTTCCTCCAGGGCAACACTCATTTGACCTTCTGAGGTCAGATCTGCTTCTCTAACTTATAGATCTGGCCTTCTAGCACCCAAAAGTCACGTAAAGGTTCAACCTTTATGTCCATACACCACACATCAAGCTCTATTTGATGGAATACCTCTTAAAATGACAACCTTGACTCAAAACTCTAATGGGACTGCATAAAGCTGGATGATTGGGACTCTCTGGACCTCTCAAGGTCTAGATCTAATGTCTATTCTTCAATGGGACTCCACATACTCCATATTCCAACTAAAGAAGGGGTAAAGAAACCCTAGATTCATGAGATCTACTATACACACGAAATAGGCATAGATTGTTACCTCAAACAGAAGCCTTTGATGAAGTAGAAGAAGTTCTGAGCCCCCCTTCCAATCAACCTAGCTTGAATCTCCCTTCCTTCCTTGCAAGAGTGCACTATTGTGGTGAAATTAGCCCTCTTCCTCTCTCTCTATGCTCTCTGGTTCGATAGCGTTTCTCAGGGTGTGTATGGCCGCAAATGAAGGCCATAAGGACCCTTAAATAGGGCACAAGCCCAAAGATTTAGGGTTTCTGTCCACAGCGCGGACTCGTCGAGTCGACTCACCGACTCGTCGAGTCCCTTCATTAATCTGAGTCATCAGTCGCGATCCTACTCGACGAGTTTAGGCGTCAACTCGTCGAGTCCCTCTTCTTAACTTCAAAAATAATTACTTAAATTATGATACCTGTAAATACGGATGTTACAGTTCTCACCCACTAGAATCAGACTTCGCCCTCGAAGTCTCATTCTGCAAACAACTATGGATGCTGCTCCCACATCTCCATCTCCGGCTCCCAAGTTAGCTCGGACCCTCGCCGATGTTGCCACTGGACCTGAACCAGGGGCACCTCTTTGTTCCTCAGAACCTTGATCTTCCGATCCAAGATCGCGATCGGCCTCTCAATGTAATTCAGACTCGCATCCGCCTGAATATCCTCTAGCGGCACTACCGCCGTCTCATCGGCTATACACTTCCTCAACTGGGATATGTGGAAAGTATCATGGATCTGACCCAACTCCTCGGGTAGCTCTAAACAGTATGCTACCTTGCCCACTCTGGCGATCACCCTGAAAGGACCAATGTATCGGGGCCCCAGTTTTCCCCTCTTCCTGAATCAGATCACTCCTTTCCAAGGAGATACCTTCAGGAGTACAAAGTCTCCAACCTGGAACTCGAGCTCGGATCGCCGCCTATCCGTATAACTCTTCTGGCGGCTCTGGGCTGTCAGTAACCTCTGTCTGACCTGCTGTATCTGTATAGTCATCTTAAGCACTATCTCAGTGCTACTCATCACTCGCTGCCCTACCTCTCCCCAACAGATGGGGGTCCGACACCTCCTCCCATATAAAAGCTCAAAGGGAGGCATACCAATACTCGAATGATGGCTGTTATTGTAAGAAAACTCAGCCAAAGGTAGGTATGTGTCCCAACTTCCCCCGAAGTCCATAACACATGCTCGAAGCATGTCCTCGAGCGTCTGAATCGTTCACTCACTATGTCCATCCATCTGTGGGTGGTAAGCAGTACTGAAGTGCAATCTCGTACCCAACTCCTCATGGAACTTCTTCCAGAACCTGGAAGTGAAACGTACATCTCGGTCTGACACAATCGAGATCGGCACTCCATGCCGCGATACCACCTCTCTCACATATGTCTCTGCCAGCTTCTCCGCAGAAGATCTCTCACTGATAGCAAGGAAGTGAGCGCTCTTCGTCAGCCGGTCCACAATCACCCAAATTGCATCAACACCTCTCGCGGTCTTCGGCAATTTGGTGATAAAATCCATAGAAATCTGTTCCCACTTCCACTGGGGAACCTCTAATGGCTGTAATTTGCGATGTGGACGCTGGTGCTCGGCCTTAACCCGACGACATGTCAAACACCTCTCTACTACCCATGCGACATCCCTCTTCATACAGGGCCACCGGTAGTCTCTCTTCAGGTCCAAATACATCTTAGTGGCCTCGGGATGGATCGCGAATCTCGATCTATGCGCCTCCTCCATCAGGGTGCTACGTGCCCCGCCCGTATACGACACCCAAATCCGACCACGAAAGGTCATAAGCCCTCGGCTATCCGTCACAAACTCGGATACCTGTCCAATCACCCGCTCCCTCTTACGGTTCTCCGGTCTCATAGCCTCGGCCTGGGCCTCTCGAATGGTATCCAACACCGGAGTCATCACCGTCATCCTCATACATATATCTCGAATCGGGGCACTCTTTGCCCTGCGACTCAGGGCATCGGCTACCACGTTAGCCTTGCCCAGGTGGTACAGGATCTCACAGTCGTAATCCTTTACCACATCCAACCATCTCCTCTGGCGCATATTCAGGTTGGGCTGATCCATCAGATACTTCAAACTCTTGTGGTCCGTGTATATGGTACACCGAACCCCATACAAATAATGGCACCATATCTTGAGGGCGAACACCACTGCCCCCAACTCCAAATCGTGGGTGGGATACCTCGTCTCATGAGGCTTCAGCTGCCTCAATGCGTATGCTATCACGTGCCCTCTCTGCATAAGCACCGCACCCAAACCTAATATAGACGCATCACAATACACCACGAAATCCTCCATTCCCTCCGGAAGGGCTAACACCGGGGCTTCGCATAATCTCTGGCGAAAAGTCTCAAACGAGGTCTGCTGCTTGGGACCCCAAACAAAAGCAACACCCTTTCGGGTCAATCTGGTGAGGGGAATGGCAATCTTGGAGAAATCTCTGATAAATCTCCGATAGTAGCCAGCCAATCCCAGAAAACTCCTGATCTCGGTGGGGGATCTCGACACCTCCCAACTCATGACAGCCTCAATCTTGGTCGGATCGACCAATATACCATTCTGATTAACGAGATGTCCCAAAAACTGGACCTCTCGTAACCAAAAATCACACTTGGAGAATTTGGCATAAAGCCTCTTAGATCTCAACACTCCAAGGATCTCCCTTAGATGTTCCTCATGCTGCTCTCTGGATCACGAATACACTAGAATGTCGTCGATGAACACGATCACCGATCGATCCAACATTGGCCTGCATACTCGGTTCATGAGATCCATGAACACTGCTGGTGCATTGGTGAGACCAAAAGGCATCACCACGAACTCGTAATGCCTATAACGAGTCCTGAACGCCATCTTCTGGATATCCTCATAACGCACCCTCATCTGGTGATATCCAGACCTCAAGTCTATCTTGGAAAACCAAGACGCTCCCTGCATCTGATCGAACTGATCGTCGATCCTCGGTAGCGGATAACGGTTTTTGACCGTCAGCTTGTTCAACTCCCGGTAATCGATGCACATCCGGTGTGAACCATCCTTTTTCTTGACGAAAAGGATCGGCACTCCCCACGGCGAGCTACTCGGTCGGATGAATCCTTTCCCCAACAGCTCCTGAAGCTGTGAGGATAACTCATGCATCTCCGGTGGCACAAGGCGATAGGGTGCCTTGGCAATAGGTGCTGCTCTCGGAACCAAATCGATGCGGAACTCCACCTGCCTCTCGGGAGGCACACCCGGCAACTCCTCGGGGAAAACATCCGGAAACTCTGGCACTATCGGTACCTCACTGACCGAACTCGACCTCTCTGTGGAAAATCGTGTATCCATCACATAGGCTACAAACCCTCTACAACCCTGATGTAGACTCTGTCTCGCTCTGGCAGCCGAACAAAATGCTGACCCAGATCGGGTAGCCTCGCCATACACCGTAAGTACTCCCCCTCTAGGGTCTCGTATGGTCACCAACTGACGCTCGCAGTCGATAACAGCTCCGAATCGGCTCAACCAGTCCATGCCCATGATGACACAGACATCCTCCATCGCAATCGGTACCAGATCAATCGGGAACTCAACACCGAAAATCTCGAGTACACATCCTCGAATCACATCAGTAGCATACACCGCTCGCTCGTCAGCTATAGAAACTCGTAGAGGTCGACTCAACGCCTCTCGTCGGATACTGATGTGCTGACTAAACGCTAATGACACGAAAGATCGACTCGCACCCGAGTCGAACAACACCAAAGCAGGTACATAACTCACAAGAAAAGTACCTATGCATACCACCATATAAGCACAAAATCTCAAACTCAGTATAAATAAATGAAAGAATACATACCAGCCACGACATTGGGCGCTGCGCGAACCTCCTCCTCTGTCAACTGAAAGGCTCTCCCGCGAGCCTTCGGTGCATCGGCCTTCGCTGGCCGGACCTCGGTAGCTCTAGAAGCAGGTGCAGATCCCTTTGCTGATCCCTGAAGTAGCTGTGGGCACTCGACCTTCCAATGGCCAGTCTGGTTGCAGTGAAAGCAAACTGGAAACCCCTTGGGGCAATCCCTCGCGAAATGCCCCTCCTTGCCACACTTGTAGCACACCCCTGCTCTGCACACTCCCTCATGGCTCTTGCCGCACTTCCCGCAAGTGCGGCCTTTCGGACCTCCAAATCTCGAATCAGCGGGATTTGCCCGCTTGGGTGCCGGCTGAGACTGTGCCGGTCGCCTATCCCTCCTCTGTGACTCGACCTCCTCCCTGGCCTGAGTCTCTAGCTCAATCTCCCTCTTCCGGGCATTTTCCTGGGGCTCGGAAAATGTCCGATATGTCGAGTTCGCCACGAACTCACGAATGTCTCTCCTCAGTATGCTCAGATATCGGCTCATACGTGCCTGCTCAGTAGACACATGCTCAGGGCAAAACAACGCCCTCTCATGAAACATCCTCGTAATCACTGTCACCGACTCAGTTCCCTGATTGAGGGACAAGAACTCCTGCGCCAACCGTTCCCTCTCCACCGGGGGAACGTACTCATCTCGAAACATGGCGGTGAACTTCTCCCAAGTCACTACAGTAAGCTCTGCTGTGGTGAAATCAGCCGTCACATACTTCCACCAATCCTTCGCCCCCAAGCGAAGCTGGTTCAGCGTGAACCGTACCCTCAGATGCTCCAGACAAGAACACGTGTAGAAGCATCCCTCAATGTCAGAGATCCATCTCATCGCGGCTATCGGATCCCAAGTCCCGTCAAACTCTGGTGGCTTCGTGTTGCTGAACTCCCGGTACAGCAACGAGTCACCCCCCCTGTGGCCTGGCAGCGGCGATGGCTGCGGTGGCTGCAGCAACAGCAGCCTCGGTAAGAGCAGCATACCGCTCGTAAAATGTCTCAATCAACGTGGTCTTGATAGACCCAACCATCTCTGGTATCTCAGCTCGAATGGCTGCGGCCACCTCCTCGTGAATCAACCTACAAATCTCCTCATCACTGATACCACTGGTACCACTGCCTCCTGGGTTGTGGCGCGTACCCACCATGATGTCTCTGAAACACAACACAAAAGAAATCAGAGACTCGCTCGAGTATACTCGCACTCGATCACTCAACCCTACTTGTTCCTCAGTATCCTAAGGATTCTTACTTGGACTGCTCACTGATCCGGTGTTTCTAGTAGTACGGGCCCTATACTACCTTCCACACCGCATCGGTATTCACCCTAAGTCCTCCTCCTAGGATCCCAGATTACAAGTACTCTATATCTCACTAAACATAGGCTACCCTCCAGTAGACCTCTCATAAGCTCCTCATTGCTACCTACTCACTCTCGAAGTATCTCATAGTAGCAGTAATCTCCTAGGCTAAGGCATCACAAATCAGGCCACTCTAGTCCTAAATATGAATACCTAGCCTACTCTAGCATGCATAGCACATCACATAATATCTACTAACACATAATGTAAGGGTATTTTGGGAAATCACCGTTCGGGCGCTGGCTGATCGTACACACTGCTCCGTTCTGCTTTTCTCAAAATATTTTACTCTTTTTAGAAAAATTGTTTCTTTTATGAAATTTTTTCTCAAATCCTCAGTTTGAGTTCAGATACGCCCGAAGGTGCATCCGAATCCCTCAAACCAAGGCTCTGATACCAACTTGTAACAACGTAAATTTTAAAACAATTTTTCATTTTTCAAACACAATAAAACTCATATAATATTCTCAAAATCTCTTGTATATCAAATGTTATCACAATAAAACATATCCCAGAATCTCAAATACATAATACTCCATCAGTATATACAGATCATGTCGGCGCCTTCTCGCGATCCTCGCTGGTACCTGAAACACATATCACATAACACGGTAAGCATAAATGCTTAGTGAGTTCCCCAAAATACCACATACACCACATACGCCACTCGAGGCTATAACTCGACCCTCCGGTCGATGTGTCTCAGCGGGACCCTCAAGTCCCGTAGCTCGTTGGACCCTCCGGTCCGGTCTAGCTCGTTGGATCCTTCGGTCCGGTGTAAATCGTTGGACCCTCCGGTCCGGTCTATATAACACATAGCATGCACATAACACAATGCACATAATCTCAATCATACACATAATACATAAGACCCTCCGGTCTGCATATAAATACCACTCTAGGTAATATATAGTGAGAAGACTCACCTCGTATGATGTCTAGTAAACTCTCGTGCTCGATATCCTCGATCTAGCCTCCGCCTATCAAAATGATAATATCTCTAATCAATACTCTCTTATATTCTCATCTCTAAATAATGGGTAGAAGACCATTCTAACCCTCCATGGCCTCACTTGAATCAGTTTGACCAAACCCTGAGGTCAACTGAAGTCAACTCCAGTCAACGGTCCAACTTTGACCAGACTCGCCAAGTGAACTCAGGTGACTCGGCGAGTCCATGCATGACCTCAGAATCCTCCTAAGGCCTCACTCGACTCGTCGAGTTAACCTCTCACTCGACGGGTTACCACTAATCACGAATCGCAGGGCAACCCGATCCGACTCGTCGAGTCCTCTTATGGACTCGACGAGTTTTCTCCATGGCAACACTCATTTGACCTTCTGAGGTCAGATCTGCTTCTCTAACTTATAGATCTGTCCTTCTACCACCCAAAAGTCACGTAAAGGTTCAACCATTATGTCTATGCACCACACATCAAGCTATATTCGATGGAATAGCTCTTAAAATGACAACCTTGACTCAAAACTCCAATGGGACTAAATAAAGCTGGATGATTGGGACTCTCTGGACCTCTCAAGGTCCAGATCTAATGTCTATTCTTCAATGGGACTCCACATGCTCCATATTCCAACTAAAGAAGGGGTAAAGAAACCCTAGATTCATGAGATCTACTATACACACGAGATAGGCATAGATTGTTACCTCAAACAGAAGCTTTTGATAAAGTAGAAGAAGTTCTGAGCCCCCCTCTCTAATCAGCCTAGCTTGAATCTCCCTTCCTTCCTTGCAAGAGTGCACTATGGTGGTGAAATTAGCCCTCTTCCTCTCTCTCTATGGTCTCTGGTTCGATAGGGTTTCTCAGGGTGTGTGTGGCCGCAAATGAAGGCTATAAGGACCCTTAAATAGGGCACAGACCCGAAGATTTAGGGTTTCTGTCCACAACGCGGACTCGTCGAGTCGACTCACCGACTCGTCGAGTCCCTTCATTAATCCGAGTCATCAGTCGCGATCCTACTCGACGAGTTTAGGCGTCAACTCATCGAGTCCCTCTTCTTAACTTCAAAAATAAATACTTAAATTATGATACCTGGAAATCCGAATGTTACAGAGTCACCCTACTGACTCGCCGAGTCCATGTAGAAGTCCTTGCATGACAATCTTCATCGGACTCGTCGAGTTGACCATGCAACTCGTCGAGTTCCTTCAGTCTTTTCTCCATTCCGATGCTTTTTAAGCCATTCCAAAGCTCCATAACATAGATCTAAGCTCCTAATGCATACTTCTTACATAAAGTTGCAAACTTTACGTACATGCAAGGTGTTAATGACTTAAATCAAGCTAAAGAAGAGATTCTAGGAAAGGGAATTACACTAGCATGCTAAAGGCTAAGACTTTATGATTGTAAGGGCCAAGATGAGCCTAGATCTGAAGTTGCAACTTCAGATCTTGGTTCATCACTCGAAATGTAGCACCAAATGCCCAAAATGGCCCCAAAACCCAAATATAGAAGGATCTAGCTAGAAGGAGATCAAGGTAATGACTTGATACCTTAAAATGATGCTAAACTGAGGTAGGCTTTAGATCTACACACGTTCCTTTCCTCTCACTTCTTGTTCTTTAAGCTCCTTGCAACAAAATCTTCCTTCCCAACTTGAAAAATCACACTAAATGGCACACACACAAATTAGGGTTTTAGAGATCAAGGGGGACGGTGAGGGGAGGCCAAAGGAGGCTAATGATCCTTTAAATAGGGTGTGAAACCCCGAAAATTAGGGTTTGATTCACCAGCTCCTACTCGCCGAGTCCGTCTTCCGACTCGTCGAGTCGGTCACTTAAGACCCGCAACCCAAAACCGTGCCTACTCGACGAGTCAGGGCATCCAACTCGTCGAGTCGACCTTAAAAGTTGGAAATACAAGACAAAAACTTTATACCTGAGAGTCGGGGCGTTACATGAAAACATCGATAATGTCATCTCATATCATACTCAAAACCCATGTATCAAACATCTCAAAACATGTCATATAAAAATAATGTCTGAGTATATCTCCCATAGATCTCATGTGCAGAAAATCGTGTGTGATCACGATCCAACTCACCAAGTTGCATAAAAAACACTGGATCTACTAGCTTCCTGTTGAATCGCCAAGCTTTTCCTTCCTTCATAAGCTTCAAAATCACAAAGAATGCACACAATGGCTCAAAACTCTCCAAAAGTGGATTAGGTTTTCTTGGCTAGGGTTTAGGACGATAGAGGCTGTAAAATGAGGTCAGCCTTTGGAGGTTAAGGTTATTAAATAGGGTGCAAAACCCTTAAAGTTAGGGTTTCATCTGCCAGGCCTACTCGTCGAGTTGAGGCTCTCAACTCGTCGAGTAGACTTCATAACCCGCACCCAAATCTATCTCTACTCGACGAGTTTGGGGCCTCCAACTCGTCGAGTTCTTGTACAAAAATGAATAACTTATAACTTTAAATACATACCAGGAACTAAGTGTTACAGTATGTAATAAATTAAATGGATTAGTTTTCTTGGTTTATTTTTGTAAGTAATAGATTAGTTTTTAGAATTAATTTATTTGTACAAAAATGTAACAAGAGATGAAGTTGGAACCATTTTTTTGAAGACAAAAGAGCAATTTTCGAGTCTAAAAGGTGTTCAGGATTTTCAGTGACATTTTCTGAAAAGTGTCACTAATGCTGTTTACGAAGGGCTGTTGGACTTTTAGCGGCAGTTGCTGAATTTTAGGCTTCAAGAAGTTTTTCCAATCATTTGCAAGCAATTGGTGTTACTCAAGTGGGAGCTTCTTCAACAACATTACAAGAAGTTTTTTGGTCCCCTTAAATGTCCCTTTAGGAATGGACTTGACATTTTTTTTTTGTGTTGGCTCACAAAAAAATAAAACTCGGTTTTATAAAATTGTTAATAACGGCAAATTTTGAAATACTCTATTATTAGTTTTAAAATGGTGACTTTTGTAACTTATACAAACTCCATATATAAAAGTAATAAAATGAAGTTTTATTAAAGATATATAAGGTTCAAATGCACTCAAAATTAATACCGGTTATTAAAATTGAATTGCGTCACATTATATAAAAACTAACTTTTATATAAAACCTTTAAAAGTGAATTTCTTTTGAAAAATGATACCATGGTTTATGCATGTCATAACCATGATGTCATATTTTTTAGACTAGAATTATAAAACATATAAAGACCCTTATTTTACAAACCTCAAATCTATGCAAATCCTTTTGAAAAACACTCGCACATCTCTTGTATGTACTAGTGGGATAAAGGATATCTAACCGATTAGTGTTGTCTTTTGATGACCGGGGTGTCTTCGCGATTTATATAACCAAGTTATATGCCGATTACACAAGTTTTTCAAATTGGATGATTTGATCGGAAATCTTTTGTGATAAAGGATACCTAAACAAGAGAGTTCCAAGGCATAGATGAGATCAAACATGTCTAATTATATTTGTTATTAGAGATCCCATAAATCTAGGAATTATATAGCAAGATATAATTGATAATCGATATCTAGCAGGTTGAATTCAAATGGATGGGATAAAGGATACCTAACGATTTATTTGTTTTGCAACTTGGATCCTAGACTTTGATAATTAATGTTTTTGGAAACTAAAAGGGTATTAAATATTGAAGATTAAATATTGAAAATACTACATGAATTTTGTTAAAATTTTGTAGTTAAATAATCCATTCTCATTATCATGAATTGTCTTTTTCTTTAATGACTAAATGAAACAATAACATTCAATGGATACAACTTCAATGAATGGGTTCATGTCTTAAGAGACAATCTCGTGGAAGATATGAAATTGTATACACTTACAGGTCCAAGTCCTAAACTATTTGCTTTGAGCAATAAGCCATAAAAATGATACCTAGTAAATGCATCACTATGATGCTAAAGATGCTTCTAACATCATGCTAGGAATAGTTATTCATGACTTCTAGGAAGTCTTGGATAATTTAAACATATATCTGATGATATAACAGGTCAAACAATATCCCAACAAATATAGTGGTATTTTATTTAAAGCTAGTTTAAACATTGGAATAATTCAAGGCTAAAAGAATCACCTTGTGTGATCCAGGAGGCCCATGTTTTATGGTCTGAACACCATTAAGCCCAAGAAATCTACTAAAGCCCACATAGATGGATCTTGTTTCTTTTGTGAAGAAACTGGACGCTGGAAGAGGATTTATTACTCTTATTTTGAAAGAAAGTCTAGAAGAGACTAGTACTTCGAGTATCTACTAGATAGAACTCATAATTTTCATTTAACACTGAGGTACTTGGTACTTAAATGTTAATCTAATATTTGTAAATGGCTTGCAGATATTTACTGAAGAGTGACCTAGCTAAGCACAACCAAGTTGGAACTACACTCTCGGAGTTTAGTTTATTATTTATGCTTAGAACATAAATTACTTGTAATGTAAAACAATATTTGTTTTGGAACAATGTATGCTTTAATTTAGCATGTCTAAATTTATGTCTAAGTTATTTTATTCAAATGTTTGATAATTTACTCAATCATTTTTCATAACGATAATATTCATATTCTGATATGATTAACTTCTATTTACGAGAATAGATCTCTTAATAGAATTGTGAAGTAAATATCAACATTTCGTGAATAAAATTAAGTTCTATAAGGAAAAACTTTTGACTTAAACTTGTTTTAAATCAAAATCATCTTTGACATTGTTATCTTTATTATATAAATGACATTCACATATTCCAACTTCAAGAAAGGGATATTTGAAGGCAAATAATATAGTTTATTTGACATATGTGAACCTTATTTATATGTAAAGGACTCCTAATGATATTTTTACCAAAATGTAGAGAAAATAATTAAGGAACTATACACTTTGGTGTATGACTTCCTTTATAATGAATGTTTGAGATTAAGCACTAGATACCAAATCAACTTTATTAACAACTATAGTAGTTTTGATTATATTTTACGTGGTAAAGCATAATTGTGAAATCTTGGTTGAATGTTTCAAAAGTTGAGATACAAACTCGTAAAAACCATCTAAGACCTTAATAATAATAAAGGGTGAGTTAAATCTTACTTGGTATGATTTACTTTCTAATCGGTAGAAATATCATACTTTAATCCTTTTGGGATAATACTTCAATCACTATTAATTTTATCTTGAATACAAATACCAACTAATAAGTAGATTAAACAGTTTATAAGACTTAGTATGGAAAGGCTCCATGCTTATCTTACTTAATATTTTATGGATTTGAAGCCGATGTTGGACTAAAGCTTCTAAACCCAAAATCTACTAAATACATATTTGTATAATACTCTAAATGTGGCTTAGATTGTTATATGTATTCCCACCAAGAATAGGTTCTTTTATTCTTGTTAAAGCTAAGTTAGTAAAAAGCAAGCTTCTAATGACAAAGCAAGTGGGAGGTACATGGAAATTGAAGCAGCTCAAGAACCATAACATTATGTATTAACTAGTTGACACTAGTTTTAACAAGGATTGTTAAAATTGAATAATAGCTACTCACAAGATGCTATGTCAGATCTCGAATCTGATAAATGACTTAGAGTCATAAACATGAGATGTAATCCATGTATGAGAATCAAGTATTGGCTTGATTAAAATTTATCCATATAGCAAGGCTATAAGGAGTAAATGATTCTTATAGAAAGAATAAATTACATGGATAACCATACACATTTAAAGCAAGACTTGTAGTAAAAGGATTCTCTCATACTCATGTCATTGACTATGGTCCTCATCATAATCATGACATTGACTGTGATCAAAGTTTTTTCACAAGTAGCTATGATTAGATCAACAAGGATATTATTTACTATAAATTCATATTCATAATATGAGATATAGCAAATAGATTTCAAGAAAGACCGCTTTTATTAATAGAAATATACTAGAAGATATCTATATAGCTTAGCCGGGATGTTTTCTTAATCCATGTTATCCTAAACAAAATGTGTAGAGCTTAAGATCCACTTGTGGATATAAAGCAAACATCTCGATGTTGCAATCATCACTTTAATGTAAAACCACAAGGTATGTTTTTACATAAAAATGAATAGAACATGTGTGTTTACTAAGAACTAATGGGAGCATAGTGAAATTCCTAATCTTGTAAGAATGAGACATACTTAATCATTTGAAATTACATTCTGACTAAGTAAGGTCATTTTCACCTTGACTCGTAAAGTGTTTCTATAATGAAAGACTTAGGAAGGAGAATATACATTCTTGGAATGTAAAATCTATAAGGTATAGACAAAATGAATGCTAAAAGTTTCATGTCCTTATACATATATTGACAATATCTTGAAAGGGATCAAGACAAAAGATTCTTTTAGAGAATTCTTGGCATTGTCATATGACACCATTTTGAGCTAGCCTCAAAAGTACATAGTGAAGGGTTTTGAGCACTATAACAATCCTATGGTGCACATACAACCCTAGATGCTTTGGATCTAAGTTTTCTCAAGTTATACATGAAATTTCATTTCATCCAAAGCATACACCCTAGCTAGCATGCAATTGGAGATATACAACATAAAAACTAGTTAGACGAATACCTCTTTGTTGTAGATTGTATTTCTTAGCCTTTGATGAGCTTAGTGTTGGATTAGGTGTTAAGCCCATAACTATAATTGGTATGTACTTGACCCGAGAGTAGCATGGTCCATTTGGGTTGCCTTCACCAGAGCAATTTGATAGGATGGACTTTTGAGAAGAGGTTATTTATGATTTATTAATATATTATAAGTTCTAATATATTAATATGAAATCATGTTATTTAATTAGTACTGATCAATAATTAATTTGGAATTAACTTAGTGATCAAAAGAGACTAATTAAATTAACGGGGACTGATTATGTAAATCAGTGATATATATATTGTTTGGGCTATTGATCCATGATGGGATAAGGTTATGTAAGTATACATGAAGAGTTATCCCACATGAAATATGGATCATAACCCAAGTATATGGATTAGGGTTTACCCATGACTCTTGAATTCCTACACTATATATATATATATATGACACCCCTTTGGCTTAAAGTTGGTTGAACATGTATTCTTGGAGAAGCATAGCCGAATTTTTAGTGCTCCATATCCTCTCTCAAAAGTCCTCCATTTGTTCATGGTGTTTGTGAACCATTTGAGGCATCACATTTGAGGTGCTAAGTTCTTAAAGGCCAAAACTACAAGCTACAACAAAGAGGTAATTCCATAACTCAATTCTATGTTGCTTATGTCAATTGTATGCTAGTTGTAGGCTTAATGCTTTGGAAACAATAATTGCATGTATAATTAGAGAAAACATAGATCCAAAGCATTTAGTGTTGTATGTACACCATAGGATGTTGTAGTATACTAAAACCCAACAGTGGTATCAGAGCATAGGATTGTTTTCTGTTATATTTGATGCATGGCTTACTTTTTCCAAAGCTAAAAAAACTGTTCTGACTGCACCTACTCGACGAGTACATTCTTGGACTCGACGAGTAGGATGAATTTTGCCTTGAACTCGACGAGTCCATAGTTGGGCTCGACGAGTTGTATGATCAGATTGCAGTTTTTTGGGGGTTTTTTGGCCACAATTGGATTAGGATCACTACCACAAACTGTTTTATATCATAAAATCTGTTTTTCTGATATGGAAGTGATTATCCTTGTCCAATTAAAAGATAATTGTCAAAATTTCAAGATTTGTATTAGTTTATATGATAGACTAATTTCTTGTAAATTGTTGATATGAATTGTCTTGACTTTTGAGTTTAACTAGATCATAGATAAATTACATGATAATTTTTATTTGTTAAAATACTGATCTAAATGTTCTTTAAAGTCTTCGATAACTTGTCCTCAAGTTATGGAACATGAAAAGTTTTTTCATAAAAACCACATTAACTCATAAGTTATGGAAAACCAAAAGGTTTTAAAGAGTTACAAAACTTTCCCTCAAGTTTTGGTATTTGAAAAGTCTCAAATTAAAAAACTCTTGTAATTAAAAAGGTGTAACTCTTGGGTTCATAAATTAAAAAAATTAATTAAATAGTTTCTAATTTTAAATTTTTATATTTAGAACCTTGAAGTATTAGAATAGTTCAAATTGCACCTTATGGACTTTATTAAATTATTTAAAGTGTTTAATTAAAAGAGAATTAATAATTCCATAATGACATGGTTTAAGATTAATTAAATTAAGAGTATAATTTATTAATAGATTAAACCACCAAGTATTTTAAATGTTTAAAATACACCCTTATACTATATAAAATTAAAAGTTTAATATATTATATGTATAAGTAAAAGATTAGTCATTCCGTTAGTAGGCATCATTCACGAAGCCGGTCTATAAGGAGGGTATAAGGTTACTGCCTATAAAATGGTGGTTTAATGGGTGTCCACTCTCACTGTGACAACCCAGAACTTTTATCTCGCACCCTCAGTCGATTCAATCAAGGTTAAACATGTTTTGTTGACTTCTTGCAATGTTTGAGGGTTCATTTAGGTGGTTCTAAGCTTGAATATAACGAAGGTTGAGTTTAGGAATCAGTCAGCAAGTCGTATATTGTCAAAACAAGGCCATACACATCCTTAGAGGGAGTGTACGGCCGTACACATGGGTGTGCGGCCACACACACACCTCCTGGCAGCACACTCCCTTCTAGACAGCACACCCACCCTATATAAAGGGTAGACCCATTTCCTTTCATTCCTTTAACACCTTGGCAACACACAACACCATTCCTCTCAAGCTTCTTCAACTACAAACCCTCCAAGGCTTCAAAAACGTGAGTAATCCATCCCTTAACTTATTGTGCTTGAAGAACCACTTGATCTAAGCCTTTAATCATCAAGTTCCGACTTGTTTTGCATCTCTTTGAAGGAGTGCGGCCGCACACCCCCTTGTGGTGGCCTCACACTCCTAAAAGACCCTCCAAAGTGAGAGTTTGGCTTCCATATTCGAGATAGATGGGACCCTAGCCTTGTTGCCCCTTGGAAATGGCATTTTGGGACATTTTTGTGTGGGGTGTACGACCGCACACACCCGTGTACGGCTGCACACACCCTTGTGCGGCAGCACAGCCTAGTGTGCGACCACACAGCCTAGTGTGCGACCACACACTCATTCTAGGGCCACAAACACACTTCTAAGACCCCTAACTTGCACTACATTTGAGTTTAGAACTAGGACACTTCATGGATTTTAAGTATGGACCTTGAAACACCCCAAGAACACCTTCCAACATGAGTGTACGGCCGCACATCCCTTGGGCCGCACACCCATGGTCGCACACACCATTAAGGTGGCCATATACCTCCCTCATGCAATCCTTTAAGGTCCTAACACTTAGTGCAAGTAGTTCCAAGTTCTTAGAGTGGTTCTCCATCACTTTTAGTGGTGAAATACCTTCATTTGACTCCCTTATGTGCCCTTACATGTTATCTAGGATCAAGTCGTATTCAAGGTTTCTCTTGAACACCCAACATTTCGTGTCGATCCTTCATTCAAATCACCTGAGGTCAGTTCATACCCATACATTTTCCATGTTTTTAACGTTTTCAGGGGGGAATACAAGCAAAAGCATAAGGAAACTTGTGCTCAAAATATGTTATTTTGTTTAAGATAATTATATTTTCAGTATGCTTTTAACAAGGAAAACAATTTTACCAAACGATTAGGAAATCAACCCGGAGAAACAGTTTTCAAAACTAGAACAATGAACTTGTGAATCTTGTATTATTATGTATTATTTTATAAAAAGGATTCATGCAAATCATAAACAGGATTTTCAGTATTATTACTTGTAAATTTGTTAGGCTAAGTTTGAGACACGTCCTTGGTAACACTCACCACAAGGAACAGAGTGTAGGACTAGCACTCTTGACCAGAATCTCTTGTAGGGAGAGCGTGACTGTTGTGTATAGATCTATAAGGGACTGACAATCCCGCACCTCACTGCTAGCTACAGTTGGACCGACATGTCTGCGGGTGACAAAGTCATTAAGGATATTGGCCGTTGCGGGCCATATCCAGTCAGTTATGGTCATGAAACTCACAACCTAGATGACAAAAATTTACTTTTGTAATAATGAATCAAGTGAACTAACCTCAAAGTAATAACCGATTTAATTACTGGAGGGTATTAATAATAATATCTTCAGGACTTAGTTCATCATGGTTTTCTTTTATTTAGTTTTTAAAACTAATATATCTCTCTGGGTGTAACCAGGGTTTTTAAAAGAAAAATGCGTTTATATACACGAGTATGGTAGATACTTGCAAACCTCAGTTTAAAATGGATAATCAACCATCAAGTTTTAGGGGAAATATAGGATTTTCCCGGGATAAACCGGCTATTCAAAACGGATCGTTTTACAACCAACGGATATTCATATTCATTCCACGACTCATTGGATTGTACATATTCTGTACGAACCTGGAAGTCATGGAAGGAATGGATTTTCAACCACGCTTTTCATAAGAAAATATAGGATTTTCTAGAGGAACACTTTTCAAAAGGATCAAAGAACATTTTTCCACCAAAACTAAATGCTTATGAACTCACCATCTTTATGCTGATATTCTTCAAAACTGCTTGTATTCTCAGGGAATTAGTAGACAGGTACTTCCAAGGGTTCGGAGAAGTCGGAGCGTTAGAGTCACGTCTTTACTATTTTACTTTTGATATGAACAAAACTACGTATTAAGCAATGTAAACCTTTTTCTTATTTGTATTCAATGTCCGGTTGTGTTTACTATGCTTGCTATGATACAATTGTTGTGATACTACGCATGACGTCCTCCACCCCGGAACGATTCCGCCATCACGGTTTCGGGGTGTGACAGATTGGTATCAGAGCCCTTGTTTATAGCGAACTAAGTATACCGAACCTTACATGGTATACAACTATAATTATTAAGGGGCCTAAGTGCTCTAAACTAAAAGTATACTTTCAAAAATACAAGTATTTTTATAAAAGTATATAAGTATACCCGAGTATCAGAATCCGTGTCGTAAGTAGAACAAAACAAAAGTATTTGGATGTTGGACATCGCGGTTAAACCTGGGCAGTTATGTAATCATGTCTAGGGTGAATATAGCCTGATCAATTATATTTAGTCGAGACATGACCAACATGTGCTTGGGAGTGACTATGGTGTTACAGCAAGTCTAAAACTTACCTAGATACTAGAGGAGTTCTAGAGCCAAACATAAGGATTAAAATACTATAGGAGTATTTTAGGATGCTATAACGACTAAGCCGAAAACTTACCCAAGGATCCATCCTTCAAGAATCAAGCATGTAGCCATGATACATTGGAAGTATTATTAGATTCGATGCCTATTAACTATTCCTTTACCATTACCGCGCGTAGATAGCATGGCTGGATTCCATCTCCCTGGTGACCCGTACTTTCCCAACCAAGGAGATGACGGATGGATCGACCCAGATCCAGAAGGAAACCATGAAATTCCTTTGGACGATGACTTTGCCTAACCATTCCCTGAAGAGACTTACTCGGAACCCGAAGTCAAGAACCTACCTCAAGTGACCCCAATACCAAATCCTAACCCTCATGTTAAATTCCAAGGTCCAACGCTCATGTGGGTCAGGGGTTTGAATAGGTGGAGCCACGAGCAAGACCAACCCCTCCCATACGACGGAAACCGCAACTTCTACAATCTGAACAAGGGAGGCCCCGTAGACAGGGCCCTTCCAATCC
This sequence comes from Lactuca virosa, assembly GCF_052849685.1. Taxonomy (NCBI): domain Eukaryota; kingdom Viridiplantae; phylum Streptophyta; class Magnoliopsida; order Asterales; family Asteraceae; genus Lactuca; species Lactuca virosa. The sequence goes on along the minus strand of NC_136430.1, from coordinate 117,069,724 downwards.
TGACACGCCAAGTGGCTCACAATGTGGAGCTAGGTATGGCAACCCTTCAGCGAGCAGTGGAGCTCGAAGCTGATTCGGACACCAGCACGGACCGTGTCCGTCGCTTCGAGATTGCTCATGCGAGGGCCGCAAGGAACAATGAAGCTCTGCAGCGAGAATTAGCTACAACCCGAGCCGAGGTCATAGAGCTCCAAGCCTGTCAGTCAGAGTACGAAAGACATATGCATGACGTGGAGCGTCAGCTGGCCGAATTAAGGTTTCACCTGAGGAGTGCCCGTCGCCAATAGAGGAATACCCTACTCATTCTTCCTTTTTGGTCTAAGGAATAACTTTCATATCTACATTCTGAGTAGCTCTTTTCCGTAAACATCTCTGTCTTTCATATCGCCAAAATTTTCTCTTTGTTATTAGGACTTAGACCTATTGTTAGGTCATGAGTTCCGAAATATGTAATCCCAGTTTCAGTTATGACGACAACAATCGTATTTCAGTTAAAGAATGTATCATAGGATGTGCTCATACCTTAGACGATCATTCCTTTTTCCCATCGATTTCATAGCAGTCTTCATCAAAAGCTTCAATGTCCTAATCGGCATAGGACGAATGAGTCTCCCACCGTGACAATGTCCTTTGCTTCGAGAAAGCGATTCGTCTCAATCTTCCTTCTGACGGAGTCCTCACTGGGTTCAGTGATAAGTATGTTCGAACCTTAGTATCATTTCATGCGTCAAAGCCTAGGAGCATCTGCAGAAGGAATGCTATGCAATCCTGGCTCATGTTGTCAATGAGACGTAAGAAGTTAAAGACCTCGAGAGCATCTCCGAAGTCTGCAACTTTCCCGATGTCTTCCCCAAAGACATTCCAGGGATTTCTTCCGAGTGTCAAGTTGAATCCTGTATCGACTAGATCCCCGGAACTACCCTTATAGCCAAATCTCCATATCATCAAGAGCCGACGAAAATGTAAGAGTTACTCAGCCAGCCCGATGAGCTGAGCAACCAGGAGTTCGTAAACTTATTGTATGTGAACTTTGTGTGCTCAAATCTTTTCTATCCTTGCTAAGACCACATCATGGGGATGTGGGTCGAATCAAAGAGAGTCAGATAGCAAAAACGGGGAATCTCAATGCATAGATAAACATTTAGGATTCATCCTGAGGCAACCATTGTTGCTCACAAACCCTTTTCTTGACACATAACAGATCATGCCTCCGAAGAAACGTAACCAACCCACCGGTAAGACACCAATCCTCCAAATGGACTCATCTACGTTCCAAGCTACTGTCACAGCAGCCGTAGCAGCCGCCGTAGCTGTTCTTAATGCCAACAACACAAATGCGGGTGGAAGACTCAATGGCAATCCAAACCTTGGTGTTAACCAATCTCAACAACAAGTGCCTACTAGAAAGGACACACATGATCTCCAACCTAAGGTCCTGAAACGAAAATACGAAGGAAGTTGTTCGACCCAAGGACCTACTGAAAGGCAACGGATTAGGACAGTCAATACCCCAGTCAGCCCCGTTGTTCCAACCCCAACCACATCTTACTTCGGAAACCTCCCGCACTGCAGCAAATGCAACTACCACCATCATGGAGTCTGTCGAGTGCTGCATTGCACCAGATGCAACAGGAAGGGGCACACCTCCCGCAGTTGTAGGAACCTAGTCAAGTTCATCACTCTGAATACCAATGTTGGGGCTAGTCCAACATGTTACCTTTGTGGTAGTGTAGGACATTTCAAAAGAAATTATCCAAGGGCAAAGGATGGCAAGGAAGCTCGCTTCGCGAAGACCCCAACTCAACACATTACTTCCATTACCGATGCTAGCATAGTTCAAGTGTGTTGTGCATGTGGCGAAATGGGACATTTCAAAAGAGACTGCCCAACAGAGAAGAACAACGAGGAGACCGGAGGAGTCTGACCTCAGAAGATGGGAAGCATCAAAGAACCCTACAATGTTCTGGGTACGTTTTCAAAAACCTCAATAATTATTCATAATCGTGACTTCTTTTCCGTCCAAAATAAATCACAACATACTTTTAAAAGTTGATGCCGTAATGGGTAAGTTATGGTAGCCTAGTGTATACATTGGAGTCAGTTGTGTTTATACATGACTTGTATGCGCCTAGTGTTTATACTCGACGAGTTTAGGCGTCAACTCGTCGAGTCCCTCTTCTTAACTTCAAAAATAATTACTTAAATTATGATACCTGTAAATACGGATGTTACAGTTCTCACCCACTAGAATCAGACTTCGCCCTCGAAGTCTCATTCTGCAAACAACTATGGATGCTGCTCCCACATCTCCATCTCCGGCTCCCAAGTTAGCTCGGACCCTCGCCGATGTTGCCACTGGACCTGAACCAGGGGCACCTCTTTGTTCCTCAGAACCTTGATCTTCCGATCCAAGATCGCGATCGGCCTCTCAATGTAATTCAGACTCGCATCCGCCTGAATATCCTCTAGCGGCACTACCGCCGTCTCATCGGCTATACACTTCCTCAACTGGGATATGTGGAAAGTATCATGGATCTGACCCAACTCCTCGGGTAGCTCTAAACAGTATGCTACCTTGCCCACTCTGGCGATCACCCTGAAAGGACCAATGTATCGGGGCCCCAGTTTTCCCCTCTTCCTGAATCAGATCACTCCTTTCCAAGGAGATACCTTCAGGAGTACAAAGTCTCCAACCTGGAACTCGAGCTCGGATCGCCGCCTATCCGTATAACTCTTCTGGCGGCTCTGGGCTGTCAGTAACCTCTGTCTGACCTGCTGTATCTGTATAGTCATCTTAAGCACTATCTCAGTGCTACCCATCACTCGCTGCCCTACCTCTCCCCAACAGATGGGGGTCCGACACCTCCTCCCATATAAAAGCTCAAAGGGAGGCATACCAATACTCGAATGGTGGCTGTTATTGTAAGAAAACTCAGCCAAAGGTAGGTATGTGTCCCAACTTCCCCCGAAGTCCATAACACATGCTCGAAGCATGTCCTCGAGCGTCTGAATCGTTCACTCACTATGTCCATCCATCTGTGGGTGGTAAGCAGTACTGAAGTGCAATCTCGTACCCAACTCCTCATGGAACTTCTTCCAGAACCTGGAAGTGAAACGTACATCTCGGTCTGACACAATCGAGATCGGCACTCCATGCCGCGATACCACCTCTCTCACATATGTCTCTGCCAGCCTCTCCGCAGAAGATCTCTCACTGATAGCAAGGAAGTGAGCGCTCTTCGTCAGCCGGTCCACAATCACCCAAATTGCATCAACACCTCTCGCGGTCTTCGGCAATTTGGTGATAAAATCCATAGAAATCTGTTCCCACTTCCACTGGGGAACCTCTAATGGCTGCAATTTGCCATGTGGACGCTGGTGCTCGGCCTTAACCCGACGACATGTCAAACACCTCTCTACTACCCATGCGACATCCCTCTTCATACAGGGCCACCGGTAGTCTCTCTTCAGGTCCAAATACATCTTAGTGGCCTCGGGATGGATCGCGAATCTCGATCTATGCGCCTCCTCCATCAGGGTGCTACGTGCCCCGCCCGTATACGACACCCAAATCCGACCACGAAAGGTCATAAGCCCTCGGCTATCCATCACAAACTCGGATACCTGTCCAATCACCCGCTCCCTCTTACGGTTCTCCGGTCTCACAGCCTCGGCCTGGGCCTCTCGAATGGTATCCAACACCGGAGTCATCACCGTCATCCTCATACATATATCTCGAATCGGGGCACTCTTTTCCCTGCGACTCAGGGCATCGGCTACCACGTTAGCCTTGCCCAGGTGGTACAGGATCTCACAGTCGTAATCCTTTACCACATCCAACCATCTCCTCTGGCGCATATTCAGGTTGGGCTGATCCATCAAATACTTCAAACTCTTGTGGTCCGTGTATATGGTACACCGAACCCCATACAAATAATGGCACCATATCTTGAGGGCGAACACCACTGCCCCCAACTCCAAATCGTGGGTGGGATACCTCGTCTCATGAGGCTTCAGCTGCCTCAATGCGTATGCTATCACGTGCCCTCTCTGCATAAGCACCGCACCCAAACCTAATATAGACGCATCACAATACACCACGAAATCCTCCATTCCCTCCGGAAGGGCTAACACCGGGGCTTCGCATAATCTCTGGCGAAAAGTCTCAAACGAGGTCTGCTGCTCGGGACCCCAAACAAAAGCAACACCCTTTCGGGTCAATCTGGTGAGGGGAATGGCAATCTTGGAGAAATCTCTGATAAATCTCCGATAGTAGCCAGCCAACCCCAGAAAACTCCTGATCTCGGTGGGGGATCTCGACACCTCCCAACTCATGACAGCCTCAATCTTGGTCGGATCGACCAATATACCATTCTGATTAACGAGATGTCCCAAAAACTGGGCCTCTCGTAACCAAAAATCACACTTGGAGAATTTGGCATAAAGCCTCTTAGATCTCAACACTCCAAGGATCTCCCTTAGATGTTCCTCATGCTGCTCTCTGGATCACCGATCGATCCAACATTGGCCTGCATACTCGGTTCATGAGATCCATGAACACTGCTGGTGCATTGGTGAGACCAAAAGGCATCACCACGAACTCGTAATGCCCATAACGAGTCCTGAACGCCATCTTCTGGATATCGTCATAACGCACCCTCATCTGGTGATATCCAAACCTCAAGTCTATCTTGGAAAACCAAGACGCTCCCTGCAACTGATCGAACAGATCGTCGATCCTCGGTAGCGGATAACGGTTTTTGACCGTCAGCTTGTTCAACTCCCGGTAATCGATGCACATCCGGTGTGAACCATCCTTTTTCTTGACGAAAAGGATCGGCGCTCCCCACGGGGAGCTACTCGGTCGGATGAATCCTTTCCCCAACAGCTCCTGAAGCTGTGAGGATAACTCATGCATCTCCGGTGGCACAAGGCGATAGGGTGCCTTGGCAATAGGTGCTGCTCCCGGAACCAAATCGATGCGGAACTCCACCTGCCTCTCGGGAGGCACACCCGGCAACTCCTCGGGGAAAACATCCGGAAACTCTGGCACTATCGGTACCTCACTGACCGAACTCGACCTCTCTGCGGAAAATCGTGTATCCATCACATAGGCTACAAACCCTCTACAACCCTGATGTAGACTCTGTCTCGCTCTGGCAGCCGAACAAAATGCTGACCCAGATCGGGTAGCCTCGCCATACATCGTAAGTACTCCCCCTCTAGGGTCTCGTATGGTCACCAACTGACGCTCGCAGTCGATAACAGCTCCGAATCGGCTCAACCAGTCCATGCCCATGATGACACAGACATCCTCGATCGCAATCGGTACCAGATCAATCGGGAACTCAACACCGAAAATCTCGAGTACACATCCTCGAATCACATCAGTAGCATACACCGCTCGCTCGTCAGCTATAGAAACTCGTAGAGGTCGACTCAACGCCTCTCGTCGGATACTGATGTGCTGACTAAACGCTAATGACACGAAAGATCGACTCGCACCCGAGTCGAACAACACCAAAGCAGGTACAGAACTCACAAGAAAAGTACCTATGCATACCACCATATAAGCACAAAATCTCAAACTCAGTATAAATAAATGAAAGAATACATACCAGCCACGACATTGGGCGCTGCGCGAAACTCCTCCTCTGTCAACTGAAAGGCTCTCCCGCGAGCCTTCGGTGCATCGGCCTTCGCTGGCCGGACCTCGGTAGCTCTAGAAGCAGGTGCAGATCCCTTTGCTGATCCCTGAAGTAGCTGTGGGCACTCGACCTTCCAATGGCCAATCTGGTTGCAGTGAAAGCAAACTGAAAACCCCTTGGGGCAATCCCTCGCGAAATACCCCTCCTTGCCACACTTGTAGCACACCCCTGCTCTGCACACTCCCTCATGGCTCTTGCCGCACTTCCCGCAAGGGCGGCCCTTCGGACCTCCAAATCTCGAATCAGCGGGATTTGCCCACTTGGGTGCCGGCTGAGACTGTGCCGGCCGCCTATCCCTCCTCCGTGACTCGACCTCCTCCCTGGCCTGAGTCTCTATCTCAATCTCCCTCTTCCGGGCATTTTCCTGGGGCTCGGAAAATGTCCGATATGTCGAGTTCGCCACGAAATCACGAATGTCTCTCCTCAGTATGCTCATATATCGGCTCATACGTGCCTGCTCAGTAGACACATGCTCAGGGCAAAACAACGCCCTCTCATGAAACATCCTCGTAATCACTGTCACCGACTCAGTTCCCTGATTGAGGGACAAGAACTCCTGCGCCAACCGTTCCCTCTCCACCGGGGGAACGTACTCATCTCGAAACATGGCGGTGAACTTCTCCCAAGTCACTACAGTAAGCTCTGCTGTGGTGAAATCAGCCGTCACAAACTTCCACCAATCCTTCGCCCCCAAGCGAAGCTGGTTCAGCGTGAACCGTACCCTCAGATGCTCCAGACAAGAACACGTGTAGAAGCATCCCTCAATGTCAGAGATCCATCTCATCGCGGCTATCGGATCCCGAGTCCCGTCAAACTCTGGTGGCTTCGTGTTGCTGAACTCCCGGTACAGCAACGAGTCACCCCCCCTGTGGCCAGGCAGCGGCGATGGCTGCGGTGGCTGCAGCAACAACAGCCTCGGTAAGAGCAGCATACCGCTCGTAAAATGTCTCAATCAACGTGGTCTTGATAGACCCAACCATCTCTGGTATCTCAGCTCGAATGGCTGCGGCCACCTCCTCGTGAATCAACCTACAAATCTCCTCATCACTGATACCACTGGTACCACTGCCTCGTGGGTTGTGGCGCGTACCCACCATGATGTCTCTGAAACACAACACAAAAGAAATCAGAGACTCGCTCGAGTATACTCGCACTCGATCACTCAACCCTACTTGTTCCTCAGTATCCTAAGGATTCTTACTTGGACTGCTCACTGATCCGGTGTTTCTAGTAGTACGGGCCCTATACTACCTTCCACACCGCATCGGTATTCACCCTAAGTCCTCCTCCTAGGATCCCAGATCACAAGTACTCTATATCTCACTAAACATAGGCTACCCTCCAGTAGACCTCTCATAAGCTCCTCATTGCTACCTACTCACTCTCGAAGTATCTCATAGTAGCAGTAATCTCCTAGGCTAAGGCATCACAAATCAGGCCACTCTAGTCCTAAATATGAATACCTAGCCTACTCTAGCATGCATAGCACATCACATAATATCTACTAACACATAATGTAAGGGTATTTTGGGAAATCACCGTTCGGGCGCTGGCTGATCGTACACACTGCTCCGTTATGCTTTTCTCAAAATATTTTACTCTTTTTAGAAAAATTGTTTCTTTTATGAAATTTTTTCTCAAATCCTCAGTTTGAGTTCAGATACGCCCGAAGGTGCATCCGAATCCCTCAAACCAAGGCTCTGATACCAACTTGTAACAACGTAAATTTTAAAACAATTTTTCATTTTTCAAACACAATAAAACTCATATAATATTCTCAAAATCTCTTGTATATCAAATGTTATCACAATAAAACATATCCCAGAATCTCAAATACATAATACTCCATCAGTATATACAGATCATGTCGGCGCCTTCCCGCGATCCTCGCTGGTACCTGAAACACATATCACATAACACGGTAAGCATAAATGCTTAGTGAGTTCCCCAAAATACCACATACACCACATACGCCACTCGAGGCTATAACTCGACCCTCCGGTCGATGTGTCTCAGCGGGACCCTCAAGTCCCGTAGCTCGTTGGACCCTCCGGTCCGGTCTAGCTCGTTGGATCCTTCGGTCCGGTGTAAATCGTTGGACCCTCCGGTCCGGTCTATATAACACATAGCATGCACATAACACAATGCACATAATCTCAATCATACACATAATACATAAGACCCTCCGGTCTGCATATAAATACCACTCTAGGTAATATATAGTGAGAAGACTCACCTCGTATGATGTCTAGTAAACTCTCGTGCTCGATATCCTCGATCTAGCCTCCGCCTATCAAAATCATAATATCTCTAATCAATACTCTCTTATATTCTCATCTCTAAATAATGGGTAGAAGACCATTCTAACCCTCCATGGCCTCACTTGAATCAGTTTGACCAAACCCTGAGGTCAACTGAAGTCAACTCCAGTCAACGGTCCAACTTTGACCAGACTCGCCAAGTGAACTCAGGTGACTCGGCGAGTCCATGCATGACCTCAGAATCCTCCTAAGGCCTCACTCGACTCGTCGAGTTAACCTCTCACTCGACGGGTTACCACTAATCACGAATCGCAGGGCAACCCGATCCGACTCGTCGAGTCCTCTTATGGACTCGACGAGTTTTCTCCATGGCAACACTCATTTGACCTTCTGAGGTCAGATCTGCTTCTCTAACTTATAGATCTGTCCTTCTACCACCCAAAAGTCACGTAAAGGTTCAACCATTATGTCTATGCACCACACATCAAGCTATATTCGATGGAATAGCTCTTAAAATGACAACCTTGACTCAAAACTCCAATGGGACTGAATAAAGCTGGATGATTGGGACTCTCTGGACCTCTCAAGGTCCAGATCTAATGTCTATTCTTCAATGGGACTCCACATGCTCCATATTCCAACTAAAGAAGGGGTAAAGAAACCCTAGATTCATGAGATCTACTATACACACGAGATAGGCATAGATTGTTACCTCAAACAGAAGCTTTTGATAAAGTAGAAGAAGTTCTGAGCCCCCCTCTCTAATCAGCCTAGCTTGAATCTCCCTTCCTTCCTTGCAAGAGTGCACTATGGTGGTGAAATTAGCCCTCTTCCTCTCTCTCTATGCTCTCTGGTTCGATAGGGTTTCTCAGGGTGTGTGTGGCCGCAAATGAAGGCCATAAGGACCCTTAAATAGGGCACAGACCCGAAGATTTAGGGTTTCTGTCCACAACGCGGACTCGTCGAGTCGACTCACCGACTCGTCGAGTCCCTTCATTAATCCGAGTCATCAGTCGCGATCCTACTCGACGAGTTTAGGCGTCAACTCATCGAGTCCCTCTTCTTAACTTCAAAAATAAATACTTAAATTATGATACCTGGAAATCCGAATGTTACAGAGTCACCCTACTGACTCGCCGAGTCCATGCAGAAGTCCTTGCATGACAATCTTCATCGGACTCGTCGAGTTGACCATGCAACTCGTCGAGTTCCTTCAGTCTTTTCTCCATTCCGATGCTTTTTAAGCCATTCCAAAGCTCCATAACATAGATCTAAGCTCCTAATGCATACTTCTTACATAAAGTTGCAGACTTTACGCACATGCAAGGTGTTAATGACTTAAATCAAGCTAAAGAAGAGATTCTAGGAAAGGGAATTACACTAGCATGCTAAAGGCTAAGACTTTATGATTGTAAGGGCCAAGATGAGCCTAGATCTGAAGTTGCAACTTCAGATCTTGGTTCATCACTCGAAATGTAGCACCAAATGCCCAAAATGGCCCCAAAACCCAAATATAGAAGGATCTAGCTAGAAGGAGATCAAGGTAATGACTTGATACCTTAAAATGATGCTAAACTGAGGTAGGCTTTAGATCTACACACGTTCCTTTCCTCTCACTTCTTGTTCTTTAAGCTCCTTGCAACAAAATCTTCCTTCCCAACTTGAAAAATCACACTAAATGGCACACACACAAATTAGGGTTTTAGAGATCAAGGGGGACGGTGAGGGGAGGCCAAAGGAGGCTAATGATCCTTTAAATAGGGTGTGAAACCCCGAAAATTAGGGTTTGATTCACCAGCTCCTACTCGCCGAGTCCGTCTTCCGACTCGTCGAGTCGGTCACTTAAGACCCGCAACCCAAAACCGTGCCTACTCGACGAGTCAGGGCATCCAACTCGTCGAGTCGACCTTAAAAGTTGGAAATACAAGACAGAAACTTTATACCTGAGAGTCGGGGCGTTACATGAAAACATCGATAATGTCATCTCATATCATACTCAAAACCCATGTATCAAACATCTCAAAACATGTCATATAAAAATAATGTCTGAGTATATCTCCCATAGATCTCATGTGCGGAAAATCGTGTGTGATCACGATCCAACTCACCAAGTTGCATAAAAAACACTGGATCTACTAGCTTCTTGTTGAATCGCCAAGCTTTTCCTTCCTTCATAAGCTTCAAAATCACAAAGAATGCACACAATGGCTCAAAACTCTCCAAAAGTGGATTAGGTTTTCTTGGCTAGGGTTTAGGACGATAGAGGCTGTAAAATGAGGTCAGCCTTTGGAGGTTAAGGTTATTAAATAGGGTGCAAAACCCTTAAAGTTAGGGTTTCATCTGCCAGGCCTACTCGTCGAGTTGAGGCTCTCAACTCGTCGAGTAGACTTCATAACCCGCACCCAAATCTATCTCTACTCGACGAGTTTGGGGCCTCCAACTCGTCGAGTTCTTGTACAAAAATGAATAACTTATAACTTTAAATACATACCAGGAACTAAGTGTTACAGTATGTAATAAATTAAATGGATTAGTTTTCTTGGTTTCTTTTTGTAAGTAATAGATTAGTTTTTAGAATTAATTTATTTGTACAAAAATGTAACAAGAGATGAAGTTGGAACCATTTTTTTGAAGACAAAAGAGCAATTTTCGAGTCTAAAAGGTGTTCAGGATTTTCAGTGACATTTTCTGAAAAGTGTCACTAATGCTGTTTACGAAGGGCTGTTGGACTTTTAGCGGCAGTTGCTGAATTTTAGGCTTTAAGAAGTTTTTCCAATCATTTGCAAGCAATTGGTGTTACTCAAGTGGGAGCTTCTTCAACAACATTACAAGAAGTTTTTTGGTCCCCTTAAATGTCCCTTTAGGAATGGACTTGACATTTTTTTTTGTGTTGGCTCACCAAAAGATGTCATTAGTTGGTAATGTTTATGCACATATCTTTTATGCACGTTTGTGCTGTTTATTTTATGCAATTATTATGTGTGGTTGATAAATTAGTTTTTCACATGCTTAAATAATTTTGGACAAAATAAACATTGCATGGAGTTTGGATTTTCAAAATTGGACATAAGATGTAACAAATTATTATTTTAAAAAATAAAACTCGGTTTTATAAAATTGTTAATAACGGCAAATTTTGAAATACTTTATTATTAGTTTTAAAATGGTGACTTTTGTAACTTATACAAACTCCATATATAAAAGTAATAAAATGAAGTTTTATTAAAGATATATAAGGTTCAAATGCACTCAAAATTAATACCGGTTATTAAAATTGAATTGCGTCACATTATATAAAAACTAACTTTTATATAAAACCTTTAAAAGTGAATTTCTTTTGAAAAATGATACCATGGTTTATGCATGTCATAACCATGATGTCATATTTTTTAGACTAGAATTATAAAACATATAAAGACCCTTATTTTACAAACCTCAAATCTATGCAAATCCTTTTGAAAAACACTCGCACATGTCTTGTATGTACTAGTGGGATAAAGGATATCTAACCGATTAGTGTTGTCTTTTGATGACCGGGGTGTCTTCGCGATTTAAATAACCAAGTTATATGCCGATTACACAAGTTTTTCAAATTGGATGATTTGATCGGAAATCTTTTGTGATAAAGGATACCTAAACAAGAGAGTTCCAAGGCATAGATGGGATCAAACATGTCTAATTATATTTGTTATTAGAGATCCCATAAATCTAGGAATTATATAGCAAGATATAATTGATAATCGATATCTACCAGGTTGAATTCAAATGGATGGGATAAAGGATACCTAACGATTTATTTGTTTTGCAACTTGGATCCTAGACTTTGATAATTAATGTTTTTGGAAACTAAAAGGGTATTAAATATTGAAGATTAAATATTGAAAATACTACATGAATTTTGTTAAAATTTTGTAGTTAAATAATCCATTCTCATTATCATGAATTGTCTTTTTCTTTAATGACTAAATGAAACAATAACATTCAATGGATACAACTTCAATGAATGGGTTCATGTCTTAAGAGACAATCTCGTGGAAGATATGAAATTGTATACACTTACAGGTCCAAGTCCTAAACTATTTGCTTTGAGCAATAAGCCATAAAAATGATACCTAGTAAATGCATCACTATGATGCTAAAGATGCTTCTAACATCATGCTAGGAATAGTTATTCATGACTTCTAGGAAGTCTTGGATAATTTAAACATATATCTGATGATATAACAGGTCAAACAATATCCCAACAAATATAGTGGTATTTTATTTAAAGCTAGTTTAAACATTGGAATAATTCAAGGCTAAAAGAATCACCTTGTGTGATCCAGGAGGCCCATGTTTTATGGTCTGAACACCATTAAGCCCAAGAAATCTACTAAAGCCCACATAGATGGATCTTGTTTCTTTTGTGAAGAAACTGGACGCTGGAAGAGGATTTATTACTCTTATTTTGAAAGAAAGTCTAGAAGAGACTAGTACTTCGAGTATCTAATAGATAGAACTCATAATTTTCATTTAACACTGAGGTACTTGGTACTTAAATGTTAATCTAATATTTGTAAATGGCTTGCAGATATTTACTGAAGAGTGACCTAGCTAAGCACAACCAAGTTGGAACTACACTCTCGGAGTTTAGTTTATTATTTATGCTTAGAACATAAATTACTTGTAATGTAAAACAATATTTGTTTTGGAACAATGTATGCTTTAATTTAGCATGTCTAAATTTATGTCTAAGTTATTTTATTCAAATGTTTGATAATTTACTCAATCATTTTTCATAACGATAATATTCATATTCTGATATGATTAACTTCTATTTACGAGAATAGATCTCTTAATAGAATTGTGAAGTAAATATCAACATTTCGTGAATAAAATTAAGTTCTATAAGGAAAAACTTTTGACTTAAACTTGTTTTAAATCAAAATCATCTTTGACATTGTTATCTTTATTATATAAATGACATTCACATATTCCAACTTCAAGAAAGGGATATTTGAAGGCAAATAATATAGTTTATTTGACATATGTGAACCTTATTTATATGTAAAGGACTCCTAATGATATTTTTACCAAAATGTTGAGAAAATAATTAAGGAACTATACACTTTGGTGTATGACTTCCTTTATAATGAATGTTTGAGATTAAGCACTAGATACCAAATCAACTTTATTAACAACTATAGTAGTTTTGATTATATTTTACGTGGTAAAGCATAATTGTGAAATCTTGGTTGAATGTTTCAAAAGTTGAGATACAAACTCGTAAGAACCATCTAAGACCTTAATAATAATAAAGGGTGAGTTAAATCTTACTTGGTATGATTTACTTTCTAATCGGTAGAAATATCATACTTTAATCCTTTTGGGATAATACTTCAATCACTATTAATTTTATCTTGAATACAAATACCAACTAATAAGTAGATTAAACAGTTTATAAGACTTAGTATGGAAAGGCTCCATGCTTATCTTACTTAATATTTTATGGATTTGAAGCCGATGTTGGACTAAAGCTTCTAAACCCAAAATCTACTAAATACATATTTGTATAATACTCTAAATGTGGCTTAGATTGTTATATGTATTCCCACCAAGAATAGGTTCTTTTATTCTTGTTAAAGCTAAGTTAGTAAAAAGCAAGCTTCTAATGACAAAGCAAGTGGGAGGTACATGGAAATTGAAGCAGCTCAAGAACCATAACATTATGTATTAACTAGTTGACACTAGTTTTAACAAGGATTGTTAAAATTGAATAATAGCTACTCACAAGATGCTATGTCAGATCTCGAATCTGATAAATGACTTAGAGTCATAAACATGAGATGTAATCCATGTATGAGAATCAAGTATTGGCTTGATTAAAATTTATCCATATAGCAAGGCTATAAGGAGTAAATGATTCTTATAGAAAGAATAAATTACATGGATAACCATACACATTTAAAGCAAGACTTGTAGTAAAAGGATTCTCTCATACTCATGTCATTGACTATGGTCCTCATCATAATCATGACATTGACTGTGATCAAAGTTTTTTCACAAGTAGCTATGATTAGATCAACAAGGATATTATTTACTATAAATTCATATTCATAATATGAGATATAGCAAATAGATTTCAAGAAAGACCGCTTTTATTAATAGAAATATACTAGAAGATATCTATATAGCTTAGCCGGGATGTTTTCTTAATCCATGTTATCCTAAACAAAATGTGTAGAGCTTAAGATCCACTTGTGGATATAAAGCAAACATCTCGATGTTGCAATCATCACTTTAATGTAAAACCACAAGGTATGTTTTTACATAAAAATGAATAGAACATGTGTGTTTACTAAGAACTAATGGGAGCATAGTGAAATTCCTAATCTTGTAAGAATGAGACATACTTAATCATTTGAAATTACATTCTGACTAAGTAAGGTCATTTTCACCTTGACTCGTAAAGTGTTTCTATAATGAAAGACTTAGGAAGGAGAATATACATTCTTGGAATGTAAAATCTATAAGGTATAGACAAAATGAATGCTAAAAGTTTCATGTCCTTATACATATATTGACAATATCTTGAAAGGGATCAAGACAAAAGATTCTTTTAGAGAATTCTTGGCATTGTCATATGACACCATTTTGAGCTAGCCTCAAAAGTACATAGTGAAGGGTTTTGAGCACTATAACAATCCTATGGTGCACATACAACCCTAGATGCTTTGGATCTAAGTTTTCTCAAGTTATACATGAAATTTCATTTCATCCAAAGCATACACCCTAGCTAGCATGCAATTGGAGATATACAACATAAAAACTAGTTAGACGAATACCTCTTTGTTGTAGATTGTATTTCTTAGCCTTTGATGAGCTTAGTGTTGGATTAGGTGTTAAGCCCATAACTATAATTGGTATGTACTTGACCCGAGAGTAGCATGGTCCATTTGGGTTGCCTTCACCAGAGCAATTTGATAGGATGGACTTTTGAGAAGAGGTTATTTATGATTTATTAATATATTATAAGTTCTAATATATTAATATGAAATCATGTTATTTAATTAGTACTGATCAATAATTAATTTGGAATTAACTTAGTGATCAAAAGAGACTAATTAAATTAACGGGGACTGATTATGTAAATCAGTGATATATATATTGTTTGGGCTATTGATCCATGATGGGATAAGGTTATGTAAGTATACATGAAGAGTTATCCCACATGAAATATGGATCATAACCCAAGTATATGGATTAGGGTTTACCCATGACTCTTGAATTCCTACACTATATATATATGACACCCCTTTGGCTTAAAGTTGGTTGAACATGTATTCTTGGAGAAGCATAGCCGAATTTTTAGTGCTCCATATCCTCTCTCAAAAGTCCTCCATTTGTTCATGGTGTTTGTGAACCATTTGAGGCATCACATTTGAGGTGCTAAGTTCTTAAAGGCCAAAACTACAAGCTACAACAAAGAGGTAATTCCATAACTCAATTCTATGTTGCTTATGTCAATTGTATGCTAGTTGTAGGCTTAATGCTTTGGAAACAATAATTGCATGTATAATTAGAGAAAACATAGATCCAAAGCATTTAGTGTTGTATGTACACCATAGGATGTTGTAGTATACTAAAACCCAACAGTGGTATCAGAGCATAGGATTGTTTTCTGTTATATTTGATGCATGGCTTACTTTTTCCAAAGCTAAAAAAACTGTTCTGACTGCACCTACTCGACGAGTACATTCTTGGACTCGACGAGTAGGATGAATTTTGCCTTGAACTCGACGAGTCCATAGTTGGGCTCGACGAGTTGTATGATCAGATTGCAGTTTTTTGGGGGTTTTTTGGCCACAATTGGATTAGGATCACTACCACAAACTGTTTTATATCATAAAATCTGTTTTTCTGATATGGAAGTGATTATCCTTGTCCAATTAAAAGATAATTGTCAAAATTTCAAGATTTGTATTAGTTTATATGATAGACTAATTTCTTGTAAATTGTTGATATGAATTGTCTTGACTTTTGAGTTTAACTAGATCATAGATAAATTACATGATAATTTTTATTTGTTAAAATACTGATCTAAATGTTCTTTAAAGTCTTCCATAACTTGTCCTCAAGTTATGGAACATGAAAAGTTTTTTCATAAAAACCACATTAACTCATAAGTTATGGAAAACCAAAAGGTTTTAAAGAGTTACAAAACTTTTCCTCAAGTTTTGGTATTTGAAAAGTCTCAAATTAAAAAACTCTTGTAATTAAAAAGGTGTAACTCTTGGGTTCATAAATTAAAAAAATTAATTAAATAGTTTCTAATTTTAAATTTTTATATTTAGAACCTTGAAGTATTAGAATAGTTCAAATTGCACCTTATGGACTTTATTAAATTATTTAAAGTGTTTAATTAAAAGAGAATTAATAATTCCATAATGACATGGTTTAAGATTAATTAAATTAAGAGTATAATTTATTAATAGATTAAACCACCAAGTATTTTAAATGTTTAAAATACACCCTTATACTATATAAAATTAAAAGTTTAATATATTATATGTATAAGTAAAAGATTAGTCATTCCGTTAGTAGGCATCATTCACGAAGCCGGTCTATAAGGAGGGTATAAGGTTACTGCCTATAAAATGATGGTTTAATGGGTGTCCACTCTCACTGTGACAACCCGGAACTTTTATCTCGCACCCTCAGTCGATTCAATCAAGGTTAAACGTGTTTTGTTGACTTCTTGCAATGTTTGAGGGTTCATTTAGGTGGTTCTAAGCTTGAATATAACGAAGGTTGAGTTTAGGAATCAGTCAGCAAGTCGTATATTGTCAAAACAAGGCCATACACATCCTTAGAGGGAGTGTACGGCCGTACACATGGGTGTGCGGCCGCACACACACCTCCTGGCAGCACACTCCCTTCTAGACAGCACACCCACCCTATATAAAGGGTAGACCCATTTCCTTTCATTCCTTTAACACCTTGGCAACACACAACACCATTCCTCTCAAGCTTCTTCAACCACAAAACCTCCAAGGCTTCAAAAACGTGAGTAATCCATCCCTTAACTTATTGTGCTTGAAGAACCACTTGATCTAAGCCTTTAATCATCAAGTTCCGACTTGTTCTGCATCTCTTTGAAGGAGTGCGGCCGCACACCCCTTTGTGGTGGCCTCACACTCCTAAAAGACCCTCCAAAGTGAGAGTTTGGCTTCCATATTCGAGATAGATGGGACCCTAGCCTTGTTGCCCCTTGGAAATGGCATTTTGGGACATTTTTGTGTGGGGTGTACGACCGCACACACCCGTGTACGGCTGCACACACCCTTGTGCGGCAGCACAGCCTAGTGTGCGACCACACACTCATTCTAGGGCCACAAACACACTTCTAAGACCCCTAACTTGCACTACATTTGAGTTTAGAACTAGGACACTTCATGGATTTTAAGTATGGACCTTGAAACACCCCAAGAACACCTTCCAACATGAGTGTACGGCCGCACATCCCTTGGGCCGCACACCCATGGTCGCACACACCATTAAGGTGGCCATATACCTCCCTCATGCAATCCTTTAAGGTCCTAACACTTAGTGCAAGTAGTTTCAAGTTCTTAGAGTGGTTCTCCATCACTTTTAGTGGTGAAATACCTTCATTTGACTCCCTTATGTGCCCTTACATGTTATCTAGGATCAAGTCGTATTCAAGGTTTCTCTTGAACACCCAACACTTCGTGTCGATCCTTCATTCAAATCACCTGAGGTCAGTTCATACCCATACATTTTCCATGTTTTTAACATTTTCAGGGGGGAATACAAGCAAAAGCATAAGGAAACTTGTGCTCAAAATATGTTATTTTGTTTAAGATAATTATATTTTCAGTATGCTTTTAACAAGGAAAACAATTTTACCAAACGATTAGGAAATCAACCCGTAGAAACAGTTTTCAAAACTAGAACAATGAACTTGTGAATCTTGTATTATTATGTATTATTTTATAAAAAGGATTCATGCAAATCATAAACAGGATTTTCAATATTATTACTTGTAAATTTGTTAGGCTAAGTTTGAGACACGTCCTTGGTAACACTCACCACAAGGAACAGAGTGTAGGACTAGCACTCTTGACCAGAATCTCTTGTAGGGAGAGCGTGACTGTTGTGTATAGATCTATAAGGGACTGACAATCCCGCACCTCACTGCTAGCTACAGTTGGACCGACATGTCTGCGGGTGACAAAGTCATTAAGGATATTGGCCGTTGCGGGCCATATCCAGTCAGTTATGGTCATGAAACTCACAACCTAGATGACAGAAATTTACTTTTGTAATAATGAATCAAGTGAACTAACCTCAAAGTAATAACCGATTTAATTACTGGAGGGTATTAATAATAATATCTTCAGGACTTAGTTCATCATGGTTTTCTTTTATTTAGTTTTTAAAACTAATATATCTCTCTGGGTGTAACCAGGGTTTTTAAAAGAAAAATGCGTTTATATACACGAGTATGGTAGATACTTGCAAACCTCAGTTTAAAATGGATAATCAACCATCAAGTTTTAGGGGAAATATAGGATTTTCCCGGGTTAAACCGACTATTCAAAACGGATCGTTTTACAACCAACGGATATTCATATTCATTCCACGACTCATTGGATTGTACATATTCTGTACGAACCTGGAAGTCATGGAAGGAATGGATTTTCAACCACGCTTTTCATAAGAAAATATAGGATTTTCTAGAGGAACACTTTTCAAAAGGATCAAAGAACATTTTTCCACCAAAACTAAATGCTTATGAACTCACCAGCTTTATGCTGATATTCTTCAAAACTGCTTGTATTCTCAGGGAATTAGTAGACAGGTACTTCCAAGGGTTCGGAGAAGTCGGAGCGTTAGAGTCACGTCTTTACTATTTTACTTTTGATATGAACAAAACTATGTATTAAGCAATGTAAACCTTTTTCTTATTTGTATTCAATGTCCGGTTGTGTTTACTATGCTTGCTATGATACAATTGTTGTGATACTATGCATGACGTCCTCCACCCCGGAACGATTCCGCCATCACGGTTTTGGGGTGTGACAGATTGGTATCAGAGCCCTTGTTTATAGCGAACTAAGTATACCGAACCTTACATGGTATACAACTATAAATATTAAGGGGCCTAAGTGCTCTAAACTAAAAGTATACTTTCAAAAATACAAGTATTTTTATAAAAGTATATAAGTATACCCGAGTATCAGAATCCGTGTCGTAAGTAGAACAAAACAAAAGTATTTGGATGTTGGACATCGCGGTTAAACCTGGGCAGTTATGTAATCATGTCTAGGGTGAATATAGCCTGATCAATTATATTTAGTCGAGACATGACCAACATGTGCTTGGGAGTGACTATGGTGTTACAGCAAGTCTAAAACTTACCTAGATACTAGAGGAGTTCTAGAGCCAAACATAAGGATTAAAATACTATAGGAGTATTTTAGGATGCTATAACGACTAAGCCGAAAACTTACCCAAGGATCCATCCTTCAAGAATCAAGCATGTAGCCATGATACATTGGAAGTATTATTAGATTCGATGCCTATTAACTATTCCTTTACCATCACCGCGCGTAGATAGCATGGCTGGATTCCATCTCCCTGGTGACCCGTACTTTCCCAACCAAGGAGATGACGGATGGATCGACCCAGATCCAGAAGGAAACCATGAAATTCCTTTGGACGATGACTTTGCCTAACCATTCCCTGAAGAGACTTACTCGGAACCCGAAGTCAAGAACCTACCTCAAGTGACCCCAATACCAAATCCTAACCCTCATGTTAAATTCCAAGGTCCAACGCTCATGTGGGTCAGGGGTTTGAATAGGTGGAGCCACGAGCAAGACCAACCCCTCCCATACGACGGAAACCGCAACTTCTACAATCTGAACAAGGGAGGCCCCGTAGACAGGGCCCTTCCAATCCTGACACGCCAAGTGGCTCACAATGTGGAGCTAGGTATGGCAACCCTTCAGCGAGCAGTGGAGCTCGAAGCTGATTCGGACACCAGCACGGACCGTGTCCGTCGCTTCGAGATTGCTCATGCGAGGGCCGCAAGGAACAATGAAGCTCTGCAGCGAGAATTAGCTACAACCCGAGCCGAGGTCATAGAGCTCCAAGCCTGTCAGTCAGAGTACGAAAGACATCTGCATGACGTGGAGCGTCAGCTGGCCGAATTAAGGTTTCACCTGAGGAGTGCCCATCGCCAATAGAGGAATACCCTACTCATTCTTCCTTTTTGGTCTAAGGAATAACTTTCATATCTACATTCTGAGTAGCTCTTTTCCGTAAACATCTCTGTCTTTCATATCGCCAAAATTTTCTCTTTGTTATTAGGACTTAGACCTATTGTTAGGTCATGAGTTCCGAAATATGTAATCCCAGTTTCAGTTATGACGACAACAATCGTATTTCAGTTAAAGAATGTATCATAGGATGTGCTCATACCTTAGACGATCATTCCTTTTTCCCATCGATTTCATATCAGTCTTCATCAAAAGCTTCAATGTCCTAATCGGCATAGGACGAATGAGTCTCCCACCGTGACAATGTCCTTTGCTTCGAGAAAGCGATTCGTCTCAATCTTCCTTCTGACGGAGTCCTCACTGGGTTCAGTGATAAGTATGTTCGAACCTTAGTATCATTTCATGCGTCAAAGCCTAGGAGCATCTGCAGAAGGAATGCTATGCAATCCTGGCTCATGTTGTCAATGAGACGTAAGAAGTTAAAGACCTCGAGAGCATCTCCGAAGTCTGCAACTTTCCCGATGTCTTCCCCAAAGACATTCCAGGGATTTCTTCCGAGTGTCAAGTTGAATCCTGTATCGACTAGATCCCCGGAACTACCCTTATAGCCAAATCTCCATATCATCAAGAGCCGACGAAAATGTAAGAGTTACTCAGCCAGCCCGATGAGCTGAGCAACCAGGAGTTCGTAAACTTATTGTATGTGAACTTTGTGTGCTCAAATCTTTTCTATCCTTGCTAAGACCACATCATGGGGATGTGGGTCGAATCAAAGAGAGTCAGATAGCAAAAACGGGGAATCTCAATGCATAGATAAACATTTAGGATTCATCCTGAGGCAACCATTGTTGCTCACAAACCCTTTTCTTGACACATAACAGATCATGCCTCCGAAGAAACGTAACCAACCCACCGGTAAGACACCAATCCTCCAAATGGACTCATCTACGTTCCAAGCTATTGTCACAGCAGCCGTAGCAGCCGCCGTAGCTGTTCTTAATGCCAACAACACAAATGCGGGTGGAAGACTCAATGGCAATCCAAACCTTGGTGTTAACCAATCTCAACAACAAGTGCCTACTAGAAAGGACACATATGATCTCCAACCTAAGGTCCTGAAACGAAAATACGAAGGAAGTTGTTCGACCCAAGGACCTACTGAAAGGCAACGGATTAGGACAGTCAATACCCCAGTCAGCCCCGTTGTTCCAACCCCAACCACATCTTACTTCGGAAACCTCCCGCACTGCAGCAAATGCAACTACCACCATCATGGAGTCTGTCGAGTGCTGCATTGCACCAGATGCAACAGGAAGGGGCACACCTCCCGCAGTTGTAGGAACCTAGTCAAGTTCATCACTCTGAATACCAATGTTGGGGCTAGTCCAACATGTTACCTTTGTGGTAGTGTAGGACATTTCAAAAGAAATTATCCAAGGGCAAAGGATGGCAAGGAAGCTCGCTTCGCGAAGACCCCGACTCAACACATTACTTCCATTACCGATGCTAGCATAGTTCAAGTGTGTTGTGCATGTGGCGAAATGGGACATTTCAAAAGAGACTGCCCAACAGAGAAGAACAACGAGGAGACCGGAGGAGTCTGACCTCAGAAGATGGGAAGCATCAAAGAACCCTACAATGTTCTGGGTACGTTTTCAAAAACCTCAATAATTATTCATAATCGTGACTTCTTTTCCGTCCAAAATAAATCACAACATACTTTTAAAAGTTGATGCCGTAATGGGTAAGTTATGGTAGCCTAGTGTATACATTGGAGTCAGTTGTGTTTATACATGACTTGTATGCGCCAAGCAATCATACGAAAAATCTAGTGAGAACCATTCCATCGAGAGTTCATAATTTCAAAACATCGGGACCCTCGTATTAGTAGTACCCGTCAAGTTCAAGTCAAACAAAGACAACACCAGAGACGTTCATCTAGGGACACCAATGTGCTAGCAAAACGATCCTCCCGGATTAACTTAACGCACGATTCTACGATGTCATTCTGTTTAGTCCGACTGAGTCTATATCATACTAAACCCTTTTGTCTTAAATCGTTCGATAGCGAAACTCCCGTTGCTCGTGACGACAAACTAGATGCAAACTTCGAAAAATTCATCTCTCTTCGAAAACCGAAAGTATTGATATGAAGAGTATCATCCACAAAGAGAAGGACAAAGTAAGGGAACCATCCGGACAATTGAAGATGTGTCGTGGGACACACATCTACCCTTAATTAAACTTTCTTGCAACAACGGTGACCTTCCCAGTATCGAGGTTGCACCGTTCGAAGCCATCTTTGGCCGAAAGTACAGATCCCCCCTCTGTGCTGGGCTGAGGTGGGTGACATGTATCTAGTCAAGAATTAAGTCCCCGACAGCACCCTCACGTGCCCTGAAATTGGTGGACGTGTCCCTTGAAGGTCTCACTCGGGAAAGGTCGGATACGCTGCGAAAAGCGTAGAAAGCTAAATCCAAAATACGTTGGACCACCCGACATCCTTGCTAGGGTGGGTCCAGTAAGCATACAAACTCTAGTTACCCCGAGAACTCAACAAAGTCTATTCCTCCTTCCTCGTGTCGAACCAAAATGAGTGTCCTTCCGATGAGACACCTACGATTTCCCCTCGACAGCCTCGAGTTAGACGAGAGGCTACACTTTGTGAGGGAATCGTTCGAGCTCACGGATCGAGAAGTCAAACGAACGAGATAACGTCACATCCCGATAGTAAAGGTCCGCTGGTATGTCAATCAGGAACTTGGATTCACTTGGGAGAACGAGAGTCCCATGAACCTTAAGTACCTCCATCTTTTCCAAGACCATGAGTTATATTCTTATTCTTGAATTTCGGGACGAAATTCCCTCTAACGGGGGAATGATGTGACAACCCGGAACTTTTATCTCGCACCCTCAGCCGATTCAATCAAGGTTAAACATGTTTTGTTGACTTCTTGCAATGTTTGAGGGTTCATTTAGGTGGTTCTAAGGTTGAGTATAACTAAGGTTGAGTTTAGGAATCTGTCAGCAAGTCATATATTGTCAAAACAAGGCCATACACATCCTTAGAGGGAGTGTACAGCCGTACACATGGGTGTGCGGCCGCACACACACCTCCTGGAAGCACACTCCCTTCTAGACAGCACACCCACCCTATATAAAGGGTAGACCCCTTTCCTTTCATTCCTTTAACACCTTGGCAGCACACAACACCATTCCTCTCAAGCTTCTTCAACTACAAACCCTCTAAGGCTTCAAAAACGTGAGTAATCCATCGCTTAACTTATTGTGCTTGAAGAACCACTTGATCTAAGCCTTTAATCATCAAGTCCCGACTTGTTCTTCATCTCTTTGAAGGAGTGCGGCCGTAAACCCCCTTGTGGTGGCCTCACACTCCTAAAAGACCCTCCAAAGTGAGAGTTTGGCTTCCGTATTCGAGATAGATGGGACCCTAGCCTTGTTGCCCCTTGGAAATGGCATTTTGGGACATTTTTGTGTGGGGTGTACTAACGCACACACCCGTGTACGGCCGCATACACCCTTGTGCAGCAGCACACTCCAAGTGTGCGGCAGGACACTCTAGTGTGCGGCCGCACACCCTAGTGTGCGACCACACACTCATTCTAGGGCCACAAACACACTTCTAAGACCCCTAACTTGCACTACATTTGAGTTTAGAACTAGGACACTTCATGGATTTTAAGTAGGGACCTTGAAACACCCCAAGAACACCTTCCAACATGAGTGTACGGCCGCACACCCCTTGGGCCGCACACCCATGGCCGCACACACCATTAAGGTGGCCATACACCTCCCTCATGCAATCCTTTAAGGTCCTAACACTTAGTGCAAGTAGTTCCAAGTTCTTAGAGTGGTTCTCCATCACTTTTAGTGGTGAAATACCTTCATTTGACTCCCTTATGTGCCCTAACATGTTATCTAGGATCAAGTCGTATTCAAGGTTTCTCTTGAACACCCAACATTTCGTGTCGTTCCTTCATTCAAATCACCCGAGGTGAGTTCATACCCCTATATTTTCCGTGTTTTTAACATTTTCAGGGGGGAATACAAGCAAAAGCATAAGGAAACTTGTGCTCAAAATATGTTATTTTGTTTAAGATAATTATATTTTCAGTATGCTTTTAACAAGGAAAACAGTTTTACCAAACGATTAGGAAATCAACCCGTAGAAACAGTTTTCAAAACTAGAACAATGAACTTATGAATCTTGTATTATTATGTATTATTTTATAAAAAGGATTCATGCAAATCATAAACAGGATTTTCAGTATTATTACTTGTAAATTTGTTAGGCTAAGTTTGAGACACGTCCTTGGTAACACTCACCACAAGAAACAGAGTGTAGGTCTAGCACTCGTGACCAGAATCTCTTGTAGGGAGAGCGTGACTGTTGTGTATAGATCTATACGGGACTGACAATCCCACACCTCACTGCTAGCTATAGTTGGACCGGCAGGTCTGCAGGTGACAAAGTGTAACGCCCCAGTTTTTTTCGGTACGTTTAGTTATTTTAATTTAATTATTCTTGTAACCTTGGGTTAATTTATTTAACCAAGGTCTGATTTTCTTATGTTATTGGACTCTTTTGATCATCTTGTAAACTCCTTTTATTGAAGTCCATGGGCTATGGGCCTATTTGCAAAATCCATCTAGTTAATAGTACTTAATGTGTTAATTGAGCCATTTGGAACACACACAAGAAAAACACTCTAAACCCTATCCTCTCTCTCTCTCTCTCCCCCTCATGCCATCCTTCTCTCTCTCTTTGGGATCAAGAGCAGCCAAGGGTCTGTTGTTTGGAGCTTAATTCTTGTTCATTTCCAGCCTTGATTCGTATTGGTATGAACCTCCTTATCATTTCTTACAAATTGATTCGTAACCTTGTTCTGGTTTTATGATTTCATCTTCACTTCTACTCCTTCTTATTTGATTTGTATCTCTTTTGTTATTTGCAAAGAATTATATGTTATACATCATCTCAAGATCCTATCTTCACCCTATATATGGTGGATGATGGATCTAGGTGATTACATGTTGCAAAAGATCATGGAAACCCTAAAAGGGAGAATGGTGATTTTATGTGCTTTACGTTTATTTTCATGTTGATTATTATTACATTCTTGTGGCTAAATGAAATCCTAATCATCCCTAACCCTTTTTAGTACCACCATGATCATGGGAACTGAATCGGGATGATGAACACATCCTAAAATGTGATTCAAAGGGAGAAGGATGGATAAGCCAAAAAGGAATCACGAGTGGCTACAATTCTGTTTTCCATCAGATATGTAGTCATTTTGTAAAAATCATGTCTGGAGCTCTAAAACTCAAACATACCCCAAACCAGTGACCAAAGTTCCCAAATTGAGTTGGATAACTTTCTTAAGGAGGCCAACCTCACTGATAAGGACCTTATCTATGGGCACGAATGGCATCTTTTCTGTTAAGTCTGATCCGGGTCTGTTCTGATATGTCATTTTGTTTTCATCATTTCTAAGGCTTGGAAAAGGATCCAGAGTGATTAAAAGTTTCTACATATTCCTTATATTATGAATTTAAGATCTGGAGCAGATTAGGTGTTGTTTCCAATTATAAATTGGTTATAATGGATCCACACTCCAGATCAGTGGGCAGTCACCAGCTTTTGCTAGTGCTGTGATTGTCCACAATGTGAATTTTATATCCGGACCTTGGGAAATGATTTTCATTCAATTCCAACTCTGAGACTTTCATATGTATGTCCTTTACTTCTCTGAATTTTTTTTTGTACTAATTCTACTCAAACGTTAGGTATAATTGGCCAACATCACTTGACTGTCCTGTTGGAGACAGCAGTGATACACCTTTTTGTAAAATTCATATTTAATTCATCCTTTGGAGTTAGAAGGAGTTCTTTATAGTTTTGGAATCCTGAACAATTATAGTTTCCTATAAAATTTTGTTAAAGCTATGTTTCTGTTTTATATTTTGGAGTAAATCCGTTTTGAAGAGCAGGTCTGTTTTAGAGACCTTGCTGTGATTACTCTTTTCTCAACTCATAGCTTCATTACTTCTCCTTTCTAACCTTTAGTCCTTCTTAGGTGAGGTTTTGAATTTTGCTCAAGCTTGGTAGCGTTATTTGATTTTTATCTATCCTTACTACTCACTCAAGGTGAGTTCTCTCACACCGTTGTATTGATGATTGTGTTTGCTAGTTAGCTCGTGTGTGATTATTTGAATTCATTATAAGAGCATGCTATATAACTATTGTTTTAATTCGTACATGTGCACTGTATGTAACTAATTATGGATATGGGGACACCACCAAAGGATACGGATTTACCGGTGCGGTGGGTAGGTAATATTACCAACGTAATACTCATCATGAGGTGCGGTGATTAGGGCCAAATGATACGGGATCTTCCTGGTGCGGTTCAAACCTACAAGTCCTTCTTGTATTATAGGGATTGATTCGTTCTTTGCCCTTATCATATAATTATAATTGGAAAATGGATTAGGGTTAGTAAATATGAATGTTAGTACAATGTCTGTGTTTGAATTCACTAAGCTTTGTGCTTACGGTTTCCCTTATAACTTTTCAGGTGTTAAGATTAAAGAGGCTAAGGCTTGACATGGAGCACCGGGACATCACTACTAGTTATTTTTGTTGGGACCTTATTATTATTATTACTTCCGCACTTATTTTATATGATTATTAAGTTGATGGATTATGTTATTGTCTATTTCAGTTGTTTTAATTTAGTTTAAGATGGGTTTTAAAAGTTTAAATTTTTTGCAAAATTTGGGTGTCACAAGTTGGTATCAGAGCCACAGTTTGAGGGAACTAGGCATTCTTGTGGATGTTCTAGACTCAAATTTGAGGCTCTATAAGAGTTTATTTTCTTTTTAAAATATTTTTCAAACCTTCTGAAGACTAGTAATGGAAGATGTCGCGGTGTGCCAGTCAGCCAGCCAAGTAAGCCTTATTTCTTATGTTAAATGTTTATGTTAAATTTTTTACTATGAATTGGATTCTACTAGCCTTAAAATGTTAGATTACACACTTAGTTAGTGTTAACATGTGAGAGAGTTGTAAAATTAACGGCTAGAGCGAACTGGAAATTTTGAAACTAGACGCGAATGCGAAATTGGAACTTGTGTGGAAGGTAGTAGAAGGGCCCCTACTATTTGAAACATCGGTGCCGGTTTCGGGTCAGGGCAAGGTTGAAAAATTTTCAGCAAGCTGAGTGTTTTGTCTTCCTAGAAATATCTAGGCTGAATTGTTTCTAAGATTTTCCTTCTTCTGGGGATACCAATGGCTCCGCCTGCTCGACTTAATCAGCTCCAAATGGAGCAAGTTAGGGATATTGTCGCTGAGGAATTCAATAACGCTTTCAACGAACTAATCCCGGGTGTGACCAACGACATAATCAACCAAGTCGGTGCTCTTCTGGATAAGCGCCTCGCAGCTATTCCCGGGGGAGCGTTACCGGCTCTGCCTGTTCAGGATTCGGCATACTACTTCGAGAAGTTCAACAAGTGTAGCCCTCTTCTTTGGAACGGTGAATCCGACCCAGTTGCTGCTAAACACTGGGTGTCAGATGTTGAGGGCCCCTTTATAACTGTTGGGTGTCCGGACCAGTACAAAGTAGTGATCGCCATGAATTAGCTGCGAAAAAGGGGAAAGACATGGTGGAGCACCATCACCACTCTATTGAACGAAGAAGAAGTGAGGGTCATGTCTTGGGCCCAATTTGTGGAGAGGTTCGAGGCACAATATGTGCCTAAGGTGGAGCAGCAACGAATGCAGCAAAAGTTCATGGCCTTACAGCAGACTACCGAGTCCGTTAGCGACTTGAACGCCAAGTTCTTGGAGATGCTATCTTTTTGCCCCTTGTTTGCTGGGAACGAGGCCTGGTTGGTCAGCCGGTACACGGCCATCCTACGTACCGAGATTCGGGAATTCGTTAGCATGCAGGAGTTCTCGACTTTATCCGCGATCATGAATGCAGCAAGGAGGAGGGAAATCGAGTTGCAGACCCAGTCAAAGAGGAAGGCCAATGACACCTCTTCCAAGACATCCAGAGATGCCAGAAAAAGTAAAAGCAGGGTAGTAAGTCAAGGTATGAGTATAGGACGTCTTCAGGGCGAGAAAAATCCGTTGATATGCTACAACTGCAAAAAGCCAGGGCATCATTGAAAGAATTGTAGGGATCCCCCTGCGAGTGCAGTACCTCATATTACTTCTGCAGTTCCCGTCTGCTATCACTGCAACGAGACAGGACACAAGAAGCCCGAATGCCCGAAGTTGAAGACTGGTAAAGGAGACGGGGCTACAAATCCTGCAATTGCATCGTCCTTTAAGGGACCCACTATGGTGACACGAGGTCGTGCTTACCAGATGACTGTGGAGGAGCCGGTGATTACAGCGACAGTGGCAGGCACTTACTTGCTAGATTCCGAGCCCGATGTTGTTATGTTTGATAGCGGTGCTACCCATTCTTTTGTATCTCGAACGTTTATTAATCGTTTGGGGCGTAGTATCGGAAAATTGGCTCACCCAATGGTTGTCGAAGTTGCCGACAACCGTACTATTTATGTCACCGATGTTTATCGGGGTTGCACTCTCGAGTTTTCTGGAGTTGAATTCCCCATTGATCTTATCCCTATTGCGATGCGAGAGCTCTACGTTATCGTAGGCATGGATTGGCTTGATGCGTCTGATGTGGAAATCCACTGTCGTAAGAAGCAAGTTCGTGTTCAAAACCCTAGAGGTGGAGAACTTATCATTCAGGGGGACATTCCCCGCCTGGCCATCGCTTCTTGCTCTTCTGCTATAGCACTAGACGACGTTCCTATCGTTTTCGACTTCACTGATGTCTTTCCGGAGGAACTCCTTGGTTTGCCACCTATTCGGCAAGTAGAGTTTCGCATTGATTTGGTGTCGGGTACGACTCCAGTAGCTAAATCTCCTTACCGCTTGGCACCACCTGAGATGAAAGAGCTCCAAGATCAACTTCAGGAACTAAGTGATAAAGGGTTTATACAGCCAAGATGCTCGCCATGGGGTGCTCCTATTCTCTTTGTGAAGTAGAAAGATGGATCCCATCGAATGTGTATTGATTATAGGGAGCTAAACAAGCGCACGATAAAGAATAGGTACTCGTTTCCACGTATTGACGATCTTTTCGATCAGCTTCAGGGAGTGTCTTGGTTCTCCAAGATTCATTTACGTTCCGGTTACCATCAGATGCGGGTTCGTGAAGAAGACATTGAGAAAACAACATTCCGTACTCGTTATGGGCATTTTGAGTTCGTGGTGATGCCTTTTGGGCTCACCAATGCACCCGCAACATTTATGGATCTCATGAACCGGGTGTGTAGCCTGATGCTTAACCGTTCGGTCATAGTGTTCATTTATGACATCTTGGTCTATTCTAAGACCAATGAGGAGCATGAGCAACACCTTCGGGAGATTCTAGAAACTCTGGCAAGAGAAAGGCTTTATGCTAAATTCTCAAAATGTGAATTTTGGTTAGAAGAAGTTCAGTTCTTGGGGCATGTGGTAAACAAACACGGTATTAAGGTCGATCAAGCCAAGGTTGATGAGGTTAAACAATGGGAGATTCCAAAAACACCTTCTGAAATTCGCAGTTTCTTGGGTTTAGCCGGTTACTACCGTAGGTTCATTGAAAATTTCTCTAAAATCGCTTTGCCACTCACCCGATTGACCAGGAAATCAATGAAATTCGTTTGGAGCCCGGAGCAACAATTTGCTTTTGATGAGCTGTGTAAGCGATTGTGTGATGCTCCGATTTTGGCCTTACCTGATAGGGTGGAGGATATGGTGGTTTACTGTGATGCATCGCTTCAGGGTCTTGGTGCCGTGTTAATGCAACGGGACAGGGTGATAGACAATGCCTCCCGACAGCTGAAACCCCATGAACGGAACTACCCCACTCATGATTTGGAGCTTGGGGCTGTTGTTTTCACTCTTAAGATTTGGAGACATCAT
The DNA here is from genome assembly GCF_052849685.1 of Lactuca virosa. Taxonomy (NCBI): domain Eukaryota; kingdom Viridiplantae; phylum Streptophyta; class Magnoliopsida; order Asterales; family Asteraceae; genus Lactuca; species Lactuca virosa. The sequence goes on along the minus strand of NC_136430.1, from coordinate 117,039,456 downwards.
CTCTATGGAGTGAAGTGTATCATATACACTGACCATAAGAGTCTGAAATACTTGTTCGAGTAGCGGGATTTGAACATGAGGCAGATCAGATGGTTGGATGTGGTAAAAGATTATGATTGTGAAATTCACTACCACCCCGGTAAATCTAGTGTTGTAGCTGATGCTCTCAGTCGTAAACAATCTGCCGAACCGATTCGAGCTAAGTGTCTCCGGATGACGATGGTGTCGTCTTTTTTAGATCTGATTCTTGATGCCCGTTTGTTGGGGTGAGGTTGGGCAGAGGGTACTTGGGAATACCGATATCGTGCTTCGAACTACAGAGAAAATCCAAGTGATTCGGGATCATTTAGTTACAGCGAGGAGTCGTCAGAAAATTTATGCCGACAAAAGATGCTCCGATTTTGAGTTCCAGGTGGGAGATTATGTGTTGCTCAAAGTCTCCCTCTGTAAAGGTCTGATTCGATTTCGAAAACGGGGAAAGCTCGGACCCCGATTCATTGGACCCTACAAGGTCATAGCCCATGTGGGAAAGGTGGCTTACCGTTTAGAGCTGTCTGACGACCTTAGTCTAATTCATAATACGTTTCACGTGTATCAGTTATGAAAATGCGTTGTTGATGAGACCACTGTGATACCACTGGAGGACATACAAATTGACGAGCGTCTCAATTATGTTGAGAAACCAATCGCTATTTTAGAACGAAAGACGAAAGCTCTCCGCAACAAGACTATAAACCTGGTTAAGGTGCAGTGGCAACATAGGAAGGGTTCGGAATGGACTTGGGAACCGTAAGGCGAGATGAGGGCTCACTATCCGAATCTGTTTTTAGGTGTTGACTTCGAGGACGAAGTCCGTTCTTAGTGGGGGAGAGTTGTAACGCCCCGGTTTTTCTCGGTACGTTTAGTTATTTTAATTTAATTATTCTTGTAACCTTGGGTTAATTTATTTAACCAAGGTCTGATTTTCTTATGTTATTGGACTCTTTTGATCATCTTGTAAACTCCTTTTATTGAAGTCCATGGGCTATGGGCCTATTTGCAAAATCCATCTAGTTAATAGTACTTAATGTGTTAATTGAGTCATTTGGAACACACACAAGAAAAACACACAAAACCCTATCCTCTCTCTCTCTCCCCCTCACGCCATCCTTCTCACTCTCTTTGGGATCAAGAGCAGCCAAGGGTCTATTGTTTGGAGTTTAATTCTTGTTCATTTCCAGCCTTGATTCGTATTGGTATGAACCTCCTTATCATTTCTTACAACTTGATTCATAACCTTGTTCTGGTTTTATGATTTCATCTTTACTTCTACTCCTTCTTATTTGATTTGTATCTCTTTTGTTATTTGCAAAGAATTGTATGTTATAAATCATCTCAAGATCATATCTTCACCCCATATATGGTGGATGATGGATCTAGGTGATTACATGTTGCAAAAGATCATGGAAACCCTAAAAGGGAGAATGGTGATTTTATGTGCTTTATGTTTATATTCATGTTGATTATTATTACATTCTTGTGGCTAAATGAAATCCTAATCATCCCTAACCCTTTTTAGTACCACCACGATCATGGGAACTAAATCGGGATGATGAACACATCCTAAAATGTGTTTCAAAGGGAGAAGGATGGATAAGCCAAAAAGGAATCACGAGTGGCTACACTTCTGTTTTCCATCAGATATGTAGTCATTTTGTGAAAATCATATCTGGAGCTCTAGAACTCAAACATACCTCAAACCAGTGCCCAAAGTTCCCAAATTTAGTTGGCTAACTTTCTTAAGGAGGCCAACCTCACTGATAAGGAATTTATCTATGGGTACGAATGGCATCTTTTCTGTTAAGTCTGATCCGGGTCTGTTCTGATATGTCGTTTTGTTTTCATCATTTCTAAGGCTTGGAAAAGGATCCAAAGTGATTCCAAGTTTCTACATGTTCCTTATATTAAGAATTTAAGATCTGGAGCATATGAGGTGTTGTTTCCAATTATAAATAGGTTATAATGGATCCACACTCCAGATCAGTGGGCAGTCACCAGCTTTTACTAGTGCTGTGATTGTCCACAATGTGAATTTTATATCCGGATCTTGGGAAATGATTTTCATTCAATTCCAACTCTGAGACTTTCATATGTATGTACTTTACTTCTCCGAATTTTGGTTTGGACGAATTCTATTCAAAAGTTAGGTATAATTGGCCAACATCACTTGACTGTCCAGTTGGAGACAGCAGTGATACACCTTTTTCTAAAATTCATATTTAATTCATCCTTTGGAGTTAGAAGGAGTTCTTTATAGTTTTGGAATTCTGAACAATCATAGTTTCCTATAAAATTTTGTTAAAGCTATGTTTCTGTTTTATATTTTGGAGTAAATCCATTTTGAACAACAGGTCTGTTTTAGAGACCTTGCTGTGATTACTCTTTTCTCAACTCATAGCTTCATTACTTCTCCTTTCTAACCTTTAGTCCTTCTTAGGTGAGGTTTTGAAGTTTGCTCAAGCTTGGTAGCGTTATTTGATTGTTATCTATCCTTACTACTCAATTAAGGTGAGTTCTCTCACACCGTTGTATTGATGATTGTGTTTGCTAGTTAGCTCGTGTGTGATTATTTGAATTCATTATAAGAGCATGCTATATAACTATTGTTTTAATTCCTACATGTGCACTGTATGTAACTAATTATGGATATGGGGACACCACCAAAGGATAAGGATTTACCGGTGCGGTGGGTAGGTAATATCACCAACGTAATACTCATCATGAGGTGCGGTGATTAGGGCCAAATGATACGGGATCTTCCCGGTGCGGTTCAAACCTACAAGTCCTTCTTGTATTATAGGCATTGATTCGTTCTTTGCCCTTATCATATACTTATAATTGGAAAATGGATTAGGGTTAGTAAATATGAATGTTAGTACAATGTCTGTGTTTGAATTCACTAAGCTTTGTGCTTACGGTTTCCCTTATAACTTTTCAGGTGTTAAGATTAAAGAGGCTAAGGCTTGACATGGAGCACCGGGACATCGCTACTAGTTATTTTTGTTGGGACCTTATTATTATTATTACTTCCGCACTTATTTTATATGATTATTGAGTTGATGGATTATGTTATTGTCTATTTCAGTTGTTTTAATTTAGTTTAAGATGGGTTTTAAAAGTTTAAAATTTTTGCAAAATTTGGGTGTCACACAAAGTCATTAAGGATATTGGCCGTTGCAGGCCATATCCAGTCAGTTATGGTCATGAAACTCACAACCTAGATGACTAAAATTTACTTTTGTAATAATGAATCAATTGAACTAACCTCAAAGTAATAACCGATTTAATTACTGGAGGGTATTAATAATAATATCTTCAGGACTTAGTTCATCACGGTTTTCTTTTATTTAGTTTTTAAGACTAATATATCTCTCTGGGTGTAACCAGGGTTTTTAAAAGAAAACTGCTTTTATATACACGAGTATGGTAGATACTTGCAAACCTCAGTTTAAAATGGATAATCAACCATCAACTTTTAGGGAAAATATAGGATTTTCCCGGGATAAACCGGCTATTCAAAACGGATCGTTTTACAACCAACGGATATTCATATTCATTCCACGACTCATTGGATTGTACATATTCTGTACGAACCTGGAAGTCATGGAAGGAATGGATTTTCAACCACGCTTTTCATAAGAAAATATAGGATTTTCTGGAGGAACACTTTTCAAAAGGATCAAAGAACATTTTTCCACCAAAACTAAATGCTTATAAACTCACCAGCTTTATGCTGATATTCTTCAAAACTACTTGTATTCTCAGGGAATTAGTATACAGGTACTTCCAAGGGTTCGGAGAAGTCGGAGCGTTAGAGTCACGTCTTTACTATTTTACTTTTGATATGAACAAAACTATGTAGTAACCAATGTAAACCTTTTTCATATATGTATTCAATGTCCGGTTGTGTTTACTATGCTTGCTATGATACAATTGTTGTGCTACTACGCATGACGTCCTCCACCCCAGAACGATTCCGCCATCACGGTTTCGGGGTGTGACACTCACCCACCGCTTCCTTGACTGGTGGAGGGTCGTTAGCCAAACAGGTAGGATATGACATTAATTCTCATTAAAAGTATAATGAAAATACCAAGTAACTAAACACTTATAAATTCTCAATCTTAGTTACTTAGGAAAAATGTGAATTTGGTGCTAACCGATGATATTGCACTTTGCACCTTGTTAAGTCGTTAGTGGAGCATGTCTGGTTAACCGGCACACTAATCTGGGACTGACAATGTGTGGCAAAGGGTAGCTCGATGTTTGTCATAGATCAATGGAGCGTGTGTGGTTAACCGGCACATTGATTAGGTGATAAATGTCATCGAGAGTACCAAGCTAATTTGCATGGTTATTCACACCTTGTTTGTGATCCTCGGTATCCCAGTCACAAAATTGAAGGGCATAATTGAGATTAAACATGCCATTGAAAAGTTCAATGAATCTCAAAAGATCTAGGAATTTCAATTCATTTAAAACCTAAAATTCATTTTCGTTTTTCATGGTGGAAATTGGTAAATCGTCATTTACCTACCTTCAAATATTTTGCAATTGGATTATGACATCCCTCTTCCAAATTGTAAAATATTGTGTTGGGTCCTAGCATTAATATTTCAATTGGGTGTTATATTAAGGACTTAAATCAACTCACTTGAATTTCTCCCTTGTAGATGTCTAGTTCTGACAACTATGGTCTTCCGGAATCTTTTGAATATAAATTTCCTTATAAAGATGATATTCCACAAGATGATCAAGGTGAAAGATTAATCCATTTTTCGTGCTGTAGTGGAAATTCACTTCCTCCACCTCCTCCAATAATTCTCCCTAACCCACAAGTTAAAAGACTTGAAAAGTTCTAGGTCACTCAAGCCCTATTGGCTAGCAAACACTGAGATGGAAGGTTTGTGTGTGCACATGTCTTGGAGATGAAGTCATACATTGACAGGCTGGGAATGTTGGGTGTCGTTGTTTCAAGGAAGTTGGCTGTTGACTTGGTTCTTCAATCACTTCCTAAGTCATATAGCGGGTTCTTTAAGGACTACTATATGGGAGATCACAACATGACCCTTATTGATCTAACCAATTTGCTAATTGCTGCTAAATAAGCAATGATTTGGTGTACTGGTCAATAAAATTTGATTGGAAGATCTACTTCCCAAACTTCCATGGACATTGACAATGGTAACATTGGAAGTCCAGAAAAGCTTTCTCTTCCCAATGGAAAAGGATCGGCCATGGTAAAGTCATTTGACCAAATGGTAAAGAGAAAGGCTAAGTCTGAGATAGTCCTGTGTACCATTCCCAAAGAGTCCATATGTTTCTATTGCCAAGAGAATGGGGCATTGGTTGCGAAGCTTCCATATTTACCTTAAATATCGCAAGGATGGTAAAGTCAGAGTGTATGACTCTACTTCAGGTAAGCCCACTATCTAATTCTATTAAGTTTCTATTTGGAGATTCTTAATAAATGATGTAATGTAATTACATTTTGATGTTTTGTAGGATCGAAGAAAAGAAAGGAAGCTTAAAGGAAGAGTAACCTGACTCTGATCGCGAAGAGATGGATTTCGATCACATGGTTCGATGATCAGAATTTTGAGCTGCTGCTTAAGAGTTATGATAGATTGCTTAGGAATAGATAACAACATAGTTTTCATTTGTAATTGCATTGTAAGGAAATGTTTTTCCGCGTTTTATAAATAAAAGAATTTTTTTTGATTTTATCTTATTTTAAGTTTCCTTGCAATGGCATTTATGAAAATTGTTGTTTATATGTTTCCATTGATAGCAGTATTGGAAAATGGATTTGATTCTTTCGTTTGTGGTAGTGTCAAGATTTACCAAATAAGGAAAGATTCTCATCACTCAAGTTTCAGTTGGATAGAAACTTGGAATCATGGAACTTGTATTGTGTGATGAATGAGAACCTTCGTCTTTGGGAAATTAAGACTAATTCCTGGTTCACATGTATATGTGAGTCAAGTGAAGGACTAGGGGATCGGATACACTTGGTTGTGCGCTGGTCAGGTCCACCACAAAGAACGATAAGACTATTCGTTATGATTTATTAAAGTTTAGTAAATATAGTTATGCTTACAAGATTAAGTGTAATTCTGAATCATTGGAAAAAGTTTCAATGTATTGCAGAACGAATAAGAAGAATCAAATTAGGCAGAAAGATAAAAGTTTCTCCAATATGAGAAGAAGGGAGAGTACTTGAGTATCGTGTTTTATGATTATCTTAGTTATTATGAAACCATATCACAATTGATCCTCTAAGGACATCTTAGTGCATTTGTATGGCTAAGAAGAGGAATCGTGAATTGTTGAAATGGTTAAATCAAGAAGATAAATCATACTTCGTTCCAAATTCAGGTCTTAGAGTCATACTCCAAGATTATAACTTGAGTGAAATGGTCTTAAGAAAGGTTTATAACACTCATCAAATGTAGAGTAAAGTATTTCTTACTCTTGTACATTTGAAATTGGTAAGTTGTGATGTTTTAGATAAGACAAAGACCAACTAAGACTAATTGTGTGAAGTGTCTGTCTTGATAAGAAACCACACTAACTCTTGAATATTTGTTTGTCAAGTAATGTTCCTTGACAAAGTGAATCTTATATGTCAAGAGGTCAGTGGGAGTCTGAAGGATCTTGAATAGCTTCAAGAACTAATCAAGACTAAACCTATTGTTAATCACTAGCACACGACTTGAGGTTTGTAACCTATCGTGTTGACATATTCTTAGCATGTGAGTTCTATGAGTTCTCAATTGTTTTCATAATAACTTGGAAGCAATGGTAGGCACTTGTGCTGCTAAGTGGCAAGAAATTAAGATTGAACAAGTTCAGTCCATATGAGTTTGGATTTGTCACTAACCTTGTCTTGTAATTATGGTTATGACAAGTTCACATGGATAGGAACACATACACCATAAAATCTAAGTGTCATAAGGTTTCTCTCCAATTCATGAAAATGATTGTGAGGAAATGCTTTCACTAAGTAGATTTTGAATAGTTAGCAATTGTGATATTTGCATTCCCAAATTCGATTATGATTACGACATCCCTCTTCATAGTTCGAATTGTGAGAAATGGCAAAAGGTCTAAACAATTGAGAGTTATTGCTGTAAGTTCTAAAATTGTTTAGACACACATGTGAGCTATCTAAGGAAATGTTTATAAGTTTGAGGAGCCTACATAAAGTCTTATCGAAGCATCTTGTTTCAGAAATCTGAACTTTGGTAAGAAAGTCAACAAGTATTGATTTCTAAAAGTCCAACTGATTTCTGGGTACATGTCAAAGCTAGTGGGAGCATAAGTGTAATTCTAGTAAGATAACAATTATTTTGCTAGTGGGAGCATAATTATTATGGTAAGAGTTGCGAGTTAGCAATGTTAATTATAGAAAACAAAAGTTTCAATTTGCAAAGTTGCAGGGTTTGAAAAGTTGTTTTGCTATAATTAAGGGGGAGGAATTCATACTTCATTTCGAATCTAAATGCTTAGATTGAGATTTTAATCGAATTTAGTCATGGACATATGTGAATGTTATGTTGAAATGATTCAACATAAGGAAATTTTATATGTGGAAATGTTTTAGCGAAAGACTGGTAAAGTATCATGTCTTTATGTAAGGCATTATGAATCGTATCTCATATGCTTCAGGTATAGGATCGATTGCATATGCTATACACTACTAGAATATAGGCCTTTAATGACGCGCAAACCATGACACGCGACGATTTACGATACGCAAAAGTGTGTGCCCTAAAAATAATGTCATCTCCCAAAAAATGTGAAGGATTTAAGACACACATTTTTGCGTGACCTAAACTTAATGTCAGGAAAATAAAAATAAAAGCACGGAGGGCACCCATTGAAATAAGCGTGTCGTGCAGACATGTCGCTTTATAATTCTTAAAATGAACGCGTGCGCTGACTATTTACTAAACAAAATTGCAGGGGATCTAGGGCTTTTTTGATGTTCTCCACAAGGTTCGTTGCATCCGCCTCACTTCCGCTCATCTCTGCTCACCTCTTCCCACCGACGACCTCCGCTCACCTCTTCCCCCTACCCGTCCTAAATTCAGCTGCTTCCAATTTGGGGGTTATTACCCTAATTCCTTTCGATTTCTCTCCGATTAAACGATTTCTTGCCGACTATGGAGCCTCCACAAACCCTACCTCGACTCCATCGCCATCTACTTCTTCCCAACGGAGACCTGATTTTACTCCATCGTCGCCTACTTTTCCCTCTGTCGCCATCCTTCTCTCTCCATCTGACTCATTTTGTCGGAATATATATGGGTTTGTCTCATACTGGCCTTTCCCTCCGCAAATGATCTCAATTGGTCCATTCAAGGTTTGTACGGATACCAATAAGAAGAAACCTAAAACAACGGGGTTGAATTGATTAACACATGAAGTATTTTCTTGGTCTCTATCTTGACGATGTCCTTAATATAAATCTCCACAAAGATAATTAGGCCCTGATCGATGTCTATTTTATCAATCTATTTTTTTTCCAACAACATAATTGAGCTTCTTCTCCATATGCTCTTACTTTTCTTTGATTATGTTTACAGATTCACTAATTAAACATTAGTTGGTTTTGCGTAACTACAATTTCATTGAATTCTGTGTACATCGAGGATGCGAAGTTAAGGGTATATATTTTGGATTGTGAAATCAATTTGGGTTTCATTCGTAATGGATTGTGAAATCAATTTTGTGCATACAGAAAAAAGTTTCTACAACAACTCATTGGGGATTACAAAGGAGTTGTTGCACAATGCATAGCTGCGGATAAAATGGCAGATGCTTTAGTTATTGCTCAGGTTGGTGGTGCTTCCCTATGGGAGAGCACACGTGATCAATACCTTAAAAAGAATCGTTCTTCTTACCTTAAGGTGATTTTCACTTTCTTTTACTTTCTCATTCCCATTTATCTTTTTGTATCTTTATTGATCGGTTTCTTAAACATAGGTTGTTGCCGCAATGGTAAATAATGATCTTGTTAGTCTAGTAAACGCCAGGCCCCTAAAATCCTGGAAGGAAACACTTGCTCTCCTATGCACTGTAAGTTGTTTCCCTGAGTATGGTAAAAACTTACAATTTTTTACTTTTGACCTTCTTTTTCTGTTTTGGTCTCACGAAGATGGTATTATTAGTAATTTACTATATACACAGTTTGCTCAAAGGGAGGAGTGGACTTTACTTTGTGATAACCTTGCTTCTAGACTTGTATCTTCTGGAAACACGTTAGCTGCAACCCTTTGTTATATATGTGCTGGGAACACTGATAAAATAAATGAAATTTGGTCAAAGAATGTTACCACTGAGCACAAAGGAGAATCATATGTTTCACTTATTCATGTAAACACTTGTTTCTGAAAAGATTTAAGTTAAAATTTGAATAGTAAGTGTTAATTTGTGTTTTCTTGTTTGTTTGTGTTAGGATTTGATGGAGAAGACTGTGGTTCTTCCTTTAGCAACTGGACAGAAGAGATTCAATGCTTCTTTATGTAAACTTGTTGAAAAGTATGATGAGATTTTAGCAAGTCAAGGGCCTTGGGCTATCAGCAATATCATGTATGTATGTTTTTCTTAAATTAATTAATTAATGTTTAGTATATTTATATAATTATAAGTATGATGCACAATAAATATCAGAATCAGGTGAATTCTATCACATGATTACAACGAAGTTCCTCAAGTCAAATTCAACCACCAAGTCCCTCACACCCTGCTCCACCTCCTGTTGCCCCTCCAACTGTCCAGACTGCTGAGGTGTCCAATGTCCCAAGTATATTAATTAATAATAATTATATATGGTTATGTTTTATGAATGAATGTTGAGAGTTGAGTGTTGTTATGTGTTGATAGTCCAACAAAGGGTAGTTATTGGGACTTTGACCAGAATTTTCAATGAGACATCAGAAGCATTAGGAGGGGCGAATGCGGTTCCAACAAAGGCCAGTGGTGACTTTGCTACTGCCCTCAAGATTCAAGTAATCTTTTCTGATTCCATTCCAATCAACCTCATAGGACTTGAGGGGTTATTTTTTTTTAAATAGGTGGATCTTACGACTAGTGACTGGGATGAGTGTAGCTTCTGGTTAGCAACACTTGTGACACCCAAATTTTTTGCAAAAATTTTAAACTTTTAAAACTCATCTTAAATTAAATCAAACAACTGAAAAAGTCATAACACAATCCATAAAACTTAACAATCATATAAAATAAGTGCGGAAGAAATAACAATAATATGGTCCCAACAAAAATAACTAGTAGCGATGTCCCGGTGCTCCATGTCAAGCCTTAGCCTCTTTAATCTTGACACCTGAAAAGTTATAAGGGAAACCGTAAGCACAAAGCTTAGTGAATTCAAACACAGACATTGTACTAACATTCATATTTACTAACTCTAATCCATTTTCCAATTATAATTGTATAATAAGGACAAAGAACGAATCAATGCCTATAATACAAGAAGGACTTGTAGGTTTGAACCGCACCGGGAAGATCCCGTATCATTTGGCCCTAATCACCGCACCTCACGATGAGTATTACGTTGGTGATCTTACCTACCCACCGCATCGGTAAATCCGTATCCTTTGGTGGTGTCCCCATATCCATAATTAGTTACATACAGTGCAGATGTACGAATTAAAACAATGGTTATATAGCACGCCTTTATAATAAATTCAAATAATCACACATGAGCTAACTAGCAAACAGAAACATCAATACAACGGTGTGAGAGAACTCACCTTGAGTGAGTAGTAACGATAGCTAACAATCAAATAATGCTACCAAGCTTGAGCAAACTTCAAAACCTAACCTAAGAAGAACTAAAGGTTAGAAAGGAGAAGTAATGAAGCTATGAGTTGAGAAAAGAGTAATCACAGCAAGGTCTCTAAAACAGACCTGCTGTTCAAAACGGATTTACTCAAAAATCTAAAACATAAACATAGCTTTAACTAAATTTTATAGGAAACTATGATTGTTCAGAATTCTATAACTATAAAGAACTCCTTCTAACTCCAAAGGATGAATTAAATATGAATTTTACAAAAAGGTGTATCACTGCTGTCTCCAACAGGACAGTCAAGTGATGTTGGCCAATTCTACCCAACTTGTGAGTAGAATTACTCAAAACCAAAATTCAGAGAAGTAAAGGACATACAAATTAAAGTCTCAGAGTTTGAATTGAATGAAAATCAGTTTCCAAGCTCCGGATATAAAATTCACATTGTGGACAATCACAGCACTAGTAAAAGCTGGTGACTGCCCACTGATCTGGAGTGTGGATCCATTCTAACCAATTTATAATTGGAAATAACACCCCATCTGCTCCAGATCTTAAATGCATAATATAAGGAACATATAGAAACTTGGAATCACTCTGGATCCTTTTCCAAGCCTTAGAAATGATGAAATGAAAATGACATATCAGAACAGACCCGGATCGGACCTATCAGCAAGGATGCCATTCTTGCCCATAGATAAATTCCTTATCAGTGAGGTTGTCCTCCTTAAGAAAGTTATCCAACTCAATTTGTGAACTTTGGGCACTGGTTTGGGGTCCGTTTGAGTTCTAGAGCTCAAGATATGATTTTTACAAAATGACTACAGATATGATGATAAACAGAATTGTAGTAACCCGTGATTCCTTTTTGGCTTATCCATCCTTCTCCCTTTGAAACACATTTTAAGATGTGTTCATCATCCCAATTCAGTCCCCATGATCATGGTGGTACTAAAAAGGGTTAGGGATCATTAGGATTTCATTTAGCCACAAGTAAACATAAAGCGCATAACATACCATTCTTTGCAAATAACAAAAGAGATGATGTATAACATACCATTCTTTGCAAATAACAAAAGAGATACAAATCAAATAAGAAGGAGTAGAAGTGAAGATGAAATCATAAAACTAGAACAAGGTTATGAATCAAGTTGTAAGAAATGATAAGGAGGTTCATACCAATATGAATCAAGGCTGGAAATGAACAAGAATTAAGCTCCAAGCAACATCCCCTTGGCTGCTCTTGATCCCAAAGAGAGAGAGAAGGACGGTTGTGAGGGAGAGAGAGAGAGTAGGGTTTAGAGTGTTTTTCTTGTGTGTGTTCTAAATGACTCAATTAACACCTTAAGTACTATTTACTAGATGGACTTTGCAAATAGGCCCATAGCCCATGGACTTCAATAAAAGGAGTTTACAAGATGATCAAAAGAGTCCAATAACCTAAGAAATCAGACCTTGGTTAAATAAATTAACCCAAGGTTACAAGAATAATTAAATTAAAATAACTAAACGTACCGAGAAAAAACCGGGGCGTTACAACTCTCCCCCACTAAGAAAGGATAATGAGCCCTCATCTCGCCTTCCGGTTCCCAAGTCCATTCCGAACCCTTCCTATGTTGCCACTGCACCTTAACCATGTTTATAGTCTTGTTACAGAGAGCTTTCGTCTTTCGTTCTAAAATAGCGATTGGTTTCTCAACATAATTGAGACGCTCGTCAATCTGTATGTCCTCCAGTGGTATCACAACGGTCTCATCAACAACGCATTTTCGTAACCGAGACACGTGGAACGTATTATGAATTAGACTAAGCTCGTCAGGCAGCTCTCTAAACGGTAAGCCACCTCTCCAACACGGGCTATGACCTTGTAGGGTCCAATGAATCGGGGTCCGAGCTTTCCCCACTTCCGAAATCGAATCACACCTTTCCAGGGGGAGACTTTGAGCAACACATAATCTCCCACCTGGAACTCAAGATTGGAGCGTCTTTTGCCGGCATAACTTTTCTGACGACTCCTCGCTGTGACCAAATGATCCCGAATCACTTGGATTTTCTCCGTAGTTCGTAGCACGATATCGGTACTCCCAAGTATCCTCTGCCCAACCTCGCCTCAACAAACGGGCGTCCTGCACTTTCTCCCGTAAAAGGCTTCATACGGAGGCAACTTAATGCTTGAGTGATAGCTGTTGTTATAAGAAAACTCAGCTAGATGTAGATGGTCGTCCCAACTACCCCAAAAATCAATCGCACATGCCCTAAGCATGTCCTCCAAGGTCTGAATCGTCTGCTCACTCTGCCCGTCTGTCTGCGGATGGAAGGCGGTGCGAAAATGTAATCGTGTGCCCAACTCCTCTTGAAACTTCCTCCAGAACCGAGAAGTAAATCGGGCGTCCCGATCGGAGACGATAGAAACGGGCACCCCATGTAATGAGACAATCTCCCGAACAAAGATCTCGGTAATTTCTCCGCCGATGAGCTCTCCTTTATAGCCAGAAAGTGAGCACTCTTAGTCAAACGATCAACAATCACCCATATCGTATCGGCTCCTCGGGCAGTTCTAGGAAGTTTTGTAATGAAGTCCATGGTTAGATGCTCCCATTTCCATTCAAGAATCACCAATGGTTGCAACTTCCCATGCGGTTTCTGGTGTTCCGCCTTGACCTTCCGACAGGTCATACGTTCTTCCACAAATCGAGCCACATCATTCTTCATTCCATGCCACCAGTAAGCCTCCTGAAGGTCCCGGTACATTTTAGTAGCACCAGGATGGATAGAAAATTTTGACTTATGAGACTCATCCATTAGGGTTTTCCGATTTCCCCCGGTATATGGAACCTAAACCCTACCGTAGCGAGTCAGCAAACCCCGCCCGTCTCGTTCCATCTTAGGCAACTCTTTCGCAATCTTCTCACGCCTGATGTTTTCCTCCAGTATTGCCGTCTTTTGGGCGTCCCAGATCAGATCTAACAAAGACGACACCATCGTCATCCGGAGACACTTAGCTCGAATCGGTTCGGCAGATTGTTTACAACTGAGAGCATCAGCTACCACATTAGCTTTACCGGGGTGGTAGTGAATTTCACAATCATAATCTTTTACCATATCCAACCATCTGATCTGCCTCATGTTCAAATCCCGCTGCTCGAACAAATATTTCAGACTCTTATGGTCAGTGTATATGATACACTTCACCCCATAGAGATAGTGTCTCCAAATCTTAAGAGCGAAAACAACAGCCCTAAGCTCCAAATCATGAGTGGGGTAGTTTCGTTCGTGGGGTTTCAGCTGTCGGGAGGCATAGGCTATCACCCTGTCTCGTTGCATTAACACGACACCAAGACCCTGAAGCGATGCATCACAGTAAACCACCATATCCTCAACCCCATCAGGTAAGGCCAAAATCGGAGCACCACAGAATCGCTTCCTCAACTCATCAAACGCCAATTGTTGCTCCGGGCCCCAAACGAATTCCACTGATTGCTTGGTCAATCGGGTGAGTGGCAAGGCGATTTTAGAGAAATTTTCAATGAACCTTCGGTAATAACCGGCTAAACCCCAGAAACTGCGAATTTCAGAAGGTTTTTTTGGAATCTTCCATTGTTTAACCGCATCAACCTTGGCTTGATCGACCTTAATACCGTGTTTGTTTACCACATGCCCCAAGAACTGAACTTCTTCTAACCAAAATTCACATTTTGAAAATTTAACATAAAGCCTTTCTCTTGCCAGAGTTTCCAGAATCTCCCGAAGGTGTTGCTCATGCTCCTCTTTGCTCTTAGAATAGACCAAGATATCATCAATGAACACTATGACCGAACGGTCAAGCATCGGGCTACACACCCGGTTCATGAGATCCATAAACGTTGCGGGTGCATTGGTGAGCCCAAAAGGCATCACCACGAACTCAAAAATTCCCATAACGAGTACGGAATGCTGTTTTCTCAATGTATTCTTCACGAACCCGCATCTGATGGTAACCGAAACGTAAATCAATCTTGGAAAACCAAGACGCTCCCTGAAGCTGATCGAAAAGATCGTCAATACGTGGCAACGGGTACCTATTCTTTATCGTGTGCTTGTTTAGCTCCCTATAATCAATACACATTCGCTGTAATCCATCTTTATTCTTCACAAAGAAAATAGGAGCACCCCAAGGCGAGCAGCTTGGCCGTATAAACCCTTGATCACTTAGTTCTTGAAGTTTATCTTGGAGCTCTTTCATTTCAGGTGGTGCCAAGCGGTAAGGAGATTTAGCTACCGGAGTCGCACCCGACACCAAATCAATGCGAAACTCCACTTGCCGAATAGGTGACAAGCCAGGGAGTTCCTCCGGAAAGACATCACTGAAGTCGGAAACGATAGGAACGTCGTCTAGTGCTATAGCAGAAGAGCAAGAAGCCATGGCCAGGCGGGGAATGTCCCCCTGAATAATAAGTTCTCCACCTCTAGGGTTTTGAACACGAACTTGCTTCTTACGACAGTGGATTTCCGCATCAAACGCATCAAGCCAATCCATGCCTACGATAACGCAGAGCTCTCGCATCGCAATAGGGATAAGATCAATGGGGAATTCAACTCCAGAAAACTCGAGAGTGTAACCTCGATAAACATCGGTGACATAAATAGTGCGGTTGTCGGCAACTTCGACAACCATTGGGCGAGCCAATTTTCCGATACTACGCCCCAAACGATTAATAAACGTCCAAGATACAAAAGAATGGGTAGCACCACTATCAAACATAATAGCAGCGGGCTCGGAATCTAGCAAATAAGTGCCTAATTCACCACATACAATCATGTAAACAATTCTAACTACCAGTTATTAAATAATGCAAGGGTGGAGAGAAAGGAAAAAAAAGAAATTTTACCTGCCACTGTCGCGGTAATCACCGGCTCCTCCGCAACCATCTGGTGAGCACGTCCTCGTGTCACCATAGTGGGTCCCTTAGAAGACGATGCAATTGCGGTATTTGTACCCCCGTCTCCTTTACCAGTCTTCAACTTTGGGCATTCGGGCTTCTTGTGTCCCGTCTCGTTGCAGTGATAGCAGACGGGAACAACAGAAGTAATCTGAGGAACTGCACTCGCAGGGGGAGCCCTACAATTCTTCCAATGATGCCCTGGCTTTTTGCAGTTGTAGCATATCAACGGATTTTTCTCGCCCTGACCTGAAGACGGCCTGTACTCATACCTTGACTTACCACCCTGCTTTTGCTTTTTCTGGGCATCTCCGGATGTCTTGGAAGTGGTGTCATTGGCCTTCCTCTTGAACTGGGTCTGCAACTCGATTTCCCTCCTCCTCGCTGCATCCATGATCGCGGATAAAGTCGGGAACTCCTGCATGCTAACGAATTCCTGAATCTCGGTACGTAGAATGGCAGTGTATCGGCTGACCAACCAGGCCTCGTTCCCAGCAAACGAGGGGCAAAAAGATAGCATCTCCAAGAACTTGGCATTCAGGTCGCTAGCGGACTCGGTAGTCTGCTGTAAGGCCATGAACTCTTGCTGCATTCGCTGCTGCTCCACCTTAGGCACATATTGTGCCTCGAACATCTCCACAAATTGGGCCCAAAACATGGCCCTCACTTTTCTTCGTTTAATAGAGCGGTGATGGTGTTCCACCATGTCTTTCCCCTTTTTCGCAGCTGATTCATGGCGATCACTACTTTGTACTGGTCTGGACACCCAACAGTCATGAAGGCGCCCTCAACATCTGACACCCAGTTCTTAGTAGCAACTGGGTCGGATTCACCGTTCCAAAGAGGAGGGCTACACTTGTTGAACTTCTCGAAGTAGTATGCCGAATCCCAAACAGGCGGAGCCGGTAACGTTCCCCCGGGAATAGCCGCGAGGCGCTCATCCAGTAGAGCACCGACTTGGTTGATTATGTCATTGGTCACACCCGGGATTAGTTCGTTGAAAGCGTTATTGAATTCCTCAGCGACAATATCCCTAACTTGCTCCATTTGGAGCTGATTAAGTCGAGCAGGCGGAGCCATCTGTATCCGCAGAAGAAGGAAAATATTTAGAAAGAATTCAGCCTAGATATTTCTAGGAAGACGAAACACTCAGCTTGCCAAAAAATTTTCAACCTTGCCCCGACCCGAAACCGGCACCGATGTGTCAAATAGTAGGGGCCCTTCTAGTACCTTCCACACAAGTTCCAATTTCGCATTTGCATCTAGTTTCAAAATTTCCAGTTCGCTCTAGCCGTTAAATTTTACAACTCTCTCACATGTTAACACTAACTAAGTGTGTAATCTAACATTTTAAGGCTAGTAGAATCCAATTCATAGTCAACAATTTAACATAAACATTTAACATAAGAAATAAGGCTTACTTGCCTGGCTGACTGGCACACCGCGACATCTCCCACTACTAGTCTTCAGAAGATTTGAAAAATCTTTTTAAAAAGAAAATAAACTCTTATAGAGCCTCAAATTTGAGTCTAGAACATCCACAAGAATGCCTAGTTCCCTCAAACTGTGGCTCTGATACCAACTTGTGACACCCAAATTTTTTGCAAAAATTTTAAACTTTTAAAACTCATCTTAAATTAAATCAAATAACTGAAAAAGTCATAACACAATCCATCAAACTTAAAAATCATATAAAATAAGTGCGGAAGAAACAACAATAATATGGTCCCAACAAAAATAACTAGTAGCGATGTCCCGGTGCTCCATTTCAAGCCTTAGCCTCTTTAATCTTGACACCTGAAAAGTTATAAGGGAAACCGTAAGCACAAAGCTTAGTGAATTCAAACACATACATTGTACTAACATTCATATTAACTAACTCTAACCCATTTTCCAATTATAATTATATAATAAGGACAAAGAACGAATCAATGCCTGTAATACAAGAAGGACTTGTAGGTTTGAACCGCACCGGGAAGATCCCATAATATTTGGCCCTAATCACCGCACCTCACGATGAGTATTACGTTGGTGATCTTACCTACCCACCGCACCGGTAAATCCATATCCTTTGGTGGTGTCCCCATATGCATAATTAGTTACATACGGTGCACATGTACGAATTAAAACAATGGTTATATAGCATGCCTTTATAATAAATTCAAATAATCACACACGAGCTAACTAGCAAACACAAACATCAATACAACGGTGTGAGAGAACTCACCTTGAGTGAGTAGTAAGGATAGCTAACAATCAAATAAGGCTACCAAGCTTGAGAAAACTTCAAAACCTAACCTAAGAAGGACTAAAGGTTAGAAAGGAGAAGTAATGAAGCTATGAGTTGAGAAAAGAGTAATCACAGCAAGGTCTCTGAAACAGACCTGCTGTTCAAAACGGATTTACTCCAAAATCTAAAACAGAAACATAGCTTTAACTAAATTTTATAGGAAGCTATGATTGTTCATAATTCCATAACTATAAAGAACTCCTTCTAACTCCAAAGGATGAATTAAATATGAATTTTACAAAAAGGTGTATCACTGCTGTCTCCAACAGGATAGTCAAGTGATGTTGGCCAATTATACCTAACTTTTGAGTAGAATTCGTCCAAACCAAAATTCAGGGAAGTAAAGGACATACATATGAAAGTCTCAGAGTTTGAATTGAAGGAAAATCATTTCCCAAGATCCGGATATAAAATTCACATTGTGGAGAATCACAGCACTAGCAAAAGCTGGTGACTGCCCACTGATCTAGAGTGTGGATCCATTATAACCAATTTATAATTGGAAACAACACCTCATCTACTCCATATCTTAAATGAATAATATAAGGAACATATAGAAACTTGGAATCACTCTGGATCCTTTTCCAAGCCTTAGAAATGATGAAATCCAAATGACATATCAGAACAGACCCGGATCGGACCTAACAGCAAGGATGCCATTCTTACCCATAGATAAAGTCCTTATCAGTGAGGTTATCCTCCTCAAGAAAGTTATAGAACTCAATTTGTGAACTTTGGGCACTGGTTTGGGGTCCGTTTGAGTTCTAGAGCTCAAGATATGATTTTTACAAAATGACTACAGATCTGATGATAAACAGAATTGTAGTCACCCGTGATTCCTTTTTGGCTTATCCATCCTTCTCCCTTTGAAACACTTTTTAAGATGTGTTCATCATCCCAATTCAGTCCCCATGATCATGGTGGTACTAAAAAGGGTTAGGGATCATTAGGATTTCATTTAGCCACAAGAATGTAATAATAATCAACATGAAAATAAACATAAAGCACATAAAATCACCATTCTCCCTTTTAGGGTTTCCATGATCTTTTGCAACATGTAATCACCTAGATCCATAATACACCATATATGGGGTGAAGATAGGATCTTGAGATGATGTATAACATACCATTCTTTGCAAATAACAAAAGAGATACAAATCAAATAAGAAGGAGTAGAAGTGAAGATGAAATCATAAAACTAGAACAAGGTTATGAATCAAGTTGTAAGAAATGATAAGGAGGTTCATACCAATATGAATCAAGGCTGGAAATGAACAAGAATTAAGCTCCAAGCAACATCCCCTTGGCTGCTCTTGATCCCAAAGAGAGAGAGAAGGACGGTTGTGAGGGAGAGAGAGAGTAGGGTTTAGAGTGTTTTTCTTGTGTGTGTTCCAAATGACTCAATTAACACATTAAGTACTATTTACTAGATAGACTTTGCAAATAGGCCCATAGCCCATGGACTTCAATAAAAGGAGTTTACAAGATGATCAAAAGAGTCCAATAACCTAAGAAATCAGACCTTGGTTAAATAAATTAACCCAAGGTTACAAGAATAATTAAATTAAAATAACTAAACGTACCGAGAAAAAACCGGGGCGTTACAACACTGAAGCGGATGAGCAAGATTAGGCAGACTGCCAGATAAATGGAATGGAGTCTGTACATAGGAAGTTGGAGGTCTAGCCAAGTTTAGTTCATTTTCTTTCTTTTCATATTACATACAAAGGACATTGATTAATCGTGCATAGTTGGTAGGGATAGACATTGAATCGTGCATAGTTGGTAGGATAGACATTGAATCGTGCATAGTTGGTAGGGATGATACAGTCACATTAACTTACATCTCAAGTTTATTAGATTAACTCTATAATAATCTGTAGTTGCCATGCGGAATTGGATTCCAATTCCTGCCAAATCCCATGGAGGGTCATTATGAAGTTGTGATCAGCTTATCTGAGGGTGTATAAATTTGTCCATGTCAGTTATAATCTCATATTGGTATAAATTTTCTTGTCATTTACTATTATATTCTTGCAGTTGAAGCTTCAGACCTTGAAGATGATAAACTTCATGATGATATTAAAGCTGTAGAAAAGCATACACCTCTTCATTCAGCCCTATCAGAACTTGTAGGTGATTTTGATGGGGAATCTATGTTGTTCTTGCAGCGATTTTTTCGTACAAGAGTGAAACCTGTAGTATCCATAGGCTCCTTGAAACTTGATCTTTCTCTTGGAATTGGAGGATTACCAAAGGTAATTACTAGCTTCTTATATGGTATTAGCAAATTATACACATACATAATAGTTAATCATTGTGAACCCTAGAATAATAACAACCAAACTGTACATTACAGGGAATAATTGTTGAGGTTTATGGGCAAGAGGGATCATGCAAGACAACACTTGCTTTGAATGTAATCAAGGGACCTCAAAAGCTTGGAGGTGTTTCACATTTTATGATGATTAGAAGTTATTTTTGGTAGGTTATTATGCTTACTTGGATGTGGAGAATGCACTAGACCCACTGCTGCTTGAAACAGTTGGTGTAAATACCAAAAGTCTTCTCATCTCACAGCCAAATTCTGCTGAAAATTTGCTGAGTATTGTTGACACTCTCGCACAGAGTGGAGGAGTTGATGTGATTGTCATCAACAGTGTAAGGAAAAATCTTTGCAAAAGACATGAATGCCCTCCTCTCTTCTTCATCAAACTCACCCCTACAAATCTTTTGTCCAATTGTTGTCTTGGTTTTCTAATTCATTGACTTTATTTTTATAGGTTGCTACACTCATCCCACAACGTGAAATTACATGTGTAATAAGTGACAATATCATTGAGACACAATCACGAATAATGACACGAGCACTTCGCAAGATTCTTTATTTTTTATGTCGTTCAGATACTCTTATTATATTTATAAATCAGGTTAGTATATTATATATAGTTATAAAATCATTTTAAATAGTTTTAAATATGTCATAATGTCATAGCCAATTGTTACTCTTGTTTTCAGGTGAGATCAAATTTGAGATCACGCCAAGAGGGACTTAAAGTAAATGAGGTGACATGTGATGGAAACGCCTTGCCATTTTATTCAGCTGTACGGATGAGAATTGCTAGAAAAGGATTTCTCAAGACTTAGGAAAAGATTTAGAATAATAATAATAATTGTTTTATTATAATGATAATGATAATAATAAAAGGAAATTTATCTATTTTCAGGTTTCTGGTCTTGGTATATGTGTGGAGGTGGTAAAGAATAAGCTAGCACTTGCTATGAAAAAGGCAGAGCTAGAGATTGAGTTTGGAAGAGGGATATCTCGTGCATTTTGATTTAAGGGTTTATGTCACATTTGATATTTTACCAATTAAGTTTTTATGTAGGGAGTAGAAAAAGGGGAACTTTTCCCCTTCAAAATTACCCATGGTAAGTTTTTAAGTACGTTTAATCAATATTTTATGTCCATAAAGTCAACATATTGACCACACTTGTTGTATCTGAATCAGGTTCTGGCTGAAGAAGCATCTGAAGGATTTTCTATTTTTGATAAACTGATATTAGCTCATTACTAAATAATATTCAGTTTCCTCTTATTTAATCAGTGCATATTATAAATTTATAAGTTGCTTGTATATGAGGATCTCATATTTTGGTAATATTTACATAATCCCAGGTCGATTCCTTAAAGAACAAGCAACATTTATAGTTTCTGATGATATGAAATTAACAGCTTCTCAATCAATAGCTACAATTTCAAACTTCAATGCACCTGGTGTCCCTATTGCTGATTTGGAGTTTCTTGAACTTTGCATTGGTGAAAAAGAGGTAATTAAGCTAGCTTTGTCAATTAATTTAATTTAAACACTTTGCATAACACTCATTGGTTTTATTTTCTGATTTGAACTGCTAGACAGTCTCCTACAAATTCAAAAGGAAAATGGCACAGGCAAGGAGTATCCTTTGGAAGCTGCCCTTGAGGCCACCAAAAATACTTTGATTCAAGGCAGTACAAAACTCTTATTGGTAGATCATTTTGATTCCACTCTCATACATACCATGTGTATTATTAATTAGTTGATATTGATATTGTACAACTGACATGATTATTGTGTAGGATTTCCGTGTTGTTCTTGATCAAGAGTTGGGATTGATATTGAAGCTAAGAGACATGATGATTGGTTGGATACATGAAGGGTTTTAGAGCTTCTTCAGACAGCTTAATGACGAGTTACTGAAACAAGAAGGTGCCCCTTTATAGCAATGTAGTATTAGGTTATATAGTTAGGGAAAACCTCTTAATAACAATGTACAATCAGATCCGTTTAATGTCAATGTATTACATTTTTTGACATGATGTTATTGGATGAAATTGATTGTGTTGGTATATATGTGTTTCTATATTTTTGTATTATGCGTAAAAGAGTATCGTAAAGGAACGTCGTATATGCATATCGTAAATGGTTGCTAAAGTTTATCACACGTAAATGCGTGTCATCTTCATTTATGACAGGGGCTTTAATGATACGCAATGGGTGCCCTAAAGGCGCGTCGTAAGGTTACGATACGCAAATGTGTGTCGTCTTCCATTATGACAGGCCTTCCTTGATACACATTGCGTGTCGTAAATGAGGGTCGTAAATGTGTGTCGTAAATGCGCGTTTTAAATAGACGATGTGCAAAAGCGTGTCGTCTCTCGTTATGACAAGGCCTTCCTTGACACGCATCTGCGCGTCATCTGAGCGTTTTACGACACACATTGTGCGTCATAAAAGGTTGTTTTTCTAGTAGTGATAATATTAATATGTTCTAATTTTCCATATGCCTAGGGCATTAAGAGGGAAAAGGGACTAGAACGAGATATGACTAAAATGGTTAAGCAATTGTCGAGGACAAGCTGAGGTTTAGCAATGATTGGTTGCACATGGACAGTTGGAAGTAAAGTGTAAATTTTGGAAGGACCATATTGACATACTCTGAGAAGAGGTAACTCTTGTTCAGAAGTGATAGTCAAAATGGGAATATGGAAATGTTACCTTAAGTGGAAGTTAATAATAAAATCTATGTAAGATTAGAAAACTTAATGCAAGAACGATGTTCAAAGGAATGTACTTTGAATATGAGACTTCGTTACCATGGAATTGCTCTCCATTGGAATACTTTTTAATGTCTGTTGCGAAGTCTCTATGACTTTTGTGCATAGTCATTACAAGAGGATCATTGCATATAAGTTTAGAATCTAACAAATTTTAGCAAATGGCGAGAATTTGGTATTCTTACATTTACGATAAGGATTTGGAATTACGAAATGAGCATCATTGAAATGTTGTCCATTGATCTATTTCACAAAGAGAGGACCATAGGCAAACGTAGTGTGCATGCTTGCAGCATGGCATAACTATTGTTTTAATTCAAGTATTAAGTTGATTAATCGAAACATTATACAATGAATAATTTGTAATCAATATGGTGATTAAATAAAAGGTGTTTAATTTATATTCATAATTTCCGAGACCATATTGGATTCAATTATTCTTGTGTTTCACTTTGCATGTTTTGACTTCCAGAATAATAAGATTATTCAAACTATCCACAGTCAATCATACTTTCGAAGTAGGTATTGACACAAGACTGTCATGAATCTGACTGTAGATTGTCTAGGTGTTTTATACATAGCACAAGTTTGCTGTAGTGTTCATGAGTACTCCTGGAATAAGATTCGAGTATTGGATTAAACCCACACTCATCTGAATCACTTCATGGATTTTATCACGAGTGATTGTGAGACGATACTATCTTATATTCTTAAAACAGAGACGTGTGAGTTGTATCTTACAAATCGGTTGCACATTGATGATGCGTAAAAGCACCAGTAACTTAGTGTTATAAAACGCATTGTTGTGTGTGATTTAATGAGTAAATATAGCAATCATATGAGTCGAAGTTTATCCATTCCTTTTACCCTTTGAGGGATAAAAGCGATATATGTGGGCCCCTAGATGATTTAGTGATGACACCCTAAGCGCTTGGCCAAGCCTGGACTGATTTGATTTGTTCAATTAGTCAGTCATCATCAATTGGAAATTAAGAAACAACAGATGGACATATAGAATGATTATAATCCATGTCTCAGTCCATATGATATCTTGTAGAATGGAGGAATATATGATCCCTTATCTAATGGACGCGTCATTGACTAGGTCAGAGTTCGACAGCGGCTTTTAAGAGCTACGATAGCTTGTCGGGTTGTGGAGACGTACTTGCAATAATAGTTATTAGACTTATCGAAGTGGTAGACTGTTGGATTAGGTGTCTAAGCCCATAACTATAATTGGTATGTACTTGACCCGAGAGTAGCATGGTCCATTTGGGTTGCCTTCACCAGAGCAATTTAATAGGATGGACTTTTGAGAAGAGGTTATTTATGAGTTATTACTATATTATAAGTTCTAATATATTAATATGAAATCATGTTATTTAATTAGTATTGATCAATAATTAATTTGGAATTAATTTAGTGATCAAAAGAGACTAATTAAATTAACGGGGACTGATTATGTAAATCAGTGATATATATATTGTTTGGGCTATTGATCCATGATGGGCTAAGTTTATGTAAGTATACATGAAAAGTTAGCCCACATGAAATATGGATCAAAACCCAAGTGTATGGATTAGGGTTTACCCATGACTCTTGGATTCCTACACTATATATATATATATATATATATATATATATATATATATATATATATATATATATATATGACACCCCTTTGGCTTAAAGTTCGTTGAATATGTATTCTTGGAGAAGCATAGCCGAATTTTAGTGCTCCGTATCCTCTCTTAAAAGTCCTCCATTTGTTCATGGTGTTTGTGAACCATTTGAGGCATCACATTTGAGGTGCTAAGTTCTTAAAGACCAAAACTACAAGCTACAACAAAGAGGTAATTCCATAACTCATTTCTATGTTATTTATGTCAATTGTAGGCTAGTTGTAGGCTTAATGCTTTGGAAACAATATTGCATGTATAATTAGAGAAAACATAGATCCAAAGCATTTAGGGTTGTATGTGCACCATAGGATGTTGTAGTATGCTAAAACCCAACACTTAGTACCTCAAATGTGATACCTCAAATAAGTCACAAACACCAAATGCAAAAGGAGGCTTGTGAGAGAGTGGTTAGGAAGCACAAATCGGCTAGGGTTTCACCTTGGAATTCTTATGGTCAATTTTAGTGATGCTAGGGGTTACTTTTATGGCTTGGAATTCCTAGGGTTTCATACATGTAAACCCTAATTCACCATGACTCTTCACATTTGATGGCCCTTTGGACTAAATCCTAATGGACTCTCATATAGGTTTAGTCCATGCCTAATCAACATGGATCATTGGCCCAAACTATTAGTATCACTAATTTACCTAATCAGTCCCCGTAAATTTAATCAATCTCTTTTGATCACTAAATTAATTCCAAATTAATTCTTGATCAATACCAACTAAATAATATGATTTCTCAATTATCATATTATTCATATAATATATTAATAAATCATAAATAACCTATTTCTCAAATATCCATCCTATCAAATTGCTCCGGTGAAGGCGACCCAACAGGACCATGCTTCTATCGGGTCACGTACATACCAATTATAGTTATGGGCTTAGACACCTAATCCAACAGTCTTCCACTTGGATAAGTCTACTAACTATAACTGCCAATGCAACTTCATAATCCGATTAGCAATCGTAGCTCTCAAAAGCTGCTTTCCAACTCTGATCAAGTAAATGACTCATCCTTTAGATAAGGGATCATATGATCCTCTGTTCTTCAAGATATCGTGTGGACAAAGACATGGAATAAAGTCATACTCATTTTCTAACAATTTGTTTCCCGATTTCTGACTTGTTTGACATGTAACTTAATTGAACAAATCAATTGAGTCCTGACCGGGCCCGACACATAAGTCATAACAAAATCATCGAGGGGCCCAAGATATCGCTTTTAATCCTCTTAGGATAAAAGGAACAGATAAACTTCGACTTATATGCTTGTACTAATTACTTGTTAAATTATACACAACAACATGTTTTATAACATCAAGTTACTAATGTGTTTTCGTACTATCAATGCACAACCAACTCATAATCAACAACTCATATATATTGGTTTGAAGACTATACGATATTACCGTCTCATCATCACTCGTTATAAATTCCATGAAGTGATTCATGTGAGCGTGAGTTTAATCCAATACTCAAATCTTATTTCAGGAGCACTCATGAACGTTGTAGCAAACCTTTGCTATGTCTAAACACCTTAGACAATCTACAAGCCAATTCATGATAGTCTAATTTCATAACCTACTTCCAAAATATGATCGACTGTGGATAGTACGAATAATGATATTATTCTGGAAGTCAAAACATGCAAAAGCAAAACATAAAATAAACAATTGACAGAAGACAGTAAACTTTACTTATAAATAAAACGATTATTATTTAATCATCAAATGTCAGTTACATTTATTTATTACAAGTTTCTAACTGCCTATCTAATCACTAAAACTAATATCGTCCCATAGGCCCATGCTCTTAGCATGCTGCAAATGCTTAACCCTACTCAGTCCCTCCGTAAGGGGATCTGCTGGGTTATCCTTTGACGATACCCTCTTCACTACGAGGAGTCCCTATTCTACTCGATGTCTTATGAAGTGATATTTTCTGTCGATGTGCCTGGATCTGCCATGATCCCTCAGTTCCTTGGTTAAGGCGACCGCACCCTCGTTGTCACAGAAAATCTCCATAGGCTCCTTTACAGCTGGTATAACTCCAAGGTCTCCGATGAAGTTCTTTAGCCATATTGCCACCTTCGACGGTTCTCTTGCTGCTATGTACTCTGATTCGCACGTTGAATTAGCTATAGTCTCCTGTTTGGAACTTTTCCATGTTACTGCTCCTCCATTTAGGGTAAATACCTAGCCCGACTGAGAGCAGAAATTATCTCTGTCGGTCTAAAAGCTGGCGTCACTATACCTTGTCACTCTCATGTCATTACTCCCACCGAGGGTAAGGACCCAGTCCTTAGTCCTTCGCAGGTACTTAAGAATGTTCTTTACTGCTATCCTATGAGTTCTACCAGGATTCCCTTGATATCGACTTACCATGCTCAAAGCAAAAGCCACATCTGGGCGAGTACATGTCATAGCATACATGATCGACCCAACGGCGGAAGCATATGGTACTCGACTTATTTCTACTATTTCGACATCGGTGCGCGGACTCTAAGTCTTACTTAGTTTGGTATTGCTCTGGATAGGCAATTCACCTTTCTTGGAATTCTCCATGTTGAAACGTTTCAACACCCTGTCCAAGTAGGTACTTTGACTAAGTCTATTAGTCTTTTACTCCTATTTCTCAATATCCTTATCCCTAGAATGTAAGCAGCTTCCCCATGGTCCTTCATAGCAAAACACTTCCCAAGCCAGGACTTATCTTCCTGCAAGGTTGGAACGTCGTTTCCTATGAGTAGTATGTCGTCCACATACAATAACAGAAAGCTAACTATACTCCCACTAGCCTTGACATATACGCAGGACTCATCCTCGCTTCTCGAAAAACCAAACTCTTTGACTTTCTCATCGAAACAAAGATTCCATCTGCGAGATGCTTGATTTAATCCATAAATGGATTTCTCGATCTTACACACTCTATAAGGGTCTATAGAACAAATATTCAAAGGATTTATGTGGGTAGCCGATGAAAATACAACGCTCACTACGAGGTTCGAGCTTGTCGTTAGTATCTCGTTTTACGAAAGCCTCGCAACCCCAAACCTTGATATGCGCTAATGAGGGAACCTTCCCTGTCCACATTTTGTGAGGTATTTTGTCAACCTTCTTATTTGGGACTAAATTAAGGATATAGGTGCCAGTCTCTAAGGCATACCCCTAGAATGAGATAGGTAATGAAGCTCGACTCATCATAGATCAAGGTTCGATTGCGCCTCTCATCCACACCATTTAGTTGCGGTGTCAATGGTGGCGTCAATTGTAAAACAATTCCACATTCTTTAAGATAGTCGTGGAACTCAATACTAAGATACCCAACACCTCGATCGGATCGGAGCATCTTTATCTTACTGCCCATTTGATTCTCCACTTCTTTCTTAAACTCTTTGAACTTTTCAAAGGTTTCCAACTTGTGCTTGATTAAGTACATATATCCATATCTGCTATAATCATCGGTAAAGGTTACAAAGAAGCGGTTAGCATCCCTTGTGGCGGATCTAAAGGGCCCACAGACAGCGGTGTGTATGAGATCCAACAAACCCTCACCTCTTTCACGAGTACCAGTGTAAGGTGACTTGGTTATCTTTCCAAGCAAACATGATTCGCACGTGTCATCCGAATTTAAGTCAAATGACTCCAACACCCCATCCTTTTGGAGTTGGGCTATGCGCTTTTTGTTAACACGTCCAAGACGACAATGCCACAAGCATGCTTTGTCCAAACAATTGGACGAATCAATATGCAATACATTATTTCCTAATTTGTCTACAACCATCACAGTTTCATATACACCATTACAAGGCAATGCTTCAAAATTAAATTTATCATTATAAAAATCATTTAATAGAGCCAATTTCATTATTAAATGAAAAATCTAAAACCTTGTTTATATAAACCATGAAAAGAAATAATGTTTCTCGCAATATCTGACGAATAGCAACAATTGTTCAAATCTAGCCCTAACCCATTACTAATCAATAAAGAATAAACTCTAATCTTGGTGACAGGCGACACTTTCCTATTCCCCATTATCAAGTTCATCTTCTCGTGCTCCACATCCCTACTTCTTTTTAGACCATGCAAATCAGAACAAATGTGAAAACCACATCCTGTATCAAGGACCCAAGAACTAGCATGTGATGAGTTGCTAGATTGAATAGAGTAAATACCTACGAAGGTGGGCTTTATCTTCCCATCCTTAATGTCCTGCAAGTATTTAGGGCAGCTTCGTTTCCAATTCCCTTTTTCATGACAATGGAAGCACTCTGCTTCCTTTGGATTGGATGAGGGAGTAGGAGAACCACATTTGGACCTACTAGAAGAGGATCCATCACGAGACTTTCCCTTGTGATTCTTTGAAGGAGCTTTCCTTTTCTTCCCTTTACCATGTCCAATTGCCAGGACTGGGGCAACAGTAGTAGGAGTGGGTACAACAGATTTGCCTCTCAAACTACTTTTAGCAGTTCTTAGAAGGCCTTAAAGCTTGCTTAGAGTGACTTCCTCCTTGTTCATATGATAACTCATACGAAACTGATCATAAAAAGAAGGCAAGGAGTGTAGGATAATGTCAATAGCCAAATCTTTGTCAAAATTGACATTAAACTTTAGCAAGCGGTCCACATATATGTGCATCTTTTGCAAGTGGGTCGTGATGGACTCTCCATCCTTCATTTTTGTTGTTATCATGGAGGCAATGATTTCATACCTTTCTTGCCGAGCACTCTGATGGTACCTTTCCATCAAGTCTTGGTGCATCTCGAAAGGCTAGAAGTCCACGTAGGACTTCTAAAGCTCATAATTCATAGTGGCTAGCATGATGCACGACACCTTTGTCGCGTCCTTCTCATGAGCCCTATACTCAGCCAGTTGCTCAGGAGTAGCAGTGTCTTCATTAATATCCTTTAGCTATTTATCGAGGACATATTCCTTTTCCTCGTATCGAATGGCCATGAGGATGTTTCGAATCCGGTCATTGAAATTTAACCCATCGAAAATGACTCTCCCACATAGGTTCATGAGGGAGAAAGTGCCGGAAGAGTTTGAGTTCGAAGCGTTGTTTGAGGTAGACATCTGAAAAAGAAGGACAAGTTTCATTAGATAGAAATTCCTTAATATAACACCCAAATCAAATATTAAGGCTAGGACCCAAACACAATAATTCACAACTTATAAAAGGGATGCCGTAATATAATTGCAAATTATGTGAAGGGAGGTAAATGATGATTTACCAATTTTCACCACCCAAAACCAAAATTTAAAAGAATTAAGTTTTATGAAAATCCTAGATCTTTGAGATTCATTGAACCTTTTCAATGGCATGTTTAATCTCGATTATGCCCTTCAAGTTTGTGACTGGGATACCGAGGATCACAAACAAGGTGTGAATAACCATGCAAATGTGCTTGGTACTCTTGATGTCATTTATCACCTAATCAATGTGCCGGTTAACCACACACGCTCCATTGATCAATGACAAACATCGAGCTACCCTTTTCCACCCTTGTTAGTCCAAGTAAGTGTGCCAGTAAACCACACACGCTCCACTAACGACTTGGCAAGGTGCAAAGTGCAATTTCAAGGAATAGCACCATTTTCACATGTTTCCTAAAGTAACTAAGATTGGGAATTTATGAAAAACATTTAGTTACTTTTATAATTATCATTATACTTTTTAATGAGAATTAATGTCCTATCTTACCCGTTCGGCTAACGACCATCCACTAGTCAAGGGAGCGGTGGGTGAGAGTGGACACCCATTCAATCGCCATTTTATAGGCAATTTCCTTATACCCCCCTTATAGACCAGCTTCGTGAATGAGGCATACTAACGGTAAGACTGAGTGTCTTATACATATATATATATATATATATATATATATATATATATATATATATATATATATATATATATATATATATATATATATATATAAGTATTAAGCTGTTATTACTATAATAGTATAATGGTTGTATTTTACACTTTTAAAACTCTAGGGTTTTGAATTTAAATATTTCAAAAATTAAAACCTTTTAATCAACTTTTAAATTCCAAAACTTGAGGGAAAGTTTTGAAACTTTTCAAAACTCTTGGGTCAATTTGAAAACAATTAAATTAATCATATAATTAACTATATCACAAAATTGACCTGATCTAATTTCATATAGCAAGATGATTCAAGTCAATTCTAAAAATAATTAGTTTTTTTCACAAAATCAAGTAATTATCTTAAAATTTGACAATCATCATTCAATTGGATGAGGATAATCATTACCTTATAAGAAAAGTCTAATTTTAACAGTCAAAACAGTTTGTGGTAATGATCCTAATCCAAAACTGGCCAAAAAACTAGAAAATATGCAAGCAGATGATCCAATTCGTCGAGTTCATGGCATGGATTCATCGAGTTGGACCAACTCGTCGAGTTCCCTCATGGGACTCGTCGAGTCCAGCAGTCAGAGGCCAAAAATGAAGTTTTTCTAGCTTTGAAAATAACACAATTGCATCAATATAACAGAAAACACCCTATGCTTCGATACCACTGAAGGGGTTTTAGCACTTTAATAATCCTATGGTGCACATACAACCCTAGATGCTTTGGATCTAAGTTTTCTCAAGTTATACATGCAATTTCATTTCATCCAAAGCATACACCCTAGCTAGCATGCAATTCGAGATATACAACATAAAAACTAGATAGATGAATACCTCTTTGTTGTAGCTTGTAGTTCTTGGCCTTTGATGAGCTTAGTACCTCAAATGTGATACCTCAAATAAGTCACAAACACCAAATTCAAAAGGAGGCTTATGAGAGAGAGGTTAGGAAGCACAAATCGGCTAGGATTTCACCTTGGAATTCTTATGGCCAATTTTAGTGATGCTAGGGGTTACTTTTATAGCTTGGAATTCCTAGGGTTTCATACATGTAAACCCTAATTCACCACAACTCTTCACATTTGATGGCCCTTTGGACTAAGCCCTAATGGACTCTCATATAGGTTTAGTCCATGCCTAATCAACATGGATCATTGGCCCAAACTATAAGTATCACTGATTTACCTAATACGTCCCCGTAAATTTAATCAGTCTCTTTTGATCACTAAATTAATTCCAAATTAATTCTTGATAAATACCAACTAAATAATATGATTTCTCAATTAATATATTATTCATATAATATATTAATAAATCACAAATAACCTAATTCTCAAATATCCATCCTATCAAATTGCTCCGGTGAAGGCAACCGAAAAGGACCATGCTACTATCGGGTCAAGTATATACCAATTATAGTTATGGGCTTAGACACCTAATCCAACACATAGCTCATAGGCTTGAACTAGATGAAATGATTTATATTTTATTTGGTTGGCAAATAAATTCATCATTTACGCCATATTATGCATAGGACATGGTATTTGATCATGTTGTAAGCATGTCATAGGATACTAATTGAATACATGGTTAAGTCACTGGATGACTAAGAGAGCATTCTAAGAGTACTTTAGAAGAACTAAGAGAATGTATATGAAACAATTAGTTTAGAATGGATCTTTATGGAAATAGCTACACAAGATGTTGATTTCTAAACAGATATAAATAATTATGAATTATAATTGGATTTTGACTTCATTATGGAATGAAAAGTTAGTTTTGTTGGAATGAGCTCCAAGCAAAACATAATGACACAATCTACTACAAAATAAGACTACACTACTTTAGAAGTTGAATTCAACTATGATTGGATGAATGAGATCATTGAAAAACTATGTTGATTTATGCCATTCAAGGATCACATAGAAATCTTTATGACTACGAGTGTATACTTAATCAAGCTAAGATACTCTATGTCACGAAAGAACACCAATCATATTCTCCAACATATTTAACTACACTTAGAGTAAAGTTCAGTATAGAGATGATAGTATTCATAGAATTCACACATATTAAATTTTTTCAGATCCATTGATAAGGTCATACTTTGTGCTAAGTATGAATGGTCACACTTCAGCTACCTGAAACTCCAAGTCTGATTGACTTCTATTGGCGTAGCTCTTCTGCCGACTCTGAGCCGTCTGGAGTCTACTCCGGACCTGTTGGATCCTCTCTGTCTTCTTGAGTAACACTTCGGTACTGCCCATGACCCTCTGTCCAACCTCACTCCCACAGATTGGGGTCCTGCACTACCACTCGTAGAGTATCTCGAAAGGAGGTCGGTCGATACTAGCGTGGTAGCTATTGTTATAGGAAAACTCTGCTAAGGGAAGGTAGGTATCCCAGCTACCACCGAAGTCTAAGAAACATGCTCGCAACATGTCCTCCAAAGTCTGGATGGTCCACTCGCTCTGACCATCCGTCCGCGGGTGAAAAGTCGTGCTAAAGTGTAGACGAGTACCCAACTCGTCATGAAATTTCCTCCAGAATCTGGAAGTGGACCGTACATCTCGGTCAGAAATCACAGAAACTGACACTCCGTGTCGAGCTACTACCTCTCTCATGTAGATATCTGGCAGCTTCTCGGTCGAAATGCTCTCCTGGATCGGGATGAAATGGGCACTCTTGGTCAACCGATCCACGATGAGCCAAAACGAAACCACTCCCCGTGCGGTACTGGGAAGCTTCGTGATGAAATCCATAACAACATCCTCCCATTTCCACACAAGGATATCCAATGGCTGCATCTTGCCCATAGGTCTCTGGTGCTCGGCCTTGACCTTCCTGCAGGTCATGCATCTCTCAATGTACCAGGCTACATCCAGCTTCATGCAGGGTCACTAGTAATCGGGACGAAGATCTCTATACATCTTCGTCGCCCGGGATGGATGGAAAATCTGGACTTGTGCGCCTCCTCCATCAGGATCAGGTGCACACTGCCTGCGTACGGAACCCACATCCTACGGTGAAGTGTAAACAGCCCGCAACTATCATAGTCGAAGGAGTAAATTTGGCCCACTATACGCTCACTCTTCCGGTGTTCCTCCTTCATAGCCTCCTGTTGGGCCTCCCGGGTCTGCTCCAACAGCAGAGTCACTTCTGTCATCCTCAAACAGATGTCTCTGATCAGGGCTGTGAATGCCTTGCGGCTAAGTGCATCGGCCACAACATTGGCCTTCCCGGGGTGGTAAAGGATCTCACAGTCGTACTCCTTCACCACGTCCAACCATCGCCACTGTCTCATGTTCAGATTTGGCTGATCCATCAGATACCTTAAGCTCTTGTGGTCCGTGTAAATGGTACAAAGAACCTTATAGAGGTAGTGTCGCCAAATCTTGAGGGAAAAAACAACCGCCCCTAACTCCAGGTCGTGCGTCGGGTAGTTCGCCTCGTGAGGCTTCAACTGCCTCGAGGCGTAGGCGATGACGTGCCCTCTCTGCATCAACACTGCGCCCAAACCCGAGATGAACACATCGTAGTATACTACAAAATCCTCCTTGCCCTCTGGCAGGGCTAAGATCGGCGTTATGCACAACCTCTGCCTCAAAGTATCGAACGCTGCATGCTCATGCCCCCAGCGAAATACAACAATCTTCTTCATCATCTGGGTCATGGGTACTGCTATCTTGGAGAAATCCTAAATGAATCTCTGATAATAGCCGGCTAATCCATGGAAACTCCGTGTTGGAACCTGAAGTGAACCTCTAGCAATCACTATCCTTGTATATTCCAAAGTCAGCCTGTTCCGGAGTTAGATGGAGTTTCTGAAGTCAGAAGCCTTCCATAGTCATTTATGTTTAGGAGTGAAGATGGTGTCCGGAACCACGTCTATGTTCCAGAGTTGATGTTGTCCGAATTTACTTTGTTAGTTTGTATTGAATTTATTTGTCATTTAGCATGATGCTACATTTCATAAGACTGAATCCCTTTTTTCAAACTTGGATAATTAGAGTATCAGAAGTAACTCTATTATTCAGTCTTATGTATGTAAGTCAGTTTGTACGATGTTTCAGGTTCTCCTATTTATAGGAGTTTTTAATGACAAATCAAATAATGGATTGTTCATTAAAAAGATAGCAATATTTCAGTTATTTCACCTTTCAAGTTATTCCCTCAAACATTCTTCTTGTTCCTCATTTATTATCCTTACTTTGATCATTCTTCTTACTCTTCATTAATATCCTGAACACTTTGTTGAATACACTAACTCAGACTTGACTGGTCTTGCCAGACTTGACTGGTCTTTCCAGACTTGACTGGAACACTAATTAGTAAGCAGACATTGATCTTAAGCATTCATTCAAGGTTTGAGTTTTTAAACCTTGTCCCTGCACATCTGATCGTCCTTGTTCTCACAATTGGTATCAGATCTTGAGTGGTTGTCCTTTGAATCCATAAGATCAGATTATAGTTGATTTGAAATTACCTTGGTATTTCGATCATTTCTTTGTTAAGGATAAAAGTTCTTCTACATACCACTTTTTCTCAAGGATATCTTAACTTCAATGGCTGCTTCTAATACTCAACAAATGTATTCAATGCAAATAGAAAATAACGTGGGTTGCCCTACACGTGCCCCACTGCTAGTTGTTGAAGAATATGATCATTGGAAAGTTAGAATGTAAAGATTTTTACTTGGAAAAGAGAAAGGTGAATATATCTGGAGATCCGTTAAAGAAGGTCCTCATGTTCCAGTTCAAATCGTGGTTAGAGATGCTGTTGCAACTCTCTTGGGACAGGATCAACAACTTCAAGCATCTCTCACTGCTGATGACCTCGAAAATTTGCATGCTGATCAAGTTGCGTTTTCGGAAATGGTGTTTGGTGTTCCACCATCTCTCTTTGAGTACATCAAACTGTGCAAGTCCGCAAAAGAGATTTGGGACACACTTCAAGATTTATTTGAAGGGTCAGAGAACATGAAGGATAAGCGCTTGACTTCGGTTGTCAATGAGTTCGACACTTTCACTACAACACCTGGTGAATCTGTTACCTCAGCCTCAAACAAATACCAAATTGTTGTCAACAACATGACAACTCATGGGATAGTCCAAACTCCACTTGAGTACAATCTCAAGTTCATTAACAGTCTAGGAAAGGGATGGGGAAACATGAAATCATGTCTTCAGAGCAATGGATCTCTGAAAAAGCTCAAGCTCTATCAACTCTTTGATGAACTTCAAGGTCATGAGTCAAATGTTGCTCAAACTCTACGAGAACTCACTGGAGGTCCTCTAGCCTTAGTCAGTTCCAATGATCCACAAACCTCAAACCCAATTGTTTCGGATCCTCTTGTTGCTGTTGTTCCATACATTCCTCCTGTTCAACCCTCACCTCGTAACGTTCCTGCTCTCACAAATTCAAACTTTCAATCTATGAGTGACCCTAATCTTGATGAAATGAACTCTAAACTACGTTTTCAACAAGAGTTTTCCCTACTCTCTATGAAGTACAACTGTCCTTTCAACAAGCCTCACAACAATCGATTCCAAACTTCTTACCAAAAATAATCGCTTTCAAGCTCCTCACCAAAACAATCATCATCCTTTCAACAAACCTTCCGAAAAACCTCCAGCCTACATGCCAAATCATCCTACTCAGAATAATACCTCAGAACCTCCACAGCTTCCGAAACCTGAGAAACGCAAGATTGTGTGTCACAAGTGTGGACATGCAAACCACTTTGCCAAATATTGCCTAGCCGAAGTCCCACAAAAACCAAAGATCAAGGACTCTGCTTACTATGCACGCCGAGCTCAAGAATTGGCTGAAAGTGAAAAGGCTTTTGTCACGACTGTGTCAAGGGATGTGGAAGGATATTGGTCATCAGGAGATGATGATGACGTAACCACTGGCAGAAACATGTGTCTCATGGCTCGACAAGAAATTGAATGTGATGAAGGCTATTGGTCGTCTGGGTCCGAAAGAGATGATGAAGATGCTGAACCACACTATTGCTACATGGCTACTAACGATCCACCTGGCCGAAGCATCGTTCAGCAGATAAAATCTATGATTACTGATAATAATTTTGATTTGTCTCTTTGTGAACCATATCTAACCCAGATCCAATCAGATATGACCATCATTTACAAAGCCTATGAGTCAGCCATAGAAGCCAGTGAGAAGAAGGACAGTGAATTGAGTCGTCTTAGGTTACGTTTCGAGGATAAGAAGCTAAAAATCGAGTCTTTAGAACATGAGCTTGTAATATCAAAAGATGAATGTATTATTCGTAAAGACAAATGTGAAATCTCTTATTCTGAAAGAAATATTTTAATTTCGGATAACAAACGTCTTAATGCTAAGATTGATGCCATGCACCATGCCATATACATTCTTGAAGAAAATGAACGAACGACTCACAATTTTCGTCATCCTTGGTCAAATGCTCCAGGTCTCAGAAGCGAGTTTCTGAAACCAGTTATTCGTCCCTTAAAGGAGTTGCAAAATCTGACTTTTATGGGAGTTGTTCCGAACATCAAAAATTCGGATACTCCTGTTTCTCCCTTGTCACCCCTTAATGAGACTTCTGATCATTTTTCATCTTTGATTCCTGAGTTTAAGCCCATAGTTGTCAAGAGTCCCAATTCCATGTAATTTCCGCCTCTGATAAACCTGGACCTGAATCGGAGCTCTGAACTTAACTCTATTACTCCAATGTCTGTTTTTCAAAATCCGAACCTCACCCCTCCTAACAACTGTGTTGTTGAGTAAATTTTTCTGGAATCAACTTCTTCTGAACCTTCAGAGTGTGTTTGGGCATCTTTAGATAGTGAAGTCGATGAGACAATCTCATGTGATTCTGAACCTCAAGTGATTTCAAAAAAAAATCTAGTTCCCATTAAGCCTGTGTTCAACAATCCTTCAGTAGGACATACTTCCAAATCTTTGTCTCATTCCAAAAGAAAGCCAATGTTAAATAGGAAGGATATTGTAGATCCTAAAGTGGACGCTCGGAATGCACACAAAAAGGAAGTTAAGACTAGACAAAATTCAAGATTCCTTGAGAACTCCAAAAGGAGTGTATTTCGGAATTCTCCTTCATCAACCCATAGTCAAAACTCCTTCACACCCACTAAGATCCTCAAGAGACCCTTAAATCCTCCAAGTCTTGTACCACAAAAGAAAGCGGTTAG
The DNA here is from genome assembly GCF_052849685.1 of Lactuca virosa. Taxonomy (NCBI): domain Eukaryota; kingdom Viridiplantae; phylum Streptophyta; class Magnoliopsida; order Asterales; family Asteraceae; genus Lactuca; species Lactuca virosa. The sequence continues at coordinate 117,001,524 of NC_136430.1, read as the reverse complement.
TCCCACTCAGGAAAAGTCAAGTGTGAACACCACATCTGTCCGAAACACCTCTCCTCGGACTGTTTCATCTGTTTTCGTTGCAAAATCCGATGGCACAATTTTTAAACATCGTCCTTCAAAATCAAATGTGCCATCAAGTAAGCCAAAAAGTGTTAAGAAAAAAAATCTTTCAAAATCTTCAAAGCAAAACCTTGTGTGGAAAATCAAAACTCGCATCGATGAAACAATCAATCCGATAGACAAAGTAGTTCCCACTACTCCAGAAGTTAAAAGTCCGAAGAAAGTTGTTCCAAACTCTCCTGTCATTGAATATGACTACTGGATAGATGAAAGAACCATGTCATTATGTTTGTTTCCTAAGGAATCTCGGAACAAACCTTCTAAACCATCAGTTGTTCAAAAGTCACTACCGAAGCCTAGTACTCGTGCCTTTGTCCCAAAACCTAACATGGAGCCTAAAAACTCCAACACTCACTAATGTTGCAGGTACTTTGTGCTTCGGAGCAAGAGACAATATGGTGTATTGATAGTGCTTGCTCCATGCACATGACAGCGCAGAAGGACTTTCTGAGAGATCTCAAACTTGCACCAATGCTGGATATGTGACGTATGGAAACAAATCAAATTCTCAGATCCGAGGTTATGGAATCCTTACAAATGGCAACTTCTCCATTTCAAACGTGGCATATGTAGCTAACTTGAAGCACAATTTGATAAGTGTGGCTCAACTCACTGACGCAAATCGTCAAGTTGAATTCTGTAAGAAACATAGCTACGTCATGTCCGAAGATCGAAAGGAATGCTTGATCAAATCCAATAGCAACAAGAACATGTATCCTCTCGAAATCAACATGATCATTGGCAAGCCCCAACTCTGCTTACTCTCAAAAGCTGTTCCTGACGTCAGTTGGCTATGGCATAGGAGGCTTTCTCACTTGAATTTCAGATATACGAATGATCTTGTTTCGGGTGAAATGGTTAGAGGTTTGCCACTCCTCAAGTTCGAAAATGATCATTTATGTGCTGCATGTGAATGTGGAAAGCAGTCGAAGAAGGGTCATCCTATCCTCATTGAAAAATCTATCTCTGAACCAGTAGAACTTCTACACATTGATCTATGTGGACCATCAACATTAGAGAGTTTGCATCACAAAAAGTACATTCTTGTGATTGTGGATGACTTTACTAGGTTCACCTGGGTCTTCTTCCTAAGGCTGAAATCCGAAACAGCCTCTGAGCTCATCATCTTTATTAAAGGAATAGAAGTTCTCATCAAACTCCCATTAAGGAGAATCCAAAGTGACAATGGTTCGGAATTCACTAACTCCACCATTGAAAGCTTCCTTACCACGAAGGGCATCGACCATGACTTTTCTGCTCCATACACTCCTCAACAAAACGGTGTAGTCGAACGACGAAACAGAACACTTCTTGAAGCTGCTCGATCCATGCTCAATTTTGGAAATCTTCCACTCTATCTTTGGGCTGAATCTGTTTCTACTGCATGCTTCACTCAGAATAGAACTTTCATCAACCGACGCCTCAACAAAACACCGTATGAAGCCATGAACGGTCGGAAGCCAACTATCTCATTTCTTCATGTTTTCGGATGCATATGCTTCATCAAGAACAACCGTGATCAGCTTATCAAATTCCAACCTAAAGCTGATGAAGCCATCTTCCTTGGATACTCTTCTAAATCAAAGGCTTATAGAGTTGTTAATCGGACAACTCGTGTTCTGGAAGAAATCTTTGATGTTACATTTGATGACAATTTTGTTCGGAATATTGGCCCAACCCATGTTACAACTCACATTATGGAGTCCGATGCTCCCGTGCCAGGATGTCTGAACCAACAAACAATTCTTGAAGTTGACTTTGAGACCTTGTTCGGACCCTCAGAAACGACTGTTGATTCGGAATCTCAAACAAGCTCAACCATTTCCGAAGCTCTGGTCTCTCAAAACATGTCTGGTCCGATCTCAAGTCTTCTTCCATTTGATTACAAACCGTTTCAACCTTCTCAGGTTAAGGGGGATAATGGTCACTCTTCCCTTGAATCAAATGTGGATGTGTTTCAAGATGCAGCTGTTGATTTTGATGATTCCAATCCTATCAACATTGATGATGATGCAAACTTCTTTGAATTCCCACCTAAAGATGATGTCAACCTATCCGGTTCAGAAGTTCAGGGCGAGCATCATCCAAACGTTCAAACTATTCAGGGGGAGCAACACAACCCTATTGTTGATATTGGATCGTCTGCTGCACAAGAACTCCCAAGGTTACATGTTTGGACCGAGGATCATCCTCTGAACCAAGTAATCGGCAACCCAAACGCTGGCGTACAAACTTGATTTGCTACAAGCCTTCAAAATGAATGTCATTTCTCAGCATTTATCTCTATGGTTGAAACTTAATCCATCAAAGAAGCACTTGAACATGCTGATTGGATCACAACCATGCAAGAAGAATTAGCAGAATTTGATGGAAATTAAGTTTGGTCTCTCGTCCCTCCCCCTCAGAACCATCCCATTGTTGGCACTAGATGGGTGTTTCGCAACAAGTTAGATGATGCATGAGTTATCATTCGAAACAAAGCAAGATTGGTGGCTAAAGGATTTACACAGATTGAAGGCCTTGTTTATGATGAGACCTTTGCTTCTGTTGCATGTCTTGAAGCTATCAGAATCTTTCTTGCTTATGTTGCTCACAAAGGCTTCAAGGTTTACCAGATGGATGTCAAAAGTGCTTTTCTAAATGTTGAACTTGATACTGAAGTATATCTTCAACAACCTCCTGTTTTTGTTAATCTCTCATATCCGAACTACTGCTACAAACTACGGAAAGCTGTCTATGGCCTTAAGCAAGCTCCTTACGCATGGTACGAGACCCTCACAAATTTTCTCAAGCGTTTAGGTTTTCAAAGAGTATTTCTAGATCCCACTCTGTTCCGAAGGTTAAATGGAAAACATCTCATGTTGGTCCAAATTTATGTTGACGACATCATTTTCGGATCCACCGATTCTTCAATGGTTGCTTACTTTGCTAAGTTAATGGTCAGTAGGTTTCAAATGAGCATGAATCAGGAATTAAGCTTCTTTCTTGGGCTCCAAGTCAAACAGACTAACAGAGGAATTTTCATTCACTAAGAGAAGTACATTTCGGAACTCCTCAAAAAGTACTCAATGGACACCTGTGCCTCAGCCAAGGTACCAATGGGTTTCGGACACAAGATCTTTGCCGACCCTTCAGGTGTAGCAGTTGATGAAAAGAAGTACAGAGGAATGATTGGGTCCCCGCTCTATCTCACGGCAAGTCGTCCGGACATCATGTTTTGTACATGGTTGTGTGCCAGATTTCAAGTCAACCCAAATATGTCTCATCTTTTGGCTGTTAAGCAAATTTTCCGATACCTTAAAGGTACAAAGAATCTCGGAATCTGGTACCCAGCAAATAAGAGCTTCCTACTTCAAGCATATTCAGATTCAAACTATGGTGGTGTTCAATTGGATAGAAAAAGCACATCAGGTGGCTGTCAATTTTTAAGTGGTAGATTGGTTAGTTGGTCATCCAACAAACATAACTGCAATGCACATATTCGTGTCTAAAACCCTAAGTTATTAGAGTATGCTTTAAACATTACTCCCTGTCTACCGCTGAAGCAGAATACATTGCTGCTTCCAGTTGTACCTCTCAAGTTCTTTGGATGAAATCTCAACTCCTGGATTATGGTTATCGTTTTCAACGTATTCCTATCTATTGTGATTCTCAAAGTGCCATTACGATCTCGCACAATCCAATTCAACACTCCATGACGAAGCACATTGACATACGGTACCATTTCATAAAAGATCATGTCTTAAATGGCAACACTGAACTCATTTTTGTTCCATCTGACGATGAAATTGTTGATGTCTTTACTAAGGCCTTAGACGAAACCAAATTCAATGGTTTTCTGAACAAGATGGGTATGATGATGCCTGATCCTTAGTTCTTTCAAGAGACTTTCTCTCTCTGATGGTAACATCAGTTAGAAAATTGGTTCTCAACTCAAAACTCTCTTTATCTCGGAACTATTGTCTCTCTGAATACATAGGATCTTTTTACTTGTCTATATCTCTAACCACCACTTGAGTTCTAAGTTGAACAGTTCGTCTTATGATTTGATATCCATTGTCCATATAGTCACATTGATTAAATTTTCACCTCGGAATTTACTTCATAAGGTCATCCCAAAATTCAAATCGGAAAAGGTATTGTATTCCATACTTCGGAATTTGCTTAAATCTCACTCCGGAAGTTTTTCAAATCTTATTCCAGAAAATCTTTCAAATCTTGTTCCGGAAAATCTTTCAAATCTTGCTCCGGAAATTCCTTCAAATGCACTCCGGAACATCAAAATAACCATTTCGAAATTTCAAAATTTTGGACTCCGGAACTTTTCAAAATAAACTTTTCCTTTTGTTCCGGAACTTACTTCTTAAATTTTTTTTGAGACCGGAATGTTGTCACAAAATCTTACTCCGGAATATCCTTGAAAATTGCTTTCTCCGGAATTGTTTTCAAGTATTCATCTCTGGAAATCAAATGTTTTTTTTGGCTCTGGAAGCTCAAAGTTTCACTCCGAATTGTTCAAATCCCGGATCCTTTCTTCAAATCACCATGATCCAGAATACACCTTATTACCCTCCGGTTCTCAAACTATCTGAAATCAATCGATCGGAAGTCCAAAGGTTTTTAAGGTAATACTCTTTCAAACAGTTACTTTTAAAAGATGCTTATCATGTTCCTTGAAATTCGTGCCACGTTTGCACGTCCTTTAAAACAAACATCCCATCGCCGTTTGACGATTTCTATTCCTCACTTCATTCCATAGAAACCTTTCATCATCATTAGTCAACTCACCCCTAAAACGGAAACATATTAAATGCGACCCATTTCCATTTCAGATCCTCATCATTACCCTTTCTGACCCGACCCGTTTTCATGTTAGAAACTGGGGGTATAGTAAGGCTTGGAATTCTGAGAATTGTGTAAAACACTTTCAGATTAAAGCATTTGGGTGGTACTCCCAATATCTTTAATCGGATAAGACTCAGAGAGACAAGAATTTAGAATGTTTTGATGATAGTTTCGTGTATACCAGAAATGAGACGAAAACCGACTTTATGATCTTTGTCTGAAAACTGTCATATGACAGTTTCAAACTTTCATAAAACCATAAAACTGACATAACAAGCATTTGGACCCCGCCAGGGGCTGCCTCCCCTTGGACCCCGCTCGCAGGGGTGCTGCCCCTGGACCCCCGTTCGTTTAGGGGCTTCACCCCTAAATGACAGTGTACTTTGAAAACTTGAGCAAACTTAAACAAGTGTGTACTCCACACCTTCCTTACTTGTTTAATATTCATCAAGATCACTTTTGGTCAACAAAGTAATCCCATTACACTTAAATAATATTGATGATAACAAATCACCAACAAACCTCCCCCATTTAAGTGTAATCTTGATTAACTTAAACTAAAACATAACACCAACAAGCTGATGCATAAATGAAATATCGTGATGATTGAATTTCACCTTAGTATATTACACAATCCAAATATTCGAATATCAGGGTGTCACTAAGGATTGAAACCTTTCTATCCATAGTGAATTCATGAAGATAATACACACAACAATTTACATTCTCATAAGTTCTAACTTGAAACTTTATTTTACTAGCTTGTGTCCCATCCTTCAATAAGCATATCAAAGCCAAGTCTTAACTTCTTGAAGCAGCTAAACTTCAAGCTTATATAGGTAGTCCTTTTATTCTTGCACCTGCAAATGCAATTTTTCAAAAGAACTATTAAGAATATAAATTCAACCTCCTTTACCTGCAGTACTGAACACATACCTTGGGATGATAATAATAATGTGTTCCAATCTTCAAATATCAAGCTTTCCACATTGAATTCAACATCTAATAGCACATTAGTTGGGAATCGGGTATCTCAATATAAAAGATTTTAGGTGGACTTTAAACCCATCCCTATAGCCGCCTTGTGCACAAGATCTCTTGCTAACCCTTTGGTTAGATGATCGGATAAATTCAAATGAGTTCTTACAAACTCCATAGATATCACACCAGTCATGATGAGCTCACGAATCATGCTATGTCTAACACCTACATGTATAGACTTTCCATTGTACACTTGACTATAAGCCTTAGCCAAGGTTGCAGCACTATCACATCTGATAGAAATGGTAGATATCGGTTTGGGCTATAATGGAATTTCATAAATCAAATTCCTTAGCCACTCAGCTTCTTTACCAGCAGCAGGCAATGCAACAAACTCAGACTCCATGGTTGAGTTAGTAATACACGTCTGTTGCTTAGATGCCCAAGAAATGGCACCTCCTCCAAGAAGAAACACCCAACCACTTGTAGAGGAGTGATCATCTAAGTTGTTGATCCAGATGGCATCTGAATAACCTTCCAAAACAGAAGGATATCCACTATAAGTTAAACCATAATTCATGGTCCCTTTCAAGTACTTGAATACTCTACTCACAGCTTGCCAATGATGTGAACTAGGATTACTAGTATATCTACTAAGCCTTCCCACAACATATGCTATATCAGGCCTAGTACTAATCATGGCATACATTAGACAACCAATATCCCTTGAGTATTCTAGTTGAGACACTGGAGATCCTTTATTAGGTAGAAGCTTAAGACTAGGATCTATAGGAGTGCTAACAGGAGAACAATTATCAAAGTTAAACTTTTTCAATATATTCTCAATATAATGAGATTAAGATATTGAAATCCCATTGTTTCCTTTTCTAATTCTTATACCAAGAATTACCTCACCCTCCCCCATGTCTTTCATATCAAAACTAGATGATAAGAATTTCTTGGTTTTATCAACTTCTTCTAAATCAGTACCAAAAATCAACATATCATCTACATATAAGCAAATCATGACTCCTTTACCAGAAGTATCAAATTTGCTATATACATACTTGTCAACTTGGTTTAATGCAAAACCATTAGACAAGACAACATCATCAAACTTTTGATGCCATTGTTTTGGTGCTTGTTTCAAACCATATAATGATTTCTTCAACTTGCACACTTTGTGTTCATTTCCAGGCATCACAAACCCTTCAGGTTGTTTCATGTAGATTTCCTCATCCAGGTCACCATTCAAGAATGCAGTTTTCACATCCATTTGGTGAATCACAAGATTATGTATAGCTGCAAGAGCTAATAATAATCTAGTAGTAGAAATTCTGGCAACAGGAGCATAAGTATCAAAGAAATCAATGCCTTCCTTTTGTCTAAAGCCTTGGATAACCAATCTGGCTTTATACTTATTAATTGTGCCATCCACCTTCATTTTTCTTTTGAGGATCCATTTACATCCTAATGCCTTGCAACCAGGAGGTAAATCAGCCAATACCCAAGTATTGTTATGCATGATAGAATCAATCTCATCATGAATTGCCTCTTTCCAGAAATGAACATCCCTAGAAGCTATAGCTTCACTGAAAGTCTTTGGATCCTATTCAATATTAAAAAAATATTGATGTTGAGAAATAGTCTCATTCCTTGTTTCTTCAACTAAATATAGTTGAAAATCAGATCCAAAAGACTTAGCTTTTCTAGCTCTGGTGCTTTTCCTAGGTTCAGGTACAAAACTTGCACCACCAGAAACATCTTCAGCTTGAGTAGTACTCTTGCTGGAAGATTGCTGAATCATGTCCCTTGGTCTAGGTATAGATGTAAATATTTCTTCATGAAAGATAACATCTCTTGACTCTATCACTGTGTTTACAGACACAGAGTCATTAGATTCTAAAACATAGAATCTATATGCTTTGGAATGCTCAGCATATCTAATAAAGATACAATCTATACCTCACTCACCCAATGTTTTCCTTTTGGGATCAATGAGCCTTACAACTGCTCTACAACCCCAAACTTTGAGATAACTCAAATTTGGTACCTTTTTACACCAAAGTTCATAAGGAGTATTCTTACTCCTTTTGTTTGGAGTTCTATTCAAGATGTAACATGCATACACAATACTTTTATTAATTCGTTTTTATGAAGCTCAACTTGTTGTTTATAAAATTTAAATTTATCAAGTGCTTCATCCTTAGAATGTAGCAAATAGATATAACAATATCTAGATGCATCATCAATAAAAGTAACAACATACTTCTTGTTTCCAAGGGAAGGTGTTGCATGGAAATCACATAAATCACTATATATAAGATCCAACACCTTGCTTTCCCTAACAACATCTTTGAAAGGTTGTCTAGTGATTTTAGTTAGCATGCATGTTTTACATTTTTCATTATTTTGCATATCAAAAGCAGGAATTAAACTCATTTTAGACATGTCTTTTAATCTCTTGTAATGAATGTGTCCTAGTCTAGCATGCCATAATTCAGATTTATGAAAATTATTGCTAGTACTACTAGAAACCATGCAAACAGAATTATCACTAGAAGGATAATTAATATTAAGCCTAATCATTCCATTACATATATAGCAAAATCCCATAAAAGTACCATGTCTTGACAAGATATACTTGTCACTTTCTAACACTTGTTTGTAACCATAATTATTTAATACAATTCCAGACACAAGATTCTTACGAATCCCTGGAACATATAAAACATTATTCAAACACAAACATTTCCCAGAAGTAAAAGTAAGTGAAACAGATCCTATGCCCTTGATTGGTTCAGTTGCAACATTTCCCATCTTCACAACAGATCCATCTTCAATTGGTTGAAAGTCCTTGAACCAATATAGATCTTTGCAAACATGACTTGTTGCTCCCGAATCAACCCACCATGCAACTTTATCATCCTGCACATAAAATGCTTCAGAAATCACATAAATATAATTCTGAATATATTTAGAATTCTGCATGAGAACAGAAATCTGACCTTGTTTCTTTTCTGGATCCTTGGATCCACTTGGTCCAGCACCATCCTTGTTTACTTTGCGAAGACGACGATCTTTCTTCAAGTTACCCGGTTTGTTACAATTCCAACAAACCAACTTAGCCTTCTTGTTGGAAGACTTGTCATCCTTTCCTTTAAACTTCCTTTTTCCATTAGAGTTCTTGGGATTCTTTGAACTTTCTCCTTCCACCATGTTCACAGAAGAGGAACCAACTTGGTTCTTGCGTTTAGGATTGTTATCAAGTTCTTGAGTCCTTATGGACTCTTCAATCCTTAAATGGTTTCCAAGTTGAGTCAAAGTCAATTCCTCTATGTTATGTTTCAGATTGTGTTTAAAATCCTTCCAGGAAGGGGAAAGATTGTCAATGATCACAGCCACAAAAATGGCTTCATCCATTTTCAGATTGTGTTGAGCAAACTGTCCCAAAATCCTTAACATTTCATGGAATTGTTCCATAACAGGCCTGGAGTCAATCATCTTGTAACCCATAAAGTTACTAACAAGAAACTTCTTACTAGAAGCATCTTCAGCCATGTACTTGGATTCAAGAGAATCCCACAGTTCTTTTGCAGATTCGAAATTTTGATAGATATCAAAAAGAGAGTCAGACATACCATTGAGAATATAACGACGACATATGTAATCATCATTTTACCACTTTGATCTTCTTCTTGTTGCCTCCAAAGGTTCATCTTCAACAGATTCTGGTAAGAATGGCATGGGTGTACTCAGAACATACACCACTTTCAGAGTGGTAAGGAGAAACTTCATCTTCTTCTGCCATCTACGAAAATCTTGCCCTTCAAACTTGTTCAATTTTTCAAACTTACTTGTCATTTCCTTCACAGAATCACCACTTGCCATGATCACAGAAATGCTTTAATCTTTGTTAGAATCTAGGGGTATAGTAAGGCTTGGAATTCTGAGAATTGTGTAAAACACTTTCAGATTAAACAATTTGGGTGGTACTCCCAATATTCTTTAATCGGATAAGACTCAGAGAGACAAGAATTTAGAATGTTTTGATGATAGTTTCGTGTATACCAGAAATGAGACCAAAACCGACTTTATGATCTTTGTCTGAAAACTGTCATATGGCAGTTTCAAACTGTCATAAAACAATAAAAACTGACATAAAAACGGAAGTTTGGATAAGGGTCAAACAATGGTCAATTCTTTGAAAATCCGATTTTCTGATGCAATTTTAATATAGCAACATACCCAGCTAGGGCTCTACCCCTTGGACCCCACCAGGGGCTTCCGCCCCTTGGACCCCGCTCCCAGGGACGATGCCCCCGGACCCCCGTTCATTTAGGGGTTTCGCCCCTAAATGACAGTGTACTTTGAAAACTTGATCAAACTTAAACAAGTGTGTACTCCACACCTTCTTTACTTGTTTAATATTTATCAAGATCACTTTTGGTCAACAAAGTAATTCCATTACACTTAAATAATATTGATGATAACAAATCACCAACATTTCATCACCTATAAATACTATTTTAAACCCTCATTTGTCTCTTTACGCGTACAAATCCTTCTAAACCCTCTCATCTCCTTCAAGTGTTCTTGTGTTCTTCAAGCTCTCAATCTCTGCAACAATGACGTCCTATTCTTCTCCCACAAAAATCGATCAAGCTGCTCCTAAAAGTACGAAAGCTGTCTCTAAGAAGAAGTCATCCAAAGGATCATCATCAACAATGTCCACTGAACCTTTTCTCAGGGAAACCACTCAACTGTTCTCCCTCGATCCTAATGATTACGATGAATCGATTCGATTGATGATCGAGTTCATCGCTCATAATTCGATTGCAGTTCCTCTCTCAAAGGTTCCAGAACCTCCTATCCCTCTTTCTTTACTGCATTTGGCTTTCGATCGTGTCAAGATTGAAAATGGAGTTCTGGAAACACGCATTACTAGTGATAGAATTATGCCCATTCACAGATCGAATTTCTTGAAGGCTATTAGGAATGCAGAAAACCATCCAAATTTCAAAGTTCAAGAACCCATGGCTGAAGAATTTCAGTCGTTTCTGAATCACATAGGGTATAATGAAGAGTACAAAGCAAAAAACTTCAAGAAATCAGCTGTGTTTGGATTGTGGACTGTCTTAATGCAATTCATCGTTCGAGGTCTATCGGGAAAACATGGCGGTACAGACTCATTGAACAAAGATTGGCTGTATGTTGTCTACAACATCTACTCCGGAAAAACGAACGTTGTTGATCTTTCCAAAGTGCTATGGCAAGACTTTCGTAAGTTTGCCATCAACCGTAAGCCACACGAGATCTCTAGTCCTCGCTTTTGGGCTCTCACTATTCAGCAGCTCTTCAAGGAACGCCAAGAACCCATTCCTGTCAGCGTCATTTCGGAAGAGGTATTTCTCTCTTTTAAAACTATCAAGACCTATCGCCTTCCGGACCAAAGGTCTTTCGGACCTGTTAGACGTCTACCAGAACATATTCTGGCCCTTATTCCGTCCGATTCTCCTTATCTGAAATTACATCTAGAGACTTCGGTTATGTACAGCCCTACACAATCTACCCATGTCACTATTGAGCCCACTTCAGACGCAGGCAAAGCAATTGCTCCCGCAGGCAAGAAAAAGAAGTCTGCCAAAATAAAGACTTCACCCTCAAAGCCTAAGGCCAAGAAGAGATCCAAAGTAGACACCTCCTCTCACCAAGAAGGTATCAAGGACATTCAGGTTGAATCTGGCCATCCGAACACCCCACCAACCCACTCATCCGAGGTACCCCTCGATGTTTCAAAAACACAAGCACACACTCACGGGGAGTCTGCTCATAATCCACCCTCACCTTCTCAAAAAGGTGATGCCGGTGTTGAACAATGTTCCTTGCACCCCCTGGAACATACCCACGTTTCACTTTTGATATCCCAATCTCTTCTACACAACCACGGTCTGGAACCCCTGTTCCGGACCCCAAGCATTCCGAAGTGGGAGCTGTACCTCCTACTTCTGATGCCTTAACTGGTCTGATACCTGGAAGGAGTACAGGACGACCAGGTGTTAATGACCCACTTTGGGAAAATTTTGTTGACAGGGCCCAATCAAGACATCCAGAACTTACTAGATCTCAGGTGGAAGCAACCATCATCTCTATGAGGAACAGGGTAATTCAAAGCAACATGCCCTTCATTGTCCCTGCTGATGATGTAACTGATTTGGAGTTTGCTTCCGGGGAAACTCCCTCAAATCCACTTCATGATGGAATGCATTCTGATCCCAATGAAGAGTTTTCTGATGAAGTACTATTTGCTGATGATGAAACCTCCATTCCTGCTCCAAAATGTTTTCATCATCACAATTTCCTTCAAAGCCTTCCTTATCCAGGCCATATATGGACTTCGGACTCTCCTCCTCCTCTTCGGAACCTACTGATGAACAACAAAACAAGGAGATCATCTCCACGACACTCCTGACAATGAAACTGAGTCCATCCCCAAGAACATCAACATTGTTCCTACTCCTCCTGACTCTCCTCATGTCACACCCCCGAACCAGACGGCGGAAACGTCCGGGGGCTTGAGCGTGACTTTCAACATTGCAGTATCATCACAGAGTATATAATTGAAACATAACATCATCATCATCACACATGTAATATAACAACATTCATTGTTTACATCGAGTATTGTATTTGAATATTACATGCCAAAATAATTAAAGTCTGATGAAATAGAAGTATAACAAATCATCCGTTAGTTTGTTCGTCCCACTTGCTTCAACGGTTTCCTGAGAATACAAGTTAATGTAAAAAGGTCAACATAAAAATGTTGGAGAGTTCATAAGCATGTTTGAGAAAATGATTTTTATAACTTTGTAATCACAAGAAAATCCTGTATTTTCTTAAAATAGTATACTATGTTTGTGTCCGATCTTGTATCAATGCATGTGTGTTATTGATTAATAGAATGCCAAAAGAGAATGTAAATAGAATTCCCCCAGACAACCCGATGTTGCCTATAAAATAAGAAAAGAGAAAGTTGCCGTACCAACCCCGATGTTGAGTACCAGTGTGAGTAAGTTTCTGAGTAATCCACGAGAAAAGAGAATGATCTTCCACAAACTTCATAACGTTAGTTCTTCTAAGTGAGCCGTCATAACCATACTAAATAATGACAATTTCGCCTGTCTTGGCGTTTGTGAACGCCGACGGAAAAAATAGAATAAGGTTATAGTCACCCTAGACTGATGTAGTCTAACTGTAGCGAACAGCTCAGGTGTGGGGTGTCATCCCCGTATAGATCTATATACACAAAACCCCGCTCTCCCTCCAAGAGACTCTGATTATAACTACAGGCTATGATCGTACACTCAATAGGTGTCAACCGACAAATCTCACTAGATCCTTAATCGAATTTAACGCGAAGAGAAACATATAAACTCATTCCGGGCCTAATGAACCATGTCTGCGGACCACTGTGTCTCACTGAACACGTAAGTCACTTTCAGGCCCGAAAGAAATGAGATTATATACCATGGGCCCAAAATATATGTAAAAGGACAACTAAGGCCTATTTCACATGTAAGGTATTTATAGGCCCAAATAGCACGCAAATAGTATCCAATGTCTGTCACGAATGTTAATGGGTCAGTGAGGCCCAATAAACAAATGAATAGTATTCAGGACCTATCAAGCATATTAATGAGCCACTAAGGCCTAATATTATACGAATGGCAAAATTAGTCCGTTTGTTATTTTATTGCCAGTATTAGCCAAATTATTTACCAAAATAGCATATAAAGCCCACTTTTTGTAAAAAATGACATTTTGGCCCAATAAGCCAAAAATTTACAATTAAGGCCCAATCTTAGTAAAAATAACACTTTAGTCCCCATTTTGTTCAAAACTTGTATTTATGGCTAGTTTTTGGTAAAAATAACATTTCTAACCCATTTTTGTCAAAAATATCATTTTTGGCTTGATTTTTGTGAAAATACACATTTTCTGGTTTTTTACTTTTCTGACCCGGTTGTTGGAAAATTTGTAGAAAAATCATCGAGTCGAAATTTGGATCCGTAAACTCTTGAAGTTTTGAAATTTTGTCTACATTGTTCATAATTTTTCTCATAATTTTTAATGGCCTCTATCCAGTGGGAAATTGCTCACTTTCACAGGCTGGTCCGATATTATTTCAAATATGATAGGCAGTTTTATAAAATTCGCCAAAAATTGTAGAAAAATCGCATGAAAACGTGAGAGTAGTCATTTTAAAGGTATAAACCTGAACGTTTTGCATGTAAAACAGTTTTGAAAAATGTTACCACTAATGTGGTCAAAACAGTCCGAGATTAGACCAAAACTTTTCTGTCACAGGCTGATTTATGAGTTTAAGTTATCCATGTTTGAACACAACACTTATTTGTGCTATTTTAAGTGTATAAATCTCAGATCTACAAGTTTACATGTAATATATGTGATAACACATACTTTTCTCAATGTTTTTATGAGGATCTAAGTGTTAAACTTCTTGTTCAAATAAAACTCCTAAAGTAAAACACATATCACAACATATATCATGAAAAACACACAAAATCATGCATACACACATAGATCTACACAAAACAACTTGTATTCTCCCCCAAAACAAAGTAAAAATTGAAAATAGGGGTATGAACTCACTTTGGGTTGTTGTTCTCAGTTTTTGGTGAAGAAGGAAGAGATCTCGGCCCTAGGTGTGTCCTTGAGATGATTTTCGAGCTTTAAGGTGTTCTAAGAGCATTAGTCACGAAAGCATGGGTGTACGAGGAGTAAATGTGTTTAAGGATGAAGTATAGCACTTAGGTTTGCAAGATCTTACCATAATATGAAGTTTGAAGTACTTCCATTGGTGATGATCCTTATATCCACGATTTTGCTTGAGAGAAATGGGTGGAAAAGTGTTGAGAGAATATGCATTAATCTTGAAGTGTGAGAGAGGTTGGAGAGTGAGAGAAGGCCGAGAGATAGAGTGAGAGATAAGAGAGATATAGAATTTGAATTATGAAAGGGTGGTGTGAGAGTTGCAAGGATACATGCACTCTTGCATGGATATCCAAAAAATAATTATGAGGTGTCACCCCATTTTCTACCATTAGTTTTCTCTTTTTTTTGTGTTAATTGATGTTGGGCCGAGAATGGGCTAAGAGAAATGAAAATGAAATGGTTTTGAGCCCAACCTTGGCCTTGCTCGATTTTTATGAAGCCTAATAATAAATTTTCAGCCTATTGGGCCCATTAGGAATAAAATGAACCATTTTAGGCTCACATGGCCCAAAATGTTAAGTTTTATGAGTGTGGGTCCAATTAGAACCCAATTAGGGTTTCTAGGTCCAAAGTAGTTCAAGTTGAAGGTTTATTGGTCCATTAGGCCCAATAAGAGGATCCTAGTCCATAGTGAACTTGAACCGGGATTTCTAGGGTTTTCAACTCATGCTTGACTAATTGAAATATTTTGTATAGAGTTTTGAACTTCACTTGTGAATCTTGATTCAGTTTGTTGTCATTGAATAACCATAGTGCATAGTATGAACTTAGAGTTACAGGTACCACAATGAATGATGTTTACAAGAGTACATAATTTCTTAGCAAAAAGGCTAGTTGTGACATCATCCCCCCGTTAGAGGGAATTTCGTCCCGAAATTCTTTTGAATGTGAGAATTATGAACGAGAGAATAGGTGAGGGTATTTCTACTTCATCTAGTCTTCGCGTTCCCATGTGAATTCCGGTCCACGCTTAGCGTTCGAACGAACCTTCACAATCGGAATGTGACTCTGCTTCGTATGCTTTACTTCCCTATCCAATATCTCGACTGGTTCTTCGACGAACATGAGATTCTCGTTTATCTCGATCTCTTCAAAAGGAATGACAAGAATTTCATCTGATAAGCACTTTTTCAAATTTGAAATGTGGAACACGGGGTGTACATTGTTGAGCTCCGAAGGTAGCTGCAACTTATAAGCTACCGGACCCATTGGGCCAAGAATCTCGAACGGTCCGATGTACCGCGGGTTCAGTTTTCCCCGTTTCCCAAAGCGAGTCATTCCTTTCCAGGGAGAGACTTTCAGTAGTACCCGGTCTCCGACTTGGAATTCCAGAGGCTTTCGTCGTTTGTCAGCATAGCTATTCTGTCGGTCTCGCGATGCTTGAAGTCGGGCTTTGATTTGGATTATCTTTTCGGTCGTTTCCAGAATGATCTCTGGCTCTGTGAGAGTGCTGTCTGGTGATTGTCCTTTTGCTAGTTGGGTGTCACCCACCTCAGCCCAGCAGAGAGGCGATCCGCATTTGCGACCATATAAGGCCTCAAAAGAAGTAACCCTTATGTTTGTGTGATAGCTGTTGTTGTATGAAAATTCAATCAAGGGCAAGTGGGTATCCCATGACTTGCCAAAACTGATCACACAGGCTCGAAGCATGTCTTCAAGTGTTTGGATGGTCCGCTCTCTCTGGCCATCGGTTTGAGGGTGGTAAGCAGTGCTCATGTCTAGCTGTGTTCCCATAGTTTTCCGGAGCGACTGTCAAAATCTTGAAATAAATCCACTATCCCGATCCGAGATAATAGATACTGGTACCCCATGAAGTCTCACGATCTCTTTTCTATAGGTTCGAGTTAATCTTTCCGTCTTGTATGATTCCTTTATTGGCAGGAAATGGGTAGATTTGGTTAGCCTAATGACGATCACCCAGTTAGCGCCTAATCCAACTTTTGTAATAATATGCTTTGCCTTTTTGACTCCGAGATTTTTATCCATTCCACGCAGTGCTTCCTTCGTGGTATTCTCCGGCTTCGATATCTCCCAAGCCGGTTGTAGGTGTTGACTGTGTTTGTTCTTGTTTTGAGAGCAGACGAGTACGCTATCGATGAAAATAATTAAAGGGTTGACTAAGAATGAGTGGAAAATTCAATTTGTGGGGTCTATGAATACCGCGGGGGCATTCGTTAGACCGAAGGGCATCACAACGAATTCGTAATGACCGTATCGATTTCGGAAAGAAGCTTTTTTTTTTAGAATGTCGTCTTTTCGGACTCGAAGTTGATGATAACCGGATATTAGATCTCTTTTGGAGAAGTAACCAACTCCTTGAAGCTGGTTAAATAGATCGTCAATTCGTGAGAGTAGGTATTAGTTCCTGACGGTGAGTTTGTTCAACTCTCGGTAGTTGACGCACATTCTAAAGGATCCGTCTTTCCTCTTGACATTTATTCCAGAGCCTCCCAGGGTGAGAAGCTTGGCCTAATGAATTATTTATCTAGAAATTCGCTTAGTTGGTTTGATAACTTTACATTTTTGCAGGACTAACCTGTAGGGCGATTCAGCAATTGACATTGTACCAAGTACAAGGTCAATTCTAAACTCGACCTGTCTCTCGGGTAGTATTCCCGGAAGATCTTTAGGAAATATATCGGGAAAATCATGTATTTCCGGAATGTCATCGATGTTTACCTCCTCTTTCTGTTTATTTACGATGTGCGCGAGAAAAGCAAGATTCTTCTTGTGCTGGCACTTTTGTGCCTTGATGCACTAGATGTGACGGTGATTGACGTCCGACTTATCGCCGTAGATGATTAGGGTTTCTTGGTTAGGGAGGTGAAGGCAAACGGCCTTCTCGTGGCACATAATGTCGGCATGGTAGGGGCTCAACCAAACCATGCCTATAATCACATCAAAAGCTCCTAATGTCTACTGGCATTGAGTCTATCTGAAATGTATGGTTGTTTAGTGTTAATGTGCACTCTACGTAAATATTTTTGGTTGTTTCGGTTTTTCTATTAGCCATCTCCACCGTGAAGGCTTCGATTAGCTTCTGGGGTCGTTGTTTTAGTGAGTGTTTGAATTTGTTACTAACGAAGCCTCGCTTAGCTCCACTATCGAGTAAGATGCATGCGTAAGTGTCGATATGTGGGAACGTACCAGTAACAACTGTCGGGTATTTATTTGTCTCACCTTGATCCAAAGTCAAGATCCTTCCAGATCCTCCTACCCCCCGGTTGTTAGCGTTGGGGCAATTACGTCTGAAATGGCCGGTTTCTCCACATCCGTAGCAAGTGTAACCAACCCAAACGTTATTGTTGTTGTTATTGTTGTTGCGGTTGTTGTTGTTGTTGTTGTTGTTGTTGTTTCGCTGTTGGTTCTGTCGTGGTTGAGATCTGCAGCATCGGGTGGTGTGTCCTTTCTTGTTACATCTATTACAATACGGCTTCTGGCAGGCTCCCTTATGATGGAAATTGCACTTGTTGCATTTGGAAGGCTTCCAACATATGATCTCGCTGATGTTAATGTAGTAGGTGTCACGGTTGTATGGACATCAACAACATACTGCTTCTTTGAGGACCCTTGAGTTGGCTGTCCCTTTCTCTTAATCCCAGACTTTCGCTTCCTGCTTTTAAGTTTGGGTTTTGGAGTGCCTTGATAAGCTGTCACTCGTTGGTTTCCATGCTCGTTTCTTCGGCTAAAGTTGTCGACGCTATTTCCACCTCTGTTGGTGTTGTTTGCGTTGAGTTGTGCCATAGCAGCGGTTACGATAGCTGTTATAGCAGCTTGGAAGGTAGCAAAGTCCATCCGCATGATTGGTGTCTCACAGGCATGCTTGTTATCTTTGTGGGATGACATTTTCTACTGCATGATAATAAGTAAGATCGTAAGTAACGATGGTCATTTCTGGTTGTACTCTATAAACTTCGCGTTTCGTCGTATGATTCACAATGTTTCCATCTACATCCCTATGATGTATTTATGGTAGCGGGTAATAGTAGAGTTGGCATGAATATTAAGTCTATCGATAGAGTATATAGGTTGTTTTGGTTTTGAGGTCCTTGAGTATCTAGCGGTTTCGGGGTTTTCGGTTGTGCATATAAGTGGATTCATGCAATAACACTAAATAAGAAGAACAAATAGTTGTTTCATTAGTGAGTACCATCTTAGTACACGAAAGAGAGCCATAACAGATAGTGGTGGGGAGAAAAGAAAATGCTGATCCTAATCGTGGCGGAAAGTGTCTGGAGGTGGTGCTGATGAAGTGGATGTACCCTAGAGATGAGCTACTTGTCGCTCGGTGTCTCGTAGTCGTGCCTCCCAAACTGACTGTCTCGCTTGGAAGTCCCTGATCACTTTCTGTGTTTGTCTCACATATCTCTCAGCAGCAGCCCACATTTGGTTCGTTTTATTTGGGGTATCCTGAGCTTGGTTGCCCATGTCTCGGGTACACTCGACCATGACCGGGAAGGCCTGGTCAGCTGGTCCTCCATGACTAAGATCGAAAAGATCTCGGGTCATACTGTAGGGCGGTCGTATCTCCTGCTGGTGACTCCATCTTCCAATATCGTGTGCCCATGAGAGCGTGGGGCCATCGGGGCCCATACGATAAGCCGGTACTCTGGCCATGTATGGAGGATTGATGACCTCAGACTCTGCATCCGATTCATCATCGTCATCGCCCTCGAGCACTTCCTCTTCGAGGTTCACTACTGGCTCGATGGGTTCATCTGTAAGTTCTACTTCATGTTCCTCCTCTGGTTCTTCCTTTGAGTCTTCTTCTGGGTCAAGCCACCCTGCATTCCCCTGACTAGGGAGATAGGGGTCTCCTGGCTAATGATGCCTGGCCATAGTGTCTGCACGAAGGGGTATAAATACTAGAAACAAATAGCACACCAAATACTCCTATAATATTTTAATTTTGTTTAGGTTTGGTTCTATAAGCTCATTAGATAATTAAATGGTAAGTTTTTGATTCATTGTCCATCACGATTACCCCCGAACACATGTTGGTCGTGTTTTGAATAAATGTAGTTGATCAGGCTACATTCACCCCCAATACGACTACATAACTGCCCGGGTTTAATCGTGTTGTTCAAATCCTCCAAAGACTTTTACTGTTCTTGTTGTGTTATTACTCTAAAATGCACACATAAATATGTATTTTAATTATTATGTTCAGAGTAGTTTAGTCTCATTGTATTTATAGTTGCATATCCTATATGATTAGATATGCTAGTTCACTATAAACAATGCTCTGATACCAATCTGTCACACCCCCGGACCAGACGGCGGAAACGTCCGGGGGCTTGAGCGTGACTTTCAACATTGCAGTATCATCACTGAGTATATAATTGAAACATAACATCATCATCATCACACATGTAATATAACAACATTCATTGTTTACATCGAGTATTGTATTTGAATATTACATGCCAAAATAATTAAAGTTTGTTGAAATAGAAATATAACAAAACATCCGTTAGTTTGTTCGTCCCAACTTGCTTCAACGGTTTCCTGAGAATACAAGTTAATTTAAAAAGGTCAACATAAAAATGTTGGTGAGTTCATAAGCATGTTTGAGAAAATGATTTGTATAACTTTGTAATCACAAAAAATCCTGTATTTTCTTAAAATAGTTTAGTATGTTTGTGTCCGATCTTGTATCAATGCATGTGTGTTAATGATTAATAGAATGCCAAAAGAGAATGTAAATAGAATGCCCCCAGACAACTCGATGTTGCCTATAAAAGAAGAAAAGAGAGAGCTGCCGTACCAACCCCGAGGTTGATTACCAGTGTGAGTAAGTTTCCGAGTAATACACGAGAAAAGAGAATGATCTTCCGCAAACTTCATAACGTTAATTCCTCTAAGTGAGTCGTCATAACCATACTAAATAATGACATTTTAGCCTGTCTTGGCGTTTGTGAACGCCGATGGAAAAAATAGAATAAGGTTATAGTCACCCTAGACTGATGTAGTCTAACGATAGCGAACAGCTCAGGTGTGGGGTGTCATCCCCGTATAGATCTATACACAAAACCCCGCTCTCCCTCCAAGAGACTCTGATTATAACTACAGGCTACGATCGTACACTCAATAGGTTTCAACCGACAAGTCTCACTAGATCCTTAATCGAATTTTACGCGAAGAGAAACATATAAACTCATTCCGGGCCCAATGAACTATGTCTGCGGACCACTGAGTCTCACTGAACACGTAAGTCATTTTCAGGCCCGAAAGAAATGAGATTATATAACATGGGCCCAAAATATATGTAAAAGGACAACTAAGGCCCATTTCACATGTAAGGTATTTATAGGCGCAAATAGCACGCAAATAGTATACAAGGTTCGTCGCCCATGTTAATAGGTCAGTGAGGCCCAATAAACAAATGAATAGTATTCAGGACATCTCAAGCATATTAATGGGTCACTAAGGCCCAATATTATACGAATGAAAAAATTAGTCCGTTTGTTATTTTATTGCTAGTATTAGCCAAATTATTTACCAAAATAGCATATAAAGCCCACTTTTTGTAAAAAATGACATTCTTGGCCCAATAAGCCAAAAATTTACAATTAAGGCCCAATCTTAGTAAAAATAACACTTTAGTCCCTATTTTGTTCAAAACTTGTATTTATGGCTAGTTTTTGGTAAAAATAACATTTCTAACCCATTTTTGTCAAAATATCATTTTTGGATTGATTTTTGTGAAAATACACATTTTTCTGGTTTTTGACTTGTCTAACCCAGTTGATGGAAAATTTGTAGAAAAATCATCGTGAGTCGAAATTTAGATCTGTAAACTCTTGAAGTTTGGAAATTTTGTCTAAATTGTTCATAATTTTTCTCATAATTTTTAATGTCCTCTATCCAGTGGGAAATTGCTCACTTTCACTGGCTGGTCCGATATTATTTCAAATATGATAGGCAGTTTTGTAAAATTTGCCAAAAATTGTAGAAAATAAGTATGAAAACGTGAGAGTAGTCATTTTAAATTTATAAACCTGAAATTTTTGCATCTAAAACAGTTTGGAAAAATATTACCATTAAGGTGGTCAAAACAGTCCGAGATTAGACCAAAACGTTTCTGTCAAAGGCTGATTTATGAGTTTAAGTTATCCATGTTTGAAGACAACACTTATTTTTGCTATTTTAACTGTATAAATACCAGATCTACAAGTTTAAGGATCTAAGTGTTAAACTTATTGTTCAAATAAAACTCCTAAAGTAAAACCCATATCACAACATATATCATGAAAAACAAACAAAATCATGCATACACACATAGATCTATACAAAACAACTTGGATTCTCCCCCAAAACAAAGTAAAAATCGAAAATAGGGGGTATGAACTCACTTTGGGTTGTTGTTCTCGGTTTTTGGTGAAGAAGGAAGAGATCTCGGCCCTAGGTGTGTCCTTGAGATGATTTTCGAGCTTTAAGGTGTTCTAAGAGCATTAGTCATGAAAGCACGGGTGTGAGAGGAGTAAATGTGTTTAAGGATGAAGTATAACACTTAGGTTTGCAAGATCTTACCACAATATGAAGTTTGAAGTACTTCCCTTGGTGATGATCCTTATATCCACGGTTTTGCTTGAGAGAAATGGGTGGAAAAGTGTTGAGAGAATATGTGTTAATCTTGAAGTGTGAGAGAGGTTGGAGAGTGAGAGAAGGCCGAGAGATAGAGTGAGAGATAAGAGAGATATAGAATTTGAATTATGAAAGGGGTGGTGTGAGAGTTGCATGGATATATGCACTCTTGCATGGATATCCAACAAATAATTATGAGGTGTCACCCCATTTTCTCCCATTAGTTTTCTCTTTTTTTTGTGTTAATTGATGTTGGGCCGAGAATGGGCTAAGAGAAATGAAAATGAAATGGTTTTGAGCCCAACCTTGGCCTTGCTCGATTTTTATGAAGCCTAATAATAAATTTTCGGCCCATTGGGCCCATTAGGAATAAAATGAAATATTTTAGGCTCACATGGCCGAAAATGTTAAGTTTTATGAGTGTGGGTCCAATTAGAACCCAATTAGGGTTTCTAGGTCCAAAGTAGTTCAAGTTGAAGGTTTATTGGTCCATTAGGCCCAATAAGAGGATCCTAGTCCATAGTGAACTTGAACCGGGATTTCTAGGGTTTTCAACTCATGCTTGACTAATTGAAATGTTTTGTATAGAGTTTTGAACTTCACTTGTGAATCCTGATTCAGTTTGTTGTCATTGAATAACCATTGTGCATAGTGTCAACTTAGAGTTACAGGTATCACAATGAATGATGTTTACAAGAGTACATAATTTCTTAGCAAAAAGGCTAGTTGTGACACCTCAACTGCCACCTAATCTGAAGGCTGACGAAAAGAAGTCTCGGACTTCCACTTCGGACACCGGATCTTCCGCAGGTGACCACATTGATCCATTTGCTCTCCATGAAATCTGTGACTCTGTTTTGGATACTATGAAAAAGGTGAACGCTATAGAAACTTCAGTGGTTGGACTCAACACAAGACTTGACGTCAAGGTTTCCGGATTTGATTCCAAACTGGATACAATCCTGAAATCCTTGTCCGGAATCAACACCTCCGGACCAACCATTGCTAAACGTGAAGCCTAGCTGGATCAACTCATCTCCTTACGCCTCAAGCATACCGTTGAGGAAGTTGAAAAGAAATATGATGAAAGTGTCGATCACTACCTTGACACCATCACTAAGATGTTGAAGGTCCATGACGATATGTTGAATGCTTCCAACGAACTTATAAAGCAAACACATATTCGTCATGAGAAGCAGATACAGCGCTTGGAAAAGAAGATCCGGAAGAAGGATGAGATGAATCTCATCATGCAACAGGTCCTACTCAAGCTTCTTCATGCCTGCTGGAACATTGTGGATGTTCCAAACAACAAATTCGATGAGATGATCTCCATTCTCTCCAACTTGTTCAACCATCTTAAAGCCCAGGCCCCCATTGTTGAAGCATGTGACTCTCTCACCCTTCAACTCAACACCAGCTTTCAGAAGGTGTTTGAAAATTTTTCTAACTTGAAGGAAACCTTTTCGCTTGCACTGGTTGTCAGGTCTACCGATGCAAGAGGGGGAGAAGGCCCAAGTCAACCCTGGAAGACTGCCTCAGAATAACAGCTCCGGGATGAAGATGCAAATTCCGATGATGAAGTCCAAGTTCTTTCCAGACTTCTAGGAAATGATGATAATGATGATGATGATAGTGAATAGGAAGTTTTGTTTGTAACGCTTGGAGTGCTAGCCTTGCCAGCTCCAAAGAAATTTCCTGCCAAGGTGCTCACGGAGGAAGAGAAACGAATTTGGTCCGCAATCTCATGGCCATCCACTCTGCCGGATGTGTTTCAAAGAAGTGTTGAAATGGCTAAGGCTAAAAGCCAATTGACTGTTGTTGCTTTCCGAGCTACCCCCTCGATGCTGTCTTCCTTTCTGGCTCCAAAGATAGCTCTAATCGATGAAGGCTCTCCAATCCGGAAGCCATATGACATTCTGGAAGAGCCCCTGCCTTCCTCTTCTCAACAGTTCGTTATTGATGAAAATATGCAGCACATCATCTCCACTCTTCAGAAGCAACAAAAGGACAAAAGAAAGAAGCCCATTTGGGACCATCCCTTCAATACTCCTCACATGACGGAACGGAGTGGCTGGTGTCAAGAAGAGATCCTTCAAGCTCTTGAAGAAAGCATCCAGATTCAATCCTTTAAGGATGATAATCCGCATCCGATGCTAGGGATCTCTCCACTTTACAGAGATGGAATTCTAAAGGATGTCAATATAGTACCCTTCATGTAATATGACATTCCTAACAATGATTCGGAACAACTCGGTCTTCCTCTCTCTCCATTCAACAAGTTCTACACCAAATTCGCACCTCTCCATCCGGAGGATGATCCTCAAATGGTCATCCAAACTGAGCGAGGAAGACTGAAGACCTTTTATGACAAGAACGCACTTCCCCTCAATGAAGTGTGGTCTCGGAAAAGGATCACTAAGATCTCCGGATTCGGTAGAAAGGTTCTGACAAAATTTGAGCTCAACTGCATTCTATTCCAGTATCACATCTTCCGGAACAAACCAACCTGCAAGACCATTACGGATGCTGATTTCCCTACTCTTAATCCAAATGATATCCTGACCATTGCTGCTCACATCTGAAGAATCCAGTCAGATGATCTCAACATGGGTGCTTACCATTCTGCCTTAAGCTTTCTTACGGACTATGTTGCTGAGTTTTGCAGATGCAATTACGAATTGGCCCACCTGTTCGGAACAGATAAACTTTTGGCCAAAATTGACTTTAAACTTCCTGAAGCTGAAATCCTCGCAGAAGGACCAATTGATGAACCAGTGTTAGGCTTTGCCTACCATCAAAGAAAAATAAATCAGAAGGACTTCTTTCGTGTCCAAGACAAGCACCTGGTTCCCACTAAGGCTCTTCAGAAGTTCATCACTCGAGCATCCAAGTCAGAAGCCCCAGAGCATGTGAAGGCAAAGTTCGTAAGCCAGCTTCAATGGTATATTGCGGTTAGAGAATGGCTGTACACGGCATACGTTTTCATCAAGGAAGATTCAAGCTAAACTCACCAGATTGCTAAGTTCACTTAGGGGGAGATTGTTGGAACCTGAAAGTGAACCTCTAGCAATCACTATCCTTGTATATTCCGAAGTTAGCCTATTCCGGAGTTGATGTTGTCTGAATTTACTTTGTCTGAATTGACTTTGTCAGTTTGTATTGATCGTATTTTTCATTTAGCTTGATGTTACATGTAATGACGTAAATTTTTAAACAATTTTTCATTTTTCAAACACAATAAAACTCATATAATATTCTCAAAATCTCATGTGTATCCAATGTCATCACAATAAAACATATCCCAGAATAAAAAAAAACATAATCCTCTGCCATTGTGTACAAATCATGTCGGCGCCTTTCCGTGATCCTCGGTAGTACCTGAAACACATATCACGTAACACGGTAAGCATAAATTCTTAGTGAGTTCCCCAAAATACCACATACAACACATAAGCCACTCGAGGCTATAACTCGTTATGACCCTCCGGTCAATGTGTCTCAGCGGGACCCTCCAGTCCCGTAGCTCGTTGGACCCTCCAGTCCGGTCTAGCTCGTTGGACCCTCCGGTCCGGTCTAAATAATTGGACCCTCCGGTCCGGTCTACTCAAGGACCCTCTGGCCTCGTAAGTCGTTGGACCCTCCGGTCCGGTCTATAAAACACATAGCATACATATATCACAATGCACATAATCTCAAACATACACATAACACATAAGACCCTCCGGTCTGCACATAGATACCACTCTACGTAATGTATAGTGAGAAGACTCACCTCGTATGATGTCTAGTAAACTCTCGTGCTCGATATCCCCGACCTAGCCTCCGCCTATCAAAATGATAATATCTCTAATCAGTACTCTCCTCATGTTCTCATCTCTAAAGAATGGGTAGAAGACCATTCTACCCTTCCATGGCCTCTCATGAATCAGTTTGACCAAACCCCCAAGGTCAACAGATGTCAACTCCAGTCAACGGTCCAACTTTGACCAGACTCGTCGAGTGCACTCGGGTGACTCGGCGAGTCCATGCGTGTCCTCTGAATCCTCCTAAGGCCTCACTCGACTCGTCGAGTTAATCTTTCACTCGACGGGTTACCACTGATCACGAATCGCGGGGCAACCCGATCCGACTCGTCGAGTCCTCTTATGGACTCGGCGGGTTTCCTCCATGACAACACTCATTTGACCTTCTGAGGTCAGATCTGTTTCTCTCACTTACAGATATGGCCTTCTAGCACCCAAAAGTCACGTAACGGTTCGATCTTTATGTCCATGCACCACACATCAAGCTCTATTTGAAGAAATAGCCCTTAAAATGACAACCTAGACTCAAAACTCCAATGGTACTGCATAAAGCTGGATGATTGGGACTCTCTGGACCTCTCAAGGTCCATAATCTCAACAAAAGGGGTAAAGAAACCCTAGATTCATGAGATCTACTATATACACGAAAATAGGCATGGATTCTTACCTCAAACAGAAGCCTTTGATGAAATAGAAGAAGTTTCGAGCCCCCTCTAAGCAGCCTAGCTTGAATCTCCCTTCCTTCCTTGCAAGAAAGCACTATGGTGGTGTAATTAGCTCCTTCCCTCACTCTCTATGCTCTCTGGTTCGTTAGGATCTCTCAAGTGTGTGTGTGGCCGCCAATGAAGGCCATAAGGTCCCTTAAATAGGGCACAGGCCCAAAGATTTAGGGTTTCTGTCCACAACGCGGACTCGTCGAGTCGCCTCACCGGCTCGTCGAGTCTATTCATTAATCCGAGTCATCAGTCGCGATCCTACTCGACGAGTTTAGGCGTCAACTCGTCGAGTCCCTCTTCTTAACTCAAAAATAAATACTTAAATTATGATACCTGGAAATCCGGATGTTACAATTCTCCCCCACTTAATTTGATTTCGCCCTCGAAATCGCTCTTCATTCACACATAGCTCGAACCTACAACTCGGAAAGCACCACTGAAAAGGGCCTCATACCCCACCGATATCTTTTCTATGGACACCTGAATCCAAACAAGAACTCCTCCCTGGAAAAGGACAGACCCATCTGCCACTACGCTACCACTTTATTCGCTTCTCGAATAACAAACCCCGATAACTCACTGCCCCTTCGCTTCTCTAGTGGGGACCGATAAAAAGAAGTCCATGCCCAAAACTGGCTACCGATCACTCGTCCCAGACATGATAAACAATCCAGATCATATACCAAGGAATGAAATGATCACATCACACCGGGAACCCATCCACTGTACTGCAATCACAACCCTTCTGAAGAACGAACCCTCAACACCCTGACCTCAGGCATGAAAGATGATCATGCTTGTTCAGAAGAATCCTCCGACATCTTACAAATATAAACCTCAGCTCCCTTCTCAATATCCCTTTCAAGACTGAGTACCAGGTCATCACCCGACCCAGTAGTTGAACCTCCAAAGGTTACCCATTGCATGTACCAAAACGTCTCACTGACTTCCTTATCAATACAACTATCTCGGCCCAGTGTGACACACAAGTCACGAAGTTCGCTTTACCTCAAGCGAATACGGAATCGTCTCACCCTCGACCTCTGTCGTCTACTACTCATTAGTTCCATGCGTTTCGCGGTTTTCCCATACTAATGAATTGACCCACTCAGGTCTAAGACACCAGATGACAACCAATACCCTTCAACATGGAACTCATATCTGAATCTGGAATCTCGTCTCGCCTACCCGACGCACTACCAGAGCCAAACTTAAACTCGAGAGTTTGATTTGACCCAGAGTTAGAACCACTCGTCCTAATGAACCACTCAACTCATGACTCATGACCCGCAACCCATGCGTTCATCACTGATCCACTTCCCTTTGGTCGTGACAACCACTACTCAATTCAGAATATAACGACTCCCGACAAATATGGAGACCCCAGTCTCGCCCCTGGTTCGACCACCGGGCTCCCACAAACTCAAATATTAGGGCTACCCAAGCCTAAAACTCTTATGCGTCATGCTCTGGTTAGAGAGTCCTTCATCACAACATTCTCTCGCTAACTAGTGGGTACTACGGCTCCCCACAGTATTACAACGACCTCTTACTGAATAGTGAGTACTACGAATCCCCGCAGCATCACAACAACCTCTCACTAAATAGTGAGTACTACGGCTCCCCGTAGCATCACCACAATCTCTCACTAAATAGTGAGTAATATGGCTCCCCGTAGCATCATCACAACCTCTCACTAAATAGTGAGTACTACGGCTCCCCGTAGTATCACCACAATCTCTCACTGAATAGTGAGTACTACGGCTCCCCATAGCATCACCACAACCTCTCAGTAAATAGTGAGTACTACGGCTCCCCGTAGCATCACCACAACCTCTCACAGAATAGTGAGTACTACGGCTCCCGTAGCATCACCACAACCTCTCACTGAATAGTGAGTACTACGGCTCCCCGTAGCATCACCACAACCTCTCACTAAATAGTGAGTACTACGGCTCCCCATAGCATCACCGCACCCCTTTGCACTAACTCATTGGAACTGCAGCTCCCCACAGTCTTACCACACTTTCTCTTACCACTTCACAATCTCATCCTCAGGTCGACGCCACACTGTGATCATTAACTCATGCCCGGCGTACCAATCATAGATAGGTGTACACACTTACGCAAATTATGCATTGCTATTTATGACGACATCCGCCAGAACAAAACACCTTTCCCTGCTGCAATCCATATACTCGAATAATCTCGCTTGATGTCAATTGGCCGAAGGGCTCCCACTGAAACTGTAGATACGTGATACACCACTTGCCATCTCAAACTCAAAACTCAAAATAATCCGAGATTTAGGACATTAAACTCGGGTACCCCGGTACACCATCATGGCGCCTCGCAGTGTCTTGACTCTACTGCTGATCTCATACTCATGGCATCATACTTAGATACTACATTGCTTCCTCGAAATCTCGCATCCGATCTTTCTCTTGTGCCACTTGTAACCTCGGAATACTCCATCTCCCAATTTGAAACACGGAGAAATCGCCAACGACTCAGAACACGAAGATGACCCTCCGAAACTCTTTCCTCTATTGCTCAAAACCAAGCGAGATTACGCATGCCGACCCGGAAATTGGCTGCCCGATCATCTCTTACCCTTCCCAAAGAGCATAGAATAATCCATTCATCGAACCAAAATTTCCCAACTGCCGAAGTATCCTTACGAACCAACCACCTCGAAAAATTCTTATCTACCACAAGGCCTCTGACCAACGGCCACCTGCCGTGCAGACACTCATCCTTTTCTTGAACGCGTACAACCTGCATTAACTCCCTCTACAACTCACCTCGACCACCAATAACCCTGGTCTCATGAGTCCACAGTGCATGTCTCTATCCAGCTCCCTAACCGCTCTTGAACAAATCTCTGATCCTCTCAATAAAATACTCGGTTCTCCCCCACTCGGGGTTCGAACCATCACCAATTTGCGCACCAATAATCTATTCCACAGACTGCTTCCATCAGGAACATCACACTTACTCTTGGAAGGTACTACGCAATGCTCGGTGGCCTCCCCGATAGAGACGCCGCAACTCCAAATACCCCGAATCTCAGATGAAATCCTCAGAAACTTCTCATCATGATTGCCTCTAATCATACAGGATCTCATACCATCCCATTACCGGACATCTCAACTGTCTAGTAGTAACTCTGACTCTTAATTCGAAAATAATGAACTATCATACTCCTCATCCTCGACTCCTCAACCAACGTTCCATCACGTGGATTGTAATAAGAGTGGAGACCTCATTACCACACTCGATACTCATCATAGACAATAAGAGCCACCACCCCAATAGCCTCTTCTTGATCGTCCACCGCTGCAGCTAATACATGCCCTATTATGCTCAAATAGGGTGTATCCTTGTGCTTAACCATCTCAGTCCCCACTGACAACCTGCTCATGCTCTATCATTACCTCTCGGCAGACATACTGCCCAAATACTCTGATGGAAGGTCGCCATCAATGCTAACCCGCAGGGTTTTACCCCCAAGCTTAGAAACCGAAATCTCAACACCTCTTATGTTTCCCACAAGAATCGAAAATAACACCACTCAGGTCACAGAAGGTGACATCTCCACTATCGGCTGATTGCTCAACTCAGGCCGCAATCCCCCATAAACGTCATCTCTACTTATCCTTGAGTCTTGCGACTCCATCTGACATCTCACCAAAAATACCTTGGAATCATCTCGACTTCCCTCACAAGGGATGCTTCGTTGGAACTTGTTCCACATGGCCTTCTGACCTCATACTCTATCGCATTCGATCTCGGCCTAACCAATCATAACGGAATAACTGGTAGAACCAGTAACACTAACCGCCACGGGTCATGGTACTCGAACCATGTGGCCACCTCTCGATCTGCTGTAAACCATGGTACTCAATCGATGTTATCTCCACTTAATCTGCAACGGATCATGGTACTCGAACCATGTTCTCTCTTCTCAGTGTGCTACAAAGCATGGTACTCGAACCACGGCATCACCAAGCAATCTGTCACTTAGCAAGGTACTCGAACCATGACATTACCCTCAATCTGCTACTTAGAATCTCCAGAATGCTCCCTGCATCAAGTATGGGTCCTCTGCTTTCAGTAGTACCGGCCCATACTACCTGCCACATCTACCCATACCTTCCACACGGACCATCCTGGATTTCCTAAGTAGCTGCGCAACCTTCTCGTTCGTCGATCCCGTTACACGTGTTCGCTCCCCAGCGAAATGCTCTACTCTGTCCGTGCACTCATCTGGCCACGGTCACCCCCTAGGCTCTTCCTAGGTGCTCACACTTCTCTGCCGTTAGCTGCTGAAGAACTCCTAATGATGTCATCCATCTACCTCCTGAATATCGTTACATTCACTTGGTAGCTGACTCCCATCATCGGGAGTTCCACAAAGCACGATGCAAGCAGCATTCGGGCATCGAATAAATACGTAAAACCCACTCTAGGTTACAAATCTATTGCTCTACTCATACTCAACAGGTGTCACCGAACTCAAGCAACTTTACCCCACGCGGGCATCTAACTACTCTCTCAGTAGGCTCCTTAAATGCTCATCTAGGTGTCTCTCCTAGATTACTCCTCTACTCGAAACTCTATCTCTGAAATATTCCTGCTGGATACTCTTACTCAGCATATACTCGATAGCACATCACAGATAACAGCAACTCCTAGGCTAAGGTATCACAAATCAGGCCACTCTAGTCCTAAAATATGAAATACCTAGCCTATCCTCTAGCATGCAGAATATCACAAAATATCTCATAACACAAAAATAGGGTATTTTGGGAAATCACCGTTCGGGCTCTGGCTGATTGTACACACTGCTCCTTCTCGTTTTCTCTCAGAAACTCTTGCTCGTTTTCATAAAAATCATTTCTTTGAAAATTTTTCTCAAATCCTCAGTTTGAGTCCAGATTTACCCGAAGGTGCATCTGAATCCCTCAAAGCAAGGCTCTGATACCAACTTATAACGACGTAAATTTTTAAACAATTTTTCATTTTTCAAACACAATAAAACTCATATAATATTCTCAAAATCTCATGTGTATCCAATGTAATCACAATAAAACATATCCCAGAATAAAAAAAAACATAATCCTTTGCCAGTGTGTACAAATCATGACGGCGCCTTCCCGTGCTCCTCGGTAGTACCTGAAACACATATCACATAACACGGTAAGCATAAATGCTTATTGAGTTCCCCAAAATACCACATACAACACATAAGCCACTCGAGGCTATAACTCGGTATGACCCTCCGGTCAATGTGTCTCAGCGGGACCCTCCAGTCCCGTAGCTCGTTGGACCCTCCAGTCCGGTCTAGCTCGTTGGACCCTCCGGTCCGGTCTAAATCGTTGGACCCTCCGGTCCGGTCTACTCGAGGACCCTCTGGCCTCGTAAGTCGTTGGACCCTCCGGTCCGGTCTATATAACACATAGCATACATATATCACAATGCACATAATCGCAAGCATACACATAACACATAAGACCCTCCGGTCTGCACATAGATACCACTCTAGTTAATGTAGAGTGAGAAGACTCACCTCGTATGATGTCTAGTAAACTCTCGTGCTCAATATCCCCGACCTAGCCTCCGCCTATCAAAATGATAATATCTCTAATCAGTACTCTCCTCATATTCTCATCTCTAAAGAATGGGTAGAAGACCATTCTACCCTTCCATGGCCTCTCATAAATCAGTTTGACCAAACCCCCAAGGTCAACAGATGTCAACTCCAGTCATCGGTCCAACTTTGACCAGACTCGTCGAGTGCACTCGGGTGACTCGGCGAGTCCATGCGTGTCCTCTGAATCCTCCTAAGGCGTCACTTGACTCATCGAGTTAACCTTTCACTCGACGGGTTACCACTGATCACGAATCGCGGGGCAACCCGATCCGACTCTTCGAGTCCTCTTATGGACTCGACGAATTTCCTCCATGGCAACACTCATTTGACCTTATGAGGTCAGATCTGTTTCTCTAAGTTAAAGATCTGGCCTTCTAGCATGCAAAAGTCACGTAAAGGTTCAATCTTTATGTCCATGCACCACACATCATGCTCTATTTGAAGAAATAGCCCTTAAAATGACAACCTAGACTCAAAACTCCAATGGGACTGCATAAAGTTGGATGATTGGGACTCTCTGGACCTCTCAAGGTCCAGATCTAATGTCATATGCCACAATGGGACTCCCCATGCTCCATAATCTCAACAAAAGGGGTAAAGAAACCCTAGATTCATGAGATCTACTATATACACAAAAATAGGCATGGATTCTTACCTCAAACAGAAGCCTTTGATGAAATAGAACAAGTTCTAAGCCCCCTCTAAGCAGCCTAGCTTGAGTCTTCCTTCCTTCCTTGCAAGAATGCACTATGGTGGTGTAATTAGCTCCTTCCTTCACTCTCTATGCTCTCTGGTTCGTTAGGGTCTCTCAAGTGTGTGTGTGGCCACCAATGAAGGCCATAAGGTCCCTTAAATAGGGCACAGGCCCAAAGATTTAGGGTTTCTGTCCACAACGCGGACTCGTCGAGTCTATTCATTAATCCGGGTCATCAGTCGCGATCCTACTCAACGAGTTTAGGCGTCAACTCGTCGAGTCCCTCTTCTTAACTCAAAAATAAATACTTAAATTATGAGTATCAGAAGTAACTCTATTATCCAGTCTTATGTATGTAAGTCAGTTTGTACGATGTTTCATGTTCTCCTACTTATAGGCGTTTTCAATGACAAATCAAACAATGGACTGTTCATTAAAAAGATAGCAATATTTCCGTTATTTCACCTTTCCAATTATTCCCTCAAACATTCTTCTTGTTCCTCATTTATTATCCTTACTTTGATCATTCTTCTTACTCTTCATTAATATCTTGAATACTTTGTTGAATACACTAACTCAGACTTGACTGGTTTTGCCAGACTTGACCGGAACACTAATTAGCAAGCAGACATTGATCTTAAGCATTCATTCAAGGTTTGAGTTTTCAAACCTTGTCCCTGCGCATCTGATCGTCCTCGTTCTCACACTCCGAATCTCAGATGGAGACTTCGGAACCTCCCATCTCATCACAGACTCTACTTTGGCCGGGTCGACCAGAATACCGTTCTGGTTGATAAGGTGCCCCAGAAACTACACCTCGCGCAACCAGAACTCGAACTTGCAGAACTTCGCATACAAGCTCTCCCTCCTCAGGGTATCCAACACCTCCTGCAAGTGCATGGACCTCATCAATAAAGACTATCACAGAACGATAAAGCATCGGTCTGCATACGAGGTTCATGAGGTCCATGAATGCGGCAGGGGCATTGGTGAGCCCAAAGAGCATCACACGAACTCATAGTGGCCATAGCGAGTCCGAAAAGCAGTCTTTTGTACATCCTCATCTCTGACTCTCATCTGGTGATAGACTGAACACAAGTCGATCTTGGAAAACCAATATGCCCCCTGAAGCTGAACGAAGAGATCATCAATCCTCAGGAGTGGGTAACGGTTCTTCACCGTTACCTTGTTCAAATCTTGGTAATCTATACACATCCGATGCGACCCGTCCTTATTCTTCACAAACAGGATTGGGGCTCCCCAAGGAGAACTTCTCAGCCTGATAAATCCCTGGTCTAACAGCTCCTACAGTTGTGTAGGAAACTCCTGCATCTCGGGAGGAGCCAACCGGTACGGTGCCTTGGCTATCGGAGCCGCAACCGGAACTAGGTCAATCCTGAACTCCACCTGCCTCTCCAAGTACCCTGCGCATCCCTTCTGAAGGTAACGCCTAGCCCTCGTTGCTGAACACAAAGTCGGCCCGCACTGCGGCCTCTCACCCTAAATGACTAGCTCTCCCCCACTTGGGGTCCTGACCTGAACCAACTGCTGATCGCAGTCAGTCACCGCCCCATTAGGGCTTAACCAGTCCATGCCTATGATGACCTTGTTCCCACGCAACGGAATGGGAACCAAATCCACGATGTAACGCTCGTCGTACAACCTCAAGACGCAATCTCTAAAAACCTCTGATGCCCGGACAGATCGGTCATCCGCAATCTCGACCTCTAATGGAAAATCCAATGTGCCTGAAGAGTCAGCAAACCTCTTGCTGAGTGCTAGGGATACAAATGATCGGGTAGCTCCCGAATCAAATAACACCAATACTGGAATACCATTCACATTGAACGATCCTAAAAAAATACATGAAACATGAAACATAAATATCAAAACTGACATATAAATAAAGATACGGAGAAGAAACATACCCATCACCACATTTGGTGCGACGCGCACCTCCTCGACGGTCAACTGGAAGGCTTGACTCCTCACTGCTGGAGCATCTTGAACGGTTTTGAGCATTCCAACACTCCTATGGTGTACATGCAACCCTATAAACCTTGGATCTATGTTTTCTCTAAAATACATGCAAATAAGAATTTCCAAGGTTTACATCCTAACTAGCATGGCATGGGGAACATGAATCATAAAAGTACTAGTAGAATGAGATACCTTTTAGTAGTGGTTGATTCCTTGGAGTTTGAGAGCCTAGTACCAATAGTGTGGATGCCTCAAATGGAAATCACAAATCACCACAAACTTTGGAAAACTCTTGAGAGAATAATGCACACTCTTGAACTGGCCACCACTCTAGTACACACACAACTAGTGTCAAATCAAGTGCCAAGGACTCCTTTATATAGTGTTGAGGATTAGGGTTACATCCATGTAAACCCTAATACCCATGACTCTTCCTTTCCAAGGATCCATGGGTTAAAAGCTCCATGGACTATTCATGGACTCCCATGCATGCCAAGCCCATACCAAATAAGCATTAGCCCACACTACATAAAATACAAGAGCCCATATTTAATTAGTCACCTTTTTTATCACCAAATTAATTCTAAATTAATTTATGATCAATACTAATTAAATAATATGATTTCATATTAATATATTATAACTTATAATATATTAAAAAATCATAAACATATTATTCTCAAAAGGTTATCCAAATCGTTTGGGTGAAGTGCAACCCAAATGGACCATGTCGGGTCGGGTCAAGTGCATCTCAAATATTGTTATGGACTTAGACACCTTATCCAACAGTGTCCCACTTAGATAAGTCTAATAACTATATTTGCATATATGACTTCAGGAACCAACCGACAATCGTAGCTCTCAAAACTCTGTTGAACTATGAAGCGCCATTTTAGATAAGTGATCATATAATCCTCTTTTCTAGATATCAGCCGGACAAATACATGGAACAATGTCTTACTTTTTGTCAATCAGTTTGTTTCCCGATTTCCGATTTGTTTGACATAGAATTAATTGAACACATCAACTTAGTTCTGACCGGGCCTGGTACATAGGTCAAAACAAAATCATCGAGGGGCCCAGATATCACTTCTAATCCAAGAAGGAACAGATAAACTTCGACTCATATGCTTGTTCTACTACTTGTTGAATTATACACAAAGGCACATTTTATAACATCGAGTTACCAATGTGTTTGCATACTATCAATGTATAACCAACTCATAGGCAACAAGTCATATCTCTAGGTTTGAAGAATTATATGATATTACCGTCTCACGATCACTCGAGATAAATTCCATGAAGTGATGCAAGTGAACGTGGGTTTATTCCAATACTTAGAACTTATGAGCACTCATGAATGTTTGTAGCAACCATTGCTATGGCTAAACACTTTTAGTCATCTACAAGCCCAATTCATGACAGTCTTAATTCATACCTACTTTCGACGTATGACAGACTGTGGAAGTTTGAATAACTTAGTCATTCGGAAAGAATAACCTAGTTATTATGGAAGTCAAAACATGCAAAGTGAAACACATGAATAATTGAATCCAATATGGTCTCAGCACTTATGAATATGAATAAAACACCTTTTATTCATCACCATATTGATTACACATTATTCTGTTTCGATTTATCAACTTAACACTTGAATTAAAACAATAGTTGTCCCATGCTCCAAGCATGTACACTATGTTTTTCTAAACAATAGTCATGCCATACTCCAAGTATGCAAACTATGTTTGTCTATGATCCTTACTTTGTGAAGTAGATCAATTGAACATTATTCCAATGATGCTCATTTCACAATCCCAAATCCTTACCGTAAATGTAAGAATATCAAATTCTTGTCATTTACTGTAATATGTTAGGTTTTAAACTCATATGCATTGATCCTCTTGCAATGACTATGCACAGACGTCACAAAGACCTGGCAACAGACATTACAAAGTATTCTAGTGGAGATAAATTCCATGGAAATGAAGTCTCACATTCAAACTACATTCCTTTGAATATCCTTCTTGCACTAAAGTTTCTAACTTTCTCATAGATTCTTAAAATCCAACTCCCAATATGGAAAACATTTCCATATTCCCATTTTGACTATCACTTCTGAACAAGAGCTACCTCTTTTCAGAATATGTCAATATGGCCTTCTCCAAAATTTAGCATCATACTTCCAACTGTCCATGAGAAACCAATCTTAGGTAAACCTCAGATTGTTCTCGACAATTGCTTAATCATTTCAGTCATATCCGGTTCTCTTCCTTTTTTCCTCTTAATGCTCTAGGCATTTTTGAAAATTTATAACGGATAGATATTGTAGCACATGTGATCGATCCTATACCCGAAGCATATGGGACACGATTCATGATGTCTCACATAAAGACATGATACTAGATCAGTCTTTTGCTACAGTATATTTTTTTATTTGCCAGGTTTTTCAAAAATCGACTATGAAGAGGGATGTCGTAATCATAATTGAAATTTGAGAACGCAATATATATAGAGTTCCCTCATGGTGAACTATTCCAACACAAAATTCATATATATATATATATATATATATATATATATATATATATATATATATATATATATATATATATATATATATATCCTTGACTAAAGATGATTGAAATCTCAATCTAAACCACAAAGATTGAAATGAAGTATAATCTCCTCTCCCTTAATTATAGCAAAACAACCTTTTCCAAGCGAAACTTTGTTTTCTATAATTAACAATACTTATCATAATTGATTATGCTCCCAGTAGCATAATAATTATTTAGCATAACAATTATGCTCCCACTAGCTTTGACATATACTCATAAATTGACTTCTAGAAATCTATACTCTATTGACTTTTATCACCAAAGTTCAGATTTCTTGATGCGAGGTGCTTCGACAAAACTTTATCTATGCTTCTCAGACTCATACACCTTTCGTTAGATAGCTCACATGTGTGTCTAAACAATTATGAAGAGGGATGCCGTAATCATAATGTTTAGACCTTTTGCCATTTCTCACAAGTCCATGTTAGTGTGCCGGTTAACCACACACACTCCACTAACGACTATGAGAATGCAAATATCACAATTGCTATCTACTTAAAATCTACTTAGTGAAAGCGTTTCCTCACCATCATTTTCATGAATCGGAAAGAAACCTTATGAAACTTAGATTTTATGGTGTATGTGTTCCTGTCCATGTGAATTTGTCAAAACCATAATCACAAGACAAGGTTAGTGACAAACTCAAACTCATATGAACTGAATTTGTTCAATCTTGATTTCTGGCCTCTTGGTAGCACAAGGGCCCACCATTACTTCCAAGTTGTTATGCACACAATTGAGAATTCACAGAACTCACATACATAGTCAACTTTACCGGAATAGGCACAGAAACAAGAACTATGTCAACACGATAGGTTACAAACCTCAAGTCGTGTGCTAGCGATAAACTATAGATTTTATCCTTGATTAGCTCTTGAAACTTTCAAGACCTTTAAGACTCCCACTGTCCTCTTGACATATAAGTTTCTCTTTGTCAAGAACCATTCCTTGACAGCCAAACAAATATTCAAGAGTCATTGCGGATTCTTATCAAGATAAACACTTCACACAATTGGTCTCAGTTGGTCTTTGTTTTATCCAAAACATCACAACTTACCAATTTCAAATGTAAAAGAGTAGAAAACATTTTACTCTTACATTTGACAAGTATTATAAACCTTCTTTAAGATGTGTCACTCAAATTACAATCTTGGAGTATGACTCTAAAACTTTTTTTGGAACGAAGTATGTATCACCTTCTTGATTTAACCATTTCAATAATTCATGACTCCTCTTCTTAGCCATAAGAATGAACTAAAATGTCCCCTGAGGATGAATTGTGATATGGTCTCACAATCATTAAGATGATCATAAAACATGATACTAAAGTACTCTCCCATCTTTTCAGATTTGAGAAACTTTTATCTTTCTGCCTAATTTGATTCTTCTCATTCGTTCTGCCATACATCGAAACTTTTCCAATGTTTCAGAATTATACTTAAACTTGTAAGTATAACCATATTTACTAGGCTTTAGTAAATTATGACGAATAGTCTCATTGATCTTTTTGTGGTGGACTTGATCAGTGCACCAGAATGTGTACTCGATCCCTTAGTCCTTCAGTTGACTCACATGTACATGTGAACATGGAATTAATCCTAATTTTCAAAAGATGAAAATTCTCATTCATCATACTATACAACTTGCATGATTTCCAAGTTTCTATCCAACTGAAACCTTGGGTGATGAGAATCTTTCCTTATTTGGTAAATTTAGACACTACCACAAATGAAAGAATCAAATTCACATTTCCATTATTGCTAGAACCATACAAACATCAATTTTTCATAAATGCCATTGCAAGGAGATATAAAATAAAGTAAAACAAAAAATTTTATTTATTTAATAAATGCGGAAAAAACTTTCCTTACAATGCAACTTTAAATGGAAACTATGCTATTAGATATTTCCTAACAATCTATTATAACTCTCTAAGTAGTAGCTCAAGAATCCGATCTTCAAACCATGAGATTGAAATCCATCTTCGCGATCAGATTCAGCATACCTTTCCTTTAAGTTTCCTTCCCTTTGTTTGATCCTGCCAAACACAAAACAAAACGTAACCGAGTCACATTTTGTATTAAGAATCATCAATAAGGAACTTAATAGAGTTAGATAGTGGACTTACCTGAAGTAGAGTCAAATCTTCTTGATTTTTTCTTCTCTCTTAGATCTTTCAGGTAGTTATGGCAGTTTCGCAACCAATGCCCCTTCTCTTGACAATGAAAACATATGGACTCTTTGGGTATGGTACATGGGATTATCACAGACTTAGCTTTTCCCTTTACCTTTTTGTCAACAGGGTTGACCAAGGTTGATTCCTTTCCATTGGGAAGAGAAAGCTTTTCTGGACTTCCAATGTTACCATTGTCAATGTCCATGGAAGTTTGAGAAATAGACCTTCCACTCATATTCGCTTGACTTTTGCGCCAAATCATTGCTGATTCAGCAGCAACAAGTAAATAAGAAAGATCTATTAGGGTCATGTCGTGATCTGTCATATAGTACTCTTTAATAAACTCACTATACGACTCAGGAAGTGACTGAAGAACCCAGTCAATGGCAAACTTCCTTGAAATAACAGCACCCAACATTCTCAACCTGTTAATGTGTGACTTCATTCTTAAGACATGAGTGCACACAGGTCTTCCATCTTTATGTTTCATTTCTAGTCGAGCTTGAGTGACCTTAAACCTTTCAAGTCTTCGGGCTTGTGGGTCAGGGAGAATGAATGGAGGAGGTGGAGGTAGAGAAATATGATTTCCATGAGATTTGGGAAGATCACAGTTGTCTAACCCAGACATCTGCAATGGGAGATATTCAAGTTAGTTGATTTTAAGTCCTTAATATAACACCCAATATGAAATATTAAGGCTAGGACCCAACACAATATTTTATAACTTGGAAGAGGGATGCCGTAATCCAAGCTATAGAATATTTGAAGGTAGGTGAATGACGATTCACCAATTTCCACCATGAAAAACGAAATAAAATTAGGTTTTAATTGGATTTGAAACTCCTAGATCTTTTGGGATTCATTGAACTTTTCAATGGCATGTTTCAGTCTCGATTGTGCCCTTCAGGTTTTGTGACTGGGATGCCGAGGATCACAAAACAAGGTGTGAATAACCATGCAAATTCACTTGGTACCCTTAATATTATCACCTAATCGATGTGCTGGTTAACCACGCGCGCTCTACCGATCTATGATAAACATTAAGTCACCCTTTGCCATCCATACTAGTTCAAGTTAGTGTGCCAGTTAACCACATACGCTCCACCAACGACTTGGTAAGGTACAAAGTGTGAATTTCATGGGTTAGCACCATTTTCACATTTTTCCTAAAGTAACTAAGATTGGGATTTATAAAAGGTTTAGTTACTTTATATTCATCATTACACTTTTAATGAGAATTATAGTCCTTGTGCTAGCCGTTCGGCTAACGACCCTCAACCAGTCAAGGAAGCGGTGGGGGAGAGTGGACACCCATTAAGCTGGCATTTTATAGGCAACAACCTTATACCCCCCTTATAGACCGGCTTCGTGAATGAGGCCTACTAATGGTAAGACTGACTTGCTCTTATACATATATATATTATTAACTTACAATACTATAAAGTATAAGGGTTGAGTTTTAACTTTTAAAACTCTAAGGGTTGGAACTAAAGTGTGTGTGAGACTTCACAAATTCCAAAACTTGAGGGCAAGTTTTGAACAATTCAAAAACTTTTGGATTTTCATAACTTATGAGTTTAATTAAGGTTTTAAAAAAACTTTTAATGAAGAGACTCTTGGACATCCATAACTTGAGGACAAGTTATGGAGTCCATAAAACTATTTATGATGAAAAGACTCTTCAATTTATGTAACCTATGGTTTTTAATGGACTTTAAAAGAAAAGACTTTTGGTAATCCATAACTTGAGGACAAATTATGGATTCCATTAAAACACATCAAGATCAAGAATTAACTAACAAACAATTTGCAAATAATTCCTATGATCTAACAAAACTCATAAGTTCATGAACATCCATATCAACAATTTCAAGAATCATATGAACACATACAAACTTGAAATTTTGATAATAGCCTATGAAATTGGATTAGCATAATCATTACAACATAAAAAACAGGTTTTATAAGTCCAAAACAGTTTAGTGTAATGATTCTAGTCCAATTCCAGCTTAAAAAGTCGAAAAACTGCACTCTGGGCCTCCTACTCGTCGAGTGCATGAACCTACTCGACGAGTAGGATGAATATATACTTGGACTCGTCGAGTCCCCCCATCGACTCGGCGAGTTCATTGTGCAGACAGCAAGTTTTTTGACCTTTTCAACAGTTTGCATCAAGTATTTAAGAAAACAAGCCTAGGCTCTGATACCACTGAAGGGTTTTGAGCATTCTAACACGCCTATGGTGTACATGCAACCCTATAAACCTTGGATCTATGTTTTCTCTAAAATACATGCAAATAAGAATTTCCAAGGTTTACATCCTAACTAGCATTGCATGGGGAACATGAATCATAAAAGTACTAGTAGAATGACATACCTTTTAGTAGTGGTTGATTCCTTGGAGTTTGAGAGCCTAGCACCAATAGTGTGGATGCCTCAAATGGAAATCACAAATCACCACAAACTTTGGAAAACTCTTGAGAGAATAATGCACACTCTTGAATTGGCCACCACTCTAGTACACACACAACTAGTGTCAAATCAAGTGTCAAGGACTCCTTTATATAGTATGGAGGATTAGGGTTACATCCATGTAAACCCTAATACCCATGACTCTTCCTTTCCAAGGATCCATGGATTAAAAGCTCCATGGACTATCCATGGACTCCCATGCATGCCAAGCCCATACCAAATAAGCATTAGCCCACACTACATAAAATACAAGAGCCCATATTTAATTAGTCACCTTTTTATCACCAAATTAATTTATGATCAATACTAATTAAATAATATGATTTCATATTAATATATTATAACTTATAATATATTAACAAATCATAAACATATTATTCTCAAAAGGTTATCCAAATCGTTCGGGTGAAGTGCAACCCAAATGGACCATGCCGGGTCGGGTCAAGTGCATCTCAAATATTGTTATGGACTTAGACACCTTATCCAACACATCTATCTTGCCTTGTCGGTCATATGTGATCCGCAGGGTCGCTGGAGCTGGCGTCGTCACTGGCGCTCCTGATGTGAATCTCGGGCAGTTGGCATTTTTGTCGCTCCTCTGATTGCAATGAAAGAAAATCAGGTCTGATGTCTGGATGGTGGGGGTAGGGGTTGTACAATCCTTGTTGAAGTGCCCAGTCTTGCCACACTAATAGCAGCCCGATCCCACAGCTCTACATACTCCCTCATGTGGCCTGCCGCATTTCCCACAGCGGCTCTTTCCCTGGTGACCCTTCGACCTCGAGTCGGATCCCTTGGGTTTCTTCACCGAAACCCCAATCGCGTGCCCAGCCTCTGCCTTCCTCTTCCTCACGTGCTCTATGTCAATCTCCCTCTCTCGTGCCCTGGCTATCATGTCCTCTAAAGTCAGGCACGCCGAGTAACTGACATGTTTCCGAATGTCATCTCTGAACATGTCATGGTACCGAGTCTTCTTCATCTCCTCATCACCCGCATACTGAGGCACCAATAAGGCCCTCTCCCTAAACTTGGCAGTAATATCCGCCCCTGACTCAGTCGTCTGTCTCATATCCAAAAACTCCCTAGCTAGCTGCTGAATCTCCACAGCTGGTGCAAACTCGGCTCAGAATCTGGTCACAAAGTCCGACCAAGTCATAGCCTCCACGGCTAGCGCTCCCAAAGCATCACTGACTACTTCCTACCAGTCTCTAGCTCTCTCTCACAGAAAACCAACAACATACCTGAGCTTCGAACCCTAAGGGCAGAAGCTCGTCAACTGTGTAGACTCGATGTCTACAATCCATCTCCTGCCACAATGGGGTCCTTCACCCCATGAAATTATGGCGCAACGCATCCCGTAAAATGCTTGAAGGAGAGCGTGCGTGTCCCGGACTGGCCAGGTGACATGTCACTCCTGAACGCCCAGAGACGCTCCTCCATCAGCTCGATGGTCCCTTCCTTGATCGACCCAAAAATAACCGGGGTCGCCTCAAGTATGCCTCTCGTAATCTCAGATGCGATGAACTCGTGTAATCTGTCCCGAACCTCAACCTGAACCGGACTCAGACCCTGAACCTCCTGCTCCGTGACGTGTCCCCACTATTCTGAAACAAAACACATAATCGTCAGGGTCACACATAATCTCGAGAGGTCTCACATACTCTACAAGTTCCCTGCTTCTATCTCATCCCTCCTTGACTCGAGTACGCATCCTCTACTTTCAGTAGTACGGACCCATACTACCTTCGACATCTATCCGTACTTTCCTCAAGAATTTCCTGGACTTCACCAAGTCCCTTTCACTACTACTGCTTGTTGCACTAATCTCATCCTAGGCTTACCCTAGGGTAACCTCCAACCCACTCTCCACCATCAGCTGCATAAGAAGTCCCTGCTACCTCTCCCTAACTAGCTCGTGAATACCATTACATATCACTAAG
Source organism: Lactuca virosa (assembly GCF_052849685.1). Taxonomy (NCBI): domain Eukaryota; kingdom Viridiplantae; phylum Streptophyta; class Magnoliopsida; order Asterales; family Asteraceae; genus Lactuca; species Lactuca virosa. The sequence continues at coordinate 116,957,134 of NC_136430.1, read as the reverse complement.
ACCAGATAATTCTTCGAATGAAAGGTCTCTCCCTACAACGGTTAGACTCAAACGAGATCTGCAAAATAGGGCTAAACCTAACCTTCTGAATTTTTTTAGTCCTCGTAATATGTAACTTAAAATATTTGTTTACTAGTTAGTTAAAGATAACTAGTACTCCTAAGAGCACAAAGCACACATCATTCGGGCATTGAGTAACCAAAACCAAGCATACTCTAACCAGGCTATCATATTACTGACTAGTTAGTACTATCATGCAGCTCAAGCACATATAGTAGGCATATAAGGCATCTTCCTAGATCCTTAGCCCTAATCTAGCATGTAGTTCTCATACACATACAATGTGCATATAAGGCATCCTTCCTAGATCCTTAGCCGTAATCTAGCATGCAGCTCTCATAATCATATCATATATCATAGCAAACATGTATGGATATCTTGGGGAAAACTTACTTGAGCTTGGCCGATCGCATGCATCACACATCTTGTTCTTTCTCAAAACTCTTAATTTTAATTTTTGAAAAACTGTTTTCTTAATAAAAAATTTCTAAACTCTCGATTTGAGTCCAAACACCCCCGAAAGTGTGTCTGAATCCCTCAAACCAAGGCTCTGATACCAACTTGTAACATCCCAAAATTCATAACCAAAAATTTCATCTATAATTAAGTAATTATAAAACGGTAATCTGAAAACATCGATAATGTCATCCCATATCATACTCAAAACCCACGTATCAAACATCTCAAAACATGTCATATAAAAATAATGTCAAAGTACATCTCCAATAGATCTCATGTGCGGAAAATCGTGTGTGAGGCGCTGCTATCTTGCCAGCTCCTTTCCCTTCGAAGAAGAAGGACCTGAAACCAAAACTGAAAACCGTAAGCACAAAGCTTAATGATTTCCCCCATCATATCACATAAACACATACTGCTAGGCATATCTGGGTGTCTGGCCTACCCTGTCAGGCATATATGGATGCTCGACCTACCCTGTCAGGCATATCTGGGTTGCCCGACCTACCCACGTTAAGCATGTCTAGGTGATCGACCTACCCTATCAGACATATCTGGGGTGCCCGACCTACCCATGTCAAGTATATGTGGGTGCTCGACCTACCCTGTCAGACATGTCTGTGGTGCCCGACCTACCCATGTCAAGAATATCGGGGTGCTCGACCTACCCTCCAGTTTATCTCAACCGGCTACGGGGACTATTTTACCCCTACCACTACCACATAATACATAGCATACCATACTGTCAGGCATATCTAGGGTGACCGACCTACCCTCCAGTTTATCTCAACCGGCTACAGGGTCTAACCTACCCCTCCTACCACTATCACATAATAACAAAACATACTAGCACATAAAGCATAACAGATAGTGGCGTACCATACAATTATCACAAAGACAATCATCTATACTATAATCAGCTACTAGTGGGCCGACATTGGTGCCTTCGACCCACTTTTACTGGAAGGTAACTCACCTCAAATGTCGTGAAGTAACTGAAATGTCCTCGGCTCTGGAATGAACTCCTCTCAAACTCCTACACATAAGAATCTCCTTTAATTACCCTGTCATACTCATAACCCCTTTAAGGGTCAACCCTGGTCGAGGTCCAAGTCAAAGTAAACCTTCTGGTTAAAGTCAACCTTTTGGGTTGACTCAACTCGCCGAGTTCCATAAACCATAAACCCTGAAATCGCAACCCAACTCGTCGATTTCTTACATGAACTCGTCGAGTTCCTTCCTATAATAGAATCGAGACATTTCGCTACAACTCGTCGAGTCCTTCCTTGAAGTCGTCGAGTCCTTCCTTGAACTCGTCGAGTTCTTTAATCTTCAAAACTCGAAAAACGTTAACCAACTCACTGAGTCGTCTCCTAGACTCACTGAGTTTGCTCAGGAATCAGAAAAGGTTGGGGATCACGATCCAACTCGCCGAGTTGCATGAACAACTCGTCGAGTTCCCTTAGTCTACACATATTTAGTCGTTTCCAATCGAGTTCAATGCTTCTAAACCATAGATCTGGTCCCCTAGGACTAAGTTACCACGTAAAGTTGCTAACTTTACGTCCATGCATGGTGTCATGAAGCTAGAAACACGAAAACTAAGCTATATAAGAGATCTAGGGCATGAGGAAGGGCCAAGGCTTGATAAAGATGGCAACTTTAAGCCTCATAAGCTCATGAGTGCCTAGATCTGAAGTCACAACTTCATGATATACTCAAATCCCGAAATTGACTTCAATATGTCCCAAAAGTGACAACATACTACCCTAAATGAAGATCTAAGTAATAGAAAGCCAAGGTATCAAGTTTATACCTCAAATGAGTCAGAAATGCAGCTCGAACTCTGGATCTACTAGCTTCCTGTTGAATCTCCAAGCTTCTCCTTCCTTCACAAGCTTCAAAATCACAAAGAATGCACAAAATGGCTTAAAACTCTCCCAAAGTGGATTAGGTTTTCTTGGCTAGGGTTTGGGACGATAGAGGCTGTAAAATGAGGCCAGACTTTGGAGGTTAAGGTGATTAATAAGGGTGCAAAACCCTTAAAATTAGGGTTTCATTCTGCTAGGCCTACTCGTCGAGTTGAGGCTCTCAACTCGTCGAGTAGACTTCATAACCCGCACCCAAATCTATCTCAACTCGACGAGTTTGGGGCCTCCAACTCGTCGAGTTCTTGTACAAAAATGAATAACTTATAAATTTAAATACATACCAGGAACTGAGTGTTACAGTATGTAATAAATTAAATAGATTAGTTTTCTTGGTTTATTTTGTAAGTAATAGATTAGTTTTTAGAATTAATTAATTTGTATAAAAATGTAACAAGAGATGAAGTTGGAACCATTTTTTTTAAGACAAAAGAGCAATTTTCGAGTCTAAATGTTGTTTAGGATTTTTAGTGACATTTTCTGAAAAGTGTCACTAATTCTGTTTACAAAGGGCTGTTGGACTTTTAGCTGCAGTTGCTGAATTTTAGGCTTCAAGAAGTTTTTCCAATCATTTGCAAGCAATTGGTGTTACTCAAGTGGGAGCTTCTTCAACAACATTACAAGAAGTTTTTTGGTCCCCTTAAATGTCCCTTTAGGAATGGATTTGACATTTTTTTTGTGTTGGCTCACAAAAAAAGGTCATTAGTTGGTAATGTTTATGCATATATCTTTTTATGCATGTTTGTGTTGTTTATTTTATGCAATTATTATGTGTGGTTGATAAATTAGTTTTTCACTTACTTAAATAAATTTGCACAAAATAAACATCGCATGGAGTTTGGGTTTTCAAAATTGGACATAAGATGTAACAAGTTATTATTTTAAAAAATAAAACCCGGTTTTATAAAATTGTTAATAACGACAATTTTTGAAATACTCTATTATAAGTTTTAAAATGATGATTTTTGTAACTTATACAAACTCCATATATATAAGTAATAAAATGAAGTTTTATTAAAGATATATAAGGTTCAAATGCACTCAAAATTAATACCGGTTATTAAAATTGAATTGCGTCAAATTATATAAAACCTAACTTTTATATAGAACCTTTAAAAGTGATTTTCTTTTAAAAAATTGATACCATGGTTTATGCATGTAATAACCATGATATCATATGTTTTTAGACTAGAAATATAAAACATATAAAGACCCTTATTTTACAAACCTCAAATCTATGCAATCCTTTTAAAAAACACTCGCACATCTCTTATATGCACTAGTGTGATAAAGGATACCTAACCGCTTAGTGTTGTCTTCTGATGGCCGGGGTGTCTTCGCGATTTCTATAAACAAGTTATATGCCAATTACATGTGACAACCCGTAAATTTCTATCTTGTAAGTCAGACTTGTTTTCTGCTATCTTTTAGACTGTGTTAAGGGTCATATATAGGTTTCTAAGCCTTGTACACTTATGGATTGGATGTTGAGAAGTGTTAGCTTGGGATTAGAGGAATGCAGTCGAACCAGAAAACTCATCAAAGGGTGCTCACGGCCGCAAACTAGGTTCACGACCGTGAACCCATGTTTGGCCGTGAACCCCTCTCCATATATATACATTTGTTTCATTTATTCCTCATTTCTTCCATCCTTGGCTGAAAACCTCTCAAGTTCTCTAAAGTATCATCCAACAAAGGCTCTCATTTCACCCTAAAAACGTAAGAATCTCATCTCTTCTTGTTGTTCCTTGAAAGCCCTTACCTTTCCAACTTGATTCATCATCTTTTCATCACTTTTCCTCAAGGATCTTCAAGTTTGGGCCGTGAACCCTTCATGTGTTCATCTTTGGGCCGTGAACCACTCATCCTTGGGCCGTGAACCATCATGTTGGGCCGTGAACCACCATGTTGGGCCGTTAACACTTCATGTGTTCTTAGGCCGTGATCACACCATAGGGTCGTGAACCCTTCTTCAACCTCCTAACTTGCTTCTAACACTTCTTTGGTAGGGGTGTTCACGGGGCGGTTCGGTTTGGATAATAATAAAATTATGAATCGTGACCACGGGGCGGGTACCTTACATGCACTATCCGTAACCGAACCGAATTGTGTAAAAAACCGAACCGAACCGAACCGTATAAAGGCGGGTAACCCCGGTTCGGTTCACGGTTACCCGCTAAAAAAATCAAATTTTGTTGGAGTTCTAACACCATACATTACCAAAAAAAATGATAAATCTGATACATAGACATAAATAAGATGCCATACATTGATACATTTGACAGAAAACATATCATGCATAATAATATAAACAAATATAAAAAAATTGAGAAAAAAAAAACAAAAGAGGTGTAAAGCCGTTAACTAGTACACAGGTACAAGGTATGTATTAAGAGTCTAATTTGGTCAAATAGTCAGATTATTCTTCAATGTTACATTAATAACCAGAACTAATAAATCATGACATAAGACATACATATCAATCATATATGCACGACTAAAATAAAAACATTTAATTTAATGAACTAATGCTTCAATAATGTGTAAAGTATATATATATATATATATATATATATATATATATATATATATATATATATATATAATGTAATACGGTTCGGTTCGGTTATTCACGGATATCTAAATATCCAAACCGAAATCGACCCATATATATCCGGTTTTTCGGTTTTGGTTTTTCACGGTTTCGGTTTTTTTCGGTTTCGGGTTGACCGGATGGGCTCGGTTTTTCGGTTTTGCGGTTTTTTTGCACATCCCTATTCTTTGGTGAGTTTCTCTAGCATCCTAGGTTGATTCTCTAACACCTTAGTGGTTATATTCACTAATATCATGCCTATATGCATCATTATATGTTATTTAGGACTCATTGTGCACCAGAACTTCACTCGTAGGAGTAACACTCTTATTCCAGGCTTCAATCGAATCACTCACATAAGGTGAGTTCATACCCCTATAATCTATCTTTTAAATTATTTTAAATGCTTTTTAAGGGAGGACTAATGAGTATATAAATAAGTATATAAATAAGACTTAAAGGGCTTAGGACTAATGAGTTGCCTTATTTCCTTTTCCTTGTTTGGATGTGGGCTTAAGGTGGGGTTATTTGTCCGAAGGTCGTTTCCTTCTTAATTACATACATTACACATATGGGAATATAAAAGGTTACTTCAATCGGTATCATTAACTTTGTATCATGCTGAGCAAAGGGGTACTTTCAGGATAGATCATGCTAATCAGATAGAACGCATAAATTATAACAGGTATAATTTATGAAACAAACGAGAAATCTATTTTCTAGATAAGTATACGAGGTCTAAACTACTTTGTCAAGAAAAGGATATAATTCGATCTTTAGTCAAACTAAAATGTGATGGTACGTATTCAGGACATAGCAATACGTGTTTTGTTACATTCTTGTAACCAGAGTCTCCTGGAGGGAGAGCCGGCATTGTGTGTATAGATCTATAAGGGACTAACAATCCCACATCCCGACTGTTAGCTACAGTCCGACAGACCAACCATGGGGTGACAAATGTCACATATTCAGTTTCGACACCAGTAGGTCGTCGTGTTCATTCTGGTCCAGCATGGTTACAACATTATCACATTTTAAACCCTAATTAACCAGGTTAATATTAGGGTAGTTATTCTTCAGTAGTTTATTTTTAAGAAATACTACTGTATTAATCACTTTCCATAAACAAAATGGAACGGTTTTATGGGGATTTAAAACTAATGTACAGAACGGTTTTATGGGGATTTAAAGCTACTTTACAGAACGGTTTTATGGGGATTTAAAACTACTTTACAGAACGGTTTTATGGGAATTTAAAACTACTTTTCACCAACAAAAAGGAAAACATTCTTCTTATAATTTTATGGATAGTTAAAATTATATTAAACTTTATTATAAGTACAATAATACTTAAATAGAACGGTTTTATGGGATTAAAACTACTTATCAGTTGTAAAGCAGAAAATATAGGATTTTCTGGAATGTAATCAGTCACTTTCTCAAAACTAGTATAACATAAAGGACCTTAAATGGTTAATTCTATAATTCCTTAGTTTATACATCAGAGTTATATATAAGTAATATCCGATTGGCAATGGAATGTGTGACTTCCGCCTTACTTCCTGTTCCTTGTTTGGTTGTGGGCTTAGGGCAGATTCACACATTTAGCTGTTCGTTCCATATTAGGTTATATATAACTAGTATAAACTAAGTAATTGTAGAGGGAAACATTATGGTTATCATTTTATCACATCAGAAAATATAGGATTTTCTGGAGGAACCGGCGAACTTTTCCAAGAACATAGAGTATACTTTATATAACCAAAATACTTATGAACTCACCTGCTTAAATGTTGATCTACTCTTTCAAAATAACTTGTATTCTCAGGAATCCAGTAGACAGGTACACTCCCGGAGCTTTTGAGAAGACATCCTAGTACAGTGTTGCGTCTTTTGTCTTTTACCATATCTACTTTGATGTTTGAATATGTAATGTTTAAAAACTTATGTAAAACTTATACTTATTAATGCAATGGTTGTTTTTACTTTGATTACTATAATGTATGTGTTGTGATACTTGACATGACGTCCTCCGCCCCCGAACGTTTCCGCCGTTCTGGTTCGGGGGTGTGACAGATTGGTATCAGAGCATTGTTTATAGTGAACTCAGTATATCAGTCATAAAAGATATACAACTATAAACACATTGGGATAAAAACACTCTAACCAAGAGTTATACTTTAAAATATAACAATATTTTATAAAAGTATAAGTACATGCAGAATATATATATACTAGAACGAGTATCACAAGAAGAACAAAACAACAGTATTTGGATGTTGGATACTGCAGTTAAACTTGAATAGTTATGTAATCATAGCTGGGATCAATATAGCCTGATCAACTATATTTATTTGAGATATGACCAACATGTGTTTGGGAGTGATTGTTGTGTTGCAACAAGTCTAAAACTTACCTAGTTACCAAAAGAATTCTAGAACCAAACATAAAGGTTAAAATACTATAGGAGTATTTTAAGATACTATAGCTACGAAACTGAAAATTTATCAACTTCTTATATCTAGAAGTTCAAGAATCAAGCATATCATTAAAATACTATAGAAGTATTTTAGGTACCATAAATAACTTAAGGGGATTGTTAAAAAGACATTTTGTGGTAGGTCTATAATTACTAAGTGTATACTTTAAGGATATATATAGTTGAGGTTTTATAGACTCAGAATATGTGATTTTCACTCTACTTCCTGTTCCTTGTTTGGTTGTGGTTTTAGAGTAGAATCACTTATTCAAATGTCTATTTGATCTGGATTATATATAATCTGTACACACTTTGTGATTATAGAAAGACCAGAAAGGATCATCTTCATAAAAAATTAATTTTTCCTATAGATTCTTTAGACATTCCCATTCCCGTATAAACCCCTTAGATAGATGTAGTCACTCCAACAATCAATAGAAGAGTCAAGGAGGATCCAGAAGATCTTCATTAAGAGAATTCCGAGAAAGAAATAGATGAGAAGTAAAGAAGCTATAGAAATCATTTAGTGCCCTTACCCTATTAAGGACACCAATGAGAGGATCGCATGAACTTCCGGGATTCAAACACTTCATTATGAAGTAATGGGGATCAGTATCAGAATCGGAAGTAAGACAGCACAGGAATTCAATATATCTATAGAGGAGAAGTACACCATATAGATACAGGATAGAGAAAATCTTTACCGCCAGGAGTAGAACAGAGAACAGAACAGAGAACAGAGGAAAACCACGTGTAATACATGCGAAGTATTTGAGTACTTTTTTTCGTCACTTTAATAACTAATAAATCGATTCAACCTAGTGAGTTAGTGATTACATTACTCAAATTAGGTATTAAGCTTATCATCTTTTCCCTTCATGGCTAATAACAGAAAATCAGATCACGAAATCTCAATTGAGAGTGATTATTTTCTCAAATTCATAACTCTATTTTATGTAGACGCTATTATGAATTGTTTTCAAGTCTTTTCGAAACATTGAGAACCGTTTAACAAAACGACAAATTTTTATATATATATATATATATATATATATATATATATATATACATATATATATATATATATATATATATATATATATATATATATAAATGACTAGAATACATCTAGAGACAACTATTGTTGCTCACGAGCTTGTTTTCTCTTCGTGTAGCAGAATAATGCCTCCAAAGAAACGTAACCAACCCACCGACAAAACACCAATCCTTCAGATAGATGCGAATACTGTTGGGTTTTGAGCATTCTAACACTTCCTAAGTGTACATGCAACCCTAATAAACCTTGGATCTATGTTTGTCTAAGGTACATGCAAAATATTATTTTCCAAGGTTTATAACCTATCTAGCATGGCATGGGGTACTTTTAAACATAAAGGACTAGATGAATTACATACCTTTTGTTGATTGTTGATTCCTTGGAGTTTGAGAGCCAAGCACCAATAATGTGAATGCCTCAAATGGAAATCACAAATCACCACAAACTTGGAAAATGTATGAGAGAGTATACTAACACTTAGAAATCGGCCACCACTATTACACACACACTAGGGTGTTATTTCATGCAACATGAGCTTGTTTATATAGTGTGCATGGTTAGGGTGAAACCCTAATAACCCATGTCTTTTCCTTTCCAAGGATCCATGGGTTAAAAGCTCCATGGATCATCCATGGACTTTCATATAAGCTTAGCCCATTAACAAATGAGTATTAGCCCACACCATATAAATATAATATCCCATGATTTAATTAGTCTTCCTTTTAATCACTAAATTAATTCATAATTAATTCAAGATTAAAACTAATTAAATAACATGACTTTATATTAATATATTATAACTTATAATATATTAATAAATCGTAAGTATACAATTCTCATAAAATTATCCATAAACAGTTTGGGTGAAGTGCAACCCAAATGGACCATGCCGGGTCGGGTCAAGTATATACCAAATAAGTTATGGACTTAGACACCTTATCCAACAAATACGTTTCAAGCTGTAGTCACAGCAGCCATAGTAGCTGTCATGGCCCATCTTAACGCTAACAATGCAAATGTTAGCGAAAATGTTATCAGAAATCCCGATCGTGGTGATAACCAAGTATAGCAACGAGTTCGTACTTGTAAGGACACTCCGGACCTCAAACCTAATATACTGAAACGAAAGTTTGAGAACGAGACAGGGAGTTGTTCAACTCAATAACCTAGTAGAGGGCAACAAACTGGGGCAGTCAATACCCCCATCAGCCCTGTTATCTCATCACCGACCACACCATACTTAGGAAACCTCCCACACTGCAGCAAGTGCAACTACCATCATCATGGAGTCTGCCGAGTGCTGCATTGCAATAGATGCAACATGAAGGGGCACATCGCCCGCATCTGTAGGACTCCGGTCGAGTTCATCACTTCAACTATCAATGTTGGAACCAGTCCAATATGTCATCTTTGTGGTGAAATAGGAAATTTTAAGAGGGACTGTCCAATAGAGAAGAACGACGGGGGAGCAGGAGGAGTTTGACCCCAGAGAATGGGGAGGCATCAACGGACCCTACTATATTTTTGGTACGCTTTCAAACCCCAATAATTAATTATAATTATAATTACTCTCTCGTCCGAACCAAATCACAGCACTCATATAAAACTCGGAACCCTAACAGGTAAAGCTATGATGGCTTACTGTATATATTAGGGTCATTTATAATTAATATTTGTAGATTTAGAGTGAGTGGTCCCGCCTCATTTCCTATTCCTTGTTTAGTTGTGGATTTAGGGCAGGGTTACTCAGTCAACTGTCTTACCAATCTTTACATGACTTGTATACACCAAGCGATTATAGAGAGACCTAGTAAGGATCATTTCGCGAAAATTCATTAATTCAAATTATCAGAACCCTCGTATTGGTAGTACCCGCTAATTTCAAATTAAAAAAAAGGGGTTCGTAGCAATAGTAACAGAATAAAACCGGAAGCGCTGAAAACTTATGTACATAGGATAGCTCATTATCCTAGTAATCATTCCTTCCAGATCGACTTAATATCAAATTCGTCGAAAAGTTCCGACATCCTTATCCGACATGGTTTGGCATGGTCCTTACCATGCAAAATTCTTATGCTGTGTAAAAGAACTTTTTCCTTAATCAACCGTCAGATGAAATTCTTCTAATCCATAACAAAAACCCTTATCTCATCTCTCACTTCAAAACTTCAGAAGTACCCATGCGAGGGGTACCACACCTCCTATCCTACTCAGCAGATAGGAATCACGAAACGAAAAACAATCAAGGAGTCTCAGAAGTCAGTAACCACCAAAGTATACCCAATAGATCTCTGAGGAAGACCACTTGTACCGCAGGTCAAGTTCAAGAATAGAGAATAAGAACTCATTAAGTTAATATATTGCTGCTAAGTGTATACACAAGAGTGGTATATAATTTAGACTCAACAAGATTTAGGATGTGTGATTCCGCCCTATCTCCTGTTCCTTGTCTGGTTGTCGACTTGGGGTAGAGTCACCCATCCGAACGTTTTGTCAATCAACATTATATACAACTCGTATACACGAAGTGACGGTGGATGAGCCAAGTATGAGTCTGTGACAACCCGAAATTTCCATTTGTACAAACCCTACAGTCAAGCACTTCAATTAAAAGTCAAATTCATCTCTTCTAATTTTTAGCTCGGTTTAAAGTCCGTTTGGGTATTTTTAATATTAATTCTTCGAGAGAACAAATGAAAGGAAGTATTTTCTAGGATTATTGTGTAACAAATAAAACAATTAACACCTTAATGAGGTGTTCACGGCCAAACATGAGGGGTTTGGGCCGTGAACTCCCCTTTGGCCGTGAACTCATGCTTAAGGCATGAGTTTACTCCTTTCCTTCCTCATTTCTCACTTCCAAGCTCAAGAACACCCACATTCTCTCTCAAGTATCATAAGATCTTCTTCCAAATCTTCCAAAAATGTAAGTGTTTCTTCTCTTGATTTGTTGATACAACACTTCATCTAGTAATTATACAAGATTTCATCCATGAAATCTTCTCTTTTTCATAGATCTTCAAGTGTTCTTCATTTCACCAAGAACACCAAGAACACACACTAGTGTTCTTGGACCTTAAACACTCTTACAAGCTTCCTATAAGTAAGTACACCCGTCTTAACTAGTTATGTGCTTAGATTACTTGTTAAACCATTGAAAAACACCAACAATTCCCAAGAACACATGGGTTTACGGCCAAGGCAATATCCTTGGGCCATAAACACCATTATGTGGTGCATATGTGCCACCATTACTTCCTAGGGCTTGGATATTGGACTAGAACCTTTCATGCATGAGCTAAGGACCTTAAACCACAAATTGATAAAAGTTAGCATGGGTTTACGGCCGTAAACCCACAAGGGCCATAAACCCTAGGCCGTAAACCCACTAGGGCCGTAAACCCTAGGGCGTAAAGTCCATGGGAGTTGGTCCTTGGGCCGTAAACTCTAAAGCAAGGCCTTACACCCCTTTGATGCAACCCTATGACCTTCTAACACTTAAACCAAACTGTTTTCCACGTTTTAGGGTGTTTATACTTGCTTAATTAGTGTTATAATCACTAATTAGATACATATATATATATATATATATATATATATATATATATATATATATATGTCTTTATAAGTTAAATAGGATCATTGTGTGTGTCCAAGTCTTCACTTGACACCTAGCACCTTGTCGAACACTTTCATCCAAACCACTCACTACAGGTGAGTTCATACCTCTTAATCAACCGTTTTAATGTTTTTAAATGCGTTTATGGGGGGATACAAGTTGAATCATATTAGTTATTATATCAATCACATGTGATTAATAACTAGCAAACAATGGACTTACTATACTTTTAACTGTTTGTCAACAAAACTACTTCAAAATGATTATCAAATGCTTTTACATGTTAAAATCTTTATAAAACTTAGTCTTTCCTACCAAATCTTTACTTTCATTTCTTTTAAACTCATATATTGTCAAAACCATGTCTAATGCACATATAGTTATATATTTAAGGTTTGAAGGACTTAGGACTGATAATACACTCTAATTCATGTTCCTTGTTTGGTTGTGGACTTGGAGTACCCTATTGTTTGTCCGAGTGTCGTTTGATCCTTAGTTATATATTATGTATATATGTATAAGACATAATAGCTTTTATCACAGTTCAATACATTCAGTTATACAAACAATTCTACTAATAAACTATAATAGGTATAGTTTAGGAAGATACTACTCAGTAATCCTAGTACTATGAAACATACAAAGAGTCAGTTAATACATGAGTCAGAACATACTATTAGGAGGAATGAACAAGAACATATACAAATACAAATGCATAGAAGAGAACATATACACATACAATTACAAGTAAACAGAAGGAACATACACAATCATAACAATTACAACTTTACTACAAGTAAACACTTACAACTTACAAATACAAACATTTTACTACAAGTAAACACTTACAACTTTACTACGAACATTTACAAGCTTTTACATTCAAACAGTTACAAACATTTTCACACAAATAAACTAAAATGCTTATGAACTCACCAGCGTTAACGCTGATAAACTCTTTCAAAATAACTTGTATTCTCAGGTCATCAGTAGACAGGTACCGATGAAGCTTTTGCGAAGATGGAGCACATACAAGACTCATCTTCTATTTTGATCATTCTTTTGGTGTCTTACAAACTATACAGAACATACTTGTATTAAAATTATTATATTAATGCAATGGATGTTGTTGCTTGTCTTTACTATTATGCATTGTTATGATACTGTACATGACGTCCTCCACCCCAGGACGTTTCCGCCGTTCCGGTTTTGGGGTGTGACAGATTGGTATCGGAGCATTGTTTATAGTGAATCGAGTATATCAACCCATAAAAGATATACAAACTATAAACGCAACGGGATTAATATACTCTGACCAAGAGTTTATACTGTTAAATAATAAAATATTTAACCAAAGTATACCTACCTGCATTCATACAAAAATCAGTGTCTCTAGGACAGAACAAAAGTATTACGCTTGTTGAACAACACAATTAGGCTTAGAGACATATAGTCAAAAATAGGGGGATATAGCCTAATAAACTATATTTTCCGAGGAGTGACTAGCATGTGCCTGAGAATGGTTGTGGTGTTGCAACAAGTCTTAAAAACTTACCAACACTACTACAACAAGAACATTAGAACAGAACATAAACCTAAAATACTATAGGAGTATTTTGTGTTACTATAATTACTTATTTGAGAACTAAAAAGGTCTTTATTAGTAGGGCAATAGTTGCTAAGTGGATACGCTAAGGTTACATGTGACTAAGGTGCTATAGACTTAGAATTTGTGACCTTTGCTTTATTTCCTATTCCTTGTTTGGTTGTGGATTTAGAGTTAGGGTCACTTATTCGAAGGTCTATCCTGTTTTGGTTACACGTAATTGGTATGGACTATGCAAGTATTGAAGTAACTAGTAATGATCATCTTATAATTATCTTAGATTAGTACGTCTATTATTATAAGATTCTTATACCCCCTTTTTTCTCGCGTAGATAGCATGGCTAGCTTCCATCTCCCCGGCGATCCGTATTTTCCCAACCAAGACAATGGTGGGTGGCTCGATGATGAGCCAGAAGATGATCACCCAATCCTTTTGGATGATCACCTTGCAGAAGGTTTTTCGGATGGATCTGACTCCGAGCCAGAAGTCAACAACTTGCCCCAAGAGGTTCCAATCCCAAACCTCAACCCCCGACCGGCATTTCAAGGCCCCACACCCTTGTGGGCGACAAACTTGAACCGTTGGAGCAATGAACAGGGTTAACCATTATCCTTCAACGGAGACCGAAGCTTTTACAACATAAGCGAGGGAGGCTCAGCTGACCGAGTCCTGCCCATTATGGTCCGCAGGATTGCTTGGAATATAGAGCAAGGTCGAGCTGCTATCGACCGAGTGATGGAAGTGGATGCCAACTCTGGAATTAACACGGTCCGCATTCGCCAACTCGAAGAGGCTATGGAAAGGACTAGGAGAACCAATGAGGCCTTGCAGCAACAACTGGCTGCATCCCGAGCCGAAGTCATGGAACTCCGAGTGCGTCAGAGGGCGCATGAGCGACTTCTTCAAGAAGTTGTTCGTCAACTGGCAGATCTGAGGGTTCGCCCGAGGGATACCCGTCGCCGGTAGAGGGTGACGACGCGTCTTTTCTTTTGGGTTAAGGAATAGCCTTTCTTTTATGTGCCTATGTAGCTCTTTTCTGTAAAATATTCCTATCTTTCAAGTACTTTAACTAGATTTCTAAGCTGTCAACATTTTCCCTTATGGTTTGATGTAAGACCTACTGTTAGGTCATTTTTCCCGAACTCAATTACATCATTAATACCAGTGATATTGACAGTTATCTAATCCATTGGAAAGTCCTTACTCTTGTGTTTCTCTACTCTATGGTCATGTCTCTATATTATGATTGAACTATGGCGATTTAGTCCATAAATCACTCTCATTATGCTTACAATTGATTCTTACTACTATCATCATCTCTATGAACTTTCAGTAAAAGATGTCGCCTCGCAAGCATCCGACCAGAGGCAGACCTGTAAATCAAACTCCACCACCACCACCCCCTCCGCAGTTCGATGCGGTGATGTTTCAGGCAGCTGTGAACGCAGCTGTGACCGCGGCCATGGCTCAAGTAAATTCTGGTGGCTTTAGTGGAGCTGGAATAGGCACCAACTCTAGCCATGGTGAAATCCAACCACGTACACGGGAGTGTACCTATAAAGACTTCATCAGCTGCAAACCAACATACTTCAACGGAACCGGAGGGATTATTGCGCTGTCCCAATGGATCGAGAGAACAGAGGCAATCTTTGAGATGTGCTCTTGCCCTGAAGGAAGCAAGATCAAGTTCGCTGCTTGCACCTTCACAGAAAGGGCCCTGACATGGTGGAATGGCCATGTCAAATCACTCTCACTGGTAGCAGCTAACGCCATGGGCTGGGAGACAATGAAGGACCTAATGGCAAAGGAGTACTGCCCGAGGGGCGAAGTTCAGAAACTCGAAGAAGAGCTGTGGAATCACAAGATGAAGGGTTCCGATTTAGTGGCTTATACGGCCAGATTCAGCGACCAGGTGACTCTATGTCCCAACATGGTCCCCACCGAAAGCAAGAAAATCGAAAGATACATCTGGGGTTTGGTGTCCCCGTATCGAGGGAACGTTCTAGTATCGAACCTTGCGACCTTTGATAGTGCCAAGGAATTGGCCCAAAGGCTGATCGATCACGAGGTTCCTTCTCCTCCAACAACAACAACTACAACGGTTGCCTCCGCGCCAACCAAAGCGGCCGACAACAAGAGAAAGCATTGGGACCGAAAGAAGGGCAAATCAGCTCAACCCTCTTCCAAGAACCAACAGACTGTGGTTGTCCATGCTTCTACAACCCCTGTTGCCCCTGTGCCAGCAAAGCCATATGCAGGGAACCTACCCAAGTGCACCAAGTGCAATTTCCATCATAACGGCCCCTGCAGGGAAATGCACTGCACCATTTGCGACCGGAAGGGCCATACCGTCCGGTTTTGCAGAGCACCACCCAAACCCATCACCCAAATCCCTCGTACAGGAGTAAGCCAGGCCTGCTACGGGTGTGGCAAGGCAGGGCATTTCAAAAGAAACTGTCTGAAAGCTGGGAATGTGGGAGGAGCAGGAAGGCTACTTGCGATTGGCCACAATGAAGCCGTGGCGGACCCCATAGTAGTCACGGGTACGTTTCTCCTCGATAACTCTTATGCATGTGTCTTATTTGATTGTGAGGCAGAGAGGAGCTTCGTAAACCAAAAATTCAAACACTTACTCAATCAAACACCGCAAGCACTAAAAGAAACCTTCATCGTAGAAATGGCTAACGGAAAGACTGAAAATTCTAACGAGATTTACATAGGTTGTACCCTCACACTAGATAATCGTTCGTTCCCAATCGACCTCATACCCGTGGCTATCAAGAGTTTCGACGTCATTGTAGGCATAGACTGGTTGAATCTTTACCGCGCCGATATCCTATGTTTCGAGAAAGCAGTCCGCCTAAACCTACCGAATAATGAAACCTTGTTGATCTACGGAGACAAACCCAGTACGAGCCTTCGTATCATCTCAAGTATTCAAGCCCAGAAGTACTTACGTAAGTAATATCGCGCATTCCTTGCACACGTAGTCGATGTGAACCAGAAAACAAAAGACCTAGAAGACCTTCCCGTAGTACGCGACTTCCCCGACGTCTTTCCAGAAGAACTACCGGGTTTACCTCCCCAACGACAAGCCGAATTCAGGATCGACTTAGTTCCAGGGGCTACCCCCGTAGCCAAATCGCCCTACCGTTTAGCACCTGCAGAGATGCAAGAACTGTCCGGTCAACTTAACGAACTGCTCAGCAAGGGCTTTATAAGACCCAACTTCTCAACCTGGGGAGCACCGGTCTTATTCGTAAAGAAGAAAGACGGATCGTTCCGTATGTGCATTGACTACATGGAACTCAACAAGCTTACGGTCAAAAATCGTTATCCTCTTCCACGCATAGCGATTTATTCGACCAACTGCAAGGGGCGAGCTACTTTTCTAAGATTGATCTGAGATCAGGGTATCACCAATTATGAGTGCCTGAGGAGGATGTTCCGAAGACAGCCTTCCGAACTCGTTACGGACACTACGAGTTCGTAGTGATGCCCTTCGGATTGACTAATACGCCCGCGGTATTCATGGACTTAATGAATAGGGTGTGCCGTCCTTACTTGGATCAGTTCATCATTTTTTTTATCGATGACATACTTATCTACTCTCGAAGTAAGGAGGAACATAGCGATCATCTATGACAAGTCCTAGGAACCCTACGATCAGAGAAGCTCTATGCGAAGTTCTCTAAATGCGAATTTTGGATCCGAAGAGTCGAATTCTTAGGACACGTGGTTAGCGAAGAAGGAATCCACGTGGACCCATCCAAAATTAAAGCTATTGAGAACTGGCCAGCGCCGAAGACGCCTACAGAAATTCGTCAATTTCTAGGCCTCGCTGGCTACTACCGCAGATTCATACAGAACTTCTCTCGAATTACGAAAACCCTCATGACATTGACCCAGAAAGGCGTGGCCTTTGACTGGGAAGAGAAGAAGGAGAAAGCGTTCCAAATGGTAAAACGAGCCTTATGCACCGCACCGATATTGTCCCTCCCCGAAGGGACAGAAGACTTCGTGTTCTATTGCGATGCGTCAAATCAAGGGCTCGGCTGTGTTCTGATGCAACAGGGTAAGGTCATCGCCAATGTCTCAAGGCAACTGAAGACACACGAGGTCAACTACACCACACACGATCTCGAATTAGGAGCAGTTGTGTTTGCCCTGAAGATCTGGAGACACTACCTGTATGGTACGAAAAGCACTTT
This sequence comes from Lactuca virosa, assembly GCF_052849685.1. Lineage (NCBI taxonomy): Eukaryota > Viridiplantae > Streptophyta > Magnoliopsida > Asterales > Asteraceae > Lactuca > Lactuca virosa. The sequence goes on along the minus strand of NC_136430.1, from coordinate 116,939,124 downwards.
CTTTACAGACCACAAAAGCCTACAACACATATCCAACTAGAAGGAGCTCAATATGAGACAACGACGATGGGTCGAACTACTCAATGACTATGAATGTGAAATTCGTTATCATCCGGGTAAAGCCAACGTAGTAGCAAACGCCCTAAGTCAGAAAGAATATTCTGGTCGAAGAGTCAAGTCATTAACCATGACTATCCATTCGCATCTGTCCACACAAATTAAGGAGGCTCAGCTCGAAGCTTTGAAGCCTAGAAACGTGGCGGGAGAATCCCTGCGAGGAATGGAGAAGAACTTGGAAGTCAGGGGTGGCGGAGCTTTATACCTCATGGACCGGATCTGGACACCGAAGCACGGTGGCTTCAGAGACTTGGTCATGACCGAGGCGACCAACACTCGTTATTCCGTCCACCCAGGTTCAGATAAGATGTATCTGGATCTTAAAAAGTTATACTGGTGGCCTAACATGAAAGCAGAGATTGCTACCTTCGTAAGTAAATTCCTTACTTGCTCTAAGGTCAAGGTCGAATACTAGAAACCCTCAGGTCTACTACAGCAACCAGAGATACCAGAGTGGAAGTGGGAGCGGATCACAATGGAATTCATAACCAAGCTACCCAAGACCACGGGTGGGCTTGATACCATTTGGGTCATCGTCGACAGATTAACCAAGTCCGCGCACTTCCTACCCATCAAAGAGACCGACAAGATGGAGAAGCTCTCAAGAACATACATTCGGGAGATAGTACGACTGCATGGTGTCCCTATATCTATTATCTCTGATAGGGATAGTAGATTCACTTCGAGGTTCTGGCAGTCACTACAAAGCTCCTTAGGAATGAGGCTGGACATGAGTACAGCCTACCATCCACATACCGACGGACAAAGTGAGAGAACTATCCAAACCTTGGCAGATATGTTGGGAGCCTGTGTGATCGACTTTGAGAAGGCATGGGATACCCAGTTACCCCTTGTTGAATTCTCCTACAACAACAGTTATCACACGAGCATAAAGGCTGCTCCATTTGAAGCCCTCTATGGCCGGAAGTGCAGATCCCCTCTGTGCTGGGCTGATGTGGGTGACATTCAGTTAGCTAAAGGATGAGTTCCTGGCAGCACTCTCACGGGTCCGGAGATCATTCGGGAAACGACAGAGAAAATCGTTCAGATTCGTGAACGATTGAAAGCCTCTAGAGACCGACAGAAAAGCTATGCAGACAAACGAAGGAAACCCTTGGAATTCCAGGTGGGAGACTGAGTCCTCTTGAAAGTCTCACCCTGGAAGGGCTTGATACGCTTCGGAAAGCGTGGAAAGCTAAATCCAAGATACATAGGGCCTTTCGAGATTCTCGCTAGAATCGGCCCTGTAGCTTACAAACTCAACCTACCCCGCGAGCTCAGTAACTTACATTCTACTTTCCACGTCTCGAAATTTAAAAAGTGCCTATCCGACGAGACTCTTGTAACCCCACTCGACGAGATCGAGATCAACAAGAGCCTCAACTTCGTGGAAGAACCTGTAGAGATCATGGGCCGTGAGGTCAAGCAGACGAAGCAAAGCCGCATCCCGATAGTGAAGGTTCGCTGGAATGCCAAGCGAGGACCGGAATTCACATGGGAGCGCGAGGATCAAATGAAATCGAAATATCCTAATCTATTCGCTTAGTTATTTATAACTACCTTATTGCTTAAACTCTAGTTTCGGGACGAAATTCCCTCTAACGGGGGAATGATGTGACAACCCGAAATTTCCATTTGTACAAACCCTACAGTCAAGCACTTCAATTAAAAGTCAAATTCATCTTTGCTAATTTTTAGCTCGGTTTAAAGTCCGTTTAGGTATTTTTAATATTAATACTTCGAGAGAACAAATGAAAGGAAGTATTTTCTAGGATTATTGTGTAACAAATAAAACAATTAACACCTTAATGAGGTGTTCACGGCCAAACATGAGAGGTTTGGGCCGTGAACTCCCTTTGGCCGTGAACTCTTGCTTAAGGCATGAGTTTACTCCTTTCCTTCCTCATTTCTCACTTCCAAGCTCAAGAACACCCACATTCTCTCTCAAGTATCATAAGATCTTCTTCCAAATCTTCCAAAAATGTAAGTGTTTCTTCTCTTGATTTGTTGATACAACACTTCATCTAGTAATTATACATGATTTCATCCACGAAATCTTCTCTTTTTCATAGATCTTCAAGTGTTCTTCATTTCACCAAGAACACCAAGAACACACACTAGTGTTCTTGGACCTTAAACACTCTTAAAAGCTTCCTATAAGTAAGTACACCCCTCTTAACTAGTTATGTGCTGAGATTACTTGTTAAACCATTGAAAAACACCAAGAATTCCCAAGAACACATGGGTTTACGGCCAAGGCAATCTCCTTGGGCCGTAAACACCATTAGGTGGTGCATATGTGCCACCATTGCTTCCTAGGGCTTGTATATTGGACTAGAACCTTTCATGCATGAGCTAAGGACCTTAAACCACGAATTGATAGGGGTTACCATGGGTTTATGGCCGTAAACCCACAAGGGCCGTAAACCCTAGGCCGTAAACCCACTAGGGCCGTAAACCCTAGGTCGTAAAGTCCATGGGAGTTGGTCCTTGGGCCGTAAACTCTAAAGCAAGGTCGTACACCCCTTTGATGCAACCCTATGACCTTCTAACACTTAAACCAAAGTGTTTTCCACGTTTTAGGGTGTTTATACTTGCTTAATTAGTGTTATAATCACTAATTAGATACATATATATGTCTTTATATGTTAAATAGGATCATTGTGTGTGTCCAAGTCTTCACTTGACACCTAGCACCTTGTCCATCACTTTCATCCAAACTACTCACTACAGGTGAGTTCATACCCCTTAATCAACCTTTTTAATGTTTTTAAATGCGTTTATGGGGGGGGGGGGAATACAAGTTGAATCATATTAGTTATTATATCAATCACATGTGATTAATAACTAGCAAACAATGGACTTACTATACTTTTAACTGTTTGTCAACAAAATTACTTCAAAATGATTATCAAACGCTTTTACATGTTAAACTCTTTATAAAACTTAGTCTTTCCTACCAAATCTTAACTTTCAATTATTTTAAACTTATATATTTTCAAAACCATGTCTAATGCACATATAGTTATATAAGTAAGGTTTGAAGGACTTAGGAGTGATAATACACTTTAATTCATGTTCCTTGTTTGGTTGTGGACTTGGAGTACCCTATTGTTTGTCCGAGTGTCGTTTGATCCTTAGTTATTTATTATGTATATATGTATAAGACATAATAGCTTTTATCAAAGTTCAATACATTCAGTTATACAAACAATTCTACTAATAAACTATAATAGGTATAGTTTAGGAAGATACTACTCAGTAATCCTAGTACTATGAAACATACAAAGAGTCAGTTAATACATGAGTCAGAACATACTATTAGGAGGAATGAACAAGAACATATACAAATACAAATGCATAGAAGAGAACATATACATATACAATTACAAGTAAACAGAAGGAACATACACAATCATAACAATTAGAATATGAGATTTACTTCTACATGACGCGGATTCCACCGATGTCATGTTGGTAACTAGAGTCTCCTGGAGGGAGAGTGGGCATTGTGTGTATAGATCTATACAGGACAGACTATCCTGCACCCTGACTGTTAGCTACAGTCCTAGGCCGACCAAGCCGATGGGGTGACAAATGTCACATTTAATTTCGACGTCTTTCATCGTCGTGTTTCTTCAGCCGTCAATCAGTATGGTTACAAATCTCACCTTACCTTATAATTCATTGGCTTTAAGGTAAGTAGTACCACGGTAGTTTTCACATATAAAACTACAGTTTTATAATATTTTCCCTAATACATTTACCCTGAAACGTTTTCTCATTAAATGATAAATGTACAAACTATATTTTGACAAAGATAGTTAGACTTGGGAAAAATACATACTCTTACAAACAAACAAACCGAACTTTGGGGTCTTGGTAGAAGACTACAGATTTAGTAGAAAATATGGGATTTTCTAGGAAGATACGAACATTTTACAAACGGTTTTACAAACATTTACAACAAACATTTTACTACAAGTAAACACTTACAACTTTATTACGAACATTTACAAGCTTTTACATTCAAACAGTTACAAACTTTTTCACACAAATAATGACACTAAAATGCTTATGAACTCACCAGCGTTAATGCTGATAAACTCTTTCAAAATAACTTGTATTCTCAAGTCATCATTTGACAGGTACCGATGAAGCTTTTGAGAAGATAGAGCACATACAAGACTCATCTTTTATTTTGATCATTCTTTTGGTGTCTTACAAACTATACAGAACACACTTGTATTAAAATTATTATATTAATGAAATGGATGTTGTTGCTTGTCTTTACTATTATGCATTGTTATGATACTCTACATGACGTCCTCCACCCCAGGACGTTTCCGCCGTTCCGGTTTTGGGGTGTGACAGAGTCTTATCATGAACTTCAGAGCAAAAGGCCGCATGCTTACAACAACAACCAGACATACCTGATTGGAAGTGGTAGCGCATTGCAATAGGGCTACATAATCAAGTTACACAAGGCAACAGGTGAACTTGATGCCATTTTAGGTGATCGTCGACAGATTAGCCAAATCCGCACACTTCCTACAATTTTAAGGAAGCAGGCAAAATAGAGAAGATAACTAGAACGTGTGTTAGAGAGATTAATTAGACTGCACGGTGTTCTAATATCTGTTATCTCCGTTAGAGATAATAGAATTATCTCCCAGTTCAGGTAGTCACTTCAGAAATCTTTGGGAACTAGGCTAGTCATGAGCATAGCCTACCATCCTTAAACAGACAGGCAGAATAAGAGAACGATTCAAGCATTAGAAGTCATGCTGAGAGCATATGTGATCGACTTTGGTAAAGCATGGGATACCCATTTATCAACTAGTCGAGTCCTTTACCATGCTAGCATTTAAAGTTGCTCCATTCGAAACCTCCTATGGTCACAAGTGCAGGCCTTCTCTGCACTTGACTAATGTAGGTGACACGCAATTAGCTAGAGACCCAATTTCCAGACAGTACCTTCGCTGGTCCGGATATTTTCCGAGAGACTACCAAGAAGAGAGTACAAATCCAGGAGCGACGTGAAGCTCCCAGAGTCAGACAAGAAAAGTTACGTCTTCGATAAAAGAAAACCCTTGGAATTTCGGGTTGGTGACCTCGTCATGTGAATGTCTCACCCCGGAAGAGCATGATACGCTTCGGAAAGTGTGGAATACTAAATCCAAGGTACATAAGGCCCTTCGAGATTCTTACTAGATTTAATACAGTAGCTTATAGACCCCGACTACCTCGAGAATTCAATAACATACACCCTACCTTCCACGTCTTTAACTTGAAAAAGTGCTTGTCCGACGAGACTCTTGTTATCCTACTCGATTAGATCGAAGTAAACGAGTGCCTCAACCTTATGGATGAATCCATACAAATCCTAGACACCAAAGTCGTTAGGACTAATCAGATCCCTATCCCGATAGTAAGAGTCCGCTTAAAGTGCATAGCGAGGACCCAAATTCACTTGGGGTCGTGAGGATCATCAGAATCATAAGTATCCACCTCTTTTCTTTCGTCCATGTATATCCCTTAGACTTAATTTTCGGACGAAATTCCCTTAAAGGGAGGGGGGATGATGTGACAACCCGTAAATTTCTATCTTGTAAGTCAGACTTGTTTTCTGCTATCTTTTAGACTGTGTTAAGGGTCATATATAGGTTTCTAAGCCTTATACACTTATGGATTGGATGTTGAGAAGTGTTAGCTTGGGATTAGAGGAATGCAATCGAACCAGAAAACTCATCAAAGGGTGTTCACGACCGCAAACTAGGTTCACGGCCGTGAACCCATGTTTGGCCGTGAACCCCTCTCCATATATATACATTTGTTTTATTTATTCCCCACTTCTTCCATCCTTGGATGAAAACCTCTCAAGTTCTCTCAAGTATCATCCAACAAAGGCTCTCATTTCACCCCAAAAACGTAAGAATCTCATCTCTTCTTGTTGTTCCTTGAAAGCCCTTACCTTTCCAACTTGATTCATCATCTATTCATCACTTTTACTCAAGGAACTTCAATTTTGGGTCGTGAACCATTCATGTGTTCATCTTTGGGCCGTGAACCACTTATCCTTGGGCCGTGAACAATCATTTTGGGACGTGAACCATCATGTTGGGCCGTGAACCACCATGTTGGGCCGTGAACACTTCATGTGTTCCTGGGCCGTGATCACACCATAGGGTCGTGAACCCTCCTACAACCTCCTAACTTGCTTATAACACTTCTTTGTTGAGTTTCTCTAGCATCCTAGATTGATTCTCTAACACCTTAGTGGTTATATTCACTAATATCATGTCTATATGCATCATTATATGTTATTTAGGACTCATTGTGCACCAGAACCTCACTCGTAGGAGTAGCACTCTTATTCCAGACTTCAATCGAATCACTCACATAAGATGAGTTCATACCCCTATAATCTATCTTTTAAATGATTTTAAATGCTTTTTAAGGGGGGGAATACAAGTTGAACACAATTTAATTGTGTTAGTAAATACATGTGATATCAATCACATAAAAGATTTCCTTATTCTTTGAATCTTTATTTTTACAATAAAGGATTACCCAATACTTCCATAATGACTTAAAGTCATGTAAACTTTTCTCAAAATCACATAAACTCTTTTAGAATACAGATTAACTCTTTAAACTTATAATTATCAAAAATCATGTTCATATATGTATAAGTATATAAATAAGACTTAAAGGGCTTAGGACTAATGAGTTGCCTTATTTCCTTTTCCTTGTTTGGATGTGGGCTTAAGGTGGGGTTATTTGTCCGAAGGCCGTTTCCTTATTAATTATATACATTATACATATGGGAATATAAAAGGTTACTTCAGTCGGTATCATTACCTTTGTATCATGCTGAGCAAAGAGGTACTTTCAGGATAGATCATGCTAATCAGAGAGAACGCATAAATTATAATAGGCATAATTTATGAAACAAACGAGAAAACTAGTTTCTAGATAAGTATACGAGGTGTAAACTACTTTGTCAAGAAAAGGATATAATTCGATCTTTAGTCAAACTAAAATGTGATGGTACGTATTCAGGACATAGCAATATGTGTTTTGTTACATTCTTGTAACCAGAGTCTCCTGGAGGGAGAGCCGGCATTGTGTGTATAGATCTATAAGGGACTGACAATCCCACATCCCGACTGTTAGCTACAGTCCGACAGACCAGCCATGGGGTGACAAATGTCACATATTCAGTTTCGACACCAGTAGGTCGTCGTGTTCATTCTAGTCCAGCATGGTTACAACTTTATCACATTTTAAACCCTAATTAACCAGGTTAATATTAGGGTAGTTATTCTTCAGTAGTTTATTTTTAAGAAATACTACTGTATTAATCACTTTCCATAAACAAAATGGAACAGTTTTATGGGGATTTAAAACTACTTTACAGAACAGTTTTATGGGGATTTAAAACTACTTTATAGAACGGTTTTATGGGAATTTAAAACTACTTTTCACCAACAAAAAGGAAAAAATTCTTCTTATAATTTTATGGATAGTTAAAATTTTGTTAAACTTTATTATAAGTACAATAATACTTAAATAGAACAGTTTTATGGGATTAAAACTACTTATCAGTTGTAAGGCGGAAAATATAGGATTTTCTGGAACGTAATTAGTCACTTTCTCAAAACTAGTATAACATAAAGGACCTTAAATGGTTAATTCTATAATTCCTTAGTTTATACATCAAAGTTATATATAAGTAATATCCGATTGGCAGTGGAATGTGTGATTTCTGCCTTACTTCTTGTTCCTTGTTTGGTTGTGGGCTTAGGGCAGATTCACACATTTAACTGTCCGTTCGATATTAGGTTATATATAACTAGTATAAACTAATTAGTTGTAGAGGGAACCATTATGGTTATCATTTTATTTCATCAGAAAATATAGGATTTTCTGGAGGAACCGGCGAACTTTTCCAAGAACTTAGAGTATACTTTATATAACTAAAATACTTATGAACTCACCAGCTTAAATGCTGATCTACTCTTTCAAAATAACTTGTATTCTCAGGAATCCAGTAGACAGGTACACTCCCGGAGCTTTTGAGAAGACAGCCTAGTATCGTGTTGCGTCTTTTGTCTTTTACCATATGTTGTTTGATGTTTGAATATGTAATGTTTAAACACTTATGTAAAACTTATACTTATTAATGCAATGGTTGTTTGTACTTTGATTACTATAATGCATGTGTTCTGATACTTGACATGACGTCCTCCGCCCCTGAACGTTTCCGCCGTTCTGGTTTGGGGGTGTGACATTACACAAGTTTTTCAAATTGGATGATTTGATCGGAAATCTTTTGTGATAAAGGATACCTAAACAAGAGAGTTTGAGGCATAGATGGAATCAAACATGTCTAATTAAATTCTTTATTAGAGATCCCATAAATATAGGAATTATATAGAAAGATATAATTGATAATCTATATCTACCGGTTTGAATTCAAATGAATGGGATAAAGGATACCTAACGATTTATTTGTTTTGCAACTTGGATCCTAGACTTTGATAATTAATGTTTTTGAAACTAAAAGGGTATTAATTATTGAAGATTAAATATTGAAAATACTAAATGAATTTTGTTAGAATTTTGTAGTTAAATAATCTATTCTCATTATCATGAATTGTCTTTTTCTTTAATGACTAAATGAAACAATAACATTCAGTAGATACAACTTCAATGAATGGGTTCATGTCTTAAGAGACAATCTCATGGAAGATATGAAATTATATACACTTAAAGGTCCAAGTCCTAATCTATTTCCTTTGAGCAATAAGCCAAAAAAATGATACCTAGTAAAGGCATCAATATGATGCTAAAGATGCTTCTAACATCATGCTGGGAATAGTTATTCATGACTTCTAGGAAGTCTTAAATAATTTAAACATATATCTGATGATATAACAGGTCAAACAATATTCCAACAAATATAGTGATATTTTATTTAAAGCAAGTTTAAACATTGGAATAATTCAAGGCTAAAAGAATCACCTTGTATGATCCAAAAGGCCCATATAGATGGATCTTGTTTCTTTTGTGAAGAAACTAGACACTGGAAGAGGATTTACCACTCTTATTTGGAAAAAAAAGTCTAGAAGAGACTAGTACTTCGAGTATCTACTAGATAGAACTCATACTTCTTATCTAACACTTAGGTAATTGGTACTTAAATGTTAATCTAATATTTGTAAATGGCTTGCAGATATTTACTGAAGAGTGACCAAGCTGATCACAACCAAGTTGGAACTACACTCTCGGAGTTTAGTTTATTATTTATGCTTAGAACATAAATTACTTGTAATGTAAAACAATTTTGTTTTGGTACAATGTATGTTTTAACTTAGCATGTGTAAATTGATGTCTCAATTATTTTATTCAAATGTTTGATAATTTACTCAATCGTTTTTCATAACGATAATATTCATATTTTTAAATAATTGACTTCTATTTATGAGACTAGATCTCTTAATAGAATTGTGAAGTAAATATCAACATTTTGTGAATAAAATTAAGTTCTATAAGGAAACACTTTTGACTTAAACTTGTTTTAAATCAAACTCATCTTTGTCATTGTTATCTTTATTATATAAATGGCATTCACACATTCCAACTTCAAGAAAGGGATCTTTGAAGGCAAATAATGTAGTTTATTTGACATATGTGAACTTTATTTATATGTAAAGGATTCCTATTGATATTTTCACTAAAATGTAGAGAAAATAATTAAGGAACTATACACTTTGGTGTATGACTTCCTTTATAATGAATGTCTGAGATTAAGTACTAGATACCAAATCAACTTTATTAACAATTATAGTAGTTTTAATTGTATTTTACGTGGTAAAGCGTAATTGTGAAATCTTGGTTGAATGTTTCAAAAGTTGAGATACAAACTCGTAAGAACCATCCAAGGCATTAATAATAATAAAGGATGAATTAAATCTTACTTGGTATGATTTACTTTCTAATCGGTAGAAATATCCCGCTTTAATCCTTTTGGGATAATACTTCAATCACTATTAATTGTATCTTGAATACAAATACCAACTAATAAGTAGATTAAACACTTTATAAGACTTAGTATGGAAAGGCTCCATCCTTATCTTACTTAATGTTTTATGGATTTGAAGTCGATGTTTGACTAAACCTTCTAAACCCAAAATCTACTAAATACATATTTGTATAATACTCTAAATGAGGCTTAGATTGTTATATGCATTCCCACAAAGAATAGGTTCTTTTATTCTTGTGAAAGCTAAGTTAGTAAAAAGCAAGCTTCTAATGACAAAGCAAGTGGGAGGTACATGGAAATTGAAGCAGCTCAAGAACCATAACCTTATGTATTAACTAGTTGACACTAGTTTTAACAAGGATTGTTAAAATTGAATAATAGCTATTCACAAACATAAATTGTTCGCATTAATGGTAGAAATCATCTATGACTTAAGAAATGTGGAATCTCTCATTGATGATATTTTATTGATGGTTTCTGGAAAATCCATCAAATACCAAGATGTTATGTCAGATCTTGAATCTGATAAATGACTTAGAGTCATAAACATGAGATGTAATCCATGTATGAGAATCAAGTATGGGCTTAATTAAAATTTATCCCTATAGCAAGGCTATAAGGAGTAAATGATTCTTCTAGAAAGAATGAATTACATGGATAACCATACATATTTAAAGCAAGACTTGTAGTAAAAGGATTCTCTCATACTCATGTCATTGACTATGGTCCTCATTATACTCATGACATTGACTGTGATCAAACCTTTTTCACAAGTAGATATGATTAGATCAACAAGGATATTATTTACTATAAATTCATATTCATAATATGAGATATATCAAATAGATTTCAAGAAAGAACGCTTTTCTTAATAGATATCTACTAGAAGATTATCTATATTGCTTAGCCGAGAGGTTTTCTTAATCCATGTTATCCTAAACAAAATGTGTAGAGCTTAATATCCACTTGTGGGTATAAAGCAAACATCTCAATGCTGCAATCATCACTTTAATGTAAAACCACAAGGTATGTTTTTACATCAAAATGAATAAAACATGTGTGTTTACTAAGAACTAGTGGGAGCATAGAGAAATTCCTAATCTCTTATGAATGAGACATACTTAATCATTTGAAATCACATTCTGACTAAGTAAGGTCGTTTTCACCTTGACTCGGAAAGTGCTTCTAAATTGAAAGACTTAGGAAGGAGAAGATACATTCTTGGAATGTAAAATCTATAAGGGATAGATAAAATGAATGTTAAAAGTTTCATGTCCTTATACATATATTGGAAATATCTTAAAAGGGATCAAGACACAAGATTCTTTTAGTGAATTCTTTGCATTGTCATATGGAACCATTTTGATCTAGCCTCAAAAGTACATAGCTCATAGGCTTGAATTAGATGAAATGATTTATATTCTATTTTCTTGGCAAATAAATTCATCATTTACGCCATATTATGCATAGGACATGGTATTTGATCATGCTGTAAGCATGTCATAGGATACTAATTGAATACATGGTTAAGTCACTGGATGACTAAGAGAGCATTCTAAGAGTACTTTAGAATAACTAAGAGAATGTATACGAGACAAGTAGTTTAGAATGGATCTTTATGGAAAAAGCTACACAAGATGTTGATTTCTAAACAAATATAAATAATTATGACTTATAATTGGATTTTGACTTCATTATGGAATGAAAAGTAAGTTTTGTTGGAATGAGGTCCAAGCAAAACATAATGACACAATTTACTACAAAATAAGAATACACTACTTTAGAAGTTGAATTCAAATATGATTGGATGAATGAGATCATTGAAAAACTATGTTGATTTATGCCATTCAAGGATCACATAGAAATCTTTGTGACTTCGAGAGTATACTTAATCAAGCTAAGATACTCTATGTCACGAAAGAACACCAATCATATTCTCCAAGATATTTAACTACACTTAGAGTAAAGTTAAGTATAGTGATGATAGTATTCACTGAATTCACACATATTAAATTTTGTCAGATCCATTGATAAGGCCATTCTTTTGAGCTATGTATGAATGGTCACACTTCAGCTATAAGACTTTATTATTCTAGAAATGGGTTCTTGATTTGGATTTAGTATTTGTATATTGGAACATTGTAACAACAACTATCAGATAATGTTATGATATATTGGGATATAGTCATCACATTAATACTTGTTGTGTTCTATATTAACATGTTTAATCCACGAATAATGTTATTATTCTAAACTTTCATAGTCGGTTATAATTGCGGGAGCAATTATGAAGTAAGACTAATATGAATTAGATTGGTTGACTCTCATTAGATGAAAGTAGGAAAGTGGTCGTAACCAAGTTTCATAGGTACTTGTCAGAGAACTAGTATTGAACCGAACCACATCAAAATCATCTCATGCATCACTATCATGAATGATACTTGATTAAAAGGTACTATCTTTGTATCCTTAGCACCTGAGATACATAGTGGGACTTGAGTATAGGGAGCACTATGCTTTGAAATGGTCAGATGTTTTTCCTTAACCGGGAAATTATAAAATCCATTTTCAAGTATGATGTGAACGATACAAGAGGCTTATGTAGTCAAGATGGGATTTGTTACTCTTATGTGTTGAGAGTTAGACATCTAATGCGACTTACCAAAAGTTGAACAACTAATGAGATTGATCGCGATATGTATCTCATGTTCAACATAATGTCTATAGCAAAGGGATAACTGATAAACTTACCTTATACACCAATTGTAGCTTTGAGCTTTTTTGGGAATTGGGCATTGATAGAATGGAACAAAGTCGTATGTTGTTAGGGGCAGTGAAATGTTGGTAGACGTTCACCACTGTCTACATCAGTCTAATATGAGTCTTGCACAAGTAGGAGATTGAAAGGTCTAGTATGCTTAAGAATCATATTAAAGTGATATTGCTAATTAACATATGATACTAATGGGTCACACTAACAACAACTTGATATAATTTATTATTTATTAGAAATTGATTTTAATAAATATTCAATAAAAATCTTCTAATTAAATTGGAAATTATTTATTTTTGAAAATAATTAATTTTCATTAGCAAGTAATATAACATATATTATTTCATAATGTATGAATTAATAAGTCGTGTAGAACATATTAGACTAGTTAAGCTTTTTATCTTTTAGAAAAAGACAAAGTTTATATCTTATAAACTTTAAGTGTATGAAATATAAACTTCTTCTTCTCCTTTTCTCCATGATGGCCGAAAATGAGTTAGTCAAAAGGAGGGATAGCTTTCCAATTTGTTTATTCGAAAGAAATGAAGCATGGTGCATGCATGGGAGACATGCAAGCTTTAGGGAAATGCTTGTCTAAAATGGAATAACCTAATGGTTAAAGACTTCACTTTAAGGCAATATAAATTTGAAGCTTGCATTCTTGAAATGGTTGATTCATTCTAGCTCCTCAAAACCATAACTTGCATGGTGCAAGTTACTCACTTTCTTTTGTTCTCTCTTTGTGTTCTTATTTTGATAAGAACATAAAGCTTAAGAGTTAAGAGTTTATGGACTAGCATCTACATCAAGCTGAGTCATTGTTGGTGTCTCAAAGGTTCCATCTTCTTCATCAACTTCCAAGCCTCCCAAAAGGATCCAAAGAACAGCAAAGGCTGTTATTTTTTCATCCTTTCTATGGTTGGTATTTTATCTTTCTATAACTTGCAAGGAGATCCTTGGTGGGTATAAAATGTTATGTTATGTTCTTATTTTTATGTCTTCCGTTGCCAAATCTTTGTAGAGTTTGAAACTATTTTTAAACTAAAACCCAACAATCAAACCATATCAAATCTACGAAGTGGAGGAGCTGGAATTATGTCATTCTGCACAACAGGTCGATCAACCTCTTGTTGAGTGCCAGTTTCAACTGTTGGCCGTACTTCGTTTGACTCTTGAATTTCTTCAAGATCAATTCGGCTCACACTAGCTTCTTTGGAAATGAGGTCTCTCTTGAGAAAAAAGCCCCTTCTATCAAGAAACACTTTGTTCTTTGAAACGTTGTAGAAAAAATATTTAAAGGTTTCTTCCGAGAGTCAGATGATGACTTGGAAGTTTCTCCAACTAATGGATTATTTTAACGAGGCTTAATTGGCACTAGAGTCGATTTTGAGACTACAATAGAGTTGGATACATAGGAGTCAGACGAGGAGTTTTTATCAGTATTAAGTTCTAAATCACTATCAAGGGAAGCGCAAAAGGAGTTGAATGGGTCAGAGTCATGTCCATTTGTCTCAGGGATGATTTTCTCGATAACATAATTGTTCGGAGGACCGAAGTTTGGAGCACAAACTCCAGTACTGCCTGTGTTATGTAAGGATTCCAAAGACTGATTTAGGAACAGGGATATCAGAGGCGGAAGTTGTGTGGAATCATGACATTTAATAGTGATTGGTTTGAACTCAAGAATCAGAGATTAATATTTGTTCGAGGTCTCATGAAGGGACGACAATGGTGAGACCGGGGTATCTGAATAAGTGTGTTTCGGAATATCTCCCATGAATTTTTGGTTTTGAAGTTCCTTCAAGGGACGAGCATCTGGCTTCGGAAACTCGCTTCTGATACCAGGTGGTTTAGACCATGGATGACGAAAATTATGAGTCATTCTTTCGCATTAAGACATTTATTATCAGTAACCAAGATGTTTCTTTCACTAAGAGTAATTTCATATTTTTCATTCAAAATAATACATTCATCCTTAGCCATTACAATTCTCTCTCTAATGATTCAAACTTAAGTTTGTTGTCTTCAAAATGTAGTCTAAGTCTAGTCAATTCACTATCCAACTTCTCATTAACTTCTATGGTAGATTTACAATCCTTATAGATAACTGTCATATCTGATTGAATTTGAATTACATAAGGTTCACAATCATATAAATCAAAATTATTATCAGCAATCATAGATTTTACCTGCTGGATGATGGTTCGACCACGTGGATCATTTGTAGCCATGTAGCAAAAAGTTGGCTCAACATCTTCATCATCAACTTCCGAACCAGAGGACCAGTAACCCTCTCCACACTTAAATGATTGTCTAGCCATAAGACACAAGTTACCTGTAGACTTATCATCACCTTCATCTTCAGACAACCAATACCCATCAACATTTCTTGAAACTGTAGTGAAACCTGCCTTCTCACTTTTTGCAAGTTCTTGTGCTCGACGAGCATAATAGGCAGAATCTTTCAATTTTGCTTCTGGAGGAATGTCAGCCAAACAGTCCTTAGCATAGTGGTTTTTGAGACCACATTTGTGACATGTAACCTTACGTTTGACTGAGTTCATAACTTCATGAGGCTCCGAAGAGCGATCCGACTGTTGGGTCGGTATGAAGGTGGATTTTCGGTGGTTTAGGGTAGGGTTGAGGATTTATATGATATGGAGCCTGAAATCGGTTTTTGACTGGGATTCCATGGGCGTCTGTACTTCATAGATAAAAGTGCAAACTCATGTTGGAAACGAAGTTCGGAATCAGCAACATCTAGATCAAGGTTTTATTCAAATGGTTAGTTCGGAACCGGAGAGGTTGGTGTAACAGGCGGTGTAAGTTGAATAGTTTAAATAGTTAGGGTGACTCCAAAAGGATCTGAAACAGATGGGTTTGGAATTAGCGGATTCATGGAACTGACTAAAGCGAGAGGACCTTGTGAAAGTTCTCTCAATGTTTGAGCAACGTTGGATTCATGAGCTTGTAGTTCGTCAAACAACTGATAAAGCTTCAGTTTCTTCAGATATCCATTACTCTGAAGACATGAATTGACATTTCCCCATCCTTTTCCTAGGAATTTAATGAACATGATGGTGTACTCGAGTGAAGTTCGGACTACTCCATGTGCCATCATGTTTTTCACCATGATCCTATACCGATTTGATGCAGAGGCTATAAATTCATCAGGAGTTGTAGTGAAGGTGTCAAAGTCGTTTAAAATGGATGCCAAACGCTTATCCTTAATGTTCTCTAAACCTTCAAACAAATCTTGTAGTGTATCCCAAATTTCTTTAGCATATTTTCACAAATTAATGTGCACAAAGAGAGATGAGGGTACACCAAAAACCATTTCAGAGAGGGAGATTTGATCTGCATGAAGCTTCTCGATGTCTGTTGCATTCAGAGGTGCTTGTCGAGTCTCCTCTTGGCCTATTAGAGTGGAAACAAAATCTCTAACCACTTGTCTTACTGGAACGTGAGGACCTTATTTCACTGATCTCCATATTTCTTCACCTTTTTCTTTCCCAAGTAAAAATCTCTGCATTCTAACTTTCTGGTGATCATACTCTTCAACAACTTGCAATGGGCCATGCGTTGGGCAACCCATGCTACTTTCTATTTGGATTGAGTACATTTGTTGAGATTGATTAGAAGCAGCCATTGAAGTTAAGATATTAGAGATGAAGTAGCATATAGAAGAACTTTTGTCATCAATAAAGAAATGATTGAGATACCAAGGTAATCTTCAACCAACTAGAATATATTACTATGGATTCAAAGGACAAACACTTAGGCTCTGATACCAATTGTAAATTCTAAACTGAGTGCGCAGATAAGGTTTGGAAACTCAAACCTTGAATTAAATTAAGATCAATGTGTGCTAATAATGAGGATCCAGTCAAGTCTGATAAACCATTCTTGTCTCAGAATTAAAAGAATCAACAAAGTGCTCAAAAGTATAAAAAGATTAAGTATGAACAATGTAAAGCTATTCAAAAACAATAAGAATGTTAGAGAGAATGATTTACTGAATAATTCTTGATTGATTTGAGAAAGGTGTATATTCCACTTACTTAATACAAAGGCGACTACTCATTAAATAGCCAAGGAGTAACTAAAAGACAAACTGAAAAAATAAGCATGGACTATTAGACATCTGAAGATCAACATACTAACACAACCACTTCTATTGAGCTTGTCTCATGTACTATACTATCAAACAATAAGAACAAAGCAAAATAGTACTTGGAACAATAAATGCTCATTATAGACTTAGAAGCATTCTATCACTAAGATACATTTCGAACTTGTCTTGTACTTCAGATAAGTATGTATTTCCGAACTCATCATCTCGAACTTTTCACCACTTTGAATTGCATAAGGGTCACTTTTCATGTTCTAGCACATATTTGGTGAGGTACTTATCTACATTTTGTCATCTATCTTCATTCTCTTTCTCATACTCAATAATCTAATTCTTTCTCTAATAGCATACACTGTTATTCTTTTCTTTTTCTATCATCTATTCTTCTAATCTTCTCTAATCTTTCTTACTTATCTTTCTCATCTCATCTATCTCTTTCTATATCATCTAATTTATTTCTTATACTCTTCTCTTAGCCATTTCTCATGATCTTGTTATACTCTACACATACTATAACTATGTCTCTAACTGTCTCTTCTCTGATCTAACTCTTACTATGTTGTCTATTCTATCTGTTCTCTATTTTTTCTCTTCTATTCTCTTTCTCTGCTCTTCTCTATCTCGTCTCTATTCTCATCTATAGCGCCTCAATACTCCATTATCATCTAAACCCAACGTTCACATCTCATACTCTAATCTTCTGTATATTATAAGGGAAAAAACATCCCACTAGCTCTACCGAATATTCTCCTCCGGTCATACCTCTCTCTCTCTCTATATCTCTCTTATGATCCCTCATGGATCCTTAATATTTCTTCTTACTCATCAATACCTTACAGTTTCCATACTCTTAATCCCTTATGAATTATCTCTAAGTTCTTACAAAGAACTCTCTTATCTTGTTCCTCTCAAGGAACCTTTCTCTATGTTCTCTAACGATACACACTACAGATTTATGCAGGAATCATCTATCTATGTTCTGTAAGGAACCATCATTCCATCACCGAAGGAATCATACTCTTGTCACTGCAAGAACCATAATCTTATTCCCAAAGGAATCTTACTCTGGTCCTCATAGGAACTCGACTCTTGTTCCGGTAGGAATCATCATCTCTTTCCTGAAGGAATCTCTGTCTCTTGCCCCCGATGGATCCATACTCTTGTCCTCGAAGGAAACCTTCTATTTCTTGTCCCCAAAGGACTATAACCTTGTTCCCAAAGGAACGTTCTACCTCTTTTTCCTAAAGGACCAAACCCTTGTTACCGAAGGAACCTTCTATCACTACATCTTTATCTTGATTATGTGACTCATCACATCACATTAGTCATGAGGACATCTATCTCTTTGTCTCATTAAGAGACCATATAATCTTCCTATTGTAGTACTTAACTAATTAAGTACTTAATGTCTATCTTTGTCTAATAACATATTGGAATTCTATATAATAACATTAATGTCTAGACATACATTGTTACTCATATGATTACATTGTGTATAATCATCTTCTAACTCTTTCTTCTATCTCTTGGGTATTAACAAATACCCTACTCATATAAACCCACATATTCTTTATATAAATACATGCTCTGCTACACGTATCTTGTATATACTTCTTACATACTCTTAATATGTGTACATGCTCTGATATATATTCTTACACACATATTCTTCATCTATCTCCATCTCATTACTTGGGGACATTCAATTAGTGCCCCAAGCTCCAACATGCATGCATATATATATATATATATATATATATATATATATATATATATATATATATATATATATATATATATATATATATATATATATATATATATATATATATATATATATATAAGTAAGTTCAATTAAGAAAATTAAAAAGGTTGATAATAGCATTCTCAGCCAATTATTTATTAAACATGTAAACCTTAAAAAAATGTGACTGCCATTTTTCATTAAGGGTATCTTTGTAAATTAGCCACTTTTTTATATTGAACTTACCTGTTCGTTGTAATCAGTTTCTGATTTGATGATATCTTTAGCTTGTTTATATCAGATATGGAGGAATTCATTATCAAGATTCTTTTCTTTATATAACTCGTTAGCAATTATACGTATTTTTTCCATTAATCGTGAAGTTTCACATCTGTATTTCAGTTTTCTTCTTCGTATTCAGTTTCCGATTTGATCAGGTATGTATATCGTTTGAATCGGATATATCGGAGTTCATTATCAAGATTATTTCTTTATATAATTTGTTAGGAATTACGTGTATTATTTCTGTTTATCCTGAAGCTTCGAATATGTATTGGAGTTGTTTCATCGGATTTTTGTTCTGTAGTTTGAGATCTCTATTTCAAATCGGAGCTGATTTAATTTTCAATCGGATATATCGTTGTATTTTTTACGCTCTGAACTGAGAGAGATTGCTTAACTGCATCATCTGATCGAGCTAATTTTAGTTTCCTTTAGATATTTTGTACGTTGAGGTGAGATATATTTCAAATTAATCAGGTTTTCATATTTACGACTCTTTTTGTGAGATATATTCGATATTAAGATTGATTTTGTTTATTTATACAGATCATTTGGTTTATTATGTCAAATTCTAGTGTTATTGATGGTGATTTGTATTCTTCTATGTATGAGAGTGAAAAAGAAGATGTTGAGAACTCATTTTTTTGAAGGTATCACTTATTGAATTATTTTGTTGTTTTTAATTTTGTTGATTATCATGTATTGACATATGAATATGTTAGTATGAATAAATTCTTGTCTTATTCATATATGAATAAACGTGTGATAACTGTAATTTCGAATTTCTTATTATTTTCGTTTTATTCTTATATGAATAAGTTATGTTTATTTTATATATTTTGAATCCTCATGAATTTTATGTATTCATATATGAATGTTTTATTAATCCATTAATAAACATTGTTTTTTGTTTTATTCATATGAATTTCATGTATTCATATATGATTGTTTTATGCATATATAATTGTTTTATTCATGCATTATTACATTGATTTAGATTTATAATTTTTTAGCTGGTGAATCTTCGAGTTCAGTAGATGATGCGCAATATTGTGGTGATGTAATTGGAGAACATGTCTACATGCCAGATGTACCTGTTCAACTTATTCCATTTAAAGGTTTTATCTTTAAATCATTAAAGTTGGCCATCAAAATGTATTCTAAGTATGTTGAAATTGGTGGTTTTGATGTGAGACTGAGCACACAGTCAAGGTTTGATAACAATATTATAAAGAAGAAACATGTTATATGTAATCATGGTGGCAAACAGAAAAAGAAATCATGTGACACATTGTGTACAAGTGGTGTTAGGAGGAAACAAAATTCAAATTCAAGATTTATTGGTTTTGAAGCAAAGATTATATTTGAATATGTGTATGGAACTCTAGATTATAAAGTTTTTTAGTTTGATGAACTTTACAACCATCCACTTGAGAAGAGAAGCGATTTAAAAAAAGCGAGGCAAATTTCATATTCAGAAAAAGAGTTTATAGTGTGTGCTTCCACATCAAATATAGGTCCAACTATGGCTCATAAGTTGAGGGCAAGTCTGAGAGGTGGGTATGAGTTTGTAAATCCCAAAGTAGTTGACTATAAAAATTTAAGGAGAGATATCAACAGGGGTATAGGTTATAAAGATGCCCAAATGATAGTAAACACAATGAATGACCGTCGAGCTCACTATCCAAATTACTCATTTGAATTTAATTGTCAAGATGATGGTTTGGACTCTATGTTTTGGGCTGATGAAATGGAGAATACATATTATGATGAATTTGGTGATGTTATCTCGTTTGATGAGACTTTCCGAACAAACAAGTAAGTTATTCTATCTACTTTTTTATTGCTTATTCATATATGAATATTTTAACTTTATGTTTAATGTTCAGTTTTTATTGTTGAAATTATTCTAATAATATATTGTAGCTGTATTCATGCATGAATATTTTTGTATTCACTTATGAATACATCAAAAATTGACTTTAATGAACACTTTTTTTGTGTGTTAGGTATCGAATGGTTTTTGTTCCATTTACTGCTATTGACCATCATAAAAAATCATTTACTGTTGGAGCGAGGTTGCTAAGAAATGAAAGCACCGAGTCCTACTCTTGGTTGCTTAAAGCGTTTCTTAAAACTCATGGGAAAGAACCAACACTTGTTTTAACCTATCAAGATGCTGCAATAAAACAAGCTATTGAGAGTGTGTTTCCTAATTCAAAGCACCAATTATGTATGTGGCATATAATGACGAAGTAGAAAAACAAGGTATTATTTTAATATATTTCAAATATGTTAGATTGTATTTAGTTATTCATAGATGAATATAATAATTTTTTCAAATATTAGTATATTCATTTATGAATATTTATTGTTATTTTACTTATTAATACTTATTCATTTATGAATAAATATAGAAGTTTATTTTATTTTTGTTTTAATACAGATATCAGTTGATTTATTTACGAACACAGACTTTAGAAAAAGATTCTCGAAGCTTGTTTGGGACATTGATATGAAACCTGATGTCTTTGAGGTGAAGTGGGGTTTGCTTATGAAGGAATTCAATCTGGAAGACACGAGATGGTTTAAAGACATGTTTACAAAACGTGATTCATGGATACCTGGATATTTTAATGATATTGCAATGTGTGGGTTGATGAAGACTACATCGAGGTCAGAGATTATTAATTCATTCTTTAATACGTACTCAGAAAGTGATAATTTACTTTTGAATTTCATGATGAATTATGACACTGCCATTCAAAAGCAAAGGAATACTCAATGAGAGCTTGATAAAGCATCAAAGAAAGCATCATATAAAATGCAAACTCCTCGAGAAATAGAACTACAAGCATCAAAGGTTTATAAAAGTACATTATTTTATAAGGTGCAAAAGGAAATATATAAAGCAAGTTTTTTCTGTACATACTCGTATGTTGGTATTGAAGATGGGTGGTAAGTTTACAATGTGAAACATAACAACAGTAAAAGCAAATTTAAAAATGAATTTAAGGTAATTTAATAGTTTTTTATGAAAAATGTAATGTTTATATATGAATATGAGAATATTCATATATGAATATGAGAATATTCATATATGAATATTCTTATCATTTTAAAATTATAACATGTTCATATATGAATTTAAATTTGTATCTTATATAAATATTTACAATGTGATTATTCATATATGAATATTTATTTATTATTATTCATATATGAATATGTATTAGTGTATATGATTAGAATGTACTATTCATATATGAATACTTATATATGATTGTTCATATATGAGTATTCATATATGAATGTAAATGTGTAATTTTTGTTTAAATTTTTTTTCATTTTTTTATTATGTTTTTGTATCAGGTTGAAATAAAAGCTGAAGAGAATGAAATAAATTGCAGTTGTGAACATTTCAAGCGTATGGGTGTTTTATGCAGACATGCTTTTACAGTAATGATGAGATGTGATGTTAAAGAAATTCCTGAAAGGTACATTCTGAAAAGATGGAGAAAGGATGTGATATCAAGAAATTATCGTTTTAGTTCTCTTCAATCTGATTCAGAGGATTGTGAGAATGTGAAGCTAGTCAATGATTCACATTATAAATTTGAATCATGTTTGGATATTGTAAGAGATGACAAAAAGAAATTGGCTTGGTTTGCTGAGAAACAACATATTATTTGTAAATTATTCATAAATGAATAGATAATATGGGGATTCATTTATCATTGAAGGTGTTATTATTTACATATTAAAGGTAAATGAATATATAATTTTGGTATCCAATTATGAATAAACTTAAATAAAGTTGAAAACTAGCATAAATGAATACAAATATGTAAACTTTGTTATACTAATAAATAAGTTATATTCATATACGAACTTTGTTATATTCATATCTGAACTTTGTTATACTGACATATTACTCCTAACTTAATCATAAATGAATATATCATATTCGTATTCATTTATGAATAAACAGAAATAAACTTTGAAAATATTTGAATATAAAAAACTGACAGAAATAAGCAAACTTGTTTCTATACATAATCATTCAACACAAGATAATAAAACCTGTTCATAAGCATTTCACAAACTATTTAAACGATGTTCAATAACACTTAACAAACCATCTAAAACTTGTTTCAAAAAATCATCTTACATGTACTTCAAATTCATTCAACTTCAACACAAATTGTTCTATACCATCACACTTCATCACAAGTAATCATCAATATTCTTTTAACCTTTTTTCAATTGTTTGCATAGCCTTGTATGCATGAGCAGTACGCACTTTGAATTCAACATTTTGACATTTTTTAGCAAGATCCAACACCTTAGCCTTCAACATGTTAATTTCAGAAGTTAGCATTCAGTGTGCATACCTTTGACTGAGCTTCTCTAAAGTAGTTTGTTGAATTGCACTTTCTTTATGAAGACATGGTTTCCACTTTGAGATTGGTTGTCCCATATAGGTCTCCATATATCTCATTGCAAAGACCCTACAATCAACTTTGTTTTTAACTATTATCCATGGCATTTCAAGTCGGTGGGGTGTGATACTTTCTTTTGAGATAGCATTGGCTCTTGGATGGTTTATTTCTTTAAAGTATCTCACAAACAAATTTTTTTGATCATTAAATAAAATAAAAGTTAGATATGTAATAAACTGGTTCCTTTATATTGTAGTGAATTGGGTACATACCAAAGGTTTCAGTAGTACTCTGTATTTCCCTTCATAATCCCCCTCAACTGCACTGTTGTCTAGAATTTCAATTGATGGTTTCTTTAGGTTGAAGACAATCACAAAAATATGAGCACTTCTAACAACTGGAAAGAATACCTGTTTTTATGTATATAATAGTAAGTATTCGGTTGATAAAATATATATAAAAAAACAAGTTCAATTAACATACAATGTCAATATCTTTTATGTTCAAGATTTTTTTGTACCCATCGGTACTGTCATGAAAGTTCTCCTTGAATTTTCATACTTTCTTTCATCAGACAATGTTGAAGATACATAAGCAGTCTGTAACCAATATAATTTTAAAGGATTAGTAAGTTGTTAATCATAAATGAATACATCATGTTGGTATAATAATCATAAGTATATACTAAAGATATTTATGTTTATTTTTATATTCAAAGATCAATACATAATTATATGTGAATTTCAGTTGAATATACATAATTATCTTAAAGAATACATCATATTGGTATAATCATATGTGAATTTCAGTTGTAAATAAATATAATATTCATAAATGAATACGTCATATTGGTGTATTCTTTTATCAATAAAGAAGAAATTAAGGTTAGAACATAAACTTACAGAAAATCCAACTTTCAAGAAGAGTCTGTATGGTGAATTTCCAAAATCCCTTCCCAGTTCTTGGTGGTTAAGTAAATCAGCCCAAGTGTCTAAAACTTCTCCAAAAATCTCTGTGATTGCATATAGACTTTCCATTATTTCTCTTTCTGTTATCTGACCACATTTTGTATGGACAACCACATCTCTCCAAATATATAATCAAAATGTCATACATTATTATCTATATAATAATCATATATGAATGTCTATAAAATAAAGTTACTTGCGATGTATTCCCTTGCAAGTTGAACAACCACTCCCAGATAATACTTTGCTGATGTGTCAACATAGGTTTTATGTCTATTATTCTGCATTTGTAAGGTGATTTGAAAGCATCGACAAGGTTTTTCTCTCTTAGTTCATCCAGATCATGGTTTGATGGTCCTACTTCAGTAGGAATTGCTATAGAGATTGGATTTGGATTAAGAACATTTTTGTTTGCTAATCTGATAACAACCCTCTGATGGCCGTCTTTGATTTGTTTCTTTGTAAGTTGTTTTTCTGGTGAAGATTAATTAGATTTTT
Source organism: Lactuca virosa (assembly GCF_052849685.1). Classification (NCBI taxonomy): domain Eukaryota; kingdom Viridiplantae; phylum Streptophyta; class Magnoliopsida; order Asterales; family Asteraceae; genus Lactuca; species Lactuca virosa. Next base: position 116,914,117 of record NC_136430.1, on the reverse strand, counting down.
TACTGGAAGTTTGAACTGAATCTTGACAGAGACCTAGACTAAAGTTTGGATGAGTATTATCTGCATGCCAAGAGATTTATCATATAAATAGTTGTATGTTAATTATAATATTTTTTTATATTTTGAAATGTTTTTCCAAATTGTTAGCTCCTTCATTTCCTTTTTTCTTGTCAGATTCTCCTCCTTTTTTGTTTTTATTTTCAGACTTTTTCTTTCATGAAAGATAAAGAACATATATAAATATGTTAAATTTTTGAATAAGTAATTCACTTGTCAATAAGTAATGTATTCAGTTATGAATAAGCAATGCATATCATTATTTATGAATAAGTAATACTATATTTTTTATTTATTTGTATATTGTGTTATTCATTTGTGAATAGTAAACCCTATTATTTTCATTTATTAGTGAATCAATTATTTACCTCTATAATCTGCATTTCCTTTCTCAATTTCTGTTTGTTTATCTGCACCTCTATCTTTTGTGTTCTTAGCTTCTGCTCCTCCTTTATTTCATTGTTCAGAGTTTTCCTTGCCTTAAACATATACATCATATATGAATATTCTATCTTTTTTACTCATTTATATAGTGTCTTATTCACTTATGAATAAACAATATTATTAAAAAATCAATATAAGTATTGTAATGTATATTGAATCATTCATTTACCTGTATCATCTCCCTTTCTTTTTTCAACTTCTTTTCCTTGTTTATGTACACCTTCTGATTTTGCCTTTCCTGCAAGATCCATTTAATATTATATATTAAATATAATTAATTAATGAATTAGTGAATAAATAATAAGTTGATAGTAACATACCTTGAATAACATGACTGATCGGAGTATTAGTTTTACTTCTAGTCATTGGTGACCCTGGACAAATTTTAATAAAAAAAAATTGTTATTGTGTATTAATATTTTTTATATATTTTTATAAACTAAAAGGAAGTCAAAATTTATCTATATCAATATTATCCAAAATAGTTTTCATTTCAGGGTCATTCCAGATTTCATCTTCTTGACTATTTAAAATTGAAAATCCAATTTCAAGGACATTATCCACAATGTTGTCAACAATTTTATCCAATATATTTTCATTTTCACTTTGTTGAATAGTCTCTTTATGATTATTTGTTTCTTCAGCATCATCGTCGTTTTTCTCTTCACCATTCTCATTTTCATTGTTCTTTCCATCTTTCTCTTTTACTTTAGTTTCACCTTCTTTTTTATTATTATCTCCATCATTCTTTATTCATTCATTCTCTACTTCGTTTGAATCAAGCAAATAATCTACTTCCGGTTTTACTATCGTCATTATCATTGTCTTCTTCACCATTTTCCTCTTTATCTTTATTTTCTTATTGATCAATTGTTTTTTTGACCCATTATTGGTGTCAAATTGATACCTTCAACTCCAGTTTCATTACTTGGAAATTCAAAAAGTGTTGTGCTTTCAGTTTTTTCTTCAACAATTATATATTTCATATTTTCTTTGAAAATCCTAAAACTTTCCTTTTCAGGGAACTTTGTTATCGCATCATTGAGTTTTGAATTCAGATTTTCCTTCATCCTCTCAAAACTATTAAGCATTTTAGATAATGTTGATTCTTATGCCTATGTAATAAAAAGAAGTATGATTAGAAATTAATATAATAATTTAATGTAATCATATAATATTAACATGTTCAAAATAATTACCTCAACATAATGATCTTCATCTTTATCAGAATCACTGTCTTTGAGATCTGTATCTCCTTCATCTTGTTCATTTAATTCTCCAAGTCCAAATCTACCTTTTACTTGTTCAAATGTCTCTCGATAACTAATCTTCTCTGAACTCTAATAACAAATTGTTGGATGTTTACGTGTTACCGTTAAAGCTTATGAGTGGATGCTATCAGCATAGAACAACTGCAGATAAATGATAACTAATTGATATTCATATATGAATAAGTAATGCAAACCATTACTTATTCATATATATATATATATATATATATATATATATATATATATATGTATATATATATATATATATATATATATCTTTACTATATTATTAAGGATATTGCCCATTTCTTGAAAATTAAGAGGTATAACTATTATAACATCATGTACAATCCTTTTAAGCATAATGAAAACGTGTGCCTCCTTTGATTGTAACTGACTGTAGTACCTTCTCCCTATACCTAATGTGGAAAACCCTAATTTCATCTACATACCATCAATCATCGTTTCTCCCAAATCTCTTCTATCTCTCTAATTGCTCAATTCAATTTATTATGTCTCTCTAATTTCTCTCTTCTGTCTCTCTATATATCGATCTCTTATCTCAGTCGATGAATAGGCATTGCCTGTGGAAGAACCCTTCACCATCTCTTCTCTCGAACTCTCTGATAAGAGCCCTAATCCATATCCCTCCTATTCCATTTACGGTTCCCGTATCCACATTTGCCTCCTCCACCAGTATCTCCTACAAGCTAGGTAAGTTTTTTCTTCACAAATTCATGATTTCTTTGTTTTTCTTCACAATTTCAGGTTGATTATCGAGTTTCTTTAACAATTTAAGGACGTTGTACGACATTATTTAGGGCTTCATTCATCACTATCTCTCTCTAATTATGTATGTGTGTGTGTGTTTGTGTGTGTTTATTTCATGGACCTAGATTGAAATTTAGACACCGATGTGCGCCATTTCCGATTTTCAGCACCACCCGAAGAAATGTTCGATTTTCAACATCACCCATTTAGCAGATTTTGAAATCACACCATAGTCACCAACATTCACAGGAGACACCACACCATTCACCGCAATTGAACAACCACCACCTGCTCCCTTCTCTCCAGTACTATCCCGTCTGAACCTTAAAGTTTAACCCTCCAATTTTTCTTATTTTATCTCTTAATCGTTGACTTAGGGTTTTGGTTGTGGCTGCCTTCGCCGCCCTTCTCTGCGTTTTTCTCTAAACAGAAACACCTGATGGATGTGTAATGGATGTGTAATGGATGTGTACTGAGAATTGCCTAACTGAGTTATCTGTTTATTATTTTTTTTGGTAACAGGGATATTAATGGTTATATGAAGTTACTTTGGTGGAACTTGCAAAGGCAAAAGAGCACCACAAGTGATTCAGACCCAATATCATCACAAGTTCTTGCCCTTCTTGTGGACATACGATCCAATTGAGGCTAAGGTATATCATGTGAACTACTTTTTTTTATTATTCTGTTGGTGTAAATTTTATTTGTCTTTTAGATAGATTCTGAACTGATAATTGACGGTAGTTCGGCAATGATAAGGGGTTGATTCCAGATTTGCCTGGATTACCAGCCGAAGTGAAGTTTGACCTGAAAGATCAAGAAAGTATTGAGCATTTGAAGGCTAAGGTTGGGTGTGATACAAATGAGCTTCACCCCCTTATTGATTAATTCATTCCAACAATTGAAGGCGAAACTGGGATTTGTTATACTCATCCTGAGAAATTACCTGGTAATCTTCAATATTTTTTTTTAACAGCAAGCAATAACAATCAGAGCCCCGCTAACGATGTTGGTGGACTAAATATAAATAAAGTCTTACCCCAGAGGTTTTACACACTACTTCTTAGACCTTTCCAATATTTAGATCTACAACTAAGCCAAAGAACACTTTCACTACCCTTAAACATCTTATCAATTAATTGGGATTATATATATATTTTTAACATATACCTATCTTATTGGAATTTAATACCAAACAAATTATGGATCGAATATCATCTGTTTGTGAATACATCCACAGGTTTTTTTTAAATGATATTAAAAAATATTGACCATTAGAAAGGCGGAGATCTATCATTAGAAATAATTCTAATTAATGGTCATCTTTGTCAATCTTTTTTTATTTTTTTTTCAATTACAAAAAGATGGCAATGATAGTGAGCAACAATTCTTAGCTTAAATATACCCCTACGCTGTTTGATAAATATTTTTTAATAAAATTTATAAGTTGAGAAATATGTATTAACTATTGTAGATATATAAAATGTTTAAAATTATATTACAATACCTAACTAAAAAATATTGAATTAAAATAAAAATAAGATGTCATATAACACAACCCCATAAAGATGCTACATTAAGTGATAATAAGGTTGGAGATGTTTATTAGTTATGTAGTGTATTTGAAACAAGACTCTCTAAATATATATCACCCAACCACTAAGAATTTCCCTAAATTAAGTTTCACTAGACCCAATTTCTATTTTTTTAGTTGTCAAAATGCAGGTGGTTCTGTTCATGTCAATGTTTGTCCAGGTCAGTGTTTCAAATTGTTGTGCCATAAGGTGTTGATCTCATATATTTTATGGATGAGCAACTGAAACAAATTTAATAGATTAGTAAAACTTAATCAACAAAATCAAATTGATGGATGGGCAATTGATAGACAATAATCAAATTGGAAAATGATTTTCTATGACAAATAAAAATTTAAATTGTTTTTCTTTGAAAATTCAAACTTTTCAAATAATAGATTAGTAAAACTTATCTTTTTTTTTTAACTTTGAATTGTAGAAATTACTATTTAGGGTGACATTTTTTACACATTTTCTCTAAACACAATGGTATCCCTTATTAACTTCATCCATCAATCCATTATTTTCATTTGATTGGTAAAGAAAAAAATTTGAATTGAACATGATGATAATGTTATTCGAGTAGCAAAATGTTTTTTTTCATTAAAGTTTTCTTTATCTAAAATCCACTCAATTATCGTTTAGGAGTGATGATCAAAAGCCCTAAACGGTTGGTGGGCACAGGGAAGGGCGTTGTTGCTGTGTGAACTTACCTCCCACTTTAAGAAAATGTGTTGTGTCAATAGAGTCACGAGGTTTGTTGTTCGCATTATATATGAAGAAATTACATCTTTTATAAAGACTTGATTGTCTTTCTCTTTCTTTTTACAAAAAAAAAATGATTAATTGGATACTTGCAAAGAGATGATAGTTTTGATGGGCTCATAAGATGCATATTTACTGATGAACCATTTTCGCATTGAATATTAGGTAAGTGATGGCCATGGCTATCTCGAGAGGACTTTTTTGAGCGCAGCTTCCATCAGGAATGGGAATCTTTTCAGAACGTGGATGGAGGATGCTGGTTTGACAACATGAGAGATTCTGTTGACTCACTGTTCTTCATCTTACTTGCTACACGAGACTTCACAAGCTTTTTAGGGCTACTTTCGGTGATGTGGGCGAGGAGGTCATTTACCTCTTTTCCACAGATAGCAACTCCCTGTCCCACCTTCTTCTTTTTGGGGTCCTAATATTTTGAGAAACATCTCTACTAAATACTAATTTCCATTTCCATTTCCAGGTGGGTGGATGGATTGGGGAATGTGCATGGTAGAGTTCAACCACCAAATGCTAGCAACAGGGCTCTTCTAATCTGTTCTCATTTGGTGAGTAATCATCTTAATAGTTATTAATATACAAGATTTTAAGGTTTTAGGGAAAATTACACATTATCAGTCTTTTACCTCAAAAGCCATTATGAATTTTTTATTTGCATAAAATATATTTATTCACTTTTTCTCTTCATTTCCGCCATTTTTGACCTAAAAAAGCACAGCTACCATGTTCGATTTCTCGGTTGGACATTTTTCAATGACTTAGCATTTGACATGACAAGTGAAATGGCCACATACATGTGTAAAAGTGTCAAAAACTGTTGTTTTTAAGTGTCCATAAGTATAAGACATGCTTATGTAGACATCAGATGCCACATCATAAAAAATTGCTCATGTAAGCAAATCAAACTTGCTAACCGGGTTTTGTAGGTTACTAATGGATGAAATGAAAAAGAAATATATACCAACGGCTTTTATACAAATAATTTTTCCATGTTTTTTTTAGGTTTAAGGTTGATGATGTAATGGTTTTTTTTTAGTTTTCCCTTTTCTATCTTAAGTATTTTTGTTCCTAAGTGTTGGAGTTCTTTTTTCTCTCAACATGATACTGTTGCTGATGCTGGTACATTTTGAAGAGTTTGAAAGTCTCGGTTTTCAGTTTTTCGCTAATATTATGAACAGATTTTAAAAAATAAATAATTTGTTTTGTTTGTTATAATTTAGATGATCAAGAGCCATGGACGTTGATGGGATTTTATGCTTCTCCTATGGTATATGCACATACTAATTTGGTTATAAATGAGTCTCTAGACAAGAGATGGAATGTTGTAAGTGTATAATGTCATCATATGTAAATTGTTGAAGTTAGCTTCTTAATAAACAAGTAAAAAAGATTTAATATATTATTAGAAAGGTGAAAGTAAATTATCAAAACTTATAAGATAATAAAAAATTATTTCGGAGGATTTTTTAAGTAATGAGTCATTTTAAAATTGAAGCCACGAATACATTGTCCGTCGAAAAAAAAAAGAATAGCTAAATTGAAACTAATTCTTAGTGATACTTGCCAATACATTCTCACTTATTATTAGTATAACATGTTTCCTAATGCAAATAATGTTGAATTGACACTAATCATCGTTCGCCGAAAAGAAATGAATTGCTAAAACAAATTATTTGCACCCGTCGTTTGGCGCGGGTAAACGACTAGTATATATATATATATATATATATATATATATATATATATATATATATAGATATTCATATATGAATAAGTAATGTAAAGCATTACATGTGAACAAGTATATTTTACTTATTCATATTTGAATATGTGCTATTCAGTTATGAATAATTAATATTATTAATAATTGAGTATAAACATTATAATAACTTACCACCAAGAAAGTTGAAGGTCCAACAAAGTAGTTGGTATCTAAGTATGGTATGTATGAGTTCTTTGTTCTGACAAGACAGTCCAAAACATAGTTGCACTAGTCTATGTTGTTGATATCTGTTTTTCTTGAAATATAACTCAAAGGAAACAGGTTGCGTCTTCACATTGATGTTGACTCACTAAGAAGTTCAATTTGAAATTGAAATCAGCTTCTGTGGTACAAACAATAACTTTTTTTATTGCATTCAGTCAGATGATTGCTCATTCTTTAAATTGTTGCTTCCATTCATCCTAACTTGTATCATCTTTAGGCCATTGATACAGTTGTGTTAGTATGGTTCCACCAGTTGGAATGCCCAACATCTCATGAACAGACTCTGTTGTTACTTTCAGTTCCTTTCCTTCATCATCTATCACCATTCTCTCATAATCAAATTTTTGAAGATTATAAAATCTCAGCTTCAGTGGTATGTCTGTGATTTTCATTTTTAGCAGACTTCCAAAACCCATAGATCTTACACATTCTTTTTGTTTTTTGCTCAACCCAAGGATCATAGATACTAATGACTCTGGTGAACATCTGTTTTTCATTGAGTAAACTTCCTTTACCACTCGTTTTTTTTGTCTTTCTTTATTGGTCACTCCTTTTTTTTCCTTCTTTGATGGACGACTAGTTTCAAAATCAGAGTCTGAATCATGTAGTTGTCGTTTTTCAGGAGTTTTTCTTTTTGATGGACTTTTTCTTCTTTGATGCTCTGTTTTCTTTGGTTTTTTTGTTTCTTTTTTATCTGGAAAATGAAAACATATAATATTTGAATAAGTTGTAATTATTCATATATGAGTAGTGCAAATATATAGCAGGTTTATACAAGTTATTGATATTTAAATATGATATATGCTCATTGATTTATTAATATTTGTTTATTAAAAAAATATAACTGGGATATACAAGTTTATTCATATACGAATATATTAGATATGATAGGAATTTTGTATCTTTGCCATTTTTCCTCTTCAAATATGTTTCTCTCATTGTTGATGGGTCTTTATCAGAAATGTCAATCTTCTTACCTTCATACATTAGTGAGTAGAAGATAAATAAATTTGAAATACATTTTACAAAGAAACTATTTTATATTCATAAATGAATATATATATATATATATATATATATATATATATATATATATATATATATATATATATATGTGTGTGTGTGTGTGTGTGAAGATACTGAAGATCAATCACCAATTTCAAAAGAAAAATGTTACAAAACAAAACAACATAAAAGTATGGAAAATTGTTTTCCATTCACATATGATTAGCTTTTGAATATAAACAAAGTTAAGCCAAATATATTTATTCATATATGAATACAGGAATTCAATAGTTTTTTTTAATATAAAACATATCCAGATTGAAGTATTCATATGTTAATAGAAGAAAATTATAGCAGTGATATACAAGTTATTCATAAATGAATATAACAGATGTATCCATATTTATATATTCACAAATGAATATATATATATATATATATATATATATATATATATATATATATATATATATATATGTATATATATATATTATTCATATGTGAAGATACTAAAGATCAACCACCAATTTCAAAAGAAAAATGTTCCAAAACAAAACAACATAAAGGTATGAATAAATGTTTCCATTCACATATGATTAGATTTTGAATACAAACAAAGCTAAGCCATATATATTTATTATTATATGAATACATGAATTCAATATTTTATTTTATTATAAAACATATCCAGATTGAGATTGAAGTATTAATATGTTAATAGATGAAAATTATAGCTGGTATATACAAGTTATTTGTAAATGAATATAACAGATATATCCATATTTATATATTCTAATATGAATATATATATATATATATATGTGTGTGTGTGTGTGTGTGTTATATTCATATGTGAAGATACTAAAGATCAATCACCAATTTCAAAAGAAAAATGTTCCAAAACAAAATAACATAAATGTATGAATAATTGTTTCCATTCATATATGATTAGCTTCTGAATATAAACCAAGCTAAGTCGTATATATTTATTCATATATGAATACATGAATTCAATAGTTTTTTTAATATAAAATATATCTAGATTGAAGTATTCATATGTTAATTGAAGAAATTATAGTTGGGATATACGAGTTATTCATGAATGAATATAACAGTTGTTTCCATATTTATACATTCACATATGAATATATATATATATATATATATATATATATATATATATATATATATATATATATATTCATATATGAATAAGTAATGTAAAGCATTACATGTGAACAAGTATATTTTACTTATTCATATATGAATATGTGCTATTCAGTTATGAATAATTAATATTATTAATAATTGAGTATAAACATTATAATAACTTACCACCAAGAAAGTTGAAGGTCCAACAAAGTAGTTGGTATCTGAGTATGGTATGTATGAGTTCTTTGTTCTGACAAGACAGTCCAAAACATAGTTGCACCAGTCTATGTTGTTGATATCTGTTTTTCTTGAAATATAACTCAAGGAAACAGGTTGCATCTTCCCATTGATGTTGACTCACTAAGAAGTTCAATTTGAAATTGAAATCAGCTTATGTGGTACAAACAATAACTTTTTTGATTGCATTCAGTCAGATGATTGCTCATTCTTTAAATTGTTGCTTCCATTCATCATAACTTGTATCATCTTTAAGTCATTGATACAGTTGTGTAAGTATGGTTCCACCAGTTGGAATGCCCAACATGTCATGAACAGACTCTGTTGTTACTTTCAGTTCCTTTCCTTCATCATCTATCACCATTCTCTCATAATCAAATTTTTGAAGATTATAAAATCCTAGCTTCAGTCGTATATCTATGATTTTAATTTTTAGCAGACTTCCAAAACCCATAGATCTTACATATTCTTTTTGTTTTTTGCTCAACCCAAGGATCATAGACACTAATGACTCTGGTGAACATCTGTTTTTCATCGAGTAAAATTCCTTTACCACTGGGTTTTTTTCTCTTTCTTGATTGGTCACTCCTTTTTTCTTCCTTCTTTGATGGACGACTACTTTCAAAATCAGAGTCTGAATCATGTAGTTGTCGTTTTTCAGGAGTTTTTCTTTTTGATGGACTTTTTATGCTTTCATGCTTTGTTTTCTTTGGGTTTTTTGTTTCTTTTTTATCTGGGAAATGAAAACATATAATATTTGAATAAGTTGTAATTATTCATATATGAGTAGTGAAAATATATAGCAGGTATATACAAGTTATAGATATATGAATATGATATATGCTCATTTATTTATTAATATTTGTTTATTAAAAAAATATAACCGGCATATACAAGTTTATTCATATACGAATATATTAGATATGATAGGAATTTTGTACCTTGCCATTTTTCCTCTTCAAATATGTTTCTCTCATTGTTGTTGGGTCTTTATTTGAAATGACAATCTTCTTACCTTCATACATTAGTGAGTAGAAGATAAATAAATTTGAATACATTTTACAAAGAAACTATTTTATATTCATAAATAAATATATGTATATATATATATATATATATATATATATGTATAAATATATATAAATAAATATAAGTACATATATATATATATATATATATATATATATATATATATATATATATGTTATATTTATATGTGAAGATACTGCAGATCAATCACCAATTTCAAAAAAAAAAATGTTACAAAACAAAACAACATAAAAGTATGAGTAATTGTTTCCATTCACATTTGATTAGCTTATAAATATAAACAAAGCTAAGCCAAATATATTTATTCATATATGAATACTGGAATTCAATAGTTTTTTTTAATATAAAACATATCCAGATTGAAGTATTCATATGTTAATAGAAGAAAATTATAGCAGGGATATACAAGTTATGCATAAATGAATATAACAGATGTATCCATATTTATATATTCACAAATGAATATATATATATATATATATATATATATATATATATATATATTATTCATATGTGAAGATACTAAAGATCAACCACCAATTTCAAAAGAAAAATGTTCCAAAACAAAACAACATAAAGGTATGAATAAATGTTTCCATTTACATATGATTAGATTTTGAATACAAACAAAGCTAAGCCATATATATTTATTATTATATGAATACATGAATTCAATATTTTTTTTTATTATAAAACATATCCAGATTGAGATTGAAGTATTCATATGTTAATAGACGAAAGTTATAGCTGGTATATACAATTTATTTGTAAATGAATATAACAGATATATCCATATTTATATATTCAGATATGAATATATATATATATATATATATATATATATATATATATATATATATATATATATATATATATATATATATATATAAATATATATATATATATATATATATATATATATATATATGTGTGTGTGTGTGTGTGTTTGTGTTATATTCATATGTGAAGATACTAAAGATTAATCACCAATTTTAAAAGAAAAATGTTCCAAAACAAAATAACATAAATGTATGAATAATTGTTTCCATTCATATACGATTAGCTTCTGAATATAAACCAAGCTAAGCCGTATATATTTATTCATATATGAATACATGAATTCAGTAGTTTTTTTAATATAAAATATATCCAGATTGAAGTATTCATATGTTAATTGAAGAAATTATAGCTGGGATATACGAGTTATTCATAAATGAATATAACAGTTTTATCCATATTTATACATTCACATATGAATATATATATATATATATATATATATATATATATATATATATATATTATATTCATATGTGAAGACACTGAAGATCAATCAGTAATTTCAAAACAAAAATGTTCCAAAATAAAAGAACATAAAGGTATGAATAATTGTTTCCATTCACATATGATTAGCTTTTGAATATAAACAAAGCTGAGCCTTATATATTTATTCATATATGAATACAGGAATTCAATAGTTTTTTTTAATATAAAGCATATCCAGATTGAATTATTCATATGTTAACAGAAGAAAATTATAGCAGGGATATAGTAGTTATTCATAAATTATAGCAGGGAAATAAAATATATGATATGTATTTTATACCTTTGTGATTTTTCTGCATTGATCATGTTTCTCTCATTGTTGGTGGGTCTTTATCGGAAATCTTAGTCTTCTTATCTTCGTTCATTAGTGAGTAGAAGATAAATTAATTTGATATTCATAAATGAATATTTGAATAAAACATATATATATATATATATATATATATATATATATATATATATATATATATATATATTCATATTTTTTATTGACATATGAATATGTATGTTATATTTATATGTGAATAGAACATATATAAGTCATTTTTGTTGTATTCCTATTTGAATAATGTATATATGACAGCAAATTATGTTCTATTCATATGTGAATATAATATATATAACTTAGTTTTCTTTATGTTCAGAAGTAAAAAAAAACATATCAATACAAAATTATATTCAGTATCTTCATTTTCTGTTGTATTTTTAAGTAAAATCTCAATTAAATGTTGGCAATCACTTATGAATACAGTTAATCAGATCTAAACAGAATACCTTTTTTATTTACCTTTTTGATTGGTTTTTGTTTTTCGTTTATATGTATGCTTCACTGTTGGTGTTGTTTCTGTAAGGGTAAGTAGTTAATATTAGGACAACATAAGCGAAATGTGAAGTAACGTTTATATTTTAATAGAAAAGTTGTGAATAAGTGTGAAAAATGAAGAGAAGATGTAAAATCATTTATATATCAACTAATAATGGATGATTTTTACAAAAATTTCAAGTAAATCAAGTAATAATGAAGGAGGGTTACGAGAATGAACGAGGATCACAAAATTTGAAGTAAACAACCTAGTATGAACAATGACCAATGTGAATACAAATAGTTTAGTTCTAAATCAACTAATAATGAATGACGATTAAGAAAAATTTCAAGTAATCCAGTGATTAGTTTATAAATTATTACAAATCGTTAAAAATCAAAGAAAAAAACGCCGATGATTACATTTCATAGTCAACACTGAGGAAATGGTTTCGTTTAGGTTTTCGTCGGAAGACATTTTTCTTCGATTTGTTCTTCGCGGTGTTGAGAATGCTTTATGTGATTGAATCCTTCTGCAAATGGTTTTCGTGTTATGGGGTAACGATGATGTGTTCGAAGAGGGAAATGATGGTATTGCCATCGAAATTTGATGTGTGATGACATTACTCAAGTGCCCTAACGGTTTAATGTTTTTGGATTCTTTACAAATTTGCCACCGCTCATTAATGTATTTGGATTATTTACAAGTTTGCCACTGCGTTTTTTAAGCTCATTAAATGATTGGCTGAGAATGGTTCCCCCATTCTCAACATTTTTTTTTCTCAATTGAACCCTCCTCTCTCTCTCTCTCTCTCTCTCTCTTTATATAGATATAGATATATATATATATATATATATATATATATATATATATATATATATATATAAATCTAGAGAGAGAGAGAGAGTGAAAGTAATAACTCACCTTATCTGTTTGTGAAGACTAAATGTCCCATCTTCCTCTACTCTACTATTGATGCATTCTGGATCCATCTTCTTTGCTCTTAGGCCTATTAATAAATACAATCATGTATCTTAATACTTGTATTATCCTATTAAAAGCTTAATGACTCTTAAGGTCAACATAACCATTTAATGGATCAAATTTCTATCTTTTCATTCTCTAACTCTTAATATAAATCACTTAATGGAGTAATCATCCCATATTACTCAACTCATTATAATCTACATCTAATGAATCAATTCATACATAGTCACTAGTTAAGGTTTCAAACCCTAACTCTCATTGGATTCATTCGACTCATGCCAATCACATACAAGCTTGTTTAATGCATCTAAATGTATTCTCTAACTCTACTAACAAGCTTTCTTAACATAATCTAACTCTAATGGCTTAAATGATCAAAACACCACTAAAGCCCAAAATAGCTTAGAAATGGTTAAAATAATTACCTCATGAGCTTTCAATAATTTATTCAATCCATAAACACCCTTGACCGCCATATGCTCCTCCTTCCTTCTCGAAACCACTAGAGATCAGCCTTATAGGGCTTTGGTCGTGTTTAAGACGAGAATGAAGGTGGTGACATTCTACTTGTCACGCCGTGGTGTTCTTCCTCTAGTAACAGCCTAACTACGGTACCCATATACCTCGCCTTATGGAAAAGTATGATGCATTTCTTACTTATGCCGAACCATCTCATCACTATGGAACTCTACCCTGTTGAGTTAAGAAATATCGAATCTAATGATGTCGCATTTATGATGTAGAAGCGGATAGAGAAGGCTAATAGATAATCTGATAGAGAAGACTAATATAGAAGGTTGATAGAGAGGCCTGATAGAAAAGACTGATAGAGAAGGTGATAGAGAAGGCTGATGGAGAAGCTTCTCTATAGAAGGTCATGTAGAATAAAAAACCTTATCTATAGAAGGTAGATGAGTTGTACTCTATATCGAAGGTTATGTGCCTTCGATATATATATGTATTTCAGAGAGAATTTATGTTTTAGGACTTAAAAGTCGAATTTTCTCCGTATATTTTGAATATGTTAATAGCACTATAAATAATGTTGTAGTCTTAAGTGTTAGAGAGAGAGAGTTCTTACATTTCCAAATTTGTGCACTTGAGATTGCTTCCAGACTTTAACTGAGCTTAAACAAAATTATTTACACATTCTGTTCATTTCAATATTTTCATTCATGTTGTTGTTCTATATTCCGCAATAGAATTCAATGGGATCCTACATACCCACCGCGCCGTGGTTTCGGCTTGACAATAGCCCCTTGGGCTGATTCCATTCTAGCTGTGGGACATTTTTGTCCTAGCTTCTAACCTTAATATCTCCTTCATTTCTTACCCATTTTATGTGATCTGTAGATCCACACGAAAGTGGGAACATAATCTATAATTCTATTAAGTCACTTCTCACTAGATTAATATGGGTCTTAATCAATTAAGTCATAAACATGGCCAAAAAGCATAAAAAACCCAACTTTATCCTTTTGGATAAAATGCATCTTCACGTGCATTCTTTCTCTTAAACATACTCATCTAACCTTTTCTTTGTGACTTAAACTCTTATTGGCCATTTTCATGAAGTCACAACTTTATTTTCTCATCTTTTTACTCATAATTGGCTGTTTTGCCATTTTTGGTCATTCTTTGACTAAAAGTCAACTTTCTCTAAATTTCATGTTCTTACATTGATACCCTAGGTGAAACATAATAGAATTAATATTGATATTTGTGATTGATCCAATAACTTGGAAAATTTGAGAAGTTGCCACTAACCCTGGGACTAATCATACTTGTTAAGTCATTTCATAATATGAGCAAATAAACTGAGTCTAGGAAAGCTATATATGCTGGTAGATAACTTAGAAACATACGGTTAATGACATTATTATTGACTTAATAAATTTAGAAATCATAAATGTCAATTAAATCTCCATTGCACTTCATATGAATTAACCATATATCTATAGTGATTTGAAAATCTAATCATTAGTATCTTTTAATTAATAGTATTTTTATTATTTCAGAATTGTTTTGTTTTATTATTTTTTTAGCATACTTCTATTCCCCTTCATTTTAACACCCTTACTTACTTCAAATAATACTATATCTGATTAGGTATACTACCCGATGCTAGTAATCAGTTTAGTTTGTTAGAATTTATAAATTTAAAACTAGATTTGTAGTTTGAACTATGTTTGTTTTATTAGACTATTTTGTGCACATCATAAAAAAAATTTCAACACCAAATTTTCAAATGCGGAAGACTGGGAGGTTTCCCATTCCATATTTTGCAAGGTGTCGTAGCGACTTTCTTTATTGGTAGGAGGTTTAAGATATTAGTAGCTGTCTCAAGAGAATAACCCCAGTAAGTTGTTGGTTAAGATATTAGCTGCTGTCTCAAGAGAATAACCCCAGTAAGTTGTTGGAAGCGTAGCTCGAGTCATCATAGATCAAACTATTGGAAAGTGTGTCCAAGGTCATTAACTATTGGTGATATTTCTGATAATAACAGGGTCCTTTTGGGTTGCCCTCAAGACCAAAATTGAGTAGAATAAACAAATGAGAATATTTTTTAATTAATTATAATGGTTAATAACTAATTAGAGACTAATTGTAAATCTATTTTGGGAATTAATTAACAGTTTAATTAATTAAAGGGTTGAATATTCATTAATCGATAGTTCGTTAATCAGGAATGTTCCAGAACCCTTATGGAATTAGGGTTGGATGAAAATCACTCCATCCCATATTGGAAAAGGAGTGAATTTCGTGGTTGGACTCCCATCCCACATGGGAAGGAGTACAAAACCTAGAAAGGCATCTAAGGCTATAAATAGGGTCTAAGAGATTTCATTCTTCCTTGCACCATGGCTTGAAGTTTCGCCAACCCTTCTTCTTCCCCCTCTTAGGGACGATTTCTAACCCTCTTAGGGGTTTGTGAAATTGACCCTTCTCCTAGTTATTTTTATTCCAATCTTTGGTGTCATTGGGTGTGATACCATTAGAGGGATTCTGGTTTGGGTCCTCTTATCCAAGCAACTTCGTCGAGGATCAAGATCTCAAGCATGGAGATCAAGGGATACATAATAGGTATGTTTTTCTTCTTTGTATTTTGTTTTCTAGGATAGATGTAATTAGCATGAAACGATAGATCCATAAGTTGCAAGTACACTTAGGTATATCGTAGTTTTGATTTTTCTGCTACCTAGTTTAGAGTGTATTTGATGCGTAGAAAACCCAACAATGGTATCCGAGCCATTGGTTCATGATTACATTCAACCTAGATCCGTATTTTTTGTAAAAACTTGTTTGAAATTGAATGAAAGAAGAATGATTGAAAAATTTGTAATTGATAAAACCTTCTTTCGCATCTCACGACGGGAGAGCTTGATGCTCACGACATGAGCCGGCCGAATTTAGGGTTTCCTTAATTTTTCATTTTTCAAATTGAAGGTTTGTTAAATATGGATAAATACCAAATTTAATATGTTTTTAATCTGGAAAATAATAAATATTATTTAATAGAGATTTATAAATTTGAATATTAACCCCTCGTGATTTATTAATTGTTACATTGCGCCCTCGCAATTAATTAGAATTAATAATAGACAACTAAATTTAAGGACTTATATATATATATATATATATATATATATATATATATATATATATATATATATATATATTAGAATTGTGTCTGTTATATACATAAGAAAGTCACAACATGCGCCCTAGTATGTTTTAAATAATGACATTGTCAGTCTTACCGTGACTAGGCTCACCCATTCTAATGTTGGGGTTTAAGGAGGTCTCTATGATTCCTAATGAGGTCGGTTTTTAATATGCTTCGTGCTTACCACCCTCACCGCCCTGTTGCATTTTTAGAATGGAGTTACCGAAAGGGTTTGATAGTGATAATGGTCAATCTAAAAGTATTATAAATACAATTATAAAACAAAATCCAATTTTATTAATAGAATTTGAAGTTCATATTATCCATGAAAATTGCACATTTTCTTTATATTCTATTGATGGAGCGCGTGTGCTTAACTGACACATCAATATAGAGTATAGTTGAGAATGATATGGAACTCGTGAATCTCAAGCATAACTTGAGTCGGGGACCATGTGATTTTGTATGGTTAATTCACAATCTATTTAATGTGAATATTATGTTATCCATAAAAGTTGCATATTCTATTTATAACTTGTTGATGGAGCTCGTGTGGTTAACCGACACATCAATTTGAGAGTATAGGTAGAGAATGATGTGGAACTTGCGAATCTCAAGCGTAACTTGAGTCGGGGACCACACGATTTGGTATGGTTGATTCACCATCTATTCAGTGATCCGTGGTGACCCCATCACTAAACCTGAGATGAACATAATCTGAGATTAATATGCCATTGATAGTCAATTAGTCTCAAAGATCTAGGAATTTCGTAGTTATCGAAATTGGCAAAGGGCTTTGCCTACCTGAATAACTTTATGGTGTGTTTACGACATCCCTTTACACATCATGGAGCCAAATATGGATTCTAGCCTTCTAAAATAATTTTATATAGGGTGATTATTTTCTAAGGATAAGTAAAACAAACTATAATGGAAATTGATATTGAATGATGTCTATAATCGTATCCGCCAAAATCTACTGCTTCAAAACCTCTAAGGATTAGTTATGAGGATGATCAATCTTGGGAATAGTTCTCATAATTGAAAAGAAAGATCATGCCTTTGATAAAGCTTTTCCTAGGTTACTCCAAACATTGCATCCTAAACTATTATAAAGAGTAGTTATCAAGTGTACATTGTAAATTGGTATATTGAAGTAAAATGGAATTTCCATGAGTTAGGAGTTGACTAGGGTTAGTCGACTAGCTGAAATGTACATATAATCAGTTCATTCTAATTTTTATATGAACAACTTTGAATATCCATGAAAGGAGTTGTATAGAATGTTGAGGTTTCCTTTTAGAACTAACATGGTCAATAATAGAAACTCAAACTTTAAAACACTCCCATATTTTTACTATCATGAATAGACGTGTCAAGAAGAAGGAAGCTAATTGCCTATGGGTTAAAGGCGATTAGTGTTGGTATACTTAATCTAGGCCCAAATGCCAAGGAAAAAGGAAGGCTTATTCTGAGACATGTTCTAATAGCTATTCATTTTCATAACAAGAAAGGACTTAGAAAGCATACATGGACAAAATATATATTCTAGGTGAAAGGAATGAAACATGAAGAAGTTAAATTTTATCATGGATCACGAGCCCTTGCTACTTTCAATAGGATAAAAATATAACTAGTTCTACCATGTTTGGTGTTCAATCAAATATATGGATTTATAATGACATCATAGCATTCCTTCTAAACCTTGAGTATTTTACTAAGGATTGTGTACTGCCATTTGCAAGAATGTGTAGTGAATAAAATGAAGTAAGGAGACTGAAACATGGAGAAGATAATTTGATCATGAATGCTAAGCCCTTGCTACTATTCTTGGGATCAAAAGACAAATCTTTTCCCAAATGTTTAGTCTATGGTCTTATAATTGAAATTGTTTATATTTTGTTTCATGAGATCATTCTGACTTATTTAAGTGTAGAGCATTCTAACATGTTAAAAGAAAGTCATGAAATCTATGAAGCTTGTATAGTAGCAATAGTTCAAAATTGATTCGAATTTTTGAATAATGTGTATTATTGTGATGAAAGTATCTATTGAAATTAGATTACATAATGGATCGTTCAGATTGATCAGAATACATACTGATTCAAATACATCTAAAAGGTTTGGGGGAAATGTATTTGTGGAATCATAGTCTTGGATACATAAATGAGATATGCATTACCAAGTGTCCAGTTGGATCGGATTTCGGATATCATTTGACCTCGAGTCTCATGATCAATGCAAATCTTGTTTATCAAGATAAATGATGAATACATCACTGGGTGATGTTAATATTTGTTGGGATTAGTTTGCTCTAATGGACCATTCAGATTAACCACAATACATGGTAAGACCAACTTCGTATGAACGTGAGTCTGGAACCTTTTAGCTGTTCAGAGCTCTCATATAGCAAAGTCAAGAATCAACTGGGCAATAGGATAAGACACTCATAGTGAGCATCTCAGTCCAAGATTTATCAATCATCTAAGGTATTGTGAAAGAGACTCACGAGCTATCTCCACCAATAAAAATGCCATTGGAAGTGTTAGTTGGATGTAGAAACAAATCATTCATTGATTTTGTACTAGATGAGTTGCATTATGCATACTAACAATTCATGGATTATATGATGAATAGTGTTACCATAAGTCTTTTAGTGTTGTACCAACTAAGAAGGTTCATGAAACACGCTATGATATGTGAAGTGGGATTATGTCCTCACTGACACATATGGAAGTCTATGATTTTGAGGCTTATGCTCATCGTGAAGCGATCGATAATCTAGAACTTAGAATAGAGATGTGTTATCTTGTTGGAGAACCCATCAAGCATTTTGCATAATTGTTAAACAATCCTTTTGAGAACAAAGTTTATGTTTCTCGAAGGACAGTCTTCTAAGAGAGGGATCTGATTTCCAAAAGGGCTAGTGGGAGTCACATTAATCTTGATAATATTCGAGAGTCAACCAACGAAGAGCCTAAAGTTGGAACTAACATTCAGTTTGAGGTTGAAATAGTTATTGAGGAAACTGACATACCTCCACCTCTTCCTTATAGATCTGATAGAGGACGTCATACCCCTAGTTATATAAGAGTTTATATCACTGAGGTAAATGATTCATTAGTATGGAGAAATCAGAGTATACCAGCTATCGGAAGCTATGATAGGCCCTAAAGGCTACAACATGGAAGGAGGACATGGAGAGCAAGATTCAGTCTGTGTATGTGAAAACATGGTAGATCAAGCAATTGACCTTAACCATTAGGTATAAGTGGAGTTTCAAGAAGAAACAAGCATGGATAGGAAAAATCATATAATCAAACCAAGATAGGTTTTGAAGGATGTGTAAGCTTAATAAGTTCATTTCTGGATCAAAATAAGCATCTCGCAAGTGGGATTATTATATCAATGAGAAAGTTCATAGAGTTTGAATTTTGAGAAATAAAGATGAGCCATACATATGTCAAAGCTAGTGGGAGTATTTGGAATCTTTGTTTCAATGAGAAATTTCAAGCAGTTTGAACTTCGAGAAACATAGATAAACCATATATATGTTAAAGCTAGTGGGAGCATTCTAGTCACCCTTATATTGTACATAGATAATGTACGATTCATAGGAAATTGTGTTCTAACATAGGAAGTGTGAAAACTTCGCTTGGTATGAGAATTGTTTCGCTATGATATACATATGAGATACAAAACATGTACATAATAAGGATCTATGGAGATAGGTCAAAGTGATTCGTTTGATTAAGAAAAGGTACATGGAATCTTGAGGAAACTCGACATGCATAACTCAAAAAGGAGTTTGTGCTTAATAAAATATGGCATAACATTATGCAATGATAATATCCTAGTTTTACTATTGAACTAGAGGTTATGAGTCATGTCCCACATGCTTCTGCTATAGGATCGATCATATATGTCATGCCATGTACCCGATCTAATGATTCTTATGCCTTGAGCATGAAAAGTTGGATTAGATCAATTTGACGATAATAAACGAATCAAGATCAAGAACATTATTTAGTGTCCTAGGTGGACAGGGGAAATGATCTTGACAGTATGGAAGATCATTCTAAAAGTTACATTGATTCTAAGTTCCACACTAATAAAGACGATTTCGTTCGGATTCGGAATTCGTGATTTTACTGAATGGTAATGTATTAGCTTGGAATGGTACCAATTAATACACCATAGTGCATTTAACAAACTTAGAGTATATTGCAATTGGTTAAATTGCAAAGAAAAATATGTGACTAAAAGAGATTCATTAGTGACATCTTTGTTGAAATTCAACCATTGATGGTCATTTTGAAGTTTCTTGTGACTATAATGATGAACTTGCCTCGAGTATGGATCCCAAGTCACACAAGCTCATGTGATACATGCTCAATAAGTTCCAGAACATTTTATAGTGAGTCAAATGTGAAGTTATCATGGCCAATAAGTCATATCGGAAGATAATCTTGTCGATCCATTCCATAAGCCAATGTCACTAACAAGTCTAACAATTAGAGAAAGTCAAGCGACATTAGATTTGAAAATGAATTGGATTAACCACTTTTAGTTTAGTTTGTTTTAAACCTGAGAACTTAAAGCAGTATAAGTGATAATTCGATTTGGCGATTATTAAGTGGAGATCTTAATATATAATGGAGTTCAGTCATTTCAATTAACTTATCACTGTGTTCTCCTTTTGCATGTTTAGAACCCATTTCCCGAGTATCAATTTACTCAAACGTCCACAGTCACTCATACTCTTCGAAGTAAGTAGTGATTCAAGATTGTCATGAGTATTTTTGGATTGTCCATAGTGATTGGGCATAACATACAGATTGCTCTAACACTCATGAGTACCTAATAGAGATTTAAGTATTGGATCAACCTGCGCTTAGAAATTACTTCATGGATCTAGTCACGAGTAATTCTAAGACGATAATATCTTCTAATCTTCATAACTAAATACATGTGGGGTTTTGATCTATGATTTTGTTATGCATTGGTGTACTCCAACGCTATCCATAACTGGTAGTTACAAAGGGTATGTCCATGTGTGACATGATGAAATAGATAAAAACAATGTAGTCGAAGTTTATTTGTTCCTTCTTCCTTAACAGGAGAAGTGATATCTATGGGCCCCTCGATGATTTGGTGCTGACATCTAAAGTGCTTGGCCGAGCCCTGGCTGAAATTGATGTGTTCAATTTAGTACTCAAATGCAGTCGTCACAAATCTATATCGGGAAACATAATCTTGAATTCTAAGATTGACCATTATCCATGTCTCGAATTTATACAGACATCATAGAACGAAGGAATAGTTGATCACTTATATAAGGGATGAATCTTGATTAGATCAAGAGTTGGGTAGTTTCATTGGATGGCTAACTCTCTGTTGAAAACAGGAGAAATATTGGTCCTCGTATAGTTGATGACTTGTCCAAGTGGGATACTGTTGGAAAGTGTGTCCAAGGTCATTAAGTATCGTTGATATTTCTGATAATAACAGGGTCCTTTTGGGTTGCCCTCAAGACCCAAATTGAGTTGAATATATAAATGATAAATTGGTTTATTAATTATTATGGTTAATAATTAATTAGAAACTAATTAGAAATATATTTTGGGAATTCATTAACAGTTTAATTAATTAAAGGGTTGAATATTCATTAATTGATAGTTGGGTTAATCAGGAATGTTCCAGAACCCATATGGAATTAGGGTTGGATGAAAATCATTCTATCTCACATGGGAAAAGGAATGAATTTCGTGGTTGGACTCCCATCCCACATGGGAAGTAGTACAAAACCTAGGAAGGCATCCAAGGCCACAAATAGGGACTTAGGGATTTCATTCTTCCTTGCACCTTGGCTTGAAGTTTCACCAACCCTTCTTCCTCCCCCTCTTAGGAACGATTTCTAACCCTCTTGGGGTTTGTGAAATTGACCCTTCACCTAGTTATTTTTATTGGATTACGTGTCTAAGCCCATAACTATAATTGGTATGTACTTAACCCGAGACTACCATGGTCCATTTGGGTTGCATATCATCAGGACAATTTGTTAGGATGGACTTTTGAGAGAAAAGATTATTTATGATTTATTAATATATTATAAGTTATAATATATTAATATAAAATCATATGATTTAATTAGTATTGATCAAGAATTAGTTTAGTGATCAAAAGAGACTAATTAAATCTATGGGGACTAATTATGGTAATTAGTTATATTTATATGTGTTGGGCTTATGATCCATGTTGGACCACGTTTATGTATGGATACATAAAGAGTTGGGCCACATGAACCATGGATCATAAAACCCATGGGTATGGATTTGGGTTATACCCATGACCCTTGGAATCCTACATATAAATATGTGCTCTATAGCTAAAAAACGGTTACACGTGTTCTTGGAGTTCATTGAGGTGTTTTTGGTGCATGGAGATTCTCTCTCAAGAGCCACCTTTGTCCATGGTGTGTTGTGATTCCATTTGAGGCATCCACACTATTGGTGCTACGTTCTTAAAGGCCAAAGTCTTTCTAGCAACATCAACAACATCAAGAGGTATGTCTAAAACTTGTCTTGTTATACATATGTTATTTGTATGCTAGTTGTAGGCTTAAAGCTTTGGAAACCATATGCATGTATAATTAGAGAAAGCATAGATCCAAAGTTTTTAAGGCTGTATGTGCACCATAGGATGTTGTAGTATATAAAACCCAACAGTGGTATCAGAGCCATGGGTTGTTTTCTATTATATTTGATGTAATTATTGGTTTTCGGAGAAAAAAAATCGATTTTCTGCTGTTCTGGATAGTGGACTCGCCGAGTCCACTGGGGGAATCGCCGAGTCCAAGAACAAATTCATCCAACTCGTCGAGTTTGTTCTTGCACTCGACGAGCTGGAGCCCTTGACAGCAGATTTTCGAGTTTTTTGGCCTGTTTTGAAGTAGAATCATTACCACAAAATGTTTTTGTTCATAAATTTTGATTTTGTTGTTATGGTAATTATGATTCTCATCCAATTAAAGGATAATTGTCATAATTTCAAGTTTTGTATTAGTTTATATGAATATTCTAATTTCTTGAAGATTGATGATATGAATTATCTTGTTCTTATAAGTTAGTTTAGATTAATAGAAAAATTATGTGATAATTGTTTTCGATCCAAATTGATCTAAAAGTTGTTCATAATATGTGTATTTGTAACTTGTCCACAAGTTATATGAAAAGTCTCATTTATGAATTTTAAAACTCATAAAATTTCCATAAGTTATGAAAATGAAGAGTCTCATTTTTTAAATGTTTTTAAAGTCTTCCATAACTTGTCCTAAAGTTATGGAACTTGAAGAGTTTTTCATTAAACTAATTTAAACTCATAAGTTATCGAAACCAAAAGTTTTTTAATTGTTCAAAACATTCCCTCAAGTTTTGGAATTTGTAAAGTTAACCCCCATGTATACTTTAATTCCAACCCTTAGAATTTTAAAAGTTTAAAATTCAACCCTTATACTATTATAATATTACAGGTTTAATATTTATATATATGTATAAGAGTAAGTCAGTCTTACCGTTAGTATGTCTCATTCACGAAGCCGGTCTAGAAGGGGGGTATAAGGTTTCTGCCTATAAAATGGCAGTTTAATGGGTGTCCACTCTCACCCACCGTTTCCTTGACTGGTGGAGGGTCGTTAGCCGAACGGGTAGGACAGGACATTAATTCTCCTTTCATTAAAAGTATATTGATAAATATAAAGTAACTAAACTTTATTAATTCCCAATCTTAGTTACTTTAGGAAAATGTGAATTTGGTGTTAACCCATGAAATTGCACTTTGCACCTTGTTAAGTTGTTAGTGGAGCGTGTGTGGCTAACCGGCACACTAATCTGGGACTGACAATGTGTGGGAAAGGGTAGCTTGATGTTAATCATAGAACAAAGGAGCGTGTGTGGTTAACCGAACATTGATTAGGTGGTTGTAACATTAAGTGTACCAAGTTAATTTGCATGGTTATTCACTCCTTGTTTGTGATCCTCGGCATCCCAGTCACAAACTTGAAGGGCACAATCGAGATTTAAACATGTCATTGAATAGTTCAATGAATCTCAAAAGATCTAGGGGTTTCAATTCATTTAAAACCTAATGTTAAATTTCGTTTTTCATGGTGGAAATTGGTAAATCGTCATTTACCTACCTTCAAATATTTTGTAGCTTGGATTACGGCATCCCTCTTCCAAGTTATAAAATATTGTGTTGGGTCCTAGCCTTAATATTTCATATTGGGTGTTATATTAAGGACTTAAATCAACTAAACTTGAATTTCTCCCTCATAGATGTCTAGTTATGACAACTATGGTCTTCCATATCCTTTTGGATAAAGCTTTCCTAATGAAGATGATATCCCAAATGGCAATCAAGGTGAAAGATTAATCCCTTTGTTGTGCATTAATGGGATTGGAAATCATACTTCAATTCCTCCACCTCCTCCAATTATTCTCCCTAACCCACAAGTTCTTGAAAAGTGCAAGGTCACTCAATCCCTATTGGCAAGCAATGTCTATATGTGCTCACATCTTGGAGATGAAGTCACATATTGACAAGTTGGGAGAGTTGGGTGTCGAAGTCTCAAGGAAGTTGGCTGTTGACTGGGTTCTTCAATCACTTCCTAAGTCATATAACGGGTTCTTTAAAGGACTACTACGTGACAGACTACGACATGACCCTTATCAATCTTACCTATTTGCTTGTTGCTGCTGAATCAACAATGATTTGGAGCACTGGTAAAGCAAATTTGATTGGAAGATCTACTTCCTAAACTTTCATGGACATTGACAATGGAAACATTGGAAGTCCAGAAAAGTCTTCTCTTCCCAATGGAAAGGGATCGGCCATACTCAACCCGGTTGACCCAATGGTAAAGAGAAAGGCTAAGTCTGGATAGTCCCATGTACCATTACTAAAGAGTCCATATGTTTCTATTGCCAAAAGAAGGGGCATTGGTTGCGAAGCTGCCTTATTTACCTGAAAGTTCACTAGGATGGTAAAAGTCAAAAAATTTGACTATGCTTCAGGTAAAGTCCACTATCTAACTCTATTAATTTCCTAATTGGAGATTCTTGTTACATGATGTAATGTAACTACATTTTGATGTTTTGGAGAATCAAAGGAAGCTTAAAGGAAGAGCAAGCTGATTCTGATCGTGAAGAGATGGATGTCGATTGCATGGTCCGGTGATCAAAATTTTGAGTTGCTGCTTAAGAGTTATGATATATTGCTAGGAACAGATAACAACATAGTTTTCATATGTATTTGGATTGTAAGGATAAGTTTTCCGTAATTTTTAAATAAAGAGAAATTTTTTTGATTTTATTTATTTTAAGTATCCTTACAATGGCATTTGTGAAAATTGTTGTTTATATGATTCCATTGATAGCAATATTGTAAAATAGATTTGACTCTTTCATTTGTGGTAGTGTCATAATTTACCAAATAAGGAAAGATTCTCATCACCCAAGTTTCAATTGGATAGAAACTTGGAATCATGCAACTTGTATTGTATGATGAATGAGAACTTCATCTTTGGGAAATTAAGACTAATTCCTTGTTCACATGGATATGTGAGTCAAGTGAAGGACTAGGGGATCGGGTACACTTGGATGTGCGCTGGTCAAGTACACCACAAAGAATAATAAGACTATTCGTTATGATTTATGAAAGTATAGTAAATATGGTTATGCTTACAAGTTTAAGTGTAATTCTGAAACATTGGAAAAGTTTCAATGTATGGCAGAACGAATGAGAAGAATCAAATTAGGCAGAAAGATTAAAGTTTCTTCAATCTGAAAAGATGGGAAAGTACTGGAGTATCTTGTTTTATGATTATCTAAGTGATCATGAAACCATATCACAATTGAATATCTAAGGACATCTTAGTGCATTTATATGGCTAAGAAGAGGAATCATGAATTTTTGAAATATTAAATCAAAAGATGAATCATACTTCGTTCCAAAAATCGAATCTTAGAGTCATAGTCCAAGATCGAGCCTTGAGTGACATAGTCTTAAGAAAGGTTTAAAACACTTATCAAATGTAGAGTAAAATGTTTTCTACTCTTGTACATTTGAAATTGGTGAGTTGTGATGTTTTGGATAAAACAAAGACCAACTAAGGTCAATTGTGTGAAGTGTTTGTCTTGATAAGAATCCGCACTAACTCTTGAATATTTGCTTTGTCAAGAAATGTTCCTTGACAAAGTGAATATTATATGTCAAGAGGTCAGTGGGAGTCTTAAAGATCTTGAAAAGTTTCAAGAATTAATCAAGGGTATTGTTTATCACTAGCACACGACTTGAGGTTTATAACCTATCGTGTTGACATATTCTTATTTCTGTGCCCATTCCAGTTAAAGTTGACTATGCATGTGAGTTCTATGAGTTCTCAGTTGTTTGCATAACTAATTGGAAGCAATGGTAGGCCCTTGTGCTGCCAGATGGCAAGAAGTTAAGATTGAACGAGTTCTGTCCATATGAGTTTGGATTTGTCACTAACCTCCTCTTGTGGTTATGTTTTTGACAAATTCATATGGATAGGAACACATACACCATAAAATCTAAGTGTCATAAGGTTTCTCTTCGATTCATGAAAATGATGGTGAGGAAAAGCTTTCACTAAGAAGATTTTAAGGAGATAGAAATTATGATTTGCATTCTCAAATTCAATTATGATTACGACATCGCTTTTCATAATTCGAATTGTGAGCAATGGCAAAGGTCTAAATATTTGAGACTATGATTACGGCATCCCTTTTTATAGTTCTAAAATTGTTTACACACACATGTGAGCTATCTAAGGAAAGGTGTATGATTTTGGGAAGCTTAGATAAAGTATTATTGAAGCATCTCGTATCAGAAACCTGAACTTTGGTAATGAAAGTCAATAAATTAATGATTTCTAGAAGTCCAGCTGATTTCTGGATACATGTCAAAGCTAGTGGGAGCGTAAGTGTTATGCTGATAAGAATATAATTATCATGTTAGTGGGAGCATGATTATTATGTTAAGTGTTGCAAGTTATCAATGTTAATTATAGAAAACAAAAGTTTCAAATTGCAAAGTTGCAGGGTTTGAAAAGTTGTTTTTCTATAACTAAGGGAGAGGAAATTACACTTCATTCCAATTCTAAAAGCTTAGATTGAGATTTTAATCAAATTTAGTCAAGTATATATATGAATGTTATGTTGGAATGGTTCAACATAAGGAAATTCCGAATATGGAAATATTAATCGCGTTCTCAATATTCGATTATGATTACGGCATCCCTCTTCGTAGTCCGAATTTTGATAACATGGCTAATAGAAAAAAATTATAGGAAAATACTGGTCTAGGATCATGTCTTTATGTGAGACATTATGAATCGTATCCCATATGCTTCGGGTATAGGATCGATTGCATATGCTATAATATTTCTATGTGTTCTGAATTTTCCAAATTCCTAGGGCATTAAGAGGGAAAAAGGACCAGAACTGTATATGACGAAAATGATTAAGCAATTGTCGAGGACAATCTGAGACTTACCAAAGATTGGTCACTCATGGACAGTTGGAAGTATAGTGTTAATTTTGGAAGGACCATATTGACATATTCTGAAAAGAGGCAACTTTTGTTCAGAAGTGATAGTCAAAATGGGAATATGGAAATGTTTCCATAAGTGGAAGTTATTCTATAAATCTGTGTAATATTAGAAAACTTAATGCAAGAAGAATGTTCAAAGGAATGTACTTTGAACGTGAGACTTCGTTTCCATGGAATTGTTGTCCATTGGAATATTGTGTAATGTCTGTTGCCAAGTCTTTGTGACTTTTGTGCATAGTCATTACAAGAGGATCATTGCATATAAGTTTAGAATCTAACAGATTGGCAAAGAATCTTGTATTCTTACATTTGTCATGAGGATTTGGAATTGTGAAATGAGCATCACTGAAATGTTTTCATTTGATCTATTCCACAAAGAAAGGACCATAGGTAAACATAGTGTGCATGCCTGTAGCATGGGACAACTATTGTTTTAGTTCAAGTATTAAGTTGATTATTTGAAACATTATACAATGAATAATGAGTGATCAATATGACTCAAAAGTTTTGGGGCCATATAGGATTAGTATTATTCTTGTGTTTCTCTTTGCATGTTTTGACTTCCCGAATAACTAGGTTATTCAAACCGTCCACAGTCGATCATACTTTGGAAGTAGGTATTGAGGTAAGACTGTCATGAATGGGTTTGTAGTATGTCTAGATGTTTTAGACATAGTTGCAGTATTCATGAGTACTCCTGGAATAAGATTCGAGTATTGGATTAAACCCACACTCATTTGAATCACTTCATCAATTTTATCACGAGTGATCATGAGACGATAATATCTTATATTTTTCAAACGGTGACGTGTGAGTTGTAGTTGCAAGTCGGTTGCACATTGACATATGTAAACGCACCGGTAACTTGGATGTTATAAAACATATTGTTGTGTGTAATTTGATGAGTGAGTACAAGAAAACATTTGGGTCGAAGTTTATCCGTTCCTTTTACCCCATGTGGATAAAAGCGATATATGTGGGCCCCTCGATGATTTAGTGATGACAACCCTAAGTGCTCGGCCGGGCCTGGACTGATTTGATTTATTCAATTAGTCGGTCGTCATAAATAGGAAATCGGGAAACAACAGATGGACAGAGAGAATGATTATAATCCATGTCTCAATCCATATGTTATCTAGAATGGAGGAATATATGATCCCTTATCTAATGGACACGTCATTGACTTGGTCAGAGTTCGACAGCGGCTTTTAAGAGCTACGATTCCTAGTCGGGTTTTGGAGTCGTACTTGCAATAATAGTTATTAGACTTATACAAGTGGGACACTTTTGGATTAGGTGTCTAAGCCCATAACTATAATTGGAATGTACTTGACCCGAGAGTAGCATGGTCCATTTGGGTTGCATATCATCAGGACAATTTGTTAGGATGGAATTTTGAGAGAAGAGATTATTTATGATTTATTAATATATTATAAATTATAATATATTAATATCAAATCATATGATTTAATTAGTATTGATCAAAAATTAGTTTAGTGATCAAAAGAGACTAATTAAATCTGTGCGGACTAATTATGGTAATTAGTTATATTTATATGTGTTGGGCTTATGATCCATGTTGGACCACGTTTATGTATGGATACATAAAGAGTTGGGCCACATGAACCATGGATCATAAAACCCATGGGTATGGATTTGGGTTATACCCATGACCCTTGGAATCCTACATATAAATATGTGCTCTATAGCTAAAAAAACGGTTACACATGTTCTTGGAGTTCATGGAGGTGTTTTTGGTGCATGGAGATTCTCTCTCAAGAGCCACCTTTTTCCATGGTGTGTTGTGATTCCATTTGAGGCATCCACACTATTGGTGCTAAGTTATTAAAGGCCAAAGTCTTTCTAGCAACATCAACAACATCAAGAGGTATGTCTAAAACTTGTCTTGTTATACATATTTTATTTGTATGCTAGTTGTAGGCTTAAATATTTGGAAACCATATGCATGTATAACTAGAGAAAACATAGATCCAAAGCTTTTAGGGTTGTATGTGCACCATAGGATGTTGTAGTATACAAAACCCAACAATTTTTTATTCCACTCTTTGGTTTCATTGGGTGTGATACCATTAGATGGATTCTGGTTTGGGTCCTCTTATCCAAGAAACTTCGTCGAGGATCAAGATCTCAATAATGGAGATCAAGGGCTATATAAGAGGTATGTTTTTCTTCTTTGCATTTTGTTTTCTACGGTAGATGTAATTAGAATGAAACCATACATCCATATGTTACATGTACACTTAGGTATATCGTAGTTTCGATTTTTCCGCTACCTAGTTTAGAGTGTATTTGATGCATAGAAAACCCAACACAAACCATGTTACGTAGCATTCGATTTCCTCTCTCAGAAACACCATTTTGTTGTGGTGTTCTCAATAATGGAGATCAAGGGCTACATAAGAGGTATGTTTTTCTTCTTTGTATTTTGTTTGCTAGGGTAGATGTAATTAGAATGAAACCATAGATCCACAGGTTTCATGTACACTTAGGTATATCATAGTTTCGATTTTTCCACTATCTAGTTTAGAGTGTATTTGATGCATAGAAAACCCAACACAAACCATGTTGCGTAGCATTCGATTTCCTCTATCAGAAACACCATTTAGTTGTGGTGTTCTCGGAGGAGAAAATTGATAAACCATTCCACAATCCATTAGATGATTAATAAATTAATGATTCAGTTATTCTCCACCCCTATCAGATCGAATCATCTTGATCTTTTTTTCCCAGTTGATTTTCAACATCGTTTTGGAAGTCTTTCAATACTTCAAAATTTTCTAACTTATGCTTCATTAAGTAGATATGGCCATAATTAGTAAAATCATCAGTAAAAAGTGACAAAGTAACGTTCACCATGTCTAGTGGTGGGTGCGAACGGTACACATACGTCAGTGTGCATAAGTTCCATTAAATCCTTGTCTCGTTCATAGTTTCCCATGAAAGGCACTTTGTTCATTTTGCCAAGTAAGCAAGACTCACATACATCACTTGGATCCAAGCCAACTGATTCAAATATCCTATTCTTTTTTAGTTTGGCAATGTGTTTCTTGTTTATATGCCTAAGTTGAAAATTCATTGAACATGGTATTTTCAACATATTGAAAGAGCCAACATTCAACATTAGATTATTAATGTTGCCAACACAAACAACACTTTCAAAAACACCTTTGCATCGACTAGATTTAAAAATAAAATAACCACTTTTGTAAATAAAAATATCACCATTATTATTATCAAAACCTGTAATTAAATCCTTCCATAAACAAAGCGTGAAATGAAAAAATGTTTCTTGCCATATAAGGCGAGTAACAACAATTAACCAATCTAATTGAAACTTCATTACTCAACGAGAACTTGTATTCCGCAAACTATTTGGATCTAAGTTTTCTCTATTGATTCAGTGTTAGGTGGAATCTGAGAATAGGCTTTTTGATGGGTTTTATAGGTTATAATTAAAACCTGTAGCAGAAAAACTTAACCCTTAAGTTCACATGCAAACTATTTGGATCTAAGTTTTCTCTATTGATAACAACAATCTATAAACATCAAGAACCCTAAAGAAACTGTAGAACCGATTTATCGAGTATTAGAATAGAAATCAAAGTAAAGATGAACACGAGAAGTAAATAAGTTCTGGTTTAAGCTCTTATTACTTCCAATGAACAGGTGTACAAAAATGATAATAGAAACTGGGAAAACCCTATCATCTACTCAATGTTCAGCTCCTATTTATAGAAGGCTGAAAGTACAAAAAATACTAAGGCTAATCTTCAAAGCTTCGTAAAAACATATGCCTTAGTAAATACATAACGGACATACGAAAAAGACTATTACACAGATTTCGACATATTACAACAAAATTCGACTCTACAGAAACCCTACTATAATCGAATATTACAAGGGATTAGGTGTTAGATACCTTTCGATTATTATTGCAAATAATCAACCAAATCCTTCTTTTAAAAAACCTCTTAGAAAGCAAGCACCAGATATCTGATGCCTCTGATGGTTTGTACCCAAACCCTAACAATAAAAACACTTGAGGAGAGAGGAGAGGGGTTGAGATTTTTGGCTATTCCTTTGGTATGTGTGGTTGCCGAAAATAAGAAGCCAAAGGACTCTATTTGTAGCTGACATAAGGAGTTTTGGAAACCCTGATTTGAATATAATATTAATATTTAAAATTAGGTAATTGTCCAACTCTGTAATTATCCTTAAGGAATATATTTCAGAAACACTATATTCCTCTGAAAACCGTCTAAGGGGTTGGAGGGTTCTAGAATACCTTCTTGTTCAACTATTGAACAATTATACCTTAAGTCCTTGCAATTTTAAATAATCCACTTAATCCTAAAATTAATTCCAATTAACTTCTGATTAATTATTAATTAAATACTACTATTTCTAATTAATATATTAATCTCAAAATATATTAACAAATTATTTCTTGCTATTTATTAATCATATAATAAATCAATAAATCAGCATCTCTCTCTAAAAGTCGTTCTTATGAATTACTAGTTTTGAGGAGAACCCAAAAGGACTATGCTTTTAATTCAAGTATATACCAATTTATTTATTGGCTTAGACACCTAATCCAACAGTCTCCCATGTGGATAAGTCTATAACTACAATTCCAAGTATAAGTTCTAAATCAAACAACACAATGTGCTTTCTAAAGCAACTGCCAGACTGTGATCTGATCAGACATCGGCCCTAAGATGGGTGATCAAATATTCATTTGTTCTTCAAGATATCGTATGGACATGAGACATGGATTACAATCAATCTATTGTAAAAATTCTATTTCACGATTTCCTGATTTGTGATGACCTCATTATACTACTAATTGAACATATCAGTTCAGTCCTGGCTGGGGCCGAACACTAGAATGTCAAGACTAAATCACCGAGGGTCCTAGAGATATTGCTTTTCCTGTTAGGTAAAAAGGAACGATTAAACTTCGACTTATATGCTCGTATCTTTTACTCACCAAATCATGCAGGACACCACGTTTTAGAAGATCATGCTACTGATACGTTTACATCACACCAATGCACAAATGACTTGTAAATTACAACTCATATATCTTTGTTTTAAGAATAATAGATATTATCGTCTCAGAATCAGTCATTATATAATCCATGAAGTAATTCTATGAGTGTGGGTTATCCAATACTCAATATCACATTTTCTAAGTACTTATGAACATTGTTACAATCTTATTGCATTGTCTTACTCCTATAAACAATCTACAATTCAATTCATGACATTATTGATTCACTACTTACTTCCAAAAGTATGAGTGACTGTGGAGTTTGGAATAATCAAATTATCCAGGAAGTAAAACATGCAATGCGAAACACAAGGATTAACAATTGAGAAAGGCAGTAACCATACTCATAAATAATCTCTATTATTTAATCACCAAAATCAATTAAATTTATTTTGTAACAAGTTTCAAACTATCAACTAACTATTAAAACTAATATCATATCTCAAGCCTACGGTCCTAGCATGTTGGTTATGCGTAACAATACTCAATATTTTTGTGAAAGGATCTGCATGATTATCTTCTGAGGATACTCTCTTCACTGAGAGATGACCTTCTTCAACCGTATGTATGATGTAATGGTACTTTATGTTGATATGCTTGGATTTACCATGATCCTTGGGTTATTTGGTCAAAGCAACTGCACCTTCATTATCACAGAAATGCTTAAATGGCTCTTGAATGGTCATGACTACTTCGAGATCACCGATGAAGTTCTTCAACCAAGCGTCTTCCTTTGATTCCTCACTCATTGCAATGTACACTGATTCACAAGTAGAATCACCCACCGTTTCCTGTTTTGAACTCTTCTAAGTAACCGCTCCCCCCATTTAACAAAAACACCCAGCTCGACCGAGAATAGAAGTTGTCTCGTTCTATCTAAAAGATAACATCACTATATCTAGTCACTCTTAACGTATCAGTGCCACCAAGGACTTGAAACATGTCTTTCTTCATTCACAGATAGTTAAGAATATTCTTAACTACTGTCCAATGAACTCCGTTAGGATTTCCCTGAAATTGTCTAACTGTGCTCAAAGCATAAGACACATCAGGGCGAGTACATGTCATAGAATACATGATCGATCCTACAGCCGAAGCATATGGAATTCGACTCATGTCAACTATTTCTTCAACTATACTAGGGCTTTGACTCCTACTTAAGTTGGCAATACACTGAATAGGTTGTTCCTTTTTCTTGGAATTTTCCATACTAAAACCCTTTAGTACATTTTCCCTATAAGTACTCTGACTAAGGGGCTGTTTGATTTAAGCTGACCGGGTCCGGTCAGTGCTGACTGCTGACTCGGTCAACAGTCGGATGTTTGGTAATTACAAATTAAAGCTGATTCGGTCAGCTAATTTCACTTACCCGGTAAGCAAAAAAAACCCTCCTGACTGGAAATTAAAGATACGTGTGTTGTTGCCCTTTGCCCTCGCTTGCCTCCTTCGCCATTACCCTAGACAAAACTGCTCCCCTCCATCGCCAAGACCTGCTGATCGCCTCCTTCCCCATCTTCTCCGGCGACGACGCACACATCCCCTCTTCTCCGGCGACAACGCACACAGGCGGTGACTTCTCCTCTTCATCAGCGACGAGCAGGTAACTGCGTGATTTTTTTTTGCTTTTTTTATCTGAAATCACAAAACCCTTCATGTCTTTGTCAAATTAACCTTCATGTCTTTGTCAAATTTCTGATTTCAACAAGTTGAGTCCCGTATTGTTTTGAACAAATTTATATATTGTTTTGAACAAATTTATATGGTTGTTAAATCGAACGAATTGTGTACTGTGTGTATATGATATGTTTATGTGTATGTCTAATGTATATCAATGCTACATAGGTATATGTGTGTAAGATCAAAATGCTCAAGACAATGATCAATATCTGTTACATAGGTATATGTGTATTATCAAACTGATATATGATATGTTTATGTGTATTATCTGTATTTGATATGTTAGTACACTAAAACACATGAATTTTTATATTACATTTATTCAGTGATACCATATAGTTGTAGTAAGATCAAAGTTGAATCTCCTATGGGGGCAAACGAAATGGTCCTAAAGAAACCACACTTGATGATGAGTTGAAAGAAGTTGGAAAAGAAATTATCAAGGCTGCACAAGCATTCACGGAAGCAAATAATCTTGACAAGGAGATGGATGCTTGTATGGCGAAGTTGACAAGCTTGGAGTGGGGAGAATATGATCCGAAATACACCACTGCTCTTATGTTATTTGCTGAAAGTGCTGGTAATAGGAAAATTTGGTTGCGCCTTAACTTGTCAACTTGTGAGTCGTGGGTAACAAATGCGGGAAGAAAGTTTGGATTAGTTGGTTGACTTTAGTATTTACATGTTACATTTGACTTTAGTATGTTATGGTTCATTGTTTGAATTTAGTATGTTATGGTTCATTGTTTGACTTTAGTATGTTATGGTTCATTGTTTGACATTAGTATTCTATGGTTTAGTTATGTTATGGATTGTTTTCTTAGGTGCGGTTATGTTATATGAATTTATATGTTATGGAATGTTATGCTTTTAGTATTTACATGTTACGGTTTGTTATGTTATGGATTGTTATGTTATTGATTGTTATGTTATTGATTAAAATGTAATTTGTATTTGACATCTAACAGGACACATGGATAAAGAAGGTGACTTTTTATATTTTCTTATATTATCGTGGTATTTGTTGATGTTGGTCCGACAAAGGCAAAGAATAATTAAAAGAATAAGAGCTAGCGAACAGGTAGCAAAGGGGTATGTGTATACGCAAGATTTGATACACGGATGTCCTATACAATGTTACGATATGATACGTCTTTCACAAGATGCATTTGTACTATTATGCAATCACTTTACACAATGAAATTGGTTGCAATCTAGTAGGACGATAAGC
Source organism: Lactuca virosa (assembly GCF_052849685.1). Taxonomy (NCBI): domain Eukaryota; kingdom Viridiplantae; phylum Streptophyta; class Magnoliopsida; order Asterales; family Asteraceae; genus Lactuca; species Lactuca virosa. The sequence continues at coordinate 116,877,387 of NC_136430.1, read as the reverse complement.
GTTGAAGAGAAGATGGCTATGTTTTTACATGTTATAAGACATATGAACATTTTCGAGCCGTTAAAGAAAGATTTCATCACTCCACACGAACAATTCATCAATGTTTTCATGAGGTCTTACGTGCAATGATGTGTTTTGCACGAGAAATTATAGTACCAACCTCGTCTAATTCAACAAGAAATACCTTAGAACGACATAGACGGCTAATGCAGATATTTCCTGGAGCAATAGGTGCACTAGATGAAACACTTATACATGCAGTTGTGCCAGTTGATCAACAAACTCGTTATAGGGGAAGAGGAAAAGCTGAATGTTATCAAAATGTAATTGGAATTTGTAATTTTGATATTATATTCACCTTTGTATGGGCTGGATGGGAGGGAATAGCACATGATTCTAAAGTTTTGAAAGAAGTTGCATTTAACCCGACTTCCAGATTTCCATTCCCTCCACCAGGTTTGTAACTTTACTATACGTTTTATTATCTATATTATTTATATGATAAATTTGTCATACATCTACAGATAAATATTACCTTTGTGATGCCGCACACACCAACACCCGTGGATTTATGGCTCCCTTCCGCAATACTAGGTATTGGTTAGCCGATTTTCGAAGAAACAGAGCTTTAGCTAAGGAAGAAAGGTTCAATCATGCTCATGCACAACTTAGAAATTACATTGAACGTGCTTATGGTGTATTGAAGGCGAGATTTCCAATTTCAAAACAAATGGCTCCTTATCCTTTTCCAGTGCAAAGAGACATAGTCATTGCTTATGTTGCGGTCCATAATTTTATAAGGAAATACGATATTGAAGATGAATTATTTACGAACTTTGAACAAAACACTATGGTTACTCCTAATGTGGGTGGTGGAGGAAATGAGGGTCAAAACATAGAAGGTAGAGAATGGGGTTCAGAAGTCGTTGACTATATGACTACTTTGCGTGACCAGATTGCTAATCAGTTACTTTCAAATGATTCACATTAAATGGTGTACTTTTTTTTATTATGTATGACAATTTGTATTTGGATTTTGTATTACACTTTGTATTTGGATTTTAATTGATGTATGTTTAATTTGGATTTTATATGATAATTTTTGTTTTTATAATTTTTTTTATCCAACACAAGAGACAACACAAGGGTAATATGGTCATTTTTTCATTCAGCACAACCATTCAGATAAATAATCAAACAACATAAACTCAGTCAGATATGGACTCAGTCAGCATTTCTAACCCAGTCAGCTTCTAACCCAGTCAGCTCTAACCCAGTCAGCAACTATCAAACGACCCCTAAGACCAATAAGTCTTTTCTTTCTATCCCTCTGAATCCTTACCTCAAGAATATAGGCCGCTTCCCCTAGATACTTTAGGGTAAAATACTTCCCAAGCTACAAATTCAATTCATGCAAGGTCGGAATGTTGTTTCCCATAAGGAGTATGTCATCAACATACAATACTAGGAAAGTCACTATACTCCCACTATCTTTGACATACACACAAGACTCATCCGCGCTCCTAAAGAAACCAAATTCTTTGACTTTCTCATGGAAGAAATGATTCCAGCTGCGAGATGCTTGTTTCAATCCATAAATGGATTTCTCAAGCTTGCACACTCTTTTAGGAAACTTTGTGTCACACCCCCAAACCAGACGGCGGAAACGTCCGGGGGTAGAGGACTTCATTTGTAGTATCACAACACATGTATCATAGCAATCAAAGTACAAACAACCATTGTATTTAAAAAGTATAAGTATTTACATGTGTTAAATCGTTGTATATTGAAACCAAAATAGTTATACAAAAGAAGAAGATATGACTCAAAGTAGCTCCATCTTCTCAAAAAGCTCGGGGAGTACCTGTTTATTGTTTCCTTGATAATACAAGTAATTTGAAAAGAGAGTATCAACATAAAGTTGAGTGAGTGCATAAGTGTTTATGTTTGAAAGGATGTCTCTGTATCTTGCATATGTAAACTGTTCCGGAAAATCCTATATTTTCTGTTGTATATGAAAAGTAGTTTTATTCCCATAAAACTGTTCTATTTGTAAATCAATGTTTGTATTTGTATTCCTTTATTTAAAACTTGTAACTGAGAGTGTGCCTGGTTCCACCAGCTGTTATTGAAAACTGTATTGTTCTATTGTAGTTTGTATTCTATAAACTGGTACTTTGAAGGTGTACTTACGTTTAGTTGATTATACACTAACGTATTGTTAATATCTTTTTAATGAGTTATTATAACCATACTAAGACATGATGGCCTGAAACAAACGCTTTGTGGGCGTTTAAACTGTTGATAACAATTCCCATTCATTGGCGAGTATGCCTGACTATAGCTAGCAGCCTGAGTGCGGGGTTGTCAATCCCGATATAGATCTACAGACAACTTGTATCGATCCCCTGGCTGGAGACTCTGGTTATAATATCAGGACTTTACCTTGGTTGTATAAATGAATTAAACAACCTGAATTGAATGACTCATAAAAAGCATATAAACGTTACATGTATATTAGTCATGAAAACCCAATCATTCTGAAATAAATGATTGACAGTATGTCCTTGAATTAGTATTCCGAACATGTATTTGACAATTGTAAACCCTTGATTTGTTTTGAATCAAAACCCTTGTTTCTTGTAAAATAGTGTATTCTAGTATACTTGAATCATGAACTATTGTTCTATGTATCATAAATTATACCTATGATAATTTATATGTACTTTCTGAATCGTTATTTAACTATGTTTGTATGTAACCCTTGCTCAACATGTTACAAAGGTATTTGAACTGATGAAATAACTTTTATATTTATATACATACACAATTCTATATATAAGTAAAATTTAAACGACACTCAGACAAATAAGCGGTACTATAAGCCCACATCCAAACAAGGAAAAGGACCCAGAATGAGTTATCAGTCCTAAGCCTTTTAAATCTTATATATATATATATATATATATATATATATATATATATATATATATATATATATATATATATATATATATATACAAATATGATTTTGGGGAAAAATATAAGTTTATAAAAGAGTTTAAAGTGTTGAGTATTTTTTATGATTTAATATCGTTTTATCATGATTTGAAATCCTGATTTTATAACACAAAGTTCTTGTGTTATACTTCTATCCCCCCCCCCCCCTTAAAACAGTTGAAATTATAAAAATACGGGGGTATGAACTCACTTGATAGGTGGTGATTTGGACAGCGTTTCGTTTCCCGGAAAGGAGTTTATTTGACGAAAAACCGGCTTAAATCGAGCAGAGTTTCGACTGGAGAAAGTTGTTTTTCTCTGGAATCTCGGGGCTTCGAGGCTTGCTAAGGGTTTGAGATGTGATATCGGGGCTTTGGGGGTTGTTTGTAAGCTTATGGAAGTGAAAGGGGTGAAAAGAAATGGAAAATGGGTTGAAAATGAGCTTAAATCACTACTAGAAAAACAGTCTTTTACGACGCCAATGCGTGTCGTAAAATGCTCAGACGACGCGCAAATGTGTGTCAAGGAAGGCCCTGTTATAACGAGAGACGACACGCTTTTGCGTGTCGTCTATTTACGACGCGCATTTACGACGCACAATTACGACACGCATTTACGACGCGCGTTTACGACACGCATTGCGTATCAAGGAAGGCCCTGTCATAAAGGAAGATGACACGCATTTGCGTGTCGTAACCTTACGACGCGCATTTACGACTTGCATTACGTATCATTAAAGCCCCTGTCAAGAAAGGCCATGCCATAAATGAGGATGACACACATTTTTGCGTATCATAATTTTAAATTTTTAAAAAAAATATTATTTATAAATTTACTAATTTTCAAATTAAATTTTTATTTAATGTCTCATAATAGAAAATAAAATATAATATACAAAAAATACAATCCATTGCATAAAATTTAATTGCATACAAATAATCGTTAAATGGAAAGATAAAACAAATCAATAGAAGTTGTAACAAAAATTTACAAACTAATTAGATACAAGAAATACAAAAAAATATACCCTCAAATGCTTTTCAAAATCTAATCTCCATGTCAGCTCTTCAACTCACTTCTCTAGTTTGTCCTTAGCTTCTCTAAGGGCTCCAGCATCTCTTGCAACCTATGACAACATATTATAATTTTTTAATTACTATTTATTTTTATAATTCAAAGCATTTAGATAAAATTGTATTATATAATACTTAGATTTTTTACAGAAAATCCACTCCCCAGCTTCAACATTCTTAATTCTTTCCTTGCTACCTTTGATCTCCATAGACATTGAAGTTGCAACCTTGTTTCTTCTTCTTCTTCCAATCCCAAGGTCAACATTACTAGCACTAGATTTTTCTATAACAATTATTATGAATTGAAAACAAAAATTTTTGACCAATAGTGACTCTTTACTTACAAAACCAAATAAATGAAAGTATAAGATGATTACCTGTTTCTTTAGTAACTTTCAGGCTTCCAGCAAGTTTTTTATGAATGTCAGCCATGTCACTCAAAACACCCAATTCCATATTCTTCAGGTACCTGCATCAGAAACAAACTCCAGAAAATGAAACACATGGAAAAAGGTTTTTATAGACTTGCCAAACAGTGTAAATTGATAGTTGGTTAAAAATTTGAGATAGAAAGAAAGTGGTTAAAAATTGGTGATAGGTGGACCTATAATTTAAAAAAAAAGTGTTATGATTTGGTGATATCTATTAAACTTTACAATAACAGTGTAAATTGATAGTTGGTTAAAAATTGGAGATAAAAAGAAAGTGGGTAAAGGATTACCTCCAACATAAGTAACAGGAGTACCTCTACCATCATGTCCAACACTTCTACACAAGTCACAAAAACATTTTGAAATGTAGATATAAATCTCAAATTAAAAAAAAAATACAATTATTATTATTAGTAATGTTGACCTTGGGATTGGGAGGAGAGAATCATAAGAATCACGTTCACGTTGGAGAATCAGATACACCACACCAACCACATCAATATTTAAACAATCCCAAATACCAATCTACTTTCACTCTACTTCCATTTCTTGCATTTAAGCCTTCAAAAAAAATCATACCATCTCCTTGAAGTGTCTTGTAGACAATGAGTCAGGAGGCAGACGAAAAGAATCAGATACAGCAGCAGCAACAGCATATGATTGATCCATGTATCGGGTGGTGCCTCTGTAATCAGTAACAGCACATTGCCTAAAATTTTCAATGTAAATGGGGTTAATTCTGGTTCTCTCAGTGTGGCTAGCTTCTTAAGTAGAGAATAGAGATAGTGGGGGGCAATAACGTCTTGATTGAAAGGAGAAATAGAAATATTAAGATAACTTACAGATAGATGAGTAAGGCAAAGAATATGAGCAGGACAAGACTTTTCCTTGAGCCATCTTGATTGAACAGGAAAATAACAGCTACCACAGTTGCTATTGTTGTTGTTGCCCCTGCCCCTGCCCGGCCTCCTCACCCCTATCCCACCTTTAGTAGTACTTTGTCCCCTGCTACATTTACACAAAAATCAACACATTTACACACAAAACAATTTGAGAACTACAAATATCAGAGTTTCAATGTTTGTAAGATTCGAATCCAAGTTACTATTTTGGTTTTTTGACTTTTTTGCCCTTTTTATAGGTTGCTGTGTAGTGATCTCATTCTAACATAATTACCAAAATACCCTTTTTAATCGCTAACTTATTAAATAGTGATATAATTTCCAAAAATTCTAACATAATTACCAAAATACCCTTAAGTCTAGATTATATTCCAACAGTAATAACAAATGTAATTGTATTGGAAGCTTCATCTCACCTGCATTGTGAAGAGCTTATTCTCAAACTGAACCTCTTTTGTTAGGAAATCAGCACCAATGGTTGTCTTGTACTGATTGCTAAACTCACAATCCACATACCTATCGAAATTATTCAATCTGAAACGAAATCAGAGTCAAGAACATGCTGGAAAATAAGAAGATTGGTAATTAGAATTTATTGGTTCTTCAGAGACATCTTCCCAACCCTACAACAGATTCATATAAACTACAAAAATGTTGAAAAGGTAACACATATGTTTTTTAACTAGAATGAAATTGGTATTTTTACAAAGACCAACAAAATTAAAAAGAAAGAAGCCCACACCTACCTGCTACTGTATGTACTAGAGGCGATGAAGTTTACCCTCGATTATTAACAGCTATTCTTCAATAATGAGTTTATAAGGAGTTTCAAGATTTTATGACTCTTTTCAGCATCTATAAAAAGTTTCTCAATTGTAATAGCAGTACTTCAGTTGAATAAGTAATCAGGGATATTCACAGTTGTACATGTACCTTGTTCACCATGGAAAAACAGAAGAACTAGGGGAGAAGAAAAGAAGGACTAGAACAACGAAAACAAGAAAAAACAGAGGAAAAATATTGCTTGGTGCCAAAGGTAACTTAACTGAATAAAACTTGGTTCTTAACACATTAAAAGTACAACGATTACATCTATATATACTAAATGAGATAGCATCCGAGTATAACTTGAGTGGTAGACGCAAGAATTTTCAACAATAGTGGCACCAAAGCCTGTAACAACAAAAAAGATAACATCAAGGCTTATCTAAATATCCAAAGCTTGTAACAAAAAAAAGATAACATCAAGGCTAAGGGAAAATAATTAATTTTAGCAAAATAAGATGTAATACTACTTCCAACCAGTCGCAAGCTATGGTATATACCATAGCTTGTAAAGTTGATTGGTATGACCTGGTTTGGTTTCAAAACAGAATTCCCAGTCACTGTTTCATTAATAAACAGAGTCAATCACCAGATAATTACCATAAATCAGATTAGGCAGATAATAACCGAAAATTAGATAATTACCAATCTAATTTGCCAGGCATCAATAGCAGCTCTCTGTATTGCTTCAGCAGCAACCCTTTCAATAGCAGCCCGTTCTGCCCTACGCCTCGCATCTGCTTCAGCCCTTGCAACAGAAGCTTTCTCAGCAGCAGCCTTTTTAGCAGCTTCAGTTGAAGCCCTCTCTCTAGCTTCAGCAGCTGCCCGTTCTGCGCTTCCCTTTGCATCAATAGATGCCCGCTCACGTGTCTCAGCTTGTACTCTTTGAACAGCAGCCCTTTCAGACTTCAAACGAGCTTCAACAACTGCTCTGTCACGTGCTTCATTTGCTGCTCTTTCACGGGCTTCCCTTATTGCCTTTTCCACAGCTTGTCTAGCCTTTTCCCTTTCAATATCCGTCATTCTCTCTTTTTCAAGTCTACTTTTCTCTCTCTCTCTCTCTCTCTCTCTCTCTCTCTCTCTCTCTCTCTTGTTTTTCCCTCTTGTTCTTCCCTCTTTGATGAATCTTCTTCAGTAGACATGGCATCTTTCATTGCAGCAGCAGCTGAGTTTGAATCCATCTCTTCGCCATTAACATGGTCCATACCATTATCTTGTGTTCCACTTCCACCCATGGCAAAAGACTCAAACTCATCTAATGGAGATGCTTGGAATGGGTTATGGCTTTCAGAGTATTTACCAGAATACCCTCGTTCGGATGGCTGTTCTTGATCATGTTCTTGAGAACTTGCCTCAGTATATGAAGGTGGAGAAGCAGTTTGATCAACAGACCGATGAGAAGATTAGAGAAAAGTGGCATATCAAAGACGGTTTCTTGAGAATCTTGAAAATCTTCTACAGGTGCCTTCTCTGATTGGGTCTCGGGAAATATAAAAGAAGATTTATCTGTTGGGTCTCTACGAGTTGAACTTCTTAGTCCTTCTTTAGAAGGGATCTGATCTTTTTCCTTGTTATCCGTCTCAGTTGGGAATGCAGGTGCAGACTTACCAAATCCATGAAGCGGGTCAATGTCATCAAAATCAAACACACCCCTACTTACTCCATCATTTGTGCTCCCGTATTTATTCATCTTGTGAACTGTTTCCAGTGGATCGATAAAAACATTTGGAGGTGATGTGACAGGTGTTGATGCAGATTCTAGAACCACAAATGGATCATCCATTGCTTTAGAAGTTTCCTTTGTGTTGCCAGTTGATGCTGGCACTGACTCTGAATTTGACCTGTGAGAAAAGTATGATATTCTGCATTAGACTTTTCATCTCATTCTATGTTCACCATCTTATCACATTTTAAAATCATATTGGCGTTCTTCTCGTAGCCAAAATTCAGAAGCATAATGGAACAGAAACAAGAAAGCAAGAGCTTCTGCATCTATTTATGCGCTCATTATAATCCCGGATTACAGTAGGAAATTGTAGAAAGAAAATACCAGAGAAGTAAAATGTGGCATATTCAGCTTTAAAAACACCAAAAGTAGTTGAATCCTTGAACAGCTACGCATTCCCCTGACTTATTGGAGTTTGCATATCACTAGACTCCTTTATCATTAATTATATTACCATGCAATTCTTCTAGTGATATCAGTTGCGTGATGTGTAGGATAGCAGTTTGTTTCAGGAACATAAAGGCAAGCAATTATGATTCCACTTAACTTATGACTAATGATTTTTGCGTTTCTATATTTAATGTACAAACTCTTACAAATGAATTTTCTTAGTAACAAATATAATTTTTCACTTTCGATGGTCGATCCATATGAAAACCTAGCTATGATGCTAAATACTAAATAAAGTTATAGAATTTCGAAACCAAGAGCAGATAAATTCCATAAATAAGTGAATCAAACAACTAAAATGTAGTTAAATCATAGCACAATACCTGCTACTAGATGGAGGACCGCCGCTTCCAAAGCCAGGAAGCAAATCATCGAAATCTCTTGAACTCTTACTAGCCTTCTGCTTTTGTGGCTCAACCTTCTCCGCTCGACCAAGATTTCCTACTAGATCATCAAAATAATCACTCTGTTGACTCCGTTTAGGGGGCGATGAAGTCATCGAGGAAAAAATATTTTAGCCGTATCTCGCTGAAGCAGAATGCATCAATTTGCTCTTCATTCTGGGCAATCCACCAAAAATGTCGTCATCGTAGACCGGTTTATCGTAACCCGCAAATTGGAAGACGTAGATTTGTTTTTAGCTTCGTTATGATTCGTGGACAACGAATTCTTGAAAATCGAATCATAATCGATATCTGACATGAGTGGATAGAGCTTGAGGAAGAGGAAAGAGGGCAGCACCAGGAGGAAAATGCGACGAAAATGCGAGAGAGGGAACGCCAGTTTTTAAGAAAAGAATTATAGAACGATTATATGAGTTGTCGAGCTGTATAGCAGAGATGCTATCGTGATTAGGGTTTCCAGAGAGAAGGGAAGAAGAGAATGAAGGGGATCTTGAAGCGGGAATTAAAAATTTTAAGAATTTTGAGTGGATTTCATTTCCCCCCGTTCAAGAAAGCGCGTTTTGAGTAAAAATCATAAAGCGACATTCACAGAGGACGCACAATTTAGATAAAGTGCCCTCCGTGTTTTTATTTTTTTTACATGAGACACTAATTTAAGGGCACACAATAATGCGTGAACTAAATCCTTAAATTTTTTGAAGAGACGACACTTTTTTAATGTCACTCTCTTTTGCGTAACATAAATCAATGAGTGTCGTGGTTTGCGCGTCGTAAAAGGGTCTTTTTCTTGTAGTGAATCCGAGAAATCTCGCAGCCTTTATATAGGCTGCGAGGGTGCGGTCCGAAGGGTGAGTCAGCAGCGACATGGCACCGAAGGAAGGGAGACGCGTGTCTCGGTTAGGAAGGAGACACGAGGCCGAGCTCGGAAGCAGCCAGGTGCGAGGCACGCGTCGGATCCGGGTGAGGCGGCTACTGTTCATGCGAGGGGTGTCAGCCGGCTACTTCGGTCCAATCAGAAGGCGACACGGAGAACTTCGGTCCAATCAGATGGTGACACGTGGAAGCCTCACATGCGAGGGTGACGTGGCCGAAGGTACACCATGCGAAATTGCCCGGTTTTCAATATTTCTCGATTTTTTAGCCAAAAACTTGCAAAAATCATAACTTTCGCATACGAGCTCCGTTTTCGACGTTCTTTATATGCACACGTAGGTAAAGTTATACTATACGAGTTTCGTTTAGACTTCGTCGGCTAATTTTGAATTTATTTTATTTATTATTATTTTTAACAGACCGGGACAGGAAATCCTTTAAAAATTCATAACTTCTTCATCCGACGTCCGTTTTTGTCTGTCTTTTTACCGTTGTACTACTATTGACGAGTCCTTCAATTCTTGTTTAGGTTGTGTCGGCTAAAAATCATTCGATCTTTATTTCGAGTTTTTAGCTGTACACTGTTATACTGAAACTTAGAAAAATTATAACTTCCTCTTACGAAGTCAGATTTTGATGTTCTTTTTATGAAATTTCTCGGTTTAACGTAATCTACAACTTTCATTAAGATTGTTATGGATGAAAAGCCTTTTATTGAAAATTCAGTTTTTACACTGAACAGTGTTTTGCCGGTTTTGTCGCGGATCTTTGATTGGTCATAACTTCTTTGTTATAACTCAGATTTTAGTGTTCTTTATATTTTTGGAAACCTTATTACAATCTCTACCACGTAGCTCATCCCAATCGAGATTGTTTAATAATTTAATTTTGAGGGTCAATTATGTAAATATACACAGTATGCTAAAATTTCTCTTTATTTTTTTAAAAAGAACTACAAATTGACCTACATTATTACATAGGTTTGATATAACGGTTTGTTACACTTTGCATATACAAAACCCTCTAGTTGGATCATGTAAACATCCTCAGCCAACTTCCTATTGAGGAAACCAATTTAAACATCCATCTGCCACATTTCATAATCATGAAAGGCAGCTATGGAAAGCATTATCCTGATAGACTTTATCTTATCCACTGTTGATAAGGGCTCATCATAGTCAATTCCTTGGGTTTGAGTAAAGCCATTTGTAACCAATCGTGCCTTGAAAGTGTGTACCTTGAATCCATGTCAGTTTTCTTCTAGAAGATCAATTTGCACCAAACTGTCTTTCGACCTAGTACATGATCAATCAAATTCCAAACTTGGTTGTCATACATGAAACTGCATCTCGTTATCCATTGCCTCTTTCCACTTAACAGCCTTAGGGCTCGCCATCTCTTTCTTGTAGTTAGTTGTCTCATCTAAATTTAAAAGTATACCATCACTGATAAACATGATATCATCTGAAGTTATATGGAAACCATAGAACGTAGGTGGCATGCTAACCCTATTGAATCGAAAAAGTGGTAGTGAATTGTCAATGGCCTCAACATGAGTCTCATCTTCTGGTTGAGAGTTAGTTTCTTCTATGGTTACTTCATTGGTTGACTCCTGGATTTCTTCAAGGTCAGTTGCACTCCCAGTGACCTCTTTGAATATGAGCTCTCTATTGTGAAAGGCTCCCCTTCGAGCTACAAATACCATGTTCTTAATAGGTCTATAGAACAAGTATCGAAATGACTTATGTGGGTAATCAATTAAAATACAACTCTCACTTCTAGGTTCTAGCTTGTCATGAGTCTCTCATCACCCCAAACCTGGATGTGAGCTAGTGAGGGAACTTTCCCTATCCACATCTCGTGAGGTATTTTGGCAACCTTCTTAGTGGGGATAAGATTAAAGATATCAGTGGATGTCTCTAAGGCATAACCCAAGAAAGAAATAGGAAGATAAGCTTGAATCATAATGGAACGAACCATGTCTAACAAGGTTCGATTATGCCTCGTAGCCACACCATTAATTTGTGGTGTCTGAAGAGGAGTCAATTGTGAAACTATTCCACATTCCTTTAGATAGTCGTGGAATTCGATACTAAGATACTCTCCTCCTCTGTCTGATCGGATCATCTTTATCTTCTTTCCCAATTGATTTTCGACCTCGTGTTTAAATTCTTTGAACCTTTCAAAGGTTTGTGACTTATGTTTGATTAAGTAGATATACCCATATTTGTTATAATTATCCGTAAGCGTCACGTAGAATCGATTATAATCCATTTTGGTAGATCTGAAGGGTCCACACATATATGTGCGTATGAGATCCAAAAAACCTTCACCTCTTTTACAAAACCCAATGAAAGGTGATTTTTGTTGGGTCTTCTATGGTACATCATCCTATGGTGCACATACAACCCTAAGTACCTTCGATCTATGTTTTCACTAATTATACATGCAAATGGTTTCCAAGGCATTAAACCTATAACTAGCATGCAATTGTCATATACCAAATAAGATACTAGTTAGAGTAACATACCTTTTATGTAGCTTGAAGTCTTGATGTATTTGGCCTTCGGAGCTTAGCTCCAATAGTGTGGAAGCCTCAAATGAAGTCACAACACATCATGGACAAACGATGAAACTTAAGAGAGAATTCATACACACCAAAACCGTCATTTCTAAGATGAAAAGTGTTATGGCTAATTTATTATGGGATTCCAATGGTGAGCACACGCACCACTAGATTGCTTGGGACCATATCCTCCAAGAATACATTTGTCGTGATTTTGGCTATGAAATAACATATTTATATGTAGGATTCCAAGGGTCATGGGTATAACCCAAATCCATACCCATGGGTGTTATGATCTATGGTTCATGTGCCCCAACTCTTTATGTATCCATACATAAAATTGGTCCAACATGGATCATAAGACCAACACATATAAATATAACTAATTACCATAATTAGTCCCCATATATTTAATTAGTATCTTTTGATCATAAAATTAATTCAAATTTAATTATGTACCAATACTAATTAAAACATATGACTTCATATTAATATATTAGAACTTATAATATATTAATAAATCATATATAACCTTCTCTCAAGAGTCTATCCAAACAAATTGTCCTGATGATATTGATGTGAATTATGAACATTGGTTTGGCATGCGGAATTAAAGATTGCACAATCAACACGGTGATTTCGGTGTTTAAGAGATGTATTGAATATGTATGGTGTTAAAAAAAGGGACATAGATCTACATCTACATAAATAACACACACTCACACACTCAACTTTTACACCTCTCAAGCACACCTCTACAAGTGGACTAAACCCACCTTATATAGAGGTGTTTACATGTCTCTCTCTCACTCTCTATCTCATGAGTCAAAAGGCTAATACATCACATGCAAGTGGGTTTTACAAAAGTCAACACATTACAAAGTCAAACATGGATAACTTTGCACCCTAACATTCTCCCCCTCAAAGTTAGGAATGGTTGACCCACTTCAAATCTTCCAAAATCGAGCAACTACGCGATCCGAGCCTCAAGGGTGACACATGTCGAAATGAACTTCAAATCTTCAATTATTCCATGATTCTTCAATTTGGGCTCTAGGATGTGAGACCATACAAACCAAGCATCAACGAATGATCAAGAGCTTCTCAAACTCCAAATAATCACCCAAAAGTTGAGCATAAAAACACACCCCGAAAATCTTCAATAAAACCAAACCCATTTCGAAAAGAAGTCACTTACAAACTTCCAATTGCATCATTTCGTGTACTTCAAAAATCCAAGGTCACTTCGGTCTTCAAATCCGCGTAATATGAAAAATTCAAGTTCGAATTTCCATATAAATTTCTCCCACTTTTTATAATCGAAATTTGATTATAAAACCTACAAGGAAAGAGAACGGGCTCTATTCGGAATTTTTCGTGTCAAAACTCTCCCTTAACATGTGGCATAAACTTTGTGCTTTAATCCGGAAAACCCAAAAAATCTTCAATTTCATAGACTTTGAAAGTTCTGCCTTTTGTCAAAACTCCCCCTTAACATGTGGCATAAACTTTCCGAAACTCCAGGGACTGATTTTGAAAGTTCTGCCTTTTGTCCTCCAAACATTCGAAAAATACCCCAATTGTCGAAGTTGGACAAAAACTGCCAAACATTAGAAAGTATAGGGACTGCTTACAAAACTCCTCCTCCTTTCTTCAAAACTAATGAAAAATTGCCTATTCGTACGAAAGTTTTAAACTGTGTCAAATTGTCGAACTTTAAGGGCCATTTAAGAAACTTTGGGTTTCGTCCTCCCCAATCTCGTTTTAACGAAATTATAGGCAACCTACGAAACTTCATCCATTCGTACGAAATCATCTACCCATTTTCATTAATCAGAAATGAAAATTTTCTTCCCCAATTTCTTAGTGTCAATCACGAATTCACAACCCATTCTAACGAAAAATTTTCTAACACCATTTTAACGAAAAATTTTCACTACACCATTTTAACGAAAATTTTGCATCTTCTTCACTTCGTTAGTTCAGTGAGGCAAATCAACCATTAGCTATCAAAAATCTTCGTTAGTTATGAACAAAAATTTTCGACTGTCCACATCAAACCCTTCTGTTCGACCATTGAATCCATAATATCAACCCAAAATCAATCTGCCATTCGAAACACTGAAATCAAATCTCAGCATAGTCGATTTCAACTACACATACTTCGAACATTGACTCCAAAATCTTTCTAGTTCGTTCCCAATTAAGCAATATAACTCAGTCAAGAATTCCATCGATCGATATCAAAATCGATTTCATTACTCCAAATCAAGCATCAAACTCCAATAAACGAAATATAAACCCATCTATGATAAACAACTTGCTTGAACGATCCCATTCACAGTAGTCGACACCGAAAACTTCAAATCATGCAATTTTTGAGACTAAACAGCAAATCAGACTTGATTTCGAGATTTATAGCCCCAAAACAACTTATATTGAACGACTTAAATCTCCAATTCACCGAATGAACTCCAGAATATCGACTTTGAATATTTTACAGTTTGACTTTTCAAAGTCAAAGAACCATAAACACGAAATTGATGATTCTAATAGTCAATTTCAGATCAAAACTTGATTATCCAAATGTTCTTTACCTCCTTCAATCGTTCTTGGTCAAGATCTTTAATATCAAAGAACCAATTTCACAATTTCAACACTTGAATTGGAACACAATCAACTTTTGTAATATAACAACTCTCACATGAAATCGATTATACAGTTCCAGATTATCATCCAGGCTTAATCGACTAAAAGAAACGATGAGAAGATAACGAGAACAGGATGATCAAAAGTCGATTTAAGAAAATCAACGTACAACCATTTGAAGCGTGACTAAATCAGGGACAAGTTCAATGAATCATACGCTGTAAACGAATTTAGGCTCACACAATTATGATATCGGATCAAATAAGAAATTTGAATGGGATCAAGATTTCAACTCATATCAAATGAACTGTAATGGATCAAATATTGGGTTACGAATCAAAAATCAATGAATTATCCCTGATTTGGGCTTGAAAGTGTATAGATGAACAGTACATCGATTACAACATTTGGATTTGAATAAATCGAATGAATTAAAACTTTTGTTTGGGCTTGATCTTTAAACAAAATTTGTTGAATCACCAATGGGATAAAAACAGATTAGATTCAATGAAACAAATTGATCAAAATTCAAAACGTAACACACGAATCAATTATTAAGAGAGATCATAGAGAGAGACTCACCAAAAATGCTCCAATTGTGACAAATTTTGCCAAACCGAGAATCATTCTTCAAAAAATCATGTTGATCTTCGAAGACCCGCTCTGATACCAATTGATGTGAATTATGAACTTTGGTTTTGGCATGTGGAATTAAAGATTGCACAATGAACACGGTGATTTCGGTGTTTAAGAGATGTATTGAATATGTATGGTGTTACAAAAGGGACATAGATCTACATCTACATAAATAACACACACTCACACACTCAACTTTTACACCTCTCAAGCACACCTCTACAAGTGGACAAACCCACCTTATATAGAGGTGTTTACATGTCTCTCTCTCACTCTCTATCTCATGAGTCAAAAGGATAATGCACCACATGCAAGTGGGTTTTACAAAAGTCAACACATTACAAAGTCAAACATGGATAACTTTGCACCCCAACAGATATGCAACCCAAATGGACCATGCTTCTCTCGGGTCAAGTACATACGAATAATAGTAATTGGCTTAGACGTCTAATCCAACAGTCTCCCACTTGGATAAGTCTAAAACTATTATTGCAAGTATGACTCCAAAACCCGACTAGCAATCGTAGCTCTTAAAAGTCGTTGTCGAACTCTGACCTAGTCAATGACTTGTCCATTAGATAGGGGATCATATATTCCTCCATTCTAGATACCATATGGACTGAGACATGGATTATAATCATTCTCTCTGTCCATCTGTTGTTTCCCGATTTTTGATTTATGACAACCGACTAATTGAACAAATCAAATCAGTCCAGGCTCGGCCGAGCACTTACGTTTGTCATCACTAAATCATCGAGGGGACCACAAATATCGCTTTTATCCCTCCAAGGGTAAAAGTAATGGATAAACTTCGACCCAAATGTTCGCATGTACTTACTCATCAAATTACACACAACGATATGTTTTATAACAACCAAGTTACTCGTTGCGTTTACATATGTCAATGTGCAACCGACGCGCAACTACAACTCACACGTCTCCGTTTGAAGAATATAAGATATTATCGTCTCATGATCACTCATGATAAAATCCATGAAGTGATTCAAATGAGCGTGGGTTTAATCCAATACTCGAATCTCATTCCAGGAGCACTCATGAATGTTGCAGCAACTTTGCTATGTCTAAACACTTTAGACATCTACAAGCCCAATTCATGACAGTCTTGATTCATACCTACTTCCAAAGTATGATTAAATGTGGAGAGTTTGAACAACCTAGTTATTCGAGTAGTCAAAACATGCAAAGTGAAACACAAGAATAATACTAATCCTATATGGCCCCAAAACGTTTGAGAGTAAATAAAACACCTTTTGTTTAATCACCATATTCATTACTCATTATTCATTGTATAATGTTTCGAATAATCAACTTTATACTTGATTCAAAACAATAGTTGTCCCATGCTCCAAGCATGCACACTATGTTTACCTATGGTCCTTTGTTTGTGGAATAGATCAATTGACAACATTTCAAATGATACTCATTTCACAATTCCAAATCCTTATCGCAAATGTAAGAATACAAGATTCTTTGCCATTTACTGAAATCTGTTAGATTCTAAACTTATATGCATTGATCATTTTGTGATGACTATGCACAAAAGTCACAAAGACTTGGCAACAGACATTACAAAGTATTCCAATGGAGAGCAATTCCATGAAACGAAGTCTCACATTCAAAGTACATTCCTTTGAACATCCTTCTTGCATTAAGTTTTCTAATCTTACACAGATTTCAAGAATAACTTCCACTTATGGAAACATTTCCATATTCCCATTTTGATTATCACTTCTGAACAAGAGTTGCCTCTTTTTAGAATATGTCAATATGGTCCTTTCAAAATTAACACTATACTTCCAACTGTCCATGAGCAACCAATCTTTGGTAAACCTCAGATTGTTCTCGACAATTGCTTAATCACTTTAGTCATATCCGGTTCTAGTAATTTTTCCTTCTTAATGCCCTAGGCATTTAGAAAAATTAGAACGGATTAATATTATAGCACATGTAATCGATCCAATACCCGAAGCATATTGAACACGATTCATGATGTCTAACATAAAGACATGATACTTGACAAGTCCTTTGCTATATTTTTATTTTCCATGTTCTCATAATTCAGACTATGAAAAGGGATGTCGTAATCATAATCGAATTTTGAGAACGCAATTAACATTTCCATATATAGAATTTCCTTATGTTGAACCATTCCAACATAACATTCATATATACTTGACTAAATTTGATTAAAATCTCAATCTAAGATTTTAGAATTGGGATGAAGTATAATTTCCTCTCCCTTAATTATAGCAAAACAACTTTCCAAACCCTGCAACTTTGCAACTTGACACTTTTGTTTTCTATAATTAACATTGCTATCTTGCAACACCTAACATAATAATCATGCTCCCACTAACATGATAATTATTAGCATAACACTTATGCTCCCACTAGCTTTGACATGTATCTAGAAATCAACTGGACTTCTAGAAATCAATACTTATTGACTTTCTTACCAAGGTTCAGATTTCTGATACGTGATGCTTTGATAAGACTTTATCAAAATCATACACCTTTCCTTAGATAGCTCACATGTGTGTCTAAACACTTACAAAGAGGGATGATGTAATCATAATGTTAGACCTTTTGCCATTCTCACTAGTCCATGTTAGTGTGCCGATTAACCACACACGCTCCACTAACGACTTTAAGAATGCAAATATCACAATTGCTATCTACTTAAAATCTACTTAGTGAAAGCGTTTCCTCACCATCATTTTCATGCATCGGAGAGAAACCTTATGACACTTAGATTTTTATGGTGTATGTGTTCATATCCATGTAAATTTGTCATAACCATAATCATAAGACAACGTTAGTGACAAATCCAAACTCATATGGATTGAACTTGTTTAATCTTAGTTTCCTTGCCACCCGGCAGCTCAAGGGCCTACCATTGCTTCCAAGTAGTTATGCAAACAACTGAGAACTCATAGAACTCTCATGCGTAGTCAACTTTAACTGGAATGGGCACAGAAACAAGAATATGTCAACACGACAGGTTATAAACCTCGAGTCGTGTGCTAGTGATAAACAATACCCTTGATTACTTCTTGAAATTTTTCAAGACCTTTAAGACTCCCACTGTCCTCTTGACATATAAGACTCTCTTGTCAAGAATCATTCATTGACAAACAAATATTCAAGAGTTAGTGCGGATTCTTATCAAGACAAACACTTCACACAATTGGCCTTAATTGGTCTTTGTTTTATCCAAAACATCACAACTCACCAATTTCAAATGTACAAGAGTAGAAAACATTTTACTCTACATTTGATAAGTGTTTTAAGCCTTTCTTAAGATTATGTCACTCGAGTTACAATCTTTGGAGTATGACTCTAAGACTTGTTTTGGAACGAAGTATGACTCATCTTCCATGATTTAACCATTTCAACAATTCACGATTCCTCTTCCTTAGCCAAACAAATGCACCAAGATATCCTTAGAGGATCAATTGTGACATGGTTTTTCCTAATCATTAAGATGATCATAAAACATGATACTGAAGTACTCTCCCATCTTTTCAGATTGGAGAAACTTTTATCTTTCCGCCTAATTTGATTCTTCTCATTCGTCCTGCCATACATTGAAACTTTTCTAATGTTTTAGAATTATACTTAAACTTGTAAGCACAACCATATTTACTAAACTTTAGTAAATCATGACGAATAGTCTTATCATTCTATGTGGTGGACCTGACCAGCGCACAACCAAGAATACCCAATCTCCTAGTCCTTCACTTGACTCACATATACATGTGAACAAGGAACTAGCCTTAATTTCCCAAAGATGAAAATTCTCATTCATCATACAATACAAGTTGCATGATTCCAAGTTTCTATCCAACTGGAACTTGGGTGATGAAAATCTTTCCTTATTTGGTAAATTATGACACTACCACAATTGAAAGAATCAAATCCATTTTCCAATATTGCTATCAATAGAATCATATAAACAACAATTTTTTCACAAATGCCATTGTAAGGATATTTAAAAATAAATAAAATTAAAACTTTTTCTATTATTTTAAAACTTGAGGAAAACTTATCCTTAAAATGAAAATGCATATGAAAACAATGTTGTTATTTATTCCTAAGCAATCTATCATAACTCTCACGCAGCAGCTCAAAAATCTGATCTTCGAATCATGCGATCGAAATCCACCTTCGTGATCAGATTCAGCATGCTCTTGTAATAAGCTTCCTCTCCTTTTTCAATTCTACAAAACATCAAAATGCGACCTAGTCACATCATGTAATAAGACTCTCCAAATAGGAACTTAATAGAGTTAGACAATGGACTTTACCTGAAGCATAGTCAATTTTTTTGACTTTGACCATCCTAGTGAACTTTCAGGTAAACATGGAATCTTCGCAACCAATGCCCCTTCTTTTGGCAATAGAAATTTAGGGACTCTTTAGCAATGGTACACGGGACTATCTCAGACTTACCCTTTCTCTTTACCATTTGGTCAACCGGGTTGACTATGGCCGATCCTTTTCCATTGGGAAGAGAAGACTTTTCTGGATTTCTAATGTTACCATTGTCAATGTCCATGGAAGTTTGGGAAGTAGATCTTCCAATCAAATTTGCTTTACCAGTGCCCCAAATCATTGTTGATTCAGCAGCAACAAGCAAATAGGTAAGATCATTAAGGGTCATGTCATGGTCCGTCACATAGTAGTCCTTAATGAACTCGCTATATGACTCGGAAGGTGATTGAAGAACCCAGTCAACAGTCAACTTCCTTGAGACTTAGACACCCAACTCTCCCATCTTGTCAAAATGTGACTTCATCTCCAAGATGTGAGTACATATAGACACTGTTTGCCAATAGGGATTGAGTGACCTTGAACCATTCAAGAACTTGTGGGTTAGGGAGAATAAATGGGGGAGGTGGAGGAAGTGAAGTATGATTTCCAGTCCCATTAATGCACAACAAAGGGATTAATCTTTCACCTTGATCACCATTTGGGATATCATCTTCATTAGGAAAGCTTTATTCAAAAAGATAAGGAAGCCCATAGTTGTCTGAACTAGACATCTATGAGGGAGAAATTCATGTTTAGTTGATTTAAGTCCTTAATATAACACCCAATATGAAATATTAAGGCTAGGACCCAACACAATATTTTATAACTTGGAAGAGGGATGCCGTAATCCAAGCTACAAAATATTTGAAGGTAGGTAAATGACGATTTACCAATTTCCACCATGAAAAACGAAATTTAACATTAGGTTTTAAATGAATTGAAACTCCTAGATCCTTTGAGATTCATTGAACTATTCAATAGCATGTTTAAATCTTGATTGTGCCCTTCAAGTTTGTGACTGGGATGTCGAGGATCACAAACAATGAGTGAATAACCATGCAAATTAACTTGGTACACTTAATGTTACAACCACCTAATCAATGTGTCGGTTAACCACACACGCTCCATTGATCTATGATTAACATCAAGCTACCCTTTGCCACACATTGTCAGTCCCAGATTAGTGTGCTGGTTAACCACACACGCTCCACTAACGACTTAACAAGGTGCAAAGTGCAATTTCATGGGTTAGCAGCAAATTCACATTTTCCTAAGTAACTAAGATTGGGAATTTAGAAGTGTTTAGTTACTTACTATTTATCATTATACTTTTAATGAAGGGAGAATTAATGTCCTGTCCTACCCGTTCGGCTAACGACCCTACACCAGTCAAGGAAGCGGTGGGTGAGAGTGGACACCCATTAAACTGCCATTTTATAGGCAGCAACCTTATACCCCCTTATAGACCGGCTTCGTGAATGAGGCCTACTAACGATAAGACTGACTTACTCTCATATATATATATATATATATATATATATATATATATATATATATAAATATTAAACCTATAATATTATAATAGTATAAGGGTTGAATTTTTAACTTTTAAAATTCTAGGGTTTAATTTGGAATTAAAGTATTCATAGGGGGAGACTTTACAAATTCCAAAACTTGAGGGCAAGTTTTGAACAATTCAAAAACTTTTGATTTCCATAACTTATGAGTTTAAAGTAGTCTAATGAAAAACTCTTCAAGTTCCATAACTTGAGGACAAGTTATGGAAGACTTTAAAAATATTTAAAAAAAAATGAGACTCTTCATTTTCATAACTTATGGAAATTTTATGAGTTTTAAAATTCATAAATGAGACTTTTCATATAACTTGAGGACAAGTTACAAAAACACATATTATGAACAACTTTTAGATCAATTTGGATCGTAAACAATTATCATATAATTTTTCTATTAATCTAAACTAACTCATAAAAACAACATAATTCATATCAACAATTTTCAAGAACTTAGCTAATCACATAAACTAAAACAAGTCTTGAAACTTTGACAATTATCCTTTTATTTGGATGAGAATAAACATTACCATAACATCAAAATCAAATTTTATGAACAAAAACACTTTGTGGTAATGATTTTAATCCAAACCAGGCCAAAAAAAACTTGAATATATGTTGTCAGGGGCTCCAACTCGACGAGTTGGATGAGTTTACACATGGACTCGTCGAGCCCCTCAATGGACTCGTCGAGTACCCTGTCCAGACAGCAAAAAATTCGATTTTCAAGTAATTTTCAGCAAGTAGCATCAAGTATAAATTAAAATATGTGTAAGTTTAGAAAACTTAATGGACTCTTGAGAGAGAAACTCCATGCACCAAAACCACCATGAACTCCAAGAACATGTTAAGTGTATATGGGTGGTGTTTTTAGGTCATGATGCATGTATTTGAAAACAACCCATGGCTCTGATACAACTATTGGCTTTTCTATGCTACAACATCCTATGGTGCACATACAATCCTAAATACCTTGGATCTATGTTTTCACAAATTATACATGCAAATGGTTTCCAAGGCATTAAACCTATAACTAGCATGCAATTGTCATATACCAAATAAGATACTAGTAAGAGTAACATACCTTTTATGTAGCTTGAAGTCTTGATGTATTTGGCCTTAAGAGCTTCGCCCCAATAGTTTGGAAGCCTCAAACAAAGTCACAACAAATCATGGACAAAGGATGAAACTTGAGAGAGAATTCATACACACCAAAACCGTCCATATCCTCCAAGAATACACTTGTCATGATTTTGGCTATGAAATAACATATTTATGTGTAGGATTCCAAGGGTCATGGGTATAACCTAAATCCATACCCATGGGTGTTATGATCCATGGTTCATGTTCCCCAACTCTTTATGTATACGTACATAAACTTGGTCCAACATGGATCATAAGCCCAACACATATAAATATAACTAATTACCATAATTAGTCTCCATATATTTAATTAGTCTCTTTTGATCATATAATTAATTCCAAATTAATTCTTGACCAATACTAATTAAAACATATGATTTCATATTAATATATTAGAACTTATAATATATTAATAAATCATATATAACCTTCTCTCAAGAGTCTATCCTAACAAATTGTCCTGATGATATGCAACCCAAATGGACCATGCTACTATCAGGTCAAGTACATACCAATAATAGTTATGGGCTTAGACATCTAATCCAACAATTTTGTCATCTTTCCCAAAAGAGAATACTCACATTCATCATATGACCATAAGTCAAATGATACCAACACTCCATCCTTTTGGAGTTGGGCATGCATTTCTTGTTAATGTATCCAAGACGACAATCCCACAAGCATGCTTTGTCTACACCGTTAGGCGAATCAATATTAAGTACACTATTGCCTAAACTATCAACACAAATCATAGTTTCATACGCAATATTACAAGGCAAAGCTTTAAACATAAAAACACCATTTTTATAAACTAAAATCGAACCATTCACATCATCAAATGAATATCGAAAACCTTCTTTGAATAATACATGAAAAGAAATAATGTTTCTTGTAATTTTTTACGAATAGCAATAATTAATCAAATCTAATATAACATCACCTCCGAGCACACGACCATAAGTTCTAATCTTTGTAATAGTTAAAGATCGGTTATTCCCCATGATTAGATTTATTCTTCCATGCTCCACTTGCTCACCATCTCTTATCCCCTGAAAATAATAAAAAATATGAAAACCACATCCTGTATCAAGGACCCAAGAACGATTAAGTTGTGAGTTATTGACTTGAATAGTGTATATAAATACCGATGATGGCTTGAATTCTCCATCCTTAAAATCTTGTAAGTATTTAGAGAAACTTCTTTTTCAATGACCCTTTTTGTTGCCATAGTAGCAAGTGGCCTCCTTGGGATCAGATACAGCTGGAATATCAATGTTGGGCTTTTCCTTCGACCCACTACTAGACCCTCTAGCATGGGCCTTGCATTTCCTAGTTGATTGAGCATTAGCCTTCTTCTTCTTTCCTCTATTATGTCCAATGGCAAGGACATGAGCACTTGTTTCAAAAGGGGCTTGAGTCTTTTTCATCCCCAACTCAGGAGTTTGCAACAAGTTGTGGAGTTATATCAATGTAGTCTATGGGTTGTTCAAATGATAAGCTAATAAAAATTGATCAAAACTGGGGTGCAAAGAGTTCAGGACCATGTCTATGGCCAATACTGTGTCAA
The DNA here is from genome assembly GCF_052849685.1 of Lactuca virosa. Lineage (NCBI taxonomy): Eukaryota > Viridiplantae > Streptophyta > Magnoliopsida > Asterales > Asteraceae > Lactuca > Lactuca virosa. The sequence continues at coordinate 116,853,236 of NC_136430.1, read as the reverse complement.
AAGACACATTGAGCTTTTCCAAATGCTCCACATATATCTGTATTCTCTACATATGGGTGCACACATAATTTCCTTCCTTTAACTTGCATGCCATCAATGACTTGACGACCTCATACCTCTCCTGACGTGCTTTCTTGGGAATCTTTTCCGCAAGATCCAAGCACATCTCCTAATGTCACTAGTCCTCATAGGACTTTTGTAACTCATGTACCATGGTTGCAAACATGATACAAGCGACCTTCATTGCGTCGTCATAGTGTTTCTTATAAGTGACAAGCTCTTTCAGAGTAGAAGTTGACTCATCGATTTCAAGAACAGGTTTTTCGAGGACATATTGTTTGCCCTCATATCGAAAAGTTATTTTGAGATTTCACATCGAGTACATGTAGTTTAGACAAACTAATTTCTATTTGGAGATGATTGATAGTAGAGTGAAGTTGTTGTTGTTGGTTGAGGTTTGAGAAGCAGTAGAATAACCATTGGAAGTAGACATCTATAGGAGAAGAAAAGTTTTATTTAGTTGATATAAATTCATTAGTATTTCAACCCATAATAAATATTCAAGGCTAGGATCCAATATAAGAATTCACAATTAAGAAGAGGGATGTTGTAATCTTATTGCGAATTTATGAAGGTAGGTAAAACAATTCACTAATTTCAATCTATAAAATTCCTAGATCTTTTGAGATTCATTGAATCTTATCAATGGCATGTTTAATCTCAAATTATGCTCTTCCATTTGTGACTGGGATACCGAGGATCACAAACAAGATGTGAATAACCATGAAAACACGCTTGTCAACCTCGATGTCATTTATCATCTCTAATTAATGGGTCGGTTAACCACACGTGCTCCATTAACAAAGATAATTTTCGAGATGCCCAACATTTCTCTTTAAAGTCCCTATTAGTGTGCCGGTTAACCACACACGCTCCACTAATGACATATTAAAGTATGATGTGCATTTTCATGGGTTAACATACTTTTCACATTTTTCCTAAAGTAACTAGAGTAGGATTTTTAAAGAATGTTCTAGTACTTTTATATCATTATACTTTTAATGAGATTATCTCCTATCAAACCCGTTCGACTGACGACCCTCCACCATACAAGGGAGAGGTGGGTGTGAGTGGAAACCCAATTCTGGTCATTTAATAGGTCGTTTCCTTATACCCCCTTATAGTATAGCTTCATGAATGAGGCGTACTAGCAATTTAGCTGACTTGTCTTATTCATATAATATTAAACTTTTAATAGTATATATATATAAGGTGTATTTAAAAGTTTTCAAAATACAAGGTTTAAATAGTAATTATCTAAATTAAAACTTTCATTTAATTAATATTAAACCAATTATGATTTATCTTTATCTTTTAACTAAACAATTAATTAAATTAATTAAATCATCTAAGGATTAAATAATTATTTAAATTAAACAATTAGTAAAATAATTGAAATTTAATCATAATCCAAACCCTTCTATTTTTCGAAAATTAGGGTGGGGTTTATCAGGTTTTAATTGTTCAAATTTTAAGTATTTTAAAATAATAATTAAGGAAACAAGATAAACCCTAAAGGAATCCCCCATCTTCGAAAATAGGGTTAAGGAGGCTAGGGTTTGAAAAAACCCTAACATAATCGAATGTCCATGGACATTAGGGTTTAATTTCTATAAACTCTAATTTTTCTCTATTAGATATTATGCACAATCAAATAGAAAACTATAACTCTGATACCACTGATGGGTTTTATAGGTTATAATTAAAACATGTTGTGGAAAAACATAACCCTTAGGGTCACATGCAACCAATTTGGATCTAAGTTTTCTTTATTGATAGCCATAATATATGAACATCGAGAAACCTAAAGAAACCCTAGTATAATCGAAAATTACAAAGGATTAGGTTTTACATACCATTTGATTATTATTGTAAATAGTCAACCAAATCCTTCTTCAAAAAGCTCTTACAAAGCTAGCACCAGAAATCTAATGCTTCTGATGGTTTGTACCCAAACCCTAGCAATAATAACACTTGAGGAGAGAGGGAGGGGATGAGATTTATGGCCATTCCTTTGGAATGTGTTATGGCTGAAAATAAGGAGCCAAATGACTCTATTTATTGCCGACACAAGGAGTCTTGGAAACCCTAATTTGAATGTAATATTAATATTTCAAATTAGGCAATTATCCAACTCCCTAATTATCCTTAAGGAATATTAAATAAACTCGAATATTCCCCTCAAAACTGTCCAAGGGGTTGGAAGGTTCTAGAATACCTTCTTGTTCAACTATTGAACAATTACAACTTAAGTCCTTGCACTTTTAATTATTTAATCCAATTAATCAGAAAATTAATTCCCATTAATTTCTAATTAATTATTAATTAAATAATACTCTTTATAGTTAATATATTAATCTCATAATATATTAATAAATCATTTATTTCTATTTATTAATCATATAATAAATCAATAAATCAATCTCTCTCTCCGAAAGTCATTCGAGTCAATTACTAGTTTTGAGGGCAACCTAAAAGGACTTTGCTTTTAATTCAAGAATATACCAATTTAGTTATTGACTTAGACACCTAATCCAACACTTTAATCTTGAGGCCTTGATCGGGAGCTTCAACCTTAGCCTTACCTTTACCATGAGATGACTTTTTCTTCTTGTTTTCACTACCATGTCCAATGGCCAAGACATGATCAGTAGGATTGGAGCTCTTGTTCTTGATCATTGTTACGCCAAGAAACCCATATTTGACATGAAAAAAATGATAAGAACACAATTGATACGATAAATTGGGTGTTTAAAAGATATATTCGATCATAGTGAGGAGTTACAAAATGGAAGTAGATCTAACCTAAATAAATAACTAAACTTGCAACTATTAATGACTACGTCTCTCAAGAACACTCTTCAAATGATATAACACTCACTATATATAGAGGTGCATGTACAAGTCTCTTTTTGTCTCTCCCTCCCTCCCTCTATCTCCATCTCTATCTCTCTCTCCCTATATCTCTCTTAATATCAAAGGTATAAAAACCATGTAAAAATGGGTCTTCCAAGTCTTCTTGTTGACATCCTCCATGAAGAACTTTTCTTCCAACATACCCCCCCCCCTCGACGTTGGAAATGGATGACAAGACTTCAATTTCAAAAACGATCATATAGTAAATATGAAACTTAATCGTGACAAGGAATATCAAAGTAATACACCAATCTCAATTTTTCAATAGTCTTCAAAAACGGGTTCCATGATATAAGAATGTAAAACCAACCACCAAATAGATTATCAACCTGAAGTCCAAAGAGCTCCAAAGGGATTTCCGACCTTCATATTCTAAATTAATCCCAACGATCAACAAAAAAGCAAACCCACCATAAAAACTACTTTGGAACCAAAATTCCAAATCACTTCATAACCATGAAGAACCCCACCTCCTCCACGTGACAATGAGCTCCAAAGGCTGCTGAATTAACTCTGAAAGCTCTTTGGCATGAATGGATAGTAGAAAGGATGATGAACTCAACAATTAAACATGTTAAAAATTATTGGGTCAATCCGAGATCATCATTTCTTTTAGTAAACTATAATGATTTTCAGTTGCATTTTTTCTAATGATTGTGAAGGCATATTTGTGGAGATGTTTTCCTAACTATATGGTGTTTTTATGAACTATAGTGTGATGAACCAAAAGCTATTTAAATTTTACTCTTTGCAATCAAGGCCCCAATATGAGATTTGGAGTTTCAAAAAGATTTATGGTATTTGAGATTACAAAACTGAAGGGTGGATGTTGAAGTTGATGATTTTTGAAGAATAAGACTATTGTTGGTCCTTGTGATCAACCAAATGGATTTGAAAGTATGAAGGTTTGGCAGATTCAAAAAGAGACATGGGGAGTGGTATACAAGACTTTTATTGTTAATGTTCATAAGAATAATATATCGTACATGCAAGACAAGCATTGCTAGAAGATGACAACTAGGGATTGCATTCTTTATAAAGTTGAACATTCAAAAGTCAACTCAAAGAATGTAATTACGCTTGTTCCCGATATGTTGAGATGGTGGATTACACTTCAGATAGTGGTCATTGATTTCGCTCCTCAATTTATTGACGATATGAAATGAAGACTTAATTTCACGAATCAAAACAAAAGGGGAGATTGTTAGGCCTCAGAGTTCATATCTTTTGTGTGTGAGTCTGATTGTGAAAGCTTTCATAATTGTAATATCTTAAGTATTCAATGAAATATTTCGAATGTTAGTTTGTTTCGAAGTTTCATACACTAGGTTTCGTAATGACATGTGTGTCATTGTTTAACAATCTGTCATTACCTAGGTGTCGTATTCTTATTATTTATTTCTTTAACTGAATCTCTATTTGTAATCATAAAAGTAAGTATGTTAGTTAAAGGGTAGAATTTTCTTTGTGCAAGTTCTTACTTCCAATGTTGTAATTGAACTTTCATACTCTAAATGAAATTGAAATCTTACTTACTCTTGTATGCAATCTATATTTTCATTTCAATTATGATTTCGTACTTTTAGAACCTATTTGATCATATTATAATACTTTCTTTGGCTATTTTTAACATCCCATAAAGGTCCATGATGGTCTTATCGAGATTGTTCATATTATAGTTCATGAAGAACTAGTGATACAAACTATAAAGCAAGTTCAAGACAATGTCAATGGCCAACTCCTTTGGAAACTCAAAAACCAAGTTCCATAGTCATCAAGGGTTTGACGATCTTGAATCTATAAAGCAAGTTCAGAACAATGTCAATGGCCAAATATATGACTTCATTTTCTAAACGTGTGTACACACATAATTCGCATCTTGATGTTTGCATGCCATCAAGGCTTTGATGATCTTCAATCAATCTTTCCGAGCTTTATCCTTCAACATTTCCTTGAGATGGTCATTTATTTCAAACGCGTCAAAGTTCTCAAAGATCTTTTGAAGCTCTGGTGTCATGATCACCAACATGATGCAAGCAACTTTGGTAGATTCTTCGTCATTCTTGTTGTAAGTAGCTAGATCCTCTAGTGAAGCGTTATGATCTACAAAAATGAGATCCTCATCAAGGACATATTATTTTCCCTTGTACCTTAAGGCAATCCTTAGGTTACGAATCCATTCCAAATAGTTTTGACTGGTGAGTTTCTCCTTATGTAAGATTGAGATAAGCGAAAACTTCGATCTAGGTGTAGGAGGAAGATTTATCCTACTCGACATCTACATTATGAAATGAAGTTAGTTAGTTCGATTTTTCTCTTAAAATAATGTGCAACCCTAAATGAATTATTAACAAGGCTACGGTCCATATTTCACTTTTTGATGTGTAAATGGATGTCGTAAACAAACAAAAATGTTATTTAGGTAGGCAAAGCAACTTGCCAGTTTCAAACTTCTGAAACTCCTAGATCATTTGAGATTCATTGACATTCAATGGCATGTTAATCTCGATTGTGCTCATTTTAAATTTATTGTGGGGATGCCATATATCATTAAATAGATGGTGAATCGACCATGGAAAACTGCTTGAACCTCGTTATAGAACTATTATCATATTGATGTGACTGTTAGCCACACACACTCCATCAATAGAAAATTTTCACGAGCAACTCATCATTTAAAATAATATTCTAACAAATGACGTCTTAGTTAACCACACACGCTCCATCATTAGAATATAACAAAATGTGTGTTTTCATGGGAAGCATATGACTAACATTTTTGAAATATATAAAACAAGAATATTTTGTTTTATTACTTGATTAATACTTTTATCTTGAAAGACAAAATCCGATTGAACCATTTCAGTAACTCCGTTCCCAAAATACCAAAGGCAATGAGGGTGGGGGGGGGTTGTAAATGCGAAGAATATTAAAATCTGACCTCAATAGGAATCAAAGGGAATTCCTTAAACCATGTATTAGAGTGGGTGAGCATTGTCTTGATTCAATGAAATGTCTTTTATTAATATGTCAGGAGAATATGGTATTAACTTTTTACATATTGTAAATAGTACCATATAATAAATTTAAGCTTTTAAATTTATATTCATTTCTTTCTATATTAAATTCCTCATTAAATAAAGTTCAAGATGTAGTTAAATAATATTCAAAATTAATTAAATAATATTCAGATTTAACTTTAATTAAATAATATTGCAAATTAATTACCACATTTGAATATTTAGCTTTAAACAATTAAGATAATATCTTAAAATAGAAGCTTAACCCTAGATTTTCAAAATCACTCAAAAATCCGAAATCTTGAAATCCGGGTAAGCACACCGCCCCTAATGATTATAGGTTTCTTATGTTTTTTTTCGTGTAATATACCAATTTTTACCACAAAATTTTTCATTTTTAATATAGAAAAATCTCATCTATTATAAAAACCAAGTCAATAAAATCCCAGGTGTATCACATACAATCATCCCAAGTTAGAATATCAAAATGAGGAAATCATAAAAATCTGCAAGCTGGAGTGTACAATCAAGCCTTCGTGTTCCCGCTATCATCTGAAGCATCTAAAACACATTTAATCCACAACTATAAGCACGAAGAGTAGTGAGTTTCCCAAAATATCATATACAACAGAGCATAATAAACATCTATGGGTTATAAACAACCCTGGGGATTATCAGCAATCCCAATGGGCTAACAACACGCCTAGCGGATCAAATACACATTTCACAAGTTATCAATAACCCTAGGACTATCAGTAGTCCCGTAGACTCACAGTTGTCTAGGAGATATAAACAACTCAATTTCCCATATAACATCAATCAATAGTTACGGCCAAACTGGTCAATACACATACACTACCATACAGATAAATATAGTAAGAAGACTCTCCTCGCGGATAGCAGCTAAAACACAATAGCTCACCCACAAGGTTGACATGTACAATGAGACACCTAACAACAATAAAGAAGTACCCTCTCAATCTACATCCTAAAACCCTAATTTAACCAAAAGTTAACCATGGTCAAAAGTCAACGGTCAAAGTTAGCCCCAGTTGATTTGTAACACCTCAATTTTTAGACCAAATTTTTCATTTTTAAAACTTCCAAAAAACATAGTTTCACAACCAAATATCAAGTACAAGTCAACTGAAAACGACAAGTATCATAGTTATCAGATTACACAAAAGATCACGTCATAGTAGTAAATTCACCGTGCATGTGTACAATCAGACCTTCGCTTTCCCGTGGTCCTGCGAAGTACCTGTCACATATACATAACCAACTGTAAGCACAAAGCTTAGTGAGTTCCCAAACATACCACATACAACACAACATAAATAACATTTATGGATTATCAGCAACCTTGGGGACTATCAGCAGTCCCACTGGAGTAAGAGCACTCCCTGTGGGTTATCAGCAACCCTGGAGACTATCCGCAGTCTCAATCACATAATAACAGCACAATATAATACCATCTAGACCCAGCTGGTCGTTCTAGATACAACTATTCTACCTCACAGGTAACGATAAGTGAAGAGACTCATCTGATACTGATGACACGAAAGAAAACCTAGCTCCCGAACTGCCGGATCTAGACTCCGCCTAGTGAACAAAATAATTAACCTTCATTAATAATTAAGGTCCAGAAAGTCAACGCCAAGCAAGTACGCTGGGAGTACTACACCTAACGTTGGGCGTAAAACTGACCAAGCATGTGACTGGGTGAAATTCGGCTACGTTGCGCGTAGCTAAGAGTACGCATGACGTACTCCACAAACTTCCATTTCCACTCATTTGTTATCTTAATCCGTTAAAACAACCATTCCAATTAAAGATCTGACTTAGTTAAAATCTCTTAATCAATAAAGTCGTGCGCTTTAATCCTTTCCATGGCTATGAGAGGCTAAAACATCATTTCATCCATTCCATGACACTTTACTCATGCAAGAGTCAAAAGGAAAAATCAAGCAAGCCTTTTTATCAATCTAGAATCCTTAAGATGCATAAAAATACAACTTAAGCAAGCCTTTTACGTCTGAGCCTAGTACGCCCAACGTACTAAGTGGTTCTCTGGGACTATGCATGGTGCATGAGTACGCTGCGCGTACTCATGCATACGCCCCGCGTACTGCTCTAGCCAACTTTTCTCTTTTAGGGACTAATTATGACATTTTAAGGAAAGATTTAGGAATGATAAACGTACCTTATTTCGGGATGTTACAATTCTCCCCCTACTAAAATCAGAATTCACCCTCAAAGTCATCCTCCAGAAACAACTCTAGGTACTGTTCACGCATCTCGGACTCCGGTACCTATGTCCGTTCTGATCCTCTACGATGTTGCCATTGAAATTTAACCAATTTCATGACCTTGTTCTTTTACGCCTTTATTTTCTGATCCATAATGGATACATGCTTTTACACATAATTCAGGTGATCATCGACCTGAATGTCCTCCAAGGGAACCACAGTCGCCTCATTCGCTATACACTTCCTCAATTGGATCCAAACGGTAAGCCACCTAGCCCACACGGGACAGTACTCGAAAAGGGCCAATGAATTTGGGCCCCATCTTTCCCTGCTTCCTGAAGCGGATAAGACCCTTCCAGGGTGACACCTTCAGGAGCACAAAATCCCCCACCTGAAACTCTAACTCAGAGCGTGCCCGATCCGCATAACTCTTCTAGTAGCTCTGTGTGACAACCGTCAAAATTCGAGTCGGTTCTAGATTTGAATAAACTTAGTTGCACATATACGCACGACACATACTGGACTTAGTGACTAGAAGCTTAGTTATAACCTACTAGAAACTTGGAAGCAACTAGAAACAATGGATAATGTACTTAGATTTCACATTGATATGTGAATTCTACAACTACTTAACTGTAGAGGATATCCATATTTGGGTCACTCTTTGACTCGAACACCTTTTCATGAATCATATACACACATCATGCACTTGACCTAGAAATAGAAATTAGGTCAAAGTCTCATAGAAACTTAAGTCAAAGTTGAAGACTAGGACTAGTATACATGATTCCTCAATTTCGCTTGAATCTCGGAATCACTACATAGAATGCCAATAAACCGATAAAAATAAATTACAAACCTTATTTATAACTATAAAAGAGTTATAATACCATAAGATAATTTAAAGTCTCAAATATTCTATTTATTTTGATATCCAAATTTTTACAAACTTTCAAAAACCCTAAAAACCCTAAAACTTAAATTTTATAAAGTTTAACATCAAGAATTCTATAAAAAATAGTTATGAAACCTATAATATTATCATAAAACAATTAAATTCAGGGAAATATAATCAAGGAAAATAAAAAATTTAAGTCATTAACATTCATCCTTAATTTATAAGTCAAAAATCAAGGTTTCATGAATAAAAACTTGATTTTAGTGCACATTTTATATAAAATTTAGATATTTTATAAAATAACTTAAATTTTATAAAACAAAATGAATGAGAAAGGGTTATTATACTCAAAATTTCGGACCCCTCTCTTCCCATATCTCTCTCTCACACTCTCATTCTCCAACACACACACATCTCTCTTCTTTCTCTCTCTAGAAAACTCTCTCTACCTTCTCTCTAATTTTTTTTTCTCCAAACACCACAACCACAGCCTCTTAACCACGAAATTATGGAGATTCATAAGGGTTTTTCAAGCCACAAATAAATTTAAGGTAAAGAACATACATCTCTTGAAGATCCACAACAATGATTTAAGCCATGCATGTGCATTTTACTTCAAAAACCGACTTCTACTTCTTCATCTTCTTCAAACTTATTTTCTTTTTGTTAAAATGGTTTTTAGAACATCATGGATGAGTTTTAACACCATGCATGTATGATAAACAAGGTTGCATGTTCATGATCTTAGTGCAAAAATCGATTTTAAGGATTAAAACATCAAACTCAAGTTAAGAGTTTTTGAGAAACAAAATTTTGTTCATAAATGAATGTATACATTTTGATAAGTTTTAATCTTCTGATATCTGGAAAAATGACTAGAATATAAGTTTATCATGATATCTTCTAAAATATTTCAAAAGATTTACTCAAAGAAATGATGAAAACTCATTTTTCTAACCAATCACCATGCATGCAATCTGCCAGATTTCTTTACCTGACTTTAAACTGTCATATATCACTCATTTCTTAACCAAAATTCGGGATTCGTTTTCTAAAATATAATATTTTGAGTTAGCTTTCAAACCATCTGACCTCACTGGAAAATTCAAATATTTCGATTTTTAGCAATTTTTACAAAACTGTTGCTCAATCAGCACCTTTTTGTGAATACTAGTTTTGTATTGCATGTTCAAAGATCTTATTCATCACTAAAAATCAAGAAAAAATTAATTTGAGCACTTACCACCATGTATTAAGAGATATAAAAATATCTTGATTCAAAAGCCTTTGAAACATGTTGCAAAAATTCTCAAAGTAACGTCAATAATTTTTACCAAGATCACAAGAATCAAGTTTTCTCTATAATTGTTTGAGCCTTTAGGCATGTTTTTCAACATCAAAAATAAGAAAAGAATTTTTCATTGTTATTAAATTGTTTGAAGTTGCATTCTGGAAATTTTCAGCTCAATATATATTTTCAGTATTTTTACATGAAAATAATAATAAAATAGAGTGTTAAAGCATATAAAATACTTAAATTTATAAATAAATTCTGGAAATATTTGTGGATGACCCTTTAAGTTAATAAACATCTCCCATGAAGTTTCATCGATTTTTGTTACTGTTTAGTATGGTTTTTAATTTTCTTTTTATTTAGCTCTAATAAATCATAAAACCACATTAGGGAATGTGAAAATATTATTTCTTATTTTTCGCAGCTTGTACCTTATATTTAAGACTCCGAAAAATATTTTGGGAATTTTTGAAAATGTATATCTATTTTTCTTGAATTTTTGTGTTTATAATGGACTAAAAACAGGAAAAATAGTTTTACTCATCCAAAATTCATGAAAATTTACCAGAAACTCTTATAATATGTTAGGATGATACATAAAAATTTGGATGATTTTTATCTTATGTATGCTATTTTTCTTCTATTTTCCCAAGATTTAATACACTTAAATGTACAAAAATCAGAAAAATTGTGTTAAACTTTTTGAAAACACATATTAATATTTTTCCTAGATTATGTAAACTGTAAAATAGTTACACAAAAATTACAAGAAATTTTCATGATAATTTACTATTTTTCCATGATTTTATGATTATTCATGGAATTAAATGGTGAAAAATAGTTAGACAAATCAAAAATTCAAGAAAATTTATCTTAAGTTCTTTGACTTCAATTAAAAATGAAATACAAAGTTTGGGAAAGTTTAGAACTAAATTGATTTCGTTTTGAATATTTAATCATTGGAACACCTCTAAAATGTTAAATATTAACATTTCAATAATGGAAATTTTCCACTTAAATTGTTATATAACAATTGATTCTTTGAAACTTAATTTCCACAGAAAAATGTTTGTAACTTATCAATATTAAATTTTGACACATTATTGGCATAATTCTATTGTAGTAGTAAGTATACTAGTATTAGATTTCAATTAGAGACCCATTAGTGTGTAACATCGTTGTAGGAAAACGATAGTGGTACGAGTGGAGCGTAGATCAAGGCATCATTTGCATCATCTCAATGCATTGTGAGTATTCACCACTCTCCCCTATTTTCGGTTTTTATGTTTTGGGGTGGAAAAGCATGTCCCGAAAAACTATTATTTGAATGTTGTACTTAAATTGATTTGTATCAAACATGATTGCTATTTTATTGCTATATCTCTCTATGTATGTCTATGCAACACGGAACATGAGAACTTATCGTATTAAGGCCCTTCCCTTATCTCTAACCATTAACTCTTTGAGCCAATGGTCATTATGGATAGCGCTATTAGGAATTGACAACTCCTCACTCGCCCTATTGCTGGAGTGCATGATACCATATTAATCTATGGAACGATAAGCATAGATCTTGATAGGGCTTCAGTCATAGGTTTGGTTGAGAACTCATTGTTTGCTCATACACATACAAACTTGTTATTTATTATGGCAATAAACTCGTTTATCAATTATAGCAATCAACTTTGTTTCTTATTATAGCAATAAACTTTGTATCTCATTATAACAACGAAATTTTGTTACTAAATACTTATTTACTTGTTTTAGCAACAAAATTGGTTGCTTCTTATAGTAACAAACTTGTTTGCTCCTTGTAGCAATGAAACTTGATTACTCATTTTAGTAACAAACTTTATTTCCCATGAGGATATGAACGTTGCATCTCTTTTGGGCAACATACTTTATTTCTCATGATGACAACGAACTTTGTTTACACAAACTTATTTACTCATTTTAGCAATATATTTTTATCTATGGAAACTTATATCAAAATTTGATTTCGATTCATGAAACCAATATTATTTTTAAACTTGTGAGTACTCACCAACTATTTTTATAGTTGACGCTCGTTTTACATGCTTTTTCAGGAATCATCGAGTAAGTGACACTTAGGGACACTTCAGTTTTAGGAGCATTCGCATGTGTTGTATTTCAATTTACATTGTAATTTCTTTTAAAAGTTGTTCAAACCCATTGTAAAATTGTAATGATTTTTAATACTAAGGTTGGTGTTGTCTTTTAACTTTTGCTATGAAACCCTTTATACTGCCACGCCTCGTGTTTCCGCTTTAGCGGGGCGTGACAGGAAATGGTATCAGAGCCGAAGGTTGTAGAGAATACCGGTTTCCTTTGGAGAACCACAACTATAGCCAAAAATTTTCAAAATATTTTTAAAATACCGAACATACTACTAGTATAACTAATTCGAGTACGCATTATTGGACTTTAACTAAGTATAGCCTGGCCAACTATGCTTAATTAAGGAAGCTTTATGCGAGGCTTGAAACGGTTATAGTAGAATTATGTTCAAAACAATTTTCAGCTTAAACTTTTGAAAAACAAAATTTTTGATTGGATATTATAGGCATTCATCTAGATTCACTTAGAAACTAAGTTCACTGTTATATCAATGCCCTTATTTAGAAATATTCTTATCCCTTATCAAGTGCTAGGTTAACCACTTAGGTTATATCACTAGCCACTCTAAGAGCAATGCACATAGTACTGATAATGGGTATTCCTCGGTAGCTATTGACTTTAGATATAAGGTTAGTAGTTAGATATACATTAGTAATAATCTTAAGTCGAAACCAACACCAATTATCCCTCAATACCTCTTCATCGTCTTCGTACTAGAGTTACAACTAGGAAAAAGCGTTTTGATACCGACACGAATGATAATTGGAGCATCGCGTAAGGATGTAGATGAGTCACCACTAAGTAATCACTTGGATACCATTGGCGGGCATTCCGGATTCGACTCACAAGGAGACACAAAGGTTTAACCTATTTCTACTAATACGTGAGACCTTATTACTACGCTACGATTTAGCTTTAGGTTGTTTCCACCTTCAGGTTAAAACTTAACATAGGATATCCCTTTGACCTCTATAAAAGGCCACGAAACTGCATTGACACCATAAAACGTTTTTCAAACAATTTTTCTTGCCCTTTATCTTAGGGAAAAAGACATCGGTACTCGTCTTATACTCGCCTTGTACTCGCCTTAGTATTTAGGTACGATCAGCTACACTAATATACTTATTCCTTACTTCTTAATCTTCCATCGAAAAATTATGTCGTTTCATCGGTTTTATTTATCATCGATAAAATACTTTATAACCACTTCATACAACTTACTAGACATTTCCTAACAATGTAAGTCATATTCTCGCTAAAAATCTTTTGACAACTTGCTTTAACTTAACACTTTTCTTCAAAACTCAATTTAACCAATATTGGTTTTAACCTTGCTATTTCAATTTCATTTCAAATTCATTTCAATGGATTGATGTGCTTTTAAGGGCATATAAACCATTTTAAACATTTCTTACCATTTTGACACGTCTTCGAAAAACTAGAAACATTTTCTTTTATAATCGTGTTTAAACTCTTTACTATAAAACTTAAACATATGACGTTAAAGTTCATATTATGTGCAAAAGCTTCATCGGATCTTCAAACCACTTTTGTTTTAAGACTTTTGACTACTTCCCCATTTAGGCATCGTACTTTACTTAAATGTGTTTTCTTGAAACCCAACATGGTATTTTTACAACTTTCTAATCCAAATGTGTTTACAAGACATCACTGATGCCTACATTTCAAAACACACCTTATTTATTTATTTTATTTCAAATTAGTTTTATAATATGTGTTTATAAAACTTACAACATTGCAAAACTTAGTGTTCACTTTTAAATTTCCAGTGACACCTTCAACAATGTATAATTACTCTTCTAAATCTATTGAGTCTTTACCTTATATGTTTTAACTATTATTGAACTCCATTCTAAAAAGTCAAATTGTCAGATTTTCAACTACCGTTTGTAGTGCTTCTTCTTTTTCACAAATGGAGTTTAACTTAATAAGGTAACTCGTGATTATTAGCAAACATTCTAAGACTCTCACATGTCTATTTAATCATCAATATACATCAAATATTAAAGTTTGAAATATATCTCAACCTGGTTTTAATCTACCTATAGGTATTGTTCTTATAATTTTAACAATAACAATCATTGTCGCCGCTACCTTCCTTTTTCTTTCCCCCGCACTTGATTTCTTGCTCTCCTTATGATTTTAGATCTCGCACACCCATAATAGTAACATAATACATTGTCTAACTTTGTTTCTGTCTATTTTGCTTCTCCTGGTATCATGTTTGTACACATACATACTAGAAGTCTATCCTTTCGTTTTGAGCGATTAATACATGTATAGCCGTGAGGAATAATTTTTATTTAGTCAACTTTGATATATTCAATTACGCCTTTTTATCATATACATCTTGTTTTTATTTTGAAATCTCTATAAACAAGTGATCCTTATTTACATTTGCTCTTTCGTTCTAAATTCAGAAACTTGATATAAAATGCAATTTTCATTGTATTTTTCCTTATAATTAATACACAAGATGAATACTCTTATGCTTATAATTTTTCTATATCCGGAAAATATATGTGAAGGATATGTATCCTTATGTTTCTTCTTTTCTTTAAATACATCAAGAATTTTGAATTTTACGATTATCTATTCTCTAAATGATTGTTTTTGTAGAAACACTAAACTATGAATGCCCTATTTTAAAGATTGACATTTTTACACCTTTCTTAAAATAGTAATTTACTTTGCAATTTTCAGTGATTTCCTAAACTCTCAAGCTTGTTTTCATAAGTATTTTGACTCCTCGTAAACTTAGATTTGTCCTGACTTAGACAATTAGTCAATTTTTCAAATAGCGTAATATCAATAATTTCAATAAAAAAAATTTCCCTTAATGACGACTTAAACCTTTAACTTTAATTAATCTTTATATTATTTTACTACTTTTTGGGATCGCCACACATGTATCTTCATTATCTTGGAATTATTACACATTTTGATAATAGTGAGATTAATTATCATTTCTAAACAGACATTTTGATAACAATGAGATTTTTAATCACTTCTAAACACTTAAAATGCTATATACACAATGTGATTTAATTTATCATAAATTTTCATCGCCTCCATTTGCACCAATGACTCTCTAAATATATTTATTCTTCGAATAAGTTTTTATTATTGTAAGAGTAACCGTAGTAGTAATTATAGCCTCGGAGATGCTCAATCATTCGTAATTTATTTTGTCGACGACACTTAATTAACCTTTACATTTGAGATGTACCAAAACTTCGTTGCCTACCCTTAGTACGTATTTTTAGGAACTTACCCTCAATCGCTTCTCTTTCATTTGTGCTACCCCTTCTTATTTCAAAATATATCCTTTCCAGATGTAGTAGCCAACCCGGAAGTGAACAAATTGTTCCTAATCTCTTCTTTATTAGGCGGCAAATTTACACTTAGTACTAATTTAGAACGCGACTTAAGGATCAATGCGGATTTAACGCTCAGTGCAGTTAGTGCTTCAGCAAAACTTATAGATCTCTTAATTCAGATAATATCTAACTAGATGATCTTTTTCGACTAGGTCGCCATGTTTGGATCATGATTTCCATGATCCTAATTTCTCGCAATCTAAATTGTAGAACTCGAATTAAGGAAACATTAATTTGACTATAGCTAAAGAATTGGGCTTTTCCCTTGAGGAAATAAACCCGAAATAATCAAAGAACATTGCAAGTCACCACCTCTCCAACTATGTAATTGTATTCGACTGATTTCTAATAGAATACGTCACGAATTGAATTTCGGGGCGAAATTCTTTCAACCGGGGGAGAATGTGACAACTATCAAAATTCGAGTCGGGTCTAGATTTGAATAAACTTAGTTGCACATATACGCACGACACATACTGGACTTAGTGACTAGAAGCTCAGTTATAACCTACTAGAAACTTGGAAGCAACTAGAAACAATGGATAATGTACTTAGATTTCACATTGATATGTGAATTCTACAACTACTTAACTGTAGAGGCTATCCATATTCGGGTCACTCTTTGACTCGAACACCTTTTCATGAATCATATACACACATCATGCACTTGACCTAGAAGTAGAAATTAGGTCAAAGTCTCATAGAAACTTAAGTCAAAGTTGAAGACTAGGACTAGTATACATGATTCCTCAATTTCGCTTGAATCTCGGAATCACTACATAGAATGCCAATAAAACCGATAAAAATAAATTACAAACATTATTTATAACTATAAAAGAGTTATAATACCATAAGATAATTTAAAGTCTCAAATATTCTATTTATTTTGATATCCAAATTTTTACAAATTCTCAAAAACCCTAAAAACCCTAAAACTTAAATTTTATAAAGTTTAACATCAAGAATTCTATAAAAATAGTTATGAAACCTATAATATTATCTTAAAACAATTAAATTCAGGGAAATATAATCAAGGAAAATAAAAAATTTAAGTCATTAACATTCATCCTTAATTTATAAGTCAAAAATCAAGGTTTCATGAATAAAAACTTGATTTTAGTGCACATTTTATATAAAATTTAGATATTTTATAAAATAACTTAAATTTTATAAAACAAAATGAATGAGAAAGGGTTATTATACTCAAAATTTCGGACCCCTCTCTTCCCATATCTCTCTCTCACACTCTCATTCTCCAACACACACACATCTCTCTTCTTTCTCTCTCTAGAAAACTCTCTCTACCTTCTCTCTAATTTTTTTTCTCCAAACACCACAACCACAGCCTCTTAACCACGAAATTATGGAGATTCATAAGGGTTTTTCAAGCCACAAATAAATTTAAGGTAAAGAACATACATCTCTTGAAGATCCACAACAATGATTTAAGCCATGCATGTGCATTTTACTTCAAAAACCGACTTCTACTTCTTCATCTTCTTCAAACTTATTTTCTTTTTGTTAAAATGGTTTTTAGAACATCATGGATGTGTTTTAACACCATGCATGTATGATAAACAAGGTTGCATGTTCATGATCTTAGTGCAAAAATCGATTTTAAGGATTAAAACATCAAACTCAAGTTAAGAGTTTTTGAGAAACAAAATTTTGTTCATAAAGGAATGTATACATTTTGATAAGTTTTAATCTTTTGATCTCTGGAAAAATGACTAGAATATAAGTTTATCATGATATCTTTTAAAATATTTCAAAAGATTTACTCAAAGAAATGATGAAAACTCATTTTTCTAACCAATCACCATGCATGCAATCTGCCAGATTTCTTTACCTGACTTTAAACTGTCATATATCACTCATTTCTTAACCAAAATTCGGGATTCGTTTTCTGAAATATAATATTTTGAGTTAGCTTTCAAACCCATCTGACCTCACTGGAAAATTCAAATATTTCGATTTTTAGCAATTTTTACAAAACTGTTGCTCAATCAGCACCTTTTTGTGAATACTAGTTTTGTATTGCATGTTCAAAGATCTTATTCATCACTAAAAATCAAGGAAAAATTAATTTGAGCACTTAACACCATGTTTTAAGAGATATAAAAATATCTTGATTCAAAAGCCTTTGGAACATGTTGCAAAAATTCTCAAAGTAACATCAATAATTTTTACCAAGATCACAAGAATCAAGTTTTCTCTATAATTGTTTGAGCCTTTAGGCATGTTTTTCGACATCAAAAATAAGAAAAGAATTTTTCATTGTTATTAAATTGTTTGAAGTTGCATTCTGGAAATTTTCAGCTCAATATATATTTTCATTATTTTTACATGAAAATAATAATAAAATAGAGTGTTAAAGCATATAAAATACTTAAACTTGTAAATAAATTCTGGAAATATTTGTGGATGACCCTTTAAGTTAATAAACATCTCTCATGAAGTTTCATCGATTTTTGTTACTGTTTAGTATGGTTTTTAATTTTTTTTATTTAGCTCTAATAAATCATAAAACCACATTAGGGAATGTGAAAATATTATTTCTTATTTTTCGCAGCTTGTACCTTATATTTAAGACTCCGAAAAATATTATGGGAATTTTTGAAAATGTATATCTATTTTTCTTGAATTTTTGTGTTTATAATGGACTAAAAACAGGAAAAATAGTTTTACTCATCCAAAATTCATGAAAATTACCAGAAACTCTTATAATATGTTAGGATGATACATAAAAATTTGGATGATTTTTATCTTCTGTATGCTATTTTTCTTCTATTTTCCCAAGATTTAATACACTTAAATGTACAAAAA
Source organism: Lactuca virosa (assembly GCF_052849685.1). Taxonomy (NCBI): domain Eukaryota; kingdom Viridiplantae; phylum Streptophyta; class Magnoliopsida; order Asterales; family Asteraceae; genus Lactuca; species Lactuca virosa. The sequence goes on along the minus strand of NC_136430.1, from coordinate 116,834,433 downwards.
TCAGAAAAATTATGTTAAACTTTTTGAAAACACATATTAATATTTTTCCTAGATTATGTAAACTGTAAAATAGTTACACAAAAATTACAAGAATTTTTCATGATAATTTACTATTTTTCCATGATTTTATGATTATTCATGGAATTAAATGGTGAAAAATAGTTAGACAAATCAAAAATTCAAGAAAATTTATCTTAAGGTCTTTGACTTCAATTAAAAATGAAATACAAAGTTTGGGAAAGTTTAGAACTAAATTGATTTCGTTTTGAATATTTAATCATTGGAACACCTCTAAAATGTTAAATATTAACATTTCAATAATGAAAATTTTCCACTTAAATTGTTATATAACAATTGATTCTTTGAAACTTAATTTCCATAGAAAAATGTTTGTAACTTATCAATATTAAATTTTGACACATTATTGGCATAATTCTATTGTAGTAGTAAGTATACTAGTATTAGATTTCAATTAGAGACTCATTAGTGTATAACATCGTTGTAGGAAAACGATAGTGGTACGAGTGGAGCGTAGATCAAGGCATCATTTGCATCATCTCAATGCATTGTGAGTATTCACCACTCTCCCCTATTTTCGGTTTTTTATGTTTTGCGGTGGAAAAGCATGTCCCGAAAAACTATTATTTGAATGTTGTATTTAAATTGATTTGTATCAAACATGATTGCTATTTTATTGCTATATCTCTCTATGTATGTCTATGCAACACGAAACATGAGAACTTATCGTATTAAGGCCCTTCCCTTATCTCTAACCATTAACTCTTTGAGCCAATGGTCATTATGGATAGCGCTATTAGGAATTGACAACTCCTTACTCGCCCTATTGCTGGAGTGCATGATACCATATTAATCTATGGAACGATAAGCATAGATCTTGATAGGGCTTCAGTCATAGGTTTGGTTGAGAACTCATTGTTTGCTCATACACATACAAACTTGTTATTTATTATGGCAATAAACTCGTTTATCAATTATAGCAATCAACTTTGTTTCTTATTATAGCAATAAACTTTGTATCTCATTATAACAACAAACTTTTGTTACTAAATACTTATTTACTTGTTTTAGCAACAAAATTGGTTGCTTCTTATAGTAACAAACTTGTTTGCTCCTTGTAGCAATGAAACTTGATTACTCATTTTAGTAACAAACTTTATTTCCCATGAGGATATGAACGTTGCATCTCTTTTGGGCAACATACTTTATTTCTCATGATGACAACGAACTTTGTTTACACAAACTTATTTACTCATTTTAGCAATATATTTTTATCTATGGAAACTTATATCAAAATTTGATTTCGATTCATGAAACCAATATTATTTTTAAACTTGTGAGTACTCACCAACTATTTTTATAGTTGACGCTCGTTTTACATGCTTTTTCAGGAATCATCGAGTAAGTGACACTTAGGGACACTTCAGTTTTAGGAGCATTCGCATGTGTTGTATTTCAATTTACATTGTAATTTCTTTTAAAAGTTGTTCAAACCCATTGTAAAATTGTAATGATTTTTAATACTAAGGTTGGTGTTGTCTTTTAACTTTTGCTATGAAACCCTTTATACTGCCACGCCTCGTGTTTCCGCTTTAGCGGGGTGTGACACTCTGCGCGGTCAAAAGCCTCTGTCAAACCTGTTGTGTAAGCTCAGTCGTCTTGAGCACGACCTCCATGCTCCCCATGACCCTCTACCCCACCTCACCCCAACAAATAGGACTTCGACATCTCCGACCATATAGGAGCTCGAACGGGGGCATACCGATACTGGGATGATGGCTGTTGTTATACGAGAACTCGGGAAACGGAAGATAGGAGTCCCAATTCCCACCAAAGTCAATACAACAAGCACGCAGCATATCCTCGAGAGTCTGAATCGTCCGCTCGCTCTGCCTGTCCGTATGTGGGTGATACGCGGTACTAAAATGTAGTCGGGTACCCAACTCCTCACAAAATCTCTTCTAGAATCTGGAAGTAAAACGCACATCCCGGTCAGACACAATGGACGTCGAAACCCCATGTAGAGCCACCACCTCACGAACATAAATCTCGTCCAACTTCTTAGTGAAAGAGTTATCACTAATGGCTAAGAACTGATCACTCTTCGTCAAACGATCCACTATCACCCACATAGTGTCAACACCCCTCGCAGTCCTCGGTAGCTTCATAATGAAATCCATAGTAATCTGTTCCCACTTCCATAGGGGAACCTCCAGAGGCTGCAACTTACCATGAGGGCGCTGGTTGTGACATCCCCATTTTCACGGCCAGAAAAGACCGATTGTGTTTATGCTTTATAAAAAAAATCAGAGTACTTCATTTAATAAAAATGTTGCGGAATTTGTTCCTAGAAAAACTTGATAAATGTGTTATCAAAGCATTTCCGAAGAAATGTATTTTATCCATTTAAAAATATTGGGATGTCATCGTCAATACAGAAACATAAGCATAAACAGAACTTACATTCATTATCACTAGTGATTTATGTCTCCTTAATCTCTCAGTGTAATGTAACTTCATATCGACACCTGTGATACAAATAAACTGAGTGGGTCAGGTTGGGAAACCTGGTGAGTACATAGGGTTTTCAACCCACAATAATATAATTATTATGTTTAAACATCGAACAATCAACCCAATTACCCATCCCCATTATCTTCTTTACTCTCAAGGCTCTACCCTAAGAATCGACTACTCCTCGTTAATTCATTCCTAAGGATCATCCTAAGGAAACGGCACGAAATCCATCGTTGCTAGGGTTTACTCAACAGGCACTAAGTTGCATAGTCGCCAGGGTTTAGGCACTAAGTCTCATAGTCGCCAGGGTTTATACAACAGGCACTAAGTCGCATAGTCGCCAGGGTTTAGGCACTAAGTCTCATAGTCGCCCGGGTTATCTCGTTTATCGACAGTATCGTTTCCGAGAATCCACTCTCAATACATGTCAATGGGTTTTTAAAGTACAGCTGGTGAATACACAGTTCAAATACACCTACAGGTTGCGAGCCTGCTAGTGTTCCACTGGACTGTCTAGAATAGTCTATGGTGTCATCCATACTCTGCTAGATGAAGGGGACAACACTTGGGTAAAAGGCTTCTCTCATATTTCATCCCTCACCCTTATCTCATGGTCTATATCACCTCTCATCATTTTGTTTTTGTCACACAACAACTATTTCATCTACCCAGGTTTTACCCAACACATATTGTTGATATAAAACACATATACAGTTTAAATCATTTAAAACATGTATAAAAATCTTTCACCCAACATAGACGGCAAGTATACAGACAATATGCACACATAGCATGTAATTTATATTAAATACTTCATATCTATGTGTAAGATGAAAGTAACTATGCACTCACTTGTTAAAGTGGTGATTCCAAACTCGGGCAGCGCTTCGCTTCTAACGATTCTATTTTCCTCCGATGAAACCTAGTATTTTTACCACTAGATTTTAGTCTAATATTTACCGTGACTAATTATTAGTCTTAGCATTATTATTATTATATAAGCGTTTAAACAATATTTTCCAACCACTATGTACAGACAGGGGCCAGACATAAAACACCGGAGGGCATGACCATTTTGGCATATAGCACTTCTGAAATCCAACAACCCTATGCGACCCTTTAAACCAGATTCCCCGTACCGCGAGTAGTTAAAAAGATATTATAACGACACTTTTATAAGTCATAATAATAGCCCAAATACTCATTATAAGATCCTAATTACATTACTATGTTGAAACATAAGCTATACTAAAGATAGGTTAGGCGTAGCTCACTTACAGCGGGTTTTATCGAAAACCGGGCTTCGCTGGAGTAGAGTTTATGAGCCGAAGGGCTCTGTTCTCGGGGCTTCGGGAGCCTTGGGGCTTCCTTCGGGTGCTAGGGGGTTTACCTAGACTTTAGGGGGGGGGGGGGGGGTTTGGGGCTTAGAGAGAGAAAGTGAAGTTGGGAAGGTGTAAAGAATGAGGGAACCCGGTGCCTCTATTTATAGACTGGAATCCTGCTCTTCTCGTCGAGTAGGTCCTACTCGTCGATTCCATGGCCAGGTGTCACCATCTGGTTCCTTGCCTTGGGGAGAAAGCGTTGGCCCATATTCAGCCACGTCACCCGATTTCGCATAGCACCCTGCCGACTTCTAAATCCCGTAACTTTCGCATACGAGATCTGTTTTCGACGTTCTTTATATCCACGCGTAGGTAAAAACAAGATCTACGACTTTGATTTGGACTCGGTCAGCTAATTCTCGACTGATCTTAAATTTAACAGTAGGAGGAGATTATACTGTTAAATGTCCGCGTAAAATTCATAACTTCTACATACGGACTCCGTTTTCGTCTGTCTTTTTATCATTGAGTTCCTTTTAATGATATCTTCAACTCTCATTTAGGTCGCGTAGGCCAAAAACCGCTCGAACTAAAATTCGAGTTTCGGGCCATGCGTTGTTATGTCAAATCTTAGAAAATTCATAACTTCCTCATACGAAGTCAGATTTGGGCGTTCTTTTATTGTATGTTCTTGGTTTAACATATACTACAACTTTTGTTTAGATCACTAAGGCTAAAAAGTCCTCTACTGTAAATTCACTATTTACGTCTCCTGGTGCCGTGCCGGTTTTGCCGCGAAACTTCGACGGGTCATAACTTTTTCGTTATAACTCGGATTTCGGCGTTCTTTATATGTACGGAACCCTTGTAACATATACTACCACTTGGTTAAGATTAATCCATCTAAATAATCTTCCACCAAAAAGTCATTTTTGACGCTTATTGTCTTTAAATTGACTAGCCCGAATCTGCGGGCGTTACAATTATCTCCCCCTTAGGTTGATTACGTCCCGGAATCATCAAATAAACAGGGCTGTATAATGACTCCATACTTTATCTCTTCATCCTAAGTAATAATCGTATCTTCTATGTTGCTTCAAACGAGTATTTAACTCTTGGACTCTATAACTGCAGGCGGTGCTCGATCTTGCACCTGCTCTGTTAGACTCCAAATTATGACCTTCAAGTCACAATATCGATCCTTACTGGAGACTCCTTCTTCTTCTTAACAAACTTAAGATAAGTTCTTTTATTACTACAATGGATCGATGTGTCATATTCTAATGACCTATCATCGTACGTTGCAACGCTCAGACTCAGGTCTCTTAGAGTCAAATTCCGGAATGGAATATACTTTCCTTCATGTTCTGTTCACATCTTAAAAGGTAGCGTTTCTAGCTATAAGCAATTATCGCGATACCTCCACTGATCTCTTTGATTTCAATCTTCTGGCTTAAGTGAGATGTGACATCGAACTTAGTTCTCTGAACCACATAACATACTCATCGTAGTCGGACTCAATTTGATATGACCACTAGGGTCGGAATAACAACAATCTTCTTAGTCATTACCGAAACAATGGTAACGACATACTTGAATAAAATGGTATCAATTACTAGTGCGTTGGTAACCTTGTGACTTTCCCTGATCCAAGTGTGAGTCATGTGCTTCCGGTAGTATAGGCCTTTAATACCTTTCACACCTACTCATACTCGTCCCAAGTATTGTCTCGTAGTTTTCCAAGTTATTATCACAAAAACAATTTTAACACATACAAATGTGTCAAAACAATCATATAATTTTCCATAGACTCTACTAGGACTTCTTCCATGTGTATCTTCAATCATCCATTCTGCTTCAACTCGGTTGTCAGACAATGGGATAATTTCATGGATTATACCAAAAATCTTTCTTTCTGCTAATCGAAAGTGTACTTCACCATGATGTTCTGCACACCAAAGCAGTCGTTTGGTGTATCGAGACGAGAATAAAGATAGAGGAAGGTTTAGACGCGTATTCCTCCTTATTACTTCGGAAAATTACATGTCAGTTCTAATATTGTAATTAAACGTTTAGAAATCTGAACACATAAAATTTCCAGATCCGGTCGGCAACAAACCATAGATCCGATCAAACGATAGCATAAAGCATCACAAATTATTAAGCACATAAAAGCATCTTAGGCATCTTCCCTAATTAAGCTAGTGCTTGTGTCTATTCAGGCGTACTTCCTAATATATATTAGACACACTCCTCACGATCATCGCTTAGCATTCTAAGTTTAAGTCTAGAAATAAATCCTTATTCCTAGTTCGCTTAAACTAATGCTCTGATACCAACTGTGACATCCCCATTTTCACGGCCAGAAAAGACCGATTTTGTTTATGCTTTATAAAAAAATCAGAGTACTTCTTTAATAAAAATGTTGCGGAATTTGTTCCCAGATGTGTTATCAAAGCATTTCCGAAGAAATGTATTTTATTCATTTAAAAATATTGGGATGTCATCGTCAATACAGAAACATAAGCATAAACAGAACTTACATTCATTATCACTAGTGATTTATGTCTCCTTAATCTCTTAGTGTAATGTAACTTCATATCGACACCTGTGATACAAATAAACTGAGTGGGTCTGGTTGGGAAACCTGGTGAGTACATAGGGTTTTCAACCCACAATAATATAATTATTATGTTTAAACATCAAACAATCAACCCAATTACCCATCCCTGTTATCTTCTTTACTCTCAAAGATCTACCCTAAGAATCGACTATTCCTCTTTAATTCATTCCTAAGGATCATCCTAAGGAAACGGCACGAAATTCATCGTTGTTAGGGTTTACTCAACAGGCACTAAGTCGCATAGTCGCTAGGGTTTAGGCACTAAGTCTCATAGTCGCCAGGGTTTATACAACAGGAACTAAGTCGCATAGTCGCCAGGGTTTAGGCACTAAGTCTCATAGACGCCAGGGTTATCTCGTTTATCGATAGTGTCGTTTCCGAGAATCCACTCGCAATACATGTCAATGGGTTTTTAGAGTACAGCTGGTGAATACACAGTTCAAATACACCTACAGGTTGCGAGCCTGCTAGTGTTCCACTGGACTGTCTAGAATAGTCTGTGGTTGTCATCCATACTCTGCTAGATGACAGGGTCAACACTTGGGTAAAAGGCTTCTCTCTTGGTTCACCTCTCACCCTTATCTCATGGTATATATCACCTCTCATCATTTTGTTTTTTTCACACACCAACTATTTCATTTACCCATGTTTGCCCAACACATTTTGTAGATATAAAATACATATACAGTTTAAATCATTTAAAACATGTAGAAAAATCTTTCACCCAGCATAGACGGAAAATATACAGACAATATGCACACATAGCATGTAATTTATATTAAATACTTCATATCTATGTGTAAGATGAAAGTAACTATGCACTCACTTGTTAAAGTGATGATTCCAAACTCGGGCAGCGCTTCGCTTCTAACGATTCTATTTTCCTCCGACGAAACCTAGTATTATTACCACTAGATTTTAGTCTAATATTTACCGTGACTAATTATTAGTCTTAGCATTATTATTATTATATAAGCGTTAAAACAATATTTTCCAACCACTATGTACAGACAGGGGCCAGACATAAAACACCGGAGGGCAGGACCATTTTGGCATATAGCACTTCTAAAATCCAACAACCCTATGCGACCCTTTAAACCAGATTCCCCGTACCCGAGTAGTTAAAAAGATATTATAACGACACTTATATAAGTCATAATAATAGCCCAAATACTCATTATAAGATCCTAATAACATTACTATGTTGAAACATAAGCTATACTAAAGATAAGTTAGGCGTAGCTCACTTACTGCGGGTTTTCTAAAAAATCGGGCTTCGCTGGAGCAGAGTTTCTGAGCCGAAGGTATCTTTTCTCGGGGCTTTGGGAGCCTCGGGGCTTCCTTCAGGTGCTAGGGGGTTTACCTAGACTTTAGAGTGGGTTTTGGGGCTTAGAGAGAGAAAGTAGAGAGAGAAAGTGAAGTTGGGAAGGTGTGAAGAATGAGGTAACCCGACGCCTCTATTTATAGGCTGGAATCCTGCTCTACTCGTCAAGTTGGAGGTCCTGCTCATCGAGTCCATGGCCAGGTGTCACCATCTGTTGGCTTGCCTTGGGGAGAAAGCCTTGGCCCATATTCAGCCACGTCACCCGATTTCGCACAGCACCCTGCCGACTTCTAAACCCCGTAACTTTCGCATACAAGCTCCGTTTTCGACGTTCTTTATATCCACGTGTAGGTAAAAACAAGATCTACAACTTTCATTTGGACCCGTCCGGATAATTCTCGACCGATCTTAAAGTTAACAGTAGGAGGAGATTATACTGTTAAATGTCCGCGTAAAATTCATAACTTCTACATACGGACTCCGTTTTCGTCTGTCTTTTTATCGTTGAGTTCTTATTAATGAGATATTCAACTCTCATTTAGGTCGCGTAGGCCAAAAACCGCTCGAACTAAAATTCGAGTTTCGGGTCGTGCACTGCTATGCCAAATCTTAGAAAATTCTTAACTTCCTCATACGAAGTCAGATTTGGGCATTCTTTTTTTGTATGTTCTTGGTTTAACATATAATACAACTTTTATTTAGATCGCTAAGGCTAAAAAGTCCTCTATCGTAAATTCACTATTTACGTCTCCCGGTGCCGTGTCGGTTTTGCCGCGAAACTTCGACGGGTCATAACTTCTTCGTTATAACTCGGATTTCGGCGTTCTTTATATGTATGAAACCCTTGTAACATATACTACCACTTGTTTAAGATTAATCCTTCTAAATAAACTTCCACCAAAAATTCATTTTTGACGGTTATTGTCTCTAAAATAACTAGCCTGAATCTGCGGGCGTTACACTGGTGTTCCTCCTTGACCTTCCGGCAGGTCAGACATCGCTCCATAAACCATGCCACATCTCTTTTCGTACATGGCCACCAATAATTGTGCTTCAAATCAATATACATCTTTGTAGCCCCTGGGTGGATAGAAAATCTCGATTTGTGGGCCTCCTAAATCAAAATTCGTCGAGCCCCACCCGCATACGACGCCCATACCCACCCATGAAGAGTCAAAAGCCCTCTATTGTCCATATCAAATGCCGAAATCTGACCGATCACCCGCTCACTCTTCCGATTTTCCTCTTTTATGGCTTCCATATGCGCTTCCTTGATGGTCCCTAAAACTGGAGTCATCACGATCATCCTCATGCACACATCCCACGTCGGGGTACTCGCCGCCCTCCGGCTTCTGGCATCGGCCACCACATTGGCCTTGCCTGGATGATACAATATCTCACAATCGTAGTCCTTCACTACGTCCAACCAACTCCTCTGCCTCATATTCAAATGTGGCTGATCAATAAGGTATCTCAGGCTCTTATTGTCCGTGTAGATGGTACACCGAACACCATAGAGATAGTGGTGCCAAATCTTGAGGGCGAAAACCACCATCCCTAACAACAAATCATGAGTGGGTTACCTCACCTCGTGAGGCTTCAGCTGCCTCGAAGCATAGGCTATCAAATGCCCTCTCTGCATCAACATATCACCCAATCCCGCAGTGGATGCATCACAATAGACTTCAAAATCCTCAACTCCCTCCGGGAGGGTAAATACTAGGGCTTCGCACAAGCTCTGGTGAAGAGTCTCAAATGATGCCTGCTACTAAGGCCCCCAAATAAAGGCAACATCCTTCTGAGTCAACTTGGTGAGAGGAACAACAGTTTTGGAGAAATCACCAATGAACTTCAGATAATAGCCTGCAAAACTAAAGAAGGTCCGAATCTCAGATGGAGAGCTCGGCACCTCCCACTGCATCACCACCTAAATTTTGGCTGGGTCGACCGAAATACCGTTATGATTGAAAAGGTGTCCCAAAACTGAACCTCTCTCAACCAGAAATCACACTTGGAGAATTTGGCATAAAGCCTCTCCATTCTCAAAACCTCAACAATCTCTTGTAGATGCTCCTCATGCTGCTCCCTAGTCTTCGAATATACCAAAATGGCATCGATAAAAACGATCATTGATCGATCTAAAATGGCCCTACGCACACGGTTCATGAGGTCCATGAATATTTCCGGTGCGTTAGTGAGTCCAAAAGGCATCACCACAAACTCGTAATGCCCATAACGAGTTCGAAAGGTCGTCTTCTGAATATCCTCCTCCCGTATCTTCATCTGATGATAGTCGGACCTCAAATCTATCTTGGAAAACCAAGATGCCCCTGAAGCTGGTCAAAAACATTATATATCCGTGGCAACGGTTAACGGTTTTTCACCATCAGCTTGTTCAGTTCCGGATAATCAATGCACATCCGGTGCGAACCATCCTTCTTCCCGACGAAAAGGATTGGGGCTCCCCAAGGAGAACTGCTCGGTCTAATGAACCCTTTCTGCAACAGCTCCTGTAGCTCATAGGATAATTCATGCATCTCAAGAGGTGCAAGAAGGTACGGTGCCTTGGCGATCGGTGCCACACCCGGAATTAGATCGATCCAGAACTCCACCTGCCTCTCAGGAGGCACACCTGGTAACACCTCGCGAAAAACATTAGGAAAATCACATACCAACAGAACATTAGAAACAGAAGTTGATCCCTTCTTCTCAACCCGAGTATCTACTACATATTCCAGAAAACCCAAACACCAATGCTGTAAACTCTGTCTTGCCCTGGAGGCAGAACAGAAGGTTGATCTCGATCTAGTACCCTCGCCACAGATAGTTAGGACTCTCCCACTAGGACCCCAGACTGTCACTAACTGATGCTCGCAGTCAGTCAAAGCCCCAAACCAGCTCAACCAATACATACCCACGATCACACAAACATCCCCCATGAAGCTAAGGATGAGGTCTATTGGGTATTCAACATCGAAAATATCTAACACACAACCATGGTAGACATCAACAGCTGAGACAGGACGCTCATCAGGTATCGAGAACCTCAAGGACCTAATCAAGGTCTCTCGCGGAATACTAAAACTGCGACTAAAATATGATGACACAAAAGACCGACTCACACCCAAGTCAAACAACACATGCACAGGCACACAATTCACAAAGAATGTACCTATACAATCGACAATATAAGCAGAAAAAATAAATAAATCAATAGAAATATAAATAAAGCACATGCCAACAATGACATCTGGAGCTGCAGCATCCTCCTCTGCTGTCAAGTGAAATGCTCTGCCCCGAGCCCTCGGTGCCTGGGCCTTTCCTTGCCGGCCATCATTGATACGCAGTGTCGCTGGGGCGGGAGTCTGAACAGCTCTGGATGCAAGTTATGGAAAATCGGCATTCACGTGGCCCCTCTGGTTGTAGCTGAAACAAACTTAAAATCCCTTGGAGCATTCCCTAGCCATATGCCCCTCCTTTCCACATAGGTAGCAAGCCGACTCGGACCGACATGGCCCTCGTGAACCTTGCCACACTTCCCGCAAGTACGGCCCTTCTGGCCTCCTGTCTCTCTCATGTGCCTCCCTAGCCTGAGTCCCAACTTGATCTCTCTCCTCACGCCATTAGTCTGCACTCAGCCAATGTCGTATACGCGGTATTCGCCAAGAACTCCCTGATATCCCTCCTTATAACACTCAAATACCGGGCCACAGGAGCCTGATCCGTCGATACCTGCTCAGGGCAAAACAAAGTCCTCTCATGAAACATCTTGGTGATCTCAGTCACCTTCTCTATCTTCTACTTGAGAGACAGGAACTCCTGGGATAACCTTTCCTGCATAACTGTGGGTGCAAAATCACTCTGAGCATTATAGTAAACCTCTCTGAAGTCAATGCAACATGCTCTGCTGGCGTGTAGTCAACTATCACAAGCTTCCAGCAGTCTTTCGCTCCCAAGCGAAGCAAGTTCAATGCAAATCGAACCCTCAAATTCTCCAGACAGGAGTAGGTATAGAAACATCCCTCAACATTAGATATCCATCTCATAGCATGAATCAGATCCTCGGTCCCATCAAACTCGGGTGGCTTCATGTTGGTTAACTCAAGATACCACATTGAAACACCCCCCTGCGGTCACGCAGCAGCAGCCTCAGTGACAGCGGCATAGCGCTCATCATAGGTCTCAATCAGCGTGGTCTTAACAGACCCAAACATCTTAGGGATAGCCTCTCGGATTGTCGTAGCCAACTCTGCGGCAACAATCATGCGAATATCATCATCATTGGCACTCGGCCTCTCGGGGTCGCTAGAGCCTGAACCTCGGGTAACCACCATACTGAAATGCATAAGAAAATCATCAGCACAAGTTAAACACATATGTCAACACTTACAACCCTACAAGCTCATTAGTTCCTCAAAAGGTTATTCCTCGAGCCACGTACAAATCCATGCTTTCAGTAGTACGGGACTAATACTACCTTCCACACCAATCCGTATTTGTCTCGGGTCGTACCCTCGAGACCTTAAGAACTCTACCTCCTCATATCAGCTATGGACTCGCCCTACTGGTTCCTGAGAACATCAATCATACATCTATATACTAGTTCTAGACCACTCCCATTACTGCTCTGCCTCACGAGATCTATGTTGCCCTCGTGTATGCCAATTTGTACATAGTACAAGACTCGATAGACATTTAAATAAATGATCCTACCTCAAATACACAACCAAACAAGGAACATGAAGAAAGGCTAAATCTGGAATTCTAAGGCTATAAAATCCTAACTATGTACAACTATAAGGCATACCGCAAAACAAATAGTAAAGACAGACTCGATCTCATAAGGAATGAACCCCTAGGCTAAGGCATCATAAATCAGGCAACATCTCATACTGTTTCAGCAAGATTCCTTAGCCTATCCCTAGCTAGAATACAATCCTATCTTCTCATAATATAACATGTCTGCTCTGCACTACTAAAAAAGTAAATTGAGGTATTTTGGGAAACTGTTGCTCGAGCGTTGGTCGGTTGTATACACTGCTTCTCTGGGTTTTTCCTTCTGTAAGCAGTCTTCATTTCTGGTTAAGTTCTTAAAAATGTTCAGACCCTTAGTTTGAGTTTGGAATCACCCAGAGGCTCATCCAAATCCCTCAAACCAGGGCTTTGATACCAAATTGTAACACCTCATGCTTAGACCAAAATTTTCATTTTTAAAACTTCCAAAAAACATAGTTTCACAACAAAAGATCAAGTACAAGTCATCCCAGAACCACACGTATCATAGTTATCAGAGTACATAAAAGATCATGTCCCAGTAGTAAATTCCCAGTGCATGTGTACAATCACACCTTTGCTTTCCCGTGGTCCTGTGAAGTAGCTACCACATATGCATCAACAATTGTAAGCACAAAGCTTAGTGAGTTCCCCATAATACTACATACAACACTACATAAATAACATCTATGGGTTATCAGCAACCCTGGGGACTATCAGCAATCCTAGTAGACTAACTGCACACCCTATGGGTTCTCAGCAACCCTGGACACTATCCCCAGTCTCAATCACATAATAACAGCACATTATAATAACATCTAGACCCAGCTGGTCATTCCAAATGCAACTATTCTACCACACAGGAAAGGATAAGTGAGGAGACTCACCTGATAATGATGACACGAGAGAAAACCTAGCTACCGAACTACCGGATCTAGATTCCGCCTAGTCAACAATATAATTAACCTTAATTAATAATTAAGGTCCAGAACAAATCACAAGTCCAAAGTCCATGTCTAAATCTACTAAGGGCAAAAGGACCATTTTCCCCCACCCTTGGTCCCAAAACCCAAAACCTTAACCAAAGGTCAAATTCAATGAAACTCTACAGAAAGTCAACCCCCAGCGAGTACGTTGGGCGTACTACACTTAACGTTGGGCGTAAAACTGACCAATCAATGGATGGGCTGAAATTCGGCTATGTTGCACGTAGCTAGGACTACGCACGGTGTACTCCACAAACTTCCATTTCCACTTATTTGTTGTCTTAATCTGTTAAGACAACCATTCCAATTACAGATCTGACTTATTTAAAATCTATTAATCCATAAAGTCGTGGGCTTTAAGCCTTTTCATGTCTATGAGAGGCTAAAACATCATTTCATCCATTCCAAGCCACTTTACTCATGCGTGAGTCAAAAGGAAAGATCAAGCAAGCATTTTTATCAATTTAGAAGCCATAAGATGCATGAAAGGACAGCTTAAACTCTCTGGAGAGTCCAAAACTCAAAAAGGTCCAAACTTGGGGACTTAAGCTCATAAACCATAAACTAAAGAGATCTAGAAGAATTCTAGACAAAGTATAAGCTTTATACTTGAAAATGATGCACAAAAGTGGAAAGTTCCGTGATCTCTAAGATTGATAGCACCTTCTACTTGTTCTCTAACCTCCTTCTTCAACTACAAGGGCCAAGAACACTCAACACTTTGCAAAAACACCCACACAACCCACACACACGAGATTAGGGTTTAATTTAGGGTTGGACGCTGATAAGGATGGCTAGAAATGACACCATAATGTTCTTTATATAGGGTTCAAATAAATATTAGGTTTTGCTTCTGAGCTTAGTATGCCCAGTGTACCATGGGTACACCTAGCGTACCATGGGTACACCCAGCATACTTTTGGTTGCTAGGTCAAGTTGCAGACCACTTACGTTGTATGTTAGTTTAGAGGTGTGGTTGTTTATTGGTGGAATACATTAGGAAAAATCATAACAACTAATGAGCCACTACAACTGTAATGGGCAGAGTTCTTGGTTCACTTCAAGTGCAAGTTCTACTCAGCCCAAAACATGCTAGAGTTGGAGAACCAACTGCTGACATTAAAAAAGGGCAACATGTTAGTTGATAAATACACCAATGCCTTCATAGACAAGGTGGAGTTCACTTTGTGCCTTGTACCTGACGAGCTTACAAAAATCGATAGGTACTCTAAGGGACTACCATGGGAGTACACTATGACGGTTAAGTAGGATCCTATTTTTGAAGCAGCCATATGGGCTGCAAGGTTTGTGGAAAGCATGATCAAGGCAAGAAACACTGACAAGTTTGAAGTTGCCGAGAAAAGAAAGAGTGAAGGATTCTCAAAGTCCAATAAGAAGAGTGAAATTTTGAAGTTAAAGGATCAGAATTCTGGGGGTAACGAGGCAAAGTGCTATGACAAGTGCAGAAGGAAGCACTTTGGGAAATTCTCTGAAGAAGTGATCTGTTTCAAATGCATGAAGACTGGTCACTATGCTAACGAATGCACGGCCAAGAAATAATTCTGGTTTAAGTATGGTGAAGAAGGACACTTGAAGCTAGACTGCCCAAAGAAGGAAGGAGCTACAAAGCCAAACATGCAGCCAAAACTGAAGGCGAGGTCATTCCAGATGATCCTGGATGTAGAGAGAGATGAAGCAGATGGCGCCTAAGCAAAACAAGATATGAAGTAGTCATCCTACATATATAGTAATAGGGCATGTAGCCTAATATAAAAGGCATAATGTACTTGAATAAATGTAATCATTGTCAAGGAATAATACATCCATAATTATGTTACACTATCCTATGTCTGCAAATTGTTTTGGAGTCATTATGTGTAGTAACTTGGATGAATATGAGACAATTCTTAGGATGAGTATGAGTAGGTATGAAAGGTAGTAGAGGCCTATACTATTGGAAGCACATGACTCATACTTGAATTAGGAAAACTCACAAGGTTACCAAGGCCCTAATATTTGAATTCATTTTGTTCATTTCCATAATTACCTTTGTTTCTGTAATGACTAAGAAAACGAATGCTATTCCGACCTTAGTGTTCATATCAAATCGATTCCTACTTGAGAATAAGTTTGCGAAGTAAATTAATCGGCCCAGAGAACCAAGTTTATTGTAGCATCAGATTTAAGTCATAAAATTGAAGGAAAAGACAATGAAACGATCGAAAGAAGCATCACAGTCATCATTAAGACTAAACATTTTGTAGCTAGAATTACTACATGCTTTAATGTGATTATGTCACATTAGAACATGAAGGAAGGTATCTTTCATGCTAAAGTCGAACTCAAGGACACCTGAGTCTAGCCATTGCATCATACGATTAAAGGTCATTAGAGCATGACCCACCGGTCTGCTACAGAAGTCGAAGTAAAGTCCATATCTTGGTTTAAGTATATTCTAGAATGAGCAAGAGTCTCCAATGAAGATCGGATTTAGAATCAAGAATAGGTGTAGGGTTGAGCACGATCAACATTCAAGAATTATAAGAGTTGGAATCTCATTTGAAAAGAAATAAGAGTTAGTTATTACCTAGGATGGAAAGATAAAACACAAAGTCATTATACAATCCCTATTTTGCTGATCATTCCAGGATGTAATCATCCTAAAGGGGGTGGTAATTGTTACGCCCGCATATTCGGACCAGACAAATAAGCAATAAAAATGACATTTTTTATTAAATATTATTTAGGATAAATAATCATAACCAAAGTTATAGTGTATGTGACAAGGATTTCATATATATAAACAACACTTAAGTCCGACTTCGTGTGAAGAAGTTATGCTTCTACGAACTATCACGATTAAACCAACACGACTCAATGTATTATAAAAAGAGATTTTTTGATAGATTGCTTATTAGCCCATTTGATCTTATCGAAAGTCACAGTATTCATAAAATCGAGAGAGTGCATATAAAGAACGTCCAAATATGACTTCGTCAGAGGAAGTTATGATTTTTCGAAGTTTCAGCGTCGCAGTGTGGACACAAAAATCAAATTCAAATCGCTTGATTGTTAGACGAAACAATCTAAAATAGAATTGACGTTCTCGTAAATATGAACCCATCGATATAAAGATGGTCGAGAACGGAGTTCGTATGAGGGAGTTATGAATTTCGCACGAACTTTAAAAGTCTAAACCGGGATATAAAGAACGTCGATGAGACTTTAATGAAAGTTGTAGAGATTGTCCAGACAATTTTGGGGATATAAAGAACGTCAAATGCTGAGCTCTTATGCCAAAGTTTTGTCCGTTCGAAGATCTGCAAGAAACCGCTTGGGCTGATGACATAGCAGCACCTGGTGGCGCCATGTGGCATGGTCGGCCGCCTATATCCTCCAAGAGACATGATGAAGCGGAAAACACATGATTATGACACATGGCAGTCTTCTAGAAAGAGTGAGGTAGACCAAGGATTCGATGACACATGTCACAAGGCAATGTGACTAGTGAAGCACTTGTGCGTGGATTTAGTGAGGTGTTTAAAGTGAGATTTTCTAACAATATACTCAGTATACCAAACGAACCCTACCTCCGATATGATCCTACCTGGTTGTTCCTTACTTGATAGATCTTCATGTAGACATTGGTATTAGTGAGGTATCTTGAATATCATTAGTCACCATGAATTATGACTAAGACTTAGTAGCATTCGTACCTAGGTCACGTCGAAGGAAAAGTCAACGTATTTGGCGGAGTGCTGCAATTTTGGGTCTTATTATCTGAATAGTTACTTTCAGCTTACACATAGATATCAAGTATTTAATTTGCTTAGATGCCCTATGTGCTTATTATATGTGTTCCTGTCAATTGTGCTAAATGAGATCATGACTTTTACTCACAATAAATTATATCATTTTTATTATACTTATATTGTATCGGGTAAAAATGGTAGAGAGAGAAAATAGATAATATAATTGTGAGAGACCATGTAACGTCCGTAATTTTGGGCTAGGCGTTTAGAGTTTAATCGTAAAAATTATGCAAGATTACTAGGTTTAATTTATAAATTTCGAAATTATTAAAACTAATTCAATTTAAAATAAACTATTAAGGATTAAACAATTTTTTTACTATTACTCAATTAATCAAATAAATTTTAATCCTAATCCAATTCCCTCCAATTTTGAAATGAGGGTTTGGGGTTTACTAAATTAATAATTATCTAATTTTAAGGCATTTAAAACTAATAATTATCAAAAACACAGAAACCTTACCAAAACCCTAGCAATTTCGAAAATTAAAGGAGGAGGCTAGGGTTTCTAAACCCTTGCCCAAATCGAAAACCATCAATGGGGGGTTTTCGATCCTATTAAACTTTGTGCAAGATCACAATGAAGATACACTCTGATACCACTGATGAGTTTTATAGATAACAAAAATCATATTTTTGATGGAAAACATAAAACCCTAAATTCACATACACCCTAAAGTATCTATGTTCTCACTATGATATGAAAACAAGAATTTGAATTCAAAAACTCTAAAGTAGATTGCTATTTTTGAAAGTACATAACGGTTATTAGAAAAAATACCTTTTAGTTTATTATTGTAAATAAACTTGAATTCCTTTTTTGTAGAACATCAGAAAGCCAACACAAGAAATCTTGTGGTCAATGTCTGACACCCAAACACCAGAAGTTGGAGGCTTACTGAAGAGAGAGGGGAAGGATATAATTTTCGGCTCTGGGAGTCTCTTGGAAGAGTTGAAATCTGAAAATCATAAGGCATGGGATATTTATAGGGCTTAAGGATGTGCATAAAAGGCAGGTTTCCTTATGGTTGACCCTAACCCTTTTCTTTCCCCCAAATCAACCCTAACATTCCTTACAGCCCATGAAAGGCTCCTTTAACCCCTTAGAACCGTCCCCTCTCATAGGGAGGTTCTAGAATCACTCAATGTTCAAATTTTTGTACATTGACACTTTTAGTCCATCCACTTTTAATTATTATAATTAATCCTAAAATTAATTCCAATAAATTTCTGATTAATTTATAAATAAACAACATCATTTCGAATTAATATATTTTTCTCAAAACATATTAATAAATTATTTATTTCAATTTCTAATTAATTTATTAATCATATAATAAATTAATAAATCAGTTTCTCTCTCCACATAGCATTTCAGTCTCTTACTACGTTTGAGGGCAACCCAAAAGGACTTTGCTAATAATTTAAGTTTATAACAATTTAGTTAATGACTTAGACACCTAATTGAACATTTTTAACCCAAATTAATATTCAAGGCTATGATCCAAAAATGTAATTCAAAATTAAGAAGAGAGATGTCGTAATCTAATTTCGAATTTATGTTAGGTAGCTACATCACTTTACCAATTTCAATCTATTATGAAATTCCTATATCTTTAAAGATTAATTGAACTATTTAATTTCATGTTTAATATGATACTATGATCTTCGATTTGTGATTGGGATGTCGATATTCACAAAGCAGAGGTGCAAAACCATGAAAACCAAAGTGACATCCTCACGGTCGTTTATGATCTCACATTGACGTGGCGGTCAACCACACACACTCCATCAAGAATCATAAATTTTGATTATGTACCATCATTTCATCTTTATACTCTGACACTAGTATGTTGGTTAACCACACACGCTCCACTAACGACACACAAAGAAATAATATGTGTTTTCATGGATTAGCATATAATTTCACATTTTTCCTAAAGTAACTATAGTGAGATTTATGGAAACTTCTAGTACTAATACATTGTAATTTTAATGTGATTAGTGTCCTATCAAACCCGATCGGCTAATGGCCATCCACCACACAAAGAAGTAGTGGGTGAAAAGGACACCCATCCAACGGTCATTTTATAGGGTGTTTCTATATACCTCTCTTATAGTGTGACCTCGTTAATAAGGCCTATACACTATTTTACTGAAGTTTATGTTATACATATAATATTATAACTTTTATATATATATATATATATATATATATATATATATATATATATATATATATATATATATATATATATATATATATATATATATATATATATATATATTGGGTGTATTTTAAAACCATTTGAAAAAACAAAGTTTAAATTTAATTATCTTTATATTTAGTTAATTTTCTAAACCATTTGGATTCAATATCTATCTTTCAATTAATTATTAATTAAATTATATTAAATATTTTTAATGATAATTCCATTATCTAATTATCTTATAATTGGATAATTACCTTTTTGAAAATGTCCTTATTTTCAAATTAGGATATCTTAATTATTAAGTTTTAATAATCAAATTTCAACCATTTAAAATAATATTGTAAATAATTATCCTACAATTTTAAAAAAGGCAAGTTTTTTACTTTTTTTGGAAATTCATATTTACCTAACGACGCCCTTCACCCTTCTAGAGGTGCATCGTGCCCTGCAACAAACAAGTTTCTTTTTATCATTTTCCAGTTTCATCTTTATGCACTTATAAATAAAAGCATTAGGCTCGGATACTACTATTAGGATTTTTAGGTTACAAATTCATTGTACATGCAGAAATTCATATATACACTTAAGGTTACATGCAACCAAAAGCATTTGATGGACTTTTTACTATTATAGCAACATACTTTATAAAAACAAAAATAAACCCTATGATATCGAAAATCATAAATGAGAAACCATACAATTGCGTTAATAGAATTAAGCTAAGCCAGTCTCTTTGGAAAAAACTAGCTCCAATTTTGTGGTAGCCTCTAATGCGTCACACCCAAAACCCTAGAAAACCATAGGATCAAATATGAGAGAGATAGAGATGGCAGAAAACTGATTTCTCTACGTGATGAGGAGGGATCTATTTTGCCTTACGGTTAGGACCCTTTATATAGCTTCTAGATAATAACTGAAACCCTATATTTGAATTTAAAATAATAATATTTTAAATCAATGAATATCAAGTTTCCTTATTTAATTCAAGATCTTCTAGAACCCTTCCAAAAGCTTCTCTTAACTAATTATTAATATTTATAATTTATATATTAATCATATAATATATTAATAAATCATTTTATCTCTTTCTCATTCTCAATCCATGCTATTTCCTGGTTTTGAGGGCAACACAAAAAGGATTATACTTTTATTCTCTAAATTATATCGATTTAGTTATGACATTAGACACCTTGCTCCAACACACTGTTCCAACCTCTTGCTTCTTTCCTGATGACTATCGTGATTTCCTTCGACCATATTTGCATTTGTGAGATCTAGTCTTGGGGATTTCAACCGTTGCTACCATAGTCCCTTGAAGGGCTTCGTTAGTGGTCAAGCGGAGAGGTATGTGTTTAGCACTGTCGTGGGTTGTGGGTATTGAAGAGATGACCATACCCTTAATCAGTGGTGCTAGTCTCGGAATGTAGTGTTACATCTTTTTGTACTCCAGGGTTACAAGTCTCGGGTGTAGAAGGGAAAGGTCGTTAAACCTAGCAATACAACCACTAATGTATACACCTTTTATCGTTAAGTTCCACCGCTTATGTTCCATGTTCTTCATTTCATCCTTGGGACAATACTCTTCTATTCGCTTCACTTTCATATCATCCCAAGACATAGACTTTTTAGTGATAACACCCATTGTTTTTACATGGTTATTCCACCATGTGAAAGTCGCGTCCATAAATGTGCAGGCGGCGCACCGAGCTTTGTTGTCTTCAAAACGGTAGTTGATTTGGAATACATACTCCATTTTATCGATCCAGTAGGTTAGACCTACAACTCCTTCGTTCCCATAGATTTTCTTGATTTTTACAATTCATGAAATCTTTATACGTGCAAGTCCTTGTGGGTCTTGTATTATCCCCATGGGAGCTACTTTCAAGATTGTTTCTATCACTTCCAGATGCTGCATTCCGAACTACTTCGCAGTTAACTAGAACTTTGGTGAATCGTTGGGATATGATTTGTTCAAGTTTCGTTGAGTTTATAGGTGGGTTCATTATTGGTGGCAGTTATACTAGTTGTTCTGGTTGTTTAGTTGGTGTGCTCCAGGGTTTAACAGAGTACTTCTTTTAGTAGGCATGTTGTTTTTCCTATTATAGTTAGTTCGAAGAGTTTAAGTCTTACAAAGCGTTTTGTTTCTCATTAGAATACAAGTGTTAATGACTTATTTGTTCCTAAGAGTTCATAGTGTTCAAGATAATTTATAAACATGTGTATCATTTATATATATATATATATATATATATATATATATATATATATATATATATATATATATATATATATATATCATTTTTCGGTTACATTTGTTTTTCTCAACTAAAAAAAGGGTGTGCATGTTACGGTTAAAAAGCCTTAAAGATATGTAAAGAGAAAATGAGTGAAAATTTGCGAGACCTACTATAAACCTCATTATTTTCTTTTCCTCCACTAACTTGTAACATCGGGCATTACTTGCCACCTCATCCTATCAAGTCCAACATGGATCAACAAAAGTTCCATCACAAAATCTGGCAAGACACGTTACGCTCTCGCCTACTACATCTCCCAACCACTAGTACCATATTTAAATAAATATTCCTATTAATATGTACCAAATGCCTACATAGCAGTCCAACACATAGAGTAGCTCATTCACTAGGTTCCTCTATTAGACTTTGTTAGTTCTCTCCTTGGCACTTGACGCTCTAAGGACAACTATCTTATTTTGTAGCTCCAACTCCATGATTTGATTATCATGAGCGATCATGTTTGTCTAGGTTGGTGAACATCCATGACTGATGCTTGATCATGAGCTTGCTGACCGTATAACTTCTTCACTCTCCCTGATAAGAGCACCATGTTATTATCTATGATGTTAACTTCGTCGCTCACTATATTGAGTTGGTGGCAAAGTCTTACACTTCGTTCATACAACTAAGAGATGGTACTAATATCAATAGGAGTTGGGGGTTGTGGCCCAGATGTTTGTCTTATCTCAAATGTGTTGGCGATCCTTCCCTTGGTGACCCAATCATCAATGATATTTGCAATCCAGGCAGCATTTTCTCGAACTTTCCGCACTTCTGATGATGTTTGTTTGACCTTAAATTTACGGATGGAACTTTCCATTTCATCCCAACCATCCATGAAGTGATCATGCCACGTAGGATCATTCCTAAGCCTCTGCAGATCAACTGGTATCTTTTGGGATTTCTTCATGTTCTTTTCGCGAACAGGGATGGACTTGTGAGCTGTTCGCCTAATATGTGATCCTAGAAAGACTAGAAAGCATGGAGTAAGTGGTGGTGGTAGATAGGGAACAATTTGTTCAACTTTGTCCATTGATTCCATTTCATCTACATGCTCGTCTTCCTCTAGGGCTTTTTCCCCATATGATGGTTTAACTTCCTTCGAAGGCTAATGCTCTTCACATGGGTCTTCCTTGGGCTCACTGTTTATGGATGGTGGTGGTCCCCCATCATCTGAGGGGATAGGGTTGAACACTGTTGGGATTTCAGGGAAAATAGGGATCTCCCGATAGAGGAAAGTGTAAGATCATCAACTCGTCTTTTAGATCTTCAACAATCATCTAGCCCGAAATCTTGTCCATGTCAGTTTGTTAGTCCTAAAAATAGTTTATCTTTTTTCAGTATCATGTTTTAACATATATCACACACACACACACACGTATATATATATATATATATATATATATATATATATATATATATATATAATAGAGTTTTTACCAAGTGGTCATGTGTTTTACCTATGATTGTGTTTGAGTTCTGTAAATCTCCAAGTGTTTAGTCCATCAACTGTTGCACTTAAGCTGGATAGTGCTTTCGACCGAACCATAACAAAAATTAGGTGTGAAAACTATGTGTAGTTGTGGTATGACCTATGTACTATAGAACTTAGTTCAATATTTAATCAAAAATCTTGAGTTTAAGTTCGTTATGGTATTGTATAAGTTTTCTCATCGAGGGACTGAGTTCATATATAACTTTGTATCTTGTGTTTCTTGAGTATTAATAACCATTACTTTGTATCATAATGCTAACTGATAAGGCTCCGAATAGTCAAGACATTCGATAGGCACGACTATTTTAGTGTATAGTTTTTCTAAAATCTTGCAACCCAATGTGAATCATGTCATCGCTCCTGTAAGTATCCTATCAATAGGGTAGTTAATAATACTTATTATATGTATGTTTATTGGTATAAACTCAATTTGAGAGCGTAATTCCTAAGCTATAGTTGTATTTTCCTAATAAATTACTAGTTCACTATAGCCAATAGCTCTGATACCAATCTGTCACACCCCCGGCCGATGGAGACAATGTCGGACTATCTGATTATTTTCATGGATCACAGTCGTTAAACATACATTGGACAATACATAATAACAACATAAACAAAATACATAGTTCTATTACTCAACGTAGTGATTATATTATTGGTGTTCAAAGGTACATGAGAGTAATAATAGTTCAACAAAACTTAACATAAAAACTTAGCAGTTTCCTGAACACATAGACAATAACAAAACAAGGAACTGTGAATGATAACAAGGATTCAATATAATTCGGCGTATGTTCACTTTCAGCTCTTAGATTCCTGATAATATATTCATTTTAAAATGTGTCAACATTCCACATGTCGTGACTCTGTATACTTTTATAACCAAAAAAATATAATATTAGAGAGTATAATTACATACCTTACTTATCTGAATACGTGTTCGTATCCCCGTATATGTATATGTGTGCAGTGTATAAGTTCTACCTGACTAAGGTGATTTCATGCTTGTAACCTCATACAAGTGTATTGTTTATTTACTTATGAAATATAAGTTTTATGACAACATTAGTTCTAGTGATTTTTGTAAATATAGAAGTATTTTTTTTCTTATATGATTTACTGATATTTGTTCATTGTTCTTAGTATGTGATCATGCTACATATAGTCCAATTTCATCTAATATGAGTGATTTTAGAATGTATTCTGAAGATATCGTGAGCCTATAACTGAGTTATATGACTACATCAAACCTCTGTATGGCGCTGCAAAGGGGCGTACCGACCAATATAACCAAAACTACATCAACAACGTTAAAAAGATAGAGAATTAACAGTTATCGGTCGTTTTGAGTCGTTAGACGGAGGTTGTAACTAGAAACCGCAAGCAGGGGTGTCAACCCGTATAAATCTAGACACAACGATCATCAATCGCTCAATATTAACGTTTATAGCATAGAGGGTTTCATTAATTTTTTGATCTTAGTTGATAAAGAGACACTCACATAGAAAATCCCGAGTTTAAATACTTCTAAAAGTGTGTGATTATGTTTCCTAAACTTAGATTTATTACGTTTACAAGACTTTATCCTTCATTCATTGCATAAAAAATTTAATGAGTTTTCTAACGAAATTTGGGGAGCATAATGACTATATTTCGACCAAAACAATATTTTACTAAAGTAAAAGGAACAATGCCAAAATAATCTACATGTTCTAAATAGAGTAACTATATCATTTTAAGTGAAAAATGATAGTTTTACAACTATCTAACAATTATATTTATAATCGATAAAATGAACCATTTTTGTTTATAAATACTATATTTATTGTTATTTAAATAAATACATAAATTGATATTATTTTGTAATATATATATATATATATATATATATATATATATATATATATATATATATATATATAATATAAACTATATAATTTTTAAATTCATGTTTTAGTGCTTATATGAACTTAATAACTAGTTCTGAACGTATTCTCCTCCGAAAACATTAAAAGCTTAAAAGGGGTTGTAGAACTCACTTTCATAGCCTGTGGAGTTATCGTGGACGTTTTTAGGAACCGTTTCCTGATTTTTGACTTTTTGCTTGGCAAACATTTTGATCAAAACAACACCGTAGGGTCGTATGTATGTCGATATAAGTCCAGAAATGTGACTTTTTCAGCTGCTGGCAATTGCCAAGATTTTTCCGGTGGTTCGCCGGAGCTCCAACGAAGATGGTGATGCGAATATCGGTGGAGGTTGTTTCTGTCGGAGGCAACTTCTTGTGACGAAGCTACTATTGTTGGTTGGAGGTTAGTGGACGGGAGGTGGAAGCGGACCGGTTCATGGTGGTGTACGGCAACAGAGACGGTGGTGCTCGGTTGTTATGATGGCCAGAATGATGTTTTAGAGAGAGGGGGCAGAGCCAATAATGGAGGGGTGAGGAGGAAGGTATTGGGGAGGCTTCATTTATAGTAGGAGATGGGAGGTAGCTACCTCTTTCCTTGTGACATATAGAACCTAAAATAGTTTGACAAGTGTCACCACTAGGTGGTGACACATGGCACCTCCTCGAAGCACGTGTAAAATCTCGTCGAAAAATGATCTTGTGAAATTTTTTCGAACACACTCACTAGATGTATCGAACGTGGTAATTCCAAATACGTTATCAAAATTTGCGAAAGAAAAACGGAACTATGTTTGAAACGTGTTTGATGTTTCAAAACAGTTATATTTATAGTTTGCTCGGTTCAAAAGTTTTAGCGAAAGTGTTATAACTTTGTGCTAAAAATATTTTGTTAATTGAATTCAATAATAGGGTACGTTCCGAGGTCAAAATGTGCTCAAAAACACTTAATGAAATGTGTAGCAATCCTAACGAAGTGATACAATATTCGTTTATGGGAATATTAGTTATATAACTGATTTGCTTCTTTAAAAAGGGCATAACTTTTGTGTATGGTCTATGATTTCGATATTCTTTATATCCACATAATCGTGTTTACATGATCATCTAGTTGTTGCATCATTCGTTCATAAGTATAATTAATCCCAAACGGTTAGTTTTAATGTATTAATCAATATTTATATAATGTGAATAGTGTTTCGTTCATTAGAGATCAACATTTTAATAGACACAATAGGATATTTTGGATGCACTTCCAAGTATAAAAACTTAATTTGCAATAAAAGTATGCAATTATGTACATTAGGTCCTATTACGAGAGGGTTCACGGTGGTTTGACCGAGAAATGTCGACCTAATTTTACTAATTGTCACATCACATCCCGAGGTTTTATGCTAGAGACCTTGAGTGATCAAGGGCTCTCCTCGTATATTATTGTGTTCTTGTCCTTACATTTAAGTTTACACTGATCTTTCTCAGTTTGCATTGCTTTTATATGATTTATTAAGTGTAGTTATACCTAATTAAACATTTGGCGTACAACATTTATTGTAACATCCGATTTCAGGAAGCTTCCTATTTTGGGAATTACCAACATTAAAGGGATCAAGTTTGTGCCCTGGACTTCAAGGATTTGGGTTTTCGAACCAATTGGGTGTGGATTATATAGGTTATTTGATCCAGGCTTTCGGTTTGTGCTTTGGCGTTCAAGGACAAGAACACAATTATATAGATTTATTTGATCAGGTACATTGTCAACCAAGTTCCAAACTTGATTGTCATACATGGACTGTATCTCGCTATCCATAGCCTCTTTCCATTTAGCAGCCTCAGGGCCTGCCATGGCTTCCGTGTAGCTGTTAGGCTCATCCAGATTTACCAGTGTGTTATCACTGATAAGTGTCTCGCCTTCTGCAGTAATATGAAAACCATAATAATGCTCAGGTGCATTCCTAACTTTGGTGGAACACCTCAGAGGTATAGATTCTTCAGTCGGCTCAACAGGAGTTTCCTCCTCAGGTTGAGGGCTAGGGTTTGAGGTTCCTTCACCACTTGACTCTTGAATTTCCTCAAGGTCAATTAGCCTCCCACTGTCTCCTTGGCTCATGAATTCTCTATCTCGAAAGAATCCTCTTCTTTCTACAAAGACCACATTATCACTGGGTCTGTAGAAGATGTAACTAAAGGATTTCTGTAGGTAGCCGATGAAAATACACCTTTCGCTTCGAGGTTCGAGCTTATTGTGAGTCTCGCGTCTCACGAAAGCCTCGCAACCCCAAATCTTGATGTGGTCTAGATTGGGAACTTTTCCAGTCCACACCTCGTGAGGTGTTTTGGCAACCTTCTTTGTAGGGACTAGATTAAGGATATGGGCGGCAGTCTCTAAGGCATACCCCCAAAATGAGATTGGTAGCGAAGCTCGACTCATCATGGAACGAACCATGTCCAACAAGGTCTGATTGCGCCTCTCAGCTACACCATTCAACTGTGGTGTCCTAGGAGGTGTTAATTGTGAGACAATCCCACATTCCTTAAGATAGTCAAGGAACTCAGTACTAAGATACTGACAACCACGATCGGATCGAAGCATCTTAATGTTCCTGCCCAACTGATTCTCCACTTCTTGCTTAAACTCTTTGAATTTCTTAAAGGTTTCTGACTTATGCTTGATTAGGTAGACATATCCATATCTACTAAAATCATCAGTAAAAGTCACATAGAACCGATTAGCATCTCTTGTGGCGGTTCTAAAGGGTTCACACACATCCGTGTGTATGAGGTCCAACAAACCTTCACCCCTAGCACAATTGCCAGTAAAAGGTGACTTTGTCATTTTACCAAGCAAACAAGATTCACAAGTATCATCTGACATTAGGTCAAATGACTCCAAGACTCCATCCTTTTGGAGTTGGCCTATGCGTTTCTTGCTTACATGTCCAAGACGGCAATGCCATAAGGATGCTTTATCTAAGCTAGTGGAAGAGTTAATACACAATACATTATTTCCTAGATTATCTACAACAGATACAGTTTCATACACGCCATCACAAGGTAATGCTTTAAAATAAAGAACATTATTAAAGAAATCATCAATACTACCATTATTATTATCAAAATAAAAGGTAAAACCTTGTTTATACAATGCATGAAAGGAAATAACATTTCTTGCCATTTCTGGCGAATAATAACATTTATTCAAATCTAATGTAAACCCACTATTTAGCACTAAGGAATAAACTCCTATCTTGGTGACAGGTGAAGCTTTCATGTTTCCCATGATCAAGTTTATCTTTCCCTGCTCCACATTCTCACTTCTTTTTAGTCCCTGCAAATCACAACATATGTGAATACCACAACCTGTATCAAGGACCCAAGACTTAGAATGAGGTGAGTTATTAGACAATATAGTGTATATACCTGCATGGTTGGGTTTTACTTTCCCATCCTTCAAATCTTGCTGGTACTTTGGGCAGTTTCGCTTCCAGTGCGACTTTTCATGGCAATAGAAGCATTCAGCCTCATTAGGGTTAGCAGAAGGAGTGACAAAACCTTTCTTGGTTTTGCTTGAAGAGGAGCCTTCAAGGGTCTTACCCTTGGTACCCTTAGAAGGGTTCTTTCTCTTCTTCCCTTTTCCATGCCCGATTGCCAAGACATTGGCCGCAGTTGGAGTAGGAGTAGGAGTAGTTACAACCGACTTACCCTTTAGACCACTTTCGGCGGTCTTCAAGAGTCCTTGAAGTTTGCTGAGGGTGACTTCTTCCTTGTTCATGTGATATGTCATGCGGAATTGATCATAACACGATGGCAAGGAGTGCAAAATGATGTCTATTGCTAACTCCTCAGGGAAGTTCACATTCAGCTTCAGTAAACGGTCCACATACCTTTGCATTTTCTGCATGTGGCCCATGATGGGTTCACCATCCTTCATTCGGGTTGTTATCATGGAGGAGATTATTTCATATCGCTCTTGACGAGCACTT
The DNA here is from genome assembly GCF_052849685.1 of Lactuca virosa. Classification (NCBI taxonomy): domain Eukaryota; kingdom Viridiplantae; phylum Streptophyta; class Magnoliopsida; order Asterales; family Asteraceae; genus Lactuca; species Lactuca virosa. Next base: position 116,805,167 of record NC_136430.1, on the reverse strand, counting down.
TGATGGTAGCGGTCCATCAAGTCCTGATGCATCTCAAAAGGATAATAGTCCTCATAGGATTTTTGGAGCTCGGCTGTCATGGTGGCCATCATGATGCATGCCACTTTTGTAGCATCTCTTTCATGTACCTCATATTCATCAAGCTCTTCAGGAGTAGCAGTTGGCTCGGGTACCTTCAGCTCCTTGTCGAGAACATATTCTTTGTTCTCATACCGAGTGACCATCCTGATGTTTCTGATCCAATCTGTAAAGTTGGACCCATCAAAGATGACTCTCCCACAAAGATTCATGAGAGAGAAGGAGCTAGTAGGGTTTGAGCCAGAAGCATTGTTATTGGAAGACATCTGAAAAGAAGAGGGAATAAATTAGATTAGATATAGAGATAGTCCTTAACAAAACACCCAAATGTAATATTAAGGCTAGGACCCAACACAATATTTTATAACTTAGAAGAGGGATGCCGTAATCTAAGCTATAAGATATTTGAAGGTAGGTGAATGACGATTCACCAATTTCCACCATGAAAAACGAAATATTTAATTAGGTTTTAATTGGTTTAGAAACTCCTAGATTCTTTGAGATTCATTGAACTTTCTTCAATGGCATGTTTCAATCTCGAGTGTGCCCTTCAAGTTTTGTGACTGGGATGCCGAGGATCACAAAACAAGGTGTGAAGTAACCATGCAAATTACTTGGTACCCTTAATGTATTACCCCTCAATCGATGTGCCGGTTAACCACACACGCTCCATCGATACTATGATAAACATTAAGTCACCCTTTACCTACCTTGTTAAGTTCAAGTTAGTGTGCCGGTTAACCACACACGCTCCACTAACGACTTAAACAAAGTGTAAAGTGTAATTTCATGGATTAGCACCTTATTCACATTTTCCTAAAATAACTAAGATTGGGAATTCAATAAAGTTTAGTTACTTTAGTATTATAATTATACTTTTAATGAGAATTTATAAGTCCTTGTCCTACCCGTTCGGCTAACGACCCTCCACCGATCAAGGAAGCGGTGGGTAAGAGTGGACACCCATTAAGTTGCCATTTTATAGGCAACAACCTTATACCCCCCTTATAGACCGGCTTCGTGAATGAGGCGTACTAGCGGTAAGACGACTTGATCTTATACATATATAAATATTATTAAACTTATAATATTATAAAGTATAAGGGTTGAATTTTAACTTTTAAAAATCTAGGGGTTGGAACTAAAGTTTTTAATATGACTTTACATGTTTCAAAACTTGAGGGCAAGTTTTGTAAACTTTCAAAACTTTTCATTTCTCATAACTTATGAGTTAATGGTTATTAAAAATGAAGACTCTTCATTTTTTTTGTAACCTATGTGTTTTTTAATGGTTATTTATAAATGTGACTTTTGGTTATCCATAACTTAAAAACTAGTTATGGACTCCATTAAAACACATAAAGATCAAGAATTAATCTAATCAATTATTAGCACATAATTTCTATGATCTTCTAAACTCATATGTTTATGAATGTTCATATCAAAAATTTCATGAATCGTAAGTACATATATAAAACTTGAAATTTTGATACGAGCTTTTGAACAAAACTACGATTTTCAAGTTTTTTTTTTGCATCAAGTATCAAATAAACAAACCAAGCTCTGATACCACTGATGGGATTTCAGCATTCTAACACTCCTATGGTGTACATGCAACCCTAGAAACCTTGGATCTATGTTTGACTAAGATACATGGAAATAATTATTTTTCCAAGGTTCTTATCCTAACTAGCATGGCATGGGGTAATTGAATCAAATAAAACTAGTAGAATTACTTACCTTGTAGTAGTAGTTGACTGCTTGGAGTTTGAGAGCCTAGCACCAATAATGTGGATGCCTCAAATGGAAGTCACAAATCACCACAAACTTGGAAACTTGAGAGAATAGTCACAAACTTCTTGAAATCGGCCCTCTTAGTTTACACACATCAACTAGTGCAATTTCAAGAACCAAAGCCTCCTTTATATAGTGTGGTGGATTAGGGTTACATCCATGTAAACCCTAATACCTATGTCTTTTCATTTCCATGACATCCATGGGTTAAAGCTCCATGGAGTATCCATGGACTTTCCATGCAAGCCTAGCCCATTCCAAATAAGCATTAGCCCACACTATATAAATACTAGAGCCCATATTTAATTAGTCATACTTTTGATCTCTAAATTAATTATAGATCAACACTAATTAAATAATATGATTTTATATTAATATATTAGAACTTATAATATATTAATAAATCATAACTTATACTATTCTCAAAAGATTATCCGTAAATTGTTCGGGTGAAGTGCAACCCAAATGGACCATGCCGGGTCGGGTCAAGTACATACCAAATATAGTTATGGACTTAGACACTATCTCCAACAGTTATATGATATGAATGCTAGAATACTAGGATAAGGCTAAGGATAGCTTAAGGAATTTTATGATAGATTGGCCTGATATGAGATGCATTCTAGCCTAAGAGGATTGGATGTTATGCTAGATTTGGAATCGATATTGGTAAAAGTGATTGGTAAGTGTGTTTTAAAAATTGTGTGGGATTAGGATCATATGGTCGTAGAAAGATTGATTTAGCTTATTTCCTCTTCCTCGCATGGTTGTGGTCCTAGGGTATAGTCATTTAATCGACACTCTATTTGATCTCGCATTGTGTATAATTTTCATGCATAAGGCAACTGACAGTGAGAGTGAAAGTTACTAGCATGGTGGTAGCAAGTGAGTTTGGGATGCATTTGTTTGATTCATGGCTTGGAGTGTTACTGGACAAATGTTGATTTCTTTGTGCTTTGTGGGAATCTTGTTGATGTGAGTTAACTAATAAGTGAATATGCTAAGTCACATGTTGCATATGTTAAATAATCTCAGAGTGATTTATTTGGCCCTATTGCGCAAGTCTCTTCTGAGTTTAACCGTTATGGGGATGAGTCTTTTTAGTCAAAGGATTATCTAAGTTTTGTTGCATGTTATTGTATTCATGAAGTAATTAACTAATATTAGAAAGAGTTCTTCAACAACTGATGGTTGGGTCAGGTCGGAAACCTAGGAGAGCCTAGGAAGTGTTTTATTCGGTTTGGATATGATGTTAGCGAGTAATTGGAGTACCAGATTGAGAAAGAGGATTTCGAATAATCCTTGAGGAAAGTATGATAGGTATGGAAGGTAGTTTTGGGCCCGTACTACTAAAAGTACAAGATCCATACGTGAATCAAGGAAGGTCACGAAGATTCTGAAAGCCTGTAGGGTGAGGAATATTAAGGATATGTTTTTATTATTGTATGGTTGCTTTTCTGAATGGTGATGAACACTCGTGAAGGGAATATGGTTTAGGCTCAGGTGCTGGCACTGAGCCATTTAATGAGAAGATGCGAGAGTTCATTTCGTCAGAGATCACCCATAATATTTTGGAGTAGACATTAGTGATGTTTGGTACCATCAAGGAATGGATCATGGAGTTTATGGATTAGCATCTTGGGGCTTTTCAGGCCGAGATTGCAATGATCCAGTTGGGGGCTTGGGCACTTTCTCATCGGGAGTTCAAGGTTTTTGGAGCCCTAGAGTTCTTTGGGGAGGAGGATCCTATTTCAAGTTCTTGCTCCGAGGGATCGAAGGTGGGATATGCATCATATGTTCAGGGGTATCGATTTCATGATTTGATGGTCGTTGAGGTTTCCTGGACCTTAGAAGAGGAATTGTCTGGCATTATTGGTCACATCAGTGATAGGTTGGTCGCAAAGGTCGAGGATCAGGTTTAATCCGTTCAGGCAACTGTTGGGATTGTCGAAGTGACTCATGATTGGGACTGTTGTTTGGAAAGACAACTAGGAAAGAGGAAGAGGACACATGCTCCGATTCTGTTAACTACATCTAAGCATCTTGATGTTGTCATGCCTAGTGATGGAGGCCAGAAAGTCCACAACATCTTCAGTGAGGTTGGAGGAACCCCCGAGTCAGTATGTTGCAAGTTCAAAATGCAACAGGTACGGTCGAAGGTTCATGTTCGCCAAGAATGCACCCCGTAGGTAGAGTTGTGCTATCGTTGTCATCAGCTTGGTTATATTAGGGCATGTTGCCCATGTTTTCCAGTTGGAAAAGGATCAGACCCTATCACCTGCACTCTTTCGGGAGCAGAGCCAAGACTTCAAGACCTCATGGGTATGTATTCTTTCATGCACTTTAATTGATTTTGCTTATGTGATTTGGTGTTGAGATGTTATGTTGGGTTTAGTTAAGTCCCCACCTAAGGATCATAGTTTCTTTATGATTGCCTGGTTATTATTATCGAAAGATCGTAATATGCAATTTTGCATGCCGACAGTCAAGATTGGAATGTATTTAGATGAGTTTGTCTTCATACATTGGTCATTGTTAGTACGAGTCTCGGGTGGAAGCGAACGGAGTTTCCTATTAGAGGATCAACAGTCGAATTGATGTCTTAGTTTCAACATAGTGGGACAGAGGGAGTTGTAGTGCAAGTTCATTTGATTAATGGAATTCAAGATGGTTGAGATATTTCTTGGTTGGGAAGTGTAAGGGGTTGGTGAGAACGCGATTGTAGGGTGAGCTACTACCAAATTCATGTTTTTAGGAATGTAAGTGTCGTCCTCGTAGCAGGAGCTTTTAGGAAAAGGTCTCATGGTTGTTGGTTGTCCCTTATGGGACAACTAAGTAAGGTTTCAAAGTACTTATGTCACTCAAGCTGGGGATCAGTTGATGGTTGATTAATTCTTTGGGTTGATCGCCACCATTTGTGGGGTAATAATAAGGATTTCATATCAGTCCATGGTGTGAGTGATGCATTGCTCGCGCGGGGTTGTTCATCCGATGGAAATTGACAAGGGGATTCAAATTTTATCTGTTGGTGAGGTTCTGAGTGCATTGGTTGTTTGGCAAGTGGATTTTTGGATCGGTGATTCGTTTTTTTCTGGTAAAGGGTTTTTAGTTCAATGTCATCAGCTGAGGTGGTTTAAACATTTGGGATCGTACCATGGGAATGTGTTTTGGATATAGTAATTTCTTCCTACTTGGGTAGCGAGCTGTCTAATATCGTATAGGATGTGGGTACCCTAGCTTGCATGGTCGTGGAATCCTAGTTCTAGAAGATCAGGAGAATAGTAGTGGAGTAATGAGGTTGCAAGATGGTCCGGAAATCCATCGATTTCAAGGTTGATAGAGCACAACTGAATCCAAGTGGGGGAGAACCATTTGGATTAATGGAAATAATCCTAGGTGCGAAACAAGGAGAAGTTACATACCCTAGTCAAAGGGAGGGCCAATTCTGGTTGTAGATTAGATTGAGTTTGCACAAGTAATGGGGATGTACGACATTTCTCCCGAATATATGTTGCACTGGTAGTGGCGCATGGCAAATATGTGATTAGATTCAGGTTGAGGGTTGTGTTAGATCCTTTATGCATGTTCTTGTCTAATAAAGGCTTTGGGTTCGAGGCATGACAGAAACACCATAGTGGGGAATATTCGGACGAGGTTTCGACTCATGATTGATTATGGTTTAGTATGGAAGATGTTGTAAAACTACGGTTAGTCGTAGCTCTCACAAGGTTGATAGACTGTTATGGAAGTGTTGTAAGACTATGGGTAGTAGTAGCATTCACCAGGATGGGTGAGACCCATGGGCGAGGCTCGTCTGGCTGTGATATATTGAGTGATACATGTAGGAAAGGCCAGATTTGGTAGGTTAGCTTGGGAGAACAGACCTTACACACATTCGAGGATATGCGTAGGGCAGGTAGTGATGGTCGTAAGTCTCCGGACCAAGTCATGGAATGATGAGGATATCAAGATGATCTACGTGCTTTATACGTCCTAATAGATTTGATTGTATCAATAAAAATCATGCAGTAGGTGGTGCATGACTCCTGAGGGTGAGACTGGTAGTAACTGGCTTAGTTAAAGTACTTGATCTGTTAGACTCTTGGAAGGAGTCTCGAAGTGGGACCAAGCATGAAATTGTCAGTCTCAACGGGTGGTTGATGATTCTGCATCCCATTTTAGCAGAAGGTCACCATGGAATCAGAAGATCTCAGATTGAATGATTATGCGAATATTTAGTTATTAGGATGTGAGTTATGTATTGGGTTGGAACTTAGGGGTTAGACTCGTAATGGTAGTCACCCTTGTTATCAACTTAAAGGCCTTTTTGGAAGCAATGAATGGTCAAGGATTCCATTTTCTAGTGGTATAAGCAAGATAGTTCAAGGTCGGAAGGGTTTCGTTCGAATCGGGTTGCAAAGTGGAGTCATATTGAATGTATTTCAGAGTGGTTTTGTATGTTAAGAAGTCAGACAAAGTATTGGATTTCTAGATTTTAAGCAGAGTAGTGATATTTATTCTTCATTGGTTTAAGTGAGTGGGTCAAGGATTTGTTCGTCGTCAGGGAAAGTGAGTTCTACTAAGTTTGGGTTTTGATTGTAGCATTGGAGGGCCACCATATGTATCATTCGACGCGTAGCCCGAAGCAAGGTTCAGGAAGTATTTGCCGAATCGTCTGGGCGCCTGTAAAGTATCAATGAGTGATTTCAAGAATGAAATCCAGTTTAAGTGGGCGAGAGTTATAACATCCGGTTTCAAGAAGCTTCCTATTTCTGGAATTATTGGCATTAAAGGGATCAAGTTAGGGCCGCCGACTTCAACGGTTTGGGTGTTAGACCTAATTGGGTGTGGATTATATAGGTTATGTGATCTAGGCTTTCGATTTGTGCTTTGGAGTTCAAGGGTAAAATAGTAGAGGTGTTGCTTCGGACCTTTTATTGAATTTAGGATTCTAGTTTAGAAGGTTTTAAGTCAAAGTAGATTAGTTGGGATCGTAGGGTTTTTCATTACCTTTCCGAGCATATAAAGATCGCCGAAAACGGAATTGGGACGAATAAGTTATGGCCTTCAAAAGTTAGAATGTGAGTGTGTTTTTCCATGTACGTTGGGCGTACGTGTCATGTACGTTGGGCATACTTGGCTTAAGTTGGTCGCGATGTTCTCTCCGGTACGCTGGGTGTACGCGAGGCAGGGTCAAACCCTAATTTTAGGTCTTGGACCCTATTTAAAGACCTTAACTTGTTGGAAACCTTTCTTATCTTCAGCCTCCATCCTCTAAGGCAGTTCCCTCGAAACACTTGTGCAACACCCCATTTTCGCATCTAAAAACATATATATATATATATATATATATATAGAGAGAGAGAGAGAGAGAGAGAGAGAGAAAGAGAGAGAGAGAGTACACGTCGTCCGATCCCGAAAATATAAATTCCGTAGAAATTCGAGTTCATATGAAGGAGATAAGAATTTTATAAGATATAAAAATCATTTGCGTAATTAAAAAATTATTAACATCAAATTATACGAAGAGAATGGTTGAATTTTGGGTAAAGTCACCAAAATGAAAATCGTAGTACTTATTAAGATATGAATTTTGGAATGAGTCCGTACGGGATAGTTATGGATTTTGCAAAATCATTAAATCATGTAAAATAAGGGCTGAAAATAAACTCGGAATTAGTTGATGGAGCCTAAAGGAAAGTTGTAGTACTCGTCGAGGGCTACACGTAAAAAAAAGAATGTCAAGAGCGGAGTCCATATAAAGAGGTTATGGAATTTAGAAAATCTGCGTTTTACGAAGTGCGTGGTGAGCGCCATGTGCGCGATGGGCATTCTAGAAGATGAAAACACAGACCACGGAGAGTCTGTGTAACATCCATAAAAATCATGCCAAATTTAAACTTTTTAAAACATTTCAAAACCAATGATTATTACAAAACTTGTTTTCAAAATAGTATAATGTCAGAGTATCCCAGAATCAGATAATAAAATCATAAAATATGAGGAGCTATACGATAACACCTTCGCCTTCCCACGATCATCAGAAGTACTTGAAACAATAATCGATAAATGTAAGCTCGAAGGCTTAGTGAGTTACCCCCAAAATACCAACGCCATAAAACATATCAATAACATATAAGATAACAGTGTGCATAATGAGTCTTCAGCCTGACTGGACCGCCTCACAAGCCTTCAGCGTATCTGGACCGCTCTCCAAGCCTTCAGCACGTCTGGACAGCCTCGCAGGGCCTACAACCTCTCCGGACCGCTCGTTGGGACTTCGGTCTGACTAACATGCCCTCCTGGGCGTTCAGTCTATTCGGACCGCCCTGGTTATGTTAGCCTTTAGCACAAAGCAGGACCGCCTCAAACCAAGGCCCAATCAAACAAACATGTGTATATAAATATCATACGCTAGCATATATAATAGTCAAACCGATCTAACATATCACTAATCATAGCAACATCCTATGACTAGGATACATACCTAACCAGTCACTAACATATCATCATCCTATATACCAGGATACCGACCTAACCAGGTCACTAAGCATATCACCATCCTAACTATCAGGATGTAATCAATAAGCATATCATGCAATAACCCGGATACCAATCTGAAACGGGCCGGCATTGGTGCCATAGACCCCGTTGATATAGTGAGGATAACTCACCTCATAAGTAGCTCGAAGTGATAAAGTCAAACTCCACCAACTGAAGTTGCAAGTCCAATACCTACATCCACCGATGTTCCACTTCCATAAATTCCAAATTACCATAATACCCCCAGAAGTCAAACTGGTCAACCTTTGGTCAAAGTCAAAGTCAAGGGTCAAAGTCAACAGTCCATGTTGACCCAACTCGTCGAGTGTAGCTAGCAACTCGTCGAGTTCCTTAAGAACTCAGAAAGTCATAAAACCCTAACAGACTCGTCGAGTCCTCTTACTGACTCACCGAGTTCATGCAGAATCAAATACGGTCAACCTTCATCTGACTCGCCGAGTCGACTAAGCGACTCGTCGAGTTCATGCAGTCCATTTCTTATACAGATGTTTTTAGCCACCCCAAAGCTACATATTTCAGATCCAACCTCCTAGGGCATGGTTTCCACGTAAAGTTGCAAACTTTAAGTACATGCATGTGTTGGCTTTTGGTATAATACAACATCCTATGGTGCACATACAACCCTAAATACCCTGGATCTATGTTTTCACTAATTATACATGCAAATGGTTTCCAAGGTCTTGAACCTATTGCTAGCATGCAATTGTCATACAAACTACATAAAATACTAGATAGAGTAACATACCTTTTGTATGGCTGGAAGTCTTGATATATTTGGCCTTAAGAACTTAGCCTCAATAGTGTAGAAGCCTCAAATGAAGTCACAACACATCAAGGACAAAGGTAGGACTTGAGAGAGAATCTCCATGCACTCTAAAACCTTCATGAACTCCAAGAACATGCACACATACTAGTGGTGGCGGTTTTTAGGTCATACCATATGTATTTATATGTGTTGAATTCTAAGAGTCATGGGTATAACCCAAACCCATATCCATGGGTTTTATGATCCATGGTTCACGTGGCCCAACTCTTTATGTATCCATACATAAACTTGGTCCAACATGGATCATAAGCCCAACACATATAAATATAACTAATTACCATAATTAGTCCCCATAGTTTTAATTAGTCTCTTTTGATCACTAAATTAATTCCAAATTAATTCTTGATCAATACTAATTAAAACATATGATTTCATATTAATATAATAAATCATATATAACCTCTTCTCTCAAAAGTCCATCCTAACAAATTGTCCTGATGATATTTAACCCAAATGGACCATGCTACTCTCGGGTCGAATACATACCAATAATAGTTATGGGCTTAGACACCTAATCCAACAGTCTCCCACTTGGATAAGTGTAAAACTATTATTGCGTATGACTCCAAAACCAGACTAGCAATCGTAGCTCTTAAAGCCGCTGTCGAACTCTGAACAAATCAATGACGCGTCCATTAGATAAGGGATCATATATTCCTCCATTCTAGATATCATATGGACTGAGACATGGATTATAACCATTCTCTCTATCCATCTGTTGTTTCCCGATTTCCGATTTATGACGACTGACTAATTGAACAAATGAAATCAGTCCAGGCCCGGCCGAGCACTTACGTTTGTCATCACTAAATCATTGTTGGGCCCACAGATATCGCTTTTATCCCTCCAAGGGTAAAAGGAATGGATAAACTTTTACTCATATGCTTGTTCTACTAGTTGTTGAATCATACACAAAGGCATGTTTTATAACATTGAGTTACCAATGCGTTTTTGTACAATCAATGTATAACCAAATCATAGTTAACAACTCATATCTCTAGGTTTGAAGAATATAAGATGTTATCTTCTCACGATCACTCGAGATAAAATCCATGAAGTGATACAAGTGAGCGTGGGTTTAATCCAATACTCGAATCTCATTCTAGGAGCACTCATGAATGTTGCAGCAACTTTTGCTATGTCCAACACCTTAGACATCTACAAACCCAATTCATGACAGTCTTGCCTTAATACCTACTTCCAACATATTATCGACTGTGGATGGTTTGAATAACTTAGTCATTCGGGAAGAATAACCTAGCTATTCTAGACGTCAAAACATGCAAAGTGAAACACAAGAATAATCGAATCGAATATGGTCTCAGAACTTATGAATATAAATAAAACACCTTTTATTTATCACCATATTGATTACACATTATTCATTGCATAAATTTTCAAATAATCAACTTTATACTGGAATCAAAACAATAATCATGCCATGCTCCAAGCATTCACACTATGTTTATCCAAACATTAGTTATGCCATACACCAAGTATGCACACTAAGTTTGTCTATGATCTTTTACTTTGTGAAATAGATCGATTGAACATAATTCCAATGATTCTCATTTCACAATCCCAAATCCTCATTGTAAGAATTCCAAATTCCTGCCATTTACCGAAATATGTTAGATTCTAAACTTATATGCATTGATCCTCTCGTAATGATTATGCACAAAGTCACAAAGACTTGTCAATAGACATTACAGAGTATTCCACTGGAGATCAATTCCATGGAACAAAGTCTCAAATTCAAAGTACATTACTTTGAACTTCCTTCTTGCATTAAGCTTTCTAATCTTACACAGATTTGAAGAACAACTTCCACCTATGGAAACCTTTCCAGATTCCCATTTTGACTATCACTTCTGAACAAGAGTTGCCTCCTTTCAGAATATGTTAATATGGTCCTACCAAAATTAACAATATACTTCCAACTGTCCATGAGCAACCAATCTTTGGTAAACCTTAGATTGTCCTCGACAATTGCTTAATCATTTTAGTCATATCCAACTCTAGACTTTTCCCTTCTTAATGCCCTGAGCATTTGGAAAATTTAGAAAGGATGTATATTATAGCACATGCAATCGATCCTATATCCGAAGCATATGGGACACGATTCATGATGTCTCACATAAAGACATGATACTAGCCCAGTCTTTTTGCTATAATATTTCTATTTCTATTTGCCATGTTCTCATAATTCAGATTATGAAAAGGGATGCCGTAATCATAATCGAATTTTCGAACGCAAATAATGTAATCATGACTAAATTCGATCAAAATCTCACAATCTAAGCTATTTAGAATTTGAAATGAAGTATAATTTCCTCTCCCTTAATTATAGCAAAACAACCTTTTCAACCCTTACAACTTCACGAATTGAAACTTTTGTTTTCTATAATTAACATTGTTAACTTGCAACACTTATCATAATTATCATGCTCCCACTAACATGATGATTATTAGCATAACACTCATGCTCCCACTAGCTTTGACATGTATCCAGAAATCAGTTGGACTTCTAGAAATCAATACTTTATTAACTTTCTTACCAAAGTTCAGACTTCTGATACAAGATGCTTTGATAAAACTTTATCAAAATTGTACACCTTTCCTTATATAGCACAAATGTGTGTCTAAACAATTTCAGAACTATGAAAAGGGATGTCGTAATCATAGTCTCAATTGTTTAGACCTTTGCCATTTCTCACAAGTCCATGTTAGTGTGCCAGTTAACCATACACACTCCACTAACGACTTTGAGAATGCAAATATCACAATTGCTATCTACTTAAAATCTACTTAGTGAAAGCATTTCCTCACCATCATTTTCATGAATCGGAGAGAAACCTTATGACACTTAGATTTTATGGTGTATGTGTTCCTATCCATGTGAATTTGTCAAACCATAATCACAAGATAAGGTTAGTGACAAATCCAAACTCATATGGACCTAACTTGTGCAATCTTAACTTCTTGCCACTTGGCAGCACAAGGGCCTACCATGTCTTCCAAGTTGTTATGCAACAAATGCAAAATCAACTTTAACTGGAATGGGCATACAAATAGGAATATGTCAACACGATAGGTTATAAACCTCAAGTCGTGTGCTAGTGATAAACTACAGGTTTTATTCTTGATTAGATCTTGAAACTCTTTCAGGATCTTTTAGACTCCCACTGTCCTCTTAATAAGACTCTCTTGCCAAGAACCATTCCTTGACAAACAAATATTCAAGGGATAGTGCGGATTCTTATGAAGACAAACACTTCACACAATTGGCCTTAGTTGGTCTTTGTTTTATCCAAAACATCACAACTTACCAATTTCAAATGTACAAGAGTAGGACACCTTTTACTCTTACATTTGACTAGTGTTAATAAACCTTCTTTAAGATGTGTCACTCAAGTTACAATCTTGGAGTATGACTCTAAGACTTGTTTAGGAACGAAGTATGACTCATCTTCTTGATTCAACCATTTCAATAATTCATGATTCCTCTCCTTAGCCATATAATGCAGTAAGATGTCCTTAGAGGACCAATTGTGATATGGTTTCTTAATCATTAAGATGATCACAAACATGATACTAAAGTACTCTCCCATCCTTTTAGATTGAGAAACTTTTATCTTTCTGCCTTATTTGATTCTTCTCATTCGTTCTGCCATACATTGAAACTTTTGTAATGTTTCAGAATTATACTTAAACTTGTAAGTATAACCATATTTACTAATTCTTAGTAAATCATGACGAATAGTCTTATCGATCTTTGTGGTGGACGTGACCAGTGCACAAGAATGTATACTCGATCCCTTAGTCCTTCACTTGACTCACATATACATGTAAACAAGGAATTAGTCTTAATTTTCCAAAGATGAAAATTATCATTCATCATACAACTTGCATGATTCCAAGTTTCTACCCAACTGAAATTTGGGTGATGAGAATCTTTCCTTATTTGGTAAACTATGACACTACCACAGTCGAAAGAATCAAATCCATTTTCCAATATTGCTTTCAATGAAACATATAAACAACAATTTCTCACAAATTTCACTGTAAGGATATTTTAAAATAAATAAAATCAAAAACTTTTCTTTTATTTTAAAACTTTGCGGAAAAAATTATCCTTACAATGCAAACACATGTGAAAAACTATGTTGTTATGTAATCCTAAGCAATCTATCCCAACTCTTTAAGTAACAGCTCGAAATTCTGATCACCGAACCATGCGACCGAAATCCATCTTCGCGGTCATAATCATCATATTCTTCCTTTAAGCTTCCTCTTCATTTTGATTCTTAAAACATCAAAATGTGATCTAGTCACATCATGTAATAAGAATCTCCAAATAGGAACTTAATAGAGTTAAATAGTGGACTTTACCTGAAGTAGAGTCAAAAGTTTTGACTTTACCAACCTTATGATCTTTCAGGCAGCTTCGCAACCAATGCCCCTGCCTTTGGCAACAGAAACATATGGACTCTTTGGGAATGGTACACGGGACTATCTCAGACTTAGCCTTTCTCTTTACCATTTGGTCAACCGAGTTGACTATGGTCGATCCTTTTCCATTGGGAAGGGAAAGCTTTTCTGGATTTCCAATGTTACCATTATCAATGTCCTTAGAAGTTTGGGAAATCGATCTTCCAATCAAATTTGCTTTACCAGCGCTCCAAATCATTGTTGATTCAGCAGCACCAAGCAAATAGGTAAGATCATTAAGGGTCATGTCATGGTCTGTTATATAGTAGCTCTAAAGGAACTCACTATGTGACTTAGAGAGTGATTGAAGAACCGAGTCACCAATCAACTTCCTCAAGACCTTGACACCCAACTCTCCCGGCTTGTCAACATGTGACTTTATCTCTAAGATGTGAGCACACATAGACTTTTCTTGCCAATAGGGCTTGAGTGACCTTGAACTTGTGGGTTAGGGAGAATAATTGGAGGAGGTGGAGGAAACAGATTTGGGAAGATCATAGTTGTCTGAACCAGACATTTAAAATGGGAGATATTCAAGTTAGTTGATTTAAGTCCTTAATATAACACCCAATATGAAATATTAAGGACCCAACACAATATTTTACAACTTGGAAGAGGGATGCCGTAATCCAAGCTATAAAATATTTGAAGGTAGGCGAATGACGATTCACCAATTTCCACCATGAAAAAAGAAATAATTTATTAGGTTTTATTTGGTTTTGAAACTCCTAGATCTTTTGAGATTCATTGAACTTTTCAATGGCATGTTTCAATCTCGATTGTGCCCTCTCAAATTTTGTGGTTGGGATGTCGAGGATCACAAAACAAGGTGTGAATAACCATGCAAATTCACTTGGTACCCTTAATATTATCAGCTAATTGATGTGCCGGTAAACCGCACAAGCTCCACCGATCTATGATAAATATTAAGTTACCCTTTGCCACTCTTACTAGTCCATGTTAGTGTCTCGGTTAACCACACACACTCCACTAACGAATTGGTAAGGTACAAAGTGTAAATTTCATGGGTTAGCACCAAATTCACATTTTCCTAAGTAACTGAGATTGGGAATTTATAAGTGTTTAGTTACTTAGTATTTATCATTAATACTTTTAATGAAGGGAGAATTATAGTCCCGTCAAACCTGTTCGGCTAACGACCCTCCACCAGTCAAGGAAGCGGTGGGTGAGAGTGGACACCCATTAAACTGCCATTTTATAGGCAGTAACCTTATACCCCCCCCTTACAGACCGGCTTCGTGAATGAGGTCTACTAACAGTAAGACTGACTTTGTTCTTATACATACATATATATATAACTATTAACTATTAATATTATAATAGTATAAGGGTTGAATTTTAACTTTTAAAACTCTAAGGGCTTAACTTGGAATTAAAGTATTCATGGGGGGGGGGAAACTTTACAAATTCCAAAACTTGAGGGCAAGTTTTGAAACTATTCAAAACTATTCAATTCCATAACTTATGTGTTTAAAGTAGTTTTAATTCAAAAAAATCTTCAAGTTCCATGACTTTAAACTATTAAAAGAATATGACTTTTCTTTATTCATAACCTATGGAAATATTTATGAGTTTTATGAATCTTAAATGTGACTTTTCATATAACTTGAAGACAAGTTACAAAAACACATTTTAGAACCAACTCTTAGATTAATTTGGATTGAAAACATCAATTTCACATAACTTTTCTATTAATCTAAGCAACTCATAAGAACAAAATAATTCAATCAAACTTTTTCATGTATTTAGCCTAACCATTAAACTAATACAAAACATGAATCTATTGACAATTATCTTTGAAATTGGATTAGCATGACCATTACCACATCAAAAACAGGTTTATAAGTTGAAAAACAGCTGAGGCTAATGTTCCTAGTCCTATTCCAGCCAAAACAGTCGAAGATATGCTGTCAGGGGGTCCAACTCGTCGAGTGCATGAACCAACTCGGCGAGTTGGATGAATTTAGCCTTGGACTCGTCGAGTACCTTCATGGACTCGGCGAGTCTGCTCATTAGACAGCAACAAACTTCGATTTTTCATCCAATTTTGCAAGTATAACAAGAAAACAAGCCTAGGCTCTGATACCACTGTTGGGTTTTGGTATAATACAACATCCTATGGTGCACATACAACCCGAAATACCTTGGATTTATGTTTTCACTAATTATACATGCAAATGGTTTCCAAGGTATTGAAGCTATAGCTACCATGCAATTGTCATACAAACTACATAAAATACAAGATAGAGTAACATACCTTTTGTGTGGCTGGAAGTCTTGATGTATTTGGCCTTAAGAACTTAGCCCCAATAGTGTGGAAGCCTCAAATGAAGTCACAGCACATCAAGGACAAAGGTAGGACTTGATAGAGAATCTCCATGTACTCTAAAACCTTCATGAACTCCAAGAACATGCACACATACTAGTGGTGGCGGTTTTTAAGTCATACCTTATGTATTTATATGTGTTAAATTCTAAGAGTCATGGGTATAACCCAAACCCATATCCATGGGTTTTATGATGCATGGTTCATGTGGCCCAACTCTTTATGTATCCATACATAAACTTGGTCCAACATTGATCATAAGCCCAACACATATAAATATAACTAATTACCATAATTAGTCCCCATAGTTTTAATTAGTCTCTTTTGATCACTAAATTAATTTCAAATTAATTTTTGATCAATACTAATTAAAACATATTATTTCATATTAATATAATAAATCATATATAACCTCTTCTATCAAAAGTCCATCCTAACAAATTGTCCTGATGATATGTGACCGAAATGGACCATGCTACTCTCGGGTCGAATACATACCAATAATAGTTATGGGCTTAGACACCTAATCCAACAGCATGGTCCTAGATGCCAAAACCAGACTAACGGAAAGGTTAACTCAAAGGGAAGAACCCAAGCTTGCCAAATATCATAACTTTATGGCTATAGGGACCAAGGGGAGTCCAGATCTGAAGTTACAACTTTAGATCTTGCCCCAATACTCGAAATGACTCCCAAATGTGCTAAGATAGCCCTAAACCCAACATGAAGAGATAAAACTTGAGATAAGTCAAGGTAACGACTTGTTACCTTCAAAATGATTCCAAGATGTAGAAGAGTTAGATCCACAAGCTCCTCTTTGCTCCAAGCTTCTTATACTTCACACCTTCTTCACAAAATGCACTAAAATCACTCTTTAAGCCTCACAAACACTCAAGAACAAGATTAATGGCGATTAGGGTTTCTTATGGCCGTCAAGGAGTGATAAGGGACTGTAGGAAAGGACTTAAGGTCCTTTAAATAGGGTGCAAACCCTAAAAATTAGGGTTTCATCTCCCAGCTCCTACTCGTCGAGTCCAGGTCCTCCGACTCGTCGAGTAGATTGTAGAATCCACGCGGGCTAACCAGGTTCTACACGACGAGTTGGGACCTCCAACTCGTTGAGTTCCCATATTAAAATGAATATAAAAGCTTTAAAATATGCACCTGGGAGTCGGGATGCTACAATTTCCCCCACTTGAACTAGACTTCGTCCTCGAAGTCTGCTGCGGGAACAATCATGGGTAGTGCTCCCGCATCTCTGCCTCTGGCTCCCACGTCCACTCGGATCCCCTCCTGTGCTCCCACTGTACCTTTTCCAAACATACTTCCTTGTTCCGTAGAAACTTCACCTTCCTCTCAAGAATAGCCATCGGCCTCTCCACGTAATTCAGGCGCTCATCAACCTGAATATCATATAACGACGCTACTACCACCTCGTACAAAATGCACTTCCGCAACTGTGAAACATGGAAAGTGTTGTGGATCTGACTAAGCTCCTCAGGGAGATCTAATATGTACGCCACCTTGCCAACCCTGGCAGCAATCCTGAATGGCCCGATGTATCGGGGACCCAATTTCCCCCTCTTCCTGAAGTGGACCACACCTTTCCAGGGTGAGACCTTCAGGAAAGCCATGTCACCGACCTGAAACTCCAACCCATATCGGCGCTGGTCGGCGTAGCTCTTCTGCCGACTCTGCGCATTCTGCAATTGCTGTCTAATCTGTTGAATCATCTTGGTGGTCTGCAGGACTACCTCAGTTCGACCCATCACCCTGTGACCAACCTCGCCCTAACAGACTGGGGTGCGACATCTCCGTCCATAAAATAGCTCATAAGGCGGAGCACCAATGCTGGAGTGAAAGTTGTTATTATAGGAGAATTCTGCAAGGGGTAAATAGGAGTCCCAGCTCCCACCGAAGTCGATAACGCAGGCTCTTAGCATATCCTCGAGAGTCTGTATGGTATGTTCACTCTGGCTGTCTGTTTGCGGATGATAGGTTGTACTGAAGTATAGCCGCGTGCTAACTTCCTCGTGGAACTTTTGCCAGAAACGGGAGGTGAACCAAACATCGCGGTCTGAGACGATAGAGACCGGCATTCCATGGCGAGCAACGATCTTGCAGATATACAAGTCGGTCAGCTTCTCGGCCGATGAACTCTCTCGTATCGCTAGAAAGTGGGCGCTCTTGGTCGATCGATCCACGATGACCCAAATAGCGTCGAATCCTTTCGCCACCCTTGGCAACTTGGCAATAAAATCCATCGTGATCTGTTCCTACTTCCACATAGGAACCTCTAGAGTTTGCAGCTTGCCATGCGGCCTCTGGTGCTCGGCCTTGACCATCCTGCAGGTCAGGCACCTCTCCAAGTACCAAGCGATTTCTCGCTTCATGCATGGCCACCAGTAACTCAATCGCAAATCCTGGTACATCTTGGTGGCCCCCGGATGGATAGAGAAGCGAGACTTATGAGCCTCCTCCAAAATAGTCTGTCTGACCCTACCAGACATTAGATCCCAGACCCGACCGCAACGGGTTAATAATCCCCGACTATCCTGCACAAACCGGGTGTTCTCACCCCTAATCCTCTCAAGTTTCCAATTCTCCTGACGCATACCCTCTACCTGAGCTTCCCTGATCAAGATCACAAGTGGAGAATCCACTGATATCCTCATAGATGTCACTGGGGTAGAAGATCCAGCTGACTTGCTGTTGGATTAGGTGTCTAACCCCATAACTATAATTGGTATGTACTTGACCCGAGAGTAGCATGGTCCATTTGGGTTGCCTTCACCAGAGCAATTTGATAGGATTGACTTTTGAGAAGAGGTTATTTATGATTTATTAATATATTATAAGTTCTAATATATTAATATGAAATCATGTTATTTAATTAGTATTGATCAATAATTAATTTCGAATTAATTTAGTGATCAAAAGAGACTAATTAAATTAATGGTGACAAATTGTGTAAATTAGTTTTATATATATATATATATATATATATATATATATATATATATATATATATATATATATATATATATATATATTGTTTGGGCTTATGATACATGATGGACTAAGTTTACGAAAGAATCCATAAAGAGTTAGTCCAAATGGATCATGGATCATGGATAATATGCCCAAGGGTATGGATTAGGGTTTAACCATGACTCTTAGAATCCTACAATATATATATATATATATATATATATATATATATATATATATATATATATATATATGTCACCGTATAGATAAAATCAGTTACAACATATGTTCTAAGAGTTCATTTGAGCCGATTTTATACCAGGATATTCTCTCTCAAAAGCCCTCCATTTGTTCATGGTGTTTGTGAACCATTTGAGGCATCACATTTGAGATGCTAAGTTCTTAAAGGCCAAAACTACAAGCTACAACAAGGAGGTAATTCCATAACTCAATTCTATGTTGTTTATGTCAATTGTATGCTAGTTGTAGGCTTAATGCTTTGGAAACAATATTGCATGTATAATTAGAGAAAACATAGATCCAAAGCATTTAGGGTTGTATGTGCACCATAGGATTTTGTAGTATACTAAAACCCAACAGTGGTATCAGAGCCATGGGTTTTTTTCTATTATATTTGATGCATGGCTTATTTTTTTCAAAGCTAAAGAACTGTTCTGACAGCACCTACTCGACGAGTACATGATTGGACTCGACGAGTAGGTTGTTTTTTGCCTAGAAATCGATGAGTCCATAGTTGGGCTCGACGAGTTGGATGATCAGACAACAGTTTTTCGGGTTTTTTGGCCTGTTTAGGATTAGGATCATTACCACAAAATGTTTTAGTTCATAAAATTTGATTTTGTTGGTATGGTAATGATTATACTTATCCAATCAAAAGATAATTGTCAAAATTTCAAGATTTGTATTAGTTTAAATGATAGGCTAATTTCTTGTATATTGTTGATATGAATTGTCTTGACCTATCACTTTAACTAGATCATAGATATATTATATGATAATTTTTATTTGTTAAAATATTGATCTAAATCTTCTTTAAAGTCCTCCATAACTTGTTCTCAAGTTATGGAACATGAAAAGTTTTTTCATTAAAACGACATTAAACCCATAAGTTATGGAAATCAAAGGTTTTTCAAGAGTTATAAAACTTGCCCTCAAGTTTTGGTATTTGAAAAGTCTCAAATTAAGAAACTCTTGAAATTAAAAAGGTGTAACTTTTGGGTTCATAAATTAAAAAAAAAATAATTAAATAGTTTTTAATTTTGAATTTTTCATATAAAGTCCTGAAAACGGATCTTAGCCAATGATCAAGCAATCAATCAATCAATATAACAAGAATTGGAGTAGAAGAAGAATAAAATCAATCAAGCTTGCACACGTTTATATATCAAAAAGTCTGGTACAACTCGAATACTCTTGGCCGTGAACACTAGACGAACAACCCCTACAAATGACCTAGACAAGCCCTATATATAGAAGACTCTGGCCGTAAACAGGGTTTACGGCCGTAAACACTAGCACTGGCCGTAAACACCCAAACAACACCAAAATACTGAAAATGTCTCAATAGACCTTATACAATGGAAAGCCTAGACCAAACCACAAACTGGACCCTTCAATCTCCCCAATGGTTTGGGACTAGCTTGACTTAGTCCTTGTCGATAAGAAGAACATCTGATTCGCCCATCACCCCGTTCCACATCCTTTTGTTAATGATATCGGCAACCATAGACGTATACTCTTTAGCAACTGGCTCAAAAATGTCTTCTGCAACTTTGATCTGATGAAGGCTCAACTGATGAATATCCCATCTTCCAAATTGAAACAGATCTCTTTTGTCATACGATCGAATGCATCCATCTTGAAGTTTTATGACAACAGAGGCTGTATTTTCATCAAAAAACCCAGTAGAGCATGGACTTCAATGATCCATCTGGATAATTCTGAAGCACAGGAATCTGTTTTACTTGGCTAGTGGCAGGCCACATCACAGTTTGAAGAGGAAGATTGGTTTTGGGATCAAGTACATTGGGGTATTGTTTGATGATTGACTCTGCAGTCTTCATTGCAGGAAAACTCTTTTTCACTTGATCCTCCAAAAAGAGCTTGAAATGTGTTGCCTTGGGATCATTTGAAGGATTTGCAAAAGGAGCATTTGATAATTCTGTGAGATCAACCCTGGTCCAGGAATGGAAATCATGAAATTTTTTATAAAACTCCGTGTTACCACTCTTGCATCTCACGATCCACATATCTAGCGTATCATGTCTAAAACGTTTCTCTTCAAGGTCTGTAATAGTGATTTTGGGCTGATTTCCAGGAGCGTTTTGATCTGAACTCCTTTTAAACAAAAGTTGACCTTTCTCAGCTGCTTTGGCCAATTTGGCGCGTTTCAGAGCTACGACATTTGGAGCTTGAGCTGGTTCCTTTTCAAAACGATAAACAATTCGAGATGTTTGAACAGGTTGTGGCACGATAGGAGGAGCTTGAGAAGGCAGATACATTCTTGACTCATCAACAGATGATTTGAACTTATCTCCAAATTCCTCTTTCAACTTCTTCTTCAGATCAAAGTAGCTGGCAGTGAGGAGACCAAAGTGAGTCTGAAGATCAGTGATCTGATTTGTCTTTACAGTCTTGTCCTCTTCAAGATCAGTAACTTGAATTTTGAGCTTGGTATTCTCAGTCATAAGATCAGCTACCCGAATGTCAAGCTCAATATTTTTCATATTAAGCACATTTATTTCCTTTTGAAGCCCTAGGATAGTAAGATTATCTTCTCCAGAGTGGCCTTCCCCAATATAAATTCCTTTAGCTCGGGGAGAAGGCACTGAGCTTTGCTCTTTAGCCAAATGCTCTTTAGCCAAATGCATAGCAAGCCTCACAGAGGCAGCATCACGATCAGGCCTAGGAGGAGAAAAATATGCGGGTGCTGAAGAACCACCAACATTAAAGGTGGTGCTTGGTCCTTCATGAAATGGTCCAGATGAGTCAGCAGTAAGAATAGGTGTTGGATGAATTGGGAGACCTTGGGATAGTTCAGAAATTAGTACACCAGGTCTTGGATCAAGTCTTCTTCTTTTAACCAGAGGCAAGGAGGTCAGAGTTGTTGTGGGATCACTCTCAGGAGGCTCGAAGGTAGGAAGAACATTAACAAGGGGAGGAATCCCTGAAACTGTCTCCTTATTAATTGAATCGTCAGCCATCTGATTGGAGGTATGAGGCATGGTTTCGAGAACATCTTCAGTTTCCCGTATCTTCGTTGCTGGATGAGCAACATCATGGATACTGTCAAAGAACACATCGAGGTTTTCATTGGACAAAAGATTTTCATTGCTTCCAAAATACAAGGGAATATCATCCTTGTCATAGCCAGTAAGATCGAGATCCTCGAATGAATTATGAGCATCTTCAGTGTTTGCAGATGCAGTTTTCTTAGTTCCTTCACTGTAGTCACTTTGAACAGGCACAGATGTCATATCATGGTCTTCTGCGAAAAATGCACTAGGAGTAGCTTCCTTGTCATGATCTGATATAGTTATGACATCATCATCTGAAAATACTTGCTCTGAAGAAACATGCTCAGAAGATATTTTGTCAGAAGACCCATGAGATTCAGATGCATCATTTAGCTCAGCAAACTTTCCAAACTTCATCAAAGGAAACTTTCCTTGAAAGACAACTTTACCCTTGCGATTTTGTTTAATCAGTCCAAAAGTTTGTGGACCAAGAGATTTCATATCTAGGATCTCTCCTTCTTTGGCCATCTCTGGGAATTGCACATCGACGAACACCTGAATAAACTTAGGATACATCAAGAAAGTATCTCTAGTCTTCGCGTTGATGTTTACAACGAATTCGTCCAGAATAAACCTTGAAAAGTTGAAATTTATCCCTTCAGCAAGCGCAACGAAAGCTCTTGTGTTTCTTAGAGAAATTTCATCCGCACCAGTTCGTCTTCCAGATATACAGGTCACAAAGGTGTGAGCCAGGAATCTCCAGTAAGGCGGCATGAGCTTCTTTATGGTAGGAGGAAAAAAGGCCTTCGTAGCCCATTTTGTTAAGAACCTCTTGGTATTTATCAACAGCAATCTCAGCAGGGTAGGTTAATTGATCATCAATTTGTAATGCATCTCTGATGGTTTTCTTTGTAATGATAATTTTGCATCCTTTCACCTCAGCCTCAATGGACACAGATCTGTCATCTCCTCGTTTCATCTCAGCAGACATCCAAAATTCTTTAATGATTCCTTGATACACAACAGGACTCACAGTGAGAGCAGTGGACAAACAGCACTCCTTTAGCCCATGAATCATTGATTTGAACTCTCCATGAGCAACAGGAGGTTCCACCAGCAAAATTGCAAGATTGTGACTGTCAGCGAACTTGAGACTTGCCATTTGAACTGCACACAACGGTCAAGTGAGAAAACAAAGTATTTAAACGATATAAAATTTATGGTTTTCTCTATCAAAAAATTTAATCTTTGGCCTTAAGATACAAATCAACAGATTATTGACCAAAATGAATTTATTAACAAAATGGGTTTTTCGGCCGTAAACAGCCTGGCCGTAAACAGCCTGGGCCGTGCACGGCTGGCCGTGCACGGCTGGCCGTGCACGGCTGGGCCGTAAACGCCGATAATCAAAAATCATCGATTAAACCCTAAAAAAACCATCGATTTGATGAAAAAAACACATTTCACCGGTCGAATTTAGCCTACCTACGAGAATCACGACTCAATTTCACGGAAGAACACGAAAATGTTGATTTTGGCTGGAGGGGTTTACGGCCGCAATCACGAAAATGAAGAGTGAAATATTGATTTTGGCTGTAAACTCCCCTTTTATACCTTGTTCGAGTTTAGCTATTATCCACACAGTGTAAGATGAAGTCCAAATCCCCAAAAAAAAAATTAAAAATAAAACATTTTGAGGATTAAAATTTTAAAAATAAAATAAAATTAAAAATTCAAAAATAAAAATAAAATATGAGTGAAAATGAAATTAAAAATTAAAAATTAAAAATTAAAATAAAAACAAACTTAATTCATCTCAACTAATACTGAACATAATTTTGTGCTACTGGGATCAAAGTTATTAGACATCCCTAATCCACTTATCGGTACCTCTACCTTCATGTCTATGTCTGGTCGATCGTCGGTATTGTGGTCCACTTAAGCACGAAATTTTTTGATAAATTTGGATAATGCTAAGAGTGACAAGACAATGTGAACCTAAGTTCCTAGATAATATTCCTTAAGGATCATTCAGTTGACGACGACCAAAGATATTGTTGTCCACCTAAATTGAGCAGCGAGATCTACAAACAACCTAGTGATTGTTCAATTTTAAATGTACTAGAACATGTTTCCCGCTTCCTGACATACTCCAATAATCAGGAACTTCCAAAGTACTCTTTACTTTAGGTGAGCAGACAATTATTATGAGAAAAGTCATATTTAGAGTGCATATGCTATACACCCAGGTCGGATCTCTTCCAATCTCGCAGAGGGTGAAACATATGACTAACCAGATTTAGAGGGATTGAGAAGTAGAATGGTGCATATGCTGTGTACCAGGTCGGATGTATTTCAATCACGCAAAAGAGACAGCATATGACTAACAGACAGGAAGATTTGCATAGATAGAAGATGCAGAGAAATAGAATTGCATATGTTACAGTCTAGGTCGGATGTATTTCAATCACGCAGAGGAGGCAAGAAAATAATTTCCTACAGACCTACTTTATCGGAATTCCCCAGTCGCCCCATCAATACCGGAATTAAGGACAAAGTCTGTACATCGAGGAAGAGTTAAACCACGGTTCTAGATATAGATTATTTTAGTGTGACCGGTGGATTATCATGTATATCTCCCTGCTCAACCTATCTGAGCGTCGTATTGTCAGGCTAAATGGATCTATCTAGGTCAAGATTTTTCAAGTCTCTAGATTCCTTAAATTCATTAATGCCTAGTCAGGTCCATTTTAATCTTTCGTGCCTACCAGCGCATCGAGCACATAGCCTAGACAATTCGACTTTGGTACGTTACGTAGATTCAGATTGCCCGTTATCACTTGATTATATCACTTCCCGGTAAACAAAACAGCATATATTTTTTTTAATTTTATGATTTTCTAATGTTTTTGGATTTTTGAAGTATTTACAAAAAAATAAAACAGAAATAACACTATTTTTGGATTTTTGATTTTCTAATTTTTTTTTTTTTTTTTTGTTTTTGTTTATTTCTCCCCCTAACTTTGTGCATGGGTGAGAATGAAATTAAAATGCGCAAATTTAAACTAACCTAAAAAAAATCAATCCTCAAAACGAATCATTTTCAAAAAGCTCACAAGCACATCGAATCGAGCTTTGTTAAAAGGCTTTGTGAATAGATCCGCCACATTATTAGCAGTGGGGACCTGTTCCAGCCGAATGAGCGAACGCTCATAGCAGTCTCTGATAAAATGAATTTTGATATCAATGTGCTTGGTTTTGGAATGCTGAACAGAATTTTTAGTAATCTGAATAGCAGTCTCATTATCACGAAAGATAGGGGTTTCTAGATAGTTCAAACCGTAATCCAACAACTGATGTTGGATCCATATAACTTGAGAACAACAAGTAGAGGCATCAACATATTCCGCTGCTGTTGAGGTTGAGACGGTGTGTTGTTTCTTGCACTGCCACGACACCAGCCTGTCTCCAAGGAATTGACACCCTCCTGATGTAGATTTCTTGTCAAGCTCACAGCCTCCATAATTACTGTCGGCAAACACATATAAATCAAATTCAGAATTTTTCAGGTACGAAATACCCAATTTTGGGCTGCCTTTGATATATCGAAAGATTCTTTTGACAGCAATAAGATGTGAAAGTTTAGGACTAGCCTGATGACGTGCGTATTGACAAACTGCAAACATGATGTCTGGGCGGCTTGCAGTTAGATACATCAACGATCCGATCATCGATCTGTAGTGTGTCTGATCTACGGATTCGCCATCAGTATCTGGATTAAGCAGGGGTCTTTCGGCCATCGGTGTCGATGCAGGTTTTGCGTCTTGAAACCCGAACTTCTCAAGTATATCCTCCACATACTTTGATTGATGGAGCAAGATTCCGGTTGACTTCTGTTGGACCTGAAGCCCCAAAAACATGGTCATTTCCCCTAACGAACTCATCTCAAACCTCTTTTTCATCACGCCTTCGAACTCTTTACATAGCTGCAGACTGGTAGATCCGAAGATAATGTCGTCAACATAGATCTGGACTAGAATTTGATCATTACCCACATGCTTGATGAATAAAGTTTGATCGATAGTTCCACGAGAGTATCCATGCTCGAGCAAGTGCTTTGTGAGAGTCGCATACCACGCTCGAGGAGCTTGATGTAACCCATACAACGCCTTGTCTAACTTGTAGAGATGATTAGGAAACTTCGAGTTAACAAACCCAGGGGGTTGATCAACATATATTTCTTCCTTCACTTTGCCATACAAGAAAGCCGTCTTGACATCCATCTGATAAACAGTGAAATTCATGTAGGAAGCATATGCAAGGAAAATACGGATAGCCTCCAAGCGAGCTACCGGAGCATAAACCTCAGTGTAGTCTAGACCCTCGATCTGTCTAAACCCGCGAACCACCAATCTTGCCTTATTGCGTACTATGACTCCGGAATCGTCCTGCTTATTGCGGTATACCCAGCGTGTGTCAATAGACTTTTTGCCCTTAGGTAATTCAACTAATGTCCAAACCCCGAGTTTTTCAAATTGATTCAACTCTTAGCATCTACCTAGCTGGGCTCATTCAAAGCCATTTCAATGTTCTTTGGCTCTATTTGAGAGATAAAGCAGGAATAGAGACATGTGTTTACATCTCCACTATGACTTCTTGTTTTAACACCATCACCCAGCTGGCCAATGACATTCTCGATCGGATGATCGCGTTGAATACGTGAGGGTATCTCCTGGCTGATATCATTGAGTGAAACGGGTAGATTGTGAATGTTAACAACTCCATCATTTGTCGAAGGACCCATATCAGAAGAACCAGTCTCATTAGTAGGATCTGCCACAAACTCATTTGCGATTTGCTCAGGAAAGAGAAGTTCCATAAGATTTTGAGTAACAGCGGAAGCATCTCGTGACATGAACTCTATTTCATCAGGAGTAAGAGGAGTGGCATCAACATCTGGAGTTTGTTGTTGACTTGGAGATTCTGGACTAGGAATTGGAATAGATGACTCCACCGAAGGAATCGCAGAAGAAACTATCGGCGGTCTGTAAACAACATCTTTGTCTTCATCTTCAGGTACAATCTTCGAACCCGAAGTGGAACCAGATGAACTATCTGAACACATATTGAATGATTTGAACAAAGATGTGTAATCAAACAGCCAATCAGGTCCCACTCTAGCATCCATTTCATTTTCCTTTAGCCAGCGCATGTCGAAGGATTCTACAATCTGCTTCGTCTTCTTGTTGTAAACCTTATATGCAGTGCGAGCAGCATACCCCACGAAGTAACAATCATCGGCTTTGGCATTAAATTTTGGGTTGGACTCCAGGTGAAGGAGGGTGCAAGGGCAGCCAAATACACAGAAGTGACTGACTGAAGGCTTATGACCATAAAGAATTTCGTATGGAGTCTTCATCCGGGCTTTGTTGATCAAAACACGATTCTGAACATAGCAATCAGTGTTAATCGCCTCAGCCCAAAAGAAAACAGGTAACTTGGAGTCACAAAGCATCGTCCTTGCAGCGTCTTTCAATGTTTGATTTGTCCGCTCAGCAACACCATTTTGTTGAGGTGTGCGAACAGAGCTGTATTGACGCACAATTCCCTATTCTGCGCAAAAGTGATCAAGAACTGCATTCTTGAATTATGTTCCATTATCAGTGCGAAGCGCCTTCACCCGGTTATTAGTTTGGTTCTCAATCATTACAATGAACTTCTTTATCAGATCAGGAATCCCAGCTTTGTTGGATAAGAAGAAAACCCACGTAAAACGAGAGAAATCATCGATCACAACCAGACAATACGAGTTTCTGTTGATGCTTAGGACATTGTCCGGACCAAATAAGTCTATGTGCAATAATTGGAGCAACTGGCTGATTGAATTGACCTGTTTTGGCAGGTGTGGTTTTCTATGATGCTTTCCCTGAGCACATGACACACACTTCTCAAATTTTATAAAGTCTCTGACAGGTAAACCACGTACCATCTCATTCTTTGCAAGACGATTTAGATTCTTATCGTTCGCATGACCAAGTCGTCGGTACCACAGCACAGCATCTTGTTCTGAGACCTTTGAAAAGAGGCAGGTGACTTGTTCAGGAATGTTACTGTTCATGTCAATTATATAAGCATTTCCATCCCGCTTTGATTTGACAAGAATCCACTATTCCGGGATGACAATGCCTGGCTTGAGGATCATGCACTCTTTATCAGTGAAATGCGTTGAATATCCTTTGTCACAAATTTGAGAAGCACTCAAAAAACTATATTTTAACTCGGGAGCAAAGTTGACATTCTCGAAACTTAGCACTCCATTTGTTATGGTTCCTCTCTGAGTGAATTTACCACCTTCTCCACCCGCAAAGGAAACATAACCCCCATTAAAAGATTGAATGTTGCTCAATTGGGAGATGTCTCCAGTCATATGCCGGGAGCAGCCGTTGTCGACATACCAAGGTCTGACGACAGTCCTCCGCAACTGTCCCTGCAAGATGAGCGGAATTATTTAGATTTGGGGACCCAGGTCATCACTTTCCTGGGTTGACCCTTCACATTCACATATTTATCCTTTAAAACTTTCAACTTGGAATTATAATGTAAAACACTTTCAGAGGATGACGATGATTGGTTGGAAGTTAATTTGGGCATCCACTAATATGTAGGTTTCTTAACAATCACAGGTGGTTTTGAAATAGTTTTCTTTTCAGTTTGCATTGAGCGCTTGGATTTTCTACCGGAAGTGGTTGAAGATCCAGAATCTCTCTTTGACGAAACCGATCTTGGCGGAGCCTTGTTCGTTTTTGACAAATTGTTTGTGACTTTGTTATTAAAAACCTATTTATTCTTTTGAAAAAATGCCTTTTTCTTATTTTGATCATTCTTCCAATCATGATCTCGAGAATGAGCTCTTGAGAACTTTCTAGTTAAAGACCTTCCTCTAGACTCATTCTCTCCTCTTGGTGACAGATAATGCACAAAAGCCCTATTTGGACAATTCCTAGCTATATGACCACCGATTCCACAATTTAAACAAATCTGTTTGTTGTTATTGAAACTGATACTGCGTTTTTCAGATTTATTTTCTTTAATGACACCCTTACTTTTCCCACAAGAGCAAGTGCAAGAACCAGATTGTGCAAAAAGTGAGGGTGCATCAGGTTGTGAGACTTGTGGAATGGGTGTGCTTGTAACAAAATCATCAGAAGTATCAATATTATCAAACAAATCATCAAATATGTCAAAAAAATTCAACTCAACAGGATCCGATGCAGTATCATCAATTTTAACATTAGAAACATTAATGTTTTCATTCAAAACAGAAACAACAGGTTCAGATACAGTTTTATTATCAAGTCCAGACATAGTTTTATTATCAGAAACATATCCTTCAGCTTCGTGCTTTGACTGATCTAAGGATTGATCTGCATGAGAAGTAGAAACATTAGTACTTTCAATATTAATAATTCCTCCTGAAACAAAACCAGTTGGTTTACCATAAACCATGAATGGTTCGTTGGCAATCTCCTCTTTAGTCAAAGGGTGATACTGATATGTGTGATTGAAAGGAGGAGGCACTTTATCATACCCTAAGCCCTTTGACTGATTATGTTTAAATTGCATGCAATGGTCTATCATGTTGGCAACTACTTCGCTTGACACATCAAATTTTCTAAAATCAAAATTTGCAGTTTCAAATTTGCCTTTTAATGTGTCAAGCTCAGTAGTCAATTCAGCAAGTTGTCTTCTAACATAGTCATAATTCTCACATTTATTACTGTAATCTTCCTGAAGTCTCCTAAAGTCTTTTATTTTTGTTTCTAATTCAGCCTTTAGGGGTTTCTGTCCTTTCCTGAGTTGATAACCTTCATATCTCAGGTCCTCATTTTCTCTACGCAATGATGTTATTTCCTCACGAAGAATTTTAACATAATCAATGCATGCTTGAGAACAGGAAGGTAGACTTACCTCTTTCTACTTGGATTCTGAAGTAGTAGATACCATTAATGCAAACTGCAGCTCCATCATCTTTTCTTCTGGATCAGCCTCATCATTCTTGACATGAACATCATCATTTACTTGGGCCAAGTGAGTATTTTCAGGTCCTGAAATATTCAGGGCTTGAATCTGGTCCTCCCAGTCAAAAGACTGAGCAACCATTACAGTGTCACTGTTGACAGCAGCACCTCCACGACTATTTCCCACAGCAACCATCGTTCTATCATTATTCATCCTTCTATCTGGTTTCGGGCACTCACGAGCAAAATGACCCGGCTCGTGACAATTGAAGCATCGCAACTTTCCTTTGTTAAACCCTACCTACTTGTCGGCATTCATTCCCCAGTTGTTCTTTCCCGTCTTCTTAGCAAACTGCTTTGCCCTGAACATTGCCATAGCTATTTTCCACGTGATATCCATCTCTTCCACATCTTCTGCATTAATTTGATCCATGTCAGCAAATGATAGTTGAGGTGGGAGCTCTCCAGCTAAAAAAGCATTATAACAATTGACAAGTACAGTGGCAAGAGCAAGATTTTCATCACTTTCCTTGGAGTTTGAGGAATAAACCACAACTGGTATATTAGAGGAGGGAATAGCTTGTGAAACAACAGATGGAGACACAGATGACGCAGCAGGAAGAGATGTTGTTGATGGAGTAGCAAAAGTCTGAATCTGAGGTTGTTGAACAGCAAACGCTTGGCATGGAGAGGAGATGAGTGATGAAAGAGCATTGTTTGAAATAATCCTGAGATTTGCAGTCAAATAGGAATTCACATGATTAATCTCTCACTGCCTATCATCAAGATCACAGGCTTTGATAATCGCCATTGTTTCAGCAAGAGTGAGACGATTTAGATCTTTTGTCTTCTTAATGACAGCTACGTTCATATCCCATGATTTTGGAAGTGCATTTAGTAGCTTTTTGTTTATCTCAGACTTAGTCAAGAAGATCCCAGCTATATTCATCTCAGTAGTGAGTGTGGTAAATCGTTGTAGCTGAGCTTCCAGGGTTTCTCCAGGGATATAGTTGAACATGTTGAATTTCTGTCGTAGCATATCCTGACGACTTTCTTTCATGTCTTCATTTCCCTCATAGACCTCGATCAAAGCTTCCCACAAAGCTTTGGCTGAAGTATATTCTCTGAAACCTTGAGCTATATCAGGAGATAAAGCCATGGTCAGAGTGGCTAAAGCCCTTTCCTGTTCTTCAACTTTCTCAAAGTCCTCATCAGTATTATTTTCAACTGCTTTGTCAAATTGTTGTCCTGCAATTGTGGTTGTAATTCTGACTGGACCTTTGATAATACTTCGCCAAATTTTGAAGTCTTTCATCTTGATGTACTTTTCAATTTGGTATTTCCATTCAGGAAACCCATCTACAGACAGCAATCTTGGAATACGCGTGGTTGTTCCCATAACTGAATCCAGTTCGTGATGATGTGTTTAACTCTGAGAATCCATTGATTATTATTTATTTTTAATTGAAAAAATTAAAAATTATTGGCCGTGAACGGAGTTTACGGTCAACGGTTTGCGGTCAATGGTTTTTACGGCCGTAAACGGAGTTTACGGTCAACGGGTTTACGGTCAATGGTTTTTACGGCCGTAAACGGAGTTTATGGTCAACGGGGTTACGGTCAATGAAGATTTAGTGTTCACGGTCTATGAAGATTCTTGAGTTTACGGTTGAAAATCAGTTCACGGTTATTGAAGATCTTGAGTTTGCGGCTGTAAACACGTGGCTGTAAACTCACAGAAGTTGACGAAAAACTGAAATTCGAGAAGATTCGATCCCCTCTTGTCACGAAATCGCCAAAAGCAATCTCGAACAATGATGAAAACAATATCCTTTGATCGAAGACTTGATTGAGAGATGTTATGACACCGGTTAAGCTCTGATACCAATTATAAAGTCCTGAAAACGGATCTTAGCCAATGATCAACCAATCAATCAATCAATATAACAAGAATTGGAGTAGAAGAAGAATAAAATCAATCAAGCTTGCACACGTTTATATATCAAAACGTCTGGTAAAACTCAAATACTCTTGTCCGTGAACACTAGACGAACAACCCCTACAAATGACCTAGACAAACCCTATATATAGAAAACTCTGGCCGTAAACAGGGTTTACGGCCGTAAACCTGTTTACGGCCGTAAACACTAGCCCTGGCCGTAAACACCCAAACAACACCAAAATACTGAAAATGACTTGATAGACCTTATACAATGGAAAGCCTATACCAAACCACAAACTGGACCCTTCATTTTATATTAAGAACCTTTAAGTATTTTAGTAGTTGAAATTGCACCTTATGGACTTTATTAAATTAATTAAAGTGTTTAATTAAAAGAGATTAATAATTCAATAATGACATGGTTTATGTTTAATTAAATTAAGAGTATAATTTATTAATAGATTAAACCATCTAGTATTCTGAAAGTTTAAAATACACTCTTATACTATTATAATATTAAAAGTTTAATAATTATATATATGTATAAGACAAGCCGGTCTTACCATTAGTAGGCCTCATTCACGAAGCCGGTCTATAACGGGGGTATAAGGTTACTGCCTATAAAATAATGGTTTAATGGGTGTCCACTCTCACCCACCGCTTCCTTGACTGGTGGACAGTCGTTAGCCAAACGGGTAGGATAGGACATTAATTCTCATTAAAAGTATAATGGAAATACCAAGTAATTAAACACTTATAAATTCCCAATCTTAGTTACTTAGGAAAAATGTGAATTTGGTGCTAACCCATGTAATTGCACTTTGCACCTTGTTAAGTCGTTAGTGGAGCGTGTGTGGTTAACCAGCACACTAACTTCGACTAACAAGGGTAACAAAGGCACTACTAGAAAACAGCCCTTTAATGATACGCAAACAATGACACACACTGATTTACGATACGCATTTTGTGTGTATCGTAAAAAAAATGTCAGTCTTTCAAAATTTGAAGGATAGAGGACACGCATTTTCGCGAGCCCTAAAATTGGTGTCCAAATGAAAAAAAATTTACAAAACACGGAGGGCACTTTATTTTAAATGAGTGTCGTGTAGAAATAATGTCGCTTTATAATTTCTTCAAAAACACATTCCACAAAATCGGGGACCATTCTACCTAGGGCTTTTTTCAAGAACTCCCTCAGTGCTCTCTGGCCTCTGCAACATCAGGTCCGGCGACCTTAGATTTTGACGAGGAAGATGAAGGATAAAAAGGCTTGCTAGGTTTCGATTTAGAGCTGATTGGTAGTGTGCTAGACTTCGATTTAGGGTTCGATGAAGAAAGTGTTGGATTGGGAAGGGGCACAAAAAATGTTTGGGTGCTGTTGTCGCATTCCTTCTTCTGGTAAGTGAGCTATGTCTCCTTTATTTTCTTTCTAGTCTTCCTTCCCACATTGTTCAGTCACAATACCTAGAATGGATACGGATGCTTCTTTTTTTTTCATGGTTAAACAAAGTAATAGACAATGAAGAAGGAAATTAAGGCTCACACCTCACCCACCTGCTATGTTTCTTACATCATTTGTTTTCTTTCCTATTTATGCTACAATAATTCAGAGAAAAATGAAAAAGGAAGTTGGACATTGCTGGAATAAAGAACCTATAAGTCATAGGTGGTACTATTCATCCTCACTGTTTCTTCCCTTCTCGACTCAGCAGGTGAGACTGGTTATGTGTATTGTTTCCTTTTTTCAATGTACCAAATGCTTAAAAAATGCATATCAAATGCGTAAATGTTATGGAAGAAATATCTATCATTTACCCATTTTAGTGTGGATCTATATGTTCTTTTGTGATGGATATTTAACAGGTTTTACTTGATCTAGTGTTATTATTATTATTATTATTATTATTGTGTGTGTGTGTGTGTGTTTTAGGTTTTGTTGATAAGGAATTTTAAAAACACTTAGAATCAACACAAAAAAAGTTATCTGAATGCAAAAAAAAAGTCAGTTTGTTTTCTTTTAATTGGAGCTTTAATACAAACATGAGGTACTTAATTTTCTTTATTGGTGTATAGGTGAGGGTTATTTTTGGAAATTATGTGAGGTAGTTAGTTACAGAAGAAATTAAGATTGTATATAATGTTTTGCTTATAAATTTCATAAAACTAATGTATTCATTTATGCTGCAAAATAGTAAATTAGACATGTATATTAAATTTCTTTATCAACTGTTCTACTGGAGTTGTCAAAAAGAGTATTTGATTGAACAAACCAAACTATCAACTTTTGTTTTTTTTTTAATTTATTAATTGAACATACTAGCCTCTAACTGTCTTAGTATTTGTAAATTTGGAATTTAACTTTGAGGTTTTTCATTTTGATAGGTTATCAAAATCATTGTATTTTCTTGTTTGTATTTATGTTATCTATGTTATAGATTTGAATCAGTTAGTTCTCATCTATATCTATGTTATATATTTGAATTTATGCCACTATTAACGGTATTGCAAGAATAATACAATGGTAGAAAAAGCTGTAGGGTTAGAAGCATAGATGTCAAATTTTAAAAAAAAAATTTGCCGGTTTGTTATATCTAATGAAATCTTAATTTTTTTTTAAATTATCTTATTATCTTTTATGGAAAAAAAAATTGTGCCACCCCTTGCAAAAAATTCTGATTCCGCCACTGAATAGCAATCAACTACCAGAATCAGTTTCAAGCTTCTAACCAACTACTTGTCAGTTCTATTTTTCTTATAAATTGTGTCTGTTTGCATGACTTATTACTATTTTAGGCTTTGCATGTTCTTAAAGAGTAATTACATATTTGTATTCAATATAATGGTAGTGTCAAATCAGTAAATCAGTGATTACAAATTCATGTAAATACATAATCTAATTCCTAGGAAGGTTATTCTTATCGCGTAAAGATTTGAAACAATTGTTTTATGGCACAAATTTAGGAGCTTTATGCTCCACCAACTGATCAAAGTGTTTCTTAGTTTTCATTTTGTTAAAAATCTTTTACTGAAGATAACACTTTGAAGGCGTATTTTTTGAAAATTGAGGACAATGGAGGACAATGGAATCACTCAGCAGGGCATGTAAACATGTTGTAAGTACAAGTTTTTTTTTATTTTTTTTTATAAGTTATATACTTGTTTTTTTATAATCATATTATTTATGATGCAGATATTTGGATATGATCCTTCTTGTGCGGATTACTTAAAAGTTTTGATTGAATCTCTATTTAGCAATACAGTTTGTTTGCTTACAAAAATTCAGGTTCGGTTTCTCCTTTTCTATAAGTAAAATCTTGAATTATTATTTTTTAGTATTTAATAATAATCATTGAAAGGAGTTTCAAGGAAATGATGGCCCTAATCAACCTCATCAAGAGTTTACATCGACTTTTTTGGCTTCAGAAAAACCATTGTTGAATTTCATTGTTAGCAATTTTCTTCCATTAGGTAATTCAATCTGCTTTAGTGTAACTAGATTATTTATGTATCTATGACAATGTTTTACAAAATACTAGAAGAAAGGGTCTGGAAAAAAAACAAACTTGAAGCTTTTATGTAGCTTCAATGAACTTTTGTTAACTTCACTGAATCATTAATTCTTACTGATACTTGATTTCTTAATTAACTTGATGCAGCTCTTATTAGCGGAGTAACATTAGGCCTCATAAACCCTAGTCTTGGATGCCTTGCTCACAAATATCATGTAGCAAAATTTAGAACTTGTGGGATATTTCTCATATCAGGTTATTACTTAAAAGAAAGTCATGCTTTAAGTTATTCACCAATATGGCAAATATTTTATGTCTTTCTGGTTATTATACCATTTGAACATTTTAATCTACTTATAATTTCTTATTTCCATATAGAGGACTCACATTGTGCAGTGAAGAAGTAGGTGCAACTGTTGCAGCATGGCCAGTTGGACTTTATGGGCTTATATGAACTAAAATTTATAAAATTTCCATCAAATTTATAGGTTCATTCTATTCACTTCCCCTTTTTAAATAACTATAGGAAATTAGACTAATTTAAATATTTTGAAATCATCACAGGCTTCTATTTTGTTGTTGACTCCCCTTTTTTCAAAAATTATCCTGCAAATTCACCTTCAACCTCAAGAATTTGTAACAGGTCTGGTTTTATAAAAGGAATATGCAACATGTTTTTGTGCTATTTTGTAACAGCTCAAATATTTCATTATTTTATCAATATATTTTTTTATATCTCTTACAGGACTAGATTTATTTTGTTGTATGCCTACAACATTATCAAGTGGAGTTGCTTTAACTCAGGTTAGTTAATAGTTCTAGTAACTTTTTCTAATTACTATTTTGTTTTATATCATTAATTTTGAGATTAAGTAAAAGTTGTTGTCTTGTTGATGTAGCTTGCTGGAGGAAATTCTGCCTTGGCTCTTGCAATGACTGTATTATCGATTCTTTTGGGAATTCTGATTGTAAGTTTGAAAGTAATAACTTTCCCTTTCTTGGAATCAAGGAAGGAATGGAATGATCACAGATCATGCAATTTATATTCTAACATGCCACACTTCAATTGAAGGAAAATACTTTGTTAATTCACAAAAAAGGTAGAGTCACTCCATCTGTTTATTCACGAAAGGAACCGATATGTATTAACAACATCAATGGAATAATAGCCATTTATCAATTGCTCTTTATATCATGCAGTTTATCTTCTAACTGTGAGTTACCTTTAATTGGTCCATCTTACAGAAAGAGAGAAGCAAAAACTACAAGTTCGGTCTCGAATGATGCCTTACAGAGAGGCCTTTTCATGGGCAATTATTCCCCTATTTGATAGCAAAAATGGTTCAACATCTAATGGATTTGTTTCTCCAAGTAGCCCACTTGCTCATAGTCTACTAGGAGTTAATTTTTTCATGATATATCCCTTTTTTTGTTCAAACAAGAGAAAATTGATCAAGTAAACCCAACATTATTTTAATAGAATGTGATATATTTGTTATGCAATGAGTTACATGGCATGGCATTTTAATCTGTTTTACTGCTCCTGTTATTATTATTATTATTTTTTATATTTAGATTCCATGTTCGTGTAGCAGGTGTTTGATTTCGGTGCATCACTCTCTTGGCCTTGACAAAAGAAATCTTGACAGGTGGCTACTTTTTAACTTTTCTCTTTTCTTAATATATTATACTACATCTTTTTCTGTTGAAATGATCAAGTAAATCTATCACCTACTTAACCAAAAAGAAGCTTTTTACATGTTCATACATTTCATGTTGCAGGTGTTTGTTGGTTGGTTTAATAACTGTTTTTTCAACTCTTTATATTGACTATTTACATGCTCATAGAGTTCCAACAGTTATCTATATCAAACATCATTTTTATTATGTGCTCAAGTATCAAACCTAAACATTTGAAAACAACATCCGAGGATGATAATTATCATGCATATTTAATTATCAGTTTGGAAATTCTGTTGTGGTAATATTAATATGGTCAAATTGATCACATGTAAAAGTATAAAACATGTGACTGTCGACTAATTTTGTTTCTATTATGTGTGTAGGTATTGCAGACAGTTAATAATCATGAAGAGGTGACTGAAAACATGGATCACTTTGTTCAAGGAAGTACTATTTATGTTAGGGAATCTTTTTGGAAGGTGAATTTATATCATTCATATGTCATATTGCCATGTTCATAGTCTGTTAATTAGTAGTTACTTTTTATAAAAAATTTGAACTTTTTTTTAGGAGGCGAGTCGTACAAGTGTACTCTCGTGGTGCTCGAATTCTTAGTCCTTCATTTTGTACTTTTGGAATTTGACCTGATCTGACAGGACTAGATTTTTTGGGGTCTGGTTCGTATGCACCTATGAATATTATATGTACTATTGCTAATCCGCTGATTGTAATTTCTACTATGTTATTTTATTATTGTTCTAAAAGGTACACTAGAAATGGAGGAGACGCCCTGCAATAGAGGAGACGATTAATGATCCCACAAATCCTAAACATTTCTAGAAATTCCAAAATAGTTTGTGTTTTATATGTTTGTTCTTATTTGGATTAGGAAGATTTGTTTTCCTAGTTTGACTGATGTTAATAAACTAACAATTAAATGTGATTTCTTTTGAATATTAGTACATTTATTTTTTGAAATGGATTGTTCTGTTATATAAGTATTTTATTTTGCATTGTGAGACATTAAATGAGTTATTTAATTTGAAAATTAGTAAATCTATCAAATATATATATATTTTTAAAACATTTAAAATTATGACGCGTAAAAATGTGTGTCATCTTTCTTTATGACAGGGGCTTTAACGACACACAATGCGAGTCGTAATCGCGCGTCGTAAATTTACGACACGAAAATGTGTGTCATCTTCTTTATGATAGGGCCTTCCTTGACACGCATTGCGTGACGTAAGCGCACGTCGTAAATGCGTGTAGTAAATAGACGACGTGCAAAAGCGTGTCGTCTCTCGTTATGACAGGGCCTTCCTTGACACGCATTTGCGCGTCGTCTGAGCGTTTTACGACACACATTGCGCGTCGTAAAAAGCTGTTTTTCTAGTAGTGAGGGTAGCTCGATGTTTTTCATAGATCAATGGAGCGTGTGTGGTTAACCGGCACATTGGTTAGGTGATAAATGACATAGAGAGTACCAAGCTAATTTGCATGCTTATTCACACCTTGTTTGTTATCCTCGGTATCCCAGTCACAAACTTGAAGGGCATAATCGAGATTAAACATGCCATTGAAAAGATCAATGAATCTCAAAAGAATCTAGGAATTTCAAATCATTTAAAACTTAATAATCAATTTTGTTTTTCATGGTGGAAATTGGTAAATCGTCATTTACCTACCTTCAAATATTTTGCAATTGGATTACGGCATCCCTCTTCCGAATTGTGAAATATTGGGTTGGGTCCTAGCCTTAATATTTAATTTGGGTGTTATATTAAGGACTTAAATCAACTAAACTTGAATTTCTCCCATGTAGATGTCTAGTTCAGACACTATGGTCTTCCCGAATCTTTTGGGAAAAAGCTTTCCTCATGAAGATGATATTCCACAAGACAATCAAGGTGAAAGATTAATCCCTTTTTCGTGCTGAAGTGGAACTTCACTGGTCAAGGAAGCGGTGGGTGAGAGTGGACACCCATGAAACTACCATTTTATAGGCAGTAACCTTATACCCCCCCTATAGACCGGCTTCGTGAATGAGGCCTACTAACGGTAAGACTGGCTTGTCTTATACATATATATATATATATATATATATATATATATATATATATATATATCAATATTAAACCTATAATATTATAATAGTATAAGGGTTGAATTTTAACTTTTAAAACTCTAGGGTTTGGAACTAAAGTATTCAAAAGTGAGACTTTACCCATTCCAAAACTTGAGGACAAGTTTTGAAACTTGTCAAAACTTTTCATTTCTCTAACTTATGAGTTTAATGAGGTTTTTATGAAAAACTTTTCAAGTTCCATAAGTTGACGACAAGTTATGGAAGACTTTAAAACCATTTAAGATGACTTTTCAAATGAGACTGTTGAATTTCCATAACTTGAGGACAAGTTATGGAGTTCATAAAAAACACATTTATAAAAAACTTTTCATTTTCCATAACTTGAGGACAAGTTATGAAGTTCATAAAAGGCATTTAGATCAACATTTTAACAAACAAAAACTATCAAATAATTTTTCTATGATCTAGATTAAACTCATAAGTTAAGATAATTCACATCAACTATTCACAAGAAATAAGTCTATCATATAAACTAATACAAATCTTGAAACTATGACTATTATCTTTTAATTGGACAAGCATGATCATTACCTTATGAAAAAACACATTTCATGGTTCAAAAAACAATTTGCGGTAATGATCTTAATCCAAATTCTGGCCAAAAGTCGAAAATCTGCCCACTGGAGCACCAACTCGGTGAGTACATGAACTGGACTCGTCGAGTTGGCCATTTTATGAGGGGAATCGGCGAGTCACCCAGTGGACTCGGCGAGTTCACTGGGCAGAAGGCAGAAAATTCAATTTTTTCACTTTGAAAACCAATAAAACATCAAGTATAATAGAAAACAATCCTAAACACTGATACCATTGATGAGTTTTTGGTATACCACAACATCCTATGGTGCACATAAAACCCTAAATGCTTTGGATCTATGTTTTCTCTAAATATACATACAATATTGTTTCCAAAGCATTAAGCCTACAACTAGCATACAATTGATATAAACAACATGGAGTTGAGTTATAGAGTTACCTCTTTGTTGTAGCTTGTAGTTTTGGCCTTTAAGAACTTAGTGCCCCAAGTGTTGCACCTCAAATGGTTCACAACACACCTAGGACAAAGTATGACTTTTGAGAGAGAATACCTTGTGCTCAAAATCGGCTCATGGACTCTAAAGATCACTAGTGCATATTTTTGGATGCTAAGGGACTTCTTATATAGTGTGGCAAGATTAGGGTTACATTCATGTAAACCCTAATGCCCATGACCTTTCATATTACTTAAGATCCATGGGTTAAACCTCCATGGACTATTCATGGACTACCATATAGGTTTAGCCCATCCTAAATAACAATTGGCCCATACTATAAGAATCATTGATTTACCAAATCAATCCTCATATATTTAATTAGTCTCTTTTGATCACAAAATTAATTCCAAATTAATTTTTGATCAATACTAATCATATGATTTCATATTAATATATTAGAACTTATAATATATTAAAAAACCATAAATAACCTCTTCTCAAAAGTCCATCCTATCAAATTGTCCTAGTGATATGCAACTCAAATGGACCATGCTACTCTCGGGTCAAGTACATACCAATTATAGTTATGGACTTAGACACCTAATCCAACAGTCTCCCACTTGGATAAGTCTAATAACTATTATTGCAAGTACGACTCCAAAATCCCGACTAGCAATCGTAGCTCTTAAAAGCCGCTGTCGAACTCTGACCTAGTCAATGACGCGTCCATTAGATAAGGGATCATATATTCCTCCATTCTAGATATCATATAGACATGAGACATGGATTTTAATCATTCTCTCTGTCCATCTGTTCTTTCCCGATTTCCG
This sequence comes from Lactuca virosa, assembly GCF_052849685.1. Classification (NCBI taxonomy): domain Eukaryota; kingdom Viridiplantae; phylum Streptophyta; class Magnoliopsida; order Asterales; family Asteraceae; genus Lactuca; species Lactuca virosa. The sequence continues at coordinate 116,763,717 of NC_136430.1, read as the reverse complement.
ATTTATGACGACTGACTAATTGAACAAATCAAATCAGTCCAGGCTTGGCCAAGAGCTTAGGGTTGTCATCACTAAATCAGCCCACAAATATTGCTTTTATCCACATGGGGTAAAAGGAACGGATAAACTTCGTTTCAAATGTTTGCTTGTACTTAATCATCAAATCACACAACGATATGTTGTATAACACCAAGTTACTGGTGCGTTTACATATGTCAATGTGCAACCGACTTGCAACTACAACTCACATGTCTCCGTTACAAGAATATAAGATATTATCGTATCATGATCACTCTTGATAAAATCCATGAAGTGATTCAAATGAGCATGGTTTAATCCAATACTCGAATCCTATTCCAGGAGTACTCATGAACACTGCAGCAAACTTGTGTTATGCCTAAACGCCTTTAGACAAATCTACAGACCCATTCATGACAGTCTTGCCTCAATACCTGCTTCCAAAGTATGATCAACTGTGGATGGTTTTGAATAACCTAGTTATTCGGGAAGTCAAAACATGCAAAGTGAAACACAAGAATAATCAAATCCAATATGGTCTCAGAACCTATTAATATAAATAAAACACCTTTTATTTAATCACCATATTGATTACACGTTATTCATTTTATAATGTTTCGATTTATCAACTCAATACTTGAATTAAAACAATAGTTTTCCCATGCTCCAAGCATGCACACTATGTTTATATATGGTCTTTACTTTGTGAAATAGATCAAATGAAAACATTTCAATGATGCTCATTTCACAATTTCAAATCTTTATTGCAAGTGTAAGAATTCCAAATTCTTTCCACTATTAGAATGTGTTAGTATCTAAACTATCATGCAATGATTCTTTTGTAATGTTTAGGTACAAAAAGTCACAGAGACTTGACCAATGATATTACAAAATATTCCTTTGGAGATTGTTACAAGACAATTCCATGGAAATGAAGTCTCAAATGTTGGATTAATGTCTAAGTCCATAACTATATTTGGTATGTACTTGACCCGACCCGGCATGGTCCATATGGGTTGCACTTTATCGGCACAATTTATATGGATAGTCTTTTGAGAATAGTATATTTATGATTTATATTAATATATTATAAGTTCTAATATATTAATATGGAATCATATTATTTAATTAGTATTGATCAAGAATTAATTTAGAATTAATTAAGTGATCAAAAAGAACTAATTAAATATAGACTCTTATATATATGGAATGGGCCAAGTTCATTTAGGTTAGGCTAAGCTTTCATGGATGGTCCATGAAGCTTTTAACCCATAGATCCTATGTAAATGAAAGGTCATGGGTATTAGGGTTTACATGGATGTAACCCTAATCCTCCATAACATATAAAGGGGTCCTTGGCTCATAGAATTGGAAAAAGTGTGTGAAAATAAGAGTGGACCGATTTTAGTGTGCATACATATTCTCTCAAGTTCTTCCAAGGTGTTTTGGTGATTTGTGATTCCATTTGAGGCTTCCACGCTATTGGGGCTAAGCTCTTAAAGCTTGAAGACATCAAACTACATCAAAAGGTATGTCATCTAACTAGAACTTTGTAGTATAGGTGCTTCATAATATGCTAGTTAGGATGAAACCTTGGAATAGTTAATATTTGCATGTATAATAGAGAAAACATAGATCCAAGGTTTATAGGGTTGCATATACACCATAGGAGTGTTAGAATGCTCAAAACACAACAGTGGTATCAGAGCCATGGGTTGTTTTCTGTTATATTGATGCAAATGTTTTATTTTCAAGTTGAAAAAAAAGGAAAAAAAAACATGACGTTTGTCAAATTTTAAGATAATTACTTGTTTTTGTGAAAAACTAATTATTTGTAAAATTTGAATCATTTGCTATATGAGTTGAATTAGGTCAAATTTAGTAAAAGATAAAATGATATGATTATTTTATTAGTTTTAAAAGTTTGATCTAAAGAGTTTTTTGAAACCTCCATAAGTTATGGATATGAAAAGGTTTTTAAAAAAAATTGATTCAAAGTTTTTTATGGAGCTACAAAACTTGGTCTTAATGTTTTAAAGAATTCCATAACTTGTTCTTAAATTATGGAACATGAAAGGTTTCATCATAAAACAAGTATTTAACTCCATAAGTTATGGAATCCAAAAGTTTTCAAGAGTTACAAAACTTGCCCTCAAGTTTTGGAATTTGAAAAAAGTTTTTATGATAAAAAAAAGAATTGAATTCTAAAACTCTTGGGTTCATAACTTAAACAATTAATTAAATGGTTTTAATTTTGAATTTAATAATTGGAATTATGATGTTTTTATTGAATAATTCAGTTAACTCTTATGGAATTTATTAATAAATAATTAAAGTGTTTAATTAAAAGAGAATTAATAATTCCATAATGACATGGTTTAAATTTAATTAAATTAAGAGTATAGTTTAATTAATAGATTAAACCACCAAGTATTTTAAATGTCTAAAATACACCCTTATACTATTATAATATTAAAAGTTTAATATATTATAAGTACAAGAGCAAGTCGTCTTACCATTAGTAGGCCTCATTCACGAAGCCGTTCTATAAGGGGGGTATAAGGTCACTGCCTATAAAATGGCAGTTTAATGGGTGTCCACTCTCACTCACCGCTTCCTTGACCGGTGGAGGGTCGTTAGCCGAACAGGTAGGACAAGGACTATAATTCTCCCTTCATTATAAGTATAATGATAAATACTAAGTAACTTAAACACTTATAAATTCCCAATCTTAGTTACTTAGGAAAATGTGAATAAGGTGCTAATCCATGAAATTACACTTTGCACTTTGTTTAAGCTGTTAGTGGAGCGTGTGTGGTTAACCGGCACACTAACCTGGACTTAACAAGGTAGGCAAAGGGTAACTTAATGTTTATCATAGTATCGTTGGAGTGTGTGTGGTTAACCGGCACATCGATTGAGGGGTAAATATTAAGGGTACCAAGTATATTTGCATGGTTATTTCACACCTTGTTTTGTGATCCTCGGCATCCCACTCACAAAACCTGAAGGGCACACTCGAGATTGAAACATGCCATTGAAAAGTTCAATGAATCTCAAAAGAATCTAGGAGTTTCAAAACCAATTAAAACCTAATAATACATTTCGTTTATCTTGGTGGAAATTGGTGAATCGTCATTCACCTACCTTCAAATATTTTATAGCTTGGATTACGGCATCCCTCTTCCAAGTTATAAAATAGTTTGTTGGATCCTAGCCTTAATATATCATATTGGGTGTTATATTAAGGACTTAAATCAGCTTTACGTGAATTTCTCCCATTGTTGATTTCTGGTTTAGACAACAATGATCTTCCCAAACCAAGCTTTCCTAATGAATATGACTTCCCGAGTTTGGCTCATGGAAGTCATACTTCTCTTCCTCCACCTCCTCCAATTATTCTCCCTAACCCACAAGTTCAAGGTCACTCAAGCCCTAATGGCAAGCAAGGTATATGTGTGATCACATCTTAGAGATGAAGTCACATATTGACAAGCCGGGGGAGTTGGGTGTCAAAATCTTGAGAAAGTTGGGTGTTCAATCACTTTCTAAGTCACATAGTGAGTTCCTTTGGGACTACTATGAAACAGACTATGACATGAACCTTAATGATCATATCTATTTGCTTGGTGCTGCTGAATCAGCAATGATTTGGAACGATAGTAAAGCAAATTTGATTAGAAGATCAACTTCCCAAAAACTTTATGGACAGTGACAATGGTGACACTGGAAATCCAGAAAATGCATTCTCTTCCCAATGGAAAGGGATTGGCCATAGTCAACCCGGTTGACCAAATGGTAAAGAGAAAGGCTAAGTCTGAGATAGTCCCATTACCAAAGGGTCCATATGTTTATTTTGCCAAAGGAAGGGGCGTTGATTGCAAAGCTGCCAAATTTACCTAAGGATGTTAAAGTCAATAAGTTTGACTCTACATCAGGTAGAGCCCATTATCTAACTCTGTTAAGTTCTATTCTGAGATCCTCATTACATGATGTGACTGGGTCACATGTTGATGTTTTAAGAATCAAAGAATAGAGAGAAATCTTAAAGGAAGTATATGTTGACTCTGATCGCGAAGGTGGATTTCGATCGCATCAGAATTTTGAGCAGTTGCTTAAGAAGTTATGATATATTGCTAAGGAATAGATAACAACAATTTTCCATGTGGATTGTAAGGATAAGTTTTTCCGCAAAGTTTTAAAATAAAAGAAAATTGTTTAATTTTATTTATTTGAAGTATCCTTACAATGGCATTTGTGGAAAATTGTTGCTTATATGATTCCATTGACAGCAATATTGGAAAATGGATTTGATTCTTTCATTTGTGGTAGTGTCTAAATTTACCAAATCAGGAAAGTTCCTCATCACCCAAGTTTCAATTGGACCGAAACTTGAAATCATGCAAGTTGAATAGTATGATGAATGAGAACTTTCAAGCATTGGAAAATCAAGACTAATTACTTGTTCACATGGATGTGTGAGTCAAGTGAAGGACTAAAGGGATCGAGTACACATTCTTGTGCACTGGTGATGTCCACCAAAAAGCTCGTTAAGAATATTTGATTTACTAAAGTTTAGTAAATATGGTTATACTTACAAGTTTAAGTATAATTCTGAAACATTGGAAAAGTCTCAATGTATGGCAGAACGAATGGGAAGAATCAAATTAGGCAGAAAGATAAAAGTTTCTCAAATCTGAAAAGATGGGAGAGTACTTTAGTATTATGTTTGTGATCATCTTAATGATTTAGAAATCATATCACAATTAGTCCTCTAAAGGTCATCTTAGTGCATTCTTATGACTAAGAAGAGGAGTCATGAATTGTTGAAATGGTTAGATCAGGAAGATGAGTCATACTTCGTTCCAAAACAATTCTTAGAGTCATACTCCAAGATTGTAACTTGAGTGACATATCTTAAAGAAAGGTTTAAAACACTTGTCAAATGTAAGAGTAAAAGTGTCCTACTCTTGTACATTTGAAATTGGTAAGTTGTGATGTTTTGGATAAAACAAAGACCAACTAAGGCCAATTGTGTGAAGTGTTTGTCTTGATAAAGAATCCGCACTATCTCTTGAATATTTGGCAAGATAGTCTTATATGTCAAGAGGATAGTGGGAGTCGTAAAGATCCTAAAAAGAATTTCAAGAACTAATCAAGAATAAAACCTGAGGTTCTTCACTAGCACACGACTTGAGGTTTATAACCTATCGTGTTGACATATTTTGTGTCCATTCCAGTTAAAGTTGGCTTTGCATAGGAGTTCTGAAAGTTCTCAATTGGTTGCATAACAACTTGGAAGCAATGGTAGGCCCTGTACTGCCAGGTAGCAAGAAGTTAAGATTGCATAAGTTCAGTCCATATGAGTTTGGATTTGTCATTATCCTTGTCTTATGACTATGGTTTTGACGATTCACATGGATAAGAACACATACACCATAAAATCTAAGGGTCATAAGGTTTCTCTCCGATTCATGAAAATGATGGTGAGGAAACACTTCCACCAAGTAGATTTGAAGCAGATGGCAAAAGGTCTAAACAGTTGAGACTATGATTACGGCATCCCTTTTCATAGTTCTGAAATTGTTTAGACACACATGCATGCTATCTAAGGAAAGGTGTATGATTTTGATAAAGTTTTATCAAAGCATCTCGTATCAGAAATCTGAACTTTGGTAAGAAAGTCAATAAAGTATTGATTTATAGAAGTCCAGCTGATTTCTGAGTACATGTCAAAGCTAGTGGGAGCATAAGTGTTATGCTAATAATCATCGTGTTAGTGGGAGCATGGTAATTATTATTAGTGTTGCAAGTTAGCAATGTTAATTATTGAAAACAAAAGTTTCAATTCGTGAGGCTGCAGGGATTGAAAAAGTTGTTTTGCTATAATTAAGGGAGAGGATATACTTCATTTCAGTTCTAAAGGCTTAGATTGAGACCTTAATCATCCTTAGTCAAGAATATATATATGAATTTCATGTTGGATTGGTTCAACTTAAGGAAATTCTATATATTGCGTTCTCAAAATTCGATTATGATTACGGCATCCCTCTTCATAGTCAAATTTTGAAAACATGGCAAATAAAAATATTGTAGCAAAAGACTGGTCTAGAATCATGTCTTTATGTGAGACATCATGAATCGTGTACCATTTGCTTTGGGTACAGGATCGATTGCATGTGCTATAATATTTGACATTTCTAAATTTTTCCAAATGCCCAGAGGCATTAAGAAGGGAAAAGGTCTAGAATTGGATATGACTTAAAATGATTAAGCAATTGTCGAGGACAATCTGAGGTTTACCAAAGATTGGTTGCTCAGGGACAGTTGGAAGTATAGTGCTAATTTTGGAAGGAACATATTGACATATTCTGAAAAGAGGCATCTCTTATTCAGAAGTGATAGTCAAAATGAGAATATGGAGTTGTCTCCATAGGTGGAAGTTATCTGTGTAAGATTAGAAAACTTAATGCAAGAAGCATGTCCAAAGCAATGTACTTTGAATATGAGACTTAGTTTCCATGGAGTTGATCTCCATTGGAATACCTTATAATGACTGTTGACAAGTCTTTGTGACTTTGTACATATTCATTACAGGAGGGTCAGTGCATATTAGTTTAAAATCTAAACAGATTTCGATAAATGATAGGAATTTGAAATTCTCACATGTTTCGATAAGGATTTGGGAGTGTGAAATTAGAATCATTGAAATTATGTTCAATTGGTTTATTTCACAAAGTAAGGATCATAGACAAACATAGAGTGCATACTTGGTGTATGGCAAAGCTATTGTTTAAGAAAAACATAGTGTACATGCTTGGAGCATGGGACAACTAGTGTTTTTAATTCAAGTATAAAGTTGATAAAACCAAAACAATGAATAATGAGTAATCAGTATGGTGATAAATAAAAGTGTTTATTTATATTCATAGGGTTTGATACCATATTTGATTCATTTATTCTTGTGTTTCACTTTGTATGTTTTGACTTCCAGAATAACTAAGTCGCTCTTCCTGAATGATTAAGTTATTCAAACCATCCACAGTCGGTCATATGTTGGAAGTAGATATGAATCAAGACTGTCATGGGTTGGTTTGTAGAGGTCCAAGTTGGTGGACAAAGTGGTGCTACAACACTCATGAGTGCTCATAAGTTCTGAGTATTGGATTCAACCCACGCTCATTTGAATCACTTCATGGATTTTATCACGAGTGATCATGAGACGATAATATCTTATATTCTTAAAACCTAGAGATATGAGTTGTTACTATGAGTTGGTTATACACTGATTGCATGAAAACGCATTGGTAACTCGATGTTATAAAACGTGCCTTTGTGTATGATTCAACAAGTAGTAGAACAAGCCATATGAGTCGAAGTTTATCCATTCCTTTTACCTTCGGGATAAAAGCGATATATGTGGGCCCCTCGATGATTTAGCGATGACACATGTGAGTGGGTCAGGCTTGGGAGCCTGGTGAGCATATAGGGTTTTCAACCCACAATAAATAATAAACTTATTAAGTTCTCAGTCAATAATAAATTTATTAATTTCATCAACCAAAAATAACCCTAATTACCCATTCCCATTATCCTCACTTTACGTCCCTAAAACAACTATCACAAGGGACCTAGGCTAAGGATTATCACTAAGGGTGACAACATTGCTTTGGGGGTTCCTCAGCAAGTTATGTCAAATAAAACAAACATCGGGGTGACAACATTGCTTTCCCTCAGCAAGTTATGTCAAACAATACATCCTAACATAAAACAACCAACAAGTTGACAACATTGCTTTCCTTCAGCAATTTATTTCAAATAGGCACGAAGTCACATCGTCGCCATGTGCTAGTCCATAGTACTTATTCATCGATGGTATTTCCCACAGGAGTTCCCCCCCCCCCCCCCCCCCCCGCAATACATGTCAATGGGTTTTCCATATACTAAGTCCATAGCTCTTATTTATCGACGGTATTTCCCATGGGAGTTTTCCCCGCAATACATGTCAATGGGTTTTCCATACAGCTGATGAACATACTTAAGGGGTTTCCCCAACCTTACATGCCCTAAAGGCACTCATGAGGGGAATAGAGTACAGCGAATGAACACTTAAGTCCATTAACACCTACAGGTTACGAGCCTGCTAGTGTTCCACAGACCATCAAAACAGTCCATGGTTGTCATCCATACTCTGCTGAATGACGGGGGTTTTAGAGTACAACGAATGAACACTTAAGTCCATTAACACCTACAGGTTGCGAGCCTGCTAGTGTTCCGCAGACCGTCTAGAACAGTCCATGGTTGTCATCCCTACTCTGCTGAATGACGGGGGTCAACGTTGGGTAAGGGCTTTTCTCATATTGCACCACTCACGCCAACATTTGGGTAAAAGCATTTCCCATATTTCACCACTCACTCTCAACTCATGATCTATATCACTGATCATCTCATCTATCCAACTCACCTTTCATCACACACCCACTATTTAACTCATGATCTATATCACTAACTCATGAAGCTTGTCCAATCACTTCATAAAAGAACAAAGACTCCAAAGCTCTTCCAAATAAAAGTATAGGGAAAATACTGATAAAGTACTCCCGTACGCTCCCGTACCCCGACACGTAATAGTGTCAAAAGGAAGAACTAATGGATGAACACATAGTTTAAAAATACCTAATGAACATATAGTTCAAACATACGTACCGATTACAAGTCTACTAACGTTCCACTGGGCTATCTAAAATAGTCTGTGGCCATTGTCTATACTCTGCTAGATGACTAGATCATCTTAAACATCGATACCTCTCATCACTTTTATTTCATCACACATCATCCAATTCATCTACCCATGTCTTACCCAACATATTTGTAGATAAAAATATATATATACAGTTTAAAACTTGTATAAAACATCAATTCAACAGTCACCTCAAATAAACAATTAATATTTTTACACATAGCACGTAGTTTAAGGTAAATACTTCATATCTATGTGTAAGGTGAAAGTGACTATACACTCACCCGATTTAATGAAAATCGGGCAGCAATTCGTTTCCTAAAACGATCGTTTCTAATAAAACCGGGAGTTTTATTGAGAAACCGGGCTCTGCGAAAGGTCGGGCTTCAAAATGAAAAGATAAATTTTCCGGGCCTTCGGGCACTCCGGGACGTGTTACGGGCGTTGGAAATGATCTCGGGGCAACGGGGGAGGTCAAAATGCTAAAAATATGAGTTTAGGGGTGAAAAAGGGCAAAATCCCAAAATTACCCGGGAAGTCTCGCAACCCTCTATTTATAGGGGGGAGCTTCTGATCGGACTGCTGAGAAGCCTCCAGGTGGAAAAGATCCGAAGCTCGCAGGACATAGGCTCGCACGTGGCTGCGCATGCGAGGCCCTCGCTGGCATGATCTGATTGGACCGAAGTCCGGGTCCGATGAGGGAAGCTCGTGGCTTCTGCGAGGGTTCGGACACAAGGAAAAGAGGGCACGCGTCGGATGACTCAGCAACATTCCGGAAAGATGGCACATGCGAGGCGAAGACACGTGGCCGAAGTCCACGTGTGCGAAAATTCCCGGTTTTGGCATTATTCCTCGATTTTCGCGCCAAAACTTCTAAAATCCATAACTTTCGCATACGAGCTCCGTTTTTTACGTTCTTTATATGCACGCGTAGGTAAAATTACGCTCTACAACTTTCGTTTAGACTTTGTTGGCTAATTTTGAGTTTAATTTTTATATTATTATTTTTAACAGACCGGGACAAGAAATCCGTTAAAAATTCATAACTTCTTCATCCGACGTCCGTCTTCGTCAGACTTTTTACCGTTGTGCTACTAATCACGAGACCTTCGATTCTCGTTTAGGTCGTGTCGGCTAAAAATCACTCGATCTAAAATTCGAGTTTTTAGCTGTCTACTGCTAAGCTGAAACTTCGAAAAATCATAACTTCCTCATACGAAGTCAGATTTGGGCGTTCTTTTTATACTTACTCTCGGTTTAACGAAATCTATGAGTTTCGTTTAGATCACTAAGGCCAAAAAGTAGTTTATCGAAAACTCACTTTTTACGACATTCGGCCCCGTGCCGGTTTTGTCGCGAAACTTCGACAGGTCATAACTTCTTCGTTATAACTCGGATTTCGGCATTCTTTATATATCCGTAATCCTTGTCACGCCCACTACAAGTTTCTTAATAGATATCGGCTTTATCTAATATTTATTTTTGACGCTCATTTTTATTCTTAATTAATTAAACCCTAATAATTAAGCATAAAACACATAATATTCACATAATTCCCTTTCATTTCTTCCAAATGAGTTACAAAGGTTAACCTAGACCATTATGTCAGTATTCATGCCTAGCCTAGAAACACGGGCGTTACATGTTGCGAGTTAGCAATGTTAATTATAGAAAACAAAAGTTTGATTTCGCAAAGTTGCAGGGTTTGAAAAAGTTGTTTTGCTATAATTAAGGGAGAGGAATTCATACTTCATTGAGATTTTAATCGTATTTAGTCATGGACATATGTGGGTGTTATGTTGAAATGATTCAACATAAGGAAATTCTATATGTGGAAATATTATAGCGAAAGACTGGTAAAGTATCATGTCTTTATGTGAGACATTATCAATCGTATTCCATATGCTTCAGATATAGGATCGATTACATATGATATAATATTAATATGTTCTAATTTTCCAAATGCCTCGGGCATTAAGAGGGAAAAGGGACTAGAACGAGATATGACTAAAATGGTTAAGCAATTGTCGAGGACAATCTGAGGTTTACCAAAGATTGGTTGCTCATGGACAGTTGGAAGTAAAGTGTAAATTTTGGAAGGACAATATTGACAAGTTCTGAGAAGAGGTAACTCTTGTTCAGAAGTGCTAGTCATATGGAATTATGGAAAGGTTCCATAAGTGGAAGTTAATCATAAAATATGTGTAAGATTAGAAAACTTAATGCAAGAGGATGTTCAAAGAATGTACTTTGAATATGAGACTTCATTTCCATGGAATTGATCTCCATTGGAATACTTTGTAATGTTTGTTGCCAAGTCTCTGTGACTTTTGTGCATAGTCATTACAAGAGGATCATTGCATATAAGTTTAGAATCTAAATAGATTTTAGCAAATGGCAAGAATTTTGTATTCTTACATTTACGATAAGGATTTGGAATTGTGAAATGAGCATCATTGAAATGCTTTCAATTGATCTATTTCACAAAGGAAGGACCATAGACAAACACAGTGTGTATGCTTGGAGCATGGCATAACTATTGTTTTTAATTCAAGTATTAAGTTGATTAGTTGAAACATTATACAATGAATAATGTGTAATCAATATGGTGATTAAATAAAATGTGTTTTATTTATATTCATAAGTTCTCAGACCATATTGGATTCGATTATTCTTATGTTTCACTTTGCATGTTTTGACTATCCGAATAACTAGGTTATTCAAACTATCCACAGTCGATCATACTTTGGAAGTAGGTATTGAGGAAAGACTGTCATGAATCTGACTGTAGATTGTCTAGGTGTTTTAGACATAGCACAAGTTTGTTGCAGTGTTCATGAGTACTCCTGGAATAAGATTCAAGTATTGGATTAAACCCACGCTCATCTGAATCACTTCATGGATTTTATCACGAGTGATTGTGAGACGATAATATCTTATATTCTTAAAACAGAGACGTGTGAGTTATAGCTTACAAATTGGTTGCACATTGATGATGCGCAAACACACCAGTAACTTGGTGTTATAAAACACATTCTTGTGTGTGATTTGATGAGTAAATATAGCAAGCATATGAGTCGAATTTTATCCATTCCTTTTACACTTAGAGGGATAAAAGCGATATATGTGGGCCCCTCGATGATTTAGTGATGACAACCCTAAGTGATTGGCCAAGCCTAGACTGATTTGATTTGTTCAATTAGTCAGTCATCATAAATCGGAAATCGGGAAACAATAGATGGACAGAGAGAATGATTATAATCCATGTATCAGTCCATATGATATCTTATAGAATGGAGGAATATATGATCCCTTATCTAATGGACGCGTCATTGACTAGGTCGGAGTTCGACAGCGGCTTTTAAAAGTTACGATTTCTAGTCGGGTTGTGGAGTCGTACTTGCAATAATAGTTATTACACTTATCCAAGTGGGAGACTGTTAGATTAGGTTTCTTAAGCCCATAACTATAATTAGAATGTACTTGACCCGAGAGTAGCATGGTCCATTTGGGTTGCTTTCACCAGAGCAATTTGATAGGATGGACTTTTGAGAAGAGGTTATTTATGATTTATTAATATATTATAAATTCTAATATATTAATAATAAATCATGTTATTTAATAAGTATTGATCAAGAATTAATTTGGAATTAATTTATTGATCAAAAGAGACTAATTAGATTAATGGGGACTAATTGTGTAAATTATATATATATATATATATATATATATATATATATATATATATATATATAGTGTGGGCTTATGATACATGATGGACTAAGTTTATGAAATAATCCATAAAGAGTTAGCCCATATGGATCATGGATCATGGATAATAAGCCCAAGGGTATTCTCTACAATGTATATATGTCACCCAATAGCTAAAATCGGTTACAGCATATGTTCTAAGAGTTCATTTGAGCCGATTTTATGCAAAGATATTCTCTCTCAAAATCCCTCCATTTGTTCATGGTGTTTGTGAACCATTTGAGGCATCACATTTGAGGTGCTAAGTTCTTAAAGGCCAAAACTACAAGCTACAACAAGGAGGTAATTCCATAACTCAACTCTATGTTGTTTATGTCAATTATATGCTAGTTGTAGGCTTAATGTTTGGAAACAATATTGCATGTATAATTAGAGAAAACATAGATCCAAATCATTTAGGGTTGTATGTGCACCATAGGATGTTGTAGTATACTAAAACCCAACACTTGCGGCTCAGAGCGTCCGCTACCACGTTCGCTTTACCTCGGTGGTAAAGAATCTCACAGTCATAGTCCTTGACTACATCCAGCCACCTGCGCCGTCACATGTTCCAGTTTGGCTTATCCATAATGTGTCTCAGGCTCTTGTGGTCTGTGTATATGGTACAACGGACCCCATAGAGGTAATGTCTCAAAATCTTGAGAGCGAATACCACCGCTCCCAACTCCAGATCATGAGTAGGGTATCTCGTCTCGTGCGGCTTCAGCTGCCGTGATGCGTAGGCTATCACCCGTCCTCTCTGCATGAGGACCGCTCCTAGTCCCATGATGGATGCATCGCATAACACCATAAAATCCTCAACTCCCTCCGAAAGAGTCAAGACTGGAGCCTCGCATAGTCGCTGTCGGAGGGTCTCAAACGCCCTCTGCTGCTCAGGGACCCACCGGAAATTCATCCACTTCCTCGTCAGACGAGTGAGGGGTACTGCAATCTTAGAGAAATCATGTATGAATCTCCGGTAGTACCCTTCCAATCCCAAAATGCTCCTGATATCCGAGGGAGACTTAGAGACCTTCCACTGCATCACCGCCTCTATTTTGGCCGGATCGACCAAAATCCCCTCCTGGTTAACAAGGTGTCCAAGGAACTGAACCTCTCGTAACCAAAACTTGCACTTCGAGAACTTGGCATACAGCCGTTCTCGCCTCAAAACTCCTAATAGCTCCCAAAGATGCTCCTCATGCTGCTCTCGGGTCTTGGAGTACACCAAGATATCGTCTATGAACACAATGATCGAGCGATCGAGCATCGGTCTGCAGACCCGATTCATTAGGTCCATAAATACTAATGGTGTGTTGGTGAGCCCAAACGGCATCACCACGAACTCGTAGTGTCCATAACGAGTCTGGAACGCGGTCTTCTCCACATCCTCCTCCCTAACCCTGACCTGATGGTATCCGAACCTCTGGTCTATCTTGGAGAACCATGATGCTCCCTGCAACTGATCGAAAAGATCATCTATCCTCGGGAGTGGATAACGATTTTTCACCGTCAACTTGTTCAACTCGCGGTAATCAATGCACATCCAGTGCGAAGCATCCTTCTTCTTGACGAAGAAAATCGGCGCTCCCCATGGAGAACTGCTCGGACGAATGAACTGCTTGCCCAGCAGTTCCTGTAACTGTAACGATAGCTCCTGCATCTCTGGTGGTGCCAACTGGTACGGCGCCTTGGCGATAGCGGCCGCACCTGGCAATAGGTCGATCCTAAACTCGACCTGCCTCTCCGGAGATACTCCGGGTAACTCCTCCGGAAACACGTCAGCAAACTCTCTGACCACTGGAACCTCTGATACTGAACCCTGATCCCTGACTCGCGTATCCACCACATACGCTAGATAACCCGCACACCTGTGCTGAATGTACTGCCGAGCCCTGACAGCCGAACTAAACCATGATCCCAATCTGGTGCCCTCTCTGTAGACAATCAGTTCTCCCCCACTTGGGGTTCGAACTACCACTTGCTGACCCTCGCAGTCGATCATGGCAACGAAGTGACTAAGACAGTCCATACCCACAATCACACACACGTCCCCCATGGGAATCGGGATCAGGTCTATCGGGAAAGATACCCCGAAGATCTCCAATACACAACCCTGATAGACCGAACAAGTGGAAATCCCGTGTTCGTTGGTGATAGAGACTCGCAACGGACAATCTAGCTCTCCTACTGTCAAACTGAAATCCCTACTAAATGTCTGAGAGACAAACGATTGACTCGCCCCCAAGTCAAATAATACCAAAGCAGGCAAGGAGTTCACTAAAAACGTACCTAACCACAGGTACAAACATATAAGCATAAAATAGATATAATCAGTAAGATAAGGTATAGAAACATACCAACAACCACGTCTGGTGTTGCCCTGGCCTCCTCTAATGTAAGTTGGAAGGCGCTTCCCTGGGCCCTCGGGGGTGCTGCTCGACCCTGACTCCCGTCAGTAATCCTCAGTGTAGCTGGTGCTGGAACCTACGCTGGCCTGGCTGCGAGCTGTGGACAGTTGGTCTTCATGTGACCAACCTGATGACAGTGGTAGCAGATCCTCATATCCTGAACCGTGGCTATCTGGCGACAATCCTTCGCATAATGCCCCTCCCTGCCGCATTTGCGGCATGCGCTGCTAAACCTGCAAACCCCCGAGTGGCCCTTCCCCCACTTGCCACAAGTGCGGCCCTGCTGTCCCGCTGACCTGGAATCAGCGGTCTTAGACCGCTTTGGCACCGGCTGTGACTGTGTCGGGGCCTGTCGATGCTCTCTCAACTGCAGCGCAATCTCCAACTCACGCCGCCTAGCGACATCTTGTAAGTCCAGAAGCGTATCACAATGTTGGGTCGCCACAAACTGTCGAATATCAGTCTTGAGCATCCTCGGATAATGTAAGGGTCGAATTGTTGTAATTAGTCGAAATGTATTTTGAACTCTTCGAATATTTTGTAATATATTTTACTAGGGCGCTTTCATTCTAAGCTTAAGTGTCTAGGCCTTAGTAAATTTTTTGTATGCTTTCTGTTCCCTATAAATAGGGATATTTTACTAGAGTTAGATAAGAGTTTTTACAGACATGTCTATTTTCTCTATAAACATTCGAAAGCGTAAATCAAGCTGAAACAAGATCATATTTACATCTGGTGTTCAATCTCGCATTCTTACTTGAATTTATACTCTGATTAATTCAATACTCGACTCATTGATTCATCAATTGGTGTCAGAGCAGGAATCATATCTCTGATCTGATTTTCACGTTGTTCAAAAGGTTTTTGAATCAACTTTTTGATTCAAAAGTTTCCGCACTTTTTGAAGGTGAAAAATTGACTAGATTTTAGTCATTGATTCGATTCTGCATTTGAATTGTTGAATCGAGTGTTATTCTCATCAATTCGATTTGATTCATCTAGTTTGTTTTCAAATTATCAAATCTTTTCAAACTTCTCAAAATCATCTTCCATACAACAATGGCGAGTTTCAATCTCAATTCGATGACCTCGTTTTCTCATCTGTTAGGTTCATCAACCAAAATTCCAATGCTAATCCCTGAATACTATGATCAGTGGGCTGATCGTATGCAGGATTATCTGAATGGTCTTGATGAAGAATTATGGACATTTATCACTGGAAATGTCAATGTTCCAGTGAATGTTCAACTAATCGGATCTTCTACAACAAATTCTGGTGTTGATAATCAATCTGATCGTCTGAAGAAACTGGAGAGAAGGTGTTTGAGGGAACTGCGAGGTGCTTTACCTCCAGTTGTGTACAATTACATTAGGAGTTGTACAACTGCAAAGGAGGTCTGGAACAATCTGAAAGATAAGTTTCAAGGTAGTGAGAAGACGAAAATCAATTCAGTCAAACAATGTTTAGTTGAGCTGAAAGATTTCAGACAAATAGAAGGTGAAACAATCGAAGTCTACTATGATCGACTGAACGAGTTAATCTATCGTTGTAATCGCTATGGAATTACCATGACTTCAATGGAATTCAATCTCATATTTGTGATGGGTCTTCGAAAAGAATGGAGAAGCGTAAGTGTGATGGTGAAGAATCAGCAAAGTTTTGATACATCAACTCTCAATGATTTGTACAATCAGTTGAAAACACACGAAACTGAGGTAAATGAAATTGCTGAAGAAACGAAGCTGAATTTGGGAGGTCCAATGGCACTGGTATCAAAGATATCTGAGAAAGAAGCTGAAAATGGTGATTCTGAGGAAGAAGAAGGATTCATCATGAATTCGGATGATGAGGCAATAGCTTTTTACTCGAATAATCGTGTTAAGAAGTTTTTCAAAACGCCGTTCAATCTGAAAACTAAGCTTGCTGAGGGAAAAGGAAGTGTTGTGAGTAAAACTGATGATGAGGAGAAAAAGAAAGTTGAGAAGAAAGATTCGAAAATGTCTGAAGGAAAGATTGAGAAAAAGTTGAAAGGTGATGCTGGAATATATTGTCATTATTGCAACGGTGCGAATCATCTTGCAAATGATTGTATGCTTCGAAAGAAGGATGAGAGGAAGAATAAAGTCAAGGATGAGGCGTATTATGCAGAGAAGCTGGAAGAGGTTCGTGCGAAAGCTAAGAGTTTGTCATTAGTTGCAAAGGGTGAACATGAGGATGAAGATGGAACTTATCAAATCTGGTCATCTGGATCAGACGATGAAGAAATGTGAAATCCGACACATGGAGCGTTGTATGCGAAAATGGAGGAGGACTCAAATGATGAGGAATTCGAAGTGAAAGGACGATGCTTCGTATCCAAAGCGGCAGACAAATCTCCAATGACAACAAAGGTACGTAAAATTCTCGAATCTTTTAATATTCCTACTCATGCTTATGATTCTGAACTAATATCTTTTGATGAGACGGTTACTTATTTTGATTCAATTGTTGTGTCTGCTAGTAATGAGGCCAACAAATTGTCCATGGAGTTGTTAGAGACCAAAAAGAGATTAGACTTGAAAATAAGCAAAACTGAATGTTTGGAATTACAAATTACAAACATTATGTGTGATAGAGATACTTTAACGAGTGAAGTCAAACTTTTACTAGCACAAAGAAACATTTACTGTAATTCTGCGAAAAGACTTTATGGCAAATTAACTAATTTACATCATTCAAGTGACATAAGTAAAGAGCAACATAGAAAATTACTACCTTTCCTAGCATTCGAAAGAGCTAAGGTAGATAATATTTCGTATGATTGTGAGCAAATAATAGTTGATTTTGACAAAGTTCCTGATGATAGATATAAATATGGAATGGTCAAAATTGATGAATGTCTTGATGCAAAAGAATTAGTTAACATCGTGAATGATACTTTGACTAAATCTGAACAAATTCAAATTTTGAAAAAGACTGAGAATTGAACATCTGATTCTCAATCTAATTTTGCTGATATTGAAGATAATTCTGACAATATTAGTCAAATTAGTGAACTTGAAGATGTTGATTGTTCTCAGTTGTCTGTTATTAATGTTGCATCAACATCTAAAGGGAAAGAAAAAGTTAAGGATTTGATGGTTGAAAATGAAACCGATATACCCTCAACTTCGAAAGTTAGTGATATGAACTTCGTGGATCTCAAAGACAGTCAAACTGATCATAGTGATGATGAAGATGAAGAGAAAATTTCGAAAGAAAAGAAATCTTCAAAGGAAGAAGAAAATCCACGAATAGTGGTTGATCAGGTGTATGGTGATACACAAAAGTTCGAAAAAGTGATGAATGAAAAAGGTGAACACTATCTTGAAACGAATACAGTGGTTTATCCAAATTTCAATTGTACAGATGATGTCATTTTTCCAAATCAAGTTTTCGTAACTACTGGAAATGTTGAGAAAATTAAACCAAAATTAAAGAAGTTAGTTGAAGAGGATAATTCAAAAACAACTGATGAAGGTTTTTTCGCAAATCAAGGCACAGTTGAAAACAACTTAACAAAGAATTCGTATGTTTTCCAACGTCAAAAACCACAAAGAAAGTGGGTTGAAAAATCAAAAATTGAAAAAGAGAATTCAAAACAAGTTGAAAAGGAATGTGAAAAAGTTGTCAAAATAAACTCCAAGGAATTCAAAGATCAAATTGAAAAATTTTCGAAGGAAAACAACATTTCAAAAAGACAAGCAAGAAAGAAAATATTTTGGCAAAATGTTGAGTCTCAAAAGGTGTCTGAATCACAATCACCCAAAAATGTTTTCAAAGCTTAAAATTCATCTTTTTCAACAAAACCTCAACATTCATCTCAATCAAATCATTCAAAGTCTGAAGTGAATAAACAACCAAGGTTTTCGAAAGTTTCAGAAACTAATATTCCAAGAAAATTTTCAAATAACTCAAATCCAAATCAAAAATTCTTTCAACGTCAACATCTGAAATCAATAGTTGATACATCATATGCTAAATCTTTTATAACAAATCCAAAAGTTGATTTTGTTCCTAAAAAGCCAAATTTTCCAAATCAAACGAAGAAAGAAACTATGAAAATTTCACGAGAAAAAAGGAATGACTTCAAGGAAGAACATTGATCATTGTCTTGAAGGCAAAGGAAAGATGTATCAATCGAATACATTTTCAAAGGAGCAAATTCACGAAGCATATGAGAAGTATGTTAATACTTCATCGAATGGCAGTTCATCTTCTAAGGATTCGAACATTTCAGTCAAAGCTTGGAAACCAGTAATAAAAGCAAAGAATGTTCATTCACAAACTCAGAATTCGAAGGGTAATGTCAGTGAACATTCGAAACCATCAAAACTTATGTTTCGGTTCCTTTAAATGAAGATGTAAACTTAATTGATAGTCTCAAAACAAAAGTTTGTGATTGGGTTAAAAGTTCTTCATTGCATTCGAAATTGAAATCTAATTTCCAAGGACCCAAAAAGCCTTGGGTACCTAAATTTTTGCATTGAATGTAGATACTATGTGACGAGCAATATGATAACAAGTGGTACATCGATAGTGGTTGCTCTCGTCACATGACTGGGAAGAAGGAGAATTTACGTGATTTTCGAAGTCTCAAAAATGTTGGAGTCGTGAAGTTTGGGAACAATCAAAAATGTCAAATCAAAGGATATGGGAAGATCACGAATGGACAATTCACAGTGAATCGTGTGGCGTATGTTGAAGGTCTTCAACATAACTTGATAAGTGTTTCTCAACTTGTTGTGGGCACTGGCAATCAAGTTCTTTTTAACGAAGAAGGAAGTATTATTTCGAATGTCAACACAAAAGAGGTGTTACTGAAATCCAAAAGGAAAGGTGACATGTTCACTTTGGACATCAATCCGATAGTAGGGAAACCTGCTATATGTCTTCTTTCGAAAGCAACATCAGACTTAAGTTGGCTTTGGCATCGAACACTTTCTCATCTCAATTTTCGAAACATCAATAAACTTGTGGTACAAGATCTGGTAAGAGGTTTACCTGTACTTAAATTTGACAATGATTCTTTATGTGCAGCTTGTGAAGTTGGCAAGCAACATAAACAAGGTCATCCAATTACGATTGATTCGAAAATAGTTGCACCTTTGGAACTCTTACATATTGATTTGTGTGGTCCTTCAACTGTTTCAACTCTCAACAAGAAAAGGTACATTTTAGTGATTCTTGATGATTTTTCCAGATTTACGTGGGTTTATTTTCTCAAGCTTAAATCTGAAGTTGCGCAAATCATGATTGACTTTATCAAAAAGATGGAAACAACATTGAAGAAAATTGTTCGAAAAATTAAGAAGTGATCATGGAACTGAATTTAAGAACAATGTTCTTGATTCATTTTTGGTGAACAAAGGAATTTCGCATAACTTTTCATCTCCATACACACCACAACAAAATGGTGTTGTTGAACGAAGAAATAGGTCTCTATGCGAAGCAGCAAGGACTATGTTGGCATATGCGAATCTTCCACAATACTTTTGGGCTGAAGCAGTATCCACCGCATGTTTCACTCAAAACAGATCTTTCATTCATCGTCGTTTTAACATAACTCCATATAAAATTCTCAACAATCGAAAACCTAACGTCAAATTTTTTCATGTTTTCGGATGCAGATGCTTCATTATGAATCTCAAGGATAATCTTACGAAATTTCAAGATAAAGCAGATGAAGGGTATTTCTTGGGATATTCGCATAATTTAGTCGCATATCGTGTGTTGAACAAACGAACACGAAAAGTTGAAGAAACTTTTAATCTTACATTTGATGATTACTACATTAAACAAACTTCCTCACAGTTTGAAAATCATCCTATTCTGAAAGACATACAAGATGAATCTGAATCCTCACAAACATTAGATATTGATTATGATTTAATTTTTGGAATTTCAGATCATGCTGTTGATGCTGAAATAAAAGCAAATGATAATCATCTCTTTGAACTAACAAAGCTTAATGATTATTCGACATCAACTTCTCCAGAGAAAGGCAAAAGTATGCAAAATAATCCAGTGGAGGGGGAGCAATTGGATTCGAATACTATAGTTGAGGGAGAGCATTCTTTCGAGGGGGAGAATGAAAGAATGAATGCTGATGTTGAGGGGGGCATAATGTTGAGGGAGAGCATTTAGAAAACATTGAGAATAATAATGATTTTGATGATGTTTGTTCGATTGCAGGTTCAGAGAATGAAGATATATACGAAGATGCACCTTTGGAATTTGATCCAACATATCCGCCAATGGAAAAGTGGACAAGAGATCATCCGAAGGATCAAGTAATTGGGAATCCACAAGAGGGAGTTTTAACAAGAGGTCAAATTCGTGCAAAGAATGAGGTATTGAATACTCATCAGGAATTTTTCATGTTCAATGTTTTCATCTCTAAAATTGAACCAAAAATAGTTAAGATTGCAATGGAACACTCAGATTGGGTTGTTGCAATGCAATCTGAATTGTCTGAATCTGAACGAAACAAGGTTTGGAGATTAATTCCTAAACCTGAAAATGTTTCGATTGTCGGGTTAAAATGGATTTTCAAAAATAAAACCGACAAAGATGGAAATATTGTTCGAAACAAAGCCAGACTTGTTGTTAAAGGATATTCACAACAAGAAGGAATCGACTATGAAGAAACTTTTGCCCCTGTCGCAAGACTCGAGGCGGTTCGTATGTTTCTGGCTTATGCAGCTCACAAAGATTTTGATGTTTATCAAATGGACGTGAAGTATGCATTTCTAAATGGAGTGCTTGAAGAAACTGTTTACGTGGAACAGCCCCCAGGTTTTATTAACGAAGAATTTCCAAATCATGTTTATATTTTAGATGAGGCAGTTTATGGTTTGAAACAAGCACCACGAGCATGGTATGCAACTCTTACTTCATTTTTGAAACAATATAAATTTAAACAAGGATCTGTTGATCCCACATTATTTCGAAAGAAAGTTGGGAATCATCTAATGCTTGTTCAAATTTATGTTGATGATATTATTTTTGGCTCAACTGACCCTGCTTTATCTAGAGAATTCGAATATTTGATGAAAAGTAAGTTCGAAATGAGCATGATGGGAAAATCAATAATTTTCTTGGTTTGAATATTCGTCAAAACAGAGAAGGAATTTTTATTAATCAAGAAAAATATACGAAGAATCTGTTGGAAAAGTTTGGATTGACGAATAGCACGAAGTTACGAGTTCCAATGGCAACTGGCATAAAGTTAACACCTTCGTTAGATAAACCTGCAGTTGACCTAACTCTTTACAGGAGCATGATTGGTTCATTACTTTATCTTACAGCAAGTAGACCTGATATCATGTTTTATGTGTGTAATTGTGCTAGGTATCAGTCAAATCCATGAGAACCACATCTCACTGCTGTGAAGAATATATTTCGTTATCTTAAAGGAACAATTTCGTTAGGATTGTGGTATCCTTCGAACACTGGGTTCTTTGTACAAGCATATTCGGATGCAGACCTGGGTGGTTGTAATCTTGATCGAAAAAGCACAAGTGGTGGATGTCAATTTCTCGATGGCAAATTGGTGAGCTGGCAGTCGAAAAAGCAAACATGTGTCTCAATATCAACAGCTGAAGCAGAATATGTGGCTGCTGCTGCTTGCACTTCACAAATTATATAGATTCAAAGTCAATTGCGTGATTATGCAATTAATATGAAAAAGATTCCATTATATTGTGATTCTCAAAGTGCAATAAGAATTTGTCATAATCCTGTGCAGCATTCGAAGACTAAACATATAGCACTTCGTTATCATTTCATCAAGGATCACGTGGAGGATGGGAATATTGAAGTACATTTCGTGAAAAAAACTGATCAGTTAGCTGATATTTTCACGAAACCTTTAGATGAAAAATCCCTTGTGAGAATTATAGAGGGACTTGGAATGATCGATGGAAATTCTGTTCCATGCGAAAAAGAAGAATGATGCATGATAAGGACTAACTCAGAGGCGCTAAATGAAAGACAAAGCAATATCCGTCAGCATTCTGAGGTTACTGTTCATAGTCAACGCTTCGACCCCTTCGAATTCGTAAATTTGTCACTTATTTTAAGGGTTGATTCAGAGGTTACTGTTCATAGTCAACGCTTCGACCCCTTCGAATTCGTAAATTTGTCACTTATTTTAAGGGTTGATTCAGAGGTTACTGTTCATAGTCAACGCTTCGACCCCTTCGAAAATTCAAAAATCCAAAAAGATTTTCGTTTGTTTTGTCATTTAATTTTCGAAAATTCAAAAATCCAAAAAGATTTTCGTTTGTTTTGTCATTTAATTTTCGAAAATTCAAAAATCCAAAAAGATTTTCGTTTGTTTTGTCATTTAATTTTCGAAAATTCAAAAATCCAAAAAGATTTTCGTTTGTTCTGTCTTTATTTTCGAAAATTTAAAACAACAAAAATATTTTGATTCTTATTTCTTTTTAGTATTTTGTTACAGACAATCTTGAAGACACAAACTGGGTTATGCTTGCAGTTCTAGGGTCAGGTACATTTTTTCGTATGAATCGATAAATTTTTCATCATTTGAACTAGTTAAGTTGTCCCTAGAAGCATGCTGCTGCATGTTGTCCAAAAGCCTCAATTGACTCAATGTGTGTGTACGAAAGCCTTAATGAAATTTGTCATACGAAAATTTCTTCCCAATCAGGCTTATATTCACATTAATCTCTGAGCTACCTGACTCTTCTCAAAATGAGTTAAGAGTTTACTGTTTGGTCCACACAAAACAGAGGTACTTTTTGTGTCTTACATCAATCTTTTTCATCCATAAAGTTGTTACACGATCACACACGAAGACATATGTCCGAGAGGTCTCTGATCAAACCCATCAAGACTTAGACATATCAAAAATCTGTGTTTATGATCTGACATCATGAGACCGTGATGAAAGTGAAACCCAATTTTCACTACACTTTTAAGGCATTAACGGGGAACAATGTTCCAGATTTTCACGAAACTTTTGTTTCAGTACCAAAATTCGAAACTACAAACCATATTCATTTCGAATAAGTGGTCTTGATCAAACATTCGAAACCCCTGATGTTTGTTACCCAACAAGATCCAGAACAAATTTTTTTTCATGAATATGATTTCCGTGTGAGTTTCATTTGAAAATCCAAGTCACTTAAAATTTTTCAAAACATACTTGTCAATGACTACACTGGTTAAACAAGTAATTTCTGTTACAATTTATCACCTTATGTTTAGGTTGATATGTAACGAAATTTTTTCCCTACCCACGAAGCATTATAAAAGAAGCCCTTTGATACTTATCAACAAGTATTCGATTATAATTCATGGGAAACCACATAAGCTATTGATCATTTCTCTTAATGATTAATGAAGTAATCTTTTCCCGGGATTTCATCTCCTTTTGTGTCAATTGTTTGACATCACAATATCCCAAAATTTTCTAATCTTTGTTTCTCGTCTACATTCTTTGGAACACTGCACTCACGAAATCCTTGAGGTTCTGAGTAATACCAACTCAGGCTGATGATTTCGAATATATGGCATATGACTTCGCTTTTCATCCCAAAAGTGAAAGAGCCTTGCTTCCATTCGAAGGGTTCTGACGTTTACAATATTCTTGGGGATTACAAGACAGGTTGTTTATAAATGACGTATGGTATTTTGTCCGTTTTTCAAGGCGATGTGACAGCTACTTTTTGACGCATGGCTACTTTTACGCAGTAATGGTCCGATTTTCAAGGTGCCACGTCGGATATCATTAAATACCTATCCCACTTCAAATTCAAACTTCAGGGTTACATATAAAAGGGGATTCAACGGTTCATTATTCGTTTACGCGATCAAAAAGCAAAATTACCCAAAATTCTCTCATCATCAAAATCTTCAAACCCTAACAATGGCGACTTCTGCTCATGTTGATTCTCATACCACTGAAGATGCCTCTTCATTACCAATAATGAAGATTCAACCAACAAACTATCACTTGGAGGGTGATGTTTCTTAATATCCGGAAGAACTGAAGATGCTCATAGTTGCTTTGAAGAACTCTGTGTTGTCAAAGGCGATGTTCAGTTCATTTTTTGTTCCAATGTCATGGCTGTCTCAAGCAGGATCTACTGCTACATATAACAAGGCTTCTGATACGATTACTTTTCATCTGGTGAATGACAAAAAGGTCAGGCTATCCAAGAAACTCTTCTGTCAAATTCTTGACATTCCGAATACATCTCCATATGTTGCTTTCACATTCCCTCAAATCGTTAACATGTTTAATGAGATGGGATATCAGCCTCCATTGTCCAAAATAAGTGATTTTAAGAAATCTGGTCTTCCACGACAGTGGAATTTCTTATTTGGAATCTTTCTACGATGTTTAAATGGGAGAACAGTTGGTCTTGATAAAGGAAGAATGGAAGTTTATGCAATGGTTGCTGGAATCTACTATGATCTTCAAGTTGATTATTCTACACAATTATGGAAGGAATTCCAAAAGGGTGTAGAACATACGAATGCTATTCATGGTATTTCGTGTGCAAGGTACTGGAGCCTGATTTTTCAATACTTTTATAAAAAGGAAGGGATTTTGGTTCCCAATGATGAAGAAAGAGCCATTTTCCAATCGTACCACTATCCGAAGGATGTCACAGATAGTGCGGATGTTTTTCCATCAGTTGCTCGTATTCCTGATGCAATGCTTAAAAGAGTTGATCCTTCGAATTCTGTTTTGGTGGCATATTTGAAGACTATTGATTCTACAATTGAAACTGGCATATTATTGGGAAGAGATGATAAGAAATCCAAGAAGACGAAAAAGCCGGAGACAAAGATCAAATCTTCGAAATCTCCCAAGAAGAAGCCTGAAACAGTTGAGGTATCTGTTGATGAAACTCAAGTGATTGAGCCCATTATTGAAGAAACACAAGAGAATGTAGTCATTGCTTCGAAGACTGGTATGTTTCGAAGAATCAAAATGAAGTCAACCCATAAACGCAAGTCTCCTATCCATAAAGTGATTCAAAAACCTCAAATCACTCATCAAGGTGTTTTGATTAGAGAAGTGACAGTACCTGTTTCTCCGGTGTCTAAGAAACAAAGGGATGAGGATATGGCAAAACAGTTACCAAATAATAAGAAGAAGAAGAATCGAAAACTTGTAATTTCTACTGAGTCAACAGAAGATGATGAGGAACGAATTCCAGAAACCCGAGAGATAACTCTTGAGCAGACAATCGTCATACCACCCGAAGATTCGGTTGCCAAATCAGTTTCTGAGGAGGTACGAACTTCAGGCATCCCTGCACACATATCTGATATGGATGCAAATGTCAATATGGGTGATGAAGATGCGAAGAATGAAGATCAAGGTAAATCTACTTCTGCTCCATTTGAAAGCATTGTTTCTTTGTCACAATCCACAATTCCAACTTCTTCAACCACTGATTCTCCTACATTCGAACACATTATCAATCAACCATTCACTTCAATTTTTTCTTCTCAATCCACTGATACACCCAAACCAACTTCGAATGTTCAAGAACCCATCTTTATGGAGACAGAAACTGATACAGAGGGGTTTGGAGGTACCTTTGAAGAATTGGAATTTCATGAAGAAGAAGAACAGTTTCCAATCCTTGAATCAAAAGGTTGATATAATTTGTGATGCAGTCACAAGATTTGTTAAATTGTATGAAAATTTGAGTCCGCGACTTACTCAACTTTCAACATCCGAAAGAACAAGCTTTGAGGAAGTGATAACTTTGCTCAAGGAGTTAAAAGAAATTTCTGACAGGCCGGTTTCTTCTTCCTTGATCACTCCTGAATTTTTATCACATAAGTTTATCCAATTCGAAGCCATTCTCAACAAACAACTTGCTCCACTCTTTCGCATATCAAGTCTTCTTCCAACAACGTATGCCCCGCCTGTTTTCACAGGGGTGCAAGGGGGAGAAAGAAAAACTAGTGAGTCGAAGACTAGTGGTGAAGATGCGAAAGTTGTAGGAAAAGTATTTTCTTCGAAGATCCCAACAACAAAGCCAGTTATTGTGTCTGCTGGGATGGTTACTTCAACAGTTGTTACAACGCTACCTATTACAAGACCTTTTTCGAAAGGAATTGTAATTGGTAAATCTACAGAGACTAGTGAAAGTGGTTCTAAACCAAAAGAGGCAATTGACAATCCAGCCATGAAAGATAAAGGGAAATCGATTATAGTGGAAAAATCGAAAGAAGAAAAGAAGGCTGCAGCTGAAGCTGAAATTGAAAAACTCAGGATGATTCAAAGCATTATGGTTCAGCGTGCTGGTGATCCGAAGGAAATGGAGAAAGGTGATCCTGCCAAACACTACAATTATGAAACAATCGAGGCCAAGGTAGCGTATAATCACATGTATTCGTTTGAGAAGAAGCCAAAACAGAGTTATTTGGTTACGAATACTGATACAAGCCAGCTGGATTTTCCGATAAACGAAATGATGTTCATCATGCCTCAGTTCAAGGCTGAAGGAAATTTTAAAAAAAAGATGAAGGTACATACATGAAAATTCGTTTTCATGCTGTTCTTGCAAAAGCCCCTGAGGAAGTGTGGTCACTGGTTAAAATCAAGAAAGTGATCAGTATGAAAAAGGATGTGGTATTCGAAAACACAGTCCAAAATTTCAAGTATGTGGTTACCAGGGCAAATGGAAATATTTGTGAATTCACTGTTGCAGATTTTCCATTAATGAACTTGTATGATCTTATACAAGTTGCATTACTTTTGAAAGACAAATCATTTTCATACCTTCAAAAAACAGAACCCGATGAATTCAAGCTTGGAGTAACTCACATCAACATTTTTATCGAAAACTATTATGAGTGCTTGGCACTAACAGATGTTGAATTAGCTACTGCCAAAGGAATGGAAATTAAAGCTCCGATGGCTCCAACGAAGACTCAAGTAGAATTGAAAAAGTATGCTGATGGTGAAATCTGCTTGAAGCCTTTTGGAATGGTATTCACAGGAAAAGACAAAGCTGGAAAAGTTAAACGGTTCTTATTCCAAGCAAGCGAAGTGGAGAGATATTCAACATCTCAATATACGAACTTGATTGTTCGTATGAATCATTGCAAGAAAAACAATGAAGGAGATAAGAAAGAGCTGAAGAAGATTATCTCCTGGTACAAGGAGATTCGAAGAGTGTTACTGTATTCTATCACGCTTCTTACGAATTGAAGACTTCGACTATGATTACAAAGGGAAAGATTGTAAGGGTCGAATTGTTGTAATTAGTCGAAATGTATTTTGAACTCTTCGAATATTTTGTAATATATTTTACTAGGGAGCTTTCATTCTAAGCTTAAGTGTCTAGGCCTTAGTATATTTTTTGTACGCTTTCTGTTCCCTATAAATAGGGATATTTTACTAGAGTTAGATAAGAGTATTTACAGACCTGTCTATTTTCTCTGTAAACATTCGAAAGCGTAAATCAAGCTGAAACAAGATCATATTTACATCTGGTGTTCAATCTCGCATTCTTACTTGAATTAATACTCTGATTAATTCAATACTCGATTCATTGATTCATCAGATAACGTTTCATCTGAGCCTGCTCAAAATCAAACTCCGGGTAAAACATCACCCTCTCTGTGAACATGCGGGTGATCTCCGTCACCGTCTCACCATCCTGTCTCAAATCCAGAAACTGATAAGCTAACCGTTCCTGCTCGACTCGTGGAACGTAGTGAGCACGGAACATATCCCTGAACTGCTCCCAAGTAATCGCAGCTCTCTGGTCATCCGAATACAATCCAGTCATCAACCTCCACCAGTCCTTCGCCCCAGACCTCAGCAGGTTCAGGGCACATCTGACCTTCTGGTCAATAGGACATGAACACGTGAAGAAACACCCCTCCACGTCAGATAGCCACCTCATGGATTTGATGGGGTTCTGGGTCCCATCAAAAGTAGGGGGCTTCGTGTTGTCGAAGTCCCGATATTGGAAAGCCAGACTGGATCCTACCCCTGCCGCCGATACAGCTGTTGTAGCTGTTGCGGCAGCTGCCTCATTGAGGGCTGCATAACGATCATCGAAATACTCCACCATGGTGGTCTTGAAAGACCCAAACATCTCCGGTAAATGAGCTCGGAACATCGCAGCCACCTCATCATGCAGAATATCCCGGATCCTAGCGTCCATCTCGCCTGGCCCCATCTGGCCGATAGTCTCGGGCACTGTCGGTGCCTCTTGTCCGCTGTCTCCTGATCCTGACCCAGATTCAGTCACAAATTGTTGAGTAACCACCATGCTGAAAAATACACCAGTAAGATATCAGATATCCCACATAACAATCCGGTGACCAACTCCCAACAAAGCCCTAGGGGTTGTGACTTCTTTGTTACGCGTATGGGTCCTGTACTTTCAGTAGTACGGGCCCATACTACCTTCCACACCTACCCATATTTGTCTCAAGTATCATCACAACACCCTAAATCTATACGTAAGCATGGCATGCACTCAATCCTCACGCCTAGAAGAAGGCTAAACATTTCATAACTGGCGGACTCATCCCAAACAACCCATCCATGAAACTTTCACCAACCTTGCAGCACTCGTGTATGCTAGCCATACATAATGTTGGACCCTATAGACTTTCGAATACCTGATCCTACCCTAAGCCCTTCATCAAACAAGAACAGGAAATAAGGCAAAACCAAACATTCTCAGGCTATAAGATCTTAATTATGTACAGCCGTAATGCATACACTAAACAACTACAGTAATGATGTCAATTTCATATAAGGAAAAACCCTAGGCTATCAGGCATCATATAATCAGGAAACTCTATCATGAACTTCCTAAAGATCCCTAGCCTAGTACTAGCATGTTGTTCTAACATATCACATAAATCAAATAATATGTAAGGTATCTTGGGGTCTATCCGCGAGCTCCGGCTGGTCGTACACTTGCATCCTCCTTTATTATTTTGAAAACATTTTAAGAAAATCGTTTTAAAATCATATCCTCAGTTTGAGACTGGAGACACGCAGGTGTTTCCTCCAATTCACTCAAACCAAGGCTTTGATACCAACTTGTAACATCCATAAAAATCATGCAAAATTTAAACTTTTTAAAACATTTCAAAACCAGTGATTAGTACAAAACTTGTTTTCAAAATAGTATAGTGTCAGAGTATCCCAGAATCAGATCATAAAATCATGAAATATGAGGAGCTGTACGATCACGCCTTTGCCTTCCAGCGATCATCAAAAGTACCTGAAACAATAATCGATAAATGTAAGCTCGAAGGCTTAGCGAGTTACCCCTAAAATACCAACGCCATAAAACATATCAATAACATATAAGCAAACAGCATGCATAATGAGCCTTCAGCCTGACTGGACCGCCTCGCAGGCCTTTCGCCTATCTGAACCGCTCACCGAGCCTTCGGCACGTCTGGACCGCCTCGCTGGGCCTACAGCCTATCCGGACCGCTCGCCGGGCCTTCGGTCTGACAATCATGCCCTTCTGGTCCTGTAGTCTATCTGGACCGCCCTGGGTATGTTTGCCTTCAGCACAAAGCAGGACCGCCTCAACCTAATCCCCAATCAAACAAACATGTGCACATAAATATCATACGCTAGCATATATAATAGTTAAACCGATCTAACAGATCACTAATCATAACAACATCCTATAACCAGGATACAGACCTAACCGGTCACTAACATAGCATCATCCTATATACCATGATACTGACCTAACCAGGTCACTAAGCATATGACCATCCTAACTACCAGGATGTAATCAATAAGCATATCATGCAATAACCTGGATATAAATCCGAAAAGGGTCGGCATTGGTGCCTTAGACCCCGTTGATATTGTGAGGAGACCTCACCTCACAAGTAGCTCGAAGTAATAAAGTCAAAATTCACCAACTGAAGCTCCAAGTCCAACACCTACATCCACCGATGGTCCACTTCCATAAATTTCCAAATTACGAAAATACCCCCAAAAGTCAAACTGGTCAACCCTTGGTCAAATTCGAAGTCAACGGTCAAATTCAATAGTCCATGTTGACCCAACTCGTCGAGTGCAGCTAGCAACTCGTCAAGTTCCTTAAGAACTCAGAAAGTCATAAAACCCTAATCGAATCGTCGAGTCCTCTTACTGACTCGTCGAGTTCATGCGGAATCAAGTACGGGCAACCTTCATCCTACTCGCCGAGTCGGCTAAGCGACTCGTCGAGTTCATGTAGTCCATTTCTTATACAGATGTTTTTAAGCCACCCCAAAGCTCCATATTGCAAATCCAACCTCCTAGGGCATGGTTTCCACGTAAAGTTGCAAACTTTACGTACATACATGGTCCTAGATGCCAAAACTAGACTTAGGGAAAGGTTAACTCAAAGGGAAGGACCCAAGCTTTCCAAATCTCATAACTTTATGGCTATAGGGACCAAGGGGAGTCCAGATCTGAAGTTACAACTTCAGATCTTGCCCCAATACACGAAATGACTCCCAAATGTGCAAAAGATAGCCCTAAACCCAACATGAAGAGATCTAACTAGAGATAATTCAACGTAACGACTTGTTACCTTCAAAATGATGCCAAGATGTAGAAGAGTCATATCCACAAGTTCCTCTTTGCTCCAAGTTTCTTATACTTCACACCTTCTTCACAAAATGCACCAAAATCACTCTTTAAGCCTCACAAACACTCAAGAACAAGGTTAATGGCGATTAGGGTTTCTTATGGCCGTCAAGGAGTAATAAGGGACTGGAGGAAAGGACTTAAGGTCCTTTAAATAGGGTGCAAACCATAAAAATTAGGGTTTCATCTCCCAGGTCCTACTCGTCGAGTAGATTCTAGAATCTACGCGGGCTAACCAGGTTCTACACGACGAGTTGGGGCCTCCAACTCGTCGAGTTCCATATTAAAATGAATATAAAAGGTTTAAAATATGCACCTCGGAGTCGGGATGTTACAGTTTGTCTAACAGTCTTGTTTTTAGACTAGGAATTAATATTGAGGTGATAGTCTAGGTTAACCTTTGTAACTCATTTTGAAGAAATGAAAAGGAATTATGTGAATATTATGTGTTTTATGCTTAATTACTAGGAGTTAATTAATTAAGAATAAAAATGAGCGTCGAAAATAAATATTAGATAAAGCCGATATCTATTAAGAAACTTGTAGTGGGCGTGACAAGGATTACGGATATATAAAGAATGCCGAAATCCGAGTTGTAACGAAGAAGTTATGACCTGTCGAAGTTTCACGACAAAACCGGCACGGTGCTGAATGTCGTAAAAAGTGAGTTTTTGATAAACTACTTTTTAGCCTTAGTGATCTAAATGAAACTCGTAGTGTTCGTTAAACCGAGAGTAGGTATAAAAAGAACGCCCAAATCTGACTTCGTATGAGGAAGTTATGATTTTTCGAAGTTTCAGCTTAGCAGTAGACAGCTAAAAACTCGAATTTTAGATCGAGTGATTTTTAGCCGACACGACCTAAACGAGAATCGAAGGTCTCGTCATTAGTAGCACAACGGTAAAAAGTCTGACGAAAATGGACGTCGGATGAAGAAGTTATGAATTTTTAACAGATTTCCTGTCCCGGTCTGTTAAAAATAATAATATAAAAATTAAAATCAAAATTAGCCGACGAAGTCTAAACGGAAGTTGTAGAGCGTAATTTTACCTACGCGTGCATATAAAAAACGTCAAAAACGGAGCTCGTATGCGAAAGATATGGATTTTAGAAGTTTTGGCGCGAAAACCGAGAAATTTCGCATAGGTGGCTTCGGCCACGTCACCTTCACTTAGAACGTGCCACGTGTCCGAAATTGGTGAGTCATACGAGCCACATGTCCGAAATGCTGCTGAGTCATCCGAACTGGAGAGCTGATCCGAAGCGGTCCAGTCAGAAGGCGACGCGTGCCCTCTATCACGTGTCCGAACCCTCGCATAAAGCCACGAACCCCCCCCCCTACTTCGGACCTAGACCTCGGTCCAATCACAAGAGGACAGCAGCCCCTTCGCATGCGCAGCCACGTGCGAGCCTTCCCTGCGAGCCCTCGGATCTGCACCACCTGGAGCCTTCTCAGCCGTTGGATCAGGAGGCTCGCTCCTATAAATAGGAGGGTGCGAGACCTCCCGGTATATTTTGAAAACTTGTCAATTTTAGCCCCTAAACCCATATTTCTTTCATTTTATCATCCCCCAAAGCCCCGGTATCAAATATAACCCTCGGAATACGCTACGAAGTGCCCGAGAAGCCCGGAAAATTTATCTTTTCGGTTTCGAAGCCCGACCTTCGCAGAGCCCGGTTTCTCAATAAAACTCTCGGTTTTATTAGAAACGATCGTTTTAGGAAACGAATTGCTGCCCGATTTTCATCAAAACATGTGAGTGTGTAGTTACTTTCACTTTACACATAGATATGAAGTATTTACCTTAAAATTCGTGTTATGTGTAAATATATTAATTGTTTATTTGAGGTGACTGTTGAAGAGATGTTTTATACAAGTTTTAAACTGTATATGTATTTTATCTACAAATATGTTGGGTAGAACATGGGTATACGAAATAGTCGGTGTGTGTTAAAATGGTGAGAGGCCTCGGTGTCGGTGTTGTTGTTGTTGTTGTTGGCGAAGTCGTCTAACGGAGTATAGATGACGACCACAGACTTTTCTAGACAGTCCAGTGGCACACTAGCAGGTTCGTAACTTGTAGGTGTTGATGAACTAAATGTTCATTGGCGTACTCCAATCCCCCTCATGGTTGCCTTTAGGACATGTATGGCTGAGGAGTCCCCTTAGCAGTAGTGTCCAACCCGATGATATTCCTTAGGCTAAGTCCCTTGTGTTAGGTGTTTAGGGACGTAAAGTGAGGACAACGGGAATGGGTAATCAGGGTTATTGTTGATTGGTGAACTTAATAAGTTATTATTATTGTGGGTTGAAAACTCTATATGCTCACCAGGCTCCCAAGCCTGACCCACTCAGCTTTTTATGATTACAGGTAGTGGACCCCGAGCATAGTCGGAGGACGATGAGAGATTTTTGATTATAGGCCAGTAGTTGTAAATAACTGTAGTAAGGCTTATAATGTCTTGTTTATGCTTTTGATCTATATCGGAACATGACATCCCGAGGTTTTGATATATATGGAAAATATATACCTTCTTAAAGAAGGGTTTTGATAAACTTTTATCATGTATTGTTTTGGGGACCAATTCCGCAACATCTTTTAAAAAGATTTCTCTGATTTTGTTTTAAACAGCATAAAATAAATCGGTCTTTTCAGGCCGATAAATTAGGGGATGTCACAGTTTGATACATGGTACAAAATAGTTGTGGAGACGTCACCTGAAAATGTGTGACGTGCACGTTATTTGCACGCCGTACAACCCAAAAATCACCTATAAAAGGGCAACAACTGTTATTCTCTCCCTCGCACCCTCCAATTCTCCCTCTCAAAATTATGAGTTATAGTTCCGAAATCTCCTTACTATTTAGGATAGTTTAGTGAAGCTTAGAGGCCCCGGAGAGCCCAAAACTAGTAGCTATCAGGCCGGAGTTCTGCCAATACAATTTTCGAACGTCGTCTAGGAAAACTCTGTAAGTTAAGCTACAATCTTTTGTTTTCAGTGTAACTTATATTTATAGTCACAAGTCGTTATTATGAACCTATAAATAATATTTATCAGTAATTCCAAGTGAAAATGATGATTGATCTACTTATGGAGAGGTATCTAGAATGGTCATGTTGGCTTGGTTGTTGGATTTCAGAAAAGCTATATGCCGAAATAATCTTGCCTCCCAACTGTCCTGCCTGGTTGATCCTTACTTGACAGAATATCAATATTGATTAGGATTAGTGAAAGATCTAGTTTTTATTACCAGATTGCCATAGAGATTAATAGGATAAAGTATTATAGGTTAATACCCGTTCGACATGTTATCCGTTAGTTGGATCGTCGGTAGAATCACTTAGATAGCTGTCAATCTTCTAAGTCATTGTCAACGTGAGTCTTCTCACTATGTTATCTGCTCCAATATATATCCTTTGTATGTTAGGATATAGTTGCCTTGTAGTACGCCATTAGACTAGTTTTGTTAGTTGCATGTAGTATTAGATTATTGTTTGTTGCACTAAATATATGTGTTCATATAATTATATGGGGAGTTGAGGGCGGTCTAGCCTCGGACCGAAGGCAAATAGACTCGGCAGACTAGCATTATGCTAAAGGCCAAAAGTGCGGACTAACTATATGTTGTAGGCAAAAAGGGTGGGCCAGCTTCATGTTGAAGGCCATGGGCGAACCAGCTTTAGGCCGAATGCCATTATGTCAATGCATTGTATATGTATTGTGGGATATGATATTTTGGGGAACTCACTAAGTCTAGCGCTTACCCAGTTGTTACAAATGTTTTTCAGGTACTTCGGGAAAAGGACAATGTTCAATTGTACACACGCGTATTCGCAACATGTTCCGCATAATGTAAATATAACTCTGATATATTTTAATAAATAAAAATGAAAATTATGGGTTGAAAATCGGGACGTTTCACCTAGCCCCATTTGTGAATATCCTTGAGCCCTTTAAGTGATTTAAAGTGTTCTTGGCGCATATTGGATAAGAAGGAGCACATTGGAGAAGTGTTGGTTGGCTTAGAGCTTGTAGATCCAAACCTCGTTCACCTTGATCTTTATTCGGGAGGTATAAAGTTTCAATTTTAATTGTTCTTTTATGTAGATCTAGTTTTAGGATATGTTATGTGCATGTTTTGGTCCCATGGCTTGGATCTTGTGACTAGAAGTTACTCTAGAACCTTTGAGCCTTATTTCTAGTCATTTTTGAAGTCATTAAGTCATAAAATCGAATCTTGATGGGTATATTTGTTCCATGCATGAGTTAGTGGTCTTTTGGTGGGTTATGAATCTAGGGCTTTGGTTTGGACTCCATTAAGCTATGCAAAGTCATAAAGTCAGGAACTTTATGAATTGAGATGACCGTTAGAGTTAGATCTATGATTTGGATGATTTTGGTCATGAGCATTAAGAGCTTAAAGTTGAGTTTGGGAAACAGTGAGTTACTTTGGACGTACCTCATGGTACCCTGCACGTAACGTGTTTTATCCCGTTAACCCTCTCTTCGAACACGCAGTACGTTGGGCGTACAGTGGTGGTACACGAGGTGTACTCACCAGAAGCCCTATGGGCCATTTTGGGCTTTGAGTCATTTTAGGTTTGGGACATGATTTGTTGGTCCAAGTATGGGAAGGGTAAACTAGCCTTTTACCACCTTAGCATAATATAATACGATTAGATCTTTGATTATAGGTTATTACCCTAATTATTGATTAGGATTGTTGTTGGATATGTTCAGTGTGAAAAGTCATGGTAGTAGCAGCTCGAGTGTGAGATTGTTTGACATCAGATTGAGGTGAGTCTCCTCACTGTAACTGTGGGTCAAAGGAATCAATGCCAACCCACTAGGATATGTTATGTAGAATGTTAGTTGTCTTTGTGACTATCACATGTTTGCATGTTTGGGTTGAAATAAACCCTTGGGTTGGGCCCAATATTGTATATTTGGCTTGATATAAACCCCCGGGCTCGGCCCAATATTGTATATTTGCGTTGAAATAGACCCCAGGGCTAGGCCCCTAGGTTGGGCCCATGATTGCATGTTGGGTTGAAAGAAACCCCAAGGCTAGGCCCATTACTGTATGATGTGTTGGAATATACCACGGGGCTATGTTGAATGATATGTATGGTATGAGGTATTTTGGGGAACTCACTAAGCTTTGTGCTTACAGTTTTGTGGTTATGGTTTCAGATACTTCCAGTTCAAAAGGAAAGGACCCGACATGACTACACAGCATCCCCCAGAGTTTATTCTCCATTGTTTATTATGAAGTTTTACTCTGATATTTAAATGCTATTTTCACCTTGAATGATTTTGGGGAATAGAATGTTGTATGGATTAATGTTTTAAAAGGAAAAATTTTCCATGGATTTTTGGGATGTTACATTTATCTTGGGATACTATACGGTATTTTGACCTTTTTGAACGTTTTATTATTATTTTCAACGTTATCTACATGTTTATCACTTTAACACTATGTTTGTCCCAATTTCCAAATATACACATACTCTTATTTGCGGTAAAATCAACATTTTGTAACTTATTTTCCTTGTTTAAAATGTTAACATTATTGTTTTATTCCTAGGATCTTGGGCATATCCAAGATCTTCAACATCTTTCAAAATCTTAAGCACCTGATAAAACTTTTTTTTAAAATATTTATCTAAAACATCATATCACACTTATTAATTTTGTTATAAGGTTTTTAGTGTATTTTTTTATTACCAAAACATTAATGTTGCTTACATTTGTTGTTGCATGTAAGTTATATATATATATATATATATATATATATATATATATATATATATATATATATATATATATATATATATATATATATGGTCGCATTTAAAATAAATCTCTGATGTCAAGATGTCAAGTTGATTGGTTGATTTTAAAACATGATTATGTTAGCACCATCCAAACGAATCAAAATTAAATGTTTATTTATTCGATTTCAACAAGTTAATTTTTCAAATTTAACCAACCCATTTTCAAAATAAAAATTGTTAATCTTGAAAAAGTCTTTCTTTCTTTCATCTATGAGTATATAGACATTCTCGTCTATAATCTCATCTATATCTTTGTTTTATATGAATATCAACATTTCTTGACATTCAGCGACTACGCTGGTTGTGGAAGACAATTATGCTTTTATATCCAGCATATTGTTTGTTATTTAAGTTTCATTTATTTCAAATAATGATATTTTGTTTTCTATTTATTATTTTAATACTATTTTTATTATTTTATAATCGAATGAAATAAAAAAAAAAGAGTCACAGACCTAATTTTTGAATTTGAATTATTATTGGTAAATAATATGTGCCGCTAAAATTAAGGAAATCATCTATAATTTAACAAATATATAATGGCATAAAAAATGTTACTAAGATTGTTCAATACGGAACGTTCGAGAGATTCTAACTTCCACAGTTTGAC
This sequence comes from Lactuca virosa, assembly GCF_052849685.1. Classification (NCBI taxonomy): domain Eukaryota; kingdom Viridiplantae; phylum Streptophyta; class Magnoliopsida; order Asterales; family Asteraceae; genus Lactuca; species Lactuca virosa. The sequence continues at coordinate 116,725,696 of NC_136430.1, read as the reverse complement.
AAAACGCTCTTTTTTAAATAGAATACATCGATTGGCACTACTAGCTTTTAGTGTTTAGTTCAAACAAAACGCTCCACATCCAAATGTTATTTCACGTAGCGTTCAAGAAAACGTTATCCGCTACAATCTACCCGCTGCTCGCTACCAACTATTTTTGTCGAACACATTTTAAAATTGAAAACGTTAGAGTTGAGTAACCAAAAGGTTCGATTAAAACCCAAAAATGATGGATTGACACAACCAAATAGCGTTACTAAAGTCTTTTAGTGATTTATTTTTTTGTGCCCCTAATACAATGGAGTTTCGGTGAAATTTTCTTGGTATTTAGTCGCAATTTTTCTGTGTCATAAAATGTCGTTTTATTTGTACTAATTCATCCGAACGGTGTTAAGCTTAGCTTCAAAAATCTTGACGTTATTGATTCCAATGACATAATGAACTCGAATCTTTGGTTTGTGGCACTATGTCTATTGGCAATGAAGATATCTACAACCTCATCAAATCGTTTGAACGCATTACACATACATTGATTCCATTTTGTCCTCCGTAGAATTTTTGTAGAAAAAACTCATTGTCTTGTTGCCAAAGAAGTCATCAGTAAATGGTGTGACCATGTTTGTGTCCTTATGCGTGCTATTCTATGAACTTCTCCCGACAATCTTCTGTTTTCTCTCACATTTTACTTAATCTCATTAGCCTTTTTCTGTTCTTTTCGGCCGCTATTCGCCAAGTTCACACTGACTTTGAAGAATCCTTATGTGATTATTTTATGTCTTTACCACTTTAATGATCTACCATACTAAATGAAAATGATTTTGTCAAATGTCCTCTTCTCATTACATTTGTCACATGTCATTTTCTAAGATTTTTTTATTTTCTTTTTTCTACTTGTCATTTTCTTATGTTGTTCATTTTCTTAAAATTCAAAATCACTTTTTAGTAAGGGTTATATATGGTAGATACATTAATTCCACTAATATTGAAAATAAATGCTCTAGTTGTTTCTTTCCTTAATAATGGTTTATATATGATAGGTATGTAACACCTATTCCAGGTATTGATTAATTTATATAATTTTTAGGGTTTTGTGCATGGACTCGGCGAGTTGGGGTGCTCCAACTCGTCGAGTAAAGACTATTATGAGGACGCGGGATTTGGGTTCTACTCGACGAGACGGAAGGCCCGACTCGACGAGTAGGAGCTGTAAAGAGAAACCCTAGTTTTTAGGGTTTGCACCCTATTTAAAGAACTTAATGTGCCTCTTGTGGCCTCCCTTATCACCCTAATAGCCAGAGAAAACCCTAGATTGACCTTGAACCTTCTTGAGTGAGAGAAAGAGCTTTTGTGAGAAATTTTGGGGTATTTGTGAAGGATTCTAGAGCTTGAAGAGGAAGCAGCAAGGAGAGAAGCAGTAGATCCGGCATCTACTATGTTTTGGCCATCATCTTGAGGTATAAAGTCGTCACCCTGATCTCTAGTTGATTAGATCCCTTTTCTTGGAAGTAAATGATCATTTTTGGTGCAAAATGGAGTCAAACTCGGATCTGGACTTATCACAAGGATATGGTTCCAGATCTGGACCTCTCTAGGTCCCCAATGACATAAAGTTGCTCACTTTATGCAGCCTAGACCCTTTCCATGCACAAAAACCTTGTAAGAAGCTTAGTTTTAATGTTATGGCCTTGAAGGGCCTTACATGCACGTAAAGTTTGCAACTTTATGTGGTATCTGCACTAAGGGAGTTTGGATCTGGAGTTTGGGACCTTAGATCCCACTGAAAAGGGCTGAACTTGGAAAGGACTGAAGGAACTCGTTGAGTCCCTTAGCTGACTCGACGAGTTGGTGTAGGGTTTGCCCGTTCTTGAGATTTTGGATGAGTGCGGTGAAGGATTAGGGTTTTGGTCTGAACGGACATTAGTTTTCTGGACATTTGATGAACTCGACGAGTCACTAGGGTGACTCGGCGAGTTGATGTGGGATCTAGTGGAATGGACTCGTGAGGAACTCGGCGAGTTGCTAAATGCACTCGACGAGTTGAGGTCAACATGGATTGTTGACCTTCACTGTTGACATTGACTTTGACCAGGGTTGACCAGGGTTGACTTTGAGGGTAATAAAGGATTATGACAAGTTAATCACATGTTGGTCATAGGCAGTGAGGAGGAGCAGTGCGTGGGATACATCTGATCTTAACTATTCAGTTCAACATTCGAGAGGTGAGTCTTCTCACCATACCAATGGGTCTAAGGCACCAAGGCCGGCCCATTTTATGATATGTGGATTGTTGATTGATTATGTGTTATGTTAGTATGACATTTGCATAGAAGACCCCGGGGGGTTCCCGTGGCAGTAGTTTGAGACCACGTGGGGGTTCCCGTGGCATTTGGTATAAGACCTTGGAGGGTTTCCATGGCATCCTAGTATATTTGCATGTGTAGTTTACATTATGTATTGTTTGGTAGTAAAGACTATGTGGGGGTTCCCATGGCAGGAAGACCATGTGGGGGTTCCCATGGCAGTCAGTTAAGACCACGTAGAGGTTCCAGTGGCCCTAGGTGTAAGACCCTGGAGGGTTTCCATGGCTTCCTTATATGTTGTATGCATGGCTTATATGATATATGTAGCTTTTATAGCTAACTTGATATGTGTTATGTGGATTGTGTGTGGGGTATGCTCTGGTGACTCACTAAGCATTAGCTTACAGTTTGTGGATTTGTTTCAGGTACATATGAGCCCAAGGGCAAGGGTAAGGCTTGATGGTGCGGCGTGCACTCTCTCTCGGGCATTTTATGGGACACTCTGATGTTTGGAAATAACATTGTTTTGGATATGAATTTGGAAACAATTGTATTGGGATTTCATGTTCTATAGAAAAGTGTTTTGACTAATTAAAAATGAAAATTTTCTTTTAAAAAATTGGGTCGTTACTAGTTGGTATCAGCGCCTTAGTTTGAGGGATTCGGGCACACTCTCTAGTGTGTCGGGACTCAAACTAAGGAAGTGGAAAAAATTGTTTTCCAAAAATAAAATAAAAGTTAAAACTTTTAAAGTATGGAAAATAGGAGAGTGCAACGCGCGTGATCGGCCGAGCCAAGTAAGTAGTTCCCCAATATGTTAGCCATGTTATGCTGATATTTGAGCTTTGGTAATCGTATGGAACTTGCTATGTGTATGCTTTTAAAATTATATACGGTTAGGAGCTTATAGCCTTAGAATGATTGGTTTAGCCTTATATCATGTTCCTTGTCTGGTTGTGGTCCTAGGGTAGAATCTTTTATTTAAAAGTCTATTTGATCCTTTTATCTGTATAATTTGCATGCATAAAGGCAACCTGTTATGATTGGTCTGATTGATGTGAGTAAAGCAAATCTTAGGATAACCTGGGATTTGAGATATGCGGTAGTCTATGGGATATGATTTGTTTTGGGACGAATTGGAGTTATCAGGTAGAGCCTTGGGAAAGGTACAAGTAGGTGTGGAAGGTAGTATTGGGCCCGTACTACTGAAAGCACAGGACTTGTACCCGAACCAATGTTAGATCTGACAGCTCTAAGGAGGAACGGTGTGGGAAGATCCCCTATATAGATATCCTGATCATTATGATTTATGATATTTCAGTTCAGCATGGTGGTGACACGATTTGGGACAGGGGGATCAGGATTAGGATCCGGATCTGGATCCGGATCGGGCAGCGGTAATGAAGCCGAGGTTACGAAGGGCATCCTTGACGCTACCCCAGTGATCTTTGGGACGGTCAAGGAGGGGATGATGGAGATTATGGAGGAGAGGCTCAGGTCATTTAGAGCCGAGATTGTTGTGGGCCAGATCGGGGCCCGAACTCCCTCATTTCGGGAGTTCAAGGCGTGTGAAGCGCCAGAGTTTTTCGGGGTCAGGGACCCCATTATGAGCCGATGTTGGGTGGCGGATATCGATAACGCCCGGATGCGGCAAAGGTGGGTTTTGCTTCATGTATGCTGAGAGACAGAGCCCGTGACTGGTGGGGCGAAGTGACTAGTCAGGTGGGAGCAGCCGGTGTGGCTGAGATGACATGGATCGAGTTTGTTCGGCGATTTGATTTGGAGTTTGCACCAGCTATTGAGGTGCAACGGATGGTGAGGGAGTTCCAGGAGCTCCAGCAGACCACCGAGACTGTGGCGGAGATCACCGCCAAGTTTCGGGAGCGAGCATTATTGATCCCACAGTATGCTACCGATGAGGACATGCAGAGGACAAGATATCATTCCATGTTGAGGGATGATATCCGGTAGTTTGTGAGCTTCACAGGGTGTAAGACCCTGAATGAGATGGTGGAGAAGGCCCGTAAGCGTGAAATGGAGTTGGACTTCCGCACCAAGTGGAAGCCTGAGCAGGCACAGACAACAGTAGGTCAGGCTAAAAAGCCTAAGACCTCGGATTCATCCAGTAGGGACTAGCAGGGCCGTGGCCGGTTTGTTATACGTGTGGTCAGTCGGGCCACATGAGCAGGGATTGCCCCAAGAAGGGCTTGATATGTTTCCACTGCAACCAGACTGGCCATAAAAAGGCCGATTGTTCGAGGCTGCAGGGACGGTGAGGAGTAGTGGCGGCGCCTGTGCCTGCCACGATGAGGATTACTGATGGCTGCCCTGCTAAGGCGGATGCTCCAGCGGTGAAGAGTCGCGCATTTCAGTTGACTACCGAGGAGGCTCGGGCAGCGCCAGACGTTGTGGCTGGTACGTGTTTATTCTTCTCTGCTCTATATTATTTGCATTTCTTATGTGTACATTGTGCTTATGTATAGGTGTCACACCCCCGAACCAGACGGCGGAAACGTCTGAGGGCTCGCGTGACTTAAATTGAAATATCATCACAATGAATATACATGAAACATAACACATTCATCACCAAACATTACATAGTACAACTGGCATTGTTTACATCAAGTACAAGGTTTACATTACATGATTCCAAAATATAAAGTGTTTGGTGATTAGCAACTACAAAAGAAACTTTCAACACACTGGATGCTTCCTAGTGTAACGATTACCTGAGAATACAAGTTATTTTGAAAACAGTCAACATATATAATGTTGGTGAGTTCATAAGTGTGTTTGATGTAAAATAGTTTATGTCGTTCGTAAAACCCAGAAAATCCGATATTTTCTGTATTAAGACTTTTCTTGAAAATGTTGTGATGATCCTGTAAGTATATGCGTGAATGATTTCAAAACATCAATAAATGAGAAGTTTTGCATTATAGTTTTTGAAAGTACAAATGAGCAAGATTGGTTTCCCCGGAAAACCCGATGTTTTCCGATAAAAAGTTATGATGGTTTTACATTATTGTATCGTCACATCGAATGAATATGATTTCCCTTGATTACTTAAATGATATCGGATTTCTACGTGAGTCGTTATAACCATACATGATAATGACTAGTTCGTCTGTCTTGGCATTCTAATGAACACCGAAATTGATCTTAAGATTTTGTCACCCTAGACTGGCTGAGTCTAACTGTAGCGAACAGCTTAGGTGTGGGGGAGTCACCCCCGTATAGATCTATACACAAACTCTCGCTCTCCCTCCGAGAGACTTTGATTAGAACTACAGACTACGACCGACACTTATTGGTGTCACCCGTTATTACTCACTTAATCCACATGAATTTGATTAACCTTGATTAATGACTTGATTTTAGTTTACTTGAAGAGAAGGTAAGCCTAACAGACGAGGAGAAGAGGACTACTAGGCCCTACTAATTTCGTATGTTATTTGAGGCTGTCGAGTATACGAAAAGCGCGTTGGCCCATTTCGCATATGGTTTATTTGGACCTTACTAGTAATGATAATGGGCCACTAAGGCCCAATAGCATGTAAAAACCATTGAGGGTCCCTTAAGCATGTAATTGGGTCACACGAGGCCCAATAACATGTATTATTTATGTTGGGCCCAAAATTCATGTTAATGAGTCACGAAGGCCCAATAAGCATGATTAGAATCTCTCAAAAGGGCTTGAATGTTTACTTGTTTTGTATAGTATTAAGGTTGCGAGCTGTTTAATCGATATGTCGTAAAAATCACGAATTTGTTTTATAATGATTCATAGATTTATAAAAATAGTTATTTTTCTATTTAAAACCCATAAGTTAGAAAGTTTTGTATATTTTGACCCAATTATTTTATTATTAACATAATTGACCAAAAATATTAGTTTGACCTATTCAGCCCCTTATTTTGGTAAAGTTGGCAATTTTAGTCCTTTTTATAAAAAAATGACATATTAGGTCCTTGAACTATTTTTCTTGACATTTTTGACCCAAACACTTATTTAAATAATATTTTAAGTCCAAAAGTAAATTTTTAGAAAGTTTCAACCCTTTAGTTAAAAGACTTGCATTTTAATCCACACTTTTCGCAATTTTTACACTTTTTACCCAAAATCCAAAATCTTTGCATTTTCAATCCTTTTTAGCAAATAAGGTCATTTTAACCCCAAAAATAGATTTATTTACTTTTCTACCCACTGTTTTGAGAAATTTACCATTTCAGCCCCCCTTAAACCATATTTTTCGCAACTTTGGGCCTATGGGTCGAAAAGCCCAAAATTTTAGCCCAATAAGCTACAAATTTCATTTTTAGTCCTTTGAAAAACATAATGTTCATAGAAACTTCCATTTTAACTGTTTTGACATTTTGAGCCTTGTAAAAACCGTAAATCACAACTTTTTCCCAAACTTTTGTTTATTTGACAAAAATAGTCCAATAATGAGTTTTATGTTGTAGTGTGTTATTTTAAAGCTTGTATAGTAGTTTATCTTGACATGTTAAGTGAAATATGACCTAGATCACATATTTTTCCTTCTTGAACTATAGATCTCGAAATATCTTTCATTTTTAGCACATATTTACCATAAAAACACAAGAAATCACACATAACATACAAATACACATAGATCTTCACATTTTACTTGTATTCTCCCCCATAAATCATATGAAAACCGAAAATAGAGGGGTATGAACTCACCTTTGCTTAGTTGCTTCGGTTTTGAAGAAGGTGTGAAGGAGATTTTTGGTCCTAGCAAGCCTCCTAGAGTTGATTTCGAACTTAAGAAGCTCTAGGAAGCAAAATCACCAAAACTTTGCTTAAAAGAGTGATCTATCAAGAGAATGGAATGATAAAACTTGGAGGTGTAAAGACTTACCAAGAATGATGATTATCTTGTGAAAACCTCTTGAAACACAAGCAAAAGTTTTGAGAATTTTGGATGAAGAATATGGATGAGTGTTGAGAGAATTTGAGAGAGTTTGTTGTGATGTGTGTGTGTTTTGGTGATCCTCGGCCGAGAGTAGAAGAAGAGAGGGGAGAGAGAGTGGTGAATGACTAGCTTGGATACATGTTGAGTCTTGCATGGGAGTATGAAGTGTAATAGTGAGGTGGCAACCTTAAAAGTCAACTCTTCTCCCTTTTTTTTGTAGTTGGGCCGAGAGAGAGAGAAGGGAAAGATTGCTTGGGCCTTTTGTGTTAGAGTCCATAATATGAAGCCCAAATTGATGGTTTTCGGCCCATTGGACCCTTAGAGTAGTTTACGGCCCAAATTGCATAAAAGAATGAGTTTTATGGCCCATTAGGGCTTATTGGATTTGTTATGGCCCAACAAGGCCCATTAAGGTAATTTATTTCATTTTAGGCCCATTATGGCCCAAAATGTTAAATTTTATGAAAGTGGGTTGAATTAGAGCCCAATTACGAGTTCTAAGCCCAAAATAGTCACATTGGAAGTTTATTGGCCCATTAGGCTCAATAAGGAAATCCTAATCCATAATGGACTTAAACCGGGATTTCTAGGGTTTTCAACTTTACTTGATGAATCTAGGTTTGAATGTGCTTCCATAGGTTGAATTTCAAGCATAACATGAATTAGGGTTTATGAGTTTACAGTAGATAATGTTTACAAGAGTACAGAATTTCCTAGCTAGAATGCTAGTTGGGACATCATCCCCCCGTTAGAGGGAATTTCATCCCAAAATTCTTTTTGAAGCTAGATTTGAGAATGCGAGAATAGGTGAGGGTACTTTTGCTTCATCTGGTCTTCGCGTTCCCATGTGAATTCCGGTCCACGTTTCGCGTTCCACCGAACCTTCACTATTGGAATGCGGCTTTGCTTAGTACGCTTCACCTCCCTGTCCATGATTTCAACTGGTTCCTCGAAGAACTGGAGATTCTCGTTGATTTCAATTTCTTCTAACGGAATGACGAGAGTTTCGTCGGATAAGCACTTCTTCAAATTGGAAACATGAAACACGGGGTGTACATTGCTGAGCTCGGCAGGTAGCTGCAGTCTATAAGCCACTGGACCAATTCGGGCAAGAATCTCGAATGGTCCAATGTACCGTGGGTTTAGTTTTCCCCGTTTCCCGAAACGGATCACCCCTTTCCAGGGGGAGACCTTTAACAACACCCGATCCCCGACTTGAAATTCCAAGGGCTTTCGCCGTTTATCAGCGTAGCTCTTCTGTCGGTCACGTGATGCTTGAAGTCAAGCTTTGATTTGAACTATTTTCTCTGTCGTTTCGCGTATGATTTCTGGTCCTGTTAATGCATTGTTTGGTGTCTGCCCTCTTGCCAGTTGAGTGTCGCCTACCTCTGTCTAACATAACGGTGATCTACATTTACGACCATATAATGCTTCGAAAGGAGCAACTTTGATGCTTGTGTGATAACTGTTGTTGTACGAAAACTCAATTAAAGGTAAGTAGGTATCCCACTATTGCGTTATGAGCATTCTAACACTCCTAAGTGTACATGCAACCCTAAATACCTTGGATCTATGTTTTCTCTATAATACATACAATTATGAACATCCAAGGTATTATCCTAATCTAGCATACAAAATAATAAATATAACAAGATAGAATACATACCTCTTTGATGTAGAATGTCTTCATGAAGCTTGAGTGCCTAGTGCCCCAAGTGTGACACCTCAAATGGTTCACACAACACCAAATACACTTGGAATAACTTGAGAGAAACTTGAACACTCCTTGAAATCGTCTAGCCCTCACACTCACACATTAGTGCACGATTTCTTGAGCCATGGGATTCTTTTATATGGTGGCTATTAGGGTTACACCATGTAACTCATAACTTTACCCATTCCTTATGCTCCATGGATTTTAACCTCCATGGAGTATCCATGGGTCACCCCATGGACTTAGTCCAACATAAGGAATCTTGGATCACAAGCCCACATATATAAGAATGAATGATTTACACAATCAACCCATATATTTAATTAGTCTCCTTTTGATCACTTAATTAATTCCAAATTAATTCTTGATCAATACTAATTAAATAACCTTATTAATATATTAGAACTTATAATATATTAACCAACCTTAAGTGTTATTTCTCTCATTATAGTCTATCCAAATGCATGATGCCATGCAACCCAAATGGACCATGTCGGGTCGGGTCAAGTCTTACCAATTATAGTTATGAACTTAGACATTAATCCAACAGTCTCCCACTTGGATAAGTCTAAAACTATTATTGCGTATGACTTCAGGAACCGATCAGCAATCGTAGCTCTCAAAAGCTTCTGTCGAACTCTGACCTTGTCGATGAACTCTGACCTTTGTCAATGACTTGTCCATTAGATAAGGGATCATATATTCCTCCATTCTAGATATCATATGGACTGAGACATGGATTATCAATCATTCTCTCTGTCCATTTGTTGTTTCCCGATTTCTGATTCATGATGACTGACTGATTGAACAAATCAAATCAGTCCTGGCTTGGCCAAACACTGACATATATCATCTTTAAATCATCGAGGGGCCCACATATATCGCTTTTATCCCGAAGGTAAAAGGAATGGATAAACTTCGACTCATATGGCTTGTTCTACTACTTGTTGAATCATACACAAAGGCACGTTTTATAACATCGAGTTACCAATGCATTTTCGTGCAATCAATGTATAACCAACTCATAGTAACAACTCATATCTCTAGGTTTGAAGAATATAAGATATTATCGTCTCATGATCACTCGTGATAAAATCCATGAAGTGATTCAAATGAGCTCGGGTTGAATCCAATACTCAGAACTTATGAGCACTCATGAGTGTTGTAGCACCACTTTGTCCACCAACTTGGACCTCTACAAACCAACCCATGACAGTCTTGATTCATATCTACTTCCAACATATGACCGACTGTGGATGGTTTGAATTACTTAATCATTCAGGAAGAGCGACTTAGTTATTCTGGAAGTCAAAACATGCAAAGTGAAACACAAGAATAAATGAATCAAATATGGTATCAAACCCTATGAATATAAATAAACACTTTTATTTATCACCATACTGATTACTCATTATTCATTGTTTCGGTTTTATCAACTTTATACTTGAATTTAAAACAATAGTTGTCCCATGCTCCAAGCATGTACACTATGTTTTCTAAACACTAGTCATGCCATACACCAAGTATGCATACTATGTTTGTCTATAATCTTTACTTTGTAAAATAGATCAATTGAACATCACTCCAATGATCCTCTTTTCACAGTCCCAAATCCTTACTGCAAATGCAAGAATTCCAAATTCATGCCATTTACTAAAATCTGTTAGATTCTAAACTTATATGCATTGATCCTCTTAATGATTATGCACAAAGTCAGAAAGACTTGACAACAATCATTACAGAGCATTCCAAAGGAGATCAGCTCCTTGGAAACATCCTTCTTTCATTCAGTTTCCTAATCTTACACAGATTGAATAATTTCTAACTTTGAAACATTTCCATATTCCATTTTGACTATCACTTCTGAACAAGAGTTGCCTCCTTACAGATTATGTCAATATGGTCCTTCCAGAATTAACATTATACTTCCAACTGTCCTTGAGCAACCAATCTTTGGTAAACCTTAGATTGTCCTCGACAATTGCTTAATCATTTTAGTCATATCCAATTCTAGACCTTTTCCCTTCATAATGCCCCAGGCATTTGGAAAATTTTAGAAAGGATAAATATAGCACATGTAATCGATCCTATATCCGAATCATATGGGACACGATTCATGATGTCTCACAAACCAGTCTTTTGCTATAATATTTCCATTTCAATTTGCTAAGTTCTCAAAATTCAGATTATGAAAAGGGATGCCGTAATCATAATCGAATTTTAGAACGCAAATAATGGACCCATATATAGAATTTCCTTATGTTGAGCCATTCCAACATGAAATTCATATATATATCCTTGATTAAATACGATTAAAATCTCAATCTAAGCTTTTAGAATTGAAATGAAGTATAATTTCCTCTCCCTTAATTATAGCAAAACAACTTTTTCAACGCCTGCAACCTCACGAATTGAAACTTTTGTTTTCTATAATTAACATTGCTAACTTGCAACCTTTTTCATAATTATCATGCTCCCACTAACATGATGATTATTAGCATAACACTTATGCTCCCACTAGCTTTGACATGTACTCAGAAATCAACTGACTTTCTTACCAAAGTTCAGATTTCTGATACTAGATTGTTTTGATAAAACTTTATCAAAATCATACACCTCTCTTAGATAGCTCACATGTGTGTCTAAACAATTTTAGAACTATGAAAAGGGATGCCGTAATCATAGTCTCAATTGTTTAGACCTTTGCCACTTCTCACAAGTCCATGTTAGTGTGTCGGTAAACCACACACGCTCCACTAACGACTTTGAGAATGCAAATATCACAATTTCTATCTAGCTAAAATCTACTTAGTGAAAGTGTTTCCTCACCATCATTTTCATGAATCGGAGAGAAACCTTATGACACTTAGATTTAATAGTGTATGTGTTCTTATCCATGTGAATTTGTCAAAACCATAATCACAAGACAAGGTTAGTGACAAATCCAAACTCATATTGATTAAACTTGTGCAATCTTAAATTCTTGCCATTTGGCAGCTCAGGTGCCTGCCATTGCTTCCAAGTAGTTGTGCAACCAATTGAGAACTCTCAGAACTCCTATGCAAAGCCAACTTGAATAGGCACAAAAATTTCAACACGATAGGTTATAAACCTCAAGTCGTGTGCTAGTGAAGGACTTTAGGTTTTATTCTTGATTAAGTCTTGAAACTTTCAAGAGCTTTAAGACTCCCACTGTCCTCTTGACATATAAGACTCCCTTGTCAAATATTCAAGAGATAGTGCGGATTCTTTATCAAGACTAACACTTTACACAATTGGCCTAAGTTGGTCTCTGTTTTATCCAAAACATCACAACTTACCAATTTCAAATGTACAAGAGTAGATAACCTTTTACTCTTACATTTGACTAGTGTTAACAAACCCTCTTTAAGATATGTCACTCAAGTTACAATCTTGGAGTATGACTCTAAGAATTGTTTTGGAACGAAGTATGACTCATCTTTTTGATTTAACCATTTCAACAATTCATGACTCCTCTTCTTAGTCATAAGAATGCACTAAGATGACTTTAGAGGACCAATTGTGATATGGTATCTTAATCATTAAGATGATCATAAACATGATACTAAAGTACTCTCCCATCTTTTCAGATTTGAGAAACTTTTATCTTTCTGCCATACTTTGATTCTTCTTATTCGTTCTGTCTCACATTGAAACTTCTCCAATGCTACAGACTTATACTTAAACTTATAAGTATAACCATATTTACTGAACTTAAGTAAATCATGACGAATAGTCTTCTTGATCTTTTATGGTGGACTTGACCAGTGCACAAGAATGTGTACTCGATCCCTTAGTCCTTTCCTTATTCACATAAGGAATTAGTCTTAATTTTCCAAGCTGAAAGTTCTCATTCATCATGCTATACAACTTGCATGATTCCAAGTTTCGGTCCAATTGAACCTTGGGTGATGAGAATCTTTCCTTATTTGGTAATATTAGACACTACCACAACCGAAAGAATCAAATCCATTTTTCCAATATTGCTATCAATGGAATCTTATAAGCAACAACTTTTCACAAATGCCATTGTAAGGATACTTAAAATAAATAAAATCAAAACCTTTTTCTTTTATTTTAAAACTTTGCGGAAAAACTTATCCTTACAATCCATATGAAAACCTTGTTGTTATCTATTCCTAAGCAATATAAATATCATAACTCTTAAGTAATAGCCCAAAATTCTGATCAACCAACCATGCGATTGAAATCCATCTTCGCGATCAGAATCAGCATGTACTTAATAGAGTTAGACAATGGACTTTACCTGAAGTAGAGCCAAACTTATTGACTTTAACATCCTTAGGTAAATTTGGCAGCTTCGTAACCAATGCCCCTTCCTTTGGCAATAGTTACCTATGGACCCTTGATAATGGGACTATCTCAGACTTCGCCTCTCTCTTTACCATTGGGTCAACCGAGTTGACTATGGCCGATCCCTTTCCATTGGGAAGAGAGAGCTTTACTGGATATCCAATGTCATCATTGTCAATGTCCATAGCGTTTTAGGAAGTTGATCTTAGCAAATAGATAAGATCATTAAGGGTCTTGTCTTAGTCCGTTTCATAGGATTCCCAAAAGAACTCACTATGTGACTTAGAAAGTAGTTGAGCCACCAACTTTCTCAAGACTTTGACACCCAACTCTCCCGGCTTGTCAATATGTGACTACATCTCCAAGATGTGATCACACCTAGACCTTGCCTTGCCAATAGGGCTTGAGTGACCTTAAACTTTTTAGGAACTTGTGGGTTAGGGAGAATAATTGGAGGAGGTGAAAGAAGTATGATATCCATGGGACATCATCTTCATTTAGGAAAGCTTGTTTCAAGAGATTTCGGAAGATCATAAATGTCTAGACCAGACATCTTTTTGGGAGATATTCAAGATAGTTGATTTAAAGTCCTTAATATGACACCCAATATGAAATATTAAGGCTAGGACCCAACAGACTATTTTATAACTTAGAAGAGGGATGTCGTAATCCAAGCTATAAAATATTTGAAGGTAGGTGAATGACGATTCACTAATTTCCACCATGAAAAACGAAATAATTTATTAGGTTTTAATTGGATTTGAAAGTCCTAGATCTTTGAGATTCATTGAACTGTTCAAAGGCATGTTTCAATCTCGAGTGTGCCCTTCAGGTTTTGTGACTGGGATGTCGAGGATCACAAAACAAGGTGTGAATAACCATGCAAATATACTTGGTACCCTTAATATTTACCCCTTAATCAGTGTGTCGGTTAACCACACACGCTCCACCGATACTATGATAAATATTAAGTTACCCTTTGCCTACCTTGTTAAGTCCAGGTTAGTGTGCCGGTTAACCACACACGCTCCACTAACGACTTAAGCAAAGTGCAAAGTGTAATTTCATGGGTTAGCACCAAATTCACATTTTCCTAAGTAACTAAGATTGGGTATTAATAAGAGTTTAGTTACTTAGTATTTATCATTAATACTTTTAATGAAAGGAGAATTATAGTCCTTTTCCTACCCGTTCGGCTAACGACCCTCCACCAGTCAAGGAAGCGGTGGGTGAGAGTGGACACCCATTAAACTGCCATTTTATAGGCAGTAACCTTATACCCCCCTTATAGACCGGCTTCGTGAATGAGGCCTACTAACGGTAAGACTGACTTTACTCTTATACATATATATAAATATTATTAACTTATAATATTATAAAATATAAGGGTTGAATTTTAACTTTTAAAATTCTAAGGGCTAACTTGGAATTAAAGTATTCATAAGTGAAAACTTTTCAAATTCCAAAACTTGAGGGCAAGTTTTGAAACTATTCAAAACTAATTTATTCCATAACTTATGAGTTTAAAGTAGTTTTAATTAAAAAAAAAAAAAAAAAAAAAAAAAAAAAAAAAAAAAACTCTTCAAGTTCCATAACTTGAGGACAAGTTATGGAAGACTTTAAACTAATTAATAAAAAAATAACTTTTTTTTATTATAACTTATGGAACTAATTAAGGTTACACTTTTTTTTAATTTAATGAAGAGACTCTTGAACCTCTATAACTTGAGGACAAGTTATGGAGTCATAAAACCATTTAATTAGAACTAGACTCTTCATTTTGTAACCTTTGCCAACTTTTATGAGTTTTATGATTCTTAAATGTGACTTTTCATATAACTTGAGGACAAGTTACAAAAACACACTTTGGAATCAACTCTTAGATTAAAATGGATTGAAAACAACTATTTCACACAACTTTTCTATTAATCTAAGAACCTCATAAGAACAAGATAATTCAAATCATCAATCTTCAAGAAATTAGCATGAACATACAAACTAATACAAATCTTGAAATTATGACAATTATCTTAGAAATTGGATTAGCATGAACATTACCACATCAAAAACAAGTTTATAAGTCCAAAAACATCTTAGGGTAATGTTCCTAGTCCAATTCCATCCAAAACAATCGAATATATGCATCCAACTCGATTTTTCAGCTACTTTTGCAAGTATAACAAGAAAACAAGCCTAGTCTCTAATACCACTATTGCATTATGAGCATTCTAACACTCCTAAGTGTACATGCAACCCTAAATACCTTGGATCTATGTTTTCTCTATTATACATACAATTATGAACATCCAAGGTATTATCCTAATCTAGCATACAAAATAATAAATATAACAAGATAGAATACATACCTCTTTGATGTAGAATGTCTTCATGAAGCTTGAGTGCCTAGTGCCCCAAGTGTGACACCTCAAATGGTTCACACAACACCAAATACACTTGGAATAACTTGAGAGAAACTTGAACACTCCTTGAAATCGTCTAGCCCTCACACTCACACATTAGTGCACGATTTCTTGAGCCATGGGATTCTTTTATATGGTGGCTATTAGGGTTACACCATGTAACTCATAACTTTACCCATTCCTTATGCTCCATGGATTTTAACCTCCATGGAGTATCCATGGGTCACCCCATGGACTTAGTCCAACATAAGGAATCTTGGATCACAAGCCCACATATATAAGAATGAATGATTTACACAATCAACCCATATATTTAATTAGTCTCCTTTTGATCACTTAATTAATTCCAAATTAATTCTTGATCAATACTAATTAAATAACCTTATTAATATATTAGAACTTATAATATATTAACCAACCTTAAGTGTTATTTCTCTCATTATAGTCTATCCAAATGCATGATGCCATGCAACCCAAATGGACCATGCCGGGTCGGGTCAAGTCTTACCAATTATAGTTATGGACTTAGACATTAATCCAACACCCACGACCTTCCAAAGTCTATCACACACGCTCGAAGCATATCCTCAAGCGTTTGAATGGTTCGCTCACTTTGACCATCCGTATGTGGGTGGTAAGCAGTGCTCATGTCGAGTTGTGTCCCCATAGCCTTCTGTAGCGATTGCCAAAAGCGTGAAGTGAACCTTCTATCTCGATCTGAGATGATAGATATTGGTACTCCATGGAGTCTCACAATTTGCTTGATGTAGATTCTTGTTAGTCGCTCCATCTTGTATGTCTCCTTTATTGGCAGGAAATGGGCAGATTTTGTCAACCTGTCGACTATTACCCATATGGTATCCAGTCCATCTGTTGTCTTGGGTAATTTGGTCACAAAGTCCATACTAATCCTTTCCCATTTCCACTCGGGTATTACCGGCTGTTGTAATAGTCCCGAGGGCTTATGATACTCTACCTTCACTTTAGCACAAGTGAGGCATTTGCTAACGTAAGTGGCAATCTCTGCCTTCATGTTAGGCCACCAATAACATTGCTTGACATCCAGGTACATTTTATCTGATCCTGGATGGATGGAGCATCGTGTCTTATGAGATTCATTCATGATTACTTCTCTGAATCCTCCAAGTTTAGGGACCCAAATTCGGTTCATGAAATAATATGTTCCGTCCTCCTTGACTTCGAAGTTCTTTTCCATTCCACGTAACGCTTCGCTCGTTCTGTTTTCTGTCTTCATGGCGTCGAACTGGGCTGCTTTGATTTTTTAGGACAGATGGGATTGGATGGTTATTGAAAGAGTCTTCACACGACGATTGGAGTATTCTTTCTGACTCAAGGCATCAGCTACCACGTTAGCCTTGCCTGGGTGGTACTTGATTTCGCACTCATAATCGTTTAGTAGCTCAACCCATCTTCGCTGCCTCATGTTTAACTCCTTTTGATTTAAAATGTGCTGGAGACTCTTGTGGTCGGTGAAAATGGTGCACTTGGTACCATAAAGGTAGTGCCTCCAAATTTTCAAGGCGAAGACCACAGCTCCCAATTCGAGATCATGGATGGTATAATTCACCTCATGTGTCTTTAGTTGTCGGGATGCATAATCTATCACCTTACCACGCTGCATGAGTACACAGCCTAAACCCTGATTCGAAGCATCGCAGTAAACTACAAAGTCCTCTGTTCCCTCTGGTAGTGATAGTACTGGTGCACTATAGAGAGCTCGCTTTAGAGTTCGGAAGGCAACCTCCTGCTTTTCTGTCCATTCAACTAGCACGCCCTTTTATGTAAGCATGGTAAGTGGCTTGGCTGTTTTGGAGAAGTTCTGAATGAATCTCCTATAATAGCCTGCGAGACGTAAAAATTGACGAATTTATGTGGGTGTCGCTGGGACTGCCCATCCTTCAATGGCTTTGATCTTAGAAGGGTCCACATGTATCCCTTCTTGGCTGACAACATGACCTAAAAAGTTTACGCTACAGAGCCAGAACTCACATTTAGAGAGTTTTGCGTATAACTTTTCAGTTCGTAGGGTTTCCAAGATTTGTCGGAGATCTCGGCCATGCTCCTCTTCGCTTCAAGAATAGACTAGAATATCATCGATGAAAACAATGACAAAATTGTCGAGGAATGGTCGGCAGACTCGATTCATCAGGTCCATGAATGCGGCAGGGGCATTCGTTAGACCGAAGGGCATTACGATGAATTCATAATGTCCATAGCAGGTTCGGAAAGCGGTTTTGGAATATCCTCTTCCCGGACCTTGAGCTGGTGGTAGCCGGACCGCAGATCTATCTTAGAGAAGTAATTTGCTCCCTGGAGCTGGTCGAACAGATCGTCGATTCGTGGAAGTGGGTAGCGATTTTTGATAGTGAGCTTATTCAGTTCTCTATAATCGATACACATCCTAAATGATCCGTCCTTCTTCTTAACAAAAAGGACCGGAGCTCCCCAGGGTGAGAAGCTAGGTCGGATGAATCCTTTACTCAAGAGCTCGCTGAGTTGGCTTGACAGTTCTTGCATCTCCGCAGGAGCCAACCTATAGGGTTATTTGGCAATGGGCGTAGCTCCCGGTACCAGGTCAATTCGGAACTCGACTTGTCTTTCTGGGGGTATCCCCGGAAGATCTTCGGGAAAGACGTCTGGGAAGTCGCAAGCCACTGGGATGTCTCGAATATTGACCTCTTCCTTGGTCTTATCCACTATGTGTGCCAGAAACGCCAAGTCCTTCTTTTGTAGATACTTCTGTGCCTTAATGCACGAGATAAGACGAAGGTTCGTACTGGGTTTGTCTCCGTATATAACTAGGGTTCCGTGATTAGGGAGATGAAGGCGAACGGCCTTCTCGCGACAAATAATTTCGGCATGATGGGGGCTCAACCAGTCCATGCCGATAATCACATCAAAACTCCTAATAGTTACAGGCATCAAGTTTATTTGAAAGGTATGCTGATTTAAAGTTAGAGTACATCCTACATAGATTTCCCCGGCTGATTCTATTTTCCCATTAGACATTTCCACCGTAAAGGTTTCATTAAGCTTTTGGGGTTGTTGTTTTAGCAAGTGTTTGAATTTGTTACTCACAAAGCTTCGCTCTGCCCGGGTATCAAACAGGATGCATGCATATGAGTGGTTAAGGAGAAATGTACCGGTGACGACAGCGGGATCCTAAACCGCTTCTCCTTGCCCCATAGTCAGCACTCTTCCTGCTGCTCCTGTCGCCTGGGTGTTTGCATTGGGACAATTCCGTCTGAAATGTCCAGTCTTCCCACACCCATAACAGGTATAACTGGCTCCATCCTTTGTGTTGTTGTTGTTGTTATTGTTGTTGTTGGGCATCTGGTTTTGTGGAAGCTGGGTCCTACAATACTTTGCTATATGGCCCTTCCGGTTGCATCTTGTGCACATCATCTCTCTGCATTCCCCGTGGTGATGGTAGTTACATTTGTTACACTTGGGAAGATTCCCTGTGTACTGTTTCGGAGTATTCGGCGTGGATGAGGCTGGAGCATGTGGTGATGTGGTAGCTTGGGTTGCTGCATGGACAGTCACTGTCTGTTGCTTCTTAGATGATTCTGAGTTTTGTTTACCTCTTCTCCTGTTGTTCTTCCCTTTCTTATTCTCTTCTTCCTTCTTAACATCCGCTTCCATAATCTTAACACTCTTCTTGCTGCAATGATCATACAATTTCTTGGCCAATCTTTTGGCGCTATCAAACGTCTCAGGGTTTGCCGCAATGACATTCCCTTGGATAGGTGCAGTCAATCCCCAGATGAACCTCTCAATCTTTTTCCCTTCTGAGGTGATCATACCCGGACACAGAAGGGATAGCTCGCTAAACCTGGATATGTATGCTTCGATGTTGGAGTTCTGAACTGTCAAGTTCCACAATTCTTGTTCCATCTTTTGTATTTCGCCTCTAGGGCAGTACTCTGCCAACATCATTTCC
The DNA here is from genome assembly GCF_052849685.1 of Lactuca virosa. Taxonomy (NCBI): domain Eukaryota; kingdom Viridiplantae; phylum Streptophyta; class Magnoliopsida; order Asterales; family Asteraceae; genus Lactuca; species Lactuca virosa. Next base: position 116,706,026 of record NC_136430.1, on the reverse strand, counting down.
TTCAGTTCTTCCCAGGGCATTGCGTTCGGCACTGGAAGGGTCATGGCTTCGATGTGACCGTTCCACCATGAAAGAGCTTGATCAACAAAGGTACATGCTGCGAACTTGACCTTGCACCCATCTGGACACCAGCAAATTTCAAAGACGGATTCAATTTTCTCAATCCACCTCTTTAGGGCTATGACACCTCCCGTTCCATTAAAGGTTCGTGGCTTGGCGTTGGTAAAGTCTTTGTAAGAGCATGTCTTGGTAGGTCCTTGATTTATTCCGTTGTTTGAACTTCCAGCTCCCTGCCCGTTTCCTCCGCCATTGTTCCCTTGGTGGATTTGCGCCATGGATGCTGTGACTGCAGTAGATACAGCGGCTTGAAACGCAGCTGAGTTGACTTCCGGTGGTGTCGGTGGTTGGTTATTTCTGCGGTTTGGTCTCTGAGGCATCTTGCTGTTACGGAACAGAAAGATGTTGAGTATGTATTGTTTTTAAGTTGAGAATTTCATGAATCGATTTTTTTGTATCTAATTGTTCCCATATATTTACACCAAACAATAATAGTATAAAACACATAGCAGGTCACAACATCACCATAAAACACATAATATTTTTCACTAATAATATCCGTACTTTGATACATGAAAATTTGCTCGAAAGAGCATACATAGAGATACAAAGTTTGACAGCATAACAACTCTATGAGTAGTGTAATCAATTAAACATGGAGTCGGTAGTACATAACAAACATAAGAGAACATAGCACTAGTAGGGTAAAGCTGATCCTAACACACTAGGAAGCGCACAACGGTGGCAGCGAGATCATATACCGAAGTGTTGTGCCAACAACTAGGCCATCTCAGTCATTTCTCCAATGACTTCATCTCTTTCCTGTTCAGCCTGCACCGCTCGTGCTTCCATGGCGAATAGCTGTTGTCGTAGTGCGGCAGCCTCAGCCTCCAGAGAACGATTCTCTCTCACGGGATTTCCTAGTGGGGCGGGGTGGTTTTGTGGTGTCTCGCCAGTAGGTGGTGTGACGGAGGCTTCGTCTGTGTCTCCTTCTTCCTCCATATCGTCATCGTTCCCATCAAACTCAAAGTCTGTGTCTGTGTACTCGTCGGGTCCAACGTCGTGTGCTCCCCCTTCCTCTTCCTCCAGGTCGTCCTCAATCATTTTGTGGGCCACTAAGACCTGATGCTCTTCTTCCATGGTGACTGTGAGGGGGAACACGTAAGGAGGTATATACATAAACTATTATTTATCCTAAAATATTTTTAGTTGTTATAAAAATTGGGTTGATGCATTCTTCTTGTTTAACAATAGGGTATGCCTTGGGTTTACTGACCATCGCGATCGTTCCAGGGCATGTGATAGTTGTATTACGAAGAAATGTAGTTGATCAGGCTACTTTCATCCCTAATACAACTGTGAACAGTCTTGGCTTAACCGAGATGTCATGTTCTCCTAATCGTCTTATTCGATTTGTTATTATGTTCATTTTTCTAAGTCGCACAAATAAGAGTGTTTATTAGCACATTTTATTTGTTTTGTTCAGAGTTATTTAGTCCCTTGCTGGGTTTATAGTTGCATATCAATGTGTGGTTAGATATGCCAGTTCACTATAAACAGAGCTCTGATACCAACCTGTCACATCCCCGAACCAGACGGCGGAAACGTCTGAGGGCTCGCTTGACTTAAATTGAAATATCATCACAATGAATATACATGAAACATAACACATTCATCACCAAACATTACATAGTACAACTGGCATTGTTTACATCAAGTACAAGGTTTACATTACATGATTCCAAAATATAAAGTGTTTGGTGATTAGCAACTACAAAAGAAACTTTCAACACACTGGATGCTTCCTTGTCTAATGATTACCTGAGAATACAAGTTATTTTGAAAACGGTCAACATATATAATGTTGGTGAGTTCATAAGTGTGTTTGATGTAAAATAGTTTATGTCGTTCGTAAAACCCAGAAAATCCGATATTTTCTGTATTAAGACTTTTCTTGAAAATGTTGTGATGATCCTGTAAGTATATGCGTGAATGATTTCAAAACATGAATAAATGAGAAGTTTTGCATTATAGTTTTTGAAAGTACAAATGAGCAAGATTGGTTTCCCCGGAAAACCCGATGTTTTCCGATAAAAAGTTATGATGGTTTTACATTATTGTATTGTCACATCGAATGAATATGATTTCCCTTGATTACTTAAATGATATCGGATTTCTACATGAGTCGTTATAACCATGCATGATAATGACTAGTTCGTCTGTCTTGGCATTCTAATGAACACCGAAATTGATCTTAAGATTTTGTCACCCTAGACTGGCCGAGTCTAACTGTAGCGAACAGCTTAGGTGTGGGGGAGTCACCCCCGTATAGATCTATACACAAACACTCGCTCTCCCTCCAAGAGACTTTGATTACAACTACAGACTACGACCGACACTTATTGGTGTCACCCGTTATTACTCACTTAATCCACATGAATTTGATTAACCTTGATTAATGACTTGATTTTAGTTTACTTGAAGAGAAGGTAAGCCTAACAGACGAGGAGAAGAGGACTACTAGGCTCTACTAATTTCGTATGTTATTTGAGGCTGTCGAGTATACGAAAAGCGCGTTGCCCATTTCGCATATGGTTTATTTGGACCTTACTAGTAATGCTAATGGGCCACTGAGGCCCAATAGCATGTAAAAACCATTGAGGGTCCCTTAAGCATGTAATTGGGTCACAGGAGGCCCAATAACATGTATTATTTATGTTGGGCCCAAAAGTCATGTTAATGAGTCACGAAGGCCCAATAAGCATGATTAGAATCTCTCAAGCCCAACCATTAGAATGTTTACTTGTTTTGTATAGTATTAATGTTGCGAGCTGTTTAATCGATATGTCGTAAAAATCACGAATTTGTTTTATAATGATTCATAGATTTATAAAAATAGTTATTTTTCTATTTAAAACTCATAAGTTAGAAAGTTTTGTATATTTTGACCCAATTATTTTATTATTAACATAATTGACCAAAAATATTAGTTTGACCTATTCAGCCCCTTATTTGGTAAAGTTGGCAATTTTAGTCCTTTTTATATAAAAAATGACATATTAGGTCCTTGAACTATATTTCTTGACATTTTTGACCCAAACACTTATTTAAATAATGTTTTAAGTCCAAAAGTAAATTTTTAGAAACTTTCAACCCTTTAGTTAAAAGACTTGCATTTTAATCCACACATTTCGCAATTTTTACACTTTTTACCCAAAATCCAAAATCTTTGCATTTTCAATCCTTTTTAGCAAATAAGGTCATTTTAACCCCAAAAATAGATTTATTTACTTTTCTACCCACTGTTTTGAGAAATTTACCATTTCAGCCCCCCTTAAACCATATTTTTCGCAACTTTGGGCCTATGGGTCGAAAAGCCCAAAATTTTAGCCCAATAAGCTACAAATTTCATTTTTAGTCCTTTGAAAAGCATAATGTTCATAGAAACTTCCATTTTAACTGTTTTGACATTTTGAGCCTTGTAAAAACCATAAATGACAACTTTTTCCCAAACTTTTGTTTATTTGTCAAAAATAGTCCAATAATGAGTTTTATGTTGTAGTGTGTTATTTTAAAGCTTGTATAGTAGTTTATCTTGACATGTTAAGTGAAATATGACCTAGATCACATATTTTTCCTTCTTGAACTATAGATCTCGAAATATCTTTCATTTTTAGCACATATTTACCACAAAAACACAAGAAATCACACATAACATACAAATACACATAGATCTTCACATTTTACTTGTATTCTCCCCCATAAATCATATGAAAACCGAAAATAGAGGGGTATGAACTCACCTTTGCTTAGTTGCTTCGGTTTTGAAGAAGGTGTGAAGGAGATTTTTGGTCCTAGCAAGCCTCCTAGAGTTGATTTCGAACTTAAGAAGCTCTAGGAAGCAAAATCACCAAAACTTTGCTTAAAAGAGTGATCTATCAAGAGAATGGAATGATAAAACTTGGAGGTGTAAAGACTTACCAAGAATGATGATTATCTTGTGAAAACCTCTTGAAACACAAGCAAAAGTTTTGAGAATTTTGGATGAAGAATATGGATGAGTGTTGAGAGAATTTGAGAGAGTTTGTTGTAATGTGTGTGTGTTTTGGTGATCCTCGGCCGAGAGTAGAAGAAGAGAGGGGAGAGAGAGTGGTGAATGACTAGCTTGGATACATGTTGAGTCTTGCATGGGAGTATGAAGTGTAATAGTGAGGTGGCAACCTTAAAAGTCAACTCTTCTCCTTTTTTTTGTAGTTGGGCCGAGAGAGAGAGAAGGGAAAGATTGCTTGGGCCTTTTGTGTTAGAGTCCATAATATGAAGCCCAAATTGATGGTTTTCGTCCCATTGGACCCTTAGAGTAGTTTACGGCCCAAATTGCATAAAAGAATGAGTTTTATGGCCCATTAGGGCTTATTGGATTTGTTATGGCCCAACAAGGCCCATTAAGGTAATTTATTTCATTTTAGGCCCATTATGGCCCAAAATGTTAAATTTTATGAAAGTGGGTTGAATTAGAGCCCAATTACGAGTTCTAAGCCCAAAATAGTCACATTGGAAGTTTATTGGCCCATTAGGCTCAATAAGGAAATCCTAATCCATAATGGACTTAAACCGGGATTTCTAGGGTTTTCAACTTTACTTGATGAATCTAGGTTTGAATGTGCTTCCATAGGTTGAATTTCAAGCATAACATGAATTAGGGTTTATGAGTTTACAGTAGATAATGTTTACAAGAGTACAGAATTTCCTAGCTAGAATGCTAGTTGTGACAATAGGGACCTTTTTGGTCAATGGTATGTCGGCTCATGTTTTGTTCGATTCGGGAGCTACCCGATCATTCGTTTCTCTTGCGCTTAGCAAGAAGTTTCTGTTGGGTTTTGAGCACTATAACACTCCTATGGTGCACATGCAATCCTAAATGCTTTGGATCTATGTTTTCTCTATTATGTGCATATTTTTCAATTTTTCCAAAGCATTGTCCTAACTAGCATATAAATTATCAAATGAATAAAACATCTAGATAGATGACATACCTTTTGAAGGACTTGTAGTTCTTGACCTTTGAAAACTTGAGCACCTCAAATGTGATGCCTCTAATGGTTCACAAACACCAATATGCAAAAGGATGACTTAATAGAATAAGCTACTTATCTCAATGAGAAGATGTAACCGATTTTGGCTCATGGAGGGTTCTATTTATAGTGTTTCACATGCTAGGGTTACACTTTGTAAACCCTAATGCTCCATGACTTTCCACATTCTTATGCTCCATGGGTTTAACCTCCATGGACTATCCATGGACTAACTTATTGGTTTAGCCCATCTAAATAATCATGGATCATTAGCCCACACTTATAAGAATCATTGATTTACATAATCAATCCCCATATATTTAATTAGTCTCTTTTGACCATAATTTTTAATTCCAAGTTAATTCTTGATCAATACTAATTAAATAATTTCATATTAATATATTATACTTGTAATATATTAATAAACCATAAATAACCTTATTCTCAAAATCCATCCTATCAAATTGCGCGGGTGAAGGCAACCCAAAAGGACCATGCTACAATCGGTTCAAGTACATACCAGTTATAGTTATGGGCTTAGACACCAAATCCAACAGTTTCGGGATGCGCCGGGAACTTTGGATTCCCCGCTTGAGGTGGAGATTGCAGATGACCGCACTGTGAGTGCTGCGAGGGTGTATCGGGATTGTGTCCTAAATGTGCTTGGGGAGAGGTTTCATGTTGATCTAGTCCCGATACCGTTGCGAGGGTTGAAGGTGATTGTCGGGACGGATTGGTTGGGGCCCAATGGGGCCATGATCGATTGCGAGCGCCAGTTAGTGAGGGTTCGAACCCCAAGTGGGGGAGAACTGGTTATACATGGTGAGAGGGCCTCGCAGGGGCCAACCCTATGTTCGGCTGCGAGCGCTAGGAGATTTCTGCAGCAGGGATGTACGGGATTTCTGGCTTATATCTCGGATACGAGGGTTGAGACCACAACAGATGTGGGCAGTGTGCCGGTGGTACAGGAGTTTCGGGATGTCTTTCCTGAGGAGTTACCAGGAGTGCCTCCGGAGAGGCAAATGGAGTTTCGTATTGATTTAGTGCCGGGTGCCGCACTAATAGCAAAGGCACCGTACCAACTAGCACCGCCCGAGATACAGGAGCTATCTACACAGCTTCAGGAGCTGCTAGACCGAGGGCTTATCCGACCGAGCAGTTCCCAGTGGGGAGCTCCAATCCTGTTCGTGAAAAAGAAGGATGGATCACATAGGATGTGCATTGATTATCAAGAGCTGAACAAACTAACGGTGAAGAACCGTTATCCGTTACCGAGGATCGATGATTTGTTCGATCAGCTGCAGGGTGCGTCTTGGGTTTCCAAGATTGATCTTCCGTCGGGATACCACCAGATGAGGATTCGGGATGAGGATATACTGAAGACAGCTTTCAGGACTCAGTATGGGCACTATGAGTTTGTGGTGATGCCATTTGGGATCACCAACTCCCCAGCATCATTCATGGATCTCATCAACAGAGTGTGTAGACCGATGTTGGATCGGTCCGTGATCATTTTTATTGACGATATCCTAGTCTATTCTAAGACCAAGGAGCAGCATGATCAGCATCTGAGAGAGGTGTTGAATACCATGAGGAGTGAGAGGCTGTATTCCAAGTTCTCCATGTTGGATTTGGTGTCTAAGCCCATAACTGTAACTGTGATGTACTTGACCCGATTGTAGCATGGTCCTTTTGGGTTGCCTTCATCAGTGCAATTTGAGAGGATGTACTTTTGAGAATAAGGTTATTTGTGATTTATTAATATATTTGAAGTATAATATATTAATTGAGAAATCATATTATTAGTATTGATCAAGAGTTAATTTGGAATTAATTTTGTGATCAAAAGAGACTAATTAAATATATGGGGATTGATTATTTAAATCAATGATTCTTATAGTGTGGGCCAATGATCCATGATTGTTTAGATTGGCTAAACCAATGAGATAATCCATGGATAGTCCATATAGGTTTAACCCATGGAGCATAAGAATGTGAAAGGTCATGGAGCATTAGGGTTTGCATGAATGTAACCCTAGCTTAGTAACACTATAAAAGCATACCCCTAGTCCAAAAATCGGCTACCCCATTCATCCTAAGAGAGTGAAGTTGATTTTGTGCTAAGTAAATTATTCTCTCAAGCCTCCTCTTGCATTTGGTGTTTGTGAACCATTAGAGGCATCACACTTGAGGTGCTCAAGCTTTTGAAGGCCAAGAACTACAAGTCCTACTAAGAGGTAAGTTATCTAACTAGTTGTATTGTTCAACTGTATGCTAGTTAGGGAGAATGCTTTGGAAAAATTGACAATGCATGTATAATTAGAGAAAACATAGATCCAAAGCATTTAGGGTTGCATGTTCACCATAGGAGTGTTATAGTGCTCAAAACCCAACAGTGGTATCAGAGCCTATGGTTGTTTTCTATTATACTTGATGCTTGTTATTTTTCAAAGTTAAAAAAATCGAATTTCTGGCCTCTGACTGATGAACTCGCCGAGTCCACTGGATGACTCGACGAGTCCACTCAGGAACAGGGCAACTCGGCGAGTCAGTTCATGCACTCGACAAGTTCATGCCTTGGTTGCAGAATTTCGAGTTTTCTTGGCCTAGATTGGATTGGAATCACTACTACAAACTGTTTTACATCATTAAATTTTTTTTATGATATGCTAGTGATTATGCTCATCCAATCACAAGATATTTGTCATGGTTTTAAGATAATTGTTGATTTCTATGATAAACAAAGTTGCTTGCAAAATGTTGACTAGATATTGTCTTCTTTATGAGTTTAGTTAGATTAATCTTGAATTATATGATAATTTTAGTTGTTAGAAATTGATCTAAATGATTTTAATGACCTCCATAACTTGTCCTCAAGTTATGGAAAATTAAAGGTCTCATCTTTAAAATTGCATTAAACTCATAAGTTATGAATACCAAGAGTTTTGACAAGTTTCAAAACTTGCCCTCAAGTTTTGGAATTTGTAAATTCTCACCAATGTATCTTTAATTTCAAACCATAGAGTTTTAAAAGTTAAAATTCAACCCTGATACTTTATAATATTATAAGTGTAATATATATATATATATATATATATATATATATATATATATATATATATATATATATATATATATATATATATATATATATGTATAAGATAAGTCAGTCTTTCCGTTAGTAGGCCTCATTCACGAACCCGGTCTATAAGGGGGTATAAGGTTACTGTCTATAAAATAGTGGTTTAATGGGTGTCCACTCTCACCCACCGCTTCCTTGACTGGTGGACGATCGTTAGCCGAACGGGTAGGATAGGATATTAATTCTCTTTAAAAGTATAATGAAAAATATAAAGTAACTAAACTTTTATTAAATTCCCAATCTTAGTTATTTTAGGAAAATGTGAAAATGGTGCTAATCCATGAAATTACACTTTGCATCTTGTTAAGTCGTTAGTGGAGCGTGTGTGGTTAACCGACACACTAATCTGGGACTGACAATGTGTGGCAAAGGGTAGCTTGATGTTAATCATAGATCATTGGAGCGTGTGTGGTTAACTGGTACATTGATTAGGTGATTTGTAACATTGAGTGTACCAAGCTAATTTGCATGGTTATTCACACATTGTTTGTGATCCTCGGCATCCCAGTCACTAACTTGAAGGGCACAATCGAGATTTAAACATGGCATTGAAAAGTTCAATGAATCTCAAAGGATCTAGGAATTTCAATCCAATTAAAACTTAATAATCTATTTCGTTTTTCATGGTGGAAATTGGTAAATCGTCATTTACATACCTTCAAATATTTTACAATTGGATTACGGCATCCCTTTTCGCAATTGTAGAATATTGTGTTAGGTCCTATCCTTAATATTTCATTTGGGTGTAATATTAAGGATTATTATCTAATCTAAACTTTGTTCTTCTTCTTTTTCAGATGTCTATCCCAAGCAATGCTTCAAACCCAATCCCTTCAGACTCTTTCTCCCTCATAAACCTATGTGGGAGGGTCATTTTCGATGGCTCGAACTTCAATGGCTGGATTCGAAACATCCGAATGGCTATTCTCTATGAGGACAAAGAATATGTCCTAGATAAAGAGCTTAAGGAGATTGATGTCACCACTGTTACTTCCGAACAGATCGTTGAACATACTACTGATGAGAGGGATGCGACAAAGGTTTCATGTCTAATGATTGCTACCATGACTGCTGAGCTGCAGAAGTCCTATGAGGACTACTATCCTTTTGAAATGTATCAAGATTTGATGGAAAGATACCATCAAAGTGCTCGGCAGGAGAAGTATGAGATCATTGCCTCCATGATCACAGCCAAAATGAAGGATGGCGAACCCATCACGGCCCACTTGCAAAAGATGCAGAGATTTGTGGACCGCTTGCTTAAATTGAATGTCAATTTTGATGAAGAGTTGGCCATAGATATTATTCTACACTCTTTACCTTCTTCTTATGATCAGTTTCGCATGACTTATCATATGAACAAGGAGGAGGTCACTCTTATCAAGCTTCAAGGCCTTCTAAGAATTGCAGATAGCAACTTGAAAGGCAAGTCGGTTGTGTCTACTACTACTTCTGCCCCTACTCTGGCAATTGGACATGGGAAGGGAAAGAAGAGGAAGGCTCCCTTTAAGAGCCGCAAGGGAAAGTCTCTTGATGGATCCTCTTCAAGTGGGACCAAAGTTGGTTCTGCTAATCCTTCTTCCACTCCAAAGGATGCAGAGTGCTTCCACTGTCATGAAAAAGGGCACTGGAAACGAAGCTGCCCCAAGTACTTGCATGACATAAAGGATGGCAGGATCAAGCCCTCCTTTGCAGGTATTTACACTATTCAATCTAATAACTCATCACATGCTAATTCTTGGGTCCTTGATACAGGTTGTGGTATTCACATTTGTTCTGATTTGCAGGGACTAAAAAGAAGTAGGGATGTGGAGCACGGGAAGATAAACTTAATCATGGGAAATAGGAAAGTGTCGCCCGTGACCAACATTAGAGTTTATTCTTTATTGCTTACTAGATTTGAATAATTGTTGTTACTCGGCCGATATAGCGAGAAATATTATTTCCTTTCATAGTTTGTATAAACAAGGTTTACCTTTTCTTTTAATAATGAAAATGGTGGTATTTATGCTTATTGTAATGGTGTTTTTTATTTTGAAGCATTACCTTGCAATGGTATATATGAAACTGTGATGGTTGTAGACAACTTAGGAAATAATGTGTTGAATATTGATTCCTCCAATGATTTGGACAAGGCATGCTTGTGGCATTGTCGTCTTGGACATGTCAACAAGAAGCGCATAGCCCAACTCCAAAAGGATGGAGTCTTGGAGTCATTCGACTTGAAGTCGGATGACAGTTTCGAATCTTGTTTACTTGGAAAGATAACCAAGTCACCCTTCACTTGTACTTGTGAAAGGGGTGAAGGTCTGTTGGATCTTATACACACTGATGTATGTGGACCATTCAGAACCGCCACAAGGGATTCTAACCGCTTCTATGTGACTTTTACTGATGATTACAGTAGATATGGGTATATTTACTTAATCAAGCATAAGTCAGAAACTTTTGAAAAGTTTAAGGAGTTTAAGCAAGAAGTGGAGAATCAATTGGGCAGGAAGATAAAGATGTTCCGATCCGATCGTGGAGGAGAGTATCTTAGTATCGAGTTCCTAGACTATCTTAAGGAATGTGGAATTGTTTCACAATTGACGCCACCTAGGACACCGCAGCTTAATGGTGTGGCTGAAAGGCGCAATCAAACCTTGCTAGACATGGTTCATTCCACGATGAGGCAAGCTTCGCTGCCTATCTCATTCTGGGGGTATGCCTTAGAGACTGCCGCCCATATCCTTAATCTAGTCCCTACCAAAAAGGTTGCCAAAACACCTCACGAGATGTGGACAGGGAAAGTTTCCACATTAGACCACATCAAAGTTTGGGGTTGCGAGGCTTTTGTGAGAAAAGAAACTCACGACAAGCTCAAACCTCGGAGTGAGCGATGTATTTTCATCGGCTACCCACAGAAATCCTTTGGATATCTCTTATACAGACCGAGTGACAATGTTGTCTTCGTTGCAAGGAGAGGAGTCTTTCAAGAGAGAGAGCTCATAGGCCAAGGGGATAGTGGGAGGCAAATTGACCATGAAGAGCTTCAAGAGTTAAGTGATGAAGGAACCTCAAACACTGGCACTCAAACCGAGGAGGAAACTCCTGTTGAACCTATTGACGAGTCATTACCTCTTCGATGTTCCTCTCGAGTTAGGATGGCACCTGAGTTTTATGGCTTTCATATTACTATTGAAGGTGATATGTTTATCAGCGATAGCACACTAGTAAATTTGGATGAACCATCTAACTACAAGGAAGCCATGGCAGGCCCCAAGTCTGCTAAATGGAAAGAGGCAATGGACAGCGGGATTCAGTCCATGTATGACAATCAAGTTTGGAATTTGGTTGACAATGTACTAGGTCGTAAGACAGTCGGGTGCAAATGGATCTTCAAGAAGAAGACCGACATGGATGGGAAAGTACACACATATAAGGCGCGACTGGTTGCGAAGGGCTTTACTCAAACTGATGGAGTTGATTATGATGAGACCTTCTCACCAGTAGCGAAGATTAAATCTATAAGGGTTATGTTGGCCATAGCTGCATTTCATGATTATGAAATATGGCAAATGGATGTCAAAACCGCTTTCCTTAATGGAAAGTTGGCTGAAGATGTTTACATGAGTCATCCAGAGGGTTTTGTCAATGCAAAGTACCCTAATAGAGTGTGTAAGCTTGAGAAATCCATTTATGGATTGAAACAAGCATCTCGCAGATGGAATCTTTGTTTCGATGAGAAAGTAAAAGAGTTTGGATTTTTGAGAAGCAAGGATGAGTCATGTATGTATGTCAAGGCTAGTGGGAGTATAGTAAGCTTTCTGGTATTGTATGTAGATGACATACTACTCATAGGAAACAACATCCCAACCTTGCAGGAGGTTAAGTCCTGGCTTGGGAAGTGTTTTGCTATGAAGGACCTTGGAGAAGCTGCTTACATCCTAGGGATAAGGATATTGAGAAACATGAGTAAAAGACTAATAGGAGTTAGTCAAAGTACATACTTGGACAAGCTGTTTAAGCATTTCAGCATGGAGAATTCCAAGAAAGGTGACTTACCTATCCAACGCAATACCAAACTGAGTAAGACTCACAGTCTGAGTACAGAGACTGAGATACCAGAGATGAATCACATACCATATGCTTCCGCAGTTGGTTCGATCATGTATGTTATGACTTGTACTCGCCCTGATGTAGCCTTTGCTTTGAGCATGGTCAGCAGATATCAAGGGAATCCTGGTAAAGCTCATTGGACTGCAGTTAAGAACATTCTTAAGTACCTGCGGAGGACTAAGGACTGGGTCCTTACCCTCGGTGGGAGTGATGACTTGAGAGTGACAGGGTATAGTGACGCCAACTTTCAAACCGACAGAGATAATTTACGCTCTCATTCGGGCTGGGTGTTTACCCTGAATAGAGGAGCAGTAACATGGAAAAGTTCCAAGATGGAGACTGTAGCTGATTCAACGTGCGAATCAAAGTACATAGCAGCAAGCGAAGCATCGAAGGAGGCGATATGGTTGAAAAACTTCATCGGAGACCTTGGAGTCATACCATCTATAAAGGAGCCTGTCGAGATTGTCTGTGATAATGAAGGGGCGGTTGCCTTAACCAAGGAATCGAGAGATCATAGTAGATCCAGGCATATCGACAGAGAATACCACTTCATAAGACATCAAGTAGAAGAAGGACACCTCGTGGTGAAGAGAATATCGTCAGAGGACAACCCGACAGATCCCTTTACAAAGGGATTGAACAGGGTTAAGCACTTGCAGCATGCAAGGGGCATTAGGCTAACGGACGATATTAGTTTTAGTGATTAGATAAATAGAAACTTGTAATAGCTAAATTGTAATTCACATTTGATGATTAAATAAAAGGAGTTTATTTATAAGTAAAGTTACTGTCTTGTGTCAATTATTTACTATTGTTTCACTTTGCATGTTTTGACTTCCAGAATAATAAAATTATTCAAACTATCCACAGTCGATCATACGTTGGAAGTAAGTAGGAAAAATTATTGTCATGAGTTGGCTTGTAGATTGTCTAAGGCGTTAAACATAGCAAACGTTTGCTACACCATTCGTGAGTGCTCTTGAAATAAGATTTGAGTATTGGATTCAACCCGCGCTCACCTGAATGACTTCATGGAATTTATCACGAGTGATTGTGAGACGATAATATCATATAATCTTCAAACCAAGATATATGAGTTATTGACTACGAGTTGGTTGTGCATTGATGTCATGAAAACACATCAGTAACTTGATGTTATAAAACGTGTCGTTGTGCATGATTTGATGAGTAGTTAGTACAAGCATATAATGTCAAAGTTTATATGTTCCTTTTATCCTAAGAGGATTAAAAGCGATATCTTGGGCCCCTCGATGATTCTGTTTTTACTATGTATCGGGCCCGGTCAGAACTAAAGTGATGTGTTCAGTTATGTTCTATGTCAGACGAATCGAAAATCGGGAAACAAAATTGCAGGAAAACAAGTATGACTATGTTCCATGTATTTGTCCGCATTGATATCCTGAGAATAGAGGAATATATGATCCTTTATCTAAAGGACGAGTCACTGACTGGGTCAGAGTTCGACATCGGCTTTTGGAAGCTTACGATTGCTAATCGGATCCTGAAGTTGCATTGGTAGTTATAGTTATTAGACTTATCCAAGTGGGAGACTGTTGGATTTGGTGTCTAATCCCATAAATGTAACTGGGATGTACTTGACCCGATTGTAGCATGGTCCTTTTGGGTTGCCTTCATCTGTGCAATTTGATAGGATGGACTTTTCAGAATAAGGTTATTTGTGATTTATTAATATATTTTAAGTATAATATATTAATTGAGAAATCATATTATTAGTATTGATCAAGAATTAATTTGGAATTAATTTTGTGATCAAAAGAGACTAATTAAATATATGGGGATTGGTTATGTACATCAATGATTCTTATAATGTGGGCCAATGATCCATGATTGTTTAGATGGGCTAAACCAATGAGATAATCCATGGATAGTCCATGGAGGTTTAACCCATAGAGCATAAGAATGTGAAAGGTCATGGAGCAATAGGGTTTGCATGAATGTAACCCTAGCTTAGTAACACTATAAAAGCATACCCCTAGTCCCAAAATCGCCTACCCCATTCATTCTAAGAGAGTGAAGTTGATTTTGTGATAAATAACTTATTCTCTCAAGCCTCCTCTTGAATTTGGTGTTTGTGAACCATTAGAGGCATCACACTTGAGGTGCTCAAGCTTTTGAAGCCCAAGAACTACAAGTCCTACTAAGAGGTAAGTTATCTAACTAGTTGTATTGTTCAATTGTTCAATTGTATGCTAGTTAGGGAGAATGCTTTGGAAAAATTGACAATGAATGTATAATAAGAGAAAACATAGATCCAAAGCATTTAGGGTTGCCTGTGCACCATAGGAGTGTTATAGTGCTCAAAACCCAACACTCCAAGTGTGATTTCTGGCTGCGAGAGGTACAGTTTTTGGGGCACATCATCAACCAGGAGGATATTTCGGTGGATCCAACCAAGGTTGAAGCAGTGATGCGGTGGGAAGTACCGAAGAATGCTTCCGAGATCCGTAGCTTCTTGGGTCTAGTGTGCTACTATCAGAGATTCATTCATGATTTCTCCATGATCGTTGTGCCGTTGACTCGCTTGACCAAGAAGAATGTGACATTTCGATGGGGTACGGGTCAGCAGTTGGCTTTTGAGACCCTGAGACGGAGGTTAGGCGAGGCTCCGATTCTAGTGCTACCTGAGGGGTTAGATGATTTGGTCGTGTACTGTGACGCATCGATTTCAGGGTTAGGCGCGGTACTGATGTAGAGGGGGCATGTGATAGCTTACGTCTCGGGGCAGTTGAAGCCTCATGAGTCGAATTACCCTACTCACGACCTGGACTTGGGGTCAGTAGTGTTTGCCCTCAAAATTTGGAGGCACTACTTGTATGGGGTACGGTGCACCATTTATACTGATCACAAAAGTTTGAAGTATTTGATGGATCAGCAAAACCTCAACATGCGGCAGAGGAGGTGGTTAGATGGGTTGAAAGATTATGACTGTGAGATCTTGTACCATCCAGGGAAGGCAAACGTAGTGGCCGATGCTTTGAGCCGCAAGGCGGTAGGGTCCCCGATTGGGAACGTTTGTTTGAGGATGACGGTGATCTCTCCATTGTTGGATATGATCAAGGAGGCTCAGGTCGAGGGGGCGAAGAAGGAGAATTGGAAGATAAAGCGGATTCGGGGACAATATCATTTGTTTGTTAAGGATAGTCGAGGTCTTCTAACATAGTGTGGCCGAGTGTGGGTACCGGTAACTGGAGGAGTGAGACAGAAGATATTGGAGGAGGCACACAAGTCCAAGTTCTCTATGCACCCAGGGGCTACAAAAATGTATAGAGATTTGAGACTGAGTTACTGGTTGCCCTGCATGAAGCGGGAGAACGCCTGGTTTGTGGAGTGGTGCTTGACCTGTAGGAAGGTCAAGGCCGAGCATCAACGGCCTCATGGCAAGGTTCAGCCGCTACCCATTCCCATGTGGGAATGATAAGAGATCACTATGGACTTCATCACGAAGTTACCAAGGACGGCGACGGGTGTGGACGCCATATGGGTGATTATGGACAGATTGAGGAAGTATGCCCACTTTATTCCGATCTCTGAGAGTATATCCACTGAGAAGTTGGCGGATATTTATGTGCGAGAGGTGGTGGCTAGACACGGGGTGCCAGTTTCGGTAGTCTCTGACAGGGATGTTCGGTTTACATCAAGGTTCTGGAAGAAGTTCCACGAGGAACTGGGCACTCAACTGCATTTTAGTACGGCGTACCACCCCCAGACAGATGGCCAGAGTGAGAGGACGATCCAGACACTTGAGGATATGATTCGTATGTCACACCCCCGAACCAGACGGCGGAAACGTTTGAGGGCTCGTGTGACTAACAATTGAAATATCATCACAATGAATATACATGAAACATAACACAATCATCACCAACATTACATATTACAACTAGTATTGTTCACATCAAGTACATTGTCTTAGGTTACATATTCCAAATACAAATTGTACGATGATTGATATTACACAAAATAAATCCACACACTTGAAGGTTCTTCGGCTTAACGGTTACCTGAGAATGCAAGTTATTTTTGAAAACGGTCAACATATATAATGTTGGTGAGTTCATAAGCATATTTGAATGAAAGACTTTGTATTGTTTGTAAAACCCAGAAAATCCGATATTTTCTGTAAAAAGTCTGAAAAATGATGTGAAAATCGAGTACAGATGCAGGTGTGAATTTCGTAGTAAAAACATGTATAAGTAAACGATCCAAAATTTCCTTGTATTATATCTGTTGTAAATAGAAGGTAATGAATAACAGTATTTTCCAGAAAATCCGATATTTTCTGATTTATAAAAATGTTGTAGTTCGTGCATTATAGTATGATTTGTTTTGTATCAATATGATTTACAAACTTTTGATTTCCGTAAAGTTGTGATGGTATTGGATATCTATATGAGTCGTTATAACCATGCATGATAGTGACTGAATTGCCTGTCTTGGCATTTTTTTCCAAACGCCGGATATTGATCAAGGTTTTGTCATCCTAGACTGGCCTAGTCTAGCTGTAGCGAATAGCTCAGGTGTGGGGGAGTCACCCCCGTATAGATCTATACACAAACTCTCGCTCTCCCTCTAGGAGACTCTGATTATAACTACAGGCTACGGCCATACACTCAATGGAGTCAACCGACAAGTCTCACTAGATCCCAATTATTGCCACATGAATATGTATAACGTTATATGTATTTAGAATTACGAACACCAGAAGATACATGAATGTGAAAGGATAAGGCCCAACAAACATGAAATAAGACAACTTTGGCCCATTAGGCATGTAAGTTATTTCCAGGCTTGTTAAGTATGCAAATGAACCCGTTAAAGCCCATTAAGCATATGATGAATTATTCCAGGCTAAATTAGCATGTAAATGGGCCACTAAGGCCCAATAACATGTAAAGGCTAATTGAGGCCCATTAAGCATGTAATTGGGTCACTGAGGCCCAATAGACATGTAATGAATATATTGGGCCCAATAAACATGCAAATGGATCACGAAGGCCCAATAAACATGTATAGCAAGTACTAGGCCCAATATTCGTACCATTGGTGTATTTCGTTTGTTTGTTATAGTATAGTTCATTAAGTCGAAACATTTATCCATAATATTATAAAAAGTCCTGCGTTTTGTTATAATGATACTTTTAGCTCGTTACGTCGAAATTCTATAATTTGAACTCGTGTTTATTACAATTACACTTTAGGTCCCTTAGGAACTAAATTAAACATTTAAAGCTTAGTTTTACAAAAATGTCATTCTTGGTCTATTTTAGATAAAAATAACATTTTAGTCCACATAATTATAAAATTTATATTTTCGCCCCAAATGTTTAGTAATTGACGGATTTGGCCCAAAAATACGTACATTGACATTTTCAGCCTATTTTTGCAGAAAATTTCATTTTCAGCCCTTATTTGAATAAAATGACATTTTCGGCCCAAATTTTATAAAATTAACATTTTTGGCCCAATTTTGAAATAAGTGTCATTTTCAGCCCTTATTTTCGTTTATTCTCATTTTTGGCTCAAGTTTCGATTAAATAACATTTTAATCCCCAAAATTTGATATTTTTGTAATTTGGGCCCAAAAAGCCGTAAGGCCCAAATTGAGGCCCGTAATGCAAAATATTACACTTTCGGTCCTTTGGAAAGTATTGTTGTTATAAAAACTCATTTTTATACAAATGCGGCCATTTTGATCCTTACAAAACCGTAAGTGGCAAAAAATTAACCCAATCTGTTTTTACTTGTCAAAAATGATCCTTATACAAGATCTATGCTTTGTTTTTCACATAATAGACATGTATAACACTTTTATCCTTGTAGTATGATGTTTAGAGTGTTTTAGTTTATGAATCTCACCCATTTTTGTTAGATTATTCAAGATTTATCACATAATCACAACATAAACCAAGAAAATCACACATAACATGCATAAATACATAGATCTACACATAAATACTTGTATTCTCCCCCAAAAACATGTAAAAACCGAAAACAAGGGGGTATGAACTCACCTTTGCTTGTTGTTGTCGGTTTTGAAGAAGAAATGGAAGAAGATGATGTGATTTCCGGTCCTTGCAAGCTTCTTGAGGGGATTTTCGAACTTAGAGGAGTTCTAGAGAGCATGATCACGAAATTAAGGTGGTAAGAAGAGTGAATGAGTTTAAAATGAAAATATGCTACTTAGATTTGTGAGATCTTACCACTAGAGTGTAACTTGAAGTGATCTTTGGATGAAAATATACTTGGAATGCTCTAAATCTTGAAAATTCTTGATGAAAGGGGATATATGTTCTTGAAAGTGTGTTTGGAGAGAGTTTGATATTGTGTGTGAGTGTGCGTGTTTCTTGCTCTCGGCCGAAGGGTTAAGAAGAGAGGGGGGAAAGAGAGGTGAAGATGTGATGGGTGCTTAGAAGTATGAGATTCGTATTTTGTTTAGTGGGTAATTAGCATGGAGAAAGACAAGGTAAACTTGAGGTGGCACCATTTAACTCCATGCACAATCTTTTCTTTTTTTTATATAAACCCATTGGGCCGAGAATAGGCTCAATGAATGAAGGTGAATTAGCTTTGGGCTCAAATCCTTGGCTTTGATCGAATTTCATAGGCCCAATTTTATTTTCCGGTCCATTGGGCCCTTAGGATGGTTCACGGCCCATTTGAATACAAGAAATGGAGTTTATGGCCCATTAAGGCCCATTAGGGTTAGAAGGAATCATTCTAGGCCCATATGGTCCAAAACGTTATAGATTTATGAATTGGGTCCATTTAGAATCCAAATAGGGTTTCTAAGCCCAAAATAGTCGAATTGAATACTTATTGGTTCATTAGGCCGAATAAGAAAGTCCTAGTCCATAATGAACTTGAACCTGGATTTCTAGGGTTTTCAACTCCCAATTGACTTTCTGAAATGTTTGGCTTAGGGTTTTGAATTTCAATTGTAAATCTTGACTAAGTTTGTTTTCATAGAATGAACGTAGTGTATGATATCAAGTTAGAGTTACAAATATTATCATAGATGACGTTTACATGATCACAAAATTTCCTGACAAAAATGCCAGTTGTGACATCATCCCCCCGTTAGAGGGAATTTCATCCCGAAATTCTTTTGAAAACTAGGATTATGAAGGAGAGAATACGTGAGGGTACTTTTGCTTTATTTGGTCCTCACGTTCCCATGTAAATTCTGGTCCACGCGTAGCGTTCCATCGAACCTTCACAATCGGAATGCGGCTCTACTTCGTACGCTTCACTTCCCTATCCAATATCTCGACTGGTTCTTCGACAAACAGGAGATTCTCGTTGATATCGATCTCATCTAGAGGAATGACAAGAGTTTCATCCGATAGGCACTTCTTCAGATTCGAGACGTGGAACACGGGGTGCACGTTGCTGAGCTCGGAAGGTAGCTGCAGTTTGTAAGCCACTGGACCAATCCGGGAAAGAATCTTGAACGATCCAATGTGTCGCGGGTTCAGTTTTACCCGTTTCCCAAAGCGGATCATTCCTTTCCAAGGAGAGACCTTCAATAACACTCGATCCCGTACTTGAAATTATAATGGCTTTCGTCGCTTGTCAGCATAGCTCTTTTGTCGGTCTCGCGATGCTTGAAGTCGAGCTTTGATTTGGATTATCTTTTCGGTCGTTTCATGGATGATTTCTGGTCCTGTGAGAGCACTGGCTGGCGATTGCCCATTTGCTAGTTGGGTGTCACCCACCTCGGCCCAGCATAGAGGCGATCTGCATTTACGACCATAAAGAGCCTCGAAAGGAGCAACCTTGATGCTCGTGTGATAACTGTTGTTATATGAGAATTCGATTAGCGGCAAGTGGGCATCCCATGACTTGTCGAAGTCAATCACGCAAGCTCGGAGCATGTCCTCAAGTGTCTGGATGGTACGCTCGCTCTGACCATCCGTCTGTGGATGGTAGGCAGTACTCATATCTAGCTGTGTTCCCATTGCCTTCTGAAGAGATTGTCAAAATCTTGAAGTGAACCTACTATCTCAGTCCGAGATAATAGACACTGGCACTCCATGGAGTCTCACGATCTCCTTGATGTAGATTCGGGTAAGCTTTTCCATCTTGTAGGATTCTTTTTTTGGCAAGAAATGAGTGGATTTTGTTAACCTATCCACGATTACCCAGATAGCATCCAATCTGTCTGCTGTCTTTGGTAATTTGGTCACGAAGTCCATAGTAATCCTTTCCCATTTCCACTTGGATATCACTGGCTGTTGCAATAACCCCGAGGGCTTTTGGTATTCCACTTTCACCTTGGCGCAAGTAAGACACTTGCCCACGTAAGTGGCTATCTCTGCCTTCATATTTGGCCACCAATAATGTTGTTTGATATCCAAATACATCTTATCTGACCAGGATGAATAGAGTATTGTGACTTGTGGGCTTCATGCATGACTACTTCTCTGAATCCCCCAATCTTAGGAACCTAGATTCTGTTCATGAAGTAGTGAGTTCCGTCCTCTTTAACTTCAAATCCCTTATCCATTCCCCGCAGTAATTTACTAGCGACATTCTACGGTTTCAATGCGTCCAATTGGGCTTCCTTGATCTGTGAGGTTAGGTGAGATTGAATGGTGATTGATAGAGTTTTCACGCGACGACTTGTATACTCCTTTCGGCTCAGGGCATCGGCTACTACGTTAGCCTTGCCTGGGTGGTACTTGATCTCACACTCGTAATCATTTAGTAGCTCAACCCATCTCCGCTGCCTCATGTTTAGTTCCTTTTGATTTAAAATGTGCTGGAGGCTTTTATGATCGGTGAAAATGGTGCACTTGGTACCATAAAGGTAGTGCCTCCAAATCTTCAAGGCGAAGACCATAGCTCCCAGCTCGAGATCATGGGTGGTGTAATTTACTTCATGAGTTTTTAGTTGCCTGGACGCATACGCAATTACCTTCCCACGTTGCATAAGGACACAACCTAAACCTTGATTCGAAGCATCACAGTAGACTACGAAGTCTCCAGTTCCTTCCGGTAAGGATAGTACTGGTGCACTACACAGGGCTTGCTTCAAGGTTTGGAAGGCAATCTCTTGCTTCTCAGTCCAGTGGAAAGGTACGCCTTTTTGTGTCAATGTGGTGAGAGGTTTGGCTATCATGGAGAAGTTCTGAATGAACCTTCGGTAGTAGCCTGCAAGACTTAAGAATTGGCAAATTTTTGTTGGTGTTGTCGGAATTGCCCAGCCTTCAATGGCTTTGACCTTGGAAGGATCTACATGAATTCCTTCCTCGCTGACAACATGACCCAAGAAATTTACACTGCGGAGCCAAAACTCACATTTGGAGAGTTTCGCATACAAATTTTCAGCCCGCATGGTCTCTAAGATCTGTCGGAGATGCTGGTTATGCTCTTCTTTGCTTCGAGAGTATACGAGAATATCATCGATGTAAACGATCACGAAATTGTCAAGGAATGGGCGACAGACTCGATTCATGACGTCCATAAATGCAGCGGGGGCATTTGTTAGACCGAAGGGCATCACGACAAATTCGTAATGACCGTAGCGTGTTCGGAAAGCAGTCTTAGGAATGTCCTCATCTCGGACTTTGAGTTGATGATAACCGGATCTCAGATCTATCTTCGAAAAGTAACTAGCCCCTTGAAGCTGGTCAAATAGATCATCGATTCGTGGAAGTGGATACCGGTTTTTGATGGTGAGCTTATTCAGTTCCCCAGAGTCAATGCACATCCTGAAGGATCCGTCTTTCTTTTTAACGAAAAGAACTGGAGCTCCCCATGGAGAGAAGCTTGGTCTTATGAATCCTTTATCCAGGAGTTCACTCAGTTGGCTTGATAATTATTGCATTTCAGCGAGAGCCAATCTATAGGGTGATTTGGCGATCGGAGTGGCTCCAGGCACGAGGTCGATTCGGAATTCGACTTGTCTTTCCGGAGGTATTCCCGGAAGATCTTCTGGAAATACATCCGGGAAATCACATGCTACTGGAATGTCTTGAATGTTCACTTCCTCTTTAGTCTTATTCACCACATGAGAAAGGAATGCGTAGTTCTTCTTGTGTAGACACTTTTGTGCCTTGATACACGAGATAAGGCGAAGATTCATGTCGGGTTTATCTCCATAGATTATTGGGGTTTCGTGATTGGTGAGATGAAGGCGCACGGACTTCTCGTGACACATAATATCAGCATGATGGGGGCTTAACCAATCCATGCCAATTATCACATCAAAACTCCTAACATTTACAGGCATCAAATCTATTTGGAAAGAGTGGTTGTTTAGCGTTAACGTGCATCCTATATAGATATATTTGGTTGTTTCAGTTTTCCCATTAGCCATTTCCACCGTGAAGGTTTCATTGAGCTTCTGGGGTCGTTGATTTAGTAAATGTTTAAACTTGTTACTAACGAAACTTCGCTCTGCTCCACTATCAAATAAGATGCATGCATATTTGTTGTTAAGTAGGAACGTACCGGTGACAACGGTAGGGTCCTGGACTGTTTCACCTTGTCCCAAAGTCAAAACTCTTCCCGATCCCCCAGCTCCTTGATTGTTAATATTGGGGCAATTGCGCCTGAAATTCCCGGTTCTCCCACATCCGTAACAGGTATGACTGGCCCTAACATTGGCGTTGTTGTTGTTGTTGTGGTTGTTATTGTTGTTGTTATTGTTGTTGTTATTGTTGTTGTTGTTTGGCATCTGGTTCTGTTGAAGCTGATTCCTACAGTACTTTGTTGTATGACCTTTCTGGTTGCACCTTGTGCAAATCATCTCTCTGCATTTCCCATGATGATGGAAGTTGCATTTGTTACATTTGGGGAGATTTC
This sequence comes from Lactuca virosa, assembly GCF_052849685.1. NCBI lineage: Eukaryota > Viridiplantae > Streptophyta > Magnoliopsida > Asterales > Asteraceae > Lactuca > Lactuca virosa. The sequence continues at coordinate 116,682,800 of NC_136430.1, read as the reverse complement.
ATGAGTACTGCTTTGGAGCATTTGGCGTGGATGAGGCTGGAGCATGTGGTATGGTGGTAGCTTGAGTTGCAGCATGGACAGTCACAGTTTGTTGTTTCTTTGTAGATTCAGGGTTTTGCTTTCCCTTCCGCTTGTTGTTTTTCCCTTTCTTGTTCTCACCTTCTTTCTTAACTTCTGCTTCTCCTGTTTTGGCACCCTTTTGTTTCCATGATCATACAATTTCTTGGACAACCTCTTGGCACTATCAAACGTCTCAGGGTTTGCCGCAATGACATTCCCTTGGATAGGTGTAGTCAATCCCCAGATAAGTGATTCCCTTGGATAGGTGTAGAATTTCATAGACCGGGCGTATCGAGTGTGCATATAAGTGATTCCATGCATTAACATAAAACAAGGAAATAAAACACATAGCAGATAACAACATCATGATAAAAACATAAAGCATTTCCATTAATACTAATTGTTTTTAATACATGAAAATTTGCCAGAAGGCATACAGTACATGGGGAAACATATAATCCGGCAGCATGACGACCCTATGAGTAGTGTAATCACTTAAACATAAGGTCGATAGTACATAAAGTAGCATACATATAAAAAGAAATACAGAATGATACTAGTGAGTGAGGGAGCGAATCCTAGTCGTGACGAGATGCGTCTAACAGTAATAGTGATATCATATTCCGAAATGTTGCGCCACTAAATTAGCCATCTCGGTCATTTCTCTAATGACCACATCCCTTTCCTGTTCGGCTCGTACGGCTCGCGTCTCCATTGCCAACATCTGCTGCCGAAGAGCGGCAATTTCCTCTTCCGAGGAGTGAGTTCCACTAATGGGGTCCCTTGGCGGTATAGGATGGTCCTGATGCACCTCTCTGGAAGGCGGTTTGCCGATAACTTCATCAGTGTTCTTATCGTCCTCTTCGTCGTCATTAGTCTCGTCAAACTCGTAGTCCATATCTGTATACTCCTCACCCTCAAGGTCAGAGGCTGCCTCTTGTCCTACCACGGGGTCTTCTCCGATCTCTCCGTGAGCCACTAAGTGCTGGTAGAAAGGAATGCCCTGATGCGCTCCATCCATGGTGGCTGCGCGAGAAACTAATGGTGAGAATATGCTTATAATATTTTTAATTATTTTTAAGTTTGATTTAATATTCTCCTTTTTGGATATTAAAAGGGTAAGCTTCTGGTTCATTGATTACCGCAATTATTCCTGGACATATGTAGGTTGTATTCTGAAGGAATGTAGTTGATCAGGCTACACGCATCCCTAATACGATGACATGTTGTCCAGGTTTAATTGCAACATCAAATTTCTCCAAAGACTTATGTAGGTTATTTTTATGATGATTTTCTAAAATGCACAGATAAATGTGTATTTTATTTGTTTTGTTCAGAGTTATTTTAGCCCCTTTGTGTTTAAAGTTGCATATCATGTATGGTTAAACATCCCAGTTCACCATAAACAATGCTCTGATACCAACCTGTCACACCCTCGAACCAGACGGTAGAAACATCTGAGGGCTCGTGTGACTAACAATTGAAATATCATCACAATTAATATACATGAAACATAACACAATCATCACCAACATTACATATTACAACTGGTATTGTTCACATCAAGTACATTGTTTTAGGTTACATATTCCAAATACAAATTTTACAATGATTGATATTACACAAAATAAATCCACACTTGAAGGTTCTTCGGCTTAACGGATACCTGAGAATACAAGTTATTTTCAAAAAGGTCAACATATATAACGTTGGTGAGTTCATAAGCATATTTGAATGAAAGATTTTGTATTGTTTGTAAAACCCAGAAAATCCGATAATTTCTGTAAAAAGTCTGAAAAATGATGTGAAAATCGAGTACAGATGCAGGTGTGAATTTCGTAGTAAAAACATGTATAAGTAAACGATCCAAAATTTCCTTGTATTATATCTGTTGTAAATAGAAGGTAATGAATAATAGTATTTCCCCAGAAAATCCGATATTTTCTAATTTATAAAAATGTTGTAGTATGTGCATTATAGTATGATTTGTTTTGTATCAATATGGTTTACAAAGTTTTGATTTCCGTAAAGTCGTGATGGTATTGGATCTCTATATGAGTCGTTATAACCATGCATGATAGTGACTGAATTGCCTGTCTTGGCATTTTTTTCCAAACGCCGGATATTGATCAAGGTTTTGTCACCCTAGACTGGCCTAGTCTAGCTGTAGCGAACAGCTTAGGTGTGGGGGAGTCACCCCCGTATAGATATATACACAAACTCTCCGTTGGGCCTATTATATTGCGTCTTGGGCTCGGTTGTTAGTCCAGTTTTGTCACCGGTTTGGGCCTGTCCATCCGTGTGTTTGTTTTAGGGTTTAGTATATAAGTTACATGCATGCAATCTTATCATAAACGCTTTCATTATTTATTTATCAAGTGTACTGTAAACCCTAGCGCACCTCTACAGTGGAAGTTCTTAATCGAGCTCTGCTGAGGTGTGACTACATTTTAATCATTCGTCCTACGGATTGATTCACGGTGTGTTCCAGTATTTATTGTTCTTGCTTATTTACCTGTTAAGGATCTAGCGATCTAAAAGTTTTTAACTCATCAATTGGTATCAGAACAGGAGACTGTGTAATCTATACGCATCTCTTCTGTCGAAGAAGGTTTCAGGGTTTTCCGCTAATATTCATCTCTGTTAGAAGCCGTCATCTTGTTGTTGACGTAGTTCTTGGATTTCGATTTTACCCTGACTTTGTTTACAAGTCTGATCTTGAACAGGTTTTTCGCAATATCATCATGTCACTCGACGATTCCAACGCAAACCCTATCAATATCTCCAACAGCATTGGATCCACAACTAGGATTCCCATTCTATATACTCAAGATTACGAATTATGGACGCATCACTTTGAAGATTATGTGATCGGTTCTGAAGACAATGGGTATTTAATCTGGGAAGCGATCACTGTAGGTCCGTTCGCTCACACTGGCACAAACCGAATAATAAAGACTCAAAAGGAGTACAACCAACTTATGGTTGATGTTAAAGATGTTCCTCAAGATGAAAAGGAGAAGTTTGTATGTAATATTAAAGCGCTAAGAATGATCAGATTTGCCCTACAGTCTGACACCTTTCGGTTGGTTAGCTCATGCACGACGGCGAAAGAGTTTTGGGACAGGTTGAAAGAGTTGTATTGTACCGATAAGGATCTTGAGAATTCGATCCAGACTCTATTGCTTTCAGAGTTTGGAGACTTCAAGCAGAAACCTGAAGAGAAGCTTATCCAAGCCTTTGATCGCTTTAATCATCTTCTTAACAAAATAATAAAGCATGGCATAGAGAGGAAAGTTATTGAGCAGAAGGTCACATTCATGAATGGCCTAAGATCCGAATGGATGGTTGTAGTGTCTACTGTAAAGGCCCATGAACAATTCAAATCTTACTCTTTGGCGAAGCTAGTGGGGATACTAAAGTCACATGAAGGTGCAGTGACTAAAGAAACGAATGTGGTTTCTAGCATGGGTTATTTGGCCCTAATTTCTAAAGGAAAGAATGGAGTTGAAGAAGAAGAAGATTTAGATCTCTCTGAATTTGATCTGACCAATGAAGAATATGCTTTGATGGTTTCAAACCCAAAGAAGTTCATTTGCAGAAGGTTTCCCACCAATAAGAACCGAAACTGGCAAGGAAACTACAGTTCAGAAAAGGCAAAGGAGGAACCGAAGATCACTCCCCAGCAAGAAGAACCGAAGAAGGAGAGCAAGATGTCAAGTGACGCAGGATTTAATTGTCACTTTTGTGGAGGCAAAAACCACTTTGCCAAGGACTTTATGTTGAGGAAGATGATAGAGAAGAATGAGAGTGAAGACGATGAAGCATACTACCTTCGAAAGCTAGAAGAGATTAAGAAGAAGAAAGTGTTGGATAAGGTGTCTAAGTCCATAACTATTTATGGTATGTACTTGACCCGACCCGGCATGGTCCATTTGGGTTGCATGGCACCATGCAATTGGATAAACTAAAATGAGAGAAATAACACTTATGGTTTATTAATATATTATAAGTTCTAATATACTAATAATATTATTTAATTAGTTTGATCAAGAATTAATTTAGAATTAATTAAGTGATCAAAAGATAACTAATTAAATATATGGGTAGATTATGTAAATCTTCCATATCTTATATAGTGGGCTAAGAGGCTCCATGGATTATCAAGTTGGGTTCCACCCATAGGATGCTCCATGGATGCTCCATGGGAGTTACAAACCCATGGGTCATGGAAATGAAGAGTCATGACACATTAGGGTCTACATGGTGTAACCCTAGATGTGTCAACACTATATAAGAAACCCATTCTCCACCAAAATTGGCTACACATAAGAAACAAGAGGGCTAGAGCCGCTTTTGCAAGTGTAAGATTCTCTCAAAGTTTACTCCTTTGCATTTGGTGTTGTGTGAAGCATTTGAGGCATCACACTTGGGGTGCTAGGCTCACAAGGTTTCAAGGATCATAATCAACAACAAGGTAAGTTATTCTATCTTTCATTCAAGTTAAAAATGTTCCCCATGTATGCTAGATAGGAATATAACCTTGGAATTCAACTTTGCATGATTATTAGACAAACATAGATCCAGGGTTATTAGGGTTGCATGTACACTTAGGAAGTGTTAGAATGCTCAAAACCCATCAGTGGTATCAGAGCCTAGGTTTGTTTATTGTTTTTTTTTTGTGTGCAAACAGCTTGAAAAAAAATCGTTTTTCTGCTTTCTACTCGTATGAAAGTTTGCACATTTGTTGCTGGAAATGGACTAGAAACATTACCCTAAACTGTTTTGATGTTTTAAAGCTTTTTTTTAGATGGTGTAATGTTTATGCTAATCCATTTACAATGGCAATTATTAAAATTACAAGTTTTTTTAAGTGTAATTTTTTGATTCTTGAAAGTGTTCATATTCATGTTCTTGAACTTATGAAGATTAGATGATCATAGGAATTGTTTGTAACCTTCATGGTAGTTTAATTCATGATCATAATGTGTTTTAATGGAGTCCATAACTTGTCCTCAAGTTATGGAAAACCAAAAGTCTCACTTTTATTAAAGCCATTAAAAGAACACAAGAGTTATAAAAATGAAGAGTCTTCATTTTTATTACTCAATTAATTCATAAGTTATAAGAAATGAAAAGTTTTGGAAGTTTACAAAACTTGCCCTCAAGTTTTGGAACATGTAAAGTGTTGATTAAAACTTTAGTTCCAACCCTTAGAATTTTAAAAGTTAAAATTCAACCCTTATACTTTATAATATTATAAGTTACTAATATATATATGTATAACGTCAAGTCGTCTTACCGCTAGTACGCCTCATTCACGAAGCCGGTCTATAAGGGGGTATAAGGTTGTTGCCTATAAAATGGCAACTTAATGGGTGTCCACTCTCACCCACCGCTTCCTTGATCGGTGGAGGGTCGTTAGCCGAACGGGTAGGACAAGGACTTATAAATTCTCATTAAAAGTATGATGAATATTATAAAGTAACTAAATGCTTTTATTAAATTCCCAATCTTAGTTACTTTAGGAAAATGTGAATAAGGTGCTAATCCATGAAATTACACTTTACACTTTGTTTAAGTCGTTAGTGGAGCTCGTGTGGTTAACCGGCACACTAACTTGGACTTAACAAGGTAGGTAAAGGGTGACTTAAAGTTTATTATAGGTCGGTGGAGCTCGTGTGGTTAACCGGCACATCGATTGAGTAATAAACATTGAGTATACCAAGTGATTTGCATGGTTACTTCACACCTCGTTTTGTGATCCTCGGTATCCCAGTCACAAAACTTGGAGGGCACACTCGAGATCGAAACATGCCTTTGAAAAGTTCATTGAATCTCAAAAGAATCTAGGAATTTCTAAGAACCAATTAAAAACCTAATATTTATATTTCGTTTTTCATGGTGGAAATTGGTGAATCGTCATTCACCTACCTTTCAAATATGTTATAGCTTGGATTACGGCATACCTCTTCTAAGTTATAATATATTGTGATTGGATCCTAGCCTTAATATTACATTTGGGTGTTTTATTAAGGACTCTCTTAATATATAAACTAATCTTGTTCTCTTCTTTCAGATGTCTTCAAACTGTTGGGTTTTCTACGCATCAAATACACTCTAAAACTAGGTAGCGGAAAAATCGAAACAACGATATACCTAAGTGTACATGCAACCTATGGATCTATGGCTTCATGTTAATTACATCAACCCTAGAAAACTAAAACATAAGTAAGAAAACATACCTCTTATGTAGCCCTTGATCTCCATGCTTGAGATCTTGAACCTCCATGAAGTTGCTTGGATGAAAGGATCCAAACCAGAATCCCTCTAATGGTATCACACCCAATGACACCAAAGAGTGGAATAAAAATAACTAGGAGAAGGGTCAATTTCACAAACCCAAAGGGGTTAGAAATCGTCCCTAAGAGGGGGAGGAAGAAGGGATGGCGAAACTTCAAGCCAAGGTGCAAGGAGGAATGAAATCCCTAAGGCCCTATTTATAGCCTTGGATGCCTCCTAGGGTTTAGTACTCCTTCCCATGTGGGATGGAGGCCTAACCACGAAATTTCACTCCTTTCCCATGTGGGATGGAGTGATTTTCATCCAACCCTAATTCCATAAGGTTCTGGAACATTCCTGATTAACCAACTATCGATTAATGAACATTCAACCCTTTAATTAATTAAACTGTTAATTAATTCCCAAAATATATTTCCAATTAGTTTCTAATTAATTATTAACTATAATAATTAATAAACCAATTTCTCCTTTATTTATTCTACTCAATTTGGGTCTTGAGGGCAACCCAAAAGGACCCTGCTATTATTATAAATATGACCAATAGTTAATGACCTTGGACACTATTCCAACAGTCTCCCACTTGGACAAGTCATCAACTATACGAGGACCAATATTTCTCAATAATCAACAGAGAGTTAGCCATCCAATGCAACTACCGAACTCTTGATCTAATCAAGATTCAACCCTTAGATAAGTGATCAACTATCCCTTCGTTCTATGATATCTGTATGAATTCGAGACATGGATTATGGTCAATCTCAAGAATTCAAGATTATGCTTCCCGATATAGATTTGTGACGACTGCATCTGACTACTAAATTGAACACATCAATTCCAATCAGGGCTCGGCCAAGCACTTTAGATGTCAGCACCAAATCATCGAGGGGCCCATAGATATCGCTTCTCATATTAAGGCAGAAGGAACGAATAAACTTCGACTACATAGTTTCTGTCTATTTCATCATATCATATATGGACATACCCTTTATAACTACCAGTTACGGTTAGCGTTGGAGTAGACCAATGCATAACATAATCATAGAGCAAAACCCCACATGTATCTAGGTTTAGAGAATAGAAGATATTATCGTCTTAAATCTCTATTAAGCACTCATGAGTGTTAGCGCAATCACTATGCTATGTCTAATCAATATGGATAATCCACCAATACTCATGACAGTCTTGAATCACTACTTACTTCCAAGAGTATGACCGACTGTGGACATTTGAGTAAATTAATACTCGGGAAGTGGGTTCCAAACATGCAAAAGTGAGAACGCAGTGATAAGCTAATTGAAATGACCGAACTCCATCATATATTAAGATCACCACTTAATAATCGCCAAATCAAATTAAACTTATACTGCTTAAAGTTCTCTGGTTTTTAAAACAAACCAAACTAAGAGTGCTTAAGCCAATTCATTTACAAATCTAATGCCTCTCGACTTTGTCTGACTGTCAGACATGGTCAATGACATCGGCTATTGGAATGGATCGACAAGATTATCTTTCGATATGAATCATTCACTATGATGTCTTTACATTTGACTCACTATCAAATGTGTTGGTACTTACTGAGTATGTTTCATGTGTGCTCGTGTGACTTGGGATCCATACTCGAGGTAAGTTCACCCAAAGTCACAAGAAACTTCATAAGGACCATCAATGATTGAATTTCAACAAAGATGTCACTAATGAATCTCTTTCAGTCACATTGTCCACTTTGCAATTTAACCAACTGCAATATACTCTAAGTATGTTAAATCCACTATGGTGTATTACCTGGTACTCTTTCAAGCTAATATATCACCATTCAGTAAAAGCACGAATTCCGACTGCGAACGGAATTGCCTTTATTAGTGCGGAACTTAGCATCAATGTCACTCTTACAATGATCTCTTCCATACTATCAAGATCATCTCTTCTATCCTCCAAGGTCACTTAAGAATGTTCTTGATCTTGATTAATTGATTCTTGCCAAATTGATCTAATCAAAATTGTCATGCTCAAGGCATACGAGTCATTGGATCAAGTACATGTCATGGCATTTATGATCGATCCCATAGCAGAAGCATGTGGGACACGACTCATTTGCTTTAGCTCAATAGTAGAACTAGGACATTAGCATTGCTTAATGTCATGCCAGCCTAAACTCCTTTTTGAGTTCTGCATGTCGAGTTTCCTCAACATTCAATGTACTTTGGCTTAATCCAATGAATCACTTTGATCTATCTCCATAGATCCTTATTATGCACGTGTCTTGTATCTCCCATGTATATCATAGCGAAACAGTTCTCATACCAAGCCAAGCTTTTACACCTGCTAAGTTAGAATATAGTTTCCTATAAATCGTACATTGTCTATGTACAATACAAGGGTGACTACAGTGCTCCCACTAGCACTGACATATATATGGCTTATCTATGTTTCTTGAAATTCAAACTCCTTGAACTTTTCTCATTGAAACAAAGATTCCAATTACTCCCACTAGCTTTGACATATGTATGGCTCATCTATGTTTCTCGAAATTCAAACTCCTTGAACTTTTCTCATTGAAACAAAGATTCCAATTACTCCCACTAGCTTTGACATATGTATGGCTCATCTTTATTTCTCGAAATTCATACACTTTGAACTTTCTCATTGAAATAATGATCCATCTTGCGAGATGCTTATTTCGGTCCATAAATGAACTTGTTAAGCTTACACATCTTTCAAAACCTATCTTGGTTTAATTATGTGTTTGTTCCTATCCATGATTGTCTCTACTTGAAGATCCGCTTACACCTAAGGGTTAAGGTCAAGTGCTAGGTCTACCAAATAACAACATACATGGATTGAATCTCGCTTTCCAATTCCTCTTTCTATATTGTTGCCTTTAGGGCCTACCATAGCTTCCGATAGCTGGTACACTCTGATTGCTATCTACCAGTGACTCAAATACCTTAGCAATATAAACTCTTATATAACTAGCTCCATGACGTCTTCTATCAGATCTATAAGGAAAAATGGAAATATATCAGTCTCCTTAATAGCTCTTTCAATTCCAAATTGAATGTTATGTCCAACTTTAGGCTCTTCGTTGGTTGGATCTCGAATCTTATCAAGATCAATGTGGCTCCCACTAGCCCTTTTGGAAATCAGCTCCCTCTCTCGGAAGACTGCCCTTCGAGCAACATACATTTTGTTCTCATAAGGATTGTTAAACAATTATCCAAAATGATTGATAGGTTCTCCAACGAGATAACACATCTCTATTCAATGTCCCAGATTGTCGAGCGCTTCAACGACGAGCGTAAGCCTCATAATCGTAGACTTACATATATGGAAGTGAGGATAGAATCCCACTTCACATATCATAGAGTGTTTCTGGAACCTACTTAGTTGGCACAAGACCAAAGGACTTCTTGTAACACTATTCATGGTACAATCCACGATTTGTTAGCAAATACAGTGCGACTCATCTAGTACAAAATCAATGAACGATTTGTTTCTCTATCCAACTAACACTTCCTAGTGGCAGTGTTTTGGGAGGAGACAGATCATGAAACTCTTTCACAATTACTTAGATGATCGATAAAGTTTGCACTGAGATTTTCACTATGAGTGTCTCATCCTATTGCCCAATTGATTCTCAACTTCACTTTATGAGAGCTTTGAACACCTGAAAGGTTTCAGACTCACATTCATACGAAGTTGGTATCACCATGTATTGTGATTAATCTGAACGGTCCATTAGTGTAAACTAATTCCAACAGATACTCACATCAACCAGTGAAACTTCATCATCTATCTTGATAAACAAGATTTGCATTAATCATGAGACTCGAGGTCAAATGATATCCAAAATCCGATCCAACTGGATACTTGGTAATGCATTTCTCGTTTATGTATCCAAGACTATGATTCCACAAATACATTTCACCCAAAACTTTGGATGTATTTGAATCAGTACATATTGTGGTCATTCTGAACGATCCATTAGTTGAACTAACATCAACAGATATTCACAATAATACACCTTATTTAAATGTTCGAATCAATTTTGAACGATTGCTACTATACTAGCTTCATAGATTTCATGACTTTCTTTTAACATGTTAGAATGCTCTACATTTAAATAAGTCAGAACTATCTCATGAATTATAGTATAAAAAATTTTAGTTATATTACCATAGACTAAACTCTTGAGGAGAATTGTCATTTGATCCCATGAATGTAGCAAGGGCTTGGCATTCATGATCAAATTATCTTCTCCATGTTCTAGTCTTCTTACTTCATTTTAGTAACTGCACATTCTTGCAAATGTCAGTACTAATCCTCAGTAAAATACTCAAGGTTTAGAAGTAATGTTTTGATGGCATTATAAATTCATATATTTTTTTGAATAACAAACATGAAAGAACTAGTTATCTTTTGATCCAATGGAAAGTAGCACGGGCTCGTGATCCATGATCAAATTTAACTTCTTCATGTTCCAGTCCTTTCACCTCAAATATACATTTGGGCAAGTTTGATTTCTTAGTCCTTTTCTTGTTATGGAAACGAGCAACTATCAGAACATATCTTAGAATAAGCCTTCCTTTGTCCTAGGTATTAGGGCCTAGATTAGGTATACCCACACTAATCGCCTTTTAAACCGTGTGCAATTGGCTTTCTTCTTCTTGACACTTCTATTAATGATAGTAAAATATGGGAGTGTTTTGAAGTTTGAGTTTCTATGACTGCCATGTTAATTCCAAAAGGAAACTTTAACATGCTCCACAACTCCTTCATGGTCATTCCAAGTTGTTCATATCAAAATCAAAATGAATTGATTATATGTACATGTCAGCTAGTCGATTAATCCTAGTCAACTCCTAACTCAAGGAAATTCCATTTTACTTCAATATGTCATTTTACAACGTACATTTGACAATTGCTCTTTCTAACACTTTAGAATGCAATGTTTGAAGTAACCAAGGAATAGCTTTAACAAAGGCATGATCTTTCTTTTCGTTTATGAGAACTACTCCCAAACTACGAATTTGACAAGATTGATCATCCTTATAGCTAATCCTTTCAAAGGTTTTATAGCAGTAGATTTTAGTGGATAAGGTTATAGACATCATTCAATAACAAATTCCATTATAGTTTGTTTTACTTATCCTTAGAAAATAATCACCCTAAATAAAATTATTTTATAAGGCTAGGATCCATATTTGGTTCCATGATGTGTAAAGGGATGCCGTAAACACACCATAAAGTTATTTAGGTAGGCAAAGCCCTTTGCCAATTTCGATCACCACGAAATTCCTAGATCTTTGAGATTCATTGACTATCAATGGCATGTTAATCTCGAATTATGTTCATCTCAAATTCAATGACGGGGTCGCCGCGGATCATTGAACAAATGGTGAATCGACCATACAAAACCGCATGGTCCCCGGCTCAAGTTACGCTTGAGATTCGCGAGTTCCACATCATTCTCTACTTATACTTACCAATTGACGTGCCGGTTAACCACGCGAGCTCCATCAACAAGTTATAAAGAGAATGTGCAACTTTTATGGATAACATAAGATTCACATTAAATAGATTGAGAATTAACCTTGCAAAATCGCATGGCCCCCGGCTCAAGTTACGCTTGAGATTCGCGAGTTCCATATCATTCTCAACTATACCCTAGATTGATGTGTCGGTTAACCACACGAGCTCCACCAACAGAATATAAAGAGAATGTGCAATTTTCATGGATAATATAAACTCACATTCTATTAATAAAACGGGATTTTGTTTTATACTTGTATTTAGAATACTTTTAGATTGACCATTATCACTATCAAACCCTTTCGGTAACTCCATTCTTAAAATGCAATAGGGCGGTGAGGGTGGTAAGCGCGAAGCATATTAAAAACCGACCTCATTAGGAATCAAAGAGACCTCCTCAAAACCCCTACATTAGAACGGGTGAGCCTAGTCGAGGTAAGACTGACAATGTCAATATTTAAACACGCGAGGGCGCATGATCTAACTTTCTTATACATATAATAGACACAATTCTAATATATATAAATACAAGGGGTAAATTTAAAACTCTTTAAATTTAGTTGTCTATTATTAATTCTAATTAATTGCGAGGACGCAATGTAACAATTAATAAATCAGGAGGGGGTAATATTCAAATTTATAAATCTCTTTTATAAATAATATTAAATATTTAAATTCACTATTTAAATAATAGATAAATATTCAAGTTCAAATAAACACATAAATATTCAAATTCAAATAAACATATTTAAACAATATTTATCCATTAATAAATATTCAAATTCAAATAAAACATTTAAATAATATTTATCAATTTCCAGATTTAAAACATTTTAAAATTTGGTAATTATCCATATTTGATAAAGCTTCATATTTGAAAAATGGAAAAAATCTGAAAACCCTAATTCTGCTGAGCTCACGTCCTGAGCTCTAAGCTCTCACGTCGTGACCTGCGACTAAGGTATTATCAATTACGAATTTTTCAATAATCCTTCTACCATTCAATTTCAAACAAAGTTTTACAGAAAACATGGATCTAGGGTGAACATAACCATGAACCAATGGCTCTGATACCACTGTTGGGTTTTCTACGCATCAAATACACTCTAAAACTAGGTAGCGGAAAAATCGAAACAACGATATACCTAAGTGTACATGCAACCTATGGATATATGGCTTCATGCTAATTACATCAACCCTAGAAAACTAAAACATAAGTAAGAAAACATACCTCTTATGTAGCCCTTGATCTCCACGCTTGAGATCTTGAACCTCCATGAAGTTGCTTGGATGAAAGGATCCAAACCAGAATCCCTCTAATGGTATCACACCAATGACACCAAAGAGTGGAATAAAAATAACTAGGCGAAGGGTCAATTTCACAAACCCAAAGGGGTTAGAAATCGTCCCTAAGAGGGGGAGGAAGAAGGGATGGCGAAACTTCAAGCCAAGGTGCAAGGAGGAATGAAATCCCTAAGGCCCTATTTATAGCCTTGGATGCCTCCTAGGGTTTAGTACTCCTTCCCATGTGGGATGGAGGCCTAACCACGAAATTTCACTCCTTTCCCATGTGGGATGGAGTGATTTTCATCCAACCCTAATTCCATAAGGTTCTGGAACATTCCTGATTAACCAACTATCGATTAATGAACATTCAACCCTTTAATTAATTAAACTGTTAATTAATTCCCAAAATATATTTCCAATTAGTTTCTAATTAATTATTAACTAGAATAATTAATAAACCAATTTCTCCTTTATTTATTCTACTCAATTTGGGTCTTGAGGGTAACCCAAAAGGACCCTGCTATTATTATAAATATGACCAATAGTTAATGACCTTGGACACTATTCCAACACAAACAATGCTGCTTCTGGCTCTAATCCTAATGACTCCTTTACCCTTATGAACTTGTGTGGGAAAGTCACTTTTGATGGATCCAACTTCAATGAATGGATCAGAAACATCAGGATGATTACCCGCTACGAGGATAAAGAATATGTCCTTGACAAGGAGCTTAAGGAGATTTATGAGACCACTGCAACTCCCCAGGAGATCGCTGACTTCCGGGCACATGAAAGGGATGCTACCAAAGTGGCATGCATCATGTTGGCCACCATGACAGCGGAACTCCAAAAGTCCTATGAGGACTTCTACCCTTTTGAAATGCACCAAGATCTGATGGAAAGATACCATCAAAGTGCACGACAAGAGAGGTATGAAATCATATGCTCTATCATAACAACCATGATGAAGGACGGGGAATCCGTCACGAGCCACATGCAGAAAATGCAAAGGTATGTGGATCGGTTGCTGAAGCTTAATGTGAACTTCCCTGAGGAGCTTGCAATAGATATCATTTTGCACTCCTTACCATCGTGCTATGATCAATTCCGCATGACATATCACATGAATAAGGAAGAGGTCACACTCAGCAAACTTCAGGGACTCCTCAAGACCGCAGAAACAGGTCTTAAGGGTAAGTCGGTTGTTAACACTCCTACTCCAAACTCCGCCCCGGTTTTGGCAATCGGGAAAGGTAGAGGGACGAAGAGGAAGAGCTCTTCGAAGGGTACCAAGGCTAGGACCCTTGATGGCTCTTCTTCAAGTGGAACCAAGAAAGGTTTTGTCAGTCCTTCTTCTGACCCTAAAGAGGCTGAATGCTTCTATTGCCATGAAAAGTCACATTGGAAGCGGAACTGCCCAAAGTACCAGCAAGATGTGAAGGATGGGAAAGTTAAACCCAACCATGCAGGTATTTACACTATCTTATCTAATAACTCACCCCATTCTAACTCTTGGGTCCTTGATACCGGTTGTGGTATTCATGTCTGTTCTGATTTGCAGGGACTAAGAAGAAGTGAGAATGTGGAGCATGGAAGAATAAACTTAATCATGGGGAATAGGAAAGCTTTACCTGTCACCAAGATTGGAGTTTATACTTTATCGCTAAGTAGTGGGTTTAGTTTAGATTTGAATAAATGTTGTTATTCGCCAGAAATGGCAAGAAATATTATTTCCTTTCATGCATTGTATAAACAAGGTTTCACCTTTTCATTTGATAATGAAGTTGGTTCGATTAATGCTTTCTTTAATAATGTTCTTTATTTTAAAGCATTACCTTGTGATGGTGTGTATGAAACTGTATCTGTGTTCATAACTTAGGAAATAATGTATTGTGTATTGATTCTGTTAATGATAATAACTTGGATAAAGCACCATTATGGCATTGTCGTCTTGGACATATAAGCAAGAAACACATAGGCCAACTCCAAAAGGATGGAGTATTGGAGTCATTTGACCAAAAGTCAGATGATAGTTGCGAATCATGCTTACTTGGAAAAATGACAAAGTCACCCTTCACAGGTTCTTGTGAGAGGGGTGAAGGTTTGTTGGATCTTATACACACGGATGTGTGTGGGCCCTTCAAACATGCCACAAGGGATGCTAATCGTTATTATTTGACTTTTACTGATGATTACAGTAGATATGGATATGTCTACTTAATCAAGCATAAGTCAGAGACTTTTGAGAGGTTTAAAGAGTTTAAACAGGAAGTCGAGAATCAATTGGGCAGGAACATTAAGATGCTTCGATCCGATCGAGGTGGTGAGTATCTTAGTTCAGAGTTCCTCGACTATCTTAGGGAATGTGGGATTGTCTCACAATTGACACCTCCCAGGACACCGCAGTTGAATGGTGTAGGTGAGAGGCGTAATCGAACCTTGTTGGATATGGTTCGTTCCATGATGAGTCGAGCTTCGCTACCAATCTCATTTTGGGGGTATGCCTTAGAGACTGCCGCCCATATCCTTAATCTAGTTCCCACAAAGAAAGTTGCCAAAACTCTTCATGAGATGTGGACTGGTAAAGTACCCAAACTAGACCACATTAAGATTTGGGGTTGCGAGGCTTTCATGAGACACGAGACTCATGATAAGCTCGAACCTCGAAGTGAGAGGTGTATTTTCATCGGCTACCCACAGAAATCCTTTGGTTACCTCTTCTACAGACCTAGTGAGAATGTGGTCTTTGTAGCTAAGAGGGCTTTCTTTCGAGAGAGAGAGAGTTCATAAGCCAAGGTGACAGTGGGAGGCAAGTTGACCTTGAAGAAATTCAAGAGTCAAGTGGTGAAGGAACTTCAAAACCTAGCACTCAACTTGAGAAGGAAACTTCTGTTGAGCCAATTGACAAGTCTGTACCTCTGAGGCGTTCCACAAAGGTTAGGAATGCACCTGAGCATTACTATGGATTCCATATTACTGCGGAAGGTGATACACTTATCAGTGATGAGACACTGATAGGTCTGGATGAACCTAACAGTTACGCGGAAGCCATGGCAGGCCCTGAGTCAGCCAAGTGGAAAGAGGCAATGGACAGCGAGATACAGTCCATGTATGACAATCAAGTTTGGAACTTGGTTGAGAATGTACCAGGTCGTAAGACTGTAGGGTGCAAATGGATCTTCAAGAAGAAGACCGACATGGATGGTAATGTACACACTTATAAGGCACGACTGGTTGCAAAGGGTTTCTCACAAACTCCGGGAGTTGATTATGATGAGACCTTTTCTCTAGTGGCCAAGATTAAGTCTATTAGGGTTCTGTTAGCCATAGCCGCATTTCATGACTATGAAATATGGAAAATGGATGTCAAAACCGCTTTCCTTAATGGAAAGTTGGCTGAGGATGTTTACATGAGTCAGTCAGAGGGTTTTGTCAACACAGAGTAACCTAATAGAGTGTGTAAGCTTGAGAAATCCATTTATGGGTTAAAGCAAGCACCTCGCAGATGGAATCTTTGCTTTGATGATAAAGTCAAGGAATTTGGCTTTTCTAGGAGTGAAGATGAATCTTGTGTATATGTCAAGGCTAGTGGGAGTATAGTTAGCTTTTTGGTATTGTATGTGGATGACATACTACTCATAGGAAATGGCATCCCAACTCTGCAGGAAGTTAAGTCCTGGCTTGGGAAGTGTTTCTCTATGAAGGACCTAGGAGAAGCTACCTATATTCTAGGGATAAGGATCTTCAGAGACCGGAGTAAAAGACTAATTGGACTTAGTCAGAGTACTTACTTGGATAAGGTGTTGAAGAGATTCGGCATGCAGGACTCCAAGAAAGGAGAGTTACCCATCCAGAGTAATGCCAGATTGAGTAAGACACAAAGCCCTAGTACTGAGGCTGAGATAGCAGAAATGAGTCGAATACCTTATGCTTCGGCTGTAGGATCGATCATGTATGCTATGACGTGTACTCGACCTGATGTAGCCTTTGCTTTGAGCATGGTTAGCAGGTATCAGGGGAACCCTGGCAAGGCACACTGGACTGCGGTAAAGAATATCCTCAAGTACCTACGGAGGACTAAGGACTGGGTCCTTACCCTCGGTGGGAGTGAAGACTTGAGAGTTGTAGGGTATAGTGATGCTAGCTTTCAGAATGATAGGGATAATTTCCGCTCTCAGTCAGGCTGGGTCTTTACCTTAAATGGAGGAGCAATTTCTTGGAAGAGTTCCAAGCAAGAGACAGTGGCTGATTCAACTTGCGAATCAGAGTATATAGCAGCTAGCGAGGCAGCAAAGGAGGCGATATGGCTGAAGAACTTCATTGGAGACCTTGGAGTTGTACCAGCTATTAAAGAGCCAATGGAAATTTTCTGTGATAGTGAAAGTGCAGTTGCCTTAGCCAAGGAACCAAGGGATCACGGGAGATCCAGACACATCGACAGAAAATACCATTTCATCAGACATCGAATAGAAGAAGGACTCCTCGTGGCAAAGAGGGTATCATCGGATGAGAATCCAGCAGATCCCCTCACGAAAGGACTGACTCGGGTTAAGCATCTCCAGCATGCTCGGAGCATAGGGCTGAAGGATGATATTAGATTTAGTAGTTAGATAACCTTGAAATTTGTAAAGTGTAATTGACATTAGATGATGAATAAAAGGTGTTTTATTTATGAGTAAAGTGTTGCTATCTCTTGTCGATCGTTTACTATATTTCTTTTGCATGTTTTGACTTCCAGAATAATTATGTTTGGTATATCATATTATTCGAACCTCCACAGTTGGTCATATGTCGGAAGTAGGTATGAATCAAGACTGTCATGATTGGTTGCAGAGGTCTAAGTTGTTGGACATGGCTACAACACTCATGAGTGCTCATAAGTTCTGAGCATTGGACTCAACCCACGCTCACTGGAATCACTTCATGGAATTTATCTCGAGTGATCGTGAGACGGTAATATCATATAAGTCTTCAAACCTAGATATATGATTTGTTACTTATGAGTTGGTTATGCATTGATTGTACGAAAACGCATTGGTAACTCGATGTTATAAAACGTGCTCTTGTGTATAATTCAATGAGTAGTAGAACAAACATATGAGTCGAAGTTTATCTGTTCCTTCTTGGATTAGAAGCTGATATTTGGGCCCCTCGATGATTTTGTTTTGACCTATGTACCGGGCCCGGTCAGAACTAAGTTGATGTGTTCAATTGAGTTCTATGTCAAACAAATCGGAAATCGGGAAACAAACTGCTGGACACAAAGTAAGACACTGTTCCATGTATTTGTCCGGCTGATATCTAGAACAGAGGATTATATGATCACTTATCTTAAATGGCGTATCATCATCTTCTCAGTTCCGAGAGACCTTGAAAGAGCTACGATTGCCGATCGGTTCCTGAAGTATTGCAGTTATAGTTATTAGACTTATCCAAGTGGGAGACTGTTGGATAAGGCGTCTAAGTCCATAACTATTTCTGGTATGTACTTGACCCGACCCGGCATGGTCCATTTGGGTTGCATGGCACCATGCAATTGGATAAACTAAAATGAGAGAAATAACACTTATGGTTTATTAATATATTATAAGTTCTAATATATTAATAATATTATTTAATTAGTTTGATCAAGAATTAATTTAGAATTAATTAAGTGATCAAAAGATAACTAATTAAATATATGGGTAGATTATGTAAATCTTCCATATCTTATATAGTGGGCTAAGAGGCTCCATGGATTATTAAGTTGGGTTCCACCCATAGGATGCTCCATGGATGCTCCATGGGAGTTACAAACCCATGGGTCATGGAAATGAAGAGTCATGACACATTAGGGTTTACATGGTGTAACCCTAGATGTGTCAACACTATATAAGAAACCCATTCTCCACCAAAATTGGCTACACATAAGAAACAAGAGGGCTAGAGCCGATTTTGCAAGTGTAAGATTCTCTCAAAGTTTACTCCTTTGCATTTGGTGTTGTGTGAAGCATTTGAGGCATCACACTTGGGGTGCTAGGCTCACAAGGTTTCAAGGATCATAATCAACAACAAGGTAAGTTATTCTATCTTTCATTCAAGTTAAAAATGTTCCCCATGTATGCTAGATAGGAATATAACCTTGGAATTCAACTTTGCATGATTATTAGACAAACATAGATCCAAGGTTATTAGGGTTGCATGTACACTTAGGAAGTGTTAGAATGCTCAAAACCCATCAGAAAGTTGCTGTAAATAACACTATGAATGTTCTTATTGTGCAGGAAAATGTTGCAGATGATGAATTTGGTGGTGTTGAAGTCTGGTCTACTGACTCAGAGGATGAAGAAGTGAGAAAGCCTACACATGGCAGAGCTTTCGTGGCGAAAGAAGATGAGTATGTTGCTGAAGGAAAATGTTTGATGGTGACAGCTGCAGTGAGGAGAGGCGAATGTGGATTGAGCAAAAGGAGAAAGAGTTAATTAGAATAAAGGATGAGACAATTTATTTGCAAAGGGATAATTTGAAGCTTTTAAAACAGAGAAATGTTTTTTGTTTAATTGCTAAACGTTTATATTCCAATATCACTCAATTGCATCTGGATTATGAAATAGGCAGGAAAATTCACAGTATGATTCTTCCTTTCCTTGAATTAAAGGAGCACGTAATTGATGCTAATGTTTATGATTGTGAAGTTGTAGTCTCGTCTGATGAACTTTCTTCTGGCTATGAAATTGGTCTTGACAAAATTGAATCATTTATCCAGTCCAAAGACCACAAAGACATGCTTAAGAATTTATTAGATGAAAATGATAAATTGAAAATTAAAACCGAAACTATGCAGAAATTTGATTCGTTGAATGCCAAGTTGACTTCAGAAACAAAAATTAATGTTGAAAATACTTCTGAATTTGATGAGGATGATGATATGAGTGAAATATCTGTAGAAGATGAGGTAGAATGTTCTGAATTTGTCAAGAGCAAACCCGAACCCACCAAAAATCTCATTTCTTAAAACTCAGTTGAATTCGCTCGTTTGTCCCAAAATAAGTCCAAAGTTATGAAAGAAAAGGTTGTGGTGTATCATAAGGTCCAAACCACGCCAAATCAAGTTTATGTAGTTACCGGTGTTACACAGAAGCAAACAGCCGAACTCACAGCATTAGTGAACGAAGATAATGCTGAAGGATGTGATGAATTTTTCTTGTCGTCACCAATAGACAATGCTGATGAAACGGTCGGTCTATCTGAGAGAACATCATGGAGGGTTAAAGGCAGATATGTGGCAGAACCACTCAACAAGCCTACACATTTTTATATGCCAACAACCAGTGGTACCAAAAAGATTCCAAGTGAATCAGTTAAGGTGACAAGCGAAACCTCCTCGTTAAAGAGCGAAACTCATGATAAAAGATCAAAACCGAAGGCCAACATCCATAAAACTCCCAAACAGGTGTCTGAAAAGAAACATCAACGTAACAGGAGATACAAGAAAAATCTCACTGAAAGGAAATAGTTTTGGCAGTCCCAAAACCCAAATTACGTTCGATCAGACAAGAGTCCAACCGCTAAGGATAAAGGAGTGTTAAAGAATCAAGCTACTTCTTATACTCAATGCTATTCATGTAGCCAAGCAAACCGAAAGGGAAGTTTCGGTTCCCAAAATAGAAGCGAAAGAAACCGAAAGACTGGTTTCGACTCTCAACTCAACAACCGAAGGGGAAGTTTCGGTTCCTCATCAACAAGCGAAAGGACCCGAAAGCAAGGTTTCGCTTCTAACACACATTCCTCTCACTCAAAGCACAATCCTAAAGAAGATGTGAAGGGAAAAGGGAAGATCGTCTCAGGAGATGAAAAGAAGATGAATACTAACCTAAGGAAACAAAACCAAAAGTTGGAAAACAATAAAGATCCAATTCCTAAACCTAAGGTTGAAGCGTCAAAATATAATAAAATCAAAGTTTTTACAATCAAAAGAAAAGATGAAACAACCCTAATAAAATGAACTTACTTGGTTGATTCTTCTATTGTTATATCCTGTTCTGTAAAAGGCTCACATGGACCCAAGAAACTTTGGGTTCCTAAATCTGCTTGATTTTTGCAGGTTACGCGTGACGAGCAGTTCGATGACGAATGGTACATTGATAGTGGATGCTCACGTCACATGACAGGGAGAAAGGAAGAGCTTCGGGAGTTTCGAGCTATTAAGGATGGTGGATGTGTCAAATATGGCACAACTCATTTGGCACAATAAAAGGCTACGGAATGATCACAAATGGAGAATTCTCGATCAGAAAAGTAGCATACGTAGAGGGCTTACAACACAATCTCATCAGTGTTTCACAACTGGTGGTGGGAACTGGACTGAAGGTTTCGTTCGATGATGAAGGGTCTGAAATAGTAGAGAAGAAGACCAAATCAGTTCTATTAAAATCCAAAAGAAAAGGCGAAATGTACCCACTGAATCTCAATCCCACTCGAGGGAAGCCAGCTGTGTGTCTACTAACGAAAGCACACTCAGACGAAAGTTGGTTATGGAACCGAAGGCTCTCGCACCTTATCTTCAAAGATATCAACAAGCTAGTTCTTGGTGATCATGTGCGAGGACTTCCAATACTCAAGTTTGATAAAGAACATATGTGTGCTGCATGTGAAATGGGAAAGCAAAGCAGGAAAAGTCAACCAACACGTGTCAACACGAAGATCATCGAACCACTTGAGCTTCTGCATATAGATTTATGTGGACCTCCGGCTAAGGATATTGAGAAACATGAGTAAAAGACTAATAGGAGTTAGTCAAAGACTAATAGGAGTTAGTCAAAGTACATACTTGGACAAGCTGTTTAAGCATTTCAGCATGGAGAATTCCAAGAAAGGTGACTTACCTATCCAACGCAATACCAAACTGAGTAAGACTCACAGTCTGAGTACAGAGATTGAGATACCAGAGATGAATCACATACCATATGCTTCCGCAGTTGGTTCGATCATGTATGTTATGACTTGTACTCGCCCTGATGTAGCCTTTGCTTTGAGCATGGTCAGCAGATATCAAGGGAATCCTGGTAAAGCTCATTGGACTGCAGTTAAGAACATTCTTAAGTACCTGCGGAGGACTAAGGACTGGGTCCTTACCCTCGGTGGGAGTGATGACTTGAGAGTGACAGGGTATAGTGACGCCAACTTTCAAACCGACAGAGATAATTTACGCTCTCATTCGGGCTGGGTGTTTACCCTGAATAGAGGAGCAGTAACATGGAAAAGTTCCAAGATGGAGACTGTAGCTGATTCAACGTGCGAATCAAAGTACATAGCAGCAAGCGAAGCATCGAAGGAGGCGATATGGTTGAAAAACTTCATCGGAGACCTTGGAGTCATACCATCTATAAAGGAGCCTGTCGAGATTGTCTGTGATAATGAAGGGGCGGTTGCCTTAACCAAGGAATCGAGAGATCATAGTAGATCCAGGCATATCGACAGAGAATACCACTTCATAAGACATCAAGTAGAAGAAGGACACCTCGTGGTGAAGAGAATATCGTCAGAGGACAACTCGACAGATCCCTTTACAAAGGGACTGAACAGGGTTAAGCACTTGCAGCATGCAAGGGGCATTAGGCTAACGGACGATATTAGTTTTAGTGATTAGATAAATAGAAACTTGTAATAGCTAAATTGTAATTCACATTTGATGATTAAATAAAAGGAGTTTATTTATAAGTAAAGTTACTGTCTTGTGTCAATTATTTACTATTGTTTCACTTTGCATGTTTTGACTTCCAGAATAATAAAATTATTCAAACTATCCACAGTCGATCATACGTTGGAAGTAAGTAGGAAAAATTATTGTCATGAGTTGGCTTGTAGATTGTCTAAGGCGTTAAACATAGCAAACGTTTGCTACACCATTCGTGAGTGCTCTTGAAATAAGATTTGAGTATTGGATTCAACCCGCGCTCACCTGAATGACTTCATGGAATTTATCACGAGTGATTGTGAGACGATAATATCATATAATCTTCAAACCAAGATATATGAGTTATTGACTACGAGTTGGTTGTGCATTGATGTCATGAAAACACATCAGTAACTTGATGTTATAAAACGTGTCGTTGTGCATGATTTGATGAGTAGTTAGTACAAGCATATAATGTCAAAGTTTATATGTTCCTTTTATCCTAAGAGGATTAAAAGCGATATCTTGGGCCCCTCGATGATTCTGTTTTTACTATGTATCGGGCCCGGTCAGAACTAAAGTGATGTGTTCAGTTATGTTCTATGTCAGACGAATCGAAAATCGGGAAACAAAATTGCAGGAAAATAAGTATGACTATGTTCCATGTATTTGTCCGCATTGATATCCTGAGAATAGAGGAATATATGATCCTTTATCTAAAGGACGAGTCACTGACTGGGTCAGAGTTCGACATCGGCTTTTGGAAGCTTACGATTGCTAATCGGATCCTGAAGTTGCATTGGTAGTTATAGTTATTAGACTTATCCAAGTGGGAGACTGTTGGATTTGGTGTCTAATCCCATAAATGTAACTGGGATGTACTTGACCCGATTGTAGCATGGTCCTTTTGGGTTGCCTTCATCTGTGCAATTTGATAGGATGGACTTTTCAGAATAAGGTTATTTGTGATTTATTAATATATTTTAAGTATAATATATTAATTGAGAAATCATATTATTAGTATTAATCAAGAATTAATTTGGAATTAATTTTGTGATCAAAAGAGACTAATTAAATATATGGGGATTGGTTATGTACATCAATGATTCTTATAATGTGGGCCAATGATCCATGATTGTTTAGATGGGCTAAACCAATGAGATAATCCATGGATAGTCCATGGAGGTTTAACCCATAGAGCATAAGAATGTGAAAGGTCATGGAGCAATAGGGTTTGCATGAATGTAACCCTAGCTTAGTAACACTATAAAAGCATACCCCTAGTCCCAAAATCGCCTACCCCATTCATTCTAAGAGAGTGAAGTTGATTTTGTGATAAATAACTTATTCTCTCAAGCCTCCTCTTGAATTTGGTGTTTGTGAACCATTAGAGGCATCACACTTGAGGTGCTCAAGCTTTTGAAGCCCAAGAAATACAAGTCCTACTAAGAGGTAAGTTATCTAACTAGTTGTATTGTTCAATTGTTCAATTGTATGCTAGTTAGGGAGAATGCTTTGGAAAAATTGACAATGAATGTATAATAAGAGAAAACATAGATCCAAACCATTTAGGGTTGCCTGTGCACCATAGGAGTGTTATAGTGCTCAAAACCCAACACTCCAAGTGTGATTTCTGGCTGCGAGAGGTACAGTTTTTGGGGCACATCATCAACCAGGAGGATATTTCGGTGGATCCAACCAAGGTTGAAGCAGTGATGCGGTGGGAAGTACCGAAGAATGCTTCCGAGATCCGTAGCTTCTTGGGTCTAGTGTGCTACTATCAGAGATTCATTCATGATTTCTCCATGATCGTTGTGCCGTTGACTCGCTTGACCAAGAAGAATGTGACATTTCGATGGGGTACGGGTCAGCAGTTGGCTTTTGAGACCCTGAGACGGAGGTTAGGCGAGGCTCCGATTCTAGTGCTACCTGAGGGGTTAGATGATTTGGTCGTGTACTGTGACGCATCGATTTCAGGGTTAGGCGCGGTACTGATGTAGAGGGGGCATGTGATAGCTTACGTCTCGGGGCAGTTGAAGCCTCATGAGTCGAATTACCCTACTCACGACCTGGACTTGGGGTCAGTAGTGTTTGCCCTCAAAATTTGGAGGCACTACTTGTATGGGGTACGGTGCACCATTTATACTGATCACAAAAGTTTGAAGTATTTGATGGATCAGCAAAACCTCAACATGCGGCAGAGGAGGTGGTTAGATGGGTTGAAAGATTATGACTGTGAGATCTTGTACCATCCAGGGAAGGCAAACGTAGTGGCCGATGCTTTGAGCCGCAAGGCGGTAGGGTCCCCGATTGGGAACGTTTGTTTGAGGATGACGGTGATCTCTCCATTGTTGGATATGATCAAGGAGGCTCAGGTCGAGGGGGCGAAGAAGGAGAATTGGAAGATAAAGCGGATTCGGGGACAATATCATTTGTTTGTTAAGGATAGTCGAGGTCTTCTAACATAGTGTGGCCGAGTGTGGGTACCGGTAACTGGAGGAGTGAGACAGAAGATATTGGAGGAGGCACACAAGTCCAAGTTCTCTATGCACCCAGGGGCTACAAAAATGTATAGAGATTTGAGACTGAGTTACTGGTTGCCCTGCATGAAGCGGGAGAACGCCTGGTTTGTGGAGTGGTGCTTGACCTGTAGGAAGGTCAAGGCCGAGCATCAACGACCTCATGGCAAGGTTCAGCCGCTACCCATTCCCATGTGGAAATGATAAGAGATCACTATGGACTTCATCACGAAGTTACCAAGGACGGCGACGGGTGTGGACGCCATATGGGTGATTGTGGACAGATTGAGGAAGTATGCCCACTTTATTCCGATCTCTGAGAGTATATCCACTGAGAAGTTGGCGGATATTTATGTGCGAGAGGTGGTGGCTAGACACGGGGTGCCAGTTTCGGTAGTCTCTGACAGGGATGTTCGGTTTACATCAAGGTTCTGGAAGAAGTTCCACGAGGAACTGGGCACTCAACTGCATTTTAGTACGGCGTACCACCCCCAGACAGATGGCCAGAGTGAGAGGACGATCCAGACACTTGAGGATATGATTCGTATGTCACACCCCCGAACCAGACGGCGGAAACGTTTGAGGGCTCGTGTGACTAACAATTGAAATATCATCACAATGAATATACATGAAACATAACACAATCATCACCAACATTACATATTACAACTAGTATTGTTCACATCAAGTACATTGTCTTAGGTTACATATTCCAAATACAAATTGTACGATGATTGATATTACACAAAATAAATCCACACACTTGAAGGTTCTTCGGCTTAACGGTTACCTGAGAATACAAGTTATTTTTGAAAACGGTCAACATATATAATGTTGGTGAGTTCATAAGCATATTTGAATGAAAGATTTTGTATTGTTTGTAAAACCCAGAAAATCCGATATTTTCTGTAAAAAGTCTGAAAAATGATGTGAAAATCGAGTACAGATGCAGGTGTGAATTTCGTAGTAAAAACATGTATAAGTAAACGATCCAAAATTTCCTTGTATTATATCTGTTGTAAATAGAAGGTAATGAATAACAGTATTTTCCCAGAAAATCCGATATTTTCTGATTTATAAAAATGTTGTAGTTCGTGCATTATAGTATGATTTGTTTTGTATCAATATGATTTACAAACTTTTGATTTCCGTAAAGTTGTGATGGTATTGGATATCTATATGAGTCGTTATAACCATGCATGATAGTGACTGAATTGCCTGTCTTGGCATTTTTTTCCAAACGCCGGATATTGATCAAGGTTTTGTCATCCTAGACTGGCCTAGTCTAGCTGTAGCGAATAGCTCAGGTGTGGGGGAGTCACCCCCGTATAGATCTATACACAAACTCTCGCTCTCCCTCTAGGAGACTCTGATTATAACTACAGGCTACGGCCATACACTCAATGGAGTCAACCGACAAGTCTCACTAGATCCCAATTATTGCCACATGAATATGTATAACGTTATATTATTTAGAATTACGAACACCAGAAGATACATGAATGTGAAAGGATAAGGCCCAACAAACATGAAATAAGACAACTTTGGCCCATTAGGCATGTAAGTTATTTCCAGGCTTGTTAAGTATGCAAATGAACCCGTTAAAGCCCATTAAGCATATGATGAATTATTCCAGGCTAAATTAGCATGTAAATGGGCCACTAAGGCCCAATAACATGTAAAGGCTAATTGAGGCCCATTAAGCATGTAATTGGGTCACTGAGGCCCAATAGACATGTAATGAATATATTGGGCCCAATAAACATGCAAATGGATCACGAAGGCCCAATAAGCATGTATAGCAAGTACTAGGCCCAATATTCGTACCATTGGTGTATTTCGTTTGTTTGTTATAGTATAGTTCATTAAGTCGAAACATTTATCCATAATATTATAAAAAGTCCTGCGTTTTGTTATAATGATACTTTTAGCTCGTTACGTCGAAATTCTATAATTTGAACTCGTGTTTATTACAATTACACTTTAGGTCCCTTAGGAACTAAATTAAACATTTAAAGCTTAGTTTTACAAAAATGTCATTCTTGGTCTATTTTAGATAAAAATAACATTTTAGTCCACATAATTATAAAATTTATATTTTTGCCCCAAATGTTTAGTAATTGACGGATTTGGCCCAAAAATACGTACATTGACATTTTCAGCCTATTTTTGCAGAAAATTTCATTTTCAGCCCTTATTTGAATAAAATGACATTTTCGGCCCAAATTTTATAAAATTAACATTTTTGGCCCAATTTTGAAATAAGTGTCATTTTCAGCCCTTATTTTCGTTTATTCTCATTTTTGGCTCAAGTTTCGATTAAATAACATTTTAATCCCCAAAATTTGATATTTTAGTAATTTGGGCCCAAAAAGCCGTAAGGCCCAAATTGAGGCCCGTAATGCAAAATATTACACTTTCGGTCCTTTGGAAAGTATTGTTGTTATAAAAACTCATTTTTATACAAATGCGGCCATTTTGATCCTTACAAAACCGTAAGTGGCAAAAAATTAACCCAATCTGTTTTTACTTGTCAAAAATGATCCTTATACAAGATCTATGCTTTGTTTTTCACATAATAGACATGTATAACACTTTTATCCTTGTAGTATGATGTTTAGAGTGTTTTAGTTTATGAATCTCACCCATTTTTGTTAGATTATTCAAGATTTATCACATAATCACAACATAAACCAAGAAAATCACACATAACATGCATAAATACATAGATCTACACATAAATACTTGTATTCTCCCCCAAAAACATGTAAAAACCGAAAACAAGGGGGTATGAACTCACCTTTGCTTGTTGTTGTCGGTTTTGAAGAAGAAGTGGAAGAAGATGATGTGATTTCCGGTACTTGCAAGCTTCTTGAGGGGATTTTCGAACTTAGAGGAGTTCTAGAGAGCATGATCACGAAATTAAGGTGGTAAGAAGAGTGAATGAGTTTAAAATGAAAATATGCTACTTAGATTTGTGAGATCTTACCACTAGAGTGTAACTTGAAGTGATCTTTGGATGAAAATATACTTGGAATGCTCTAAATCTTGAAAATTCTTGATGAAAGGGGATATATGTTCTTGAAAGTGTGTTGGGAGAGAGTTTGATATTGTGTGTGAGTGTGCGTGTTTCTTGCTCTCGGCCGAAGGGTTAAGAAGAGAGGGGGGAGAGAGAGGTGAAGATGTGATGGGTGCTTAGAAGTATGAGATTCGTATTTTGTTTAGTGGGTAATTAGCATGGAGAAAGACAAGGTAAACTTGAGGTGGCACCATTTAACTCCATGCACAATCTTTTCTTTTTTTTATATAAACCCATTGGGCCGAGAATAGGCTCAATGAATGAAGGTGAATTAGCTTTGGGCTCAAATCCTTGGCTTTGATCGAATTTCATAGGCCCAATTTTATTTTCCGGTCCATTGGGCCCTTAGGATGGTTCACGGCCCATTTGAATACAAGAAATGGAGTTTATGGCCCATTAAGGCCCATTAGGGTTAGAAGGAATCATTCTAGGCCCATATGGTCCAAAACGTTATAGATTTATGAATTGGGTCCATTTAGAATCCAAATAGGGTTTCTAAGCCCAAAATAGTCGAATTGAATACTTATTGGTTCATTAGGCCGAATAAGAAAGTCCTAGTCCATAATGAACTTGAACCTGGATTTCTAGGGTTTTCAACTCCCAATTGACTTTCTGAAATGTTTGGCTTAGGGTTTTGAATTTCAATTGTAAATCTTGACTAAGTTTGTTTTCATAGAATGAACGTAGTGTATGATATCAAGTTAGAGTTACAAATATTATCATAGATGACGTTTACATGATCACAAAATTTCCTGACAAAAATGCCAGTTGTGACATCATCCCCCCGTTAGAGGGAATTTCATCCCGAAATTCTTTTGAAAACTAGGATTATGAAGGAGAGAATACGTGAGGGTACTTTTGCTTTATTTGGTCCTCACGTTCCCATGTGAATTCTGGTCCACGCGTAGCGTTCCATCGAACCTTCACAATCGGAATGCGGCTCTACTTCGTACGCTTCACTTCCCTATCCAATATCTCGACTGGTTCTTCGAAAAACAGGAGATTCTCGTTGATATCGATCTCATCTAGAGGAATGACAAGAGTTTCATCCGATAGGCACTTCTTCAGATTCGAGACGTGGAACACGGGGTGCACGTTGCTGAGCTCGGAAGGTAGCTGCAGTTTGTAAGCCACTGGACCAATCCGGGAAAGAATCTTGAACGATCCAATGTGTCGCGGGTTCAGTTTTACCCGTTTCCCAAAGCGGATCATTCCTTTCCAAGGAGAGACCTTCAATAACACTCGATCCCGTACTTGAAATTATAATGGCTTTCGTCGCTTGTCAGCATAGCTCTTTTGTCGGTCTCGCGATGCTTGAAGTCGAGCTTTGATTTGGATTATCTTTTCGGTCGTTTCATGGATGATTTTTGGTCCTGTGAGAGCACTGGCTGGCGATTGCCCATTTGCTAGTTGGGTGTCACGCACCTCGGCCCAGCATAGAGGCGATCTGCATTTACGACCATAAAGAGCCTCGAAAGGAGCAACCTTGATGCTCGTGTGATAACTGTTGTTATATGAGAATTCGATTAGCGGCAAGTGGGCATCCCATGACTTGTCAAAGTCAATCACGCAAGCTCGGAGCATGTCCTCAAGTGTCTGGATGGTACGCTCGCTCTGACCATCCGTCTGTGGATGGTAGGCAGTACTCATATCTAGCTGTGTTCCCATTGCCTTCTGAAGAGATTGTCAAAATCTTGAAGTGAACCTACTATCTCAGTCCGAGATAATAGACACTGGCACTCCATGGAGTCTCACGATCTCCTTGATGTAGATTCGGATAAGCTTTTCCATCTTGTAGGATTCTTTTTTTGGCAAGAAATGAGTGGATTTTGTTAACCTATCCACGATTACCCAGATAGCATCCAATCTGTCTGCTGTCTTTGGTAATTTGGTCACGAAGTCCATAGTAATCCTTTCCCATTTCCACTTGAATATCACTGGCTGTTGCAATAACCCCGAGGGCTTTTGGTATTCCACTTTCACCTTGGCGCAAGTAAGACACTTGCCCACGTAAGTGGCTATCTCTGCCTTCATATTTGGCCACCAATAATGTTGTTTGATATCCAAATACATCTTATCTGACCAGGATGAATAGAGTATTGTGACTTGTGGGCTTCATGCATGACTACTTCTCTGAATCCCCCAATCTTAGGAACCTAGATTCTGTTCATGAAGTAGTGAGTTCCGTCCTCTTTAACTTCAAATCCCTTATCCATTCCCCGCAGTAATTTACTAGCGACATTCTACGGTTTCAATGCGTCCAATTGGGCTTCCTTGATCTGTGAGGTTAGGTGAGATTGAATGGTGATTGATAGAGTTTTCACGCGACGACTTGTATACTCCTTTCGGCTCAGGGCATCGGCTACTACGTTAGACTTGCCTGGGTGGTACTTGATCTCACACTCGTAATCATTTAGTAGCTCAACCCATCTCCGCTGCCTCATGTTTAGTTCCTTTTGATTTAAAATGTGCTGGAGGCTTTTATGATCGGTGAAAATGGTGCACTTGGTACCATAAAGGTAGTGCCTCCAAATCTTCAAGGCGAAGACCATAGCTCCCAGCTCGAGATCATGGGTGGTGTAATTTACTTCATGAGTTTTTAGTTGCCTGGACGCATACGCAATTACCTTCCCGCGTTGCATAAGGACACAACCTAAACCTTGATTCGAAGCATCACAGTAGACTACGAAGTCTCCAGTTCCTTCCGGTAAGGATAGTACTGGTGCACTACACAGGGCTTGCTTCAAGGTTTGGAAGGCAATCTCTTGCTTCTCAGTCCAGTGGAAAGGTATGCCTTTTTGTGTCAATGTGGTGAGAGGTTTGGCTATCATGGAGAAGTTCTGAATGAACCTTCGGTAGTAGCCTGCAAGACTTAAGAATTGGCAAATTTTTGTTGGTGTTGTCGGAATTGCCCAGCCTTCAATGGCTTTGACCTTGGAAGGATCTACATGAATTCCTTCCTCGCTGACAACATGACCCAAGAAATTTACACTGCGGAGCCAAAACTCACATTTGGAGAGTTTCGCATACAAATTTTCAGCCCGCATGGTCTCTAAGATCTGTCGGAGATGCTGGTTATGCTCTTCTTTGCTTCGAGAGTATACGAGAATATCATCGATGAAAACGATCACGAAATTGTCAAGGAATGGGCGACAGACTCGATTCATGATGTCCATAAATGCAGCGGGGGCATTTGTTAGACCGAAGGGCATCACGACAAATTCGTAATGACCGTAGCGTGTTCGGAAAGCAGTCTTAGGAATGTCCTCATCTCGGACTTTGAGTTGATGATAACCGGATCTCAGATCTATCTTCGAAAAGTAACTAGCCCCTTGAAGCTGGTCAAATAGATCATCGATTCGTGGAAGTGGATACCGGTTTTTGATGGTGAGCTTATTCAGTTCCCCAGAGTCAATGCACATCCTGAAGGATCCGTCTTTCTTTTTAACGAAAAGAACTGGAGCTCCCCATGGAGAGAAGCTTGGTCTTATGAATCCTTTATCCAGGAGTTCACTCAGTTGGCTTGATAATTATTGCATTTCAGCGAGAGCCAATCTATAGGGTGATTTGGCGATCGGAGTGGCTCCAGGCACGAGGTCGATTCGGAATTCGACTTGTCTTTCCGGAGGTATTCCCGGAAGATCTTCTGGAAATACATCCGGGAAATCACATGCTACTGGAATGTCTTGAATGTTCACTTCCTCTTTAGTCTTATTCACCACATGAGAAAGGAATGCGTAGTTCTTCTTGTGTAGACACTTTTGTGCCTTGATACACGAGATAAGGCGAAGATTCATGTCGGGTTTATCTCCATAGATTATTGGGGTTTCGTGATTGGTGAGATGAAGGCGCACGGACTTCTCGTGACACATAATATCAGCATGATGGGGGCTTAACCAATCCATGCCAATTATCACATCAAAACTCCTAACATTTACAGGCATCAAATCTATTTGGAAAGAGTGGTTGTTTAGCGTTAACGTGCATCCTATATAGATATATTTGGTTGTTTCAGTTTTCCCATTAGCCATTTCCACCGTGAAGGTTTCATTGAGCTTCTGGGGTCGTTGATTTAGTAAATGTTTAAACTTGTTACTAACGAAACTTCGCTCTGCTCCACTATCAAATAAGATGCATGCATATTTGTTGTTAAGTAGGAACGTACCGGTGACAACGGTAGGGTCCTGGACTGTTTCACCTTGTCCCAAAGTCAAAACTCTTCCCGATCCCCCAGCTCCTTGATTGTTAATATTGGGGCAATTGCGCCTGAAATTCCCGGTTCTCCCACATCCGTAACAGGTATGACTGGCCCTAACATTGGCGTTGTTGTTGTTGTTGTGGTTGTTATTGTTGTTGTTATTGTTGTTGTTATTGTTGTTGTTGTTTGGCATCTGGTTCTGTTGAAGCTGATTCCTACAGTACTTTGTTGTATGACCTTTCTGGTTGCACCTTGTGCAAATCATCTCTCTGCATTTCCCATGATGATGGAAGTTGCATTTGTTACATTTGGGGAGATTTCATGAGTACTGCTTTGGAGCATTTGGCGTGGATGAGGCTGGAGCATGTGGTATGGTGGTAGCTTGAGTTGCAGCATGGACAGTCACAGTTTGTTGTTTCTTTGTAGATTCAGGGTTTTGCTTTCCCTTCCGCTTGTTGTTTTTCCCTTTCTTGTTCTCACCTTCTTTCTTAACTTCTGCTTCTCCTGTTTTGGCACCCTTTTGTTGCCATGATCATACAATTTCTTGGACAACCTCTTGGCACTATCAAACGTCTCAGGGTTTGCCGCAATGACATTCCCTTGGATAGGTGTAGTCAATCCCCAGATAAGTGATTCCCTTGGATAGGTGTAGAATTTCATAGACCGGGCGTATCGAGTGTGCATATAAGTGATTCCATGCATTAACATAAAACAAGGAAATAAAACACATAGCAGATAACAACATCATGATAAAAACATAAAGCATTTCCATTAATACTAATTGTTTTTAATACATGAAAATTTGCCAGAAGGCATACAGTACATGGGGAAACATATAATCCGGCAGCATGACGACCCTATGAGTAGTGTAATCACTTAAACATAAGGTCGATAGTACATAAAGTAGCATACATATAAAAAGAAATACAGAATGATACTAGTGAGTGAGGGAGCGAATCCTAGTCGTGACGAGATGCGTCTAACAGTAATAGTGATATCATATTCCGAAATATTGCGCCACTAAATTAGCCATCTCGGTCATTTCTCTAATGACCACATCCCTTTCCTGTTCGGCTCGTACGGCTCGCGTCTCCATTGCCAACATCTGCTGCCGAAGAGCGGCAATTTCCTCTTCCGAGGAGTGAGTTCCACTAATGGGGTCCCTTGGCGGTATAGGATGGTCCTGATGCACCTCTCTGGAAGGCGGTTCGCCGATAACTTCATCAGTGTTCTTATCGTCCTCTTCGTCGTCGTTAGTCTCGTCAAACTCGTAGTCCATATCTGTATACTCCTCACCCTCAAGGTCAGAGGCTGCCTCTTGTCCTACCACGGGGTCTTCTCCGATCTCTCCGTGAGCCACTAAGTGCTGGTAGAAAGGAATGCCCTGATGCGCTCCATCCATGGTGGCTGCGCGAGAAACTAATGGTGAGAATATGCTTATAATATTTTTAATTATTTTTAAGTTTGATTTAATATTCTCCTTTTTGGATATTAAAAGGGTAAGCTTCTGGTTCATTGATTACCGCAATTATTCCTGGACATATGTAGGTTGTATTCTGAAGGAATGTAGTTGATCAGGCTACACGCATCCCTAATACGATGACATGTTGTCCAGGTTTAATTGCAACATCAAATTTCTCCAAAGACTTATGTAGGTTATTTTTATGATGATTTTCTAAAATGCACAGATAAATGTGTATTTTATTTGTTTTGTTCAGAGTTATTTTAGCCCCTTTGTGTTTAAAGTTGCATATCATGTATGGTTAAACATCCCAGTTCACTATAAACAATGCTCTGATACCAACCTGTCACACCCTCGAACCAGACGGTAGAAACATCTGAGGGCTCGTGTGACTAACAATTGAAATATCATCACAATTAATATACATGAAACATAACACAATCATCACCAACATTACATATTACAACTGGTATTGTTCACATCAAGTACATTGTTTTAGGTTACATATTCCAAATACAAATTTTACGATGATTGATATTACACAAAATAAATCCACACTTGAAGGTTCTTCGGCTTAACGGATACCTGAGAATACAAGTTATTTTCAAAACGGTCAACATATATAACGTTGGTGAGTTCATAAGCATATTTGAATGAAAGATTTTGTATTGTTTGTAAAACCCAGAAAATCCGATAATTTCTGTAAAAAGTCTGAAAAATGATGTGAAAATCGAGTACAGATGCAGGTGTGAATTTCGTAGTAAAAACATGTATAAGTAAACGATCCAAAATTTCCTTGTATTATATCTGTTGTAAATAGAAGGTAATGAATAATAGTATTTCCCCAGAAAATCCGATATTTTCTAATTTATAAAAATGTTGTAGTATGTGCATTATAGTATGATTTGTTTTGTATCAATATGGTTTACAAAGTTTTGATTTCCGTAAAGTCGTGATGGTATTGGATCTCTATATGAGTCGTTATAACCATGCATGATAGTGACTGAATTGCCTGTCTTGGCATTTTTTTCCAAACGCCGGATATTGATCAAGGTTTTGTCACCCTAGACTGGCCTAGTCTAGCTGTAGCGAACAGCTTAGGTGTGGGGGAGTCACCCCCGTATAGATATATACACAAACTCTCCGTTGGGCCTATTATGTTGCGTCTTGGGCTCGGTTGTTAGTCCAGTTTTGTCACCGGTTTGGGCCTGTCCATCCGTGTGTTTGTTTTAGGGTTTAGTATATAAGTTACATGCATGCAATCTTATCATAAACGCTTTCATTATTTATTTATCAAGTGTACTGTAAACCCTAGCGCACCTCTACAGTGGAAGTTCTTAATCGAGCTCTGCTGAGGTGTGACTACATTTTAATCATTCGTCATACGGATTGATTCACGGTGTGTTCCAGTATTTATTGTTCTTGCTTATTTACCTGTTAAGGATCTAGCGATCTAAAAGTTTTTAACTCATCAATTGGTATCAGAACAGGAGACTGTATAATCTATACGCATCTCTTCTGTCGAAGAAGGTTTCAGGGTTTTCCGCTAATATTGATCTCTGTTAGAAGCCGTCATCTTGTTGTTGACGTAGTTCTTGGATTTCGATTTTACCCTGACTTTGTTTACAAGTCTGATCTTGAACAGGTTTTTCGCAATATCATCATGTCACTCGACGATTCCAACGCAAACCCTATCAATATCTCCAACAGCATTGGATCCACAACTAGGATTCCCATTCTATATACTCAAGATTACGAATTATGGACGCATCACTTTGAAGATTATGTGATCGGTTCTGAAGACAATGGGTATTTAATCTGGGAAGCGATCACTGTAGGTCCGTTCGCTCACACTGGCACAAACCGAATAATAAAGACTCAAAAGGAGTACAACCAACTTATGGTTGATGTTAAAGATGTTCCTCAAGATGAAAAGGAGAAGTTTGTATGTAATATTAAAGCGCTAAGAATGATCAGATTTGCCCTACAGTCTGACACCTTTCGGTTGGTTAGCTCATGCACGACGGCGAAAGAGTTTTGGGACATGTTGAAAGAGTTGTATTGTACCGATAAGGATCTTGAGAATTCGATCCAGACTCTATTGCTTTCAGAGTTTGGAGACTTCAAGCAGAAACCTGAAGAGAAGCTTATCCAAGCCTTTGATCGCTTTAATCATCTTCTTAACAAAATAATAAAGCATGGCATAGAGAGGAAAGTTATTGAGCAGAAGGTCACATTCATGAATGGCCTAAGATCCGAATGGATGGCTGTAGTGTCTACTGTAAAGGCCCATGAACAATTCAAATCTTACTCTTTGGCGAAGCTAGTGGGGATACTAAAGTCACATGAAGGTGCAGTGACTAAAGAAACGAATGTGGTTTCTAGCATGGGTTATTTGGCCCTAATTTCTAAAGGAAAGAATGGAGTTGAAGAAGAAGAAGATTTAGATCTCTCTGAATTTGATCTGACCAATGAAGAATATGCTTTGATGGTTTCAAACCCAAAGAAGTTCATTTGCAGAAGGTTTCCCACCAATAAGAACCGAAACTGGCAAGGAAACTACAGTTCAGAAAAGGCAAAGGAGGAACCGAAGATCACTCCCCAGCAAGAAGAACCGAAGAAGGAGAGCAAGATGTCAAGTGACGCAGGATTTAATTGTCACTTTTGTGGAGGCAAAAACCACTTTGCCAAGGACTTTATGTTGAGGAAGATGATAGAGAAGAATGAGAGTGAAGACGATGAAGCATACTACCTGCGAAAGCTAGAAGAGATTAAGAAGAAGAAAGTGTTGGATAAGGTGTCTAAGTCCATAACTATTTATGGTATGTACTTGACCCGACCCGGCATGGTCCATTTGGGTTGCATGGCACCATGCAATTGGATAAACTAAAATGAGAGAAATAACACTTATGGTTTATTAATATATTATAAGTTCTAATATATTAATAATATTATTTAATTAGTTTGATCAAGAATTAATTTAGAATTAATTAAGTGATCAAAAGATAACTAATTAAATATATGGGTAGATTATGTAAATCTTCCATATCTTATATAGTGGGCTAAGAGGCTCCATGGATTATCAAGTTGGGTTCCACCCATAGGATGCTCCATGGATGCTCCATGGGAGTTACAAACCCATGGGTCATGGAAATGAAGAGTCATGACACATTAGGGTTTACATGGTGTAACCCTAGATGTGTCAACACTATATAAGAAACCCATTCTCCACCAAAATTGGCTACACATAAGAAACAAGAGGGCTAGAGCCGCTTTTGCAAGTGTAAGATTCTCTCAAAGTTTACTCCTTTGCATTTGGTGTTGTGTGAAGCATTTGAGGCATCACACTTGGGGTGCTAGGCTCACAAGGTTTCAAGGATCATAATCAACAACAAGGTAAGTTATTCTATCTTTCATTCAAGTTAAAAATGTTCCCCATGTATGCTAGATAGGAATATAACCTTGGAATTCAACTTTGCATGATTATTAGACAAACATAGATCCAGGGTTATTAGGGTTGCATGTACACTTAGGAAGTGTTAGAATGCTCAAAACCCATCAGTGGTATCAGAGCCTAGGTTTGTTTATTGTTTTTTTTTTTGTGTGCAAACAGCTTGAAAAAAAATCGTTTTTCTGTTTTCTACTCGTATGAAAGTTTGCACATTTGTTGCTGGAAATGGACTAGAAACATTACCCTAAACTGTTTTGATGTTTTAAAGCTTTTTTTTAGATGGTGTAATGTTTATGCTAATCCATTTACAATGGCAATTATTAAAATTACAAGTTTTTTTAAGTGTAATTTTTTGATTCTTGAAAGTGTTCATATTCATGTTCTTGAACTTATGAAGATTAGATGATCATAGGAATTGTTTGTAACCTTCATGGTAGTTTAATTCATGATCATAATTTGTTTTAATGGAGTCCATAACTTGTCCTCAAGTTATGGAAAACCAAAAGTCTCACTTTTATTAAAGCCATTAAAAGAACACAAGAGTTATAAAAATGAAGAGTCTTCATTTTTATTACTCAATTAATTCATAAGTTATAAGAAATGAAAAGTTTTGGAAGTTTACAAAACTTGCCCTCAAGTTTTGGAACATGTAAAGTCTTGATTAAAACTTTAGTTCCAACCCTTAGAATTTTAAAAGTTAAAATTCAACCCTTATACTTTATAATATTATAAGTTACTAATATATATATGTATAACGTCAAGTCGTCTTACCGCTAGTACGCCTCATTCACGAAGCCGGTCTATAAGGGGGTATAAGGTTGTTGCCTATAAAATGGCAACTTAATGGGTGTCCACTCTCACCCACCGCTTCCTTGATCGGTGGAGGGTCGTTAGCCGAACGGGTAGGACAAGGACTTATAAATTCTCATTAAAAGTATGATGAATATTATAAAGTAACTAAATGCTTTTATTAAATTCCCAATCTTAGTTACTTTAGGAAAATGTGAATAAGGTGCTAATCCATGAAATTACACTTTACACTTTGTTTAAGTCGTTAGTGGAGCTCGTGTGGTTAACCGGCACACTAACTTGGACTTAACAAGGTAGGTAAAGGGTGACTTAAAGTTTATTATAGGTCGGTGGAGCTCGTGTGGTTAACCGGCACATCGATTGAGTAATAAACATTGAGTGTACCAAGTGATTTGCATGGTTACTTCACACCTCGTTTTGTGATCCTCGGTATCCCAGTCACAAAACTTGGAGGGCACACTCGAGATCGAAACATGCCTTTGAAAAGTTCATTGAATCTCAAAAGAATCTAGGAATTTCTAAGAACCAATTAAAAACCTAATATTTATATTTCGTTTTTCATGGTGGAAATTGGTGAATCGTCATTCCCCTACCTTTCAAATATGTTATAGCTTGGATTACGGCATACCTCTTCTAAGTTATAATATATTGTGATTGGATCCTAGCCTTAATATTACATTTGGGTGTTTTATTAAGGACTCTCTTAATATATAAACTAATCTTGTTCTCTTCTTTCAGATGTCTTCAAACTGTTGGGTTTTCTACGCATCAAATACACTCTAAAACTAGGTAGCGGAAAAATCGAAACAACGATATACCTAAGTGTACATGCAACCTATGGATCTATGGCTTCATGTTAATTACATCAACCCTAGAAAACTAAAACATAAGTAAGAAAACATACCTCTTATGTAGCCCTTGATCTCCATGCTTGAGATCTTGAACCTCCATGAAGTTGCTTGGATGAAAGGATCCAAACCAGAATCCCTCTAATGGTATCACACCCAATGACACCAAAGAGTGGAATAAAAATAACTAGGAGAAGGGTCAATTTCACAAACCCAAAGGGGTTAGAAATCGTCCCTAAGAGGGGGAGGAAGAAGGGATGGCGAAACTTCAAGCCAAGGTGCAAGGAGGAATGAAATCCCTAAGGCCCTATTTATAGCCTTGGATGCCTCCTAGGGTTTAGTACTCCTTCCCATGTGGGATGGAGGCCTAACCACGAAATTTCACTCCTTTCCCATGTGGGATGGAGTGATTTTCATCCAACCCTAATTCCATAAGGTTCTGGAACATTCCTGATTAACCAACTATCGATTAATGAACATTCAACCCTTTAATTAATTAAACTGTTAATTAATTCCCAAAATATATTTCCAATTAGTTTCTAATTAATTATTAACTATAATAATTAATAAACCAATTTCTCCTTTATTTATTCTACTCAATTTGGGTCTTGAGGGCAACCCAAAAGGACCCTGCTATTATTATAAATATGACCAATAGTTAATGACCTTGGACACTATTCCAACAGTCTCCCACTTG
The DNA here is from genome assembly GCF_052849685.1 of Lactuca virosa. Lineage (NCBI taxonomy): Eukaryota > Viridiplantae > Streptophyta > Magnoliopsida > Asterales > Asteraceae > Lactuca > Lactuca virosa. The sequence continues at coordinate 116,642,902 of NC_136430.1, read as the reverse complement.
GACAAGTCATCAACTATACGAGGACCAATATTTCTCAATAATCAACAGAGAGTTAGCCATCCAATGCAACTACCGAACTCTTGATCTAATCAAGATTCAACCCTTAGATAAGTGATCAACTATCCCTTCGTTCTATGATATCTGTATGAATTCGAGACATGGATTATGGTCAATCTCAAGAATTCAAGATTATGCTTCCCGATATAGATTTGTGACGACTGCATCTGACTACTAAATTGAACACATCAATTCCAGTCAGGGCTCGGCCAAGCACTTTAGATGTCAGCACTAAATCATCGAGGGGCCCATAGATATCGCTTCTCATATTAAGGCAGAAGGAACGAATAAACTTCGACTACATAGTTTCTGTCTATTTCATCATATCACACATGGACATACCCTTTATAACTACCAGTTACGGTTAGCGTTGGAGTAGACCAATGCATAACATAATCATAGAGCAAAACCCCACATGTATCTAGGTTTAGAGAATAGAAGATATTATCGTCTTAAATCTCTATTAAGCACTCATGAGTGTTAGCGCAATCACTATGCTATGTCTAATCAATATGGACAATCCACCAATACTCATGACAGTCTTGAATCACTACTTACTTCCAAGAGTATGACCGACTGTGGACATTTGAGTAAATTAATACTCGGGAAGTGGGTTCCAAACATGCAAAAGTGAGAACGCAGTGATAAGCTAATTGAAATGACCGAACTCCATCATATATTAAGATCACCACTTAATAATCGCCAAATCAAATTAAACTTATACCGCTTAAAGTTCTCGGGTTTTTAAAACAAACCAAACTAAGAGTGCTTAAGCCAATTCATTTACAAATCTAATGCCTCTCGACTTTGTCTGACTGTCAGACATGGTCAATGACATCGGCTATTGGAATGGATCGACAAGATTATCTTTCGATATGAATCATTCACTATGATGTCTTTACATTTGACTCACTATCAAATGTGTTGGTACTTACTGAGTATGTTTCATGTGTGCTCGTGTGACTTGGGATCCATACTCGAGGTAAGTTCACCCAAAGTCACAAGAAACTTCATAAGGACCATCAATGATTGAATTTCAACAAAGATGTCACTAATGAATCTCTTTCAGTCACATTGTCCACTTTGCAATTTAACCAACTGCAATATACTCTAAGTATGTTAAATCCACTATGGTGTATTACTTGGTACTCTTTCAAGCTAATATATCACCATTCAGTAAAAGCACGAATTCCGACTGCGAACGGAATTGCCTTTATTAGTGCGGAACTTAGCATCAATGTCACTCTTACAATGATCTCTTCCATACTATCAAGATCATTTCTTCTATCCTCCAAGGTCACTTAAGAATGTTCTTGATCTTGATTAATTGATTCTTGCCAAATTGATCTAATCAAAATTGTCATGCTCAAGGCATACGAGTCATTGGATCAAGTACATGTCATGGCATTTATGATCGATCCCATAGCAGAAGCATGTGGGACACGACTCATTTGCTTTAGCTCAATAGTAGAACTAGGACATTAGCATTGCTCAATGTCATGCCAGCCTAAACTCCTTTTTGAGTTCTGCATGTCGAGTTTCCTCAACATTCAATGTACTTTGGCTTAATCCAATGAATCACTTTGATCTATCTCCATAGATCCTTATTATGCACGTGTCTTGTATCTCCCATGTATATCATAGCGAAACAGTTCTCATACCAAGCCAAGCTTTTACACCTGCTAAGTTAGAATATAGTTTCCTATAAATCGTACATTGTCTATGTACAATACAAGGGTGACTACAGTGCTCCCACTAGCACTGACATATATATGGCTTATCTATGTTTCTCGAAATTCAAACTCCTTGAACTTTTCTCATTGAAACAAAGATTCCAATGACTCCCACTAGCTTTGACATATGTATGGCTCATCTATGTTTCTCGAAATTCAAACTCCTTGAACTTTTCTCATTGAAACAAAGATTCCAATTACTCCCACTAGCTTTGACATATGTATGGCTCATCTTTATTTCTCGAAATTCATACACTTTGAACTTTCTCATTGAAATAATGATCCATCTTGCGAGATGCTTATTTCGGTCCATAAATGAACTTGTTAAGCTTACACATCTTTCAAAACCTATCTTGGTTTAATTATGTGTTTGTTCCTATCCATGATTGTCTCTACTTGAAGATCCGCTTGCACCTAAGGGTTAAGGTCAAGTGCTAGGTCTACCAAATAACAACATACATGGATTGAATCTCGCTTTCCAATTCCTCTTTCTATATTGTTGCCTTTAGGGCCTACCATAGCTTCCGATAGCTGGTACACTCTGATTGCTATCTACCAGTGACTCAAATACCTTAGCAATATAAACTCTTATATAACTAGCTCCATGACGTCTTCTATCAGATCTATAAGGAAAAATGGAAATATATCAGTTTCCTTAATAGCTCTTTCAATTCCAAATTGAATGTTATGTCCAACTTTAGGCTCTTCGTTGGTTGGATCTCGAATCTTATCAAGATCAATGTGGCTCCCACTAGCCCTTTTGGAAATCAGCTCCCTCTCTCGGAAGACTGCCCTTCGAGCAACATACATTTTGTTCTCATAAGGATTGTTAAACAATTATCCAAAATGATTGATAGGTTCTCCAACGAGATAACACATCTCTATTCAATGTCCCAGATTGTCGAGCGCTTCAACGACGAGCGTAAGCCTCATAATCGTAGACTTACATATATGGAAGTGAGGATAGAATCCCACTTCACATATCATAGAGTGTTTCTGGAACCTACTTAGTTGGCACAAGACCAAAGGACTTCTTGTAACACTATTCATGGTACAATCCACGATTTGTTAGCAAATACAGTGCGACTCATCTAGTACAAAATCAATGAACGATTTGTTTCTCTATCCAACTAACACTTCCTAGTGGCAGTGTTTTGGGAGGAGACAGATCATGAAACTCTTTCACAATTACTTAGATGATCGATAAAGTTTGCACTGAGATTCTCACTATGAGTGTCTCATCCTATTGCCCAATTGATTCTCAACTTCACTTTATGAGAGCTTTGAACACCTGAAAGGTTTCAGACTCACATTCATACGAAGTTGGTATCACCATGTATTACGATTAATCTGAACGGTCCATTAGTGTAAACTAATTCCAACAGATACTCACATCAACCAGTGAAACTTCATCATCTATCTTGATAAACAAGATTTGCATTAATCATGAGACTCGAGGTCAAATGATATCCAAAATCCGATCCAACTGGATACTTGGTAATGCATTTCTCGTTTATGTATCCAAGACTATGATTCCACAAATACATTTCACCCAAAACTTTGGATGTATTTGAATCAGTACATATTGTGGTCATTCTGAACGATCCATTAGTTGAACTAACATCAACAGATATTCACAATAATACACCTTATTTAAATGTTCGAATCAATTTTAAACGATTGCTACTATACTAGCTTCATAGATTTCATGACTTTCTTTTAACATGTTAGAATGCTCTACATTTAAATAAGTCAGAACTATCTCATGAATTATAGTATAAAAAATTTTAGTTATATTACCATAGACTAAACTCTTGAGGAGAATTGTCATTTGATCCCATGAATGTAGCAAGGGCTTGGCATTCATGATCAAATTATCTTCTCCATGTTCTAGTCTTCTTACTTCATTTTAGTAACTGCACATTCTTGCAAATGTCAGTACTAATCCTCAGTAAAATACTCAAGGTTTAGAAGTAATGTTTTGATGGCATTATAAATTCATATATTTTTTTGAATAACAAACATGAAAGAACTAGTTATCTTTTGATCCAATGGAAAGTAGCACGGGCTCGTGATCCATGATCAAATTTAACTTCTTCATGTTCCAGTCCTTTCACCTCAAATATACATTTGGGCAAGTTTGATTTCTTAGTCCTTTTCTTGTTATGGAAACGAGCAACTATCAGAACATGTCTTAGAATAAGCCTTCCTTTGTCCTAGGTATTAGGGCCTAGATTAGGTATACCCACACTAATCGCCTTTTAAACCGTGTGCAATTGGCTTTCTTCTTCTTGACACTTCTATTAATGATAGTAAAATATGGGAGTGTTTTGAAGTTTGAGTTTCTATGACTGCCATGTTAATTCCAAAAGGAAACTTTAACATGCTCCACAACTCCTTCATGGTCATTCCATGTTGTTCATATCAAAATCAAAATGAATTGATTATATGTACATGTCAGCTAGTCGATTAATCCTAGTCAACTCCTAACTCAAGGAAATTCCATTTTACTTCAATATGTCATTTTACAACGTACATTTGACAATTGCTCTTTCTAACACTTTAGAATGCAATGTTTGAAGTAACCAAGGAATAGCTTTAACAAAGGCATGATCTTTCTTTTCGTTTATGAGAACTACTCCCAAACTACGAATTTGACAAGATTGATCATCCTTATAGCTAATCCTTTCAAAGGTTTTATAGCAGTAGATTTTAGTGGATAAGGTTATAGACATCATTCAATAACAAATTCCATTATAGTTTGTTTTACTTATCCTTAGAAAATAATCACCCTAAATAAAATTATTTTATAAGGCTAGGATCCATATTTGGCTCCATGATGTGTAAAGGGATGCCGTAAACACACCATAAAGTTATTTAGGTAGGCAAAGCCCTTTGCCAATTTCGATCACCACGAAATTCCTAGATCTTTGAGATTCATTGACTATCAATGGCATGTTAATCTCGAATTATGTTCATCTCAAATTCAATGACGGGGTCGCCGCGGATCATTGAACAAATGGTGAATCGACCATACAAAACCGCATGGTCCCCGGCTCAAGTTACGCTTGAGATTCGCGAGTTCCACATCATTCTCTACTTATACTCACCAATTGACGTGCCGGTTAACCACGCGAGCTCCATCAACAAGTTATAAAGAGAATGTGCAACTTTTATGGATAACATAAGATTCACATTAAATAGATTGAGAATTAACCTTGCAAAATCGCATGGCCCCCGGCTCAAGTTACGCTTGAGATTCGCGAGTTCCATATCATTCTCAACTATACCCTAGATTGATGTGTCGGTTAACCACACGAGCTCCACCAACAGAATATAAAGAGAATGTGCAATTTTCATGGATAATATAAACTCACATTCTATTAATAAAACGGGATTTTGTTTTATACTTGTATTTAGAATACTTTTAGATTGACCATTATCACTATCAAACCCTTTCGGTAACTCCATTCTCAAAATGCAATAGGGCGGTGAGGGTGGTAAGCGCGAAGCATATTAAAAACCGACCTCATTAGGAATCAAAGAGACCTCCTCAAAACCCCTACATTAGAACGGGTGAGCCTAGTCGAGGTAAGACTGACAATGTCAATATTTAAACACGCGAGGGCGCATGATCTAACTTTCTTATACATATAATAGACACAATTCTAATATATATAAATACAAGGGGTAAATTTAAAACTCTTTAAATTTAGTTGTCTATTATTAATTCTAATTAATTGCGAGGACGCAATGTAACAATTAATAAATCAGGAGGGGGTAATATTCAAATTTATAAATCTCTTTTATAAATAATATTAAATATTTAAATTCACTATTTAAATAATAGATAAATATTCAAGTTCAAATAAACACATAAATATTCAAATTCAAATAAACATATTTAAACAATATTTATCCATTAATAAATATTCAAATTCAAATAAAACATTTAAATAATATTTATCAATTTCCAGATTTAAAACATTTTAAAATTTGGTAATTATCCGTATTTGATAAAGCTTCATATTTGAAAAATGGAAAAAATCTGAAAACCCTAATTCTGCTGAGCTCACGTCGTGAGCTCTAAGCTCTCACGTCGTGACCTGCGACTAAGGTATTATCAATTACGAATTTTTCAATAATCCTTCTACCATTCAATTTCAAACAAAGTTTTACAGAAAACATGGATCTAGGGTGAACATAACCATGAACCAATGGCTCTGATACCACTGTTGGGTTTTCTACGCATCAAATACACTCTAAAACTAGGTAGCGGAAAAATCGAAACAACGATATACCTAAGTGTACATGCAACCTATGGATCTATGGCTTCATGCTAATTACATCAACCCTAGAAAACTAAAACATAAGTAAGAAAACATACCTCTTATGTAGCCCTTGATCTCCACGCTTGAGATCTTGAACCTCCATGAAGTTGCTTGGATGAAAGGATCCAAACCAGAATCCCTCTAATGGTATCACACCAATGACACCAAAGAGTGGAATAAAAATAACTAGGCGAAGGGTCAATTTCACAAACCCAAAGGGGTTAGAAATCGTCCCTAAGAGGGGGAGGAAGAAGGGATGGCGAAACTTCAAGCCAAGGTGCAAGGAGGAATGAAATCCCTAAGGCCCTATTTATAGCCTTGGATGCCTCCTAGGGTTTAGTACTCCTTCCCATGTGGGATGGAGGCCTAACCACGAAATTTCATTCCTTTCCCATGTGGGATGGAGTGATTTTCATCCAACCCTAATTCCATAAGGTTCTGGAACATTCCTGATTAACCAACTATCGATTAATGAACATTCAACCCTTTAATTAATTAAACTGTTAATTAATTCCCAAAATATATTTCCAATTAGTTTCTAATTAATTATTAACTATAATAATTAATAAACCAATTTCTCCTTTATTTATTCTACTCAATTTGGGTCTTGAGGGCAACCCAAAAGGACCCTGCTATTATTATAAATATGACCAATAGTTAATGACCTTGGACACTATTCCAACACAAACAATGCTGCTTCTGGCTCTAATCCTAATGACTCCTTTACCCTTATGAACTTGTGTGGGAAAGTCACTTTTGATGGATCCAACTTCAATGAATGGATCAGAAACATCAGGATGATTACCCGCTACGAGGACAAAGAATATGTCCTTGACAAGGAGCTTAAGGAGATTTATGAGACCACTGCAACTCCCCAGGAGATCGCTGACTTCCGGGCACATGAAAGGGATGCTACCAAAGTGGCATGCATCATGTTGGCCACCATGACAGCGGAACTCCAAAAGTCCTATGAGGACTTCTACCCTTTTGAAATGCACCAAGATCTGATGGAAAGATACCATCAAAGTGCACGACAAGAGAGGTATGAAATCATATGCTCTATCATAACAACCATGATGAAGGACGGGGAATCCGTCACGAGCCACATGCAGAAAATGCAAAGGTATGTGGATCGGTTGCTGAAGCTTAATGTGAACTTCCCTGAGGAGCTTGCAATAGATATCATTTTGCACTCCTTACCATCGTGCTATGATCAATTCCGCATGACATATCACATGAATAAGGAAGAGGTCACACTCAGCAAACTTCAGGGACTCCTCAAGACCGCAGAAACAGGTCTTAAGGGTAAGTCGGTTGTTAACACTCCTACTCCAAACTCCGCCCCGGTTTTGGCAATCGGGAAAGGTAGAGGGACGAAGAGGAAGAGCTCTTCGAAGGGTACCAAGGCTAGGACCCTTGATGGCTCTTCTTCAAGTGGAACCAAGAAAGGTTTTGTCAGTCCTTCTTCTGACCCTAAAGAGGCTGAATGCTTCTATTGCCATGAAAAGTCACATTGGAAGCGGAACTGCCCAAAGTACCAGCAAGATGTGAAGGATGGGAAAGTTAAACCCAACCATGCAGGTATTTACACTATCTTATCTAATAACTCACCCCATTCTAACTCTTGGGTCCTTGATACCGGTTGTGGTATTCATATCTGTTCTGATTTGCAGGGACTAAGAAGAAGTGAGAATGTGGAGCATGGAAGAATAAACTTAATCATGGGGAATAGGAAAGCTTTACCTGTCACCAAGATTGGAGTTTATACTTTATCGCTAAGTAGTGGGTTTAGTTTAGATTTGAATAAATGTTGTTATTCGCTAGAAATGGCAAGAAATATTATTTCCTTTCATGCATTGTATAAACAAGGTTTCACCTTTTCATTTGATAATGAAGTTGGTTCGATTAATGCTTTCTTTAATAATGTTCTTTATTTTAAAGCATTACCTTGTGATGGTGTGTATGAAACTGTATCTGTGGTTCATAACTTAGGAAATAATGTATTGTGTATTGATTCTGTTAATGATAATAACTTGGATAAAGCATCATTATGGCATTGTCGTCTTGGACATATAAGCAAGAAACACATAGGCCAACTCCAAAAGGATGGAGTATTGGAGTCATTTGACCTAAAGTCAGATGATAGTTGCGAATCATGCTTACTTGGAAAAATGACAAAGTCACCCTTCACAGGTTCTTGTGAGAGGGGTGAAGGTTTGTTGGATCTTATACACACGGATGTGTGTGGGCCCTTCAAACATGCCACAAGGGATGCTAATCGTTATTATTTGACTTTTACTGATGATTACAGTAGATATGGATATGTCTACTTAATCAAGCATAAGTCAGAGACTTTTGAGAGGTTTAAAGAGTTCAAACAGGAAGTCGAGAATCAATTGGGCAGGAACATTAAGATGCTTCGATCCGATCGAGGTGGTGAGTATCTTAGTTCAGAGTTCCTCGACTATCTTAGGGAATGTGGGATTGTCTCACAATTGACACCTCCCAGGACACCGCAGTTGAATGGTGTAGCTGAGAGGCGTAATCGAACCTTGTTGGATATGGTTCGTTCCATGATGAGTCGAGCTTCGCTACTAATCTCATTTTGGGGGTATGCCTTAGAGACTGCCGCCCATATCCTTAATCTAGTTCCCACAAAGAAAGTTGCCAAAACTCTTCATGAGATGTGGACTGGTAAAGTACCCAAACTAGACCACATTAAGATTTGGGGTTGCGAGGCTTTCATGAGACACGAGACTCATGATAAGCTCGAACCTCGAAGTGAGAGGTGTATTTTCATCGGCTACCCACAGAAATCCTTTGGTTACCTCTTCTACAGACCTAGTGAGAATGTGGTCTTTGTAGCTAGGAGGGCTTTCTTTCGAGAGAGAGAGAGTTCATAAGCCAAGGTGACAGTGGGAGGCAAGTTGACCTTGAAGAAATTCAAGAGTCAAGTGGTGAAGGAACTTCAAAACCTAGCACTCAACTTGAGGAGGAAACTTCTGTTGAGCCAATTGACAAGTCTGTACCTCTGAGGCGTTCCACAAGGGTTAGGAATGCACCTGAGCATTACTATGGATTCCATATTACTGCGGAAGGTAATACACTTATCAGTGATGAGACACTGATAGGTCTGGATGAACCTAACAGTTACGCGGAAGCCAGGGCAGGCCCTGAGTCAGCCAAGTGGAAAGAGGCAATGGACAGCGAGATACAGTCCATGTATGACAATCAAGTTTGGAACTTGGTTGAGAATGTACCAGGTCGTAAGACTGTAGGGTGCAAATGGATCTTCAAGAAGAAGACCGACATGGATGGTAATGTACACACTTATAAGGCACGACTGGTTGCAAAGGGTTTCTCACAAACTCCGGGAGTTGATTATGATGAGACCTTTTCTCCAGTGGCCAAGATTAAGTCTATTAGGGTTCTGTTAGCCATAGCCGCATTTCATGACTATGAAATATGGAAAATGGATGTCAAAACCGCTTTCCTTAATGGAAAGTTGGCTGAGGATGTTTACATGAGTCAGCCAGAGGGTTTTGTCAACACAGAGTAACCTAATAGAGTGTGTAAGCTTGAGAAATCCATTTATGGGTTAAAGCAAGCACCTCGCAGATGGAATCTTTGCTTTGATGATAAAGTCAAGGAATTTGGCTTTTCTAGGAGTGAAGATGAATCTTGTGTATATGTCAGGCTAGTGGGAGTATAGTTAGCTTTTTGGTAATGTATGTGGATGACATACTACTCATAGGAAATGGCATCCCAACTCTGCAGGAAGTTAAGTCCTGGCTTGGGAAGTGTTTCTCTATGAAGGACCTAGGAGAAGCTACCTATATTCTAGGGATAAGGATCTTCAGAGACCGGAGTAAAAGACTAATTGGACTTAGTCAGAGTACTTACTTGGATAAGGTGTTGAAGAGATTCGGCATGCAGGACTCCAAGAAAGGAAAGTTACCCATCCAGAGTAATGCCAGATTGAGTAAGACACAAAGCCCTAGTACTGAGGCTGAGATAGCAGAAATGAGTCGAATACCTTATGCTTCGGCTGTAGGATCGATCATGTATGCTATGACGTGTACTCGACCTGATGTAGCCTTTGCTTTGAGCATGGTTAGCAGGTATCAGGGGAACCCTGGCAAGGCACACTGGACTGCGGTAAAGAATATCCTCAAGTACCTACGGAGGACTAAGGACTGGGTCCTTACCCTCGGTGGGAGTGAAGACTTGAGAGTTGTAGGGTATAGTGATGCTAGCTTTCAGAATGATAGGGATAATTTCCGCTCTCAGTCAGGCTGGGTCTTTACCTTAAATGGAGGAGCAATTTCTTGGAAGAGTTCCAAGCAAGAGACAGTGGCTGATTCAACTTGCGAATCAGAGTATATAGCAGCTAGCGAGGCAGCAAAGGAGGCGATATGGCTGAAGAACTTCATTGGAGACCTTGGAGTTGTACCAGCTATTAAAGAGCCAATGGAAATTTTCTGTGATAGTGAAAGTGCAGTTGCCTTAGCCAAGGAACCAAGGGATCACGGGAGATCCAGACACATCGACAGAAAATACCATTTCATCAGACATCGAATAGAAGAAGGACTCCTCGTGGCAAAGAGGGTATCATCGGATGAGAATCCAGCAGATCCCCTCACGAAAGGACTGACTCGGGTTAAGCATCTCCAGCATGCTCGGAGCATAGGGCTGAAGGATGATATTAGATTTAGTAGTTAGATAACCTTGAAATTTGTAAAGTGTAATTGACATTAGATGATGAATAAAAGGTGTTTTATTTATGAGTAAAGTGTTGCTATCTCTTGTCGATCGTTTACTATATTTATTTTGCATGTTTTGACTTCCAGAATAATTATGTTTGGTATATCATATTATTCGAACCTCCACAGTTGGTCATATGTCGGAAGTAGGTATGAATCAAGACTGTCATGATTGGTTACAGAGGTCTAAGTTGTTGGACATGGCTACAACACTCATGAGTGCTCATAAGTTCTGAGCATTGGACTCAACCCACGCTCACTGGAATCACTTCATGGAATTTATCTCGAGTGATCGTGAGACGGTAATATCATATAAGTCTTCAAACCTAGATATATGATTTGTTACTTATGAGTTGGTTATGCATTGATTGTACGAAAACGCATTGGTAACTCGATGTTATAAAACGTGCTCTTGTGTATAATTCAATGAGTAGTAGAACAAACATATGAGTCGAAGTTTATCTGTTCCTTCTTGGATTAGAAGCTGATATCTGGGCCCCTCGATGATTTTGTTTTGACTTATGTACCGGGCCCGGTCAGAACTAAGTTGATGTGTTCAATTGAGTTCTATGTCAAACAAATCGGAAATCGGGAAACAAACTGTTGGACACAAAGTAAGACACTATTCCATGTATTTGTCCGGCTGATATCTAGAACAGAGGATTATATGATCACTTATCTTAAATGGCGTATCATCATCTTCTCAGTTCCGAGAGACCTTGAAAGAGCTACGATTGCCGATCGGTTCCTGAAGTATTGCAGTTATAGTTATTAGACTTATCCAAGTGCGAGACTGTTGGATAAGGCGTCTAAGTCCATAACTATTTCTGGTATGTACTTGACCCGACCCGGCATGGTCCATTTGGGTTGCATGGCACCATGCAATTGGATAAACTAAAATGAGAGAAATAACACTTATGGTTTATTAATATATTATAAGTTCTAATATATTAATAATATTATTTAATTAGTTTGATCAAGAATTAATTTAGAATTAATTAAGTGATCAAAAGATAACTAATTAAATATATGGGTAGATTATGTAAATCTTCCATATCTTATATAGTGGGCTAAGAGGCTCCATGGATTATCAAGTTGGGTTCCACCCATAGGATGCTCCATGGATGCTCCATGGGAGTTACAAACCCATGGGTCATGGAAATGAAGAGTCATGACACATTAGGGTTTACATGGTGTAACCCTAGATGTGTCAACACTATATAAGAAACCCATTCTCCACCAAAATTGGCTACACATAAGAAACAAGAGGGCTAGAGCCGATTTTGCAAGTGTAAGATTCTCTCAAAGTTTACTCCTTTGCATTTGGTGTTGTGTGAAGCATTTGAGGCATCACACTTGGGGTGCTAGGCTCACAAGGTTTCAAGGATCATAATCAACAACAAGGTAAGTTATTCTATCTTTCATTCAAGTTAAAAATGTTCCCCATGTATGCTAGATAGGAATATAACCTTGGAATTCAACTTTGCATGATTATTAGACAAACATAGATCCAAGGTTATTAGGGTTGCATGTACACTTAGGAAGTGTTAGAATGCTCAAAACCCATCAGAAAGTTGCTGTAAATAACACTATGAATGTTCTTATTGTGCAGGAAAATGTTGCAGATGATGAATTTGGTGGTGTTGAAGTCTGGTCTACTGACTCAGAGGATGAAGAAGTGAGAAAGCCTACACATGGCAGAGCTTTCGTGGCGAAAGAAGATGAGTATGTTGCTGAAGGAAAATGTTTGATGGTGACAGCTGGAGTGTCACAGATGAGGGGTTACACCACTGATGGGGGTGAAGATGAAGCGAAGGAACGAGAAGACAGGTGCTTCGCTGCCAAGCCTGTTGTTGAGCAGATCAATGAGTGCGACCAGTTGATCAAGAAGGTACAATCTAGTCTCGAATCATTAAAAATCCCTGTCACAAACTATGAAAAAGAATTGAACGGATTAAAATCTAAATTTTCTAGTTTAAGTGGTAGTTTAACCCAAAATCGCCTCATAAATTCTAACCTAACTGATCAACTCAGCAGGGTGTCTTTGAAGAGTGAGGAGAGGCGAATGTGGATTGAGCAAAAGGAGAAAGAGTTAATTAGAATAAAGGATGAGACAATTTATTTGCAAAGGGATAATTTGAAGCTTTTAAACCAGAGAAATGTTTTTTGTTTAATTGCTAAACGTTTATATTCCAATATCACTCAATTGCATCTGGATTATGAAATAGGCATGAAAATTCACAGTATGATTCTTCCTTTCCTTGAATTAAAGGAGCACGTAATTGATGCTAATGTTTATGATTGTGAAGTTGTAGTCTCGTCTGATGAACTTTCTTCTGGCTATGAAATTGGTCTTGACAAAATTGAATCATTTATCCAGTCCAAAGACCACAAAGACATGCTTAAGAATTTATTAGATGAAAATGATAAATTGAAAATTAAAACCGAAACTATGCAGAAATTTGATTCGTTGAATGCCAAGTTGACTTCAGAAACAAAAATTAATGTTGAAAATACTTCTGAATTTGATGAGGATGATGATATGAGTGAAATATCTGTAGAAGATGAGGTAGAATGTTCTGAATTTGTCAAGAGCAAACCCGAACCCACCAAAAATCTCATTTCTTAAAACTCAGTTGAATTCGCTCGTTTGTCCCAAAATAAGTCCAAAGTTATGAAAGAAAAGGTTGTGGTGTATCATAAGGTCCAAACCACGCCAAATCAAGTTTATGTAGTTACCGGTGTTACACAGAAGCAAACAGCCGAACTCACAGCATTAGTGAACGAAGATAATGCTGAAGGATGTGATGAATTTTTCTTGTCGTCACCAATAGACAATGCTGATGAAACGGTCGGTCTATCTGAGAGAACATCATGGAGGGTTAAAGGCAGATATGTGGCAGAACCACTCAACAAGCCTACACATTTTTATATGCCAACAACCAGTGGTACCAAAAAGATTCCAAGTGAATCAGTTAAGGTGACAAGCGAAACCTCCTCGTTAAAGAGCGAAACTCATGATAAAAGATCAAAACCGAAGGCCAACATCCATAAAACTCCCAAACAGGTGTCTGAAAAGAAACATCAACGTAACAGGAGATACAAGAAAAATCTCACTGAAAGGAAATAGTTTCGGCAGTCCCAAAACCCAAATTACGTTCGATCAGACAAGAGTCCAACCGCTAAGGATAAAGGAGTGTTAAAGAATCAAGCTACTTCTTATACTCAATGCTATTCATGTAGCCAAGCAAACCGAAAGGGAAGTTTCGGTTCCCAAAATAGAAGCGAAAGAAACCGAAAGACTGGTTTCGACTCTCAACTCAACAACCGAAGGGGAAGTTTCGGTTCCTCATCAACAAGCGAAAGGACCCGAAAGCAAGGTTTCGCTTCTAACACACATTCCTCTCACTCAAAGCACAATCCTAAAGAAGATGTGAAGGGAAAAGGGAAGATCGTCTCAGGAGATGAAAAGAAGATGAATACTAACCTAAGGAAACAAAACCAAAAGTTGGAAAACAATAAAGATCCAATTCCTAAACCTAAGGTTGAAGCGTCAAAATATAATAAAATCAAAGTTTTTACAATCAAAAGAAAAGATGAAACAACCCTAATAAAATGAACTTACTTGGTTGATTCTTCTATTGTTATATCCTGTTCTGTAAAAGGCTCACATGGACCCAAGAAACTTTGGGTTCCTAAATCTGCTTGATTTTTGCAGGTTATGCGTGACGAGCAGTTCGATGACGAATGGTAGATTGATAGTGGATGCTCACGTCACATGACAGGGAGAAAGGAAGAGCTTCGGGAGTTTCGAGCTATTAAGGATGGTGGATGTGTCAAATATGGCACAACTCATTTGGCACAATAAAAGGCTACGGAATGATCACAAATGGCGAATTCTCGATCAGAAAAGTAGCATACGTAGAGGGCTTACAACACAATCTCATCAGTGTTTCACAACTGGTGGTGGGAACTGGACTGAAGGTTTCGTTCGATGATGAAGGGTCTGAAATAGTAGAGAAGAAGACCAAATCAGTTCTATTAAAATCCAAAAGAAAAGGCGAAATGTACCCACTGAATCTCAATCCCACTCGAGGGAAGCCAGCTGTGTGTCTGCTAACGAAAGCACACTCAGACGAAAGTTGGTTATGGAACCGAAGGCTCTCGCACCTTATCTTCAAAGATATCAACAAGCTAGTTCTTGGTGATCATGTGCGAGGACTTCCAATACTCAAGTTTGATAAAGAACATATGTGTGCTGCATGTGAAATGGGAAAGCAAAGCAGGAAAAGTCATCCAACACGTGTCAACACGAAGATCATCGAACCACTTGAGCTTCTGCATATAGATTTATGTGGACCTCCGGCTATTGAAAGCATTGGTGGTAACAAATATATACTAGTAATAGTAGATGACTTTTCTCGTTTCACCTGGGTATTTTTTTTAAACAGAAATCAGAGGCTACACCAAAGCTCAAGGTTTTTGTCAAGCAAATAGAGCTTCAACTGAGAAAGTTGGTAAGAAATATTCGAAGTGACAAAGGGTTGGAGTTCAAAAACAATAAATTTGAAGACTTTCTTGCTGAAAAGGGAGTATCTCACAACTTTTCTGCTCCCTACACTCCACAACAAAATGGTGTCGTTGAAAAGCGAAACCGCTCGTTGTGTGAAGCAGCCCGAACCATGCTCGGTTTCGCCTCATTGCCTTTACATTTTCGGGCTGATGCTATTGCTGCTGCCTGCTACACAGAGAATAGATCTCTTCTCAACAAGCGTTTTTCTATTACTCTATATGAGATCTTGAACAATCGTAAGCCAAATGTCAAGTTCTTCCATGTGTTCGGTTCCAGATGCTTTATTTTCAATTCAAAGGAGCACCGAAACAAGTTTGATGTCAAAGCTGACGAAGGGATTTTTCTTGGCTACTCCTTAAACTCCAAGGCATATAGGGTTCTGAACAAACATTCCAAGAAAATTGAAGAAACCTATTATGTCACCTTCGATGACAACTACGTCAAAAAGCTTCAAACAACCAAAGGTTCAATGAAGGAAATCTTTCCAACGTCTTGTCAAGTTACTGTTTCCATTTCAAATTTATTTGAGCAATATATGTCATTGTTCGATGAACCAGAGAAAGCCATTCACTCTGAAGCAAAGGCTGCTGACAATAAGATTGATTCCTTGAAGCAAATCATTAATGATGCAGCGAAGGATATGGAAAAAGAACAACCGGGAACTACCGAACAGCCTAGTCCATGCGAACCTCCAAAAGAAAATTCTACATTTCAGGGGGAGGGTTCATCTTCATCCGATAACCCTGAATTATCATTCCAGGGGGAGAACCCATCAACTACCATATCAACCGAACGTCCAGTTGAGGGGGAGAATTCAATGCCTGAAGGCGAAACTGTCTCATCATTTGAGGGGGAGAATGCAAATACAAATGATGATGATACTCAGTCAGAATTCGAAGAAGAAGTAAATGCTAAGTTGGATCCCTCCTATGATCCAAATTACCCACCTCTCACCAAATGGACAAAAGATCATCCAAAAACCCAAATCATTGGTGATTCATCAGAAAGAGTTCTTACTCGTTCTCAACTGAAAGTGAAGTAAACTACATTATTCTCTCAAGTGGAATTTTGCATGTTTAATTTGTTTGTCTCAAAAATTGAACCGAAGACTGTCAATACTGCACTCGATCACTCTGATTGGGTACAGGCAATGCAAGACGAACTCAACGAGTTTGAGCGAAACAAGGTATGGAGACTGATTCCTACACCAAAGGATGTATCTGTAGTTCGACTGAAATGGGTATTTCGAAACAAAATGGACAAAGAAGGGAATGTAATTCGTAACAAAGCAAGGCTAGTTGTGAAGGGATATTTTCAAGAAGAAGGGATAGACTACGAAGAGACCTTCGCTCCAGTAGCCAGGTTAGAATCAGTAAGAATCTTTTTGGCCTATTTTGCTCACAATAACTTTGAAGTATATCAAATGGACGTCAAGTGTGCATTTCTAAATGGATAATTAGAAGAAACGGTGTATGTAGAGAAACCACCAGGTTTTGTGAACGAAAAGTATCCAGATCACTGCTACATTCTGGACAAGGCGGTTTATGGTCTGAAGCAAGCACCAAGAGCATGGTATGAAACATTAACTCGATTTCTAAAAATGTCAAAGTTTAAACAAGGTTCGGTTGACCCAACCTTCTTTCGTAAGAAAGAGGGTGACTACCTTATGATTGTTCAAATTTATGTCGATGATATCATCTTCGGCTCCACGAATCCTGTCTTAACAGCAGAATTCAGGAAGTTGATGGAGACTAAGTTTGAAATGACCTCAATGGGTCCAATTAACTTTTTCCTTGGCTTAAATATTAGACAGGGACCTGAAGGCATTTTTATTAATCAAGAGGCTTACACGAAGACCTTGCTTGCCAAGTTTAGAATGATGGGAGACTCAAAAGTGAAGGTTCCTATGGCGTTTGGCACAAAGTTAACACCTTCTCTGGACAAACCGGCTGCTGACATGACCCTTTATCGTCAAATGATAGGGTCGTTGATGTATCTAACAGCAAGTCGACTAGACATAATGTTTTCTGTTTGTTATTGTGCCAGGTTTCAAGCTAATCCACGCGAACCTCACCTGTTGGCTGTGAAGAATATCTTTCGATATTTGAAGCGAACCTCTTCTCTCGGTCTATGGTACCCAGCAAAATCAGGGTTCTTTGTTCAGGCATTCTCTGATGCCGATCTAGGAGAATGTGGACTGGACCGAAAGACCACTACTGGAGGATGTCAGTTCCTTGATGGCAAACTTGTCAGCTGGCAATCGAAGAAACAAACCCGTGTGTCTCTTTCTACAGCCGAAGCAGAGTATATAGCTGCTACATCATGTACTTCACAGGTCATTTGGATATAAAGTCAACTTCGAGACTATGGCCTGAACATGAAGAAAATTCCATTATATTGTGACTTTGAAAGTGCAATAAGGATATTTCACAACCCAGTGCAACACTCCAAAACGAAACACATAGCACTGAGGTATCATTTTATTAAGGATCACGTGGAAGACGGTAATGTCGAAATACATTTTGTAAGAACCACTGATCAATTAGCTGACATCTTTACAAAAGCCTTGCCTGAAGCAAGTTTTAATAAAATCTTACAAGGCTTAGGAGTGATGGAAGCCGAATTTGTACCGAAATTGCTTTCGGCTCATTAAAAGTTGGAAGCGAAATAGAGCGAACGCTCGGTCTATTTCGGGTCCTGATTTTTCAGGAACTGAAATGAACCGAACGCTCGGTCCATTTCGCCTCATATACAATGGTGACATTTCGGTTGTATCTTTTGTACACTTTATTTTATCTTAATTTATTTTATGTTTTTCTCTTACTTTTCATAAAATTCAAAAATATTTTGTTTTCTGTTTTTGTTATTTTTCAGAAAATTCCAAAACTTCAAAAATATTTTCTTTTTGCGTTTCGTTTTTGTTTCTTTTCTCCCTTAGGTTGACGATCACAGAAGCTATATCAATTGGAGCTAGGGCATGTATGATATTTCTATCTTTGTACTAGTTAAGTGTCCCTAGAAGCATGCTGCTGTATGTAGACCAAAGCCTCCAAGACTGTGAGTGAAGCCTTAATGATTCGATCGACACCAATCATTTCTTCCCAATTAGGCTGCTAAATTCACTCTAGTCATGAGCTACCTTACTCTTCTCATTTTGAGCTAAGAGTTTTCTGCTTTGTCATTCTCAAATAGCAGAGGCACTTATGATTCCTTAACCACCTTATATTATTTCTCCATCTCGTTTCGCTCCACAATTGTAACCCTTGAGACTCTTAGCAATTACTACTGAGGTTTATGGTTATACAACATCTGTGTTGATGATCTTAGATACGTTTACCACGGGCTAAGTGAAACCCAAAATCCAACACCTTAAATGAATTGATGGTGATCGTGTTCACGTTCAAGCTATTACTTGTTATCTCAAGAAATCTCTTTTTATTTTTGCGTGATCTTTATGAAATTGTCTAACACCAAGACGCTTCTTCCCGTAAGATCCAGTTTCATTTTTGTTTTTCAGATTTCATCTTAACACCCAGTCACTAAAATAGATCCAAACCTACTTGTTTAACAGGCTACACCGGTCTCACAAGTACTTCTTCCACTTTCGGTCTTATGTCAAGTACCCATATGTGGATTGAAGCGAAAGCCACCCTAATAGCTTTATATAAAAAGATGCCTTTCAATGTCTCTTTACAGGCATTTGATCGTAATTCAATGGGAAACCAAACAAGCACTTTGAAGTCTCTCTTGACTTTGAAGGTAGAGATTCATGCCCAGGATCCATTGTTTTTATGTCTTCCTAGACATCACATATATCTCACAAATTATTTGTTTTATTTCTTTATCTTTGACACTATCTTGCACGAAAATCTTTGATTTTCCAAAGTCTGGTTCGGTTTCTAATAAGCTAATTTCAGAAATATAGCTTCGGTTCATTATGATGGAATGGAGTATTTTAAAACAAAAGGATGAGTCAGCATGAATTTGAAGGGTCTGGAATCTAGAACGATAAGGTTGAGATAAACATGGAAAGGCGTGTGAATTTGAAACGATCGCTGATGTCACGCCTGACATCGCCTTTGTTGGTGTAACAGTTGTCCAGTCACGATTTTCTAGGCGTCGATTGAGATTTTCTCGCCTGTGATATGATTGCGATTTGTTTCTCTCTTCTGATTGACAGTATAAAGGGTTTTCTCAAATTACCTTTACCCTTTTACTGCTCTAATACTTTTCAAAGACGAATACCGGCGATTCTTCCTCTACTGTTCATCACCTTCTTCATCGAGCTTCAACAATGGCAGAATCTTCTTCAATCCAAGAAACTTCTGCTCGATCGCCTCTTCTATCTATCAAGGAGAATCAAAATCTTCTAATAGATCTCACACCGTTTACGTATGATCCGTATATCCTTAATATGGTGGAATGCCTCAAGTACTCCCCACTCGTTATCGCATTGTCGAAGGTTGAATCTGTCCCAATGTCTTTTCTCTCTCAAGTGTACTCTACTGCAACATACGACAAGACAAAAGAGAGGGTTTTCTTTGACATTCTCAATCAAAAGACGTTGATTTCCAAGAATCGGTTTTGCTCACTGCTAAGGCTTCCTTATGAAGCCTCCATGGTCAACCCTGACTCCGTCACTACTACTCAGCTCTTTTCATTGTTCTACAATATGGGGTATTCGGAGCTCCTCACGACTGTGACTAAAGTTAAGAAGTATTGCCTTCCTCCTCAATGGAATGGCCTCTTCACTCTGCTGTTCAAAGGCCTGTCTGAGAGAGTTGCTGGTTCAGATGGTGCTAGCAAGGTTTTCATGACCCTTATCTATGGTCTCTACACTGGAATCAACCTGGATTATGGATCTGTTCTTTGGATTCAGTTGGTGCAAAGTCTCTCCTCTGCTTCGCATCATTCTGAAATCTCATGTGGAAGGTTTTGGACTCTCGTTACTCACTGGGCTATGGAAAGGTTTCACGTCCCTATTATGGCAGACTCATTACTTTTTTCGATTGCTACTTTTCCTACGACTAGGATCATAGTCACCGATCCTCTCAAGTTTTCCTTCAACGGGTCTATTCCAGCCTCTATGTATGCTTGTGTGCCTGATGCAAGCAAACTGTTCCAAGAATACAAGAAACTTCCCTCGACCGTGCCAAGGGAGTTAACTCCAGAGATGATCAAGTCCATAGAGGAAGCAGATAAACCAGCAAAAAGGGGCAAAAGGCCTGATTTGAAAAAGAAGCAGAAGGAGGGTCAAGTGTCCAAGGTGACTACTCCAAAGAAGCGAAAGTCTGAGAAGGAAGCTCTCTCACAGCCAAAGAAGAAAAAGGTTAAGAAAATGGCCAGGAATCCACGACATGTTTCCTCCAGTGATTCAGACTACACTCCCTCAGATCAGCAACCGAACATTCCAACAAGCGAAAGCGAAAGTTCTGACTCTGACGATGAAGGTTCAGTCCGTGGTGGCACACCTCCAATTTCGCCTACGCATGAGGTACCAGTTCGCTCCCACCCACCTTCACCTCCACCTATCTCCATCCTAATATCCATTAATCCAATCCCACCTGTTATCACCTCCCAACCCAATACAACTATTCCCATTCCTACTCCAATATTCTCTGAAGCAACCACCGTCACTGCTACCCACACTACCAAACCTGAGGTTCGTGCCAATGTATCTGATACGGGGGTTCGTACCTCAGTGGCTGAAACCCCTGTTATCTCAAAACCTCTCTCTCCTACACCATCAACAGAAACCGCCACAGTTCTTGGGGGTGAAGAAGTTTAATTTGACTCTTTCTATTATAGTCCCTACAGGGTGCAAACCGATGATGATGATGATGCCCCTGTCACCAAGCGGCATCTCAAGGAGATGAATGAAAAGCTAGACAAGCTTATAGCCTCCTCCTCTACTCAGGATTCTCTTTCTGAGTCTGCCATTCAAGGCATGATGGCCACCTGGGTTAAGGAACACGAAGCTTCAATCACAAAATCCACTTCAGCTATTGATGCTTCAACAAAAGTCTGCTCCGATGCGACCGAAAAAGTCGATAAACTAATTTCTAAAGCCAATCTTTTTCTTGAGTCTTTATAGGGTGCTGCAGAGCAAAATGTCAACAAAGTCAATGCCTCGATTGAATCCCTAACTCAATCTCTTCAACAGGAGAAAGAGCACTTTGAGGCGTTACGAAAGAACCTAACCTCTGATCACGTCAAGCATCAAGTATCTGTCTCTGAGCGTTTGGATAAACTTCAGGCAGATCTTGCCTTGGAAAGCAGAGTGATGGATGATCTTGCTCTAAAAACCACTCCACTCAAAACCCAGACTCTGAAGCTCAATCAAGCGAACAAGGAACTTGAACCACTGCGTTCGGAGCGGTCTGTGGTAAAAAGCTCAGTTGTTGATGTACACTCGATTCTTCTTCATCTTCTCGAAGCCCACGATTCAGCTCTTACGATCTCGGTTAGACGTCATTTGGCTAAGAAGTTGAGGCCTGCTATTGACATTCTAAGTCAAATTGAGGGTGTTCCAGAGTCCGTTGTCCTTCCGCAACAAGGGGGAGAAGTCATGAAGCCTTCATCTCAACCACCGAAACCTCAACAACCGAAGGTGGTTACTGAACCGAAGGGGAAAGAAGCTTCGGGTTCTGGTATACAAGATAAAGGAAAATACATTGATGTTGATGATGAGGACGATGTTGATGTTATAGAAGAAACGACTCCTAAATCAAGTCCTCACAAAGTCAAGCCCACTGTTCAAGAGATTAAAGAAAAAGTTAACAAAGCGATTAATCAGGTGAATGAAACGAGAGAAGCGAATCTGCTTAAACAAAGGAAATTGAAGTTTCCTCTGTGCTCATTGGAAAGGCTTCGAAAGGAGGTTATTGAAGCTCCAAGCTCACATTGGCTAGAGCCTGTTCTTTCATTCGATGTTGAGAATTCTAAAGATTCTCAATTCGATATGCCAATCACTCGTAAGGCTTTCATCTTTCATTGCTTTGAGTCTACAGTGGCGATTCCTTCTCCTGACCCGAGGGTTGATCAAGACTTGCTCGAGTACTATCATGAGTTCTCTCAACCACAGTACCTGACTTGGAGTAGCAAAAAGATCACAACAGTTAAAGTAATGAAACCTACTGTAGCAGGGAAGTTCATTAATATCAAGCTCAAAGTGACCAGAGGATCAGACAGTTCGGTTCATACAATCTCTCTTGCTGATTTACCGAATCTGAATCCACATGATTGGATTCTCCTGAACAACATCTTACTTTCCAACCCGAAGGAGTATGAGCCAATTATAGGTCACATCAAGCGTATGCTGGTGTGATACATTCATGAAGTAGCAAAGATTGATCAGAAGATTGCCACTGCTATACGAAAGAAGCCCTTAATCAAGCCAATCAGGAAGGCAGGTCACGTTAAGCTGATGATGAAAGGTAAAATAGACCCATAGTTTCACACTGTTATGTTTCTTAGAGGCGAGGGTCAAAGGTGCCTATTTTCTCTTGCTGATAAACACCTATTCTCCAATTCCTGCTTGGAGCACATTCTTGAGCTTATCCATGGGTGTGATCAAAACTGTGAGGCAGACAAGAAGTTGTTCACATATATGCTTCGGTGGTATATGGATTTCAGACAGACTCTAATTGCCATCATTCCAAAGTTGTTCAAGGTTGTGAAGCGAACTCCTCAACCTCCACCGAGGTGATGTCTCGCCCCAATTGACGCAAAGGGGTAGATTGTTGGGCCTATTATGTTGGGTCTTCGGCTCGGTTGTTAGTCCAGTTTTGTCACCGGTTTGGGCCTGTCTAGCCGTGTGTTTATTTTAGGGTTTAGTATATAAGTTACATGCATGCAATCTTATCATAAACGCTTTCATTATTTTTTTATCAAGTGTACTGTAAACCCTAGCGCACCTCTACAGTGGAAGTTCTTAATCGAGCTTTGCTGAGGTGTGACTACATTTTAATCATTCGTCATACGGATTGATTCACTGTGTGTTCCAGTATTTATTGTTCTTGCTTATTTACCTGTTAAAGATCTATCGATCTAAAAGTTTTTACCTCATCAATTGGTATCAGAGCAGGAGACTGTGTAATCTATACGCATCTCTTCTGTCGAAGAAGGTTTCAGGGTTTTCCGCTAATATTGATCTCTGTTAGAAGCCGTCATCTTGTTGTTGATGTAGTTCTTGGATTTCGATTTTACCCTGACTTTGTTTACAAGTCTGATCTTGAACAGGTTTTTCGCAATATCATCATGTCACTCGACGATTCCAACGCAAACCCTATCAATATCTCCAACAGCATTGGATCCACAACTAGGATTCCCATTCTATATACTCAGGATTACGAATTATGGACGCATCACTTTGAAGATTATGTGATCGGTTCTGAAGACAATGGGTATTTAATCTGGGAAGCGATCACTGTAGGTCCGTTCGCTCACACTGGCACAAACCGAATAATAAAGACTCAAAAGGAGTACAACCAACTTATGGTTGATGTTAAAGATGTTCCTCAAGATGAAAAGGAGAAGTTTGTATGTAATATTAAAGCGCTAAGAATGATCAGATTTGCCCTACAGTCTGACACCTTTCGGTTGGTTAGCTCATGTACGACGGCGAAAGAGTTTTGGGACAGGTTGAAAGAGCTGTATTGTACCGATAAGGATCTTGAGAATTCGATCCAGACTCTATTGCTTTCAGAGTTTGGAGACTTCAAGCAGAAACCTGAAGAGAAGCTTATCCAAGCCTTTGATCGCTTTAATCATCTTCTTAACAAAATAATAAAGCATGGCATAGAGAGGAAAGTTATTGAGCAGAAGGTCACATTCATGAATGGCCTAAGATCCGAATGGATGGCTGTAGTGTCTACTGTAAAGGCCCATGAACAATTCAAATCTTACTCTTTGGCGAAGCTAGTGGGGATACTAAAGTCACATGAAGGTGCAGTGACTAAAGAAACGAATGTGGTTTCTAGCATGGGTTATTTGGCCCTAATTTCTAAAAGAAAGAATGGAGTTGAAGAAGAAGAAGATTTAGATCTCTCCGAATTTGATCTGACCAATGAAGAATATGCTTTGATGGTTTCAAACCCAAAGAAGTTCATTCGCAGAAGGTTTCCCACCAATAAGAACCGAAACTGGCAAGGAAACTACAGTTCAGAAAAGGCAAAGGAGGAACCGAAGATCACTCCCCAGCAAGAAGAACCGAAGAAGGAGAGCAAGATGTCAAGTGACGCAGGATTTAATTGTCACTTTTGTGGAGGCAAAAACCACTTTGCCAAGGACTTTATGTTGAGGAAGATGATAGAGAAGAATGAGAGTGAAGACGATGAAGCATACTACCTGCGAAAGCTAGAAGAGATTAAGAAGAAGAAAGTTGCTGCAAATAACACTATGAATGTTCTTATTGTGCAGGAAAATGTTGCAGATGATGAATGTGGTGGTGTTGAAGTCTGGTCTACTGACTCAGAGGATGAAGAAGTGAGAAAGCCTACACATGGCAGAGCTTTCATGGCGAAAGAAGATGAGTATGTTGCTGAAGGAAAATGTTTGATGGTGACAGCTGGAGTGTCACGGATGAGGGGTTACACCACTGAAGGAAAATGTTTGAAGATGAAGCGAAGGAACGAGAAGACAGGTGCTTCGCTGCCAAGCCTGTTGGTAAGCAGATCAATGAGTGCGACCAGTTGATCAAGAAGGTACAATCTATTCTCGAATCATTAAAAATCCCTGTCACAAACTATGAAAAAGAATTGAACGGATTAAAATCTTAATTTTCTAGTTTAAGTGGTAGTTTAACCCAAGATCGCCTCACAAATTCTAACCTAACTGATCAACTCAGCAGGGTGTCTTTGAAGAGTGAGGAGAGGCGAATGTGGATTGAGCAAAAGGAGAAAGAGTTAATTAGAATTAAGGATGAGATAATTTATTTGCAAAGGGATAATTTGAAGCTTTTAAAACAGAGAAATGTTTTTTGTTTAATTGCTAAACGTTTATATTCCAATATCACTCAATTGCATCTGGATTGTGTAATAGGCAGGAAAATTCACAGTATGATTCTTCCTTTCCTTGAATTAAAGGAGGACGTAATTGATGCTAATGTTTATGATTGTGAAGTTGTAGTCTCGTCTGATGAACTTTCTTCTGGCTATAAAATTGGTCTTGACAAAATTGAATCTTTTATCCAGTCCAAAGACCACAAAGACATGCTTAAGAATTTAATAGATGAAAATGATAAATTGAAAATTAAAACCGAAACTATGCAGAAATTTGATTCGTTGAATGCCAAGTTGAGTTCAGAAACAAAAATTAATGCTGAAAATACTTCTGAATTTGATGAGGATGATGATATGAGTGAAATATCTTTAGAAGATGAGGTAGACTGTTCTGAATTTGTCAAGAACGAACCCGAACCCACCAAAAATCTCATTTCTGAAAACTCGGTTGAATTCGCTCGTTTGTCCCAAAATAAGTCCAAAGTTATGAAAGAAAAGGCTGTGGTGTATCAGAAGGTCCAAATCACGCCAAATCAAGTTTATGCAGTTACCGGTGTTGCACAGAAGCAAACAACCGAACTCACAGCATTAGTGAACGAAGATAATGCTGAAGGATGTGATGAATTTTTCTGGCCGTCACCAATAGACAATGTTGATGAAATGGTCGGTCTATCTGAGAGAACATCATGGAGGGTTAAAGGCAGATATGTGGCAGAACCACTCAACAAGCCTACACATTTTTATATGCCAACAACCAGTGGTACCAAAAAGATTCCAAGTGAATCAGTTAAGGTGACAAGCGAAACCTCCTCGTTAAAGAGCGAAACTCATGATAAAAGATCGAAACCGAAGGCCAACATCCATAAAACTCCCAAACAGGTGTCTGAAAAGAAACATCAACGTAACAGGAGATACAAGAAAAATCTCACTGAAAGGAAACAGTTTTGGCAGTCCCAAAACCCAAATTACGTTCGATCAGACAAGAGTCCAACCGCTAAGGATAAAGGAGTGTTAAAGAATCAAGCTACTTCTTGTACTCAATGCTATTCATGTAGCCAAGAAACCGAAAGGGAAGTTTTGTTTCCCAAAATAGAAGCGAAAGAAACCGAAAGAGTGGTTTCGGCTCTCAACTCAACAACCGAAGGGGCAGTTTCGGTTCCTCATCAACAAGCGAAAGGACCCGAAAGCAAGGTTTCGCTTCTAACACACATTCCTCTCACTCAAAGCACAATCCTAAAGAAGATGTG
This sequence comes from Lactuca virosa, assembly GCF_052849685.1. Taxonomy (NCBI): domain Eukaryota; kingdom Viridiplantae; phylum Streptophyta; class Magnoliopsida; order Asterales; family Asteraceae; genus Lactuca; species Lactuca virosa. The sequence goes on along the minus strand of NC_136430.1, from coordinate 116,616,197 downwards.
AAGGGAAAAGGGAAGATCGTCTCAGGAGATGAAAAGAAGATGAATACTAACCTAAGGAAACAAAACCAAAAGTTGGAAAACAATAAAGATCCAATTCCTAGACCTAAGGTTGAAGCGTCAAAAGATAATAAAATCAAAGTTTTTACAATCAAAAGAAAAGATGAAACAACCCTAATAAAACAAACTTACTTGGTTGATTCTTCTATTGTTATATCCTGTTCTGTAAAAGGCTCACATGGACCCAAGAAACTTTGGGTTCCTAAATCTGCTTGATTTTTGTAGGTTATGCGTGACGAGCAGTTCGACGACGAATGGTACATTGATAGTGGCTGCTCACGTCACATGACATGGAGAAAGGAAGAGCTTCGGGAGTTTCCAGCTATTAAGGATGGTGGATGTGTCAAATATGGCAACAACTCATTTGGCACAATAAAAGGCTATGGAATGATCAGAAATGGCGAATTCTCGATCAGAAAAGTAGCATACGTAGAGGGCTTACAACACAATCTCATCAGTGTTTCACAAGTGGTGGTGGGAACTGGACTGAAGGTTTCGTTCGATGATGAAGGGTCTGAAATAGTAGAGAAGAAGACCAAATCAGTTCTATTAAAATCCAAAAGAAAAGGCGAAATGTACATTGTCTTAGGTTAAATATTCCAAATACAAATTGTACGATGATTGATATTACACAAAATAAATCCACACACTTGAAGGTTCTTCGGCTTAACGGTTACCTGAGAATACAATTTATTTTGAAAACGGTCAACATATATAATGTTGGTGAGTTCATAAGCATATTTGAATGAAAGATTTTGTATTGTTTGTAAAACCCAGAAAATCCGATATTTTCTGTAAAAAGTCTAAAAAATGATGTGAAAATCGAGTACAGATGCAGGTGTGAATTTCGTAGTAAAAACATGTATAAGTAAACGATCCAAAATTTCCTAGTATTATATATGTTGTAAATAGAAGGTAATGAATAATAGTATTTCCCCAGAAAATCCGATATTTTCTGATTTATAAAAATGTTGTAGTCCGTGCATTATGGTATGATTTGTTTTGTATCAATATGGTTTACAAACTTTTGATTTCCGTAAAGTCGTGATGGTATTGGATCTCTATATGAGTCGTTATAACCATGCATGATAGTGATTGAATTGTCTGTCTTGGCATTTTTTTCCAAACGTCGGATATTGATCAAGGTTTTGTCACCCTAGACTAGCCTAGTCTAGCTGTAGCGAATAGCTCAGGTGTGGGGGAGTCACCCCCGTATAGATCTATACACAAACTCTCGCTCTCCCTCCAGGAGACTCTGATTATAACTACAGGCTACGGCCATACACTCAATGGAGTCAACCGAAAAGTCTCACTAGATCCCAATTATTGCCACATGAATATGTATAACGTTATATGTATTTAGAATTACAAACACCAGAAGATACATGAATGTGAAAGGATAAGCCCAACAAACATGAAATAAGACAACTTTGGCCCATTAGGCATTTAAGTTATTTTCAGGCTTGTTAAGTATGCAAATGGACCCGTTAAAGCCCATTAAGCATATGATGAATTATTCCAGACTAAATTAGCGTGTAAATGGGCCACTAAGGCCCAATAACATGTAAAGCCTAATTGAGGCCCATTAAGCATGTAATTGGGTCACTGAGGCCCAATAGACATGTAATGAATATATTGGGCCCAATAAACATGCAAATGGATCACGAAGGCCCAATAAGCATGTATAGCAAGTACTAGGCCCAATATTCATACCATTGTTGTATTTCGTTTGTTTGTTATAGTATAGTTCATTAAGTCGAAACATTTATCCATAATATTATAAAAAGTCGTGTGTTTTGTTATAATGATACTTTTAGCTCGTTACGTCGAAATTCTATAATTTGAACTTGTGTTTACTAAAATTACACTTTCAGGTCCCTTAGGAACTAAATTAAACATTTAAAGCTTATTTTTACAAAAATGTCATTCTTGGTCTATTTTAGTTAAAAATAACATTTTAGCCCACATAATTATAAAAATTTATATTTTCGCCCCAAATTTTTAGTAATTGACGGATTTGGCCCAAAAATGCGTACATTGACATTTTCAGCCTATTTTTGCAGAAAATTACATTTTCAGCCCTTATTTGAATAAAATAACATTTTCGGCCCAAATTTTATAAAATTAACATTTTTGGCCCAATTTTGAAATAAGTGTCATTTTCAGCCCTTATTTTCGTTTATTCTCATTTTTGGCTCAAGTTTCGATTAAATAGCATTTTAATCCCCAAAAATTGATATTTTTGCAATTTGGGCCCAAAAAGCCGTAAGGCCCAAATTGAGGCCCGTAATGCAAAATATTACACTTTCGGTCCTTTGGAAAGTATTGTTGTTATAAAAACTCATTTGTATACAAATGTGGCTATTTTGATCCTTACAAAACCGTAAGTGGCAAAAATTAACCCAATCTTTTGTTTACTTGTCAAAAATGATCCTTATACAAGATATATGCTTTGTTTTTCACATATTAGACATGTATAACACTTTTATCCTTGTAGTATGAAGTTTAGAGTGTTTTAGTTTATGAATCTCACCCATTTTTGTTAGATTATTCGAGATTCATCAAGATTTATCACATAATCACAACATAAACCAAGAAAATCACACATAACATGCATAAATACATAGATCTATACATAAACACTTGTATTCTCCCCCAAAAACTTGTAAAAACCGAAAACAAGGGGGTATGAACTCACCTTTGCTTGTTGTTCTCGGTTTTGAAGTAGAAATGGAAGAAGATGATGTGATTTTCGGCCCTAGCAAACTTCTTGAGGGGATTTTCGAACTTAGGAGTTCTAGGGAGCATGATCACGAAATTAAGGTGGTAAGAAGAGTGATTGAGTTTAAAATGAAAATATGTTACTTAGATTTGTGAGATCTTACCACTAGAGTGTAACTTGAAGTGATCTTTGGATGAAAACCTCCTTGGAATGCTCTAAATCTCGAAATTCTTGATAAAAGGGGAGAGATGTTCTTGAAAGTGTGTTTGGAGAGAGTTTGATATTGTGTGTGTGTGTGTGTTTCTTGCTCTCGGCCGAAGGGTTAAGAAGAGAGGGGGGAGAGAGAGGTGAAGATGTGATGGGTGCTTAGAAGTATGAGATTTGTATTTTGTTTAGTGGGTAACTAGCATGGAGAACCACAAGGTAAACTTGAGGTGGCACTATTTAACTCCATACACAATCTTTTTTTTTTATAAACCCATTGGGCCGAGAATGGGCTCAATGAATGAAGGTGAATTAGCTTTGGGCTCAAATCCTTGGCCTTGATCGAATTTCATAGGCCCAATATTTTTTTTCGGTTCATTGGGCCCTTAGGATTGTTCACGGCCCATTTGAATACAAGAAATGGAGTTTATGGCCCATTAAGGCCCATTAGGGTTAGAAGGAATCATTCTAGGCCCATATGGTCCAAAATGTTATAGATTTATGAATTGGGTCCATTTAGAATCCAAATAGGGTTTCTAAGCCCAAAATAGTCGAATTGAATACTTATTGGTCCATTAGGCCCAATAAGAAAGTCCTAATCCATAATGAACTTGAACCTGGATTTCTAGGGTTTTCAACTCCCAATTGACTTTCTGAAATGTTTTGCTTAGAGTTTTGAATTTTAATTGTAAATCTTGACTAAGTTTGTTGTCATAGAATGAACATAGTGTATGATATCAAGTTAGAGTTACAAATATTATCATAGATGACGTTTACATGATCACAGAATTTCCTGGCAAAAATGCCAGTTGTGACATCGTGTATGCGTGCTGGATTTTGGAGGGAGTTGGGATACGTACCTCCCACTGACAGAGTTTTCATACAATAACAGTTACCATACCAGTATCGACCGACCTCCATTTGAGATGTTGTATGGTAGGAGATGCAGGACCCCGTTTTGTTGGGGCGAGGTTGGACACCGGGTCATAGGGAGCACTGAGGTAGTGCTCAAGACTACCGGGTTGATTTAGCAGGTGCGCGACTGGCTGCGGGTCGCGCAAAGCCGTCAGAAAAGTTATGCTAACCGGCGGCGATCGGATCTCGAGTTCCAGGTGGGGGACTTTGTGGTTTGTGCTACTAAAAGTGTCACCATGGAAGGGAATCATCAGGTTTCGGAAAAGGGGCAAGCTAGGACCCTAATATATAGGATCGTTCAGGATTTCAGCCCGACTGGGCAAGGTGGCCTATCGGTTGGATCTGCCGGATGAGATTAGTCAGATTCACAATACCTTCCATGTGTCACAGCTTCGGAAGTGTGTCACAGACGAGGTCGCAGTCGTTTCGTCAGACGATATTCAGGTGGATGAGAGCTTAAACTACATTGAGAGACCGGTTGCAATTTTAGATAGGAAGACCAAGGTTCTTAGGAACAAGGAAGTGAAGCTGGTAAAGGTTCAATGGCAGCACCACAGGGGCTCCGAGTGGACTTGGGAGTCGGAGGACGAGATGCGAGGCCACTACCCGAATTTGTTTGAACCAGCAGACTTCGAGGACGAAGTCTAGTTCAAGTAGGGGAGACTTGTAACACCTGTTCCAGGTATTGATTAATTTATATAATTTTTAGGGTTTTGTGCATGGACTCGGCGAGTTGGGGTGCTCCAACTCGTCGAGTAGAGACTATTATGAGGACGCGGGGTTTGGGTTCTACTCGATGAGTCGGAAGGCCCCGACTCGACGAGTAGGCGCTGTAAAGAGAACCCCTATTTTTTAGGGTTTGCACCCTATTTAAAGAACTTAATGTGCCTCTTGTGGCCTCCCTTATCACCCTAATAGCTAGAGAAAACCCTAGAACGACCTTGAACCTTCTTGAGTGAGAGAAAGAGCTTTTGTTAGAAATTTTGGGGTATTTGTGAAGGATTCTAGAGCTTGAAGAGGAAGGAGCAAGGAGAGAAGCAATAGATCCGACATCTACTCTGTTTTGGCCATCATCTTGAGGTATAAAGTCGTTACCTTGATCTCTAGTTGATTAGATCCCTTTTCTTGGAAGTAAATGACCATTTTTAGTGCAAAATGGAGTCAAACTAGGATCTGGACTTATCACAAGGATATGGTTCCAGATCTGGACCTCTCTAGGTCCCCAATGACATAAAGTTGCTCACTTTATGCAGCCTAGCCCCTTTCCATGCACAAAAACCTTGTAAGAAGCTTAGTTTTGATGTTATGGCCTTGAAGGGCCTTGCATGCACGTAGAGTTTGCAACTTTACGTGGTATTTGCACTAAGGGAGTTTGGATCTGGAGTTTGGGACCTTAGATCCCACTAAAAAGGGCTGAACTTGGAAAGGACTAAAGGAACTCGTCGAGTCCCTTAGCGGACTCGACGAGTCGGGGTAGGGTTTGCCTGTTCTTGAGATTCTGGATAAGTGCGGTGAAGGATTAGGGTTTTGGTCTGAACGGGCATTAGTTTTTTGGACATTTGATGAACTAGACGAGTCACTAGGGTGACTCGGCGAGTTGATGCGGGATCAACTCGGTGAGTTGCTGAATGCACTCAACGAGTTGAGGTCAACATGGATTGTTGACCTTCATTGTTGACCTTGACTTTGACCAGGGTTGACCAGGGTTGATTTTGAGGGTAATTAAGGATTATGACAAGTTAATCATATGTTGGTTATAAGCGGTGAGGAGGAGCAGTGCGTGGGATACATCTGATCTTAACTATTCAGTTCAACATTCGAGAGGAGATTCTTCTCACCATACCAATGGGTCTAAAGCACCAAGGCCGGCCCATTTTATGATATGTGTATTGTTGATTGATTATGTGTTATGTTAGTATGATATTTGCATAGAAGATCCCGGGGGGGTCCCGTGGCAGTAGCTTGAGACCACGTGGGGGTTCCCGTGACATTTGGTATAAGACGTTGGAGGGTTTCCATGGCATCCTAGTATATTTGCATGTGTAGTTTGCATTATGTATTGTTTGGTAGTAAAGACCATGTGGGGGTTCCCATGGCAGGAAGACCATGTGGGGGTTCCCATGGCAGGCAGTTAAGACCACGTGGGGGTTCCAATGGCACTAGGTGTAAGACCCTGGAGGGTTTCCATGGTTTCCTTATATGTTGTATGCATGGCTTATGTGATATATGTAGCTTTTATAGCTAACTTGATATGTGTTATGTGGATTGTGTGTGGGGTGTTCTTTGGGGGACTCACTAAGCATTAGCTTACAGTTTGTGGATTTGTTTCAGGTACATTTGAGCCCAAGGGTAATGGCAAGGCTTGATGGCGCGGCTTGCACTCTCTCTCGGGCATTTTATGGGACACTCTGATGTTTGGAAATAACATTGTTTTGGATATGAATTTGGAAACAATCGTATTGGGATTTCATGTTTTATAGAAAAGTGTTTTGACTAATTAAAAATGAAAATTTTCTTTTGAAAAATTGGGTCGTTACAAGGTACTTGATACATATTTCAAATGATTAGCATTAAACATTTTTTAAATCATGTATTTAGGTAAATGTTTTTTATGTCGATATAAATTCATATTAACTATTTATACATATATTTTCCTATATTTTCCTAAATATAGTTAAGAAAATACTAAGTATTTTATATATCTATAATATTTTTTTATACTTTATATGACAATTAAGTAGTATATATATTTTATATTTTATGCATGTAACACATATACAAACAATGAATAAAATGTGAATTTATATATTACCAAAATCAAGTGATGTAAAATGTATAGTGATTAATAATATTTTTATATAGTTATACATTTAAATTTATAATGTCTCCATTTTAATAATTGAACTTTTTAAAGTTTGATAACATTTTTTTATCATAATTTTATTTTATGATTTATTATTGTTTTAAAGATAAAATCATAATATGGATTGAAACGACCCTAAAGTCAAACGCAAAATATAGAATTATATTTAGATAAAAGAAAATTCAATGTTATGTACATCATGTCAATATGTTAATAATTTTTTTTATTAATATACATTCAACTACCTAATTATTATCCTTTCGTTTGTATTTATTTCGAAAGTTACTTTAAAAAAACATTTAATGTTTACACCTTAATTTTCAACATCGTTTTTAAAATATGTCAATGCTTTTTTATTAGTATATATATTGAATTACTTACTTTATTCATTATTATATCCTTTTTATTTATTCAAAAATATTACTTTAAAAAATACATAATGTTTACAACTTTATATTAAAATTTTATTTTTATTAAACCGTGTACTACACGAGTCTTACACCTAATGTGTAAAATAAACGACACGTAAACAAAACTTAAAAATTGAACGAGTCAACATGATAATGAATGATCTTTTTTCTTGAACAGACAAATATAGTATATAATCTACTCCTAAACTAACAATTAATCCACCTACGTGCACGGCAAGACTTGAACCCTCGACCTCAAGTAGGGAGGACACCACTTGATACCGCTGGGCTAGAAGACCTTTGATAGATAATGAATGATCTAATGGAATGGTTTCTGTGGGTACATTAATGACACATAAATGCATTGATGTCGGTGATGGAAGAAAGGGCAAAAAATACATTGTTCTTACCTTTCTCCTAAAATGTACACATATTTTGGAAGTTAGAGCAAATTTTATTTCAATGTAAGCATTTATTGTTGTTTTTTTTCAAATTTGTCGAAGCATATGTATGCATATATGTATGTATGTATTCCCAAGTTAAAACAACGATGCGTTAGTTCTTGAACAAGTCCAAAGTATATCCGTCCACAAAGTAGTAGTTTTTGTGGGGGGCCTTCTTGCCCGGAATAGGCATATATGTCATGAGCTCCAGTGATGGTACTGGTCAGGAGTGGGATTATATATGCCACTAAACGTCAGTAAGTCTATTACGATAGGATATTTGACGAATAAATATTGTAGGCAGTACAATTTTCGTTTTTGGATGCATGTCCACTTAAATTATCAATCATTCTCTAAAAAAATGACAACCCATAAGTGTCGTCATTTTCAATTTTATATTCTTTTATTTCTTAGATTCCAAATTCCTTTGTTGTTATTCACATCTTGCAAGTTCCGTGTAAGAGAAAACACAATATTAATGTCCCACCTTGAAATTAAAATGTATGTGGAACTTGATTGTAGCCATTGCTTTTGTATATTTGCCAACGTGGAATCTGTGATTCACGTATGGCGGTTCGAAGTTCCAACGTGTCGAAGATATACATAGGGCTAGGTTATAATGTGGATGAACAATTATTGTGCGGACGTGTGGACAATGCTATTCTATGAGAATTACTAAAAAATAGGTTATTTGCTAATGTGAATACGTTAAACATCATACAACTATCGTAATTTTCATTCATTCTCACTAATTCTTATTTATTTTTGTTCTCACACATCGTTTTTTACTCATTTTCATTCTTACAGAATACGACTCAATAACCATTCTGATAACATTATTACAGAATGAGAATAAAAAAAAATCAATAATAGCCTTATAGACGATTTAACTAGTGAGAATGTGTGATGATGACAATAGTTATATAATATTGAACGTAATCATATTACTAAACAACATATATTAATTGTCATTCTCACAGAATAGCATTGTCCATACATCCGCACAATAGATGTCAATCCACATTTGAACCTAACTCTTTTTCTCTCTCTCTCTCTCTCTCTCTCTCTCTCTCTCTCTCTCTCTCTATATATATATATATATATATATATATATATATATATATATATATATATATATATATATATATATATATATATATATATATATATGGTATGCGAAGAGAGGAGAATGTGAGTTCTATAATTCAATATTTTAATTTTGAAAGGACAACCTTATTTGATGAGAGGTGTATTTGGCAAAGAAGTCATGATTACCTCAATTTCAATTGAATTTTTGGTAAGGGTTTAAAAGTAATGTTACGAAAATGCTAAAAGTTCTAAAATTGATAACCAATATATCCAACATGAGCAAGAAAAGTTAGAACATACTTTTGAAAATAAATTAAAATACTCGTTCATCTCCTTAACGATTAGGACAACCTATGTAAACAAGAGTACTCGTGAATTTACATTTTAACGAAATAATAGCTGAGCTTACATAACTAGATTACGAGACAAAATGATAGGTAACCCCGTCAAAATTTCATTTACGTTATTCGAAATCATTATATACTAGTTTCTATAGTAGGTGTAAGACTTATCTATTACATGGGTTAATTAAAAAAAATAAATATAAAAATTTAAATCTTTAATAACTTTGGATTTATAAGAAAATACAAAATTGCAAAAATGGTCCCTGTGGTATGCAAATTTTTGGGGTTTTAGTCCAAACCACGACTTTTTTGGATTGGTGGTCCTTTTGAGCTAGTTTCATTGCGTTTTTGGTCCCTCTAAATAGTGAAATGACTGTAATACCCTTAGGTTATTTATTTTTCATTTATTTTTCATTTCTTTCATTTTTTTAAAAATCTAAATACTTATTTATTTATTTAACTAATTAAAAAAATAAAAGTCTCTCTCTCTCTCTCTCTCTCTCTCTCTCTCTCTCTCTCTCTCTCTCTCTCTCTCTCTCTCCGGGTCGTATACCCATTTCTTTCTTTCGTTCCCGATTTCAACGAACAAGAAGGGGTTGCTACCTCCGACAATCTGGAGATAGCCACTGCACCACCTGCTAGCCTCCATTCGACCACCAAACTCCATCGTGAACCGCTACGTCTCCGCCCACCAAAGAACCATTCCAGCCTCACCTCATCTCTTTTTCTTTTCTGTTGATCTGAGCAACCCCAAACAAACCCCAATCCTTGCTCCTTTTTTCCTCTTCGATCACCGTTGTATTGGGAAGACGGAAGCAACAAAGCTGCTGTGCTACCACTACTCGTCGTCGTTGCTGTGGTGGGCAGTCCCCACCACCACCTGTCACCGCCCACAGATCCAGATGCAGGTATCCGGTGGGACGACTTTAAACCCAAAAGAAACTTGATTTGGGTTAATTTTTGGATGAAATCAGAAGAATATGATGGAATTAGAACTTCATATTTGCTTTGTTCTCTGCCACCAAGGTTGAAGATTTTCTCCATCGATCTACTTCATTGATTATCATTGGCTCATATAATCGTGTTTCAAGGATTTACTGTCATGAGAAACATACGATCTTGAATAGACTTACCAATGGCAGCAAGGCGATGGTGGCAGACTGCAGTGGTGGTGGGATGTAATGGCGGTCGACGGTAGCTCCGACTGCTTCGTTTTCTTGCTGCTCCGATGAGTTCGACAAGGGGTTGATTGGAGGACTAGGAGGGTGTTGACTCCTTTTAGATTTCATAGAAAACTGGAGAGAGAGTGAGAGAGAGAGAGAGAGAGAGAGGTGGGCCCTAAATTACGTAATTATTTTATTTTTCATTTAAATTAAATAGAAAAAGCATAAAAAAATATATCAGAAGGGCATAATAGTCTTTTCAGTTTACTGAGGGACTAAAAACACAAAGAAACTAGCTCAAAAGGACCACCAATCCAAAAAAGTCGTGGTTTGGACTAAAACCCCCAAAAATTTGTATACCACAAGGACTATTTTTGCAATTTTGTCATAAGAAAATAAGAAAAAGAAAAAACATCATAAATGGTCCCTGTGGTTTCCCAAAATCTGATGTTTAGTCCCCGTGGTTTAAAAACCTCATAGATGGTCCATGTGCTTTCAAAACTTTTGACAGTTGGTCCTTATCCCTCACACTGTTAGAACCCCACCGTTAACTCTTATTTCATTAAAATAATACAAGGGCAAATCGGTCTTTTCACCTGTGCCCTCTTCTTTATTGAGGGAAATGATTATGCCACTGTCTTCTTCACGTCAACTCCCAAACACTCTTCATCTCCCAAGAGTACAGTGACTTCGTCTTCAACAGATCACTCTCATCCAAGAAACGAAATTGGGGTTTAGGGTTTACACAACACTAAAGGAAAATGGTTCTGTCAATATGGTGTTTACGTGAAAAAAAATGCGGGCTTGAAGGACTTGCAATCGAGATACGGTAAGATTTTTCATAAAAAAAAGCTTCAGTTTTTTGTTTTCCTTGAATGTATTCGTGAAGACAAATCATCTTCTTTACCCTTTCTATTTTTGTGTTTGCGGAGGGATATGATAACTATTTCACGTTGAAGATACACTATAGTGGTGTCTTCACCAAGTCACCTGGAAGGAAATACGTCGATGGTACTGTATCATATGTAGATGACGTTGACACTGATTTATTTTCAGTCCATGAACTCGATGACATGGTTCGAGAATTAGGATACAAAGGTGAACAAACTCTTTACTACCATTTTTGTATCCCTGAATTTCCCTTAGACTACGGGTTATTGCCTTTAGGTAATGACCAAGATGTTCTTAAATTGGTTTCGTATGTCCCTAAACACAGACTTGTAAAGGTCTATATTGAAATTGGTCAGACTAGGGTAGCTAGTTATTTTAAGTCTCCTTCCAAAGTTGTTATTGAGGAACTGGAACCTGAGAGTGTGTTACCGGAACTTAATAGAAAAAAACCTTGTAGAAGAGAAGTAGGATCGTGTAGTAAAAAGCTTAAGTAAGACCACCCTGTCAACCAGTTGTTGACCAGTCACAGGTAATAGATATGGATGAAAATCAGGATCATTCAAAGACTATTGTTCCATATGTTATGTCTTAAGTTAGCAAACGAAGTAATGTCATTGATGTGAATGAAGGAGTGATCATGGGCCACATAGATGAAGTGTGTAAGGGTAATTTAGGCAATCTTGCAGAGGAACCAATTTGTGAAGATATTGATGGACAACAAAGTGTAAGACTCGATGAATTTGAAGCATTTGCAGATGATTATTCAACTTATGCTGACTTTGATGCTGAGTATAGTGTACCAAATGGTGAAGACGATCAAGTAGAAATGGAAATTCTAAAGGGCATGGTAAGTGATGATAGTGGAGATGCTTTCTATAGTCAGAATGTAGATGGTTCTGATTATAGTGGAGATGATTCTGATGATAGTGATTACATTGTACATGAGTCTAACTTGCAATTTGATGTGGATGTAGACATAAGTGAATTCCAAAGTGTCGTGGATGTAGATGAACATGGAATTTTAAACAAGCAACCCGAAAGTATAGGGAATGACATAGTTGATGAAGAGTTGGAAGTTATTCAAAGTGATGATTATCAGTATGCAGGATTTTATGAAGATGAAAGGACAAAAATGCTTAAGTAGTTGAGTAGGTCAACTCCATGCTCACATGGGGAGATCCATTTAAAACCATATAGGGTGGGTCAGTGTTTCAAAACAAAGAAGGAAGTTGTGGACTACATGCATTCACATGCTGTAAATACAAGGAGGTCCCTATACTTAGCAAAAAATGATAAAATCAGGATAAGGGTAAGATGTGGACGTGTTGTGGGTCAATCTACTGAAACAGTTCAATGTGGTGGGCCATCAACTAGAAGTAAGGTCAAGTGTAAGGGACAATCTACTGAAACAGTTCAATGTGGTGGGCCATCAACTAGAAGTAAGGTAAAGTGCAAGGGCAAAAATGTGATTAGTAAAAAAGGAAAATATCCTTGGGCAGTCCATATCTCGAGGCCATATGAGAATAAGGATTGGTTGGTGAAAACAGTACACGATGTCCATAAATGTTTTCAGACAAGATCAGTTAAAGCTTGTACATCCAAATATTTAGCAAACTTAATTGTTCCACAAATTCAGAGTAACCCTAAAATTCCAATCAAAGCTTTACACGAGGAGCTGTGTAAGAAGTTGGAGCTTGGTATGTCAGTTCAAAAGGTTGCTAGGGCAAAGCAAATGGCTGAACGTGTGTTAGTGGGGACTACCAACTTCAATATGGGTATCTAATGGATTATGCTTTGGAACTGCTAAACACTAATCCTGGTTCAACTGTTAGGATAGATGTGTATCCTGAACCATGCTTGTCGACTACTACAAGAACTTTTAGAAGAATATATATATGTCTAGGTGCATTGAAGTTAGGATTCAAAGTTGGGTTAAGGGATTTCCTGGGAGTTGATGGTACATTCTTGAAAGGCCCATATCCTGGGCAGGTACTAACTGTTGTGGGTCTAGACTCAAATAATGGAATATACCCTGTAGCATATGCAGTGGTAGAGGCTGAAACAACTAGTTCTTGGACCTAGTTCATGGAACTGTTAGGAGAAGACTTGGAATTGGGAGCAAATTCAAATTTTACCTTCATTTCTGATAGACAAAAGGTATGTATTACCTAGTTATTTCTCATGATAGTGTACCTTACTGTCTATTTTTATAAATGAAACTGACTATATCTGCATTTGTTAAGGGGATAATACCAGCAGTTGCAAAGGTATTCCCCAATGCAGAACATAGGTTTTGTTTGAGGCATATTCAGGAGAATTTGAAGAAACAATGGAAAGGAAAAGAGTTGAGTGACTTGGTTTGGGAATGTGGTAGAGCAACAACATTAAATCACTTTAAATATGCAATGGATGAGTTGAAGAAAATGAATGATGAAGCTCTTTCTTGGTTGTGTAAGATTCCTGTAGAGACATGGTCTAAATCTCACTTCAGTGGTATGTCATTAAGAAGTTGTTGAGTTTTATGTTTTAATATAAAATTTGTAATTTCTCTTTTTGAATATGTTTTTCATAGGTAGGGCACACACTGATTGTTTGTTGAATAATCTTTGCGAGGTATTCAATGGTAAGATAGAAGAAGGTAGGGATAAACCAATCATCACCTGCTTAGAGTATATTAGAGAGTATCTCATGAAGAGATTGTATGTTGTGCAAAAGGAAATAGATAAGTGTCAAGGGGAACTAAGTAATACTGCAACTATAATTTTAGAGGAGATTAAGACTCAAGCAGCAAAGTATGTAGCTAAGTATAATAGGGCAGGAAAGTACCAAGTTGCAAGCACATGGCGGGATCAGTATGTGGTGAACCTAAATGAAAGAAGTTGCACTTGTAGGTTCTGGGAGATTACAAGTTTCCCATGTAGGCATGTTGTTTCTGCTATATGGAACAAAATTGAAAATGGAGAAAATGCCCCTGATGTTGAGGATTGGGTCCATCCTTGCTATAAGTTATCAACATGGAGAGCCATGTATCTAAACAAAATTGATCCAATAAATGGTCGTTCAATATGGCCAAAAAGTGATTGTCCATTCATTTTAACTCCACCAAAACATCACACACAGGTTGTTATGTCAACAAGGCTAGATATGTACTTTTAATGCCAACATGTATGTTTATGTTTTAAATATAATAAATGCATATGTGTAGGTTGGGAGGCCAAAAAAGAAGAGAAGGAGAGGTGTTGATGAGCCCAACAGCCAAACCACTAAATTGAGCAGGAAATTTCTTGCAGTCACATGTTCAAAGTGTCATAACAAGGGGCACAATTCAAGAACATGTAAAGGGTAGAGAGGCATTGGTGAAGTTGGATCAAAGGGGAAGTCACAGGGAAAGGGGAAGACACAGGGAAAGGGGAAGACACAGGCAAAGGGGAAGACACAAGGAAAGGGAAAGGGGGTTGGAAATTTTGTTAAGTAGTTAGTTGGATGTTTGGGTAGTTAGGTCTTTTGAAACTTAAATTATGGTTTGGTTGTTTAAATTATGGTAATTAGGTCTTTTGTAATGTTTGTATGGGTTAAGACCTTCCATCAATAAGTATGTTGAAACTAAGTCTCATGTTTAAACACAGACTTGTAATGATTTTATCAACATTTTGCTTATGAATTACCCTCTCCAAACCTTTCTCAAAAAGATACATGTATAACTATGTAGATTTGAAATACCATTCCTAACCATTTGCAAGATGTAGTTATAACAATATATCATACGAAAATTCTCATTAAAACCACTGATTTATATCAAAATACATAATCATTATTTCCATTAACTTAATTTGTTACACTTCATACAACAAAATGAAACCAAAAATACCCATTCCATCACAATCCAAAAACCCCTGAACTAGTTAGATGCGTACAAAAGAAAGCAAAAACCCCCCATCCTATTACCATCCAGATCCTTCAACCACCTTACTGGTTAAACTAAAACCAAAAAAAACATCCATGAACATAACAACATGAGCTGGTAGTTCCACAGTTCTGCACTGGTAATCGCAACCCTCTATTCCAATCGATTCTTTGATCTTATCAAACCTGGAAACACCACCAATGCCCTAGCACACATCGGAGGGTCAACCCACCTTACGAAGCCACATCTTGAACAATTCAAAAATTGCCTTCTGGGGTTACGATCCGTCCATGAGGTCAACTTCGTTGTTTCCATTCCACATCTACAAATCGCCATCTTCGACACTCGCAGAATTCGTTTTGCAATTGGATGCATAGTAGAGTGAGAGTAGAAGAGGGTGGGTGCGAGAAGGGTTTTTCAAAATATCAGACATGCATTTGTTTATAAATAAGAGGGCACATATGAAAAGACCGATTTGCCCTTGTATTATTTTAATGAAATAAGAGTTAACGGTGGGGTTCTAACGGTGTGAGGGATAAAGACCAACTGTCAAAAGTTTTGAAAGCACAGGGACCATCTATGAGGTTTTTAAACCACCTGGACTAAACATCAGATTTTGGGAAACCACAGGGACCATTTATGATGTTTTTTCTAAAAAAATAATGAATTATTAAAATTGATTCTTTTATCTTTTAAATTTAAATAAATAAACAAAATAAATTAATAAGCTTTAATTTGGTTATTTTGAAAAAAAAAAGTAAGTCCATTAATAAAATTGATATTCATTTATTACTACATTTATTTAATTATTACATTAAAGTATTATGTAGAATTTATTAAAATAGAAAACCATAAAATGATATGTGGAAAAAAAATTAATTCAAAATAACCATAAAATAACATATAACAAATTGAATAAGAGTGTGACATGTGACAAAAAAACATTCATTTATTAGAGTTTATATATATATATATATATATATATATATATATATATATATATATATATATATATATATATATATATATATATATATACGGAGTGGTTCAAATGAGAACCGAAAAACATTAAGAACTCTAAAAGCCATTTTTTAAATATTTTCATTAAGGGAATTATAGACAAATCCAATATTTATATTGTATTAAGCAAAATTTTTCATTCCCTAAATTACAAATTACTTGCCACGTGTCGTCGGACCACTGTCGGATCATCGTCAGACTGCCGTCAGACTAACATTAAATTCAGTGGCATTTTTATGGTCCTGATCACAACTTAATAGAACAAACATTGTATCTCCCACTTCTTTCGTTACAATTTTTATTTTTCCGGCCAAAACATACAAAAATTTAGTAAAAAAAAATTGAATTGTTTCTTGAAAAAAAATCAATTTTCTTTTTTCTAAATTGTAGATTGCTTTAAGAAAATATATTTTATATAAGAAATATTCACAGTTAAATAAACATAATAATTCACTAATTCACATTTTAATATTTTCATGCATACCTTTATTTATATTGTAACACAAAAATTATATAAAATATACAACTTAATACAGTCCATTTTTAGTTTTATACATTAATTCACAACATAACATAATATAATACATTATACACTAATTAACATATTTAAAGAAGTCAAACTCAATCTCTCACCAACACCACAACCAACTACATACATTATACACTAATTAACATATCTTTTGCTTGATTGTCAATATATAATTAAAATTTATCTTTTGTTTTTATATTTTACACAAGTTAATTAAGAAAGTAGAAAGAATGGTATAGAAAAAAACAAAAGATGAAGATGATTGAGAGAAAGAGAACATTTATGCTCATTCTTGTAAACCTGTTTTATTAATGTGTTATTAATTAGTTTAATCTAAAATAATATAGCCCATAAAAATAGTTATTATAATGTAGTGTAAGATGAGATATGATACAAAGTAAAAAGTATCAATAATCAAAAAAACATTATTTTATATTTAGGTAAATCCAAAAATCATCCATGATTTATCATTTTTTAAGAATCAATATGAATTTTTTAATATTTTGATTATAACTTGGCATTTTAAGATAGTAAGTTTAGATCTGTTTATATATAAATGAACATTTGTTTCAACGGCATATTAAAACGTAAGTTAAATGAATAGATAAAAATATCAATTTAATTTCTTTTCAAAAAACCATATGAAAGATTAACTATATATCAATTAACCATTTAAACAAATAAAGTTTTATTTTTCACAAACTCTAATAAAATATTGGACCACCGGATATAATATAGGTGTTAGGTTGTTTAAAGAAAGTTTAAAATATTAGTTATAATATCTATATATTAGTTATAATTTTGATTTATAGTTTTTGATTCTTAGATTATTCATGAATAAGATGTTAAATATTTTTTTACCTTTTATATATTGTTGGGTAAAAAGAGTCAAAAATTATTTAAAAGTTATATATTTTCAACATATTTAAATTTTGTTTGTAGCATGTAGTTACTTAACATATTTTCATTTGTTATATTATATTTAAAGTAGTTAAAAGGAATAAAAAAATAGAGTAATTAGTCTAAAAAAAACTAATGAGTACACTAGGTTTTCAAGAAGAAAATTAAAAAGCTTTTAGCCTAGCGGTATCAAGTGGTGTCTTCCCTCCTTGAGGTCAGGGTTCATGTCCCGTCGTGGACATACTGATAGAATTACGTGTTAGCTTAGGAGTAATTAGATTTGTCGATTAAAAAAAACAAAAAACAAAAGGTAGAGACATGTCTACAAATGTCATAGGAGATTTGATAATTTAACAACCATTTTTCATTATATAAAGCTAGAAACACTACAACGTACAAATGTCATAGGAGATTTGATAATTTAACAACCATTTTTCATTATATAAAGCTAGAAACACTACAACGTAGATCTCGATTAGTACTTATAGATTGGTCATAATTATTAGAACTCTATAAACTACAGAGTAGTAGTTTTAGGTAAATAACTAACAACACTTTTCTTTTTATCCTAAAACATCATGCCAAAAGAAAACTAATCGTCGAAAAAGCAATCTGTCGGAATGCTGAAACGAACTATCTGACACGAAAAAGAAATTAATCGCCGTATGAAAACTATCTACCGAAAGGAATTAGCTGGCGCAGCCGCATCGCGCGGGTACCCTACTAGTGTATATATATATATATATATATATATATATATATATATATATATATATATATATATATATACGGAGTGGTTCAAATGAGAACCGAAAAACATTAAGAACTCTAAAAGCCATTTTTTTAATATTTTCATTAAGGGAATTTTAGACAAATCCAATATTTATATTGTATTAAGCAAAAATCTTCATTCCCTAAATTACAAATTACTTGCCACGTGTCGTCGGACCACTGCCGGATCATCGTCAGACTGCCGTCAGACTAACATTAAATTCAGTGGCATTTTTATGGTCCTGATCACAACTTAATAGAACAAACATTGTAGCTCCCATTTCTTTCGTAACAATTTTTATTTTTCCAGCCAAAACATACAAAAATTTAGTAAAAAAAAATTGAATTGTTTCTTAAAAAAAATCAATTTTCTTTTTTCTAAATTGTAGATTGCTTTAAGAAAATATATTTTATATAAGAAATATTAACAGTTAAATAAACATAATAATTCACTAATACACATTTTAATATTTTCATGCATACCTTTATTTATATTGTAACACAAAAATTATATAAAATATACAACTTAATACAGTCCATTTTTAGTTTTATACATTAATTCACAACATAACATAATATAATACATTATACACTAATTAACATATTTAAAGAAGTCAAACTCAAACTCTCACCAACACCACAACCAACTACATACGCCTCCAACAACCACATGCACCACCTCACAATCATCATTCCTTCTAAATCAAATATGTATATAAAATCATTGATTGAAAGCTTAAATATTATATTCACAATTTAACAAACCAAATAATTAATAACTCAATACAGTCAATTCACAATTTAAAACATAAAATTTACAACTAAATATAATAAATTCATTGTTTACTACACAAATTATATATTCACAGCCTTGTTCTCAACTTAAAACTTACATTTATACCTTCAGATCTATATGCTAGTGTTTTTTAAAGTTTATTTACACAAGTATTCACAGTTTAAATATTACATACTTTATTCAAAATCATATAAAATCACATATGTGTATTATGCTTATTTCATATCATATTTCATAAACAAACAAAAAATTCATAAAAAATTCTCAGCTTAATACAGTCAATTCACAACTTAATATAGTCAATTCACAGCTTAGTACAGTTAATTCACAGTTTAATACATTCAATGCACAACTTAATACAATTAATTTATAGTTTAATACATAAAATTTACAATTTAAAATAGTCAATTCACAGTTTAATACAATAAATTCATAATTTAATACACAAAAATTATGCATTCACTATCATATTCTCAATTTTAAACCTACATTTCAAGACTTTAATTCACTGTTTAATAAAACATTTTAGCAGTGTCGATGGTTCAAGTCCTGTGGTGGACATATGTGAAATTATGTGTTAGTTTAAGAGTAGATTATAATATTTGTATTTGCCGGTTTAAAAAAAACGAACAAATAAATAATTAAGATTATTTCAATTTTTTTATTAAAACTTAAAATATGATTATGAACTAAATAAATAACCAATCAAACAAAAGTATCTTTTGAGAATTAATAAAAACAGTAAATTACCAAAAGATAAAAGAAGAGTTATTATCTTTTTGAGTTCCGAACGGCAACACCAAAAGCTACAAAACAATGGTGTATCTATTTTCTAGACTAGTTTCATAGGTTTTGACTTTTTATTTAGATTTCTTAATATTTGTTTGATTAACCCACTTTAAATACGATATCTATAGAAAAGATTTTTTTCGTCTACACTTCTTTAAACACAAGTACCGATAGAAACTTTTCAAAAGCTTAGAGGTTTTTTTTTTTTTTTTTTTTTTGGTTAATAACGGGTGTTCATTTTAACTTAGCCAAGGGTGTACATTTAAATTTCTTATATAGTTTTTAAAGGAAAATAAAAAACTAGTGGTATCTATAGACTTCATTTTGTTCAATCATTTTATCAAACGTTTTGTATGCTATCATATAAACTCACAGTTTAATAGAGTATTTCAGGACTATCTTTCACAATTTAATAAAACACTTTAGAACTCTAATTCACAATATTCACAGCTTGAAAATATACTTTATTTGTTGAAACATTTCATCAACCACATTGTATGCACCATACAAATTTACAGTTTAATAGAACATTTTAGGACTATCATTCACAATTTAATAGAAGAATTCATGACTCTCATTCATAACAGATTCAAAGAATATCTGGTTTTCATTAGTGATTAGCTTCAAATCCAGATCTGGCGACGGTAGAGATCATAGATCTATCGTTGGCGATGGCAGATCTGGACCGAACCACTTCAGATCTGATGAAAAACGAAGGATTTTAAAGGTCGACGACATGCAACGGCGGTTGGTATAGTGGTGGACCAGATCTGAACAGCTCTAGTGGTGTTTCACGGAGATTGAGAGAAAAAAAAGATGGAGACAAGAGATATGTGTCACCGGAGCAAGATCTAGTCACTCAATATCACCACATGGTAGATCTGGAGGTGTAAATCATAGCTTTCTAGGCGAAAATCATAGACCTCTCGTCAAAGATCATAGATCTACCGCTGGAGATCATAGATCTATAATGAATCACCACAAATCTAATAAAAAACGAAGCTTTTAGAGGTCGAAGACAAATATTAACGGTAGGTGGAGGTGGTAGTGGACTAGATCTGAACAAATCTTGTGGTGTTTCATGGAGATCAAGAAAAAAAGGTGAATGGAGATGTGTAACTGGAGCAACGTCATAAGAGTGGTTAGGTTGCGGTGGTAGATGTTGCTTCCGCCGAAAGTAGGTGGTGGCAGTGGTTAGTGGTGGCACTGGAGGTAGCTGGTGGCGGTGGAAAGTAATCGAAGGTAGAGGGAGAGGAAGAAATTTTTGGTGAGAGAGAAGGAGAATGAGGTTTTCTAGATCTAATGTTTTGATATGGTATTTTCAAGTATCAAATGAAATAATGTGTTTGTGACAAAAATGATCTTTATAAGAATTATAAAACATCTAATTAAAAATGACATTTTATAAGCTAAAATTAGAGGTTCTTAGAGTTCTTAATATTTTTTGGTTCTCATTTGAACTTATATATATATATATATATATATATATATATATATATGTGTGTGTGTGTGTGTGTGTGTGTGTATGTGTGTGTATATATATATATATATATATATATATATATATATATATATATATATATATATATATAGGGAAGAGTTATTTGGAAAACAAAAAACCCTAAAAAACCCTAAAAATCATAAAAATGCATAAAAAAAATACTTAGAGATTACAAAACTTTTTTTTTAATTTTTTATAAAAAAATCGCAGGTTTCTTAATAAATTCGTTGAAAAAAAAATAAAAAATCAATTTTAAAAAAAAAATTAAAATTTAAAAAAAAAATTATTTTTTTTTTATTTTTTTCAAAAAAAAAATCAGCAAATTTATTTAAAAACATGCGATTTTTTCATAAAAAAATTCAAAAAAAGTTTTGTGATCTCTAAGTATTTTTTTTATGCATTTTTATGATTTTTAGGGTTTTTTTAGAGTTTTTTGTTTTCCATAGAACCTAAACCTATATATATATATATATATATATATATATATATATATATATATATATATATATATATATATATATATATATATATATATATATATATATATATATATATATATAGGGGATAAGGAATATACATTACAGCCTACCTAAGCTTAAGTATTAAATTTCTAAATTATGCAGTTTTATCTTACTAAATATAACCGATTCAGTTTTCACTTGGTAAATATACAATCCCTATTGCATTTCTTTCCTCTATTATTGTTTAACCATCCATTTTTTCCTTTCACGTCGGTGAATATTATTGTCTTCCACCATCACGAAGGTCAAAGATTAACTTTGCTTCCCTATCAAAATTATTGCTTCAATATTGAATCTGCAACATCAAATGTTAATCATGAATCCCCTAATTTGAATCTTTAGCTAATAAAACGACATAGTTTCATGAGGTTTAGTACCTAAGTTTATGTGGGGCTGTAATGTATATTCACTTTTCTCATATATATATATATATATATATATATATATATATATATATATATATATATATATATATATATATATATATATATATATAATCAAATTCAACAACGATCTCCTAAAAATGGAGCCAACCAACAAACCCTTAATATCTTATCTGTCTCTTTTTGTGCCAATATTTTCACCAATCATTCCGTATCATGATCGATTTCACCCTACAATGTCCTAACATTGGAAATTTCCCCACTCTATGGAATCCCCAACTCCTTCCGCATCATAGACTTTGGAATCTCGAAGGCTGTAACTCTCGCTCTCAGGGTATCGATCCTCATCGCCACTCGGTACATTCAAAATTCTCTTTTATATGAGATTTGCATGAACCCGTGACTATAAGTTCTATCCGAAACAACATTCAATTTTAGGTATATGTTGGGTAGACATGAGGTTTTGTTGATCTGATCTCTTTTCTTTCTTCTAGGGTTTAAGATTTATTTATTTTCATTGAAATTACTCAAATTAGTTTACATGCTTTATGATCATCAATCTAATTAGTAAATCATTGTTTGATTATAAAGATTGAGTACTTATTAATTTGAAGGAAATTTTTTTAAAAAATCTTATGCATTTGATTGATGCATTATTTTTTTTTCTATTTGTTTCATAGAAACCTTCAAAATCATGATCCATAAGCGATTAGATAAATTATGTTGTTTTTAGTTTTGTAAAGAAGGAAAAAACCGATGCCAACAAAAGTAATCGTAAGATTCAAAGCATAATTGTATTTCATTCGTCAGTTGGTACAGTAAAGCATTTGTAAACTACATTTTCTTTCAATTTCTAATTCAACTGGAAATGAAGGCAATGCTACATAGAAAAGGACCTTGCTTTGGAACGAAGATTCCAACATGTATTTTGTGATCGACCAATTGAAAATGATGTTGTAAAATCCTGATATGAAAGAAGCATACATGATGAAGAAGATAGGCACCTTGAAAAAAAATACTTACTAGAAAAGTAGAAATGGCTCCTTCTAGTAACTGTAGACACTAATAATCAAGTTATTAGCAACACAACTGATTTGAGGTCCACGACACTGTCCATTTTTATTATTCCCTAAAAAACAACATAAAGCTCAAGAAGTTGAAGACCAAGATGATAAAATTTCTTATTTTTTAATATTAACTAGTCGAATCCCCGCGCGTTGCGCATGAATATAATTATTTAATTACAATAATAACATTTAACAAATTGTGATTTAATATTTATACATGTAAAACCAATATAAATAGCAAAAATAAACTCTATAGTTAACATATTAGTTTTATTAATTTTAATAAATTTATGTCATTAGTTATTTCCACTATTAATTCATGTTTTATAGACCATTTTATGTTGTGTAATTATATATCAAACATATATTAATTTCTATATATAAAAAAACAAAGCAGTATGAAAAATAAATAGTACAACTTTTGATGATTTTATAAAATGTTTTATGTTGTGGAAATTATATATAAAATGTATGACGATTTGTATATAAAACAAATAACAAATAGTATAAAAAAAACACTATAACTTTTAATAAAATAAAAACACTACAACATTATAACATTTACATCAAACAAAACTTATTAAATACTTATAAATCATTCAAAATGAATATTTAGAAATAAACATACATTTCATATATAGAACATTGTTATAAAAAATTGTGTTGAAATCACCATTGATGCGACAAAACTTATTTTTTTTCAACTCTTTCTTTTTGAATCACAAATCTTTTCAAACATATGATTTTTTTAATCAAAACTTACTTATATACTACTAAATAGCTACAATGTGTATAATGAATAAGTGGAAAATAAAAAAGCATTGCACATTAATAACCAAAAGTTTAAAAAACTTTTGAATGTAGTGGAAAATATAAAGGCAAATTACATTAAATTTAAAATCATAATTACATTTAAATAAAAAACTATTGAGTTGTAGTGAGAGTTTTAAACTCTTGATTTGTGTCCAATAATATAATATAAATATTAACAATTCTATGTTATAAAAACAATATTATAAGTATTATCATTGAAATAATGATTTTTATATTAAGTTGTAACTAATATTATAATAATTTTAAATATACGATAAAAGAGATATAAAAAGTTGTGTTTGAATCAAATTGAATCAAGTTTTTGATTTAAAATCATTTTAAACTACAACTAATTTATAAATAATTTATTTGAATATTTTTTATTACCTATATTATTATTATTATTATTATTATTATTATTATTATTATTATTATTTCAAATAACAATAATTTTTTTATATAATATAATCTATTATTTAGTTTTATGTTATTCTAAAAAATTATACTTTTTACTAATTAAAAACTACTTATTTGAAAATTTTCATTATTATATTTAAAAAAAAACTATCATACTTTTTTATTGTACTTTCATTTTTTCCTTAAATCTATGAAATATTTGAAGAGAATGAACGGTGCAAATAAAATGATAATTTGAATTTTAAAACTATAGTAATTGTTATATAGTGCGACCAATCTTTAAAAAAATATGTTAATAGTGAGTTAGGGGAGAATGAGTGTTACACTTGAGGTATATTTTTATCACTTATATTTTCTTATGAAAATATTAATATTTTATTTATTTTACTTTTCCCTTACGATAAAGAACGAATAGAGAAAAAAAAAAATTGACAAATGTAATAAGATAATTTATTTTTATTACTATAAAAACAATTAAAATTGGGTACATCCATATAAGTTTTTGTAGAACATAAAGAATTCATTTTTATAACACACATAATTATTGGTTTTCAACAATAAAGTCATATCATATAAAAAACCATTTGTTCTAATTCTTCATTATCCCCAACAATTTGGAACAATAATTGTAAACTCCTTTTATCAAAATCAATTATAAAAAACTTAATTGATGTTATTTACAACAAAATAAGCGATAGTAACTAACAAAGTATATACATAGCATAAAATACATATTGAATAATGTTCTCTTGTACATAAAATATATTTTTAACATAAAAAGCGAGAGACAACAAACAAAGTTAATTGTTCTAACTGATAAATAGTTTGATGGTTGATTTACCAAAAGCTCATGAGAAGTAATTATCAATCTCACTTCATCATCATGTGATTATAGAAAGATGCATAACACATAAACTTAAAAAATGATCTCAAGTATACATTTACAAACATATCTAAATTTGAACATTGGTTAATATCTAAAACTTTACATGCATCCAATTTAAGTTTACATGAATTTATATTTGGAACAGTTGCAATTATATTCTTACATGCATGGAACCACTCACATAACTCTTCAAACCCTACAAATATAATCTATAATTTTGTGTTGACATACATGCAATATGTAATCTACAAATTTCTTATATAGGCTAAATATTTCATTTAACTCATCAATTAAATAGCATGATTTGAAGAGTTTTAAGAGTTACAAATCATAATATTTTAATTAATCATAAATTAATTTGTATAAGTTGAATAGTCTTGAGAGTTTCAAATGCATGAAGTTTAAGGAAAATTGGTTTTGAGAGTTTCAAATGCATGAGGTTCAAGGAAAAATGCTAGCTTTATAAGATACTAGGCAAATGCCTGCGCGTTGCGCAAAAGCATCTATATAGCTGAAATCTTTACAAATATATGTTTTTTTAAATATAACAATAATGTTGTTGTTAAATTTGATATAATAATTCGTATACTAAGTTGATATAATATATTGACTATTTTGAATTATATGATAATATATACATCTATTAAAACTGCATAATCTCAATCTTTTGAATGACCTCTACCCGCGGGTGACTCATGAATAAAATTATATATAATATATGGTTTAATGCTATTTATAGTTGTTGTTATTGTTAATTAATTTTTTAAAATTTATTTGCTTAACGTTTTAATTTCTATCATTGTAATTATTTAAAACATCAAACATTTTTTTGTTTTTTTTATTTTAAAGGTAACAATATAATCATTTATATAGAGTTATTTTCAACTATTTTTATTGTAAGTTATTTTACGCTACTTATTTGAAAGCTTTTAACGATTATAAAAATATCTTTAGGAAATATTTTAGTTACATTGATATTACAATTTAGTTTTTGCATTTAGCACTACAATTTATCACTTTTAACTATTCACGAAATATTCTTTGGGTTTTTTAAGTGGAACTGGAATTTATATTGAAGTTGACACTGTTATGTTATATTTAAATTAACAATTTAAGTATTTTGTCAAAACTGTTCAAAAGTTGCAGCTTTAAACTGATAGTGGTTTATATACAACAACATACTAAATTTAATAAATTATGTATAATATGTTTAAAGTTAAAGACAATGTTTATAAGTAGAAGTAAAAATATTATTTTAATATTGAAATTTAGTTTCTTTATGATTACACTTTAGGTTTGATACTCATTTAACCTTATTAACCAACTTATAATCATTATTAGAAAGACACTACAATATATCACTTTTAACTATTTACAAAATATTCTTTAGGTTGTTTAAGTTGAACTAAAATTTATATTTAAGTTGATCCTGTAAGATTATATTTAAATGAGCAATTTAAGTATTTTATACAAATTGTTCAAAAGTTGTAGCTTTAAAATGGTAATGGTTTACATACAACATATTAGACCTAATAAATTAAGTATAATATGTTAAAAGTTAAAAACATAACTTTATAAATATAAGAAAATATATTATTTTAATATTGAAATTTAGTTTATATATGATTAAACTTTAGGTTTTATATTTATTTAACCATATTAACCAACTTATAATCATTATTAGAAAGAAATTGAAAAGTTATGAGAGTTTCAAATTAATGTGGTGAAATGAAAAATGAATGCGAGTTTCAAATGAATGTGGTGCAAGGAAAAATGCTAGCTTTATAAGTATATTAGGCGAATCCCCGCGCGTTGCGCGAGAATAGAATTATATAGTTAAAATAATAACTTTTACCAAATTATTATTTAATATTTCTACTTTGAAACAAAATGTTAGTAGTAAAGCAAACATATAGTTAACATATTAGTTTTATTAAACATTATAGTTTAATTTTTAAGTCATTGTGATATATATACAATTATTTGATATTTTTATAAACCGTTTAAAATTGTGTAAATTATATATCAAATGAATGATAATATAATGTGTAACAAAACGTATGAACAAAAATATGAACTGCAACTTTTAGTTACATAAAAATAGAAAAACATCTATTATAACATTTGTATTAAAAAAGATATATATACAACGAATAATAAAAAATATGAAAAATAAACACTATAACTTTTAATAACATAAAAACACTAAAACATCTATTATAACATTTATATTAACTCTTTATATTTAAATCACAAATCTCTTCAAATACATTAATGTTTTTAATGAGCAAAACTTTACAACCTTATAAAAGAAAGGAAAATAAAAAGTTATTAGTGATTACTAATTAATAATCATAAGTTAAAAACTCTTGAGTTGTAACTAACAAATATACATATTATTATTATTATTATTATTATTATTATTATTATTATTATTATTATTATTATTATTATTATTATTATATTCGTCTAAATAATTGGTTTTGATGCATCATTTTAATCCATTCAATTATTAAACATAAAGATATTTAATTATAAATTTATAACATACATAGGTGCATATACATGTTAAACAAATCACATATAATATATATATTTTCGTAAATGTCATATGTAATTCTTGTCGTAGTAATATGGATAAATTACTTTCATATGAAGAACATATCATGATAAGTCTATCATAATTACATATCAAATGTTCAAAATTATGTTATCTTTTAAATATTGTCTTTTAAATATGTTGTGTAGGATATCCCAACAAAAAAATAATAGAAAATAAACATAATCAAAATAGAAAAACTACAATCAAATAAATAAGAGCATTAGGTGGTTGAATATATAAATAAAGTCGTTACATAAACATACATTTAAATCAAAAGAAAAAACTAACATTCGTCAACTTTGCTCAAACAAAAAAACCTACATCCATTTTATGAATCTTCTTTCTTCATTTAACACCATTAAACCATAGAAACTTGATGAAAATTCTTCACTAACCTGCAATCAAAATATTTTTCTTGAAAAAGAAGAATCATAAAGATATTCCAAGCAAAACATTGATGTTTGGAGAGTCACATTCAAGATTGAGTAATACACACAAATCACATATAAAGATTAAATGAGAAACAGAATATAAAGAAAGAATAGAAAAGCTTCATTTGTTTTGGTTGAAAGAAAAAATCATATTACAATTACCATCGATGCGACATAACCCATTTCTTCAAATCATCATATTTGGATCGTGAATGCTTCAACTATATGAAAACTTTTGAATCACAATATCTTCAAATCCTTCTTACATGTAAGATTTTATATAACACAAAAGACACAAAAGATTGGCCTTTTTATAGTAAACTTTTCACTAAATGCTAATTAAGCATAATATAAGTTATAAAACTTTTGAGTGTTAAATCATAATTAAGAAAACTTTTGAGTTGCATTAGTTAAAAAATGGGGTTTTAAATGAATGTGGTTTGAGAAAGTTAAAAAAGGGGGTTTCAAATGCATGAGATTCAAGAAAAAATGCTAGCTTTATAAGTATGTATGATAATGATGATAATGATAATGATGATAATGATAATGATAATGATATAGATAGATATAGATATCTTTCATCTACATTAGTTTATTACTACTACAACAATTGAGCTAGTTGATGAATCAAATGCAAAATTAAAAATGGAGATTACATGTAAACCGACTGAGTTAGACGAGATAGATCGAGTTGTCTTCAAGCTCGAGATGGAGAAACTTTCTTTAAAAAACGACACTGCTAGAGCATCAAAAGAAAGGTTTACTAAGTTAGAATCTGACTTAGAAATTTTTAAAAAGAAACAGAAAGAGAAATGAACAATGGGAACACGAAAAGTAACTGATAACGTGCAATGCTCAATCAAGGAAAATGTAACTAACTACTAACTTAACTAACATATTACATATTCTTTTGAAATTGATTCTATAAATTATTAATTACAATCCTTTTTAAAACTTCTTGAAATTAGAAGAATGGTGTTCAAACTTTGCAATCTTTATAGAATCAACAAAATTCTCTTCTCAAAACTCAATGATAACATATTTCTCCACAACAACAGAACAGGGGTTTCTTAAATATTTTTTATGATCTAAACCCAAGATGTTACTTACTCCATTTTCTTCTTTACTGTGTGCCAAAACTTTTGCACCTTTGGATGCATATGCTTAGTTGTAATCGGTCTCATGTGGCTCGAGCCTGTGGGTTATGTTGAGTAACCCACATGGACAAAAAAAATATGAATATGCATAAAAATTCATTTTTTTTAAAATTCAATTTTAAAATATTAATTTCGAAGTATTAGGAATATTTTCGTTAATTTGAATATATATATATATATATATATATATATATATATATATATATATATATATATATATATATTAAAATTAATATACATATGCATATACTTATGAATATGAGTACATTTGTTCTTATGTAGATGTCATATTATGCATATGCATACGCTTCTTCATATGCATATGTTGTATACTTATTCTTATATATATGCATATGCATATGCATATACATAAACATAATCATATGTATTTAATTGCCTAATGCATATACTAATTCTTATGCATATGCATATAATTATTCATATATACATATGCATATACTTATTCATATGCATATCCATATACTTATTCTTATGCATATGCATATGCATATGTATATACTTATTCATATGCATATGCATATACTTATGAGTATGCATATACTTATTCTTATTGCATATGCATATGTGTATGCATATGTTTATTCATATGCATATGTCATATTTTTATGCTTATGCATATGCATATACATAAGCGTTGTTGGAGCAAGAAATGTTCAATAATGATGAGTAAATTATTAGGTTAAAATATTCCTTGTATGAGAGCATGTTCCCTCCACAAGTATGTAAAGTGGAGGTGAGTAGTCATTTCTAAGAAGAGTACACTATTTAGAAATTTGTTAGAAAGAGAGTTGTCTGGGTATTCTCCCTAACCATGAGTATTCTCCATATGATATGTTGTAGCTCTCTTTATATATACATAATAGTTTACTCACATGTTCTTGTTCATCATATTCATACACGGTTATCTTCTTGATATTATTATTCCACAACAATCCAATCGTTCAAACGAGCGTCTACCGTTTGTATCAGAGCCTCACCTTGAAGATTTAACTGATTATTTCAAAGGGAACGATCCCGATTGGTTTACTATGTTCAAGATTTTTGTCGTTCTAGAAAAATTTCTCAGCCTTTGTAACTAAAAAATTTCATGTGAGTTCTTTATTGTTTATGTTGGTGATGTTGCTTCAAAAATAAATATTCTGATGTTTTGTTCATATATATTTTGTTGCTGTTAAATATGAGTTTATTAAGAATATTATTTTATGTTGAAGAAGATGAAGTTCTTGCAAAAAAGATAATGTTTGATCACATGAAAAAAGTGTTAAATTGAGACAAAATTTTATTTTGGTAATAAAAGATTTACACTGGGTATGGAGTTTGGACGAAATGGTTTTTTAGAGTGTTTGGATATTTATTTCGGATAGTACAATCAATATTTATGGGTACTCCATGTATAAATGAGTGCATTTTTCGAGAGTATAATTTCTTTAGCTGGATGTACAAGGATTGGTAGCTTCATGTAAATCGAGTATGGTAGACAATTGGCTGCCACCAACTCATGTTTTTGTTGTCTGTATCTGGGAGTTATAGCTCAAGGCAGTCTTACTTTCTTGCCATCATTAACAGACCAGCTAGCTATCAGCTCCATTGGCAGTGATTGAAGGCCACACACCAATAGAAGGGCACGTATGGGGAACATAAGCCAACTGACAACCATTGTAGTTGTTAGTTGTTGCTTTGTAGCGAAATTAATTGTGTTCCATGCCACATTAGTTTTGTTAGTTCTTCTTTGTTAGGAATCGGACCGGGTACACGCAGCGGAAACACACTGTCACACACTCACAAACTCACAAAATAAAGCAAGAAGAACACAAGGATTTTACGTGGTTCGGATTCGGTGCAAATCCTACATCCACGGGCTGCAACTAGAGATTTTAGTATTATGAGAAGATTACAATTGTGATGAACACACTCTGCACTCTATGTTGTGTTTTTTGTTTGCTCGATACCTTCTGCATTTATAGGAACTCAAATAATTTCAATGGACAAAAGCAATGGTGGAGAATTAAAAAAAAAAAAGAAGCAACAAGTATTGATTGCCACTCCTTTTCCAATTTGTCTGCCATTTTATGAGTGGGTCTTCACACCACTAGCAATTATCACCATCCACTAATTTGGCCTCCACCAATTTTCTCCACCAACCAACAATCTCCCACTTGGAGAAAATAACCCAACAATTCTCCAGTAATCATAAAACAACAAAGTCTTCCAAGCCTTCAGTTCCCAAGAACAAGCTAAACTTAGTCCAATTTCTCTAATTGCAGCCGCCCCTCATCATCATCTAGAAGGGCCAGTTGAAGTTCCCACTAGCTCCAACTCAGTCGTGGCTAATCCCACCACCGACTCATCCTCTGTCTCAACCGGTTTGGACACTCCACCAGATCCAGAGATACACCGAGGACCACTAACACTCTCCAAACATAGCAAACATCCAACAGGAGAGAATTTTTCAATCTTAGTCTTCAAAACCCAACGGCTCTTTGTAACTTTACCTGAAACACGTCCCGTGCTCCTACTGTCACCAAATTCCCTGAATGGTTTAGACTTTCGAACTCGTTCAGCTAACATCTCTTTGGCTCCAGAGTTCATGTTTGCAAAATGAACTCTCTTAGCACTAGATTTAGCGAACCAGATTTTGTCATGCTTAACCGGGACGGTCATACTTCCCTCAGCAGGTACCTCAACCATATACAATGACCCACACTTCATACCATGAGCAATCACCGAATTACCATTGACCACCCTCCATTTACCACCACCAAACCTTACTTCCAGTCCTTGTTTATCCAGCTGACCAACAGAAATCAATTTCTTTTTCAGCTCCGGAATCACCCTGACAT
Source organism: Lactuca virosa (assembly GCF_052849685.1). Lineage (NCBI taxonomy): Eukaryota > Viridiplantae > Streptophyta > Magnoliopsida > Asterales > Asteraceae > Lactuca > Lactuca virosa. The sequence continues at coordinate 116,583,748 of NC_136430.1, read as the reverse complement.
TCTTCAGGTTCCATGTAGTTCCCAATGAAGTAACCAGATCAATATCTCCTATGCCCGTTACTTGAAGCATCTCGTCATTTGCCAACCGTACCTTCCCAAAATCTCCTTCTTTTAGATTCACCATCGTTTCCCCGTTGTCCATGGCGTGAAACGAAGCCCCTGAATCCATGACCCAAGAGTCTACAGAACTTTCCATACTGAGTAACAATGCATCATCCCCAGAAAAATTCTCAGCATCAGCAATGTTCAATTCTTTCTTTGGACATTGACTCTTAACATGTCCCACTTCTTGACAGTTCCAGCATTTCACATTCTTCAAAGTTCTAGAAGAACTTTTTCCCCGACTCCCACTGCTCCCACTATTCCTGCTATTCCCTCTACCTCTTCCGACATTTAATAAATCAGAAGAGGAAGATCCACCTTGATTCTTGCGTCTGATATCCTCGCCTAGAACCAAATCTCTAACCCCTTCAAAAGTCATACCACTGGTCCCCACGGAACTCGTAACAGCAGTAACTGTTCCGGACCAGCTATCAGGTAGAGAAGCTAGTAGCAGCGAAGCTTGAGTCTCATTATCAAATTTAATTCCCACATATGATAATCTGGACAGAATTGAATTTAGATTGTTAATGTGAACCGTAACTGAGCCTTCCTCATTCATCCTTGTAGTGAACAGCTCCTTCATCAAGAACACCTTGTTAGCCGCCGATGGTTTCTCATACATATTTGACAGAGCCTCCATCATATCACGCGCCGTGGTTTCATTCATGATGTTGAAAGCAACGCTCTTCGTCAACGACAATGTAATAACCGCCTTGGCTTTCTTGTCCTTTGAGTTCCACGCATCTTCAGCAGCTTTTTCCATTTTCTCCGGTTTGTCTCCGAGTACCACGTCCAAGTCTTTCTGACATAGCAATGCTTCTAATTGCATTTTCCACCAGCTAAAATCAGAACCATTGAACCTTTCGATTATAACCTTGTCTTCAGCCATTACGGCAAACAAAAAAAATAAGGTACACTCGTGTGTGACAGAAAAACGATCGTACCCTCCAAAACCTCGCTAACCAGGCTCTGATACCAGTTGTTAGGAATCAGACCGGGTACACGCAGCGGAAACACACTGTCACACACTCACAAACTCACAAAATAAAGCAAGAAGAACACAAGGATTTTATGTGGTTCGGATTCGGTGCAAATCCTACATCTACGGGCTGCAACTAGAGATTTTAGTATTATGAGAAGATTACAATTGTGATGAACACACTCTGCACTCTATGTTGTGTTTTTTGTTTGCTCGATACCTTCTGCATTTATAGGAACTCAAATAATTCCAATGGACAAAAGCAATGGTGGAGAATTAAAAAAAAAAAAAAGCAACAAGTATTGATTGCCACTCCTTCTCCAATTTGTCTGCCATTTTATGAGTGGGTCTTCACACCACTAGCAATTATCACCATCCACTAATTTGGCCTCCACCAATTTTCTCCACCAACCAACATTCTTCATGTGAAACAACTGGCACCCATTCTCATTTACTCCCTTACCTTTTCGAGATGAAATTGCCTACCCCACCTCACTGAATGATTTCTGAGATTGAGCTGTATTGTTTACAAATTCACTTTGGATCCACATTGAATCCGACAAATAACTTTTTCATTTTGATTGCGGACTCAAAACTTCGTTCGGATCCATCATTCCAAGAAACCAAACTCAATCGACATAACCCATATGGATCCATTTTGGATACATCTTGCCCATCCAACCTTTTTATACTTTTTATTTTAGATCTAATATTGGATTTTTCTATTTTCAAACAATTTTTTTCTGATATTATTTCTTTCTTTTTTAAAACGAATTTATGTCATATTTATTTTTACCCAATTTGTTTTAAACCGATTAATTCCTTCATTTTCCTATAAAACCCATTATTTTTTAAAACCAATTATTTTTTTAACACTAATTTTTTCCCCATGGTTCAAGACTCCATTCTTGTTGCTGATTTCGAGTGGAGACACAATTATTTTAGAGATTATTATTTGTGTGTCCTTCCTTATACCGCGCAACTCACATTTACAACCTCTGATATATGTGCTTCAAAGATTCAGTTTCACATATTTTCATTTGGAAAATTGTCCGATCAGTAATATCTTTTGACTTTTGGATCTTTCTGAGGTTTTCATTTCACTTCCTACAGACTGTTTACATAAGGTCTTGGACCATCATTCAAACCAAAGATCTTCAGATTAGAGTTCTAAACCAGTTCATTTCAATTTTAATTGAGAAGTCAATGGTTGTGCTTTAGGATTTCGGGTTTGTATTCCAGGTATCAGCATCACTTCGGTTCAGTATTATGATTCTTCAGCAAGGAGTTTATCACATATACTCTATAGTGTTTGATCAGTTCGGCAATACATCACCAAGTGTGACATCCCCATTTTCATGGCCAATTTAAAACTTTTTCTTTATGCTTATTTTATTCATAGTATTCTTTTATTGTGGAATTTGTCCCCCAAATATTTAAATAAAGTATTTTCGAAAAAACATTTTTCATTAATGTATAAAAACCATGGGATGTCATCATTGATATAGACAACATAAGCATAAACTATTCTTACAGGCCTTATACCATTTATTCATACTAATGGCCTACAGGCTCCTCAAATATCTTATTATCCATGTGCTTTCTTACTGCTACCCGTGATACAAAGAAACTAAGCGGGTTGGGCTTGGGAGTGTGGTGAGCACATAAGGTTTTCAACCCACAATCATTAAGTTCTTTAATTATATATTTCACTTTAAATAATTTACCCAATTAACCATTCCCGTTATTCTCGCTTTTCTGATCCTAAAATACTGATCTCAAGGGACCTATCCTAATGATCATCATAAGCAATAGGTAGACAATACTGCTTGGGGATTCCTTTAGCAATATATATCAACAAGGCAACCATGGGGGATATAGTACACCGAATGAACAGATAGTTCATTAACACGTATAGGTTATGAGTTGCCAGTGTTCCACTGGACTTTCTAGAATAGTTTATTGTCCTAATCTGTACTCTACTAGATGACTGGTTCATCAGTACACTAGTACTATTATAGTCACGACCTCTCATTAACAATTTATCTTTCATTTACCATCACTACCCTATATATTTTACATATGAAAATACATATATGATTAAATCAAGTAAACATCATATTATTTCATCAAACACGGACATTAAGAAATATAAATAAGAAGTACATATCACATTTAATCATCTAGATACTTATATCTATATGTAAGATGAAAGTAACTATGCACTCACTTGTTAAATTGGATGACTCGAAATTTGTGCAGCGCTTTGCCTAACACTTTAACTTTTCCTTTGATATGACCTTGATAGAACATGAAAAGTGATCATTATGCAATCCGATATGAAGCATGTCCAAGATAGAATAAGTGTCTGAGGTCAAGCGAATTCCAAAGTGAAAGCTTATCTGAGATGAAGACTTTGTACGAGATTCATTATGTGTTAAGAGAATTCTGAGTCTGTAATCATTTGTAAAGACAAGTAGTGTTTTGTATTTTACTATATGTCTTTTAGTATAGTACATGAGACAAGATCAACAACCATGGTTCTGTCATGTTGTTGATCTTCAATTCCTCACCAGTCCATGCACACTTTTTCAGTATTTGTCTTTTAGTTAATCCTTGGCTATTTAAGGAGTTTTCAACCTTTGTATTGGGATAATCTATTTTAGAAGTTAGGTATCCTTTTCACTTCGATTAAATAAAAGGATCATTCAGTCAATCATTCTCTATTAAATTCTTCTTATTCTTATTTTCCTTTACATTGTTCATACTTAATATTATTCTATATTGAGCACTTTGTTGAGTTAATCATTTTCTTGACTTGACTGGTTTACCAGAATTAACTGGAACTCTATTACAAGAAATCACTGATATTAAGTTTATTCATGGTCTGAGTTTTCAAACCTTTTCCGTGAAAATCCTTGCATTCATAATTGGTATCAGAGCCTAAGTGGGTTTCCTTTAAATGCATAAGAACATATTATAGTTGATTGTAGATTACCTTGATATCTCAATCATTTTTGTGTTCAGGATAATACTTCTTCTATATACCACTTCAGCTCTAATATCTTAACATCAATGGCTGCTTCTAATCAATCTCAACAAATGTATTCAATGGAAACAGTAAATAGCATGGGATGGCCATCACGTGCCTCATTGCTAGTTGTCAAAGAGTATGATCACTAGAATGTTAGAAATATGGAGGTCAGTGAAACTAGGTCCTCATGTTCCTGTCAAATAAGTGGTTAGAAATCCTGTTACCACTCTCATGGGCCAAAAAGAGCTTCGTCAAGCACCAGTAACTGCTAATGACATCGACAAGCTTCATGTAGATCAAATCGCTTTCTCTGAAATGGTATTTCGTATTCCACCATCTCTCTTTGAGCACATTAAGTTATGCAAATCTTCTAAAGATATTTGGGATACACTAGAAGATTTGTTTGAGGGATCATAGAATATGAAGGATAAGCGTTTGACATCTATGGTGAACAAATTTGACACTTTCACTACCACACCTGGTGAATCGGTTGCATCTTCGTCAAATCGCTACAGAATTGTTGTGAACAACATGACTGGACATGGTGTTGTTCGGACTCTACTTGAGTACGCCCTGGTGTTTATCAATAGCCTTGGAAAAGTTTGGGGGAATATCAAATCATGTCTTTAAAGCAATGGATCTATAAAAAACTTGAGGCTCTACCAGTTGTTCGACGAACTGCATGTTCATGCGTCTAATGTTTCTCAAACATTGAGAGAACTCTCTGGAGGTCCTCTCGCTCAAGTTAGTTCGATTAATCCACTTCTTCTGAACCCAATTTTCTCGGATCCTCTTAGAGCTGCTGATTTTGAACTTAGAATCCAACAAGAGTTTCCTCTCCTACTGATGAAGTATAGGAGACCATAGAATCCGAATCAAAGACCTACTCGAAACCACTTTAATGTTGCTCACCAAAGTAATCCTCACCCTACCCTAAACCAACTGAGAGTCCACTAGATTATCTTCCTAACATTCTGAACCGTTCCTCAAGACCTCAAGAAATTCCAAACTCAACCAGAGAAAAGATTGTGTGTCACAAATGTGGTCTTGATAACCATTATGCAAAGGATTGTTTAGCTGATGTTCCTCCAATACCAAAGGTGAAAGATTCTGCCTACTATGCTCGGAGAGCACAGGAACCTACAGAATGTAAAAAGGCATTTGTCACCAAGGTTTCACGAAATGTTGATGGGTATTGGTCTTCTAGGGATGAGAGTGAAGGAAATTCTAGTAGACAGATGATTGAGTGTGATGAATGTTGCTGGTCTTCTAGTTCTGAAGCTGATGATGAGGATGTTGAGCCAAACTACTGCTACATAGAAACCGATGATTCACCTGGCAGAAGCATCATTCAGTAGGTAAAAACTATGATTACTGATAATAAATTAGATTTATCTGTCTGCGGACATTATCTAACACAAATTCAATCAGATATGATAGTTATTCTTAAAACCTATGAGTCTGTCATAGAAGTTAGTGAGAACCTGGATAGTGAGTTAACCCACCTTAGATTATGATTCGAAGACTGCAAGCTTAAGATTAATTCTTTAGAGCGTGAACTTGTGATAACTAGGGACGAATGTATCATCCTTAATGACAAATGTGAAATTTCAATTAGTGAAAGAAATATCTTAGTTAAAGATAACATGCGTCTTAATGCAAAAATTGATGCTCTTCATAACTAAATTGATGTTCTTGAAGCTAATGAGAAATGGAATGTAACACTCATAAAAATCATGCCCAATTTGAACTTTTTAAAACATTCCAAAACCAATTGATTAGTACAAAACTTGTTTTCAAAATAGTTCAGTGTCAGAGTATCCCAGAATCAATTCATAAAAACCATAGGAGGTGTACGATCATGCCTTCGCCTTCCCGCGATCGTCAGAAATACCTGAAACAAAATCAACAACTGTAAGCCTGAAGCTTAGTGAGTTCCCCTAAAATACCAACGCCATACAAATATAACCATATCATATAAACAAACACAGCATGAATAATGATCCATCAGTCTGACTGGACCGAATCATAGGTCACCAGTCTATCTGGACCGCTCTCCGAGCCATCGACATTTCTGGACCACCTCTCAGGGCCTTTAGCCTATCCGGACCGCTCACCGGGCCTTCGGCCTGACTAGTGTGCCCTAACCGGGTCTGCAGTCTACCCGGTCCGCCCTGGGTATCTTGGCCTACAGCACAGAGAAGGACCTGCCTCAACCCAATCTCCAACCCAACAAACATGTGCACATAGATATCATACGTTTGCATGAAAGTACAAACAGTCATATAGATCTAACAGATCACTAACATGGCAACCATCCTATGACCAGGATACCGATCTAACCAATAATTAACATAGAAACCATCCTATAACTAGGATACTGATCTAACCGATCTCTAACATATCAACCATCCTATAACCAGGATATCAATATAACAGATTACTAACATAGCAACCATCCTAAAACCATGATGCAAATCATAAAGGGCCGGCCTTGGTGCCGTAGACCCTATTGATATATTGAGAAGAACTCACCTCACAAGTGTCGAACTGTAGCTATAAGATCAACTCCCGAATCACTGTAACGAACCCCACCACCTATAATCACCATAGGACCAAGTCCATTAGAATCCCAATTTACCAAAATACCCTCAAAAGTCCAACTGGTCAACCCTTGGTTAAAGTCAAAGTCAACGGTCAAAGTCAACAGTCCATGTTGACCCAACTCATCGAGTGCAGCTAGCAACTCGTCGAGTTCCTTAAGAATTTAGGAAGTCATAAAACCCTCATTGAGTCGTCGAGTTTCCAACCAACTCGTCGAGTCCATGCGTATCCAGAAGTCGGGGAAACCCTTACTGACTCATCGAGTCCTCTTACTGACTCGCCGAGTTCATGCAGAAACCAATCATGGCCAATCTTCCTCGGACTCGCCGAGTCGTCTATTCGACTCGTCGACTTCATGCAACCCATTTCTTATACAGATGTTTTTAAGCCACCCCAAAGCTCCATATTGCAGATCCAACCTCTTAATGCATGTTTTCCACGTAAAGTTGCAAACTTTACGTGCATGCATGGTCCTAAATACCAAAACTAGACTAAGGGAAAGGTTAACTCAAAGGAGAGGACCCAAGCTTGCCAAATCTCATAACTTTAGGGCTAAAGGGACCAAGGGGAGTCCAGATCTGAAGTTGCAACTTCAGATCTTGCCCCAATACCCGAAATGACTCCCAAATGTGCCAAAGATGGCCCTGAACCCAAACATGAAGAGATCTAGCTAAAGTTAAGCCAAGGTAATGACTTGTTACCTTCAAAATGATGTCAAGATGCAGTAAAGTCAGATCTACAAGCTCCTCTCTGCTCCAAGCTTCTTATACTTCACACCTTCTTCACAAAATGCACCACAAATCACTCTTTAAGCCTCACAACACTCAAGAATAAGGTTAAAGCGAATAGGGTTTCTTCTAGCCTTCAAGGGGGTGGTAGGGGACTGGAGGAAAGGACTTAAGGTCCTTTAAATAGGCTGTAAACCCTAAAAATTAGGGTTTCATTTTCCAGCTCCTACTCATCGAGTCCAGGTCCTCTGACTTGTCGAGTAGATCCAATAATCGGCGCGGGTCATCCCGCCTCTACACGACGAGTTGGGGGCAACCAACTCGTCGAGTAGGTCCATGAATGTGTATATAATGCTTTAAAACTTGTACCTGGGAGTCGGGGTGTTACATTTCTCCCCCACTTGAAATAGATTTCGTCCTCGAAGTCTGCTGCGACGAACAATCATGGATAGTGCTCCCGCATCTCTGCCTACGGCTCCCATGTTTGCTCGGATCCCCTCCTGTGCTCCCACTGTACCTTTACCAAAGGTACTTCCTTGTTTCGTAGAACCTTCACCTTCCTCTCAAGAACAGCCACCAGCCTCTCCACGTAAATCAGGCGCTCAACGACCTCAATATCATCTAATGACACTACTGCCTCCTCATCTAGAATGCACTTCCCCAACTGTTAAACATGGAAAGTGTTGTGGATCTGACTAAGCTCCTCAGGGAGATCTAATCTATACGCCACCTTGTCAACCCTGGAAGCGATCCGGAATGGTCCGATATATCGGGGACCCAATTTCCCCCTCTTCCTGAAGCGGATCACACCCTTCCAGGGTGAGACCTTCAGGAGTACCATGTTACCGACCTGAAACTCCAACTCAGATCAGTGCCGGTCGGTATAGCTCTTCTGCCAACTATGTGCGGTCTACAGTTGCTGTCTAATCTGCTGAATCATCTCAGTAGTCTGCAGGACTACCTCAGTCCGACCCATCACCCTGTGACCAATCTCACCCCAACAAACTGGGGTATGACATCTTCGTCCATACAACAGCTCATAAGGTGGAGCACCAATACTGGAGTGAAAGTTGTTGTTATAGGAGAACTCTACAAGGGGTAGGTAGGAGTCCTAACTCCCACCGAAGTCAATAATGCAGACTCTCAACATATCCTCGAGAGTCTGTATAGTCCGCTCACTCTGGCCGTCCATCTGTGGATGATAGGCTGTACTGAAGTGCAACCGTGTGCCCAGCTCCTCGTGGAACTTCTGCCAGAAATGGGAGGTGAACCGAACATCACGGTCTGAAACGATAGAGACTGGAAACCCATCGCAAGCGAGAATCTGGCGTATATACACATCGGCCAGCTTCTCGGCCGATGAGCTCTCCCGACTAGGTAGAAAGTGAGCACTCTTGGTCAATCGATCCACGATGACCCATATGGCGTCGAAGCCCTTCGCTGTCCTCGGCTGTTTGGTAATAAAATCCATCGTGATCTGTTCCCACTTCCACATGGGAACCTCTAGAGTCTGCAGCTTTCCATGCGGCCTCTGCTGCTCGGCCTTGACCATCCTACAGGTCAGGAACCTCTCCACGTACCAAGCGATTTCTCGCTTCATGCACGGCCACCAGTAACTCAATCGCAAATCCCGATACATCTTGGTGGCCCCCGGGTGGATAGAGAAGCGAGACTTATGAGCCTCCTCCAAAATAATCTGTCTGACCCCACCAAACATCGGAACCCAGACCCGGCCGCAACGGGTCAATAATCCCCGGCTATCCCGCACAAACCGGGTATTCTCGCCCGTAATCCTCTCAAGCTTCCAATTCTCCTGACGCATCCCCTCTGCCTGAGCTTCCCTGATCAAGCCCACAAGTGGAGAATCCGCCAAAATCCTCATGCACGTCACTGGAGTAGAAGATCCAGCTGAATTGCGGCTTAGAGCGTCCGCAACCACATTCTCTTTACCTGGGTGGTAAAGAATCTCGCAGTCGTAGTCCTTGACTACATCCAGCCATCTGCGCTGTCTCATGTTCAGGTTCGGCTGATCGATGATGTGTCTCAGGCTCTTGTGGTCCGTGTAGATGGTACAGCGGACCCCATAGAGGTAATGTCCGTGTAGATGGTATAACGGACCCCAAATCTTTAGAGCGAATACCACCGCTCCCAAATCCAGATCATGATTAGGGTATCTCGTCTCATGCGGCTTCAACTGCCGCGATGCATATACTATCACCCGTCCTCTCTGCATGAGGACCACTCCCAGTCCCGTGATGGATGCATCACAGAAAACTACAAAATCCTCGACTTCCTCTGGGATAGTCAAGACTGGAGCCTCGCATAGTCGCTGCCTGAGGGTCTCAAATTCCCTCTACTGCTCGGGGCCCCACCAGAAATTCACCCCCTTCCTCGTCAGACGAGTGAGGGGTACTGTAATCTTGTATAAATCCTATATAAATCTCCGGTAGTACCCTGCCAATCCCAAGAAGCTCCTGATATCTGAGGGAGATTTCGGGACCTCCCACCGCATAACCACCTCAATTTTGGCCGGATCGACCAAAATCACCTCCTGGTTAACGAGGTGTCCAAGGAACTCAACCTCTCGTAACCAGAACTCGCACTTCGAGAACTTGGCATACAGCCGCTCTCGCCTCATAACTCCTAATAGCTCCCGAAGATGCTCCTCATGCTGCTCTCGGGTCTTGGAGTACACCAAGATATCATCTATGAACACGATGATCGAGCGATCGAGCATCAGTCTGTAGACCCAATTCATCAGGTCCATAAATACTGCTGGCGCGTTGGTGAGCCCAAACGGCATCACCATGAACTCGTAGGGTCTATAACGAGTCCAGAACGCAGTCTTCTCCACGTCCTCCTCCCTAACGCTGACCTAATGGTACCCGGACCTCAGGTCTATCTTGGAGAACCAAGATGCTCCCTGCAACTGATCGAAAATATCATCTACCATCAGGAGTGGATAATGGTTTTTCACTGTCAACTCCCGGTAATCAATGCACATCTGGTGTGAACCATCCTTCTTTCCGACGAAAAGAATCGGCGCTCCCCATGGAGAACTACTCGGACGAATAAACTACTTGCCCAACAGTTCTTGCAGCTATGATGACAGCTCCTGCATCTCTGGTGGTGCCAATCGGTATGGCGTCTTGGCGATAGGGGCCGCACCGGGCACAAGGTCGATCCTGAACTCGACCTGCCTCTCCAGAGGCACTCCAGGTAACTCCTCCGGAAACACATTAGCAAACTCTCTGGCAACTGGAACCTCTGATACTGAAGCCTGATCCTTGACTCACGTATCCACCACATACGCTAGATAACCCGCACACCTGTGCTGAATGTACTGCCGAGCCCTGGCAGCCAAACAAAACCCTGATCCCAATTTGGTGTCCTTGCCGTAAACAATCAGTTCTCCCCCACTTGGGGTTCAAACTACTACCCGCTGACCCTCGCATCAATCATGGCACCGAAACGACTAAGCCAGTCCATACCCACGATCACGCATACCTCCCTCATGGGAATCAGAATCAGGTCTATCGGGAAGCCCGAAGATCTCCAATACGCAACCCCGATAGACCGAAGAAGCGGATATGCCGTGTTCGTTGGCGATGGAGACTCGCAACGGACACTCTAACTCTCCCACTGGCAACCCGAACTCCCTACTGAAATACTGAGACACAAACGACCGACTCGCCCCCGAGTCGAATAATACCAAAGGAGGCAAGGAGTTCACTAAAAACGTACCTAATCATAGGTACAACATATAAGCATAAAACATATGTAATTAGTAAGATAAGGGATAGATACATACCAGCAACCACGTCTGGTGCTGCCCTGGCCTCTTCTGTTGTAAGTTGGAAGGCGCGTCCCGAGCCCTCGGGGGCGCTGCTTGACCCTGACTCTCGTCAGTAATCCTCAGTGTGGCCGGCGCTGGAGCCTGTGCCGGCCTGGCAGCGAGCTGTGGACAATTGGTCTTCACGTGACCAACCTGATGAATATGGTAGCATATCCTCTTATCCTGTACTGGGGCTGTCTGGCGACAATCCCGCACAAAGTGCCCCCCATTTCCGCATTTGCGGCACGCGCTGCCTGATCTGCAAACCCCTGAGTGCCCCTTCCCGCACTTGCCACAAGTGCGGCCCTGCTGTCCCCCTGACCTGGAATCAGCTGTCTTAGACTGCTTTGGCACCGGCTGTGACTGTGCCGGGGACTGCCGCTGCTCCCTCAACTGCAACTCAATCTCCAAATCGCGCTGCCTAGCTGTGAAACCAGTTTAATTTAGGTCAAAAATAAATTGATCAATAATCATAATTGGGATGAACAAAGTGGTAGAGATTGTAACAAGGTTTCCAAAAATATAAAGAACACTGAAATCCGAGTTATAACGAAGAAGTTCTGACCAATCGAAAATCCGCGACAAAACCGGCAAAACACTGTTCAGTGTAAAAAGTGAATTTTCGATAAAAGGCTTTTTAGCCTTAAAAATCTAAATGAAAGTTTTAGAATATGTTAAACCGAGAACGTTCATTAAAAGAACGTAAAAATCTGACTTCGTGTGAGGAAGTTGTGATTTTTCTAAGTTTCGGTTTAGCAGTAGACAACTAAAAATTCGAAATATAAATCGATCGATGTTTAGATGACACAACTTAAACGAGAATCGGAGGTCTCGTCAAAAGTAGTACAACGGTAAAAATACAGACGAAAACGGACGTCGGATGAAGAAGTTATGAATTTTTAACGGATTTCCTGTCCCAGTCTGTTAAAAATAATAATATTAAAAATAAATTCAAAATTAGCCGACGAAGTATAAACAAAAGTCGTAGAGTATAACTTTACCTACGCGTGCATAGAAAGAACGCCAAAAACGGAGCTCGTATGCAAAGGTTATGAATTTCGCAAGTTTTTGGCACGAAAATCAAGAAATGTTGAAAACCGGGAATTTTCGCATGGACCCTCTTCGGCCACGTCACCCTCGCATGCGAGGCTTCCACGTGTCTGCTACGTGGCATCTTCTGATTGGACCGCAGTCTCGCATGGACCCTCTTTGGACACCCTCGCAGGAGATACCCCTCGGACCCTCGTGACACCTCCCCATTGGACCGAAGTCTGGTCCACTCAGAAGCCAACACAACCGAGCCTCGGACCCGTGTCCCCTTCGCATGACCGATGCGTGCCTAGCTGACTCGCCTTCGCCTCGCCACCTGTCCGATGACTCCTTACCTCGGCCGAACCCTCGCACCCCTATATAAAGGGTGCGAGACTTCTCGGATTTGAGAGGTTTTTCACCCCAAAATTCACCCTTTTTCACTTTTTCACCCCCTAAACTTTCTTACGACCTCCCAAGGCCCTGGTATCGTATCTAAAACCCGAAGCAAGCCCCGAAGCTCGGGAATTCTCGAGAAGATAGCCTCTTTCCAGTCGAAGTGCTGCCCGCATAAAGCCCGGTTTTTACTCAAAAACTCGCGGTTTCTTCGAGAAAGATCATCTATAGAAACGAAACGCTGCCCAAATCACCACTTATCAAGTGAGTTCATACCCCTATAATCTACCTTTTTAATGGTTTTTAAATACTTTTTAGGGGGGGAATACAAGTTCAACACAATATAAATTGTGTTAATAATTGTATGTGATAATAATCACAAAAGATTTCCTTATGTTTTTAAGGATTACCAAATACTTCTAAAATGACTTAAAGCCATGTTAAATCTTTAAAGTCATGTAAACTACATTAAATTCTTTGAAAAAGGTTTTATAAACAATTTCAAATTATAATTACCAAAATCATGTTTATATATGTATAAATATATAAATAAGATTTGAAGGACTTAGGACTAATGAATTATCTTATTTCCTTTTCCTTGTTTGGATGTGGAATTAAGGTGGTGTTATTTGTCCGAAGGTCGTTTCCTTCTTAATTATATATATATATATATATATATATATATATATATATATACATATATATATTATACATATATAAATATAAAAGGTTACTTCATTCGGTATGATTACCTTTGTATCATGCTGAGCAAAGGTGTTCATCCATGAGAAATCATGCTAACCAGATAGAACACATAAATTATAATAGGTATAATTTATGATTCAAAACTAAATATACAAGTATGATTCACATTCCAAGGAAAGTACCAACAATTCATTTACCTATATTAGGATATGTATAATACTTTTAGTATATGGATAATATATTAAAGAAGTAATAATACATCATACCGGGTTTGCATTAACAAGGGTACAATACAGAGTACCAGCGTTAGCAATCACGGGGTAATAATACATCATACCGGGTTTGCATTAACAAGGGTACAATACAGAGTACCAGGGTTAGCAATCACGGGGTAATAATACATCATACCGGGTTTGCATTAACAAGGGTACAATACAGAGTACCAGGGTTAGCAATCACGGGGTAATAATACATCATACCGGGTTTGCATTAACAAGGGTACAATACAGAGTACCAGGGTTAGCAATCACGGGGTAATGATACATCGTAATCTCGTTGAAACAATAAATTTGTGAGACTCTTCATGGTGTACCTATCTAAGTACGACCTTAAGTCCTGACTTATTAACCAGAATCTCCTGTAGGGAGAGCGTGAATTTGTGTATAGATCTATATGGGACTGACAATCCCGCACCTTCACTGTTCGCTACAGTTTGGTCGGCAGGCCTAGGGTGTCAAATGTCATATCGTTTCCGACGCCTAAAGAACGTCGCATCAGGCACATCAGTTATATTAGTATGGTTAATAGAACTCACATGGATAAAACAACGAGTAAATTACTTAGTAATATACTTCTCTTAAAACAGTAAGAAAAGATAATTACATCCTATTTTCCAGGATTAATACTAATGTTTTACTATAGAACAAATATAACTAAGAATACTTTTAAAAAGGAAACAGTTTATGAGATTAAACCACTTTTACAAATAAAATGGTTTATGGAATTAAACCACTCTTACAAATGAAACGGTTTATGGGATCAAACCACCTTTACAAATAAAACAGTTTATGGGATTAAACCACTTTTACAAATGAAACGGTTTATGGGATTAAACTACCTTTACAATTGGAACTTAGTCAACTAATATAACATAAAGGACCTTTAGTGGTTAATTCTATAATTCCTTAGTTATTACATCAGAGTTATACATAAGTAATATCCGATTGACAGTGAAATGTGTGACTTCCGCCTTACTTCCTGTTCCTTGTTTGGTTGTGGGATTAGGGAAGATACACCCATTTAACTGTCCGTTCGATATTAGGTTATATATAATTAGTATAAACTAAGTAATTACAGAGGGAAACTATTGAGGTTATCAGTTTATCACCTCAGGAAATATAGGATTTTATGGAGGAACTAGTGAACTTATCCAAAGAACTTAGGGTATACTTAACAGAACTAAAATACTTATGAACTCACCAGCTTAAATGCTGATCTACTCTTTCCAAATAACTTGTATTCTCAGGAATCCAGTAGACAGGTACACTCCCGAAGCTTTTGAGAAGACTACCTAGTACCGTATCGCGACTCTTGTCTTCTACTGTACCTACTTTGGTGTTTGAATATGTATTGTTTAAACAATTATGTAAAACTTATACTTATTAATGCAATGGTTGTTTGTACTTTGATTACTATATTGCATGTGTTGTGATGCTTACCTAAAGTCCTCCGCCCCCGAACATTTCTGCCGTTCTTGTTTGGGGGTGTGACAGATTGGTATCAGAGCAGTGTTTATAGTGAACTCAGTATATCAGTCATAAAATATATACAACTATAAACCCATTGGGATAAAAACACTCTGACCAAGAATATATATACTAGAATGAGTATCACAAGAAGAACAAAACAAAAGTATTTGGATGTTGGACATTACAGTTAAACCTGGACAGTTATGTAATCATATATGGGATCAATATAGCCTGATCAACTATATTCATTTGAGATATGAGTAACATGTGTTTGGGAGTGATTGTAGTGTTGCAACAAGTCTAAAACTTACCTAAGTACCAGAAGAATTCTAGAACCAAACATAAAGATTAAAATACTATGGGAGTATTTTAGGATGCCATAACAAGAAAACTGAAAACTTGTCAAGTTCTTATATCTAGAAGTTCAAGAATCAAACTTATAATTAAAATACCGTGGAGGTATTTTAGATACCATAAATAACCTTAGGGAAATGTTAAAAAGATCTTTTCTGATAAGTCTATAATTACTAAGTGGATACGTTAAGGTTATATATAGCCGAGATTTTATAGACTTAGAATATGTGATTTTCACTCTACTTCCTTTTCCTTGTTTGGATGTGGTTTTAGAGTAGGATTACTTATTCGAAAGTCTATTTGATCTGGATTATATATAATCGGTACACACCATGTGATTATAGAAGGACCAGAAAGGCTCACCTTCGTAAAAATTTAAATTTTCTCATAGATCCTTTAGACATTCCCATTCTCGTGTAAACCCCTTAGATAGATGTAGTTACTTCAGCAATCAATAGAAGAGTCAAGGAGGATCCAACAGAATTTCATTAGGAGAATTCCGAGAAAGAAACAGATGATAAGTAAATAAACTATAGAAATCATTTAGTGCCCTTACCCTATTAAGGACACCAATGAGAGATTTACATGAACTTCCGAGATTCAAAATCTTCATTACGAAGTAATGGGGATCGGTGTCATAATCGGAAGTAAGACAACTTAGGAATTCAATATACCTACGGAGGAAAAGGAAACCCTATAGATATCAGGAGAGAACAAATCATTACCACCCAGAATAGAACCGAGAACAAAGGAAAAGCACGCGTGATTCATGTGAAGTGTTTGAGCGCCTTTTCATCTAAGTAATAACTAGTAAATCGATTCAACCTAGTGAGTTAGTAATTACATTACTCACATTGGGTTTGAGCTTATCCTCTTTTCCTGTCACGGCTAATAACAATAAATTGGATCACAAAATCTCAATTGATAGTGATCACTTCTCAAATTCATAAGTCTATTTTATGTAGACTTTATTATGAATTGTTTTCAAATCATTTCGAAAGTTGGAAAACGATATCCACCAATCGAAGGTAACTTAGTTCGGATGATACTCGGTTCATAACCATTCTAGAAACTTATTTCTGCTCTTTACCAGGACTGCATCATAGGGATGTAGGTCGAATCATTAAGAACAATATAACAAAACGAAAGATTTATACATAGATACAAATGGTTTGAATACATCTAGAGACAACTACCGTCGCTCACGAGCTCAGTTTCTTATCATGTAACAAAATCATGCCTCCGACGAAACGTAACCAATCCACCAGCAAAACACCAATCCTTCAAATAGATGCGGCTACGTTTCAAGCTGCAGTCACAACAGCTGTAGCAGCTGTCATGGCACACCTTAATGCTAAGAATGCAAATGTTAGTAGTAATGCCATCGGTAACCCTGATCGTGGTGATGACCAAGTACAGCAACGAGTACCTATTTGTAAGGATACTTCGAACCTTAAGCCTAAAATCCTGAAACGAAAGTTAAAAAACAGGAAAGGGAGTTGTTCAACTCAAAAACCTAACAGAGGGCAACGAACTGGGGCAGTCAATACCCCCATCAGCCCTGTTATTCTAGCACCGACCACGTCGTACTTAGGAAACCTCCCACACTACAGCAAGTGCAACTACCATCATCATGGAGTTTGCCGAGAGCTGCATTGCAATAGATGCAACCTGAAGGGGCACACCGTCCGCATCTGTAAAACTCCGGTTGAGTTCATCACTTCAACTGCCAATGTTGGAACCATTCCCATATGTCACCTTTGTGGTGAAATAGGACATTACAAGAGGGACTGTCCAACAGAGAAGAACGATGGGGGAGCAGGAGGGGTTTGACCCCAATACATGGGAAGGCATCAAAGAACCCTGCTATATTTTGGTACTCTTCCAAACGCCGATAATTATCTATAATTATGAGTACTCTCCCGTTCAAATTAATTCACAACATCTATATAAAATTTGAAACCCTAACAGGTAAGCTATGATGACTTAGTGTATACATAAGGGTCATTTATAATTAAGATTTGTAGACTTAGAGTGAGTAATCCCGCCTCATTTCCTGTTCCTTGTTTGGTTGTGGATTTAGGGCAGGGTTGCTCAGTCAAAGGTCTTACCAATCTTAATTATACATGACTTGTATACACCAAGCGATTATAGAGAGACCTAGTAAGGATCCTTTCATGAAAGTTCATAATTTCAAATTATCAGAACCCTCGTATTGGTAGTACCCGCCAATTTCAAATCAAAAAGGGGATTCGTAACAGTAATAACAAAATAAAACCGGAAGCGTTGAAAACTTAGGTACATAGGATATCATCCTAGTAATCATTCCTCCCAAAATGACTTAATATCTATTTCGCCGAGAAAATTCCGACATCCTCATTCGACATGGTTTGGCCTAACCCTTACCATGTGAAAATTTTTATGCTGTGTAAGAGAACTTTTTCCTTAATCAGCAGTAAGATGAAATTCTTCCAATCCATAACGCAAACCCTTAGGTTGTCTCTCATTTCAAAACTTCAAAAGTACCCATGCGAAGGGTACCACACCCTTTTAGCCTACTCAGTAGATAGGAAACTTGAAACGAAAAGCACCGAAGTAGTCTTAGAAGTCAGTAACCACCGAAGTACCCCAATAGATCTCATAGGAAAATCATTGTACCACAGGTGAAGTTCAAGAATAGAGACTAAGAACTTATTAGGTTAATCTATCACTGCTAAGTGTATACACGAGAATGGTATATAATTTAGACTTAACAATATTAAGGATGTGTAATTCCGCTCTATCTCCTGTTCCTTGTTTGGTTCTGGACCTGGGGCAGAGTCACCCATCCGAACGTTTTGTGAAATCTAAATTATATACGACTTGTAAACACGAGGTGATGGTGGATGAGCCAAGTACGAGTCTTATCATGAACTTCAGAGCAAAAGCCTTCATCATATATTCTACCAGGTGGAATTCAACGTGAGACCACGACAGTAGGTCGAGCTACTAAATGACTACGAATTCGAAATTCGTTATCATCCCGACAAAGCCAATATAGTAGCTGACACCCTAAGTCGGAAAGAGTACTCAGGTCATAGAGCCAATCATTGACTATGATAACCCATTCAAATCTGTCCACACAAAGTAAGGAGGCTCAACAGGAAGCCTTGAAACCTGAAAATGTGGCAAGTAGAGAAGATAACTAGAACGTGTGAGTGCACGGTATTCCAATATCTGTTATCTCCGCTGAGATAATAGAATCATATCCCAGTTCAGGCAATCACTTCAAAAATCTTTGGGAACTAGAGTAGACATGAGCCTATGTGATCGACTATGGTAAAGAATGGGATACCAATTTACCAATTAGTCGAGTCCTTTATCACGCTAGCATTCAAGTTGCTCCATTCAAAACCTTCTGTGGTCACAAGTGTAGATCCTATCTGCACTGGACTAATTTAGGTAATACGCAACTAGCTAGAGATCCAATTTCCACACAACAGCTTCGCTGATCTGGAATTCATCCGAGAAACTACCAAAAACAAAATACTAATCAGGAAGCGACATAAGGCTTCTAGAGTTAATCAGAGAAGCTACGGCTTCGATAAAAAAAACCCTTGGAATTCCAGGTTGATGACCTTGTCATATGAAGGTCTCACCCCGGAAGGACAAGATACGCTTGAGAAAGCGTGGAATACTAAATTCAAGGTACATAGGAACCTTCGATATTCTTACCAGAATCGGTCTTGTAGCTTATAAACTTAGACTACCGCAAAAACTTAATAACATTCATCCCACCTTTCACATATCTAATCTAAAGAGGTGTCTATCCGATGAAACACTTGTTATTTCACTCGATGAAATCAAGTTAAATAAAAGTCTACACTCTGTAAAAGAACCAATAAAAAAAACCATGGATAGGGAAATCAAAAGAACCAAGCAAAGTCTTATCCCGTTAGTGAGGGTTCGCTGGATTACAAACCGGGGACCTGAATTCACTTGGGAAAAGGGAAGATTAGATAAAACGAAAGTATCCACATCTTTCCCCTAGTCCATGAGTATCACTTTAGACTTAATTTCGGGACGAAATTCCCTCTAACGGGGGGATAATGTGACACCAGTCAAATTTAGGTCAAAAATAAATTGACCAATAATCGTAATTGGGATGAAAAAAGTGGTAGAGATTGTAACAAGGTTTCCAAAAATATAAAGAACACTGAAATCCGAGTTATAACGAAGAAATTAGGACCAATCGAAAATCCACGACAAAACCGGCAAAACACTGTTCAGTGTAAAAAGTGAATTTTCGATAAAAGGCTTTTTAGCCTTAACAATCTAAATGAAAGTTGCAGAATATGTTAAACCGAGAACGTTCATAAAAATAACGTAAAAATCTGACTTCGTATGAGGAAGTTGTGATTTTTCTAAGTTTCGGTTTAGCAGTAGACAGCTAAAAATTCGAAATATAAATCGATCGATATTTAGCCGACACAACTTAAACGAGAATCAAAGTTCTCGTCAAAAGTAGTACAACGGTAAAAAGACAGACGAAAACGGACATCAGATGAAGAAGTTATGAATTTTTAACGGATTTCCTGTCCCGGTCTGTTAAAAATAATAATATTAAAAATAAAGTCAAAATTAGCCGACGAAGTCTAAACGAAAGTCGTAGAGTATAATTTTACCTACGCGTTCATGTAAAGAACGCCAAAAACGGAGCTCGTATGCGAAAGTTATGAATTTCGCAAGTTTTTGGCACGAAAATTAAGAAATGTTGAAAACCGGGAATTTTCGCATGGACCCTCTTCGGCCACGTCACCCTCGCATGCGAGGCTTCCACGTGTCTGCTACATGACGTCTTCTGATTGGATCTCAGTCTCGCGTGGTGCCTTCTGATTCGACTAAAGCCGCGGTCCACTTACCTTCGGACACCCTCGCAGGAGATAGCCCTCGGACACCCTTCGGACCCTCGTGGCACCTCCCCATTGGACCGATGTCCGGTCCACTCAGAAGCCAACATGACCGAGCCTCGGACCCGTGTCCCCTTCGCATGACCGACGAGTGCCTAGCTGAATCGCCTTCGCCTCGCCACCTGTCCGATGACTCCTTCCCTCGGCCGAACCCTCGCACCCCTATATAAAGGGTGCGAGACTTCTCGGATTTGAGAGGTTTTTCACCCCAAAATTCACCCTTTTTCACCTTTTCACCCCCTAAACTTTCTTACGACCCCCAAGGCCCCGATATCGTATCTAAAACCCGAAGCAAGCCCCGAAGCCCGAGAATTCTCGAGAAGATAGCCTCTTTCCAGTCGAAGTGCTGACCGCATAAAGCCCGGTTTTTACTCAAAAACTCGCGGTTTCTTCGAGAAAGATCATCTATAGAAACGAAACGCTGCCCCAATCACCACTTATCAAGTGAGTTCATACCGCTAGAATCTACATTTTTAATGGTTTTTAAATATTTTTTAGGGGGGGGGGGGAATACAAGTTGAACACAATATAAATTATGTTAATAATTGTATGTGATAATAATCACAAAAGATTTCCTTATGTTTTTAAGGATTACCAAATACTTCTAAAATGACTTAAAGCCATGTTAAATCTTTAAAGTCATGTAAACTCCGTTAAATTCTTTGAAAAAGGTTTTATAAACTATTTAAAATTATAATTACCAAAATCATGTTTATATATGTATAAATATATAAATAAGATTTGAAGGACTTAGGACTAATGAATTATCTTATTTCCTTTTCCTTGTTTGGATGTGGAATTAAGGTGGTGTTATTTGTCCGAAGGTCGTTTCCTTCTTAATTATATATATATATATATATATATATATATATATATATATATATTATACATATATGAATATAAAAGGTTACTTCATTCGGTATGATTACCTTTGTATCATGCTGAGCAAAGGTGTTCATCCATGAGAAATCATGCTAATCAGATAAAACATATAAATTATAATAGGTATAATTTATGATTCAAAACTAAATATACAAGTATGATTCACATTCCAAGGAAAGTACCAACAATTCATTTATCTATATCAGGATATGTATAATACTTTTAGTATATGGATAATATATTAAAGAAGTAATAATACATCATACCGGGTTTGCATTAACAAGGGTACAATACAGAGTACCAGGGTTAGCAATCACGGGGTAATAATACATCATACCGGGTTTGCATTAACAAGGGTACAATACAGAGTACCAGGGTTAGCAATTACGGGGTAATAATACATCATACCGGGTTTGCATTAACAAGGGTACAATACAGAGTACCAGGGTTAGCAATCACGGGGTAATGATACATCGTAATCTCGTTGAAACCATAAATTTGTGAGACTCTTCTTGGTGTACTTATCTAAGTACGACCTTAAGTCCTGACTTATTAACCATAATCTCCTGTAGGGAGAGCGTGAATTTGTGTATAGATCTATATGGGACTGACAATCCCGCACCTTCACTGTTCGCTACAGTTTGGCCGGCAGGCCTAGGGTGTCAAATGTCATATCGTTTCCGACGCCTAAAGAATGTCGCATCAGGCACATCAGTCATATTAGTATGGTTAATAAAACTCACATGGATAAACAACGAGTAAATTACTTAGTAATAAACTTCTTTTAAAACAGTAAGAAAAGATAATTACATCCTATTTTCCAGGATTAATACTAATGTTTTACTATAGAACAGATATAACTAAGAATACTTTTACAAAGGAAACGGTTTATGGGATTCAACCACTTTTACAAATGAAACGGTTTATGGAATTAAACCACTCTAACAAATGAAACGGTTTATGGGATCAAACCACCATTACAAATAAAACGGTTTATGGGATTAAACCACTTTTACAAATGAAACGGTTTATGGGATTAAACTACCTTTACAATTGGAACTTAGTCAACTAATATAACATAAAGGACCTTTAGTGGTTAATTCTATAATTCCTTAGTTATTACATCAGAGTTATACATAAGTAATATCCGATTGACAGTGAAATGTGTGACTTCCGCCTTACTTCCTGTTCCTTGTTTGGTTGTGGGCTTAGGGCAGATACACCCATTTAACTATCCCTTCGATATTAGGTTATATATAATTAGTATAAACTAAGTAATTACATAGGGAAACTATTGAGGTTATCAGTTTATCACCTCAGGAAATATAGGATTTTATGGAGGAACCAGTGAACTTATCCAAAGAACTTAGGGTATACTTAACAGAACTAAAATACTTATGAACTCACCAGCTTAAATGATGATCTACTCTTTCCAAATAACTTGTATTCTCAGGAATCCAGTAGACAGGTACACTCCCGAAGCTTTTGAGAAGACTACCTAGTACCGTACCGCGACTCTTGTCTTCTATTGTACCTACTTTGGTGTTTGAATATGTAATGTTTAAACACTTATGTAAAACTTATACTTATTAATGCAATGGTTGTTTGTACTTTGATTACTATATTGCATGTGTTGTGATACTTACGTGAAGTCCTCCGCCCCCGAACGTTTCCGTCGTTCTGGTTTGGGGGTGTGACACTAGCGGCCTCCTATAAATCTAAAAGCGTATCACAATGTTGGGTTGCCACAAACTGTCGAATATCAGTCTTGAGCATGCTCATATAACATGTCATCTGAGCCTGCTCAGAAGCAAACTCCGCGTAGAACATCGCCCTCTCCGTGAACATGCGGGTGATCTCCGTCACCGTCTCACTATCCTGTCTCAAATCCAGAAACTCCTGAGCTAACCGTTCCTGCTCGACTCGTGGAATGTAGAGAGCGCGGAACATATCACTGAACTACTCCCAAGTAAAAACAGCTCTCTGATCATCAGAATACGATCCAATCACCAACCTCCACCAGTCCTTTGCCCTAGTCCTCATCAGGTTCAGGGCACATATGACCTTCTGGTCACTAGGACATGAACACGTGAAGAAGCACCCCTCCACTTCAGATAGCCACATAATGGCTTTGATGGGGTCCTGAGTCCCATGAAAAGTAGCGGGCTTCGTTTTGTCGAAGTCCCGATACTGAAAAGCCCGACTGGCTCCTACCCCTGCGGCCGTTACAGCCGTTGTGGCTGCTGCGTCAGCCGCCTCAGTGAGGGATGCATAGCGATCATCGAAATACTCCACCATGGCGGTCTTGATAGACCCAAACATCTCCGAAAACTGAGCCCGGAACATAGCAGAAACCTCATCATGCAGGATCTCCCGGATCCTGGCATCCATCTCGTCTGGCCCCATATGGCCGATAGTCTTGGGCGCTGTCGGCGCCTCCTGTCCGCCTCCTCCTGACCCGGACCCAGATCCAGTCACAAATCGTCGAGTAACCACCATGCTGAAAATATACCAGAAAGATATCAAATATTCCACATAACAATCCGATAACCAACTCCCAACAAAACCCTAGGGGTTGTGACTTCCTTGCTACGTGTATGGGTCCTGTGCTTTAAGTAGTACAGGACCATACTACTTTCCACACCTACCCATATTTGTCTCAAGTATCATCACAACGCCATAAAACTATACGTAAGCATGACATGCACTCAATCCTCACTCCCAGTGGAAGGCTAAATATCTCATAACTGTCGGACTCATCCCAAACGACCCCTCCATGAAACTTCCACCAACCCTGCAGCACTCGTGTATGCTAGCCATACATAACGCTGGACCCTATAGACTTTTGAATACTCAATCCTACCCTATGTCCTTCATCAAACAAGAACAGGAAATAAGGCCAAACGAAACATTCTCAAGCTGTAAGATCTTAATTATGTACGACTGCGATGCATACACTAAGAAACTACAGTAATGATGTCAATTTCATATACGAAAAAACCCTAGGCTACCACGCATCATATAATCAGGCAATTCTATCATACAATTCCTGAAGATCCCTAGTCTAGTACTAGCATGCTGTTCTGACATATCACATAAATCAAATAACCCGTAAGGTATTTTGGGGTCTATCCGCGAGCTCCGACTGATCGTACACTTGCATCCTCCTTTATTATTTTGAAACATGTTAAGAAAATCGTTTTAAAATCTTATTCTCAGTTTGAGAATGGAGATACACAAGTGTTTCCTCCAATTCACTCAAACCAAGGCTCTGATACCAACTTGTAACACTCACAAAAATCATGCCTAGTTTAAGCTTTTTAAAACATTCCAAAACCAATTGATTATTACAAAACTTGTTTTCAAAATAGTTGAGTGTCAGAGTATCCCAGAATCAATTCATAAACTCAATAGGAGGTGTACGATCATGCCTTCGCCTTCCCTCGATCGTCATAAGTACCTAGAACAAATCAACAACTGTAAGCCCGAAGCTTAGTGAGTTCCTGCAAAATACCAACGCCATACAGATATAACCATATCATATAAACAAGCACAACATGGATAATGAGCCATCAGTCTTAATGGAATACCTCACAGGCTATCAGTCTATCTGGACTGCTCTCCGAGCCATCGACACGTCTGGACCGCCACTCAGGGCTTTCGCTGTTCTCAGCTGTTTGGTAATAAAATCCATCGTGATCTGTTCCCACTTCCACATGGGAACCTCTAGAGTCTGCAGCTTGTCATGCGGCTTATGGTGCTCGGCCTTGACCTTCCTGCAGGTCAGACACCTCCCCACGTACCATGCAATTTCTCGCTTCATGCACGGCCACCAGTAACTCAATCGCAAATCCTGGTACATCTTGATGGCCCCTGGGTGGATAGAGAAGCGAGACTTATGAGCCTCCTCCAAAATAATCTGTCTGACCCCACCAAACATCAGAACCCAAACCCGTCCGCAACGGGTCAATAATCCCCGGCTATCCCGCACAACCCGAGTGTTCTCGCCCCTAATCCTCTCAAGCTTCCAGTTCTCCTGACGCATACCCTCTGCTTGAGCTTCCCTGATCAAGCCCACAAGTGGAGAATCCACCGAAATCCTCATGCACGTCACTGGAGTAGAAGATCCAGCTGACTTGCGGCTCAGAGCGTCCGCAACCACATTCTCTTTACCTGGGTGGTAAAGAATCTCGCAGTCGTAGTACTTGACTACATCCATCCATATGCGCTGTCTCATGTTCAGGTTTGGCTAATCCATGATGTGTCTCAGGCTCTTGTGGTCTGTGTAGATGGTACAGCCGACCCCATAGAGGTAATGTCTCCAAATCTTTAGAGCGAATACCACCGCTCCCAACTCCAGATCATGAGTAGGGTATCTCGTCTCATGCGGCTTCAACTGCCGCGATGCATAGACTAGCACCCGTTCTCTCTGCATGAGGACCACTCCCAGTCCCGTGATGGATGCATCACAGAAAACTACAAAATCCTCGACTTCCTCTGGGATAGTCAAGACTGGAACCTCGCATAGTCGCTGCCTGAGGGTCTCAAATTCCCTCTACTGCTCGGGGCCCCACCGGAAATCCACCCCCATCCTCGTCAGACGAGTGAGGTGTTGGATTAATGTCTAAGTCCATAACTATATTTGGTATGTACTTGACCCGACCCGGCATGGTCCATTTGGGTTGCACTTCACCGACACAATTTATATGGATAGTCTTTTGAGAATAGTATATTTATGATTTATATTAATATATTATAAGTTCTAATATATTAATATGGAATCATATTATTTAATTAGTATTGATCAAGAATTAATTTAGAATTAATTAAGTGATCAAAAAGAACTAATTAAATATGGACTCTTATATATATGGAATGGGCCAAGTTCATTTAGGTTGGGTTAAGCTTTCATGGATGGTCCATGGAGCTTTTAACCCATGGATCCTATGTAAATGAAAGGTCATGGGTATTAGGGTTTACATGGATGTAACCTTAATCCTCCATAATATATAAAGGGGTCCTTGGCTCACAAAATTGGCACAAGTGTGTGAAAATAAGAGTGGGCCGATTTTAGTGTGCATACATATTCTCTCAAGTTCTTCCAAGGTGTTTTGGTGATTTGTGATTCCATTTGAGGCTTCCACACTATTGGGGCTAAGCTCTTAAAGCTTGAAGACATCAAGCTACATCAAAAGGTATGTCATCTAACTAGAACTTTGTAGTATAGGTGCTTCATAATATGCTAGTTAGGATGAAACCTTGGAATAGTTAATATTTGCATGTATAATAGAGAAAACATAGATCCAAGGTTTATAGGGTTGCATGTACACCATATGAGTGTTAGAATGCTCAAAACCCAACAGTGGTATCAGAGCCATGGGTTGTTTTCTGTTATATTGATGCAAATGTTTTATTTTCAAGTTGAAAAAAAAGGAAAAAAAAACATGACGTTTGTCAAATTTTAAGATAATTACTTGTTTTGTGAAAAACGAATTATTTGTAAAATTTGAATCATTTGTTATATGAGTTGAATTAGGTCAAATTTAGTAAAAGATAAAATGATATGATTATTTTATTAGTTTTAAAAGTTTGATCTATATGTTTTAAGGAGTTACATATTTTGTCATAAAATTTTGGAGCTCAAAAGTTTTTTTTAAAGTTGTGATCTTAAGGGTTTTTGAAACTTCCATAAGTTATGGATATGAAAGTTTTTTAAAAAAAAAAAAAAAAATTGATTCAAAGTTTTAATGGAGTTACAAAATTTGGTGTTAATGTTTTAAAGAATTCCATAACTTGTTCTTAAGTTATGGAACATGTAAAGTTTCATCATAAAACACCATTAATTCCATAAGTTATGGAATCCAAAGGTTTTCAAGAATTACAAAACTTGCCCTCAAGTTTTGGAATTTGAGAAAAGTTTTTTATGAAAAAAAGAATTGAATTCTAAAACTCTTGGGTTCATAACTTAAACAATTAATTAAATGGTTTTAATTTTGAGTTTAATAATTGGAATTATGATGTTTTGTTGAATAGTTCAAATTAACTCTTATGGACTTTATTAATAGTTAATTAAAGCGTTTAATTAAAAGAGTATTATTAATCCATAAATATATGGTTTGAGTTTAATTAAATTAAAAGTCTAGTTTAATTAATAGATTAAACCACCAAGTATTTTAAATGTCTAAAATACACCCTTATACTATTATAATATTAAAAGTTTAATATATTATATGTATAAGAGCAAGTCGTCTTACCATTAGTAGGCCTCATTCACGAAGCCGGTCTATAAGGGGGTATAAGGTTACTGCCTATAAAATGGCAGTTTAATGGGTGTCCACTCTCACTCACCGCTTCCTTGACCGGTGGAGGGTCGTTAGCCGAACAGGTAGGACAAGGACTATAATTCTCCCTTCATTATAAGTATAATGATAAATACTAAGTAACTAAACACTTACAAATTCCCAATATTAGTTACTTAGGAAAATGTGAATAAGGTGCTAATCCATGAAATTACACTTTGCACTTTGTTTAAGCTGTTAGTGGAGCGTGTGTGGTTAACCGGCACACTAACCTGGACTTAACAAGGTAGGCAAAGGGTAACTTAATGTTTATCATAGTATCGTTGGAGCGTGTGTGGTTAACCGGCACATCGATTGAGGGGTAAATATTAAGGGTACCAAGTATATTTGCATGGTTACTTCACACCTTGTTTTGTGATCCTCGGCATCCCAGTCACAAAACATGAAGGGCACACTCGAGATTGAAACATGCCATTGAAAAGTTCAATGAATCTCAAAAGAATCTAGGAGTTTCAAAACCAATTAAAACCTAATAATACATTTCGTTTATCTTGGTGGAAATTGGTGAATCGTCATTCACCTACCTTCAAATATTTTATAGCTTGGATTACGACATCACTCTTCCAAGTTATAAAATAGTTTGTTGGGTCCTAGCCTTAATATATCATATTGGGTGTTATATTAAGGACTTAAATCAACTTTACGTGAATTTCTCCCATTGTTGATGTCTGGTTTAGACAACAATGATCTTCCCAAACCAAGCTTTCCTAATGAATATGACTTCCCGAGTTTGGCTCATGGAAGTCATACTTCTCTTCCTCCTCCTCCTCCAATTATTCTCCCTAACCCACAAGTTCAAGGTCACTCAAGCCCTAATGGCAAGCAAGGTCTATGTGTGATCACATCTTAGAGATGAAGTCACATATTGACAAGCCGGGAGAGTTGGGTGTCAAAGTCTTGAGAAAGTTGGATGTTCAATCACTTTCTAAGTCACATAGTGAGTTCCTTTGGGACTACTATGAAACAGACTATGACATGAACCTTAATGATCATATCTATTTGCTTGGTGCTGCTGAATCAACAATGATTTGGAACGATAGTAAAGCAAATTTGATTAGAAGATCAACTTCCCAAAAACTTTATGGACAGTGACAATGGTGACACTGGAAATCCAGAAAAAGCATTCTCTTCCCAATGGAAAGGGATTGGCCATAGTCAACCCGGTTGACCAAATGGTAAAGAGAAAGGCTAAGTCTGAGATAGTCCCATTACCAAAGGGTCCATATGTTTATTTTGCCAAAGGAAGGGGCGCTGATTGCAAAGCTGCCAAATTTACCTAAGGATGTTAAAGTCAATAAGTTTGACTCTACATCAGGTAGAGCCCATTATCTAACTCTATTAAGTTCTATTCTGAGATCCTCATTACATGATGTGACTGGGTCACATGTTGATGTTTTAAGCATCAAAGAATAGAGAGAAATCTTAAAGGAAGTATATGCTGATTCTGATAGCGAAGGTGGATTTCGATCGCATCAGAATTTTAAGCAGTTGCTTAAGAAGTTATGATATATTGCTAAGGAATAGATAACAACAATTTTCCATGTGGATTGTAAGGATAAGTTTTTCCGCAAAGTTTTAAAATAAAAGAAAATTGTTTAATTTTATTTATTGGAAAATGGATTTGATTCTTTCATTTGTGGTAGTGTCTAAATTTACTAAATCAGGAAAGTTCCTCATCACCCAAGTTTCAATTGGACCGAAACTTGGAATCATGCAAGTTGAATAGTATGATGAATGAGAACTTTCAAGCATTGGAAAATCAAGACTAATTACTTGTTCACATGGATGTGTGAGTCAAGTGAAGGACTAAAGGGATCGAGTACACATTCTTGTGCACTGGTCATGTCCACCACAAAGCTCGTTAAGACTATTTGATTTACTAAAGTTTAGTAAATATGGTTATACTTACAAGTTTAAGTATAATTCTGAAACATTGGAAAAGTCTCAATGTATGGCAGAACGAATGGGAAGAATCAAATTAGGCAGAAAGATAAAAGTTTCTCAAATCTGAAAAGATGGGAGAGTACTTTAGTATCATGTTTGTGATCATCTTAATGATTTAGAAATCATATCACAATTAGTCCTCTAAAGGTCATCTTAGTGCATTCTTATGACTAAGAAGAGGAGTCATGAATTGTTGAAATGGTTAGATCAGGAAGATGAGTCATACTTCGTTCCAAAACAATTCTTAGAGTCATACTCCAAGATTGTAACTTGAGTGACATATCTTAAAGAAAGGTTTAAAACACTTGTCAAATGTAAGAGTAAAAGTGTCCTACTCTTGTACATTTGAAATTGGTAAGTTGTGATGTTTTGGATAAAACAAAGACCAACTAAGGCCAATTGTGTGAAGTGTTTGTCTTGATAAAGAATCTGCACTATCTCTTGAATATTTGGCAAGATAGTCTTATATGTCAAGAGGATAGTGGGAGTCTTAAAGATCCTAAAAAGAATTTCAAGAACTAATCAAGAATAAAACCTGAGGTTCTTCACTAGCACACGACTTGAGGTTTATAACCTATCGTGTTGACATATTCTGTGCCCATTCTAGTTAAAGTTAGCTTTGCATAGGAGTTCTGAAAGTTCTCAATTGGTTGCATAACAACTTGGAAGCAATGGCAGGCCCTGTACTGCCAGGTGGCAAGAAGTTAAGATTGCATAAGTTCAGTCCATATGAGTTTGGATTTGTCATTATCCTTGTCTTGTGACTATGGTTTTGACGATTCACATGGATAAGAACACATACACCATAAAATCTAAGGGTCATAAGGTTTCTCTCCGATTCATAAAAATGATGGTGAGGAAACACTTCCACCAAGTAGATTTAAAGCAGATGGCAAAAGGTCTAAACAATTGAGACTATGATTACGGCATCCATTTTCATAGTTCTGAAATTGTTTAGACACACATGCATGCTATCTAAGGAAAGGTGTATGATTTTGATAAAGTTTTATCAAAGCATCTCGTATCAGAAATATGAAATTTGGTAAGAAAGTCAATAAAGTATTGATTTCTAGAAGTCCAGCTGATTTCTGAGTACATGTCAAAGCTAGTGGGAGCATAAGTGTTATGCTAATAATCATCATGTTAGTGGGATGGTGATAATTATTGTTAGTGTTGCAAGTTAGCAATGTTAATTATAGAAAAACAAAAGTTTCAATTCGTGAGGCTGCAGGGATTGAAAAAGTTGTTTTGCTATAATTAAGGGAGAGGATATACTTCATTTCAGTTCTAAAGGCTTAGATTGAGACCTTAATCATCTTTAGTCAAGAATATATATATGAATTTCATGTTGGATTGGTTCAACTTAAGGAAATTCTATATATTGCGTTCTCAAAATTCGATTATGATTACGGCATCCCTCTTCATAGTCAAATTTTGAAAACATGGCAAATAAAAATATTGTAGCAAAAGACTGGTCTATAATCATGTCTTTATGTGAGACATCATGAATCGTGTACCATTTGCTTTGGGTACAGGATCGATTGCATGTGCTATAATATTTGTCATTTCTAAATTTTTCCAAATGCCCAGAGGCATTAAGAAGGGAAAAGGTCTAGAATTGGATATGACTAAAATGATTAAGCAATTGTCGAGGACAATCTGAGGTTTACCAAAGATTGGTTGCTCAGGGACAGTTGGAAGTATAGTGCTAATTTTGGAAGGACCATATTGACATATTCTGAAAAGAGGTATCTCTTCTTCAGAAGTGATAGTCAAAATGAGAATATGGAGTTGTCTCCATAGGTGGAAGTTATCTGTGTAAGATTAGAAAACTTAATGCAAGAAGCATGTCCAAAGCAATGTACTTTGAATATGAGACTTAGTTTCCATGGAGTTGATCTCCATTGGAATACCTTATAATGACTGTTGACAAGTCTTTGTGACTTTGTACATATTCATTACAGGAGGGTCAGTGCATATAACTTTAAAATCTAAACAGATTTCGATAAATGATAGGAATTTGAAATTGTCACATTTTTCGATAAGGATTTGGGAGTGTGAAATTAGAATCATTGAAATTATGTTCAATTGGTTTATTTCACAAAGTAAGGATCATAGACAAACATAGAGTGCATACTTGGTGTATGGCAAAGCTATTGTTTAAGAAAAACATAGTGTACATGCTTGGAGCATGGGACAACTAGTGTTTTTAATTCAAGTATAAAGTTGATAAAATCGAAACAATGAATAATGAGTAATCAGTATGGTGATAAATAAAAGTGTTTATTTATATTCATAGGGTTTGATACCATATTTGATTCATTTATTCTTGTGTTTCACTTTGCATGTTTTGACTTCCAGAATAACTAAGTCGCTCTTCCTGAATGATTAAGTTATTCAAACCATCGACAGTCGGTCATATGTTGGAAGTAGATATGAATCAAGACTGTCATGGGTTGGTTTGTAGAGGTCCAAGTTGGTGGACAAAGTGGTGCTACAACACTCATGAATGCTCATAAGTTTTGAGTATTGGATTCAACCCGCGCTCATTTGAATCACTTCATGGATTTTATCACGAGTGATCATGAGACGATAATATCTTATATTCTTCAAACCTAGAGATATGAGTTGTTACTATGAGTTGGTTATACATTGATTGCACGAAAACGCATTTGGTAACTCGATGTTATAAAACGTGCCTTTGTGTATGATTCAACAAGTAGTAGAACAAGCCATATGAGTCGAAGTTTATCCATTCCTTTTACCTTCGGGATAAACGCGATATCTGTGGGCCCCTCGATGATTTAGCGATGACACATGTGAGTGCTTGGCCAAGCCAGGACTGATTTGATTTATTTAATCAGTCAGTCATCATAAATCGAAAACCGGGAAACAACAAATGGACAGAGAGAATGATTATAATCCATGTCTCAGTCCATATGATATCTAGAATGGAGGAATATATGATCCCTTATCTAATGGACAAGTCATTGACAAGGTCAGAGTTCGACAGCGGCTTTAAGAACTACGATTGCCAGTTAGGTTTTGAAGTCATACTCAATAATAGTTTTAGACTTATCCAAGTGGGAGACTGTTGGATTAATGTCTAAGTCCATAACTATATTTGGTATGTACTTGACCCGACCCGACATGGTCCATTTGGGTTGCACTTCACCGGCACAATTTATATGGATAGTCTTTTGAGAATAGTATATTTATGATTTATATTAATATATTATAAGTTCTAATATATTAATATGGAATCATATTATTTAATTAGTATTGATCAAGAATTAATTTAGAATTAATTAAGTGATCAAAAAGAACTAATTAAATATGGACTCTTATATATATGGAATGGGCCAAGTTCATTTAGGTTGGGCTAAGCTTTCATGGATGGTCCATGGAGCTTTTAACCCATGGATCCTATGTAAATGAAAGGTCATGGGTATTAGGGTTTACATGGATGTAACCCTAATCCTCCATAATATATAAAGGGGTCATTGGCTCACAAAATTGGCACAAAGTGTGTGAAAATAAGAGTGGGCCGATTTTAGTGTGCATACATATTCTCTCAAGTTCTTCCAAGGTGTTTTGGTGATTTGTGATTCCATTTGAGGCTTCCACACTATTGGGGCTAAGCTCTTAAAGCTTGAAGACATCAAGCTACATCAAAAGGTATGTCATCTAACTAGAACTTTGTAGTATATGTGCTTCATAATATGCTAGTTAGGATGAAACCTTGGAATAGTTAATATTTGCATGTATAATAGAGAAAACATAGATCCAAGGTTTATAGGGTTGCATGTACACCATAGGAGTGTTAGAATGCTCAAAACCCAACATGAGGGGTACTAGAATCTTGTAGAAATCTTGTATAAATCTCCGGTAGTACCCTGGCAATCCCAAGAAGCTCCTGATATCTGAGGGAGATTTCAGGACCTCCCACTGCATAACCGCCTCAATTTTGTCCGGATCGACCAAAATCCCCTCCGGGTTAACGAGGTGTCCATGGAACTCAACCTCTCGTAACCAGAACTCGCACTTCGAGAACTTGGCATACAGCCGCTCTCGCCTCAGAACTCCTAATAGCTCCTGAAGATGCTCCTCATGCTGCTCTCGGGTCTTGGAGTACACCAAGATATCATCTATTAACACGATGATCGAGCGATCGAGCATCGGTCTGCAGACCCGATTCATCAGGTCCATAAATACTGTTTGCGCGTTGGTGAGCCCAAACGGCATCACCACGAACTCGTAGGGTCTATAACGAGTCCAGAACGCGGTCTTCTCCACGTCCTCCTCCCTAACCCTGAAATGATGGTACCCGGACCTCAGGTCTATCTTGGAGAACCAAGATGCTCCCTGCAACTGATCTAAAATATCATCTATCCTGGGGAGTGGATAACGGTTTTTCACCGTCAACTTGTTCAACTCCCGATAATTAATGCACATCCGGTGTGAACCATCCTTCTTCCTGACGAAAAGAATCGGTGCTCCCCATGGAGAACTACTCAGACGAATGAACTGCTTGCCCAACAGTTCCTGCAGCTGTGATGACAGCTCCTGCATCTCTGGTGGTGCCAACCGGTACGGCGCCTTGGCGATAGGGGCCGCACCGGGCACAAGGTCGATCCTGAACTTGACCTGCCTCTCCAGAGGCACTCCAGGTAACTCCTCCGGAAACACATTAGCAAACTCTCTGGCAACTGGAACCTTTGATACTAAAGCCTGATCCTTGACCCACGTATCCACCACATACGCTAGATAACCCGCACACCTGTGCTGAATGTACTGCCGAGCCCTGGCAGCCAAACAAAACCCTGAACCCAATCTGGTGCCCTCCCCGTAAACAATCAGTACTCCCCCACTTGGGGTTCGAACTACTACCCGCTGACCCTCGCAGTCAATCATGGTACCGAAACGACTAAGCCAGTCCATACCCACGATCACACATACCTCCCCCATGGGAATCAGAATCAGGTCTATCGGGAAGGATACCCCAAAGATCTCCAATACGCAACCCCGATAGACCGCAAAAGCGGATAACCCGTGTTCGTTGGCGATGGAGACTCCCAACGGATACTCTAACTCTCCCACAGGCAACCCGAACTCCCTACTGAAAGACTGAGACACAAACGACCGACTCGCCCCCGAGTCGAATAATACCAAAGCAGGTAAGGAGTTCACTAAAAATGTACCTAATCATATATACAAAATATAAGCATAAAACATATGTAATTAGTAAGATAAGGGATAGAAACATACCAGCAACAACGTCCGGTGCTGCCCTGGCCTCCTCTGTTGTAAGTGGGAAGGCGCGTCCCTGATCCCTCGGGGGCGCTGCTTAACCCTCACTCTCGTCAGTATTCCTCAGTGTAGCCGGCGCTGGAGCCTGAGCCGGCCTGGCAGCGAGCTGTGGACAATTGGTCTTCACGTGACCAACCTGATGAATATGGTAGCATATCCTCTTATGCTGTATTGGGGCTGTCTGGCGACAATCTCGCGTAAAGTGCCCCTCCTTTCCGCATTTGCGGCAAGCACTGCCTGATTTGCACACCCCCCGAGTGCCCCTTCCCTTCACTTGCCACAAGTGCGGCCCTGCTGTCCCCCTGACCTGGAATCAGCGGTCTTAGACCGCTTTGGCGCCGGCTGTGACTGTGCCGGGCCCTGCCGCTGCTCCCTCAACTGCAACTCAATATCCAAATCGTGCCGCCTAGCGGCCTCTTATAAATCCAAAAGCGTATCACAAAGCTGGGTCGCCACAAACTGTCGAATATCAGTCTTGAGCATCCTCAAATAACATCTCATCTGAGCCTGCTCAGAAGCAAACTCCGGGCATAACATCGGCTTCTCCGTGAACATGCGGGTGATCTCCGTCACCGTCTCACTATCCCGTCTCAAATCCAGAAACTCCTGAGCTAATCGTTCCCGCTCGACTCGTGGAATGTAGCGAGCGCGGAACATATCCCTGAACTGCTCCTAAGTAACAACAGCTCTCTGATCATCCGAATATGATCCAATCACCAACCTCCACCAGTCCTTTGCCCTAGTCCTCATTAGGTTCAGGGCACATCTAACCTTCTGGTCAGTAGGACATGAACAAGTGAAGAAGCACCCCTCCACGTCAGATAGCCACATCATGGCTTTGATGGGGTCCTGAGTCCCATCAAAAGTAGCGGGCTTCGTTTTGTCGAAGTCCCGATATTGAAAAGCCCGACTGGCTCCTACCCCTGCCGCCGTTATAGCCGTTGTAGCTGCTGCGGAAGCCGCCTCAGTGAGGGCTGCATAGCGATCATCGAAATGCTCCACCATAGCGGTCTTGATAGACCCAAACATCTCTGGCAACTGAGCCCGGAACATAGCAGCAACCTCATCATGCAGGATCTCCCGGATCTTGGCATCCATCTCGTCTGGCCCCATCTGGCCGATAGTCTTGGGCGCTGTCGGCGCCTCCTGTCCGTCTCCTCCTGACCCTGACACGGATCCAGTCACAAATCGTCGAGTAACCACCATGCTGAAAATATACCAGAAAGATATCAGATATTCCACATAACAATCCGATAACCAACTCCCAACAAAACCCTAGGGGTTGTGACTTCCTTGCTACGCGTTTGGGTCCTGTGCTTTATGTAGTACGGGCCCATACTACCTTCCACACCTACCCATATTTGTCTCAAGTATCATCACAACGCCATAAAACTATACATAAGCATGGCATTTACTCAATCCTCACTCCTAGAGGAAGGCTAAATATCTCATAACTGGCGGACTCATCCCAAACGACGCGTCCATGAAACTTCCACCAACCCTGCAACACTCATGTATGCTAACCATACATAACGTTGGACCCTATAGACTTTCGAATACCTGATCCTACCCTAAGCCCTTCATCAAACAAGAACAGGAAATAAAGCCAAACCAAACATTCTCAGGCTGTAAGATCTTAATTATGTACGACCGGTATG
Organism: Lactuca virosa; assembly: GCF_052849685.1. NCBI lineage: Eukaryota > Viridiplantae > Streptophyta > Magnoliopsida > Asterales > Asteraceae > Lactuca > Lactuca virosa. Next base: position 116,547,132 of record NC_136430.1, on the reverse strand, counting down.
CATACACTAAGGAACTACAGTAATGATGTCAATTTCATATACGGAAAAACCTTAGGCTATCAGGCATCATATAATCAGGCAATTCTATCATGCAATTACTGAAGATCCCTAGTCTAGTACTAGCATGCTATTCTGACATATCACATAAATCAAATAATCCGTAAGGTATTTTGGGGTCTATCCGCGAGCTCCGGCTGATCCTACACTTGCATCCTCCTTTATTATTTTGAAAACATTTTAAGAAAACTGTTTTAAAATATTATTCTCAGTTTGAGACTGGAGATACGCGAGTGTTTCCTCCAATTCACTCAAACCAAGGATCTGATACCAACTTGTAACACTCATAAAAATCATGCCTAATTTAAACTTTTTAAAACATTCCAAAACCAATTGATTATTACAAAACTTGTTTTCAAAATAGTTGAGTGTCAGAGTATCCCATAATCAATTCATAAAAACCATAGGAGGTGTATGATCATGCCTTCGCCTTCCCGCGGTCGTCAGAAGTACCTGAAACAAAATCAACAACTGTAAGCCCGAAGCTTAGTGATTTCCCCCAAAATACCAATGCCATACAGATATAACCATATCATATAAACAAACACAACATGCATAATGATCCATCAGTCTGACTGGACCGACTCACAGGCCATCAGTCTATCTGGACCGCTCTCCGAGCCATCGACATGTCTGGACCACCTCTCAGGGCCTTCAGCCTATCCGGACCGCTCACCGGGCCTTCGGCCTAAGTAGTGTGCCCTAACCGGGTCTGCAGTCTACCCGGTCCGCCCTGGGTATCTTGGCCTACAGCACAGAGCAGGACCTGCCTCAACCCAATCCCCAACCCAACAAACATGTGCACATAGATATCATACGCTTGCATGCTAGTACAGACAGTCATATAGATCTAACAGATCACTAACACGGAAACCATCCTATAACCAGGATACCGATCTAACCAATAGTTAACATAGCAACCATCCTATAACTAGGATACTGATCTAACCGATCTCTAACATAGCAACCATCCTATAACCATGATATCAATCTAACAAATTACTAACATAGCAACCATCCTAAAACCAGGATGCAAATCATAAAGGGCCGGCCTTGGTGCCGTAGACCCTGTTGATATATTGAGAAGAACTCACCTCACAAGTGTCTAGCTGTAGCTATAAGATCAACTCCCGAATCACTGTCACAAACCCCAACACCTATAATCACCATAGGACCAAGTCCATCAAAATCCCAATTTACTAAAATACCCTCAAAAGTCCAACTAGTCAACCCTTGGTCAAAGTCAAAGTCAATGGTCAAAGTCAACAGTCCATGTTGATCCAACTCATCGAGTTCCTTAAGAATTCAGGAAGTCATAAAACCCTCACTGACTCGCCGAGTTTCCAACCAACTCGTCAAGTCCATGCGTGTCCAGAAGTCGGGGAAACCCTTACTGACTCGTCGAGTCCTCTTACTGGCTCGTCGGGTTCATGCAGAAACCAATCATGCCCAATCTTCCTCGGACTCGCCAAGTCGTTTATGCGACTCGTCGAGTTCATGCAGTCCATTTCTTATACAAATGTTTTTAAGCCACCCCAAAGCTCCATATTGCAGATCCAACCTCCTAAGGCATGTTTTCCACGTAAAGTTGCAAACTTTACGTGCATGCATGGTCCTAAATACCAAAACTAGACTAAGGGAAAGGTTAACTCAAAGGGGAGGACCGAAGCTTGCCAAATCTCATAACTTTATGGCTAAAGGGACCAAGGGGAGTGTTGGGTCTATATTTATGGTTTATACTTTGCTTTTCTAGTCATTTGTAGTTTTCGGTCTAGGGCAGAAAACAATCTTGGGTTTAGTTGTAGTTTGGACCGAAATCACATGTGATGTCGGTCTGGTCTTTGAGTTTTGGGCTTAGGTTTTGTCCATAGGTATAAATAGTATCTTTAGGACTGCAAAAAGGGGTGGCTAGGGAGTAGAAACGTGTAAGTGGCTGCCATTGTTATACTTGGTGTTCTAGAGAGAGAAACTAGAAAGAACGTGTGTGTGTGTGTGTGTAAATCTTATGTACCGGATCATCATTCAAATTATTATGTGCATTGAAGATTTATCTTGTTCTTCTTCTTCTTCTTCTCCATTTCATCTTGCATCATCCACTTGATTGGGATTCCGCACCATCAAGTGGATCAGATTGATACATCAAAGCGATTTAGGGACTTACAAGTGGTATCAGAGATTGGATCGTATTAATCAATTTGATAAGATATTGAACGTTTTTGGACGTTTTGTTAAAGGTTTTGACGCTTTTGATTTGTTTTAGACAAAATATTGGCTGTTTGTTCTTCATGTTCTTCAAAATTTTGAGTTTTTGATCGAGTTTAGTGTTAAAAAGTTGGAAAAATCGGGTTTTTTGGTCGTAACTTGCGAGACCTCAACGGCGGATCTCGGTCTCGGTCTAGGGTTTCCAAGGAGATTACGGTAGAAAACGAGATTGCTGTCAGAGGTTTATGGTCGAGCGTTTTGCGAGGATTTCGGTGGAGCGTGGTGTGAGGGTTTTCGGTGCGAGGTTCTCGGTGCAGTTTGCGGCTCGCACATGTTCGGTTCCAATCTCGGTCTCACGATTTCGGTCTTCAGCAGTGTTCTCGGTGCGAGACTTCTCGACCAACAATAGAAGCCTCGCAATTTTGGCCTAAAATTCGATTTTTCAAATTTTGAAGTTTTGTTTTCGGTTTAAAATTTTGACTTTCGACTTTTGACTTCCAAGGTTGACTTTTAACTTTCAATTTTGACCTTTGACTTTCAAAGTTGACTTTTGACTTTCAAGTTTAATCTTTGACTTTTAAATTTGACTTTCTCGTTTAACTTTCAAGTTTTCACGTTTGACCTTTAAATTTGACTTTCAAATTTTGACATTTAGATTTGACTTTCAAGTTTGACTTTTCATGTTTGATTTTTTAAGTTTGACTTTTTAAGTTTGACTTTTCAATTTGACTTTCAAGTTTGAATTTTTAAGTTTGGCTTTTTAAGTTTGAATTTCAAGTTTGATTTTTAAGTTTGACTTTTCAGTTTGACTATCAAGTTCGATTTTTTAAGTTTGACTTTCGAGGTTTCAAGTCAAAGGGTATTTTTGGTAAACAATGAGTTCCTCAATCACCAAGGGTAATGAAACTTCATGTTCTCAGTATTGTGAAGCTACGATTAAACTTGTTCGTGATCAAATTGATATATTACGTAGAGACAATGAGGACCTTAGGTATGAAGGCTATACTCTTAGGAAGGCCCAAAAACCCTTAAAAAAACAACTAGAGGCCAAAACCAAGGACTTTAGAAAACTTCAAGAAGAATATAGTAACAAATGTTAAAACTATGACTATGTTAAGAGACAACTTGCTAGCTTGACTGACGAGCTTGTCACATTGAAATATAAATTGAAAATGCAGATTTTAACTTCAAAAAATTTGATGTGTCAAGTAAGAAAGTTGAGACTATGATTGAGAAACAATTAAAATTTAAAGATAATCAGAATAAGGGTCTAGGGTATCATAGTGTTCCACCTCCTTTCAATGACAACTATACCTCATCCCTTGAAACCAATGAGGTAGAGATACCTGCTCAGTATGGCCCGCCCCCTGTACCAGCTTCAGTGAAGACTGAACAATCTGGGCCAACTGAAAATATTGAGGTGAAGGATTCTAATGATTCTACTTCATGTGCAGGTAAAGTAGTGGAAGATGAGAACAAGGAGAACAAAAACAATTCCAGTTTTGTTGATTCTGTTGACTGTCAAACCAATGTCTCCTTGAACTTTGAATCTGTTGCTTCAAATTCAGTTACTTCTAATAAACCTGCTGTTGGTAAATACAGGCGACCAAAACAAGTGAAACAGACTGCTTGCTGGAAGTTTGATTGTGGGAAAAATCAGAGACAAGGCATGGGCCGCCACCAGGGGCAAGCAGAAACAACTCCTACGTGAAGAAACAGACATGTTCTCACTGTGGAACACCTCGACACATTGCTAGAAATTTTCCAAATCGTGCATATGTTCCCTACTATGCAAAAGGTTGGCAGAATGTGCCAAGAGGGAGATTCTCTAAAAGAAATCCTTCGAAGTCACAATCACACAATGGTGAATGCAACGCGAAAAAGGCCAAGAATCAAACTCCCAAGCACAAGAAGGGAATGTCTGGCAAGAAGAAAAATTCCAGAGATGGTTCAGTTAAACGAAGATCAGTTAATTCAAAGTCATCTCGGCAATCGGCTTCAAGTTCAAAAGCAAGTACTAAGGCATCCATCCAATCAAACAAGAAATGGGTTAAACCCGACTGTAGATGGGTACCAAAGGTTCACACTCCTAAATTATCTAAAGATTCTAACATTTCTTCATCTCTTGTGTGTGATAAACAGGATATGTCGTGGGAGAGAGTATCTTGCGTAGATGATAAAGGTCAACCCAGCTTCAAAATGGACTGGGTTCCAAAGACCAAATAATCCCGCACTCTATGCTGGAGCAGCTATGGAGGAATGTCATCAAACCTTGGTTTGTTGATAGTGGCTGCTTCAAGCACATGATAGGGGGCATCTCTCAACTGTACAACATTCAAAATTTTAAGTGAGGGTATGTGTCCTTTATGGGAAAGGATGAAGGAAGAGATCACAAATGGGGATTGTACTTAACAATGTGAAGAATTTTTGGATCTGTTCCGAGATTGAAACACACCTAAGGCTGAACATGTTGTTGCATATGCGTGCTGTTCTTAGACCATCTGGATGAAACTTTCATTGGTGAATTACAGTTTGAGTTTTCTTCCGGATACTCCTGAGTTTCTCTTAAAATGATTCGTTTCAAAGACAATTTTTTTAAATTTGCGCATTTGTTTTGTTTTCTTTCTTCCCCTTGCACAAATTAAGGGGGAAAAATCAAAATACAAAAAAAATTATAAAATAAAAAAAATACAAAAATATGTTCTTATAGTTTTTCATTTGTAGGTATTGCTATGGGAAGTGATATGAAGTCTAGTGATAAAGGGCAAGTTAAATTTCCTGACAACTATCCCAAAAGTTCTTGTTTTGTACATTTTGCATTCTATTTCTGATTTTCTTAAATTTGTTCATATTGTCTTATATGCACAAATTTAGGGGGAGAATTAAAAAAATCAAAAAAAAAATCATAAAATTTAAAAAACCAAAAATATGTTTATTTATGTTTTTATTTCTTTTTCAGAAAAATCAAAAATCCAAAAATATTTTTTTTTACTTTTGAGTGTATATTTAATTTTATTTTTATTTCTTACTTATTTCTATTGTTAGCTAAGTTTATTTTTACTTTTATTTTTATCTCAAAATTTCTTTTGTCTTCAAATGTGAATTCCTAAGAAGAAGAGACTCAAGGAGATTGTATCGAAATTTTCTGAGCAAGGAGAAGAAACTTGGAAAGGAATTGACGGAGGATTCAAATGCGAGTGATAGACTCTTTCATATTGAGACATATACCAGTATTAATAGGAGTCTTTGCATCAAATGTTAATGATCAAAAGTCATTTTCACCATGACTAATGTGAAACACCCAACCATTCTTCACCCATATCTAAACTTTCTCCATTAAATCACTTCCACGTACTGGTACCCCTTGAGGTTCGAGTATAAAACAACTCGGCTGACGGTTACCAAAAATTATGTGTTTATGAACTTGTAAGTCATTATCACCATGATTCTAAGTGAAACCCAAAATCCGAAATCCATCCATTTCTGAATTGACGGTGAACGATTTAATGTTCTAAATATTTTCACCCACGAAATTGACGGATAATGGTTCATACCTGGTGTGACACTGTACAAAATGTCAGTTAGGTAGTTTCTTTCTAAGAACTGTCGTATTTAAGGAATTAGAAGTCTGAAATTGTACAGACTGTCAAATTGGTCTTGTCAGCTTTCTTTACCTAAGAACTGTCATGGCACCACGGCGATTCACCCAACAGGGAATAAGATATCGCTGAACGTCTCGCCAAGGGCCAAGTTAACTTGTTAACTTGAAAAACTGTATTGAGATCTTTGATCTAGGATATACAGGGGCTAACATTTGAAGGCCATGTGTAGTTCTCCTATACTCAACAAATCGCAGTGCGTTCCTCTGTCTTCACACAGATACTGCGAGTAGTCTTCTTCTGAGCCAAGGCTGGGTCCTTGAACAACTGTGGTGAGAAGTGTCTTTATGATTCTGTGATCCATATGGACTTTTTAGTCTTGATTACTTTTCAAGGAGCAACGGTGATCGTTAAAGAATATTAATTCGTAGGAACAAGAAGTGAAGATTATTTTTCAACATTCAATTTTTCAACCCCAGAAGCAAGGTGAAGCTGTATTTGAAGATTATATGACAGATTGCATTAAAGCCTCCTCAATCAATTTGCTGCTATCTATGAACCTGCTGAAGTGATCCAGAAGAATCAGTCTCTCTGTTATTCTCTCTGAAGATGCTCAAGCTGAAAGTGTTGATTTTCGAGAATCCTTACAAGAAGCCTCCACACTCAACGTGCGTTCAAAGTCAAATTTTTGAAGAAAATCCCAACTGTACATGATGAAGTCATTCATTCAAACATTCATATGTTCATCTTTAAATTGTGAAGAAATTGAAGATAAAGACGCTGAAGCCAAGCTCAAAGCGAAGATTGAAAAGAAAAGAAAGCTACAAACCCAGGGGGAGTTTGTTAGGTCATAAGAAAAGAAATCTATTCACCAAGGGGGAGAATGTTGGGTCTAAATTTATGGTTTATACTTTGCTTTTCTAGGCATTTGTAGTTTTCGGTCTAGGACCGAAAACAATCTTGGGTTTAGTTGTAGTTTGGACCGAAATCACATGTGATTTCGGTCTGGTATTTGAGTTTTGGGCTTGGGTTTTGTCCATAGTTATAAATAGTATCTTTAGGACTGCAAAAAGGGGTGGCTAGGGAGTAGAAAACGTGAAAGGGGCTGCCATTGTTATACTTGGTGTTCTAGAGAGAGAAAGTAGAGAGAACGTGTGTGTGTGTTTGAATCTTGTGTACCGGATCATCATTCAAATTATTGTGTGCATTGAAGATTCATCATGTTCCTGTTCTTCTTCTTCTTCTTCTTCTCCATTTCATCTTGCATCATCCACTTGATTGGGATTCCGCACTATCAAGTGGATCGGATTGATACATCAAAGCGATTTAGGGACTTACAGGGAGTCCATATCTGATGTTGCAACTTCAGATCTTGCCCCAATACCCGAAATGACTCCCAAAATGTGCCAAAGATGGCCCTAAACCCAAACATGAAGAGATCTAGCTAAAGAGAAGCCAAGGTAACGACTTGTTACCTTCAAAATGATGTCAAGATGCAGTAAAGTCAAATCCACGAGCTCCTCTATGCTCCAAGGTTCTTATACTTCACACCTTCTTCACATAATGCACCACAAATCACTCTTTAAGCCTCACAACACTTAAGAATAAGGTTAATAGCGATTAGGGTTTCTTCTAGCCGTCAAGGGGGTGGTAAGGCACTGGAGGAAAGGACTTAAGGTCCTTTAAATAGGGTGCAAACCCTAAAAATTAGGGTTTCATTTTCCAGCTCCTACTCATCGAGTCCAGGTCCTCTGACCCGTCGAGTAGATCCAATAATCCACGCGGTTCATCCCGCCTCTACACGACGAGTTGGGGGCAACCAAATCATCGAGTAGGTCCAGGAATGTGTATATAATGCTTTAAAACTTGTAACTTGGAGTCGGGGTGTTACATGAAACATACTTTTCATCATTCTAAAGAACCTGGTCTCTAAAGCGAGTTTCCGAAACCTATTGCTCATCCCTTGAAGGAACTTTAAAATTTAGCGTTTATGGGAGACATTCTGAACCATACATATTCAGATACCCCTGTCTTGCCATTGTCGTCCCTTCATGAGACCTCAGACATATATAAATCATTGATTCCTAAGTTCAAACCCATCACTGTTACATGTACTGATTCCATGCAATTTCCGCCTCTGATATCCCGAGACCTGAATTCGTATTCGGAACTTTCCCACAACATAGGGGGTACTGGAGTTTGGATTTCTAACTCTGGTCCACCAAACAATTGTGTTGTTGAGGAAATTATTCCTGAGACATGTGGACATGACTCAGATCAACTTAACTTATTTTGGGAATCCCTTGATAGTGATGTAGAATTTAAGAGTCATGAACACACTCTGTCCGATTCCTGTGTTTCTAACACTAAAGTTGTTTGTAAGTCAACCTTAGTTCCAATTAAGCCTCGTTTCACAAATCCATCTGTTGGAAAGTCTTCAAAGTCAACATTTGACTCTTGGAAGAAGCTTTGGTTGAATAAGGACATTGTTCGTCCAAAGACCAAAGCTAGGAAAGCTCGAGAAAAAAAAACTAGGTCTAGCCAATGCTCTAGGTTCCTCGAAAGATCCGAAAAGAAAGTATCTCAAACACTTAGTCCAGTTACTAGGAACCACAATAATGTCATGCATGTAAAGATTCTTAAGAGACCATCTATTCCTGTTAGCTTGGATATTCGTGATACATCAGTCAAAAGTTGTGTGAAAACCATTACTATTGAGACATCATCTTAGGAAAATGACTCTCCTAGGAAAGTATCATCTTATGTGTTTATTGCTACCTTGGATGACACAATTTTTAAACCAAAGCAATTTCCAAAATCCAATGTGCCTACGAATGCAATGAACAAATCAAAAGATACTCAGAACACTGTTGTTTAGAAACCTTCAAAACAATCAAATAAAAAATATGAATGGAAAGTAAAAAGGAGTGAAAATTCAACTGAACCATATAGGAACACAGTTCCTCCTGAACCATTTCTGAAAACTGTTCCTCCGAGGAAAGCGGTGTCTAAGCAAGCAATAGTTAAGTATGACTTTTGGATAAATGAAAAGACTCTGACATATAGCATATTCCCAAAAGAATCTCAAAAGAATTTGTATGAAATACCAGTTGTTCAGAAATCCCAAGCGAAGTCCAAATCCCATGCTAAAGTCCATAAATCTAACTCGGAGCCTAAAAACTCCAGAACTCGCTGATTTTATAGGCTTTTTGTTCTTTAGAACAAGTTACAATATAATATATTGATAATGCTTGCTCCATGCACAACACTGGGCAGAAATATTTGCGTGATTGGAAGCCCACTCCAAATGTTGGTTATGTTACTTATTGAAATAATTCAAACTCCCAAATTTGAGGTTATAGCATCCTAAGAAATGAAAATTTCTCTGTCTCAAATGTGGCTTATGTGGCTGATCTCAAACACAATCTGATCAGTGTAGCCCAACTCACAGATGCAAATCGAAGAGTTGAGTTCTGTAAAAAGCGCAGCTATGTCATTATAGAAGATCAGAAACAATGTCTTATTAAATCAGATCGGATCTGGATATCAATATGGTCATTGTAAAGCGTCAATGTGTCTGTTATCAAAAGTTGTTCTTGACGTAAGTTGGTTATGGCATCGGAGGCTTGTTCATCTAAACTTCCAATATAAGAATGATTTGGTTTCTGGTGAAATGGTATGAGGTTTGTCACTTCTAAAATTTGAGAACAATCATCTTTGTGTTGCATGTGAATGTGGGAAGCAATCAAAGATAGGTCATCCTGCCCTTATTGAAAATTCCATTCAGAACCAATCGAACTTCTTCACATAGATCTCTGTGGGCCATCTGCTATTGAAAGCTTGCATCACAAGAAGTGCATTCTTGTCATTGTGGATGACTACACAAGATTTACTTGGGTTTTCTTTCTTCGATTGAAGTCGAAAACTACTTTCGAGCTAAATAATTTCATCAAAGTAATTGAAGTTTTGACAAAACTTCCCATCCGAAGAATTCTTAGTGACAATAGATTCGAGTTCACCAATGCCACAATTGAAAAGTTTCTTATTGATAAAGGTATTGAACACAATTTTTGCACTTCCTACACTCCACAACAATATAGTGTGGTGGAAAGAAGAAACCAAACTCTAGTTGAAGCCCCTCGGTCAATGTTGAATTTTGAAAATCTTCCTCTTTATCTTTGGGCTGAAGCAGTCTCCACATCTTGCTTTACTCAAAATCGAAGTATCATCAATTTTCATCTCAACAAAACACCATATGAAGCAATGAATGGTCGGAAGGAGAATATCTTGTTCCTATATATCTTCGGCTGTAGATGTTTCATAAAAAACAACCGTGATCAACTCACCAAGTTTCAACCAAAATCAGATGAAGCCATCTTTCTCGAATCCTCTGCTAAATCAAAATTTTAATGGGTTCTTAATCATCGTATCCCTGTAATTGAAGAAAGTTTTGATATCACTTTTGATGATAATTTTTTTTCGGAAATCAGAACCAACTCATGTTATAACACACATCATGGATTTCGATGCTCCACCTCTTAGGTCTCCGAATCCTCAAGTTATCTATTAAGATGATTTTGAAAGCTTGTTTGGACCAGTAGAAACAACTATTAATTCAAAATCTCGATCAAGATCATCCTCAATTCCCACTCCGATTTCTTAAAATATGTCTGGTCCGACACCAACTTTTCAACCATTTAATTCCAAAGTATTCCCATCTCGGATTGAGGGGGGAGAGTCCCTCCACTTCCATGCCTCATGAGCAGAGAAGTATTCCAACCCTAGAATCAAATGTTGATGGTTTCCAATATACAACATACCAATTTGCTGAAATTGATCCTATTCCGAATAACAAAAAATACGATGCAAACTTCTCTGACTTTCCAAACGATGACTATGCTGACATATCCGATTTAGAAGTTTAGAGGGAGCATCATACTCAAATTCAAATTGTCCGGGGGGGACACAACCTCATTGTTGACGCCGGGTCATCTGCTGCACAAGAACTTCCGAGATTACATATATGGACTAAGGATCATCCACCGAATCAAGTTAATGGAAATCTTAATGCTGGAGTTCAAACTCGCTCTGCTGCTAATATTCAAAACGAGTCACTTCTTGGCATTCATTTTAATTGTTGAACCAAAATCCATCAAATAAGCTCTAGAACATTCCGATTGTATTACAGTCATGCAAGAAGAATTAGCAGAATTTGTTAGAAATCAAGTGTGGACTATTGTCCCTCCTCCTTAGGATCGCCATTATGTCGGAACAAAATGGGTTTTCCGAAACAAACTCCATGATGCTTGATTTATCATACAAAACAAAGAAATATTGGTGGCTAAAGGATTTACACAGATAAAAGGTCTTGATTACGATGAGACTTTTGCTCCTGTTGCCCATCTTGAAGATATCAAAATCTTTTTTGCATATGCAACTCATGAAGGCTTTGAAGTTAACCAAGTGGACGTCAAGATTGATTTTCTCAATGGTGAACTTGATAGTGAAGTATATCTTCAACATCCTTCTGGGTTTGTGAACCTAGCCTATCCGAATTATTGCTACAAACTCCAAAAAGATCTTTATGGCCTCAAGCAAGCTCCTCGCACCTGGTATAAGACTGTCACTTGGTTTCTCAAGCATTCTAAATTTCAAAGACGAATTCTTGATCCCACATTATTCTACAGATCAAATGGGAAGCATCTCATGTTTGTTCAAATTTCTGTCGATGACATCATCTTTGGATCAACCGATCTGATGATTATTGCTGACTTTGAAAAACTGATGGTTAGTCGATTCCAAATGAGTATAAATCATGAGTGAATCTTCTTTCTTGGACTCCAAGTCAAACAAACCAATAGAGGAATCTTCATTCACCAAGAGAAATGTGTTTCCGAATTTCTTAAGAAATATTCTATGGAAACATGTGCCTCAACAAAAGTTTTGATGGGTTTAAGACACAAAATATTATCGGATCCATCTGATGAAGTCGTTGATAAGAAGAAGTATTGCATAATCATTGGATCGCTGCTATACCTTACTGCAATTCATCCCGATATCATTTTTTTACATGTCTATGTGCTAAGTTCCAGGTCAATCTGAATATGTCTCACCTTTTAGCAGTGAAGCAATTCTTCAGATATCTCAAACGAACAAAGAACTGCATAATTTGGTACCCTACAAATGAAAGCTTCTTGCTGCAAGCTTATTCAGACTCAAACTTTTGAGGACTTCAACTTTATAGAAAACGCACATCTGGTGGTTTTCAATTTTTGGGTGGAAGATTGGCTAGTTAGTCATCCGAGAAACATAAATGCATAACACATTCAACAGCCGAAGCGGAATACATTGTTGTCGCAAGCTGCTCCTCTCAAGTTCAATGGATGAAATCTCGACTGTTAAACTATATAGTTATCAATTTCATTAGATTCCGATCTATTGTGATTCTCAAAGTGCCATCACGATTTCTCTCAGTTCGATTCAACACTCCATAACAAAACACATTGATATTCAATACCATTTTATTAAAGATCATATTCTTAATTGCAATATTGAGCTCGTTTTTGCTCCATCTGATGATGAAATTGATGCTGTCTTTACCAAGGCGTTAGACGAAACCTAATTCAATGGTTTTCTGAACAAAATGTGAATGATGATGCATGATCCTCAATTCTTCCAAGAAGCTTTTACTCTCTGATGGAAACATCAGAAAGTAAAATAATTCCAAGATCAAACGTTTTTACTTTGGAATTGGTTCTTCTCAAAAAATAAAGGATCATTATATGTCTTTTTTGTCAAACCTTTTCTTATTGTCTTAAATTTTTAGAATGACAATTTATTGGAAGTATATTCCAAAATAGTTTTCTCAGAGATTCTGAGAATGTCTCACCAGGAGTATTTCACACTCTGAATTACTCGTGTTGAATCTACCTCGGAATTCAAATCCGAACTGGTATTGAAATCTCGATACGTATCTCTTTCCGAGCTTTTCTCGTTCAGCTCTCAGAGCTTCTCAAATCTAAGTTTTTCAAAAGTTGACCTGTAAGATCTTCATTCATTGATACCTCTGATATTCAGGTAGAAATTATGCCATCTATGAACCTATATCAAGTACTAATGTTTCTCTGAAAATTCTTCTGAAGTATCTTATGTCATTCCATCTTAGAACTTGATCATTCCGAGATTCACTTAAAAAACAATAAATGAATTTTAAGGTTATCATTTAAGAATTAGTTCTGAAACGTATTCTCATGATGATTTAAATGTTAATTTCCTTTATGATTATCCTCTTAATTCCCAATACACTTGCTTTTGGCATGCATTGCAATAAAGTACTAAGTGTTTCTGAATTAAATTGACATTTAACCAAATTGAACAAACACACTTCCCGTTTTGTGGTTACAAACTATCACATAAGGAGGTCTTTTAGACCTGTGCATTTAATGGAACCTGTTTCTTCATTCGGGTTTCATCATTCTAACTCTTCGACCGGACCCAAAAATATGCACCTATAAAAGGATTTTTAATCCTAACTGTTCCCACTTTTCTCAGTTGAGCTATCGTCTTCTTAGATCCTTTAACTGTATTCTCATTATTCATCAGTTTTCTTCAACCTTTCATCAATAGCGTCGAAAATCACCAAACCTGCAACCAAAAAGAAGTCATCGAATGGATCTGCTTCATCCTTTTTGACCGAAACCATCTTTAAGGGAAACCACTCAAATTTGTTAGAATCATGATCGAGTTCATCTATAGACACTGCATCGCTATTCCTGTCACCAAAATCCCAAACCCTAACTTCCCTCTTAGGTTTTTGCACAAAGCCTTTCAATGAGTTAAGTTTGAAGATGGAGTTCTTGAAGTAAAGATCACTGATGATCGAATTGTACCTATCCATAAAGCAACCTTCCTTCATGCCATTGGAGTTTCATAAAACCCTTAAGGTTTTTGAGTGCAGGAAGCCACAACAGAAGAATGCCGATCTTTTCTCACTTATATCGGGTATAAAGGGCAATTCAAGGAAAAAGAGTTTACGAAGTCGGCGGTTCCCGACATATGGACCATTCCGATGCACCTCATTCTTAGAGGTTTATCCGTAAAGCACGATGGGATAGACACAATGAGAAAAGATTGGCTCTATGTTGTTTATAACATCTATACCAGCCGATCAAAAGCTGTTGATCTACCGGAGGTCCTTTAGCAAGATTTCAAGAAGTTTACCGAGAAAAGGACGATGAATGAGATTTCGAGTCCGAGATTTTAGGCTCCGATGCTACAACAGTTGTACTCCGAACAAAGTGAAGCAATTTCTCTCAATTCGAACATCCTTGAGGTATACTATTCCTTCAAAACAATTAAAACTTACAAGTTACCCAATGAAGTTGCATTCGGAGCTGTACGACGTCTTATTCAAGACATGTTGAGCACTATTCCTTCCGACTCTCCTCACTTGAAACATCATCTTGAGACTTTGGTTCTGTTTTACCAAATGAGACCTACCCAAATCTTGGATAAATTATCCTCGAAAGAGAATAGGCCAGCTGTATCTGAAGGCCGAAAGAAGAAGATCGCTCTAAAGCAAAAGGAATCCCCTTCAAAACCTAAGGCCAAAAAGAGAACCAAATATGGTGAATCCTCTCAATAGAATTCGAAGATCGGATCTCGACCTGACTCAGTGTCATTGCCTACCCTACCTACCCACTCTTCTGAAGTACCCTTCGGAGTTTCAAAAACACACTCTGCACACACTCACATGGAGTCCGCTCATAATCTTCCCTTACCCTCCCAAAAGGGTGGTGTTGGTATTGAAGAAAATCCCTTGGAGCCCCCTAGGACACACTCATGAGTCATCTTGAATCATCCTCTCTCTTCTACATAAGCACAATATGTGGCCCCTGCCATAGATTCCAATATTTTTGAGATAGGAATAGTCTCTCCTACCTTGGAGCCACAACCGATATGATACCTGCCTCAGGTAAAGGAGGATCGGGTATTTGTAACAATGACTGTGTTGATTTTGTTAATAGAGCTCATTCAAGGCATCCACAGCTCTCAAGAGAAGAAGTTAAATATAATCTAATCTCCATGCGTTAGCATGAAATCCGAATTCGTACTCCTTTCATTTATCCATCAACTGAAGAAACTAATAAAGTGATCTAACCATCCATTGATGCTTTGAAGACCAAACAGAGTTTAGATGTTACTGATGAGTTTTAAGCATAACAACATCCTATGTGAGCATGAAACCCTAATTGATTTGGATCTAAGGTTTTCTCTAGTTATACATGCAAATAGAAATTCCAAAGCAATAACCCTAATACTAGCATACAATTTTCGAAAATCAATATGAAACTAGGGTTAGAATGTTACCTTGCTTGTTATCTCATAATAACAAAGGATTCCATGGATGATCTTGACTCTTGAAAGCTTTAGTGCCCCAAGTGGCGCACCTCTAATGGAGTCACAAACACCAATAGCAAAGGATAAGTGAGAGATAGGGTAGAACACTATGATTTTCGGCTAGGGTTTCTCTTAGAATGCATAGGCTGAAATTCATATGCCAAGGGTTCTTCATATAGCTGTGGCTGCTAGGGTTTTCAGGTGGAAACCCTTATCCTTGTTTAGGCTCCAAGCAGCCCATGGACACTCCTTCTAGAAGGCCTTGGACGATTTCTATAGGGCCTCCTATATATTTCGTCCATTCCCTTCCAAAGGAGTCCATCAGCCCATTTTGCAACTATCAATGATTTGCAAAACCAGTCCCCGTACTTTTAATCCGTTCATCCGAATCACCCACTACAGGTGAGTTCATACCCCTTAATCAACCTTTGAAATGATTTTAAGTGCTTTTATAGGGGGGAATACAAGTTGAATTACTAAGTTTTTATATCAATCACATGTGATTAATAACTGTCAAGCAAATAGATTTTTGCATGTTAAACTGTTTTATCCAGCTAAAGGTTTTCAAATCTTGTTTTCAAATCTCTTTTGAAATACTAAAATCTCTTTTGAAATTACTAAACTTTTATCAAAGTCTTTTAAACTTATATTCTTATTAGATTCATGTCTGTATAGATATAGTTATATAAGTAGGATTTGAAGGACTTAGGACTGATAGCTCGCTTTATTTCCTGTTCCTTGTTTGGTTGTGGACTTAGAGTATCCGGTTATTTGTCCGAATGTCGTTGAAATCCTAGTTATATATTATGTATATCTGTTTAGATATTAAAACTCTTACTCCAGTTCAGCGCCTTTGGGTAGCAAAGGTACCTAGATAACCTCTCAAGTAAACTATAATAGGTATGGTTTAGAAATCAACAATAACTTTTTGAGGAGAAACTAGCTATATCAATATTCTAAAACATGTACTTTTAGTAAAAAGAAACGTATATAGAAATCAAAACACGAGATACATCCTCATGACGCGGATTTCACCATTGTCGAGTGGTAACCAGAGTCTCCTGGAGGGAGAGCGGGCATTGTGTGTATAGATCTATACGGGACAGACCATCCCACATCCTGACTGCTAGCTACAGTCCCGACCGACCAAGCCAAGGGGTGACAAATGTCACATCTATTTTCGACGCCAGCAGGCCGTCGTGTTTACATCCGTCAATCAGTATGGTTACGAGTATCTTTACATTTACCTTATAATTCATGGCTTTAAGGTAATTAGTACTACGGTAATTTCTATATATACATAAAACTATCCTAATATATCTTCCTAATTATGTACTAGTTCCCAATTGAACCTTTAAATTAACCGAATTAGGACTAAAGACTACTTTAGACTCCCCGAGGTGTATTGTTCATTTAATACTACCTGGAGTCTGTATTTTACTACTTTAGACTCCCCGAGGTGTATTGTTCATTTAATACTACCTGGAGTCTGTATTTTACTAATTTAGACTCCCCGAGGTGTATTGTTCATTTAATACTACCTGGAGTCTGTATTT
This sequence comes from Lactuca virosa, assembly GCF_052849685.1. Classification (NCBI taxonomy): domain Eukaryota; kingdom Viridiplantae; phylum Streptophyta; class Magnoliopsida; order Asterales; family Asteraceae; genus Lactuca; species Lactuca virosa. The sequence goes on along the minus strand of NC_136430.1, from coordinate 116,530,319 downwards.
TACTACTTTAGACTCCCCGAGGTGTATAGTCCATCAAATACTACCTGGAGTCTGCATTTTTACCTTATAAACAACAATGTCTTTGCTGAAGTAAAGCATTATCCTCCCTACTACATTTAATTGTGATCTTCTCACATACTCATTAATGTAAAACTATATTTTGATAATGATAGTAACATTTGGGGAAAAATGCTCTTAAACACAAAATAGTCGGGTCTTGGTAGAAGACTACTTTTGTTAGAAAATATAGGATTTTCTGGAAAGAACTCACATACCTTATAAACTCTTATCACCATCACCTAATGAGATTATTTTGAGGAAAAATGTGTATTTACATCAATGTCATTAAAATACTTATGAACTCACCAGCATTAAAATGCTGATACTCTCTTTCAAAATAACTTGTATTCTTAGGTCTTCAGTAGACAGGTACATTACGGGAGCTTTTGTGAAGACAGCCTTGTACCGAGCTGCATCTTATGTTATTTTCTGTATCTACTCTGATGTTGTTGATAATTGTAACCTATGTAAAACTTATACTATTAATGCAATGGTTGTTGTACTTTGATTACTATACTGCATGTGTTGTGATACTTGACATGACGTCCTCCACCCCAGAACGTTTCCGCCGTTCCGGTTTTGGGGTGTGACAGCCCTCAACTTGGCGAGTTGGTCTACCAGATTGAAACCCTAATTTCAGGGTTTTGCACCCAATTTATGCATCTTAATCCCCACCTTATGGCCTCATTTCCAGCCTCCAGGTCCGAAACCCTAATCCATGAAACCCTAGAGCTTTGTGTGAGCTTGTGAGCTATTTTGAGTGATCTTTGTGTGTTCTTGAAACTTGAGGAAGAAGACGGAGCTAGAAGGTTCAAGGAGAAGATAGTAGATCCAGAGACTTCCTTCCATCCTCATCGATTTCTGGTAATCAAGTCTCTAACTTTTCTATTAGTTCATTAGATATCCTTATTTCCACTTTTTGAGGGTTTTGGTCCAAGAAGCTTAATCCTTGGGAAATGGACGTCCCAAATGACTTACCTTTCAGATCTGGGATCTAGAAGGGGTTTCATGGCATAAAGGTGAAAACTTTATGACCATGGAAGCCCCATGCAATCTTTAAGGTGTTATTATGGCCTTTAATCTCCAAAAGGCCATGCATGGAAGGAAAGTCTGAGGCTTTACGTGTTCATTTGGTGTTTAGGACCTAGATCTTGGTTTTCATGCTTTGGTTTGGAGTGATAAGGCTTTTGGACAAAGATCTATGTCCTAAAGAGCTAAGGTTTGAGCTAAACCCATTAAGAAGGACTATTGACGGGTAAAGTTGGAAACTTTACCCTTAAAAGGGCATTTCCAGTATGAAGATGAAGTATGGGGTTTAGATCTGGAGAGTATGGACTTAATCCTATAAAAGATGGCCCAAACATACCGAGGAACTCAACAAGTCCAGACAGGGACTCGACGAGTTGAGTCGTGTTGTCCCGATTTTTGTACAAGGACGGACTCGACGAGTCTGCGTACGGACTCGACGATTTGATTCGCCTAATTGCGACTATGAGTAGCGAGGGAACTCGGCGAGTCAGGGGGGTGACTCGGCAAGTTGGATCACGATTTCAGGATTTTTGAGTTATAGAACTCGACGAGTTAATAGGTCAACTCGGTGTGTTGGGTCAACCCAGAATGTTGACTTTAATTAGGGGTAAAATGGTCATTTTACCCTTAGAAGGATTCTCAGTGTTTGACTAAGTGATTATTGTGATAATGATAGTAGGGGAGTTGTTGGAGCAGCAGTCGGAGATTCCTCACACGAGATTTCATAGTTAGCATACGAGGTGAGTTTTCTTCAGTAGGAACGGGTCGAAGACACCAATGACGGCATGTGTAGAGTAGCTAAGTGGTTTGGGCCCGTATCTTAAAATCTTTATGTTTAGTAGCTAAGCATGGGTGAGGCCCGTATCTTATACCTGTTTATGATTAGTAGCTAAGTGTGGGCATGGCCCATATCTTAGTATTACCTGAGTATGTTTATGAATTGGTAGATTATGTTATACTTGTTGTCTGCGTGATACTTGTATGTATGTTTGGTTAGCAGAGTGTGGGTGGGGGCCCGTATCTCCCGGATAGCAGAGTGTGGGCGAGGCCCGTACCTCCTAGCCAGTTGAGTGTGGGCGAGGCCCGTATCTATGAGATAGCTGAGTGTGGGCGAGGTCTGTATCTCATAGTTAGCCAAGTGTGGGCGGGGGACCATATATCCTTGAGTGTGGGCGAGGCCTGTATCTCCTAGCGGCATGTTATATGTTATGTGTATGGTATGGGGTAGTTTGGGGGACTCACTAAGCTTCGTGCTTACAGTTTTCAGTTTTGGTTTCAGGTACTTCCGGTAGCAAAGGGAACAGCTCGGGATGATTGCAGTGCACATACCATTCGTTCAACCTTGGATGTTTTAGACTCTGATATTTTGACACATGGTTTTGATACAGTATATTGTTATGATGATTTGTGATTCATTACTTATGTTTTTATGAGATGATGGATGGTATTTATGGTTTTATGAATAATTAAAAACGAAATTTTTGGACCATATTTTTGGGATGTTACAAGTTGGTATCAGAGCCTTGGTTTGAGGGATTCGGGTGCACTCTCAGGTGTCTGAACTCAAACTAAGGAATTGATATAGAAATTTTCAAAAGAAAATCATTTTTATAAAAAGAACTTTGAAAAGAGAAAGGAATTTTGGAAAAAGAAAAGGGTGTGGTGCATGCATTCAACCGAGCTCAAGTAAGTACTCCCAAATTACCCATACAAGTTTATGTTATGATATGCTTAGGAGAACTACATGCTAGATTAGGACTAAGGATCTAGGAAGGATGCCTTATTTTCCTGTTATATGTGTATCAGCTTTATGAACTGCATGCTAGTACAGATTAGTCAGTTATATGATGGCCTGATTAGGATAGGCTTGATTATGTTTACTCAATGCTCGAATGCTGCTTGCTTTGTGCTTTTAGGAGTTCTAGTTATCTTTTACTAACTAGTAAACAAATATGTTAAGTTACATATTGAAAGGACTAAATAATTTCAGAAGGTTAGGTCTAGCTCTATTTTCCAGCTCTTGTTTGAGTCCAACCGTTGTAGGGTAGGATCTCTCATTTGAAGAATTATCTAATCTTAGTGATATGTAATGGTATTCGTGAGCTAGTTAGAGGGAGATACCAGGGACTTCTTATGCATCTGAGGGCAGAGAGTGGGATGGTGATTACCCTAGGGAAAGCCTAGGATGAGAGTAGCGCGTGAAGCAGTAGTAGTAGAAGGGACTTGTTGAAGTCAAGGCAGTTCTTGAGGAAAGTACGGATAGATATCAAAGGTAGTATGGGCGCATACTACTGAAAGCAGAGAGTCTGTACTCGAATCAAGGAAGGCTGAGATGAATCCCGGGAACTTGTAGTATATGTGATCCCTCGAGATATGATTAGTATTCTGAAGTTTGTTATGATGTGTTTACAGAATGGTGGTATTACGTAGTAGACCAGTCGGCAGTTCTGGCGCCGGTGACGGATCACGCTCGGGCTCTAGAGCCGGGCAGCTAGACGACCAGACGAGGGAGTTCATCTCCTCTGAGATCAGGCACAGTATTCTGGATCAGACTCCTGTGATATTTTGCATGATCAAGGAGGGTATTTTGGAGCTTTTGGATGAGAGACTGAGTGCCTTCCGTACCAAGGTGGGGACCATGATGGGGTCGCGCACACTGACATTCAGGGAGTTCAGAGCTTGTGGAGCTCCCCTTTGCAATGGGGCTAGGGACCCTATTGCGAGTACCAGATTGTTGGCGGATGTCAGCAACGCATTCCGCACCAGCAGATATCTCAAGGGGGACAAGGTTCGACTTGCGTCCTGTCTTCTGAAGGACAGGGCACGTGACTGGTAGGAGGAGGTCGGACATGCCATTGTTGATGATGCAGCTCCTGATGCTATGACTTGGAGTGACTTTTCAGCCAGGTTTAGGGCCGATTTTGCACCTGTGATAGAGGTGCAACAGCTTGCTAGGGAGTTCCAGGATCTCTAGCAGACGACTGATACGGTGACGGAGATCACCACTATTTTCAAGGAGAGGGACCTTCTTGTTCCGCAGTATGTGGCAGACGAGGAGATGAAAAATGTCCGATATCATGAGATATTGCGGAGTGATATCTGCCAGTTTGTGAGCCGCTCTAGCTGCAAGACGCTGGAGGACATGATTGCTAGGGCGAGAGAGAGAGAGAGAGAGAGAGAGAGAGAGAGAGAGAGAGATAGAGAGAGAGAGATGGATTTGGAGATGGAGAGGAAGAGGAAACCAGAGGGGGTTCAGACAGGGAGTGCGGGCAAGAAGCCCAAGGTATATTCCCGAGGGAAGGGCCAACAGGGCCGAGGCCGCTGTGGCAAGTGTGGCAGGACACATGATGGGGTACGCATGGCAGGTAGTTCGGGCTACTTTAAGTGCGGCCGAACTGGACATTTGAGCAGGGATTGTGCAGCCACTACCACCACCACGACAATATTAGACCTGATTTGCTTCCAGTGCAATCAGAGGGGACACAAACGGTCTCAGTGCACGAGTTTAGCAGCAGCAGGGCAGGTGACAGCACCCGTTCCTGCTACATTGAGGAGTACCTACGGCCGCCAGGGCCGGGCGGATGCGGCAGTGGCGAAGAGCAGAGCCTTCCAGTCGACAGCAGAGGAGGCATGAACAGATCCCGACGTGGTGACGGCTATGTATCTTCTCCTTATCTCTTTATTTATATTGATTATTTCTTATGTTTATGTGTTTGTTATAGGATCGTTCTTAGTGAACGGTATATCAGCTTTGGTACTATTTGATTTGGGTGCCACCCGATCTTTTGTGTTGCTCGCGCTCAGCAAGCGATTCACAGGGGCTCCTAGAGAGCTAGATTGCCCGCTTGATGTGGAGATAGCAGACGATAGGAACGTCAGGGTTGCGAGAGTTCACCAAGGATGTACACTGCAGTTATTTGATGAACATTATTCTGTGGATCTAGTCCCTATTCCCCTGTGAGGGAATAAGGTTATAGTTGGTATGGATTGGTTGAGCCCCAATGGGGCAGTGATCAACTGTGAGAAGTAGCTAGTGAGGGTTCAGACTCCTAGTGGGGGAGGGTTAGTGATTTAGGGCAAGAGGCTGCAGGGTGGATTAACTCTATGCTCAGCAGCGAGAGCGAGGCGCTACCATCAGTAGGGTTGTGCGGGTTATGTCGCCTATGTCATGGATACCTGGGATAAGGGTAAGGCGACAGTCGATGACATACCGGTAGTGCGAGAGTACCAGGACTTATTCCCGTAGGATTTACTTGGGATACCACCGGAGAGACAGGTTAAGTTTAGGATTGACCTAATCCCTGGTGCGGCTCCGATAGCCAAGGCACCATATCGGTTGGCTCCTCCCGAGATGCAGGAGTTATCTACGCAGCTGCAAGAGCTGCTAGACAAGATATTTATCAGGCCGAGCAGTTCGCCATAGGGAGCCCCGATCCTATTTGTGAAGAAAAAGGACGGGTCACATCGCATGTGTATAGACTATCAGTAGATGAATAAGGTAATGGTGAAGAACCGTTATCCCCTCCCGAGGATTGATGATTTGTTTGACTAGCTACAGGGTGCATCTTGGTTCTCCAAGATTGATCTACGATTAGGTTATCACCAGATGCGAGTCAGGGATGAAGATGTTCAGAAGACATCTTTTAGGACTTGCTATGGTCACTAAGAGTTTGTGGTGACGCCGTTTGGGCTCACCAATGCTCCAGCCGCGTTCATGGACCTCATGAACCGCGTGTGCAGACCGATGCTGGATTGGTCTGTGATAGTCTTCATCAATGATATCTTGGTCTATTCCAAGACCAACATGAGGAGCACTTGAGGGAGGTGCTGGAGACACTGAGGAGGGAGAGACTTTTTTTCAAAGTTCTCCAATTGTGAGTTCTGGTTGCGCGAGGTGCAGTTTCTTGGGCACCTTGACAACCAAAAGAGTATTCTGGTCGATCCGGCCAAGATAAAGGTCGTGATGCAGTGGGAGATTCCGAGGTCTCCAACTGAGATTCGGAGTTTCCTTGGTCTATCAGGTTATTACCGGAGATTTATTCAGGTCTTCTCCAAGTTTGTTGTTCCTTTGACCCGACTGGCCAAGAAGCCGGTGACTTTCCGCTGGGGGCCTGAGCAGCAGGCAGATTTCGAGACTCTCAGACAGAGGTTATGCGAGGCACCGATTCTGACTTTGCCGGAGGGTGTCGACGACTTCATGGTTTACTATGACGCTTCGATCACGGGCATGGGTGCATTATTGATGCAGCGGGGTCACGTTATAGCTTACGCTTCGAGGCAGTTGAAGCCTCACGAGGCTAACTATCAACACATGATTTAGAGCTGGGGGCTATGGTTTTCTCCCTCAAGATTTGGCAGCATTACCTCTATGGGGTCCGTTGTACCATTTACACGGACCACAAGAGTTTGAGGTACCTCCTGGATCAACCGAATCTGAACATGAGGCAGCGTCGGTGGTTAGATATGGTGAAGGACTACGACTGTGAGATCATTTACCACCCGGGCAAGGCCAATGTGTTGGTTGAATCCTTGAGCCCCAAGGAGATAGCGGCCCCGATTCGAGACATCTGTCTGAGGATGACAGTGATTACTCCATTTCTGGAGGATATCAGAGAGGCGCGGGATGAAGGCCTGAAGGAGGAGCGCCGGAAGTGCGAGCGGATCATAGGCCAGGTGGCCTCTGTTGATTACGACAGCCGTGGGTTGCTGACCCTGCATGGGAGGGTCTGGGTTCCGTACTGGGTCGGAGTATGACAGGTTCTGATAGATGAGGCCCATAAGTCGAGGTTCTCCATCCATCCCAGGGCAACGAAGATGTAGTGGGATCTTCGCCCTGATTACTGGTGGCCCTGCATGAAGCGGGACGTAGCATGGTACGTGGAGCGGTGCTTGACCTGTAGGAAGGTCGAGGCCGAGCATTAGCGCCCCCACGGAAAGATGCAGCCCTTAGACATTCCCATGTGGAAGTGGGAAGATATCACTATGGAATTCATCACTAAGCTTCCCAGGACCGCACGTGGAGTTGATTCGATATGGGTCATCGTGGATCGGTTGACCAAGAATGCTCATTTTATCCCGATCCAGGAGAGCATATCGGCCGAGATTTACGTGCATGAGATAGTAGCACGACATGGAGTGCCTGTCTCGGTGGTGTCAGATCGAGATGTCTGTTTCACTTCAAGATTTTGGAAGCGGTTTCACGACGATATGGGTACTCGTCTCCACTTCAGCACCGCTTTCCACCCTCATACGGATGGATAGAGCGAGAGGACGATACAGACTCTCGAGGACACGCTACGCGCATGCGTCTTTGATTTTGGTGGCAGTTGGGATACGTATCTTCCGTTAGCGGAATTTTCGTATAACAACAGCTACCACGCCAGCATAGACCGACCTCCCTTCGAGAAGCTCTATGGGAGGAAGTGTAGGACCCCAATCTGTTGGGGCGAGGTCGGTCAGAGAGTCATGGGGAGTACTGAGGTAGTACTCAAGACTACAGAGAGGATCTAGCAGGTCTGGAGCAGGCTCCAGACTTCTCAGAGTCGACAGAAGAGCTACGCCGACAAGCGGCGTTCAGACTTGGAGTTTCAGGTGGGCGACATGGTCCTCCTGAAGGTGTCACCTTGGAAAGGGGTCATTCGGTTCCGGAAACGGGGCAAGCTGGGCCCCAGGTATATCGGCCCTTTCAGGGTTATAGACCGGGTGGGCAAGGTGGCGTACCGATTGAATCTTCCAGCAGAGCTCAGCCAGATCCACAACACTTTCCATGTTTCTCAGTTGCGGAATTGCTTAGTGGATGACTCAACAGTTGTGCCTCTAGAGGATATTCAGGTTGATGACATACTGAATTACATCGAGAGACCAGTAGCTATTCTCGATAAGAAGACGAAGGAGCTGATGAACAAGAGGGTTGAGTTGGTAAAGGTGTAGTGGCAGCACCACAGGGGTTCAGAGTGGACTTGGTAGCCTGAGGAGGAGATGAGGGAGCACTACCCAGAGTTGTTTCGAGGTGCAGCAGACTTCGAGGACGACGTCTATGTCAAGTGGGGAGAACTGTAACGCCTGATTCCTAGTACGCATTTATTTAAAATTTGTTCATTTTAGTAGAGCTACTCGACGAGCTGGGAGCCCCAGACTCGTCAAGTAGAAACAAGATTGGACGTGGGGTTTTAAGCAATCTACTCGAAGAGTTGAGAGCCCTCAACTCGGCGAGTAGGTCTGCCAGAGTGAAACTCTAATTTTGGGGTTTTGCACCCTATTTAAGCATCTTAATCCCCACCTTATGGCCTCATTTCCAGCCTCTAAGTCCCAAACCCTAATTCACGAAACCCTAGAGCTTTGTGTGAGCTTGTGAGCTATTTTGAGTGATCTTTGTGTGTTCTTGAAGCTTGAGGAAGAAGAAGGAGCTAGAAGGTTCAAGGAGAAGATAGTAGATCCAGAGACTTCCTTCCATCCTCATCGTTTTCTGGTAATCAAGTCTCTAACTTGTCTATTAGTTCATTAGATCTCCTTATTTCCACTATTTGAGGGTTTTGGTCCAAGAAGCTTAATCCTTGGGAAATGGAAGTCCCAAGTGACTTACCTTTCAGATCTGGGATCTAGAAGGGGTTTCATGGCATAAAGGTGCAAAGTTTATGACCATGGAAGCACGATGCAAAATTTAAGGTGTTATTATGGCCTTTTAAGCCCCAAAGGCCATGCATGGAAGGAAAGTCTGAGGCTTTACGTGTCCGTTTGGTGTCTAGGACCTAGATCTCGGTTTTCATGCTTTGGTTTGGAGTGATAAGGCTTTTGGACAAAGATCTATGTCCTAAAGAGCTAGGGTTTGAGCTAAACCCATTAAGAAGGACTATTGGCGGGTAAAGTTAAAAACTTTACCCTTAAAAGGGCATTTCCAGTATGTAGATGATGTATGGGGTTTGGATCTAGAGAGTATGGACTTAATCCTTTAATATGGCCCAAACAGACCGAGGAACTCAGCGAGTCCAGAGAGGGACTCGACGAGTTGAGTCGTGTTGTCTCGGTTTTTGTACAAGGTAGGACTCAGCGATTCTGCGTAGGGACTCGACGACTTGATTCGCCAAATTGCGACTATGAGTAGCGAGGGAACTCGGTGAGACAGGGGGGTGACCCGACGAGTTGGATCGAGATTTCAGGATTTTTGAGTTATAGAACTCAGCGAGTTGATAGGTCAACTCGGCGAGTTGGGTCAACCTAGAATGTTGACTTTGACTAGGGGTAAAATGGACATTTTACCCTTAGAAGGATTCTCAATTTTTGACTAAGTGATTATTGTGATAATGATAGTCGGGGAGTCGTTGGAGCAGCAGTCGGAGATTCCTCACACGGGATTTCACAGTTAGCATACGAGGTGAGTTTCCTTCAGTAGGAACGTATCAAAGGCACCAATGCCGGCCTGTGTAGAGTAGCTAAGTGTGGGTTGGGCCAGTATCTTAGAATCATTATGTTTAGTAGCTAAGTGTGGATGGGGCCCGTATCTTATACTTGTTTATGATTAGTAGCTAAGTGTGGATAGGGCCTGTATCTTAGTATTACCTGCGTATGTTTATGAACTGGTAGATTATGTTATACTTGTTGTCTGCGTGATACTTATATGTATGTTTAGTTAGTGGAGTGTGGGCGGGGGCCCGTATCTCCCGGAGAGCGGAGCGTGGGCGAGGCCCGTACCGCCTAGCCAGCTGAGTGTGGGCGAGGCCCGTATCTCTTAGTTAGCAGAGTGTGGGCGAGGCCCGTATCTCTGAGATAGCTGAGTGTGGGCGAGGCGGGCCCCCGTATCTCTTTGGGTGTGGGCGAGGCCCGTATCTCCTAGTTGCATGTTATTTGTTATGTGTATGGTATGCGGTAGTTTGGGGGACTCACTAAGCTTCGTGCTTACAGTTTTCAGTTTTGGTTTTAGGTACTTCCGGTAGCAAAGGGAAGAGCTTGGGATGATTGCAGTGCACACACCATTCGTTCAGCCTGGGATGTTTTAGACTCTGATATTTTGACACATGGTTTTGATACAGTATATTGTTATGATGATTTGTGATTCATTACTTATGTTTTTATGAGATGATGGATGGTATTTATGGTTTTATGAATAATCAAAAACGAAATTTTTGGACCATATTTTTGGGATGTTACACATCAATTCAGTCCTGACAGGGCTTGGCACATAAGTCAACACAAAATCATCGAGGGGCCCAAGATATCGCTTTTACCCCTTGGGATAAAAGGAACAGATAAAATTTGACTTATATGCTTGTACTATTTACTCATCAAATCGTACACAACAACACGTTTTATAACATCACGTTACCGATGCGTTTACGCATTATCAATGCACAAGCAACTCGTAAACAACAACTTATATATCTCGGTTTAAATATTATACGATATTATTGTCTCACAATCACTCGTGATAAATTCCATGAAGTTATTCAAATAAGCGTGGTTTTAATCCAATACTTAAATCCTATTTCTAGAGTGCTCATGAACGTTGCAGCAAACCTTTGCTATGTCTAAGCACTTAGACAATCTACAACCCAATTCATGACAGTCTTACTTCATTACTTACTTCCAAAGTATGAACGACTATGGATAATTTGAACAATCCAATTATTCAGGAAGTAAAACATGCAAAAGTGAAACACAAAATAAACAATTGACAAAAGATAGTGAACTTTACTCATAAATAAATCTTCCATTACTTAATGATCAAATGGCAATTACATTTATATTGTTACAAGTTTCTAACTATCTATCTAATCACTAAAACGAATATCGTCTTTCAGACTAATGCTCCTCGCATGCTGAACATGCTTAATCCTACTCAGACCCTTTGTGAGGGGATCTGCAGGATTTTCTTCTGACGATACCCTCTTGACGACGAGGAGTCCTTCTTCTACACGATTTCTGATGAAATGATATTTTCTGTCGATATGTTGGGATCTGCCATGATCCCTCTGTTCCTTGGTTAAGGCAACCGCTCCTTCGTTATCACAGAAAATCTGCATAGGCTCCTTTATGGCTGGTACAACTCCTAGGTCTCCAATGAAGTTCTTCAACCATATAGCCTCATTTGATGCTTCGCTCGCAGCTATGTACTCTGACTCGCATGTTGAATCAGCCACGGTCTCTGGCTTGGAACTTTTCCAAGTCACAGCTCCTCCATTCAGGGCAAACACCCAAATTGACTGAGAATGGAAGTTGTCTTGGTCGGTCTGAAAGCTGGCATCACTATACCCTGTCACTCTCAAGTCATCACTTCCACCAAGTACAAGGACCCAGTCCTTAGTCCTTCACAGATACTTAAGAATGTTCTTAACTGTTGTCTAGTGAGCTTTACCCGGGTTCCCTTGATATCGACTTACTATGCTCAACGCAAAAGCCACATTAGGGGCGAGTACATGTTATAGCATACATGATCGAGCCAACAACGGAAGCATATGGCACTCGACTCATTTCCACTATCTCAACATCGGTACTCGGACTCTGAGTCTTACTCAACTTGGTATTGCTCTGGATTGGTAACTCCCCTTTCTTGGAATTCTCCATGCTAAAACGTTTAACACCTTGTCCTAGTAAGTACTTTGACTAATTCCAGTTAGTCTTTTACTCATATTTCTCAAGATCCTTATTCCTAGAATATAAGCAACTTCCCCTAGATCCTTCATAGCGAAACACTTCCCAAGCCATGAATTAACCTCCTGGAAGGATGGAACGTCGTTTCCTATGAGCAGTATGTCATCGACATACAACACTAGAAAGCTAACTATACTCCTACTAGCTTTGACATATACACAGGACTCATCCTCACTTCTAGAGAAACCAAACTCCTTGACTTTCTCATCGAAGCAAAGATTCCATCTACGAGACGCTTGCTTCAATCTATAGATGGATTTCTCAAGCTTGCACACTCTATTGGGGTATTTAGCGTCCACAAAACCTTCTGGCTGACACATGTAAACATCTTTAGCCAGCTTCCCATTAAGGAAAGCGGTTTTGACATCCATCTGCCAGATTTCATAATTATGAAATGCAGCGATAGCTAATATAACCCTAATAGACTTAATCTTAGCCACTCGCGAAAAGGTCTCATCATAGTCAACCCCTAGGGTTTGAGTAAAGCCCTTCGCAACCAACCATGCCTTGAAAGTATGCACCTTTTCGTCCATGTCGGTCTTCTTCTTGAAGATCCATTTGCACCCAACTGTCTTCCGACCTGGTACATTGTCAACCAAGTTCCAAACTTGATTGTCATACATGGACTGGATCTCGCTGTCCATTTCCTCTTTCCATTTGTCAAACTCAGGGCCCGCCATGGCTTCCTTGTAGTTAGCAGGCTCATCCAAATTTATCAATGTACTATCACTGATAAACATATCACCATCCATAGTAATATGAAAACCATAAAACTCCGGTGCCATTCTAACTCGAGTGGAACGTCTAAGAGGTAACGACTCGTCAACCGGTTCAACAAGAATTTCTTCCTCACGTTGAGCGCCAGTGTTAGAGGTTTCTTCATCGCATGACTCTTAAATCTCTTCAAGATCAATTGTCCTCCCACTGTCCTCTTGGCATTTGAGTTCCCTCAAATGGAAAACTCCTCTCCTTGCTACAAAGAGCGCGTTATCACTAGGTCTGTAGAAAAGACATCCAAAGGATTTCTGTGGGTAGCTGATGAAAATACACCGCTCACTTCGAGGTTCAAGCTTGTCGTGAGTCTCTCGTCTTACGAAAGCTTCACAAACGCAAACCTTGATATGTCCCAAAGAGGGAACCTTCCATGTCCACATCTCGTGAGGTTTTTCGGCAACCTTCTTTGTCGGGACTTGATTAAGGATATGGGCGGCAGTCGATAAGGCATACCCCCAGAACGATATCGGAAGCGAAGATCGACTCATCATGGAACGAACCATGTCCACAAAGGTTCGATTGCTCCTCTTAGCCACACCATTCAGCTGCGGTGTCCTAGGAGGTGTCAATTGTGAAACAATTCCACATTCCTGAAGATAGCCATGGAACGTGATACTAAGATACTCACCACCCCTATCGGATCTGAGCATCTTGATCTTCCTGCCCAATTGATTCCCCACTTCTTGTTTAAACTCTTTGAAATTTTTAAAAGTTTCTGACTTATGCTTGATTAAGTAGATATATTCATATCTGGTATAATCATCGGTAAAAGTCACATAGAAGCGGTTTGCATCCCTTGTGGTGGATCTGAAGGGCCCACACACATATGTGTGTATGAGATCCAACAATCCCTCACCTCTTTCACAAGTACCAGTGAAAGCTGATTTAGTCATCTTTCCAAACAAACAAGACTCGCACGTGTCATCTGACCTAAGGTCAAATGACTCCAACACCACATCCTTTTGGAGTTGGGCAATGCGCTTCTTGTTGATATGTCCAAGACGACAATGCCACAAGCATGCCTTGTGTAAGCCATTAGACAAATCAATATGCAACACATTATTTCCTAAGTTATCTACAACCATCACAGTTTCATATACACCATTACAAGGCAATGCTTCAAAATAAAATAAACCATTACAATAAGCATTAATAGAACCAATTTCATTATTAAATGAAAATCTAAAACCTTGTCTGTACAAACCATGAAAAGAAATAATATTCCTTGTCATTTCTGACGAGTAGCAACAATCATTCAAATCTAAACCTAACCCACTACTAAGCACTAAAGAGTAAACTCCGATCTTGGTAACAGACGACGATTTCCTATTCCCCATTATCAGGTTCATCTTCCCATGCTCCACATCCCTATTTCTTCTTAGTCCCTGCAAATCAGAACAAATTTGAAAACCATATCCTGTATTAAGGACCCAAGAACTAGCATGTGATGAGTTTTTAGATAGAATATTATAAATACCTGGGAAGGTGGGATTTATCTTCCCATCCTGGATGTCCTGCAAGTACTTCGGGTGGCTTCTCTTCTAATGCCCCTTTTATTGGCAATAGAAGCACGTTGCTTCCTTCAGATCTGAAGAGGAAGGTGCAGAACCAGATTTTGCTTTGGATCCACTAGAGGACCCTTCATTGGACTTTCCTTTCCAGTTCGATTTAGAGGGGGATTTCCTCTTTTTCCTCTTTCCTTGTCCAATCTCAAGGACAGGAGTAGCAACAGTAGGAGTGGAAACGACTTTCAGCAGCTCTTAGTAGAACTTGAAGTTTGCTCAAGGTGACTTCGTCCTTGCTCAAATGATAAGTCATCTTGAACTGATCATAGCAGGGAGGCAAAGAGTGTAGGACTATGTAAATAGCCAACTCTTCATCAAATTTCACGTTCAGCTTGAGCAGACGATACACATATCTCCGCATACATTGCAGGTGGGTCGTGATGGACTCTCAATCCTTCATCTTGGTCGTGATGAATTACGTGACTATTTCGTACCTCTCTTGACACGCTCTTTGATGTTATTTTTCCATCAAGTCATGGAACATCTCGTAAAGCCAATAGTCTTCATAGAACCACTGCAGTTCGGGAGTCATAGTGGCAACCATGATGCACGACACTTTGGTCGTGTCTTTGACATGGGCCTTATGCTCAGCAATTTCTTCGGGAGTTGATTTGGACTCATCAATCTCGTTCAGCTCCTTGTTGAGGACATACTCTTTGTCTTCGAATCGCAAGGCCATTCGGATGTTGCGGATCTAATCATTGAAATTTGACCCATCGAATGTCACCTTGGCATAAATACTAAAGAGCAAGAATGAGTTGGAGCAGTTGTTGTTGTTTGAGGAGCCATAAACGTTGTTTGAAGAAGACATCTGCAAAAGAAGAAGGACAAGTTTTGATTAGATATATAACACCAAAAATGAAATATTAAGGCTAGGACCCAACACAATAATTCACAATTCGGAAGAGGGATGCCGTAATCCAGTTGCAAATTATTGGAAGGTAGGTAAATGACGATTTACCAATTCCACCACGAAAAACGAAATTTAAATAAATTAGGTTTTTTTAAATGAAATTCCTAGATCTTTTGAGATTCATTTAACTTTTCAATGGCACGTTTAATCTCGATTATGGCCTTCAAGTTTGTGACTGAGATACCGAGGATCACAAACAAAGTGTGAATAACCATGCAAATTATCTTGGTACTCTCGATGTCATTTACCACCTAATCAATGTGCCGGTTAACCACACACGCTCCATTGATCAATGATAATTTACGAGCTACCCATTGCCACGCTTTGTTAGTCCAAGTTAGTGTGCCAGTTAACCACACACGCTCCACTAACGACTTGGCAAAGTGCAATGTGCAATTTCATGGATTAGCATCAAATTCACATTTTCCTAAAGTAACTAAGATTGAGAATTTATAAAAACATTTTAGTTACTTTATATTTGTCATTATACTTATTAATGAGAGAATTAATATCATATCCTACCCGTTCGGCTAACGACCCTCCACTAGTCAAGAGTGCGGTGGGTAAGAATGGATATCCAATGGCGGTCATTTTATAGGCTGCTTCCTTAAACACCCCTTATAGACCAGCTTCGTGAATGAGGCCTACTAACGGTAAGACTGGCTCATCTTATACATATATATAATTTAAACTTTTTATATTATAATAGTATAAGGGTGTATTTTAGACTTTTAAATTACTAGGGTTTTAGACTTTAATATTTCAAAATTAACCTTTTAATTAAATTTTGAATTCCAAAACTTAAAGGGTGCAATTTGAAACTTTTCAAAATTACTAGATCAAATTTTAAATAATTAAATTAATCATATAATTTTGTCATTATCTTAAATTTGACCAAATCCTTCTATTTTGATAAAGAAATCAGATTACCATTCAACAAATTCAATTTATGGTGATAAAAGCGAATTATGGTAATTATCCTAATCCAAAATAGATCAAAAATTCAGAAAATCAGCTAACAGACGAGTCAACTCGTCGAGTCAGGGCATGGACTCGTCGAGTCATCATAGAACTCGTCGAGTTGCTCAAACAGAAAACGATTTCTGCATTGCATTCGATTTGGACAGTTCACTATTGCATCAAATATAATAGAAAAACATCCTAGGCTCTGATACCAATGATGGGTTTTGAGCATAACAACATCCTATGTGATCATGCAACCCTAATTGCTTTGGATCTAAGTTTTTCTCTAGTTATACATGCAAATAGAAATTCCAAAGCAATAACCCTAATACTAGCATATAATTTTCGAAAATCAATATGAAACTAGGGTTAGAATGTTACCTTGCTTGTTATCTCGTAATAACAAGGATTCCACGGATGGTCTTGACTCTTGAAAGCTTTAGTGCCCCAAGTGTTGCATCTCTAATGGAGTCACAAACACCAATAGCAAAGGATGAGTGAGAGAGAGGGTAGAACACTATGATTTTCGGCTAGAGTTTCTCTTAGAATGCATAGGCCAAAAATCATATGCCAATGGGTCTTTATATAGCTGTGGTTGCTAGGGTTTTCAGGTGGAAACCCTTATCCTTTCTTAGGCTCCAAGCAGCCCATGGAAACTCCTTCTAGAAGGCCTTGGACGATTTCTATAGGGACTCCTATAGATTTCGTCCACTCCATTCCAAAGGAGTCCATCAGCCCATTTTGCAATTATCAATGATTTGCGAAACCAGTCCCCGTAATTTTAATCAGTTCCTTTAATCCCAAAATTAATACCAAATTAATTTATGATTAAATACTAATTAAATATTATGATTTCTAGTTAATGTATTATTCTTATAATATATTAATAAATCATTAAATAACCTCTTTCTCCAAAAGTCATCTTGTCAAGTTGCTATGGTGAAGGCAACCCAAAAGGACCATGCTACTATCAGATCAAGTACATACCAATTATAGTTATGGGCTTAGACACCTAATCCAATAGTTCCCACATCTGACATTACAGTGGATGATCCTCCTCGGAATGAAGATGTTACTACATGAAAAGTTCTCCATACAACCTTTACATCAGATGATCCTCCTTTGAAGAATGATGTTGAAAAAGATGTTCCTTTCTCCATGCCTATCTCGGATGATCCCATGCCAGATGATGAAGAAGCTCACTTTGAAGATATCATGTTTGAAGAAGATAACAAAGTTGTTGGTTTCAACCTAATTCCTTCAACCTTCAACATGCCTCTGAAGCCCTCCTCTTCCAAACCTCATTTTGACTTCGGTCTCTCTTTTTCCTCGGACAAATTGGAAGGAGAAGAGAATCAAGAAGGAAACAACAACACCTCTCCATTTCTAGAAACAAAAGTTGATGGTGATCATGAAGATCTAGTTCAAGGTTGTAAAAACGATGATACGAAGGATCATGATGAGTCGGATGATGGTGAAGAAATGACAAGAAGTTCGAAAGTTCCATTTCGGATACATGATCCTCAGATGAAAACATAGCTGATCCATTTGCTCTCTTGGAACTCCGAGATAATGTCGCCAAAGCCAATTCTAAAGTCGACACGATGTCTACAAAATTTGCATCGCATGATTCGAAAATCGATTTGGTGATTCAATCTCTTTGCGAGATCAAGGCTGCTGCTCTTTCGGAACTTGACCGAGCCAATCAATTGAATCATCTTATTTCTCTTCATTTGAAGTGCACCTGAGAAGAAGGTGAGGAACGATACAAAGAAAATCTCAATCATCACATCTCCACCATTCATACTGTGTTCAAGATCCACAACGACATGATTTCTGATACCAATGAGCACATTAAGCAAACTCATGTTCTTCATGAAAAACAAATCCAACGAATGGAGAAAGAGATCAGATAAAAAGATGGTTTCAACATGATTATGCAGAAAAGTGCTTATCAAAGTCATTTGCTATGCACAAAATTTTATGGATACTCCGAACCACAAATTTGATGAAATGCTTTTAATCATGTATGTGTCCTTCAATACTATCAAAGCACAAGCTCATATAGCCAACACATACGATAAGCTCACAAAACAACTCAATTTGAGCTTCACGAAAGTGTTTGAGAAACTGGATGATATTAAGTGTGATGCTTTGCTTTTATCGGAGGAAGGGCCTTCCCATGAAATATGGGTATAAAAGCTACTTCAATGGAAGCCCATCTCGGACTTTCAGCTCTGAGATGAAACAACTGATAAAGAAGTCGCTGAAGTTAAAGTATTTGAAGCAAAAGATGAATTTAATGAAAACGACTTGGTGAACACTGCAATTCTAGCTCTTCAAGCCATCAAGGAACAACCATCCATCTCTAAATTCCTCTCGGAAGAAGAAAAGGAATAATGGTCTTCAGTGTGTTGGCCATCAAATCTTGCAGTAGCTTTTAAAAGGAGTCAAGAAATGGTTAAGTTAAAAAGAGTTGATCCTTTCCGAGCCAACAATCAATCCTCCTCTAATTCCTGCTCCGCGAATAGTTCTATTTCATGAAGGTTCTCCCATCAAGAAACCCGATGAACTACCTGAAGAGCCTTTGATTCCTCCTCCTTCGAATCTGATCATCACTCAAGTCGGTCAACAAATCATATCCTCCATTTCAACTCCGATTGATCCTATCAAAGGGAAAGGGAAAAGAATCACGTTTGGATCCGACAACCCGATGAAGTCGTTGAAAAAGTCTGAGGGCTGGTCAAAAGAACAAATGAAGAAAGCTCTTGAAGAAAAAATTCAAATTCATAGGATGAAAGATAATCCTAATCCAATGCTAGGTATTTCTCTATTTTTCCGAGAAGGAATTCTTCATGATATCAACCTCATGACCTTCATGAGTTTAGCTCCTCCAGAAAATGATTCAGACCAACTTGACTTACCAATCTCTCCTCATGGATCCTTCTATGTCAAGTTTGCACCGTTGCATCCATCCGATGATCCACAAACCATCATCCGAACTGAACATGAGAGATTGAGAAGCTTCTATTCAATGAATGCACGATCTCAAAAGGAAGTGTGGTCTCGGAAAACAATCAAAAAATTCGTTGGATATAGAAACAAGGTTCTAAGAATGTTTAATATCAATTGTCTTCTCTATAAGTTCTTTGTGTCTCGGAACAAAAAATCCACCATCATAATCACTGATGCAGATTTTCCTTCGATTAATCTAAATGAAATTCTCAGTATCATTGCTCATCTCAAGGATGGACAATCATATGATTCCATCATTGGAGCACTCAATACTGCTCTAAGCTTTCTGAAGGACTGTGTTGCTGAGTACTACAAAACCAACGTGAAATTTGCGCATCTATTCGAGACAGAGAATCTTTTAGCAAAAATAAGCATAAAGCTTCCAGAAGCACATATCCTAGCCGAAGGCCCCATTGAATAACCAGAACTTGGATTTGTCTATTTAAAGAAAAACACAAATCGAAAAGAATTTTTCCGAGTTCTTGACAAACATCTTATTCCAACCAAGATTCTTCAAAGATTCATTTCCAGTGCTACCAAGAGTGAATCTCCGAAACACATCAAAAAGAAGTTTATTGACCATCTCCAATGGTACATCGAGGTCAGAAGCTGGCTCCAAAGTGCTTACTTGTTTGCTTTCGAGTAAGAAAAATGAAGGGTCAGGGATTGCTAAGGTCACTTAAGGGGAGATTGATAGAACAAGAAAAGTGATCCTTATGCAATCCGAGATGGAACATGTCCGAGATAGAAGAAGTGTTTGAGGTCAAGTGAATTCTGAAGTGAAAGCTTATCCAAGATGAAGACTTTGTACGAGATTCATTATGTGTTTAGAAGTATTCTGAGTTTGTAATCGTTTGTAGAGACAAGTATTGTTTTATATTTTACTATATGTCTTTTATTATAGTACAACAAACATGACCAATAGCCACGACTGTGGTAAGCTGTTGATCTTCAGTCCCTCATCAGTCCATGCACACTTTTTCGGTCTTTGTGTTTTAGTAACTACTTGGCTATATAAGGATTTGCCAACCTTTATATTTGGATCATCCATTTTAGAAGTTGTGCCCCCATTTCACTTCGATCAAATCAAAGGATCATCCATTCAATCACTCTCTCATACATTCTTCTTGTTCTTATTTTTCTTTACATTGTTCATATTAATATTATTCTATATTAAACACTTTGTTGTGTTAATCATTTTCGTGACTTGAGTGGTTTACTAGGCTTGACTGGAACTCTATTACAAGCAATCATAGATATTAAGTTAATTCAAGGTTTGAATTTTCAAACCTTGTCCATGCATATCATTGCATTCACAGACCTAGGTACACTTATCACTAAGTCTTAGTCTTATATTCCTTATTACTACCTAAAGTATAATAGACACACATATCATGATCATTGCTTAGCATTCTAAGTTTAAGTCTAAAAATCATTCTAATTTCTAGTTCGCTTAAACTAATGCTCTGATACCAAGTGTGACATCCCCATTTCACGGACAATTTAATTTTTTTTCTTGATGCATATATTATTTAGAGTATTCTTTTATTTCAAATTTTGTTCCCCACATATTTAAATAAATTATTTCCAAACAAACATTTTTCATTAATATATAAAAATCTTGGGATGCCATCATCAATATAGAAAAAATAAACATTAACTATTCATTGCAGGCCTTAGAACATTTATTCATATTAATGGCCTACAAGCTCCTCAAATCTCTCATCATTAGTCTGCTTTCGTACCGCTACCTGTGCTACAAAGAAACTAAGTAGTTCAGGCTTGGGAGCTTGGTGAACACATAACGTTTTCAACTTACAATAATTAAGGTATTCAATTATAAATTTCACATCAAATAACTTATCCAATTACCTGTTCCTGTTGTTCTCACCTACTGGTCCTAAAATACAAATCTCAAGGGACCTATCCAAAGGATCATCATAAGCAACGTGTAGACAATAGTGCTTGGGCGTTCCTTTAGAAATATATGCCAATAAGGCAACCAATGCGCGTGCGCGGGGGGGGGGGGATGGATATTGTACACGGATTGAACATATAGTTCATCAACACGTACAACTTGTGAACCTGCCGGTGTTACACTTGACTGTTTAGAATAGTCTTTGGTTCGCATCTATACTCTGCTAGATGACTAGTTCATCAATATACTAGCACTGTAATAGTCTTGACCTCTCATCATCATTTCATATTTCATCTCCCATCATTACCCAATATATTTTATATATGAAAATACATATACGATTAAATCAAGTATAAATAATATTATTTTATCTAACACAGATATCCGAAAAAACCATGTAGCCCCACCCCACTTTGCGACATGTGTCAGGCTAACATTTTGCACGTCACTATGTCTCGACCAGGTCTGCGACGATCCCTAATGATCCACGAAACACATCCCAAGAATTCAGCCTATAAACAGCAGCTCATTCCTTCATTTCTTGTGACAACCCGAAATTTCTATTCTATACAGTTATTCAAATCAATCAAAGTCAGAATCGTTTTTGCTATCTTCTAGCACTATTTAGAGTCAAATTGAGTGTTCTAAGCCTAGTATCTTCAAAGTTAGGGTTTAGAAATGAGTGGCACAAGTTCACCACTTTCAAAGAAGGCCAAACACTCCAACATTAGGAGTGTACGGCCGCACACTTGGGTGTGCGGCCGCACACACCCTCCTAGCAGCACACACTCGTGTATAAGGGTAGGACTCAACCTCCATTTACCTCTTTTCACACTCCTAAGCAAAGAAATCAATTTCTCTCTCAACTATCATCTGAATTTCTTCATAGATCTTCAAGTGGTAAGTGTTTCTCCCTTTGATTTGTTGATTTATTACACTTCCTAGCAAGGATCCATGAAATTACTCCTTTTGTTTAGATCTTCAAGTGTTCCTCAAGAACACCAAGAACACCTACTAAGTTTTTGGACTCCAAACACCCCTAAAGGCTTCTACATCGTAAGTACCCTCCTCCTGCATGTTATTTGCTAGATTTGAGCCTTAGAAAACGTCCAGAACATGATCATCAAGGAGTGTGCGGCCGCACACACCCCATGTGGCCGTACACCCCTTATTTTAGTGCTTAACGGCTTCAAACTCATGTTTTATGCTAGCACATGATCAAGAACACTTAGGGGATGCAAGATTGAGGCTAAGCATTGATCAAAACACACTTCCTAGATGTACGGCCGTACACTCCTTGTGTGGCCGTACACACCCTTTTTAAGGTCCAAAATGACATTTAACTTCCATTAAGGCTAAGCATTGATCAAAACACACTTCCTAGATGCTTAATAAGACTTTAAATCACTCAATGGCATGTTTCACCATGAGTGTGCGGCCGCACACCCACTTGGTCCGTACACTCTGGCCGTACACACACATAAAACATACCATTCTGGCCGTACACTCCACGGTGAGGCCATACACCCATTATATGCAACCCTTGGTACTTCTAACACTTCAATCTAAGTGTTTCCTATGTCCTAGGGTGTCTTTCCTTGCATAATTAGTTGTTTTAACACTAATTATATACATATATGTGTCATTATATGCTCATTAGGATTCGTTGTGCTCAAGTCTTCACTTGACACTTAGCATCCTGGAAACCGATCTTTCATTCGTATTACTCACTGCAGGTGAGTTTATACCCCTTTAACTTACCTTTTAAATGATTTTAAATGCTTTTATAGGGGGGGAATACAAGTAGAAACATTATAGTTATTATATCAAATCACATGTGATTAATAACTATCAAACAATGGATTTCTTATACTTCCAACTGTGATTTCAACAAATTGCTTCAAATAGTTTTACAAACTCTTTTATATTGGAAAACTCTTTATCAAACTCTTTTAAACTTATATTTTTGTCAAAAGCATATCTATATAGATATAGTTATATAAGTAGGATTGAAAGGACTTAGGACTGATAGCTCGCCTTACTTCCTGTTCCTTGTTTGGTTGTGGACTTAGGGTATCGGTTGTTTGTCCGAAGGTCGTTTGAATCTTAGTTATATATTATGTGTATGTATATAGATATAAAAGTCCTTCATTCAGTTCAATACCTTTGGGTAGCAAAGGTGTACAAACATGTTCATTCATAGAAACAACATTTCTAGTAAACTATAATAGGTATAGTTTAGGAAGTCACTAATACTATTACTAGAACAACGAAACATATTAAGAGTCAGTTCATACATGATTCAGTACATACTATAACGAGAAACAATACTTACTATAAAGTGAAACAGATAGAGAATACTATAATGAGAATCAATACATACTACATACTAGAGAACATACTACATACTAGACGGAGAGAATACTATACTAGAACATACGATAATACAAGGATACTATAACATTAATGTGAGATACTACTTCATGGCTCGGCATATACTGCGGTGTCATGTTTTGTACCCAGAGTCTCCTAGAGGGAGAGCGTGAATTTGTGTATAGATCTATACGGGACTGACCCTCCCACACCTTGCTGCTAGCTACGGTGGGACCTGCAGGTCTGCAGGTGACAAATGTCATATCATTTCGACGTCTCGAACGTCGTGTTTTACTGGTCAATCGAGTATGGTTACAATCATATCACATTTTACCTTAATTAACTAACAAGTTTAAAGGTAGTTAGTACATTAGTAGTTACCTAGATAAAACTACAGTACATCTTTATTTTTCCCAATTCATTCACATTGTGATCATCTCACATAAACGGTAATGAGAAACTATATTTTGGTAATGATAGTCGTACTTTGGGAAAACTCACACTTTTACAAAAGAACAAACATAGAGAACAGTTGAGTCTTGGTAGAAGACTACTTTAGTAGAAAATATAGGATTTTCTAGGAAGTTTACATACATTTACATCGAACACTTACAAACTTTTACATCAAACATTTACAAATACATTCTTCAAACTCTTACAAATAATGACACTAAAATACTTATGAACTCACCAGCTTTAATGCTGATCTACGCTTTCAAAATAACTTGTATTCTCAGGTCGCCAGTAGACAGGTACCGATGACCAGGTTTTGAGAAGATGGAGCACATTCAAGACTCATCTTTTATTTTGATATTTATTTTTGGTTTCTTATAAACTCCAGAACACACTTGTATTAAAACTATTACTATTAATGCAATGGATGATGTTGTTGCTTGTTCACTATTATTCATTGTTGTGATACTGTACATGACGTCCTCTGCCCCCGAACGTTTCCGCCATTCCAATTTTGGGGTGTGAGAGATTGGTATCAGAGCATTGTTTATAGTGAATTGAGTATATCAACCCATTTAAACACAACGGGATTAAAATACTCTGACCAAGAGTCTATACTTTTAAATAATAAAATATTTAACCTAAGTATACATACTAGCATTCATACTAAAATCAGTGTCACTAGGACAGAACAAAAGTGTTACGATTGTTGGACACCACGAGTAGTCTTCGGGACATATAATCAGATCTGGGAGTGATATAGCCTGATGAACTATATCTTTCCGAGAAGTGATTAGCATGTATCCAGGATTGTTTGTGATGTTGCAACAAGTCTAAAAACTTACCAACACTACTACAATGAAAACATTAGAACATAACATAAACTAAAAATACTATAGGAGTATTTTATGTTACTATAATTACTTATGTGAAAACTAAAAAGATCTTTATTAGTATGTCAATAGTTGCTGAGTGGATACGCTAAGGTTACATGTGACTAGGGTGTTATAGACTTAGAATCTTTGATCTTTGCTTTACTTCCTGTTCCTTGTTTGGTTGTGGGGTTAGAGTTAGGGTCACTTATTCGAAGGTTTATCCTGTTTTGGTTACATATGACTAGTATGCACTACGCAAATGTTGGAGTAACTGGTAAGGATCATCTTATAATAATTTTAATTAGTTCGTCTATTAATTATTTCTTTTACCCCTTTTCTCGCAAATGTTGGAGTAACATGGCTGGATTCCATATCCCCGGAGATCCGTACTTTCCCAACCAAGGCAACGGAGGATGGCTCGATGTTGAGCCTGAAGAGGAACCTGCAATTCCTTTGGATGATGACCTTGCTGAGAACTTCCCGGAGGATTCTGACTCCGAGGCCGAAGTAAACGATCAACCCCTGGTAGCTCCAAAACCCAAATCCAAACCCACGTCCGGCTTTTCAAGGCCCGCGCCTCTGTGGGTGGAAAGTCTGGAGACCTGGAGTCAGGAACAAGGCCAACCAATCTCGTTCAATGGAGACCGTAGTTTCTACAATGTGAGCGAAGGAGGCTCAGCGGACATGGTTCTACCTATCCTGGTCCGCAGGGTTGCTCGTAACGAAATCCAGGGAAGGAAAGCCCTCCAACGAATTGTGGAACTTGATGCCAATACAGGGATCAACACTGTCCGCATTCGTCGGCTGGAAGATGCTTGTGAGAGAGCTGAAAGAGACCGTGAGTCTCTACTTCAAGCACTAGCTGAGACTAGGGCTGAGGTCATAGAGCATCGCGTACGCCAGCGAGTGTACGAGCGACACCTTCTTGAAATGGAGCGTCTGATGGATGATCTAAGGGTTCGCCCAAGGGGTTCCCGACGTCAGTAGGGGATGCTCTGCTCACCCCTTTTCTTTTGAATTAAGGATTAGCCTTCCTATCTATGCTCTAAGTAGCACTTTTTCCTGTCAATTCCTGTAAATTGTAAGACCTTGAACTTTCGGTCGATTAGGTCTTAATTCTGTCAAATTTTCTTAATCTTGGTGTGATGTAAGACCTACTTCTAGGTCATTTTTCCCAAACTTGGTACATTTGTAATTCCAGTATTATTGGCAGATATCTAATCTATTACAAATTAGTATTCAATCATGCTTTCTAATGTGTTGTTGGGCTATGGAGAGTTACTCCATGAGTCACTCTCATCATTCTCTCTATTTTTTTCTTACCAATATCGTCGTCTTTGTGATTTTATAGTTTCAAGATGCCTCCACGCCGAGTAACGAGGCGCAACCCTCCAAATCAAACACCACCTCCTCCTCCTCAATACAACCCAACAGCTATTCAAGCTGCTGTGAATGCGGCTGTTACGACAGCCCTAGCTTAATTCAACTCAACCGGTTCTAGTGGGAGTGGGACTCATGTGCCTCCCACCCCATTTGAAGCTCCAATGCGCTCTAGAGAGTGCTCGTACAAGGACTTCACCAGCTGTAAACCCATGGCCTTCAACGGTACTGGCGGAATCATTACCCTCTCGCAATGGTTCGAGAAGACGGAGTCGATCTTTGAGATCTGCTCCTGTCCGGAGGGGAGCAAGGTAAAATTTGCCGCTTGCACCTTCGCGAACCGAGCTCTGACGTGGTGGAACAGGCATGTCAAGTCACTATCTCTTATAGTGGCAAATGCTATAGGCTGGGAAGCTCTTAAGGAGCTAATGATCGAAGAATACTGCCCGAGGGGCGAAGTTCAGATGTTAGAGCAGGAGCTCTGGAGCCTAACCATGAAGGGCTCCGACATAGTTTCCTACACTGCCAGATTCAGCAATCTGGTAGCGCTATGCCCATGAATGGTCCCTACTGAAGCAAAGAAGGTGGAGAGGTACATCTGGGGGCTGGTGCCTCCATTTCAGGGGAATGTCCTAGCGTCCAACCCCACTACCTTCGATAGTACCAAACGATTGGCACAAAGGCTCATTGACCATGGGATCCGAACCCCATCAACAACAACCCTATCCATCTCAGAACCCTCAAAAGCCGCCGACAACAAGCGGAAATTCTGGGATGACAAGAAGAAGCAAAAAGCTACCAAAAAGCAGCAGGTCGTAGTTGTTCACGCTGTGATAGCACCTGCCGCTGCTGCACCGGTAAAGCAGTACGCAGGAAACTTGCCGAAGTGCAACAAATGCAGCTTCCACCACAATGGACCCTGCCGAGAGATGCAGTGCTCTAACTGCAACAGGAAGGGGCAGACTGCCCGTTTCTGCAAGGCTCCGGCAAAGCCAATTACCCAAGTCGCCGGCGCTGGTGTGGGCCAGGCTTGCTACGGTTGTGGCGAGGTGGGCCACTACAAAAGGAACTGCCCGAAGGCAGGGAACGCCGGCGGAGTGGGAAGAGTTTTGGCTATAGGCCACGAGGAAGCAGTTGCCGACCCTACAGTGGTCACGGGTACGTTTCTCCTCGATAACTCTTATGCATGCATACTATTTGATAGTGGAGCGGAGAGGAGTTTCGTGAACCAGAAATTTTCTCACTTTCTTAAACAATTTCGCATGCACTTAAAGAACCATTCACTGTAGAAATGGCTAACGGAAAGACAGAGAGCACTAGCTACATATACATAGGATGTACACTAACACTAGATAGCCATTCATTCCCAATCGACCTCATGCCGGTCTCAATTAAAAGTTTCGACGTCATAATCTGCATGGATTGGTTGAGTTCTCATCGTGCCGACATTATGTGTTACGAGAAGGTTGTTCACCTTAATCTGCCATTTAGCGAAACCCTCATTATCTACGGCGACAAACCCGACACGAACCTTCGTATCATCTCGAGCATTCAAGCCCATAAATTCTTGCGAAAGGAATATCGTGCATTCCTTACTCATGTTGTCGATGTGAGCCAAGAGACGAAAGACATTACGAACATTCCAGTAGTACGTGATTTTCCCGACATCTTTCCAGAACAACTCCCAGGATTACCTCTGCAACGTCATGTCGATTTCAGGATCGAATTAGTTCCATGGACTACCCCAATAGCCAAATCGCCCTATCGTCTAGCACCGGCTGAGATGCAAGAACTATCCGGTCAACTTAACGAATTGCTCAGCAAGGGCTTTATCAGACCAAGCTTCTAACCTTGGGGAGCACCGGTCTTATTCGTCAAGAAGAAAGACGGATCATTCTGTACGTGCATCGACTACAAGGAACTTAACAAACTGACCGTCAAAAATTGTTACCCTCTGCCTCGCATTGACGATTTGTTTGACCAACTACAAGGGGCGAACTTCTTTTCAAAGATAGACCTGAGGTCCGGGTATCACCAATTACAAGTACAAGGGGAGGATGTTCCGAAGACAGCCTTCCGAACTCGTTATGGACACTACGAGTTTGTAGTGATGCCGTTCGGATTGACCAATGCGCCCGCAGTATTCATGGATTTAATGAATAGGGTGTGCCGTCCTTACTTGGATCAGTTCGTCATCGTCTTCATCGATGACATACTTATCTACTCTCGAAGTAAGGAGGAGCATAGTAAACATCTACGATAGGTCTTGGAAACACTGCGATCCGAGAAACTCTATGCGAAGTTCTCGAAATGCGAATTTTGGATCCGAAGAGTCGAATTCTTAGGGCACGTGGTTAGCGAAGAGGGAATACACGAGGACCCTTCCAAAATCAAATCCATTGAGAACTGGTCAGCACCGAAGACGCCTATAGAAATTCGTCAATTTCTAGGCCTCGCTGGCTACTATCGCAGGTTAATTCAGAACTTCTCCCGGATTGCGAAACCTCTTACAACACTGACCCAGAAGGGCGTGGCCTTTGACTGGGAAGAGAAGCAGGAGAAAGCGTTCCATACGCTAAAGCGATCCTTATGCACTGCACCGATACTATCCCTCCCCGAAGGGATAGAAGACTTCGTGGTTTACAGTGACGCATCCAATCAAGGGCTCGGATGTGTTCTGATGCAACGAGGTAAGGTCATCGCCTATGCCTCAAGACAACTGAAGACACATGAGGTCAATTACACCACTCATGATCTTGAGTTAGGATCCGTGGTATTTGCTCTGAAGATCTGGAGACACTACCTGTATGGTACAAAAAGCACTATCTTTACAGACCACAAAAGCCTACAACATATATTCAACCAGAAGGAGCTCAACATGAGACAACGACGGTGGGTCGAGCTACTCAGTGATTACGAATGCAACAAGGATAGAAAAACCCTTATCTCTCCTCCCACTTTATTCACTATTTCTCAAGGAGAACAAACACATCTCTTTCACTTTCTCTCTCTAAAATTCGAGATTCAAAGGCTGGTCTTGGGTTTTTTACTCCACATTTGGTAAGTATCTTCCTCCTACACTTAGATATTCTACTATCCTTCATCCATATCATGGATTGCTTACACAAATATCGTCATAATTATTGTTACATCTTCAAATCTTCAAGCATCTCCCAAGTGTTCTTGAGTTGAACACTTCTTTTCTTCCTCATCCATCTACTAAAATCACTCAAGGTGAGTTCATACCCCTACATTTTCATGTTTTCTTCAAGTTTTAGGGGGGAGGGGGGAATACAAGTTAAAACACCAAAAACTTAACTAAACTCAAACAACAGCTTTCATCAGAAAAGTTGAGTCTTATTCGCGGACTGTTTTAACTATCTTAAACTTAATATCTTTCAAAACTGTTTAATATGCAAATAGTTCAGGTTCATACCTTTAAAATGACTACTTGCACATCTCCATATGATTTTTCTACGATTTATGGTGATTTTTACAAAACTGCCTATCATTTCAGAAACGAAGTCGGACCAGTCTGTGAATATGAACATTTTAACACAAGTTAAAGACTTCTAAAAATCATAATAAAAATTATGAATAAACTAGAAACGTTTTGTGAACTCTCAGAATTTGTGGATTTAGTTTTCAACTTCGTATGATTTTTCTTTGATTTTTCTAAAACAGTGTAGAAAGGTTAAAATCTAGATAACAGCTTATAACTCTCATCACACTTTGTAACATGTTGAGCAAAGTGTAAATCTTTGAGGATTTCATATTTTACATGAGTTTCTTGTTGTGGTATAATTATATAACAGAAAATATTCACTGAATTGTAAGAATCCTCCATCATTACCAATAGTACAAAACAAGGCATGATAAACATAGTTATATTTTTGCTATACATTCGACTTACATAGAAAAGAGTTCTTATACACCACAAACAAACATGCTAAACTATAATAGGTATAGTTAGGTTGCATATACATTACAAACATTTTGATAAACTATAATAGGTATAGTTTATGTTTCATTTACACTTCGAACTCATTACAAAGGACTTTCATTAACGGGGTACAAATACAAAGTACCGAGTTTACACAAAAAGGGGTATATTACAAAGTACCGGGTTTACACAAAAAGGGGTACATTACAAAGTACCGGGTTTACACAAAAAGGGGTACATTACAAAGTACCAGGATCTTTCATTAACGGGGTACAAATACAAAGTACCGGGTTTACACAAAAAGGGGTACATTACAAAGTACCGGGTTTACACAAAAGGGGGTACATTACAAAGTATCGGGTTTACAAAAAAAGGGGTACATTACAAAGTACCAGGATCTTCATTAACGGGGTACAAATACAAAGTACCGGGTTTACACAAAAAGGGGTACATTACAAAGTACCGGGTTTTCATATAAACGGGGTACGAATACAAAGTACCGGGTTTACACAAAATGGTTTTATGGTATTAAAACTACATATCATTAGAATTGTTAGTTTTCATCTATAATTGCTAAGTGTACATGTTAGAGTTATATAAAATTGAATTGAAATCGACTTAGAATTGGTGGGCCCGCCTTATCTCCGGTTCCTTGTTTGGTTGTGGACCTAGGGCAGACCCATTATATTCAACGGTTTATTTAACTTAAATTTATATAACTTATATACGCTGGGTGATTATAGAAGGAACCTACAGGTCTTTCTAGGGTTCATTATCGCATAACATAGGAGCATTCATTTTACACTTAACAAAGAAAATATCAGATTTTCTGTAATCATACTCTATCGCTTTTACAAGGAAAATGGTTTCTTTCTCAAACAAAACTCTTATGAACTCTCCAACTTAATTGTTGACACTTTTCAAAACTACTTGTATTCTCAGGAAATCAGTGAAACATGAAACCAACAGCATTTTGAGGATGGGACGTTAAATCGTCAAACAGTTCATTTTGTCATCATAATGTAATTGATTTTGAAACTTGTAAGCATATACTATGGTGTAACCTTTTCAATTATATTTATGATGGTTGTATTACTTTGAGTACTATTATACTCGCTGTTGTGATACTATACATGAAGTCCTCCACCCCCGGACGTTTCCGCCATCCTTGGTTTTGGGGGTGTGATAGATTGGTATCAGAGCATTGTTTATAGTGAACTAAATATATCGAACCACATAAGATATACAAACTATAAATGCATTGGGACTAAAGTCTCTGATTAAACATTTTCGAAAGACTATACTTTTACAAATAAATATTTTCGTGTTAAAAGTATACATGCATGCAGACATACTAAGGACAACATCATACTAGAACAAAACAAAAGTGGTAATTGTTGAATGGCACAAGTAGGCTTGGGGATGTATAGTCAGGTCTGGGAATGACATAGCCTGATCAACTATGTATATCCCAGAAGTGATTAGCATATGCCCGGGAATGGTTGTGTTGTTGCAACAAGTCTAAAAACTTACCAACTCTATCTACAAACAAACATTGAAAAACATAAGTCAAACATTAAAATACTATAGGAGTATTTGGTGATACTATAACCAACTTATGTGAAAACTAAAGACTCCTATTAGTAGGTCTATAAAGATTGAGTGCATACGCCAAGGTTATACATAATTAAAGATATTATAGACTCAGAATCTATGACTATTGCTCTACTTCCTGTTCCTTGTTTGGTTGTGGACTTAGAGTAGAGTCATTTATTCGAAGGTCTATTCTATCTTAGATTATGTATAACTGGTATGCACTATGTGATTATAGACGTGACTAATAAGGATCACCCCTATAAGTAATTATAGGATTAGACGTCTATTAATTATCTCTTCTACCCCTATTCTCGCACGAGCAACGTGATGGGTAAATATTAATGCCCGTACAAAACCTACTTCTACCCACTACCATACCTCCGTCTCAGGAACGTTAGCAGAAACATTGAGAATAGTTCAATAAAGTGCGAAATTTATATGTGTGTATATAAATGGTAAGGATATAACTAGAGTATATCAATAAAAATTGGCATGCATTTTATTTCATTGGGAGTTTACCACATATTTCATAACCTGGCATGACAAACGATTTGCTTATGGTAACTCTATGATTACTTAATGTATACCTCAAGATTATGCGTAATTAAGAGACGATCGGCTTAGAAATGGTGAGTCCACCTTAGTTCCTGTTCCTTGTTTGGTTGTGGACTTAGGGCAGACTCATTAAGTTCAATGGCCTATTAAACTTTAATTACACACAATTGGTATACATCGGGTAATCTTAGGGGTGGACCAGGTATGGAACAAATCAGGAGGTTACATTCGAGTCATTTCTACTAAATTCATAAGTTTATTTATATAAACCTCTGCTATGAATTGTTTGCCACATTCGAAAAATCGGGAAATACTATACTTGAAAACTAAGAACCTAGTTTTACGACGCCCGACTAATAACCATTACTAAAAGACTTATACTCATTTCGTCTTTGAAATTCTACAACAGAAAGATGCCGCCTCGTAGGTCTGTTAGACGCACTAGCGGAACGCAAACAAATCTACCACCGCCGCCTCCCCAATATGATCCTATTATGTTCCAAGCTGCGGTCACGGCCGCGGTGGCAGCTGCTATGTCCCAAATCAGCGCTGATGGTACAGGGCGGACAGGGAGCGGTACTAATAACTTCACTCAAGGAGATAGCCAAGGGCGTTCTAGAGAATGCACCTTTAAGGACTTCACCAATGCCAGACCCGATTCATTCAATGGCAGCGGGGGAGTCATCGATTTGATCTAATGGTTCGAGAAGACCGAATCTATCTTCAAGATCTGTGCGTGCCCCGAAGCGAACAAAGTCAAATTCGCAGCTCGCACTTTCTCCGGGCGGGCCCTTACTTGGTGGAACGGCCACGTTAAGTCACTGACGCTTACAGTGGCTAACTTGATGAGTTAGGAGGACTTGAAGGCAAAGATGCTGAAAGAGTATTGCCTAAGGGGCGAGGTGCAAAAGCTAGAGAAAGAACCGTGGAACCTCAAAATGACAGACTCTAACCTTGCAACCTATACCGTCCAATTTTGTGATCTAGCACTCCTTTGTCCCGCTATGGTCACCCCGGAAGACAAAAAGTTAGAGCGATACCTCTGGGGATTGTCCCCCCAAATTCAAGATAGCGTGTTGGCCTCAAGACCAACTACCTTTGACAGTGCCAAGGAATTGGCACAACAACTCATCGACCATCGTGCCAGCCATGACACTACGACAACCACCCCTGATCAAGCAAAAGGATGGAACAACAAAAGGAAGTTTTGGGACAACAAGAAGGACCAACCAGCCCAGGACTTCACTAAGAAGCAACAGATCGTTGTTGTTCATGCTGCCACAACCCTCGCCACACCAGTACCCATAAAACAATACGCTGGAACCCTTCCAGAATGTAACAAGTGTAACTTCCATCACACTGGGGTTTGCCGAGAGATGCATTGCAAAAATTGCAACAGGAAGGGGCACACTGTCCGTTTCTGTAAGGCAGCAGCACAACCCATCAACCAGGTCCCTGGCACTGGAGTAAGCCCAGCCTGTTACAAGTGCGGCGAAACGGGACACTTTAAAAGGGACTGCCCAAGAGCAAGGAATGCCGGTGATGGTGGAAGGGTGCTTACGATCACTGCAGGAGAAACCACCCCAAAACCGCCCGTAAATATCAGTACGTGTTTCTAACATCGACATTTAAATTTTAATTTTTTTTTACTAAATCTAGCATCGATTAAAGTATATGAACCATAAATCCCGAGAACACGGCAAAACCCAAATAAGTATTATCATCTATATAAAAACGCAGGGTTTTTACTAGTGAATCTATGACGGCTAGTGTAAACATTATGGTCATATATCATTAAGATTCTATGGACTTAGAATGTGTGATTCCGCCTCATTTCCTGTTCTTTGTTTGGTTGTGGGCTTAAGGCGTGGTCACTCATCCGAATGCCCTTGCAATCTTAATGATATACGATTAGTTTACACCAAGCAATTATAAAAGATCTGGTAGGACTTATAATGCAAATTTCATCACAAATTGTTGAAACATTCGTAATACTAGTACTCACTAACTACAACCTGGATATCCGTAATAAGAACAACAAGGATAGAACGGGGAGCATAAAGGGCACACATAGAATACACTATCATTCCAAAACAATAACTCCTTTAAAAATCGACTCAACTCAAGTTACAATAAGAAATTCCAAGGTCGTCATTTAACATCAGGCGGATTGGTCCCCGCCATATCAATTTCTTGTACTACGAAAAGTTCCCCCATCTTTTCTCCAAATTCTTGAAGTCCCAGTCAAAACACTAATTTAGGGACGAAATTCCTTCTAACGGGGGGATGATGTGACAACCGTCAATTTTCGGTCAAGTCAAAGTCAACTAAAGTCAACAAGTCAAACCGGTCAACTCATCTAATCCTTGTATGTTAGGGTTTCCATTACGTTTCTTATTGTGCAACTCGCAATCTTAATACAAAGTATCACTTAGAGTTTTCACGTGTTCGGAAATTCTAAACCCTAATCAGGGCAAGTGATGAAACTACTCGATAAAACATTATTCCTTAACCCTCGGGGGCATATAACAATCATAACGAGACTTAACGGGATGTACAGACCTTGCGTTACGAAGCCAAACACTCAAAAAGGTCGCAAACGAGATCTCTCCCAAATCTCTCTCTGTATGAGAAATCTCTCCAAGTGTGTGAAATCTCTCCCAAATCTCTCTCTGTATGAGAAATCTCTCCAAGCGTGTGAAATCTCTCCCAAATCTCTCTCTGTATAAGAAATCTCTCCAAGCGTGTGAAATCTCTCCCAAATCTCTCTCTGTATGAGAAATCTCTCCAAGTGTATGAAATCTCTCCCAAATCTCTCTCTGTATGAGAAATCTCTCCAAGCGTGTGAAATCTCTCCCAAATCTCTCTCTGTATGAGAAATCTCTCCAAGCGTGTGAAATCTCTCCCAAATCTCTCTCTGTATGCGAAATCTCTCCAAGTGTGTGAAATCTCTCCCAAATCTCTCTCTGTATGAGAAATCTCTCCAAGTATGTGAAATCTCTCCCAAATCTCTCTCAACTTTTTATAATCACTCGGGGCATCCCGACCCTCGAATTAGACGAAAACAGCTCGAAAACGGAAGTGTACGCGAAAAACAGCCTTAAGGAGCCGAAACCTCTTAAGGAGCCGAACCCTCTCAAGGAGCCGAAACCTCTTAAGGAGCCGAACCCTCTTAAGGAGCCGAACCTCTTAGGAACCGAACTTGTCAGAAGCGAAGATGTCAGAAGCGAACTACACCCTCTCGGATCGAAGCTCAGCAGACCGAACCGAGACCTCGGACCTTCGGTCCCTCCGCCTCGCACCTTCGGTCCCCTCCTCTTCCTCTCGGTTCCTTCCTTCCCTTCTCTCGGTTCTCACTCTCTTAGAGCCGAACCTCGCAGGTTCGGCCCATATTGCCGGTTTTTGACCCAAACTTCGTTTTAAGCTCGTTTTTCGTGATTTTAACGCGGGATTTTCACCCAAACTCGTATTTTAACATAATAAACCCTAAATATCCATATTTTAATTATATTTTGGGGAAAATCCTTGCCTAAGAATAAAATCTAGTAGGTAAGATTTATGGATGAAGTGTTGACTTACCCTTTGGGCAAAGACACAAGTTACCTCCCATACCCACTCCAAGACCATCCCTAGTTACTATTCCACCATACCTCGTCATTTCATTTTCCTTTTTCCCCACTCTTTCCAGCCAAGTACCTTGCCACAAGGATAGAAAAACCCTTATCTCTCCTCCCACTTTATTCACTATTTCTCAAGGAGAACAAACACATCTCTTTCACTTTCTCTCTCTAAAATTCGAGATTCAAAGGCTGGTCTTGGGTTTTTTCCTCCACATTTTTTAAGTATCTTCCTCCTACACTTAGATATTCTACTATCCTTCATCCAAATCATGGATTGCTTACACAAATATCGTCATAATTATTGTTAGATCTTCAAATCTTCAAGCATCTCCCAAGTGTTCTTGAGTTGAACACTTCTTTTCTTCCTCATCCATCTACTAAAATCACTCAAGGTGAGTTTATACCCCTACATTTTCATGTTTTCTTCAAGTTTTAGGGGGGGGGGAATACAAGTTAAAACACCAAAAACTTAACTAAACTCAAACAACAGCTTTCATCAGAAAAGATGAGTCTTATTCGCGGACTGTTTTGACAATCTTAAACTTAATATCTTTCAAAACTGTTTAATATGCAAATAGTTCAGGTTCATACCTTTAAAATGACTACTTGCACATCTCCATATGATTTTTAAACGATTTATGGTGATTTTTACAAAACTGCCTATCATTTCAGAAATGAAGTCGGACCAGTCTGTGAATATGAACATTTTAACACAAGTTAAAGACTTCTAAAAATCATAATAAAAATTACGAATAAACTAGAAACGTTTTGTGAACTCTCAGAATTTACGGATTCAGTTTTCAACTTCGTATGATTTTTCTTTGATTTTTCTAAAACAGTGTAGAAAGGTTAAAATCTAGACAACAGCTTATAACTCTCATCACACTTTGTAACATGTTGTGCAAAGTGTAAATCTTTGAGGATTTCATATTTTACATGAGTTTCTTGTTGTGGTATAATTATATAACAGAAAATACTCACTGAATTGTAAGAATCCTCCATCATTACCAATAGTACAAAACAAGGCATGATAAACATAGTTATATTTTTGCTATACATTCGACTTACATAGAAAAGAGTTCTTATACACCACAAACAAACATGCTAAACTATAATAGGTATAGTTAGGTTGCATATACATTACAAACATTTTGATAAACTATAATAGGTATAGTTTATGTTTCATTTGCATTTCGAACTCATTACAAAGGACTTTCATTAACGGGGTACAAATACAAAGTACCGGGTTTACACAAAAAGGGGTAAATTACAAAGTACCGGGTTTACACAAAAAGGGGAACATTACAAAGTACCAGGATCTTTCATTAACGGGGTGCAAATACAAAGTACCGGGTTTACACAAAAAGGGGTACGTTAGAAAGTACCGGGTTTACACAAAAAGGGGTACATTACAAAGTATCGGGTTTACACAAAAAGGGGTACATTACAAAGTACCAGGATCTTCATTAACGGGGTACAAATACAAAGTACCGGGTTTACACGAACAGAGGTACATTACAAAGTACCGGGTTTTCATATAAACGGGGTACGAATACAAAGTACCGGGTTTACACAAAATGGTTTTGTGGTATTAAAACTACATATCATTAGAATTGTTAGTTTTCATCTATAATTGCTAAGTGTACATGTTAGAGTTATATAAATTTGAATTGAAATCGACTTAGAATTGGTGGGCCGGCCTTATCTCCTGTTCCTTGTTTGGTTGTGGACCTAGGGCAGACCCATTATATAACTTATATACGTTGGGTGATTATAGAAGGAACCTACAGGTCTTTCTAGGGTTCATTATCGCATAACATAGGAGCATTCATTTTACACTTAACAAAGAAAATATTGGATTTTCTGGAATCATACTCTATCGCTTTTACAAGGAAAACGGTTTCTTTCCCAAACAAAACTCTTATGAACTCACCAACTTAATTGTTGACACTTTTCAAAACTACTTGTATTCTCAGGAAATCAGTGAAACAGGAAACCAACAACATTTTGAGGATGAGACGTTAAATCGTCAAACAGTTCATTTTGTCATCATAATGTAATTGGTTTTGAAACATGTAAACATATACTATGGTGTAACCTTTTCAATTATATTTATGATGGTTGTATTACTTTGAGCACTATTATACTCGTTGTTGTGATACTATACATGAAGTCATCCACCCCCGGACGTTTCCGCCATCCTTGGTTTGGGGGTGTGACAGTAACTCACAACTTCTCCGCTCCCTATACTCCACAACAAAATGGTTTAGTTGAAACGCGA
The DNA here is from genome assembly GCF_052849685.1 of Lactuca virosa. Classification (NCBI taxonomy): domain Eukaryota; kingdom Viridiplantae; phylum Streptophyta; class Magnoliopsida; order Asterales; family Asteraceae; genus Lactuca; species Lactuca virosa. The sequence continues at coordinate 116,492,362 of NC_136430.1, read as the reverse complement.
AACCGTTCGTTGTGTGAAGCCACTCGAACCATGCTTAGCTTCGCTTCTCTACCTCTGTACTTCTGGGCTGATGCGAAATCTGCTGCTTGCTATACCCAGAACCGAACCTTCCTCAATAAGCGATTTTCAATCACACCGTATGAAATTTTGAATAATCGCAAGCCTAATGTTAAATTCTTCCATGTCTTCGGTTCTAGATGCTTCATCTTCAACTCTAAAGAGAACCGAAACAAGTTTGATGTGAAGGCAGACGAAGGGATTTTTCTAGGCTACTCTCTTACCTCCAAGGCTTATAGGGTTCTGAATAAAAGATCAAATAAGATAGAAGAAACCTATTATGTCAATTTTGATGACAATTTCGTGAAGAAACTTCAATCCAACGAAAGTCCAATGGAGGAGATCTTTCCACAAACAGGTCAAGTCACGGCTCCTATAGCAAATTTGTTTGAAGAGTACACGTTGCTCTTTGATGAACCAGAGAATGCAATTCTTTCTGAAGCGAAAGCGGATGATAACAAGGTTGACAACCTGAAGGAGATAATCAACGATGCTGAAAAAGCCATGGAAAGCGAACCCAAAGGTCCAAGCGAACCCACAAATGATCGCCCTACTTTCCAGGGGGAGGGTTCGTCTACATCAAAGCGCTCGGATTTGCCTTTCCAGGGGGAGAACCCATCTCCAACAATGAACCATGAAAGTCTAATCGAGGGGGAGAATTCTGAACCTGATGTGGAAATTGTTTCATCGTTCGAGGGGGAGAATGGTAATACGAATGATGACGACATTCAGTCAGAATTTGAAGAAGAAGTCAATGCCGAATTGGATCCTTCTTATGATCCTAACTACCCTCCTCTCACTAAATGGACAAAAGATCATCCGAAAACTCAAGTTTTGGGTGAACCATCTGAGGGAGTTCTGACACGCTCTCAACTGAAAGCGAAGCAAACTGCTCTATTTTTTCAAGTGGAATTTTGCATGTTTAATTCATTTGTCTCCAAGATTGAACCAAAAACAGTTAGCACTGCACTTGATCACTATGATTGGGTACAGGCTATGCAAGACGAACTCAATGAGTTTAAGCGAAACCGAGTCTGGAGACTGATTCCTACACCAAAGGATGCATCTGTGGTTGGATTAAAATGGGTATTCCGGAACAAGATGGACAAAGAAGGGAACATGATACAAAACAAGGCAAGACTAGTGGTTAAGGAATATTGTCAGGAAGAAGGTATAGATTATGAAGAAACCTTCGCTCCTGTAGCAAGGTTGGAATCAGTTCGGATCTTTCTGGCATACGCTGCTGACAAGAATTTCGAAGTTTTTCAAATGGACGTCAAATGTGCATTCTTGAATGGAGAACTAGAAGAGACTGTATATGTGGAGCAACCACCTCGATTTGTGAACGAGAAGTATCCTGATCATTGCTATATTCTGGACAAGGCGGTTTACGGTCTGAAGCAAGCCCCGAGAGCCTGGTATGAAACACTAACTCGCTTTCTTAAAATGTCAAAATTCAAATAAGCTTCGGTTGACCCAACCTTCTTTCGTAAGAAAGAGGGTAACCATTTAATGATCGTCCAAATCTATGTCGATTACATCATCTTCAGTTCGACGAATCCCAGCTTAACGGCTGAATTTCGGAAGGTGATGGAGACTAAATTTTAGATGAGCTCAACAGGTCCAATTAACTTTTTCCTTGGACTGAACATAAGACAGAGACCAGAAGGTATATTAATTAATCAAGAGGCTTACACAAAGACTCTACTGGCGAAGTTCGGTATGATGGGAGATTCTAAAGTAAAGGTTCCAATGGCATTCAGAACGAAGCTAACACCATCTCTGGAGAAACCGACTGCTGATATGACCCTCTATCGTCAAATGATAGGGTCTCTAATGTATTTAACAGCTACTAGACCAGATATTATGTTTTCTATCTGCTATTGTGCCAGGTTCCAAGCTAATCCACGTGAACCTCATATGATGGTTGTGAAAAATATCTTTAGATATTTGAAGCGAACCTCGTCTCTCGGTCTTTTGGTACCCTGCGAAATCAGGCTTCTTTGTTCAAGCATTCTCCGATGCCGATCTTGGAGGATGTGGTCTAGACCGAAAGAGCACAATTGGCGGGTGTCAATTCCTTGATGGAAAACTCGTTAGCTGGCAATCCAAGAAACAAACATGTGTGTCTCTTTCTACGGCCAAAGCTCAATACATCGCCGCAGCGTCTTGCACTTCACAGGTCATATGGATACAAAGTCAACTTAGAGACTATGGCCTAAACATAAAGAAAATTCCCCTCTATTGTGACTCAGAAAGTGCTATTCGGATATGTCACAACCCAGTGCAACACTCGAAAACGAAACATATAGCACTAAGATACCACTTCATCAAGGATCACGTAGAAGATCGTAACGTTGAGATCCACTTTGTTCGATCCGCTGATCAATTAGCTGACATCTTCACGAAGGCCTTACCAGAAGCAAGTTTTAATAAAATACTCCAAGGCTTAGGGATTATGGAAGCTAAGTCAGTACCGAAACCCTTTTCGCCTCATTAAAGTTAAGCAAGCGAAATAGAGCGAACGCTCGGTCTATTTCGGTTCTAGATTTTTCGGGAACCGAATGCTCGGTCCATTTCGCTTCATCACTCCAAAGGTGAAGTTTCGGTTGTATACTCTGTACACTATGTATACCTTTTTCTCAATTCGTTTTATGTTTTTCATTTCTTTTCATAAAACCCAAAAATATTTTCTTTTCTGTTTTTATTTCTTTTCAGAAAAATTCATAAAATCCAAAAATATCTTCCTTTCTATTTTTATTCTTATTTTTCAGAAAATCAAAATAATCAAAAATATTTTATTTTGTGTTTAGTTTTATTTCTTTTCTTTTTCTCATATAAAAGCAACATACCAAAAATATCACACTGAAAAGTCTCTTGGATAACTTCCACTGATGGAGCTGGGGCAGGTATAACTCTCTTTATCTTTGTACTAGCTACATGTCCCTAGAAGCATGCTGTTGCATGTTGTCCAAAGCCTCAAGGACTTCAAGTGAAGCCTTACTGATTCGATATATACAAATCGACTCTTCCCAATCAGGCTGATAAAATCACTTAAGTCACGAGCTACCTTACTCTTCTTATATTGAGTTTAGAGTTTTCTGCTCGGTCCTTACTATATAGAAGAGGTACTTTCGGTTCTTTAACCACCTTCACACTTTTCTCCATCACTTTCGGTTCATAATTGTAACCCTTGAGACTCTAAGAATTTACCACTGAGGTTTATGGTTATGCAACATCTGTGTTCATGATCTTAATTTCGTCAACCACGATCTAAGTGAAACCCAAAACCCAACACCTACTATGAATTGACGGTGAACAATCACATGCTCTAGTTTTCACCCAAGTATTAACGAAACCACTTAAGTGGAAGGTACCAAGAAATCTCTTTTCATTTTTTTTGAGCGATCTTTATGAAATTGTCTAACACCAAGACTTTTCTACCCAAAAGATCCAGTTTATTTTTGTTTTTGAGATTTCTATAATATCACCAAGTCACTGAAAATTGATCAAACCTACTTGTTTTATAGGCTACACTGGTCTCAGAAGTACTTCAACCAACTTTCGGTCTTATATCAAGTTTAGTAGTTTAAATAGGAGGTGAATGGATAAGACTTTAAAAGAGGCGGTGAATGGATAACACTTTAAAAGGCACGTGAATTTGAACCGTTTCCTTTTCTCACGCTGCCTGACACGATTGACACACTTTTTGGGGTAACAATTGTCAAATCACACTTTTTCAGGCGTCGTTTCAGAAAAACGTGCAATCATCACTCCTGATTTTTCTCTCTCCTGGTAATCGTATAAAGGGTTTTCCCACTTCCCTTTTGCGTCTTTACCACTTACAAAATCCTCTTGAGCATTAAACGGCGATTTCTCTCTACTGTTCATCTTCTTCACTTCAAGCTTCAACAATGACTGACTCATCGTCTGTTCAAGAACAAAGCGCACAGTCGTCGCTTCTCACCATCAAGGCGAATCAAAACCTGATCATTGAACTATCTCCTTTTCAGTACGATCCTTAAATGCTTCAGGTGGTTGAATGCCTCAAATATTCACCACTTGTGATTGCTCTAACCAAGGTGGAGACTGTCCCGATGTCTTTCCTTTCTCAAGTTTATTCAACGGCATCATACGATAAAGCCAAGGAGAGGATTTTCTTTCAGGTTTTGGATCTGAAGACTTCGATTTCAAAGGTTAGGTTTTGCTCTTTGCTAAGGCTAATCATCGGCGACTCTATGGTCAACCCAGACTCAATCAGCACGACACAACTTTTCACCATTTTTACGATATGGGGTAGACTGAAGTTCTTACAACAGTGACAAGGTTCATGAAATCATGCCTTCCTCCACAATAGAGTGGTCTATTTACTCTTCTTTTCAAGGGTTTATCGGAGAGAGTTGCAGGGTCTGACGGGGCAAGCAAAGAGTTTATGACTCTTCTTTATGGTCTTTACCACGAGATCAACATGGACTATGGGTCTATTCTATAGACTCAACTGGTACAGAGCCTCACTTCGTCTTCTCATTATTCTGAAATATCATGTGGCAGGTTTTGGACCCTTGTTACTCAATGGGCAATGGAGAAATTCCACATTCCCACAATGCCAGATTATTTGATGTCATCTATTGCCACTTTTCACACGACGAAGATCATTGTCGCCGATCCAACCAAATTTTTGTTCATCGGTTCCATTCCTGAATCTATCTACAAGTGTGTTTCTGGGGAAAGTAAGCTCATTAGTGAATACAAGAAGCTTCTGTTGGATAAGGTGTCTAAGTCCATAACTATTTCTGGTATGTACTTGACCCGACCCGGCATGGTCCATTTGGGTTGCATGGCATCATGCATTTGGATAGACTAAATGAGAGAAATAACACTTGTGGTTTATTAATATATTATAAGTTCTAATATATTAATAATATTATTTAGTTAGTATTGATCAAGAATTAATCTAGAATTAATTAAGTGATCAAAAAGAGACTAATTAAATATATGGGTTGATTGTGTAAATCATACATACTTGTATAGTGGGCTAGATGCTCCATGGATTATCAAGTTGGGCTAAGGTCCATAGGATGCTCCATGAGAGTTACAAACCCATGGGTCATGGAAATGAAGAGCCATGTTTCATTAGGGTTTACATGGTGTAACCCTAATGCAACATACTATATAAGCATACTTATAGCAACCAAAATTGGCTACACTAGTGAGACAAGAGGTCAAGCCGAATTTAGAAGTGTTGTACATTCTCTCAAAGTCATTCCAAAGCACTTGGTGTTGTGTGAAACATTTGAGGCATCACACTTGGGGTCCTAGGCTCTTAAGGTTTTTTCAAGGAATCAAATCAACTACAAGGTATGTAATTCTAGCCATCTTTTATGTTTAAAGTTCCCCATGTATGCTAGATAGGATTATGAACCTTGGAAAAAGTATTTTGCATGTATTTTAGAGAAACATAGATCCAAGGTTTTCTAGGGTTGCATGTACACTTAGGAGTGTTAGAATGCTCAAAACCCATCAGTGGTATCAGAGCCTAGGCTTGTTTGTTTGATACTTGATGCAAAATTGTGAAAAAAACTCATTTTTTATGCATTCTGAAGCATGAACTCGCCGAGTCCATGGGGGGGACTCGATGAGTCCATGAGTAAACTCATCCTACTCGTCGAGTAGGTTCTTGCACTCGACGAGTAGGAGCCCCTGAGTGCAGTTTTTCGAGTTTTGCTACTGGAAATGGACTAGAAACATTACCCTAAACTGTTTTGGTGTTTTAAAACTTGTTTTAGATGGTGTACTGATTGTTCTAATCCATTTACAATGGCTAATGTTTACATGATTATATGTGTTCACATGTTCTTGAAATTTTGATATGATTATTCATGTTCTTATGAGTTCTCAACAGATCATAGGAATTACTTGTTTAATGTTGAATTCATGATCTTTATGTGTTTTAATGGAGTCCATAACTTGTCCTCAAGTTATGGATAACCAAAAGTCACTTTGTATTAAAGCCATTAAAAGAACACATAAGTTACAAAAATGAAGAGTCTTCATTTTAATAACTCATAAGTTATGAATTGAAAGGTTTTGTAAACTTACAAAACTTGCCCTCAAGTTTTGGAACATGTAAAGTCATCTTAATAAACTTTAGTTCCAACCCCTAGAATTTTAAAAGTTAAAATTCAACCCTTATACTTTATAATATATATATATATATATATATATATATATATATATATATATATATATATATATATATATATATATATATATATATATATATATAAGATCAAAGTCGTTTTACCGTTAGTAGGCCTCATTTACGAAGCCGGTCTATAAGGGGGTATAAGGTTGTTGCCTATAAAATAGCAGCTTAATAGGTGTCCACTCTCACCCACCGCTTCCTTGACTGGTGGAGGGTCGTTAGCCGAACGGGTAGAACAATGACTTAAAATTCTCATTAAAATTATAATGATTATTATAAAGTAACTAAATGTTTTTATAAATTCCCAATCTTAGTTACTTTAGGAAAATGTGAATAAGGTGCTAACCCATGAAATTACACTTTGCACTTTGATTAAGTCGTTGGTGGAGTGTGTGTGGTTAACCGGCACACTAACTTGGACTTAACAAGGTAGGCAAAGGGTGACTTAAGGTTTTTCATAGGTCGGTGGAGCGCGTGTGGTTAATCGGCACATCGATTAAGTGAAAAACATTAAGGGTACCAAGTAATTTGCATGGTTACTTCACACCTTGTTTTGTGATCCTCGGTATCCCAGTCACAAAACATGAAGGGCACACTCGAGATTGAAACATGCCATTGAAAATTTCAATAAATCTCAAAAGAATCTAGGAGTTTCTAAAACAAAATAAAACCTAATAATTTATATATTTCATTTTTCATGCTGGAAATTGGTGAATATGTTTTAGCTTAGATTACGGCATCCCTCTTCTAAGTTGTAATATATTGTGATTGGATCCTAGCCTTAATATTACATTTGGGTGTTTTATTAAGGACTATCTTTATATCTAAACTAAACTTGTATTTTCTTCTTTTCAGATGTCTTCTAACAATGCTGCTTCTGGCTCAAACCCTACCGGCTCCTTCTCTCTCATGAACCTTTGTGGGAGAGTCATCTGTGATGGATCCAACTTTACAGATTGGATCAGGAACATCAGGATGGTCACTCGGTATGAGAAAAAAGAATATGTTCTCGACAAGGAGCTTAAGGTACCCGAGCCGACTGCTACTCCTGAGGAGCTTGCTGAATATGAGGCACATGAAAGAGATGCTACCAAAGTGGCATGCATCATGAAGGCCACTATGGAGCTCCAAAAGTCCTATGAGGACTACTATCCTTTTGAAATGCACCAAGATTTGATGGACCGCTACCATCAGAGTGCTCGTCAAGAGCGATATGAAATCATCTCCTCCATGATAACAACCAGGATGAAGGATGGTGAACCCATCACGGGCCACATGCAAAAAATGCAAAGGTATGTGGATCGTTTGCTGAAACTTAATGTGAACTTCCCCGAGGAGTTGGCAATAGATATCATTTTGCACTCCTTACCATCGTGTTATGATCAATTCCGCATGACAAACCACATGAACAAGGAAGAAGTCACCCTCAGCAAACTGCAAGGACTCCTAAAGACCGCAGAATTAGGTCTTAAAGGTAAGCCGGTTGTTACCACTCCTACTCTTACTCCAAACTCCCCACCTGTCCTGGCAATCGGGAAAGGTAGAGGGAAAAAGAGGAAGAACCCTTCGAAGGTTACCAAGGGTAAGACCCTTGATGTCTCCTCTTCAAGTGGAACCAAGAAAGGTTTCGTCACTCCTTCTTCTGACGCAAAAGAGGCTGAATGCTTCTATTTCCATGAAAAGGAACACTGGAAGCGGAACTGCCCAAAGTACCATCAAGATCTGAAGGATGGGAAAGTAAAACCCAACCATGCAGGTATTTACACTATATTATCTAATAACTCACCCTATTATAACTATTGGGTCCTTGATACCGGCTGTGGTATTCATATTTGTTCTGATTTGCAGGGACTAAGAAGAAGTGAGAATGTGGAGCATGGAAAGATAAACTTGATCATGGGGAATAGGAAAGCTTCACCTGTCACCAAGACTGGAGTTTATACTTTGTTGCTAAGTAGTGGGTTTACTTTAGATTTGAATAAATGTTGTTACTCGCCTGAAATGGCAATAAATATTATTTCCTTTCATGTTTTGTATAAACAAGGGTTTACCTTTTCTTTTGATAATGAAGTTGGTGGAATAAATGCTTTCTTTTATAATGTGTTTTATTTTAAAGCATTACCTTGTGATGGTGTGCATGAAGTCGTGTCTGTTGTAGATAACTTAGGAAATAATGTGTTGTGCATTGATTCTACTAATGATAATAACTTGGATAAAGCATCATTATGGAATTGTCGTCTTGGACTTGTAAGCAAGAAACACATAGGCCAACTCCAAAAGGATGGAGTCTTGGAGTCATTTGACCTAAAGTCAGATGATAGTTGTGAATCATGCTTACTTGGAAAAATGACAAAGTCACCCTTTACAGGTTCTTGTGCTAGGGGTGAAGGTTTGTTGGATCTAGTACACACAGATGTGTGTGGACCCTTCAAAACTGCCACAAGGGATGCTTATTATGTGACTTTTACGGATGATTATAGTAGATATGGATATGTCTACTTAATCAAGAATAAGTCAGAGACTTTCGATAGGTTTAAAGAGTTTAAACAGGAAGTAGAGAATCAATTGGGCAGGAACATTAAGATGCTTCGATCCGATCGTGGTGGTGAGTATGTTAGTACAGAGTTCCTCGACTATCTTAAGGAATGTGGGGTTGTCTCACAATTGACACCTCCCAGGACACCACAGTTGAATGGTGTGGCTGAGAGGCGTAATCGAACCTTGTTGGACATGGTTCGTTCCATGATGAGTCGAGCTTCGCTACCAATCTCATTCTGGGGGTATGCCTTAGAGACTGCCGCCCATTTCCTTAATCTGGTCCCTACAAAGAAGGTTGCCAAAACACCTCACGAGATGTGGACTGGAAAAGTTCCTAATCTAGCCCACATCAAGATTTGGGGTTGCGAAGCTTTCGTGAGACGCGAGACTCATGATAAGCTCGAACCTCGAAGTGAGAGGTGTATTTTCATCGGCTACCCATAGAAATGCTTTGGTTACCTCTTCTACAGACCTAGTGAGAATGTGGTCTTTGTAGCAAGGAGGGGTGTCTTTCGAGAGAGAGAGTTCATAAGCCAAGGAAACAGTGGGAGGCAAATTGACCTTGAAGAAATTCAAGAGTCAAGTGGTGAAGGAACCTCAAACCCTAGCAGTCAACTTGAGGAGGAAACTCTTGTTGATCCAATTGACGAGTCAGTATCTCTGAGGCGTTCCACGAGAGTTAGGAATGCACCTGAGCACTACTATGGTTTCCATATTACTGCAGAAGGTGAGACACTTATCAGTGATGAGACACTGGTAAGTCTGGATGAACCTAACAGCTATGCGGAAGCCATGGCAGGCCCCGAGTCTGCTAAATGGAAAGAGGCAATGGACAACGAGATACAGTCCATGTATGACAATCAGGTTTGGAACTTGGTTGACAATGTACCAGGTCGTAAGACAGTTGAGTGCAAATGGATCTTCAAGAAGAAGACCGACATGGATGGTAATGTACACACTTATAAGGCGCGACTGGTTGCAAAGGGCTTTTCTAAAACTCTAGGAGTTGATTATGATGAGACCTTTTCACCAGTAGCCAAGATTAAGTCTATTAGGGTATTGTTAGCCATTGCTGCATTTCATGACTATGAAATATGGCAAATGTATGACAAATCCGCTTTCCTTAATGGAAAGTTGGCTGAGGATGTTTACATGTGTTAGCCAGAGGGTTTTGTCAGTACAGAGTACCCTAATAGAGTGTGTAAGCTTGAGAAATCCATCTATGGATTGAAACAAGCACCTTGGAGATGGAATCTTTGTTTCGATGAGAAAGTCAAAGAGTTTGGATTTTCGAGGAGTGGAGATGAATCTTGTGTATATGTCAAGGCTAGAGGGAGTATAGTTAGCTTTTTGGTACTGTATGTGGATGACATACTACTCATAGGAAATGACATCCCAACCCTACAGGAAGTGAAGTCCTGGCTTGGGAAGTGTTTCGCTATGAAAGACCTAGGAGAAGCTGCCTATATTCTAGTGATAAGGATTCTGAGAGACCAGAGTAAAAGACTGATTGGACTCAGTCAAAGTACCTACTTGGATAAGGTGCTGAAGAGGTTCAGCATGCAAGATTCCAAAAAGGGAGAGTTACCTATCCAGTGTAACGCCGGGTTGATTAAGACCCGGAGCCCGAGTACCGAGGCTGAGATAGCAGAAATGAGTCGAGTACCTTATGCTTCTGCTGTAGGATCGATCATGTATGCTATGACTTGTACTCCTCCTGATGTGGCCTTTTCCTTGAGCATGGTTAGCAGATATCAGGGGAACCCTGGCAAGGCTCACTGGACTGCGGTAAAGAATATTCTCAAGTAACTGTGGAGGACTAAGGACTGGGTCCTTACCCTTGGTGGAAGTGATGACTTGAGAGTTGTAGGGTATAGTGATGCTAGCTTCAAGACTGATAGGGATAATTTCCGCTCTCAGTCGAGCTGGGTCTTTACCTTAAACGGAGGAGCAATTACTTGGAAAAGTTCCAAGCAGGAGATAGTGGCTGATTCAACTTGCGAATCAGAGTATATAGCGGCAAGCGAGGCAGCAAAGGAGGCAATATGGCTAAAGAACTTCATTGGAGATCTTGGAGTAGTACCAGCTATAAAGGAGCCTATAGAAATTTTCTGTGATAGTGAAAGTGCAGTTGCCTTAGCCAAGGAACCAAGGGATCACAGGAGATCCACACACATTGACAGAAAATACCATTTCATCAGACATCGAATAGAAGAAGGACTCCTCGTGGCAAAGAGGGTATCATCGCATGAGAACCCAGCAGATCCCCTCACGAATGGACTGAGTAGGGCTAAGCATCTCCAGCACGCAAGGAGCATAGGGCTGAAGAATGATATTAGTTTTAGTAGTTAGATAGTCTTGAAATTTGTAAAGTGTAATTGACATTTGATGATGAATAAAAGTTGTGTTTATTTATGAGTAAAGTGTTGCTATCTCTTGTCAATCGTTTACTATTATTTCTTTTGCATGTTTTGACTTCCAGAATATTTATGTTGTGTTTTACATATTATTCAAATTATCCACAGTTGGTCATATGTTGGAAGTAGATATGAATTAAGACTGTCATGAGTTGGTTGTAGAGGTCTAAGATGTTGGACATGGCCTCAACACTCATGAGTGCTCATAAGTTCTGAGTATTGGATTCAACCCATGCTCGCTGGCATCACTTCATGGAATTTATCTCAAGTGATTGCGAGACGGTAATATCATATAAGTCTTCAAACCTAGAGATATGACTTGTTTCCTATGAGTTAGTTATGCATTGATCGTACGAAAACGCATTGGTAACTCGATGTTATAAAACGTGCTTTTGTGCGTGATTCAACAAGTAGTAGAACAAGCATATGAGTCGAAGTTTATCTGTTCCTTCTTGGATTAGAAGCGATATCTGGACCCCTCGATTTTGTTTTGACCTATGTACCGGGCCCGGTCAGAACTAAGTTGATGTGTTCAATTAAGTTCTATGTCAAACAAATCGAAAATCGGGAAACAAACTGCTGGACTATAAGTAAGACAGTGTTCCATGTATTTGTCTGGCTGATATCTAGAACAGGGGATTATATGATCACTTATCTTAAATGGCGTATCATCATCTTCTCAGTTCCGAGAGACCTTGAAAAGAGCTACGATTGCTGATCGGTTCCTGAAGTCATACTTGCAGTTATAGTTATTAGACTTATCCAAGTGGGAGACTGTTGGATAAGGTGTCTAAGTCCATACTTATTTCTGGTATGTACTTGACCCGACCCGACATGGTCCATTTGGGTTGCATGGCATCATGTATTTGGATAGACTAAATGAGAGAAATAACACTTGTGGTTTATTAATATATTATAAGTTCTAATATATTAATAATATTATTTAGTTAGTATTGATCAAGAATTAATCTAGAATTAATTAAGTGATCAAAAAGAGACTAATTAAATATATGGGTTAATTGTGTAAATCATCCATACTTGTATAGTAGGCTAGATGCTCCATGGATTACCAAGTTGGGCTAAGGTCCATAGGATGCTCCATGGATGCTCCATGGGAGTTACAAACCCATGGGTCATGGAAATGAAGAGCCATGTTACATTAGGGTTTACATGGTGTAACCCTAATGCAACATACTATATAAGCATACTTATAGCAACCAAAATCGGCTACACTAGTGAGACAAGAGGGAAAGCCGAATTTAGAAGTGTTCTACATTCTCTCAAAGTCATTCCAAAGCACTTGGTGTTGTGTGAAACATTTGAGGCATCACACTTGGGGTGCTAGGCTCTCAAGGTTTTTTCAAGGAATCAAATCAACTACAAGGTATTGAATTCTCGCCATCTTTTATGTTTAAAGTTCCCCATGTATGGTAGATAGGATTATGAACCTTGGAAAAAGTATTGTGCATGTATTTTAGACAAACATAGATCCAAGGTTTTCTAGGGTTGCATGTACACTTAGGAGTGTTAGAATGCTCAAAACCCATCAGCTTCCTCCTACGGGACTGAGACAGCTCACCCCTGTAATGCAAAGCTCGTTGGATGATGCTGATAAACCAGCGAAACGAGGGAAGAAGGCTGATCAACGCAAAAGCGAGAAGGAAGGAACTTCATCTAAAGCTGCTAAGCCTAAAAAGCGAAAGTCAGAACAAGCAGCTCCTTCCGCTCTTTAGAAGCGAAAGATCAAGAAGAAGGCGCCCAAGCCAAAGGCTCAGTCTTCAAGTGATTCAGACTATGTTCCCTCTGACCATCAACCCGAACAAGAGTCAAGCGAAAGTGAACATTCTCAATATGAGAGTTCGCTCCAAGGGTATATGCCCCCAACTTCACCGACTCATCATGGTAACCGAAACTCACCTCCTTCCTCTCTTACTCACTCTGTTCCAATAACAATTGCTCCATGCCCTCCTCCAATCTCTTCTTCAACTGCAACTCAATACCAATACCAACCCCCTTATTCACTGAAATTACCACCACCATCACTACTACCACCGAACCTCAAGTTCGTGTCAACGTATCTGATACGGGGGCACCTGCTTCAGGAACAGAAACCCCGGTTACCACTAAACCTCTATATCCACCTATCTCAACCGAATCTGACACTGTTCTCGGTGGGGAGGATGTTGACTTTGATTCTTTCTATTATTGCCCCTACAGAGTTCAGAGCGATGATGATGATGATGATGATGCATCTGTTACGAAAAGGCATTTAAAGGATCTTAATGAGAAACTTGACAAGCTGATTTCCTCTTCCTCTTCCACTCCAAGCGAGACCTACTCAGAGGCTGCTATCAAAGCTTTGTTGGCAACTTTTGTCACGGAGCATGACTCCTCCATATCCAAAGCTACCAAAGCTATTGAAGCTTCCACCTCCTCTCGCCAGACAGCCACCATTGTTGTTTCAGAATCAACAAAGGAATGCAAGAAAGTGACCGAAAACGTCGAAAAACTAATTTCTGATGCTACTATGTTTTTAGATTCTCTTCAGGCTGCTGCTCAAAAGAACGCCGCAACTGTTAATGCCACTGTTGAGAATCTCAGCAAATCGCTTCAAGCTGAGAAGAAGCATTTTGAAGAAGTACGCCAAAGCATCAAGTCTGACAACACCGAGCTTCACACATCAGTCAATGCCCGTCTTGATCAACTCCAGTCCGAGCTAGCTGTGGAAAACAAGATCATGGATGAACTAGATCGTCACACTACTCAGCTCAAAACTTAGATCTTGAAGCTCACTATGGTGACCAAGGAAATTGATGATCTCAAATCTGAGCGAGCAGTTATCAAAAGTTGTGTTGGTGATGTGCATTCTCTTCTGTCGAATCTCCTAGAGGCACATGATTCGGTTCTTACTCTCACCGTTCGACGGCACTTAGCTGAGAAGCTGAGACCTTCTCTTGAAATGTTGAGTCGAATAGAAGGTGTTCCGGAGACTGTTGTCCCTCCAAAACAAGGGGGAGAAGCAAGTCAGGGTCAACCCCCACAACCTCCAACAAGCAAACCTGTTCCAATCTCTTCGCAACCGAAAGTCACCACTGAACCGAATGGTAATGAAGCTTCGGGTTCTGGTATGAAGGACAAAAACAAGAAGATAATAGTTGAAAGTGATGAGGAAGAAACCTAAGAAGATGCTCTCAAAAGAAAGCAACGTGACCGAGAGCTTGATGAAAATCTCCGCATCACAAGAGAAGAAGAAGAGAGGGAAAGAAAACGAAAAGAAGCTCACGACGCATTGGCAAGTAGAAAAACATTATTTCCTTTGTGGTCGTTGGAGAGACTCTTAAAAGAAGCAATTGAGTCTCCTAGCACTCATTGGCTTGAACCAGTCATCTCGTTTGATCGTGAGAATTCAAAAGACTCTCAGTTCGACATGCCTATCACCCGAAAGGCATTTGTGTTTCATTGCTTTGAGCCAATAGCTGTTGTTCCTTCTCCTGACCCGAAGGTTGATCGAGAATTAATTGACTACTATCTCACACTCTCTCCACCACAATACTTGACCTGGAGCGCACAAAAGATCACAACAGTCAAGGTATTGAAACCAACTCCAACGGGAAATTTTATAAATGTAAAGTTCAAAGTGACCCGAGGCTCTGACAACTCGGTTCATATGATTTCTCTTGCTGATCTGCCGAAATTAAACCCACACGACTGGATCCTCTTGAACAACATTCTGCTAACTGATCAACAGCAGTACAAGCCTATCATCGATCACATCAAGCGAATGTTAGTTTCTTACATTCATGAAGTGACCAAGATGGATCAAGAGATCGCCTCTACCTTAAGGAAGAAGCTTACAATCAAACCAATTGGGAAGGCAAGCGATGTTAACAAGATGCATATGGGAAAAATTGACCAAAAGTATCACACAGTCATGTTCATCAGAGCCGAAGGCCAAAAGTGCTTGTTCGCTCTTGATGATAAAGACCTGTTCTCCACTTCTTGTTTGGAGCACATTCTTGACATCACGCACAGGTGTAAGCTAAACAGTGAAACTGATAAGAAAAAATTTTCGGATATGCTTTGGTGGTATATTGACTTCCGTCAAACTCTTCTTGCCATCATACCGAAGCTATTCAAGACTGTGAAGAAATCTACTCTCACTCAACCGAAATGATCTCTAGCCTCAATTGACGCAAAGGGGGAGATTGTTGGGTCTAAGAGTTTCGTCATTGGGCATGTTACTTCGGTCCATTGTTATCACGGTTTGGGCCTATCCAACCGTGTTTATGTCATTAGGGTTTAGTATATAAGATGCATGCATGCATCGTTCTTTAAATGCTTGATAATTATTATTCCATTATTGTACTGTAACCCTAGCACACCTCTACAGTCGAAGTTCTTTATCGAGCTCTTCTGAGGTGGAGCATATTAATCATTCAGCTCTTGTTTGATTCATCGTGTGTTCTTTACTTTTACTGTGTTTGATTAAATCTGTTACGAATCTAAACGATCATAGAGAACTTAATTCTCATCAAGTTGAAAAAAGACGATGGAAAAAATGGTTCTGTCAAAGCCTAATCCATATTCGTTCCTGGTACTTAATTTTTCTCATTTTTTTAATTATCAATGTAACCTCTAATTTTGATTTTATTATCAGGATACCTTTTGCTAATCCAATTTTCATTATTTTATTCTATTTCAAACAAAAGTAAGTAATCTATACAATAATATAAAACTTTAGCATATTTGACGATTCAAAAGATCTTTTACAATTACGTGGTTGCCATTTCCAAAGTCAAACAACAAAGGTGTGTGTATATTTTAAAGAGAAGTGATTTATACACAACAGGTTTTTGCCATACACAACAATTTATGCATTATAAATTTATACAGTACAATATTTTAAAGCACCAATTGTTGTGTATGGAGAAAAATTGTTGTGTTCAAATCATCTCCCATATTCAAAGGGTGTTCACATATACGATTAATGCACATATATAACTATAATCGGAAGACAGGGAGGCAAATTCAAGATGTGGATGCGTTATTTTTTTTCTGCAATGGTTCATTCAAGGGTTCTAAATGGTATTTAATTTCTTCATAATTCTGTAGATATATTATCTCGTTCAAAATTCAGTCACTATTTTTTATCCGGTTTTTTGTATTCTTGTTGATTTCTATTGAAACTTTCCTGCTATTTTTCAAATTTTAAAACGGATTGTATTATTAATAAATTTCACGTTCAAACTTTTTTTTTGATGAAAGATATTGATCAGTTCGGTAGCTAAGTGGTGGTGGTAAAGCAATATTATATTTTTTAATAACTTTTATATGTAAGGATATTTTTGATCAATTTTTTGTCTCTTTTAGATACAAGAATGGAAGCATTATTGGAAGGACTCATTCCACCCAAAAAAGATAGTGAATTTATTTTTCATATTATCCTCATGTGTCCACTTTCAGTTAAATTTTTCTTCTTCAAAAGATAGATGAGTAATATTTTTTTTAAGTTGTAAGACCATTGTGTGTTTAAATTAGGATAACGCCCTATTCTTGAATAAAGAAAGCTCCTTGAATAAGTCATATTTTTTGTGTTCAATTTATTGATCCTTGTTCGTATATTCTAAAAGAATAACATTATGTATATGAGAATGGTTTTCTAAATTCAAAAACCCTTTCTAAGTTGGATGTTTTTGTGTTATTTATTGTGTTTATTTTGTAATGATTCTGGTAGAACTGTAAGTAAGGTTTTGAAAACCAACATTCTTAAAGAATATGAACTTGGTAAAGCTTCTAATATGAACTATTATGCAATAATGTAATATTGTTATTTTTTATATCAGTATATTTTGTCAAAATTACTATAATTTGTTTTATTATTTGACATATTAAATCATTTGCACAGATTTTTATTGTACATAATTCAATTTGCAGTTATTCTCATTGAATGTGTGAAGGGAATGTGATGATCAAAGGCTTCAAGATATGGTGCATGAGATGGAGATGAACAATGATCATCAATCTTCCTAAAGGAATGCACTATTAATCGTTATATTCTGACAGAATAATCGACGATAGAACAATAAGATATGTGTAATAGTATATTCCTGATAGAATATTCAAGTAGAATAATCTATATAGTTTTTTTATTTATTTTTTATTTTTTTTATTTTTTTATTAGAGAGTGTTCTATTATAATAAATTGTTATTCTTCAAAAAGTTATTTCAATCAAAATATATATTATGTCGGAACATTTATTATTTTATAGTTTAAGAATATTGTTATTTTTGAATATACAAATAAACATATTCTGTCAGAATGTCTGAATTAAAAAAATTATCTCTCGTAAAATAAGATTTTTAAGATTAATAGAATCTAAGATGCCTTAAATATGCAATTTTCCTTTATTAAATATATCTTAATTGACTAAAATACCCTTGCAATTAAATAAGATGGTATTTTTCAATTATCTTTAATTCAATAATATGTATTATTCACTTTTTAAAATAACTAAAATGATTGGTCCAAAATCAATCCTACATCCACAAAATAAATAATTGGAATACAATAACCTAAGCATATATATATATATATATATATATATATATATATATATATATATATATATATATATATATATATATATGTATATATATATATATATATATAGAAAGACAACATTCATTAACAGGAGCGCCCAGCAAGGAACTGGGAAGCCCAAAAACAACAACAATTACAAAGCTAGTCTAGGCGATAGAAGCCACAATTGACTATCCATCTCTATTTTCGAAACTCTACTCTCAATCCATAAAACCGCCTCCCTTTGAATTTTGAGAAAGACCTTCATTGAGCTCCATTTTCTGTTTTGGAAACTCACCTTATTTCTATGTTGCCATATACAGTTTAAACACGCAATCCCCACCACAAACATGATTTTTGTCTCCACTTTGTTTTGACCCTTGGACGACATCTCCTCGATCAACTCCTCCAAGGAAATCGACTCTCTCTCTCTCTCTCTCTCTCTCTCTATATATATATATATATATATATATATATATATATATATATATATATATATATATATATATATATATATATATATATATATATATATATATATAAAACTTCTCGCCTCTACGACTATAGAACGTCATGACGATCACTAGGAGCGAAAGAGTCGTCAGTAACAAGGGAGGTCTAGCACCTTAGAACGTCGGAGAAGCCATTGTTCAAATCCTGATGAATGAAGCTTAGACAATGACGCAAGAGATGCTCGATCAGCAACGACGTGAGTTTAGGGAGCTCTTGGCTCGGGAACTTACTAATACTAGAGGAGGAGCGCCTGTGATTAATGAGCCGGTGGTTGTTGAATAAGTCAAACCACTTGTTGAATAAGTCAAACCACTTATTCTATAAGGCATGGAGGAGCGCCTGTGATTAATGGATCTCGAAGATGGAGATGTCGTTTATCACATGTGGTTTCATGGAGAAGCTACAAACCACTTATTCTATAAGGCAGCTCTAGGGCATAATGCTTTGTTGGTGGAACACGTTAGGGAAGATGGTGAGCCCTAACAAACCATTGAAACTGACTGTTGGGTTTTAAGCACTATAACACTCCTATGGTGCACATGCAACCCTAGATGCTTTGGATATATGTTTTCTCTAATTATACATGCAATTTCAATTTTCCAAAGCGTACATCCTAACTAGCATACAATGGAGGATATACAATATAAAACTCATAGTTAGATGAATACCTCTTGATGTAGTTGTAGTTCTTGGCCTTAGAAAGCTTTAGCACCTCAAGTGTGATGCCTCTAATGTGTCACAAACACCAAATACAATAGGAGACTTGACATAATAGGCTAGTTAGCACAAAATCAATTATCACTCTCTTAGAATGAATGGGCAACCGATTTTAGCTCTAGGGGGTTTGCGTTTATAGTGTTACAAAGGCTAGGGTTTCATCTATGCAAACCCTAATGCACCATGACCCTTCATATTACTTAGGCTCCATGGGTTAAACCTCCATGGACTTTCATATTGGTTTAGCCCACCTAATTAACCATGGATCATTGGCCCACACTATAAGAGTCATTGATTTACTTAATCAGTCCCTGTATATTTAATTAGTCTCTTTTGATCACTAACTTAATTCCAAATTAATTCTTGATCAATACTAATTTAATAATATGATTTCTCAATTAATATATTATACATATAATATATTAATAAATCACAAATAACCTTATTCTCAAAAGTCCATCCTATCAAATTACACTGGTGAAGGCAACCCAAAAGGACCATGCTACTATCGGGTCAAGTACATCCCAGATATAGTTATGGGCTTAGACACCTAATCCAACATTCTCCCACTTGGATAAGTCTAATAACTATAACTGCCAATGCAACTTAAAGATTTGATTAGCAATCGTAGCTTTCCAAAGCCGCTGTCGAACTCTGATCTAGTTAGTGACGCGTCCTTTAGATAAGGGATCATATACTCCTCTGTTATTCAAGATAACATGCGGACAAATACATGGAACATAGTCATACTTATTTTCCTGCATTTTGTTTCCCAATTTCCGATTTGTCTGACATAGAACATAATTGAACACATCAATTTAGTTCTGATCGGGCCCGACATATAAGTCAAAACAAAATCATCGAGGGGCCCAAGATATCGCTTTTAATCCTCTTAGGATAAAAGGAACAGATAAACTTCGTCATTATATGCTTGTACTAACTACTCGTTAAATCATGCACAACGATACGTTTTATAACATCAAGTTACTGATGCGTTTTCGTATCATCAATGCACAACCAACTCGTAGTCAACAACTCATATATCTTGGTTCGAAGACTATATGATATTATCGTCTCACAATCACTCATGATAAATTCCATGAAGTGGTTCATTTGAGCGTGCATTTAATCCAATACTCAAATCTTATTTCAAGAGCACTCATGAACGTTGTAGCATACTTTTGCTATGTCTAACACCTTAGACAGTCTACAAGCCAATTCATGACAATCTAGCCTCATAACCTACTTCCAAAGTATTATCGACTGTGGATAATTTGAATAATCTTATTATTTTGGAAGTCAAAACATGCAAAAGTGAAACGATAGTAAATAATTGACGCAAGACAGTAACTTTACTTATAAATAAAATTCCTTTTATTCAATCATCAAATGTCAATTACAATTGAGCTATTACAAGTTTCTAAAAATTTATCTAATAACTAAAACTAATATCGTTCGTTAGCCCAATGCCCCTTGCATTCTGCAAGTGCCTAACCCTACTCAGTCCCATCGTGAGGGGATCTGCTGGGTTGTCCTCTGACGATATCCACTTCACAACAAGGTGTCCTTCTTCTACTTGATGTCTTATGAAGTGGTACTTTCTGTTGATATGCCTGGATCTACCATGATCTCTCGGTTCCTTGGTTAAGGTAACCGCCCCTTCATTATCACAGAAAATCTCCACAGGCTCCTTTATGGATGGTACACCTCCAAGGTCTCCATTGAAGTTTTACAACCATATCGCCTCTTTCGATGCTTCGCTCGCTGCTATGTACTCTGATTCACACATTGAATCAGCTACAGTCTCCTGCTTGGAACTCTTCCATGTTACTGCTCCTCCATTTAAGGTAAACACCCAACCCGACTGAGAGCGCAAGTTACCTCAGTCGGTCTGAAAACTGGCATCACAATACCCTGTCACTCTCAAGTGATCACTCCCACCGAGGGTAAGGACCCAGTCCTTAGTCCTCCGCAGGTACTTAAGAATGTTCTTTACTGCAGTCCAGTGAGCTTTACCAGGATTCCCTTGATATCTGTTGAACATGCTCAAAGCAAAAGCGACATCAGGGTGACTACAAGTCATAGCATACATGATCGAGCCAACTGTGGAAGCATATGGTACTCGACTCATCTTTGCTATCTCAGCCTCTGTACTCGGACTCTGAGTCTTACTCAGTTTGGTATTGTTTTGGATAGGTAAGTCACCTTTCTTGGAGTTCTCCATGCTGAAACGCTTCAACACCTTGTCCAAGTAGGTACTTTGACTAAGTCTTATTAGAAGTTTACTCCTGTTTCTCAATATCCTTATCCCTAGAATATAAGCAGCTTCCTTAAGGTCCTTCATAGCGAAAAACTACCCAAGCCAGAACCTAACCTCCTGCAAGGTTGGGATGTCGTTTCCTATGAGTAGTATGCCATCCAGATACAACACCAGAAAGCTAACTATACTCCTACTAGCTTTGACATATACACAGGACTCATCCTCGCTTCTCGAAAATCCAAACTCTTTGACTTTCTCATCAAAACAAAGATTCCATCTGCGAGATGCTTTTTTCAATCTATAGATGGATTTCTCAAGCTTACACACTCTATTAGGGTAGTATGCATTGAAAAAACCCTCTGGCTGACACATGTAAATATCTTCAGCCAACTTTCCATTAAGGAAAGCAGTTTTGACATCCATTTGCCATATTTCATAGTCATGAAATGCGGCTATGGCTAACATAAACGTTATAGATTTAATCTTAGCTACTAGTGAGAAGGTCTCATCATAGTCAACTCCCTGAGTTTGAGTAAAGCCCTTCGCAACCAGTCGCGCCTTATATGTGTGTACTTTCCCATCCATGTCGATCTTCTTCTTGAAGATCCATTTGCACCCGACTTTCTTGCGACCTGGTACATTGTCAACCAAGTTCCAAACTTGATTGTCATACATGGACTGAATCTCGTTGTCCATTGTCTCTTTCCATTTAGCAGACTCGGGGTCTGCCATGGCTTCCTTGTAGTTAGATGGCTCATCTAAATTTACCAGTGTGCTATCACTAATAAACGTATCACCTTCAGTAGTAATATGAAAGCCATAAAACTCAGGTGCCATCTTAACTCGAAAGAAACGTCGAAGAGGTAGTGACTAGTCAATAGGTTCAACAGGAGTTTCCTCCTCGGGTTGAGTGCCAGTGTTTAAAGTTCCTTCATCACTTAACTCTTGAAGCTCTTGAAGGTCAATTTTCCTCCCACTGTCCTCTTGGCATATGAGTTCTCTCTATCGAAAGACTCATATCCTCGCAACGAAGACAACATTATCACTCGGTCTGTAGAAGATATATCCAAAGGATTTCTGTGGGTAGCCGATGAAAATACATCGCTCACTACGAGGTTCGAGTTTGTCGTGAGTCTCTCGTCTTAGGAAAGCCTCACAACCCTAAACCTTGATGTGAACTAACGAGGGAACCTTCCCTGTCCACATCTCGTGAGGTGTTTTGGCAACCTTCTTAGTTGGGACTAGATTAAGGATATGGGCGGCAGTCTCTAAGGCATACCCCCAGAATGAGATAGGTAACGAAGCTCGAATCATCATGGAATGAACCATATCCTACTAGGTTAGGTTGTGCCTCCCAGCCACACCATTCAACTGCGGTGTCCTAGGTGGCATCAACTGTGAAACTATTCCACATTCCTTACGATAGTCTAGGAACTCGATACTAAGATACTCTCCTCCTCGATCGGATCGCAACATCTTTATCTTCCTGCCCAATTGATTCTCCACTTCTTGTTTAAACTCTTTGAACTTGTCAAAAGTTTCTGACTTATGCTTGATTAAGTAAATATACCCATATCTACTATAATCATCAGTAAATGTCACATAGAAGCGGTTAGCATCCCTTGTGGCGCTTCTGAAGGGTCCACACACATCTGTGTGTATAAGATCCAACAAACCTTCACCCCTCTCACAAGTACCAGTGAAGGGTGACTTGGTCATATTTCCAAGAAAACAAGATTCGTAAGTGTCATCCGATTTCAATTCGAATGACTCCAAGACTCTATCCTTTTGGAGTTGGGCTATGCGCTTCTTATTGACATGTCCAAGACGACACTACCACAAGCATGCCTTGTCCAAAACATTGGACGAATTAATATTCAACACATTATTTCCTAAGTTATCTACAACCATCACAGTTTCATAGATACCATTACAAGGTAATGCTTCAAAATAAAATACACCATTATAATAAGCATTAATACTACCAATTTCATTAATAAAAGAAAAGGTAAAACCTTGTTTATACAAACTATGAAATGAAATAATATTTCTCGTCATATCTGACGAGTAACAACAATTATTCAAATCTAAATTTAACCCACTACTAAGCAATAAAGAGTAAACTCCAATCTTGGTCACAGGCGACACTTTCCTATTCCCCATGATTAAGTTTATCTTCCCGTGCTCCACATCCCTACTTCCTTTTAGTACCTGCATATCAGAACAAATGTGAATACCACAACCTGTATCAAGGACCCAAGAATTAGCATGTGATGAGTTATTAGACAGAATAGTGTAAATACCTACGAAGGTGGGCTTTATCTTCCCATCCTAAATGTCCTACAAGTATTTGCGGCAGCATCGTTTCCAGTGCCCTTTTTCATGACAATGCAAGCAATCTGCATCCTTTGGATTGGTAGAGGGATTAGTAGAACCAGCTTTGGTCCAACTGGAAGAGGATCCATCAAGAGACCTTCCCTTGCGGCTCTTAGAAGGAGCCCTCCTCAGCTTCCCTTTCCCATGTCCAATTTCCAGAATAGGGGCGGTAGCAGTAGGAGTAGGTACAACCGACTTGCCTTTCAAGTTGCTTTCTGCAGTTCTTAGAAGGCCTTGAAGCTTGCTAAGAGTGACCTCATCCTTGTTCATATGATAGATCATACGAAACTGATCATAACAAGAAGGCAACGAATGTAGGATGATGTCAATGGCCAACTCTTCATCGAAGTTCACATTCAACTTCAGCAAGCGGTCCACATATCTTTGCATCTTTTGCAAGTGGGTCGTGATGGACACCCATTAAACCGCCAGTTTATAGGCAGTAACCTTATACCCCCTTATAGACCGACTTCATGAATGAGGCCTACTAACGGTAAGACTGAATTGTCTTATACACATATATATTATTAAACTTATAATATTATAATAGTATAAGGGTTGAATTTTAAATTTTTAAAATTCTAAGGTTTGGAATTAAATGTTTCATTAGTGAGACTTTACAAATTCCAAAACTTGAGGGCAAGTTCTGTAACTCTTCAAAACTTTTGGTTTCCATAAATTATGAAAACTTATGAGTTTTAATGTTCATGAATGAGACTCTTCATATAAACCGAGGACAAGTTAAAAAACTCACTTCAAGAACAACTTAGATAAATTTTAGCTAACAAGATTATTATATAATTTCACTATTGATCTAATCTAACTCATAGCAAGGCAATTCATATCAAAAAATACCAATAATTATCTTATTATCTTAAAATTTGACAATTGTCCTTTAATTGGATGAGGATCATCATTACCAAATCAGAAAATACGATTCTTATGATTACGAAACAGTTTGTGGTAATGATCCTAATCCAATTCTGGCAAAAAACTCGAATTTCTGCAAACAGAAGCCTCAACTCGACGAGTACATGAACGGACTCGTCGAGTTGCCCTTTCACTGAGTGGACTCATCGAGTCAGGCATTGGACTCAGCGAGTTCATCAGTCAGAGGCCAGAAAATCGATTTTTTCCAGCTTTGAAAATTAACAAGCATCAAATATAACAAAAAACAATCCTAAGCACTGATACCATTGTTGGGTTTTAAGAACTATAACACTCCTATGGTGCACATGCAACCCTAGCTGCTTTGGATCTACATTTTATCTAATTATACATGTAATTTCAATTTTCCAAAGCATACATCGTAGCTTGCATACAATGGAGGATATACAATATAAAACTCATAGTTAGATGAATACCTCTTGATGTATGTCACACCCCCAAACGAGAGTGGCGGAAACGTCCGGGGGTGGATGACTTCATGTTAAGTATCACAACATATGCATTATAGTAATAAAAGTACAACAAACATTGCATTAAAAAAATGTATAAGTTTAACATATGTTTTCAAGTCATTGTATATATGACTTCAAAAGTATTATAACAAAAGATAGAAGACATGACTCTATACTGCTCCGTCTTCTAAAAAATCTCGGGAATGTACCTATCTACTGGTTTCTTGAGAATACAAGTGTTTTGAAAAGAGAGTATCAACATTTAAGTTGAGTGACTGCATAAGTATTTATGTTTAAAACTTTACTGTTTGTTTCTTGAAATGGTAACCATGTTTATTGTTTCAGAAAAGCCAATATCTTCTAATATAACTGATAAGTAGTTTTAATACCATAAAACCATATAAAGAATGTTTACTGTATTGTTTATGTTTTTCCAAGTTTTCTAATTATACTCTATGAAATTCCTGTAAAAATGAATATGCCTGGCTCCACCAGATGTAATTGTAATGTAATACTGTAAATCGTATTATTGTAAAACCAGTACTTTGTATTCATACTCTTTGGTTTAATTAATTAAAACCAGTACTTTGTATTCGTACTTTGTATTCGTACTCCTGGTTATAATATAAGGACTTTAACAGTATTGCCTAAATGAATAAGCAGCTAAACATTGTCTCACAAAAAGCATATTGACGATTACGTATATATAACAAATGATAAAAAGTCATTTTATACAAATGATAAACTCATAGTATGATCTTTCTCTAGTATTCTTGAATGTAAAGTATTTGTACAAGAGTAATCTGTTAAACTTTGTATAACTGATTCGTGAAAATAGTTTGAGAGTTCCATAAATTATACCTATTATAATTTATATGTGTTTTCTGTTTGATATGTAATATTCATGAAAGTATCCCCTTTGCTAAATATGTTACAAATGGAATATGAATCTGATTGAATTAACTTTTATATTCATATGTATATATATATATATATATATATATATATATATATATATATATATATATATATATATATATATATATATAATATAATTAAAATTGAAACGACATTCGTACAAATAATTCTACCCTGAGCCCACATCCAAACAAGGAAAAGGGAAATAAAGCGAATTATCAGTCCTAAGTCCTTTAAATCTTATTTATATATATATATATATATATATATATATATATATATATATATATATTTATCTATATATATATATATATATATATATATATATATATATATATATATATATATATATATATATATATATATATATATATATATTTATCTATAAATATATATATATATATATATATATATATATATATATATATATGATTTTGGCAAAATATACATTAAAAAGAGTTTATAAAACCTTTAAAAGAGTTTGACAATATTTAAAAGAGTTTTAGTAGTTTAAAAATCGTTTTAGAAATATTTAGAAATCATTTGATTGTAAACACAATATTCTTGTGTTAAACTTGTATCCCCCCCCCCCTCTAAAACAGTAAAAATAGTAAAAACATAGGGGTGTGAACTCACCTTGTATGTCTGCTCTTGGGTGATAACGAGGTGGTAGTGGCGATTTTCGGGTTAGAACACGTGTTTAACAAGCGTATCCTAATAATATTATATACATAATATTGATTAAAAATCAATTATCAAGTAATTGATTACAACAAAACAATAGTTTGTAAGAAAATACTTACTATTAGTGAATGAATTATGTATGCAGATGTACGATATGTTTTTGAGTGTTTGAAGTTTAACTGCTTGTAGATACAAATAATGGCTTTGATACTTGAGAGAATAAGAAAGTTTTGTGGTCACTGATTGTATCAAATGAAGGATAAAATGACTTAAGTATGAAGGAAGAAGGTAAGGCGGTGTAAGCTTTGGAAAATGTGTCTAAGGGATTATCATTAAAGTGTTCGGCCATTTTATGAGTTTATCTTTGAGAATTCGGTCCTATATGACCGAATTCTTCTTGTGTTCATTCATAAAGTGGAACATTATGGAAAGAATTCGGTTTTCAATTCAAAGTACAAAGGATAATTCGGTCCAATTCATCCAATGAGGTGTGAATTCGGTTTCTAGGGTCAAAGAGAAAACACAATTCGGTCAAAGAGAAAACACAATTCGGTCAAGCCTCTTTTCTTGCGGGGAATTCGGTTTTGCTTTCTTTTCTTAAAGGGGTGTTCGGTTTTGGGAGTTTATTTTGATTCTAAAACCGATTTCTATATATATATTAACATATATTATAATTTCCTTTAAGTTTTAAAGTTTAACCCCCTTAACTTACACTAGTACACATTTGACTTGTTTTAAGCTTTTACATGATTTCAAAGGTATAGCTTTCATGTAAAATTCCTTGGCATATTCACAATTATACTAAAATATAATATGAATTAAGCTAAGTATTAAGCTTAGATATGAATAGATGTAACTATTTGTTTGATCTAATGTATGCTTTGATTGAACTAGTGTGCATTTCATTGACTTTTGTTGACTCAAAAGAATGGGTTGTTACATTATCCCCCCGTTAAATGGAATTTCATCCCGAAATTAAGACTATAGAGATACTGTAAGACTAGGGAAAGAGATGCGGGTATTTTTGTTTCATTTGATCCTCCCGCTCCCAAGTGAATTCAGGTCCTCGTTTTGCATTCCAGCGAACCTTTACTATTGGGATACGACTTTGTTTGGTTCTATTTACGTCCCTGTCTAGAATTTCTACTGGTTCTTCCACGAAGTTGAGGTTCTCGTTAATCTCGATTTCATCGAATGAGATAACAAGAGTCTCGTCGGATAAGTATTTCTTTAGGTTAGACACGTGAAAGATTGGATGTATGTTACTGAGTTCTTGAGGTAACTTGAGTTTGTAAGCTACTGGACCGATTCTAGCAAGAATCTCGAACGGTCCAATGTACCTTGGATTCAGTTTGCCATGCTTTCCAAAGCGTATCATGCCCTTCCAGGGTGAAACCTTCAACATGACGCATTCTCCAACCTGGAATTCCAAGGGTTTTCTCCTTTTGTCTGCGTAGCTTTTCTGTCTGGCTCTGGAGGCTTTAAGTCTTTCTCGAATTTGTACTATCTTCTCAGTAGTTTCTCGAATGATTTCCAGACCAGTGAGAGTGCTGTCAGGAATTTGACCTCTAGCCAGTTGCGTGTCACCCACTTCAGCCCAGGACAGAGGTGATCTGCACTTACGACTGTAGAGAGCTTCGAATGGAGCAACCTTAATGCTAGTATGGTAACTGTTAATGTACGAGAAATCAATTAGTGGTAAATGGGTATCCCATGCTTTACCAAAGTCGATCACACACGCTCTCAACATGTCTTCTAACGTTTGAATTGTTCTCTCACTCTGTCTGTCAGTTTGTGGATGGTAGGCTGTACTCATGTCCAGCCTAGTTCCCAGAGATTTCTGTAGGGACTCCCAGAAATGTGAAGTGAATCTACTATCTCGGTTAGAGATAATAGATATCGGTACACCGTGCAGTCTAACTATCTCTCTGATGTATATTTTAGTTAGCTTCTCCATCTTGTCAGTTTCCTTTATTGGTAAGAAGTGTGCGGATTTGGTTAATCTATCTACGATTACCCAAATGGTATCATGACTACCCGTTGTCTTGGGTAACTTAGTTATGAAATCCATCATAATCCGCTCCCACTTCCATTCGGGGATTTCCGGTTGTTGTAGTAGACCTGAAGGCTTTTGGAACTCTACCTTGACTTTGGCACGAGTAAGACACTTTCCCACAAAGGTAGCAATCTCATCCTTCATGTTTGGCCACCAATAAAGTTTCTTAAGTTCCAGATACATCTTGTATGAACCTGGGTGAATGGAGTATCGCGTCTTATGTGCTTCGTTCATGAGAACCTCTCTGTAACCACAAAACTTTGGTGTCTAGATCCGGTTCATGAGGTATCAGGTTCCATCACCTTTGATGTTAAAGTTTTTGTCCATTCCTGTTAAAGATTCACCTGCCACATTTTCGGGTTTCAAGGCCTCAAGTTGAGCCACTCTGATCTGTGTGGACAGATGTGAATGGATAGTCATGGTCAACGACTTTACTCGACGTCCCGAGTATTCTTTTCTGCTTAGGGCATCAACTACTACATTGGCTTTACCAGGGTGATAACGAATTTCGCATTCGTAATCATTTAGTAGCTCAACCCAACGTCGTTGTCTCATGTTCAAATCTTTCTGGTCGAAGATATGCTGAAGACTTTTATGATCCGTGAATATTGTGCATTTTCTGCCATATAGATAGTGTCTCCGGATCTTTAGAGCAAATATCCCTGCTCCTAGTTCAAGGTCGTGAGTTGTATAGTTGACCTCATGTGTCTTAAGCTGTCTCGAGGCATAGAATATTACCTTTCCATGCTGCATAAGAACACAGCCTAGCCCTTGGTTAGACGCATCGCAGTATATTACGAAGTCTTCTGTTCCTTCTGGAAGAGACAAGATAGGTGCAATGCATAGGGATCGCTTTAGCGTTTGAAACATTGTTTCTTGTTTCTCTCCCCAGCTAAAAGTTACACCCTTTTGTGTCAGGGTGGTAAGAGGTTTAGAAACTCGGGAGAAGTTCTGGATGAATCTGTGATAGTATCCAGGAAAGGCAAAGAATTGACGGTATTCTGTAGGCGTTTTGTGTGCTGACCAGTTCTCGATTGCTTTAACTTTGGAAGGATCCACGTATATTCCCTCTTCACTGACCACGTGACCTAGGAAACTTACTTCCCTAATCCAAAATTCGCACTTTGAGAACTTCACATAAAGTTTCTCATATCTCAATGTTTGCAAGACTTGTCGGAGATGTTGGCAATGCTCTTCCTCACTTCGTGAGTAGATAAGGATATCGTCTATGAAGACTATTACGAATTTGTCCAGGTAAGGAGGGAACACTCTGTTCATCAAGTCCATGAACACTGTAGGTGCATTCGTTAATCCGCAAGGCATCACTATAAACTCGTAGTGACCATAACGAGTTCGGAAGGCTGTTTTGGGAACATCTTCCTCTAAAACTCGTAACTGGTGATACCCGGATCTTAAGTCAATCTTTGAGAAGTAGCTTGCTCCTTGAAGTTGGTCGAACAAGTCATCAATATGAGGTAAAGGGTATCGGTTCTTGATGGTAAGTTTATTTAGCTCGCGATAGTCTATGCACATGCGGAAAGATCCATCCTTCTTCTTCACGAACAAGACCGGTGCTCCCCAAGGTGAGAAGCTTGGTCTAATGAATCCTTTTCTAAGAAGTTTGTTTAGTTGGCTAGATAGTTCCTGCATTTCTGATGGTGCAAGTGAAGGGTTTTAGGTACAATAAATAAACTAGAAAACAATTCCTAAGTTCACATGCAACCTACTTTGGATCTATGTTTTAACTATTGAACATACAACTTTGAATTGCAAAACAAGAACCCTAGAGGAGAGAGGCTAATTTCGAAATTAACAAACTAGGGTTTAGGGTTTACATACCTTTCAATTGCTATAGCAAACAATTGATATTCCCTTGATCTTGATCTTGATCTTCTTGGAAGCTTTAGCACCACAAGTGTAATGCCTCTAATGGAATCACACCCAAACTAGCAAGAAGGAAAGTAGAAGAGAGAGAGAGGAGAGGGAGTATGCAAAATCTCGGCCTTAGGGTTTCTTCAAAAGAAAGAGTGACCAAAAACATGAACCAGGAGGCTCCTTATATAGCTGAGGGATCTAGGGTTTAGGGAAAACCCTACTTATCCTTTGCTTAGGGCCTAAGCAAGATCCAAAGGCCTTATTTGGACCCCTTGGACAAAATCTCTAGGGTTTCCCCTAAGAATTTCGTCCACCTCCTTCCAAGGGGGTTCTGGAACCTTCCACTCAACTATTAGTTAATTGCAAACTAGTCCCTGCACTTTATAATTAATTCTTTTAACCCCAAAATTAATTCTGATTAATTTCTGGCTAACTATTAATTAAACATAATGATCTCTAATTAATATATTAATCTTTTAACATATTAATAAATCATTTATATTAATTTATTAATCTTATAAATTAATATCTCTCCTTTCATAATTTCCTTGTCCAGTTGCTAGGTTGAGGGCAACCCAAAAGGACTGTGCTGCTGTCAATTCAAGTACATACCAATTATAGTTATGGGCTTAGACACCTAATCCAACAGTCTCCCACTTGGATAAGTCTGTAACTATAATTGCTAGTATGCCTTCTAAATTTGACCAGCAAATTGTAGCTTCCAAAAGCTGCTGCCGAACTCTGACCCAGTCAGTTACGTGTCCTAAGATAAGTGATCATATAACCCTTCGTTCTGCTTGATATCCCCAGAAAAAAGACATGGAATGTAATATGTTTCCCGATTCCTGATTTGTGATGATGTAGAACTTCTAATCGAACACATCAATTTAGTCCTGGCTGGGCCCAGCACATAAGTCAACACCAAATCATCGAGGGGCCCACAGATATCGCTTTTCCTGTTAGGGCAAAAGGAACGAATGAACGTTGACTCATATGCTTGTATCTTTTACTCATCAAATTATGCATGACAATACGTTTTATAACACCAAGTTACTGATGCGTTTTCGTATCACCAATGCACAACCGACTTGTAAATTACAACTCATATATCTTCGTTTCAAGATTATAAGATATTATCGTCTCAGTATTACTCGTGATGAATTCCATGAAGTAATACTCTGAGCGAGGGTTTATCCAATACTCAAATCTCAATTTCTGAGTACTCATGAACGTTGCAGCAATTCTATTGCCATGTCTATCCTTAGACAATCTGCAATCCAATTCATGACAGTCTTAATTCACTACTTACTTCCAAGAGTACGAGCGACTGTGGAGTTTGAATAATCTCATTATTCAGGAAGTAAAACATGCAAAATATGAAACACAATAATAAACAATTGACAAAAGGTAGTAGCCAAACTTATAAA
The DNA here is from genome assembly GCF_052849685.1 of Lactuca virosa. Classification (NCBI taxonomy): domain Eukaryota; kingdom Viridiplantae; phylum Streptophyta; class Magnoliopsida; order Asterales; family Asteraceae; genus Lactuca; species Lactuca virosa. Next base: position 116,460,339 of record NC_136430.1, on the reverse strand, counting down.
TAATACTTTATTATTTAATCACCAAAAGTCAATTACATTTACTTTGTTACAAGTTTTAAAAACTAATCTAACTACTAAAACTAATATCATCTTTCAGTCCTATGCTCCGAGCATGCTGAATATGCTTAGCCCTACTCAGACCCTTTGTGAGGGGATATGCTGGGTTATCTTCAGATGACACCCTCTTTACTATAAGATGGCCTTCTTCAACTCTATGTCTAATGAAATGGTACTTTCTGTCGATATGTCTGGTCTTACCATGATCTCTCGGTTCCTTTGTCAAGGCAACCGCTCCTTCATTATCGCAGAAGAGTTCCATAGGCTCCTGGATGGTTGGAACAACTCCGAGATCCCCGATGAAGTTCCTCAACCAAACTGCTTCTTTTGACGCTTCACTTGCTGCAATGTACTCTGATTCACAAGTAGAATCAGCCACCGTATTTTGCTTGGAACTCTTCCAAGTAACTGCTCCTCCATTCAGTAAAAATACCCAGCCCGACTGAGAACGGAAGTTATCTCTATCCGTCTGAAAGCTGGCATCACTGTAACCATCTACTCTCAAAGTATCACTGCCACCAAGCACAAGAACCCAGTCCTTTGTCCTTCGCAAATACTTGAGTATATTCTTAACTGCTATCCAATGAGCTCTACCTGGGTTTCCCTGATAGCGACTGACCATGCTCAAAGCAAATGCCACATCAGGGCGAGTACATGTCATAGCGTACATGATCGATCCGACAGCGGAAGCATAAGGTACACGACTCATGTCATCTATTTCAACATCTGTACTCGGGCATTGAGTCTTACTCAATTTGGTATTGCTCTGGATAGGTAGCTCTCCCTTCTTGGAATTTTCCATACTAAACCTCTTTAGTACCTTATCCAAGTATGTGCTCTGACTAAGTCCAATTAGTCTCTTCTTTCTATCTCTCAATATTCTAATCCCAAGAATATAGGCAGCTTCTCCAAGGTCTTTCATTGCAAAACACTTTCCAAGCCAAGACTTAACCTCTTTCAAGGTTGGAACGTCGTTACCAATGAGTAATATGTCATCGACATATAACACCAGAAAAGTTACTATACTCCCACTAGCCTTGATATACACACAAAACTCATCTTCACTTCTAGAGAAACCAAACTCTTTGACTTTCTCATGGAAGCAAAGATTCCAACTGCGAGATGCTTGTTTCAATCCATAAATGGATTTCTCAAGCTTGCACACTCTATTGGGAAACTTTGCGTCAACAAAACCCTCTGCTGACTCATGTAAACATCTTCATCCAACTTCCCATTAAGGAAAGCAGTTTTGACATCCATCTGCCAGATTTCATAATCATGAAAGGCAGCTATGGCGAGCAATATCCTAATAGATTTAATCTTAGCCACTGGCGAAAAAGTCTCATCATAGTCAACCCCTGGGGTTTGAGTAAAACCTTTTGCAACCAGTCGAGCCTTGAATGTATGCACATTCCCATCCATGTCTGTCTTCTTCTTGAAGATCCATTTGCACCCAACTGTCTTGCGACCTGGTGCACTATCAACCAAATTCCAAACTTGGTTGTCATACATGGACTTAATCTCGCTGTCCATTGCCTCTTTCCACTTGGAAGCCTCTGGGCCTGCCATTGCTTCCTTATAAGTGACTGGTTCATCTAAGTTTACCAGTGTTCTGTCACTTATGAATGTGTCACCATCTGAAGTAATATGAAAACCATACAACTCAGGTGGCACACTCACCCTAGTGGATCTTCTAAGAGGTAATGAGTTATCAATTGGTTCAACAGGAACTGTTTCCTCTGGTTGAGTGCTAGTGTCATCTAAGGTTCCTTCATTGGCTGACTCTTGAATTTCTTCAAGGTCAATAGTGCTCCCACTGTCCTCTTTGAATATGAGCTCTCTTTCAAGAAAGACTCCTCTTCGTGCTACAAAGACCACGTTCTCACTAGGCCTGTAGAACAAATATCCAAAAGACTGCTTTGGGTAACCAATGAAAACACATTTCTCACTTCTAGCTGCTAGCTTGTCGTGAGTCTCTCGTCTTACGAAAGCTTCACAACCCCAGACTTTAATATGTGCTAACGAGGGAACTTTCCCTGTCCACATTTCGTGAGGTGTTTTGGCAACCTTATTTGTAGGGACAAGATTGAGGATGTGGGCGGCTGTGTCTAAGGCATACCCCCAGAAGTGAATAGGAAGCGAAGCCCGACTCATCATAGAACGAACCATGTCTAACAAGGTTCGATTGCGCCTCTCAGCTACACCATTTAACAGTGGTGTCCTAGGAGGAGTCAATTGTGAGACTATCCCACATTCTTTCAGATAGTCGTTAAACTCGATACTAAGATACTCCCCGCCTCTATCGGATCTAAGTATCTTTATCTTTCTGCCCAATTGATTTTCGACTTCATGCTTAAACTCTTTGAACTTTTCAAAAGTTTCTGACTTATGCTTGATCAAGTAGATATATCCATATCTGCTATAATCGTCAGTGAAGGTCACATAGAATCGATTAGCATCTCTTGTAGTTGATCTGAAGGGCCCACACACATCTGTGTGTATGAGATCCAACAGACCTTCACCTCTTTCACAAGACCCTGTGAATGGTGATTTTGTCATCTTTCCCAAAAGACAAGATTCACACATATCATCTGATTTTAGGTCAAATGATTCCAACACTCCATCCTTTTGGAGTTGGGCTATGCGTTTCTTGTTAATGTGTCCAAGACGACAATGCCACAAGCATGCCTTGTCTACACTATTAGACAAGTCAATATTAAGTACACTATTTCCTAGGCTATCAACACAAGTCACTGTTTCATACACACCATTACAAGGCAAAGCTTCAAACATAAAAACACCATTCTTATAAACAGAAATTGAACCATTCAAATCATTAAAAGAATATGTAAAACCTTGTATGAACAATACATGAAATGAAATAATGTTTCTCGTCATCTCAGACGAATAGCAACAATTTATTAAATCTAATCTAACATCATTACTAAGCAGAAGTTGATAAACTCCGATCTTGGTTACTGGTGAAGACTTTCTGTTTCCCATGATCAGGTTTATCCTTCCTCGCTCTATCTCCTCACTTTCCTTTAGACCCTGCAAATCAGAACAGATATGAAAACCACATCCTGTATCAAGGACCCATGAACGAGAAGATAATGAGTTATTAGCAGAAATAGTGTAAATACCTGCCGAAGATGGCTTCACTTTGCCATCCTTGATATCTTGCAGATATTGTGGGCAAGATCTCTTCCAATGCCCCTTTTGGTTGCAGTAAAAGCAAACTGCCTCTTTTGGATCAGAAACATGGGGAGTGGAACCATTGGGCTTAGCCTTTGGGCCATTACTAGATGACCCAGCTTGAGCCTTGCTCTTCCAGTTTTGCTTGGGAGGACCTTTCCTCTTTTTCCCCTTTCCCTGTCCAATAGCCAAAACAGGGGCACTCGTAGGTGTGGAGGGTATACTTTTACCCTTCATCCCTGCCTCAGCTGTCTGCAACAAGTTGTGCAATTGGGCCAAGGTCTGCTCAGTATTGTTCAAATGGTAAGTTAGAATAAACTGACCATAACATTCAGGAAGTGAGTTCAAGACCATGTCAATGGCCAATTCCTCATCAAAGTGAATGTTGAGCTTGACCAAACGCTCTATGTAGCGTTGCATTCTTTGCACATGTGACACCACCGACTCCCCATCTTTCATCTTGCAAGCCATGAGTGACTTGACTACTTCAAACTTTTCTTGACGAGCTCGCTTATGGTACTTTTCCATAAGGTCCTTGTTCATCTCGAAAGGCCAGTAGTCCTCATAGTACCTCTGCAGTTCTGGGGACATAGTTGCCACCATGATGCATGCCACTTTGGTAGCATCATCGTAATGTTTCTTGTAGGCAGCAAGATCTTCAGGAGTAGCCTCATTCTCATCAAGCTCTTTGAGCTCCTTTTCAAGAACATATTCTTTGTTCTCGAAACGAAGAGCCATCTTGATGTTGCGCATCCAATCGTTATAGTTTGAGCCATCCATAACGACTTTGGAGCAGATATTGAGCAAAGAGAAGTTTTGGTTGGAGGAGGACGAAGCAGAAGTGTTTCCAGGAGTAGACATCTGAAAAGAAAGAAAGTTTTAGTTAGATTTCAAGATACCTTAATAAAATAACCCAAAGATATAATATCAAGGTTAGGATCCAACTATGAAGATTCACAACTTAGAAATGGGATGCCGAGATCCAAGTGCAAATTTCATAAAGGTAGGTGAATGACGATTCACCAATTCCACCATTAGACGAAACAAACGAAGTGAAATTCCTAATTCTTTTGAGATACATTGAAACTATTCAATGGTATGTTTTGATCTCAGATTATGCTCTTCTATTTGTGACTGGGATGCCGAGGATCACAAACAAGATGTGAATAACCATGCAAATGTGCTTGGTAACCTCATTTTCTTTATCATTAACTATTGATGTGCTGGTAAACCACACACGCTCCATCAAAATGACAATTGTGAGATACCCATTACTACTCTTTATTAGTGCCTTTTAGTGTGCTGGTTAACCACACACGCTCCACTAACGACCAATAAAGCATAATGTGCAATTTCATGGATTAGCATACTTTTCACATTTTTCCTAAAGTAACTAGAGTTGGGATTTTGAAAAATAATGTTCTAGTACTTTCTTTAATATCATTATACTTTTAATGAGAAGTAGTTGTCCTATCAAATCCGTTCTGCTAACGACCCTCCACTAATCAAGTAAGCGGTGGGTGAGAGTGGACACCCATTCAACTACCATTTTATAGGCAGTTTCCTTATACCCCCTTATAGATTAGCTTCGTGAATGAGGCATACTAGCGATTTGACTGACCATATTCTTATACATATATAATATTAAACTTTTAATTATAATATATATATAAGGTGTGTTTTAAAACATTTTAAAACTTCAAGGGTTTATAAATTTCGAAATTTAAGCTATTAAATTTAAATTTAAATAAACCAATTAACTAGATTTAATATTTATCTTTTAATTAACTATTAATCAAATTATTAAATCTTGTAAGGATTATCTAATTAAATTAATCCATTAATTTAATCCTAATCCTTATCCCTCTAAATTTCGAAAAATAGGGTAAGGATAATTATCCAATTAATCTAATTAAGTAACAATTATCCAAAACAAGAAACCCTAAAACTTCTAAGCAAATTTCGAAATTTACAAGGGAGGAGGCTAGGGTTTTCAAAACCCTAACCCTAATTTCGATTAGGGTTCTTTGGAGGCTAGGGTTTTCGAAAAAACCCTTTGATCCAAAACCCTAGAAATCGAAAATTTGGCCTTTAGAGTTTAATAGCTATAAACCCTAATTTGCAATTCAACAATTGTAGCAATTCAATTTAAAACAACAATGGCTCTGATACCACTGAAGGGTTTTAGGTACAATAAATAAACTAGAAAACAATTCCTAAGTTCACATGCAACCTACTTTGGATCTATGTTTTAACTATTGAACATACAACTTTGAATTGCAAAACAAGAACCCTAGAGGAGAGAGGCTAATTTCGAAATTAATAAACTAGGGTTTAGGGTTTACATACCTTTCAATTGCTATAGCAAACAATTGATATTCCCTTGATCTTGATCTTGATCTTCTTGGAAGCTTTAGCACCACAAGTGTAATGCCTCTAATGGAATCACACCCAAACTAGCAAGAAGGAAAGTAGAAGAGAGAGAGAGGAGAGGGAGTATGCAAAATCTCGGCCTTAGGATTTCTTCAAAAGAAAGAGTGACCAAAAACATGAACCAGGAGGCTCCTTATATAGCTGAGGGATCTAGGGTTTAGGGAAAACCCTACTTATCCTTTGCTTAGGGCCTAAGCAAGATCCAAAGGCCTTATTTGGACCCCTTGGACGAAATCTCTAGGGTTTCCCCTAAGAATTTCGTCCACCTCCTTCCAAGGGGGTTCTGGAACCTTCCACTCAACTATTAGTTAATTGCAAACTAGTCCCTGCACTTTATAATTAATTCTTTTAACCCCAAAATTAATTCTGATTAATTTCTGGCTAACTATTAATTAAACATAATGATCTCTAATTAATATATTAATCTTTTAACATATTAATAAATCATTTATATTAATTTATTAATCTTATAAATTAATATCTCTCCTTTCATAATTTCCTTGTCCAGTTGCTAGGTTGAGGGCAACCCAAAAGGACTGTGCTGCTGTCAATTCAAGTACATACCAATTATAGTTATGGGCTTAGACACCTAATCCAACAGCAAGATGATAAGGTGATTTGGCTACGGGGGTAGCTCCAGGAATTAAGTCGATTCTGAATTCGACTTGTCTTTCAGGAGGGACTCCTGGAAGATCATCGGGAAAAATGTCGGAAAAATTACAGACTTCGGGAATGCTCTCGAAATCTTTCACTTCTTGATTCTTATCTACCACATGAGCTAAAAAAGCATAGTACTCCTTACGAGGATACTTTTGCGCCTTTATACAGGAAATGATTTGTAGGTTCGCGACAGATTTTTCGCCGTAAATGATCAGAGTTTCGTTGCTTGGTAGATTAAGGCGAATGGCTTTCTCATAACATAGGATGTCGGCACGATTTGGACTTAACCAATCCATACCAATGATGACGTCGAAACTTTATATGGACACCAGCATCAGGTTGATTAGGAAGGAAAAGTTATTTAGAGTAAGGGTACATCGTATGTATATATTGTTAGTGTTTTCGGTTTTCCCGTTGGCCATTTCTACAGTGAAGGTATCTTTTAGTGGTTGGGAATTTTGTTTATGTAGGTGTTCGAATTTATGGCTCACGAAGCTCTTCTCTGCACCACTATCAAATAGAATGCATGCGTATGAATTGTTGAGAAGAAACGTACCCGTGACCACAGTAGGATCTGCCATGGCTTCTTCGTGACCAATAGCTAGTATTCTTCCCACACCACCGGCATTCTTCATTTTTGGACAATACTTTTTGAAATGTCCAGTTTCACCGCATTCATAACATGCCCGACTTACTCCAATGCCAGGAACTTGAGAGATCGGTTGCGGAGGTGACCTACAGAATTGGGCAGTGTGCCCTTTTCTGTTGCAGTTTCTACATTGCAGTTTTTGGAAATTTCCATTGTGATGGAAATTACACTTGTTTCACTTCGGTAATTTACCAGCATACTGCTTTGCTGGTGTAGGAGTAGCAGGAATGGCAGCAGGAACAGTAGCAGCAGGAACTGCCACTATCTGTTGTTTCTTGGAAGGCTCTTGGGAAGATTTACCCTTCCTTTTGTTCCATGGATTTTTCTTGCTGTTGTTGTTGTTGTTGTTGTTATTGTTGTTGTTGTTGTTGTTGTTGTTGTTGTTGTTGTTGTTGTTGTTTGTTTTGGGTTGTTCTGGAGCAGCAATCATGAAGCCCTGACGAACTCCATGATCTACTAGAGAATGTGCCAATTGTTTGGCACTATCAAAAGTAACAGGCTTAGAAGCTAACACACTTCCTTGGATCTGAGGTGAGAGTCCCCAGATATACCTTTCGATTTTCTTGCTCTCTAGAAGAACCATTCCAGGACATAGGATCGCCAGATTGCTGAACCTATTGCTATAAGATACTATGTCTGTACCAATCATGGTAAGACCCCAAAGCTCTTGCTCGAGCTTTTGTACTTCACCCGTAGGGCAATATTCTTGCATCAACATCGATTTCAGATTTTCCCAACTCATTGAATTAGCCACTATAAGGGTTAGTGACTTTACATGGCTGTTCCACCATGTAAGAGCTCGGTCGGAAAAAGTGCAGGCATCAAATTTCACCTTGCTACCTTCAGGGCACGAGCAGATTTCAAAGACTGCTTCAATTTTCTCTATCCATTGAGTTAGATCCATGACTCCCCCAGTCCCATTAAAGGTCCTAGGTTTAGCATTCGTGAAGTCCTTATATGTACACTCCCATGGGTATCCTTGAATTTCACCATGATTTAAGGGATGAGCACCACTCCCAGATCCGCTGGCACCGGTTGTATTTATGTGTGACATGGCGACTGCCACAAATGTAGTGACCGCTGCCTGCAACATATTAGCGTCAAACTGTGGAGGTGGCGGCGGAGGAGATGGAGGTGGTATTGGTGCTGCATTGATATTTATACGTCTTTGATTTCTTCTTGGAGGCATCTTTTTCTTTAAGATTCAAAATATGAAAAGATGGTAAGACATCAATAGTGATTATAAATCAGATGTCTTTGAATTACATATATTAGTCCATCATGAATTCTGAAAGGAGTTTATATAGAAGTCTACCACAAGGAATAACTTGTAAAGTGATAACATGAAATTGGATAGTGATTTTTCAAAGGAAATAACATGCCTTTCAATTTTCATTGGTATAATAGTTACATAGAGTTCAGAAAATTTGACCTTGAAGTAGGTCTGAAACATACCAACTTAACGGAAAACTTTGACAGCATACCGACCTATCGAAAGTGAAATTTCGAGGTCGTACTACGTACATGAAAACATCACTAGTGTATATATGTAGACTTAAACTATATAATATATTCAAAAGAGTGAGTAGAGTATGCTCTACTCGCGAGGAGTGTTGTTTGGTTTGCTACTAGTTTCAGCCTTGGATTTAGCCAACTGGCGTTCTGTTGCAAAGATACGCCTTTCTAGTGTCGCTTGGCGTTCTTGAAGTTCTCCAATTTCAGTTCGGTTTGCAGCCAGTTCCCTTCGCAAGGCTTCAGTATGATTCCTGATTGTTTCATGGTTTCGAATCAGGTGGGGAAGATGAACCGTGTTAACTCTAGTGGTAGCATCAACTTGCATAACTCGGTCGATGGCAGTTCTTCCTTGTTCATCGTTACGCGCAACACGACGAACTATCACAGGGAGAGCTATATCTGTTGAGCCTCCTTCATTAAGGTTGTAGAAGCTTCGGTCTCCATTGTAAGGACAGTTCTGACCCTGCTCATGACTCCACTTATCTAAGTTCACTGCCCACTGCGGTGTTGGACCTTGGAAGTTCTGACGGGGGTTGATATTTTGGGCAATTTGAGGTGGATTATAGACTTCTGGTTCTGAATCAGAATCTTCCGGAAAATCTTCTTCGAAGTCTTCTTCTATCCAACATCCATTTCCTTGGTTAGGAGGGAACGGGTCTCCCGGTGGATGAAATCCAGCCATGTTATCTATGCGAGAATAGGGATATAAGAGATATTTAATAGATTTACAAAAGATAAGTAAATAATTTCAAATTTTCATATAAGAAATTTATAGTTAATTTGTTAATGTATTCTGTATGGTATGACTCATACTGGGTCCCTCTATAACCACAAAGTGTATACCAATTATATATAATTTGGGTCAAATAGACTTTCGAATAAATGATCCTACTCTACACCCACATCCAAACAAGGAAAAGGATGTAAAGCTAAACCACACATTCTAAGTCTATAAAACCTTAATTATATATAACCGTAATATATACACTTAATACTTATTGGTCTACCAGCAAGAGTCATTTGTTTTCACATAGTTGGTTCTTAGTATTATGGTGCCTAAAATACTCATATAGTATTTTAAATTTTATGTTTTGTTCTAGAGTTCTTCTGTATATGTAGACTTGGTAAGTTTTAGACTTGTCGCAACACTATTATCACTACCAAACACATGTTGGTCGTATCTCAAATAAATATAGTTGATCAGGCCATATTTATTCCAGATATGATTACATAACTGTCCAGGTTTAACTGTAGTGTCCAACATCCAAATACTTTTATGTTGTTATGACTGTGATGTTGTTCTTGTATGTATGAGTGTTAGTATACTTCTTATAAAATACTTAGATTTTAAAAGTATACTTATAGTCAGTGCTCCTTAGCCCCAATGTATTTATAGTTGTATATCTTTTATGGATTGATATACTGAGTTCATTATAAACAATGCTCTGATACCAATCTGTCACACCCCCAAACCGGAGCGGCGGAAACGTCCGGGGGTGGATGACTTCATGTTAGGTATCACAACACATGCATTATAGTAATCAAAGTACAACAAACATTGCATTCAAAAAAATGTATAAGTTTTAAATATGTTTTCAAGTCATTATATATATGACTTCAAAAGTATTATAACGAAAGATAGAAGACATGACTCTATACTGCTCCGTCTTCCCAAAAATCCCGGGAATGTACCTGTCTACTGGTTTCCTGAGAATACAAGTGTTTTGAAAAGAGAGTATCAACATTTAAGTTGAGGGAGTGCATAAGTATTTATGTTTAAAAGTTTACTGTTTGTTTCTTGAAATGGTAACCATGTTTATTGTTTCAGAAAATCCAATATTTCCTAATATAACTGATAAATAGTTTTAATACCATAAAACCGTATAAAGAATGTTTTCTGTATTGTTTATGTTTTTCCAAGTTTTGTAATTGTACTCTAAGAAAATCCTGTAAAAATGAATATACCTGCCTCCAGCAGATGTAATTGTAATGTAATATTGTAATCCTATTAAAGTAAAACCAGTACTTTGTATTCGTACTCTTTGGTTTAATTATTTATATACTAGTCATATTTGTTCATATCTTTTTGGTGAGTTATTATAACCATACTAGGACTAGCTGGCCTGCTATGACGCTTTGTAGACGTCAGAACTGTTAACGACATTTGTCACTCATAGGCATGCCTGCCCGGCTGTAGCTAACAGTCTGAGTGCGGGAGTGTCAATCCCGTATAGATCTATACACATTTGTCTCGCTCTCTGTCTGGAGATTCTGGTTATAATATCAGGACTTTAACTGTATTGCCTAAATGAATAAGCAACTAAACATTGTCTCACAAAAAGCATATTGACGATTACGTATATATAACAAATGATAAAAAGTCATTTTATACAAATGATAAACTGATAGTATGATCTTTCTCTAGTATTCTTCAATGTAAAGTATTTGTACAAGAGTAATCTGTTAAACTTTGTATAACTGATTCGTGAAAATAGTTTGAGTGTTTCATAAATTATACCTATTATAATTTATATGTGTTTTCTGTTTGATATGTAATATTCATGAAAGTATCCCCTTTGCTCAACATGTTACAAAGGGAATATGAATCTGATTGAATTAACTTTTATATATATATATATATATATATATATATATATATATATATATATATATATATATATATATATATATATATATATATATATATATATATATATGAATATAAACTAATTATTGTGTTATTGTATGCATAAATGTGGGCCAATCAAAATTTAAAATAAAAATAAATAAGTAAACAAATAAATAAGGGTAAATAGGTAATTTGATAATTAGTTTCCACAAATAATATCCTATAATTATGGTAACCATTGACTTCAGCTACCTAGGTTTTCTCGATCATCGTCGGCTTTTTAAAACCACCACCTATTCGATCCCAACACCATTGCTCGTCTCCCTCGCTTCACACCCTTTAATCAATTTACCAATGCTCTTAGAAAAAAACAAAGACGGATCCTTCCCAATTTTGTCTCTACTCATGTTTAGCCCTTACTTGTATTTTGTCCGAGGGTTTTCAGCACTTCGGAGGTTAAAAAGCAGGGAAGCTCCTTACAGCGAGGTGTCTAAGGGTTTGTACGTCGGTGGGTGGCCTTCTTCGCCGGACAAAATGTCGTCGGGTAACCCTGCTGTAATAGATTGCACCTGTGAGTTACCTAGGGTTTCTTGTTTATCTAAAAATGGTTATCTTTGTGTTCCGACGTGGGATACAAGGTCTCCGGATCCAGGTGCCATGGAATCGTCTGTTCGATGGGCTTTGAGAAAGAGAACTCAGAATACTCTATCTTCATTTATTGTGCTTATGGTAATTCAAATTCATTTCATCCTTACTAATACTGTAATACTATACCTCTTGATTAACGATATCATTACACTAAAACCATCAATCTTAATTCTGATATGATTTTAACTCAGGCCATGGAAGAAGTATGGCGTTGATGTCTGCTTTATTGGTGGGTTTGGGTGTCGTTGATGACTGGAAAAATGGTGAGAAATTAATCAAAGAAAAACGATCTTATATTCGAATGAGTGCTCTTCACTGGAAAGCATTGGAAGAATTGTCAATGAACCGGTTATCTCCTCCAAAAAATGGATCCAATGCACGTTATTGATTAGGTAATGACCATTAATTCAAAATTACTCTTCTTTATAGTGGTTATGTTAATATGAACATTTCTAAAACTTTGTTTTTTTATTGTACTTCATTGCTTTATAAAAACTACAACAGTTGATGCAACTTTGTTAGATGTATCGTTAGTTCTAATGTGTAAGTAAGAATTCACAAAAATCCAAGAAACATACTTTATACCACAAGGGCCATTTTGTAATTTACTTTCTTTATTGATGGTATACAAACTTGATACTTTGTGATAACATTAAACCAAGATTAGAATGCAAATCTGATATCCCACCTGGTGTTCGATTAAATTCCTTAGTGAAAGCATAGACTATTATCAAGAAAGTGAAAGGGTCACTCTAGATGCACTTTCAACCATGGGTATGTCCATTCCAATCCTCGTGAAGTTGAAAATGCAACCTGGATGTTAACCGTGAGTACTATTCTAATCTAGTCTGTTGTTTACTTGAGTTAATTATTTCAATGAATGTTGGTGTTTTGATGGTATGTGTACAAGTGTTCAACTGTTTCAGGCAGTATTTATGTCTCCACTTTCAGTCCAGAGTCAAGTTTTCAAGCCCAAAGATCAAAGTAAAAGCAAGGCAGCTAAGCGACGACAGAACACCCACCAGGTGTTCTATTAAATGCCTTAGTAAAAGCATAGACTATTATCAAGAAAGTGAAAGGGTCAACTGCAATTTTGGATGTGTGTAGGTTTATTGTCTAATTCTTTCAAGATGTAATATTTTTGGTGAATTGGGAATTTGTTCTGATTGTCTAATTTTTACAGGAAATTGAAAGTTGTTTTGATGCACACCAAGCGCTCGCTAAAATGCTTCAACTGAATGGTATTTCTTCGTTTATAGTATTCTATCAGAAAAGAATGTTTTTTATGATAATCATGAACATATTCTGTTAGAATGCCCGAATTAATATAGTTATTGGTAAATACATTCCAATTCTATTATAATGGAATCACGAATTCCAATATGTTGGAATGGAATATGGATATTTTTTCACTAATTTATTCATTGGATTTGTTTCCACAGAATCTGATGCTTGAAGAACGGACCACGAAATTTGAACGACGCCTCTTAGCAACATTATTCTTTTAGAATGTATTAGTGTCTTTGTTAGATTTTGATGTTTTTTTTCCAGATTTGAAAGTTTTTTTCGTTTTATTCTTTAACAATAAATGTAATTTTTAGCAATTGTTACATGTATTCTATAACAATTAATGTAATTTTTGTTTTAATTCTTCAATTGATGGTTCGAGAATTTGTTATTCTACAAGAAATTTTTAAAGTCATGATCAAGAAATATGTTCAAGAATATTTTTATTATTTATGGTTCAAGAATATTTTTATATTTGAATATACTCATAAACATATTCTGTCAGAATGTCCGAATTAAAAGAATTATAATTCGTAAAATCGGATTTTTAAAATTTGTAGAATCTATGATCCCTTAAAATATGCAATTTTCCTTTATTAAATCTATATTACTTGACTAAAATACCCTTGTAATTAAATTCGATGGTATTTTTCAATTATATTTAATTCAATAATATGTATTAATCACTTTCTTAAAATAAGTAAAATGATTGGCCCACATTTATGCATACAATAACACAATAATTACTTTAAATATAATAATCTAAGCCTATATATATATATATATATATATATATATATATATATATATATATATATATATATATATATATATATAATTAAAATTGAAACGACATTCAGACAAATCACTACTAGAAAAACAGCCTTTTACGACGCGCAATGCATGTCGTAAAACGCTCAGACGACACGCAAATGCGTGTCAAGGAAGGCCATGTCATAACGAGAGACGACATGCTTTTGCGCGTCGTCTATTTACGACGCGCATTTATGACATGCATTTACGACGCGCAGTTATGACACGCAATGCGTATCAAGGAAGACCATGTCATAAAAGAAGACGACACGCATTTGTTTGTCGTAACCTTACGACGCGCGTGTTTATGACACGTAATGCGTATCAAGGAAGCCCCTGTCATAAATAAAGATGACACGCATTTGCGTGTCATAAACTTCAGCAACCATTTACGATATACATTTACGACGCGTCTTTACGATACTTATTTACGCATAATACAAAAATATGTAAACAAATATATACCAAAACAATTAATTTCATCCAACAACATCATGTCAAAAAATTGTAATACATTGATATTAAGGGAATCTAATTGTACGTTGTTATTAAGAGGTTTTCCCTAACTATATAACCTAATACTACATTGCGTCTCAAGGGACACCTTCTGCAAAGTAATGCTATACAAACTAAAAAGATATACACAAAGATGATATACATCAAATTCCAACTAAATATAGTTGCATCTTGCCTTTCATAATTCTTTAACACTAATGAACCCCTGCTCCGATAATTCTTGTGACCTGATCAAATAAAAGTCAAAAAATTAATATGCTAATATAATTAATAGAAGAATCAAACAAGGAATGTTAGCTGCAAATACTTGTGCCAAATGTGAATGGTCAAATGAGGGAAAAGTGAACATCTGCAGGCTTTTTGACACCAACCAACACACACATATACATATCACACAAGGAATGCTAGTTTTACTTTTTACCTTGTCTTTTACCAAACCACCCGATGTAAAAATCCCAACATTTTCTAATGCAATTAAAACCTTTTTCTGCAACAAATAATAGTATCAATTAGCCAACAAGAGAACAAAAAAATTAATAACTACCAAATTTATGATTATTCTTGATTGATATTTAAATGGGACCGGCAATATAAGTAAAGATATAAATTATAATACCTCACTTTCACCATCTAAGACTGTTTCCATGAGATAAAGGACACATAATTTTGTTATCTCCAAAAGAACATCCAAAACAGATAATCTCACAGTTTCTTGATTCTGTTAAAACAAAAATTGGTGAACACTTAATCATCTAACCACCCGCAACAGCTCTGAAAACACCATTTTAAGTGATGCCTAACTAGTTGCAAATAAAACATATATGTGTTTTCTATAGAAAGTGCTTGAACTCTGAAACCTCGAAAAATATCATTTTAAGTGATAATAATGTCATCAAAATTCGATTGGACAACCCTAGTGATACCTCAAGAACACTGAATAAGCTTCTGAACTACAAGTCATACTGAACTTCTCAATCACATCAAAGAATCGCCCAAACCACACTCTAGGGGATTGGGGAATAGTCCCAGACCATATAAGGACATTATCAACATTCATTGGATGAAATTAGAGCATCATAATTGAGCATAAAAACACAAACACATATCTCCTAGAGCAATAAAACTTTTGTTGGAAATCTCATTGGTCAAATACAACATACAAGATAACAATTTGAGCATTGAAAACTAGACAATAACTTAGTCAAAAAGCTAATGGCTAAAAAAGAACATTAGTTGTTGTAGAATGAATCAAATACACTATTCATTAGGTTCTTGATTCAACAACCAAAACATGTCACAAACAATGTCAGACAAAAAAGAAAAAAATTTATACCTTTCATTTGTGCTCTCAGCTTTTGAATACCACCATAATACCCCAAAACTTTATAGTTATGCATTGAGCGGGTCATGATAGTCAAACATTTTAAGACACGAAAACCTCCAGGTGTAATAACCAAGCTACTTGAAGACCCTGATATGCCTATCAATGAAGGCAAATCAGTTATGTTTATTGGCATATCTCATGCAGGAAATATAAAGCACTTGGTGGTGAGAATTCGTTATAAACTTAAATGAGTACCAAAAATAACACATATATTTATGTTAGATCAAAGGACTTGATTAAGCATAAACTAGTTGTTTGATTATGTTTTATCGATGGCCCAGCTGTGGGAGGAAGAAGACTACCCAATCCTATCTTCTCCCCAAATCACTCCAAACCCTAACCCCTAATTCACTAATTCAACATATTTTTTTTATATTTATTATGCATAATTATGATGAACTAACTACAACAATGTAGTTTTAGAAAGGATTTCATTACGTCTATGATAGCTTTAATCTTGGTGACTTCAGCCTTTGCCTCTTCCATAGAGCTGTAGTTGTTCTCATTCTGTTGACCCACATACCACTGTATCAGATCCCTTTGCCTCATTCCAGCTAACCCACTCCCTGAAAACAAGAAAAAAATAAAAAAAATATCAACCAACATTTTACTTATATTTGAGAGGTTTTCATATTGAGTTGTTTATTTGTTAATAAATAGTTTACATACTACACCTATTAGAGCATTTTGAAAGAAGAAAGTAGAATTGTATAACAGAATGAAGGTATGTTATGTTATTATGATGCAAAAAGAAAAGATGTCATACCATCTTGCATAACAGTTTCCTCATGTATTTTCCATTTTTCTACATATGACATGCTTAACAAAAAAAAGTAAGAGAATCATACATGCACCACTGAATGTGGATAAACTTGACTGACATCTGAAGGCAATTGCTGAGTTTCATTAACAAGAGAATATTTTGCAGTTAGTATCAAGTTTTTGTTTCTCAACATCTGCAAAAAAAAGACAAAATTTGTAAATGAAATATGAGATTACTTTACATAAGCCAACTGATGCTACAAAATAGAAGCTTTCATTTATTCATACACATATGTAAACATTGAATATAGTCAATATACATACTTACCTAATACCAAAAGTTTTTCAAACTTGTATCCTGGATTTAATACCGACTTCATCATAGAAGCAAGCCTTAAAATTGACAAAATAAGTCAAATGATAAAAAGTATGATCTTGCTCAAGATACAGAGAACTTCATGGAGAACTCAAAATCTTACCATGGTTATCTGCCAGATGTTCAGGAGAAATCATGCCCTTGATGTAACCTTTAACATCAACATTGACTATCATTGCATGAGGAATTACTCTTTCAACAGTACCTGATACAATACTCCCAAGTTTCACTGTATCATCTTCAGATACCCTGTAAACAAACAATATTTAAATATTAAATGTTGATATGTTCATGGCATCTTACATAGTTAAGAGTAAAATTTGTAGAAGATATAGGAAATAAACCTTCCAGGTGTAGGTATCACTAAGAAACTAAGGTTGATTCTCCTTGAAGAAGGAATTGAGCTTGTAACACTTCATTTGATAACTTTCTCAACATGATACATTGAACCCACATCCGATCCTGGATCTAGACCATGCTCAGCATTAATTCAAAGAAATAACAGTAATTAACTAATGTGGTCATGCTGATGTCATCAATTATAGACAAACAAAACATAATTACCATATTCCAATTAACTAATAATTTGGGAAAAGAGCAGACAAGTGTTTTCTTGTGTGTGACTGTAATTCTTTTAGACTTGATACCAAGGACACGGAAGACTAATTCAGCACAACCTGTATAACAATAGATTGAGAAAAAAGATTCATATATAAGTATGTGGCACATTACCTGGAACTTCTTTCTAGGTTTTACAATTTCAAATTCTGACATGTGACGAAGAGGACAGAGTGCCTTCACACCACTAAAAAATTGCACAATTGCACCAAAACTATCAATAATTACGATTTTGGCCTTCACTATCATTCCAGGTCTGACATCAGAGTGAGTGAAAACAGTTCCTTCAAATGCACTAGTCTGCTTAGACCAAAACATCAAAAGACAAGATCAAGAAATCATGTTTGCTTAAGTTTCTAATAGAAAGTTCACATATTTTTAAGAAATTTTGTATAATCTAAAAATACCCATATTAAAAATAACATGATTGAGATTGAAAATTGTAAAAAAGAGTGAAAGTGAACCTTTAAAACACCAGTAGCAAGGCCCTCCAAGAGTCGGAATCTAAAGACTCTCACACGAACAAGGCTTCCTTCTTTGAAGCTTTTCTCCCATTTCAAAGTGAAACCACGGGATCATATCTTGCACTGAAACCACCTGATCTTTCTTCAAAGTGAAACCAACTGATCAAATTAAGCACAATGATTTGTTGCTCTATGTAGGATCGTATCTTTGCACTAAAACCAAAGGCAAAAACCTAATTTATCACAACATTTACCATGAACGAGATATATTGAAAACCCTAGATACCTTCTTTTCGGTGGTGCAAGCGGACTGAACGAGCATGGTGAACTGGCTATTAGTGTATGCATCACGTCACTTCTTCTGTAATATTTCTTCTCTCTAATTCTTATGAATATCTACATCATCTTCTACCCTTTCCCGACGAACCTCTCTGTTGGTGTTAGGTCTCGACGACATCGATAAACCCTAGAAAGAGCAACAATAAAAAACCATCGAAAGAGGAGAAAACCCTAGAAAGAACAACAATAAAAAAGAAAATGATTTCTCACGTGATATCCCTATCAAGAATTGATGAAAGAGGGTACCTCACATTGTATTGCCAATAGGCTTGACGCTAACACATGAAAGCTGGAAAAAACTTTCATCAGCAATTTGTTCTTGAAAAGCTACCAATTCCTTCAATTTTTTCAAATTAAAGTTGTGAGGTGAGGGTTGTGAGGCAAGAAGAGGTCCAATCGTCTGTGCTGAGGAGTCGTAGTGCTCGGTGATGAGATGTGAGCCCGAGGTCCCCGATGAGATGAGGTGAGATGGAGCTTGGCGACGCAGTGAGGAAAGGATAATCAAGTCTTCGATTGCAAAGCATTGTTGAAAGGGTGGTATTAAGTTATCTGTGAAAAAGGCCCTACTTTGCTAGAAAAAAAATAATGGACACGCCTTTTCTAAAAAAATTATAAAGCGATGCCTCTATACGACACACATATTTGCTAGGTGCCCTCCGTGTTTTTTTTTTCTTGTTCTGACATTTATTTTAGGGCACGCAAAAATGCACGTCCTAAATCATTCAAATTTTGAGAGAGATGACATTATTTTTCGGACGCACACTTTTGCGTATCATAGATCCGTGCGTGTCATGTTTTGCGTGTCATTAAAGGGTTATTTTCTAGTAGTGAATAATTCTACCCTGAGCCCACATCCAAACAAGGAAAATGGAAATAAAGCGAATTATCAGTCCTAAGCCCTTTAAATCTTATATATATATATATATATATATATATATATATATATATATATATATATATATATATATATATATATATATATATATATATATATATAGGTTTAGGTTCTATGGAAAACAAAAAACCCTAAAAATCAAAAAAATGCATAAAAAAATACTTAGAGATCACAAACCTTTTTTTTTGAATTTTTTTATAAAAAATCGCAGCTTTTTCTTAAAATTCGCTGAAAAAAAATCAATTTTTTTTATAATTTTGTTTTTCAAAATTTTTTTCAGCGAATTTGTATAGAAAGCTGCGATTTTTTATAAAAAAATTCAAAAAAAAGTTTTGTGATCTCTAAGTATTTTTTTTATGCATTTTTATGCATTTTTAGGGTTTTTTAGGGTTTTTTGTTTTCCAAATAACCCTTCCCTGTATATATATATATATATATATATATATATATATATATATATATATATATATATATATATATATATATATATATATATGATTTTGGCAAAATATAAATTAAAAAGATTTTATAAAACGTTTAAAAGAGTCTGACAATATTTAAAAGAGTTTCAGTAGTTTAAAAATCGTTTTAGAAATATTTAGAAATTATTTGATTGTAAACACAATATTCATGTGTTAAACTTGTACCCCCCTAAAACAGTAAAAATAGTAAAAACGCAGGGGTATGAACTCACCTTGTATGTGTGTTCTTGGGTGATAACGAGGTGGTAGTGACGATTTCCGGGTTAGAAAACGTGTTTAACAAACGTATCCTAAAAATATTATATACATAATATTGATTAAAAATCAATGATCAAGTAATTGATTATAACAAAACAACAATTTGTAAGAAAATACTTACTATTAGTGAAGGAATTATGTATGCAGATGTACGATATGTTCTTGAGTGTTTGAAGTTTAACTACTTGTAGATACAAAGAATGGCTTTGATACTTGGGAGAATAAGAAAGTTTTGTGGTCACTGATTGTATCAAATGAAGGATAGAATGACTTAAGTATGAAGGAAGAAGGTAAGGCGGTGTAAGCTTTGGAAAATGTGTCTAAGGGATTATCATTGAAGTGTTCGGCCATTTATGAGTTTATCTTTGAGAATTCGGTCCTATATTACCGAATTCTTCTTGTGTTCGGTCATAAAGTGGAACATTATGGAGAGAATTCGGTTTCCAAGTCAAAGTACAAAGGAGAATTTGGTCCAATTCATCCAATGAGGTGTGAATTCGGTTTCTAGTGTCAAAGAGAAAACACAATTCGGTCAAGCCTCTTTTCTTGTGGGGAATTTAGTTTTGCTTTCTTTTCTTAAAGGGGTGTTCGGTTTTGGGACTTTATTTTGATTCTAAAACCGATTTCTATATATATATATATATATATATATATATATATATATATATAAACATATATTATAATTTCCTTTAAGTTTTAAAGTTTAACCCCCTTAACTTACACTAGTATATATTTGACTTGTTTTAAGCTTTTACATGATTTCAAAGGTATAACTTTCATACTAAAATATAATATGAATTAAGCGAAGTATTAAGCTTATATATGAATAGATGTAACTCTTTGTTTGATCTAATGTAAGCTTTCATTGAACTTGTGTGCATTTCATTGACTTTTGTTGACTCAAAAGAATGAGTTGTTACAATGTAGTTGTAGTTCTTGGCCTTAGAAAGCTTTAGCACCTCAAATGTGATGCCTCTAATGTGTCACAAACACCAAATGCAAGAGGAGACTTGAGAGAATAGGCTAGTTAGCACAAAATCAATTATCACTCTCTTAGAATGAATGGGCAACCGATTTTAGCTCTGGGGGGTTTGCTTTTATACTGTTACAAAGGCTAGGGTTTCATCCATGCAAACCCTAATGCACCATGACCCTTCATATTACTTAGTTTCCATGGGTTAAACCTCCATGGACTTTCATATTGGTTTAGCCCACCCTAATTAACCATGGATCATTGGCCTACACTATAAGAGCCATTGATTTACTTAATCATTCCCCGTATATGTAATTAGTCTCTTTTGATCACTAAATTAACTCCAAATTAATTCTTGATCAATACTAATTAAATAATATGATGTCTCAATTAATATATTATACTTATAATATAGTAATAAATCATAAATAACCTTATTCTCAAAAGTCCATCCTATCAAATTTCATTGGTGAAGGCAACCCAAAAGGACCATGCTACTATCGGGTCAAGTACATCCCAGTTATAGTTATGGGCTTAGACACCTAATCCAACACAACAATAGAGGAAAGAAGAAGCATAAGTTTTCGAAGTCAAGTAACAAGTCTGGGAGTAGCCAAGAAGGGAAGTGGTGCGACCATTGCAAGAAGAAGCATTTCGGCGATTGCATCATCTACTTCAAGTGTAAGAAGCCCAAACATATTTCTAAAAATTCCTAGTCAAAGGAAAAGTTTTCATTAATTGTGTAGAGGATGGGTACATGAAGGTATAGTGCCCAAAGGTTGAGAAACCAATCCCAAGAATAATGCCACCAAAGCCCAAGGGTTGAAGCTATCAGATAACCCTTAACGAAGCAAAGGAAGAGAATGATGTTGCTTCAGATACATTCTTAGTTAATCAAATTCCTACACTGATATTATTTGATTCTGGAGCATATCATTCACTTATATCACATGAATTTGGTAGGAAACTTAAGTTATCACCACTTATGCTAATTATCCTTATCTTAGTAGAAGTAGTTGGTGGCAGGAATATATATGTTAGCAATAGATTAGAGGCTGTAACGACCAACTTGAGCGGAAACAATTTTCCTTGAGAGTTTGTTCTGTTTGAGTTGAGTGAGTTCGACATAATTCTCGGCATGGATTGCTACGGAGAAAGCCTCGCAGATATCCTATGTAGAAGGAATATGGTATGTATTAACCCCCCTGGGAGAGAGCCATTCGTGGTTTATGGTGATAAGAGTAGAGTGAGATCTGGAATCATCATGATGATGAAAGTCAGAAGATGCCTATCTAAGGGATGTTCAACATTCTGGCATACATAATAGACGCAAAGAAGTAGAAGAAGGAAATGATTGTTATAACTATGGTGCGAGATTTTCCTGAGGTATTTCCAGATGAATTACTAGGATTACCACTAGAGAGACAGGTAGAATTCAGGATTGACTTATTGTCAGGAACGACGCCAATTCAGAAAGCATCGTATCGTTTAGCGCCTACAGAGATGAAGGATTTGATGACACAACTCCAGGAGATATTGGACAAAGGTTTTATAAGACCTATTTCATCACCTTCGGGAGCTCCAACATTGTTCATAAAGAAGAAGCACAATACTATGAGAATATGTATTGACTATCGGGAGCTAAACAAAGCTACGATCAAGAATTGGTATCCTTTACCTAGGATAGACGACTTGTTCGATCAATTTAAGGGAGCAACCATCTTTTCCAAAATTGATCTCTGGTCAGGCTATCACCAATTGAAGATAAGGGAGAAAGATATTGAAAAGCTAGCCTTTAGAACAAGGTATGGGCACTATGAATTCCTTATTATGTATTATGCACTAACAAACACTCCAACGACATTCATGGATCTGATGCATCGAGTATGTAAACCTTTTCTCGATAAATCAGTAATAGTGTTCATTGATGATATCTTGATTTACTCCAAGAATAATCAAGATCATGGTAAGCATCTCCAAGAAGTACTAGAAGTCCATAAGAGGGAGAAGCTTTATGCAAAGTTCTCTAAGTGTGACTTTTGGATATGGGAAATACGATTCTTGGTTTATATAGTTAACTAGGAAGGCATTATGGTTAACCCAACAAAGATAAAAGTTATGATGAAATGCGAGACGCCAAATAATCCCACTGAAACTCGTAGTTTTTTGGGATTGGCGGGTTACTATCGGAGATTCATCCAAAATTTATCTTCTATCGCGGCTCCATTGACAGATCTGACCAAAACGGGAGTTGCCTATACTTTGAGCGAGAAGCAAGAAAAAGATTTTGGTGAATTGAAGAAGTGGTTGTGTGAAGCACCAATCCTCGTCCTACCAGAAGGAACTGATGACTTTACAGTTTTTATTGACGCTTCTAAGATTAGATTGGGATGTGTCCTTACCTAAAGGGACAAGGTAGTAGCTTACGCCTCGAGACAGTTGAAGCCCCACGAGTAGAATTATCCGACTCATGATCTAGAGCTTGCAGCAGTGGTTTTTGCCCTAAAGATTTAGAGACACTATCTTTATGGAACTAAATGCAAACTATATACGAATGATAAAAGCCTTCAATATCTCTTCGTTCAGAAAGAATTGAATATGAGACGAAGGCAATGGATGGAGCTACTCAAGAACTACGATTGTGAGACACTTTGCTACCCAGGTAAAGAAAATATCGTAGGCGACGCGTTAAATAGGAAGGTGATTCCGGAAGGGAACAGAGCTAGATCGTTGAAGACTGAAGTGATATCAAAGATTGTGGAAAAGTTCAAAGAAGCTAAGACAAGGGCTCTGGCAGAAGGTGATAAGAAGGAAGAATGTCTAGGCAAGACGTTTGTGTTTGAAGAAGATAAGTAAGGGTTAAAGATGTTTAAGAATCGCATTTAGGTGCCTAAGTTGGGTGGTATACGCGATCTTATTTTGAAAGAATCTCATAAGACCATGTAATATATACACTAAGGTAGTACCAAAACGTACTTGGAATTTAAACCCTATTACTGGTGGCCGACAGTGAAGGTCAATATGGCAACTTACGTAGCAGAGTGCGTCACATGTGCAAGAGTAAAGGCACAATATCAGAAGCCATACAGGGATTTGGAACCCTTACCAACACCCATAGGGAAGTGGGATGATGTTACTATGGATTTTATAACAAATATGCCAAAACCAAGAGAAGTCATGAAATGATCTGGGTTGTAGTAGACCGACTTACGAAGAGTGTGTATTTTATAGCCGTACAAGAGAATTGGTATATGAAGAAGTTAGATGAGACCCATGTAGAGGAAATCGTCAGGATATGTGGAGTAACCTTATCTATCATGTCAGATAGGAATAATCGATTCACTTCCAGGTTCTGGAAGAGTTTGCAGGAAGTTATGGGCACGAAGCTGTGCCTAAGTACTGCCTATCATCCACAAACAGATGTACAAAGTGATAGAACTATCCAAGCTTTAGAAGATATATTTGCGGACATGTGTCTTAGAATTTCCTGGTAACTGGTAGCTGGGATGACCATCTATCACTAACCAAGTTTTCTTACAACGATAGTTATAACTCAAGCATTAAGATGCCTGCTTACGAAGCACTGTAGGGAATGAAGTATCGTACACAATCATGTATTTGGAAGCGGTAGAGAAACACTTTTCGGGTACTGAGTTAGTACACTAGACCGTTCAGAAGGTAAGATTCATCAGAGAAAGGATGCTAGCTGCTCAAAGTCGTCATAAAAGTTATGTAGACAAGAAACAACGACCGATAACATTTGATGTGGGTAATCAAGTGTTACTCAAAGTCTCTCCATGGAAGGAACTTATTAGATTCGGAAGTCGTAGGAAGTTGATTCCTTGTTTTATAGGACCATTCAAAGTACTTCATGAATGAAAAGTCGCTATCCTCATCTGTTTGATGCTACATGATTTTAGGGACGGAATCATCATAAAGGGAGATAATTGTAACGCCTGCGTTTCATGCTAAATTAACTCATAGTTTGTAAACGGTTTGGTCAACCATTGTAATCTTTATATGAATGAATAAGAAAGGATTATTCATATATTTGCATGCTTATGTGTGTTATATAGGATATTATGTGTAACTTATATGAATATTTAATAACAAAAGACGTAAAATTAAAATGCGCATCAAAGATAAAAGATTACTTAGGACAAATAATCTTAACCTAGTTGTGGTATATGTTGGGTTTTGAGCACTATAACACTCCTATGGTGCACATGCAACCCTAAATGCTTTGGATGTATGTTTTCTCTAATTATACATGCATATTTTCAATTTTCCAAAGCATATATCCTAATTATCATACAAATTGTCAAATTAACAATACAACTAGTTAGATGACTTACCTCTTAGAAGGACTTGTAGTTCTTGACCTTTGAAATCTTAAGCACCCCAAGTGTGATGCCTCTAATTGTTCACAAAAACCAATATCCAAGAGGAGGCTTGAGAGAATATGTTACTTGCACAAAATTAATATCACTCTCCAAGAATGTTGTGTCACACTTGTGTAACAGATTTTGGCCATGAGGGGTTTCTTTTATAGTGTTGCAAATGCTAGGGTTACACCTTGTAAACCCTAATAACCTTTCATATTACTTGGGCTCCATGGATTAAACCTCCATGGACTATCCATTGATTATCTCATTGGTTTAGCCCATCCTAAATAACCATGGATCATTAGCCCACACTATTAGAATCATTGATTTGCATAATCAATCCCCATATATTTAATTAGTCTCTTTTGACCACAAAATTAATTCCAAATTAATTTTTGATCAATACTAATTAAATAATATGATTTCATATTAATATATTATACTTGTAATATATTAATAAGTCATAAATAACCTTATTCTTAAAAGTCCATCCTATCAAATTGCACTGGTGAAGGCTACCCAAAAGGACCATGCTACAATCGGGTCAAGTACATCCCAGTTATAGTGATGGGCTTAGACACCAAATCCAACAGTCTCCCACTTGGATAAGTTTAATAACTATAACTGGAAATGCATCTTCAGGATTCGACATAGCAATCGTAAGCTTTCAAAAGCCGCTGTCGAACTCTGACCTAGTCAGTGACACATCCTTCAGATAAGGGATCATATATTCCTTTGTTCTCAAGATATCTATGCGGACAAATACATGGAACATATTCATACTTATAGTCCTGCAATTTGTTTCCCAATTTCTGATTCGTTTGACATAGAACATAACTGAACACATCAATTTAGTTCTGACCGGGACCGACACATAGTCAAAATAGAATCATCAAGGGGACCAAGATATCGCTTTTAATCCTCTTAGGATAAAAGGAACAGATAAACTTCAACATTATATGCGTCTACTAACTACTCATTAAGTCATGCACAACGATACATTTTATAACATCAATTTACTGATGCGTTTTCGTATCATCAATGCACAACCAACTCGTAGTCAACAACTCATATATCTTAGTTTCAAGATTATATGATATTATCGTCTCACAATTACTCTTGATAAATTCCATGAAGTAATTCAGGTGAGCGCGGGTTGAATCCAATACTCAAATCTTATTTCAGGAGCACTCATGAATGGTGTATCACACTTTTGCTATGTCTAACTCCTTAGACAATCTACAAGCCAACTCATGACAATCTTCTTTCATACTTACTTCCAATGTATGATCGATTGTGGATAGTTTTAATAATTCTTATTATTTTGGAAGTCAAAACATGCAAAGTGAAAAACAAGAATAATACTAATCCGATATGGCCCCAAAAGTTTTGAGTGTAAATAAAACATATTTTATTTAATCACCATATTGATTACACATTATTCATTGTATATTGTTTCGATTTATCAAGTAATACTTGAATTAAAACAATAGCTATCCCATGCTCCAAGCATGCCACTTACATTAATATGTTAGATTCTAAACTTATATTCAGTGATCCTTTTGAAATGACTATGTACACAAGCCACAGAGACTTTGTCACTTACAAAACTTTCCATTGGAGATTGTTACAAGACAATTCCACAGATATGAAGTCTCATAACTTACTCATATATTTTAATATACAACTCCTGTTATGGAAACATTTCCATATTTTCCATATGAGAACTCATTGTTAATAGAATCCAGTCTATTTATAATAATGTCAATATGGTCCATCCATTACTATACTTCCAACTATCCATAAGCAAGCAATATTTGGCGAACCTTGGATTGTTCTTAGCAGTTGTTTAATAACTTTAGTCATATTCAATTCTAGTCCTTTTTCCCTCTTAATGCGCTAGGAATTTGGAAAATTAGAACACATGAATATTATAGCATATGCAATCGATCCTATACCCGAAGCATATGGGATACGATTCATAATGTCTTACATAAAGACATGATACTTGACCAGTCTTTTGCTATAATTTTTTTCATATATAGAATTTCCAATGTTGAAGCATTTCAACATGGTTTACATAAAAATTCTTGACTAAATTTGATTAAAATCTCAATCTAAACGTTTAGAATTGAAATGAAGTATAAGCTCTTCTCCCTTAATTATAGCAAAACTACTTTTCAACCCTAAAACTTTGCGAATTGAAAACTTTTTTTCTATATACCATAATAATTATGCTCCCACTAGCATAACAATTATTTTGTTACTTGCATAACATTTATGCTCCCACTAGCTGTGACATAAATCCAGAAATTAGTTGGACTTCTAGAAATCAATACTTTATTGGCTTTCTTACCAAAGTTCAGAATTCTGACATGAGATGTTTCAATAAGCCTTTATCTAAGCTCACACACCTTTTATTAGAAAGCTCATATGTCTGTCTAAAAGATTTTAGAACTTACAGCAATAAGTCTCAAATGTTTAGACCTTTTGCCATTTCTCAAAGTTCGGACTATGAAGAGGGATGCCGTAGTCATAATCGAATTTGAGAATGCAAATATCACAATTGCTAACTCTTTAAAATTTACTTAGTTAAAGCGTTTCCTCACAATCATTTTCATGAATTGGAGAAAACCTTATGACACTTAGATTTTTTATTTTTATGGTGTATGTGTTCCCATCCATGTGAATTTGTCATAACCATAAGACAAGATTAGTGACAAATCCAAACCCATATGGACTCACCTTGTTCAATCTTAATTTCTTGCCATCTGGAAGCTCAAGGGCCTACCATTGCTTCCAAGTTGTTATGCAAACAATTGAGAACTCATAGAACTCACATGCATAGTCAACTTCAACTGGAATGGCCACAGAAACAAGAATATGTCAACACGATAGGTTACAAACCTTAAGTCGTGTGCTAGTGATTAATAATAGGTTTATTCTTGATTAGTTCGTGGAACTTTTCAAGATCTTTAAGACTCCCACTGACCTCTTGACATATAATATTCTCTTTGTCAAGAAACATTACTTGACAAACAAATATTCAAGAGTTAGTGCGATTATTTATCAAGACAAACACTTCATACAATTGGTCTTAGTTGGTCTTTGTTTTATCCAAAACATCACACCTTACCAATTTCAAATGTACAAGAGTAGAAAACATTTTACTCTACCTTTTATAAGTGTTATACACATTTCTTAAGAATATGTCACTCAAGTTACAATCTTGGAGTATGACTCTAAGACCTGATTTTGGAACGAAGTATGATTCATCTTAATTGATTTAACCATTTCAACAATTCTGATTCCTTTTCTTAGCCAAAAAAATGCACTAAGATGTCCTTAGAGGATCAATTGTGATATGGTTTCATAATCACTAAGATAATCATAAAACATGATACTCAGGTACTCTCCCATCTTTTCAGATTGGAGAAACGTTTATCTTTCTACCGAGTTTGATTCTTCTTATTCGCTCTCCTATACATTGAGACCTTTCAATGACTTAGAATTATACTTAATCTTGTAAGCATAACCATATTTACTAATTTTAGTAAACCATAACGAATAGTCTTATCGTTCTCTGTGGTGGACCTGACCAGCGCACAACCAAGTGTACCCGATCCCCTAGTCCTACACTTGACTCACATTTACATGTGAACAAGGAATTAGTCGTAATTCCCCAAAGATGAAGGTTCTCATTCATCACACAATACAACTTGCATGATTCCAAGTTCCTATCCAACTGAAACTTGGGTGATGAGAATCTTTCCTTATTTGGTAAATTTAGACCCTATCACAAACGAAAGAATCAAATCCATATTGATAAAAAATGCAAACATCAATTATTCACATATGCCATTGCAAGGAAATATAAATAACATAAAAAAATCAAAATTTTATTTATTTATAAAAGGTGCGGAAAAACTTTTCCTTACAATGCAATTACATATGAAAACTATGTTATTACAAATTTCTAAGCAATCTATCATAACTCTTAAGTAGCAGCTCAAAAATCCGATCCGCGACCAGATTCATTTTGCTCTTCCTTTAAGCTTCCTTTCTTTTCTTCGATCCTGCAAAATATCAAAATGTAATCTTATCACATCATGTATTAAGAATCTACAAACAGGAACTTTAACAGAGTTAGATAGCAGATTTACCTGAAGTACAGTCAAACCTTTTTGACTTTACCTTCTCTTAGATCTTTCAGGTATCCAGGGCATCTTTGCTTCCAATGTCCCTTCAAATGGCAATAGAAACAAGTGGACTCTTTGGCATTTGCACATGGAACTAGCTCAGAACTGGCTTTTATCTTATGGTCAGATCTTTTGACCATACCCAATTCCCTTCCCATAGGATAAGGGATCTTTTCTGGACTATCTATGTCATTGCCTATGGCAGCTTGGGAAGTAGATCTTCCAATCAAATTTGCTTGATCATTGCGCCAAACCATTGTTGATTCAGCAGCAATAAACAAATAGGTAAGATCAATAAGGGTCACGTTGCGGTCTATCATATAGTAGTCTTTAACAAACTGACTATACGACTCGAGAAGTGACTGAAGAACCAAGTCAACAGCCAACCTCCTCGGGAAAACGACACCCAACATTCCTAGCTTGTCAATGTGTGACTTCATATCCAAGACATGTGCACACACATACCTTCCATCTTGGTGTTTGCTAGCCAATAGGGCTTGAGTGACCTTGAACTTTTCAAGTCTTCGAACTTGTGGGTCAGGGAGAATAATTGGAGGAGGTGGAGGAAGTGAAGTATGATATTATGGAATATCATCTTCATGTGGAAAGCTTTTTCCAAAATATTCGGGAAGACTATAGTTGTCTGAACTAGACATCTACAAGGGAGAAATTCAAGTTAGTTGATTTAAGTCCTTAATATAACACCCAAAATGAAATATTAAGGCTAGGACCCAACACAATATTTTACAATTGCGAAGAGGGATGCCGTAATCCAATTGTAAAATGTTTGAAGGTAGGTAAATGAGGATTTACCAATTTCCACCATGAAAAACGAAATAGATTATTATGTTTTAATTGGATTGAAATTCCTCGATCCTTTGAGATTCATTGAACTTTTCAATGGCATGTTTAAATCTCGATTGCGCCCTTCAAGTTTGTGACTCGGATGCCGAGGATCACAAAAAAGGTGTAAATAACCATGTAAATTAGCTTGGTACACTCAATGTTAAAAATTACCTAATCAATGTGCCGGTTAACAACACACGCTCCATTGATCTATGATTAACATCAAGCTACCCTTTGCCACATATTGTCAGTCCCAGATTAGTGTGCCGGTTATCCACACACGCTCCACTAACGACTTAACAGTGTGCAAAGTGTAGTTTCATCGATTAGCACCATTTCACATTTTCCTAAAGTAACTAAGATTGGGAATTTTAATAAAAGTTTAGTTACTTTATATTTATCATTATACTTTTAATGAGGGTGAATTAATGTCCTATCCTACCCGTTCGGCTAACGACCCTCCACCAGTCAAGGAAACGGTGGGTGAGAGTGGACACCCATTAAACTGCCATTTTAAAGGCAGTATCCTTATACCCCTCCTTATAGATCGGCTTCGTGAATGAGGCTTACTAACGGTAAGACTGACTTGTCTTATACATACATACATACATACATATATATATATATATATATATATATATATATATTAATTTTTAATCTAATAATAGTATAAGGGTTGAATTTTAACTTTTAAGACTCTAGGGTTTGGAATTAAAGTTTCATTAGTGAGACTTTACAAATTCCATAACTTGAGGACAAGTTATTGAGTTCATTAAAACATTTATGATAAGACTTTTCATGTTCCATAACTTGAGGACAAGTTATGGAACCCATTAAAGCACAATTAGATCAATTCTAACAAGGAAAATTATCATATAATATTCTATTGATCTAATCAAACTCATATAGCAAGGCAATTCATATCAAATAATACAAATAATTAACCTAATATCTTAATATTTGACAATTGTCATTTCATTTCCATAACTTATGAGTTTAATGTCATTTTAATGTATGAGACTTTTCATTTTCCATAACTTGAGGACAAGTTATGGAGGTCATTAAAATTCATTTAGATCAATTTTCAACAACTAAAATTATCATATGATTCTAGATTGATCTAGCTAAACTCATATACAAGATAATAGCAAGTCAACAATTTGCAAGTAACTTTGTTTATAATATAAATCAACAATTATCTTAAAACTTTGATAATTATCTTGTAATTGGATGAGAATGATCACTACCATATTAGAAAGAACAGATTTTATGATTCAAAACAGTTTCTGGTAATGATCTTAATCCAATTCTGGCCAAAATCCTCGAATTTATGAAACCAGAGCCTGCAACTCGTCGAGTCAGCCAGTGGACTCAGCGAGTGCATCAATCAGATGCCAAAAATTAGATTTTTTCAATTTGGAAAAACAACAAGCATCAAGTATAACAGAAAACAATCCTAGGCTCTGATACCACTTTTGGGTTTTGAGCACTATAACACTCCTATGGTGCACATGCAACCCTAAATGATTGGATCTATGTTTTCTCTAATTATACATGCATATTTTCCATTTTCCAAAGCATATATCCTAACTAGCATACAAATTGTCAAATGAACAATACAACTAGTTAGATGACTTACCTCTTAGAAGGACTTGTAGTTCACGACCTTTGAAACCTTGAGCACCCCAAGTGTGATGTGTAGAGACCCATTTTTTATAACGAACGGTGAGTGTGTAAGAAGGATATCTCGAGATTAATCGTGTTTTTGTAAGTATGAACACGAAGAACATATTATGAGTTCATAAGAAAAGACCAAGAACAAGAGAGAATAATCATAATATTGCATGAAGATCATGGTGGGAGAGAGAAACTCTCCCTTGGTGGGAGAAATCCCACCAATTCTCTCTCTCTCTAGGATTACATGGTAAGAAAAGTGTACCTCTAAGAAAAGTAAATGAGCTAGCTAACTTAATAAATGACCAACTCTCCCTTTATATAGGAGGGAGAGTATTTACACCATAAATACAATAAAGGGAAAATACAACCTAATAAACACTCATTATTTGTGGAGCATTTCCATGCACCAACATTCTCTCCCTAAATGCTTACAAATGATGAGAGATCCAATAAGTGATACAAGGCTATAATACAGTAATCCGACTAGCAAGTGTGGTAATAAAATGAAATCAAGTGCTGAAATGTCTTTGAAACTCTGAAGTGTCTGTGAAGTCTGAAACTGGCCATGAATCTCTAACAATGAAGGTCTTCGGCTTCAAAGCACAACCAATGAAGCAGAAAAAATAAGATCCAAATCTTCAAACGAGTCATAATCACCCGAAGAAGGAGGTCACCATGAGCAAGTAGAAGATCCAATAAAAGAAACACTTCGGCTTCAAAAGTCTGAAAAACATCTCGAGTTCTCCAATCATAATACACCGAAATTCTTCAAAGAATAACCTGCTAAAAATGTGAAGCATCCATAAAATGAAGTCCGGATAACAATAATGTGAGTCCAAAAACATGGTCTAGCAATGCCGAAAATTTGATCCAAGGACCAAAAATAAGTGCCACGTCACATTGCCAAAATAATCTTCGTCTTCAACATATCACAAATCCAAACTCGTTAAACCATAAGATCTGAACCAGATGCGAACACAAAATCATCCTGTGGTAGAGTCCGAATAATAAATAATCTGAATCGGAAAACATCGAGTAATGCCAAAAATTTGATCCGTAAAGACCAAAAAGAAGTGCCACATCGCATCACTAAATAAATAATCGTCTTCAGAAGTCTTCAAAATCCAAACTCAAACAATCATAATAACCAAATTCGGATGATATTCTCTCCCTATTTTTGATAACCAATGACCGGATATCAAAAATCAACAAATCATCGGATGGAGAGTGTCGGATACCAAAAGCTAATAGAGAAGCTCTCCCTAGATGTATGAAGGGTCTCGATAAGAAACGAGACAGAGTAAAAGAGATACTCTTGCGGTCATGAGGAAGCGGGTGACATAGTTGTTGAAGCTGTGCTGAGAATAATCTGTTGTGCCAAAAATATATCCAAATATCCAAACTGCGGTGCCGGAACACTTGAAGTGGTCTTCAATAGAGAATAAAGTCCACATGCTCAAGATACATGATTCGTCAACCAAAAATCAAGAGCGACAAGTCATAAAATCTCATAAAGTGAAGAATGTGAAACAGCTTTGTTGATCAATCGCCGTTGCGGTGCAAGCATCACAAAAAATAATATGAAGTCCGACTGCGGTAGGAGTATTCTTCCAATAATAATAACCGGCATGAAATGAACCAATGTGACAATCCAAGGTTCGGTTGTGGCAAAAATTGGTGTTAAAAAAAAATTGGTGTAAAAAATAATAATTGGTTTTAATAAAAATAAATTGGTTTTAATAAAAAAAAATTGGCTAAATAAAAAAATGGAGTTAAAAAAAATTGGTGTTAAAAAAAATAATAATCGTTAAAAAAAAATAAAAAAAAATTAACTGAAAAAAAATAATACAAAAAAAAACTGAATAAATAAAAAAATGAGGTTTAAAAAAAATAAGAAGGCTAAAAAGAAAAGGGGGGGGGGGGGGGCTGATGAGAGGGGAGGAAAAAAAAGGAGGGGAGGAGGGGGAGGAATAAGGAAGGAGAAGGAAGAAGGAGGGGAGGGAGGCTGAAGAAAGAAGAAGGAGGAAGGGAAGGAGGAAGGAGGGCCGAAGGCTGCTGATGGAGGAGGGTCTAGGGAAGGTTGCGTAAGAGAGAGGGTGGCTAGGGTGGGAGGTAGTTGCGGTAGGAGGTGATTGCGGATCAGAGGGGAAGGTGGGGGTCTTGGGTGCGGACGAGGGAGCTGGGTGCGGATGGTGTATAGCTGGCTGCGGTAGCTGAGGAGCAACTAGACTGCGGTGCGAAGTAGCGGTAGGCGCGAGCAGGCAATGCGGTCTAGATGGCGTTGCGGGTTTAAGAGGACAGCGGGTCAGGTTGGTTGTGGATCAAGCAGTCAGGCGCGACTGCGGTGCGAGGAGCAGATATGCGAGCTGCGGTAGGGAATGCCTGCGGTCCGAGCTGCAGATGGCCGCTGCGGTCCGAGGCTGCTGATGGCTTCGGTCCGGAATAAGCAAATGACTGCAGTCTCTCGGCTGCGGATAGGGACCTGAGAGGACCTCGGCTCAAGGCTAAGAAGTGGTTGCGGGTAGGCTTCTAAGGGGACTCCGGTAGGCAGTTTTTGGCTGCGGTCCGGGAGGCTGAGAAGGGCTGAACAGGTGACGAAAAATGCTATTTTTTCATGAAAAATGGTACCGCAAAGGCCATTTATTCATATTTTAATAATGGAATCTTTTTATAAAGCATTTTAAGTCAACATGTGGTCTTGGGAAGGCAAAAGGAAGAGTGTGCAGGGGGTTTTTAGGGACAAAAGGTGATGGGAAAGGACAGTGTCACATGGTTTTTGTCTTTTTGAGGGAGCAAATAGTGGAATACTCTTTACCCAAAAGAGTAACAAGGACAATATGCTTTATGCAAACACTTAAACACGTCCATATGCACTAATTTGAAGATTCACAGCAACAAGTAAAAGGTAGAATGTATTAATATCATACCTTTTGATGATCATAATAAACATGCTGTCGAAAAAAAAATCTTCTAGAAAAAGTGCTTTCCTCCACTGTCTTCAAGAATATAATAAGCCCATAATTTTTGTGTCTTCTCATCCAAGAAAAAGAACTCCCTGGAACAATATCTTCAACAATATGGAGACCACAAAAATAATTTCTTCTCCCATTTTTCTTCATTTCTTCAACAGAAAAAATAATAACTTTTAAGAACATCTTCTTCCAGCAATAAATAGAACGAGCAGCAGCAGCAACAATTTATTTTACTAAGATAGAATCACCCAGAAAATAGAACTAAGAACGAACTCATAAAAAGATTCCGGTAAGAAACCCGAAAAATTTTTCTTGCAGAAACACGGAAAAATCACAAGATAATCACCGAACGGGAGTCGTTCCCTTGAAATAATCGTGAGATCTTCAAGGTACGGCTCTGATACCAATTCCCATTTTTTATAACGAACGGTGAGTGCGGAAGAAGGATATCTCGAGATTAATCGTGTTTTTGTAAGTATGAACACGAAGAACATATTATGAGTTCATAAGAAAAGACCAAGAAAAAGAGAGAATAATCATAATATTGCATGAAGATCATGGTGGGAGAGAGAAACTCTCCCTTGGTGGGAGAAATCCCACCAATTCTCTCTCTCTCGGATTACAAGGTAAGAAAAGTGTACCTCTAAGAAAAGTAAATGAGCTAGCTAACTTAATAAATGACCAACTCTCCCTTTATATAGGAGGGAGAGTATTTACACCATAAATACAATAAAGGGAAAATACAACCTAATAAACACTCATTATTTGTGGAGCATTTCCATGCACCAACATGATGCTTTTAATGGTTTACAAACACCAATATGCAAGAGGATGCTTGAGAGAATAAGTTACTTGCACAAAATCAATATCACTCTCCAAGATTGTTGTGTCACACTTGTGTAACCGATTTTGGCCATGAGGGGTTTCTTTTATAGTGTTGCAAATGCTAGGGTTACACCTTGTAAACCCTAATGAACTTTCATATTACTTAGGCTCCATGGGTTAAACCTCCATGGACTATCCATGGATTATCTCACTGGTTTAGCCCATATATTTAATTAGCCCACACTATTAGAATCATTGATCATTAGCCAACACTATTAGAATCATTGATTTACATAATCAATCCCCATATATTTAATTAGTCTCTTTTGACCACAAAATTAATTCCAAATTAATTCTTGATCAATACTAATTAAATAATATGATTTCATATTAATATATTATACTTGTAATATATTAATAAATCATAAATAACCTTATTCTCAAAAGTCCATCCTATCAAATTGCACTGGTGAAGGCAAACCCAAAAGGACCATGCTACAATCGGGTCAAGTACATCCCAGTTATAGTTATGGGCTTAGACAACAAATCCAACAGTATACATCATAAATATTCTGGAGATATAAGGAGCGTTCAAATCCGACTTCATATGAAGAAGTTACGCTTCTTTGAAGTTTCGCGATTTAAGTAGGACGACTCACCGTCTCGTAAAAAGTAGATTTTTTATAAATTACCTTTTTAGCCTTAGTGATCTAAACGAGATTCGTAGTAGTCGTTAAACCGAGAGCATGCATATAGAGAGCGTCTAAATCTGACTTCGCGAGAGGAAGTTACGATTTTTCTAAGTTTCGGCATATCAGTATTCTGCAAAAAAAATCAAATTTTACATCGGTCAAGTTTCACCCAAAATAATCTAAACGAGAGTTGCAGATCTTGTTGTTAGAAGTCCAACGATAAAAAGTCTGTAGAAAATGGACACCGGATGAAAGATTTATGCTTTTTATACGGGCTTTAATAGTCTAAGCATGTGTGAAATATATAAAGTCAAAATTAGGTGATGATGTCTTAACAAAAGTTGTAGATCTCGTCGATAGGTACGCATGGAGATAAATAACATCAAAAACCGAGTTCGTATGATGAAGATACGCGATTTTGAAAATCTTAAATATGGTACGCGTGCATGTCAGGAGCGTTGTCCCCCCCCCCCCCCCCAAAAAAAAAGACCGTGCATGTGACATCCCCAATTTCACAGCCATAAAAGACCGATTTAATTTATGCTTTTAAAATAATTTCAGAGTAATCATTTAATTAAAAGTGTTGCAGAATTTGATCCCAGAAAAACATGATAAATATGTTATCAAATCATTTCCGAAGAAATGTATTTTATTCACTTAAACCATTGGGATGTCATCGTCAATACAAAAACATAAGAATAAACAAAACTTACATTCATTTACACTAGTGATCTACTTTTCTTTTAATCTCTCAGTGTAAAGCAACTTCGTATCGATACATGTGATACAATTAAACTGAGTGGGTCAGGCTTGGGAGCCTGGTGAGCATATAGGGTTTTCAACCCACAATAAATAATAAACTTGTTAAGTTCTCAATCAACAATAAATTTATTAATTTCATCAACCAAAATAACCCTAATTACTCATTCCCATTATCCACACTTTACGTCCCTAAAACAACAATCACAAGGGACCTAGCCTAAGGATTTTCACAAGGGGTGACAGCATTGCTTTCCTTAGCAATTTATGTCAAACAAGACATCCTAACATAAAACAACCAACAAGGTGACAACATTGCTTCCCTCTGCAATATATGTCAAATAAGACAAACATTGGGGTGACAACATTGCTTTCCTTCAGCAATTTATGTCAAATAGGCACGAAGTCACATCGTCTCCATGTGCTAAGTCCATAGCTCTTATTTATCGACGGTATTTCTCACGGGAGTCCCCCCTCCCCCCCCCCCCCCCCCCCCCCCCGCAATACATGTCAATGGGTTTTCCATGTGTTAAGTCCATAGCTCTTATTCATCGACGGTATTTCCCATGGGAGTTCCCCCCCGCAATACATGTCAATGGGTTTTCCATGTGCTAAGTCCATAGCTCTTATTCATTGACGGTATTTCCCACGGGAGTTCCCCCCCCCCCCCCCCCGCAATACATGTCAATGGGTTTTTAGAGTACAGCTGATGAACATATAGTTCATCCACTTACAGGTTGCAAGCCTGCTAGTGTTCCACAGACCGTCTAGAATAATCCATGGTTGTCATCCATACTCTGCTGAATGACGGGGGCCAACGTTTGGGTAAGGGCTTTTCCCATATTGCACCACTCACGCCAACGTTTGGGTAAGGCTTTTCTTATATTTCACCACTCACTCTCAACTCATGATCTATATCACTGATCATCTCATCTATTCAACTCACCTTTCATCACACACCCACTATTTAACTCATGATCTATATCACTGACTCATGAAGCTCGTCCGATCACTTCATAAAAGAAACAAAGACTCCAAAGCTCTTCAAAATAAAAGTATAGGGAAAATACTAATAAAGTACTCATGTACGCTCCCGTACCCCGACACGTAATAGTGTCAAAAAGAAGAACTAACGGATGAACACATAGTTCAAAAAAAACACCTAATGAACATATAGTTCGAGAACACCTAATGAACATATAGTTCAAACATACCTACCGATTACAAGTCTGCTAACGTTCCACTGGACTATCTAAAATAGTCTGTGGCCGTTGTCTATACTCTGCTAGATGACTAAATCATCTTAAACATCGATATCTCTCACCACTTTTATTTCATCACACATCATCTAATTTATCTACCCATGTTTTACCCAACATATTTGTAGATAAAAATACATATACAGTTTAAAACTTGTATAAAACATCTATTCAACAGTCACCTTAATTAAACAATTAATATAATTACACATAGCACGTATTTTAAGGAAAATACTTCATATATATGTGTAAGGTGAAAGTGACTATACACTCACATGATTTAACGATAACCGGGCAGCACTTTGTTGCCTAAAACGATCGTTTCTAATAAAACCGGGAGTTTTATTGAGAAACCGGGCTCTGCGAGGGTCGGGCTTCTCGGGCACTCCGGGACGTGTTCCGGGCGTTGGAAATGATCTCGGGGCATCGGGGGAGGTCAAAATAACTAAAATATTGAAAAAAGGGGTAAAAATGGGCAATTTCTCAAAATTACCCGGGAAGGCTCGCATGCCTTCTATTTATAGGCTGCGAGGTCCGAAGTCGGTTGATCAGAAGGGCGAGTCAGCGAGGCAGGTGGCAGCAGCAGCGAAGGCCACGTACTCGGATCTGGAGGAAGACACGCGTCGGACACGGGGCGCCCTCGGATTGGACCTACGAAGCGAGGATGCTGAGTCAGAAGCGAGGCGCGTCGGACGCGCATTGGACCGCTGCTCGGACGAATCAGAAGGTGACGCGTCCTCGGCTGGGTCTTCGGCTCGGACACGTGGCTCGCATGACTCACCAATTTCGGACACGTGGCACGCTACTAGCGAAGGTGACGTGGTATTTCCGGGTGAAGCTCATCCATGCGAAATTTCTCGAATTTTGTGCCAAAATCTTCTAAAATTCATAACTTTCGCATACGAGCTCCGTTTTTGACGTTCTTTATATGGACGCGTAGGTAAAATTACGCTCTACAACTTTCGTTTAGAATTCATCCGCTAATTTTGAATTTAATTTTTATATTATTCTTTTAACAGACCGGGACAGGAAATCCGTTAAAAATTCATAACTTCTTCATCCGACGTCCGTTTTCGTCAGACTTTTTACCGTTGTATTGTTATTGACGAGACCTTCGATTCTCGTTTAGGTCGTGTCGGCTAAAAATTACTCGATCTAAAATTCGAGTTTTTAGCTATATACTACTAAGCTGAAACTTCGAAAAATCATAACTTCCTCTTACGAAGTCAGATTTGAGCGTTCTTTTTATACCTACTCTCGGTTTAACGAACACTAAGAGTTTCGTTTAGATTACTAAGGCTAAAAAGTGGTTTATCAAAAACTCACTTTTTACGACATTCGGCACCGTGTCGGTTTGTCGCGAAACTTCAACAGGTCATAACTTCTTCGTTATAACTCAGATTTTGGCATTCTTTATATATCCGTAATCCTTGTCACGCCCACTACAAGTTTCTTAATAGATATCGGCTTTATCTAATATTTATTTTTTGACGCTCATTTTTATTCTTAATTAATTAAACCCTAATAATTAAGCATAAAACACATAAAACACATAATATTCACATAATTCCTTTTCATTTCTCCAAAATGAGTCACAAAGGTTAACCTAGACTATCATGTCAATATTAATGCCTAGCCTAGAAACATGGGCATTACAATTCTCTCCCCCTTAGAATGATTCCGTCCCCGAAATCACACATCAGCAAACAAATACGGGTAGCGACTCATCATGTCACTCTCCGTTTTCCGCAGGTAAGATTTGGCCCATTCGTATGTTTCCAACGCACAAGCACTAAATCGACCATCTTGCGTCACAACTTTTTTTAGTCTTACGGTCAACGGTTGCCTCATGTTCTTCAATCAACCTCTTGTTTTCATCCAACCTTAATTCAGAAATGGGAATTATGTCGGGCACATCTCCCGTGAACTTCCTTAAATAACACACATGAAAGGTATTATGAATACCCTCTAGTTCTTCTGGTAATTCTAGCTTGTAAGCTTGATTCCCGATCCTCTGAAGAACTTTAAATGGTCCAATAAACCTTGGACTAAACTTTCCCCTTTTACCAAATCTTATAAGTCCCTTCCACGGCGAGACTTTAAGTAAAACCGAATCTCCAACTTCAAATGATATCGGTTGTCTTTTCTTGTCAGCATATCTCTTTTGACGATATTGAGCTGCTAGCATCCTTTCCCTAATCACTTTCAACTTTTCAGCAGTCTGATGGACTATTTCATGTCCCACAAACTGCTTTTCCCCAGCTTCCAGCCAACATGACGGCATTCGACACTTTTCCCCATACAAAGCGTGATAAGGTGCCATCTAGATGTTCGAGTGGAAACTATCATTATAGGAAAATTCTACTAGAGGTAAGTGGTTACCCCAGTTACCTTGGAATTCCAGGGTACATGCTCTCAACATATCCTCCAATGTTTGAATTGTTCGTTCGCTCTGACCATCGGTTTGTGGATGGTAAGTTGTATTCAAACACAACTTGGTACCCAATTCCGCTTATAGACTCCTCCAAAACCTTGAGGTAAAACGGCTGTCACGATCAGATACAATCGTTAACGAAACACCGTGAAGCCTCACAATTTCCTTCACGTAAGAATTCGCAAGTTTATCCATAAACCATTTCTCGTTGGCTGCTATGAAATGCGTACTCTTAGTGAAGCGATCAACGACCACCCAAATCATGTCGTGGTCGTTCCTTGTTATGGGCAGTTTAGTCACAAAATCCATGGTAATGTCCTCCCATTTAGCCATGGGTACAGGTAAAGGTTCTAAACTCCCATACGGTTTCTGATGTTGTGCCTTAACCCTAGCACATGTTACACACTCGGCCACATACTTAGCAACATCGAGCTTCATCGTCGGCCACCAGTAATAGGGTTTTAGATCCCTATACATTATTGTATTGCCGGGATGAATCGAGTACATGGTCTTGTGAGCTTCTTCCATCAGAAGACCTCTTACTCCCCCCGTCTTAGGTACCCAAATCCTATCTTTGAATACCTTCAATCCTTCACCGTTTGTATCAAACACCAACGTTTTTCCCAAACGTTCCTCCTTTCGGTCATTTTTCTCTAAAGCTTCCTCCTGAGCTTTCTTTATACTTTCCACCATTGTCGAGACAACTTTAATTTTCAACGCTCTTGGCCTTTGCTTTTCACGATTTACCTTCCGACTGAGAGCATCAGCAGCAACATTTGCTTTATCAGGGTAGTAAAGTATCTCACAGTCGTAGTCCTTGAGTAACTCTAGCCAGCGCCGTTGCCTCATGTTCAATTCATTCTCCATATCTTTAAGGCGAATACTACCGCTGCCAACTCCAAATCATGAGTGGGGTAGTTCTTTTCATGCTCCTTCAATTGCCTCAATGCATACGCTATCACTTTATCCCTTTGGGTCAGAACACAACCTAACCCAACTTCTTTAACAACGAATGCGATACTTCTATTGATCGCTTTGATCATCCTTTACTTCAATTGGGCTTAAGTCAACTACTACATCGAACTTGGTTCTCTGAACCACGTAACAAACTCATCGTGGTCGGACTCAATTTGATATGACCACTAGGGTCGGAATAACAATCATCTTCTTAGTCATTACCGAAACGATGGTAACGACAGACTAGAATAAAACGGAATCAATTACAAGTTCGTTAGTAACCTTGTGACTTTCCCTGATCCAAGTGTGAGTCCTGTGCTTCCAGTAGTATAGATCTCTACTACTATTCACACCTACGCATACTCGTCCCAAGTACTGTCTCGCAGTCCCCAAGGCCTAAAATCACAAAACAATTTAACACATACGAATGTGTCCAATTAGTCATAAAATTTTCCTAGACTCTACTAGGACTTCTTCCATGCGTATCCTCTATCATTAATTCTACTTCAACTTGGTTGGTGATGGAAATTCCAGACGATGAGACAACTTCAAGAATTACACCAATCATTCCGTTATTTTATCAGTCATATTCTAGAGGCAAGATACCACACTTACGATATCTTCTTATAGGTATCATTCACTATCATAAGCTTTTCATTTCCTCCATCTACTCAATTCTCTACGAGTCTTCACCATAACGTTGTGTACACCCAAGCAGACGTTCGGTGTACTCGGCGAGAACTTAAGATAGGAAAGCTTTATTTACGATAGACGTATAAATCTCCTTATCACTTCGAAACGTTTACATGCTAGTTCTAATATCGTAGTCATACGCTTAGAATCCTACACACATAAGGTTTCCAGATCCGGTCGGCAACAGACCATAGATCCGAACAAATAATAGCATATAAGGCATCCTTATAGCTATAACATAAAATATTTAACACATAAAACATTTTAGGCATCTTTCCTAAAATAAACTTGTGCTCGTGTCTAAAATATAGCAGACACTCATCTCACAATAATCACTTAGCATTCTAAGTTTAAGTCTAGAAATCCTACAAATTCCTAGTTCGCTTAAACTAATGCTCTGATACCAACTGTGACATCCCCAATTTCACGGCCAGAAAAGACCGATTTAATTTATGCTTTTAAAATAATTTCAGAGTAATCATTTGATTAAAAGTGTTGCAGAATTTGATCCCAGAAAAACATGATAAATATGTTATCAAATCATTTCCGAAGAAATGTATTTTATTCACTTAAACCATTGGGATATCATTGTCAATACAAAAACATAAGCATAAACAAAACTTACATTCATTTACACTAGTGATCTACTTTTCTTTTAATCTCTCAGTGTAAAGCAACTTTGTATCG
This sequence comes from Lactuca virosa, assembly GCF_052849685.1. Classification (NCBI taxonomy): domain Eukaryota; kingdom Viridiplantae; phylum Streptophyta; class Magnoliopsida; order Asterales; family Asteraceae; genus Lactuca; species Lactuca virosa. Next base: position 116,417,001 of record NC_136430.1, on the reverse strand, counting down.
ATACCTGTGATACAATTAAACTGAGTGGGTCAGGCTTGGGAGCCTGGTGAGCATATAGGGTTTTCAACCCATACTAAATAATAAACTTGTTAAGTTCTCAATCAACAATAAATTTATTAATTTCATCAACCAAAATAACCCTAATTACCCATTCCCATTATCCACACTTTACGTCCCTAAAACAACAATCACAAGGGACCTAGCCTAAGGATTTTCACAAGGGGTGACAGCATTGCTTTCCTCAGCAATTTATGTCAAACAAGACATCCTAACATAAAACAACCAACAAGGTGACAACATTGCTTCCCTCTGCAATATATGTCAAATAAGACAAACATCGGGGTGATAACATTGCTTTCCTTCAGCAATTTATGTCAAATAGGCACGAAGTCACATCGTCGCCATCTGCTAAGTCCATAGCTCTTATTTATCGACAGTATTTCCCACGGGAGTCCCCCCCCCCCCCCCCGCAATACATGTCAATCGGTTTTCCATGTGCTAAGTCCATAGCTCTTATTCATTGACGGTATTTCCAACGGGAGTTCCCCCCCGCAATACATGTCAATGGGTTTTCCATGTGCTAAGTCCATAGCTCTTATTCATTGACGGTATTTCCCAAGGGAGTTCCCCACCCCACCCCCCCACCCCCCCCCCCCCCGCAGTACATGTCAATGGGTTTTTAGAGTACAACTGATGAACATATAGTTTATCCACTTACAGGTTGCAAGCCTGCTAGTGTTCCAAAGACCGTCTAGAATAGTCCATAGTTATCATCCATACTCTGCTGAATGACGGGGGCCAACGTTTGGGTAAGGGATTTTCTCATATTGCACCACTCACGCCAACGTTTGGGTAAGGCTTTTCTCATATTTCACCACTCACTCTCAACTCATTATCTATATCACTGATCATCTCATCTATTCAACTCACCTTTCATCACACACCCACTATTTAACTCATGATCTATATCACTGACTCATGAAGCTCGTCCGATCACTTCATAAAAGAAACAAAGACTCCAAAGCTCTTCAAAATAAAAGTATAGGGAAAATACTAATAAAGTACTCATGTACGCTCCCGTACCCCGACACGTAATAGTGTCAAAAAGAAGAACTAACGGATGAACACATAGTTCAAAAAAACACCTAATGAACATATAGTTCGAGAACACCTTATGAACATATAGTTCAAACATACCTACCGATTACAAGTCTGCTAACATTCCACTGGACTGTCTAAAATAGTCTGTAGCCGTTGTCTATACTCTGCTAGATGACTAGATCATCTTAAACATCAATATCTCTCATCACTTTTATTCCATCACACATCATCTAATTTATCTACCCATGTTTTACCCAACATATTTGTAGATAAAAATACATATACAGTTTAAAACATGTATAAAACATGTATTCAACAGTCACCTTAATTAAACAATTAATATAATTACACATAGCACGTATTTTAATGAAAATACTTCATATATATGTGTAAGGTGAAAGTGACTATACACTCACATGATTTAACGATAACCGGGCAGCACTTCGTTGCCTAAAACGATCGTTTCTAATAAAACCGGGAGTTTTATTGAGAAACCGGGCTCTGCGAGGGTCGGGCCTCGAAACCGAAAAAATAAATTTCCCGGGCTTCTCGGGCACTCCGGGACGTGTTCCGGGCGTTGTAAATGATCTCGGGGCATCGGGGGAGGTCAAAATAACTAAAATATTGAAAAAAGGGGTAAAAATGGGTAATTTCCCAAAATTACCCGGGAAGGCTCGCATGCCTTCTATTTATAGGCTGCGAGGTCCGAAGTCGGTTGATCAGAAGGGCTAGTCAGCGAGGCAGGTGGCAGCAGCAGCGAAGGCCACGTACTCGGATCTGGAGGAAGACACGCGTCGGACACGGGGCGCCCTCGGATTGGACCTGCGAAGCGAGGATGCTGAGTCAGAAGCGAGGCGCGTCGGACGCGCATTGGACCGCTGCTCGGACGAATCAGAAGGCGACGCGTCCTCGACTGGGTCTTCGATTCTCATTTAGGTCGTGTCGGCTAAAAATCACTCGATCTAAAATTCGAGTTTTTTGTTGTCTACTGCTAAGCTGAAACTTCGAAAAATCGTAACTTCCTCATACGAAGTCAGATTTGAGCGTTCTTTTTATACATACTCTCGGTTTAACGAACACTAAGAGTTTCGTTTAGATTACTAAAGCTAAAAAGTGGTTTATCAAAAACTCACTTTTTACGACATTCGGCACCGTGTCGGTTTGTCGCGAAACTTCAACAGGTCATAACTTCTTCGTTATAACTCAGATTTTGGCATTCTTTATATATCCGTAATCCTTGTCACGCCCACTACAAGTTTCTTAATAGATATCGGCTTTATCTAATATTTATTTTTTGACGCTCATTTTTATTCTTAATTTATTAAACCCTAATAATTAAGCATAAAACACATAAAACACATAATATTCACATAATTCCTTTTCATTTCTCCAAAATGAGTCACAAAGGTTAACCTAGACTATCATGTCAATATTAATGCCTAGCCTAGAAACACGGGCATTACAGTCCAACCCCACCCACTTTGTGACATGTGTTAGGCCATCATTTCGCCATGTCCCTATGTACTGACCAGGAGCGCAACATGCCCCCATGATGCACGGCGCGCATCCCAAGAATTCAGCCTATAAATAGCAAGTTATTCCTTTATTTTTCCTCACACCATCCTAGCAAAATCTCTTTGAAATTTTTGTTATTTAGCCCATTTTCCTTCAGTCTATCCTATGGTGAAGCCATGCGATTCCCCTGCATACTCATCTGAGTAATAGCCTTCGAGTAGAAGATCCTGAGTCAGTATTATGTCCACGTAGATCTCGGTTCTCGTCTATTGTACTTTGTAAGTGAGCTACACTTACTCTGCTTCCATGTAATTTATAATCATTGTTATAAGTCGTTAGAAGGAACTTATAAGTAAGATTATAAATGATTCCAAGTCGCTATGCTGCTTGATCTACTTTGGGAGTAATGCCTACGCTGGATTTTGTGAGGTGTTTAAAGTGGGATTTCCAAACAATATACTCTGTATACCAAACAGACACTACTTCCAATATGATCCTACCTGGTTATTCCTTGTTTAGATGTTGAAGTAGACTTTGGGACTATTGAGGAATCTAAACCCTTAGGATAATAGACTAAGACTTAACGTTACGTACATCTAGGTCTTTTGGAAAAGGTGTAAGGCGAAGATTTGCCCGATTCACCAATCGCCAGACACTTTTGTAAGGTGAGTGTGCAGTTACTATCAAAATCATAATCTAATATAAAAGTATTATTTATATGAGACATTAAGTGCTTGACTGTATTATCGATGATATATGCCATTTGTATAATTAGGGTAATACTATTAAATTTAAAATTGAATTGGAAATCGATTTACCTTTAGTTATAAGTCTTGCCTTAAGTTAAAAATAAGACTTTAAAGGACAGTTAGTTGAAATTAAGTTAGATATTGATTAGGTCTCATCACTGAGATAGGGTGTGTGAGATCATAGCGGAGTGTTTCTCCTCTTTCTTGGATGACTAAAAATGGTGGGTCCAGATTAGACAACTGGCAAGTTTGTATGGGTCATCGACCAGAGTAGATGAAAACACTTGACTATTCTAGGCGGTCTAGTGAATTAAATTGCTAGCATGGACTTATAACCCATGGACGTAGATAAAGTGGGATACAATATTTATCAAATCTCTGAACATTGGTTACCTTTGTATGACTTACACTGGCCAAAGACACCCTTAGCTGTGTAGTCAAATAGTTGCTCAAGCGATTCATCAAGTTGGGTGATTCCTCAAGATAATTGCTACTTTAGGATCTGTGAGGATCGGTTACGTTGGGTAGTTAGTGTTAGGTCATATTTTATATGTATTTGTAACAATGTAAATTTTCAAACAAAATTTTTCAAATTAAAACACATTTTTCTCAATTCAAACATCTCAAAAGTGTCATAACATCAAATCATCGAACACATATCCCAAAAACTGTATATATAACAAATCCAGAATCCTCTCAAAACATGACTCAAATCTCTGATGTGTGTACAATCAAGCCGGCGCCTTCTCGTGATCCTGAGAAGTACCTGAAACACATAACACGGTAAGCACAAAGCTTAGTGAGTTCCCCAAAATACCACTCATATCTCATTAGCCTCTCATGGCTATACTCAGATAAGACCCTCTGGTCAATGTGTCTCAGTGGGACCCTCTGGTCCCACAACTCAGCTGGACCCTCCGGTCCCTCGACTCAGCAACTCAATATAATACACTGCATACATATCACAAGGACAAATAAGTAGGATATCTCAATACACGGTATATATGCGTATAAGACCCTCCGGTCACACATAGGTTACCTCTCAAGGTAAGTATAGTGAGAAGACTCACCTCGTAAGAACTCGGATAATCTCGAACTCGAATCACCGGTCTAGCCTCCGCCTAACACAACGATAATGATCCCTAATTAATAAAGGCTCTCACTGAAGCTAAACTAACCCTTCTACAAACTCACAGAAGGGAAAAAGACCATTTTACCCCTCCATGGGCTTAATAGTCCACAAATTGACCAAACCCTAAAAGTCAACCAAAAGTCAACGGCAGGGAGTACGTTGTGCGTACCAACTCTCTACGATGGGCGTACTTGGCTGCCATGCAGGCATCAGGGATGCTCGACCCCTACGTTGCGCGTACTGGGATTACGCCCGGCGTACGTCCCAGTTTCACCCTACTCACTCATTTGGTCTTAATTAGTTAAGACCTTGGCTCATATCACAGATGTGGACTCCCAAATAGCTCTTACTCCATAAAGTCAGTGACTTTAAGCCTTTGCATGGCTGAAATGGTCATAAACACACAAAACACTCACTCTCTTAACTCAAAAAGCTCATATATCATGCATGGCTTGATTACAACGACCAAGATTGGATTTTTATGACATTACACCACTCACTACACTCAAAGGGGTTGATTCATAGTCTCTGGAGCTCAATATCTCATAAAGTCTCCAACTTTTGGGATAAAACCCTAAAATACTCTATTATGAAGCACAAAACAAAAGAGTGAGAAAGCTTGAAACTTTATACCTCTATGTGAAGCTCCCAACACAGATATGCTCAGATCCAAGGGCCTGGATTCTCACTCCTTCTTCTCCAAAGCTTCTTCTTCACTTCAAGAACACAAAAAGACTCTCAAAGGCTCTCAAATGCACTCACAAGCTCTAAGAATGAAGGTTTAGGGCACAAGAGGGTTTTTCGTCTGAGAATGGTGGCTAGGAATGAGGCCATCATATCCTTTATATAGGGGACTCGCCCTAAATAGGGTTTTCACTCTGGGCCTATTACGCCCAGCGTACTAGGTGGCTTCCGCATCAAATGCACGCATATAAGTACGCTGAGTGTACACTCGCGTACGCCCCGCGTACTCATTCACCACTTTTTCTCACTAAAGGGCTAAAATGGACAAATGCTCAAAAGATCAAGGTAATACCTGAACTTGGGATGTTACAATTCTTCCCTACTGGAATCAGACTTCGCCCTCAAAGTCATGCTCCGGAAATAACTCTGGATATTGCTCTCGCATCTCGGACTCTGGCTCCCAAGTGCACTCGGACCCCTTCCGATGTTGCCACTGGACCTGAACCAGGGGCACCTCCTTGTTCCTCAGAACCTTCACCTTCCGATCCAAAATCACAATCGGTTTCTCAAAATAATTCAGGCTCGCATCCACTTGAATGTCCTCTAATGGTACCACTACCGTCTCGTCGGCCACACACTTCCTGAACTGGGACACGTGGAAGGTGTTATGAATCTGACTCAACTCTACAGGTATCTCCAACCGGTAAGCTAGCTTACCTACTCTGGCAATCACCCTGAAAGTACCAATGTATCGGGGCCCCAACTTGCCCCGTTTCCTGAACCGGATCACCCCCTTCCATGGGGATACCTTCAGGAGGACAAAATCTCCAACCTGGAACTCTAGCTCGGATCGTCTCTGGTGTGCATAACTCTTCTGACGACTCTGGGCCGTCAGTAATCGCTGTCTGACTTGCTGAATCTGCTCGGTCATCTTGAGCACTATCTCATGCTCCCCATCTCTCCGCAACAGATGGGAGTTCGACATCTCCTCCCGTACAAAAGCTCGAAGGGAGGCATGCCAATACTGGAATGATGGCTGTTGTTGTACGAAAACTCAGCCAAGGGCAAATAAGTGTCCCAACTTCCACCGAAGTCCATAACACATGCACACAGCATATCCTCGAGCGTCTGAATCGTCTGCTCACTCTGTCCGTCTGTCTGAGGGTGGTAAGTTGTACTAAAGTGCAGTCGGGTACCCAGCTCCTCATGAAACTTCTTACAGAACCTGGAAGTAAAACACACATCCCGATCTGACACTATCGATGTCGGTATCCCATGACGTGCCACCACCTCCCGTACGTAGATCCCAGCCAACCTTTCTACAGAAGAGCTCTCACTGATAGCAAGGAAGTGAGCACTCTTAGTCAACCGGTCTACAATCACCCAAATTGCATCAACCCCACGCGCAGTCTTTGGTAACTTGGTGATAAAGTCCATGGAAATCTGTTCCCACTTCCACTGGGGAACCTCTAGTGGCTGCAGCTTTCCATGAGGATGCTGGTGCTCGGCCTTAACCCGGCGACAGGTCAAGCACCTATCAACTACCCATGCCACATATATTTTCATACAGGGCCACCAGTAATCTCTCTTCAAATCCAAATACATCTTCGTGGCTCCTGGGTGGATCGAGAATCTCGATTTATGTGCCTCCTCCAACAATACACGACGAGCTCCACCTGTATAGGGCACCCAAATCCGCCCATGGAAAGTCATAAGCCCACGACTGTCCGTCACAAACTCAGAAACCTGCCCAATCGCACGCTCTCTCTTGCGGTTCTCCGCTCTCAGCGCCTCCACCTGAGCCTCTCGGATGGTATCTAAGACTGGAGTCATCACCGTCATCCTCATGCACACATCCCAGATTGGAGAGCTCTCGGCTCTACGACTCAAGGCGTCAGCTACCACATTATCCTTGCCTGGTTGATATAAGATCTCGCAGTCGTAGTCGTTCACTACATCTAACCATCTCCTATGCCTCATGTTCAGGTTGGGCTGATCCATCAAGTACTTCATACTCTTATGGTCTGTGTATGTGGTACACCGGACACCATAAAGATAGTGGCGCCAAATCTTGAGGGCGAACACCACCTCCCCCAACTCCAGGTCATGGGTGGGATACCTCATCTCATGAGGCTTCAGCTGCCTTGATGCATATGCTATCACGTGCCCCCTCTGCATCAACACCGCTCCCATACCAGCTATAGAAGCTTCACAATATACCACAAAGTCCTCCACTCCCTCGGGAAGGGCTAACACCGGGGCTTCACACAATCTCTGGCGAAGGGTCTCAAATGAGGCCTGCTGCTCGGGACCCCAAGTAAAGGTAACACCCTTCCGGGTCAACCTGGTGAGAGGAACGACAATCTTGGAGAAATATCTGATGAACCTCCAATAGTAGTCGGCTAAACCCAGAAAACTCCTGATCTCGGTCGGAGATCTCGGCACCTCCCAACTCATAACTGCCTCAATCTTGGTTGGGTCGACCAATATCCCATTTTCATTAATGAGATGTCCCAGGAACTGGACCTCTCGTAACCAGAAATCACACTTGGAGAATTTGGCATATAGCCTCTCCGACCTCAAAACTCCCAGAACCTCTCTAAGATGCTCCTCGTGGTGCTCCCTAGACCTCGAGTACACAAGAATATCGTCGATTAACACAATCACCGATCGATCAACATGGGCCTGCATACCCGGTTCATGAGGTCCATGAACGCCGCTGGTGCGTTTGTGAGCCCAAAAGGCATCACCACAAACTCGTAGTGCCCATAACGAGTCCTAAAAGCCGTCTTCGGAATATCCTCCTCGCATACTCTCATTTGATGATATCCGGATCTCAAATCAATCTTGGAGAACCAAGATGCCCCCTGCAACTGATCGAACAAATCGTCGATCCTCGGAAGTGGATAACGGTTTTTGACCGTCAACTTGTTCAAATCCCGGTAATCAATGCACATCCGGTGTGAACCATCCTTTTTCTTGACAAAAAGGATCGGAGCTCTCCACGGTGAGCTACTCGGTCTGATGAACCCTTTCCCCAGCAGCTCCTAGAGTTGTGAGGATAACTCCTGCATCTCTGGCGGCGCAATGCGATAGGGTGCCTTGGCAATAGGCGCCGCACCCGGAATCAAATCAATCTGGAGCTCCACCTGCCTCTCGGGAGGCACACCCGACAACTCCTCGGGGAAAACATCTGGAAACTCGCACACTATCGGAACCTCGGAGATAGAACTCGGTCTCTCTGTAGCAACTCGCGTATCCATCACGTATGGCAGAAAGCCCATACAACCCTGCTGTAAACTCTGTCTCGCTCTGGAAGCAGAGCAGAAAGCTTATCCAGATCTAGTACCCTCGCCGTACACCGTAAGTACTCCCCCACTAGGGTCTCGTATCGTCACTAACTGTCGCTCGCAGTCTATCACAGCTCCAAATCGACTCAACCAGTCCATGCCTACTGTGACACAGACATCACCCATAGCGATCGGTACTAGGTCTATCGGAAACTTAACACCAAAAATCTCTAGTATACACTCACGGATCAGGTTAGTAGCAAAAATCGCATGCTCGTCGGCTATAGAAACCCTCAGAGGTCGACTCAACGCCTCACGTCGGATACTGATGTGACGACTAAAAGCTACGGACACGAAAGATCGACTCGTACCCGAGTCAAATAACACCAAAGCGGGTACAAAACTCACAAGAAAAGTACCTATACACAACACAATATATCTCAAAAGAATAATAATAAGAATACATACCGCCCACGACGTCAGGTGTTGCGCGGACCTCCTCCGCTGTCAGCTGAAAGGCTCTCCCACGAACCCTTGGTGTCTCTGCCTTTGCTGGCCGACTCTCAGTAGCACGCAAAGAAGCAGGCGCATATCCATGTGTTGATCCCTGCACGAGTTGTGGGCACTCGGCCTTCCGATGGCTGGTCTGGTTGCAATGGAAGCAAACCAAGAACCCCTCGGGTCAATCCTTCGCCATGTGCCCCTCTTTTCCACATTTGTAGCAAATCCCTGCACGGCACGACCCCTCGTGACTCTTGCCGCACTTGCCGCAAGTGCGTCCCTTCTGGCCCCCAGCTCTGGTAGCAGCGGGCTTAGCCCGCTTCGTCGCCGGCTGCGACTGCACTGGTCTCCGGTCCCTACCCCAGGACTCATCCTCCTCCCTGCTCTGCAGCTCAAGCTCAATATCCATCCTCCTGGCATTGATCTGAAGCTCAGCCAATGTCCTGTATGACGAGTTCGCCATGAACTCTCGTATATCCCTCCTCAGAATGCACAAATATCGGATCACACGTGCCTGCTCAGTGGACACGTGCTCAGGGAAAAACATCGCCCTCTCGTGAAACAACCTCGAAATCTCAGTCACTGACTCTGTCTTCTGTTTGAGAGACAGAAACTCATGTACCAATCATTCCCTCTCCACCGAGGGAACATACTCGTCTCGGTACATCATAACGAACCTATCCCATGTCACTGCAGCATGATCTGCAGAGGTAAAGCTGGCTGTCACAAACTTCCACCAGTCCTTCGCTCCCAAGTGAAGCTGATTCAGCGCAAACCGAACTCTCAAGTGATCTGGGCATGAACATGTGTAAAAACACCCCTCGATATCAGAGATCCATCTCATCGCAGCAATCAGATCATGTGTCTCATCAAACTCTGGTGGCTTCATGTTGCTGAAGTCCCGGAACAACAACGAGTCACCTCCTTGTGGCCTAGCAGCGGCGACAGCTGCAGTGGCGACAGCAGCAACAGCCTCAGTGACACCAGCGTATCGCTCGTCAAACGTCTCAATCAGGGTGGTCTTAATAGACCCAAACATCTCAGGAATCTCTGATCGGATAGCTGCGGCCACCTCCTCGTGAATCATCCTTCGAATCTCATCATCACTAGTCCCACTGCCTCCAGGATTGTGGCGTGTACTCACCATGATGTCTCTGAATCACAACACAAAAAATCATCAGAGACTCGCTCGAGCATACTCACACACGATCATCCCTACTTGTTCCTTAGTTTCCTAAGGATTCTTACTTGGGTTGCATACAGATCTGGTGCTTTCAGTAGTATGGGCCCAATACTACCTTCCACACCCGGCCTGTAGTCACCCCAAGTCCTCCTCCTAGGATTCTAATTCCCAAGTACTATATCTCTCTCGAATATCAGACTACTCTCTTAGTAGACCCCTCACCACTCATCTAGATATCTCCTCTAGATTATCGCTCGTCTCAGAATTCTCTCTCTAAGTGATCCTGCTCGCTACTCTCACTTGGCACATACTCAAAGCACATAACAGATAGCAACGACTTCTAAGCTAAGGCATCACAAATCAGGTAACCCTAGCCCTAAGATATGAAATACCTACCTCATTCTCTAGCATGCATCACTAACATTCCATAAATATATTATAACACAATAAGTAAGCGTATTTTGGGAAATCGCCGTTCGGGCTCTCGCTGATTGTACACACTGCTCCATCTCGATTTCTCTTAAAACTCTTTCTCTTTTTAGAAAAATTCATTTCTTTTTTAAAATCTTTCTCAAATCCTCAGTTTGAGTTCAGACATACCTAAAGATGCATCTGAATCCCTCAAACCAAGGCTCTAATACCAACTTGTAACAACGTAAATTTTCAAAACAAATTTTTCAAATTAAAACACATTTTTCTCAATTCAAACATCTAAAAAGTGTCATAATATCAAATCATCGAACACATATCCCAAAAACTGTATATATAACAAATCCAGGATCCTCTCAAAACATGACTCAAATCTCTGATGTGTGTACAATCAAGCCGTCGCCTTCCCAGGATCCTGAGAAGTACCTGAAACACATAACACATAACACGGTAAGCACAAAGCTTAGTGAGTTCCCCAAAATACCACTCATATCTCATTAGCCTCTCATGGCTATACTCATATAAGATAAGACCCTCTGGTCAATGTGTCTCAGTAGGACCCTCTGGTCCCACAACTCAGCTGGACCCTCCGGTCCCTCAACTCAGCAACTCAATATAATACACAACATACACATCACAAGGACAAATAAGCAGGATATCTCAATACACAGTATATACACATAAGACCCTCCGGTCACACATAGGTTACCTCTCAAGGTAACTATAGTGAGAAGACTCACCTCGTAAGAACTCGGATAATCTCGAACTCGAATCACCGGTCTAGCCTCCGCCTAACACAATGATAATTACCCCTAATTAATAAAGGCTCTCATTGAAGCTAAACTAACCCTTCTACAAACTCACAAAAGGGAAAAAGATCATTTTACCCCTCCATGGGCTTAATAGTCCCTAAATTGACCAAACCCTAAAAGTCAACCAAAAGTCAACGGCAGGGAGTACGTTGCGAGTACCAACTCTCTACGCTGGGGGTACTCGGTTGTCATGTAGGCATCGGGGATGCTCGATCCCTACGTTGAGCGTACTGGGATTACGCCCAGCGTACGTCCTAGTTTCACCCTACTCACTCATTTGGTCTTAATCAGTTAATACCTTGGCTCATATCACAGATCCGGACTCCCTAATAGCTCTTACTCCATAAAGTCAGTGACTTTAAGCCTTTGCATGACTGAAATGGTCATAAACACACAAAACACTCACTCTCTTAACTCAAAAAGCTCATATCTCATGCATGGCTTTATTCTAACGACCAAGATTGGATTTTTATGATATTACACCACTCATTACACTCAAAGGGGTTGATTCATAGTCTCTGGAGCTCAATATCTCATAAAGTCTCCAACTTTTGGGACAAAACCCTAAAAATACTCTATTATGAAGCGCAAAACAAAAGGGTGACAAAGCTTGAAGCTTTATACCTCTATGTGAAGCTCCCAACACAAATATGCTCAGATCCAAGGGCCTGGACTCTCACTCCTTCTTCTCCAAAGCTTCTTCTTCACTTCAAGAACACAAAAAGACTCTCAAAGGCTCTCAAATGCACTCACAATCTCACAAGCTCTAATAATGAAGGTTTAGGGCACAAGAGGGTTTGTTGTCTGAGAATGGTGGCCAGGAATGAGGCCATCATATCCTTTATATAGGGGACTCACCCTAAATAGGGTTTTCACTCTGGGCCTAATACGCCCAGAGTACTAGGTGGCTTCCGCGTCAAATGCATGCATATGAGTGCGCTGAGCGTACACTCGCGTACGCCCCGCGTACTCATTCACAACTTTTTCTCACTAAAGGGCTAAAATAGACAAGTGCTCAAAAGATCAAGGTTATACCTGAACTTGGGATGTTACAATTCTCCCCCACTAGAACCAGACTTCACCCTCGAAGTGATGCTCTGGAAATAACTCTGGATACTTCTCTCGCATCTCGGACTCCGGCTCCCAAGTGCACTCGGACCCCTTCCGATGTTGCCACTGGACCTGAAGCAGGGGCACCTCCTTCTTCTTCAGAACCTTCACCTTCCAATCCAAAATCACAATCGGTTTCTCAATATAATTCAGGACCACATCCACTTGAATGTCCTCTAATGGTACCACTGCCGTCTCGTCGGCTACACACTTCCTCAACTGGGACACGTGGAAGGTGTTATGAATCTGACTCAACTCTGCAGGTAGCTCCAACCGGTAAGCTACCTTACCCACTCTGGCGATCACCATGAAAGGACCAATGTATCGGGGCCCCAGCTTGCCCCGTTTCCTGAACCGGATCACCCCCTTCCGTGGGGATACCTTCAGGAGGACAAAATCTCCAACCTGGAACTCTAGCTTGGATCGTCTCCGGTCTGCATAACTCTTCTGACGACTCTGGGCCGTCAGTAATCGCTGTCTGACTTGCTGAATCTGCTCGGTCGTCTTGAGCACTATCTCAGTGCTCCCCATCACTCTCTTCCCCACCTCTCCCCAACAGATGGGAGTTCGACATCTCCTCCAGTACAAAAGCTCGAAGGGAGGCATGCCAATACTCAAAGACTCTTAAAAAGACTCTAAAAGGCTCTCAAATGCACTCACAAGCTCACAAGCTCTAAGAATGAAGGTTTAGGGCACAAGAGGGTTTGTTGTCTGAGAATGGTGGCCAGGAATGAGGCCATCATATCCTTTATATAGGGGACCCACCCTAAATTACGGTTTTCACTCTGGGCCTAGTACGCCCAGCGTACCCTCTGGTACGCCCAACGTACTAGGTGGCTTCCGCGTCAAATGCATGCATATAAGTACGATGAGCGTACACTCGCGTACGCCCCGCGTACTCATTCACCACTTTTTCTCACTAAAGGGCTAAAATGGACAAGTGCTCAAAAGATCAAGGTAATACCTGAACTTGGGATGTTACAGTATTATCTAATAACGTTGTTTTGCCGAAATGATATTATTATCATTAAACAGTTATGGGTTTGAAATCCCTACGTATCTCACCAAGTTTTCCCAAACTTGACCCACTCCTTTTTATGCATCACATGTTGTGGAACCAAGGTTGCAGTAGTCTAGTTAGGATGCTGAGTGGAATAAAGAGATGTGCCTAGTAGTTTCATGACCTTTTAGTATTTACGCTGTAATATATGTTTGGATATGAATGATGACATCCTTGAGGTTTTTAATAAAATGAATAACTTTTTATCTTAAAAATGTTTTACTTAACTAGGAATTTTCGCATCTTAAATTATAAAGTGTAAAGAAAATGTTTTAATTGGTTATGAGAAATGGGGGATGTCACATATATTTCACGGTTTACATTGATGCATCTGGAGTTGAGTTTGGTTGTGTTCTGACCCAGAGAGCTAAGACAATAGTGTATGCATCCCAATAACTATAAACCCACAAACAGGAATACCCCACTCATGATTTCGAGTTGCCATCAATGGTTTTTGCACTAAAGGTATGGAGGCATTATCTATATGGTACCAAGTGCAAACTTTTCACCAATAATAAGAGTCTTTAGTATCACTTTGATCAGAAGGAGTTGAATATGAGACAGGGATGCTGACTAGAATTACTCTAGGATTATGACTGTTAAATACTTTACTAACTTGGTAAGGAAAATGTTGTAGCAGATGCTTTGAGTAGAAAAATAAACTTTTAGTGGAAAATGCGAAGAGAGTTAAGAATTGAAATTGTCTCAATGATTGTGGAAAGTATCAGGAAAGCTCAGAATGATGCTTTGAAAGGAGATGAACGAAAGGAAGAATCTTTGAGCAAAACATTAGTATTTGGAACAAACAACCAAGGGTTGAAGGTATTCCAAAATCGAATTTGGGTCCCAAGATGGTAGGAATAAGAGATCTTCTCATGGAAGAGTCTCAAAAAACCATGTACTCTATCTATCCAGGTAGCACCAAGATGTATACGAATTTAAAACCATATTACTGGTGGCCAACAATGAAGCTCGATGTTGCTAAGTATGTGGCTGAATATGTGACCTACGTAAGAGTAAAGACTCAACATCAGAAACTATATGGGAATTTCAAACCATTATCAATACCCATTGTAAGTGGGAGGATATTATCATGGATTTCGTAACCAAACTAACCAGAAGGAAGGGAGGCCACGATATGGTTTGGGTGATTGTGGACCAATTAATAAAGAGTGCATATTTCATAGCAACCAATGAGAAATAGTCTATGGAAAAGCTCGCTAAAATGTACGTGAAAGAGATAGTGAGAGCTCATGGTTTTCCCTTGACGATTGTATCGTACCAAGATAGTTGTTTGACTTTAAGATTCTGGAAGGCATTACATGAAGAAATGGGTACAAAAATGTGTTTAAGTACGACTTATCACCCTTAGAAAGATGTCCAAAGTGAAAGAACAATTCAAACACTGGAGGATATGTTAGAAGCATGTACTTTGGAATTCATGGGTAACTGGGATGAGCATCTACCATTGGTTGAATTTTCCTACAAAAATAGCTACCATTCAAGAATTAAGAGGGCACCTTATGACACATTGTATGGACAAAAATGGCATACGCTATCTTGTTAGCTTGAGGTTGGAGAGAAAAAATTTATGGGGCCTGAGAATGTCCATTAGACTGCCGAGAAATTAAAAGTAATTAGAGAAAGAATGTTAGTAGCTCAGAACTGTCAAAAGAGCAATGCAGATAATATGAGACAAACAATTACTTTTGAATTTGTAGGCCTAGTGTTGCTGAAAGTCTTTTTGTGGAGGGACTTATCATAATTAGGAAACATAGGAAACTGAGTGCAAGGTTCATTGTGGACTGTTCAAAATTCTTTAGAGAATTGGAAGTTAGTCTTACATACTGGAATTGTCAGCTGAATTGGAAGGTATTCATAAAAGTTTTCATGTTTGTTACTTGAGAAAGTTCACAGGAGAGGTTCCCGTTAGGATTTCACTTTCATAGTTAAGAATCAATGAGAACAAGAGGTTGATTGAATAACCAAAAGCAATTCTTGACCGTAAGATAAAGAAGTTATGACTAAGGTGTTGTTTGTTTTTTCTGAGACAAAATGTATGCAGTCTGCGGACCATATCTGTAGACCTCTGCAGTAGAAGAGGTGGACCAAACGTCTGCAGTCTGAAAAAAGAAGATTGTTTTTTTAACATCTGCGGGCTACTAAAATAAACTGAAATCTAAATAAACTGATTTTTTTAAACTTCAAAGTGATTTTTTAATATTTTTATGACTTTGTTATAAATAATTAACAAATCTAGATCAACTTTTATGTATTATTATATAAAAAATAAAAATAAAAATGGTATGAATTAACTTATATATTTGATAAAAACCAACAACTTTGACGATACTGTATTAAATAATGTTTTACAAAATTTGGCAAAAAAAATATAAGAATATATTATGATTTTTTTTTTCATATTTATATAAACAACTTCAACGACTATTATTGTAATAAATCTTTATTTATAAATTTGTCAAAAATATCATGTTTGTATCGGCGAACGTTTTTTTTTTAAGTTTTGTAATTTTTTTCAAATTGTTTATCATTAATAAAGTTGGAAAAAATATAAATTAAAAAAAAACTTAAAAAAATGAAGATATATATGTTTTTTTAGGCTAGAAGATGTCTGAAGATGTTAGAAGACTCTGGTCCACATCTGCGTCAAGAAGAGGGCGCACAGACATTTTTAGGTCTGCAGTCTTCAAAAAAAACAAACAGTCTGCGAAGGCTAATGTCTGCGCGTGGTCTGCGCGGTGCGGACAGAAGAGGCCACGCAGATCTGCAGACAAAAAACAAACACTACCTAAGATGTTGGAGTTAGTGCTCGTATGAAGGAAGCTTACGCCAGGGCCAAACCTCACCTGGGAGATAGAGAGTGACATGAGGAGCCGCTATCCACATCTCTTTGCTAATGCATGATTTCAGGACAGAATCATCCAATGGGGAGATAATTATAATGCACGCATTTCTTTCTAGGCATAATTATAAAAGATGTATTTTTATTGTAACCCTTTTATGAATAAATGTAAGAGAATTGTTTAAATATATGTGTTTATATATTATGTACATGGAAATTTGATAAATATTATGTGTAAATAATATCTGTGTAAAAATATATTTTAAAAAGTTAATAAATCAGGCTAAAATAAACATCAAACATAAAATATTATTTAAGATTAATAGTCTTTAAGAAAATTGTAGTAGTTGTGATGGTGATCTTGGGGATATAAGTAACACTTAAATATGACTCATATGAAAAAATTATGATTCATTGAAGTTTCGCTTTCAACCCTATACGGCAAAGGGTGTCGTAAAATGTGAATCGGAGATACGTTGCTTATTATCCTAACTAATCTAAATGAAAGCCGTAGTGATCGTTAAACCAAAAGCGTACATATAAATAATACCAAAATATGACTCTGTATAAGGAAGTTATGATTTTTTAAAGTTTCGATACAACAATGTGGACACAAAAATCGAAATTAGCTTGATTGTTAGCCAAAAAAATGTAACCAATAGTTGAAGATCTTGTGAATAGGAATCTGTCGATACAAAGACAGTCGAGAACGGAGGTCGTATGAAGAAGTTATAAATTTTGTACGGTATTTTGCAGTGTAATCTTCATAGAATTTTAAATTTAAAACATATTAGGAATTAGCCAACGGAGTTTAAATTAAAGTTGTAGTACTCAGAAATATCTACGCGTGGATATAAAAACGTCTAAGACGGAGCTCGTATCAAAAAGATATGATTTTTCAAATTTTGAGAATTTTTTTCCGAAATTACGGCGTTTCACCATAAACATTGCGTCACGTGTCACGTTTTGCTGGAAACCCTTGCCGGCCAAGCTAGGGTCCAACACGCCCTAGTCTAGGCGTGCCGCACTTTGATCAAATATTGCCTATAAATAATAGTCAGAATCTGCATTCTTCCACACACCTTCCAAAACTTTTGTCTGGGGATTTCCATCCTTTAATCCAAATTTTCCCTAGATATTTGGAATATTTCAGTTAAGCTCGGAGTCGTTAGAGGGCCCAGAAAATAGAATCTTTCGGGTCGGAGTTCCGCCTTTGAACTTTTCATACCTTTTCCTGAAAACTCTATAACTTAAGCTACACTTATTATGCTTTAAGTATAACTTATATTTATGTTTATAATCGTTACTATGAAGCTATAAATAAGATTTAACAGTGATTCCATGTCATAATATTTATTGATCTACTTACGGGGGTAATGTCTAAGATCGATTTAGTGAGGTGTATAAAGTGAGATTTCCAAACAGTATACTCTGTATACCAAACAGACCCTACCTCCGATAAGATGTTACCTGATTATTCCTTATTTAATAGCTTTTGATGTAGACATCGAGGATTACTAAGGAATGTATACAATCGTTATTATAGTCGTGAAAATTATGAAATAGAGACTAAGACTTAGTGATATTCATATTTAGGTCTTTTGAAAGGAAAAACTAAGGTGTTAGGCGACACGCTACCCTAATCGCATGTCATCCACTTTTAACAAGTCAGTGCATAGTTAATTTCACCTTACACATATACACAAAGTATTTAGATAACTACTTGCTATAAGTGCTTATTATCTGTATTCTTGATATTTGTGATAGATGCAATAATATGATATGATTTTACTTGTATATTTTATTTATCATATTTAAATTGTATGAGTAGTGAATGGTTGTGGGAAAATAAAATTAATTGTGAGAGGCCATGCATTGTAGTATTGTTCTACTGGGACAAGTCATCTAACAAAGTATAGATGACGACCACTGATATAGACAGTCTTGTGGAATACCAGTAGACTTGCCACTTGTAGGTGTTAGTGATCATGTTTTTTAGGGAAAAGGAATGAATGTTCAGTTGGGTACTCTATCCTCCTTATGGTTGCCTTATTGACATATATTGCAACAGAATCCTACCCATCGCTTACAAAGATCCTTTAGGATAGGTCCCTCGAGATCATCATTTTAGGATCAGGGAGTGAGAGTAACGAGAATTGGTAATCGGTTTAATTGCTTGGTGTGAAATATATATGTAAAAGATTTTAATTATATTATTGTAGGTTGAAAAACTTATATGCTCACCAGGCTCCCAATCTTGACCCACTTAGTTTCTTTATATCACAGGTAGCGGTACGAAGGTTCATGGATAGTGATGTTTAAATCTGCTGAGAGATTCGAGGAGTTTAGGCCGTTAGTATAATAAGTTGTTGTAAGGCCTGTAAAGACAAGTTTATGCTTATGTTTTCTTTATCAGTTGTGACATCCAAAATTTTAAATCTTAATGAAAACTATTTCTGCAGAAATGCTTTGATATTGATATTATCACAAATTAGTAATGTTTTGGGACAAATTTCGCACTAATAAAATAATACGCTTTTTAAAATAAGCAAAAACAAAAAGTTTTTAATAGGCCGTAAAATTCGGGATGTCACAATCGTCATCACCAATACCCAATTCTTCGTAAAATATTTATGTAATGTGTTACCAGAAATGATCAATTGATTGTCCATTTGCTAGATGTGAATCCTCCAAAATGTGAACTCAATATTGTGTTAACATCAACTCTTCTCTCAGAGTTCACCCTTTAGGATTGGGCTTTGTGGAATGAAAGGGGTGAGGGGTTGAGTTTCCCTTACGAATTCTTCATCCGAATTACTGATGCTTTCGGTTTTAATGTGGTAGGGTGGGATTTGGTTTTGGGGTTGGAGGGTTGTAGAATGAGATTGATTCGGTGAAAGCTGATTAGGAAAAGTGACAAAGTTGTTAAACATATTCGGGTTTACATTTGGCACTTTCATGGGGTAGTATTGTTGAACATTTTGGTACTAAATGGTAGAGGCGTTTGATTAGGGGTATCAAGTTGGGGACATTAAACCGAGGTCGATGGATCGAAACTGAAAGTGTTTCTAGTTGGCATGGCTAAACTAGAAACATAATATTTTCTTCTACACCATTTTGGAGTTGGGTTGTTGAGATTCATTTTTTTTTGTTAAAATGAATGAAATAGATATAAAAAAATAGAAGATTATCTGATTTTTATTATGGAATTGAAGAGGTTATTTAAAGGGTTATAAATTCGTAAAAATAAGTATACATATTAAATGTTTTGACTGTTGCTGTTAAAAACAAAGGAAAAAAAGTTTATTCAATTTTATTACCATTGCAATTCCAAACAAATAAATAAAATTATTGTTAGCCAAATGGGGAGAGAGAGAGAGAGAGAGAGAGAGAGAGAGAGAGAGAGACTAATCGTGTGGACCTAAACCACACCCTAGCTCCACTACAAGAATAAACCCCCACAACGACAACATTTTTTGACCCTATGCAGACGATATGTCTCCGGGATAGCCCAGACCGACGACATATGGCCATTATTGCTTCCTCACTATAACTCGAAAAAGTCGTCGAGAAAGATGTCACTTGTAGGGACGACAAGTCGTCTCCAAAGGATTCGTCAGGGGAATGATTTTTGAAAAAAATTATTAAATACCTATGTCGATGACTTGTCATCGGTATAGGTGACACCTCTACAAACAACATGTTGTCTAGACAAGTGTCACCTATAGCGACGACAAGTTGTCACGACATGACAAATCTTTTTTTTTTCTGGTATAAGCTATAGCGATGACATGCCGTCGGTATAGATAAAAAATATATTTTTTTTTTCGGATAAGCACTAGTGACGCATGTCATATGGCAATTTTATTTTCCGATTTTTGAATATTTTGTTTTTTATCATTCCTATTTCTTTAACAATCCCAAAGAGACAATTAAACATCCGAGACAATTTGCAAAATATATTCATAATAAATTAGCATTCAACAATGATTAATAATATTCAAACACACATTGTTCAAATTAAAGTCTTATACAAACCAAAATGATAACAAACATTCAACAAAACATTGTTCAAATTGATACAATCAAAATGCTAACATTCATCGTCCTCTTTCTCATTACTTTCTAAAGTTTCTTCAATTTCTTTAAGGGTTGAATTACTTCTTTGACACACATAGGGATTAAATTGAAATTGTGTTGGTGGTGGTGGTTGGAAGTTTGAAATATAAAACATCAATGAGTTATTATAACCTTATTGTGTTTGTTGCAAGTATTGATTAAATTGTTGGGTTAATGCAACAAATTGGTAATTGGTTACATTCTGAGGTTGAGATTGTGAGGATTTGGAATAGGGTACGTTTGAGATAACAATTTGTGTCTAAGTTTTCAACTAACTCCTCGTGTATGTCCAATTCGTTTCTAAGTTTTCAACCAACTCCTCGTGTATGCCCACACCTTTCCTCGGGAGTGTGGTGCTCATGGGTGTGGTTCTGACCACCACGCACAGCTGTTCTGATCATATCGTCCGACGTTATTAAAAACCTAAAAACTTCTGACTCCCGCTTCTCTTTTTTTTTTTTTTCTTTTTTTTTTTTGCGAATATCTGAGCCCACATACACCCAACAAACTTGTTCTTGTCGGTGTTTCCGCTCCATAGGAATCTTCTGCCACATTTTTCTATATTGTCAAGAACACATATCGGAGCTTTAAGCAACAAAAAATAGTAAACAGGTAGCATACTTTAACTACTTAGCACCGCCTTGAGTAATGTAATGTGTTGTTTGTTTTTTCTAAGGCAAAATGATTGCAGTATGCGGACCACATCTACAGACCTCTGTAGTAGAAGAGGTGGAAACGTCTGCAGTCTAAAATAAGAAGACTGTTTGCTTTTTAACATCTGCAGACTGGTAGGATAAACTAAAATCTAATTAAACTGATATAAAAAAAACTTTTATGTATTGTAGATAATTAACAAGTGTAGATCAACTTTTATGTATTATTATATAAAATGTGAAAATTAAATGGTACGAATTAACTCATATATTTGATAAAACCAATAAAATTTGGTCACAAAGTTATACCTAAACATTGTAATTGAGGATAAAAAATTTAACATATAAAATGGATGGAAAAAAAACTTTGATTTTAAATGAAATTTTTTTAAATTTTAATTCAGTTTTTCAATTAAATCATTTAAAAATAGGCCATAAATATATTTCCGGATAAATAAATGATATTGTATCAAATAACGTTTTATAAAATTTGGCACAAAAAATGAGACAGTACTAGGATTTTTTTCCTATCTATATAAAGAGCTCCAATGATCATTATTCTAATTAAATTTTTATTTATAAATTTTTCACAAAGGTTATTATTATGTCGTCAAACTTTTTTATTTAAGTATTGTAAATTTTTTATTAAAATTGTTTATCATAGATAAATTTATAATAAATCTATGTTTAAAAAGAAAACAAAAATATATGTGTTCTTTTAGATTAGAAGATGTCTCAATAAGGTTAGGGTTGAAGACTCTAGTCAACGTCTGCGTCAATAACAGGATGTGCAGATCTTTTTAGGTCAGCAACTTTCAAAAAAACAAACAGTTTGTAAAGCCTAATTTCTGGGCGTGGTCTGCACGTCATAAACAGAAGAGGTTAAGAAAATACGCACACAAAAAACAAACAACACCTGACCGAAGCAAAAGTTTTGGATTAAATTTATTAATTATTAGTTACCGGTGTTTAATGGGTCACAATATCGCCAAAAGGAACTCCAAAGCATTTAAATGGCAAAGGAGTAACTTCGCAACTATGAAATCTCGCGCAACTTGTGACATTTTTCGAGCACCAATTCCAAATACACATGATTTATGAATGAGTAAATTACATGAATGGTCCCTATGGTTTAGGGCAATTTATGCATTTGATTTCTAATTTATTTTTTTAACTTGGAAGGTCCCTATTGTTTGTTTTTGTTACGAGTTTGATCCTGTCTTACCTAAAAAGACTATTTTCCCTTAATTTTTTAATTTATTTAAATAAACACACCCCAACCCTACCCCTCTCACCTTACCTTACCTACCCAACCATTTTTTCTTATTTAAATAAAAGTCTTTTTAGGTAAGATAGGGACCAAACACGTAACAAAAAAAAAACAGTAGGGACCAAACACGTAATAAAAACAAACAATAAGGACCTTCCGACTTAAAAAAATAAGTTAAGGACCAAACGTGCAAATTATCGCAAACCATAGAGACCATTCGTGTAGTTTACTCTTTATGAATTTCACTTTTAAACATGAAATGACATGAAAATATCATAGTATCCGGCCCATGTTTTTAATGTTGTTTCTTAACCACTTATCAACAAAAATTGTGTCTTCCGCGTAAAATATATAAGAAATTACGTGACCACTGTTAGAAATTTTTACACCCTTAAATAGGGACTTGTTCCTGCGTGACAGCCTTCATCGCGACATTCATACTCTCAATTGCAATGATAAATAGGAAAAGCCAGAGCGGATCATCTTGCCTAACATCCTTGCAGGATATGGGAATTATTGGAGAGTGATGGGAATAATCTTGAATATAATAAAATGCTTTTTACAGAACTCCTATAGAAACGATTAAAACTAGAAGCACTAGATGTACAAAAGTGGAAATTCATTCCTGATGACTCAAATGACTCCAATGGGAGATAACAAGAAGTCAAAAACCGTCATCGTGAGACGATTTAGCAAAACGTGTGGTTGGCACCAATGCTGGTGATTTTGGGTTTTTTTAGTCAAATGAATTTAAAAAAAAAATACTTGACTGAAAAATCAAGTTTTTATCGTGTAATAATATGTCTTTCATGCAAATCTTATACTGATATGACCACGCGATATTAATCATCTACTTTTAATAATAATAAATAAATAAATAAATAAATAAATAAATAAATAAACGAACATAAGGCGTATGTAGAAATGAAAAATGTAGATAAATACATAAAGGAAAATGTGCATGTTTGAATGAGAATAATAAATTTAATCAAACACGAAAAAAGATGAGATACGAATCGAGGAACACTTGAAGATATGATTAGGTTTGTATCCTCCTTTTCTGCGCGGAGCACGTGTTGAGAATCAAACTCTCATCATCCCTCCATGCTCTCACCCTTTTACAATCCTCTTTTATATTTTTATTAGTTTTGTTTACATAAACATTGACAACAGAATCTTTATACATACACCAGTGAAGAAGGTTATATGGATATGATTGTAATTAATAAACGCAATATATAGTTATTTTCAAATGTCCTTCCAAAATTTTATCACAAAAATCCTACCAATATTTCATCGATTTATGTTATCCTATAATTTTGGTTGGTAGTATGATACCAGTTAAGACCTTAAGTGTGATACGTTGGAAGGACCAAAAATGACAACAACCAAATTTACAAAAATGACAACATTATAAAAGCGATGACCAAAAATGACAACAACCAAAACCCAAGGACTAAAGCCGAACAAAAGGAACTGCTTTTTATAACATCGTATAAAAACATATTATATGTGAACCGACTCATACGTAGAAAACATACACAAAAATAAACATGAAAACATACACAAAATTTACTTTGAAACATAAAAATCAAATTTATACCAACACATACATAAAAAAGTGCAACAATTTTTTTTAAATTAAATAACGTAATGTCTAAATTTACGTCAAAACATTGACCACCTCGAATTTATATCGAAACATACATAAAAATAAGCACGTAATATTTTTTTTAAGTTAACGAACAAAAATTATTAAAAAAATCATATTATATATATTACAAAGTTCAAAAGCGATGAGGCCAAATTGACATTTTACAAAGTCTACAAACTTTCAACTAATGAACCAAAAATTTGTCAAACTAGATCATTTTGACACTCAAAACTACATTAGGTGATTTTACATTGGTAGGTTTATGCTTGTTGTGCTGAAGGTTTACTATATTCTACCCCTAGTCCAGCCGATTCGATTCCTGGGAAAGGAGTCAAATCTAAAAGCAATTTCTGAAGTGGAAAAGAAAGGGCTTTACGTATAGACCTGACAAACGTGTCGTGTCGTGTCGTGTTCGTGTCGTGTCAAGACATTAAACGGGTTGAAAGGGCATGACCCTAACTGTAACGCCCCGTTCCAGGTACACAATTATTTAAGTTATTCAAGTATTTAGTTGAGCTACTCGACGAGTTGGTAGCCCTAACTCGTCGAGTAGATGGCAGAAAGGACGCGGGATTTAAAGAGTCTATTCGGCAAGTCCAAGCATGAACTCGACGAGTAGGACTGACAGTGGGAAACCCTAATCTTTAGGGTTTGCACCCTATTTAAGCAATATTTCAGGCCCCCATTCCAGCCTCCATTACCTCCACTCCTTATTATCGAAACCCTAGAAGCCATTGAGTGCTCTTAAGCTTTTCTTGCCATTTTTGTGTGATTTGAAGCTAGGAGAAGGAAGGAAAAACCTTGGTGATTCGAGAAGAGGCAGTAGATCCAGAGCTTTTGTTGCATTTCAGAACCCTTAAAGGTATAAAGCTTGTACCTTGGCTTCTTTTCACTTAGATCTTCATGAAAGCTTGCTTGTTGTCACTTTTGGGCCATTTCTAAGTTCATTTTCGGTTGGTGAGCATTTGCGGATGTAAGGGACTTCAGATCTAGGCACTCATGAGCTCCAGAAGCTCAAAGTTGCCACCTTTACTCTGCCATGTCCCCATTCTATGCATTTAACCTCCATTACTAGCTAAGTTTTGGTGTTTAAGCTTCATAATGTCGTGCATGAACGTAAAGTTAGCAACTTTACGTGTAATGCTAGCATAGGGAGTCCAGATCTATGAGTTAGAAGCATAGAAATGGATTAGAATCGACTGAATGGATATTTCACAAGGAGGAATCGGCGAGTCGGGCCGTGAAACCTAACCCCTTTTCTGATTTAGAGTAGGACCAGTGAGTTAAGGTGGTGCCTCAGTGGGTCGGACAGGACTAGGACACGAAAGTTGAAGAACTCGACGAGTCTAAGGAGAGACTCGACGAGTTAGAGTCGATATGACCGTTTTCGGATTACGCTAGGACTCGGCGAGTCTAAGGACGACTCAACGAGTCAGTTCGTCCAATCGCGATGACGGTTAGCTTGGGAACTCGACGAGTCATAGGGTGACTCGGCGAGTCGAGTCGCGAATTTTAGGGTTTCTGAGTTCTAGAACTCGGCGAGTCAATAGGCCGACTCGGCGAGTAGGTCAACCCAGAAGGTTGACTTTGACCAGGACGTTGACTTTGACCAGTGGTAAAATGGTCATTTTACCCTAAGAAGGATTATCAGTTTTTGATTAAGTGTTGTTATGGAATTTATAGCCGGAGAGTCGCCGGAGCAGCATATAGGGATCCCTCATCCAACTTTTCAGCAGTCAGTCATACGAGGTAAGTTTTTCCTCCAGTAGGAACGGGTCTAAGGCACCAATGTCGGCCCGTATATGTTTCCGGACTTCGGTCCGATACTGGGGCGGTCCCGAGAAGTAGTTATGTATGCTTGATGTCTTTGTGATTCATGCATGTTGTATGTTATGTGCTATGTGTTCCGGGCTTCGGTCCAATGTCGGGGTGAGCCCGATGTATGCTAGTTTATATGTTATATGTTATATGTTCCGGGCTTCAGCCCGATGCCGGGGCAACTCGATGCAGATTATGTGATTATTGTGTTGTGCTGTGTATGTGTCGGGGTAAGCCCGATGCCGGGGTGAGCCCGATGCCCGATGCGGTCGGATGCCGGGGTGAGCCCGATGCCGAACAGGAGTCCGATGTCGGGTTTGTCCCGATGCAGTTGGGCGGTGTCCCATAGTTGATTTATGTGTGATATGTTACGTGTATGGTATGTGGTAGTTTGGGGGAGCTCACTAAGCTTCGTGCTTACCGTTTCAGTTTTGGTTTCAGGTACTTCCGATAGCAAGGGGAAGGGCTCGGGATGATCGCATGGCACACACCACAGTCATAGCCTGGGAGTTTACTCTGATGTTTTGTTATGAGATTTGGATTTGAGACAGATACTATGATGTTTTATGATACATGATTTATGATTTTACGTATGAATTGGATGGCTCATGATTTTAATAATGATTTGGAAACGGAATTTTTGGGTCGTATTTTTGGGACGTTTCAAGTTGGTATTAGAGCCTTGGTTTGAGGGATTCGGGCACACTCTCGGGTGTGTCTGAACTCAAACTAAGGACTTGGTATGAAATTTTTAGAAGAAAATCATTTTTACAAAAAAAAAAAGATTTGAAAATAGAAAGAACTTTGAAAAGAGACAAGGGTGTGGTGCATGCAATCAACCGAGCTCAAGTAAGTACTCCCAAATTACCCATACAAGTTTATGCTATATTATGATTATCAAGTTTATTAGAACCGCATGCTAGATTCGGACTAAGGATCTAGGAAGGATGCCTTATGTGCCTGTTATATGTGTTTCAGCTTTATGAGAACTACATGCTAGTACAGATTTGTCAGTATGATAGCCAGAGTAGTATATGCTTATTATGTGTACTCGATGCTCGAATGTTGCTTGCTTTGTACTTTTAGAAGTCTTAGTTATCTTTTACTAACCAGTAAATGAATATGTTACGTTGCATATTGCGAGGATTAAATAATTTCAGAAGGTTAGGTCTAGCTCTATTGCGCAGCTCTTGTTTGAGTCCAACTGTTGTAGGGTAGGACCTCTCATTCGAAGAATTATCTAGTCTTAGTAATATGTAATAGTATTCACGAGCTAGTTAGGGGGAGGTAGCAGGGACTTCTTATACAGCTGATAGCGGATAGTGGGTTGGTGATTACCCAAGGGCAAGCCTAGGAAGAGTTTAGTATGAGACCGACAGTAGTAGTAGTAGAAGGGACTTGGAGGAGTCAAGGCAGTTCTTGAGGAAAGTACGGATATATGTGGAAGGTAGTATGGGCCCGTACTACTGAAAGCAGAGGATCCGTACTCGAATCAAGGAAGGCTGAGATAAGACTAGGGAACTTGTAGTGTATGTGATCCCTCCAGTTATATTAGTATTCTGACGTTTGTTATGATGTGTTTTCAGAATGGTGATTTTACGCCCTAGAACAGCAGTTGGTATTCAGGTGCCGGAGAGGGATCAGGCTCAGGCTCTGGAGCCGGGCAGTTAGATGAGCAGACCATGGAGTTCATCTCCTCGGAGGTTACGCTCAGCATACTAGAGCAGACTCCTGTGATTTTTGGATCGGTCAAGGAGGGTATCTTAGAGCTTCTGGATGAGAAGCTGAGCGCTTTCCGCACTGAGATAGCGGCCATGATGGGATCGCGCACATTGACTTTCAGGGAGTTTAGAGCTTGTGGAGCTCCCGATTACCATGGGGCTCGGAAGCCCATTGCGAGTACCAGATGGTTGGTAGATGTTGCCAACGCATTCCGCACCAGCAGATGTCCCGAGGGGGAGAAGGTTAGGCTTGCGTCCTGTCTTCTGAAGGACATGGCACGTGACTGGTGGGAGGAGGTTGGGAGAGCCATTGGTGATGACACAGTATTGGATGCGATGACTGGAGTGATTTCACGACCAGGTTCAGGGCCGAATTCGCACCTGTTATTGAGGTGCAGCAGCTTGCTAGAGAGTTTTAGGACCTCCAGCAGACGACAGAGACTGTGGCGGAATTACCGCCAAGTTCAGAGATAGAGCCCTACTTGTTCTGCAGTATGTGGCGGACGAAGAGATGAAGAAGGCCAAATACCATGAGATGTTGAGGAGTGACATTAGACAATTTGTGAGCCGCTCCAGCTGCAAGACGTTGGAGGACATGATTGATATGGCTCGGGAGAGGGAGTTGGATTTGGAGATGGAGAGGAAGAGGAAACCAGAGGGGGTTCAGTCAGGAGGTTCGGGCAAGAAGCCCAAGGTATCAGATCGCAGATCTCGGAGCCAGCAGAGCCATGATCGTTGTGGCAAATGCGGCAGGATGCACGAGGGGACGTGTAAGGCGGGGAGTTCGGTCTGCTACAAGTGCGGCCGAACTGGTCATATGAGCCGATACTGCACAGCCACTACCACCACCACAACAGCAACAGATCTGATTTGCTTTCAGTGCAATCAGAGGGGACACAAGCGGTCCCAGTGCCCGAGTTTAGCACCAGCAGGGAAGGTGGTAGCACCTTCTCCTGCCACATTGAGGATTACAGATGGCCGGCAGGGCCGGGATGAGGCGCCCATGGCGCGGAGCAGGGCTTTTCAGCTTACTGCAGAGGAGGCACGAGCAGCTCCTGACGTGGTGACGGGTATGTATCTTTCTCTTATCTCTGTGTTGTTATTGTTCATTGCTCATGTTTTCTTGTTTTGTTATAGGATTGTTCCTAGTGAATGGTATATCAGCCTTAGTGCTATTTGATTCGAGAGCTACCCGATCATTTGCGTCGCTTGCACTTAGCAAGCGATTTAGTAGAGCTCCGGGGGAGCTAGATTTCCCACTCGACGTAGAGATAGCAGATGATAGGACCGTCAGGGTCGCGAGATTTCATAGAGGATGTACGCTTCGGTTATTCGATGAGCAGTTCTCAGTGGATTTGGTTCCTATTCCCCTGCGAGGGAATAAGGTTATCGTGGGTATGGATTGGTTGAGCCCTAAAGGGGCAGTGATTGATTGTGAGCTGCAGCTAATGAGAGTTCACATTCCTAGTGGGGGAGAGTTAGTGATTCAGGGCGAGAGGCCACAGAGCGGACCAATTATTTGTTCAACGGCGAGAGTGAGGCGCTACTTCCAGCAGGGATGCGCATGATACGTCGCCTATGTCATTGACACCCGGGATAAGGAAAAGGCGACGGTTGATGATGTACCAGTAGTACGAGAGTACCCACATGTATTCCCGAAGGATTTGCCTGGGATAACTCCGGAGAGACATGTTGAGTTCCGGATTGACCTGGTCCCTGGTGCGACTCCGATAGCCAAGGCACCATATCGGTTGTCTCCTCCCGATATGAAGGAGTTGTCTACGCAGCTGCAGGACCTGCTAGACAAGGGTTTTATAAGGCTGAGCAGTTCGCCATGGGGAGCCCCGATCCTGTTTGTAAAGAAGAAGGACGGGTCGCACCGTATGTGCATAGATTACCAGGAGCTTAACAAGGTAACGGTGAAGAACCGTTACCCACTCCCGAGGATAGATGATTTGTTCAATCAGCTTCAGGGAGCATCTTGGTTCTCCAAGATTGACCTACGGTCCGGATATCACAAGATGCGGGTCAGAGATGATGATGTGTAGAAGACCGCTTTTAGGACCCGCTATGGTCATTACGAGTTTGTGGTGATGCCGTTTGGGCTCACCAATGCTCCAGCCGCGTTCATGGACCTCATGAACCGTGTGTGCAGACCGATGCTGGATTGGTCTGTAATAGTATTCATTGACGACATCTTGGTTTACTCCAAGACTCAGGAGCAGCATGGGGAGCACCTGAGGGAGGTGCTAGAGACACTGAGGAGGGAGAGACTTTTCGCGAAGTTCTCCAAGTGTGAGTTCTGGTTGCGCGCGGTGCAGTTTTTTGGGCACCTCGTCAACTAGAAGGGAATTCTAGTAGATCCGACCAAGATAGAGGCCGTGATGCGGTAGGAGATTCCGAGGTCTCCATTTGAGATTCGGAGTTTCCTGGTTCTGGCAGGGTATTACAGGAGATTTATCCAGGACTTCTCCAAGATAGCAGTTCCGTTGACCCGACTGACCAAGATGTTGGTGGTTTTTTGTTGGGGTTCTGAGCAGTAGACATCTTTTGAGACGCTCAGACATCGATTGTGTGAGGCGCCGATTCTCACCCTGCCAGAGGGAGTAGATGACTTCGTAGTCTACTGTGACGCTTCAATCACAGGTATGGGAGCAATATTGATGCAGCGAGGTCACGTGATAGCCTACACTTCGAGGCAGCTGAAGCCTCACGAGGCTAACTATCCAAACACATGATTTGGAGTTGGGGGCTGTGGTGTTCGCCCTCAAGATTTGGTGGCATTATCTCTACAGGGTCCGGTGTACCATTTACACGGATCACAAGAGTTTGAGGTACCTCATGGATCAGCCGAATCTTAACATGAGGCAGCGTTGGTAGTTAGACGTGGTGAAGGATTACGATTGTGAGATCCTTTACCACCCGGGCAAGGCCAATGTAGTGGCAGATGCCCTGAGCCGTAAGGCGGTGGCAGCCCCGATACGAGATATCTGTTTGCGGATGACAGTGATTACTCCACTGCTCGAGCAGATTAGGGAGGCACAGGTTGAGAGCCTGAAGGAGGAGCGCCAGAAGTGCGAGAGGATTGTGGGCCGAGTAGCTTCGTTTGATTACGATAGTCGAGGATTGTTGACCTTGCATGGGAGGGTCTGGGTACCGTACTGGGGCGGAGAACGGCAGGTATTGATGGATGAGGCCCACAAGTCCCGGTTCTCCATCCATCCAGGAGCGACGAAGATGTAAAGAGATCTTCGACCCGATTACTGGTGGCCCTGCATGAAGCGGGACGTAGCTTGGTACGTGGAGGGATGCCTGACCTGTAGGAAGGTCAAGGCAGAACACCATAGGCCTCACGGAAAGATGCATCCGTTAGACATTCCCGTGTGGAAATGGGAGGATATCACTATGGATTTCATTACTAAGCTCCCCAGGACTGCACGTGGGTCATTGTGGATCAGTTGACCAAGAGCGCTCATTTCATACCGATCCAGGAGAGCATCTCGACCGAGAAGCTGGTCGAGATTTATGAACGAGAGATAGTGGCACGTCATGGAGTGCCTGTCTCAGTGGTGTCAGACTGAGACGTCCGTTTTACTTCCAGGTTTTGGAAGCGGTTTCACGAAGAGATGGGTACTCGTCTCCATTTCAACATCGCTTTCCACCCTCAGACGGACGATCAGAGCGAGAGGACGATTCAGACTCTTGAGGACATGCTACGCGCATGCGTGTTAGATTTCGGTGGTAGTTGGGATACGTATCTTCCGTTAGCGTAATTTTCATATAACAACAGTTATCATGCCAATATAGACCGACCTCCTTTTGAGATGCTCTATAGGAGGAAGTGTAGGACCCCAATCTGTTGGGGTGAGGTCGGTCAGAGGGTCATGGGGAGTACGGAGGTAGTACACAAGACCACAGAGCGGATTCAGCAAGTCCGGAGCAGACTCCAGACTACTCAAAGTCGGCAGAAGAGTTACGCCGACAAGCGGCGTTCGGATTTGGAGTTTCAGGTGGGTAATATGGTCCTCCTGAAAGTGTCACCCTGGACGGGTGTTATCAGGTTTCGGAAGCGGGGCAAGCTGGGCCCCAGGTTCATTGGTCCGTTTTGGGTTTTGGCCCGGGTGGGTTGGATTGCTTACCGGCTAGATCTTCCAGCAGAGCTCAGCCAAATCCACAACACTTTCCACGTTTCGCAGCTGCGGAAGTGCTTGGTGGATAATTCAGCGGTGGTACCTTTAGAGGATATTCAGGTTGATGAAAACCTAAATTACATAGAGAGACCGGTGGCGATTCTAGATTGCAAGACCAATGAGCTGAGGAACAAAAAGGTTGAGCTAGTGAATGTGCAGTGGCAGCACCGCAAGGGTTCGGAGTGGACGTGAGAGCCCGATGAGGAAATGAGGGAGCACTACCCATAATTGTTTTTAGACGCATTAGACTTCGAGGAAGAAGTCTAAGACAAGTGGGGGAGAATTGTAACGCCCCGTTCCAGGTACACAATTATTTAAGTTATTCAAGTATTTAGTTGAGCTACTCGACGAGTTGGTAGCCCTAACTCGTCGAGTAGATGGCAGAAAGGACGCAGGATTTAAGGAGTCTACTCGGCGAGTCCAAGCATGAACTCGACGAGTAGCACTGCCAGTGGGAAACCCTAATCTTTAGGGTTTGCACCCTATTTAAGCAACATTTCAGGCCCCCATTCCAGCCTCCATTACCTCCACTCCTTATTATCAAAACCCTAGCAGCCATTGAGTGCTCTTAAGCTTTTCTTGCCATTTTTGTGTGATTTGAAGCTAGGAGAAGGAAGGAAAAACCTTGGTGATTCGAGAAGAGGCAGTAGATCCAAAGCTTTTGTTGCATTTAAGAACCTTTGAAGGTATAAAGCTTGTACCTTGGCTTCTTTTCACTTAGATCTTCATGAAAGCTTGCTTGTTGTCACTTTTGGGCCATTTCTAACTTCATTTTCGGTTGGTGAGCATTTGGGGATGTAAAGGACTTCAGATATAGGCACTCATGAGCTCTAAAAGCTCAAAGTTGCCACCTTTTGCTCGGCCATGTCCCTATTCTATGCATTTAACCTCCATTACTAGCTAAGTTTTGGTGTTTAAGCTTCATAACGTCGTGCATGAACGTAAAGTTAGCAACTTTACGTGTAATGCTAGCCTAGGGAGTCCAGATCTATGAGTTAGAAGCATTGAAATGGATTAGAATCAACTTAATGGATATGTTACAAGGAGGACTCGGCGAGTTGTTCTTGGACACGGTGAGTCGGGACGTGAACCCTAACTCCTTTTCTGATTTAGAGTAGGACCAGTGAGTTAAGGTGGTGACTCAGTGGGTCGGACAGGACTAGGACACGGAAGTTGAAGAACTCGACAAGTGTAAGGACAGACTCGACGAGTTAGAGTCGATATGCCCCTTTTCTGATTACGCTAGGACTCGGCGAGTCTAAGGACGACTCGACGATTCAGTTCGTCCAGTCGCGATGACGGTTAGCTTGGGAACTCGACGAGTCATAGGGTGACTCGGCGAGTCGAGTGGTGAATTTTAGGGTTTCTGAGTTCTAGAACTCGGCGAGTCAATATGCCGACTCTGCGAGTAGGTCAACCCAGAAGGTTGACTTTGACCAGGACGTTGACTTTGACCAGGACGTTGACTTTGACCAGGGGTAAAATGGTCATTTTACCCTAAAAAGAATTATCAGTTTTTGATTAAGTGTTGTTATGGAATTTATAGTCGGAGAGTCGCCGGAGCAGCAGATAGGGATCCCTCACCCAGCTTTTCAGTAGTCAGTCATACGAGGTGAGTTTTTCCTCCAGTAAGAACGGGTCTAAGGCACCAATACCGGCCCGTTTATGTAGTAGTAGCATGCCAGGGTTAGCCCAATACAGTTTATATGTTTCCGAACTTCGGTCCGATGCCGGGGCGGTCCCGAGAAGTAGTTATGTATGCTTGATGTATTTGTGATTCATGCATGTTGTATGTTATGTGCTATGTGTTCCGGGCTTCGGTCCGATGCCAGGGTGAGCTCGATGTATGCTAGTTTATATGTTATATGTTATATGTTCCGGGCTGCGGCCCGATGTTGGCAAACCCGATGCAGATTAATTGATTATTGTGTTGTGCTGTGTATGTGCCGGGGAAAGCCCGATGCCGGGGTGAGCCCGATGCCCGATGCGGTCGGATGTCGGGGTGAGCCCGATGCCGGACAGGAGTCCGATTCCGGGTAAGACGATGCCGTGTTTGTCCCGATGCAGTTGGGCGGTGTCCCATAGTTGATTTATGTGTGATATGTTACGTGTATGGTATGTGGTAGTTTGGGGGAGCTCACTAAGCTTCGTGCTTACAGTTTCAATTTTTGTTTCAGGTACTTCCGATAGCAAGGGGAAGGGCTCGGGATGATCGCATGGCACACACCACAGTCATAGCCTGGGAGTTTACTATGATGTTTTGTTATGAGATTTGGATTTGAGACAGATACTATTATATTTTTATGATACATGATTTATTATTTTACTTATGAATTGGATGGCTCATGATTTTAATAATGATTTGGAAACGGAATTTTTGGGTCGTATTTTTGGGACGTTTCACTAACCCGACCCATTTAATTATCGTGTCGGGTTTCGGGTTAAGGTTTAGACCTTATAAATATGTTGTGTCATGTTGGGTTGAAATATGTTAAAGGTTGGAAAGTAGGAGTTGTGGAGGCAAAAAGGAGTGAAACACTGGATTTGTGAGATAGAATGAAAATTTTTCTAGTAAGTTAAGAAGGAAAAATGAAAAGATTTAAAGTTGAGGAGCAAATGGATAGGCGGTGAGGATGACCAAAATTAAGTAACTTTGAAAATTTGAATATTATTTCTAATTCTTGAGTTTTGCCCACTATAAGTCTATAACTTATAATATATTTATAAAAATATGAAATTTATAATAAATAATATATAATTAAACGGGTCATATTCGAGTCATCTTCGAGTTGAAAGTCTTGACCCTAACCCTACCCGTTTAATTATCGTGTCGTGTCGTGTCAACCCGTTTACATAAACGTGTCGAAATCTCTAACCCTAACCCGCTAATTTCGTGTCGGTTCGTGTCGGGTTTTCGTATCATGTCATGTTTTACCAGGTCTATCTACGTAGAGAGTGTAAACACTTATCTCTTGGTCATATGAAGAAATCCCCCATCTGACCGCCTTTATGATCTGTACACATCACTCATAGATCCCAAAGAGCTTTGGAAAGCCTTGGAACACAAGTACAAGACACATGAGAAATGTACCAACAAGTACGTTTTATATAAATACTTGTATTTTGATATGGTTGATGATAGACTAATCGTGGAGCGAGTGCATGAGCTCCAAGAATGAATCAACAAGATGAATTTCACTTTCCATTTCTCTACATGAGCTCTTCCAAATAGGCATAATCATCAAAAAGTTTTCCTCCTTCTTGGAAAGAATTCTCATATATAATGATGTGTAAATCTTGGATGATTTGTTAAAGCACCTCAAAATTTAGGAGTTAACATGCAACAGGGACAGGAGGAGTAAAGTTGGATCGAGTGTACACTATGTGTTAGTGGGGGTTCTAGACACAAGGATAAGAATGGCTTCCAGAGAAAGGCTTGGCACCTAAGAAGAAGCCTAATTATAAACAAAAGAACAAACAATAAAAGGAAACCAAAAAGTGTCACATATGTGGAGAGACGGACCACTTTCAAATGGATCCATAAATGTTGTTGACTATCTCACCCACCAAGTACCAAACATGTGTCTTGGAGGAGTCAACATGATATATTCTCTGATTCCGCCAGTAACATCTCGAGGTTGGTTTGTAGATTCTAGAGCTAAATGTAATTCCCGAAATTTTCACACAAAACTTCAAATATTTTAGAATTAAAATACACCCAAAATTTTCAATTTTCATACATAAAAACCATTGTTGTACTTTAGTATTTACAATAAAAAACAAGTACATACCATGTACTAGGTGAAAAATACATCCAACATCCCATCCAAGTATTATGAAGTTTTATAGAAAAGAAAAATAGTTCACTGTATACGTAATGACCTACTTCTTCATGGCACTATTCCCTTTGTTTTTATTATTACTTCCTGTAAGCACAATTATACTCATAATATAAGCCTAAGCTTAATGAATAACTTAACAATAACAATACCAGTTTAACAAAGTTCAACAACACGTTATATAATAACTATATGTTTCCATGTACTCATTTTCTCTTTAGGATGTTGCCAAGTTATAACTCATTAAGAGGCTCACTTATTGATTATGTAAGTATCAATACTCGTATATTACCATAATTAACTCATACATTACGTTCTTTAACCACTCTTAGTATAATAGATATATACTTTTCAGAAGTCTTACATAAGTATATCTTGTTAAATAACACTTCTAATAACAACTTCTAATAACAACTTATGCTAACATAGAAGTATATTACCATAATTAACTCACACATTATGTTCTTTAACCACTCTTAGTATAATATATATATATACTTTTTAGAAGTCTTACATAAGTATATCTTGTTAAATAACACTTCTAATAACAACTTATGCTAACATAAGTCTTACACAATACATCACATGAGTTAAGGTTAAATAACTCATCTTGAATTTGTTGAGAAGAACTTGCTCCTACTCCTTGAAATCTTTTCCCGATCGTTGCCCTTGCTTCACCAAAACCTATGTAACAACACATCTCTTAAGTTTCATAATCCATTATGTAGCTTCTTTTAGGGAAAATGGCCTATAGGGGTATCAAAGTTCTCATTTTGTACGCGTTTAGTCCTCATTGTTTTTTTATGTAAAATATGACATTGAACTTATTGCTTTTGTCCATATTTAGTCCTTATGAACGACTACTACACGTTAAATTTTCAATTTGTACAAATTTCATCCTTAATGTTTCTTTTGCAAAATAAGTCGTTTTTGTTTTTATATATCCAGTCCTAATTATGGGTTTCTTCAGTTTTTGCTCACCTGACATCCTATATGGGACAATAATTAATGAGGTGTTCTCATACGTGACTCATCTGAACACTGGAATCATGTGTTACTTGTCCTAGTTTTGGTAACAATATTGTACTGTTGATATTAGTAACTGTGATAGTATAATACCAACTATATTTAATACTAATACAAACTTTTTTTTTCAATAGCAATAAAAACTATGTTACATCAGGTGAAGAAAATACATTAGCAATAATGATTTCAATTACTGGAAAATAGTGTCCATATTCATAACAATTGCTTATACTATTAATAATAATAGTTGATTCCTTTTGGGCTACACTCAAGGAAAGGAAACATCCTCTTTAACAACTGTAAACCAATCTTCAAAATTCAGGGTCAATTTGAATAGAATAAAAAACCCATTTCAAGAAAAATGGTCAAAATCGACATACCAAGGAATTAGGGAAGATTCCAATGTTGTAAAAATCGGTCTAGGCGGCCGATTAATCGGTAGCATTAGGAGGCCTCGACCCGCTTATGATTAGTGATAGGTGGCCTTCTTATGCGGTCTTGGGCAATATCGGTCCGAGGAGGTCCTAAGC
This sequence comes from Lactuca virosa, assembly GCF_052849685.1. Classification (NCBI taxonomy): domain Eukaryota; kingdom Viridiplantae; phylum Streptophyta; class Magnoliopsida; order Asterales; family Asteraceae; genus Lactuca; species Lactuca virosa. The sequence goes on along the minus strand of NC_136430.1, from coordinate 116,379,752 downwards.
GGCCGAAAATTTCAAAACTTTCAAATTTTCAAATTTTCAAACACTACACCAAAAATTTCAGATTTTCAAAATTTTATACCAAAATCTTTTAATTTTCAAAATTTCAAAATTTGAAGTACTTATTTTTTTAAGATCTATTAATTTTTGAATATTTTTTAATAAATAATGGTACCCCAACTAGCTAATGTCGAGTGTTTTTTACAACCTTGGAAGTCTCTAATTTTTTTTTTCAGGGTGTTATTTTATCTTGGAGATCCCGATTAGAGTTGGGAAAAAGCTATCACAAAGGAATCTCATTGTCTGCTATTGAGATATATCAAACTGAAGTCGAAAACATATTCTTCTTAGAGAAAACTAGGGTACCATCATTATTTGACCGATTCGTGTATTAGATTATTGATATAATGGAGGGAATAGACATGGAAGAAACACCCTACGTAGGATGTCACGTGAGCAAAACCTAAAGAAAAATGGTCATAAAGACTAAATGTGTACACAAAAACCAAGGTCATATTTTGCAACCAAAAACATTAAGGACTAAATATGTATGAAATGAGAACTTAACCTAGAGGAGCTTGTCACAAGGACTGAATGTGTACAAAACATCAAGTTAAAGGGCTTCTTTTACATGAAGAAAACACTAAGGACTAAATGTGTACAAAACGAGAACTATGTTCCCCTTATAGGTCTTTTTTGTAGGGTATTTTAGATTATATAAGAATGAAATCAGGATCATAATCATGAAATTGAATGAACATACGAATGTAAATATGATTTAATTTTTCATTAGAGAGTAAAAGAAGTTTGATTACAATATACGTAAGAAACTCTCCAAAAGATACTCTATCTCTCTCTCTCTCTCTCTCTCTCTCTCTCTCTCTCTTTCTAATTAACATATCTTATATAGGACACCTAAGAGATTCGGTTAGGAAATGACCAATGAGGTCATGACACCTAAGCTAAGACAACCCGTCAAAAAAAATTAACTAAGCTGCAAAGCCTAGTACAAAACCTACGAAAACAAAATAACCATTTCGCACCTTACAAGTAGAAGAAAAAACTTACAGAACTGCGAAACAATTCACATATAGACTCAAATACAACACTATGAAATGCTAGACCTAACAATCTCCCCCTTTGTATTGAGCCACCAAATTTGTCTTTACTTGACTACTTCTAATACTCAAGGAATATCATTGAGAATCCTGATCTAAACATTCATCCACTATAGCAACATATCTACACACATTTAATATCACTCTTTGAGTTTACTTTGTAGATGTTTGCCTTTGTAAGGAGATGAATAAGTGTAGTTGTTTGAAGCAATGTTTATCTTGAAGGAACCGTTGGCATAGGTGTCCAAGGTCATAACTAAATTGGTCAAAGCTAGAACTAAATTTGTATAACTTTATGTAATAAAAGTGAAGTCCTTTTTGGGGTGCCCTCGTAACCAGAAATAACTAGGAATGATATTAGGAGAGATAGAGGAAATGAGTTACTAATTTATTTTATGATTAATAAACTAATTTGAAATTTATTAGAATTAATTTAAAATTAATCAGAATTAATTGAAAACTAATTTGGGATTAATTCGAAATATTAAAGGTGCAAGGGCTGAATTGCATTTGTTCATAATTAAGCAAGGAAAGGCAATTCTAGATTCATCCATGGTGTGGGTGGTTTTAGGGTTTCTGGAAGCCTCCTAGATCTGATATGGATAACTTCCTAGAATAGATAAAATATGATTATTTTATAATTCAAATTAGGGTTTATCCTAGTTCTCCCCCAGATATAAATAGGACCCCAGGCATCAAATTTTGTGGTTCTCACTACCCAAAAGGTGGAAAACGGAATTCAGAAGTCTCATCCTCTTTCCTCTTGATTTCTAGTATTCCAGGGTTTTGGGTGTGAGTTATTAGAGGCGGCCATAATTTTGGTGCTAGCTTTCTAAAGTAGATCTGAGGATTCATGATTGCTACATATAGTTGTAACACTAAATGTATGTAACCCTATCTATGATTTTCAATTATTCGTAGGGTTTATAATAGTTTCAATAGTATTATGTTATAATAAGAAAATATATAGCTCTCTCGGTTGCATGTGCATATAACCATATTTTATGATGTTTCCATTGTGCAAATATGTTAGATTTAAACTAGAACACCCATCAGTGGTATCAGAGCCTAGGGTGATTTTCCATTATAGGTGTATAATTGAAACTGAAAAAAATCGAAAAACCCTATTGTTCATCGTGCACAGTGCGCCCTATGCTCTGTGGGGAACGCCTCCCGGTCTGGCAGATCCGAGCTACTTGGCTATTTTTCTTCTTGGAGGATAATTACTTAATATGTAATAGTTATCTTAAATCAAATTAAAATTTGAACTTTTAATTAAGTAATATGATAACTCCAAACTTTGAAAAACTAAGAAGATAATTATGGAATTTATATTATTTAATTATTATATTAATTAAGATAATCATAATCCATAAAATATTATTAAGCTTAAATATTTGAATATTAATAATTTAAAGGTTAAATTAGTTAATTAGATTCAAACCTTGTAATTTTAAAACGATTAAAATACACCCTTATATATATATATATATATATATATATATATATATATATATATATATAAAGAGTTTATACTACTATACGTATGAGATTAATAATTGTTAGTCAAACCAAGACTAGGCCTCATTCATGAATATATATATATATATATATATATATATATATATATATATATATATATATATATATATATATATAAAGAGTTTATACTACTATACGTATGAGATTAATAATTGTTAGTCAAACCAAGACTAGGCCTCATTCATGAAGATATGCTATAAGGAGATGACCTATAAAATGACTGTCGAATGAGTGTCCTTTTCACCCACCGCTTCATTGCGTAGTGGATTGTCGCTAGACGAAAAGATCCTGATAGGACACTAATCACGTGAAAAGTATGACATATACATATTAGAACACACATTAAAATCTCACTCTAGTTACTTTATGAAAAATGTGAAATTATATGCTAATCCATTAAAGTGCATGTCGTTTATTTGTGAGTCATTATAGGATCATCTGTGGTTTACCAACACACTAATTTAGGACTACAAAGTTGAAATGATGGTACATACTAGAATTTATAGTTGTTGATGGAGCGTGTGTGGCTAACTGACATGTCAATGTGATATCATAAATGACATCGACGGTGTCACACAAGTTTGCATGGTTATTCACATCTTGTTTGTGATCCTCGACATCATAGTCACAAATGTAAGAGCATAATCCGTGTTTAATCATGTCATTGATCATATTCAATGAATCTCAAAAGATTTAGCAAATTCATATAGTTTGAAATTTGTAAAAAATCTTACCTACCTAAAATAGATTGGCAATTTTATTACGACATCCTTTTTCAAAGTTCGAACTGAAAATTTGGATCCTAGCCTTAATTTAAAATTTGGTTAATAGTTAAGGATTGAATCAAATTATTTAAACTTTCTCTCTTAGGTTAGATGGAAATCCTCTCCCACGTCCTCATGCACTATCAAATTCTAACTTCTCTAATATTCTTCTCCATCGGGACTAGCTCATTTGTTATGGAATCTTCCTCGATTATAAAAATTGGGAAAGATGTCCTCGGTGAACATATCCATCAAATCAATAATACATCAACTTTGACGAAGTTGTTATTCCCACAAACATGTAGATTTGTGAAACAAGGTATCTTGGATCATTATCTCTATGTCCTCGATGTTCCAGAAGGATCTTTTATAAACATGTGAACATATGAAATGAATATGAAATTAAGTGAAATGTTTCACCAAAAGGCAAGGCTAGAGTGATTTGAAAAATGTTAAAAAGTTCCTAATTTAATGCAAGTTAAATGAGCGAATTTTGTAAGTACTCAATGAGAGCTACATATATAAACACGAGAATCTCAATGTTACCCTTGATAAAAGTCTTTTTATATATCTTGTACCTGGATCTCTTACTGGTTCTTATGTTAATTTCAATTTGATTTATCATATGAATAGTATGGAGAAGACATTGATGAAATTCTTAAACCTTATCTAAATTATGGAAACCAAAAGGGATTAGATTTCTTATCCAGTTCCGGTTGTCGCCTTTCTGAATGTTGGTGGAAAGAAGAGGAAAGTTCGAATCCTAAATGGAAAGGAACGGTTTCGGCCAGAACTTCCCATTATGATGGAATGAAACTAGTATATCCTATATTCCACGTAACCATGATTCGAAAGAGAGAACTTGCAATCAATGAAAATGACAAGGATCATAAGAAACGAAGCGACCCTAAGTGATTGAATTGGTAAAGTCAAATGTTTGACTCTACATCAAGTACTAGAATAATGAAACTCTAAATACATCCAATTCGTGGATCCTTGATGCATGATGTGGTAATCATATTTGGATGCAAATGTAGGATCTAATGGAAAGAAAAAAAGGCTAAGCCATCAAGAACTAAATCCAATCATGGGAATGGACAAATGTTACATGTCTCGATGAGTAAGGATTTCGAGCTGGTCCTTAGTAATGTAGTTAAGAATGATCGATTTATTTTCTATTACTCCTTATAAATGTTTAGAAACCTAATTTCAACATATGCGTGATATAAACATGAATTTTAATTTTCATTTGATAATGGAATGGTGACAATCCTAGTTTATAAAGATAATGGTTTTATGTCTAAAAAATCTTCTTGCAATTGTCATTCACGAAATTGTAGTTTGTGTTTTTAATAATAGTAAGCTTAATTTTAATATTGATTCTTCTAATAGTTAGATAAAAACATGCTTGTGGGATAATCTCCTTGACCACATAAGTAAGAATCACATCACCAAGATCAAATTAGACTAAACTTGGACTCATTCGAAATTTGGTTGGATGACGTATGTGAGTATTGTTTGTTGACCATATGAATTAATCACCATTCACACAGACATGTAATATAGGAAAAAGATTGTTGGAACTTGTACACACTAACATATGTGGACCCTACAGTCCACCACAAGGGATGACAAAAGCTACTACGTCATATTTACTGATAGTATTAGTAGATGTAATTATGTTTATGTGATTAAGCATAAGTATGACACTTTGAAAACTTTAAAAGATTAATATACAAAAGTAGGGAATCAATTGGGCAGGAAGATAAAGGGTCTCCGATCTGAAAGGAAAGGTGAATGCCTTAGTATCGAGTTCTACGATCATATCAGAGATTGTGGAATGGTTTCCATAATTGGCTTATCCAAGAACGACATAAAGTAATGGTGTTGCTAAAAGCAGAATCGAATGCTATATAGCTCGATCCATGATGAGTCCTACTTCACTACCAATTATATTTTTAGGGAATATACACTTGAAATGGTAGAGCATGTTTTGAACCTTGTAACCAACTAAATAGGTTTGCAAACACCTCATGAAATGTGGACTTGGAAAGTTCCATCACATTTAGGTCTGGTGTTGTGAGGTCGTTCGTTAGACAAGAAACCAATGACCAACTTGAATTGAGATTTGAGAAGTGTTACATTGTCGGGTATTCACTAAAGGCTTTTGATATCTGTTTTAAACAACCATGGGTATGTGGTGCTTATATATCAAAAGGAATGTTCATTGTGAGAAAGAACATATACATATCAAGAAGTACGTGGGAGTCATATTGACCCAGAAGAAATTTGAGATATAACTTACAATGAACTTGTATTTACAACTAGCTGTCAAATTGATGGTTGAAATATCAGTTGATTCAAATAACATTACCTTACCTCTTCACAGATCTAGTAGAGTTAATACACCTCCCGAGTTTGATGAGTTTTCATCTAAATATGGAAAGTGACATTTTGGTTAGTAATAAAACACTGATCAATTTGGATAATCCTAATAGCTACTATGAAGCACTGGCGGTCCCTAAGGCTTCCCATAAGAAGGGTCTAAGGATAGCGAAATTCAATCGGTGAAGGATAACCAAGTTGGTTGATCTGAAGCATAGTCTTATGACATTGGGTTGAAATTAGATCTTCAATATGAAGACAAAGATAGATAGGAATGTGTATGATTTTAAAGCTAGTATGGTGGAAAATGGTTTTGCTCATTATCAGTAAATTGATTATGAGGAAGCATTCTCACCAATAGCTAAGAAAAGGTATATTTGGGTATTTTTTTGCCATTGTTTCCTTCATTGATTATAAGATATGGTAAAATGGATGTTTAAACGACTTTCCTTAATGGTAAAATTTCAGAGGATGTAGGACACATCCTGAAAGGATTTTAACATACGAAGTATCCAAAAAAAGGTGTGTAAGCTTGAGAATTCTATTGATAGATTTATACAAGCATCGTGTAGCTAGAATCTATGCATGTCTGAGAAGAATCAAAGAATATTATCTTTATAGAAGTCTAGATAAGTCTAGAGCACATGTCAAAACTAGTGGGAGTGTCATTATATTCGTGGTTTTACATGTTGATGACATTAATACTCATTGGAAATAATGTCCTTAAATTTCAAAGTGTAAGAGTTCGGGAATTATTTCGCTATGACGAAATTTGGGGGCAGCAACATTGATACTTGGACTTCGGATCTAAAAGTATATATCTAAATGTTTTATAGGAATCAATAAAAGCACATATGAATAATGTGTGGAAAAGTTTTAACATAGAAAATTCCAAGAAAAGGAATGCTCATATGCATCATGGAAAGGACTTGAGTGAATCTCAAAGTTGTTTTCTTCTACCCATAAATAAGATAGGATGAGTCGTGTCTCATATGCTTCAGATATATGATCGATCATGTATAATATGACCGATTTTGGTACTGATGTTTTAGATGTTTTGAGCATCGTGATATTGTATCTGAAACTTGCACGAATGAATCACTACACAAATATCAAGGACATTCTATGGTATTTGAGAGATACCAAGGACTGCTTGTTTTTAGACAGTAGTGAACATGATTGATAAGATCTATAATGACAAAAATTTTAAAGATGACTTTATGTCATAGCCTAGATGGACATTTATCTTGAATTTCAGAGTGGTAACATGAAAGTTTTCATGTAGGAGATAGTGGTAGACTCAATAATACGATTCAGATTACATTAGTGCAAGTGACGTATCCAAGGAGCATACCTAGACTAGAAAAGTTCATAGTTGAACTTGGAATTGTTTTGAATAACAAATTGCCATTAGAAGTATTTTGTGAAGGTGCAGTCGCGTTAACTAATGATCCTTGAGATAACAAAAGGTCAATGTATAAAATAAGGAAATTCCACTACATCCAAGATAGAGTTGAGGGTGGAGATTTAGCTGTGAAGTGAATATATTTCCAATGATTCATTCACGATAGTAATGGACAAAGGAAAGCATGATATCAATGCTAAGGGCATAGGCATGAGAAATGATTAAAATGTTTAGTTGTTAAGTCGATTACCCTGAAACATTTATAAATCTTTCATTATATGGTGATTAGATAATAGGGATTTATTTATATTCAAAAGTATGATAGTATAGACAGTTAGTTTATTATTATGTTTCAATTTGTCATGTTTCTTCCTATGTAATTAATTGATTCAAAATGCCACAGCCAATCATACTTTTAGGAAGTAAATAATGATTTAAGAATGTAATCTAGTCTTGATAGATTGTCCATAATGATTGGACATGGCATAGAGATTGCTGCTATTCTCATGATACTTAAATGGGGAATTTAAGTACTAGTTAAACCCACGCATAGAGATTACTTCTTGGATCCAATCACGAGTATGGCATGATGAGTAAAGGTTGTAATTATTTTGTCAAAGTATATTCGTTCCTTTTTCCTGTTAAAGAAAAAAAACGATATCTTTGGTCCTTTCGATGATTTGATGTTGGCATTCATGTGCTAGGCCTAGCCTAAAATAAATTGATGTGTTCAATTTATAGTTTAAATTTAATCATCATAAATAAGAAACCGAGAAACAGAATCTTGGACAATGAGATTAATTTTCATCCATGTCTCCTGACCATACGATATCTTGTAGATCGAAGGAATAAGTGATCACTTATCTAAGGGAAACATTTGAGTATATATTAGAGTTCGATAGTGGCTTTGGAAAGAACAATTTACTTGTTACTAAAAGCTTATATTAGAAATTATAGTTGATGACTAGTCCAAGTGGGATACTATTGGAGAAGGTATCAATTTATCAATTTATAATATGATTGATAAATTAATTAGAAATTGACTATAATTAATCAGAATTAATTGGAAATTAATCCGGGATTAATTAGAAATAAATAAAGGTGCAAGGGATAAATTTTAATTGTTCATTATTTATCAAGGAAAGGAAATTCTAGAATCATCCATTGCGTGGACGGTTTTAGGGTTTCTTGAAGCCCCCTACAAATGATAGGACAACTGCCTTAAATAGATAAAATCTGATTAGTTTATTATTCAAATTAGAGTTTATCCTAGTGATCCCATAGCTATAAATAGGATCCCTTGGGAAAAAAATTTATGGTTCTCACTTCCCACAACATGGAAAATGAAACTTACAAGTCACATCACCTATCCTCTTGATTTATAGTATTTTAGGGTTTTAAGTGTGAGCCATTAGAGGCGTCCATAATTTGGTTGCTAGCTTTTTGAAGCAGATCTAAGAATTCAATAGTGCTACATACAATTGTATGACTAAAGGTATGTAATTCTATCTATGTTTTTCAATTATACGTAGGGTTTATAATGGTTTCCATAGTATAATGTTATAATGAGAAATAACATAGATCTTTAGGTTGCATATGCCCATAACAAGATTTTATGATATTTCCGCTATGAAAATATGTTAGACGTAACTTATAAGACACATTAGGAACACCATATAATTGTTCACGATCACGTTCTCGTGGACTTTATAAAGGACTCCCAATGTTCCTTCTGAATGAATTCGTCTCGCATTTCTTCAAGATGTTCTGGTTGATCACAAGGTTTGATACTTGTATTCTTCTTTAAAATTGTAACTTATTCAACATCCATTTTTTGTAGCTCCATGCAGTAAAATCTTATCATTAGTTTTAAATCCATTAGGTGAGATGCATTCTTCGACTCTTCTTTTGAAATGATATTAATCAAACATATCCAATAATATGGATTCATCGATGGAAGATCAACAAATGAGAATACAAATTCTTCATTGTTGCTTGCCCTCAATGTTGTAAACTTGTAATTCATATACCCATCCACTTCAACAACTTAACATTCTTTAATAGCAGAAACTTCTTAAGACTCGATACTTCATACTGAGGCATGGAATGTGTTGCATAGAACTTAAAGAGCTTCTTATTCGTAGTACTGTTTGACAATGCAATTCCAATAGTATTCATAAAGCTTCTAAACATAAAGGCTTTCGCAGTCATTAGGAAATCCAATTGACATTCAATCTTATTCTCAGTTACAAAAGATGACCTTGAATTAAGCCAATAATTGTCCACATTCTTTATCGCATCATTCAACATCTTATTCACAGTGCATACTGGCCATAAATCCTTCTGAGTTTCCTCTTTTTCCAGACCCAACAAGAACTTCTAGAATTTCGGTTATCCCTTCCAAACACTTTTTTTATGATTATTCACCAATCATAATCTTCCTCACTTCTTTATGCTTCTTTACCATATTAGTTACACCATATGGATTACTAGTAATAACTTGAACACATCCCCTTTGTTATTAAGTAACACTGCCACTCGGAACACCTTCAGAAGCTTGTTGTTGCGATAGAAGATGTTGAAGCTTGGCATCAAGTAATTACGACATATAATCTACGTGAGGAGCATGTTTTTGTTCAACAATGCGAACTAGGCATTGATTAATTTCGAAATTGTTACCTTTCACAAGTAACAAATCTTCATCATTCTTAAAAAAATCATACTTAATTGATCTTAAATCCTACTTAAGAGATTGAATCTTTTGCTCCTTGCTCGTATTAATGTCCGCCAACTTATCTTCAGAATCGTAATGTTCAACAAGAGTGTTTATAGCTTCAAAAAACTTGTTTTTATGAGTAGTATTTTCGGCCAAAGTAGAAGTTTTGATGGCTTAAACTTCATTCATCACAACATCCACTCTATAAATTGCAACAACTACCTTAGAAGTTGTCGCATTAATCACTTTTCTTGCTCATCATCTGAAGAAAATTGTATCAAAATTTTCTGATAAAATAATAAGTGTAATTCTTCTTGTAAATTGTTTTGGTGCATTTGAGCTTTAAATATCATACCATAACACAAATCATGATATCTTATGTGGTATTTTTATGATAGTAGGCAAACAAATAAATGGTTAGCGATATCTTATGTAGTTATAAGTGCAATTCTTCTTGAAAGTTGTTTTGCTCAATTGTTAGTATTGGTTTTTTACTAATATAATGCTTTATTTGAAAATAAGGATACTAAATTATGAATTTGCTACTATCATGTAGGATTAATTATGGATAGATCTTGGATGTATCTTTCACCTAGATCTAGTGACTCTTTCATAAATGGGGTGCAATTTTTGTTGAATTTTGCATTTGAGAAATCAAGTGTTGATGGGAAGATATTATGCCCATGTTCACATTGTTTGAATATGTGTTATTCAACAAGAAGAGATATTGTTGATCATCTTATATGTTAGGGATTTCAACCAGAATACACTAAATGGGTATATCATGGGGAAGGATCAACTCCTACATCTTCAAATACGATGTTGATGGAGGAAGAAGTGATTTTTCAACATGACATGCATGGATTGTTGAATGATCTTTTTGGCTAAAACCAAGTAGGACCAAGTAAGGATAACGTGAATAATGGTCAAGAGACAGAGAACATAAGAAGTATTGTTCATGATATATTTAAGGAAGTTGGAAAAAAGGTGTATCGAAATTCAAAATACAACAAATTATCATGTGTTGTGCATTTATACCATCTGAAGTGCCTTAATGGGTGGAGTAACAAATCTTTTTCTATGTTGCTAGAGTTTTTAACAAATTTGTTACCTGAAGGAAACATGTTGCCAAAAACAACTCAACAAGTGAAAAAAATGTTGACAATATTACTCTGCATTTGTTTCAGGTTCCTGATAATCTTTCTATGGTTCCTAATATCTCTCCTTTTGAAAATAGACGAGCCTTGTCTGAAAGCAATCATAACTAAGTGTGTACGCTTCTTTTTATGTCATTTATATTGGTGATATTTCTACATGTTTTTATATGGTGTATTATGTATGATTGGTAATTGTTCGAAAGTTGGATGAACGAGAGAAGAAATTATACAAAGTTCGAGGTCAATGAAGTTTCATGTTTCATCCCAACAAGTTTTTAGTTAAATAGTATTATGTTTGGAGTACTTGCACAACATTTAGACATATTAAACTTTTTTTAAGATGGTTATGTTTTATCTTAACTGTCCTATTATTATTTTATATTTCATTTAAAATAAAGAAATATTTAGCTTATTAATATAATTTTTTTGTAAAAAAAAGTGTCACTAAAAGTATGAAAATAATAACTATTTTTGCAGTTAAATGGTGGCATAAAAATAGTGCCACTAAAATCTATAAGTGCTTTAGTGGCATAATTGAAAAGTGCCACTAAACCCCAATTAGGCTGCAACGGCACAACCAAAAAGTGTCACTAAAGGTCTTTAGTGGTAGCGCCTTTCGTGACACTATTTTTTGTGCCGCTGATTGCCATGGGGGTCTTTAGTGGCACATTTGGTTTTTAGTGACACTTTTTCTTTGCCACTAAATGTAATTTTATTTGTAGTGATGAATTAACTTTTAACTCTCTCCGAGTATGGTTTTCACCGTAGCTTCATGGACTATCATCAAATTTTAAAAAATGGTGGGTGAAAAGGAATCATCAATGCGACCTAAGATATTAAGCTTCATGTTCATAAGTTTCTAATCCCTCTTTTTCATGGGATTATCAGTTGTTGCTTCATCTAAATCTCTTTCTTTATCAAGAAGAGAAGGAGCCAACATGGGTTTAACAAAACCTTGAAAAGAACTAGTACCCTCTACTTCTTTTTCATGATTCAGAGCAAAATCATCCTCACTCCCAGACATAGTAGTTTCATTATGAACTAGAGATGACTGAATTGCTTTAGAAGTAGGAATGTAAGTCCCTAAATCGCTTTGATGTATCAATCCGATCCACTTGATGGTGCGAAATCTCAATCAAGTGGATGATGCAAGATAGAATGGAGGAGAAGATGAAGAAGAACAACATAAATCTTCAATGTATCAATGAATTTATTGATGAACAATACACAAGATTCACACACTTCTCTCTACTTTCTCTCTATAGAATACCTTCCTTTCAACAATGGCACCCCCTTCTTTGACCGAGAACGTCCCCTGCCTATTCTTGACCCCTAAAATACACACACACACAGACACACACACACACACATATATATATATATATATATATATATATATATATATATATATATATATATATATACACACACACACACACACACACACACATATATATATATATATATATATATATATATATTGTAAGGGTCGAATTGTTGTAATTTGTCGAAATATATTTTGTACTCTTCGAATGTTTTGTAATGTATTTTACTAGGGCGCTTTTATTCGAAGCTTTAGAGTCAATGCCTTAGTATATTTTTTGTACGCTTTCGGTTCCCTATAAATAGGGGTTATTTACTAGAGTTAGATAAGAGTTTTTACAGACATGTCTATTTTCTCTGTAAACATTCGAATGCGTAAATCAAGCTGAAACAAGATCATATTTACATTTGGTGTTCAATCTTGCATTCATACTTGAATTCATACTCTGATTAATTCAATACTCGATTCATTGGTTCATCAATTGGTATCAGAGCATGAATCATATCTCTGATCTGGTTTTCACGCTGTTCAAAAGGTTTTTGAATCAACTTTTTGATTCAAAAGTTTCCGCACTTTTTGAAAGTGAAAAATTGTCTAGATCTTAGTATGTGATTCGATTCTACATTTGAATTGTTGAATCGAGTGTTATTCTCATCAATTCGATTTGATTCATCTAGTTTGTTTTCAAATTCTCAAATCTTTTCAAACTTCTCAAAATCATCTTACGTACAACAATGGCGAGTTTCAATCTCAATTCGATGACCTCGTTTTCTCATCTGTTAGGTTCATCAACCAAAATTCCAATGCTAATCCCTCAATACTATGATCAGTGGGCTGATCGTATGCATGATTATCTGAATGGTCTGGATGAAGAATTATGGTCATGTATCACTGGAAATGTCAATGTTCCAGTGAATGTTCAACCACTTGGATTATCTTCTACAAATTCTGGAGTTGATAATCAATCTGATCGTCTAAAGAAACTGGAGAAGAGGTCTATGAGGGAACTGCGAGGTGCTTTACCTCCAGTTGTGTACAATTACGTTAGAAGTTGTACAACTGCAAAGGAGGTATGGAACAATCTGAAAGATAAGTTTCAAAGAAGTGAGAAAACAAAAATCAATTCAGTCAAACAGTGTTTGGTTGAACTGAAAGATTTCAAACAAAAAGAAGGAGAAACAATTGAAGTTTACTATGATCGACTGAACGAGTTAATCTATCGTTGCAATCGCTATGGAATTACCAGGACTTCAATGGAATTCAATCTCATCTTTGTAATGGGGCTTCGAAAAGAGTGGAGAAGTGTGAGTATGATGGTGAAGAATCAACAAAGTTTTGATACATCAACTCTCAATGATTTGTACAATCAGTTGAAAACACACGAAATTGAGGTAAATGAAATTGCTGAGGAATCGAAGCTGAATTTGTGAGGTCCATTAGCTCTTGTGTCAAAGATTTCGGACAAAGAAGCTGAAAATGGTGATTATGAGGAAGAAGAAGGATTCTTCATGAATTCGGATGATGAAGCAATAGCATTTTACTCGAATAACCGTGTTAAGAAATTTTTCAAAAAGTCGTTCAATTCGAAGACTAAGCTTGCTGAGGTGAAAGGAAGTTCTGTGAGTAAAAATGTTGTTGAGGAGAAAAAGAAAGTTGAGAAGCAAGATTCGAAGATAGCTGAAGGAAAGGGTGACAAGAAGCTGAAAGGTGATGCTGGAATAGATTGTCATTATTGCAACGGTGCGAATCATCTTGCAAATGACTGTATGCTTCGAAAGAAGGATGAGAGGAAGAATAAATTCAAAAATGAGGCACACTATGCAGAGAAGCTTGAGGTGGTTCGTGCTAAAGCAAAGAATTTGTCATTGGTTGCAAAGGGTGAGCATTAGGATGAAGATGGAACTTATCAAATCTGGTCATCTGGATCAGATGATGAAGAAATGCGAAATCCGACACATGGAGTGTTGTATGCGAAAATGGAGGAGGACTCGGATGATGAGGAATTCGAAGTGAGGGGACGATGCTTCGTATCCAAAGCGGCTGACAAATCTCCAATGACAAGAAAGGTACGTAAAATTCTCGAATCTTTTAATATTCCTACTCATGCTTATGATTCTGAACTAATATCTTTTGATGAAACGGTTACTTATTTTGATTCAATTGTTGTGTCTGCTAGTAATGAGGCCAACAAATTGTCCATGGAGTTGTTAGAGACCAAAAAGAGATTAGACTTGAAAATAAGCAAAATTGAATGTTTGGAATTACAAATTACAAACATTATGTGTGATAGAGATACTTTAACGAGTGATGTCAAACTTTTGCTAGCACAAAGAAACATTTACTGTAATTCTGCGAAAAGACTTTATGGCAAATTAACTGATTTACATCATTCAAGTGACATAAGTAAAGAGCAACATAGAAAATTACTACCTTTTCTAGCATTTGAAAGAGCTAAGGTAGATAATATTTCGTATGATGGGTTGAAAAATCAAAAATTGAAAAAGAGAATTGAAAACAAGTTGAAAAGGAATGTGAAAAAGTTGTCAAATTAAACTCCAAGGAATTCAAAGATCAAATTGACAAATTTTCGAAGGAAAACAACATTTCAAAAAGACAAGCAAGAAAGAAAATATTTTGGCAAAATGTTGAGTCTCAAAAGGTATCTGAATCACAATCACCCAAAAATGTTTTCAAAGCTAAAAATTCATCTTTTTCAACAAAACCTCAACATTTATCTCAATCAAATCATTCAAAGTCTGAAGTGAATAATCAACCAAGGTTTTCGAAAGTTTCAGAAACTAATATTCCAAGAAAATTTTCAAATAACTCAAAACCAAATCAAAAATTCTTTCAACGTCAACATTTTAAATCAAAAGTTGATACATCATATGCTAAATCTTTTATAACAAATCCAAAAGTTGATTTTGTTCCTAAAAAGCCAAATTTTCCAAGTCAAACGAAGAAAGAAACTATGAAAACTTCACGAGAAAAAGGAATAACGTCAAGGAAGAACATTGATCATTGGCTTGAAGGCAAAGGAAAGATGTATCAGTCAAATACATTTTCAAAGGAGCAAATTCACGAAGCATATGAAAAGTATATGAATAATTCATCAAATGGCAGTTCATCGTCTAAGGATTCGAACATTTCAGTCAAAGATTGGAAACCAGTAATAAAAGCAAAGAATGTTCATTCACAAACTCAGAATTCGAAGGGTAATATCAGTGAACATTCGAAACCATCAAAAACTTATATTTCGGTTCCTTTAAATGAAGATGTAAACTTAATTGATAGTCTCAAAACAAAGGTTTGTGATTGGGTTAAAAGTTCTTCATTGCATTCGAAATTGAAGCGTGTGACGTATGTTGAAGGTCTTCAACATAACTTGATAAGTGTTTCTCAACTTATTGTGGGCACTGGCAATCAAGTTCTTTTTAACGAAGAAGGAAGTGTTATTTCGAATGTCAACACAAAAGAAGTGTTACTAAAATCCAAAAGGAAAGGTGACATGTTCACTTTAGATATCAATCCGATAGTAGGGAAACCTGCTATATGTCTTCTTTCGAAAGCAACAGCAGACTTAAGTTGGTTATGGCATCGAAGACTTTCTCATCTCAATTTTTGAAACATCAATAAGCTTGTGGTACAAGATCTGGTAAGAGGTTTACCTGTACTTCAATTTGACAATGATTCTTTATGTGCAGCTTGTGAAGTTGGCAAGCAACATAAACAAGGTCATCCAATTACAATAGATTCGAAAATTGTCGCACCTCTGGAGCTTTAACATATTGATTTGTGTGGTCCTTCGACTGCTTCAACTCTCAACAAGAAACGGTACATTTTAGTTATTGTTGATGATTTTTCCAGATTTACGTGAGTTTATTTTCTCAGGCTTAAATCCGAAGTTGCACAAATCATGATTGACTTTATCAAAAAGATGGAAACAACATTGAAGAAGATTGTTCGAAAAATTAAGAGTGATCATGGAACTGAATTTAATAACAATGTTCTTGATTCATTTTTGGTGGACAAAGGAATTTCGCATAATTTTTCATCTCCATACACACCACAACAAAATGGTGTTGTTGAACAAAGAAATAGGTCTCTATGCGAAGCGGCAAGGACTATGTTGGCATATGCGAATCTTCCACAATACCTTTGGGCTGAAGCCGTATCCACCGCATGTTTTACTCAAAACAGATCTTTCATTCATCGCCGTTTTAACATTACTCCATATGAAATTCTCAACAATCGAAAACCTAACGTCTAATTTTTTCATGTTTTCGGATGCAGATGCTTCATTATGAATCTCAAGGATAATCTTACGAAATTTCAAGTCAAAGCAGATGAAGGGATTTTCTTGGGATATTCGCATAATTCAGTCGCATATCGTGTGTTGAACAAAAGAACACGAAGAGTTGAAGAAACTTTTAATCTTACATTTGATGATTACTACATTAAACAAACAACATCACAGTTTAAAAATCATCCTATTCTGACAAAAACACAATATGAATCTGAATCCTCACAAACATTAGATGTTGATTATGATTTAATTTTTGGAATTTCAGATCATGCTGTTAATGCTGAAATACATGCAAATGATAATCATATCTCTGAACTCACAAAGCTTACTGATGATTCAACATCAACTTCTCCAGAGAAAAGCGAAAGTATGCAAAACAATCCAGTGGAGGGGGAGCAATTGGATTCGAATACTCTAGTTGAGGAAGAGCATTCTTTCGAGGGGGAGAATGGAAGAGTGAATGCTAATGTTGAGGGGGAGCATAATGTTGAGGGGGAGCATTTAGAAAACATTGAGAATAATGATGATTTAGATGATGTTTGTTCGATTGCAGGTTCAGAAAATGAAGATATATACGAAGATGCACCTTTGGAATTTGATCCAGCATATCCGCCAATGGAAAAGTGGACAAGAGATCATCCGAAGGATCAAGTAATTGGGAATCCACAAGAGGGAGTTTTAACAAGAGCTCAAGTTCGCGCAAAGAATGAGGTATTGAATACTCATCAAAAATTTTGTATGTTCAATGTTTTTATATCTAAAATTGAACCAAAAACAGTTAAGATTGCAACAGAACACTCAGATTGGGTTGTTGCAATGCAATCTGAATTGTCTGAATTTGAACGAAACAAGGTTTGGAGATTAATTCCTAAACCTGAAAATGTTTCGATTGTCGGGTTAAAATGGATTTTCAAAAATAAAACCGACAAAGATGGAAATATTGTTCGAAATGAAGCCAGACTTGTTGTTAAAGGTTATTCACAACAAGAAGGAATCGACTATGAAGAAAGTTTTGCCCCTGTCGCAAGACTCGAGGCGGTTCGTATATTTCTGGCTTATGCAGCTCACAAAGATTTTGATGTTTATCAAATGGACGTGAAGTGTGGATTTCTAAATGGAGAGCTTGAAGAAACTGTTTACGTGGAACAGCCCCCAGGTTTTATTAACGAAGAATTTCCAAATCATGTTTATATTTTAGATAAGGCAGTTTATGGTTTGAAACAAGCACCACGAGCATGGTATGCAACTCTTACTTCATTTTTGAAACAATCTAAATTTAAACAAGGATCTATTGATCCCATATTATTTCTAAAGAAAGTTGGGAATCATCTAATGCTTGTTCAAATTTATGTTGATGGTATTATTTTTGGCTCAACTGACCCTGCTTTATCTAGAGAATTCGAAGATTTGATGAAAAGTAAGTTCGAAATGAGCATGATGGGAAAAATCAATAATTTTCTTGGTTTGAATATTCGTCAAAACAAAGAACGGATTTTTATTAATCAGGAGAAATATACGGAGAATCTGCTTGAAAATTTTGGATTGACGAATAGCACAAAGTTACGAGTTCCAATGGCAACTGGCATAAAGTTGACACCATCGTTAGATAAACCTGCAGTTGACCTAACTCTTTACAGGAGCATGATTGGTTCATTACTTTATATTACAGCAAGTAGACCTGATATCATGTTTTCTGTATGTAATTGTGCTAGGTATCAGTCAAATCCACGAGAACCACATCTCACTGCTGTGAAGAATATATTTCGTTATCTTAAAGGAACAATTTCGTTAGGATTGTGGTATCCTTCGAACACTGGGTTCTTTGTACAAGCATATTCGGATGCAGACCTGGGTGGTTGTAATCTTGATCGAAAGAGCACAAGTGGTGGATGTCAATTTCTTGATGGCAAATTGGTGAGCTGGCAGTCGAAAAAGCAAACATGTGTATCAATTTCAACAGTTGAAGCAGAATATGTGGCTGCTGCTGCTTGCACTTCACAAATAATATGGATCCAAAGTCAATTGCGTGATTATGCAATAAATATGAAAAAGATTCCATTATATTGTGATTCTCAAAGTGCAATAAGAATTGGTCATAATCCTGTGCAGCATTCGAAGACTAAACATATAGCTCTTCGTTATCATTTCATCAAGGATCACGTGGAGGATGGGAATATTGAAGTACATTTCGTGAAAACAACTGATCAGTTAGCTGATATTTTCACGAAACCTTTAGATGAAAAATCTCTTGTGAGAATTATAGAGGGACTTGGAATGATTGATGGAAATTTTGTTCCATGCGAAAAAGAAGAATGATGCATGATAAGGACTGATTCAGAGGCGCTGAATGAAAGACAAAGCAATATCCGTCAGTATTCAGAGGTTACTGTTCATAGTCAACGCTTCGACCCCTTCAAATTCGTAAATTTGTCACTTATTTTAAGGGTTGATTCAAAGGTTACTGTTCATAGTCAACGCTTCGACCCCTTCGAATTCGTACAATTGTCACTTATAAGGGGATGACAAAATTTCGCATTTTTGCAACAAGTATTGTTTCATTTTCGAAAATTCAAAAATCCAAAAAGATTTTTGTTTGTTTTGTCATTTAATTTTCGAAAATTCAAAAATCCAAAAAGATTTTCGTTTGTTTTGTCATTTAATTTTCGAAAATTTAAAAATCCAAAAAGATTTTCGTTTGTTTTGTCATTTAATTTTCGAAAATTCAAAAATCCAAAACGATTTTCGTTTGTTTTGTCATTTATTTTCGAAAATTCAAAAATACAAAAAATTTTCGTTTGTTCTTTCTTTATTTTCGAAAACTCAAAACAACAAATATATTTTGATTCTTATTTTTTTTTAGTATTTTGTTGCAGATAATCTTGAAGACACAGAGTGGCTTATGCTTGCAGTTCTAGGGTCAAGTACATTTTTCGTATGAATCGATAAATTTTTCATCATTTGAACTAGTTAAGTTGTCCCTAGAAGCATGTTGCTGCATGTTGTCCAAAGCCTCCAATGACTCAATGTGTGTGTACGAAAGCCTTAATGAAATATTTCATACGAAAATTTCTTCCCAATCAGTCTTATATTCACATTAGTCTCTGAGCTACCTGACTCTTCTCAAAATGAGTTAAGAGTTTACTGTTTGGTCCAAACATAACAGAGGTACTTTTCGTGTCTTACACCAATCTTTTTCATCCATAAAGTTCTTACACGATCACACACGAAGACATATGACCGAGAGGTCTCTGATCAAACCCATCGAGACTTAGACATATCAAAAATCTGTGTTTATGATCTGACATCTTAAGACCGTGATGAAAGTGAAACTCAATTTTCATTACCTTTTTAAGGAATTGACGGGGAACTAAGTTCCAGATTTTCATGAAACTTTTGTTTCTGTATCAAAATTCGAAACTCCAAATCATATTCATTTCGAATGAGTGGTTTTGATCAAACATTCGAAACCCACGATGTTTGTTACCCAACAAGATCCAGCACAAAAAAAATTTCTTGAATATGATTTCCGTGTGAGTTTCATTCGAATGTCCTTGTCATTTCAAAATTTATCAAAGCCAACTTGTCACTGACTACACTGGTCAAACAAGCAATTTCTGTTACAATTTCTCACCTTATGTTTAGGATGACATGTAACGAAATTTTTGAACTACCCACGCAGCATTATAAAAGAAGCCCTTCGATACTTGTCAACAAGTATTCGATTGTAATTGACGGGAACCCACACAAGCTATTGATCATTTCTCTTAATGATTAATGAAGTAATCTTTGCCCGAGATTTTATCTGCTTTGTTGTCAATGGTTTGACATCACAATATCCCATATTTTTCTTATTTTTGTTTCTCGTCTATATTCTTTGGAACACTGCACTCACGAAATCCTTGAGGCTCTGAGTAATACCAATTCAGGCTGATGATTTCAAACTTCTGTTGTATGACTTCGCTTTTCCTCCCAAAAGTGAAAGAGGTTTGCTTTCATTCGAAGGGTTCTGACGGTTACAATACTCTTGGGGATAACAAGACAGGCTGTTTATAAATGACGTATGGTATTCTGTCCGGTTTTCACGGTGATGTGACAGCTACTTTTTGACGCATGGCTACTTTTCCGCAGTAATGGTCCGACTTTCAAGGTGCCACGTCGGATATCATTAAATACACATCCCGCTTCAAATTCAAACTTCAGGGTTACATATAAAAGGGGATTCAAGGGTTCATTGTTAGTTTACGCGATCAAAAAGCAAATTTCACAAATTCTCTGTTCATTATTATCTTCAAACCCTAACAATGGCGACTTCTACTCATGTTGATTCCCATACCACTGAAGATGCCTCTACATTACCAATAATGAAGATTCAAGCAACAAACTATTACTTGGTGGGTGAAGTTTCTCAGTACCCGGAAGAATTGAAGATGCTAATAGTTGCCTTGAAGAACTCTGTTTTGGCTAAGGCGATGTTCAATTCTTTCTCTGTTCCATTGTCCTGGCTTTCTCAAGCAGGATCAACTGCGACTTACAACAAAGCATCTGATACGATTACTTTTCATCTGGTGAACGACAAAAAGGTCAGGCTATCCAAGAAACTCTTCTCCCAAATTCTTGATATTCCGAATTTGCCTCCATATGTTTCATTTACTTTTCCACCAATCGTTCACATGTTTAATGAAATGGGATATCAGCCACCATTGTCCAAGATTAGTGATTTTAAGAAGTCTGGTCTTCCACGCCTATGGAATTTCTTATTTGGTATTTTTCTACGATGTTTGACTGGGAGATCTGCTGGTCTTTATAAAGGAAGATTGGAGGTTTATGCCATGGTTGCTGGCACTTATTATGATCTTCAAGTGGATTATTCTACACAGTTGTGGAAGGAATTTCAAAAAGGTGTAGAACACACGAATGCTATTCATGGTATTTCGTGTGCAAGATACTAGAGTTTGATTTTGCAATACTTTTACAATAAGGAAGGGATTTTGGTACCCAATGATGAAGACAAAGCAGTTTTTCAATCATACCACTATCCGAAGAATGTCACAGATAATGCTGAAGTTTTTCCATCAGTTGCTTGTATTCCAGATGCTATGCTTAAAAGAGTTGATCCTTCGAACTCTGTCTTGGTGGCATATTTGAAGACTATTGATTCTTCAATTAAGACTGGCATACTCTTGGATAGAGATGATACGAAATCCAAGAAGACGAAGAAGAATGAAACTGAGTCAAAATCTTCGAAATCTCTAAAGAAGAAGCCTGAAACCGTTGAAGTATTTGTTGCTGAGACTCAAGTGATTGAGCCCATTCTTGAAGACTCACAAGAGAATGTAATCATTCCTTCGAAGACTGGAATGTTTCGAAGAATCAAAATGAAGTCCAGTCACAAAAGCAAGTCTCCTACACACAAAGTGGTTCGAAAACCTCAAATCACTCATCAAGGTGTGTTAATTCGAGAAGTGCCAGCACCTATTTCTCCGGTGTCCAAGAAACGAAGGGCTGAGGATATGGCCAAACATTTGTCAAAGAAGAAGAAGAAGAAGACTCGAAAACTCGTGATTTCTACTGAGTCAACAGAAGATGATGATGAAAGAATTCCAGAAACCCCAGAGTTCACTCATCTCACAGAAAGTTCCACTCCTGAGAAGACAATCGTCATACCACCCGAAGATTCGATTGCCAAATCAGTTTCTGAGGCGGTTCGAACTTCAGGCATCCCTGCACACGTATCTGATACGGATGTAAATGTCGATATGGGTGAAGGAGGTTCGAAAAATGAAGCTCAAGGTCACGTTACTTCAGCTCCTTTTGAAAGTATTGTTTCTTTACCATTATCCACTACTCCTCTTACTTCAACCACAGATTCCCCAACATTCGAACACATTCTTGATCAACCCTTTACTTCTATTTTTTCTTCACAATCTACTGAGCCACCCAAACCAACTTCACCCGTTCAAGAAACCGTTTTTATGGAGACAGAGACTGATAATGAGGGGTTTGGTGGTATGTTTGATGAATTGGAATTTCATGAAGAAGAAGAACAGTTTCCCGATCATATGTTGATGACCATGAAGCAGTTCAAAATTATGAATCAGAAATTGAATTCAATAATTCAATCTCAAGCAGATCTAGGGGTGGTTCATCTGTTTCTAGTTTGGAGGTTGATTCACTGTTGAAAATGCTCGAAGCCAGAGTGGTTAGCAAAGTATCTGGAATGATTACTGACTCTGAGTCTCGAATTCTGGAGAAGGTTGATTATAATGATCAAAATAATGAACTTCGGATCAAATCTCAAAATTCAATGTTTACCAGTGATGTGAAAAATTTGAAGAATGTCGCAAAGGAAAGGCATGTTCTTTTTGTGCAAGAAGTGAAGAAGGTCAGGGAGGATGTAAATTTGCAAATTCACGAACTTCTTGAAGATATGCAAAAAGAAATTGTCACTGTTCAACAAGATTATGCATCCTTAAATCAAAAGGTTGATATCATTTGTGATGCAGTCACACGATTTGTTAAATTGTATGAAAGTTTGAGTCCTCAAATAATTCAACTTTCAACATCCGAAAGTGCAAGCTTTGAGGAAGTACTTAAGTTGCTTAAGGATTTAAAAGATATTTCTGATAGGCCAGTTTCTTCTCCATTGATTACTCCTGAATTTTTATCCCAGAAGTTTATCCAATTCGAAGCCATTCTCAATAAGCAACTTGCTCCTCTCTTTCGCATATCAAGCCTTCTTCCAACAACAAATGCCCCGCCTGTTTTCACAGGGGTGCAAGGGGGAGAAAGAAAAACTACTGAGTCGAAGGCTAGTGGCGAGGATGCGAAAGTTGTGGGAAAAGTTTTTTCTTCAAAAAATCCCAACAACAAAACCAGTAATAGTTTCTGCTGAACTGGTTACTTCAACTGTTGTAACAACAATGCCAATTGCAAGACCAATTTCGAAAGGAATTGTTATTGGTAAATCTTCAAAAACTGGTGGGAGTGGTTCGAATCCAAAAGAGACAATTGTCAATCCAGCCTTGAAAGATAAAGGGAAATCACTTGTAGTGGAAAAGTCGAAAGAGGAAAAGAAGGCTGAAGCAGAAGCTGAACTTGAAAAACTGAGGATTATTCAAAACATTATGACTCAGCGTGCTAGTGATCCGAAGGGAATGGATAAAGGTGATCCAGCTAAACACTATAATTACGAAACAATTGAGGCCAAGGTTGCTTTTAATCACATGTATACATTCGAGAAGAAACCAAAGCAGAGTTATTTGGTCACGAATACTGATGCAAGCCAGCTGGATTTTCCCATAAACGAAATGATGTTTATCATGCCTCATTTCAAAGCAGCAGGGAATTTTAAAAATAAGGATGAAGGTACACACATGAAAATTCATTTTCATGTTGTTCTTGGAAAAGCCCCTGAGGAAGTTTGGTCTTTAATAAAAATCAAGAAGGTCATAAGTATGAAAGAGGATGTGATTTTCGAAAACACAGTCCAGAATGTTAAGTATGTGGTTGCCAGGGCAAATGGAAATATTTGCGAATTCACTGTTGCTGATTTTCCATTGATGAACTTGTATGATCTTATACAAGTTGCATTACTTCTAAAAGACAAATCATTTTCATTCCTTCAAAACACTGAACCAGGTGAATTCAAGCTTGGAGTTGCTCACATCAAGATTTTTATCGAAAACTATTATGAGTGCTTGGCACTAACATATATGGAATTAGCTACTGCCAAAGGAATGGAAATAAAAGCACCAATGGCTCCTATGAAGACTCAAGCGGAATTGAAGAAATATGCTGATGGTGAAATTTATCTGAAGCCTTTTGGAATGGTCTTCGCAGGAAAAGACAAAGCTGGAAAAGCTAAACGGTTCTTATTCCAAGCACGTGAAGTAGAGAGATATTCAACATCTCAATATACGAACTTGATTGTTCGTATGAATCATTGCAAGAAGAACAATGAAGGAGACAAGAAAGAGCTGAAGAAGATTATCTCCTGGTACACAGAGATTCGAAGAGTGTTACTGTATTCCATCACACTTCTTACGAATTGAAGACTTCGACTATGATTACAAAGGGGGAGATTGTAAGGGTCGAATTGTTGTAATTAGTCGAAATATATTTTGTACTCTTCGAATGTTTTGTAATGCATTTTACTAGGGCGCTTTTATTCGAAGCTTTAGAGTCAATGCCTTAGTATATTTTTTGTACGCTTTCGGTTCCCTATAAATAGGGGTTATTTATAGAGTTAGATAAGAGTTTTTACAGACCTGTCTATTTTCTCTGTAAACATTCGAAAGCGTAAATCAAGCTGAAACAAGATCATATTTACATCTGGTCTATTTTCTCGATTCATTGGTTCATCATATATATATATATATATATATATATATATATATATATATATATATATATATATATATATATATATATATATATATATATATATATGGACCTAAGGCCAAGCGCAAAACACAAAGGCCTGACCGAAATCACATGTGATTTCGGTCCAAGCTACAACTAAAACCCAAGGCTGTTTTCGGCCCAAGACCGAAAACCACAAGTGCCTAGAAAAGCAAAGTATAAACCATATTTTAGACCCAACAATCTCCCCCTTGGTTTATAGCTTTCTTTTCTTATGTCCTAACAAACTCCCCCTGGATTTGTAGCTTTCTTTTCTTTTCAATCTTTGCTTTGAGCTTGGCTTCAACTTTAATCTTCGATTTCATCACAACTTCAAGATGAACATATGAATCTTCTATATGAATAACTTCATCTTGAACAGTTGGGCTTTTCTTCAAAATGTGACTTTGAAAGCACGTTGGGTGTGGAGGCTTCTTGTAAAGATTCTTGAAAATCAGCACTTTCAGCTTGAGAATCTTCAAAGAGAATAACAGAGAGACCGATTCTTATGGATCACTTCAGCAGGTTCATAGATAGCAGCAAATTGATTGAGGAGGCTTCAATGTAATCTGTCACATGACTTCAAGTACAGCCTCACATTGCTTCTGGGGTTAAAAGATTGAATGTTGAAAAATAATCTTCATTTCTTGTTCCTTCGAATGATAATTCTTCAATGATCATTGTTGTGCCATAGTTGTTCAAGGATGTAACCTTGGCTCAGAAAGTTCTGATACAGTCTCATTGAGTCTCTTCTTCCTTTGAGTTCTCTGATTTTTGAATTCGCTTTTCAAGACAAACAAAATTTTGAGATAAAAACAAAAACTAAAAACAAACTTTAGCACACTATAGAAATCACTAAGAAGTAAAAACCAAAAGTAAAACAAAAATATTTTTGGATTTTTGATTTTTCTGAAAAAGAAATAAAAAAATACAAATCACTAAGAAGTAAAAACCAAAATTAAAATACACTCAAAAGTAAAACAAAAATATTTTTGGATTTTTGATTTTTCTGAAAAAGAAATAAAAACATAAATAAACATATTTTTGGATTTTTTTAATTTTCTTATTTTTGTTTGATTTTTAAATTTTTTAATTCTCCCCCTAAATTTGTGCATAGAGGAAAACTATGAACAAATTTAACAAAAACAAAAATAATAACTAAATTTAAGACTTTTGGGATCAAAGTTGTCAAGCAATAAAATATTGTTTATCAGCACACACGTGCATGTCTAGACCTGGTCAATCATCGGTATTGTGATCCACTTAAACACAAAGGATATTTGCAAATTGGACAGATTATAAGTGACAAGTCATTTGCACCTAAATTCCTAAATGGACCATTTGACTGACGGCGACCAAGGATATTGTTGTCCACTTAAATTCAGCAGCGAGATCTACATACAACCTATTAAATGGTTCAATTTTAGATGTACTAGAACGTGTTCCCCACTTCCCAACATACTCCGGTAATCAAGAACTTCCAAAGAACTCCTTACTTTAGGTGAGTATTCAATCATTAAGAGAGAAGACAGATATAGAAGTGCATATGTTGTATCCCAGGTCTGATGTCTTCCAATCACGCAGAGGGAACAACATATGACTAACATAAATAGAGGGTTATAGAGATAGAGATAGTAGGGTGCATATGATGTGTCCCAGGTCGGATCTTTCGATCACGTAGAGGTGACAGCATATGGCTAACAGATAGAAAGAATTGCATAGATAAGAATATGCATAGAGGCAACATATCACTAACAGATAGAAAGCAAGAAAATAATTTCCTACAGAGGTGACAGCATATGATATGTTGCATTACATGTCAGATATGTTCCAATCGCGCAAAGGACAACATATCACTGACAGATACTCCCTCCGTCCCAAAATTATAGTCCATCTTTCCTTTTTGTTTTGTCCCAAAATAATAGTCCACTTCTAAAAATAAATAACATTTTTACCAAAATACCCCCTCATTATTAGTTAACCAACTAAGCATTTAATGGAACATTAAATGCAAAGTAAGGACAAAACTGTCATTTTATTAAATAAAGTTAGTGGTAATTAATGCTTTTCTTAATATGTGTGTTTTTTGTCTGTGGACAATAATATTGGGACGAAGGGAGTAGAAAGCAAGAAAATAATTTCCTTCAGACCCACTTTATCAGAACCCCCCAGTCGCCCTATCTGTACCGGAATTAAGGACATAAGTCCATACATCGAGGAAATGTTAAGCCATAATTCTAGATACATAAGATTTTAATGTATCTCGCAGGTTCTCATGTTTATCTCACTGCTCAATCTACCCAAGCGTCGTATTGTCAGTCCAAATAAAACTATCTAAGTCCATATTGTCAAGTCCTTGCATTGTCAATCATTGTCTAGTCCTTTTGAATCCTTCGTGCCTACCAACACATTGAGCACATAGTCTAGACAATTCAGCTTTAGTGCATTACACGAATTTCAGATTGCCCTTTAGCACTAAGCTTCATATCACTTCCCAAATAATCACCTACAAACAAAAAACCATAAGGACATGTTTTTTGGATTTTTGTTTTTATAATTTTTTGTATTTTGATTTCTCCCCCTTAATTTGGGAATGGGAAGAAATTGAAGACACAAATGTAAATATGAAACAACCTTGTTCCATGTATTAAATTTCAAGTCTTTAGATATTATTATTTTTTGATTTGGCCTGACCATGTCGTGGCATTGGAGTACCACAACATGACACTCAATTAATGAAGAACGTACATCTGCGTCGGGCCATGGTGTGGCATTAAGTGGTCACGGCATGGCAGTCGTTTTGGCCCTAGAACCCTAATATCGGGGTAGGTGCCCTATTTAAGGACACTAACTCCTAGGGTTTCCTTATTTGGAAGCCTCCACCATATAATAACTTTCTCCCATCCAAACCATAACGCCCTTTTATGTATTGAGAGCTTAAACTCCCTTTTTGTGAAGGTTGAAGGGAAAAAGTGATTTTGGTATTGCTTGTGAGTGTGGTTTCAACTTAGATCCGTCAGCTACATCTCATTTCTGCATCTTTAGAGGAATAAAGTCTCTACCATGATCATTAGCTCCCTAGATCTAGCCCTAGGTTATTTTGTGAGCCTTTATCCTTAAATTTTCTAGTTATTGGAGTTTGAGTGGAATCCATAACCTTTGTGGGCATTCTTAGCTTCTGGACCTTGGGGTTGGTTTGAAATTTGGCTCTTATGGATGACTGAGTGAATCAATGCCTTGATAATATCATTAAGAACTTGGAATTTAAGATCTTGTCTTAATAGCATGTCCTACTGGATAAAGTTGGAAACTTTATCCATCAAGACCTTGTGATCATTTAAATATGAGTGTTGGAGATGTTGGGGTTGAGATATGACAACTTAATCCATTAGGTTGTGGATGCCCAGTGCCCACATCGTGGCTACCAGTTGCCACGACGTGGCGACTAGTGTTTCCGCTACTCTCTCATTTGGACGACGCCACGATGTGGCCAATGGTAGCTATGGCATGGGATTTGATAGATGGCCAGCTGTTTTGTCTTAGAGTACCCACGACGTGGCCTATGGGTGGCCATGATGTAGTGACCTATCAAGTTGACTTTCACCATTGACTTTTGGTTAATTTAGATGATTTTTAGGGTGTAGACTGAGTACGTATCCTTTATTGTTGTTAGGTGTATGCAGTTCCAGTCTTCACCGTATGAGAGTTGTATTCATTTAGCTGCTATCTGTGAGGTGAGTCTTCTCACTATGTTACCTGTGTAGAAGTGTATGCATGCTAACCAGTTGGGCCTTATTTGGTGACTGATCTTATTATGAAATTGTGGTGATGAAATATCTTGGACTGTTGTAAGTCCATGGGACTGCTAATAGCCTAGGGTTGCTGATAACGTCTAAAATGTGTTGCTAATCCACAGGGTTGCTGATAACCCATAACTGTTTATTTTGTTGAGTTGTGTATAGTATTTGGGGAACTCACTAAGCTTCATGCTTACAATTGTGGAATAAGTATATTTCAGGTACTTCAGATGATCGCGGGAAGGTGAAGGCTTTATTGTACCCTCCCAGTTGTAAATTTTATGATTTTCACATTTTGATACTCTGATTTGGATGACTGTATTGATGTACCTGGGATTTTCATGATATGGATTTTATGACATTGATGGTTTTTTTATTATAAGAATGAAAATTTTTGTTGTAAATGTCAGTCTGTTACAAGTTCGTATCAGAGCCATGGTTTCAGAGAATTGGATGAATAGTTGTGGGATTCTAGACTTAAACTAAGGATATAACGAAGGAAACAAAGTGTATAGTAAGATGAAGTTCGAAATAGTGATATCCCAAAGTATTCATATCCATGTTGTATGCTTTATTGTAGTTGCTATTTTGAACTGATAGAAATGCATGCTAGTTTGTAGCATAAGGATCCTTCAATACTTGGTAGATAAGGTTGCCTGATTTTGTGATGCCTTATAGCCTAGGAGATTCTTGTGTATGTTTTTCTAGGGTTGAGGCTAATATTACTAATTATTTTGTGTAAACCACATGGTTTTACAAAATTAGGATTTTAAAGCTTTAGAATGCTTGGTTTGACTTGATTTCCTGATACTTGTTTGGTTGCAGATTTGGGGTGGGATTTTTTATTCAAATGTTTATTTAGTCTAGATTATGTACAACTGGATTACACGGAGTCGTTGGCAAGTGTAGCAAAGACTTCTCGCAGGACAGTTCTATAGTTGAGTAGGGACCTAGGATGAGTATCTAGAGGATTAGATGTGGCACTTCGAGCACCTGGGTGTATATGTACTAATTCTGTGAAGGCAAAGTGTTTTGTGGTTTGGTACCTTGATATGAGATCAAAATCAACTAATGATAGGTGTGGAAGGTAGTATGGGCACGTACTACTGAAAGCACATGATCCGTATGCGATTTAGAAGGAATCCTAGGGGACTGAGTATTTGATCGGGTTATGTGTTCATATGTACTTATGGTCTGCTTTTGACCCTTTTTCCCTTGTGTATTTTAGTATAGTGTACACCCGAGGTTTAGGCTCCAACGGCCCGAAGAGGCAAAGTATCAGTGATGATGAGATCCATGTGATTATTGCTACGGAGGTGGCCACAGTGGTTAGAAAGGCTATCCCAGAGGTATTTTGGTCTATCAAGACCACGCTAATGAAGATGTTTGACGAGCGCTACACTGTTGTCACCGAGGTTGTCGGTGCTGAAACCACCGTAACTATCACCACTGCAAAGTTCCATGGTGGTGTTTCGATGCAGTATCGCGAGTTTAACAACATGAATCCCCTGAATTTTGATGGAGTGTAGGATCCGATTGTTGTGATAAGATGGATGAATGATGTTGATGGATGTTTCTATACCTGCTCCTATCCAGATGATTTGAGTATTTGCTTTTCACTGAAACTACTTCGCTTAGGACTGAAGGACTAGCAGAAGTTCGTGACCAGGGATTAGTTTGTTGATATATTTCAAGATAAGTATGGTCCTGTGTTGCAGAGGGAGAGATTGGCTCAGGAGTACCTGTCGCTTTGGAAGACGACCAAAACGGTGACAGAGATCACTAGGATGTTCCATGAGAGGGATTTGTTTTGTCCAGAGTATGCATCTACTGAGCAGGCACAAATGAACTGGTACTTGAGTAAGCTCAAGAAGGATATGAGAGAGTTCATGAAGAACTCCCAGCACCGGAAATTGACTAAGCTGCAGTCCAATTCCAGGAGAAAGGAGATTGAGTTGGAGTTGCAAGAGAGGGAGAAAGGGATGGATACTCAAAGGAGGGATACAAAACTAGTCCAGTCCCAGCCATTGGCTAAGTGGGAAAAGCCCACTAATTTGAGAGAAGGAGGAAAAATGAGCCGCACTTGCAGTTAGTGTGGCAAGGGTCATGAGGGGCCCTATCGATCAGGGTCAGTATGCTTCTTATGTGGCAAGGACGGACACTTTGCGAAGGAGTGCCCGAAGGGTTTGCGAGTTTGTTTTAGCCACAACCAGGCAGACCATGTGAAGGTCGAATGTGTGCTTCTTATAGCGAAGCCTGTTCAAGCCCCTACTCCTATGACCCGACACATCTATGATGGGCATTAGGCGAAGGTAGAGGCCTTGAAAGCTAGGGGTCGAGCTTTTCAGTTGACTATAGAAGAGGCCAGAGCAGCACCCGATGTCGTCGTTGGTATGTATCTGTTTTATATTTCTATTGAATTACTTTATCATTTATGCTTATGATGAAATCCTATAAGGTACTTTCCTTTTAAATTTTGTACTTGCTTTGGTGTTATTTGACTCTGGTGTAAGTTGGTCGTTTGTGTCTACATCTTTCTGTAGAGATTTCAGTGTTGTTCATGAGAGCCTGGATCGACCTTTGAAGGTTTCCATAGCTGCTAATTGTACTGTTACACCAGGATTGTGTATTGGAGATTTTTGGTGTTGGGTTTCTGATTGATCTTATTCCTATTACGATGCGAGATGTCTGCGTGCTTGCGGGTATGGATTGGATGAGTCGGTTTGGGGCACTGATTGACTGCAAGAATCAGTTAGCGACTATTCATGACCCTTGTAGGGAGTGCTAGATATCTATGGTGAGAGTACTGGGGTTGGATCTGCCTTTTGTTCTGCCACCAAGGTGAGGCAGTTCCTTCAACAAGCATGTATGAGATATCTTGAGTATGTGGTCGACATGCAGGATGAGAGGGAGAAGTCAGTTTCCGATGTCCCTATTGTTAGGAGTTTTACAACGTATACACAAAGGAATTACCTATCATGCCTCCTCAGAGGCAAGTCGAGTTCAGGATCGATCTGATCCCTGGTGCTGCCCCGACTGCGAAGGTGTCATATCTCCTTGCGCCACCAGAGATGGAGGATGTGACATCCCCAATTTCACGGCCAGAAAAGACCAATTTGTTTATGCTTTATTTAAAAATCAGAGTTCTTTTTGAAGAATAATATTGCGGAATTTTTTCCCAAAAATATGATAAAGACATTATCAAAGCATTTCCGAAGAAATGTATTTTAATTATATTAAAAACGTTGGGATGCCATCGTCAATACAATACATAAGCATAAACGGAAAATAACATAGGCCTTATAACATCTATTATTCTACTGGCCTATAATCTGTAATTCTCTCATCTATTCATCACACCGGTGCTCTTGTGCCACTACCTGTAATACAAGAAACTAAGTGGGTTAGGCTTGGTGAGCACACATGGCATTCAACCCACAATAATTAAGTTCTTAAATTTCATCAATCATTCAACCCGATTACATGTTCCCATTATCCTCACTTTATGTCCCTAAAGCATCTAATTTAAGGGACCTAGCCTAAGGATAATCTTCAGGATAGACAATAATGCTAAGGGGATTCTTCTGCAATATATGTCAGTAAGGCAACCATGAGGGGGATGGAGTATACCCCCGGTGACCACGTAGTTCAAAAACACTTACAGGTTGCGAGCCTGCTAGTGTTCCATTGGACTGTCTAGAATAGTCAGTGGTCGTCATCTATACTCCGCTAGATGACTGAATCAGCTTTAACATCATGGCCTCTCATCATTTGTTTCATCTTTGTCACACCCCGAACCGTCGGAACGAACGACGGAAACGTCCGGGGGCTGGGTGACGTCATACGTAGTATCACAACAGTTGTATCATAGTAAGTGAAGTAAACACAACCATTACATTATAATATGAATATTTACATTGTTTGAAAACATAGTTTGTTTATAACAGTATATAACAAAAGTAAAAGACGTGACTCCAAAATGCTCCGTCTTCTCCAAAAGTTGGCAAGAGTACCTGTCTATTGGTGCCCTGAGAATACAAGCAGTTTTAAAATATCAGCATAAAGCTGGTGAGTTCATAAGCGTTTAGTTCTGGTGAAAGAAATGTTTCTTTGAGCCTTTGAAACGTGTTTCCCAAGAAAATCATGTATTTTCTTATGAAAAATGTTTGATTAACCATTAGTTGTATGTTAAACAGTTCGTTTATGAAAGGTTGTGTTCTCCCAGGAAAATCCTATATTTTCCTTAAAAGTTGATAGTTGGTTATCTCTTTTTGTTTGAGGTGTACAAATATCTACCATACTTGTATCGTTAGATGTAGTTTCCTTGAAAGACCCTGTTTGCTCTCTGTGTGATGTATTAGCCTTATTACATAAATAAAACTAATAAATAGGTTGTGAACTAAATCCTAAGGGTATTATCAATACCCTCTAGTAATCGAATCGGTTATTACTTTGAGGTTAGTTCACTTGATTCATTATTACAAAAGTAAATCTCTGTTATCTAGGTTGCGAGTTTTATAACCATACATTAAACTTGATATGGCACGTAACGAGGCCAGTATCCTTTTATGACTTTGTCACCTGTAGACGTGACGGTCCCACTGTAGCTAGCAGCGAGGTGCGGGATAGTCAGTCCCGTATAGATCTATACACAATAGTCACGCTCTCCCTACAAGAGATTCTGGTTACAAGTGTTAGTCCTACACTCTCGAATCCGGTGGAGTGTTACCAAGGACGTGTCTCCAACTTAAAATAATAAATTTACAAGTAATAATATAGAAAATCCTGTTTATGTTTTGTATGAATCCTTTGTAAAATATCACATTTTATGACAAGATTCACAAGTTCCTTGCTTTAGTTTTGAAAACTGTTTCTACGAGTTGATTTCTTAATCTTTTGGTAAAACTGTTTTCTGAATTAAAAGCATACTGAACATATAATTGTTTTATGCATAATGAAATAACTTGAGCACAAGTTTCTTTGTACTTTTGCTTGTATTCCCCCCTGAAAACATGAAAAACTCGGAAAAAACGTAGGGGTATGAACTCACTGTTTGACATGGGATTCGAGTGTAAGTTGCTAGGAATTGCTGAGTGTCAAATAAAGCCTCGGGCACAAACAGATCCTATTTAGCATGTAAAAGTACATATATACATTAGGTGAGGACATAACACTATTCGTTATGGAAGGAAACCACCTTAGGGACTAGGAAACACTTAAAACAAAGTGTTAGAATCACATGTGATTGAAGAGGGGAGTTTGCGGCCGTAATCAGGAGTGTACGTGTTGGGTCAAAAATATGGTTTATACTTTGCTTTTCTAGTTGATTGTAATTTTCTGTAATATTATATGTGTTTACGGTCAGGTTTACGGCCAGGTAGTGTTTACGGCCGTAAACAGGTTTACGACCGTAAACCCTGTTTACGGCCCAATGGGTGTTTACGACCGTAAACTCCGTTTACGGTCGTAAACCCAGTTTGCGGCCCAGTCGAGTATATATAGGGGTGAGGGGTGTGAGGAATAGATGGATGAACGTGAGAAGAGAGAAACTAGAGAGAAGAAGAGAGCATTTTGTGTGAATCTATTATAAGGAAGTTAATTCTAATCATATCATTCAAGATTCATATTATTCTTCTTCTCCTTCTCTTCTATTTGACCTGACATCATCCAATTGATTGGGATTCCGCACCGTCAATTGGATCTGATTGATACACAAGCATATTTGGGGACTTACAATTGGTATCAGAGCTTGGATTGTATCAGTCAATTTTGTCAGATCTGGAGCTTATTTGATCTTATTTTTGAAGGATTTCTGCGTTTTTGGATAGATCTTGGCAAAATAAGGGGGGGTTTGTTCTTCGCGTTTTTCATAAAAACGAGTTCTGGATCGAGTTTTGGAGCAAAAATGGTGAAAAACGTCGTTTTTTGAAGGGTTTACGGCCATTCAAGGGTTCTCGGCCGCAAACAGTTTGCGGCTAGGGTTTCTCGGCGGCGGCGGCTAGGGCTTCGGAGTTTACGGCCTCGGAGTTCACGGCCCGAGGTTCACGGTCCGAGATTACGGCCCTCGGAGTTTACGGCTCGCATGTTTACGGCCTCGGTTTGCGGTCCTTAGTTTGCGGCTCGGTCTAGCTCGTTTCCGGTTCACACCTCGCACGATCAGCAGCCTCGTTCAGCAAGCCTCGCACCTCGTCCTCGCATCCTCGCCTTCGCATATTAAAAATAAGAAACGAATTGGGGGAGCCGGGGTTCGAACTCGGGACATCTGATTCTACAACCCAGCGCCTTAACCAACTCCTCTAACATCCTTGTTGTTCTGTAACCCTCGCTTTTAATTCTTAGACACTCGCTTTCTCGGTTTCTTTTTCGCATTTTTTACACATTTAACCCAAAATTTAAATTTCTTTTATTTTTATATTCCTTTTTCATCCAAAATAAAATAATAATAATAATAAAAATAAAAAATAAAAACAAAAAAAAATAAAATTAGTGTTTAATTTTTGACTTTTATTTTTGGCTTTTTATTTAAAATTTTGACTTTGACTTTTAAAACTTGACCTTTGACTTTTTCGTTTAACTTTTAAAATTTCAAATTTAGCTTTTCGGTTTGACTTTTAAGTTTGACTTTTCAAGTTTGACTTTTGAGGTTGACTTTTGAGTTTTTAGTCAAATGGCATATTTTAAATAAAAAATATATATTTATAAAAAAAAATAATAATAATAATAATAAAAAATAAAAAAAAAATGAGTTCTTCAAACGTTCCTGTCAATGAAGTTTCATGTAATCCATCTTGTAAAATTACGATTAAGTTTCTTCGGGAACAAATTGATTTATTAAAAAGAGAAGTTGAGGACCTGAGATATGAAGGATATCAACTTAGGAAAGGACAGAAACCCCTTAAGGCTCAATTAGAAACAAAAATAAAAGATTTTAAAAGAATTCAGACAGAATACAGTGAAAAATGTGAGCTTTATGATTATGTTAATAGACAAAATGATGAGTTAATTACTGAGCTTGATACATTAAAAAGACAATTTGAAACTGCAAATTTTGATTTTAGAAAATTTGATGGATCAAGCGAGGTAGTGGCCAACATGATTGATCACTGCATGCAGTTCAAACGAAATCAGTCAAAGGGTTTAGGATATGATAGTGTACCTCCTCCTTATAATCATACACATCAGTATCAACCCCTATCCAAGGATGAGATTGCCAATGAACCGTTTATGGTTTATGGCAAGCCATCTGGTTTCGTTTCAGGCGGACTTATTAATGTTGAAAGTTCTAACATTTCTACTTCCCCTGCAGATCAACCATTAGATCATGCAAAGCGTGAAGTTGGAGATTCTGTTTCTGTTTCTGATAACAAAACTGAGTCTGGACCTGATGTTTCTGTTTCGAATGAAAACTCTATTGTTTCTGATGTTAAAGTTGATGATACATCTTGTGATGCCTTTGATGCTTTTGCATCGGATCATGTTGAGTTAAATTTTTTTGACATATTTGATTATTTGTTTGAAAATACCAATGTTTCTACTTCATGTGCAGGTAAAGTAGCAGAAGATGAGAACAAGGAGAACACTACTGAACAAACCAATGACTCCTTGAACTCAGAATCTGTTGCTTCGAATTCTGTTACTCCTAACAAACCTGCCGTTGAGAAATACAGGCCACCAATTCCAGCGCAACAGAGTGCTTGTTGCAAGTGTGCATGTGGGATTAACAAGAAACAAGGAAAGGATACGCCACCAGGGGCAGGAAGAAACAACTTCACAGTGAAGAAAAAGACATGTTTTCACTGTGGAACACCTGGACACATTGCCATAAATTGTCCTAATCGTGCATACGTTCCCTACTATGCACAAGGCTGGCAGAACGCGCCAAGAGGGGGATACTTCAAAAGAAACCCCTCATGGTCACATTCAGATAATGGTGACTGGAACGCGCAGAAGGCCAAGAATCAAACCCACAAGGCAAAGAATCCAAATCCCAATGGCAATAAGGGAATGTCGGCTAAGAAGCCAAATCCAAGAGATGCTCCCGTGAATCCAAAACCAAAATCATCTCAACGGCCGACATCAAGATCAAAAGCAAGTGCCAAGGCACCCATCCGATCCAACAAGAAATGGGTTAAACCCAACTATAAATGGGTACCAAAGGCTCAATCTCCTAAATCTCCTAATGATTCTAATATTTCTACATCTTCTGTTTGTGATAAACAGGACATGTCATGGGAGAAAGTATCGTGTGTTGATGACAAAGGTCGATCCAGTTTCAAAATGGACTGGGTTCCAAAGACCAACTGATACCGCTCTGTGTCGGAGCAGCTATGGAGGCATATCATCAGACTTCGGTTTGTTGGTAGTGGCTGTTCCAGGCACATGATAGGGGACATCTCTCAACTGTACAACATTCATAACTTTGTTTGGGAGTCTGTGTCCTTTGCGGGAAGAGAGGAAAGGAAGAGATCACTTGGGGTTAGTGCTTAACGATGTGAAGAATTTTCGGATCTGTTCTGAGATTATGCGTGCTGTTCTCAGACCTTCTGGATGCAAATTCAATCGGTGACTTACGGTTTGAGTTTTCTTCTCTATACTCCTGAGTTTTTCTTAAGCTGATTCGCTTTAAAGACTAATTTTTGTTTTAGGATAGTTTAAATTTGTGCATTTACTTTCGTTTCTCTCCTATGCACAAATTTAGGGAGAGAAATAAAAACAAAACAAAAATTAGAAAATTTTAAAAAATCCAAAAACATTAGAAAATCAGAAAATTAAAAAAAAATATATGTTGGTTATGGAATGTGCGTGCAGGAGATGTTTTGGGAAGTGATATAATCATGTGATAACAGGAAATTTGAATCTGTGTAAGGGACTGCATCTGAATTGTCTAGGCTCTGTGTTCGATGCGCTGGTAGGCACGGAAAATTCTAAATGGACTTGACTAGGCAGAGTTGAACTTAAGGAATTCATAGACTTGACAGATCTTGACCTACTTAGATCCGTTTAGCCTGACAATACGACGCTTGGATAGATTGAGCAGGGAGATACATAGGGGGATCTACCGGTCACGTTAAAGAACCTGTACTTGGAACCGTGGATTAACTTTTCCTCGATGTGCAGATTATGTCCTTAATCCCGGTATTGATGGGGTGACTGGTGAATTCCGATAAATTAGGTCTGTAGAAGGTTATATTCTTTCTTTCTATCTGTTAGTCATATGTTGCCTCCTCTGCGTGATCGAAAGATCCGACCTGGAATGTAGCATATGCAACTCTATTTCTCTGCATCCTCTATCTATGCAATTCTTTCTATCTGTTAGCCATATACTGTCTCATTTGCGTGACTCACAATCCGACCTGGTACACAGTATATGCATCATTCTTTTTCTCAATCCCTCTAAAACTTCAGTTAGTCATATGTTTCACCCTCTGCGTGATTGGAAGAGATCCGACCTGAGTGTATAGTATATGCATTCTAAATCTATCTTCTCTCTTAATGATTGTCTGCTCACCCGATGTAAGGAGTATTCTGGAAGTCCTTGATTACTGGAGCATATCAGGAAGCGGGAACCATGTTCTAGTACAATTAACAATTGAACACTTACAGATTGTCTATAGATCTCGCTGCTCAATTTAGGTGGACAACAATATCCCTGGTCGTCGTCAGCTGAATGGTCCTTAAGAAATATTATCTAGGAACTTAGGATCACTTTGTCTTATAATTAATAGTATGTCCTAATTTTGTCACAATTTTTCGTGTTTAAGTGGACCACAATACCGGCGATTGACCAGATCTATTCATGAAGGGAGAGGTACTGATAAACGGATAAAGGCTGTCTAAAAACTTTGATCCCAAATCACTCTTAAAGTTAGATATCATTTTATTTTTGTTAAATTTGTTCATAGTTTCTTCTAATTTAAATATTAGGGGAGAATTAAAAAAAAATTTAAAAACCAAACAAAAATAAAAAAAAAATTAGAAATCCAAAAATAGTGTTATTTCTGTTTTATTTTTTTCAGAAAATATGAAAAACCCAAAAATATTGTGTGTTAAATTTTCTTTTAGTCTTGTTTTGTCTTGAAAGTGAATTCAGGTGTAGATGAAACTCATGGGAGTTTGTGTTGAAGATTTTTGAGCCAAGGCTTCATCCGTGATCATCGAAGAATTCTCATTCGAAGGAGCAAGAAATGAAGACTATTCTTTCGACATTCAATCTTTCAACCCCAGAAGCAAGGTGAAGCTGCAATTGAAGATTATGTGACGGATTGCATTGAAGCCTCCTCAATCAGTCTGCTGCTAACTTGAACCTGCTGAAGTGATCTAGAAGATTTGTTCTCTCCGACGTTCTCTCTGAAGATTCTCAAGCTGAAAGCACTATCTTTCCAGAATCTGTACAAGAAGCATCCTCACCCAATTTGTGAAGAATTTGAAGGTTAAAGCTGAAGCCAAAGCTCCCAATGAAGATTAACAAGAAAAGCCAGCTACTTTTTAGGGGGAGCTTGTTGAGTCAATTAAGAAAAGAAAGCTATAAACCAAGGGGGAGATTGTTGGGTCAAAAATATGGTTTATACTTTGCTTTTCTAGTTGATTGTAATTTTCTGTAATATTATATGTGTTTACGGTCAGGTTTACGGCCAGGTAGTGTTTACGGCCGTAAACATGTTTACGACCGTAAACCCTGTTTACAGCCCAATGGGTGTTTACGACCGTAAACTCCGTTTACGGCCGTAAACCCAGTTTGCGGCCCAGTCGAGTATATATAGGGGTGAGGGGTGTGAGGAATAGATGGATGAACGTGAGAAGAGAGAAACTAGAGAGAAGAAGAGAGCATTTTGTGTGAATCTATTGTAAGGAACTTAATTCTAATCATATCATTCAAGATTCATATTATTCTTCTTCTCTTTCTCTTCTATTTGACCTGACATCATCCAATTGATTGGGATTCCGCACCATCAATTGGATCTGATTGATACACAAGCATATTTGGGGACTTACAGTATGGTCAAGGGTTTGCGGCCCAACATAGTTTACGACCCATATGTTTACGGCCCAGGTGTTTGTGGTCCATGGGTTTACGGCCCATGGGTTTACGGCCGTAAACACTTGGCGAAAAGTGCGATTTTCGGTGTTTCAAGGTCCTTTCTAGCATTCTGGAAGTGTTCTAAGCCTCGTTTCTAGGCTTAGGAGGGTGTTATGGCAACTTTGCACCACTTAAATAGAGTTTATGGTCAAGGGAGATTGCCTTGGCCGTAAACACCCTTCTGGTCACGATTTCTAGATGTTTAACAAGTGATTCTTGTATCCAACAAGCTAAGGGTAGTGTACTTACGTAGTGGAAGCTTGAAATGAGGTTTTTAGCCACCAAGAACTAGTATGTGTTCTTGGTGTTCTTGGTGAGAGAGAAAATCTAGAAAAAGATGAGATTTAGGAGATGAGACATGGATTCATCACTAGAAATGGATTTGTAACAACATTCAAGGTGGAAAAACACTTACTTCTTGAAGATCTTGGAGGGAATTCGAAGTTTGTAGAGAGAGAGAGAGTAGAGAGAGAAAGCTTCTGGATTGTGTAAAGTGAGAAATGAAGGCCACTCATCCCTTATATAGGGGTGAGTTTACGACCAAGGGGTAGGGTGGAGGGTTTACGGCCATGAACAGGGTTGACGGTCGTAAATTGGGTTTACGGCCGTAAGCTGTGTTTGCGGCCGTAAGCTCCTCTCGAAGGGTTGTTTGGCCCGGATGCTATGCTTTGACTTAGAAAACCTCGTTTTTGAATACGAAACTCGATCGAACTGAGTTTAGAATATTCCGTTAGACCAAAAATAATACTAACGTGAACGGAAATAAATCAATTCGGATTTATTTAAAACGTAAAGTCCTTCCCAAACTAAGAAATTTGACGGAATTAACTAAAAACCCAAATTTTATAAACGGAAACTGGGTAAGGATAACGGAAAAAGTTTCGGGTTGTCACATTATCCCCCCCGTTAGAGGGAATTTCATCCCGAAATTCAAACATAGAATACAAATCATGGATTAGAAAAGATATGCGGATACTTCTGTTTCATCTGATCTTCGCGCTCCCAAGTGAATTCGGGTCCCCGCTTGGCATTCCAGCGAACCTTCACTATCGGGATGCGACTTTGTTTCGTTCGTTTGATCTCTCTATCCATGATTTCGACTGGTTCTTCCACGAAGTTCAGGTTCTCGTTGATCTCAATCTCGTCAAGAGGAATCGTAAGGGTTTCGTCGGATATGCATTTCTTAAGATTCGAAACGTGAAAGACGGGATGAATATTGCTAAGTTCTTGCGGTAAACGAAGTTTGTAGGCTACCGAACCGATCCTAGCGAGGATTTCGAAGGGTCCTATGCATCTTGGATTTAGCTTTCCATTCTTTCCGAAGCGTATCATGCCTTTCCAGGGTGAGACCTTCAACAGAACACGGTCTCCAACCTGGAACTCCAAGGGTTTTCGTCGTTTATCGGCGTAGCTCTTTTGTCTATCTCGTGAGGCCTTAAGTCGTTCTCGGATTTGTACGATCTTTTCTGTGGTTTCGCGGATGATTTCTGGGCCAGTGAGAGTGCTGTCAGGGACTTGCCCCTTGGCTAGCTGCGTGTCGCCCACGTCAGCCCAGCACAGAGGGGATCTACACTTGCGGCCATAGAGGGCTTCGAAAAGCGCAACCTTGATGCTGGTATGGTAACTGTTGTTGTAGGAAAACTTGACCAAGGGCAAATGGGTGTCCCACGACTCGCCGAAGTCGATGACACATGCTCTCAACATGTCTTCCAAGGTTTGGATGGTTCTCTCACTCTGCCCATCTGTTTGAGGATGGTAAGCTGTGCTCATATCCAGCTTAGTTCCAAGAGCCTTCTGTAGTGACTGCCAGAACCTCGAAGTGAACCTGCTATCTCGATCGGAGATAATGGACACAGGCACACCATGCATTCGAACTATCTCTCGGATGTAGATTCTCGTGAGTCTCTCCATTTTGAAATTTTCCTTGATCGGCAGGAAGTGGGCGGATTTAGTCAGCCGGTCGACAATTATCCAAATGGCGTCGTGCCCACTCGGAGACTTGGGTAATTTGGTGATAAAATCCATAGTAATTCTCTCCGACTTCCACTCAGGTATCTCCGGCTGGTGGAGTAGACCTGAGGGCTTCTGATATTCGACCTTCACCTTGGCGCAAGTCAGGCACTTGCCCACGAAGGTAGCGATCTCTGCTTTCATGTTCGGCCACCAATATAGTTTCTTGAGATCGAGGTACATCTTGTCCGAACCTGGGTGAACGGAGTATCTAGTCTTGTGAGCTTCGTTCATTACAACCTCTCTGTAACCACCGAACTTTGGGGTCCAGATCCGGTCCATGAAATAATAGACTCCGTCTCCCTTGATCTCTAGGTTCTTTTCCATTCCTCTCAAGGATTCTCCCGGCATGTTCTCTGGTTTTAAGGCTCCCAGCTGAGCCTCCTTGATTTGCATGGATAAATGGGAATGGATAGTCATGGTCAGTGCCTTCACTCTACGACCAGAGTAATCCTTCCGGCTGAGGGCATCTGCCACCACATTGGCCTTGCTAGGATGGTAGTGGATTTCGCACTCGTAATCGCTGAGTAGCTCAACCCATCGCCGTTGTCTCATGTTCAGTTCCTTCTGGTCAAAAATATGTTGCAGGCTTTTATGGTCAGTGAAGATAGTGCACTTGGTTCCGTAGAGATAATGTCTCCATATCTTCAATGCGAAGACCACTGCTCCCAATTCCAGGTCGTGCGTTGTGTAGTTGACTTCGTGTGCTTTCAGTTGTCTTGAGGCATAAGCAATGACTTTTCCCCATTGCATGAGCACACAGCCTAGGCCCTGATTAGATGCATCACAGTAGACAACAAAGTCCTCCGTTCCTTCGGGCAGAGAAAAGATAGGTGCGCTGCATAGGGCCCACTTCAACGTTTGGAACGCAGTGTCTTGCTTTTCACTCCAACAAAAGGGTACGCCTTTCTGAGTCAGAGTGGTTAAGGGTTTGGCAATTCTGGAAAATTTTTGGATAAATCTGCGATAATAGCCAGCGAGACCCAAGAATTGACGGATTTCTGTGAGCGTCTTCGGTGCTGACCAGTTATCTATCGCTTTGATTTTGGAGGGTTCCACGTGTATGCCTTCCTCACTTACCACGTGACCTAGGAAGGTTACTTTTCGAATCCAGAATTCGCATTTGGAGAATTTCGCGTACAGCTTCTCCGTCCTTAGGGTTTCCAGCACCGATCTCAAGTGTTGTCGATGATCTTCCTCACTTATGGAATAGACAAGTATATCGTCGATGAACACGATGACGAACTTGTCCAGGAAAGAACGGCACACCCGATTCATCAGGTCCATGAATATCGCCGGTGCGTTGGTTAGACCGAAGGGCATCACTACAAATTCGTAGTGACCATACCGAGTCCGAAATGCGGTCTTAGGAACATCACTCTCATGGACTCGCAGCTGATGGTACCCTGATCTTAGGTCTATTTTGGAAAAGTAACTAGCTCCTTGAAGTTGATCGAAGAGGTCGTCGATTCAAGGAAGAGGGTAACGGTTTTTGACAGTAAGCTTATTCAGTTCGCGATAGTCAATGCACATCCGAAAGGATCCATCCTTCTTTTTCACGAACAAGATCGGGGCTCCCCAGGGTGAGGAACTCGGTCTGATGAATCCTTTACTGAGCAGCTCATTGAGCTGACTGGATAACTCCTGCATTTCTGCTGGTGCTAATCGGTATGGGGATTGAGCTACGGGGGTAGCTCCGGGGACTAAGTCGATGCGAAACTCGACTTGGCGCTCGGGAGGGATTCCCGGAAGATCTTCGGGAAAAACATCGGGAAAGTTGCAGACTTCGGGGATGCTCTCGAGGTCTTTAACTTCCTATTTCTCGTTAATGACGTGGGCTAGGAATGCATGACACTCCTTTCGCAGAAGTTTCTGGCCTTTGATGCACGAAACGATATGGAGGTTTGTGCTAATTTATCGCCATAAATCATGAGGGTTTCACCAGGGGAAAGGTTGAGACGGATAGCTTTTTCGTAACAAAGGATATCAGCATGATTGGGGCTCAACCAATCCATGCCGATGATGACATCGAAGCTTTTTATGGATACTGGCATAAGGTCGATAGGAAAAGAATGATCGTTTAAGGTAAGGGTACAGCCTACGCATATATCATTAGTGCTCTCTTTCTCACCGTTAGCCATCTCGACGGTAAATGTTTCAGTTAGTGGTTGAGGTTTATGTTTGAGAAGATGTTTGAATGCATGACTAACAAAACTTCTCTCCGCACCAGAATCGAAAAGAATTCATGCATAAGAGTTGTCGAGGAGGAACGTACCAGAAACAATTGTGGGATCAGCGACTGCCTCTTCTTGACCTATGGTTAGCACTCTCCCCGTGCCACCTGTTGTTGTTTCCTTGGGGCAGTTTCTCTTATAGTGCCCGACTTCTCCACAACCATAACAGGCTTGACCGACGCCTGCTCCAGATGCTTGATTGGTTAGTTGGACTGGTGTCTTGCAAAATCGAACTGTGTGCCCCTTTTTGCCACAGTTAGTGCATGACATTTCACGACATGGACCGGGATTATGATGGTAATTGCACTTGTCGCACCGAG
Organism: Lactuca virosa; assembly: GCF_052849685.1. Lineage (NCBI taxonomy): Eukaryota > Viridiplantae > Streptophyta > Magnoliopsida > Asterales > Asteraceae > Lactuca > Lactuca virosa. Next base: position 116,335,200 of record NC_136430.1, on the reverse strand, counting down.
GAAGGGTACCAGCATATTTACTGGTAGGTGCTTGAGTGGCAGGAGCAGCGGCAGGAGTAGTAGCAGCGTGGACTGCCACCGTTTGCTGTTTCTTTGAGGGCTCCTGTGAAGACTGGCCCTTCTGCTGCTTCCAGAACTTTCTTTTCTCACCACTCCCTTTTGCTGGCTCAGGAGCGGTTGCCACTTTATCAAGATCAACTCCGTGACCTATGAGAGTCTGCGCCAGACACTTAGCGCTGTCAAAGGTGTTTGCCCTAGCAGCCAAGACATTTCCTTTGGTGGGTTGTGTCAGTCCCCAAATGTATCTCTCTATCTTCCTAATTTCCGGGGTGACCATTCCCGAGCAAAGAAGTGCTAGGTCTTCAAACCTAGAAGTGTAGGCAGCAATGTCGGATTCCTTCATCTTTAGGTTCCAGAGTTCGTGCTCTAGTTTCTGCATCTCGCCCCGTGGGCAGTACTCAGCTAGCATGAGTTCCTTTAAACTTTCCCAACCCATAGCATTCGCCACTGGCAGGGTTAGGGATTTGACTCGACCATTCCACCAGGTCAGTTCTCTGTTGGCGAAAGTGCAAGCGGCGAATTTTAGTTTGTTGGCCTCAGAACAGGAACAGATTTCAAAAATGGACTCGATCTTCTCGAACCATTGGGTCAGGGCAATAACCCCTCCTTTGCCGTCGAAAGATGTGGGTTTCGGGTTCATGAAGTCCTTATAAGAGCACTCCTTCTGGTGCCCCTAACCACCTTCCTGATTTTGGGGATGAGTACCACCTCTCTGCCCGCCAGATCCGCCAGGATTAATTTGTGACATCGCGGCAGCCACAGCAGCAGTAACGGCTGCCTGGAACATAGCGGGATCAAACTGAGGGAGCGGTGGTGGTGGTGGAGTGTCGTCATTTCTTCTGATGGGTCTTTTTCGGGGAGGCATCTTGTTCTAGAAACAACCAGGAAGAAAAGGATGGTAAGTCCTCAAGATATATGAAACAAATTATATCCCATCCTGATAAGAAAGTGTTCTACCAAGCGATAGGCAAAGAAAGGTTACTAATGCAAGTAAGTTATCGCTAAGAAACGAATAGGTAGCAACACTAGAAATGAATTTCTACAATGTATTCGGATCTGCCTAAAATACTCCTATAGTATTTTAAGTTGTATGTTTTGTTCTTTTGATACATTGTTGTATGGATACTTGGCAAGTTTTAGGCCTGTTGCAACACCAAAGTCACTCCCAAGCACATGTTGGTCATGTCTCGAATAAATATAGTTGATCAGGCTATATTGACCCTAGACATGATTACATAACTGCCCAGGTTTAACCACAGTGTTCAACATCCAAAATACTTTTGTTTTGTTCTACTCATGATATTGTTTCTGGTATGTAGGTATACTTGTATACTTTTCGTAAAAATACTTATATTTTTAAAAGTATACTTTTAGTTCAGAGCACTTCAGCCCCTTTGTGTTTATAGTTGTATACCATGTAAGGTTCGATATACTTAGTTCACTATAAACAGTAGCTCTGATACCAATCTGTCACACCCCCGAACCGTCGGAACGGACAGCGGAAACGTCCGGGGGCGAGGTGACGTCATACGTAGTATCACAATAGTTGTATCATAGTAAGCGAAGTAAACACAACCATTACATTATAATATGAATATTTACATTGTTTGAAAACATAGTTTGTTCATAACAGTATATAACAAAAGTAAAAGACGTGACTCCAAAATGCTCCGTCTTCTCCAAAAGTTGGCAAGAGTACCTGTCTATTGTTGCCCTGAGAATACAAGCAGTTTTAAAATATCAGCATAAAGCTGGTGAGTTCATAAGCGTTTAGTTCTGGTGAAAGAAATGTTTCTTTGAGCCTTTGAAATGTGTTTCCCAAGAAAATCTTGTATTTTCTTATGAAAAATGTTAGATTAACCATTAGTTGTATGTTAAAGAGTTCGTTTATGAAAGGTTGTGTTCTCCCAGGAAAATCCTATATTTTCCTTAAAAGTTGATAGTTGGTTATCTCTTTTTGTCTGAGGTGTACAAATATCTACCATACTTGTATCGTTAGATGTAGTTTCCTTGAAAGACCCTGTTTGCTCTCTGTGTGATGTATTAGCCTTATTACATAAATAAAACTAATAAATAGGTGGTGAACTAAATCCTAAGGGTATTATCAATACCCTCTAGTAATCGAATCGGTTATTACTTTGAGGTTAGTTCACTTGATTCATTATTACAAAAGTAAATCTCTGTTATCTAGGTTGCGAGTTTTATAACCATACATTAAACTTGATATGGCACGTAACGAGGCCAGTATCCTTTTATGACTTTGTCACTCGTAGACCTGACGGTCCCACTGTAGCTAGCAGCGAGGTGTGGGATAGTCAGTCCTGTATAGATCTATACACAATATTCACGCTCTCCCTACAAGAGATTCTGGTTACAAGTGTTAGTCCTACACTCTCGAATCCGGTGGAGTGTTACCAAGGACGTGTCTCCAACTTAAAATAACAAATTTACAAGTAATAATATAGAAAATCATGTTTATGTTTTGTATGAATCCTTTGTAAAATATCACATTTTATGGCAAGATTCACAAGTTCCTTGCTTTAGTTTTGAAAACTGTTTCTACGAGTTGATTTCTTAATCTTTTGGTAAAACTGTTTTCTGTGTTAAAAGCATACTGAACATATAATTGTTTTATGCAAAATGGAATAACGTGAGCACAAGTTTCCTTGTACTTTTGCTTGTAGTCCCCCCTAAAAACATGAAAAACTCGGAAAAAGCGTAGGGGTATGAACTCACTGTTTGACGTGGGATTCGAGTGTAAGTTGCTAGGAATTGCTGAGTGTCAAATAAAGCCTCGGGCACAAACGGATCCTATTTAGCATGTAAAAGTACATATATACATTAGTTGAGGACATAACATTATTCGTTATGGAAGGAAACCACCTTAGGGACTATGAAACACTTAAAACTAAGTGTTAGAATCACATGTGATTGAAGAGGGGAGTTTGCGGCCGTAATCAGGAGTGTACGGTCAAGGGTTTACGGCCCAATAGAATTTACGGCCGAGGTGTTTGTGGTCCATAGGTTTACGGCCCATGGGTTTACGGCCGTAAACACTTGGCGAAAAGTGCGATTTTCGGTGTTTCAAGCTCCTTTCTAGCCTTCTGTAAGTGTTCTAAGCCTCATTTCTAAGCTTAGGAGGGTGTTATGTTAACTTTGCACCACTTAAATAGAGTTTACGGTCAAGGGAGATTGCATTGGCCGTAAACACCCTTCTGGTCACGATTTCTAGATGTTTAACAAGTGATTCTTGTATCCAACAAGCTAAGGGTAGTGTACTTACATAGTGGAAGCTTGAAATGAGGTTTTTAGCCACCAAGAACTAGTATGTGTTCTTGGTGTTCTTGGTGAGAGAGAAAATCTAGAAAAAGATGAGATTTAAGAGATGAGACATGGATTCATCAATAGAAATGGATTTGTAACAACATTCAAGGTGGAAAAACACTTACTTCTTGAAGATCTTGGAGGGAATTCGAAGTTTGTAGAGAGAGAGAGAGTAGAGAGAGAAAGATTCTGGAGTGTGTAAAGTGAGAAATGAAGGCCACTCATCCCTTATATAGGGGTGAGTTTACGGCCAAGGGGTAGGGTGGAGGGTTTACGGCCGTGAACAGGGTTTACGGTCGTAAACAGGGTTTACGGCCGTAAGCTGTGTTTGCGGCCGTAAGCTCCTCTCAAAGGGTTGTTTGGCCCGGATGCTATGCTTTGACTTAGAAAACCTCGTTTTTGAATACGAAACTCGATCGAACTGAGTTTAGAATATTCCGTTAGACCAAAAATAATACTAACGTGAACGGAAATAAATCAATTCGGATTTATTTAAAACGTAAAGTCCTTCCCAAACTAAGAAATTTGACGGAATTAACTAAAAACCCAAATTTTATAATCAGAAATTGGGTAAGGATAACAGAAAAAGTTTCGGGTTGTCACAATCTTTCATCATCTTTGTCATCTACCCATCTTTACCCAACACAATTATAGGTATAAAATACATATATACAGTATAAATCGAGTAAAACATGTATAAATCGTTCATCTAGCATAGATATTAGGAACACAAATAGTAGGCACATATAGTAAGCAATTTTATATTAAATACATAATATCTATGTGTAAGATGAAAGTAACTATGCACTCACTTGTTAAAGTGATGACTCGAAATTCGGGTAGCGCTTCGCTTCTAACAATTGTCTTTTCCTTTGACGAAACCTAGTATCATTATTACTAAGTTTTAGTTTATTATTTATTGAGACAAATTATTAGTCTAGATTCATAATTAACTCAAATTCTACTTTCATGATCTATCAAGTAAGGATCAACCATGTTGGATCATATCGGAGGTAGGGTCTATTTGGTATACGAAGATACTGTTTGGAAATCCTTCTTTAAACACCTCACTAAATCACAGCCTAGACATCATCCCCATTGTAGATCAATCTGTATAACGACTTTGAATCACTGATAAGTCTTGTTTATAGGTTCATAATAACGATAATGAACTTAAACATATGTTATACTTAAAGTATGGTAAGCATAACTCACTTACAAGGGGTTTAGCGAAGAACCGGGCACTGTGCGGGCAGAACTTCTGAGCCGAAAGCTCTTCTCCTCAGGGCCTTATGGCACTCTAAGACTCGCTAGTAACACCTAGGAGGTGCTAGGGAAAGGCTTAGAGGGTTTGGGGGTGTTTCAGAGAGAATGGGTTGAAGAGGTGTGAAAAAATGAGGGAAAAACGCCTTTTATTTATAGGCTGCCAGCTCGTACATACGCGGGGCGTACGCTAGGGGACGCTGGGCGTATTCTGAGCTACGCTGGTGTTAATCATGCCAGGTGTCGGCATCTAGTGCAAAGTTGTGCAGAAGAAGTAGTGGCCCATATCGTGCCACGTGTCACTTCCAATGTTTTAATCCAAAACTAATTATCTTCTAAAATCCGTAACTTTCGCATACGAGCTCCGATTTTAATGTTCTTTGTATCCACGCGTAGGTGGTAACATGATCTACAACTTTCGTTTAGACTCTGTCGACTAATTTAAAATTTATTTTTAAAGTTATATTTTAACAGGCTTAGACAGTTAAAGTCCGTTAAAAATTCATAACTTTGTCATCCGACGTCCGTTTTTGACTGTCTTTATATCATTGAGCTCCTATTAACGAGATCTTCAATTCTTGTTTAGATTGTGTCGGCTAAAAATTGATCAGTCTAAAATTCGATTTCCGGGTTGTGTACTACTACGTTGAATCTTAGAAAAATTATAACTTCCTCCAACGAAGTCAGATTTGGACGTTCTCTATATGCACGTTCTCGGTTTAACGTATAGTACGACCTTCATTTAGATCTATAAGGCTAAAAAATAGTTTATCAAAAAATCACTTTTAACGATACGCGGTGTCGTGCTGGTTTAGTCGCGAAACTTCGACGGGTCATAACTTCTTCGTTCTAAGTCGGATTTCAGCAATCTTTATATCTCCGGAATCCTTGTCACAACTATTTCAACTTTCTTCAAAGATATTGGGTCTAATTATTATTTTATTTTAGACATATTTTATTCTTATTTTATTATATCATTATAAGCACGTATAAGGCACATAAATCACATAATACTTAAATAATTCTTCTTCATTATATAAAATAGGTTACAATTGTTGACCTCAACTATTACATCATCATAATAATGCTTAGCCAGAAACGCGGACGTTGCAATTCTCTCCCCCTTAGGATGATTTCGTCCCGAAATCATGCATCAACAAACATATGTGGATAGCGACTCATCAGGTCACTCTCTGTCTCCCAGGTGAGGTTCGACCCATTCGAATCTTTCCATCGCAATAGCACTAATTCGACCATCTTGCGTTGCAATTTCTTCGTCTCATGGTCAAAAATTGCTTCAGGCTCTTCGATTAACCTCTTATCTTCGTCAATCCTTAACTCCAAGAGTAGAATTATATCGGGAACTTCTCCCGTAAACTTCCTCAAATAACATACATGGAAAGTGTTATGAATACCATCCAGTTCTTTCAACAATTCCAGCTTGTAAGCTTGGTTCCCAATCCTCTGAAGAACCTTGAGTAGCCTAATAAATCTTGGACTCAACTTTCCTCTCTTTCCAAATCTTATAAGTCCCTTCCACGGTGAGACTTTGAGCACCCAAATCCTATTTTGGAATACCTTCAATCCTTGACTATTTGTACCGAACACCAACGTTTTACCTAAACGTTCTTCCTTTCGGTCATTTTTCTCTAAATCTTCTTCCTGAGCTTTCTTAATGTTTTCCACAATTGTTGAGACAACTTCTATTCTTAACGCTCCTGGCCTTTTTCTTTCCAGGTTTACTTTTCGACTTAGAGCATCAACTACAACATTTGCTTTACCAGGGTGGTAAAGTATCTCACAGTCGTAATCCTTGAGCAATTCTAGCCAACATCGTTCCCTCATATTCAATTCCTTTTGATAAAAGAGATACTGGAGACATTTATGACCAGTGAAGAGTTTGTACTTTGTGCCATAAATATAATGCCTCCATATCTTTAATGCGACTAAAACCGCTGCCAACTCCAGATCATGGGTGGACTAGTTTTTTTCATGCTCTTTCAATTTTCGAGATGCATATGCTATCACTTTATCTCTCTTGGTCAGAACACCACCTAAGCCAACTCCAGATGCATCGCTATAGACTGTGAAGTCTTCAACTCTGTTAGGTAAAGAAAGAATCGGTGTTTCACACAACTTTTCTTAATTTCTCGAATGACTCTTCATGTTTCTCACTCCATGTATATGTAGCTCCTTTATGGGTCAAAGTTGTTAATGGAGTAGCTATCAAAGAAAAGCCTTGGATAAACCTTCCACAATATCTAGCTAATCCCAGAAAGCTTCAAATCTTAGTAGGACTTTTTGGTCGTTCCCATTTCATCATACCTTCAATCTTTGCTGGATCAACCATTATTCCTTCCTGGTTAACCACATGACCCAAGAATTGGACTTCTCGAATCCAAAAATCACATTTGGAGAACTTTGCGTGCAACTTCTCCTTCTTCAAAAATTCTAATACTTCTCACAAGTGCTTTCCATGCTCTTTCTGGCTCTTTGAGTAAATTAGAATATCATCTATGAACACTATTCCAGATTTATCGAGGAATGGTTTACAAACTCTATTCATCAGATCCATAGATGATGTTGGAGCATTGGTTAGTCCAAAATGACATAACCAAGTACTCATAGTGTCTGTATCTTGTTCTGAATGCGGTCTTCTCGATTTCTTTTTCTCTCACCTTCAACTGAGGATATCCTGACCTGAGATCGATCTTTGAGAAATAGCTTAAACCTTGCAGCTGATCGAACATGTCGTTAATCCTTGGCAATGGATACTTGTTCTTTATCGTTGCCTTGTTCAGCTCTCTATAGTCTATGCACATCCTCATGTTCCCATCCTTCTTCTTCATAAATAACACCAGAGCTCCCCAGTATGAAGAACTAGGTCTAATCAAACCATTGTCCAACAACTCCTGAAGTTGCATCATAAGCCCCTTCATATGTATCGGTGCTAATCGTTACGGTGATTTTTATTTTAGCATCGATCCTGGCAACAAGTCTATTCGAAACTCTACTTGTCTATCAGGGGGCAATCTAGGAAAATCTTCGGGAAAGACTTTCGGATAGTCACAAACCACCGGTATTCTTTGCATCTCTTTCTTTTCCTTCTTTGCATCGATCACAAATGTCAAGTATGATGTACATCCTTTGTACAGACGCTTTCTGGATTTTATTAGGGAAATGATTCCAGAATTTTCTCTACGTTTGTCCCCGTACACCATAAACGACTCTTTTCTAGGTGGGTTTACTCTCACCATCTTCTTCCTGAATAGTATCTCGGCATCGTTTGCACTACGCCAATCCATTCCTAGTACGATGTCGAAACCGTTCAACTGAATGGGCAGCAACTCTTCGTGGAATTTATTCTTGTTCAAGTCGATGGCGATGTTTTCAATGCAATCGCTAACATGTATGAATTTGCCACTAGCAACTTCTACAACTAGAGCATTATCAAGTTTATCTAATGGCAATGCTAGTTTTCCACCAAATTTATGTGATATAAAGGAGTAATTAGCTCCAAAATCAAAAAATATATTGGCAGACAATCCATTTACAAGAAAGGTACCTAAAGCGACATCTGCTTCATCCCTTGCTGCTTCCAGGGTCATCTGGAATGCTCTTGCCTTTGGCCTCGGCGAAACATTAGGCCTTGCTGCCTCTTTCTTCTTCGGGCAGTCCTTAGAAACATGCCCTTATTCATTGCATCCGTAACACACCCTCTTGCTGGATGTACACTCATTGATGTAATGCACAATCTTCCCGCATTTGAAACAAGTCATTTCCTCGCCACATTTTCCAGAGTGTTTCTTTTTTTACTTCTCACAACATCTTGCTTCACATCCTCCTCCTCCAAATTTCTTAGAACCAAACTTTGAGAATCTGATTTTCTTGTTGGACCTTGAAGATCTATCAAACTTCCTCTTCTCTCTTACCTCAGTTCTCTCCAGTACCTTTTCCCGAAGTAGGGTCTCCACATTCTTGGCTGCTCTCACGGCTGTCTTCAAGATAGTTGTGTAACGACTGGTTCCTGCTATGTATTTAATTCATAATTATTCATTTTTGTATAGAAACGCGACGAGTTGGAGGCCCCAAACTCGTCGAGTAGAGATGGATTGGGACGCGGGTTAAGAAGTCTACGCGACGAGTTGATAAGCCTCAACTCGACGAGTAGGCTGGCAGAATGAAACCCTAATTTTCAGGGTTTTGCACCCTATTTAAACACCTTAACCCCCGTAAGCTTGCCTCATTTCCAGCGTCCATTGTCCCAAACCCTAGCCTCGAAACCCTAATTCACTTTTGAGAGTTTTGAGCCAACTTTTGTGCATTCTTGGTGATATTGAAGAAGAAGGTACTTGAAGAAGGAGCAAGGACGTGTAGGAGGAGAGTAGATCCAAAAGTTGGGCTTTATTTCTGGTTCATCTGAGGTATAAAGCTCCTACCTTGTCGGCTTCATTTCTAGTTCATCTGAGGTATAAAGCTCGTATCTGAGGTATAAAGCTCCTGAAGAAGAAGGTACTTGAAGAAGGAGCAAACACGATGAACAACAAAATCCTTTTTCCTAAAAACATCAAAAACAAATTATTGTTTCGAAAGCAATTGATACCAAAACAGCCATAAGTCAGTTTTAAGGCTCTGATACCACTTGTAAGTCCCTGAATGGATTGTTTCGTATCAGAATTACTTGCTTATATGGACATGTCAGCTAGTCGACTAACCCTAGTCAACTCCTAACTCAAGGAAATTCCATTTTACTTCAGTATGTCAGTTTACACCGTACACTTGATAAATGCTCTTTCTAATAGTTTAGAATGCAATGTTTGGAGTAACCTCAGAAGAGGTTTATCAAAGGCATGATCTTTCTTTTCCTTTATGGGAACTATTCCCAAACTACGAATTTGACAAGATTGAACATCCTCATAGCTAATCCTTGCAAAGGTTTTATAGTAGTAGATTGTAGTGGATAAGGTTATAGACATCACTCAGTATCGATTCCCATTATTGTTTCTTTTACTTATCCTTAGAAAATAATCACCCTAAATAAAATTATTTTATAAGGATAGGATCCATATTTGGCTCCATGATGTGTAAAGGGATGCCATAAACACACCATAAAGTTATTTAGGTAGGCAAAGCCCATTGCCAATTTCGATCACCACGAAATTCCTAAATATTTGAGATTCATTGACTATCAATGGCATGTTAATCTCGAATTATGTTCATCTCATATTCAATGATGGGATTGTCGCGGATCATTGAACAGATGGTGAATCGACCATACAAAATTGCGTGGTCCCCGACTCAAGTTACGCTTGAGATTCATTAGTTCCACATCATTCTCTACCTATACTCTCAAATTGATGTGTCGGTTAACCAATTTATAAAGAGAATGTGCAACATTTATGGATAACATAACATTCACATTAAATAGATTGTGAATTAACCATGCAAAATCGTATGGTCCCCGGCTCAAGTTATGCTTGAGATTCGCGAGTTCCTTATCATTCTCAACTTATACTCTCAAATTGATGTGTCGGTTAACCACACGAGCTCCACCAACAGAATATAAAGACAATGTGCAATTTTCATGGATAATATGAGACTCATATTCTATTAATAAATGGGATTTTGTTTTATACTTGTATTTAGAATACTTTTAGATTGACCATTATCACTATCAAACCCTTTCGGTAACTCCATTCTCAAAATGCAATAGGGTGGTCAGGTTCGTAAGCGTGAAACATATTAAAAACCGACCTCATTAGGAATCATAAAGACCTCTTTAAACCCCTACATCAGCATGGATGAGCCTAGTCATGGTAAGACCAACAATGTCAATATTTAAAACATACGAGGGCGCATGTTGTAACTTTCTTATATATATAACAGACAGAATTCTAATATATATATATATATATATATATATATATATATATATATATATATATATATATATATATATATATATATATATATATATATAATGGGTAAATTTAAAACTCTTTAAATTTAGTTTCTATTAGTAATTCTAATTAATTTTGAGGAAGCAATGTAACAATTAATAAATCATGAGGGATTAATATTCAGATTTATAAATCTCTATTATAAATAATATTAAATATTTAAATTCATTGTTTAAATAATAAATAAATACTCAAATTTAAATCTTTATTAAATAATATTTATTATTTTCTAAATTTAAAACAATTTAAATTTGGTATTTATCCATATTTAACAAAACTTCAAATCTGAAAAATGAAAAATTAAGGAAACCCTAAATTCAGCAGGCTCACGTCGTGTGCAACAAGCTCTCACATCGTGAGCTGCGATTGTAGGTTTTATCAATTACGAATTTTCCAATTTTTCTTCATTCCTTCAATTTCAAACAAGTATTTATAGAAAATATGGATCTAGGGTGAATGTAATCATGAATCAATGACTCTGATATCACTTTTGGGTTGTCTACACATCAAATACACTATAAACTAGGTAGCAGAAAAATCGAAACTATGATATACCTAAGTGTGCATGCAACCTATGGATCTATAGTTTCATGCTAATTAAATCTACCCTGGAAAACAAAAACATAATGAAGAAAAACATAACTCTTATTTAGCCATTGATCTACATGCTTGAGATCTTGATCATCCATGAAGTTGCTTTGATGAGAGGACTCAAACTAGAATCCCTCTAATGGTATCACACCCAATGACACACAAGACTGGAATAAAATAAGTAGGCAAAGGGTCAATTTCACAAACCCTAAGAGGGTTAGAAATCGTCCCTAAGAGGGGGAGGAAGAAGGGTTAGCGAAACTTCAATCCAAGGTGCAAGGAATAATGAAATCCCTAAGGACCTATTTATAGCCTTGGATGCCTTCCTAGGTTTTGTACTCCTTCCCATGTGGGATGGGAGCCTAACCACGAAATTCACTCATTTTCCCATTTGGGATGGAGTGATTTTCATCCAACCCTAATCCCATAAGGGTTCTGGAACATTCCTGATTAACCAACTATCGATTAATGAATATTCAACCCTTTAATTAATTTAACTGTTAATTAATTCCCAAAATGTTTTCCAATTAGTTTCTAATTAATTATTAACCATAATAATTAATAAACCAATTTCTCCTTTATTTATTCTACTCAATTTGGGTCTTGAGGGCAACCCAAAAGGACCTTGTTATTATTATAAATATCACCAATAGTTAATGACCTTTGACACTTTTTCCAACAGGGCTTTCCTTTTCTAATATGGTTAGGCGGTTGCCTTCTTTTTATTTCCTTTGTCGTGAGTCATGGCCAGGAAAGGAATGGTTGTTGAAGTAGGGAAATGAGACTTTTTCATTCCATCCTCATCAGTTTGCAACAAGTTATGGAGTTGCTTCAATGTCGTTACAGTGCTGTTCATATGATATGTCAGGATAAACTGATAATAACTAGTAGGTAAGGAGTTTAGGACCATGTCAATGCCCAACTCCTTATCAAAATTTACATCGAGCTTCTCCAACATCTCCACATGTCTCTGCAAACACACATAAAATCTCCTTACTTAAGCCTACATGCTATTAGGGACTTGACGACCCCATATCGTTCTTGTCTTGCTTTCTTGTGAAACATTTCAGCAAGAGACATTTTAATCTCATACGACCAATAGTCTTCATAGGACTTTTGTAGGTGAGGTACCACAGTTTCAATCATAATGCAAGCTACCTTTGTGGTGTCATCAACATATTGTTTATGAAGAGCAAGTTCATTAGGAGTAGCAGTTAATTCATCAATCACTGGAATAGGGTTATCAAGAACATATTATTTTTTCTCATAGCAAAGGTTCATTTCCAATTTCTGCATCCAGTCCATGTGGTTTGGACCAGAGAGCTTTTTCCTTTGACATAATTGATAGGAGAGTGAAGTTTAAATTAGGAGTAGAGGTTTGAGTAATAGTAGTATCACCATTTCCAGACATCTTTGATAAGTGAGAAGTTTTAGTTAGTTGATTAATCCTTAATATTTTAACCCAATTCTATATTCAAGGCTAGAATACAAAATACCATTCGAAATGAGAAGAAGAATGTCGTAATCTAATTGCAATTTATTAAGGTTGGTAAGGCATAATACTAATTTCAATCTAATGTGAATATCCTAGATCTTTGAGATTCATTGATATTATGTTTCCTTATTTAATTCCTCAAAATTTAAATTAGGGTTTTAAATCTATCTTGCATTATAGGAGTCGGATTTAATATTTAAAATAGAACATAATAACTAAAATTAACCATAGTAATCAAATTAAAAAAAAAAAATTTGAAAAGCGCGACGTGACCTGTGATTTTTTTTCTTTTTGTAGGTTTCATCTATATTATGCACATATAACTATAAGACCTAGATCTGATACCGCTAATGGATTTTATAGGTTACAAAAACTATATACATGCGGAAAAATCACTAAACACTTAAGGGCACATGCAACCTATTGGATCTATGTCTTTTAACAACTAATACCAACACACTTATGAAACTATAAGAGACCCAAGTTATAATCAAAATTCACTAGTCAAGATTACATACCTTTCATATTGCACTAGTAAACAATATCCTTGAATCCCTTCTTGATCTTCAAAAAGCTTCCACCAAAATTATGGCTGCCTCTAGTGACTCACACCTACACACTAGAAACTAGAAAAGAACTATGAAGGAGAGAGGGGGGGGGGGAAGAGAAGATTTCTGGCCAAAGGTTTCCAAAAGAAGAGATATGATCAAAAATCATACCCTAGGGGGTCTATTTACACTTGTCAGATAACCAAGATAAACTCTGATTTGAATTCAAAATAATATTAATTTAATCCAAATAAACTGGTTATCCTTATTAATACTTGAAGGATTCCAAAAGCTCCCCAAGGAGTCTCCAAGACATTCCAAGCAAGGAAGGATCTACAATAATTTCTTTGCTCAACTATTAAGAGTTACAAATCAACCATTGAACCTCTAACTAATTCCAATGGACTGAAAACTCAATTCCAAATTAATTCTAATCAATCTTAAATAAAATTTATCATTTTCTAATTAATTTATTTATGAAAATAAATTAATAAGTCATATCCTCTTTCTCCAAACATCATTCATAACTATTTCTAGTGGTGATGACAACCCAAAAATGAATTTGCTTTTAGTTACAAGAATATACCAAATTAGTTATGAGCTTAAACACCTTAATCTAATAAAAGTAAAGACCTTTTAGTTTGTCAAGTACTTTAAAACCACAATCTCTCTTGCTCATGGATGTAACTCCTATTTCTTAACAGTGATCCCTAAGGTAGCCGACTCGTTAACACTCGAAGATTACCGCCCCATAAATCTCATCTGATGCATGTACAAGATAGTTGCTAAATTACTTGCGTTAAGATTAAAACAATTGATTGGTTTTCTGGTGGATGAAGTGCAATCGACGTATGTGGAAGGCAGGAATATTCTCGCTGTTCCCCTGATCATTAATGAAATCTTTTCATGTGTTGAGAAATCTATGAAAAAGATGATTCTTTTCAGAGTAGAATTTGAAAAGGAGTTTGACCCCATCAACTGGAAGTATCTATACTTGATCATGGAATAAATAATTTTTTTTCATAAATGGAGAAGATGGATTTGGGGATGCTTATCCTCTTCAAGATCCCTAGTCCTAGTTAATGGATCACCTATGGATGAATTCCCGATAACAAAAGGAGTGCGACAAGGAGACTCGCTTTATCCTTTTCTTTTCATTATAGCAATGGAAAGTTTGAATGTAAAAAAAAAGGATGCTTGTGAGAGATCTTTATTACGGTGAATCAAGATACCTATAGACGTTCCGTTCATTTCACATATATGGTATATTAATGACAATGACGTCATCTTCATGGGAGAATGGGATTGTGAAAACATAACAAAGCTGTCTAGAATCCTCAATTGCTTCCATTTATCTTTGGGATTGAAAGTTAACTTCTTTAAATCATGACTTTCGGTATTGGCTCCTAAAACCTGTAGCTACATAGCATTGTTAATATTTTGGGATGTTTAGAAGGTTCATTCCCATTCACATATTTGGTGGGTACTGGTGGGCGCGAACATGGGGTTGAAGAAGCATTGCAATCCCATTATGTATAAATTTCATTCTAAGTTTTCGACTTGAAAAGAAAAGTTGTTATCATTTGGCGGATAACTCACTTTAGTTAAGTCTTTTCTTACCAATCTCACAACATATTACTGAAAGATCTAGTATCTTCAATAATGATAATAAAATGATATTGCTAATTAACATATGATAATAAAGGGTCACACTAACAACAACTTGATACAATTGATTATTTTATTAGAAATTGATTTTACTAAATATTCAATAAAGTGTTATAATTAAATTGGAAATTATTTATGTCATGGAAATAATAATTTTCATTAGCAAGTAACATCACATAATTCATATGGTATGAATTAATAAGTTATGCACAACATTTTGGACTAGATAAATTCTTTTTTATTTTACCAAAAAGTTAAAGTTTATATTTTATAAACTTAGCTTATAAAATATAAAAGCTTTTTATCTTCTTTCTCTATTAATTTTCGAAATTATAAGATGAAAAGGAAGACATGGTCTTTTGATTAAATTAATCAAAAGCATGGCTTGTCTTCAAGCATCGGGAACATTAGACTATAGGTACATGGGTTGGCTCAAAGGTTTAAGACATTTTGTGTAAAGATTACACTTTATGAGGCTTGCACTCTTCTTTCCCTCTAATATGATTAAAACCATAACATGCATAGAGGTGGGGATTATCTCTCATTTTTTGTCACTTTCTTGAAGAACACATGCTTTTATACTCTCTTGAAGTTCATACTTTAGTTATGAACTTCAAGCTTAAGAGTTAAGAGTTTTAGACTAGCCTCTACATCAAGTTAGCTTCTTGTTGGTGTCTCTAAAGTTCATCATTCTTCATCAACTTCCAAGCCTCCCAAGAGGATCCAGAGAACTACAAAGGTTGTTATTTGTTCTTCTTCTTCTTTGGTTGTGTTTGTCTTTTTTTCTTTCCAAACTGTGCAAGATGACCCTTGGTGGGTTTAACTAGTTTATGTTATTCAAAAAGGATCAAGTCTTCCATTGCTAAAAATCATGTTTTCAAACTACTTTTTGAATAAAACCCCAACAATTACATGTCTCTGTTCAAAGCTCCACATGGTATCCTTGACTCGCTCGAAAAGATGAGGAGCAAGTTTTTATGGGGGGAGCCGATACCAAATCAAAATTTCACTGGTGGATTGGGCTAAGGTGATTTCTCCAAAAAAAAAAAGGATGGAGGTCTAGGTGTTGATATTTTAAAAGCCTAGAACACGACCCTATCAATCAAGTGGTGGTGGCGGCTATTGAATGAAAAGGAAAGTATTTAGAAAGAAGCCATAACGAGTATTAATAATCTTTATAAAAAAAATCCACCTACCAATATTGCAAGGAAAACATCAAATGCTCCAGTGCAATATTTCAATGGCTATCAATTGCCTAGCTGATTACATCGATCACAAAAATGTCTTTAATCTTATTACAGATGTTGGAGTGAAAATATTGTTTTGGAAGGATGTGTGGTGTGGTGCAATCCCGTTTCAAACACGATTCCTGTGTTTATATCAGGTCGAATCAGTCAGGTGTTGTTGCTGGAGGAAAGACTATCATGTACCAGCTTCTCGTGGAAATGGAGATATGAACTTATCAATGCGGACACATTGAATGAGATTTTACAATTGTATTATGCCATCGACGGATTTGATTTTTCAACTACAACAAGGTATGGTTTTTCGATCTAACCTGACATCATGAGAGGAATACGCGGTTAACTCCATGAGTAGATTAATAGACTCGAAGACGATTATGTATAAAGGGAAATCAATATGCCAGTCAAAAATTATTCCTTTGAAAGTTATGTGCTTTGTCTAGAGGGCGTCGTTGGGCAAGATCCATGTTTTAGATACAATGGTTATTACGACGATCATTACTCCCAATTTACTTTTTTCTTTGTGTAATAAGGAACCAGAGACATTCGATCATCTTTTAACCTGGTGCGCATATACTTAGGTGGTACATGACTAGATATTTAGATGTTGTGGTCTTCAAGTTAAAAGGTTCACAAACGTGTTGGAATTCATTGACTATGCGGCTTCGTAGGGCTGTCCAAAAAGAAATCGATAAATAATATGATATTTTTCTACATCCTTTGGAACATATGGACTGCCAAAAGTGATAATGAAATTAATTAATTTGGCTTCCTGCCACAAAAAGGGCTGAATGAAGTTGCTCACCTTTTACCCATTTTAACCATTCCAATTTGTAATATTCATATTTCTATGTCTCTTTCTCAATTCTACTTTACAATGTTACAGCTACTTCCTATTCATTGGTTTCTTAATGCTATTTGATGGTTTTCAAAACAAAAGGAAAAAAAACATTAAACTTTAATCCACATGACAACATTATAATGAATTAATTAAGGGATAATGACTTAAAAGGGTAATATATTTTTCAATTTGTACACATTTGGTCACTGAGTTTTTTTTCGTCCACATTTACCACTTCAACTTGTTAAACTGTACATATTCAGTCATTATGACCGGTTACTCCAGGTTAGCCGGGAAAAATGACTTAATAGGGTAATATATTTCTCATTTTGTACACATTTAGTCCTGAATATTTTTGTACACATTTACTCCTTAATATATTTTTGTTTCAAAATAAGTCATTTTTGTTTTTGTACTCATTCAGTACTTATGAATGATTTCTTTAGGTTTTTCTCACGACATCTTACGTGGGACAATCATTGATGAAGTGTGTGCAGCTGTTGATGTTTATGTGTAACATTTCATTTTCACAACCAAAAATTTTCATTTTTAGATAAGGCAAAAGTCCCTAATTATAAATCCATTATTAAGAAAAAATGTTTATTCCAAAATACATTTATCGGAAATCAGAGTAATAAAAGAAACGTGGAATCCTCAATACTGTTGATGAGTGTGTACAATCATGTATTCGCCTTCCCACGATCAACGATAGAACCTGAAAACATGAACAACTGGGTAAGCACAAAGTTTAGTGAGTTTTCCCCAAAATACTCGATACAACAAATGTATTATCATGCATAACGAGCCCACACTCATCAGACTGGAATACCTTCGCCCAATCAGTTATCGGATTGGAATGCCAACATGCAACAGATCCAATCAGTCATCAGACTGGAATACCCAGGGTTTGTCGGCATGCCGCCTTAACCCAACCGCTCTTCTCGAGCCTCCGTGCCTACACCTTACAGCCGGCCCGCACCAGGTATCTTGGCCTACAACATATAGCAGGACCACCTCAACCTATCCCACCACCATATGGCTATCCCACGTAAGATGTCGTGAGAAAAATCTAAAGAAATCATTCATAAGTATTAAATGAGTATAAAAACAAAAATGACTTATTTTGCAACAAAAAAAATATTAAGGACTAAATGTGTACAAAAATATCAATGACTAAATGTGTACAAAGTGAAAAATATATTACCCTATTAAGTCATTTTTACCGGCTAACCTGGAGTAGCTGGTTATAAGGACTAAATGTGTACAGTTTAACAAGTTGAAGGGGTAAATATGGACGGAAATAAAAGTTAGTGACTAAATTTGTACAAATCAAAAAGTATATTACCCTTTTAAGTCATTATCACATTAATTAAATATCAAATGATGAAAATAAATTTCTGATGCGGATATTTTATGTATTAAAGTGTGATAGAAATATTCTTCGAAAATGGTGCATTGGTGTTGAGAAAAGCAATCATTGGGTAACTAAAACATGTCAAATGTGAATGGTGTTGTATTTTTGATACTTGCTAATTGCTATTGCTTTTGAAAACTTTACGTTTTAGTCAAGAAAGTATATACATGCAGATTTGATTACTTGTGATCTCATACACTTTTAACATGTAATTCTAATTTCGTTTTTCTCTAAATTAAATCTTATTCACGAATGTTCGTAAACACATTATAAAACTAATTAGAAAAATATATTTACGTGACATCAAACTTTTGTCTCTCTTGGTTTGTTTCGAATGGGAAAATCGGCAAACTTTAAAAAATATGTACTGAAAGTGTAAATCACCACAAATAGGAGAGAAAGTCGACAACCCTTAAAATTAGATGTCAAAAGTGTACAACAACCAAAAGAATAGACACTGGTGGAGAAAATCCAAAAATGTTGTGGCAATAATGTGAAAGTTGCAAAAGTAATATGGTGGCAAAATTCTAAAGGAGGTTTTTTATATTTTTTATGTCAAAATGTAAAAGTTTTGACAGAAGGACGAAAATTGTCAAATTCATTAAATATTTGTGTCAAAAACACCAAAATATAAAACTTTTCACTGCAAGTACGAAAAGTGTCAAAGTTACTAAAGATTTGCGGCAAAACCCTAAAAGCACAAAAACTTAATCAAAACACAAAAATGTTAAAGTTTTGACTTTAGAGACTAAAAGTGTCAAATTCACTAAATATTTATGGCAAAAACCTAAAGACATAAAAGTTACTGTTGCTAACTTCCTTTAGATTTAATAAGATTTAATATATATATATATATATATATATATAGATTATTACAAAAAAAAAAAAGAAGAAGAAAAATCTTATGCTTACTAACCACATGCCCTATAGCTAACCTTTTAAATTTGAATGGTAAGTTTTCCGGTTGTTTCTTAACGATATATCCTATGCCTCGCCTTTTAATAATAAGTTTTTGCCTTATGTTTATTAATTCGGGTTAAAAAGTCATTTCATTTTTCAATATAGACACCTTAATTATATTTTGAAATATTTTTATTGGTTGAAATTGCATTGTTTATAAAAATAACTTTTGTTATTAGAAGAAAACATTACCATTTTATTTAAATTTCATTCTGCACTAGAAAAAAAACGTAATTGCATTAAGAGAGTAAATTTGTAAACAACGGTTGCTTATATATTCCCTTTTTTTCTTAACTTCTTTTTGGAAAAAACAAACGATTAAGAGATAGTCTTCCAATTGTTACACTATAGGCCAGAGGTTGACCTCATTTACAAGGCAAACTCGATACCCAAGGGATTTGTAAGGAAAAATTCCACCAAAAGGAGCACCTAAGGAGATGATTTAAAGAAATTGAACTCCCGACCTCACGCTCCACATAAGTACACTACTTAAACAAAATTATATATATATATATATATATATATATATATATATATATATATATATATATATATATATATATATATATATATTAATTTTCACAAGCATCGATTTTTAAACCATTATTTTAGAGTTTATCTTGTATAAAAAAGAATTAAGAAAAATATGTAAATTCATCATTTTTAAACTTATTTCCATATTATATATATATATATATATATATATATATATATATATATATATATATATATATATATATATATATATATAATATGCACCGGATGCATATTTAAGTTGAAAAAGGATTTTTTTTTTAATCAACAAATTAATCACCTTTTATAGTTTCATCTTAAGCCGTTAAGACATATTTTCAAGTATATCTAGAAAAAAGATAAAAAGAATGTGTATATATGTTCAAACTCAAATGTGCATAGTTTTTCAACCATTATTTTATAATTTATCTTATATCGAAAAAGAATATCTAAAAATTTATAAATTCATCATTATTTTCACCTCTATCAATATTGATATTCGAAAAAGAAAAATCACATAAAATGTACACCTTATGCACATATACACATATGAAAATATGAATATATATACACATGCATATCTGCACATTAATGTACAGATGAAAAACTTTTAATAAGTTAAGACGTTGCTATAGAAGATGCTTGTTGAAAAAAAAAACAATTTTATATTGATGCACATATGGTGCACGTTTTATGTTACATGCAAAAAAAAAGTCGAATATCAATAGGAAAAATGGTTAAAAATGATTAATTAATATATTTTTAGTTATTTTTTCGATAGAAGATAAGCCCTAAAAATCGTTTTTAAAAGTGAAATGTGTATATAGTGCACATTTTACATAAAAAATATTTTCGAATATCAATCTGGAAAGAGGTTAAACAATGGTAAATTTATATATTTTTTCGATAGAAGATAAGATCGAAAACAAGGGTTGAAAAAACTAATCCTAATATTCTTAAAAAAATTAGTGATTCTAATGGATCATATATATATATATATATATATATATATATATATATATATATATATATATATATATATATATATATATATATATATATATATATATGAAAAAATGATCCTAATATTCTTAAAAAAATTAGCCTTAAAAAAATTAATTAGTGATTCTAAAGGATCATATATATATATATATATATATATATATATATATATATATATATATATATATATATATATATATATATATATATATATATATATATATATATATATATATAGCGTGGTACATAGAGAAATTATGAGAAGGAACCAACGAACTAAATAACAACCCTACAATTCCAATGATCATTCGATCATGTTAAAAAGATTAATGCAAGGGTAATTATAACTAAGGATTTACAAATTCATTTACTTTGTTAGGTTGATTTTCAACTTATTTTGTAACGAAAATGAAGGACAACTCTACAGACAAAATCATCGACATTAAGAAATTACTAGTTGTTAATATCGATATTTGTTATCTAACCAATTAATCTCTCTCTCTCTCTCTCTCTCTCTAGGTGAAATTCTAATAGAAATTGGCGATAATTGCATTGATTTGGTTTCAACTTTTGAATGGACAGTTACGGTGCTTGAAGTAAACAAAAACTCTTCAATGGATTGTTGTCTAATCATCATTTTAATAATCGAATGAATAAATAAACATAATATTCAAATATAAAGATTTGATCAAGTATTGATGAGATTCGCTATTTTTGTTCTAATGAACTTGCTTTTTAAAGTAAACGATAGAACTTAATGTGCGTCTAAAGTTTGTGTGCAATTTTTAATGCATAGGCTTTTTTAAACTGTTTTTCATGTTTTTTACAGACACGGGTGCAATGTATCATTCTTTCTATTCCAAAGAATTTGCGTCTATAGGTAATTGATTGAGATTTGTTAATCGATTGTATTTTTATTTGATTTTTTAAAATTTATATCATTATAATGATTTGCTTTCAAATTATGAATTGTCCCTTATGTTCAAAGTATGTAATCATTGCTAATTCGGGCAATCGAGGTGCATCGGTTCAATGCATATATGCTTTGGTTTAATGCATATGTATTTAAACGTTGTCGTGGAGTCTTAAACAAATAATAATTGCACTGCTTGGTTGCACTAATGGGTAGCACTTGTAAGCATGGTCAAATCCTCAGGCACACATCCTAATAGTCAATGCCTCTTTGTGTAAGGCACATACTAGTAAAATGCAAAAAATAATAAAAATGAGGGATTTTGTTTTTTAATTAAAACTAGAAATAGAAGTGAAATAAAGTAAATAAAATTTAGTACTAAAAAGCAAATTCAGTTATGTTGCGAATTTTCTAATTATTCAATCAACATACACATGGTTATTTAAGATTCGTTCTATCTAAGTTGTTACTAAAAACTACTAATTAACCAAAACAAACTATTCATTTAATCCTTACTTTTTACTAACCTAATTAAACAAGTTCTTAATCAAGTCAGAAAAGCAACATTATGATCTGTGTAAAATTCTCAGCAATATTCAATACTTCTCATAAGCTTGAAAGTGTAAAAGTATGAAAGTTCATTTTATAACAGAGTCAAATCTCAAGACAGAACTGATATGTTATTTATTACTTATTACCGGGTTATCAATAAAATATAGATTTCAACAACTGATTAACTAGATTGATTTAGTACTAAATTAGGTGATCAGACTAAAAAGAATCAGAAATCAAACATTCATTAAGTGCAAAACTGAAATAACTATATAGAATCACACAATAAAAACATCGTCTAATGATTAACTACATAAAAATTACAAATCTTGCAGAACTGAAATCTAGGGTTTAGCCAGACATGGGTAAAATATTATCCAGAACAATGAAAAGAGAAATCAAACACTAAATCATACTAAACTAAATGATAGAATCAATCCACAGTCTTCAGATCTTCAGAATCGATGTAAAAGTGCAGAAATTGCCTTCAAAAATCGTCTTTGGTCGTCTCGGAACGGCTAGGGGTTAAACTGATCAGATAGGGAGAATTTATATTCAGTCTAGAGGCATCAGACGAAAATTTCAGAAAAAATGACCTTGCTTTTTGAATAAACACGATAGTGTTTTTGCCGCGAAGTCCAATTTTTTGCGTTTAATGAAGTACGTTGCTATTTAAGACATAAAACTCAAAAACACCATCGTGCTTTGTGTAACGCCCAGATTTCATACCAACTACACCCCAAAATATTTCATTTCTCATTTTAATTCTACAACAATTTTGGTGTACATTAGCACTCTAGAATACAAATAGTTATCACAAGGATCGTACTGGCCTCAAGTACAGGATTGAGCTGGGCATCACAATAATATACCTGCAAAATAAATCGTCACAATAATATAAGCCTCACGGCTTAGTGAATAACAACTAAAATAACGTAATCAGATAAATTATATAAATCACATAATAACTCATTTTCTCACATATGTGTATATATATATATATATATATAGAAAGTACACATCGTCCCGATCCCAAAAATATAAATTTCATAGAAATCTAACTCCGTATGAATTAGATATGATTATTATAAGAAATAAAAGTCAGCCGCGCACAAGCAATGTGTGATGGTAAAATTTACGAGGAGAATGATTGACTTTTAGCTGAAGTCGCTTAAAGGACAATCGTAGTACTCTTTAATATAAGAATTTTGAGAAAAAGAATGTAAAAAACGGAGTCCGTATGAGAGAGTTGTGATTTTAGCAAAATCATTTAAACTTATAAAAATAGGGACGAAAAACAAAGTAAGAATTAACTGATGGAGTCTAAAGGAAAGTTGTAGATCTCGTTGAGAGCTTTCCGTGGATATAAAGAACGTTGAAAACAAAGTCTGTAGGAAGATGTTATGGAATTTACAAAATCTGTTATTTGCGCCCAGCACAGTGCGCGTCGGGTGCGCGACACCTGCTTCTAGAAGGTGAAAACGCAGACCATGGAGAATCTGACACGTGGCACAAAGTGGCTGGAGATACATAGTCTTAAAATGCATGACGTGCACCTCTTTTGCACTTCGTGCTCCCCAAAAACGACTACAAATAGGAGCCCAAGCCTCATTCCCTTCCCACACCTCCTAAGATCTTCTATTTTCGAGTTGCTTTCAATTTTAGCCCGTTTTCCCGTAGTTTTAGTCTTCGTTGAAGCCCTGCGACACCTACGACCCCTGAAGTAGTAGTAGCTAATGAGTAGAAGCTCTGCCAGTGCAATTTCCTAACTTTTATCAGGAAGAACCTCTATAAGTTAAGCTGCAATCTAGTATTTTCAGTGTAACTTATATTTATAGTCATAGGTCGTTATTATGAACCTAGAAATAAGATTTATCAGTAATTCCATGTCATTATACTGATCGATCTACTTACAGGAGAGGTATCTAGAATGGTCATGTTGGCTTGGTTTTTGGATTTCAGAAAAGCTATTATGCCGAAATGGTCATGCCTCCCAACTGTCTTGCCTAGCTGATCATTTCTTAATAGATCTTGATGTAGATATTGGGATTAGTGAGGAATCCAGACTATAATTATTATGGTCACCAGAATTACGAAACTAGACTAAGGCTTAGTACTCTATGTGTCTAGGTCTTTTCGAAGTATGAAGCGAAGCTCTGCCGAAATCGTCAATCATCCACTTTATCAAGTGAGTGCATAATTACTTTCAAACTTACACATAGATACAAGTATTCTAATTACTTAAATGCTATATGCACTATTTTTTGTGTAGTTAAATATATTTGTACAATACGATATTGTTGGTACTTGATCTAATCATATACTTAATAATATAATTGGGTAGTAAAGGGTTGTGCATAATAATAAACGAGAGGTTGTGCTAGGGCC
The DNA here is from genome assembly GCF_052849685.1 of Lactuca virosa. Taxonomy (NCBI): domain Eukaryota; kingdom Viridiplantae; phylum Streptophyta; class Magnoliopsida; order Asterales; family Asteraceae; genus Lactuca; species Lactuca virosa. Next base: position 116,310,464 of record NC_136430.1, on the reverse strand, counting down.
GTGTAAGTTAGCGGTTGTGATAGGTTAAGTGAGAGTTATGCAAATTAGTAAGTCGTGACCTGTCGTTTCTATCCAAAGTATTATTATACAGTCGTGTCTAGCCAAGTACCATTGTACTGCGGTGTCTATCCAAGTACTATTGTATCACCCTGTCTATTAAAGTACTTTCGTACTGCCGTTCTTACCAAAAATGTTATCATACTACCGACAGAGATCCTTTAGGAAAGATCTCTCGAGGTCACCACCATATTACGATTAGAAAGTGAGGATAACGGGAATGGGGTTATTTGAATATTGAAGATTATATAATTAAAGATTATAATATTGTGGGTTGAAAACACTATGTATCTCACCGGGTTTCCCAACCTCACTCACTCAGTTAATTTGTATCACATGTATTAATGTGAAGATACACTACACTGAGAGATTAAAGGAGATGTAGATCATTAGTGTATATTAATGTAAGTTCTATTTATGCTTAAGTTTTGTATCACTTATGACATCCCAAGTTTTGAAAGAATATCAATATATCGAATGTTTCTTCGGAATTGTTTAATGTTAATATTATCTCACACTGAAATAATATTTTTGGGACCAGTTCCGCAACAAAATAAATACTATGTTTTAAATTAAGAATAAATAGAATTTTTAAAATGACCGTAAATTTGCGGATGTCACATCTATATCTTTGTCAAAGTTAATCACTCTCTCTATCAATGTCTATCTCTCTCAATGAGAATCAATCTCTCTATCATTCGATCATGAACAATCCATCAATCATGATATATCTGTTAATCGCAATCAATGTACCAATTATAATGTGTTTCTCAAAAATGATATAACTAACAGTAATAAATAAGTTCTCAACAATAATCATTTATTTAGATCTCAATATAATTCACATATCGTATGTCACAGACATCAGAAATATCACATATATCACTAATCTAATATAGCAATTACTCATAAATGTTCTAACTTTTAATGTGATCTTTCCAATATCAATCAATTACTCATTAAAAATTAATCATATAAATCAAGTAATATATATCATACTAAAATATATAACTAGCAAACCAAAATAACTAAAAAGAATATCACGATCACTTGTATTCATCAAAATCATGCAATAATTGTTGATTAAATGTCTTGCATGCAAGAAGTGGTTTCTGAAAACAAAACTTTTGGGACCCGTTAGGCTATTTCCTTTGTTTTCTGTGCACCATTAACTAATAAGTAGAACAAAACTGACCCAACTAGTCAAGAATATCAAGAATTACGCCTCCCGCTTAATCATCACGATACGTCTTGCTATATTATGCCTCGTGATTGAGTTGGACATATCACCAAAGTAGTAGACTAAACAAGTCAAGAATTCCCTAATAGCTTGCAATCTGAAAACCCATGCAAAAATAAAAACCAAACAATTCGTATGATATTGAATTCCTACACATAACAACAAAAACCTCCTTGACAAGTGATATGGAATCGAAGGAAAATAAAAATAAAACTAAAAATGCAAAAAAAAAATGAATAATCAAATAAACTAAATTATTTGAAAACCGTTCCTTGGAAACAGTGCCAAAAATTTGATGGGTATTTTTAATGCACTAGTTCTTTATTTATAATTTCTAGTCTATCGCATCTAAAACACACCATACAGGCAGTGAACATGAGCGTGTATAGTCTAGTTTTGATAAACAAGGGCGTCGAACCCAAGGTAAACTGTACTGATTTAACATTAGAATATTTGATTATAGGTTATACATAAATGAAAGCAATAAAAAAGGGTTTTGATTTTTAAAACTTAATTAAATCAACAACTAAACTAACTAGATAAACTTATTCGAAAAGAATCACCTCAGGTTCTTTGGTTTAGATTGGATTACATCTCAAAAATAATGGTTAAGTACTTAGTGTAAATGATATTTATTCATTACTCAGCAATTCCTAATATGATTTAGCATAGGCAACTAATTCTAATGAATCTAAAGACTATTAATTTCATCAGCATGTTGTTCATTATCCATAAATTTATTGCTGAGTTCGTATTAAGTAAGATTTGATCTTTATTAATCCTAATGATCACAAGAATTAACCCATGGATAAATTTTTATCTACTAATTCATACACATTAAAGTTCATAACTTTATTATCCTAACCGCAGGTTATGATCAAACACCAGTCATAATTACCAATGATCATGGACAACTATGATTCAAATTAACACAGTCAGAATGGTCATCTAAACTTTATTAACTCAGAAATAGACAATAAAGAAGAGATCTTTAACACATATGGATCTTTCAATCTAACATGGTAAAATAAATTAAATAAGAACAAACAATCCAAATAACAATTTAATCCAAAATCTCATAATTCATCTACTCTAACACAAAGAAATATGGTTTTGAAGCCATAAATCAGAAAGTAAAACACATATGGAAGAAATTGGAATGTTAATCAAGATCATAACAACACACCGAATGATTCCTCTCACGAATCAGCTCTCGAATTCTTTAGATCTTCACTCCAAATCATCTTAATGGCCCTCTAGCCGCCTTCCAATCCCTCATAATGGCATATCTGAGGTTTATAACATCTAAAACTAAAGTAGGCTATAAGATATACCATTAGGGTTAATTTTTGGTATAATTTATAGGTTACAACATGGAAAAAGACTTGCCACGCCGTGGAAGATGGAATGTTCGCATCCATGAAATTTTCTGATTTTCTAAGCCGTGGTAATGGATTTTCCATGATGTGGAAATAGGGAATCAGAATTTTCCACAAACACAAAATTCATCCGAAAGTTATTCTAGTTTCCAGAACACATTGAATCTCGTCAATCAGATTAATGAGTCATGAGATAACCCAAAACACTGAAGAGAGGTCAACCTACCAGCAACATCCTTTTTGTGACTTTTTTAGTTCTGTTTTCCTTCTTTTGCATCCCAGCTCCCATTTTAATTATAATTGGACATTTCAAATCATATTAAGTAGCATATATCTTAAAATATAACATTTTTACTCAAATAAATTAGGATAATGGCCTAAATAGTTATAGTTAAATAATGCCATATCAAGTTTAGCCCATAAGCCATTTGCTAAATCTCTCATAACGAATACTTCTCAAATATTAGGGTTTATTATCCTCACAGTCTTAACTAAATCTTGAATCATAAGATTTACTCACTGATTTTACCAATGGGTTCGTAACAACACCATATCATGAATACCCGGAATACACTTGGGTCTATCAAATCCTAACAAAAATCAAATATCATAAATATAAATTAACATGTAAAAGATACCTTAATTGTCTCATAGCTTGACCCCATATCATCTGTACAATGGTATAACTTCATTATACTAATCTCCCGCAAATGAATCACGAGCAACATCTTCGATCCTGCATGCGAAAACTCTCTCAAATGACACTGGACTACTCTTATATTTATACTCTGATGTTGCCACGTTGTGGACATCTATGTGTCACGTTGTCGAAATCAAATGAATGTCAGTTTTTCCAAGAGTCACACTCTCCCACCAAGTGTCCTGGTCACTTGCCTCATTCCATGTTGTGGCACATCTACTCTCTACTTCCACGTCACGGTGATTGAATAGATTTCGTCACGCCACGTGCTGCTATCCGGTTGACACATGTAATTATGATTGACTCATTACCACATCGTGGAAAACATACCACCACGTTTGTGGTGGTCAAAAGTTGACCATTGAGTTCCGTTGACTTTCTCAAAATAGCAACATACTTTCATCCCAACTTCTAACGACCATAACTTTCTAATACAGACTCCGTTTTCGATGAACTTTATATCCACGTAATCCTCTCGAAAAGCTCTACAACATTCATCAATTATCTTTTTATAAAAAACAACTATCTATTTTAAAGAAAATCAATGATTTGCTTTACCTACTTACCTTACGTCATTTTATATCTTCTGAAGTGATACCTGGATATGAAAAAATGGTATTAGAAGTTCTCTCCCTCTTAAAAGGATTTTGTCCTTTGAATCTTACTATTTAAGGGTATATCAACTAAACCTCTTTTCAAATTCTCAAATTATAATCGTATCAACCTCTTAAATGCTCTTACTCTTTTCTTATGTCATGAAATACTCATAAGTATTTTAAATTAATCTTTCTTTTAAATCATCTCCAATAACTCATTCGTCATAGTCTCAAAAGTAAATATACCTATAGACAACTAATATGAGCGCGTGACAAATTCATAAACCTTACTCATGTATCTAAGGGTTTTGCATCTTATCATGTATTATCATCAAATATTTTCAATGTTTTCCTTCTTTCTGAATCTAATCATTTTTACTTACTACCTATCGTAATTCTTAACTCTTTTTAGTTAGTAGTAATTCACTTACTACTATCCACAATTGGTTATAGTATTTGACTATATTTAACTAATAGTAGTTCTATTATTATTAGCTGTTATTTCAAACTATAATTAATCACTCATCACATGTTTCTCGTTAAATACGTTATTCAAACTTTTACTACCAAAAAGGATTCACCAAAAACGATTCAATATCATGCATCCGTTCTCTTTATAGTCAACTAAAAGCTCATCTTCCCCCTGTATTAAAAACTTTCTCTTCATTAATATTTTCTCATGCCTTCTCTTAATTTATACAACTCACATATTTCTTATATGTTTAGACACTTCTTGCGTCCTTAATTTACTATCCTTTTAATCTAAATATTTAGTAATTATCGATTTTAATTTCTAGGGAAAATAGTCCAACCATTACAAAGCGATACTCCTCTTCATCATTATCATTCTTCTCAATTATCAAGACCAATCAGTCTTCCTACCAATATTCGGAATGCTAATTGTAGTCTTCATAAATAGTTGTATTTCACATACTACCACTCAAGTGTGGTTATTTTCCTCGTATCCTTTTCTCAGTTATAGTATGGTACTTAACTTAAAACTAATTTTTTGAGCTACAAGTATATCACTAATTATCAAATATATGAACTAGAAACTCTTAAAGTCCGTCAAATAATGGTTATCGACTAAGTTGTTGGATCTATATGCTCAAGAATCATTATTGAATAATATTTTTAATAACGTATGTGTCACACCCCCAGCCATCGGCGGAAACATCGGGTAGTGTAACGTCATTCTTCGTATCACAATTATATAACATACATTAAACAGTACTAAGAAAATATGTACCTTTATTGATAATTGAAAGTTACATAACTGTTTTTCTAAAAACTATTACATAATATCCGACTATGGCATTCTTCTTAATGAATAGAAAGGTAATAGTAAAACTTCTTCTGTTCGAATACATACCTGCTTTTCAAGTTCCTAAAAACACATGCATTTTAAAATACGTCAACATAAAGTTGGTGAGTCCACAGGTTTTGACTCCATAAAATAATACATTTTCCACGTTCAAAAGTATAGTTTTGAAAGTATCATTTTGACTCTCCAACATTTAGTATGTATATTAGGTATAATAATTTACTTATCAATTAAGTGTTATACCTAAACATTCCTTAAACCTAAGGTATAAGTAGGGGGAAACTTATACTTAACATTAATACTTGTATACGACAAAGTATAATGTTTCTAACAATTTGCTACCATGAGCCTGTAACCGCTGCTATGACATAATACCTCTGATAGAACACACTCATGATTTACCATGAGAAACAAACACACTCATGATTTACCATGAGAAACAACACCGTACGCTTCATCGACGCCGGAACAATAACAAATAAAAGGATAGTTCATCACTCGCTTTTGGTGGACTGTAGCTAACAGTCACAAGTGGGGTGTTCAACCCGTATACTAATTATACACGACTTCCTCGCTCACACGGGATTAACGGTTACAGTTCAGAGGATTTCTGCTAAGATCCCCAATCTTAGTTGATGAATACAATTACTCATGTAGACTTCGACGGCTTCCTATAGCTCTAACAACAAAAGCATTTTCATGTCTAAAACTCTAAGTCACTAGACTATGCTTTTAAACATTACTCCGAACTTCATAACATTTAGGCAGTATAACAACTATATTTTGAAGTAAAACCAGGTTTTATCTTGACCTAAAACCAATAATAACAACATATAACGTTCCTAGTTTTATCTTGACATAAAACTATCAATAACAATACTAAGTTTTATCTTGACATAAAACTAACAATAACAACATATAACATACCAAGTTTTATCTTGACATAAAACTAATAATAGCAACATACTTTATAACTTAACATATAGAACTTCCGAATATAACTTCGGAATTATATCGCACACAACATATATATAGAATCCTAAGTATAACTTAAGATCTACATTAGTAAATTAACATGCTGACAAGTTGATAATAGTGGTATATATTCAAAATATTATATTTAGAACAATTATACCCCGGCTATTATAACTATATACTATCATATAAAAATAACAATAACATATATATAATATTTAGAATGCGTTTTCCCCCGAAATATTAGAAAGTGGGGCCGTGAAACTCACCCTAGTAGTGTGATTTTATGTAATCTAAGCAGAAACGGTCAGCGTACAAGGTCGTCGGGGCTCGGGATGCAAGAGGGCTTCAGCAAATGAGAGAGGAGAAAGAAGTTTTGGTGTAAGAATGGCTGAAGTCGGACCTGCTATTTATAGTAGGGATTTTGGACCCCCACGTCGTGGGTTTTGGACGCCCACGTCGTGACTTAGGATCTTATCCTCGTAGACTTGCCATTTGCGTTCTAGCTTCGGAAGGTGTCACAATTCTAGTTTCACGTCGTGAATTTGATGTCCACGTCGTGGGGATTGAACTTATCCCCTTCGTAGCCTCGTCACGCACCTTCTAGATCCGAAAATGTGTCCTGGACTAATTTCACGTCGTGAATTTAAGGTTCACATCGTGAATCCAGACAATTAGGGTTTTCTGCCACGTGTCATGCTCTCAGACAGCTGCAACTTCGGAAGGTCGTAACTTTTGCATACGAACTCCGTTTTTGACGTTCTTTATATCCACGCGTAGGTATTTACAAGTACTACAACTCTCTTTTAGACTCCAATAGCTAATTCTCAGTCTATTTTAAATTCCTCTTATTATAGAGATTTATAGTGTTCGGTTTATCATAACTTCTTCATGCGAAGTCAGATTCAGACATTCTCTATATTTTGGAATCGTATGGATGTATATTTTGAGTTGTATCATAAAGAAAGTTCATATTTGTATTAGAATTTATCATGAACTACATAGCACTCTTATCACATTACTAGTTTAACAGAATCACATTACATGATTGGTATAATCACATGTGATTGTCTATTGACCTATTTTGACTAGTGTTACATTCTCCCCCCGTTAGAATAATTTCGTCCCGAAATTTATCTTATGAATGGGGTTTTGTCAAACATTTGGGGGTATTTTTCTTTCATCTGAACTTCACGTTCCCAAGTAAATTCAAGTCCTCGTAAAGAGTTCCATCGAACTTTTACTATGGGAATACGACTTTGCTTTAATCGTTTGACTTCTCTATCCATGATCTCAACAGGTTCTTCTACAAAGTTGAGTTTTGTATTGACTTTTATCTCTTCGAGAGGTATAAAAAGAATGTCATCGGAAAGACATCTCTTGAGATTTGATACGTGAAAAACATCGTGCACATTACTTAGCTCTTGAGGCAACTTAAGTTGGTATGCGACAGAACCAATTCTCGCTAGAATTTCAAAAGGTCCTATATACCGTGGGTTTAGTTTGCCTCGTTTTCTGTATCGAATTACGCCTTTCCAAGGAGAGACCTTCAACATTACTTTATCTCCAACTTGGAATTCTAAAGGCTTACGTCTTACGTCAGCATAGCTTTTTTGACGATCACGCGCAGCCTTTAATCGATCCTTAATTTGCACGATCTTTTCAGTTGTCTCGTAGATTATTTCTGGTCCAGTACGTAAGGTATCGCCTGTACATTCTCTGGCCATCTGTGTATCCCCAACTTCTGCCCAACATACTGGGGAACGACATTTTCGTCCATAAAGAGCCTCAAACGGTGCAGCCTTGATGCTGGTGTGATGACTATTGTTGTAGGAAAACTCAATTAATGGTAAATGTGTATCCCACGCATTTCCAAAGTCTATTACACAGGCTCGAAGAATATCTTCTAAAGTCTGAATGGTTCTCTCACTCTGACCATCAGTCTGTGGATGGTAAGCTGTACTCATATCTAGACGTGTTCCTAAGGATTTTTGTAGAGATTGCCAAAATCGTGAAGTGAATCTACTATCTCGGTCAGAAATAATAGAATTTGGAACTCCATGCAATCTGACAATTTCCTTAAGATAAACTCTAGTCAGCTTCTCCATCTTGTCGTTCTCCTTAATTGGTAAGAAATGGGCGGACTTAGTCAACCTATCGACTATTACCCAAATAGTGTCGAACCCACTAGGAGTTTTAGGTAACTTAGTGATGAAGTCCATTGATATCTTCTCCCATTTCCATTCAGGTATTTTCGGTTGTTGAAGTAAACCTGAAGGCTTTTGATGTTCTGCCTTTACTCTAGAACAAGTCAAGCATTTGCTCACATAAGTAGCAATTTCTGCCTTCATGTTTGGCCACCAATAATGTACTTTTAAACCTAAGTACATTTTGTCAGAGCCTGGATGCACGGAATATCTGGACTTGTGGGCTTCTTCTAAGACCAAGTTCCTGACTCCACCGAACTTAGGCATCCAAATTCGGTTCATAAAGTGTCGCGTTCCGTCATCTTTTTGTATAAGTTGCTTTTCCATTCCTCGCAAAGCTTCGTTCTTGATGTTTTCTTCTTTTATAGCCTCAAGTTGCGCTTCTCTAATTTGTGCGGTAAAGTTAGAATGGATAGTTATAGTTAATGCTCGTACCGGTCGGGTTTTAATATATTCTTTCCAGCTCAAGGCATCTGCTACCACATTTGCCTTTCCGGGATGATAACGAATCTCACATTCGTAATAATTCAACAATTCGACCCATCTTCGTTGTCTCATATTAAGATCTTTTTGGTTGAAGATGTGCTGGAGACTCTTGTGGTCGGTAAAAATAGTACACTTAGTACCGTATAAGTAATGTCTCCAAATTTTTAGTGCAAAAATTACAGCTCCCAATTTAAGATCATGGGTAGTGTAATTATTCTCATGCACCTTAAGTTGTCGTGATGCATAGGCGATAACTTTTCCTCTTTGCATCAACACACATCCCAATCCTTGATTTGATGCGTCGCAGTATACAACGAAATCTTCAGTTCCATCTGGAAGGGATATGATTGGTGCACTACACAACATTTGCTTTAGTTTCTGAAAAGAAGCTTCTTGTTTGTCTTCCCAGTTGAACTTCGTATCCTTCTGGGTTAGTGTTGTAAGTGGCTTGGCTATTTTGGAGAAATTCTCTATGAATCTACGGTAATAGCCAGCAAGTCCTAGGAATTGACGCACCTCTGTTGGCGTCTTTGGTGCTTCCCAATTCCTGATTGCTTCAACTTTGGATGGGTCAACATGAATTCCTTCATTGCTAACTACATGACCTAATAATTGTACTTCTCTAATCCAAAACTCACATTTGGAGAATTTAGCGTACAACTTTTCTTTTCTTAGTAGTTCCAAGATTATTTGCAGGTGTTGACCATGTTCTTCCTTGGTTCATGAATATATCAATATATCATCGATAAATACAATCATGAATTTATCCAGGTATGGTTTGCAAACACGATTCATGAGATCCATAAACACTGCTGGGGCATTGGTCAATCCAAAAGACATAACTAAGAACTCATAATGACCATAACGAGTTCTAAATGCTGTTTTTGGAATGTCGTCTTCTTGTACTCTGAGTTGATGGTATCCTGATCTGAGATCTATCTTTGAGTAGTAGCTGGATCCTTGCAGTTGATCGAATAGATCATCAATTCTTGGAAGCGGATAACGATTCTTGATCGTTAGCTTGTTCAGCTCCCGATAATCAATACACATTCGAAAGGATCCATCCTTCTTCTTGACAAACAAGATTGGTGCTCCCCAAGGTGAAAAACTTGGTCAGATAAAGCCTTTGTCAAGAAGTTCTTGTAGTTGACTAGAAAATTCTTGTATTTCGGATGGAGCCAACCGATAAGGAGATTTCGCTACTGGTGCTGCTCCTGGAATTTAGTCGATTCGAAACTCGACTTGTCGGACGGGAGGTATTCTAGGTAGATCTTCAGGAAACACGTCAGGGAAATCACATACTTGAGGTATGTCCTTGATTTCTTTTGTCTTTCACTTCCTATCTACAATATGGGCTAAGAATGCGCTACATTTCTTATGTAGATATTTCTGGGTCTTAGTACAAGAGATGACTTTGAGGTTCTTCCCAGATTTATCACCATAGATAATCAGGGCTTCGCCGTTTGGTAAGGGTAGTCGTATGGCTTTCTCATGACATAGAATTTCGGCACGGTGTGAAGATAAACAATCCATGCCAATTATGACATCAAAACTACCGATAGGCATTGGTATGAGGTTGACGTGAAAAAGGTAGTTATTAAGAGTTAACAGACAGTTTTCTAGGATTTCATGTGTTTTCTCAGTTTGACCGTTAGCGATTTCTACTTCATAGATTTCTTTTAATCTGATAGACTTATGACTTAACAATTTTCTAAACGTCGGAGTTATAAAACTTCAATCTGCTCCAGAGTCGAAGAGTATAGTAGCATATAAATTATCTATAATAAACGTACCAGATACGACCGAAGGGTCCTGGATAGCCTCTCAGCTTCCGATCACAAACGCCCTGCCACGTCCTATGCCTCCTTGACTCCTTAACTTTGGACATTCTTTCTTGATGTGTCCAACCTCCCCACACTCATAGCACTTTCTTCCTTCACCATAGCCTGCTCCAGTATTTGTTCTCTGATTCACTGTTGCAGGTGTTGCGCTCCTGCAGTAACTACCAGTATGCCCCTTTTTCTTGCACTTTGTGCAGACAAAACAGTCACCTGGATGATGACGGTTGCACTGATTGCACCATGAAGATTTTGGTTGTGTAGGTACTGCTGTCGTGGCTGCATAATTGGTTGCCACTTCTTGTCTTTTCTCAGATGATTGTTTGGGATTCTTCCTATTAAACTTGCGTTTGTTTGTCCCATATTTGGGAGACTCAGCCTTTGAGACCACTTCTGTTCCTTGGATCTCTGTGAGGGTTAGTTGATGAGCTATTCTCTTGGTGCTGTCATAAGTCGTAGGCTTTGATGCGATCACCATGCCTTTAATTTGCGATGTTAAACACCAGATATATCGCTCAATTTTCTTATATTCAGGGATTACAAGTGCTGGACACATTACTGCAAGATCATTAAATCTAGTGGTATAAGATTTTATCTCTGAACCCTTCATGGTTAGTGTCCACAGTTCTTGTTCCAGTTTATGTATCTCCTCCATAGGACAATACTCCTCCACTAGCATCATTTTTAGCTCCTCCCATTTCATGGAATTTGTAGTATCAATTCCCATTGTATTTACATGGTTGTTCCACCATGTGAGTGCTGCATCAGCAAAAGTACATGCTGCAAATCGTACTTTACAATCATCTGGACAGAAGCTTATTTGAAAGACGGACTCTGTCGTTTCTATCCACCTCGTCAAATTAACTACCCCTTCATTTCCATGAAAGCTTTTTGGCCTGCAATTCATAAAATCTTTGTAGGTACACGTTCTAGTGGTCCCTACATGGCCTTCATTTCTAAGTCCATCTCTTGTGACATTAGATAGAGCCGCAACAATTCTTTGAGCTATGATTTCTTCCAGTTGTGCTGTACCTATTGGGGGGTTTGGTTCTGGTGGTTGTTGTGGTGCTGATGGTTGGTTAGGGTTTAGTCAATTACTCCTTCTAGGCATTTTGTTTTAGTTCCTAAAATAATAAGAATTTTATAAGTTTTGTTAATTATTTAATACACGAGTACTAAATACTTAAATTATTCTTCAAAGTGTAAAACATAATGGACAACACAATGATTACTGTAATATATGCTTCATATTATTACCAGCGGTTACATCAGTTTATTTAGGTTTATAAGAGAAAAGTTTCTATAAACATTGCAAAATTTGCAAGGTTTTCTACATCCTTGCTATAAGCTTTCCTCTTTTCGCCTTAACTAGTCTGATTTCTCTATTTACACAACCACTAGTTTTAGCTTATCTACCAGAAATCTAAATGATGACCTAGCACGTCAGTGACATTAACCACTTGCTCCTCAAGTGCTTGAGTTCTCTGCTCAAGACTTCCTGTGCGTTCTTCATTTCTTGAGGTTTGATTGTAGAGCTCTAACTCTGCAATCCTTGCATCGTGAGTAATCATGTCGTTATAGGCGAAATTTATACGATGATGGACATCCATCACCGATTCCTGATCTCGCGTCCTTTGTCCTTCTAGCCTTCGTACTCTTCCAGAGAGATGAGTAGCCATTCCTTCTACAGTTTCCATCTTATCTTCAATTTTCACACTTTTCTTAAACAATTGAGATAAAGTGTTATCTTCAGAAGAATGTGGGAGATGTGGTCGAGATGATTGACCAGTCGCATACATCTTGGCAGCTCTTTCTTCCGCCACCCACCTATCAACGGTTTGTGCGATCCGTGCAGGTTCATCTTGAACTCTATGACTTCCTGAAGATGTCGCCTTCTGACTCTTCTTAATCTTTTGCCATATCGGTATGGATTTACGTGCCGTGCGTTTCATTTTTACTCCTCCTGGAACTTTACGGTAAAGAGTGTTCAGTGGTGGTAAAGATGATGCCACCGACTCTGTCTCCTCCATGGATTCGCTTTCTTCCATTGGTTCACTCTCTTCCCATTCGTTGGAGGGTAAAGGTGCTCCATCGTCAGAAGGTATTGGATGAAATGTGGTTGGATTTATAGGGTAGTAAGGATCGCCTACCATCATGGGGAATGAAACTTCCTCTTCTTCATCCGTATCCTCGATGATTATCCATTCTCGTGAATGTGCCATGTCAAATTCCTATACGTTTTGGATCACCAAGAGTTTTAGTCTATCAAATATTCTCCCAAATTAAATAGTTCATATGATCTGATCATAATAAAATGTAGTTGCGCACCTACACCTAATTGTGATAGGATATACACACATATAAACTTTAGTTGGAATATTTGATCTAAATCCTTGAGATCAAAATCATTCCGGGTATTAAGGTGTATTCTCATCGCGGGTCTGAGTCCTTATATATGACTATATATTCTTATTTATTGTATTCACACTTTAACTATTGTTTGTTACTTCAGGTCTATCTGATAAGGCTCCGGCCAGTCAGGACAGTCGAAAGGGCAGGATCATTTTAGCATATAGCCGTTCTGGAATCCAGCAACCCAAATCGACATGTCTATCCTTGTCACCGCTCCCGTAAGTAGTCCTTCAGTAGAATAATTAATAATACTTTTTATTGTAGGCTAAGGGATATACCTAAACCTAATAGAGTAAGCCCTAAACTATAGTCGTGCTTTCCTAAGAAAGTACTAGTTCACTATAGTTAATAGCTCTGATACCAATTTCTGTCACACCCCCAGCCATCGGCGGAAAGACCGGGTAGTGTAACGTCATTCTCCGTATCATAGTTATATAACAGACATTGAACAGTACTAAGAAAATATGTACCTTTATTGATAATTGAAAGTTACATAACTATTTTTCTAAAAACTATTACATAATATCCGACTATGGTATTCTTCTTAATGAACAGAAAGATAATAGTAAAACTTCTTCCGTTCGAATACATACTTGCTTTTCAAGTTCCTGAAAACACATGCATTTTAAAATACGTCAACATAAAGTTGGTGAGTCCACAGGTTTTGACTCCATAAAATAATACATTTTCCACGTTCAAAAGTATAGTTTTGAAAGTATCAGTTTGACTCTCCAACATTTAGTATGTATATTAGGTATAATAATTTACTTATCAATTAAGTGTTATACCTAAACATTCCTTAAACCTAAGGTATAAGTACGCGGAAACTTATACTTAACATTAATACTTGTATACGACAAAGTATAATGTTTATAACAATTTGCTACCATGAGCCTCTAACCGCTGCTATGACATAATACCTCTGATAGAACACACTCATGATTTACCATGAGAAACAAACACACTCATGAATTACCATGAGAAACAACACCGTACGCTTCATCGACGCTGGAACAATAACAAATAAAAGGATAGTTCATCACTCGCTTGCCAAGGTTGTTTGGCGAAGAAACTGCAAAACGTGTACTCGAAGCTCTCAGGGAGGTTTTTTAATTATGTTAGAAATTGTTAGTATCGGTTTGTGAAGGATTTATTTATTACTTTATAAAAATAAAAACGCCCTGCCACGTCCTATGCCTCCTTGACTCCTTAACTTTGGACATTCTTTCTTGATGTGTCCAACCTCCCCACACTCACAGCACTTTCTTCCTTCACCATGGCCTGCTCCAGTATTTGTTCCCTGATTCACTGTTGCAGGTGTTGCGCTCCTGCAGTAACTAGCAGTATGCCCCTTTTTCTTGCACTTCGTGCAGACAAAACAGTCACCTGAATGATGACGGTTGCACTGATTGCACCATGAAGATTTTGGTTGCGTAGGTACTGCTGTCGTGGCTGCATAATTGGTTGCCACTTCTTTTCTTTTCTCAGATGATTGTTTGGGATTCTTCCTATTAAACTTGTGCTTGTTTGTCCCAGATTTGGGAGACTCAGCCTTTAAGACCACTTCTGTTCCTTGGATCTCTGTGAGGGTTAGTTGATGAGCTATTCTCTTGGTGCTGTCATAAGTCGTAGGCTTTGATGCGATCACCATGCCTTTAATTTGCGATGCTAAACCCCAGATATATCGCTCAATTTTCTTATATTCAGGGATTACAAGTGCTGGACACATTACTGCAAGATCATTAAATCTAGTGGTATAAGATTTTATCTCTGAACCCTTCATGGTTAGTGTCCACAGTTCTTGTTCCAGTTTATGTATCTCCTCCATAGGACAATACTCCTCCACTAGCATCATTTTTAGCTCCTCCCATTTCATGGAATTTGTAGTATCAATTCCCATTGTATTTACATGGTTGTTCCACCATGTGAGTGCTGCATCAGCAAAAGTACATGCTGCAAATCATACTTTACAATCATCTGGACAGAAGCTTATTTGAAAGACGGACTCTGTCTTTTCTATCCACCTCGTCAAATTAACTACCCCTTCATTTCCATGAAAGCTTTTTGGCCTGCAATTCATAAAATCTTTGTAGGTACACGTTCTAGTGGTCCCTACATGGCCTTCATTTCTAAGTCCATCTCTTGTGACATTAGATAGAGCCGCAACAATTCTTTGAGCTATGATTTCTTCCAGTTGTGCTGTACCTATTGGGGGGTTTGGTTCTGGTGGTTGTTGTGGTGCTGATGGTTGGTTAGGGTTTAGTCAATTACTCCTTCTAGGCATTTTGTTTTAGTTCCTAAAATAATAAGAATTTTATAAGTTTTGTTAATTATTTAATACACGAGTACTAAATACTTAAATTATTCTTCAAAGTGTAAAACATAATGGACAACACAATGATTACTGTAATATATGGTTCATATTATTACCAGCGGTTACATCAGTTTATTTAGGTTTATAAGAGAAAAGTTTCTATAAACATTGCAAAATTTGCAAGGTTTTCTACATCCTTGCTATAAACTTTCCTCTTTTCGCCTTAACTAGTATGATTTCTCTATTTACACAACCACTAGTTTTAGCTTATCTACCAGAAATCTAAATGATGACCTAGCACGTCAGTGACATTAACCACTTGCTCCTCAAGTGCTTGAGTTCTCTGCTCAAGACTTCCTGTGCGTTCTTCATTTCTTGAGGTTTGATTGTAGAGCTCTAACTCTGCAATCCTTGCATCGTGAGTAATCATGTCGTTATAGGCAAAATTTATACGATGATGGACATCCATCACCGATTCCTGATCTCGCGTCCTTTGTCCTTCTAGCCTTCGTACTCTTCCAGAGAGATGAGTAGCCATTCCTTCTACAGTTTCCATCTTATCTTCAATTTTCACACTTTTCTCAAACAATTGAGATAAAGTGTTATCTTCAGAAGAATGTGGGAGATGTGGTCGAGATGATTGACCAGCCTCATACATCTTGGCAGCTCTTTCTTCTGCCACCCACCTATCAACGGTTTGTGCGATCCGTGCAGGTTCATCTTGAACTCTATGACTTCCTGAAGATGTCGCCTTCTGACTCTTCTTAATCTTTTGCCATATCGGTATGGATTTACATGTCGTGCGTTTCATTTTTACTCCTCCTGGAACTTTACGGTAAAGAGTGTTCAGTGGTGGTAAAGATGATGTCACCGACTCTGTCTCCTCCATGGATTCGCTTTCTTCCATTGGTTCACTCTCTTCCTATTCGTTGGAGGGTAAATGTGCTCCATCGTCAGAAGGTATTGGATGAAAGGTGGTTGGATTTATAGGGTAGTAAGGATCGCCTACCATCATGGGGAATGAAACTTCCTCTTCTTCATCCGTATCCTCGATGATTATCCATTCTCGTGAATGTGCCATGCCGAATTCCTATACGTTTTGGATCACCAAGAGTTTTAGTCTATCAAATATTACTCCCAAATTAAATAGTTCATATGATCTCATCATAATAAAATGTAGTTGCGCACCTACACCTAATTGTGATAGGATATACACACATATAAACTTTAGTTGGAATATTTGATCTAAATCCTTGAGATCAAAATCATTCCGGGTATTAAGGTGTATTCTCATCGCGGGTCCGAGTCTTTATATATGACTGTATATTCTTATTTATTGTATTCACACTTTAAATATTGTTTGTTACTTCAGGTCTATCTGATAAGGCTCCGGCCAGTCAGGACAGTCGAAAGGGCAGGATCATTTTAGCATATAGTCGTTCTGGAATCCAGCAACCCAAATCGACATGTCTATCCTTGTCACCGCTCCCGTAAGTAGTCCTTCAGTAGAATAATTAGTAATACCAATCATTTTAGCATATAGTCGTGCTTTCCTAAGAAAGTACTAGTTCACTATAGTTAATATCTCTGATACCAATTTCTGTCACACCCCCAGCCATCGGCGGAAACACCGGGTAGTGTAACGTCATTCTTCGTATCACAGTTATATAACATACATTGAACAGTACTAAGAAAATATGTACCTTTATTGATAATTGAAAGTTACATAACTGTTTTTCTAAAAACTATTACATAATATCCGACTATGGCATTCTTCTTAATGAATAGAAAGGTAATAGTAAAACTTCTTCTGTTCGAATACATACCTGCTTTTCAAGTTCCTGAAAACACATGCGTTTTAAAATACGTCAACATAAAGTTGGTGAGTCCACAGGTTTTGACTCCATAAAATAATACATTTTCCACGTTCAAAAGTATAGTTTTGAAAGTATCATTTTGACTCTCCAACATTTAGTATGTATATTAGGTATAATAATTTACTTATCAATTAAGTGTTATACCTAAACATTCCTTAAACCTAAGGTATAAGTAGGGGGAAACTTATACTTAACATTAATACTTGTATACGACAAAGTATAATGTTTCTAACAATTTGCTACCATGAGCCTGTAACCGCTGCTATGACATAATACCTCTGATAGAACACACTCATGATTTACCATGAGAAACAAACACACTCATGATTTACCATGAGAAACAACACCGTACGCTTCATCGACGCCGGAACAATAACAAATAAAAGGATAGTTCATCACTCGCTTTTGGTTGACTGTAGCTAACAGTCATAAGTGGGGTGGTCAATCCGTATACTAATTATACACGACTTCCTCGCTCACACAGGATTAACGGTTACAGTTCAGAGGATTTCCGCTAAGATCCCCAATCTTAGTTGATGAATACAATTACTCATGTAGACTTCGACGGTTTCCTATAGCTTTAACAACAAAAGCATTTTCATGTCTAAAACTCTAAGTCACTAGACTATGCTTTTAAACATTACTCCTAACTTCATAACATTTAGGCAGTATAACAGCTATATCTTGAAGTAAAACCAGGTTTTATCTTGACCTAAAACCAATAATAACAACATATAACGTTCCTAGTTTTATCTTGACATAAAACTATCAATAACAATACTAAGTTTGATCTTGACATAAAACTAACAATAAAAACATATAACATACCAAGTTTTATCTTGACATAAAACTAATAATAACAACATACTTTATAACTTAACATATAGAACTTCCGAATATAACTTCGGAACTATATCGCACACAACATATATATAGAATCCTAAGTATAACTTAAGATCTACATTAGTAAATTAACATGCTGACAAGTTGATAATAGTGGTATATATTCAAAATATTATATTTAGAACAATTATACCCCGGCTATTATAACTATATACTATCATATAAACATAATAATAACATATATATATAATATTTAGCATGCGTTTTCCCCCAAAATATTAGAAAGTGGGGCCGTGAAACTCACCCTAGTAGCGTGATTTTATGTAATCTAAGCAGAAACGGTCAGCGTACAAGGTCGTCGGGGCTCGGGATGCAAGAGGGCTTCAGCAAATGAGAGAGGAGAAAGAAGTTTTGGTGTAAGAATGGCTGAAGTCGGACCTGCTATTTATAGTAGGGATTTTGGACCCCCACGTCGTGGGTTTTGGACCCCCACGTCGTGACTTAGGATCTTATCCTCGTAGACTTGCCATTTGCGTTCCTAGCTTCGGAAGGTGTCACAATTCCAGTTTCACGACGTGAATTTGATGTCCACGTCGTGGGGATTGAACTTATCCCCTTCGTAGCCTCGTCACGCACCTTCTAGATCCGAAAATGTGTCCTGGACTACTTTCACGTCGTGAATTTATGGTTCACTTCGTGAATCCAGACAAATAGGGTTTCCTGCCACGTGTCATGCTCTCAGACAACTGCAACTTCGGAAGGTCGTAACTTTTGCATACAAACTCCATTTTTGACGTTCTTCATATCCACGCGTAGGTATTTACAAGTACTAAAACTCTCTTTTAGACTACAATAGCTAATTCTAAGTTTATTTTAAATTCCGCTTATTATAGAGATTTATAGTATTCGGTTTATCATAACTTCTTCATGCGAAGTCAGATTCAGACATTCTCTATATTTTTGGAATCGTATGGACGTATATTTTGAGTTGTATCATAAAGAAAGTTCATATTTGTATTAGAATTTATCATGAACTACATAGCACTCTTATCACATTACTAGTTTAACAGAATCACATTACATGATTGGTATAATCACATGTGATTATCTATTGACCTATTTTGATTAGTGTTACAGTATGATCCTATAGGGTCATACTGTTGGATTAGTGTCTAAGCCCGTAGCTATATTTGGTATGTACTTGACCCGGTTGTGCATGGTCCTTTTGGGTTGCCTTCACCAAAGCAACTGGACAATATGATTTATGGAGAGAGAAAGGTTATTATGGTTTATTAATATATTATATGAATAATATATTAAAAGAGAAATCATATAGTTTAATTAATATTAGTCAAGAATTAATTAAGAATAAATTTTGTGGCTAAATCAGATTAATTAAATAAGGGGGACTGAAACTGTCAATTATAAGATAATTGAATTTGGGCTGTGAATCCTCATGGGCATAAGGGGGATGAAATTTAGAGTGGAAGCCCACTCTAATTTCGTCCAAGGGGCCTTATTCTAGAAGGTTCTTAAGCTGCTTAGGGCCTAAGTCATCCAATTAGGGTTTTGACTGAAACCCTAGCAGCTTAGCTATTTAAGGGACCCTTGGGCTTCAGTTTCGGCTACACCAAGAAACCCTAGAGTTACTATAGCCTAAATTGTGCCTCTCTCCTTCTCTCTCCTACATCATCTTCTTGCCTTGGTGTTTGTAAGCCATTAGAGGTGTTACACTTGTGACACTAAGCTTCTTGAAGATTGAAGATTCTTGCAACTATTGAAAGGTATCATCTAAACTTGTCTTGTTATAGATCTCGTTTTCAAAGTATGCTAGATTGGGGTTTATAAGCTTTGGATAAATTTGCATGTATAGTAGAGAAACCTAGATCCAAAGATTTAGGGTTTTGCATGTGCACATAGGATGTTCTTTTGCTCAAAACCCATCAGTGGTATCAGATCCTTGCTTGGTTTCTATTGTATTTGATGCATGTTATATTTGTTCATTGCTTAAAATCGAATTTTGTGCAATCTGATTGACAGACTCGTCGATCCCAATAAGGTACTCGACGAGTAGGATGAACTCGGCAAGTCCTGTAAGGGGCTCGGCGCGTCTGGCTGTCAGACAGACGGATTTTCAGGATATTTGCTTATTTTGACTTATGATAATTACCATAATTGTTTCTAGTTAATAAAATCCGAATTTTATTGATTCTATATGATTATCTTTGTCAAAATAAAATATTTTTTGTCATTTAAATAGATAATTATTTCCTTATAAGATAAATCTTAATTATTTGAATTATTTGATCAATTATCTTGCATGCAAATGGATTAGGTCAAAATTAGATAATCACCAAATTAATTGTTTATTTGTATTATTTGAATTTTGATCTAGATAGTTTTGAAATGTTTGAAAACTTGACATCAAGTTTTGAATTTGAATATTTGGATTAAAAGTTTAATTTTAAAATATTTAAATTCTAAACCCTAGAATACAAGTTTAAAATTCACCCTATACTATTATAATATTATAAGAATAATTATTATATATGTATAAGATAAATGCTAGTCTTACCGTTAGTAGGCCTCATTCACGAAGTTGGTCTATAAGGGGTGTCTAAGGAAGCGGCCTGTAAAATGACTGCCATTGGGTATCCACTCTTACCCACCGCACCCTTGACTAGTGGAGGGTCGTTAGCCGAACGGGTAGGATAGGGCAACTAATTACTCATTAAAAGTATAATGATTAATAAAGTAACTAAATGTTTTATAAAATTCCCAATCTTAGTTACTTTAGGAAAAATGTGAATTTGATGCTATTCCATGAAATTACACTTTGTACCCTTGCTAAGACGTTAGTGGAGCGTGTGTGGTTAACCGGCACACTAATTTGGCTCTAAGCAAAGGTGACAAAGGGTGACTTGATATTTTTCATAGATCAATGGAGCGTGTGTGGCTAACCGGCACATTGATTAGGTGACTGTAACATTGGGGGCACCATGTACATTTGCATGGTTATTCACACCTTGTTTGTGATCCTCGGTATCCCAGTCACAAACTTGAAGGGCATATCGAGATTTAAACATGCCATTGAAAAGTTCAATGAATCTAAAAAGATCTAGGAGTTTCAATGCATATAAAAGTTAATCACTTTTTTTTTTCATGGTGGAACTTAGTGAATCGTCATTCACTTACCTTCAAATTATTTGCAATTTAAATTACGGCATCCCTCTTTTAGATTGTAAATAATGTTGTTGGATCCTAGCCCTAATGTTTCATTTGGGTGTTTAATTGGGGATTCTTATCTAATCAAACTTTGTCTTATTTCCTTTTCAGATGTCGAACTCAAACAACGCTTCAGGCTCAAACTCTTCCGGCTCATTCTCACTCATGAATTTGTGTGGGAGGGTGATCTTCGATGGGTCCAATTTTAATGACTGGATCCGCAACATCCGAATGGTTACCCGCTATGAGGACAAGGAATATGTCCTCGACAAGGAGCTGAAAGAGGTGAACATCAACACTGCTACTCCCGAGGAGATTGCTGCCTTTGAGGCCCACGAGCAAGATGCTACGAAAGTCCATTGCATCATGCTCGAGACCATGACTGCAGAACTCCAAAAGTCCTACGAGGACTTCTACCCCTACGAGATGCATCAAGATTTGATGGATAGGTACCATCAAAGCGCGAGGCAGGAGAGGTACGGTATTATCACTTCGATGATCACGACCAAGATGAGAGACGGAGAGTCTGTCACTGCTCATCTCCAGAAGATGCAAAGATATGTTGACCACCTGCAGAAGTTAAATGTGGACTTCAATGAGGAGCTGGCAATCGACATAATTCTTCACTCCTTACCGCCTTGCTACAAACAGTTCCGCATGACCTACCACATGAACAAAGAGGAGGTAACATTCAGCAAGCTTGAAGGGTTGTTGAGGACTGTTGAGAGCAACCTCAAAGATAAATTTGTTGCATCAACTCCTACTGTTGCCCCCGTCTTGGCTATTGGGCAGGGGAAGGGTAAGAAGAGGAAGGCTCCTTCCAAGAGCCACCATAAGGGAAAGTCCCATGATGGCACCTCTTCTAGTGGAACCAAGGCTGGTCCCGTTGCACCCACCTCCAACCCGAAGGATGCAGAGTGCTACTACTACCATGAAAAGGGGCATTGGAAACGAAGCTTCCCAAAGTACTTGCAAGATATCAATGATGGAAAGATCAAGCCGTCCTTCGCAGGTATTTACACTATTCAATCTAATAACTCATCACATGCTATTTCTTGGGTACTTGATACAGGATGTGGTTTTCACATTTGTTCTGATTTGCAGGGCCTAAGAAGAAATAGGGATGTGGAGCATGGGAAGATAAACTTGATCATAGGGAACAGAAGATCGTCGCTTGTCACCAAGATTGGAGTTTACTCTTTAGTTCTTAGTAGTGGGTTAGGACTAGGGTTGAATAATTGTTGCTATTCGCCAGAAATGGCAAGAAACATCATTTCTTTTCATGGTTTATATAAACAAGGATTTAGATTTTCGTTTGATAATGAAAAGGGTTCTATTAATGCTTTTCTTAATGGTGTTTTCTATTTTTAAGCATTGCCTTATAATGGATTATATGAAATTGTGATGGTTGTAGACAATTTAGGAAATGATGTGTTGAGTATCAATTCTTCTAATAGTTTGGATAAAGCATGCTTATAATGGATTATTTTTAAGCATTGCCTTTTAAGCATTGTCGTCTTGGACATGTCAACAAGAAACGCATAGCCCAACTCCAAAAGGATGGAGTGTTGGAGTCATTCGACCTTAGGGATGATGACGTGTGCGGATCTTGTTTACTTGGAAAGATGACCAAGTCACCCTTCACTGGTACTTGTGAAAAGGGTGAGGGTTTATTGGATCTCATACACACCGATGCGTGTGGGCCCTTTAGATCCACCACAAGGGATGCGAGCCGCTTCTATGTGACCTTCACCGATGATTATAGCAGATATGGGTATATCTACTTAATCAAGCACATGTCAGAAACCTTTGAAAAGTTCAAAGAGTTTAAGCAAGAAGTGGAGAATCAGTTTGGCAGGAAAATCAAGATGCTTCGATCTGATCGAGGTGGAGAGTACCTTAGTCTTGAATTCCACGACTACCTCAAGGAATGCGGAATTGTTTCGCAAGTGACGCCGCCTAGGACACCACAGTTGAATGGTGTAGCTGAGAGGCATAATCGAA
Source organism: Lactuca virosa (assembly GCF_052849685.1). Lineage (NCBI taxonomy): Eukaryota > Viridiplantae > Streptophyta > Magnoliopsida > Asterales > Asteraceae > Lactuca > Lactuca virosa. The sequence continues at coordinate 116,286,987 of NC_136430.1, read as the reverse complement.
CCTTGCTAGACATGGTTCGTTCCATGATGAGTCATGCTTCGCTACCTATCTCACTCTGGGGGTATGCCTTAGAGACTGCCACCCATATCCTTAACTTAGTCCCTACAAACAAGGTTGCCAAAACACCTCTCGAGATGTCGACAGGGAAAGCTCCCTCGTTGGCACATATCAAGGTTTGGGGTTGTGAGGCTTTCGTAAGACGAGAGACTCACGACAAGCTCGAACCTCGTAGTGAGCGGTGTATTTTCATCGGCTACTCGTAGAAGTCCTTTGGTTATCTCTTCTATAGACCGAGTGACAATGTTGTCTTCGTTGCGAGGAGAGGGGTTTTCCGAGAGCGAGAACTCATAAGCCAAGGAGACAGTGGGAGGAAAATCAATCTTCAAGAGCTTCAAGAATCGAACGGTGAAGGAACCTCTAACACTGGCGCTCAACTTGAGGAGGAAACTCCTGTTGAACTGATTGACGAGTCATTACCTCTTACACGTTTCGAAAGGGTTAGCGTTCCACCCCAGTTTTATGGTTTCCATATTACTACTGAAGGGGATACATTTATTATTGATAGCACACTAGTACATTTGGACGAACCTAACAGCTATAAGGAAGCCATGGCAGGCCCGGAGTCTGCGAAGTAGAAAGAGGCTATGGACAGCGAGATTCAGTCCATGTATGACAACCAAGTTTGGAATTTGGTTGACAATGTGCCAGGTCGTAAAACGGTCGGGTGCAAGTGGATCTTCAAGAAGAAGACCGACATGGATGGGAAAGTACACACTTATAAGGCACGATTGGTTGCAAAGGGCTTTATTCAAACTCCCGGATTTGACTATGATGAGACCTTCTCACCGGTTGCGAAAATAAAGTCTATTAGGGTGATGCTAGCCATTGCTGCATTTCATGACTATGAGATATGGCATATAGATGTCAAAACCGCTTTCCTTAATGGAAAGTTGGTTGAGGATGTTTACATGAGTCAGCCAGAGGGTTTTTTCGATGCGAAACATCCTAATATAGTGTGTAAGCTTGAGAAATCCATTTATGGATTGAAACAAGCGTCTCGCAGATGGAATCTTTGTTTTGATGAGAAAGTAAAAGAGTTTGGTTTTCTGCGAAGCGAGGATGAATCATGTGTATATGTCAAAGCCAGTGGGAGTATAGTTAGCTTCCTCGTATTGTATTTCGTTCACATACTGCTCATAGGAAACGACATCCCGACCCTGCAGGAAGTTAAGTCCTGGCTCAGGAAGTGTTTCGCTATGAAGGACCTCGGAGAGGCTGCCTATATTATGGGAATAAGGATAGTGAGAAACAGGAGTAAAAGACTAATAGGACTTAGTTAGAATACTTACTTGGACAAGGTACTAAAGCGTTTTAGTATGGAGAATTCCAAGAAAGGGGAGTTACCGATCCAAAACAATACCAAGTTGAGTAAGACTCAAAGTCCGAGTATTGAAGCCGAGATAGCAGAAATGAGTCGAGTACGTTACGCTTCTGCAGTTGGCTCGATCATGTATGATATGACTTGTACTCGCCCTAATGTGGCCTTCGCTTTGAGCATGGTAAGCTAATATCAAGGGAACCCTGGTAGAGCGCATTGGACCGCAGTCAAGAATATTCTTAAGTACCTTCGGAGGACCAAGGAATAGTTTCTAGTCATCGGTGGGAGTGATGACTTAAGAGTGCGAGGGTATAGTGACGCCAGTTTTCAGACCGACCGGGACAACTGCCGTTCTCAGTCGGGCTGGGTCTTTACCCTTAATGGAGGAGCAGTGACTTGGAAAAGTTCCAAGCAGGAGACCGTAGCTGATTCAACGTGCGAATCAGAGTACATAGCGACGAGAGAAGCGTCAAAGGAGGCGATATGGTTAAAGAACTTCATTGGAGACCTTGGAGTTGTGCCAGCCATAAAGGAGCCTATGGAGATTTTCTACGATAATGAAGGAGCGGTTGCCTTGACCAAGGAACCGAGGGATCATTCCAGATCTCGACATATCGACATGAAATATCACTTTATTAGACATCGGGTGGAAGAGGGACTCATTGTAGTGAAGAGGGTATCGTCAGAGGATAACCCAGCAAGTCCCCTTACGAAGGGACTGACTAGGGTTAAGCACGTGCAGCACGCTAGGAGCATTAGGCTGAAGGACGATATTAGTTTAGATTAGATAGCTTCGAAACGTGTAATAGATAAATTGTAAATAACATTTGATGATTAAATAAAGGTGTACTATTTATGAGTAAAGTTACTGTCTTGTGTTAATTATTTACCTATTGTTTCACTTTGCATGTTTTGACTTCCTGAATAATAAGATTATTCGAACAGTCCACAGTCGCTCATACATTGGAAGTAGGTATGAAAGAAGACTGTCATGAATTGGTTTGTAGACTGTCTAAAGAGTATTAGACATAGCAAAGGTTTGCTGCACCGTTCATGAGTGCTTATGAATAAGATTTGAGCATTGGATTAAACCCACGCTTGTTGGCATCACTTCATGGAATTTATCACGAGTGATCGCAAGACGATAATATCATATAGTCTTTAAACCTAGATATACGGTTTATTGTTTGCAAGTTGATTATGCATTGATAATGCGTAAACGCATCAGTAACTTGATGTTATAAAACACATTGTTGTGCATGATTTGATGAGTGAATGGTAAATGCATATAAGTCGAAGTTTATCTGTTCCTTTTATCCTAAGAGGGTAAAAGTGATATCTGTGCCCCTCGATGATTTGGTTTGACTTATGTGTCGGGCCCGGTCAGGACTGAATTGATGTGTTCAATTAAGTTCTATGTCAGACAAATCAGAGATCGAGAAACACAGTGCTGGACAATAAGTATGACTATGTTCCATGTAATTGTCCGCAAGATGTCTAGAACGGAGGATTATACGACCCCTTATCTAAAGAACAGGTTATTGATAAGATCAGAGTTCGACATCGTCTTTGAGGGCTACGATTGCTAATCGGATCCTGAATTCGTACTATCATTTATAGTTACTAGACTTATCCAAGTGGGTGACTGTTGGATTAGTGTCTAAGCCCGTAACCATATTTGGTATGTACTTGACCCGGTTGTGCATGGTCCTTTTGGGTTGCCTTCACCAAAGCAACTGGACAATATGATTTATGGAGAGAGAGAGAGAGAGGTTATTATGGTTTATTAATATATTATATGAATAATATATTAAAAGAGAAATCATATAGTTTAATTAATATTAGTCAAGAATTAATTAAGAGTTAATTTTGTGGCTAAAAGAGATTAATTAAATAAGGGGGACTGAAACTGTCAATTATTAGATAATTGAACTTGGGCTGTGAATCCTCATGGACTTAAGGGGGATGAAATTTAGAGAGGAAGCCCACTCTAATTTCATCCAAGGGGCCTTATTCCAGAAGGTTCTTAAGCTGCTTAGGGCCTAAGTCATCCAATTAGGGTTTTGACTGAAACCCTAGCAGCTCAGCTATTTAAGGGACCCCAGGGCTTCAGTTTCGGCTACACCAAGAAACCCTAGAGTTACTATAGCCGAAATTGTGCCTCTCTCCTTCTCTCTTCTACATCATCTTCTTGCCTTGGTGTTTGTAAGCCATTAGAGGTGTTACACTTACGACACTAAGCTTCTTGAAGATTGAAGATTCTTGCAACTATTGAAAGGTATCATCTAAACTTGTTTTGTTATAGATCTCGTTTTCAAAGTATGCTAGATTAGGGTTTATAAGCTTTGGATAAATTTGCATGTACAATAGAGAAACCTAGATCCAAAGCTGTAGGGTTTTGCATGTGCACATATGATGTTCTTTTGCTCAAAACCCATCACATACCTTTATCAAGTTGGTACATTTTGAATATTTATTATTAATATGATTAGTAATAAATAATCAACTATTGTATTTAACTAGGGAATAGTTATTGTTTTTGTGAAAATAATAATTAAAGAGAAAAAAGCTAGTTGTTATATCATATAGTATGATTTAACAAGTTATATACAAAGTTTTGGATACTTTGGTAAACTATGGACTTACTAGTTAGTTAGTTTTTTGGTTAAAGAAACTAACCTAACTTTTTGTCCTCTTCTTAAAAGGACATGGCCAAATATTTTATTCAAGCATGGATGTTGCTTGTCAATGTTCCTTCCAAATGCTTCTAAAAGGCTAGTATTACTTTATATTATTAAAATGTAAAGGTTTTACTTGCATGAGACTATATAAATGAGTGTAATGCTTGCAATTAACCATGCTTTACCTTAGAAAAGCTTCATAGCCGATAATATTTCTTCTCCCCTCTTCTTCTTCTTGTCCTTTGAAGTATATTGATGATTTGATGCTTAGAAGTGCTTCTACTTTAATGCTTATTTGAGATAAGCACTTAAAGGCTTAAGACTTACTTCGTACAAGATGTTAACTAGCATTCCAAGTGCCTTACTCTTGACAGTGAATACATTGTAAATAAATTTTATTCTTGACTTTTTGCTATCTTCATCAACTCCCCAATTCCATGTGGGATCAAAGGCTTAAAAGGTTATCTCTTAAACATCTTATGGTTGTTATTATATTTCTAGTACATGTATTTGGACCCTCATGTTGGTTTTGTTAAAATGATCTAAATAAACTAGTTGTTTTTAAAAGTCTTCTGTTGCCGTTAAAATTGTTTTATTTTTATAAAAAATTAAGATCATTTTCCATTATCAAAAGTCATCAGTGGTATCAGAGCATCTTATACATGTTTAGAAATATTGATTTAAGTGTTTGATAACCTTTTATTTTGGAAAATATGTTTGGTATTTTTTTTTGGCAATGAAATCGCCAAATATATTTTCTATGACAACTTGGTTTTATATAATTGTTATTTTTATGCAACCAAGTTTTCATGCATTTTGGTTGTATAAATTTGCCTTAGAAAAACAAAGTGTTTGTTATTATATTTGATATATTGTTGATTATAAATAAGTCATTTGGACCTTTGTGTTGTTGTTGGTTGATATTTATTTATTCATAAGATGTAACAGATAAATACATATTTTCTCATTTATTTAGTTGTTGTAATAAATTAGTTAGATTAGTTGTACTCTTTTTCCAAATGTAACAAGATAAAAAAATGATCACTTTGAAGATGACTGAATTACTTTGAAGATGACTTAACCATGAGCTTTTAGTCTTGGTTTTTGTCTTAATTATAATCTTAATGGTTTAAGTGTTACAACCTTTACAACACATGAAGATTTGAAGTTCTTTTTGAAAGCAAGAGTTGTCTTGGCAATTGGGAGCATGAATACTTTTTGAAGTGTCCCTCAAGTCCTTTAGCAAATACTTAATAATTCTTGTGTTGGCTCACAAAATTATTATTAGTTATGGTTTGGTTTATACACATTTTAATGCATGCTTGTGATGTTTATTCTATGTTGTTGTATGTTATGTATGAAAATGGTTTTTACATGTCGAATATCATTTTAACATAAAATAATATCACTTGGAGTTTGAGTAAAAAGTATTTAAAAGGTAACATAAGATGTTTATAAATGACTATTTATTAAAACGTTTTAAACGGTTACCCGTTAAAATCGAGTGTTTGTTAAAAATAGTTTATAGTAAAACTTTTAAATAACCAAATATAAAATATTTTAAATAATTTAGAAAGTTTTAAAACTTTATATAAACTCATTTTCGTTCATTTAGTTTTAATAAAAAGACTAAAAATCGGTTTATAGCGTTATAATGACATATAATAATACTAGTGATTATTTTTACGTTGAAACTTAATATGTGATATTAGTTTTTTAAACATAACACAACATGTTGATATTATGTTTTATGCATGCCAAATGAGATTTAAAACATAATTATTATCATCTAAGTTTTGGGTTTTCAAAATATAGCTTTTTATCATAAGATGTATAAAATGAGTTTATTAAATAAAACGAGTTTTATTCTACAAAATCATAAAGTCATAATATTTTGATTACTAAAATGACATGTAAAGTATTAATTTTAGAACTAATTCAAAACTCCAAGTCTTAACTATAAAATACAATTTTATTAAAGACTATGAGCGGATCTTAACAGCGTCCAACGACTAAACATTAAATATCGGATTTTAGTTGATAATTGATCGTGACTAATGGTAAATAAAATGAAGTTTTATTTGGAACCTAAAGAACCTTATAACAAGTTATATGAATTTTACAAACGGTATATGATCAGTTCGATGCATGCAATATTCATGAGACCATATTTTTATAACTATATTTGTAAAACATACATAAAATATTTTCTTAAAAATGTAAGTCATTGCCGTCCTTTTGAAGAACACTCGGGCAATGTTTGTACGGTCTTAGTGGCTGATAGGTCACCTAACCACTAGCATTGTCTTGTGATGTCTAGGTTGGTTTTGTGTTTTCTAGTGACATGAGGGTCACCTAGTCACTACCTAGTCACTAGCTACTTGCAATGCAAAAAGTTGTGTGATAAAGGTCATCTAAGCATGAGCAGTCCGAGGCATAGATGAGATCAAACATGTTAAGTTAAACATTAGTTGTTTGGGATGTCATTATCCAGGAATTACATATTTTATGCAATTAGTAATCGCTACGTACCAAGTTGGATTAAGTGGATGGGAGAGAGATCACCTAACCATTTTCTTGTTTCGCAACTTGGATCCTAGACTTTAATAAATTAATATTTTAGAAACAATAAAAGGTATTAATTTTTTAAGTCTTAATATTGAAAATACTAAATGAAATTTTGTTAAATGCTGTAAATAACTGTTAATATTTTATACCATGTAAAACCTTTTCTCTTGTTGAGTTTCAAGAGATAGTAACGTTTGATGGTTATAATTTCCATAAATGGTATAATACCTTGAGGTTCTTTCTTAAGGATTAAAAGAAATTATATATACTGAAAGATCCCATACCTGAACAACTTCTTAAAAACCAGTCAGTCTGATCATGATTCTTTGATGGAAGTATTATTTTGACGATATTGATGTGTCTCACAACATGTTGGAATAATTGCCCTTGACTTGCAGAATGTCAAGGATAATTATGAAACATATCAGATGTGTCATCAACTAAAACAAATATTTATTCAGAACAGTAGAGCGTGCTTCAAACATGTTCAATCATTAAATAAAAGAAATATCTAAGAGATTATGTACTCAAATGGACCTATAGTTCAATTAAGGGAAATACAACATAAACCCAAAATCAAGAAAGGACCATAATGATCAATGTTGTTTCTATTGTGGAAGAAACTAGACACTGAAAGAGAAACTTCTTCTCTAATATCATCGAGCTAAGGAAGTCTGGCATGACCAGGACATCAGCTATCTATAAGATAAAACTATTTATTTTTCCATCATTCACTTGAGTATTTTATACTGCATGTGACAAAAATAATTGATATTATGTGTTGATGTTTTGGAAGAAATAATCAACTAATTATAGACGAAGAGTATTTTGTGATGATGATATAACAAGTCATGTTATAGTTTTTAAACAATAGATGTTTTGTACCTATTCTTATTGGAACATGTAACAGTTGTAAATTTGTGTATAAATCCAGAATAACTTATCGTTTAATGAATGTTTACATTTACGTTCTGAAACGATGTATTATTTGTTAAGTATATTTTCTCATAATGTTATTTATGAAGTAAATATATAAGTTTTCATTAAATTAATCATTCTAAATATTACACCAACAAAATCAAATGATATTTAATCAAACTTATCTATGTCATTATCATAATGACTACATAAATATGAAGCATATATCCCAACTTCAAAAGCATGGAACTTCTGAAGGCAAATGTGCTTGATTCATTTGACATGTGTGAATCTTATTTATATAGGAAGATGACTCGCAAGTTTCTTTATCTATTAGTACTTAAAGAACAAAAGGGTTGACAAAGAATTATACATAAGTGATGTATGTAATCTTTTCAATCCATGAATAGATTTGGTGATAGATAATTAGTAAATTTCACTGATGACTTTTGTTCGTTATTGTTAAAACTTTTGATTTGATCAAATTGTTTCATAGTGAAAATTGAAATACAACTTAATGGGACCATCATTAACCTTTCGTTGTGATAAAAAAATGAGTTTTGTAAACCTAGTCTTCTCTGAACATCTTAGGATTTATGGAAGGGTTAACAACTCATTCTGTCAAAAACACTCACTGGTCATTCATACAGTTCTTGTGGCAAAGGATCACCTGGTCGCTTAGATTTGTCATTTGATGTTATAGGTAGCCTTCATATTCTCTAGTAGATAGGGTCACATGGCAACTATTGAATGTCGATAGTACATGTTTTTAATAGCATAACACAGACCTTGCAGTCTGTTAGATGATGTTTTTAAAAAACTATTTACTTTATAAAATTTTGTAGTTATGCTTATTGCAACAAATATATATTGAATATACATATTTCCAACAAAACAAGTAGATTAAATACTTTCATTAAACTGAGGATGTAATTAGGGGTGAGCATTAGAACAGGGTATCCGCTTCCGGAACCGGAACCGCCTCAGAACCGCCGGTTCCGAACCAGAACCGTCATAGGCGGTTCCGGTTACGGTTCCTAAAATTTTGGAACCGCCTTAAGCGGTTCCGGTTCTCATTTTTTTGGAACTGCTACCCGTCGGGTACCCGTCGGAACCGATGTATATATATATATATATATATATATATATATATATATATACTAATGTTACATATAAAACCATTCAAAATAGACGTAGTTTCGATTCATATTAATTCAAATAATTTTCCCTGATTATTTAACTCCCTATATTTAATGATAGAATTAAGGCATATAAGTTTTGAGCTATAAAGTAAACCTTTAGTCCAATGAATTGGTTACACTCTGTTAGTATGTAAAGAAATAAAAAGAATGATACTTTATGTATAAAATTCTTTTACTGTGTTGTAATCAAGAATTATTATGTTTTCTTAATTTTAATAACCTATCAATTTAAAATTCCCTTCAAATCATAAATGGTGTTAAGCTAGTCTTTTTAGGTTTTCTAAATTTTTTTCCATACAAATCTTAAATCGGAACTATGTCATATTCTTATTATTTATTACCATCCCATCATTTTACCTATAATAAATATATGAAGAGTGGATTTGAAATAAAATATCCCACATTGGTTCAAGTTAACAGTGAGATAATTGTCTATAAAAGAATATAGGAGCATGAACTTGGAATCATATACAACTAGTCATCTTTTTTCGTATGAAATGGCTAATTGTGGTAACCTTTTATTTTATGATACCTTTTTAATTTTTTTTCTAAAGCGGGTATCCGGAGTCGGAACCGGAACCGCCGGTTCCGATTCCGGTTCCAAAAAATTAAGAACCGATACAACCGGTTCCGGTTCCAGTTCCAAAATCTTGGGAACCGCCGGTTCCGGTTCCGATTCCGATTCCTTCAAATTTTGCCGGGTACCCGGTTATGCTCACCCCTAGATGTAATGGTTTATCCTTATCTAACAAGTATAGAGTTATGTTTCTTATGTTAGAAAATAATTTTAACTCATTGTAGCATCTACTAATTGCATTTATGTAGACTATCATAAATGATTGTTTAGGATGAAGTTCCCACAATCCCTTTGATTTTCATTTAAGAATACATGCTTAGAAAGTTCTTTTTCTAAGTGGGAGCAATATGGAACTTTAAGAGATAAAGAACCATAAACCCAAATGCATCATAGTTTGGAACTAGCAAGTTTTTCCATAGTTGTTGAACCTGTTCAATAGTTGATCAAAAACTAAATAAAACACATAGAGATGCATGCATGTTTGATAATCAATTATTGGCTTGATTACTCTTCCTTAATATAGTATGACTATAAAGAGTAAGTGAGTTTTCAAGAGAGAAAACATACATGAATAAAAATATTTTTAGATTTAAGCAAACATCTCAAAATAAGAATCTTCTTTCTTATAAGATAATTACCTAGTGCGATTTAATTATATATCAAGATGACTCTAGTGTTTTCTATAAAGCTAGTGGGAAGGCAGTAACATTCCTTGTCTTATATGTGATTGACATACTATTTATTGGAATGAAAATCTATATAGATAGATCATGGCAACTTAAATTATTAAGTAAAATTGAATTTATTGTCGAGGATCTTAAAGAGCTTAAGATAAAAGACTCTGAAAGAGTTATCTTGTCAATACCACATGACATAATTTTGAGCATTTCTCAAAATCCTAGTATAATGTTTTGAACCAGATAATATGATTGCATTCCATATGTTGTTGTATCTGGATTAATCATATATGTCATCATTATGCATGAAGGCCAGACATGTTGAATAATTAGAGCATTTTGAATAAATACGAGTATTATATGAGAATAAGTCATGGTATGACTTATTGGAACATTCTAAAGTACTTGTGACAACTAGAGAAATATTCTTAATCTACAGAGTATTTCAAAGAAAGCTATGTTTAAGCGATTACACATATGCTAAACTTCCAAATAGATTGAAATGACTGTCAATCACAAATTCGGCATGTCCTCATTTTCGATGATGGATAAAGTTACATGGATAGTCATTCCATGTAGATTTTAATTATAGTAACACATCAGAGTTAGAATACATTGTTGTTCGGGGAACCACATGTAAAGATGATTAATGTTTAGTTGACTTATGATTGTGAGTAATCCCATTACGCTAGTTTTGCAATCTAAGTCATATTTAAACATCTAAACATTCTCAATAGTTCTCTCTCTCTCTCTCTCTCTCTCTCTATATATATATATATATATATATATATATATATATATATATATATATATATATATATATATATATATATATATATATATGTTGTAAAATATTCTTTTATATCAGCTCAGATACCGATTGTTGGAAATATAAAAATCTGATCACCATAACAAAAGGCTCGGTTACCAGTTACTGTGTGACAGATATATAAGTTTAGGATATAAGATGTAGATATATATATATATATATATATATATATATATATATATATATATATATATATATATAAATAATAATAATTGCGGAATAAATATAATATGAAAGCTATAAATGACTGAAAGATATAATAATATAAATGACTGTATTTAAATGACGTAAAGCTATAAATAATATAAATGACTGTATTTAAATGACGTAAAGCTATAAATAATATAAATGATTGTATTTAAATGACATAAAGCTATAATAAAGTATATAAGTATATAAATATATATCAAGTAGGTTCGTCAATAAATTGACTGAACTGGACTGATGGAACGACTGGTCGATATTTGGACTCTTGGAACGACTGGTCGATATTTGGACTCTTGGATCTTAATAGACTTTGTTTCTATTTGTTCAAAGATCAATCCGGTATTTGATAAGTAACAAAAAGTTCATTTTCATGTAAAATGGGTTGTTTACAAAACAGTGCAAAGTACACGGGTCATGTATTTGTATACGGATATAGGGTGTTTTGAGGAGATTTGATGAGGTTGGAGTGGGTATTTGGAGGGTGGTAGGAGGTGTAATAATGTTGTAGTTTTGATGGTGTAAGGCAGCAAAGATGGTGATGCTGAAAGAGCTTTGGGTGGTGATGAATGTAGATTTTTGAAGTAGATCTCTCTGGATAGCCAATTCTCCCTCGCGTCTCTCTGGGGTTTCCCGTGGTCAAAATCGTCCATGAAAATTTCTAGATGTAGTTAAGGTTCTGAAGAATTGATGGTGAAAATCTCCCTAGTAGTATTTTGGCTGTGTTGTGCCCAGTTTTTTGTTTTCTGACATGAAGATTCTGAACTCGAAAACAGAAATCTATCTGGATAGCTAATTCTCTCTCGCGTAATCTCTGGGGTTTTCAGTGGTCAAAATCGTCCACGAAATATTTTACATGTAGGTAAGGTTCTGAAGAATTGATGGTGAAAATCTCCCTAGTAGTATTTTGGCTGTGTTGTGCCCAGTTTTTTGTTTTCTGACATGAAGATTCTGATGTCGAAAAACAGCAAGGTGGTGATGGTTGTGGTGATTTGAAAGGGTTTTTGGAGGAGGTTTAAGGGGGGTATATGGAGGGTGTTTGGAGAGTATTTTGAGGGTGTTTGGAAAGTATTTTGAGGGTGTTTGGAAGGTATTTGGAGGTTGTTTTAGTTGTTCTTGAAGGTTGAAGTTGCAAGAGTTGTTCTTGAAGAGGGAGGTGGTGTTCTTGGTTGGGAGTGATTCTTGGTGTATGGAGAGTTATTACAAAGAAAAAATGAACACACACTCTTACACATACATACGCACGTATACATATACTTGAAACAAATATCTAGTAGTACACTTGAGTTGTTGTTTGAAAGTAATGGCTGGTGGTTGTAGTAGGAGTAGGAAGTCAAAGTTGTAGTAGGAGTAGGAAGTCCAAGTTGTAGTAGGGAAAATATACATGGGTTCTTTCATTCACAGATGCTCCATAAATTCAATTAAGAAATTGAATTTCCATATTGGTCCCTTGAGCTTTGAAGTCTTTAACAATTTTAGCTTTGATTTGTTTTGTCTTCAAACGACCAAATATGCGTCTATTTTACGTCTTTGCGTATTCCATCTTTCGCGTATTTTTATATTTCACATTTAAGCACAAATCCACGCAACCTGAAATAACTGATAATATTTGTTAGATAATACAAAAACAGTTTGTCTTATTTCAGTGATGGTCACATACAAGGTCACATCGAAAAATATTTTTCAACAATTTCCCCCTATGTGATCATTGCTGGAATAAGGACAATTATGATTTAATCGTATTGAAAGTTTGTGACTTGGTTTAACATATCTTATGTAAAATATTTTCATAAATTTGTTTCCGAATCAAAGTCTCGGGTTCGGTTATCAAAGGGTAGCCATATATGTATCTAAAGAAATTTCCTTAGATTGTATAGCATTATTAACGACGACAAGTGGTCTAACAGGTCGATTCAGATGAACGCTCATAGGTATAGCTCACACTTCACTTGGGTGTTTGATTGTTCTGGCAGCAGAACAAGTTAATGATCACTAAAAATGAGTGATATCTCTCTCTGACGACTCACACTCATATTGGAGGTGTTCAGCTATGCTTTTCCTGAAAGTCACTTAGTCTCATTATTAGATAATCAATCACATAAGACTGGTTTCGGCATTACTCAGCGGGTTTCTTCATTCATGCCATTAACTTTCACGCTCTCTCCGTCGGGAAATACATGTAGAGGGGTTTAGCAATTTTCATAGTGCAGTTTGCATCTAAGAATCTTCAGTGATGAAGGCTACAGTATCCCGGGAAATCCAATGTTGTTGCAGCTTGTTCTCTGATGGTATCCTGTTTGTTGATCAATATCGATTTATTGTAAAAATATATTTTGTTTTAGCATCGAGAATTTGCTATATTTAAAAAAATTCGGTTTTTGAGAGTATCTGTCTTAAGTGATTGAGATATCTTCTTTTGTGAAAAAAAAATGGTTAAAATCAAATCACGAGATTTTATGATGTTTGTTTTGAAATAACCATTTGATGGATAGTTTGTTGGAAAATACCAAATGTAGAATATTTTTGTTTTGTTTGGTATTTCTTCGGTGAATGATTTGGCTTTCTTGTTGATTCGTCTTTATCTCGATTTGTCTTTGAGGATTGGATGTTGATAGATCTTTGTTTTTCCTCTAGTTTTCTTTTAATGATATGTCGTTGCTTGGAGTCTTTCTGTTTTGAGGCTGTCTTTGAACGATGATTCTTGAAATCCTTTTCGTTTCATCTTTTCTTATTGATGGATCCTGGGATCGCAAGTCTTCATTTTTGGTTGGCTTTTATCTAGGTAGGGATAGGTGGCATAAAAGACAGTTTGTCTAGTATGTAAGAAATGAATGTATTGTCCCTGGTCATTATGATATCTAAGCAAAAATGAGACCGTGACAAGGTATAATTGGGTATACCTTTTAAGCAATAATGACACACCTAAGCTCACAAGAAATGAATTCCACAGTGATACGGATTGACGAGGCACAAATTCTCACATGGGTTTTTGTTTCAGCTGAACCTCCTAACCTTATGTCCCTTGATTGTTTAAAATCGTCAATAATGAAATAAAATCGAAGGAAATAAAGTTATATACATTATGAAAAGTATGAGATTTGAACCTTCACTCCAATTGAGAATCAATATGACTTAAAATCTTCATCGAGCATAAGCATCTGAAAATTAAGTCAAGAGACGATTAATCACAAGGTTCTATAAAAGCTTATTATGGTAAGTCTTTTATTATATTTTTGAAGATTTGTTTTTCTTAATGTTTTTGGATGTTTTGGTTATTTGAATGTTTTTGGTATTTTTGAAAAGAAAGCAATTTTTAATTGTTTTTGAATTTTCTTTTTGAATGAAAGTAAACACACTTTTGTACAAACAAAAAGTAAAGTTTAAGGATGGATGTTATATGGATTTAACATTCCTAGACGGCCTAGGAAGTATTGAAACTTTGTTTCATCGAGAGCCTTAGTGAAGACATCGGCAATTTGATCTTCGGAGTTGATGAGGTGTAGTTTGATATGACCCTTTTGTGTGTTGTCTTTGATAAAGTGATATCGAATGTCGATGTGCTTTGTCATGGAATGGTGAACGGGATTGTGAGAAATGGCAATTGCACTGGTTGAGTCACAAAATATGGGAATTTGTGAGATTTTGAAGCCATAGTCACGCAGTTGAGTTTGCATCCATATGACTTGTGAAAAACAGATGGCGGCAGCGACGTATTCAGCTTCTGTTGTTGATGAGGACACACAAGTCTGTTTCTTTGAAGTCCAACTCACTAGTCTACCTCCTAGGAATTGACAGCTACCAGATGTACTCTTCCTATCTATCTTGCATCCTCCGTAGTCTGAGTCGGTGAAAGTGTGCAGCTGAAAATCGGATTTAGCTGGATACCAAAGGCCAAGTTTAGGAGTGCCTTTAAGGTATTTGAAGATGCATTTCACTGCAACTACATGGGATTCCATAGGATTTGCTTGGTATCTGGCACAGAAACATGTAGAAAACATGATGTCAGGTCTGCTGGCAATGAGGTATAAGAGTGATCCAATCATTCCACGATATCTTTTCTGGTCAACGGGTTTGCCATTTAAGTCTACATCGATTTTGTATCCAAAAGCCATTGGGGTTTTTGCGGTATTGGATTTCTCCATTGAAAAGCAAGTGAGTAGGTTTTTGATATAATTCTCTTGGTTGATGAAAATGCCATCAGTTGACTGTTTGATTTGAAGTCCGAGAAAAGTAGTCATCTCCCCAATCATGCTCATTTCAAATTTGCTCTTCATTAGATCTGCAAACTTAACACTCAAAGATTCATCAGTAGAACCGAAAATAATGTCATCAACATATATTTGTACGATTAACAAATGTTTATTAAATATTTTACGAAAGAGGGTTTGATCGATTGAACCTCTTTTAAAACCTGATTCTTCGAGAAATGTTGACAACGTGGCATACCAGGCTCGGGGTGCTTGTTTCAAGCCATATACAGCTTTCTGCAATTTAAAGTTGTGATCTGGAAATTTGGGATCTTCGAAACCTGGTGGTTGTTGAATGTAAACTTCGTGATCTATCTCTCCGTGTAGGAATGCACATTTAACGTCTATTTGGAATACTTTGAAATTCTTATGTCTAGCATATGCAAGAAAGATGCGAATTGCTTCAATTCTGGCAACTGGAGCATATGTTTCATCGTAGTCGATTCCTTCTTGTTGTGAATATCCTTTGACTACAAGACGTGCCTTGTTTCGACAAATGATTCCTTGATCGTCAGTGTTGTTTCTGTATACCCATCTTGAACCTATAACAGTAACATCGGGTGGAGTAGGAACAAGATTCCATACGTCGTTTCTTTCAAATTCTGCTAGCTCTTCTTGCATAGCTTTTACCCAGTCTGGATCTTTTATAGCAGAATGTATGTTGAATGTAAACTTCGTGATCTATCTCTCCGTGTAGGAATGCACATTTAACGTCTATTTGGAATACTTTGAAATTCTTATGTCTAGCATATGCAAGAAAGATGCGAATTGCTTCAATTCTGGCAACTGGAGCATATGTTTCATCGTAGTCGATTCCTTCTTGTTGTGAATATCCTTTGACTACAAGACGTGCCTTGTTTCGACAAATGATTCCTTGATCGTCAGTGTTGTTTCTGTATACCCATCTTGAACCTATAACAGTAACATCGGGTGGAGTAGGAACAAGATTCCATACGTCGTTTCTTTCAAATTCTGCTAGCTCTTCTTGCATAGCTTTTACCCAGTCTGGATCTTTTATAGCAGAATGTATGGTTTTGGGTTCAATCATGGATAAGAAGGCTCCAAATAAACATTCATTTGTGGATGCGGCTCTAGTCTGAATGCCTGAGTTGGGATCTCCGATGATTTGGTCTGAAGGATGATTTCTGGTCCATTTTATTAAGCGATTCTCTTCCGCTATAATAATTGGAGTTTCAGTATCCCATTGTTCTTCTCCGGGGGTTTCATATTGGAATAGGTTTGAAGGTTCCCCCATAAATGATGCATCAGGATTGTTTTGGCTATTTGGGGATGGGGTGTTCAAAGGAAGATTTGGTGTTTGTTCCAAAGAGGAAGTATGTGTTGGTGGTTCCCCTTCAAATTGATCTGCATCATTTTGGTTTGTTTGTGGAGTTCCTTCAGTGGGTGTTCCTGTAGGGTCAATTGAAGTAGTTAGAAGTTCAGAATTGTAAGCGGTTCTTGGTTGTTCAAAAAGTAAATCAAGATCGATTTCAATGTCTATGTCAGGAGAAGGTGTTTGTTGAATTGGATTTTGAAAAAATATTATCAATCATTTTAGAACCAAAATGTTCACGATCCAATTTCCTGACATAAAATTCATCGAAATGAACATCGGTACTTTCTTCAATTACTCTGGTACGTTTGTTCAATACTCGATAAGCAGCTGAGGAAAACGAGTAACCAAGGAAAATTCCTTCGTCCGACCTTGATTCAAATTTTGAAAGGTGATCTTTATTGTTCTTTATGAAGCATCGACAACCAAAAATATGGAAAAATTTGATGTTTGGTTTTCGGTTGTTAATGACTTCATATGGTGTTTTATGAAGATGTTTATGGATTAAGGAACGATTTTGAGTGTAGCATGTTGTGGCTATTGCTTCTGCCCAAAAGTATTGTGGCAGATTAGCGAAGATAAGCATTGATCTTGCAGCTTCACATAGAGTTCTGTTCCTTCTTTCGACAACACCGTTCTGTTGTGGAGTGTATGGGGCTGAGAAGTTATGTTCAATTCCTTTGTCTTTGAGAAATGAATCTAGAGTCTTGTTTTTAAACTCTAAACCATTATCACTTCGGATTCTTCGAACAGGTCTTTTGAGCTTCAGTTCGATTTGTTTGATGAAGTTGATCATCTCTTCAGGTGCTTCTAATTTTAGTCTTAAGAAAAAGACCCAAGTAAAGTGCGAGAAACCATCAACGACAACAAGAATGTACTTCTTCCCTTGTATGGTTTGGGTTTTGGCAGGGCCACAAAGGTCTATGTGCAGCAATTCTAGTGGTTTGGATACACTAGATTATGAGATGCTTTTGCGAGTTGATTTGGAAAGTTTTCCTTATTCACATGCGGCACAAAGAGTTTCGTTATCGAGCTTCAGAAGTGGTAGCCCTCGAACAAGATCATCGCCGATCAATTTGTTGATGTACCCAAAGTGTTGATGGGAAAGGCGGCGGTGCCATAACTAACTAATATATGCTGGGGCTTTAGATAGCAGACATATATCGGGTTTACCATAGATAAGATCCATGTCAAGTGGATACATATTTCCGGCACGATCAGAATCAACTATAACATCTTTGGTTTTGGCGTCCATGATCAAGCTTCGTTGTTTGGTGAATAGAACTTCAAGATTGTTATCACACAATTGAGAAACGCTGATGAGGTTGTGTTTCAGGTCATCAACAAAGGCAACTTTCTTTATGGTAAAATTACCATTTGTTATGTTTCCATAACCCTTGATTTATGATGTCATGTTGTTGCCGAAGGTAACATCTTGATTGGTTTGTGTAGGTTTGAAGTCACGTAAGTAGTTCCGGTTTCCTGTCATATGCTTAGAGCAGCCACTATCAATATACCATGTATCATCATTGGGTTCTCCAGCATTAAGTACCTGCAATCAGACAGAAGGTTTAGGTACCCAAATCTGAATGGGTCCTGGTTTGTCAGTTGTTATTTTGCTTAATGAATTTCTATTAGCATTTAACTTCATGTTGTTGTAAGAGTTTGGTTTATGAGGATAGAATGGTTGAGGTTTGATTTGATTTATCAAGTTTACCCAAAATGTGATTTGTTTTTGAAAACCTGTGGGTTGATAAGATCTGTGATTTGGTGAAAGATATCCTAGATGTGAAGGTTTGTTTGAAAAGTTTTCTTCATATCTGGGATGTGATGGGCGGTTTTGAAAATCTTTTTGATGATGATGGTTTGAAACTTTCTGATGTGATGGTTTTTGAAAGTTCCTTGAATGATTAAAAGTGATATCTTGAAAGCGGTTTTCAAAAGGTTTTGGTTTTTGTTTGGAAAACTGTTTATGTGGTACGAAGTAGGGTTGAATTGGTTTCTTTGGTTTGTTTTCAAAAGCTTTTGGTTTGAAAAGTGGGGTTTTGTTGACTTGAATGGATTTTTTGCTTGTTTGTTGTTTCTTGGAGTATTTTTGTCCCGGAATAGTTTTTCCAACATTTGATGAACTCATTGTAGGAAAAGCAGTTGGTACAGAAGTACTACCATCCCCATAAGAGGAATTTTCTCCATTCAAAAAGTTTTTGAGTTTGGTGGTTCCGTCGGTATGTTTGATTTGGTGAGTTAAAGAACTAGCAGAGTCTGTTTTAGAATTTACAACTCTTTTGAAAGACTTTTTGGAAACAGTGAAAGCAGTATCATCTGGGCTACAGTTGAGAACTGTTTCGTCATCTGAATCTTCCTCATTAACAGATGTGAAAAGATCTGGTAGAGTGGATTCAGAGTTTTCACAATTCGTCATGTTTTCCTTTTTTGCTTGTTCAATTTCAAAGGATTCTCTTCCAGTTCCTGGTCTGTAATCGTATCAATTTTGCCAGTTCCTAAGGTGTTTGCCTTGGTGAAAATATTATCACCTAGTTTTCTAGCAACTTTGATAGAATCCATATTCCATTTCAGTCTTTTAGTCTCAGTTTCAAGAGAATTGATTTGTTTTAAAGAATCAGTCAGTTTTTCATTTAAAATATTGTATTTTTCAGTTGATTCTTGAAAGTCTTGTTTCAACTGAAGGATTTCCATTTCTAAAACATCTTTTATTTCAGAAGAAATGACTGACTGATTTTTTTGTTCCAAATCCCTTTTCTGAATTAGTGTCTGATTTAATTGTTCCAAGACGTGATTATAATCTTTCGATTTTCTTTCAACATCTCTTTCCAATTTGCTTTTTGTTCTTGTTGATTCTCCAAATTTGAGTTGCAAGGTTTGTAACTCAGATTAGCAAATATCAAAATTGACCATTGTGTCATGATATGTTTTGAGATCAGCTTCCAGACTTTTCTCAATCTTGGTTATGTGGGACTCAAAAATTGTTTTGGAAAAACCAAGTTCAGAGATCATAGACCATACCTGTTCTATGACGTTGGGAGCTCTTGAAGGTATGTTAACACCAGCTATGAAGCAGAAGTTTGATTGAGTTGTTTCATTGTCAGCTTCGTCATCAAAAGTTGGCCAGTATTCCACGCTTGGTTCATGGATTGCCATTAATGCTATTTGCTTTTCTTGGTTTTCCAATTTCTTCAATTCGTCGGCTCTTTGAGCATAGAATGCTGAGTCTTTGATTTTGGTTTTGTTTTTGGCTCGACATTCTCTGGCATAGTGATTTGTTCCTTTGTAGTTGTGACAAATGATCACTTCTTCATCATTCTCATCCTTTTGACTCTTAACCGGAAGTCTTTTAGGTGCTTGAGTTTGGGTTTGTTGGGAAGGCTGAGAATGGTTTTGTTGGAATCCAAAATTTTGGTTGTTTTGAAAGCCATTGTTTTGATTGTTGTAACCTTGATTTTGGAAACCTCTGTTTTGATTCTGAAAACAATTGTTTGGATTATTATTATGACCTGAGTTAAGATTGTTTTGAAATCCCTGGTTTTAAAAACCTTGGTTTGAGTTGTTATGGAAGGAAGGTCTTTGAGAATTTTGTCCAAAGTAAGGTCTAGGTTGAAAACCTGAGTTGTTTTGTCCAAAAGATGGTCTGTTTTGAAAGTTTGGTCTAAAATTTGATTGACCTTGATTTGGGAGAAATCTCTAGAGATTTGTGTTTGCAACCA
Source organism: Lactuca virosa (assembly GCF_052849685.1). Classification (NCBI taxonomy): domain Eukaryota; kingdom Viridiplantae; phylum Streptophyta; class Magnoliopsida; order Asterales; family Asteraceae; genus Lactuca; species Lactuca virosa. The sequence goes on along the minus strand of NC_136430.1, from coordinate 116,266,651 downwards.
ATGCACACAGTTGTTGATAGTCTGCTTCATCATTTGAATCAGACTGGAAGGTTTGGTTTTGAAAAGATGTAGTCTGATTAAAATGATTAAAGTTTTGATCATTGAAAGGTGTTTGGTTTTGAGAAGATGTGGACACAAGAGCAAGTGGTCCTCCAAAAGTTGTAGTGGTTGGTGGGTCAATCGAGGATTCATACGATTGAAGTTGTCCATACAAATTGTACAAAGTTTCAGTATGAATAGCTGGATTTCCCTGAATAATGAGTTTAACCATTTTCCAGCTTTCGAAAAGATTGTTTAAAAATTTGAGATTTATCTCATGTTGTGTCTTTTTTATACTCAAATTGTTCATTCTGACCATAATAAGATTGAACCTATCGTGAGCATCATGGATGGTTTCTGATGAAAGCATTTTGAAATTATCGAATTCATTCAAAACAGATGTTCTTTTGTTTCCGATAATTCTTTTATTTCCACAAAAACAATTTTTCAAATTTTCCCAAATTTGATTTGCGGTTAACAGTATAATGTCATCCATTTGACTTAGAATACTGTGAGGTATTCCAGACACAAGTTCCTTTTTGGCTTGGACTTCCAACTTTCTTCTGATTTTCGGTTTGAGTGGCTTGATTTGTAGCAAGAGTAGCCATATTTTCTGGAGTAATATATGTTCCTTCTACGCATTTCCAGACATCTTCATTTATAGCGTTAAGATGAAGATTCATACGGCCAACGCACGAATTATACTCTTCAGGAATAAGTATGGGTGCCCGTGAACCAGATCCTAAGCTATTTGCAATGGAGACAGAGTTCATGTTGGAGTAATTTGCCAAGACACTTTTTTTTTATTGAAATTTTTGAAAGGATTTTGAACAAGTGATATTAAAATGAAATTTTTAAAGAAAAGCTTATGGAAGGTTTATAACGCTAACCAAAAGTTTTCGACAAAAATTCCAAAGTAAATCACACAAGCTCTGATACCAATTGTTGTAAAATATTCTTTTATATCAGCTCATATACCGATTGTTGGAAATATAAAAATATGATCACCACAACAAAAGGCTCGGTTACCAGTTACTGTGTGACAGATATATAAGTTTAAGATATAAGATGTAGATATATATATATATATATATATATATATATATATATATATATAAAGAATAATAATTGCGGAATAAATATAAATATGAAAGCTATAAATGAGTGAAAGCTATAATAATATAAATGACTGTATTTAAATGACGTAAAGCTATAAATAATATAAATGACTGTATTTAAATGACGTAAAGCTATAAATAATATAAATGACTGTATTTAAATGACATAAAGCTATAATAAAGTATATAAGTATATAAATATATATCAAGTAGGTTCGTCAATAAATTGACTGAACTGGACTGATGGAACGATTGGTCGATATTTGGACTCTTGGAACGACTGGTCGATATTTGGACTCTTGGATCTTAATAGACTTTGTTTCTATTTGTTCAAAGATCAATCCGGTATTTGATAAGTAACAAAAAGTTCATTTTCATGTAAAATGGGTTGTTTACAAAACAGTGCAAAGTACACGGGTCATGTATTTGTATACGGATATAGGGTGTTTTGAGGAGATTTGATGAGGTTGGAGTGGGTATTTGGAGGGTGGTAGGAGGTGTAATAATGTTGTAGTTTTGATGGTGTAAGGCAGCAAAGATGGTGATGCTGAAAGAGCTTTGGGTGGTGATGAATGTAGATTTTTGAAGTATATCTCTCTGGATAGCCAATTCTCTCTCGCGTCTCTCTAGGGTTTCCCGTGGTCAAAATCGTCCATGAAAATTTCTAGATGTAGTTAAGGTTCTGAAGAATTGATGGTGAAAATCTCCCTAGTAGTATTTTGGCTGTGTTGTGCCCAGTTTTTTGTTTTCTGACATGAAGATTCTGAACTCGAAAACAGAAATCTATCTGGATAGCTAATTCTCTCTCGCGTTATCTCTGGGGTTTTCAGTGGTCAAAATCGTCCACGAAAATTTTTAGATGTAGGTAAGGTTCTGAAGAATTGATGGTGAAAATCTCCCTAGTAGTATTTTGGCTGTGTTGTGCCCAGTTTTTTGTTTTCTGACATGAAGATTTTGATGTCGAAAAACAGCAAGGTGGTGATGGTTGTGGTGATTTGAAAGGGTTTTTGGAGGAGGTTTAAGGGGGGTATATGGAGGGTGTTTGGAGAGTATTTTGAGGGTGTTTGGAAAGTATTTTGAGGGTGTTTGGAAGGTATTTGGAGGTTGTTTTAGTTGTTCTTGAAGGTTGAAGTTGCAAGAGTTGTTCTTGAAGAGGGAGGTAGTGTTCTTGGTTGGGAGTGATTCTTGGTGTATGGAGAGATATTACAAAGAAAAAATGAACACACACTCTTACACATACATACTCACGTATACATATACTTGAAACAAATATCTAGTAGTACACTTGAGTTGTTGTTTGAAAGTAATGGCTGGTGGTTGTAGTAGGAGTAGGAAGTCAAAGTTGTAGTAGGAGTAGGAAGTCCAAGTTGTAGTAGGGAAAAGATACGTGGGTTCTTTCATTCACAGATGCTCCATAAATTCAATTAAGAAATTGAATTTCCATATTGGTCCCTTGAGCTTTGAAGTCTTTAACAATTTTAGCTTTGATTTGTTTTGTCTTCAAACGACCAAATATGCGTCTATTTTTCGTCTTTGCGTATTCCATCTTTCGCGTATTTTTGTATTTCACATTTAAGCACAAATCCACGCAACCTGAAATAACTGATAATATTTCTTAGATAATACAAAAACAGTTCGTCTTATTTCAGTGATGGTCACATACAAGGTCACATCGAAAATCATTTTTCAACAATATATATATATATATATATATATATATATATATATATATATATATATATATATATATATATATATATATATAAACTAAAAATGTTGGTAGTCGCAAGGCACATACAAATCAAGTTTGTTGAATCTACTTAACAAAGTTTTTTGTTAGCTAAAGCTTAAAAGTCACTTTGGTGCAATAAGACCTTATTGTCCTAAGTAGATGTATTTGACTGAAATTTAGTATTTGGATATTAGCATAATGTAAAAAATATATATTGTAATGATTTGATATATTGGATATAGTCTTTCATTAAATAATTGTTGTGTTCTAAATTAGCATGTTTAATCCTTGAATAATTTGGCTATTCTAAATGTCCATAGTCGTTCATAGTTGTGAGAGCATATATTAGGTAAGACCAATATGAATGGATTAATTGATTCTCATATAGATCAAAGAAGCAAGAGTTGCTACCAACTTCATAGGCACTTGATTGGAGAACAAGTATTGGACTTGACCCGCATCAAAATTACTTTTTTGATCATAGTCATAAGTGATGTTTGATAAAATGTAGTATATTTGTCTTCTTTGACTTGAGATACGTATTTGGGACTTAAGTATAGGAATTGTTGCGTAATGTTTTGGACACTTTGGTAAGCTGTGGACTTACTAGTTAGTTAGTTTTTTGGTTAAAGAAACTAGCCTAACTTTATTTCCTCTTCTTAAAAGGACATGGCCGAATATTTTATTCAAGCATGGAGGTTGCTTGTCAACCTTCCTCCTTTGTTCCCCAAGCTTCTAAAAACTAGTATTACTATATATTATTATAATGTAAAGGTTTTAATTACTTGGGACTATATAAAGGAGTGTAATGCGTGCAAAATCGACCAAACTTTCCCTTAGAAAAACTTCATAGCCTAAAATGTTTCTTCTCCCTCTCTTCTTCCTGTCTTTTGAAGTCTAGTGAAGATTTGACACTTAGAAGTGCTTCTCCTTTAATGCTTATTTGAGATAAGCACTTAAAGGCTTAAGAAGTACCTCATACAAGATGAAAACGAGCATACCAACTGTCTTACTCTTGATGGTTGATACATTACAGAGAAATTCTATTCTTCAACTTTTGCTATCTTCATCAACTCCCCTATTCCAAGTGAGATCAAAGGCTTAAAAGTTTATCTCTTAAACTTCTTATGGTTGTTATTATCTTTTTGGTACATATATTTGGATCATCTTAGTGGTTTTGTTAAAATGATCTAAAATAAACTACTTATTCTTAAAAGTCTTATGTTGCCGTTAAAATTGTTTTTATAAATATTAAGATCATTTTTGGTTATCAAAACCTATCATAAGCACCTCTCACATCAAACTATGGTAAATCACATCTTAAATTTTATCACTCATTTCTCAATAGCTTCACTAGCCTACATATTTCTCAAATTAATCTTGTTAATATCTACGGTACTCACAATGTAGTTAATCCATTCAAATATCTATAAATCACTCAAATCACTCGGATTAATCACTCAAGTTATTCTGATCAGTCATTCAAATCAATTACTCTAATCAATTTTAATCGTTCAAATTAACCTCTCAGATTACTCAAATAATTAATCAATCATTTTAACTGATCGTTCTCCATATCTTTTTGCACAATCAATTAGGAAATTGTTTCTCTCGTAAGTTCGCAATTTATTAGACCAATATCAAACACTTCTATAGACATTATTGATGTAGTTGTTAAGTGTATGTATCATAATTGATGCTCATAAACTACTTATATTAGCTACTTTTGGTTATTTAAATTTATCACTAAAACCGATCGAACCAATTAGTCAGATCAATTACTCTTATCAAAATCAATCATTCAGATTAATCACTATGATCAATTTCTCAATTTAATTTGGTTGATTACTCAAGTTGATATTATTTACTGAGATCAATCACTCAGATCTATCGGTTACTCAAATCAAATTCTCATATTAATCACTCCTTATCCAATTGAATTATTAAAATCACTTACTCGAAACAATATCATTTACTCAAATCAATCATAACATATATTATAATGGGATTAGGCCTCGTCACCTCTAGGATACTAAAACACAAATATCGTCTAAACGAGTAAACCCAATCACGTCTCATGGGTCTAAAACTGTAAGTCCAAATCATCTACATGAAATGATCTAATCACCTCCCATAGATCAATCATGTAAGTCTATCAATCGTATACTTGAGATAATCATGTAAGTCTATGATCTCCTTCAAAATTCTCACTCATCTCAATCTTTTACACAATAAGATCCAATCACCTCTCATGGATTTTATGTAAATCTCATGATCTCAATAAAAGGTTATCATCCTCAATCTTATTGTATCCACATATTTCTTTTTATCCATGTCATAACTCATCAAATCTCATTCTTTAGATCAATCTCGGTTATATTGTCTTCACTCAGGAATGGTATTATCATTCATACTCATACTCTTGTACTTTATCTCATCCTATGCTCTCTCATTTCTCTTTTAGTCTCTTCTTTCTATTCTAATCATCTCTTATCTCAATCTAATTTTTTTATTAGAGCTTCTAATGTTATCTTTACTTAGGAGTTATATCTTTACTTTAATTCATACTCTCATATTGTATACACTCTTGGCATTTATTCTCTTAATGTTACTCAATATATATATATATATCTATAAGCATCGCATCATAGTAAGCTTTATGTCTTCCCATAGTCCCCTTTTCTCAGTCTTCATTACCACGTCGTAGTATTATCTTCATCACATCGTGGTGATCCGGTCACATCATGTTCTCCATATATTAGTTATAGCACTTTACTTTCGGTTCGCGTCGTGGAAGACTCTCTTAGCGTCAAGGTTACCTTATGTACATTACCATTATCTACTCATCCTCATAACCACTTCATGGGTAGCAAAGTAGACTGCTATTAATCGATCTAAATACATTGTTTATCTCTGATCAGTACACCACGTATCTCCAGTCGTTGTGCTATATATTTCACTATGGATCTCGTAATCATACTCCACAACTCTCTCTGCAATGCATCACAACATAATTTATAAGGAAATAATATATATATATATATATATATATATATATATATATATATATATACACACACATACACACATCAAAATTCCCAAAGTATCAAATAATATATCTAACTCATAATTATCATATCAGATCAATTATCATTTGTACTCTATGTTTATACTAAATCTTATAAGATGTTTTATCTACTTATTAGTTGGGTTTTGTATACAAAGTGCAAGCAATAGTGATTATTCCATAATCCCAAAAGAATAAAGGAAGATGATTTATACTGATTAAAAAGTAAACATATCCAATATGTTTTAGTTCATCCATTATTACCACTAAGGCTTTCGATGGTATTACTGGTTTGTATCTCAACTTTATATTTAAAGTTTCAACAAACGTTTCACAATTATGTTTTAACATGTAAAATATAATTACAATGATTATAGTTGTTAATAAAGTTGATTTGGTATCTCATGATAAATCTAGACATTTATTAGAAAAGAAGTCATACATCAAAGTGTATAGTTCCTTAATAATTATTTTCTCTACCGTTTAGTGAAAAATATTAATAGGAATCTTTTATATATAGGAAATATTTACATATGTCAAATAAACTACATTGTTTGCATTCAAAAATCCATTTCCTGAAGTTGGTATATGTGAATATCATTTATATAATACAGATAAAAATGTCTTAGATAAGTTTGATTCAAAAAAAAAGTTCAACTCAAAAGGTGTTTTCATATAGAACTTATTATTTAGAAAACATTCATATTTAGTTTATAATTTTATTATGAGATCTAGTTCTCAATAGCAAAATTTTAATCATTACAAAATATGAAGGTGATCGTTATGGAAAACGATTAAGTAAATGATTAATTATCTAATAAATTAACTGAGACGAATTTATCTAATCAAATAGTGTTTTTCATGACAAGTATTTAATGTTCTAAGTATAAATAATAAACTAAAGTCCAAGAGTGTAGTTGCATTTTGTTTGTGCTCGGTTGGTTATTCTTCTTTGAAATATCTACATGTCATTTATAAATATTCGATTAACATTAAGTACCATGTATTTGAGTACTATATGAAAAGTATCAGTGCTATCTAGTAGATACCTAAAGTACTAGTCTCTCCAGACATTCTTTATAGATAAGAGGGACAGTTCCTCTTCTAGTGTCCTGTTTCTCCATAGAAGAAACATGATCCTCATCTATGAGTGTTCCTGGATTTATTGGGACTAAATCTATCTATTCCACAAACTATGGGCCTTAAAGGCATCTATTTCATAAACTATGTGCCTTTTAGATCACAAAGGCTGAACTAGCTCAATTTAAATATCATTGTATTGTTGGAATATCTGCATAACTAGTCAGAACACTTCATATACATCTTAGTTATCCAAGACTTTCAGGAAGTCAGGAATAACTGTTCCTAGTATGGTGTTAGCAACATCTTCAGCATCATAGTGATGCCTTAACTAGGTATCATGTTCAGGTCGTATACTCAAAGCAAGTGGTTTACGAATAGAGCCTTTAAGAATGGTATTATTTCATGTAGATCAACAAATGAAATATGATGCATGGTTATGAGATTGGATTTTGTTTATAAAATTTTAACAAAATTCATTTAGTATTTTTAATATTTAAATCTTCAATAATTAATACCTTTAAGTTTCGAGAAACATTAATTATTAAAGTCTAGGATCCATGTTGTAAAACAAATAAATTGTTAGGTGACATTGATCACATTCATTTGAATTCAACTAGATAGATATCAGGTATCAATTATATTCTATTATATAATTTCTACTGTGATTGGATCGCTAATAACAAGGTTTAATAGACGTGTTTGATCCCATCCATGTATCAAATCTCTACTGCCTAGGTGACCTTTATCACAACATATTTCCGATTAAATAATCCGGTTTAAAGAACTTGTGTAATCAGTCCATAACTAGGTTATAGAAATCCGAAATACACCCCCGGCTATCAAAAGATAACACATAACGGTTAGGTGACCTTTATCCCACTAGTGTATACAAGAGATGAGAGAGTGTCTTTCAATTTGGATTGCATAGATTTGAGTTTAAATAAAAGGTCTTTGAAATTTTTATAATTCTAGTTTAAAAAGAATATTATACCATAGTTGTTGCATGCATCCAATAAGCCATTGTATACTTTTATTTTAAATCACATTTTAGCAATGTTCTTTTAAGAAATCCAAATTTTATATAATAGTCACGATCTAATTTTTAAATTAATATCTAGTATTAAGTTTGGACGTGTGATTGCTCGAGAACATTTAATAACCTTTTGATAAAAATTCCTTTTATAAAATAAGGTTTGGAGTTTGTTAACTTTATAAGAAGTCAATTTTAAACTTATATAATTTTAATCTTGAAATTTACCGTTAGCTAGTTTTTAACGACAAAACTCATTTTTTTTAAAAAAAATATTTTATCATCTTTTGGTAAAAGATAATTTTCATTAAAACCAAACTCTTTATGGTGTTATTTATGTTCAAAATATTATTTTTCATGTGAAATCTAATTTAACAATTATAAATATAATATCAACATAAATATAAACAACACAAGCATGCAAAACATATGTGCATAAACCAACCATAAACAAGTGACATTTTTGTGAGCCATCACAAAAATGTCAAGTTCATTCCTATGGGACATTAAGGTACCAAAAAAATCTTGTAACTTCTTCATGCTCTTACTTACTTCAACACCTTGTAACAAGTTTATAAAAAGAATTTTATAAATTTTATGAAACCTTAATAAAATCAAGTTTATAAGTTTTTATCTTCCAAATGGTCACCATCTTCATTCTTATTACATTTTTATAAAAAACAAACTATTTCTATAATTAATCTATTAATTACAAAAATAAACAAAATGAAAACTATCTATTTAATTATTACATACCTTATGAATAAATAAATATTACAACCATTTTAACAAATCAACACAAACATAATCACAAGAAGTCCATGGCTAGTTTATGCATATCATACACGCACACACACACACACACACACACACACACACACACATATATATATATATATATATATATATATATATATATATATATATATATATACATACTGAAAATTATATAAAACAACACTTTGCTATTCTAAGATAACTTTTGGTGATAAAAAATACATGTAAACTTTTGTCACTAAAAAATAGCAATTATAAAGTTGTTAGAGAAAATATGTATGAATTTTCTTACAAAATGAAAACCATTCATGTTTTTCAAAAACAAAGTTTATACGAAATAATCTAATAATCTAACAACGCTTGTAAAAATGTCTGATAACAATTGTTGGGTTTTATTCTAAAAACGTGTAATTATATAGTAAAAAACTATGAGATCAGCAACAAAAACAATTTTAGATTTGAATAAACGAAAACTATTTTACCCACCAAAGATCATTATGCAACGCATGGGAAGATTTAAACAACCATAGGAAGGAAAAGATTACAACCTTTGAAGTCTTTGATTCTCATGGGAGATGGAAGTTGATGAAGTGATGCATGAAGCTCCAAAGAAGAAGCTCTCTACAAGTATCCACCAAGCAAGCATATACCACCACTAAATGCTAGTATTTGCTTGTATATTGGTTGTTCTTAAGCCTTAGAAGTAAATGCACTCGACATTTGCCAACAAAAGAGAGGGAGAGAATAAAAGAAAAACTAGCATTTATTCCTTCATAATACTCCTTTATATAGTTAAATATACATGATAAAGACCATACTTCATCTAGAGTATAAGTAACCTCATGTAAGAAGGTATGAAGTGTGAAAGAAAGTCAAACAACCCAACCCTTACACGACCATACACACTTACGGTTACATGAAGAAGGGATGGAGCCAAAAAGTGTTCTTCACTCAAGCATGTAACTAGTTGTTAGATCCTAACTAAAGGACTTATTCAAAGTGCCCAAAATTTTGTACACAACATATATATTCATCCCTTATTAATATAAGTATTTTTTGTTCTCTTTTATTATTATTTCCTAGAAACCATAATTCCCAATATATTGGTAAAAATTTATTTTGATAAAATAATGTTTTTCCAATTAAAAACAAATGTTGATTATATTATAATAATCAAATTACTATGATAGATAATCAATTAGTAGTAACTTGCTGTAAAGTGTGACCATATAGGATCATATGTTACTAGTATATATCATTTTATAATGACTCTTGGGCATAAAGATCTTTCAGTTAGAAAGTTGGTGGACTCGAAACTCGCAACAACAAGTGGAGAGAGGTTTATTTGGGTAAAGATAAATCTGCTTAAAGTCTCATGATTTATTTAGAGGGCGATGCTTGGCAGGATCCCGGTAGTTGAGATTCTTTTAAGAAAAGGGATTAAATCCCCTCGACTAGTTGTCATTTATGCGACCCAGGGGAGGAAACGATGGACCGTGTTCCATAGATGCCAATTTGCAGTAACTGCTCTCGAATGGATTTTAAAATGCTGTGATATTCCTCTAATGAAATTCGCAAGTGTTTGAGAACTTATTAACTTTGCTGCATGATGGGGAATTGACCAAAAAAATGAAAGATGTTAATTGTTATTTTTTACGGTTTACTTTGGCGAATTTGGAAGGCGAGAAATGATAAAGTGGACAAAAAAGTTTTACAATCTCCTACGACGGTGGTTGGTGACGTAATAGAAAGGTCTAGTATGCTAAAGAGTCATATTAAAGTGATATTGCTAATTAGCATATGATACTAATTGGTCACACTAACAACAACTTGATATAATTGATTATTTATTAGAAATTGATTATAATAAATATTCAATAAAACTCTTATAATTAAATTGGAAATTATTTATTTCATGGAAATAATAATTTTCATTAGCAAGTAACATTACATAATTCATATGGTATGAATTAATAAGTCATGTACAACCTTTTGGACTACGTGAGTCTTTTGTCTTTTAGCTAAAGACAGAGTTTATATTTTATAAACTTGGATTTATAAAATTTAAACTCTTTCTTTCTTTTTTACTCTCCATGGCCGAAACTAGTTTGTCTTGTAGGAGAGTATTGCCTTTACATTTGTTTAATGTAAAGTTAGCACCCTAGAAAGACATGTTGATGACATAAGGACATGGTTGTATTAAAGTGCAAAGACCTAATGGTTAAGGACTTAGCTTTATGCTTAAGACTAGTTGCTTGCATTTTGATCATTCACTCTTGCATGTCAAATCTGCAAATGCTCTCTATTCTCTTACTTTCTCTCTTGCAAAGAAAAGATAGAAGTTACTTGCATCTTCATACTCTCTTTAAGTTCATACTTTTGTTACGAACTTAAAGCTTATGGAATTAAGAGTTTATGGACTAGCATCTACATCAAGTTGAGTCATTGTTGGTGTCTCAAAGGTTCCATCTTCTTCATCAACTTCCAAGCCTCCCAAGAGGATCCAAAGAACAACAAAGGTTGTTATTTCATCATCTTTTCTATGGTTGGTATTTTATCTTTCTATAACTTGCAATAAGATCCTTGGTGGGTATAAAATGTTTATGTTATGTTCTAAAATAAATTCTTCCGTTTGCCAATATTTGTAGTTTTTGAAACTAGTTTTTGTGACAACCAGTAAATTTCTATATTGTAAAGTCAATCCAATCAACCAAAAGGCAGACTTAATTCTATTGCCTTTCTCTCTCAAGTATCATCAAGTGAAAGCTCTCATTTCACTCCCAAAACGTAAGCATCTCATCCTTTACTTGTTCATGCTTAACAACCCCTTTGTTCTAGCCTTGATTCATCACCTTTCATCACCATCTTCAAGATCTTAAATATCTTGAAGGGTTTACGGTCGTAAACCCTTCAAAAGATCTTGGGCCATAAACCCTCCCAAGGTCGTGAACTCCTAGAGTTTGGCCGTGAACTCCTTGTGATCAATCACATGTGATTCTAACACTCCATTGTGAGTGTTTCCTAGTTCCTAAGGTTGTTTCCCTTCATGATTAGTTGTTTTAAACACTAATTATATACACATATGTATCAATATATGTCATTTAGGACTCGTTTGTGTCTCGGAACTTCATTTGTGGAACTTCTCATCCTTACTCGAATCTTCAAGTTGAATCACCCACATAAGGTGAGTTCATACCCCTATAATCAATCTTTTAAATGTTTTTAAATGCTTTTAAGGGGGGGGGGATACAAGTTGAACACAATGATATTATGTAAATGTTTATCTGTGATAACCATCACATTAAAGGATTTCTTATGCTTTTTTAAGTGATCAAATCAATTCAAAAACTCTTTTAAGTTAAGTTACTTTGTTGTTTATAAAACTCTGTTTTTTAAAGTACAATCATAACTCAGTAGATAATCGAGTCTTTTCTACAAATCAGGGACAATGCAAAACAAACATACTAGTAAACTATAATAGGTATAGTTTAGGGGTTCAAAACATACAATAACAAGAACAGAAATGAACATACGATAACAAGAACAAGATAACAACAATGTGAAACCACTACTTCACGGCATAGCAATATACTTGTTATGTCGCGTTTTGTAACCAGAGTCTCCTTGAGGGAGAGCGGGCATTGTGTGTATAGATCTATACGGGACTGACAATCCCGCATCCCGACTGTTCGCTACAGTTTGGCCGGCAGGCCAAGGGGTGACAAATGTCACATCAGTTTCAACGCCAGCAGGTCATCATGTTAAACACTCGTCAATCAGTATGGTTGTAACCACATCACATTTTAACCTTAATTAACAAACAGATTTTAGGGTAGTTAGTGCTTCAGTAGTTACTTTTTTTACAATATTACTGTACACTTTCATTTTCCCATTACATTCATATAGTGATCTTCTCACATAAAAGGGTAATGCAAACTATTTTCTAGTAAAGATAGTCTTAAACTTGGGAAAACATACATCATTACAAAAGACAAACAAAACAGTCGAGTGTTAGTACATTCAGTTAGAAGGGGGCCTATAATGTTCACTTTATGATTCCTCGGTAGATACATCAGGGATATATATTAATCGGGTCCGACAGACAGTAGGATGTGTACTTTCCGCTTCATTTCCTGTTCCTTGTTTGGTTGTGGGCTTAGAGTAGATTCACCCAGTCTATTATCTATTCGATCATAGCTATATATATATATATATATACACACACACACATATATATATATATATATATATATATATATATATATATATATATATATATATATATATCTTGTATACACCAAGTAATCATAAGGAGTATCAGGTATGGGTCAGGTCATAGCATACAAATTCAGTATACCGTTTTCTAGTACAAAAACATACTTTTCAGATAGAACATTTAGTAGGTTAAACTAAAAACATATCAGTAAAAGGTTTAATTCATTTTATTAAACCATTATAACTTAAAGGACCTTTAGTGGTTAATTCTATAATACCTTAGTTTATACATCAGGGTTATATATAATTAATATTCGATAGGCAGTTGGATGTGTGCTTTCCACATTACTTCCTGTTCCTTGTTTGGTTGTGGGCTTAGGGCAGATTCACACAATTAACTGTCCATTCGATATTAGATTATATATAACTAGTATAAACTAAGTGATTATAGAAGGAACTATTGTGGTCACCATTTTTACTAAAGGAAATATATGATTTTCTTAAAGAATGTTTTCTTCAAATATAAAGAACTGTTACAGTTAACTCCGTAAGTACCAAATGAATACGCCAGGGTTGTATACAATGAAGATCTAACAAACAATGGGATGTGTACTTTGCGCCTCATTTCCTGTTCCTTATTTGGTTGTGGGCTTAGGGTAGATTCACACAACCGATTTTCTGTTTACTCTGGATTGTGTATAACTTGTATCCATTTAGTACTCATAGAAGAAATTGTAGAGTCATTTTTACTTGTCATTCATCACATCAGAAAATAGGATTTTCTGGAGGAACAGGAGAACTTTTCTAAAGAACTTACTTTTCATCACTTAAATACTTATGAACTCACCAGCTTAAATGCTGATCTACTATTTCAAAATAACTTGTATTCTCAGGAAACTAGTAGACAGGTACGCGCGCTGGGATTCAGAAGATGGAGTATAGTAGCTTCATGTCTTGTTTTGTTATTTACATTTGGAGTCAAAATTTTGTGAATCACATACGTTGTAAACACTTTAATATTAATGCAATGGTTGTTTTTTACTTTGATTACTATGATGCATGTGTTGTGATACTACATATGACTTCCTCCGCCCCCGAACGTTTCCGCCGTTCCAGTTTGGGGGTGTGACAAATTGGTATCAGAGCATTATTTATAGTGAACTAAGTATATCAACCTATAAAAGATATACAACTATAAATACAATGGGGCCGAAGTTCTCTGAGTAAAAGTATATTCTAAAATATAACAATATTTTATAAAAATATACATACATGCTTATACATATATACATACTAGAACAAGTATCACAAGAAGAAAAGAACAAAAGTATTTAAAGGTTGGACACTTCGGTCAAACCTGGACAGTTATGTAATCATATATGGGATCAATATAGCCTGATCAACTATATTTATTTGAGATATGACAACCATGTGTTTGGGAGTGATGTGGTGTTGCAACAGCCTTAAAACTTACCTAACTCTATACACAAGGGATTTCTAGATCAGAACATAAAGTTAAAATACTATAGGAGTATTTTATGAAACTATAAAACAACAACAAGTTTAAAACATACCAAGTTCATTACATTAAAATACTATAGGAGTATTTTAGGCACTATATAAATAACTTATGTGATAATTTAAAGACCCTTCTGGTAGGTCTATAATTCCAGAGTGTGTACTTCCAAGGTTTTATATAATTGAGATTTTTACAGACTTAGAGTGGGATCACTTATTCGAAGGTCTATTTAATCTTAAATTATATACAACTTGTATACATTGCGCAATTATAGGAGGACCCTGTAAGGATCACCCCATAATGTTTCACTTAATCTCATAAATTCTTTAGACACTTCCATTCTCGCATGACAAACCCAGATAGATGTAACCACTCCATCATAGCAGTCAGTAGAGAAGTCAAGGAGGAACAAGAAGAGGTTCATAAAGAGTTTTCCAAGGAGGGACCAGCCGAAGAAACTAAAACATCCTATGCGTCACACCAATAAATAATAACCTTAATTACCTTAGTGAGCTAGTGAATACACTACTCACACTATTGTTGGATTAATGTCTAAGTCCATAACTATATTTGGTATGTACTTGACCCGACCCGACATGGTCCATTTGGGTTGCACTTCACCGGCACAATTTATATGGATAGTCTTTTGAGAATAGTATATTTATGATTTATATTAATATATTATAAGTTCTAATATATTAATATGGAATCATATTATTTAATTATTATTGATCAAGAATTAATTTTGAATTAATTAAGTGATCAAAAAGAACTAATTAAATATGGACTCTTATATATATGGAATGGGCCAAGTTCATTTAGGTTGGGCTAAGCTTTCATGGATGGTCCATGGAGCTTTTAACCCATGGATCCTATGTAAATGAAAGGTCAAGGGTATTAGGGTTTACATGGATGTAACCCTAATCCTCCATAATATATAAAGGGGTCCTTGGCTCACAAAATTGGCACAAGTGTGTGAAAATAAGAGTGGGCCGATTTTAGTGTGCATACATATTCTCTCAAGTTCTTCCAAGGTGTTTTTGGTGATTTGTGATTCCATTTGAGGCTTCCACACTATTGGGGCTAAGCTCTTAAAGCTTGAAGACATCAAGCTACATCAAAAGGTATGTCATCTAACTAGAACTTTGTAGTATACGTGCTTCATAATATGCTAGTTAAGATGAAACCTTGGAATAGTTAATATTTGCATTTATAATAGAGAAAACATAGATCCAAGGTTTATAGGGTTGCATGTACACCATAGGAGTGTTAGAATGCTCAAAACCCAACAGTGGTATCAGAGCCATTGGTTGTTTTATGTTATATTGATGCAAATGTTTTATTTTCAAGTTGAAAAAAAAAAGGAAAAAAAAACATGACGTTTGTCAAATTTTAAGATAATTACTTGTTTTTGTGAAAAACTAATTATTTGTAAAATTTGAATCATTTGCTATATGAGTTGAATTAGGTCAAATTTAGTAAAAGATAAAATGATATGATTATTTTATTAGTTTTAAAAGTTTGATCTAAAGAGTTTTTTGAAACCTCCATAAGTTATGGATATGAAAATGTTTTTAAAAAAATTGATTCAAAGTTTTTTATGGAGTTACAAAACTTGGTCTTAATGTTTTAAAGAATTCCATAACTTGTTCTTAAGTTATGGAACATGAAAAGTTTCATCATAAAACAAGTATTTAACTCCATAAGTTATGGTATCCAAAAGTTTTCAAGAGTTACAAAACTTGCCCTCAAGTTTTGGAATTTGGAAAAAGTTTTTTTATGATAAAAAAAAAGAATTGAATTCTAAAACTCTTGGGTTCATAACTTAAACAATTAATTAAGTGGTTTTAATTTTGAATTTAATAATTGGAATTATGATGTTTTTATTGAATAATTCAATTAACTCTTATGGACTTTATTAATAGATAATTAAAGTGTTTAATTAAAAGAGAATTAATAATTCCATAATGACATGGTTTAAATTTAATTAAATTAAGAGTATAGTTTAATTAATAGATTAAACCACCAAGTATTTTAAATGTCTAAAATACACCCTTATACTATTATAATATTAAAAGTTTAATATATTATATGTATAAGAGCAAGTCGTCTTACCATTAGTAGGCCTCATTCACGAAGCCGGTCTATAAGGGGGGTATAAGGTTACTGCCTATAAAATGGCAGTTTAATGGGTGTCCACTCTCACCCACTGCTTCCTTGACTGGTGGAGGGTCGTTAGCCGAACAGGTAGGACAAGGACTATAATTCTCCCTTCATTATAAGTATAACGATAAATACTAAGTAACTAAACACTTATAAATTCCCAATCTTAGTTACTTAGGAAAATGTGAATAAGGTGCTAATCCATGAAATTACACTTTGCACTTTGTTTAAGCTGTTAGTGGAGCGTGTGTGGTTAACCGGGACACTAACCTGGACTTAACAAGGTAGGCAAAGGGTAACTTAATGTTTATCATAGTATCGTTGGAGCGTGTGTGGTTAACCGGCACATCGATTGAGGGGTAAATATTAAGGGTACCAAGTATATTTGCATGGTTACTTCACACCTTGTTTTGTGATCCTCGGCATCCCAGTCACAAAACCTGAAGGGCACACTCGAGATTGAAACATGCCATTGAAAAGTTTAATGAATCTCAAAAGAATGTAGGAGTTTCAAAACGAATTAAAACCTAATAATACATTTGGTTTATCTTGGTGGAAATTGGTGAATCGTCATTCACCTACCTTCAAATATTTTATAGCTTGGATTACGACATCCCTCTTCCAAGTTATAAAATAGTTTGTTGGGTCCTAGCCTTAATATATCATATTGGGTGTTATATTAAGGACTTAAATCAACTTTACGTGAATTTCTCCCATTGTTGATGTCTGGTTTAGACAACAATGATCTTCCCAAACCAAGCTTTCCTAATGAATATGACTTCCCGAGTTTGGCTCATGGAAGTCATACTTCTCTTCCTCCACCTCCTCCAATTATTCTCCCTAACCCACAAGTTCAAGCTCACTCAAGCCCTAATGGCAAGCAAGGTCTATGTGTGATCACATCTTAGAGATGAAGTCATATATTGACAAGCCGGGAGAGTTGGGTGTCAAAGTCTTGAGAAAGTTGGATGTTGAATCACTTTCTAAGTCACATAGTGAGTTCCTTTGGGACTACAATGAAACAGACTATGACATGAACCTTAATGATCATATCTATTTGCTTGGTGCTGCTGAATCAACAATGATTTGAAACGATAGTAAAGCAAATTTGATTAGAAGATCAACTTCCCAAAAACTTTATGGACAGTCACAATGGTGACACTGGAAATCCAGAAAAAGCATTCTCTTCCCAATGGAAAGGGATTGGCCATAGTCAACCCGATTGACCAAATGGTAAAGAGAAAGGCTAAGTCTGAGATAGTCCCATTACCAAAGGGTCCATATGTTTATTTTGCCAAAGGAAGGGGCGTTGATTGCAAAGCTGCCAAATTTACCTAAGGATGTTAAAGTCAATAAGTTTGACTCTACATCAGGTACAGCCCATTATCTAACTCTGTTAAGTTCTATTCTGAGATCCTCATTACATGATGTGACTGGGTCACATGTTGATGTTTTAAGAATCAAAGAATAGAGAGAAATCTTAAAGGAAGTATATGCTGATTCTGATCGCGAAGGTGGATTTCGATCACATCAGAATTTTGAGCAGTTGCTTAAGAAGTTATGATATATTGCTAAGGAATAGATAACAACAATTTTCCATGTGGATTGTAAGGATAAGTTTTTCCGCAAAGTTTTAAAATAAAAGAAAATTGTTTAATTTTATTTATTTGAAGTATCCTTACAATGGCATTTGTGGAAAATTGTTGCTTATATGATTCCACTGACAGCAATATTGGAAAATGGATTTGATTCTTTCATTTGTGGTAGTGTCTAAATTTACCAAATCAGGAAAGTTCCTCATCGCCCAAGTTTCAATTGGACCAAAACTTGGAATCATGCAAGTTGAATAGTATGATGAATGAGAACTTTCAAGCATTGGAAAATCAAGAATAATTACTTGTTCACATGGATGTGTGAGTCAAATGAAGGAGTAAAGGGATCGAGTACACATTCTTGTGCACTGGTCATGTCCACCACAAAGCTCGTTAAGACTATTTGATTTACTAAAGTTTAGTAAATATGGTTATACTTACAAGTTTAAGTATAATTCTGAAACATTGGAAAAGTCTCAATGTATGGCAGAACGAATGGGAAGAATCAAATTAGGCAGAAAGATAAAAGTTTCTCAAATCTGAAAAGATGGGAGAGTACTTTAGTATCATGTTTGTGATCATCTTAATGATTTAGAAATCATATCACAATTAGTCCTCTAAAGGTCATCTTAGTGCATTCTTATGACTAAGAAGAGGAGTCATGAATTGTTGAAATGGTTAGATCAGGAAGATGAGTCATACTTAATTCCAAAACAATTCTTAGAGTTATACTCCAAGATTGTAACTTGAGTGACATATCTTAAAGAAAGGTTTAAAACACTTGTCAAATGTAAGAGTAAAAGTGTCCTACTCTTGTACATTTGAAATTGGTAAGTTGTGATGTTTTGGATAAAACAAAGACCAACTAAGGCTAATTGTGTGAAGTGTTTGTCTTGATAAAGAATCCGCACTATCTCTTGAATATTTGGCAAGATAGTCTTATATGTCAAGAGGATAGTGGGAGTCTTAAAGATCCTAAAAAGAATTTCAAGAACTAATCAAGAATAAAACCTGAGGTTCTTCACTAGCACATGACTTGAGGTTTATAACCTATCGTGTTGACATATTATGTGCCCATTCCAGTTAAAGTTGGCTTTGCATAGGAGTTCTGAAAGTTCTCAATTGGTTGCATAACAACTTGGAAGCAATGGCAGGCCCTGTACTGCCAGGTGGCAAGAAGTTAAGATTGCATAAGTTCAGTCCATATGAGTTTGGATTTGTCATTATCCTTGTCTTGTGACTATGGTTTTGACGATTCACATGGATAAGAACACATACACCATAAAATCTAAGGGTCATAAGGTTTCTCTCCGATTCATGAAAATGATGGTGAGGAAACACTTCCACCAAGTAGATTTGAAGCAGATTGCAAAAGGTCTATACAATTGAGACTATGATTACGGCATCCCGTTTTCATAGTTCTGAAATTGTTTAGACACACATGCATGCTATCTAAGGAAAGGTGTATGATTTTGATAAAGTTTTATCAAAGCATCTCGTATTAGAAATCTGAACTTTGGTAAGAAAGTCAATAAAGTATTGATTTCTAGAAGTCCAGCTGATTTCTGAGTATATGTCAAAGCTAGTGGGAGCATAAGTGTTATGCTAATAATCATCATGTTAGTGGGAGCATGATACTTATTGTTAGTGTTGCAAGTTAGCAATGTTAATTATAGAAAACAAAAGTTTCAATTCGTGAGACTGCAGGGATTGAAAAAGTTGTTTTGCTATAATTAAGGGAGAGGATATACTTCATTTCAGTTCTAAAGGCTTAGATTGAGACCTTAATCATCTTTAGTCAAGAATATATATATGAATTTCATGTTGGATTGGTTCAACTTAAGGAAATTATATATATTGCGTTCTCAAAATTCGATTATGATTACGGCATCCCTCTTCATAGTCAAATTTTGAGAACGCAATATATAGAATTTCCTTAAGTTGAACCAATCCAACATGAAATTCATATATATATTCTTGACTAAAGATGAACAGTGGTATCAGAGCCATGAGTTGTTTTCTGTTATATTCATGCAAATGTTTGATTTTCAAAGTTGAAAAAAAAGAAAAAAAAAACATGAATTGTGTCAAATTTTAAGATAATTACTTGTTTTGTGAAAAACTAATTATTTGTAAAATTTGAATCATTTGCTATATGAGTTGAATTAGGTGAAATTTAGTAAAAGATAAAATGATATGATTATTTTATTAGTTTTAAAAGTTTGATCTAAATGTTTTAAGGAGTTATGGATATGAAAAGGTTTTAAAAAAAAATTGATTCAAAGTTTTTATGGAGTTACAAAATTTGGTGTTAATGTTTTAAAGAATTCCATAACTTATTCTTAAGTTATGGAACATGAAAAGTTTCATCATAAAACAAGAATTTAACTCCATAAGTTATGGATTACCAAAAGTTTTATGTTTCCTTGATTTATGAGTTAGTTTAGATTAATGGAAAAAAAATTGTGTTTTAGTTGTTTTCAATCCTAATTAATCTAGAGGTAGTTCATAAAATGTGTTTTTGTAACTTGTCCTCAAGTTACATAAAAGGTCACATTTATGAATCTTAAAACTCATAAAAAGTGTCATAGGTTACATAAAAAAAATGAAGAGTCTTTTTCATTAAATAATATTATGACTCCATAACTTGTCCTCAAGTTATGGATGTTTACGAGTCACTTCTTTAAAAGTGTTATTAAAGAATAAGAGGTTACATAAAAAAATGAAGAGTCTTCATTTTAATGAACCATTAAACTCATAAGTTATGAAATGAAAAGTTTTGAATAGTTTCAAAAACTTTCCCTCAAGTTTTGGAATTTGTAAAGTTTTCACTTATGAATACTTTAATTCCAAGTTAAGCCCTTAGAATTTTAAAAGTTAAAATTCAACCCTTATACTTTATAATATTATAAGTTAATAATATTTATATATATATGTATAAGAGTAAAGTCGTCTTACCATTAGTAGGCCTCATTCACGAAGCCGGTCTATAAAGGGGGTATAAGGTTACTGCCTATAAAATGGCAGTTTAATGGGTGTCCACTCTCACCCACCGCTTCCTTGACCGGTGGAGGGTCGTTAGCCGAACGGGTAGGACAAGGACTATAATTCTCCCTTCATTAAAAGTATTAATGATAAATACTAAGTAACTAACCTCTTATTAATACCCAATCGTAGTTACTTAGGAAAATGTGAATTTGGTACAAACCCATGAAATTACACTTTGCACTTTGCTTAATTCAGTTACTAGCTTGATTTAACAAGGTAGGCAAAGGGTAAATTAATGTTTATCATAGTATCGGTGGAGCGTATGTGGTTAACCGGCACATCGATTGAGGGGTAAATATTAAGGGTACCAAGTATATTTGCATGGTTATTCACACCTTGTTTTGTGATCCTCGGCATCCCAGTCACAAAACCTGAAGGGCACACTCGAGATTGAAACATGCCTTTGAAAAGTTCAATGAATCTCAAAAGAATCTAGGAGTTTCAAAACCAATTAAAACCTAATAATACATTTCGTTTATCTTGGTGGAAATTGGTGAATCGTCATTCACCTACCTTCAAATATTTTATAGCTTGGATTACGGCATCCCTCTTCCAAGTTATAAAATAGTTTGCTGGGTCCTAGCCTTAATATTTCATATTGGGTGTTATATTAAGGACTTTAGATCAACTATCTTGAATATCTCCCAAAAAGATGTCTGGTTCAGACATCTATGATCCTCCCAAATCTCTTGGAACTTCACTTCCTCCACCTCCTCCAATTATTCTCCCTAACCCACAAGTTCAAGGTCACTCAAGCCCTATTGGCAAGCAAGGTCTATGTGTGATCGCATCTTGGAGATGAAGTCACATATTGACAAGCCGGGAGAGTTGGGTGTCAAACTCTTGAGAAAGTTGGTGGTTCATTCACTTTCTAAGTCACATAGTGAATTCCTTTGGGACTACTATGAAACAGACTATGACATGACCCTTAATGATCTTCTCTATTTGCTTGGTGCTGCTGAATCAACAATAATTTGGAGCACTGGGAGAGCAAATTTGATTAGTAGATCAACTTCCCAAACTACCATGGACATTGACAATGGTAACATTGGATATCTAGAAAAACCTTCTCTACCCAAGGAAAGGGATTGACCATAGTCAACTAGGTTGACCAAATGGTAAAGAGAAAGGCTAAGTCTGCGATAGTCCCATGTACCATTCCCAAAGAGTCCCTATGTTTCTCTTGCCAAAGGAAGGGGCATTGATTGCGAAGCAGCCTATTTACCTGAAAGATCATAAGGTTGATCAAGTCAAGAAGATTGACTCTACTTCAGGTAAAATCCACTATCTAACTCTGTTAAGTTTCTATTATGAGATTCTTGTTACATGATGTGACTGGGTCACATGTTGATGTTTTAAGAATCAAAGAAAAGTGAAGAAACTTAAAGGAAGTATATGTTGATTCTGATCGCGAAGATGGATCTCGATCGCATGGTTCTGTGATCAGAATTTTGAGCTGTTGCTTAGGAGTTATGATATATTGCTTAGGAATAGACAACAACAAAGTTTTTCATGTGCTTTTGCACTGTAAGGATAGTTTTTCCGCAAAGTTTTTAAAATAAAAGAAAAAAAAATTCATTTTATTTATTTTAAAGTATCCTTACAATGGCATTTGTGAAAAGGAAAAAAATTGTTGCTTATATGATTCCATTAATAGCAAGAGTGGAAATATGAATTTGATTCTTTCATTTGTGGTAGTGTCTAAATTTTCCAAATAAGGAAAGATTCTCATCACCCAAGTTTCAGTTGGATAGAAACTTGGAATCATGCAAGTTGTATAGTATGATGAATGAGAACTTTCAAGCATTGGAAAATTAAGACTAATTACTTGTTCACATGGATGTGTGAGTCAAGTAAAGGACTAAGGGATCGAGTACACATTCTTGTGCACTGATCAAGCCCACCACAAATGTAACTTGAGTGACACATCTTAAAGAAAGGTTTAAAACACTTGTCAAATGTAAGAGTAAAAGTGTCCTACTCTTGTACATTTGAAATTGGTAAGTTGTGATGTTTTGGATAAAACAAAGACCAACTAAGGCCAATTGTGTGAAGTGTTTGTCTTGATAAAGAATCCGCACTATCTCTTGAATATTTGGCAAGATAGTCTTATATGTCAAGAGGATAGTGGGAGTCTTAAAGATCCTAAAAAGAATTTCAAGAACTAATCAAGAATAAAACCTGAGGTTCTTCACTAGCACACGACTTGAGGTTTATAACCTATCGTGTTGACATATTCTGTGCCCATTCCAGTTAAAGTTGGCTTTGCATAGGAGTTCTGAAAGTTCTCAATTGGTTGCATAACAACTTGGAAGCAATGGCAGGCCTTGTACTGACAGGTGGCAAGAAGTTAAGATTGCATAAGTTCAGTCCATATGAGTTTGGATTTGTCATTATCCTTGTCTTATGACTATGGTTTTGACGATTCACATGGATAAGAACACATACACCATAAAATCTAAGGGTCATAACGTTTCTCTCCGATTCATGAAAATGATGGTGAGGAAACACTTCCACCAAGTAGATTTGAAGCAGATGGTAAAAGGTCTAAACAATTGAGACTATGATTACGACATCCCTTTTCATAGTTCTGAAATTGTTTAGACACACATGCATGCTATCTAAGGAAAGGTGTATGATTTTGATAAAGTTTTATCAAAGCATCTCGTATCAGAAATCTGAACTTTGATAAGAAAGTCAATAAAGTATTGATTTCTAGAAGTCCAGCTGATTTCTGAGTACATGTCAAAGCTAGTGGGAGCATAAGTGTTATGCTAATAATCATCATGTTAGTGGGAGCATGATAATTATTGTTAGTTTTGCAAGTTAGCAATGTTAATTATAGAAAACAAAAGTTTCAATTCGTGAGGCTGCAGGGATTGAAAAAGTTGTTTTGCTATAATTAAGGGAGAGGATATACTTCATTTCAGTTCTAAAGGCTTAGATTGAGACCTTAATCATCTTTAGTCAAGAATATATATATATATATATATATATATATATATATATATATATATATATATATATATATATATGAATTTCATGTTGGATTGGTTCAACTTAAGGAAATTCTATATATTGCGTTCTCAAAATTCGATGATGATTACGGCATCCCTCTTCATAGTCAAATTTTGAAAACAAGGCAAATAAAAATATTGTAGCAAAAGATTGGTCTAGAATCATGTATGTATGTGAGACATCATGAATCGTGTACCATTTGCTTTGGGTACAGGATCGATTGCATGTGCTATAATATTTGTCATTTCTAAATTTTTCCAAATGCCCTGAGGCATTAAGAAGGGAAAATGTCTACAATTGGATATGACTAAAATGATTAAGCAATTGTCGAGGACAATCTGAGGTTTACCAAAGATTGGTTGCTCAGGGACAGTTGGAAGTATAGTGCTAATTTTGGAAGGACCATATTGACATATTCTGAAAAGAGGCATCTCTTATTCAGAAGTGATAGTCAAAATGAGAATATGGAGTTGTCTCCATAGGTGGAAGTTATCTGTGTAAGATTAGAAAACTTAATGCAAGAAGCATGTCCAAAGCAACGTACTTTGAATATGAGATTTAGTTTCCATGGAGTTGATCTCCATTGGAATACCTTATAATGACTGTTGACAAGTCTTTGTGACTTTGTACATATTCATTACAGGAGGGTCAGTGCATATAAGTTTAAAATCTAAACAGATTTCGATAAATGATAGGAATTTGAAATTCTCACATTTTTCGATAAGGATTTGGGAGTGTGAAATTAGAATCATTGAAATTATGTTCAATTGGTTTATTTCACAAAGTAAGGATCATAGACAAACATAGAGTGCATACTTGGTGTATGGCAAAGCTATTGTTTAAGAAAAACATAGTGTACATGCTTGGAGCATGGGACAACTAGTGTTTTTAATTCAAGTATAAAGTTGATAAAACTGAAACAATGAATAATGAGTAATCAGTATGGTGATAAATAAAAGTGTTTATTTATATTCATAGGGTTTGATACCATATTTGATTCATTTATTCTTGTGTTTCACTTTGCATGTTTTGACTTCCAGAATAACTAAGTCGCTCTTCCTGAATGATTAAGTTATTCAAACCATCCACAGTCGGTCATATGTTGGAAGTAGATATGAATCAAGACTGTCACGGGTTTGTTTGTAGAGGTCCAAGTTGGTGGAGAAAGTGGTGCTACAACACTCATGAGTGCTCATAAGTTCTGAGTATTGGATTCAACCCACGCTCATTTGAATCACTTCATGGATTTTTTCACGAGTGATCATGAGAAGATAATATCTTATATTCCTAAAACCTAGAGATATGAGTTGTTACTATGAGTTGGTTATACATTGATTGCACGAAAACGCATTGGTAACTCGATGTTATAAACCGTGCCTTTGTGTATGATTCAACAAGTAGTAGAACAAGCCATATGAGTCGAAGTTTATCCATTCCTTTTACCTTCGGGATAAATCCGATATATGTGGGCCCCTCAATGATTTAGCGATGACACATGTGAGTGCTTGGCCAAGCCAGGATTGATTTGATTTGTTCAATCAGTCAGTCATCATAAATCGAAAATCAGGAAACAACAAATGGACAGAGAGAATGATTATAATCCATGTCTCAGTCCATATGATATCTAGAATGGAGGAATATATGATCCCTTATCTAATGGACAAGTCATTGACAAGGTCAGAGTTCGACAGCGGCTTTAAGAGCTACGATTGCCAGTTAGGTTTTGAAGTCATACTCAATAATAGTTTTAGACTTATCCAAGTGGGAGACTGTTGGATTAATGTCTAAGTCCATAACTATATTTGGTATGTACTTGACCCGACCCGGCATGGTCCATTTGGGTTGCACTTCACCGGCACAATTTATATGGATAATCTTTTGAGAATAGTATATTTATGATTTATATTAATATATTATAAGTTCTAATATATTAATATGGAATCATATTATTTAATTAGTATTGATCAAGAATTAATTTAGAATTAATTAAGTGATCAAAAAGAACTAATTAAATATGGGCTCTTATATATATGGAATGGGCCAAGTTCATTTAGGTTTGGCTAAGCTTTCATGGATGGTCCATGAAGCTTTTAACCCATGGATCCTATGTAAGTGAAAGGTCATGGGTATTAGGGTTTACATGGATGTAACCCTAATCCTCCATAATATATAAAGGGGTCCTTAGCTCACAAAATTGGCACAAGTGTGTGAAAATAAGAGTGGGCCGATTTTAGTGTGCATACATATTCTCTCAAGTTCTTCCAAGGTGTTTTGGTGATTTGTGATTCCATTTGAGGCTTCCACACTATTGGGGCTAAGCTCTTAAAACTTGAAGACATCAAGCTACATCAAAAGGTATGTCATCTAACTAGAACTTTGTAGTATAAGTGCTTCATAATATGCTAGTTAGGATGAAACCTTGGAATAGTTAATATTTGTATGTACTTGACCCGACCCGGCATGGTCCATTTGGGTTGCACTTCACCCGAACAATTTACGGATAATCTTTTGAGAATAGTATAAGTTATGATTTATTAATATATTATAAGTTCTAATATATTAATATAAAATCATATTATTTAATTAGTGTTGATCTATAATTAATTTAGAATTAATTTAGAGATCAAAAGTATGACTAATTAAATATGGGCTCTTGTATTTATATAGTGTGTGCTAATGCTTATTTGGAATGAGCTAGGCTTGCATGGAAAGTCCATGGATACTCCATGGAGCTTTAACCCATGGATCTCATGGAAATGAAAAGACATGGGTATTAGGGTTTACATGGATGTAACCCTAATCCACCACACTATATAAAGGAGGCTTTGGTTCTTGAAATGGCACTAGTTGATGTGTGTAAACTAAGAGGGCCGATTTCAAGAAGTTTGTGACTATTCTCTCAAGTTTCCAAGTTTGTGGTGATTTGTGACTTCCATTTGAGGCATCCAGATTATTGGTGCTAGGCTCTCAAACTCCAAGCAATCAACTACTACTACAAGTTAAGTAATTCTACTAGTTTTATTTGATTCAAGTACCCCATGCCATGCTAGTTAGGATAAGAACCTTGGAAAAATAATTATTTTCATGTATCTTAGTCAAACATAGATCCAAGGTTTCTAGGGTTGCACGTACACCATAGGAGTGTTAGAATGCTGAAAACCCATCAGTGGTATCAGAGCCTGGTTTGTTTATTTGATACTTGATGCAAGAAAAAAAAAAACTTGAAAATCGAAGTTTTGTTCAAAAGCTCGTATCAAAATTTCAAGTTTTGTATATGTACTTACGATTCTTGAAATTTTTGATATGAACATTCATAAACATATGAGTTTAGAAGATCATAGAAATTATGTGCTAATAATTCATTAGATTAATTCTTGATCTTTATGTGTTTTAATGAAGTCCATAACTAGTTCTTAAGTTATGGATAACCAAAAGTCACATTTATAAATAACCATTAAAAGAACACATAGGTTACAAAAAAATGAAGAGTCTTCATTTTTAATAACCATTAACTCATAAGTTATGAGAAATG
Organism: Lactuca virosa; assembly: GCF_052849685.1. Classification (NCBI taxonomy): domain Eukaryota; kingdom Viridiplantae; phylum Streptophyta; class Magnoliopsida; order Asterales; family Asteraceae; genus Lactuca; species Lactuca virosa. The sequence goes on along the minus strand of NC_136430.1, from coordinate 116,238,718 downwards.
AAAAGTTTTGAAAGTTTATAAAACTTGCCCTCAAGTTTTGGAACATATAAAGTCATATTAAAAACTTTAGTTCCAACCCCTAGAATTTTAAAAGTTAAAATTCAATCCTTATACTTTATAATATTATAAGCTTAATAATATTTATATATGTATAAGATCAAGTCGTCTTACCGCCAGTACGCCTCATTCACGAAGCCGGTCTATAAGGGGGGTATAAGGTTGTTGCCTATAAAATGGAAACTTAATGGGTGTCCACTCTCACCCACCGCTTCCTTGATCGGTGGAGGGTCGTTAGCCGAACGGGTAGGACAAGGACTTATAAATTCTCATTAAAAGTATAATGATAATACTAAAGTAACTAAACTTTATTGAATTCCCAATCTTAGTTATTTTAGGAAAATGTGAATAAGGTGCTAATCCATGAAATTACACTTTACACTTTGTTTAAGTCGTTAGTGGAGCGTGTGTGGTTAACCGGCACACTAACTTGAACTTAACAAGGTAGGTAAAGGGTGACTTAATGTTTATCATAATATCGATGGAGCGTGTGTGGTTAACCGGCACATCGATTGAGGGGTAATACATTAAGGGTACCAAGTAATTTGCATGGTTACTTCACACCTTGTTTTGTGATCCTCGGCATCCCAGTCACAAAACTTGAAGGGCACACTCGAGATTGAAACATGCCATTGAAGAAAGTTCAATGAATCTCAAAGAATCTAGGAGTTTCTAAACCAATTAAAACCTAATTAAATATTTCGTTTTTCATGGTGGAAATTGGTGAATCGTCATTCACCTACCTTCAAATATCTTATAGCTTAGATTACGTCATCCCTCTTCTAAGTTATAAAATATTGTGTTGGGTCCTAGCCTTAATATTACATTTGGGTGTTTTGTTAAGGACTATCTCTATATCTAATCTAATCTATTCCCTCTTCTTTTCAGATGTCTTCCAATAACAATGCTTCTGGCTCAAACCCTACTAGCTCCTTCTCTCTCATGAATCTTTGTGGGAGAGTCATCTTTGATGGGTCCAACTTTACAGATTGGATCAGAAACATCAGGATGGTCACTCGGTATGAGAACAAAGAATATGTTCTCGACAAGGAGCTGAAGGTACCCGAGCCAACTGCTACTCCTGAGGAGCTTGCTGAATATGAGGTACATGAAAGAGATTCTACAAAAGTGGCATGCATCATGATGGCCACCATGATAGCCGAGCTCCAAAAGTCCTATGAGGACTATTATCCTTTTGAGATGCACCAGGAATTGATGGACCGCTACCATAAAAGTGCTCGTCAAGAGCGATATGAAATAATCTCCTCCATGATAACAACCCGAATGAAGGATGGTGAACCCATCACGGGCCACATGCAGAAAATGCAAATGTATGTGGACCGTTTACTGAAGCTGAATGTGAACTTCCCTGAGGAGTTAGCAATATACATCATTTTGCACTCCTTGCCATCGTGTTATGATCAATTCTGCATGACATATCATATGAACAAGGAAGAAGTCACCCTCAGCAAACTTCAAGGACTCTTGAAGACCGCCGAAAGTGGTCTAAAGGGTAAGTCGGTTGTTACTACTCCTACTCCTACTCCAACTGCGGCCAATGTCTTGGCAATCGGGCATGGCAAAGGGAAGAAGAGAAAGAACCCTTATAAGGGTACCAAGGGTAAGACCCTTGAAGGCTCCTCTTCAAGCAAAACCAAGAAAGGCTTTGTCACTCCTTCTACTAACCCTAATGAGGCTGAATGCTTCTATTGCCATGAAAAGTCGCACTGGAAGCGAAACTGCCCAAAGTACCAGCAAGATTTGAAGGATGGGAAAGTAAAACCCAACCATGCAGGTATATACACTATATTGTCTAATAACTCACCTCATTCTAAGTCTTGGGTCCTTGATACAGGTTGTGGTATTCACATATGTTGTGATTTGCAGGGACTAAAAAGAAGTGAGAATGTGGAGCAGGGAAAGATAAAATTGATCATGGGAAACATGAAAGCTTCACCTGTCACCAAGATAGGAGTTTATTCCTTTGTGCTAAATAGTGGGCTTACATTAGATTTGAATAAATGTTATTATTCGCCAGAAATGGCAAGAAATGTTATTTCCTTTCATGCATTGTATAAACAAGGTTTTACCTTTTATTTTGATAATAATAATGATAGTATTGATGCTTTCTTTAATAATGTTCTTTATTTTAAAGCATTACCTTGTGATGGCGTGTATGAAATTGTATTTGTTGTAGATAATCTAGGAAATAATGTATTGTGTATTAACTCTTCCACTAGCTTAGATAAAGCATCCTTATGGCATTGTTGTCTTGGACATGTAAGCAAGAAACGCATAGGCCAACTCCAAAAGGATGGAGTCTTGGAGTCATTTGACCTAAAGTCAGATGATAGTTGTGAATCTTGTTTTCTTGGTAAAATGACAAAGTCACCTTTTACTGGCACTTGTGCTAGGGGTGAAGGTTTGTTGGACCTCATACACACAGATGTGTGTGGACCCTTCAGAACCGCCACAAGAGATGCTAATTGGTTCTATGTGACTTTTACTGATGATTTTAGTAGATATGGATATGTCTACCTAATCAAGCATAAGTCAGAAACCTTTGAGAAATTCAAAGAGTTTAAGCAAGAAGTGGAGAATCAGTTGGGCAGGAACATTAAGATGCTTCGATCCGATCGTGGTGGTGAGTATCTTAGTACTGAGTTCCTTGACTATCTTAAGGAATGTGGGATTGTCTCACAATTGACACCTCCTAGGACACCACAGTTGAATGGTGTAGCTGAGAGGCACAATCGGACCTTGTTGGACATGGTTCGTTCCATGATGAGTCGAGCTTCGCTACTAATCTCATTATGGGGGTATGCCTTAGAGACTGCCGCCCATATCCTTAATCTAGTCCCTACAAAGAAGGTTGCCAAAACACCTCACGAGGTGTGGACTGGAAAAGTTCCCAATCTAGACCACATCAAGATTTGGGGTTGCGAGGATTTCGTGAGACGCGAGACTCACGATAAGCTCGAACCCCGAAGCGAAAGGTGTATTTTCATCGGCTACCCACAAAAATCCTTTGGTTACATCTTCTACAGACCCAGTGATAATATGGTCTTTGTAGCAAGAAGAGGATTCTTTCGAGAGAGAGAATTCATGAGCCAAGGAGACAGTGGGAGGCAAATTGACCTTGAGGAAATTCAAGAGTCAAGTGGTGAAGGAACTTCAAACCCTAGCCCTCAACCTGAGGAGGAAACTCCTGTTGAGCCGACTGAAGAATCTATACCTCTGAGGCGTTCCACCAGAGTTAGGAATGCACCTGAGCATTATTATCGTTTTCATATTACTGCAGAAGGTGAGACACTTATCAGTGATAACACACTGGTAAATCTGGATGAGCCTAACAGCTACACGGAAGCCATGGCAGGCCCTGAGGCTGCTAAATGGAAAGAGGCTATGGATAGCGAGATACAGTCCATGTATGACAATCAAGTTTGGAACTTGGTTGATAATGTACCTGATCGTAAGATAGTTGGGTGCAAATGGATCTTCAAGAAGAAGACCGACATGGATGGTAATGTACACACTTATAAGGCACGACTGGTTGCAAAGGGTTATTCTCAAACTCCGGGAGTTGATTATGATGAGAACTTTTCACCAGTGCCAAGATTAAGTCTATTAGGGTTCTGTTAGCCATTGCTGCATTTCATGATTATGAAATATGGCAAATGGATGTCAAAACCGCTTTCCTTAATGGAAAGTTGGCTGAAGATGTTTACATGGTTCAGCCAGAGGGTTTTGTCAGTACAGAGTACCCCAGTAGAGTGTGTAAGCTCGAGAAATCCATTTATGGATTAAAACAGGCACCTCGCAGATGGAATCTTTGCTTTGATGAGAAAGTCAAATAATTTGGCTTTTTAAGGAGTGAAGATGAATCTTGTGTCTATATCAAGGCTAGTGGGAGTATAGTCAGCTTTTTGGTACTGTATGTGGATGACATACTACTCATAGGAAATGACATCCCAACCCTGCAGGAAGTAAAGTCCTGGCTTGGGAAGTGTTTCGCTATGAAGGACCTTGGAGAAGCTGCCTATATCCTAGGGATAAGGATTTTGAGAAACAAGAGTAAAAGATTAATTGGACTTAGTCAACGCACCTATGTGGACAAAGTGTTGAAAAGGTTCAACATGCATAACTCCAAGAAAGGAGAGTTACCCATCCAGAGTAACGCCAGATTGAGTAAGACACAAAGCCCTAGTACTGAGGCTGAGATAGCAGAAATGAGTCGAATACCTTATGCTTCAGCTGTAGGATCGATCATGTATGCTATGACGTGTACTCGACCTGATGTAGCCTTTGCTTTGAGCATGGTTAGCAGGTATCAGGGGAACCCTGGCAAGGCATACTGGACTGCGGTAAAGAATATCCTCAAGTACCTACGGAGGACTAAGGACTGGGTCCTTACCCTCGGTGGCAGTGAGGACTTGAGAGTTGTAGGGTACAGTGATGCTAGTTTTCAGACTGACAGGGATAATTTTCGTTCTCAGTCGGGCTGGGTCTTTACTCTAGACGGAGGGGCAATTACTTGGAAAAGTTCCAAGCAGGAGACAGTGGCTGATTCGACTTGTGAATCAGAGTATATAGCAGCAAGCGAGGCAGCAAAGGAGGCTATATGGCTAAAGAACTTCATCGGAGACCTTGGAGTTGTACCAGCTATAAAGGAGCCAATGGAGATTTTCTGTGATAGCAATAGTGCGGTTGCCTTAGCCAAGGAACCAAGAGATCATGGGAGATCCAGACACATTGACAGAAAATATCACTTCATCAGACATCGAATAGAAGAAGGAATCATCGTGGCAAAGAGGGTATCATCGGATGAGAACCCAGCAGATCCCCTCACGAAGGGACTGACTCGGGCCAAGCATCTCCAGCAAGCTCGGAGCATAGGGCTGAAGGATGATATTACTTTTAGCAGTTAGATAATCTTGAAATTTGTAAAATGTAATTGACATTTGATGATAAATAAAAGCTGTTATTTATGAGTAAAGTGTTGCTATCTCTTGTCAATAGTTTACTATTATTTCTTTTTGCATGTTTTGACTTCCAGAATAAATATGTTATGGTTTATATCATATTATTCAAACTCTCCACAGTCGGTCATATGTTGGAAGTAGATATGAATCAAGACTGTCATGGGTTGGCTTGTAGAGGTCTAAGATGTTAGACAAAGCGGGGCTACAGCACTCATGAGTGCTCATAAGTTCTGAGTATTGGATTCAACCCACACTCACTTGTATCACTTCATGGAATTTATCTCGAGTGATCGTGAGACGGTAATATCATATAAGTCTTCAAACCTAGAGATTTGATTTGTTGCCTATGAGTTGGTTATGCATTGATTGCACGAAAACGCATTGGTAACTCGATGTTATAAATCGTGCCTTTGTGTGTAGTTCAACAAGTAGTAGAGCAAACATATGAGTCGAAGTTTATCTGTTCCTTTTAGGATTAGAAGCGATAACTGGGCCCCTCGATGATTTTGTTTTGACCTATGTACCGGCCCCGGTCAGAACTAAATTGATGTGTTCAGTTAAGTTCTATGTCAAACAAATCAGAAATCGGGAAACAAATGCTGGACAATAAGCAAGACCATGTTCCATGTATTTGTCCGGATGATATCTAGAACAGAGGATTATATGATCACTTATCTAAAATGGCGCTTCATAGTTCAACAGAGTTTTAAGAGCTACGATTGCTGATCGGTTCCTGAAGTCATACTTGCAACTATAGTTATTAGACTTATCCAAGTGGGAGACTGTTGGAGATAGTGTCTAAGTCCATAAATATATTTGGTATGTACTTGACCCGACCCGGCATGGTCCATTTGGGTTGCACTTCACCCGAACAATTTACAGATAATCTTTTGAGAATAGTATAAGTTATGATTTATTAATATATTATAAGTTCTAATATATTAATATAAAATCATATTATTTAATTAGTGTTGATCTATAATTAATTTAGAATTAATTTAGAGATCAAAAGTATGACTAATTAAATATGGGCTCTTGTATTTATATAGTGTAGGCTAATGCTTATTTGGAATGGGCTAGGCTTGCATGGAAAGTCCATGGATACTCCATGGAGCTTTAACCCATGGATCTCATGGAAATGAAAAGACATGGGTATTAGGGTTTGCATGGATGTAACCCTAATCCACCACACTATATAAAGGAGGCTTTGGTTCTTGAAATGGCACTAGTTGATGTGTGTAAACTAAGAGGGCCGATTTCAAGAAGTTTGTGACTATTCTCTCAAGTTTCCAAGTTTGTGGTGATTTGTGACTTCCATTTGAGGCATCCACATAATTGGTGCTAGGCTCTCAAACTCCAAGCAATCAACTACTACTACAAGGTAAGTAATTCTACTAGTTTTATTTGATTCAAGTACCCCATGCCATGCTAGTTAGGATAAGAACCTTGGAAAAATAATTATTTGCATTTATCTTAGTCAAACATAGATCCAAGGTTTATAGGGTTGCATGTACACCATACGAGTGTTAGAATGCTGAAAACCCATCAGTGGAACCTCGGCCCACTCTTATTTTCACACACTTGTGCCAATTTTGTGAGCCAAGGACCCCTTTATATATTATGGAGGATTAGGGTTACATCCATGTAAACCCAAATACCCATGACCTTTCATTTACATAGGATCCATGGGTTAAAAGCTCCATGGACCGTCCATGAAAGCTTAGCCCAACCTAAATGAACTTGGCCCATTCCATATATATAAGAGTCCATATTTAATTAGTTCTTTTTGATCACTTAATTAATTCTAAATTAATTCTTGATCAATACTAATTAAATAATATGATTCCATATTAATATATTAGAACTTATAATATATTAATATAAATCATAAATATACTATTCTCAAAAGACTATCCATATAAATTGTACCGGTGAAGTGAAACCCAAATGGACCATGCCGGGTCGGGTCAAGTACATACCAAATATAGTTATGGACTTAGACATTAATCCAACAGTCTCCCACTTGGATAAGTCTAAAACTATTATTGAGTATGACTTCAAAACCTAACTGGCAATCGTAGCTCTTAAAGCCGCTGTCGAACTCTGACCTTGTCAATGACTTGTCCATTAGATAAGGGATCATATATTCCTCCATTCTAGATATCATATGGACTGAGACATGGATTATAATCATTCTCTCTGTCCGTCTGTTGTTTCCCGATTTTCAATTTATGATGACTGACTGATTGAACAAATCAAATCAGTCGTGGCTTGGCCAAGCACTCACATGTGTCATCGCTAAATCATCTTGGGGCCCACAGATATCGCTTTTATCCAGAAGGTAAAAGGAATGGATAAACTTCGACTCATATGGCTTGTTCTACTACTTGTTGAATCATACACAAAGGCACGTTTTATAACATCGAGTTACCAAATGCGTTTCCGTGCAATCAATGTATAACCAACTCATAGTAACAACTCATATCTCTAGGTTTGAAGAATATAAGATATTATCATCTCATGATCACTCGTGATAAAATCCATTAAGTGATTCAAATGAGCGCGTGTTGAATCTAATACTCAGAACTTATGAGTACTCATGAGTGTTGTAGCACCACTTTGTCCACCAACTTGGACCTCTACAAACCAACCCATGACAGTCTTGATTCATATCTACTTCCAACATATGACCGACTGTGGATGGTTTGAATAACTTAATCATTCAGGAAGAGCGACTTAGTTATTCTGGAAGTCAAAACATGTAAAGTGAAACACAAGAATAAATGAATCAAATATGGTATCAAACCCTATGAATATAAATAAACACTTTTATTTATCACGATACTGATTACTCATTATTCATTGTTTCGATTTTATCGACTTTATACTTGAATTAAAAACACTAGTTGTCCCATGCTCCAAGCATGTCCACTATGTTTTTCTTAAACGATAGCTTTGCCATACACCAAGTATGCACTCTATGTTTGTCTATGATCCTTACTTTGTGAAATAAACCAATTGAACATAATTTCAATGATTCTAATTTCACACTCCCAAATCCTTATCGAAAAATGTGAGAATTTCAAATTCCTATCATTTATCGAAATTTGTTTAGATTTTAAACTTATATGCACTGACCCTCCTGTAATGAATATGTACAAAGTCACAAAGACTTGTCAACAGCCATTATAAGGTATTCCAATGGAGATCAACTCCATGGAAACTAAGTGTCATATTCAAAGTACATTGCTTTGGACATGCTTCTTGCATTAAGTTTTCTAATCTTACACAGATAACTTCCACCTATGGAGACAACTCCATATTATCATTTTGACTATCACTTCTGAATAAGAGATGCCTCTTTTCAGAATATGTCAATATGGTCCTTCCAAAATTAGCACTATACTTCCAACTGTCCCTGAGCAACCAATCTTTGGTAAACCTCAGATTGTCCTCGACAATTGCTTAATCATTTTAGTCATATCCAATTCTAGACCTTTTCCCTTCTTAATGCCTCTGGGCATTTGGAAAAATTTAGAAATGACAAATATTATAGCACATGCAATCGATCCTGTACCCAAATCAAATGGTACACGATTCATGACGTCTCACATAAAGACATGATTCTAGACCAGTCTTTTGCTACAATATTTTTATTTGCCATGTTTTCAAAATTTGACTATGAAGAGGGATGCCGTAATCATAATCGAATTTTGAGAACGCAATATATAGAATTTCCTTAAGTTGAACCAATCCAACATGAAATTCATATATATATTCTTGACTAAAGATGATTAAGGTCTCAATCTAAGCCTTTAGAACTGAAATGAAGTATATCCTCTCCCTTAATTATAGCACAACAACTTTTTCAATCCCTGCAGCCTCACGAATTGAAACTTTTGTTTTCTATAATTAACATTGCTAACTTGCAACACTAACAATAATTATCATGCTCCCACTAACATGATGATTATTAGCATAACACTTATGCTCCCACTAGCTTTGACATGTACTCAGAAATCAGCTGGACTTCTAGAAATCAATACTTTATTGACTTTCTTACCAAAGTTCAGATTTCTGATACGAGATGCTTTGATAAAACTTTATCAAAATCATACACCTTTCCTTAGATAGCATGCATGTGTGTCTAAACAATTTCAGAACTATGAAAAGGGATGCCGTAATCATAGTCTCAATTGTTTAGACCTTTTGCCATCTGCTTCAAATCTACTTGGTGGAAGTGTTTCCTCACCATCATTTTCATGAATCGGAGAGAAACCTTATGACCCTTAGATTTTATGGTGTATGTGTTCTTATCCATGTGAATCGTCAAAACCATAGTCACAAGACAAGGATAATGACAAATCCAAACTCATATGAACTGAACTTATGCAATCTTAACTTCTTGCCACCTGGCAGTACAGGGCCTGCAATTGCTTCCAAGTTGTTATGCAACCAATAGAGAACTTTCAGAACTCCTATGCAAAGCCAACTTTAACTGGAATGGGCACAGAATATGTCAACACGATAGGTTATAAACCTCAAGTCGTGTGCTAGTGAAGAACCTTAGGTTTTATTCTTGATTAGTTCTTGAAATTCTTTTTAGGATCTTTAAGACTCCCACTATCCTCTTGACATATAAGACTATCTTGCCAAATATTCAAGAGATAGTGCGGATTCTTTATCAAGACAAACACTTCACACAATTGGCCTTAGTTGGTCTTTGTTTTATCCAAAACATCACAACTTACCAATTTCAAATGTACAAGAGTAGGACACTTTTACTCTTACATTTGACAAGTGTTTTAAACCTTTCTTTAAGATATGTCACTCAAGTTACAATCTTGGAGTATGACTCTAAGAATTGTTTTGGAACGAAGTATGACTCATCTTCCTGATCTAACCATTTCAACAATTCATGACTCCTCTTCTTAGTCATAAGAATGCACTAAGATGACCTTTAGAGGACTAATTGTGATATGATTTCTAAATCATTAAGATGATCAAAAACATGATACTAAAGTACTCTCCCATCTTTTCAGATTTGAGAAACTTTTATCTTTCTGCCTAATTTGATTCTTCCCATTCGTTCTGCCATACATTGAGACTTTTCCAATGTTTCAGAATTATACTTAAACTTGTAAGTATAACCATATTTACTAAACTTTAGTAAATCAAATAGTCTTAACGAGCTTTGTGGTGGACATGACCAGTGCACAAGAATGTGTACTTGATCCCTTTAGTCCTTCACTTGACTCACACATCCATGTGAACAAGTAATTAGTCTTGATTTTCCAATGCTTGAAAGTTCTCATTCATCATACTATTCAACTTGCATGATTCCAAGTTTCAGTCCAATTGAAACTTGGGCGATGAGGAACTTTCCTGATTTGGTAAATTTAGACACTACCACAAATGAAAGAATCAAATCCATTTTCCAATATTGCTGTGAGTGGAATCATATAAGCAACAATTTTCCACAAATGCCATTGTAAGGATACTTCAAATAAATAAAATTAAACAATTTTCTTTTATTTTAAAACTTTGCGGAAAAACTTATCCTTACAATCCACATGGAAAATTGTTGTTATCTATTCCTTAGCAATATATCATAACTTCTTAAGCAACTGTTCAAAATTCTGATGCGATCGAAATCCACCTTCGCGATCAGAATCAGCATATACTTCCTTTAAGATTTATCTCTATTCTTTGATTCTTAAAACATCAACATGTGACCCAGTCACATCATGTAATGAGGATCTCAGAATAGAACTTAACAGAGTTAGATAATGGGCTCTACCTGATGTAGAGTCAAACTTATTGACTTTAACATCCTTAGGTAAATTTGGCAGCTTTGCAATCAACGCCCCTTCCTTTGGCAAAATAAACATATGGACCCTTTGGTAATGGGACTATCTCAAACTTAGCCTTTCTCTTTACCATTTGGTCAACCGGGTTGACTATGGCCAATCCCTTTCCATTGGGAAGAGAATGCTTTTTCAGGATTTCCAGTGTCACCATTGTCACTGTCCATAAAGTTTTTGGGAAGTTGATCTTCTAATCAAATTTGCTTTACTATCGTTCCAAATCATTGTTGATTCAGCAGCACCAAGCAAATAGATATGATCATTAAGGTTCATGTCATAGTCTGTTTCATAGTAGTCCCAAAGGAACTCACTATGTGACTTAGAAAGTGATTGAACATCCAACTTTCTCAAGACTTTGACACCCAACTCTCCCGGCTTGTCAATATGTGACTTCATCTCTAAGATGTGATCACACATAGACCTTGCTTGCCATTAGGGCTTGAGTGACCTTGAACTTGTGGGTTAGGGAGAATAATTGGAGGAGGTGGAGGAAGAGAAGTATGACTTCCATGAGCCAAACTCGGGAAGTCATATTCATTAGGAAAGTTTGGTTTGGGAAGATCATTGTTGTTTAAACCAGACATCAACAATGGGATAAATTCACGTAAAGTTGATTTAAGTCCTTAATATAACACCCAATATGATATATTAAGGCTAGGACCCAACAAACTATTTTATAACTTGGAAGAGGGATGCCGTAATCCAAGCTATAAAATATTTGAAGGTAGGTGAATGACGATTCACCAATTTCCACCAAGATAAACGAAATGTATTATTAGGTTTTAATTGGTTTTGAAACTCCTAGATTCTTTTGAGATTCATTGAACTTTTCAATGGCATGTTTCAATCTCGAGTGTGCCCTTCAGGTTTTGTGCCTGGGATGCCGAGGATCACAAAACAAGGTGTAAAGTAACCATGCAAATATACTTGGTACCCTTAATATTTACCCCTCAATCGATGTGCCGGTTAACCACACACGCTCCAACGATACTATGATAAACATTAAGTTACCATTTGCCTACCTTGTTAAGTCCAGGTTAGTGTGCCGGTTAACCACACACGCTCCACTAACAGCTTAAACAAAGTGCAAAGTGTAATTTCATGGATTAGCACCTTATTCACATTTTCCTAAGTAACTAAGATTGGGAATTTATAAGTGTTTAGTTACTTAGTATTTATCATTATACTTATAATGAAGGGAGAATTATAGTCCTTGTCCTACCTGTTCGGCTAACGACCCTCCACCGGTCAAGGAAGCGGTGAGTGAGAGTGGACACCCATTAAACTGCCATTTTATAGGCAGTAACCTTATACCCCCCTTATAGACCGGCTTCGTGAATGAGGCCTACTAATGGTAAGACGACTTGCTCTTATACATATAATATATTAAACTTTTAATATTATAATAGTATAAGGGTGTATTTTAGACATTTAAAATACTTGGTGGTTTAATCTATTAATTAAACTATACTCTTAATTTAATTAAATTTAAACCATGTCATTATGGAATTATTAATTCTCTTTTAATTAAACACTTTAATTATCTATTAATAAAGTCCATAAGAGTTAATTGAATTATTCAATAAAAACATCATAATTCCAATTATTAAATTCAAAATTAAAACTATTTAATTAATTGTTTAAGTTATGAACCCAAGAGTTTTAGAATTCAATTCTTTTTTTTTTATCATAAAAAACTTTTTCCAAATTCCAAAACTTGAGGGCAAGTTTTGTAACTCTTGAAAACTTTTGGATTCCATAACTTATGGAGTTAAATACTTGTTTTATGATGAAACTTTTCATGTTCCATAACTTAAGAACAAGTTATGGAATTCTTTAAAACATTAAGACCAAGTTTTGTAACTCCATAAAAAAACTTTGAATCAATTTTTTTTAAAAACCTTTTCATATCCATAACTTATGGAGGTTTCAAAAAACTCTTTAGATCAAACTTTTAAAACTAATAAAATGATCATATCGTTTTATCTTTTACTAAATTTGACCTAATTCAACTCATATAGCAAATGATTCAAATTTTACAAATAATTAGTTTTTCACAAAACAACTCATGGCTCTGATACCACTGTTGGGTTTTGAGCATTCTAACACTCCTATGGTCTACATGCAACCCTATAAACCTTAGATCTATGTTTTCTCTATTATACATGCAAATATTAAATATTCCAAGGTTTCATCCTAACTAGCATATTATGAAGCATCTATACTAGCATGGCATGGGGTACTTGAATCAAATAAAACTAGTAGAATTACTTACCTTGTAGTAGTAGTTGATTGCTTGGAGTTTGAGAGCCTAGCACCAATAATGTGGATGCCTCAAATGGAAGTCACAAATCACCACAAACTTGGAAACTTGAGAGAATAGTCACAAACTTCTTCAAATCGACCCTCTTAGTTTACACACATCAACTAGTGCCATTTCAAGAACCAAAGCCTCCTTTATATAGTGTGGTGGATTAGGGTTACATCCATGTAAACCCTAATACCCATGTCTTTTCATTTCCATGAGATCCATGGGTTAAAGCTCCATGGAGTATCCATGGACTTTCCATGCAAGCCTAGCCCATTCCAAATAAGCATTAGCCCACACTATATAAATACAAGAGCCCATATTTAATTAGTCATACTTTTGATCTCTAAATTAATTCTAAATTAATTATAGATCAATACTAATTAAATAATTTGATTTTATATTAATATATTAGGACTTATAATATATTAATAAATCATAACTTATACTATTCTCAAACGATTATCCATAAATTGTTCGGGTGAAGTGCAACCCAAATGGACCATGCCGGGTCGGGTCAAGTACATACCAAATATATTTATGGACTTAGACACTATATCCAACAGTCTCCCACTTGGATAAGTCTAATAACTATAGTTGGAAGTATGACTTCAGGAACCGATCAGCAATAGTAGCTCTTTAAACTCTGTTGAACTATGAAGCGCCATTTTAGATAAGTGATCATATAATCCTCTGTTCTAGATATCAGTCGGACAAATACATGGAACATGGTCTTGCTTATTGTCCAGCATTTGTTTCCCGATTTCCGATTTGTTTGACATAGAACTTAACTGAACACATCAATTTAGTTCTGACCGGGCCCGGTACATAGGTCAAAACAAAATCATCGAGGGGCCCAGATATCGCTTCTAATCCTAGAAGGAACAGATAAACTTCGACTCATATGTTTGCTCTACTACTTGTTGAATTACACACAAAAGCACGGTTTATAACATCGAGTTACCAATGCGTTTTCGTGCAATCAATGCATAACCAACTCATAGGCAACAAATCATATCTCTAGGTTTTAAGACTTATATGATATTACCGTCTCACGATCACTCGAGATAAATTCCATGAAGTGATACAAGTGAGCGTGGGTTAAATCCAATACTCAGAACTTATGAGCACTCATGAGTGCTGTAGCCCCGCTTTGTCTAACATCTTAAACCTCTACAAGCCAACCCATGACAGTCTTCATTCATATCTACTTCCAACATATGACCGACTGTGGAGAGTTTGAATAATATGATATAAACCATAACATAATTATTCTGGAAGTCAAAACATGCAAAAAGAAATAATAGTAAACGATTGACAAGAGATAGCAACACTTTACTCATAAATAACAGCTTTTATTTATCTTCAAATGTCAATTCCATTTTACAAATTTCAAGATTATCTAACTACTAAAACTAATATCATCCTTCAGCCCTATGCTCCGAGCATGCTGGAGATGCTTAGCCCGAGTCAGTCCCTTCGTGAGGGGATCTGCTGGGTTCTCATCCGATGATACCCTCTTTGCCACGAGGATTCCTTCTTCTATTCGATGTATGATGAAGTGATATTTTCTGTCAATGTGTCTGGATCTCCCATGATCTCTTGGTTCCTTGGCTAAGGCAACCGCACTATTGCTGTCACAGAAAATCTCCATTGGCTCCTTTATAGCTGGTACAACTCCAAGGTCTCCGATGAAGTTCTTTAGCCATATAGCCTCCTTTGCTGCCTCACTTGCTGCTATATACTCTGATTCACAAGTCGAATCAGCCACTGTCTCCTGCTTGGAACTTTTCCATGTAATTGCCCCTCCGTTTAGAGTAAAGACCCAGCCCGACTGAGAGCGGAAATTATCCCTGTCAGTCTGAAAGCTAGCATCACTGTACCTTACAACTCTCAAGTCCTCACTGCCACCGAGGGTAAGGACCCAGTCCTTAGTCCTCCGTATGTACTTGAGGATATTCTTTACCGCAGTCCAGTGTGCCTTGCTAGGGTTCCCCTGATACCTGCTAACCATGCTCAAAGCAAAGGCTACATCAGGTCGAGTACACGTCATAACATACATGATCGATCCTATAGCTGAAGCATAAGGTATTCGACTCATTTCTGCTATCTCAGCCTCAGTACTAGGGCTTTGTGTCTTACTCAATCTGGCGTTACTCTGGATGGGTAACTCTCCTTTCTTGGAGTTATGCATGTTGAACCTTTTCAACACTTTGTCCACATAGGTGCTTTGACTAAGTCCAATTAATCTTTTACTCTTGTTTCTCAAAATCCTTATCCCTAGGATATAGGCAGCTTCTCCAAGGTCCTTCATAGCGAAACACTTCCCAAGCCAGGACTTTACTTCCTGCAGGGTTAGGATGTCATTTCCTATGAGTAGTATGTCATCCACATACAGTACCAAAAAGCTGACTATACTCCCACTAGCCTTGATATAGACACAAGATTCATCTTCACTCCTTGAAAAGCCAAATTCTTTGACTTTCTCATCAAAGCAAAGATTCCATCTGTGAGGTGCCTGTTTTAATCCATAAATGGATTTCTCGAGCTTACACACTCTACTGGGGTACTCTGTACTGACAAAACCCTCTGGCTGAACCATGTTAACATCTTCAGCCAACTTTCCATTAAGGAAAGCGGTTTTGACATCCATTTGCCATATTTCATAATCATGAAATGCAGCAATGGCTAACAGAACCCTAATAGACTTAATCTTGGCCACTGGTGAAAATGTCTCATCATAATCAACTCCCGGAGTTTGAGAATAACCCTTTGCAACTAGTCGTGCCTTATAAGTGTGTACATTACCATCCATGTCGGTCTTCTTCTTGAAGATCCATTTGCACCCAACTATCTTACAATCAGGTACATTGTCAACCAAGTTCCAAACTTGATTGTCATACATGGACTGTATCTCGCTATCCATAGCCTCTTTCCATTTAGCAGCCTCAGGGCCTGCCATGGCTTCCGTGTAGCTGTTAGGCTCATCCAGATTTACCAGTGTGTTATCACTAATAAGTGTCTCACCTTCTGCAGTAATATGAAAACGATAATAATGCTCAGGTGCATTCCTAACTCTGGTGGAACGCCTCAGAGGTGTAGATTCTTCAGTCGGCTCAACAGGAGTTTCCTCCTCAGGTTGAGGGCTAGGGTTTGAGGTTCCTTCACCACTTGACTCGTGAATTTCCTCAAGGTCAATTTGCCTCCCACTGTCTCCTTGGCTCATGAATTCTCTCTCTCGAAAGAATCCTCTTCTTGCTACAAAGTGTTGGGTTTTGAGCATTCTAACACTCCTATGGTGTACATGCAACCCTATAAACCTTGGATCTATGTTTTCTCTATTATACATGCAAATATTAACTATTCCAAGGTTTCATCCTAACTAGCATATTATGAAGCACCTATACTACAAAGTTCTAGTTAGATGACATACCTTTTGATGTAGCTTGATGTCTTCAAGCTTTAAGAGCTTAGCCCCAATAGTGTGGAAGCCTCAAATGGAATCACAAATCACCAAAACACCTTGGAAGAACTTGAGAGAATATGTATGCACACTAAAATCGGCCCACTCTTATTTTCAGACACTTTTTTCCAATTTTGTGAGCCAAGGACCCCTTTATATATTATGGAGGATTAGGGTTACATCCATGTAAACCCTAATACCCATGACCTTTCATTTACATAGGATCCATGGATTAAAAGCTCCATGGACCATCCATGAAAGCTTAGCCCAACCTAAATGAACTTGGCCCATTCCATATATATAAGAGTCCATATTTAATTAGTTCTTTTTGATCACTTAATTAATTCTAAATTAATTCTTGATCAATACTAATTAAATAATATGATTCCATATTAATATATTAGAACTTATAATATATTAATATAAATCATAAATATACTATTCTCAAAAGACTATCCATATAAATTGTGCCGGTGAAGTGCAACCCAAATGGACCATGCCGGGTCGGGTCAAGTACATACCAAATATAGTTATGGAATTAGACATTAATCCAACAGTCTCCCACTTGGATAAGTCTAAAACTATTATTGAGTACGACTTCAAAACCTAACTGGCAATCATAGCTCTTAAAGGCGCTGTCGAACTCTGACCTTGTCAATGACTTGTCCATTAGATAAGGGATCATATATTCCTCCATTCTAGATATCATATGGACTGAGACATGGATTATAATCATTCTCTCTGTCCCTTTGTTGTTTCCTGATTTTCGATTTATGATGACTGACTGATTGAACAAATCAAATCAGTCGTGGCTTGGCCAAGCACTCACATGTGTCATCGCTAAATCATCGAGGGGCCCACAAATATCGCTTTTATCCCGAAGGTAAAAGGAATGGATAAACTTCGACTCATATGGCTTGTTCTAATACTTGTTGAATCATACACAAAGGCACATTTTATAACATCGAGTTACCAATGAATTTTCGTGCAATCAATGTATAACCAACTCATAGTAACAACTCATATCTCTAGGTTTTAAGAATATAAGATATTATCGTCTCATGATCACTCGTGATAAAATCCATGAAGTGATTCAAATGAGCGTGGGTTGAATCCAATACTCAGAACTTATGAGCACTCATGAGTGTTGTAACACCACTTTCTCCACCAACTTGGACCTCTACAAACCAACCCATGACAGTCTTGATTCATATCTACTTCCAACATATGACCGACTGTGGATGGTTTGAATAACTTAATCATTCAGGAAGAGCGACTTAGTTATTCTGGAAGTCAAAACATGCAAAGTGAAACACAAGAATAAATGAATCAAATATGGTATCAAAACCTATGAATATAAATAAACACTTTTATTTATCACAATACTGATTACTCATTATTCATTGTTTCGGTTTTATCAACTTTATACTTGAATTAAAAACACTAGTTGTCCCATGCTCCAAGCATGTACACTATGTTTTTCTTAAACAATAGCTTTGCCATACACCAAGTATGCACTCTATGTTTGTCTATGATCCTTACTTTGTGAAATAAACCAATTGAACATAATTTCAATGATTCTAGTTTCACACTCCCAAATCCTTATCGAAAAATGTGAGAATTTCAAATTCCTATCATTTATCGAAATCTGTTTACATTTTAAACTTATATGCACTGACCCTCCTGTAATGAATATGTACAAAGTCACAAAGACTTGTCAACAGTCATTATAAGGTATTCCAATGGAGATCAACTCCATGGAAACTAAGTCTCATATTCAAAGTACGTTGCTTTGGACATGCTTCTTGCATCAAGTTTTCTAATCTTACACAGATAACTTCCACCTATGGAGACGACTCCATATTCTCATTTTGACTATCACTTCTGAATAAGAGATGCCTCTTTTCAGAATATGTCAATATGGTCCTTCCAAAATTAGCACTATACTTCCAACTGTCCCTGAGCAACCAATCTTTGGTAAACCTCAGATTGTCCTCGATAATTGCTTAATCATTTTAGTCATATCCAATTCTAGACCTTTTCCCTTCTTAATGCCTCTGGGCATTTGGAAAAATTTAGAAATGACAAATATTATAGCACATGCAATCGATCCTGTACCCAAAGCAAATGGTACACGATTCATGATGTCTCACACAAAGACATGATTCTAGACCAGTCTTTTGCTACAATATTTTTATTTGCCATGTTTTCAAAATTTGACTATGAAGAGAGATGCCGTAATCATAATCGAATTTTGAGAACGCAATATATAGAATTTCCTTAAGTTGAACCAATCCAACATGAAATTCATATATATATTCTTGACTAAAGATGATTAAGGTCTCAATCTAAGCCTTTAGAACTGAAATGAAGTATATCCTCTCCCTTAATTATAGCAAAACAACTTTTTCAATCCCTGCAGCCTCACGAATTGAAACTTTTGTTTTCTATAATTAACATTGCTAACTTGCAACACTAACAATAATTATCATGCTCCCACTAACATGATGATTATTAGCATAACACTCATGCTCCCACTAGCTTTGACATGTACTCAGAAATCAGCTGGACTTCTAGAAATCAATACTTTATTGACTTTCCTACCAAAGTTCAGATTTTTGATACGAGATGCTTTGGTAAAACTTTATCAAAATGATACACCTTTCCTTAGATAGCATGCATGTGTGTCTAAACAATTTCAGAACTATGAAACGGGATGCCGTAATCATAGTCTCAATTGTTTAGACCTTTTGCCATCTTCTTCAAATCTACTTGGTGGAAGTGTTTCCTCACCATCATTTTCATGAATCGGAGAGAAACCTTATGACCCTTAGATTTTATGGTGTATGTGTTCTTATCCATGTGAATCGTCAAAACCATAGTCATAAGACAAGGATAATGACAAATCCAAACTCATATGGACTGAACTTATGTAATCTTAACTTCTTGCCACCTGGCAGTACATGGTCTGCCATTGCTTCCAAGTTGTTATGCAACCAATTGAGAACTTTCAGAACTTCTATGCAAAGCCAACTTTAACTGGAATGGGCACAGAATATGTCAACACGATAGGTTATAAACCTCAAGTCGTGTGCTAGTGAAGAACCTTAGGTTTTATTCTTGATTAGTTCTTGAAATTCTTTTTAGGATCTTTAAGACTCCCACTATCCTCTTGACATATAAGACTATCTTGCCAAATATTCAAGAGATAGTGCGGATTCTTTATCAAGACAAACACTTCACACAATTGGCCTTAGTTGGTCTTTGTTTTATCCAAAACATCACAACTTAC
Organism: Lactuca virosa; assembly: GCF_052849685.1. Taxonomy (NCBI): domain Eukaryota; kingdom Viridiplantae; phylum Streptophyta; class Magnoliopsida; order Asterales; family Asteraceae; genus Lactuca; species Lactuca virosa. The sequence goes on along the minus strand of NC_136430.1, from coordinate 116,218,749 downwards.
CAATTTCAAATGTACAAGAGTAGGAAACTTTTACTCTTACATTTGACAAGTGTTTTAAACCTTTCTTTAAGATATGTCACTCAAGTTACAATCTTGGAGTATGACTCTAAGAATTGTTTTGGAACGAAGTATGACTCATCTTCCTGATCTAACCATTTCAACAATTCATGACTCCTCTTCTTAGTCATAAGAATGCACTAAGATGACCTTTAGAGGAGTAATTGTGATATGATTTGTAAATCATTAAGATGATCACAAACATGATACTAAAGTACTCTCCTATCTTTTCAGATTTGAGAAACTTTTATCTTTCTGCCTAATTTGATTCTTCCCATTCGTTCTGCCATACATTGAGACTTTTCCAATGTTTAAGAATTATACTTAAACTTGTAAGTATAACCATATTTACTAAACTTTAGTAAATCAAATAGTCTTAACGAGCTTTGTGGTGGACATGACCATTGTACAAGAATGTGTACTCGATCCCTTTAGTCCTTCACTTGACTCACACATCCATGTGAACAAGTAATTAGTCTTGATTTTCCAATGCTTGAAAGTTCTCATTCATCATACTATTCAACTTGCATGATTCCAAGTTTCGGTCCAATTGAAACTTGGGTGATGAGGAACTTTCCTGATTTGGTAAATTTAGACACTACCACAAATGAAAGAATCAAATCCATTTTCCAATATTACTGTCAGTGGAATCATATAAGCAACAATTTTCCACAAATGCCATTGTAAGGATACTTCAAATAAATAAAATTAAACAATTTTCTTTTATTTTAAAACTTTGCGGAAAAACTTATCCTTACAATCCACATGGAAAATTGTTGTTATCTATTCCTTAGCAATATATCATAACTTCTTAAGCAACTACTCAAAATTCTGATGCGATCGAAATCCACCTTCGCGATCAGAATCAGCATATACTTCCTTTAAGATTTCTCTCTATTCTTTGATTCTTAAAACATCAACATGTGACCCAGTCACATCATGTAATGAGGATCTCAGAATAGAACTTAATAGAGTTAGATAATGGGCTCTACCTGATGTAGAGTCAAACTTATTGACTTTAACATCCTTAGGTAAATTTGGCAGCTTTGCAATCAACACCCCTTCCTTTGGCAAAATAAACATATGGACCCTTTGGTAATGGGACTATCTCAGACTTAGCCTTTCTCTTTACCATTTGGTCAACCGGGTTGACTATGGCCAATCCCTTTCCATTGGGAAGAGAATGCTTTTTCTGAATTTCCAGTGTCACCATTGTCACTGTCCATAAAGTTTTTGGGAAGTTGATCTTCTAATCAAATTTGCTTTACTATCGTTCCAAATCATTGCTGATTCAGCAGCACCAAGCAAATAGATATGAACATTAAGGTTCATGTCATAGTCTGTTTCATAGTAGTCCCAAAGGAACTCACTATGTGACTTAGAAAGTGATTGAACATCCAACTTTCTCAAGACTTTGACACCCAACTCTCCCGGCTTGTCAATATGTGACTTCATCTCTAAGATATGATCACACATAAACCTTGCTTGCCATTAAGGCTTGAGTGACCTTGAACTTGTGGGTTAGGGAGAATAATTGGAGGAGGTGGAGGAAGAGAAGTATGACTTCCATGAGCCAAACTCGGGAAGTCATATTCATTAGGAAAGCTTGGTTTGGGAAGATCATTGTTGTCTAAACCAGACATCAACAATGGGAGAAATTCACGTAAAGTTGATTTAAGTCCTTAATATAACACCCAATATGATATATTAAGGCTAGGACCCAACAAACTATTTTATAACTTAGAAGAGGGATGCCGTAATCCAAGCTATAAAATATTTGAAGGTAGGTGAATGACGATTCACCAATTTCCACCAAGATAAACGAAATGTATTATTAGGTTTTAATTGGTTTTGAAACTCCTAGATTCTTTTGAGATTCATTGAACTTTTCAATGGCATGTTTCAATCTCGAGTGTGCCCTTCAGGTTTTGTGACTGGGATGCCGAGGATCACAAAACAAGGTGTGAAGTAACCATGCAAATATACTTGGTACCCTTAATATTTACCCCTCAATCGATGTGCCGGTTAACCACACACGCTCCAACGATACTATGATAAACATTAAGTTACCCTTTGCCAACCTTGTTAAGTCCAGGTTAGTGTGCCGGTTAACCACACACGCTCCACTAACAGCTTAAACAAAGTGCAAAGTGTAATTTCATGGATTAGCACCTTATTCACATATTACTAAGTAACTAAGATTGGGAATTTATAAGTGTTTAGTTACTTAGTATTTATCATTATACTTATAATGAAGGGATAATTATAGTCCTTGTCCTACCTGTTCGGCTAACGACCCTCCACCGGTCCAGGAAGCGGTGAGTGAGAGTGGACACCCATTAAACTGCCATTTTATAGGCAGTAACCTTATACCCCCCCTTATAGACCGGCTTCGTGAATGAGGCCTACTAATGATAAGACGACTTGCTCTTATACATATAATTTATTAAACTTTTAATATTGTAATAGTATAAGGGTGTATTTTAGACATTTAAAATACTTGGTGGTTTAATCTATTAATTAAACTAGACTTTTAATTTAATTAAACTCAAACCATATATTTATGGATTAATAATACTCTTTTAATTAAACGCTTTAATTAACTATTAATAAAGTCCATAAGAGTTAATTTGAACTATTGAACAAAACATCATAATTCCAATTATTAAAATCAAAATTAAAATCATTTAATTAATTGTTTAAGTTATGAACCCAAGAGTTTTAGAATTGAATTCTTTTTTTCATAAAAAACTTTTCTCAAATTCCAAAACTTGAGGGCAAGTTTTGTAATTCTTGAAAACCTTTGGATTCCATAACTTATGGAATTAATGGTGTTTTATGATGAAACTTTCCATGTTCCATAACTTAAGAACAAGTTATGGAATTCTTTAAAACATTAACACCAAATTTTGTAACTCCATATAAACTTTGAAAAAAAAAGTTTTTTTTTAAAAAAAAAAAAACTTTCATATCCATAACTTATGGAAGTTTCAAAAACCCTTAAGATCACAACTTTAAAAAAAACTTTTGAGCTCCAAAATTTTATGACAAAATATGTTTCTCCTTAAAACATTTAGATCAAACTTTTAAAACTAATAAAATAATCATATCATTTTATCTTTTACTAAATTTGACCTAATTCACCTCATATAACAAATGATTCAAATTTTACAAATAATTCGTTTTTCACAAAACAAGTAATTATCTTAAAATTTGACAAACGTCATGTTTTTTTTCTTTTTTTTTCAACTTGAAAATAAAACATTTGCATCAATATAAGAGAAAACAACCCATGACTCTGATACCACTGTTGGGTTTTGAGCATTCTAACACTCCTATGGTGTACATGCAACCTTATAAACCTTGGATCTATATTTTCTCTATTATACATACAAATATTAACTATTCCAAGGTTTCATCCTAACTAGCATATTATGAAGCACCTATACTACAAAGTTCTAGTTAGATGACATACCTTTTGATGTAGCTTGATGTCTTCAAGCTTTAAGAGCTTAGCCCCAATAGTGTGGAAGCCTGAAATGGAATCACAAATCACCAAAACACCTTGGAAGAACTTGAGAGAATATGTATGCACACTAAAATCAGCCCACTCTTATTTTCACACACTTTTTTCCAATTTTGTGAGCCAAGGACCCCTTTATATATTATGGAGGATTAGGGTTACATCCATGTAAACCCTAATACCCATGACCTTTCATTTACATAGGATCCATGGGTTAAAAGCTCCATGGACCATCCATGAAAGCTTAGCCCAACCTAAATGAACTTGGCCCATTCCATATATATAAGAGTCCATATTTAATTAGTTCTTTTTGATCACTTAATTAATTCTAAATTAATTCTTGATCAATACTAATTAAATAATATGATTCCATATTAATATATTAGAACTTATAATATATTAATATAAATCATAAATATACTATTCTCAAAAGACTATCCATATAAATTGTGCCGGTGAAGTGCAACCCAAATGGACCATGCCGGGTTGGGTTAAGTACATACCAAATATAGTTATGGACTTAGACATTAATCCAGCACAAAGACCACATTATCACTGAGTCTGTAGAAGATGTAACCAAAGGATTTATGTGGGTAGCCGATGAAAATACACCTTTCGCTTCGGGGTTCGAGCTTATCGTGAGTCTCGCGTCTCACGAAAGCCTCGCAACCCCAAATCTTGATGTGGTCTAGATTGGGAACTTTTCCAGTCCACACCTCGTGAGGTGTTTTGGCAACCTTCTTTGTAGGGACTAGATTAAGGATATGGGTGGCAGTCTCTAAGGCATACCCACAAAATGAGATTGGTAGCGAAGCTCGACTCATCATGGAACGAACCATGTCCAACAAGGTCCGATTGCGCCTCTCAGCTACACCATTCAAATGTGGTGTCCTAGGAGGTGTCAATTGTGAGACAATCCCACATTCCTTAAGATAGTCAAGGAACTCAGTACTAAGATACTCACCACCACGATCGGATCGAAGCATCTTAATGTTGCTGCCCAACTGATTCTCCACTTCTTGCTTAAACTCTTTGAATTTCTCAAAGGTTTCTGACTTATGCTTGATTAGGTAGACATATCCATATCTACTAAAATCATCAGTAAAAGTCACATAGAACCAATTAGCATCTCTTGTGGCGGTTCTGAAGGGTCCACACACATCTGTGTGTATGAGGTCCAACAAACCTTCACCCCTAGCACAAGTGCCAGTAAAAGGTGACTTTGTCATTTTACCAAGAAAACAAGATTCACAACTATCATCTGACTTTAGGTCAAATGACTCCAAGACTCCATCCTTTTGGAGTTGGCCTATGCGTTTCTTGCTTACATGTCCAAGACAACAATGCCATAAGGATGCTTTATCTAAGCTAGTGGAAGAGTTAATACACAATACATTATTTCCTAGATTATCTACAACAAATACAATTTCATACACGCCATCACAAGGTAATGCTTTAAAATAAAGAACATTATTAAAGAAAGCATCAATACTATCATTATTATTATCAAAATAAAAGGTAAAACCTTGTTTATACAATGCATGAAAGGAAATAACATTTCTTGCCATTTCTGGCGAATAATAACATTTATTCAAATCTAATGTAAGCCCACTATTTAGCACTAAGGAATAAACTCCTATCTTGGTGACAGGTGAAGCTTTCATGTTTCCCATGATCAATTTTATCTTTCCCTGCTCCACATTCTCACTTCTTTTTAGTCCCTGCAAATCACAACATATGTGAATACCACAACTTGTATCAAGGACCCAAGACTTAGAATGAGGTGAGTTATTAGACAATATAGTGTATATACCTGCATGGTTGGGTTTTACTTTCCCATCCTTCAAATCTTGCTGGTACTTTGGGCAGTTTCGCTTCCAGTGCGACTTTTCATGGCAATAGAAGCATTCAGCCTCATTAGGGTTAGCAGAAGGAGTGACAAAACCTTTCTTGGTTTTGCTTGAAGAGGAGCCTTCAAGGGTCTTACCCTTGGTACCCTTAGAAGGGTTCTTTCTCTTCTTCCCTTTGCCATGCCCGATTGCCAAGACATTGGCCGCAGTTGGAGTAGGAGTAGGAGTAGTAACAACCGACTTACCCTTTAGACCACTTTCGGCGGTCTTCAAGAGTCCTTGAAGTTTGCTGAGGGTGACTTCTTCCTTGTTCATGTGATATGTCATGCGGAATTGATCATAACACGATGGCAAGGAGTGCAAAATGATGTCTATTGCTAACTCCTCAGGGAAGTTCACATTCAGCTTCAGTAAACGGTCCACATACCTTTGCATTTTCTGCATGTGGCCCGTGATGGGTTCACCATCCTTCATTCGGGTTGTTATCATGGAGGACATTATTTCATATCGCTCTTGACGAGCACTTTGATGGTAGCGGTCCATCAAGTCCTAGTGCATCTCAAAAGGATAATAGTCCTCATAGGACTTTTGGAGCTCGGCTGTCATGGTGGCCATCATGATGCATACCACTTTTGTAGCATCTCTTTCATGTACCTCATATTCAGCAAGCTCTTCAGGAGTAGCAGTTGGCTCGGGTACCTTCAGCTCCTTGTCGAGAACATATTCTTTGTTCTCATACCGAGTGACCATCCTGATGTTTCTGATCCAATCTGTAAAGTTGGACCCATCAAAGATGACTCTCCTATAAAGATTCATGAGAGAGAAGGAGCTAGTAGGGTTTCAGCCAGAAGCATTGTTATTGGAAGACATCTGAAAAGAAGAGGGAATAGATTAGATTAGATATAGAGATAGTCCTTAACAAAACACCCAAATGTAATATTAAGGCTAGGACCCAACACAATATTTTATAACTTAGAAGAGGGATGCCGTAATCTAAGCTATAAGATATTTGAAGGTAGGTGAAAGACGATTCACCAATTTCCACCATGAAAAACGAAATATTTAATTAGGTTTTAATTGGTTTAGAAACTCCTAGATTCTTTCAGATTCATTGAACTTTCTTCAATGGCATGTTTCAATCTCGAGTGTGCCCTTCAAGTTTTGTGACTGGGATGCCGAGGATCACAAAACAAGGTGTGAAGTAACCATGCAAATTACTTGGTACCCTTAATGTATTACCCCTCAATCGATGTGCCGGTTAACCACATACGCTCCATCGATACTATGATAAACATTAAGTCACCCTTTACCTACCTTGTTAAGTTCAATTTAGTGTGTCGGTTAACCACGCATGCTCCACTAACGACTTAAACAAAGTGTAAAGTGTAATTTCATGGATTAGCACCTTATTCACATTTTCCTAAAATAACTAAGATTGGTAATTCAATAAAGTTTAGTTACTTTAGTATTATCATTATACTTTTAATGAGAATTTATAAGTCCTTGTCCTACCCGTTCGGCTAACGACCCTCAACCGATCAAGGAAGCGGTGGGTGAGAGTGGACACCCATTAAGTTGCCATTTTATAGGCAACAACCTTATACCCCCTTATAGACCGGCTTCGTGAATGAGGCGTACTAGCGGTAAGACGACTTGATCTTATACATATATAAATATTATTAAACTTATAATATTATAAAGTATAAGGGTTGAATTTTAACTTTTAAAATTGTAGGGGTTGGAACTAAAGTTTTTAATATGACTTTACATGTTCCAAAACTTGAGGGCAAGTTTTGTAAACTTTCAAAACTTTTCATTTGTCATAACTTATGAGTTAATGGTTATTAAAAATGAAGACTCTTCATTTTTTGTAACCTATGTGTTCTTTTAATGGTTATTTATAAATGTGACTTTTGGTTATCCATAACTTAAGAACTAGTTATAGACTCCATTAAAACACATAAAGATCAAGAATTAATCTAATCAATTATTAGCACATAATTTCTATGATCTTCTAAACTCATATGTTTATGAATGTTCATATCAAAAATTTCAAATATCGTAAGTACATATACAAAACTTGAAATTTTGATACGAGCTTTTGAACAAAACTTCGATTTTCAAGTCTTTTTTTTTTTTTTTTTTTTTGCATCAAGTATCAAATAAACAAACCTGACTCTGATACCACTGATGGGTTTTCAGCATTCTAACACTCCTATGGTGTACATGCAACCCTAGAAACCTTGGATCTATGTTTGACTAAGATACATGCAAATAATTATTTTCACCGTGGATCCTAACCGACACCATTCAAAGACTGAGCCGCTGTGCGAACCTTTAGAGCCCGACTTGACCTTTTCCCTCATTGCCTTTGGACTAGAACCTCGCCTGTGTCCCTATCAATATCCCCTCCGAACCCACCTTAATGCCCCCACTTGGGTGACAGACTCGCGTAACCAAGTCCGGCCCAAGTGTGACACCTCCTATGGTGTACATGCAACCCTAGAAACCAAGCTTTATGTGTGTGATGGGCCAAGTTCATTTATGTAACTTGTCTTCATGAAGCTTGAGTTCCTAGTGCCCCAAGTGTGACACCTCAAATGGTTCACACAACACCATGAACACTTGGAATAACCTTGAGAATAAGGATACTTTTGTTCTCTCTAGTGAAATCGACCTTGCCCTTTTGTGTACACACACTAGTTCCCATTTCACCAACCAAGGACATCTTTATATAGTGTGGAGATTAGGGTTAAACCCGAATACCCATGACCTTTCATTTCATATGATCCATGGGTTAAACACTCCATGGACTATCCATGAAAGCTTAGCCCAACCTAAATGAACTTGGCCCATCACACACATATATCTTAGAGTCCATATTTAATTAGTTTCTTTTGATCACTTAATTAATTATAAATTAATTCTTGATCAATACTGATTAAATAATATGATTATATATTAATATATTAGAACTTATAATATATTAATATAAATCACTAGTATCCTTTTTCCTCATCTTGTCTATCCAATTGTCCTGATGCCATGCAACCCAAATGGACCATGCCGGGTCGGGTCAAGTCTTACCAATTATAGTTATGGACTTAGACATTAATCCAACAGTCTCCCACTTGGATAAGTCTAAAACTATTATTGAGTATGACTTCAAACCCCGACTAGCAATCGTAGCTCTCAAAAGCTTCTGTCAAACTCTGACCTTGCCGATGAACTCTGACCTTTGTCAATGACTTGTCCATTAGATAAGGGATCATATATTCCTCCATTCTAGATATCATATGGACTGAGACATGGATTATAAATCATTCTCTCTGTCCATTTGTTGTTTCCCGATTTCCGATTCATGATGACTGACTGATTGAACAAATCAAATCAGTCCTGGCTTGGCCAAGCACTCACATGTGTCATCGCTAAATCATCCAGGGGCCCACAGATATCGCTTTTATCCCGAAGGTAAAAGGAATGGATAAAATTCGACTCATATGGCTTGTTCTACTACTTGTTGAATCATACACAAAGGCACGTTTTATAACATCGAGTTACCAATGCGTTTTCGTGCAATCAATGTATAACCAACTCATAGTGACATCTCATATCTCTAGGTTTTAAGAATATAAGATATTATCGTCTCATGATCACTCGTGATAAAATCCATGAAGTGATTCAAATGAGCACGGGTTGAATCCAATACTCAGAACTTATGAGCACTCATGAGTGTTGTAGCACAACTTTGTCCACCAACTTGGACCTCTACAAGCCAACCCATGAAAGTCTTGATTCATATCTACTTCCAACATATGACCGACTGTGGATGTTTTTGAATAACTTAGTCATTCCGGAAGAATAACCTAGTTATTATGGAAGTCAAAACATGCAAAGTGAAACTCAAGAATAAATGAATCTAATATGGTATCAAAACCTATGAATATAAATAAAACACTTTCTATTTATCACCATACTGATTACTCATTATTCATTGTTTCGGTTTTATCAACTTTATACTTGAATTAAAACACTAGGTGTCCCATGCTTCAAGCATGTACACTATGTTTTCTAAACAATAGCTTTGCCATACACCAAGTATGCACTCTATGTTTGTCTATGATCCTTACTTTTGTGAAATAAACCAATTGACCAAACTTTCAATGATTCTAATTTCACACTCCCAAACCGAGATCTGTTAGATTTTAAACTTAAATGCACTACCCTCTTGCAATGAATGTGTACAAAGTCACAAAGACTTGTCAACAACCATTACAGGGTATTCCAATGAAGACCTACTCCATGGACACAAAGCCTTATGTTCAAGGTATGCATTTCTTTGAACATGCTTCTTGCACTAAGTTTTTTCTAATCTTACACAGATTGCTTCCATCTATGGAGACAACTCTATATTCTCATTTTGACTACCACTTCTGAACAAGATTTTCCTCTTTTTAGACTATGTCAATATGGTCCTTCCAATATTAATAGTATACTTCCAACTGTCGTTGAGCAACCAATCTTTGGTAAACCTCAGATTGTCCTCGATAATTGCTTAATCATTTTAGTCATATCCAATTCTAGACCTTTTCACTTCTTAATGCCTCTGGGCATTTGGAAAAATTTAGAAATGACAAATATTATAGCACATGCAATCGATCCTGTACCGAAAGCAAATGGTACACGATTCATGATGTCTCACATAAAGACGACCAGTCTTTTGCTACAATATTTTTATTTGCCATGTTTTCAAAATTTGACTATGAAGAGGGATGTCGTAATCATAATCGAATTTTGAGAACGCAATACATAGAATTTCCTTAAGTTGAACCAATCCAACATGAAATTCATATATATATTCTTGACTAAAGATGAAATTCATATATATAGCAAAACAACTTTTTCAATCCCTGCAGCCTCACGAATTGAAACTTTTGTTTTCTATAATTAACATTGCTAAATTGCAACACTAACAATAATTATCATGCTCCCACTAACATGAAGATTATTAGCATAACACTTATGCTCCCACTAGCTTTGACATGTACTCAGAAATCAACTGGACTTCTAGAAATCAATACTTTATTAACTTTCTTACCAAAGTTTAGATTTCTGATACGAGATGCTTTGATAAAACTTTATCAAAATCATACACCTTATCTTAGATAGATCACATGTGTGTCTAAACAATTTCAGAACTATGAAAAGGGATGTCGTAATCATAGTCTCAATTGTTTAGACCTTTGCCATTTCTCATAAGTCCATGTTAGTGTGCCGGTTAACCATGCACGCTCCACTAACGACTTTGAAACTGCAAAGATCACAATTGCTATCTACTTAAAATCTACTTAGTGAAAGAATTTCCTCACCATCATTTCCATGAATCGGAGAGAAACCTTATGACACTTAGATTTTATGATGTGTGTGTTCTTATCCATGTGAATTTGTCAAACCATAATCACAAGACTAGGTTAGTGACAAATCCTAACTCATATGGATTGAACTTGTGCAATCTTAACCTCTTGCCTCCTGGCAGCACAAGGGTCTGCCATTGCTTCCAAGTAGTTATACAAACAATTGAGAACATGTAGAACTCAAATATATATAGCCAACTTAACTGGAATGGGCACAGAAATGTCAACACGATATGTTATAAACCTCTAGTTGTGTGCTAGTGATGAAATACATGTTTTATTCTTGATTACTTCTTGAAACCCTTTCAGGATCTTTTAGACTCCCACTGTCTCCTTAACCTATAAGACTTTCTTGCCAAATATTCAAGAGATAGTGTGGATTCTAATCAAGACAAACACTTAACACAATTGGCCTAAGTTGGTCTCTGTTTTATCCAAAACATCACAACTTACCAAATTCAAATGTACAAGAGTAGAAAACCTTTTACTCTTTCATTTCACTAGTGTTAATAAACCTTCTTTAAGATGTGTCACTCAAGTTACATTTGTGGTGGGCTTGATCAGTGCACAAGAATGTGTACTCGATCCCTTAGTCCTTTACTTGACTCATACATCCATGTGAACAAGTAATTAGTCTTAATTTTCCAATGCTTGAAAGTTCTCATTCATCGTACTATACAACTTGCATGATTCCAAGTTTCGGTCCAATTGAAACTTGGGTGATGAGAAACTTTCTTTATTTGGTAAATTTAGACATTACCACAAATGAAAGAATCAAAACCATTTTCCTATATTACTAGCAATGGAATCATATAAACAGCAATTTTTTTCATAAATGCCATTGTAAGGATACCTAAAATAAATAAAATCAAAAATTTCCTTTTATTTTAAAAACTTTGCGGAAAAACTTATCCTTACAATCCATATGAAAACCTTGTTGTTATATATTGCTAAGCAATGTGTCATAACTCCTAAGTAACAACTTCAAAATTCTGATGCGATCGAAGTCCATCTTCGCGATCAGAAGCAGCATATACTTCCTTTAAGATTTCTTTCTTTTCTTTGATTCTTATAACATCACCATGTGACTCAGTCACATTATGTAATAAGAATCTCCAAATAGGAGCTTAATAGAGTTAGACAATGGACTTTACCTGAAGTAGAGTCAAACTTATTGACTTTAACATCCTTAGGTAAATTTGGCAGCTTCGCAATCAACGCCCCTTCCTTTGGAAAATTAACATATGGACCCTTTGGTAATGGGACTATCTCAGACTTAGCCTTTCTCTTTACCATTTGGTCAACCGGGTTGACTATGGCCAATCCCTTTCCATTGGGAAGAGAATGCTTTTTTTGGATTTCCAGTGTCACCATTGTCACTGTCCATAAAGTTTTTGGGAAGTTGATCTTCTAATCAAATTTGCTTTACTATCGTTCCAAATCATTGCTGATTCAGCAGCACCAAGCAAATAGATATGATCATTAAGGTTCATGTCACAGTCTGTTTCATAGTAGTCCCAAAGGAACTCACTATGTGATTTAGAAAGTGATTAAACATCCAACTTTCTCAAGACTTTGACACCCAACTCTCCCGGCTTGTCAATATGTGACTTCATCTCTAAGATGTGATCACACATAGACCTTGCTTGCCATTAGGGATTGAGTGACCTTGAACTTGTGGGTTAGGGAGAATAATTGGAGGAGGTGGAGGATGTAAAGTTCCAAGAGATTTGGGAAGATCATAGATGTCTGAACTAGACATCTTTTGGGAGATATTCAAGATAGTTGATCTAAAGTCCTTAATATAACACCCAATATGAAATATTAAGGCTAGGATCCAACAACCTATTTATAACTGGAAGAGGGATGCCGTAATCCGAGTTATAAAATAGTTGAAGGTAGGTAAATGACGATTTACCAATTTCCACCATGAAAAACGAAATAATTTAATTAGGTTTTTACTTGGATTTGAAACTCCTAGGTCTTTTGAGATTCATTGAACTTTTCAATGGCATGTTTCAATCTCGATTGTGCCCTTCAGGTTTTGTGACTGGGATGCCGAAGATCACAAAACAAGGTGTGAAGTAACCATGCAAATATACTTGGTACCCTTAATATTTACCCCTCAATCGATGTGCCGGTTAACCACACGAGCTCCACCGATACTATGATAAATATTAAGTTACCATTTGCCTACTTTGTTAAATCCAGGTTAGTGTGCCGGTTAACCACACACGCTCCACTAACGGTTTAAACAAAGTGCAAAGTGTAATTTCATGGATTAGCACCTTATTCACATTTTCCTAAGTAACTAAGATTGGGAATTAATAAAAGGTTTAGTTACTTAGTATTTATCATTAATACTTTTATTGAAGGGAGAATTATAGTCCTTGTCCTACCTGTTCGGCTAACGACCCTCCACCAGTCAAGGAAGCGGTGCGTGAGAGTGGACACCCATTAAGCTGCCATTTTATAGGCAACAACCTTATACCCCCCTTATAGACCGGCTTCGTGAATGAGGCCTACTAATGGTAAGACTGACTTGCTCTTATACACATATATATATTATTAAGTTATAATATTATAAAGTATAAGGGTTGAATTTTAACTTTTAAAATTCTAAGGGCTTAACTTGGAATTAAAGTATTCATTAGAGAAAACTTTTCAAATTCCAAAACTTGAGGGCAGGATTTGAAACTATTCAAAACTCTTGGGTTTTCATAACTTATGAGTTTTAAGTAAAGCTTTAAAACTTTTAATGAAGAGACTCTTGGACATCCATAACTTGAGGACAAATTATGGAGCCATAAAAACTATTTATAAGAAAAGACTCTTCATTTTTTTTGTAACCTAAGGCATATTTATGAGTTTTTTAAGATTCATAAATGTGACATTTCATATAACTTGAGGACAAGTTACAAAAAAACACATTTTATGAACAACTTTTAGATTAATTAGGATTGAAAACAACTAAAACACAATTTTTTTTCCATTAATCTAAACTAACTCATAAATCAAGGAAGCATAGAACTTTTGGTAATCCATAACTTATGGAGTTAAATGCTTGTTTTATGATGAAACTTTTCATGTTCCATAACTTAAGAATAAGTTATGGAATTCTTTAAAACAATAACACCAAATTTTGTAACTCCATAAAAACAATTTTTTTTAAAACCTTTTCATATCCATAACTTATGGAGGTTTCAAAACACATAAGATCACAACTTTAAAAAAAACTTTTTGTGCTCCAAAATTTTATGACAAAATTTGTAACTCCTTAAAACATTTAGATCAAACTTTTAAAACTAATAAAATAATCATATTATTTTATCTTTTACTAAATTTGACCTAATTCAACTCATATAGCAAATGATTCAAATTTTACAAATAATTAGTTTTTCACAAAACAAGTAATTATCTTAAAATTTGACAAACTTCATGTTTTTTTTTTCTTTTTTTCCTTTTTTTTTCAACTTTGAAAATCAAACATTTGCATGAATATAACAGAAAACAACCCATGTCTCTGATACCACTGTTGGGTTTTGGTATACTACAACATCCTATGGTGCACATACAACTCTAAATACCTTGGATCTATGTTTTCTCTATTATACATAGATCCAAGGTATTTAAGGTTGTATGTGCACCATAGGATGTTGTACCATTTGCTTTGGGTACAGGATCGATTGCATGTGCTATAATATTTGTCATTTCTAAATTTTTCCAAATACCCAGAGGCATTAAGAAGGGAAAAGGTCTAGAATTAGATATGACTAAAATGATTAAGCAATTGTCGAGGACAATCTGAGGTTTACCAAAGATTGGTTGCTCAGGGACAGTTGGACGTATAGTGCTAATTTTGGAAGGACCATATTGACATATTCTGAAAAGAGGCATCTCTTATTCAGAAGTGATAGTCAAAATGAGAATATGGAGTTGTCTCCATAGGTGGAAGTTATCTGTGTAAGATTAGAAAACTTAATGCAAGAAGCATGTCTAAAGCAATGTACTTTGAATATGAGACTTAGTTTCCATGGAGTTGATCTCCATTGGAATACCTTATAATGACTGTTGACAAGTCTTTGTGACTTTGTACATATTCATTACAGGAGGGTCAGTGCATATAAGTTTAAAATCTAAACAGATTTCGATAAATGATAGGAATTTGAAATTCTCACATTTTTCGATAAGGATTTGGGAGTGTGAAATTAGAATCATTGAAATTATGTTCAATTGGTTTATTTCACAAAGTAAGGATCATAGACAAACATAGAGTGCATACTTGGTGTATGGCAAAGCTATTGTTTAAGAAAAACATAGTGTACATGCTTGGAGCATGGGACAACTAGTGTTTTTAATTCAAGTATAAAGTTGATAAAACCGAAACAATGAATAATGAGTAATCAGTATGGTGATAAATAAAAGTGTTTATTTATATTCATAGGGTTTGATACCATATTTGATTCATTTATTCTTGTGTTTCACTTTGCATGTTTTGACTTCCAGAATAACTAAGTCGCTCTTCCTGAATGATTAAGTTATTCAAACCATCCACAGTCGGTCATATGTTGGAAGTAGATATGAATCAAGACTGTCATGGGTTGGTTTGTAGAGGTCCAAGTTGGTGGACAAAGTGGTGCTACAACACTCATGAGTGCTCATAAGTTCTGAGTATTGGATTCAACCCGCGCTCATTTGAATCACTTCATGGATTTTATCACGAGTGATCATGAGACGATAATATCTTATATTCTTAAAACCTAGAGATATGAGTTGTTACTATGAGTTGGTTATACATTGATTGCACGAAAACGCATTGGTAACTCGATGTTATAAAACGTGCCTTAGTGTATGATTCAACAAGTAGTAGAACAAGCCATATGAGTCGAAGTTTATCCATTCCTTTTACCTTCGGGATAAAAGCGATATCTGTGGGCCCCTCGATGATTTAGCGATGACACATGTGAGTGCTTGGCCAAGCTAGGACTGATTTGATTTGTTCAATCAGTCAGTCATCATAAATCGAAAATCGGGAAACAACAAATGGACAGAGAGAATGTTTATAATCCATGTCTTAGTCCATATCCCTCTTCTTTGTTCTCAGTTACTCATCAAATGGCACTCAGTTCATATCTTTAATTTAAGTTCGATCATTGACAAGGTTCAAAGAAAGGGTGGGCTATTGATAAAGAATCGATTCCAAACCACAATGCTAGCAGATGGCGGGCCTCCGCTTTTATTTTCATTCATTTTTCCTATTAAAAAAATAAAATAAAATAAAGACTCCCGGCGATCTTTGACCGGGCGGGGTAGGCAGAAGTTGATCCGGTAGATCGACTAGCAGTTTCAGCTACTGCTCGTGATGATGATTTTGATTAGCGAGATGTTCACTTTTACTTGGATTATGCAATAGGTTTTGCTTATTCTCCTCCCACGACGTGCCTAGCTATTATGTTCCGACTCATGCATCTACCGGTAAACTAAAGCACGTCCAAAGTGATGCGCGCCTCCATAGAAACAAGCACGCCCGCCCGAAGTAGCATCCTTCGACACGTCCTTATCGCGGGAGGAGAAGAGATGAAAGATTCATAGTTTCGAAGACCTTTCCATTGATAAGGCATTAAGGTCTTCTTTCTTGAGGTTTTATCCTTTTCATGTATAGATAGATCGTTTATTCCAAAACCCAATAAACCTGGGAAGCTACGCCGTCTTACTCAACCACATAAAAACGACAGTGATGGATGAAATTTATAAAGTCTTGAATAAGGTCTTTGCTGGCATATTCTTAGAGTGTTCTCACAGGTTCAGGAAAGGAAGAGGGACTCATACATTCTTTGCGCAGAGTTCTATTACTATTAATGGGTGGCTCTGCGATTTCTTATGGGCACAGGCATCCCAGGTAATTCAGTCTTATGGTTCTTCATTATCCGCATATGGCCTTTTTTTCCTAGGTGCTCATTTTGCATGGCCTTTTAGTTTAATGTTTTTATTCAGTGGACGTGGTTATTGGCAAGAACTTATTGAATCCATCGTTTGGGCTCATAATAAATTAAAAGTTGCTCCAGAATGGAGGAATATATGATCCCTTATCTAATGGACAAGTCATTGACAAGGTCAGAGTTCGACATCGGCTTTAAGAGCTACGATTGCCAGTTAGGTTTTGAAGTCATACTCAATAATAGTTTTAGACTTATCCAAGTGGGAGACTGTTGGATTAATGTCTAAGTCCATAACTATATTTGGTATGTACTTGACCCGACCCGGCATGGTCCATTTGGGTTGCACTTCACCGGCACAATTTATATGGATAGTCTTTTGAGAATAGTATATTTATGATTTATATTAATATATTATAAGTTCTAATATATTAATATGGAATCATATTATTTAATTAGTATTGATCAAGAATTAATTTAGAATTAATTAAGTGATCAAAAAGAACTAATTAAATATGGACTCTTATATATATGGAATGGGCCAAGTTCATTTAGGTTGGGCTAAGCTTTCATGGATGGTCCATGGAGCTTTTAACCCATGGATCCTATGTAAATGAAAGGTCATGGGTATTAGGGTTTACATGGATGTAACCCTAATCCTCCATAATATATAAAGGGGTCCTTGGCTCACAAAATTGGCACAAGTGTGTGAAAATAAGAGTGGGCCGATTTTAGTGTGCATACATATTCTCTCAAGTTCTTCCAAGGTGTTTTTGGTGATTTTTTATTCCATTTGAGGCTTCCACACTATTGGGGCTAAGCTCTTAAAGCTTGAAGACATCAAGCTACATCAAAAGGTATGTCATCTAACTAGAACTTTGTAGTATAGGTGCTTCATAATATGCTAGTTAGGATGAAACCTTGGAATAGTTAATATTTGCATGTATAATAGAGAAAACATAGATCCAAGGTTTATAGGGTTGCATGTACACCATAGGAGTGTTAGAATGCTCAAAACCCAACAACTATGTGTTAGGATTATTTATTTTCATGCAGCCAGTAACGGATATTCAATTCACAGCGATTCATTTGAGGATAGCCACTTCTGATTCATAAAGTTTATTTTATATATACTGCCTTTATGAATTGTTTCCAGAACCCTATGAAAGTCAGAACCAGATATATTCAGAACTACGATAACTGATTCATTCAGCTTTTGGCTTATAACCTCTGCTATAGACTTATTTCCATCTCATCTTTGTATTCCTTTTAGCAAAAGATTCCTCGCAGTAGACCTGTAAGGCGTGTAGTCAATAGCACAACAGAGAATCCACCACCACAATTCGATCTTGCTGCTCTCCAAGCAGCGATAACAGCCGCAGTAACAGCTACTATGACTTACATCCACGCAAGTGGTACCAGTGGATCTGGTAGCGGTACCCATCTAACTAACCCCGGAGTTACCCACGGACACCCAAGGGAGTGTTCGTATAAGGACTTCATGAACTGCAAACCCAAATCCTTTAATGGAAATGGGGGAGTCATTGCTCTGATGCAATGGTTCGAGAAAACATAGTCGGTCTTCGAAATCTGTCTGTGCCCAGAAGGGAGCAAAGTGAAGTTTGATGCCTGCACTTTCTCCGACAGAGCCCTAACATGGTGGAATAGCCATGTTAAGTCACTGACCCTACTAGTGGCTAACTCTATAGGTTGGGAGAACCTAAAGGAGATGATGTTGGAAGAATACTGCCCAAGAGGCGAAGTTGAAAAGCTGGAGCAAGAGCTATGGGAACATACCATGATCGGCTCAGACATAGTGGCCTACACTGATAGGTTTAGCGACCTGGCAGCACCATGCCCCGGGATGGTTACACCAGAGAGTAAGAAGATAGAAAGGTACATCTGGGGGTTATCTACCCCGATTCAGGGGGGATGTATTGTCTTCTAACCTAACAACCTTCGATAGCGCCAAACGCCTGGCCCAGAGACTCATTGACCATGGAGTCCGCCATGGCGTGGTAGTTCCCGTTCCCGAGCCATCAAAGGGAGGAGACTATAAACGAAAGTTGCGGAACAAGAGGAATGAGTGAACAACACAGGAAACCCCGCAGGAGCAACAAATGGTTACTGTATACGCCGCCACAACACCTGCTACTCCAGCACCTGCCAGTCGATATGCTGGAACTCTCCCGAAGTGTGGAAAGTGTAACTGCCACCACACTGGAGTATGTCGGGAAATGCAGTGCATGAACTGTCGCAGGAAGGGGCACACTGCCCGTTTCTGCAGAATACCGGCACAACCGATCTCCCAAGTCCTCAGAGTGGAAGTAAACCAGGCCTGCTATGGTTGTGGTGAGATTGGGCACTACAAGAGGGACTGCCCGATAATGAGGAACTCTGGCGCATATGGACGAATTATGATGATCACCGTAGGATAAGCTGCCCCGGAACCACCAGCGAACAGCGGTACGTCTCTTAAATAAAAATTACTTAAAAATTTTAAATTTATATTTAATATAAGATTAAAATTGGGGGATACTAAAAGTAATTGTAATAACTCACTCGTCTAAATAAGTCACAACATTCATAAGAGAACTAAAGATCCGTTCAAGTAAGCTATGATGGCATAGTATGTACATTAGGGTTATGCATAGCTAAGATTTTGCAGACCAAAAGTGAGTGATTCCGCCTCATTTCCTGTTCCTTGTTTGGTTGTGGATTTAGGGCAGAGTCACTCAGTCAACCGTCTTATTCATCTTAATTATACATAACTTGTATATACCAGGCGATCATAGAGGTACCAAGGAGGATCATAATATAAAGTATCGACACTAGTTATCAAATCACTTTTGCTGTTAGTACTCGCTCATCGCGGTACGATTTGTGGCAGTGGTAAATATCAAGGAGAAAACTGAAAGCACTTGAAAGTCTACACAAAATACATTGTCGAGCACACTCGGGATACACAATCGTATAATAAACGTTTCTTTCAAATCAGCCTAGCATTTGTTTCTGTGAAGAGTGCGTTGTCATCATTCGTCATGAATTGGCGTGGTCCTCACCATACCAAGTTCATATGTTTTGAAATTCTATCGCCTTAACCGACAAATTAATGAAACCCTCGTCATTCGTAACGACAACCCGACCTAGACCTCAATATAGTCTCTTGTCTTCTAAACCCCAAAGTACTCATGCGAGGAGTACCTTGCCCTCCGAAACCTCGCCGCCGTATACTCAGCAGACCTTCCCGAACTACCACTCGTCCAACAGATCAAGTTCAAGCACAGAGGCTAAGGACGAATACAGCCCACCTATCACTATTAAGTGTATACGCGAGAGTGGTATATAATTATGATTATGCAGATTTAGTATGCGTGTTTCCTCCCTATCTCCTGTTCCTTGTTTGGTTGTGGACCTGGGGCAGAGTCGCACATCCGACCGTCTTACTAATCTTAATTATATACGACTTGTATACACGAGGTGATGATAGATGGACCAGGTATGAATCTTATCATGAACTCTAGGGCGACGTTGCCCAGGTCTACGAGTGGGTATTCTACCATTCAGAGGAGCACAACCCCAAGAGTGCTGCTAGGAAAGCTAATTCTGGGACGAAATTTCATCTAACGGGGGGGATGATGTGACAAACCGTAAATTTCTATCTTGTAAAGTCAATCCAATCAACCAAATGTCAGACTTAATTCTATTGCCTTTTAGCCTTGTTAAGGGTCATTCTAATGAGTTATAAGCCTAGTACACTTAAGGAATGAGTGTTATGAAGTATTAGCTCGAGATCAGAAGGTTGCACCCGAACCAGAAAACCCATCACATGAGGTTCACGGCCGTAAACCCTGTTCACGGCCGTGATCACTTTACTAGCCGTGAACCCTTAGCATATATATGATTTTTTTCCATTTTTCCTTAACTTCTTCTCCTCTTGGCCGTGAACTACCCTTTCTCTCTCAAGTATTATCAAGTGAAAGCTCTCATTTCACTCCCAAAACGTAAGCATCTCATCCTTTACATGTTCATGATTGACAACCCCTTTGTTCTAGCCTTGATTCATCACCTTTCATCACCATCTTCAAGATCTTCAAGATCTTGAAGGGTTTACGGCCGTAAACCCTTCATGAGGTCCGTAAACCCTCCCAAGGCCGTGAACTCCTAGAGTTTAGCCGTGAACTCCTTGTGATCAATCACATGTGATTCTAACACTCCATTGTGACTGTTTCCTAGTTCCTAAGGTTGTTTCCCTTCATGATTAGTTGTTTTAAACACTAATTATATACACATATGTATCAATATATGTCATTTAGGACTCGTTTGTGTCTCGGAACTTCATTCGTGGAACTTCTCATCCTTACTCGAATCTTCAAGTTGAATCACCCACATAAGGTGAGTTCATACCCCTATAATCAATCTTTTAAATGTTTTTAAATGCTTTTAAGGGTGGGGGGGGGGAATACAAGTTGAACTCAATGATATTGTGTAAATGTTTATCTGTGATAACCTTCACATTAAAGGATTTCTTATGCTTTTATAAGTGATCAAATCAATTTAAAAACTCTTTTAAGTTATGTTACTTTGTTGTTTATAAAACTCTGTTTTTAAAGTACAATCATAACTCAGTAGATAATCGAGTCTTTTCTACAAATCAGGGACAATGCAAAACAAACATACTAGTAAACTATAACAGGTATAATTTAGGGGTTCAGAACATACAATAACAAGAATAGAAAGGAACATACGATAACAAGAACAAGATAACAACAATGTGAAACCACTACTTCACGGCATAGCAATATACTTGTTATTTCGCATTTTGTAACCAGAGTCTCCTGGAGGGAGAGCGGGCATTGTGTGTATAGATTTATACGGGACTGAAAATCGCGCATCCCGACTGTTCGCTACAGTTTGGCCGGCAGGCCAAAGGGTGACAAATGTCACATCAGTTTCGACGCCAGCAGGTCGTCATGTTAAACACTAGTCAATCAGTATGGTTATAACCACCTCACATTTTAACCTTAATTAACAAAGTGGTTTTAAGTTAGTTAGTGCTTCAGTAGTTACTTTTTTTACAACATTACTGTACACTTTTTCTAGTAAAGATAGTCTTAAACTTGGGAAAACATACATCATAACAAAAGACAAACAGAACAGTCGAGTGTTAGTACATTCAGTTGGAAGGGGGCCCACAATGTTAACTTTATGATTCGTCGGTAGATACATCAGGGATATGTATTAATCGGGTCCGACAGACAGTAGGATGTGTGCTTTCCGCTTCATTTCCTGTTCCTTGTTTGGTTGTGGGCTTAGAGCATATTCACCCAGTCTACTATCTATTCGATCTTAGCTATATATATATATATATATATATATATATATATATATATATATATATATATATATATATATATATATATATATATATATATATATACACCAAGTAATCATAAGGAGTATTAGCTATGGGTCAGGTCATAGCATACAAATTCAGTATACCGTTTTCTAGTACAAAAACATACTTTTCAGATATAACATTTAGTAGGCTAAACTAGAAACTTATCACTAAAAGGTTTACTTCATTTTATAAAACCAATATAACTTAAAGGACCTTTAGTGGTTAATTCTATGATACCTTAGTTTATACACCAAGGTTATATATAATTAATATCCGATAGGTAGTTGGATGTGTGCTTTCCGCCTTACTTCCTATTCCTTGTTTGGTTGTGGGCTTAGGCCAGATTCACACAATTAACTGTCCGTTCGATATTAGATTATATATAACTAGTATAAACTAAGTGATTATAGAAGGAACTATTGTGGTCACCATTTTTACTAAAGGAAATATATGATTTTCTTAAAGAATGTTTTCTTCAAATCTAAAGAACTGTTACAGTTAACTCCGTAAGTACCAAATGAATACGCCAGGGTTGTATACAATGAAGATCTAACAAACAATGGGATGCGTGCTTTGCGCCTCATTTCATGTTCCTTGTTTGGTTGTGGGCTTAGGGCAGATTCACACAACCGATTGTCTGTTTACTCTGGATTGTATATAACTTGTATCCATTTAGTACTCATAGAAAAATTTGTAGAGTCATTTTTACTTATCATTCATCACATCAGAAAATATAGGATTTTCTGGAGGAACAGGCAAACTTTTCTAAAGAACTTACTTTTCATCACTTAAATACTTATGAACTCACCAGCTTAAATGATGATCTACTCTTTTAAAATAACTTGTATTCTCAGGAAACTAGTAGACAGGTACGCGCGCTGGGATTCAGAAGATGGAGTATAGTAGCTTCATGTCTTGTTTTGTTACTTACTTTTGGAGTCAAACTTTTGTGAATCACATACGTTGTAAACACTTTAATATTAATGCAATGGTTTTTTGTTACTTTGATTACTATGATGCATGTTTTGTGATACTACATATGACGTCCTCTGCCCCGAACGTTTCCGCCGTTCCGGTTTGGGGGTGTGACAATTTTGAACTAAAACCCAACAATTGGTATCAGAGCCACCGTGCAAGTTTGGTTAATTTTTATAATTTTTGGACATCTTAGTTTTTGGAGAATATGGATAACTTGTTTTTGTGTAAAAATAAGTTCATAAATATTTTCTATGACAACTTTTTATTTGTTATTTTATGTGACAAAAGTTTCATGCATCTTTTGTCATTTAAAAGTTGTCTTAAAAAACAAAGGTTGTTTTGTAAGTATTTTGATGTGTATTATGTGCATAAACTAGCCAATGACCATTATGATTGTTGTGTTGTTGTGTTTGTTGTTTTTATTATAAAAATGGTTGTTATAATTTATTTATTCATATGGTATGTAATAATTAAATAGATTAGTTTTCTTGTTTATTTTTGTAAAGTAATAGATTAGTTTTTAGAAATAATTTATTTGTACAAAGATGTAACAAGAAATGAAGTTGGGACCATTTTTTGAAGACAAAAGGGCAATTTTCGAGTTCATCATGTGCTGGGCAGAAAGATGACACTTTCTGAAAAGTGTCATGAATGCTACACATGTGCTGAACAGAAAGATGACACTTTCTGAAAAGTGTCATGAATGCAGTAGATTTTTCCTTAAAGGAGTTCTTCAAATCTTTTGCAAGCAATAGGTGTTTACTCAAGTGGGAGCTTCTACAACAACATTACAAGAAGATTTTTGGTCCCCTTAAATATCCCCTTAGGAATGGACTTGGTATTTTTTGTGTTGGCTCACAAAAAAATGTCATTAGTTGGTTATGTTTCTACACATCTTTTTATGCATGTTTGTGTTGTTTATTTATGCAATTATTATGTGTGGTTGATAAGTTAGTTTTTCACATGCTAAAATAATTTTGGAATAATTAACAATCACATGGAGTTTAGGTTTTCAAACTTAATACCGATTATTAAAATTGAATTGCGTCAAATTATATAAAAACTAGCTTTTATATAGAACCTTTAAAAGGTGATTTTCTTTAGAAAATTGATACCATGGTTTATTATATGCATGCAATAACCATGATGTCATATGGTTTTAAACTAGAATTATAAAACATATAAAGACCCTTTTTT
The DNA here is from genome assembly GCF_052849685.1 of Lactuca virosa. Classification (NCBI taxonomy): domain Eukaryota; kingdom Viridiplantae; phylum Streptophyta; class Magnoliopsida; order Asterales; family Asteraceae; genus Lactuca; species Lactuca virosa. The sequence continues at coordinate 116,194,393 of NC_136430.1, read as the reverse complement.
TACGAACCTCAAATCTATGCAATCCTTTTGAAGAACACTCACACATTTCTTGTATGCACTAGTTGGATAAAGGATACCTAACCGTTTAGGGTTGTCTTTTGATGGTCGGGGTGTCTTCGCAATTTCTATAACCAAGTTATAGGCCGATTACACAAGTTTTTCAAATTGGATGATTTGATCATAAATCTTTTGTGATAAAGGATACCTAAGCAAAAGAGTTCCGAGGCATAGATGGGATCAAACATGTCTAATTAAATTTGATGTTAGCGATCCCATAAATCTAGGAATTACATAGTGAGATATAATTGATAATCGATATCTACCGGGTTGAATTCAAATGGATAGGATAAAAGATGCTTAACCATTTATTTTTTTTGCAACTTGGATCCTAGACTATGATAATTAATGTTTTTGGAAACCTAAAGGGTATTAATTATTGAAGATTAAATATTGAAAATACCAAATGAATTTTTGTTAAAATTTTGTAGATGAGAACCAAATCCAATCTCTCAACCATTCATCAGTATGATCTTGTAAATCAACGTGAACATTTAATATTCGATGGGTACAATATTATCCAATGGACGCGTGTTTTAAAGAAAATATCCAAAAGGGTAATAAGTTGTACATGCTTAAAGGACCCATTCCTGAACAACCTGATATCAAGGACATACCGAATCATAATGTTTGGTGGAAGCATCGCAATGATTCGGATGATGTTTCTAAAGGGATGGTGTACTCGGTTATTCCATAACTTTGGGAGGAACTAGAAGGCTTAGAATCATATTATATGTTTCGTTAGGTTGAGCAAATATTCCGAAGATATAGTGTTTTTTGGTATGAACTAGCTCATACAAAATAAGAATGCAAGGCTAAAATGAGTCACCCCGTGTGCTCTAAAAGGCCATCAGTTCATGGAGAGGGCTCCTCTAAGCCCAAGAGAAGCGAAAAGGCGCACATAGATGGATCTTGTTAATTCTGCAAAGAAATTGGAAAATGGAAGAGGAACTGTCCCTCTTATCTTAAAAGAAAGTCTGGAAGAGACTAGTACTTCAGGTATCTACTATGTAGAACTCACACTTTTCATATAACACTTAAGTACTTAGTACTTATTGTTTATCTAATATTTGTAAATGGCTTGCAGATATTTATTGAAGAGTAACCAGCTGAGCACAACCAAGTTGGAATTACACTCTCGAAGTTTAGTTTATTATTTATGCTTAGAACATAAAGTACTTGTAATGTAAAATAATATTTGTTTTGGAACAATGTATGTTTTAATTTAGCATGTCTAAATTTATGCCTTAGTTATTTTATTCAAATATTGATCATTTACTTAATCGTTTTTCGTAATGATAATATTCCTATTCTGAAATGATTAACTTCTATTTATGAGACTATATCTCTTAATAGAATTATAAAGTATATATCAACATTTTATAAATAAAATCAAGTTCTATATACAAGCACTTTTGACTTAAACTTGTTTTAAATCAAACTCATCTTTGACATTGTTATCTTTATTATATAAATGGCATTCACATATTCCAACTTCAAGAAAGGGATCTTTGAAGGCAAATAATGTAGTTTATTTGACATATGTGAACCTTATTTATATGTAAAGGACTCCTAATAATATTTTAACTAAAGTGTAGAGAAAATAATTAAGGAAATATACACTTTGGTGTATGACTTCCTTTCTAATGAATGTCTGAGATTAAGCACAAGATACCAAATCAACTTTATTAACAAGTATAGTAGTTTTAATTATATTTTACGTGGTAAAGCATAATTATGAAATCTTTGTTGAAGGTTTCAAAAGTTGAGATACACACCAGTAAGAAATATCGAAGGCCTTAATGATAATAATGGATGAATTAAATCTTACTTGTTATGATTTACTTTCTAATCGGTAGAAATATCCTCCTTTAATCTTTTTTGGGATAATACTTCAGTCACTATTAGTTGTATCTTGAATACAAATACCAACTAATAAGTAGATTAAACACTTTATAAGATTTAGTATGGAAGGGCTCCATCCTCATCTTACTTAATGTTTTGTGGATTTGAAACCGATGTTGGACTAAAGCTTCTAAACCCAAAATCTACTAAATACATATTTATGTAATACTCTAAATGTGGTTTAGATTGTTATATGCAAACCCACCAAGAATAGGTTCTTTTATTCTTATGAAAGCTAAGTTAGTAGAAAGGAAGCTTCTAATGACAAATCAAGTGGGAGGTACATGGAACTTGATGCAACTCAAGAACCATAACCTTATATAGTAATAGTTGGCACTAGTTTTAACAAGGATTGCTAAACTTGAATAATAGATATTCACAAACAGAAATTGTTTGCATTAAAGGTAGAATCCATCTATGACTTGAGAAATGTGGAATCTCTCATTGATGAGCTTTTATTAATGGTTTCTGGAAAATCCATCAAGTACCAAGATGTTATGTCAGATCTCGAATCTGATAAATGACTTAGATTCATGAACATGGGATGTAATCCATGTATAAGCATCAAGTATGGGCTTGATTAAAATTTCTCCCTATAGCAAGGCTAGAAGGAATAAATAATTCTTCTAGAAAGAATAAATTACATGGATAACCATACACATTTAAAGCAAGACTTGAAGTAAAAGCATTTTCTCGTACTCATGTCATTGACTATGGTCCTCATCGTACTCATGACATTGATTGTGATCAAACCTTTTTCACATGTAGCTATGATTAGATCAAGAAGGATATTGATTACTATAAATTCATATTCTTAATATGAGATATAGTAAATAGATGTCAAGAAAGACCGCTTTTCTTAATATACATCTACTAGAAGATATCTATATAGATTATCCTGGAGGTTTATGTTGGATTAGGTGTCTAAGTTCATAACTATTTCTGGGTTGTACTTGACCCGATTAGCATGGTCCATTTGGGTTGCATGGCATCATGCATTTGGATAAACTAAAATGAGAGAAATAACACTTATGGTTTATTAATATATTATAAGTTCTAATATATTAATAATATTATTTAATTAGTATTGATCAAGAATTAATCTAGTATTAATTAAGTGATCAAAAGATGACTAATTAAATATATGGGTTGATTGTGTAAATCATCCATACTTGTATAGTGGGCTAAATGCTTCATGGATTATCAAGTTGGGCTAAAACCCATAGGATGCTCCATGAATGCTCCATGGAGGTTTAAACCCATGGGTCATGGAAATGAAGAGCCATGTTACATTAGTGTTTACATGGTGTAACCCTAAATGTAACACACTATATAAGCATCCTTTTACTCACCAAAATCGGCCACAAGAAAGAAAGAAGAGGGCTATCCGATTTCAAGTAGTGTGGCATTTCTCTCAAAGTTTATTCCAAGTGCATTTGGTGTTGTGTGAGACATTTGAGGCATCACACTTGGGGTGCTAGGCTCTCAAGGTTTTTCAAGGAATCCAAGCTACTACAAGGTATGTTTTTCTAGCTTACTTTTATGTTTAAAAGTTCCCCATGTATGCTAGATAGGATTATGAACCATGGAAATCAATTTTGTATGTATATTAGTCAAACATAGATCCAAGGTTTCTAGGGTTGCATGAACACCTTAAGAGTGTTAGAATGCTCAAAACCCAACAGTGGTATCAGAGCCTAGGCTTGTTTGTTTGATACTTGATGTAAAATAGTTGAAAAAGTCGAAATTCTTGCTGTCTGCACAGGGGACTCACCGACTCCATGGGGGGACTCGACGAGTCCAAGCGTATCTTCAACAAACTCGGCGAGTCAGTTCTTGCACTCGACGAGTTGGCCAGGTAGAGTGCAGATTTTCGATTTTTGCTGCTGGAAATGGACTAGAAACATTACACTAAACTGTTTTGGTATTATAAAACTTGTTTTAGAAGTTGTAATGGTTGTTCTAATCCATTTACAATGTCTAATATCAAAATTCCATGTTTATATGTGTTCATATGTTCTTGAAATTTTGATATGAATATTCATGTTCTTATGAGTTCTTGCAAGATCATAGGTATTATGTGCTATTGATTGGTAGTTAATTCATGATCATGATGTGTTTTAATGGAGTCCATAACTTGTCCTCAAGTTATGGATAACCAAAAGTCACTTTGTAATAAATCCATTAAAAGAACACATAAGTTGCAAAAAATGAAGAGTCTTCATTTTTAATAACCAATAACTCATAAGTTATGAATTGAAAAGTTTTGTAAAGTTACAAAACTTGCCCTCAAGTTTTGGAACATGTAAAATCACTTTAAAAACTTTAGTTCTAATCCCTATAATTTTAAAAGTTAAAATTCAACCCTTATACTTTATAATATTATAAGTTAATAATATATATATATATATATATATATATATATATATATATATATATGTATGTATGTATAAGAGAAAGTCAGTCTTACCGTTAGTAGGCCTCATTCACGAAGTCGGTCTATAAGGGGGTATAAGGTTGCTGCCTATAAAATGGCAGCTTAATGGGTGTCCACTCTCACCCACCGCTTCCTTGATCGGTGGAGGGTCGTTAGCCGAACGGGTAGGACAAGGACTAGAATTCTCCCCTCATTAAAAGTATTAATGATGAATATAAAGTAACTAAATGTTTTATAATTCCCAATCTTAGTTACTTTAGGAAAAAGTGAATAAGGTGCTAACCCATGAAATTACACTTTGCACTTTGCTTAAGTCGGTTAGTGGAGCGCGTGTGGTTAACCGGCACACTAGCTGGACTTAACAAGGTAGGCAAAGGGTAACTTAATGTTTATCATAATATCGATGGAGCGTGTGTAGTTAACCGGCACATCGATTGAGGGGTAAACATTAAGGGTACCAAGTAATTTGCATGGTTACTTCACACCTTGTTTTGTGATCCTCGGCATCACAATCACAAAACCTGAAGGGCACACTCAAGATTGAAACAGGCCATCGAAAGTTCAATGAATCTCAAAATATCTAGGATTTTCAAATCCAATTAAAAGTTAATAATTTATTTCGTTTTTCATGGTGGAAATTGGTGAATCGTCATTCACCTACCTTCAAATATTCTATAGCTTGGATTACGGCATCCCTCTTCCAAGTTATAAAATATTGTGTTGGGTCCTAGCCTTAATATTTCATATTGGGTGTTATATTAAGGACTTAAAATCAACTAACTTGAATATCTCCCATTGTAGATGTCTGGTTTAGACAACTGTGATCTTCCCAAATATCTTGGAAATCATACTTCAATTCCTTCACCTCCTTCAATTATTCTCCCTATCCCACAAGTTCAAGGTCACTCAAGCCCTATTGGCAAGCAAGGTCTATGTGTGATCACATCTTGGAGATGAAGTCACATATTGACAAGCCGGGAGAGTTGGGTGTCAAAGTCTTGACAAAAGTTGGTTGGTCAATCACTTTCTAAGTCTCATAGTGAGTGTCCTTTTGGGACTCCTATGAAAAAGACTATGACATGATCCTTAATGATCTTATCTATTTGCTTGGTGTTGCTGAATCAGAAATGATTTGGAGCTCTGGTAAAGCAAAGTTGATTAGTAGATTAACTTCCCAAACTACCATGGACAATGACAAATTGGTGACATTGGAAATCCAGAAAGCTTTCTCTTCCCAATGAAAAGGATCGCCCATAGCCAACTCGGTTGACCAAATGGTAAAGAGAAAGGCAAGTATGAGATAGTTCAGTGCACCATTTCCAAAGGGTCCATATGTTTCTGTTGCCAAAGGAAGGGACATTGGTTGCGAAGCTGTCATAACTACTTGAAAGATCTGAGAGAAGGTCAAGTCAAAAGTTTGACTCTGCTTCAGGTAAGTCCACTATCTAACTCTATTAAGTTCCTACTTGGTGATTCTTATTACATGATGTGACTGGGTCACATGTTGAAGTTTTAAGAATCAAAGAAAAGAGAGGAAGCTTAAAGAAGAGTAAGCTGATTCTGATCGCGAAGATGGATTTCAATCGCATGGTTAGGTGATCAGAATTTTTGAGCTGCTGCTTAAGAGTTGTGATAGATTGCTTAAGAATAGATAACAACATAGTTTTCATATGCATTTGCATTGTAAGGATAAGTTTTTCCTCAAGTTTAAAATAAAAGAAAATTTCTGTTTTATTTATTTTGAGTATCCTTACAATGGCATCTATGGAAAATTGTTGTTTATATGATTCCAGTGATAGTAATAATGGAAATATGAATTTGATTCTTTCATTTGTGGTAGTGTCTAAATTTACCAAATAAGGAAAGATTCTCATCACCCAAGTTTTCAGTTTGATAGAAACTTGAAATCATGCAAGTTGTATAGTATGATGAATGAGAACTTTCAGCTTTGTAAAATTAAGACTAATTCCTTGTTCACATGTATATGTAAGTCAAGTGAAGGACTAAGGGATCGAGTACACATTCTTGTGCACTAGTCAATTCCACCACAAAAGATTGATAAGACTATTTGTCATGATTTACAAAAGTTTAGTAAATATGGTTATACTTACAAGTTAAGTATAATTCTGAAACATTGGAAAAGCTTCAATGTATGGCAGAACGAATGAGAATAATCAAATTAGGCAGAAAGATAAAAGTTTCTCAAATCTGAAAAGATGGGAGAGTACTTTAGTATCATGTTTAGTGATCATCTTAATGATTAAGAAACCATATCACAATTGGTCCTTTAAGGACATCTTAGTGCATTCTTATGGCTAAGAAGAGGAATCATGAATTGTTGAAGTGGTTAAATCAAGAAGATGAGTCATACTTCATTCCAAAACAAATCTTAGAGTCATACTCCAAGATTGTAACTTGAGTGACATATCTTTAAGAAAGGTTTATAACACTTGTCAAATGTAAGAGTAAAAGTGTCCTACTCTTGTACATTTGAAATTGGTAAGTTGTGATGTTTTGGATAAAACAAAGATCAACTAAGGCCAACTGTGTGAAGTGTTTGTCTTGATAAAGAATCCGCACTATATCTTGAATATTTGGCAAGTGAGTCTTATATGTCAAGAGGACAGTGGGAGTCTTAAAGATCTTGAAAAAGCTTCTAGATCTGATCAAGAAGAAAAAGCTATAGTTTATCACTAGCACACGACTCGAGGTTTATAACCTATCGTGTTGACATATTCCTTTTTTTGTGCTCATTCCTAAAAAGGTTGGTTTTGCATATGAGTTCTGAGAGTTCTCAATTGGTTGCATAACAACTTGGAAGTTATGGTAGGCCCTTGAGCTGCCAGGTGGCAAGAAGTTAAGACTACACAAGTTCAATCCATAAAAGTTTGGATTTGTCACTAACCTTGTCTTGTGATTATGGTTTTGACAAATTCACATGGATAGGAACACATACACCATAAAATCTAAGTGTCATAAGGTTTCTCTCTGATTCATGAAAATGATGGTGAGGAAATGCTTTCACTAAGTAGATTTTAAGTAGATAGCAATTGTGACATTTGCATTCTTAAAGTCGTTAGTGGAGCGCGTATGGTTAACCGGCAAACTAACATGGACTTGTGAGAAATGGAAAAGGTCTAAATAATTGAGACTATGATTACGGAAACCCTAGTTATCCTCTAGCATATTTCGAAATTTACAAGGGAGGAGGCTAGGGTTTTCAAAACCCTAACCCTAATTTCGATTAGGGTTCTTTGGAGGCTAGGGTTTTCGAAAAAACCCTTTGATCCAAAACCCTAGAAATCGAAAATTTGGCCTTTAGGGTTTAATAGCTATAAACCCTAATTTGCAATTCAATAATTGTAGCAATTCAATTTAAAACAATAATGGCTCTGATACCACTGATGGGTTTTAGGTACAACAAATAAACTAGAAAACAATTCCTAAGTTCACATGCAACCTACTTTGGATCTATGTTTTAGCTATTGAACATACAACTTTGAATTGCAAAACAAGAACCCTAGAGGAGAGAGGCTAATTTCGAAATTAACAAACTAGGGTTTAGGGTTTACATACCTTTCAATTGTTATAGCAAACAATTGATATTCCCTTGATCTTGATCTTGATCTTCTTGGAAGCTTTAGCACCACAAGTGTAATGCCTCTAATGGAATCACACCCAAACTAGCAAGAAGGAAAGTAGAAGAAGAGAGAGGGGAGAGGGAGTATGCAAAATCTCGGCCTTAGGGTTTCTTCAAAAGAAAGAGTGACCAAAAACATGAACCAGGAGGCTCCTTATATAGCTGAGGGATCTAGGGTTTAAGGGAAACCCTAGTTATCCTTTGTTTAGGGCCTAAGCAAACCCAAGGGCCTTATCCAAGCCCCTATGGACGAAATTATTAGGGTTTCCCCTAAATATTTCGTCCACCCTCTTCCAAGGGGTTTCTAGAGCCTTCCATTCAACTATTAGATAATTGCAAACTAGTCCCTGCACCTTATAATTAATTCTTTTAACCCCAAAATCAATTTTGATTAATTTCTGGCTAACAATTAATTAAACATAATGATTTCTAATTAATATATTAATCCATTAACATATTAATAAATCATTTTTATATATATATTAATTTATTAATCTTATAAATTAATATCTCTCCTTTCATAATTTCCTTGTCCAGTTGCTAGGTTGAGGGCAACCCAAAAGGACTGTGCTGCTATCAATTCAAGTACATACCAATTATAGTTATGGGCTTAGACACCTAATCCAACAGTTCCACCACATCCGGCGCGAGAAAACCAAACGTATCAAATGCAAATGGTATGAACACGTGTTGATTTTCCATACATGATTTCTCATGTTTTGTGACTTTGCCTATAACAATTTTAAAGTTGCTTGTCCCGCCGTGAAACCCCCATCCCTCAAGCCCACGGGAGGGGATATCCCTGTAAAGTCCATACATGCATGTTTCCCTCCGACCGATCCAAAAACCAAAATAACATTTTACTTTTATTAATTTATATCATTATATTGAATTTGTTTTTATTAAAAGTTTGAGCAATTATTAAAAATATAATTTTTGTTGTTAATGTATCATTGTTTATGACATCTCCAATCCGTTCAGTTTTTTGAAAGTGTAATTATTAGCAATTCAGTATTCTATTTTTATAATATTTTGTCTTCATCTATATAATTCATTCTAATATCCAAAAAAAAAAATGACATTCAAAAAATATAATAGAAATGATTATAAATCAAGGGTAAATTACACGGATGGTCCCTTTGGTTTAGGGTAATCTGCGCGTTTGGTCCCTAACAATTTTTTTTAACTCGGATCGTCCCTATTTTAAATTTTTGTTGCACACTTGGTCCATGTTCGTTCTAAAAAGACTGATTTACCCTTATTGATTTCTTTTACATTTTTTAAATTATCAATTAATAAAAATTAATAATTAAATGTGAAAAAGATATTAATTAAATATTAAAATCTGATGGGTCCTAAATTATCACTTCACCCCACCCCTCTCCTTGTTCTCTGTAAACAACCCACAAATTCGTCTTCTACGGCAAACCACCCATAACCTCGTCTTCTCCGGCGAACCAACAACAGATACCAAACCAAAATCAAAATAATGTCTTCTACAACAGACCTCCATCAAACCCACACACAATCCATGAATTAAAAAAAACAGAAATCAACCGGGAAGAGATCTCAAACAGGTCATTGGTGTTTTCGAGCCACATTATCAGAAGTCAAATAAGTGGTTTCTTATGAAATTGATGGAGATTCTGGTCTTTTCCGGCAACAAAACAGATTCCGATAATCACCTTGAATCTTAAATTGATCTTGAAAGCAATCCTGAAAACAAAAGAACATGAAAACTGAAATTAAAATCGATGGCAATTTGAAGCTTGAAATTGAAGTGAAACTGAAATCAAACTCAAAACTCAAAATCAAATATGAATTCTAACCTAAAACCGAAGTCAAACATGAAAACTGAAATCAAAAGCGATGGCAATTTGAAGCTTGAAATCAAACTGAAACTGAAATCAAACTCAAAACCCAGAATCAAATATGAAATCGAATTGAAATTGAAATCGAATCTATGTTGTAGGAAGAACACGATGGAAATCGAACCTGTCTTGTCTGGTTCGAGTGTCTGCTTCATCTCATCCTTCTTTGGCAAACTTTGTCAATATGCTCTGAGATTTTTGTGGTTCAGTCGGTGGGCTTTGAAGGAAGAACACAATGGAAAGACAACCATCATCGGAAGCTGGTGGCAGGGGGCAATAGCTGCTGTGGCCGACATTGGTAGAGGGGGTTGGAGGCGATGGATGAAGAAGACAGGAGGTAGGAGAAAACGTAAACGAGGGATTTAGGAAGTGGGGTTAGATTAGGTTTAGGATTATTTTTAACCTTTTTAATATTTAATTTATATATTAATAAAAAATAAATAAATCAATAATACAAAATTATATAAGATGAGGACAAAGTAGTCTTTTTACATCTGATAAGGACCAAGCGTGCACCAAAAATATAAAGTAGGCACCGTCCGAGTTAAAAAAAATTGTTAGAGACCAAACACGCAGATTACCCTAAACCACAGTGACCATCCGTGTAATTTACCCATAAATCAATTATCACTTCTTATATCTATACCATGTTATATATCTTTAAATGGTATATTAAGCAAAAACTAAATATTATAAATAAAATATACAATAAATTAAATAGTATGATCTAAAAAATTAAATAATTTAATTTATATGACACCATAATACATACGAAATAATATATTGAATATTTTTTTATATAAACACAAAAACGTTTTGTTTATTTTAATATTAAGTTTACTTTATTTTTAAATTAAAGTTGAAAATAATAAACGTGATTTAATTAAACATGTGTCTAATTAAAATTGATAACCCACTTATATCCATTAGACCATCCAATGTTACTGAACTCTTGATTATTTATTAAACTTAACGGCCCCAACCCGCATAGAATGAAATTTCAATTATTATGACTTCATAAGTTCATTTTTATTATTGTATTATTATTATTAATTATTTTTTTAAACGGCATATATATTATAAAAAAGAGGCCAAACGACAAGCAATGAGCTAATTGCAAACCGAAAGAAACACAAGTTTACAAAATTTACATTCAAACTAGGGACGGTTTTACTAAGTTGCAAGGGTAACACTGGCTACCCGTCAAATTTTCCCGTTAATTATAATTTTAGTGAAAATTCATCAAAATCTGTCACAAATCCGTTGGAATCCATCACAAGATCTGATAATTGTGAAGTTAGTGTAAATTCGTCGGTTTACTGATGAGTTTGTGACGGAAACTGGGCTGTCCGAACTTGTAGTAATCTTTTTTCCTTTGTCTTGGGGATTGTCACCTTTGTCGGAAATACAGGAGATGATTTGATGACCAGGTTCAGTGATGAATAGTACGGGTGGAGGAGGAATCAAATGCTTTTCAGGAATCTCATCAGGTTTCCTGGTGGGAGAACCTTCATCTATTTGAGCAATCCTCGGAGCAGGAATTAGAGGAAGCATCGACTGAGTGGCTCGGAAGGCGTCAATTGTTAGCTTGGTTTTTACCTTAGCCATGTCTCGACTCCTTTGAAAGGTTTCATATACAGATGATGGCTAAGAAACTGAGGACCATTTCATCTTTTCTGTTTCAGAAAGGACTTTGATGGGAGGTTCCCTGATGGCTTGAAATCCTAAAATCACATTTTCAACCAATCTTCATCATCATCATCTATTTCAAGGGTTCAAGAGTTTCTACCTCCAGGACTTCATCATCGGTTGATTTATCATGAAGCGTATAATCCGAGATAGGTTTCCATTGTACATGCTTTTGTTCTTGTTCTCCCACTCTTGCATAGGAAGGCCCGACTTCCGATGCAATCATTTGATCGGACTTATGCTCATTTAACCTTTCAAAAACTTTCTGAAAGTTGATGTTGATTTGCTTAGAAAGCGAATCATATGTGTCGGCAGTAGGAGCTTGAGCTTTGAGATGATCGAAGGTTTCATCAAGGATGTTGAGTTGTAGTTCGGAATATCTAGGTGATGTTGAGTTGCATGAATGACCTTGATGAGCAGTTCCTGCATAACCATGTTCATTGCATCCTTGTTACGAATTTATTTCTCCAACTTTTGAATTTGTTTTTCATGTCGGACGTGAGTTTGCTTGATCAGAGTGTTGGTGATAGAAAGCATATCATCATGAACTTTGAATATTGTGGTGACAATGGATATGTGATAATCCATGTTTTCCTTGTAGCGTGCTTCGACATCTCAAGAGTGCGACTTAAATAAAGGAAATAAGTTGATCTAACTGATTGGCTCAGTCATGTTCTGAGGGAGCGACAGCTTCGATCTCGAAAAAAGACTTGAGGATGAACTTGAGCTTGGAGTCAAGACCTGTGAATTTTTGATCAAGCTTCGTATTAAGACTTGCTACTTTCTGATTAAGTGTACCGACTTTGAAGTTGGCTGAGGCAAAGTTGTCTCGAAGTTCCAACAGGGCAAAAGGATCTGCAACGTTCTCATCGAAGGATCATATATTCGAGGTGGAACTTTCAGATTTCTTATCATCTTCATTGTCATCATCATTTGGATCTGAAGGCTTGGAATCATCAACGGGAGTATCTTGAGCTTTGCCCCCTTGATCACATTGCAAGGTTCCTTCAGGAGGAGGGGAGGAGTGCTTGTTTCCTTCAATATTTTCTTCTTCTTCAAATTCCTCGGAGGACGAGGATAGAACAAAATCAAAATTTGGTTTTGAGGAAGAAGGTTTCTATAGAAGATTGAAGGCAGTAGGAATCGGAATAGCACCAACTGTAGTGTTGTCATCTTGAAACATGATCTCATCAGAAAGATCATCTTCAACATCAGGTTTAGCATCTTCTACACTTGTAAACGTTGTTGGATCATCTCTACTGTTGTCAGGAGTCGGAACCACGGTACTCGGAGTCTTCTTCAAGGAGTTGATGAATGGTTGAAGTTGTTGATCTGTTTCTTCGTTTGATGGAAAGGTGAAAGTGTGACAACCCGAAATTTTTAATCTTATATAGTAATCAATTCAATCAAGGTTAGACTCATTTTTGCAATCTTTTATCACTATTTTGAGTCTATTCGAGTATTCTAAACTTAGTACATCAAAGGAATCAGCGTTAGGATGAATTGATTGAAGTTCTAGTCGTGAAGCAAACCGAAAACCTCCTCCAAAAAGGAGTTTTCGGTCAAGATCTTTGGGTTTTCGGTCAAGGTGACCGAAAACTCCCTTATACATATATATTTCATGATCATTTTGATCATTCCTTCCTTTACAAGTCAAGAAAACTTCCATTCTCTCTCAAGTATCATCGAGTTCTTCATTCCAATCTTCAAAATTGTAAGAATTCCTTTCATCTAATTTGTTGATACAAAGCTTTATCTAGTACAACCCTTTGATTTCATCCATGAAATCATCTCTTTTGGGTTAGATCTTCAAGAACACCAAGAACACCAAGAACACACACTAGTGTTTTGGTCCAAAATCAACTCTATTAGCCTCTAAATCGTAAGTATTACTTCCCTATACTTGTTATCTAGTTGAAACTCTTGATTTAGGGCCTTGAAATCATCATTTATCCAAGAACAAAAGGTGTTTTCGGTCTAGTGCATCTCCTTAGACCGAAAACCCTTATGAAGGGTGCAAAATGACTTTAAGCCTTTCCTAATACCTAGTATTGAGTCTGGAACACTTCATTGATTGTGGAAAGCCCTTAAAAATCACCAAACATCATGAGTTTTCGGCCAACCATTTGGACCGAAAACCCTTTTGAGCCGAAAACCTCTTTGGACCGAAAACCATTTGGACCGAAAACCCTTTTGAGCCGAAAACCTCAAGAAACATGCCACTTGGACCGAAAACTCCTTTAAGTGGCTATACAACCCCTTTTATGCAATCCTAAGTGATTGTAACACTTCCATTTAAGGATTACTTAGTCCTTAAAGTGTTATTCTTTACCGATTAGTTGAGTAAACACTAATTGTATTCGTATATGTGTCTTTATATGCTAAATAGGATCCGTGTGTGCTCAAGTCTTCACTTGACACCTAACATCTTTTTTTCCGATCTTACATTCGCATCACTCACTTCAGGTGAGTTCATACCCCTTAATCAACATTCGAAATGATTTTAAATGCTTTTATGGGGGGGGAATACAAGTTGAACTATTAAGTTATTATATCAATCACATGTGATTAATAACTGTCAATCAAATAGATTTTTGCATGTTAAACTGTTTTATTCAGCTAAAGGTTTTCATATATTACTTTCAAATCTCTTTTAAAGTACTATAATCTCTTTTTTTTTTAAATTACTAAACTTTTATTAAAGTCTTTTTAAACTTATATTCTTGTTAGATTCATGTCTATATAGATATAGTTGTATAAGTAGGGTTTGAAGGACTTAGGACTGATAGCCCGCTTTATTTCCTGTTCCTTGTTTGGCTGTGGACTTAGAGATTCCGGTTATTTGTCCGAGTGTCGTTGAAGTCCTAGTTATATATTATGTATATATGTTTAGATATTAAAACTCTTACTCCAGTTCAGCGCCTTTGGGTAGCAAAGGTACCTAGATAACCTCTCAAGTAAACTATAATAGGTATAGTTTAGAAATCAACAATAACTTTTATGAAGAGAAACTAGCTATATCAATATTCTAAAACTTGTACTTTTAGTAAAAAGAAACGTATATAGCAATCAAAACACAAGATACATCCTCATGACGCGGATTTCACCGTTGTCGAGTTGGTAACCAGAGTCTCCAGGAGGGAGAGCGGGCATTGTGTGTATAGATCTATACGGGACAGACCATTCCACATCCTGACTGCTAGCTACAGTCCCGGCCGACCAAGCCAAGGGATGACAAATGTCACATTCATTTCGACGCCAGCAGGTCGTCGTGTTTACTTCCGTCAATTAGTATGGTTATGAGTATCTTCACATTTACCTTATAATTCATGGTCATAAGGTAATTAGTACCACGGTAGTTTCTACGCATAAAACTACAGCACTATAATATTTTCCCTAATACATTAAACTTAGAACGTTTTTGACATAAAACGATAATGTAAAACTATATTTTGATAATGATAGTAACATTGGGAAAAATGCTCTTTAAACACAAAACAGTCGGGTCTTGGTAGAAGACTGCTTTTAGTAAAGAAACTCATTCTTTTAAACATGAAACAGTCGAGTCTTGGTAGAAGACTACTTTTAATAGAAAATATAGGATTTTCTGGAAGGAATTCAAATACTTTATAAACTTTTATCACCATCATCTAATGAGTTTATTTTGAGGAAAAACATGTATTATTATCAATGTCGTTAAAATACTCATGAACTCACCAGCATTAAAATGTTGATCCTCTCTTTCAAAATAACTTGTATTCTCAGGTCGTCAGTAGACAGGTACACTCCAGGAGCTTTTGCGAAGTCAGCCTTGTACCGAGCTGCATCTTATGTTATTCTCTATATCTACTTTTGATGTTGTTGCTAAATGTAACCTATGTAAAACTTATACTGTTAATGCAATGGTTGTTGTACTTTGATTACTATACTGCATGTGTTGTGATACTTGACATGACGTCCTCCACCCCAGAACGTTTCTGCCGTTTGGGTTTTGGGGTGTGACAGATTGGTATCAGAGCATTTTTTATAGTGAACTCAGTATATCAAATCATAAAAGATATACAACCTATAAATACAATGGGATAAAAACACTCTGACCAAGAGTTATACTTTAAAATATAACCATATTTTACAGAAGTATAATTACATCCAGAATATAAAAGCCCGAACAAGTATCACAAGAAGAACAAGAATAAAAGTCTTTGGATGTTGAGCATTACCGTCAAACCTGGGCAGTTATGTAATCGTAGCTGGAATAAATATAGCCTGATCAACTATATTTATTCGAGATGCGACTAACGTGTGTTTCGAAGTGATGGTGGTGTTGCAATGAATCTGAAACTTACCATATAGGAATGCTAGAGCCGAACATAAAGTTTAAAATACTATAGGAGTATTTTATGATACTAAAAGACTAACAATAAACCCAAAAGCATGTTCAGAAGTTCTAGAATCAAACATGTAATTAAAATACTATAGGAGTATTTTAGGAACCTTAAATAACCTTGCGTGAAAACTAAAAAGACCCTTATTGATAGATCTATGATTACAGAGTATATGCCCTCAAGGTTATATATAGTGAGGATCTCATAGACTAAGAATGTGTGGTTTCGCTCTACTTCCTTTTCCTTGTTTGGATGTGGATATAGAGTAGTATCACATATTCGAAGGTCTATCAGATCTAAGTTATATATGATTTGTGTACAGTATGTAATTGTAGAAGGATACGATAAGGATCACACATTAAAATGTTTTAATAATCTCTTAAGTTTCTTTAGACATTGCCATTCTCGCATAAACCCCTTTAGAAAACCTTATCCACTTCAGTAATCGGCAGGGGAGTCAATAAAGACCCAGAAGAAGTTTATTGAGAAGATTTCCAAGTAGGAAATAAATGAACAAGTGATGAGACTATTGAAATCGCCATGTGCCTATACCTTTTAGGGACATCGGTGGGAAATTCGCTCGAACTTCCGAGATTCCAGTCATCCATTAGGAAGTGATGACGATCAGAGTCAGAGTCAGAAGTAATACGGAGCGAAATTTCAATATGTCTACAGGAGAAGAGAACCCCATAAAAATGCCCAGAGAAAACCAAAGTTCATTTTAGCCAAGGATAAGCGGTGAACAGAGGGAGCCAATGGATGAGACCCGAGAAGTGTTTCTACTTCATTAACGTCACACTAATAACCCATAAAATAATACAATTTAGTGAGCTAGTGATTACACTACTCACTCTATGTGTTAGGCAAATCGTCTTTCCTGTCGCGATTAATATAAATAGATCGGATCACAAAACCTCGATTGAGAGTGTTTGGCCCTAAATTTTCATGAGTCTTTTTTTTCTTGTGTAATTCTTGTTCCAAAGTCCTTTCGAATCTTTTTCAAAACTGGAGAGTGAACCTCTTCAATATAAAGATAAATTAGTTGAAACGACACCCATTTTATGGCTTTCCGATGCATTTACTTCTACCCTGATACCAAGACTGCATCATAGGGATGTAGGTCGACACTTAGAGAACCATAGCTTAAAGCGCGGGAAAAATTTATGCCTGTTATATTAAAGAAAGATATGTCTAGAGGTAACCATCGTTTCTCATCAGTTTGTGTTTCTCATCGTGTAGGAAGAACCATGCCTCCAAAGAAACGTAACCAACCCGCTAGCAAGACACCGACTCTTCAGATCAATGAAGCTACGTTCCAAGCTGCAGTTTCAGCAGCCGTAGCAGCTGTCATGGCTCACCTGAATGCTAACCACGCAAATGTTAGCAGGGGCACTATCGGGAATCCCGATCATAGCAATGGACAACAGCAACCAGCAATGGCGTGTAAAGCCACCCAAGAACTCCAATCTAATCCCCTGAAAAGAAAGTTTGAGAACGAAAAAGGGAGTACCTCGGCTCAAGGACCTTCCGAAGGGCAGCAAGATGAGGTAGTCAATACCCCTGTCAACCCACCTGTCTCGACACCAAGAAGACCATACCTAGGAAACTTCCCCCACTGCAGCAAGTGTAACTACCATCATTATGGAATCTGTCGAGAACCCTTTTGTGTTAGGTGCAACATGAAGGGGCATACCGCTCGCAATTGCAGAACCCCGGTTGAGTTCATTACATCAACCACCAATGTTGGGACCAGTCCAATATGCCACCTATGTGGTGAAATTGGGCACCTCAAAAGGGATTGCCCAACTGAAAGAAATGACAAGGACGCAGGAGGAGTTTAACCCTAATACCTAGGGGAACATCAAGGAACCCGGTAGAATTTTGGTACGCCTCTCAACCTCAAGTAGCTAATCGGAAACCTTAAATAATCAATTCTAATTGAAATTACTCCCTCGTTAAGGCAAAAGTCGCAGCACTGTTGTAAAACTTAAAAACCCATCAGGTAAAGCTATGATGGCTTAGTATATACGTTAAGGCCATTTATAATCAGGATTGATAGACCTCGAGTGAGTGATACGACCTTATCTCCTGTCCCTTGTTTGGTTGTGGATTTAGGGTGGAGTCGCTCAGTCAACGGTCCTTTTAATCTTAATTATACATGACTAGTGTATACTAGGCGATTATAGAGAGGCCTCGTGAGAAATCTATTCATGAAAAGTACATATTTCCAAAGTATCAGGACCTCTAGCGTTCAGAGTCAGTCATGTCGGTCCAAGTATTCGCGGTAGTAATGCCCTGGACGAACCAGAAACGCTAAAAACTTGTGTGCTCTGTTCAACACATGGTCCTATCAATCTCCATTTCATATCGTGTCGATGTTCGTAAATTTCGGCACTACCGTCAGCCATGGTTCGACTTGGTTCGACCATGCGAGAATTTCTAGTGCTGCGTAAAAAGAACTTTCACCTTATCCTAAGCATCAAATAAAATTCATTTCGAACCTAATAGAAAACCTAATGAGAACCATCGGTTGTCTCTCTCATCCAACCTTCATAAGTACCTAGGAGAGGGGTACCACGCGCTGTTAACCAACCCCATTAGACATTAAAACCAGAAGCGAAAGGCACTGCAGATATTCTGGAAGACAATAACCTCTCGAGACCTACTCAGTAGATCCCCCAGAAAGACCACTTGCACCGCACGATCTAGTTCGTGAATCAGGAGAAATAACTCATGGGATTAACTTACTAGTACGGAGTATATGCATTAGAGTGGTATATAATTTAGGTCAATAAGAATTAAGATGTGTGCTTCCGCCCTACTCTCTGTTCCTTGTTTGGTTGTGGGTTTGGGGTGGGGCCACACATCTGAACATCCTGTCAGTCTCAATTATATACGACTTATATACATTGAGTAATAGTGTTTGAGTCGAGTATGAGGTCTACCACGAACCTTAAAATAAAACCCTTCATCATATACCCATAGGGAAGGAGCTGAAGTCGAGAAAACAATTGTGGGTTGAGCTACTAAAATGACTACAAATTCGAAATTTGTTGTCATCTCGGGTTAGGCCAACATGGTGGCTGACACCCTCAGTTAGGAAAAGTAACTCAAGTTGTAAGAGCCAAAAACATTATCTACGACCATCCATTCACGCCTAATCCCACAAATTAAGCATCTCAGTAGTGGGCCAAGAAACCTGGAAAGCTGTGACAGGTTAAACTCTGAGAAGAATGGATGGGGAAATTAGAGGTTCTGACTGACAGATTCTTATGCCATCTAGATTTAATCTGGATAGAGAAACTCGGTAACATCGGAAGAGTAGCTGCAAGGGTTGCCCACACTACTCAAACACTTCGTCCACCCAGATGCAGACGAGAAGCGCCTAGGTCGGAAAGAATTGTGATAGTGCCTCGCCATGTGAGAAAGTTACCGTCGTCCTAAAGATGATAGTCTGCATTCACCAAAGTTAATACTAGAATGCAAAGAACCGCATGATTTCCTCCGCGACCAGGAATACTTGAGTAAAGTAGGCAGCAAGTTGCATTAAGCTTTATAACCCAAGTCATAAAGAGATTGTGGACTAGACACCAGCCTAGGTGTTAGTCGACGAGTTATACAAGATCACGCGCTCCCTACAAACTTGAGGAAGCAGACACAATGGAAAAACTAATGGAGCATGTCATAGAGATTGCTAGACTACTAGGTGTCCCAAGGAATATTATATCTAAAGAGATAGTAGAACCACCTCCTGAAGGGCCAATATATTTGGTTTGGGCTAGGCAACAGTGTATAGACGAGTTAGGGCATTTGTCAATGTATTTTGGAGTCTTTTGTATATGTTTGATGTATTCGGTCTAGGAAGCTTTCGGTTAAGGTGTAACCGAAAACCAGTTTTCGGTCTGCTAACCGAAAACTGTTTTCGGTCCTTGTCAGTATATATAGGTGTCAGGCTGTCAGAGTTGAAGCGGTGGTACTTTGCTAGTTTTCGGTCCCTGAGTTGTATCAGACGGTTTCAAGTGTTTAATCGTATGCAAGCTCAGTTTCATTCATCTTCTACTCCATTTCTTCTTTGTTTTCTTATGCTTGATTGATCATTGGTGAAGATCCTTCCATCAAGGACCTTACAATTGGTATCAGAGCTCAAACCGGTGTCAATCAAGTGTGATTATTCAGTTTCTGCTTCACAGTCGTGTTCTTCACGTTCTCGGTCACTAGAAGCCTGTATTTGCTCGAGTTTTGAAGATCAAATCACAATTTACATCGTGTGGAATCGAGATCTGCTTGGATTTCAGCTTTTCAGTTGAAATCTTATTGTTTTCGGTTTGATCTTCATCAACCAAAAACATATCTTCAATCGATTTCTGTCCAGATCTAAGCTGTTTGGAAGCTGTGTTTAAGGTTTCAGTGTGTGGAAATCAAAATCGGATCGAAAATCTAAGTTTTTCATTGAAAACTGTCGGTTTTTGGTTCAATCTTCAGAAACCGAAAACTGTTCTTCAACCGAAATCCTTTGAATCTTCAGAAACCGAAAACTGTTCTTCAACCGAAATCCCTTGAATCTTCAGAAACCAAAAACTGTTCTTCAACCGAAATCCCTTGAATCTTCAGAAACCGAAAACTGTTCTTCAACCGAAATCTCTTGAATCTTCAGAAACCGAAAACCCCTTTATCATAATAAACCGAAAACCCTTGATCCTTCATAAACCGAAAACCCCTTATTATTAAGAAACCGAAAACCTCCTTTTACTTCAGAAACCGAAAACCTTATTTCTTTCCAACCGAATTCCTTGTTTTCGGTTATCACTACTCAACCGAAAAAAAACCTATTTACTTGATCCTTTTATTTGTTTTTCAAGTTATTTTTTTATTAAAAATTTCAAAAAAAACAAAAAACAAAAAAAAAATGGAATCTCAAAGCATGTCAGCTCACCATGAATTGGATGCCATTATGGGAACCACTTCTCGAATTCCCCGACTGTTATCCGCGGAAGGATTTCCAGAATGGAAATATCGGATCGAGAAGTACATCAAAATGAAAGATTTCAAGATATGGCGAAGTATTTTGAGAGGTCTAATCCGCATCACAACAACATTGGAAGATGGCACGATAATGGACAAGCAAGTTGAGAATTACACTGATGATGATTTTGAGAGAGTCGAGGAACAAGAAAAAGCTCTTGCTACACTTACCATGACATTATCTCCGGAAATTGCTCAAGGTTTCCGTGAATATACATCAGCAAAGGCCTTATGGGAAGCACTGATCGAAGTCTATAAAGGCAATGAAGACATGAAACAGAGTCGCCAAGACATGCTGCGATAGAAGTTTAACATGTTTAACCATGTATTGGGAGAAACACTTGAGAATCAGTTGCAAAGGTTTATCACACTCACCACAGAAATGAGCTCTGCTAGTGTGATGGTTACAATATCGGAGATCAACAAGAAATTGCTGAACTCTCTGCCAAAATCCTGGGATATGAATGTCTCAGTGATTAAGAAGACCAAAGATTTGAACCGTTTGAGTTTGGCTGAAACGATGGCGATCATTAAGGCTTGCTATCTCGATGATAAGCAAAGGGAGATTAACCATGTAAATTCATACTCCTCAGCAAATCTTGGGATCCAAACCACCAACAACACTGCTTTCTCAAGTTTTTCTACTCCTCAAGCTCCTCAAGTTCATGTTCCTCAAGTTCAACCCTATGTGACTCATCAGCCAACCTCATACGCGATCCCTCAAATGCAACACATTCAAGTTCCTCAACCTCAAACTTTAGCTCAACAAGTTGGTTCTAGTGTTGGTTCATCCACAGCAGCACCCATTCAATCTCATGGATTCAGTTCTCAAGTTTCATCATTGAAAGAGAAGGAAGAAAATCTGGCCCTCGCCACTGGTCTGGTGAACTGCTACAATGCTTTTGTGGCTGGAGAACTCTCCCCACAACTCTCATTTGCTGACCTAGACCAGATACATCCTGAGGATGTGGAAGAGATGGACATTACATGACAAATGGCCATGTCGATTTTCAGGGCAAATCAGTTCTCCAAGAAAACCGGAAAGAACAATTGGAGTGTGAATTCAGACAAGAAAGTGGGATTCAACAAAGGGAAGTTGCGATGTTACAACTGCCATGAGCCTGGTCATTTTTCAAGGGAGTATCCAAAGCCAGACCGAAGAGAGAATTCTGAGCGAACCATGGTGCCGATGACCTATGTCAACAAGGGATCTTCTTCAAGCAATCAGACTGCTAACTTGGCGATGGTGGCCCAATCCTTTGATTGGGAAGACCAAATTCAGGCTCTGAATATTTCAGGACCTGAAAGTGCACATCTTGCTCAGATCAAGGATGGTGTGGAAGAAGAAACAGAGAAGGATCATGAAGAAGAGATGATGAATCTTCAGTTTGCATTCATGGTGCAAACCACTCCAGAGCCTGCCAAACCCGA
This sequence comes from Lactuca virosa, assembly GCF_052849685.1. Classification (NCBI taxonomy): domain Eukaryota; kingdom Viridiplantae; phylum Streptophyta; class Magnoliopsida; order Asterales; family Asteraceae; genus Lactuca; species Lactuca virosa. The sequence continues at coordinate 116,171,956 of NC_136430.1, read as the reverse complement.
GGTTAGTGAATTTGGTTGCTCTCAGTCTTGTATTAAAACTATTAAATTTTTGCGAGACCAAATTGAATTGATCAAGAGAGAGAACGAGGACCTTAAATATGAGGGATACACTTTTAGAAAAAATCAAAAGCCTTTGAAAACACAATTAGAGAATAAAACAAAGGACTTTAAGAAACTGCAAGAGGATTACAGCAACAAATGCGAGAACTATGATCATCTCAAAAGAAAATTTGCTGCTGTAACCGCTGAACTTGACGCATTGAAAAATCTTCTTGAAAATGCTGAATTTATTTTCAACAAATTCGATGGGTCAAGTGAAGTAGTTGCAAAAATGATAGAAGGACAGATGCAATGGAAGGACATTACATGTGGAAACCAAAAGAAAGTAGGATTAGGTTTTGAGAGTGTCCCTCCTACATTCAATCATACCTATACTGTCATTCCTCTATCTCAAGAAGAGATTGACAGAGAATCTTTCATGGTTTATGGAAAGTCTGCTTCTGAACAAGCAACATGCTCTAATGATAAAATTTTGGTTACTAACATTTCTACCTCAAGTGCAAATTTGTCAGTAGTTCAGGGGGAGCAAGAAGCTGAAAAGTCTGAGTCGAATAATTATGTGTCTAAATTTGGTGTTGAATTTTGTGATGAGTCTGTTTTTAACTCTAAAACTGATGTTTTTGTTTCTGGTGGTGTGATATTTCAGAATGATAAAATTGAAAATAATTATGTTGTTTCTGATAAAGTTGCTAAATCTGATCCGAGTGCTTCTACATGTTCCACGTTTGCTACACAATCTAGTGCTTGTTCTTGCAAATGTGAAAATGCTAGAAAAGATAATAAAAACCAGAAATCTGACAAGAGTAGTACCATTTCCAATGATAATAAACAAATTTGTTGCAACTGTGGTACTACTGGTCATATTGCCAGAAATTGTCTAAACCGGATGTTTGTGCATCACATGTCAAAAATGGGAGAGAATGAGTCTAGAGGACGATCTTTAATTAGAAAATCCTCTAGAACTCGCTCTCGAGATGATGACTGGAAAACAAATCAAAACAAGAAAATGGCAGTTTTTCAAAAGAACAAACAGGTTTTCAATAAATTCACAAACAGTTCGCCAAAATCGACCCAAGCTAAGCCAAAGTCGATTTTGTCAAAGAGTAGGTCTGGATCTTCAAACTCTTCGAGTAGAAAATCCACCTGCTCAAAGCAAACTGAAAACAAAACTGTTTCAAAACCTAAATATCAATGGATGCCAAAATTAAAATTTGATCAATCATCATCCTCCTCTGTGTCTGTTGAAAAAGAAAAATCAAAAGAGAAATTAAAACATGAATCTGTGAAAATAAAGGGTCAACCCAGGATTGTGATGACCTGGGTCCCTAAATCTAAATGATTCCGCTCATGGTGCAGGGACAGTTGCGGAGGAATGTCGTCAGACCCTGGTATGTCGACAGCGGCTGCTCCCGGAACATGACTGGAGATATCTCCCAACTGCACGACATTCAGACATTTAATGGGGGATATGTCTCCTTCGCGGGCGGAGAAGGCGGAAAGATAACGCAGAAGGGAACGGTGACCAACGGAGTGCTCAGTTTTGAGAATGTCAATTATGCTCCTGAGCTGAAGCACAGTCTACTAAGCGTCTCTCAAATCTGTGACAAGGGTTACTCAACATACTTCACCGAAAAAGAATGTCTAATCTTAAAGCCGGGCATTGTCATCCTGGAGGAATGGATTCTCGTAAAATCAAAGCGGGATGGGAATGCCTATATTATCGACATGAACAACAATGTCCCCGATGAAGTCACTTGTCTCTTTTCCAAAGTCTCAGAACAAAACGCAATGTTGTGGCATCGTCGACTTGGCCATGCAAATACAAAGAACCTGAACCGGCTTGCTAAGAACGAAATAGTCCGCGGTCTTCCTGTCAGAGATTTCATCACCTTTGAAAAATGTGTTTCCTGTGCTCAAGGCAAACACCATCAGAAACCACATCTGCCAAAGCAGGTCAACTCCATCAGTCAGGTGCTCCAATTGTTGCACATGGACTTGTTTGGTCCGGTCAACGTTCTCAGCATCAACCAAAATTCGTATTGTCTCGATGTGATAGACGATTTCTCTCGTTTCACGTGGGTCTTGTTTCTGTCCAACAAAGTTGGGATCGCCGATCTTATCAAGAAGTTCATTGTGATGATCGAGAACCAAACCAACAACCAAGTGAAAGCGCTTCGTACAGACAATGGAACAGAGTTCAAGAACGCTGTTCTTGATCATTTTTGCGCTGAGAAAGGGATTGTGCATCAATTCAGTTCTGTTCGGACACCACAACAAAACAGTGTTGCTGAACGGAGGAATCGAACATTACAAGACGCCGCAAGGACGATGCTTTGTGATTCTAAACTTCCAGTTTTCTTTTGGGCGGAGGCGATCAACACAGCTTGCTACGTTCAAAATCGTGTCCTGATCAACAAAGCCCATATGAAAACCCCGTATGAGATTCTCTATGGACACAAGCCATCTGTCAGCCATTTCCGAGTATTTGGTTGCCCTTGCACCCTTCTCCACTTGGAATCTAACCCAAAATTCAATGCAAAAGCTGATGATTGCTATTTTGTCGGATACGCTGCTCGTACTGATTACGGGGTATACAACAAGAAGACGAAACAAATCGTGGAGTCTTTCGATGTTCTCTGGCTTGAAGAGAATGAGACGGACTCTAGGGTGGGTCCTGATTGGCTATTTGACTACACATCGCTATTCAAATCCTTTAGTGTGTCGTCTGATAACCAAGCTGGGTCTACCTCTGGCTCGAAGACTATCATTGAAGATGAAGATGAAGAGGTTGTCTACAGACCACCATTGGTTTCTACTGATCCTCCGGTGGAGTCTACTGTTCCAATCGCTTTTCCTGAATCCTCAACACAACAACATGCTCCAGATGCTGATGCTACTCCTCTAACTCCGGTTGAAAGAGAGTTCATGAACCAAGATGTTTCTGCTGTCACTTAGAATTTGATGGAACTTCTCTTTCCCGAACGAATCGCAGATGAGTTTGTAGCAGATCCACAAAACGAAGCTGGTACATCTACCGTGGATTCTTCAGCACATGACGAAGCTATTAATATCCATAATCTTCCCGTTTCAATCAATGACATCAGTCACGAAATCCCCTCTCGCATACAGCGCGATCATCCGATAGAAAACGTCATTGGCCAGCTGGGCGACGGAGTTCGAACGAAAAGTCAGAGTGGAGATGTCAACACATGTCTCTATTCTTGCTTCATTTCTCAAATAGAGCCCAAGAACGTCGAAATGGCTTTGAATGCGCCCAGCTGGGTGGATGCCATGCATGACGAGCTCAATCAATTCGAAAAGCTTGGGGTTTGGAAGTTGGTGGAGCTGCCTAAAGGCAAGAAATCTCTCGACACCAGATGGGTGTTTCGGAACAAGCAAGATGATTCGGGTGTCATTGTCCGTAATAAGGCGAGATTGGTGGTCCGTGGTTTCAGGCAAATTGAGGGTCTTGATTATACAGAAGTCTATGCTCCGGTGGCACGCTTGGAGGCTATTCGTATCTTCCTAACCTATGCTTCCTACATGAACTTCACCGTATACCAAATGGACGTCAAGACGGCTTTCTTGTACGACAAGGTGAAGGAGGAGATTTATGTTGACTAACCTCCTGGGTTTGTTAACTCAAAACTTCCTAACCATGTCTACAAGTTAGACAAGGCTTTGTATGGGCTGCATCAAGCTCCCAGAGTCTGGTATGCTACCCTAACATAGCACTTGCTCGATCATGGCTATTACCGCGACACTATCGATCAGACCCTATTCATCAAGCATGTCGGTCCAGACCAGATTCTTGTCCAAATATATGTGGACGACATCATTTTCGGGTCGACGAGTCCTCAGCTATGCAAGGAGTTCGAGGACGTTTTGAAAAAACGATTCGAGATGAGTTCTTTGGGGGAAATAACCATGGTTTTGGGGCTTCAGGTCAAACAATCTTCAGCCGGAATCCTGATTCATCAAGGCAAATATGTGGATGATATGCTCGAGAAGTTCGGGTTCAGAGACGCCAAACCTGCTTTGACGCCCATGGCGAAGAGACCACTGCTGACTCCTGATCTTGAAGGCGAATCCGTAGATTAAACGTACTACAGATCGATGATCAGATCGTTGATGTATCTGACTGCAAGTCGCCCAGACATTATGTTTGCGGTCTGTCAATGCGCGCGCTACCAGGCTAATCCTAAACTGTCTCATCTTATTGCTGTTAAAAGGATTTTTCGGTACCTCAAAGGCAGCCCAAAACTGGGTCTTTGGTATCCGAAAAATTCCGAATTTGATCTTTATGCTTTTCCAGACATCAATTATGGAAGTTGCGAGCTTGATAGGAAATCGACTTCAGGCGGATGTCAATTTCTCGGAGATAGGCTGGTGTCTTGGCAATACAAGAAGCAGAATACTGTCTCGACCTCAACAGCAGAAGTAGAATACGTAGCTGCGTCTGCCTGTTGTTCTTAAGTCACATGGATCCAACATCAGCTGTTGGATTACGGTTTGAACTTTCAAGAAACCCCTATATTCTGTGATAATGAGGCTGCGATCCAAATTGCTAAAAATCCGGTCCAGCACTCAAAAACCAAGCACATCGACATCAAAGGTCATTTTATCAGAGATTGTTATGAGCGCTTGCTCATTCGGCTAGAACAGGTTCACACTGATAATAATGTGGCGGATCTGTTCACCAAGCCGTTTAACAAAGCTCGATTCGATGTGCTGGTAAACTTTTTGAAAATGATTCACTTTAAGGATTAATTTTTGCTTAGGTTTGTTTAAATTTGCGCATTTTAATTTCATTCTCACCCATGCACAAAATTAGGGGGAGAAATAAACAAAAACCAAACAAAAAATTAGAAAATTAAAAATCCAAAAACAATAGAAAATCAGAAAAATCAAAAATATTACTGAGAAGTGATGTGAAGGGAAGTGATATCAGCTTGTGATAACAGACAATCTGAGTCTGTGTAAAGTACCAAAGCTAAATTGTCTAGGCTTTGTGTTCGATGCGCTGGTAGGCACGAAAAATTTAATGGACTTGACTAGGTGCAGATGAACTTAAGGAATCTAGTGACTTGATAAATTCTGACCTAGATAGTTCCATTTAGCCTGACAATACGACGCTCGGATAGGTTGAGCAGGGAGATATGCATGAGAATCCACCAGTCACATTAAAGAACCCGTAACTAGAACTGTGGTTTAACTTTTCCTTGATGTATGGATTCTGTCCTTAATTCCGGTATTGACGGGGCGACTGGGGAATTCCGATAAAGTAGGTCTGTAGGAAATTATTTTCTTTCTCTCTTACTGTAAGTCATATGTTGCCTCCTCTGTGTGATCGAAAGATCCGACCTGGACTGCAGCATATGCAACTCTATTTCTCTGCATCTTCTATCTATGCAATTCTTCCTATCTGTTAGCCATATGCTGTCTCCTTTGCGTGATTAACAATCCGACCTGGTACACAGCATATGCAACCTTCTACTTCTCAATCCCTCTGAAATTCTAGTCAGTCATATGTTTCACTCTCTGTGTGATTGAAAGATCCGACCTGAGTGTACATCATATGCATTCTAAATATATCCTCCCTATTAATAATAGTCTGCTCACCTAAAGTAAGGAGTATCTCGGAAGTTCTTGATTATTGGGGTATGTCAGGAAGCGGGAAACATGTTCTAGTTCACTTAAAATTGAACAATTCTAGATTGTCTGTAGATCTCGCTGCTCAATTTAGGTGGACAACAATATCCTTGGTCGTCTTTAGATAAATGGTCCTTAGGTATTTTTATCTAGTAACTTAGGATCAATCTGTTCTGTCACTGATAGCATTCCTAAAATTTGTCACAATTTCTAGTGCTTAAGTGGACCACAATACCGTCGATCGACCAGATCTATTCATGAAAGGAGAGGTACTGACAAATGGAAATGATTGTCTAACAACTTTGATCTCATACCACAAAAGTTTATCAATCTCAAGATAGAGGATTAAAATTAGTTTGAATTAAAATTTGGGTATTTTAATTTTATTTTATTTTCATTTTTTAGGATTGATAAATTTTAAAAACTGTTTTTATTTTATTGTATTTTCATTCTTTAAACTTTTAGGATTGGTAAAATTTAGAATATTTTATTTTATTTTATTTTTAAGTTAATCCTCAAAATGATTTATTTAAAAAAAAGGGTTTTGGGTATTGGGCCTCATCTTTTTTCGGGTACAGGCTACTGGATACGGATCAGGTATTTAAGGGAATGGGGATACCGAAAATCAGTTCTTCCCTCATTTTCTTCTGCATACCGAAAACCTCTCAAATCCTCTCTTAGTCTCGAAATTGTTTTGTGTTGTTTCGCAAAATCAACTTGTTTTTCTTGAAGGTATGATGATTCCGATCACAACTATGCTCTTAACGCTGAGAATCAACCGTGAAATCGTGGCCAAATCGTGAAAAAGAGAACTGTTGGCGAGCTTTCGGTCAAAGCCATTTTCTGTCCATCGGCTAACCGGCTTTCGGTCAAGCCGAGCCGTTTTCGGTCAAGCCGGCTTAGACGGCTTTCGGTCGAAGCCGTGTTCGGTCAAACCGGCTCATTTAAGCCTTTTCGGTTCTAATTGGCTTTCGGTCTACACTAGTGTTCGGTCCATGAGTTTTCGGTCTGACTGTCTTGACCAAGAACCCATGTTTGACTAATAAAATTCAATTTAAAATGGCCAAAATTAATGGATTTAATTGAGAAAATAATTTTAATTTGTTATAATCAAATGTTTTCTCACCTGGCTTGTTTTGTGCAGATAAAATGGCAAGTCTCAAAGTTGCAGAAAGTCACAACGTGTTCATTCTTCTTGATGATCCTCCAGTAGCACACAACGTTTCAAATCAATGATGTACAGGCTAAGGGAATGCTACATCTCAACCGCACTTACCTGGAACCCCATCATTTATCTGAACCTGATCAACGAATTCTGGAAATCTGCAAGTGTCAAGACTGGAGACAATGGATCAGTGAAAACTGAAGCTTCTGTCAGGGGACGCAAAGTTGTTATCTCTGAGTAATTCATCAGAGATATCTTGAAGATTGATGATCAAACTGCTTACCCGACTGATATAGATATGAGAATTGTTGATGAGTATCTCGAGAAGATGGGATACGAAGGAGTATTTCCACCAACCCTAAAGAAGCTGTTACCGCCTTACTGGAGGTTTCTAGCCCACGTATTTGTCAACTACATATCTGGGAGAAAGGGTGGTTCAGACGAAATATCCTCGAGAAATACTCAGGCGATCGTTGCATTGGCTGCCGGGATTGACTTCAACTTCTCAAGGTTTATTTTGGAAGAGATAGTTACTAATGCTAACAAGAAGTCGAAGGATCAATTCCTGCTCTATCCAAGATTTATTCAAATCTTCATCAACAGCCTATTTCCCGATCTGGTCAAGACAGGAGAAATTCTTGAAATGAAAGCTTTCGGACCAAACACTGTGAGCCTAATCAAGCAGAACCGTAAGGGGAAAATCATGTTCCAAGGGAAGTACCCTCTCGTGAAATTTGGAAAGTTTGCTGAGCTGTCAGACTCTTCAAAATCCCATGGGTCGTCTGAACAAATATCAACTGATCAAGCATCGTCAGAACATGCAAATGTGAATGACGATGTTATCGATGCGTCAAAATATGAGGAAGAAACTGTTGCTCCGTCCAACTTTATTGCTGAAGAGCATGATCTCACAAACGTGGCGGTTCAGAGTAACTTCAGTGAGGGAACTACAGAAGAATTTATTGAGACTGAAGGAGGAGAAGAGGATGAGTATGAGAATCTTGATTTGTCCGGTTACGACGAAGATGATGTTTCGATGCAGTTTACTGGACTTGAGCACCCTTTGCCAAATGAAGACGTCGATGACTTCCTCAAAGATATCGATGATGGTGCCAATTCAACACCGGAGATAAGCGAGAAAGCTGACGATCGAGAAGTTGAGCCTCCGGTTACCGTTCAAGCGGCTGATTCTTCAACTCATATGGACACATCATTAGGGATTCCTCCCCTTGATAATGTGGTTCCTACATCCGAGCCAATTACAAGTGATACCCAGACAGTCCTGACCTCCCAGCCCCCGATGAAAAGACGCAGAATTGATCCAAGGGTGGGAGTAGTTTTTCCGGACCCAACTCAAACCACAGAGACTCCTCCATCTACAACAGTTGCCCCTTCCTCATCTGTGCCCATTCAAGAAGGCCCCAGCTCAACCCATGAAGCTGGTGGTTCATCAGCTGGACTGAGATCGTCTCCTCCAAGACCTTATCACGATGCTGTCTCTGAGAGATTAGCCATTCATCTGGCCCAACATTCAAGTCCAACTCACTCCTCACGCGGAAAAGTAATATCCTTTGAGGAAGGTATATCTGGAGATGATGATGCCTCAGTGCCTGAGCTGAGAAAGGAGATTGGTGTGTTGAACCAGAAAAATATCGAGCTAGATATCAAGGTTGCAGACCTTCAAACCGAGAACGCCAAGCTCAATATTCAAGTTGCCGATCTTCTTGAAGATAAAGCTTTGAAGACAAAGCAAATCACCGATCTTCAGACGCACTTTGGTTTGTTGACCGCCAGCTATTATGATTTGAAGAAGAAGCTGGAAGAAGAATTTGGTGAAAAATTCAAATCATCTGTCGATGAGCCAAGGGTCTATCTTCCCAATCAAGACGCTTCCGTAGTTCCACCTCCTACAAGAACAACCACAGTTGTCGATCGTTTTGACAAAGAACCAGCGCAGGCTCCAAATGTCGTAGCATTAAAACGTGCTAAACTAGCCAAGTCTGCTGAGAAGGGTCAATTTTTGTTCAATAGGAGCTCTGATCAGAATGCTCCCGGGGATCAACCAAACATCACCTTTACAGATCTTGGAGAAAATCACTTCAGAGACGTTTATGGTGACAGGTCTGGGATCATCTCATGGGGATTCCATGACCCTCTGAAAATGTGGATCGTAAGAAGGAAGAGTGGAAATACCGAATTGTATAAAGATGCTCACGACTTCCACTCTTGGACCAGGGTTGATCTTGCGGAGTTGTCTAAGGCTCCTTTTGCAAATCCATCAAATGATCCCAAGGCGACACAGTTCAAGTTATTTTTGGAAGGTCAAGTGGCAAAGGGCTTTCCCTCAATGAAGACTGCAGAGTCTATCATCAAGGTATACCCGAGTGTCATTGATCCCAAAACCAATCAGCCACTTAGGTCTGTGATGTGGCCCGCTACTACTCAAGTAAAGCAGATTCCTATCCTTCAGAACCATCCAAATGGATCTCTAAAATCCATGCAATACTGGGTGTTTGATGAAACCACAGCTTCCGCTGTCATCAAACTTGAACATGGATGTATTCGTCTATATGACAAGAGGGATCTGCTACAATTTGGAAGGTGGGATATACATGAGCTTTCTCATCATCAGATCAAGGTGGCTGTTTGATGTATTCGGTCTAGGAAGCTTTCGGTTAAGGTGTAACCGAAAACCAGTTTTCGGTCTGCTAACCGAAAACTGTTTTCGGTCCTTGTCAGTATATATAGGTGTCAGGCTGTCAGAGTTGAAGCGGTGGTACTTTGCTAGTTTTCGGTCCCTGAGTTGTATCAGACGGTTTCAAGTGTTTAATCGTATGCAAGCTCAGTTTCATTCATCTTCTACTCCATTTCTTAGTTGTTTTCTTATGCTTGATTGATCATTGGTGAAGATCCTTCCATCAAGGACCTTACACCTCCCGAAATAGTCAATCTTTTCAGAAAATCTCTAAGGGCGAAGCTAGCCTTGATCAGAGACTGCTATCCATGAAACAGCAAACGGAATGGGAGAACGATTCCTTCCGGTTAGAGATCATTCTGTTAAAGCATCTCTTAGACTATGATGAAAATTGGAATTTTCTAAGCATCATCTGGTAAAGCCCTCTATCATCCTGACGTTGAGATATTTCGTTAGAAACACCTCATGAGTCGAAAGTGCAGGTCCTTTCTGCACTGGACTGAGGTAGATGCCACGCAACCAATAGATGCCAGAATGTAGTCCGCACCATCAATGATCCAGAAAACATCCGAAAGCCCACCAGTAGGAAATACGAGTCCGATTACGACCTGAGACTCCTAGGAACCAATCATGAGGACTACACCTCCAGTAAGAGAAAACTTATGAAACTTCAGAAATGGCGATCACGCCAAGTGATGATCTCACCATGGAAGTACTTTATGTTCTAGGTACTGAAACGTTCTATATTCCCAAGAACTTAGGACCATCAGAGATTCTTGATGAGAATTGGTCTAGTTTCCGTCAGACCTCAACTACTTTAGGTATTCCATAAATTCCACCCTAACCTGTCCACGTCTCAGCGAATGAAAAGGTAGTACCCGACAAAACTCTCACCACTTTTCTCGATTTGAACCATGGAAACCAGAGCCACGTTTGTTTAAAGGAAACGGGAGAAATCTAGCTCAGAAAAAGGAAACCGTTGGAATTCCAGGTGGGAGACCGTGTTCTATTGAAAGTCTCACCCTGGAAGGGCTTGATACGCTTCGGAAAGCGTGGAAAGCTAAATCCAAGATATATAGGGCCTTTCGAGATTCTTGCCAGAATCGGCCCTGTAGCTTACAAACTCGATCTACCTAGTGAACTCAATAATGTACATCCTACTTTCCACGTATCGAACTTGAAAAAGTGTCTGTCCGACAAGACTCTTGTGATCCCACTCAACGAGATCGAAATCAATGAGAGCCTCAACTTCGTGGAAGAACCAATAGAGATCATGGACCGAGAGGTCAAACAAACAAAACAAAGCCGTATCCCGATAGTGAAGGTTCGCTGGAATGCCAAGCGAGGACCTGAATTCACGTGGGAGCGCGAGGATCAAATGAAACTGAAATATCCTCACCTTTTTACTTAGCGATTTGTAACAACTTCTTTGCTTAAAACTCTAATTTCGGGACGAAATTCTCTCTAACGGGGGGATGATGTGACAACCCGAAATTTTTAATCTTATATAGTAATCAATTCAATCAAGGTTAGACTCATTTTTGCAATCTTTTAGCACTATTTGGAGTCTATTCGAGTATTCTAAACTTAGTACATCAAAGGAATCAGCGTTAGGATGAATTGATTGAAGTTCTAGTCGTGAAGCAAACCGAAAACCTCCTCCAAAAAGGAGTTTTCGGTCAAGATCTTTGGGTTTTCGGTCAAGGTGACCGAAAACTCCCTTATACATATATATTTCATGATCATTTTGATCATTCCTTCCTTTACAAGTCAAGAAAACTTCCATTCTCTCTCAAGTATCATCGAGTTCTTCATTCCAATCTTCAAAATTGTAAGAATTCCTTTCATCTAATTTGTTGATACAAAGCTTTATCTAGTACAAACCTTTGATTTCATCCATGAAATCATCTCTTTTGGGTTAGATCTTCAAGAACACCAAGAACACACACTAGTGTTTTGGTCCAAAATCAACTCTATTAGCCTCTAAATCGTAAGTATTACTTCCCTATACTTGTTATCTAGTTGAAACTCTTGATTTAGGGCCTTGAAATCATCATTTATCCAAGAACAAAAGGTGTTTTCGGTCTAGTGCATCTCCTTAGACCGAAAGCCCTTATGAAGGGTGCAAAATGACTTTAAGCCTTTCCTAATACCTAGTATTGAGTCTGGAACACTTCATTGATTGTGGAAAGCCCTTAAAAATCACCAAACATCATGAGTTTTCAGCCAACCATTTGGACCGAAAACCCTTTTGAGCCGAAAACCTCTTTGGACCGAAAACCATTTGGACCAAAAACCCTTTTGAGCCGAAAACCTCAAGAAACATGCCACTTGGACCGAAAACTCCTTTAAGTGGCTATACAACCCCTTTTATGCAATCCTAAGTGATTGTAACACTTCCATTTAAGGATTCCTTAGTCCTTAAAGTGCTATTCTTTACCGATTAGTTGAGTAAACACTAATTGTATTCGTATATGTGTCTTTATATGCTAAATAGGATCCGTATGTGCTCAAGTCTTCACTTGACACCTAGCATCTTTTTTTTCCGATCTTACATTCGCATCACTCACTTCAGGTGAGTTCATACCCCTTAATCAACATTCGAAATGATTTTAAATGCTTTTATGGGGGGGAATACAAGTTGAACTATTAAGTTATTATATCAATCACATGTGATTAATAACTGTCAATCAAATAGATTTTTGCATGTTAAACTGTTTTATTCAGCTAAAGGTTTTCATATATTACTTTCAAATCTCTTTTAAAGTACTATAATCTCTTTTTTTAAATTACTAAACTTTTATCAAAGTCTTTTTAAACTTATATTCTTGTTAGATTCATGTCTATATAGATATAGTTGTATAAGTAGGGTTTGAAGGACTTAGGACTGATAGCCCGCTTTATTTCATGTTCCTTGTTTGGCTGTGGACTTAGAGATTCTGGTTATTTGTCCGAGTGTCGTTGAAGTCCTAGTTATATATTATGTATATCTGTTTAGATATTAAAACTCTTACTCCAGTTCAGCGCCTTTGGGTAGCAAAGGTACCTAGATAACCTCTCAAGTAAACTATAATAGGTATAGTTTAGAAATCAACAATAACTTTTATGAAGAGAAACTAGCTATATCAATATTCTAAAACTTGTACTTTTAGTAAAAAGAAACGTATATAGCAATCAAAACATGAGATACATCCTCATGACATGGATTTCACCGTTGTCGAGTTGGTAACCAGAGTCTCCTGGAGGGAGAGCGGGCATTGTGTGTATAGATCTATACGGGACAGACCATTCCACATCCTGACTGCTAGCTACAGTCCCGGCCGACCAAGCCAAGGGATGACAAATGTCACATTCATTTCAACGCCAGCAGGTCGTCGTGTTTACTTCCGTCAATTAGTATGGTTACGAGTATCTTCACATTTACCTTATAATTCATGGTCTTAAGGTAATTAGTACCACGGTAGTTTCTACGCATAAAACTACGGCACTATAATATTTTCCCTAATACATTAAACTTAGAACGTTTTTGACATAAAACGATAATGTAAAACTATATTTTGATAATGATAGTAACATTGGGAAAAATGCTCTTTAAACACAAAACAGTCGGGTCTTGGTAGAAGACTGCTTTTAGTAAAGAAACTCATTCTTACATGAAACAGTCGAGTCTTGGTAGAAGACTACTTTTAATAGAAAATATAGGATTTTCTGGAAGGAATTCAAATACTTTATAAACTTTTATCACCATAATCTAATGAGATTATTTTGAGGAAAAACATGTATTATTATCAATGTCATTAAAATACTCATGAACTCACCAGCATTAAAATGCTGATCCTCTCTTTCAAAATAACTTGTATTCTCAGGTCGTCAGTAGACAGGTACACTCCGGGAGCTTTTGCGAAGTTAGCCTTGTACCGAGCTGCATCTTATATTATTCTCTATATCTACTTTTGACGTTGTTGCTAAATGTAACCTATGTAAAACTTATACTATTAATGCAATGGTTGGTGTACTTTGATTACTATACTGCATGTGTTGTGATACTTGACATGACGTCCTCCACCCCAGAACGTTTCTGCCGTTTGGGTTTTGGGGTGTGACAGAAAGGAAGACGACTTCAGAGAGCTCTACGACGCATGGAAATGAGCGTGTACTCAATTTTTTCTCTGGTGAGTTCCGGTTGCCTCGTATGGGCTCTGTCTACAAAATCTGACCAATTTTTTGTCAAAAGCACCCGATCGTCTTGTACTTGAACCAATTATTAGACCGGTTATGGCTTTCGAAGTAGGAGGGACTGCTCTAGCTTTGGAAAGCTTGGAATCAGAGGCAGGGGCCTCCGATTATGCTTGTGAATAAATGAGAGGGATTTCCGAGATGACCCGTGATTATTTCCCAGGGGGCTTCAAGGGACTTTGTTCAATACCAGCACCATCGTTTTTAGAATATGAATCAGAATCCCTGTGTGTTTATATAAGTGATTTTGAAGCTCCGAAGGGTACTTTGGAATATTGGACAGATGGGGTAAGCTGAGATCCAGAGTCAGATCGAATGCCAATTTGTGAATCCTTTTGTGAGGATTCACCAGCTTTGGTTCTCTTTTTGGTTCAGACTTTTGAATGGGATGCCTTGCGTTTGTAAATCTGTTTGATGCGTCCTCCAGAGGTGGTTGATTTGTTCTCATACGAGGTTGTATCATCCAAGATCGGGGCAGGTTGTATTGGGAAAAACACAACCGAGATCTCCAGATGATGTTTGAGATGTGGTGAATTGGATGGAAAGCGGACAACATATGTTCAGGTAGACGTCTAATAGGTCCGAAAGAAGATTGACTCGGTAACCTATAAGTCTTAATAGTTTTGAAAGAGCAGTATACCTCTTGGATATCTGAATTGAGTGGAATTGCTTCATGTCTCTTGGAGTAGAGTTGTTGCAGATTCAGAGCCCAGAATCTCGGACTTGAAATTTCATTAGGTTTCGTTTTGACAACAAACTTTCTGAAGTCTTTCCATAGCACTTCTGGAAGATCAACGGCGTTATCTTTTCCGGTGAATATGTTGTATACCACATGGAGCCAATCTTTGATCATGGTGTTTTTACCACCATGTTTTCAAGACAATCCTCGAAGAATCAGGTGCATCAAGATGGTCTATAAGCTAGGAACGACTGATTTCTTGAACCCCTTTGCCTTGAATTCGCCATTGTAAATGATTTGGGACAAGAATGAATGAAACTCTTCAGACGTTGGTTCATGAACTTGAAAACCTTTGGGGTTATCTGAAATTCCGATTCCCTTGAGAAACGTACCCTTCTGAACCGGTACAATCATGTCACCAGTTATCTTCACTTCAAGAAAATCTTTATCGATCTTCACTCGTTTAAAGGCTCTGTGAAGAAGTCGGAGAGGAAAATTAGGGTTAGGAATTTTGGTGAGAGGAACGGCGATAGGATGGCGGGAGATGAACTCAATCATTATCATCACAGATTCATCGTAATCCATGGGATCGGGAGAAAACAACTGGGTTGTTTCTCTAAGAATGAACTCAGTGGATAAGGAAGAAGCAGAACCCTTTGATGATTTCTTCTTTGTTGCAGGTTTTGAAGACTTGGATACAATTTCAGTGGGTTTGGACGCCATTAAAGGAGTTTGGAAAAGCTTTGAAGAATAGAGTATGGAAGAAATCGCTCTAAGAAGAAGATAACCAAATAGAAAAGTGGGAACAATTAGGATTTAAAATCCTTATATAGGTTGGAAGTTTCGGGTCGGGTCAAAGAATGAAATGATGACACCCGAAAACCAAAATGGGTTGCATTTAATGCATAGCCCAAAAAGGCTTCCTAAGTGACAGTTGAGAATAAAATGATTGGATGTTTTTTTTGTTCAAAAAGGGAAAATGTCAATTCAGTTCAGAATACACACAATACTTTATTGAGACGTGTGCCAAAGCGTTTTTATTGAGAATTAAGAGGATAATCATAAAGAAAATTACCATTAAGGTATTCATGGAAAACATTTTGGGATAAAAACTTTAATGATAACCTTATAATTCATTTATTGCTGAGAATGTTGAAATAATCAGATTCTGAGATGGGATGTCATAAGATACTTCGGAAAGAATTTAAACACAACATAAGTACTTGATACATAATTGGAGATGATACAATCTCTAACTAAATATCAGAGGTCAAAATGCATGAAGATCTTAGAGGATAAGTTTTGAAAGAGAGTTGAAATTCTGAGAACTGAAGGAACAGAGCTCGGAATGAGATAATGATGTGATTTAGGTAAACAAACAAAAATAAAAACCCTTAGTTTTGCATGCAACCTAAATAGGATCTATGTTTTCTCTATTGAACCTATAACTAAGAACATCAAAAAGAAACCTGAAAACCCTATGCTATTTTCGAAATCACCTAGAGAGGGTTTTAGAATTACATACCTTCCTTGTAGATCTCTTGGAAGCAAGCACCACAAGTGTCGTGCCTCTAATGAAATCACACCCAAACTAGCAAGAGAATGAATTAGGAGAGAGGAGGGAAAGCCTTTGCCAAAGAACAAGTGATGAAAATAAGGGGCTAGGAGGCTCCTTATATAGTTGAGGAAACTTGGTGCCAAAGCTAAGGTTAAAAGGAAATCCCCTAGATCCTTTGCTTGGTGACCAAGCAGCCCATAACCCCTTGTCCAAAGGGCCTTGGACGAAAAATCCTAGGGATTCCCTGGATATTTTCATCCAACTCCTCCAAGGGGTTCTAGAGCCTTCCTTTCTCACCTATTAATAACTAACAAAACAGTCCCTGTACTTTTAATTAATCCAATTAATCCCAAAATTAATTCCAATTAATTTATGATTAATTATTAATTAAATAATATGATTTCTAATTAATATATTATTTTCATAACACATTAATACGCCATTTATTTAATTTATTATTCACATAATAAATTAATCCCCCTCTCTAAAATCATCCTGTCCAATTGGTAGGTTTGAGGAGGTTTCTTAGGTTTCGAGGAGGTTTAGATAGGATAAATATATAATATAGAGTGAAAGAGTTTCCAAAATTGTAAAACAAATCCGGAGACCTCGCACCCCTTTTATAGGTGGCCGAAGCCTCGGAGTACGCTGGGCATACGAGGCGTGGCACCTGCTCGATTGCCGGGTCTCAGACGTGCCATCCATGTGAGATAAGTGGCTTCACGCGAAGGAAGGGTCGACGTGGCTGGCTCCGGACCGCTTACGTGCGAAGTACGCTAGGCGTAGCTTCGTGTACAATGGGCGTACGGCTTCGGACCAACCTCGAAGTTTGTGCCAAAAACTTCAAAAATTAGTATCTTTTGCATATGAGCTCCGTTTTTTTGACGTTCTTCATATCCACGCGTAGGTGAAATTATGTTCTACAACTTTCGTTTAGACTCCGTCGGCTAATTTTGAATTTATTTTTAATATTATATTTTTAACGGGCCGGGACAGGAAAAGTCTGTTAAAAATTCATAATTTCTTCATCCGACGTCCGTTTTCGTCTTTCTTTTTACCGTTGTATTACTATTGACGAGATCTTCGATTCTCGTTTAGGTTGTGTCGGCTAAAAATCACTCGATCTTTATTTCGAGTTTTTAGCTGTATACTACTATACTGAAACTTCGAAAAATCATAACTTCCTCATACGAAGTCAGATTTGGACGTTCTTTTTATGAAAATACTCGGTTTAACGAATAGTACGACTTTCATTTAGATCACAAAGGCTAAAAAGTAGTTTATCGTAAACTCACTTTTTACGTCATAAGACGTTGTGCCGGTTCTATCGCTAAACTTGAAAAAGTCATAACTTCTTCGTTATAATTCGGATTTCGATGAGGTTTTCGCCTAAAGGTTTCTAACGAGATAATTTAAAACTTTAAATAACATTATTTTTATTTATTTCCAACTTTATATTTTCGTTAATTTCGATAGTTGACTTTTGATCGGAATCTCATAAGACTTCCCATCACTTTCTGAATGATTTTAAACATAGTTTTACTTCAATTCTCGTAAAAACTATCTTGTTAGAAATCAATGTTCAAAACCATATAATATTTAATATTATTTACTTTGAAGCTATCAAGCTTTACAAAACACGATAATTATACAAGGTTATTAACGTGTATGTTACAGTTTGTAACTATAATTGCCAATATATATAATCCGAATAGATAAGCAAATTGTAACTTCCAAAAGCTGCTATCGAACTCTGACCCAGTCAGTTATGTGTCCTGAGATAAGCGATCATATAATCCTTCGTTCTGCAACATATCATTCGAACATGAGACATGGAACATAATCAATCTCATTGTCCAATACTTTGTTTCCCGATTTCTGATTTGTAATGACATAGAACTTTTAATTGAACACATCAATTTAGTCCTGGCCGTGCCCGACACTATAAGTCAAGACCAAATAATCAAGGGGCCCAAAGATATCGCTTTTCCTGTTAAGGTAAAAGGAACAAATAAACTTTGACTTATATGCTTGCACCATTTACTCATCAAATCATGCACAAAAATATGTTTTATAACATCAAGTTACTGATGCGTTTACGCATTATCAATGCACAACCAAGTTGCAAGCTACAACTCATATATCTCCGTTTTAAGATTATAAGATGTTATCGTCTCAGAATTAATCACGATAAATTCTCTGAGCGTGGGTTAATCCAATACTTAAATCTACATTTCTAAGTACTCATGAACATTGCTACAATAATATCTCCATGTCTAACTCCTTAGACAATCTACAATCCATTTCATGATAGTATTAATTCACTATTTACTTCCAAAAGTATGAACGACTGTGGAGTTTTTAATAATCGAATTATTCGGGAAGTAAAACTTGCAAAAATGAAACACAAGAATAAACAATTGACAAAAGGTAGTAAACAAAATCATAAATAATTCTCTATTATTTAATCACCAAAAGTCAATTACATTTACTTTGTTACAAGTTTCAGAATAGCTATCTAACTACTAAAACTAATATCATCTTTCAGAACCATGCTCCTTGCATGCTGGATGTGTTTAGCCCTACTCAGACCCTTTGTAAGTGGATCTGCAGGATTCTCTTAAGATGATATTCTCTTTGTCAAGACGATCGTCCCTTCATTATCACAGAAAAGTTCCATCGACTCCTTAATGGTTGGAACAACTCCAAGATCTCCGATGAAGTTCTTCAACCAAATTGCTTCATTTGATGCTTCACTTGTCAGTATGTACTTTGATTCACAGGTAGAATCAACGACTGTCTCTTGCTTGGAACTTCTCCAAGTAACTGCTCATCCATTTAAGGTAAAAACCCATCCAGATTGAGAATGGAAGTTGTCTCTATCTGTTTGAAAGCTGACATCACTATACCCAGTTATTCTTAATGTAATACTGCCACCAAGTACTAGGACCCAGTCCTTAGTTCTTCGTAGATACTTAAGAATATTCTTAACTAATACACAATGACCTTTACCTGGATTTCCCTGATAACAACCGACCATGCTCAAAGCAAAGGACACATCAGAGCGAGTACATGTCATAACATACATTATCGATCTAACAACGGAAGCGTATGGAATCCGACTCATTTCTAATATTTTTGCATCAATACTTCGATTCTGTGTCTTACTCAATTTGGTATTACTCTGGATGAGCAGTTATCCTTTCTTGGAATTCTCCATACTAAAATGTTTTAGCACCTTTTCCAAGTATGTACTTTGACTAAGTCCTATTAGTCTTTTACTCCTGTCTCTTTGAATCCTTATCCCTAGAATATAAGCAGCCTCACCTAGGTCCTTCATAACGAAACACTTTCCAAGCCAACCCTTAAGCTCTTACAAAGTTGGAATGTCGTTTCCTATAAGGAGTATGTCATAAACATACAATACTAGGAAGGTTACTATACTCCCACTAGCTTTGACATATACACAGGACAAGCACCAACTCCACTTGTTTATTGCGCAATTCAACGGTTCTTTCATTTACGATCTCTTCAGGCTCTTCTACATATCTTAATTTATTATCCAGTTTCACCTCGGATAATGGGACCGTTTCATCATATATGCTTAAACATTTACGCAAATAACTCACACGAAACACATCATGAATACCTGCCAAATTTTCCGGTAATTCCAAACGGTATGCTTACTTACCAATTCTCTGGATGATTTTGAAAGGACCAACAAATCTAGGACTTAATTTTCCTTTCTTCCCAAATCGCATAATGCCTTTCCATGGGGACACCTTCAACATTACGAAATTACCCACCTGGAATGTTGGATTAATGTCTAAGTCCATAACTATATTTGGTATGTACTTGACCCAACCCGGCATGGTCCATTTGGGTTGCACTTCACCGGCACAATTTATATGGATAGTCTTTTGAGAATAGTATATTTATGATTTATATTAATATATTATAAGTTCTAATATATTAATATGGAATCATATTATTTAATTAGTATTGATCAAGAATTAATTTAGAATTAATTAAGTGATCAGAAAGAACTAATTAAATATGGACTCTTATATATATGGAATGAGCCAAGTTCATTTAGGTTGGGCTAAGCTTTCATGGATGGTCCATGGAGCTTTTAACCCATGGATCCTATGTAAATGAAAGGTCATGGGTATTAGGGTTTACATGGATGTAACCCTAATCCTCCATAATATATAAAGGGGTCCTTGGCTCACAAAATTGGACAAGTGTGTGAAAATAAGAGTGGACCGATTTTAGTGTGCATACATATTCTCTCAAGTTCTTCCAAGGTGTTTTGGTGATTTGTGATTCCATTTGAGGCTTCCACACTATTGGGGCTAAGCTCTTAAAGCTTGAAGACATCAAGCTACATCAAAACGTATGTCATATAACTAGAACTTTGTAGTATAGGTGCTTCATAATATGCTAGTTAGGATGAAACCTTGGAATAGTTAATATTTGCATGTATAATAGAGAAAACATAGATCCAAGGTTTATAGGGTTGCATGTACACCATAGGAGTGTTAGAATGCTCAAAACCCAACAGTGGTATCAGAGCCATGGGTTGTTTTCTGTTATATTGATGCAAATGTTTTATTTTCAAGTTGAAAAAAAAGGAAAAAAAAACATGACGTTTGTCAAATTTTAAGATAATTACTTGTTGTGTGAAAAACTAATTATTTGTAAAATTTGAATCATTTGATATATGGGTTGAATTAGGTCAAATTTAGTAAAAGATAAAATGATATGATTATTTTATTAGTTTTAAAAGTTTGATCTAAATGTTTTAAGGAGTTACAAATTTTGTCATAAAATTTTGGAGCTCAAAAGTTTTTTTTAAAGTTGTGATCTTAAGTGTTTTGAAACCTCCATAAGTTATGGATATGAAAGTTTTTTTTTTTTTTAAAAAAAATTGATTTAAAATTTTTATGGAGTTACAAAATTTGGAGTTAATGTTTTAAAGAATTCCATAACTTGTTCTTAAGTTATGGAACATGAAAAGTTTCATCATAAAACAAGTATTTAACTCCATAAGTTATGGAATCCAAAGGTTTTCAAGAGTTACAAAACTTGCCCTCAAGTTTTGGAATTTGGAAAAAGCTTTTTATGAAAAAAAAGAATTGAATTCTAAAACTCTTGGGTTCATAACTTAAACAATTAATTAAATGGTTTTAATTTTGAATTTAATAATTGGAATTATGATGTTTTATTGAATAATTCAAATTAACTCTTATGGACTTTATTAATAGTTAATTAAAGCGTTTAATTAAAAGAGTATTATTAATCCATAAATATATGGTTTGAGTTTAATTAAATTAAAAGTCTAGTTTAATTAATAGATTAAACCACCAAGTATTTTAAATGTCTAAAATACACCCTTATACTATTATAATATTAAAAGTTTAATATATTATATGTATAAGAGCAAGTCGTCTTACCATTAGTAGGCCTCATTCACGAAGCCGGTCTATAAGGGGGGTATAAGGTTACTGCCTATAAAATGGCAGTTTAATGGGTGTCCACTCTCACTCACCGCTTCCTTGACCGGTGGAGGGTCGTTAGCCGAACAGGTAGGACAAGGACTATAATTCTCCCTTCATTATAAGTATAATGATAAATACTAAATAACAAAACACTTATAAATTCCCAATCTTAGTTACTTAGGAAAATGTGAATAAGGTGCTAATCCATGAAATTACACTTTGCACTTTGTTTAAGCTGTTAGTGGAGCGTGTGTGGTTAACCGGAACACTAACTTGGACTTAACAAGGTAGGCAAAGGGTAACTTAATGTTTATCATAGTATCGTTGGAGCGTATGTGGTTAACCGGCACATCGATTGAGGGGTAAATATTAAGGGTACCAAGTATATTTGCATGATTACTTCACACCTTGTTTTGTGATCCTCGGCATCCCAGTCACAAAACCTGAAGGGCACACTCGAGATTGAAACATGCCATTGAAAAGTTCAATGAATCTCAAAAGAATCTAGGAGTTTCAAAACCAATTAAAACCTAATAATACATTTCGTTTATCTTGGTGGAAATTGGTGAATCGTCATTCACCTACCTTCAAATATTTTATAGCTTGGATTACGGCATCCCTCTTCCAAGTTATAAAATAGTTTGTTGGGTCCTAGCCTTAATATATCATATTGGGTGTTATATTAAGGACTTAAATCAACTTTACGTGAATTTCTCCCATTGTTGATGTCTGGTTTAGACAACAATGATCTTCCCAAACCAAGCTTTCCTAATGAATATGACTTCCCGAGTTTGGCTCATGGAAGTCATACTTCTCTTCCTCCACCTCCTCTAATTATTCTCCCTAACCCACAAGTTCAAGGTCACTCAAGCCCTAATGGCAAGCAAGGTCTATGTGTGATCACATCTTAGAGATGAAGTCACATATTGACAAGCTGGGAGAGTTGGGTGTCAAAGTCTTGAGAAAGTTGGATGTTCAATCACTTTCTAAGTCACATAGTGAGTTCCTTTGGGACTACTATGAAACAGACTATGACATGAACCTTAATGATCATATCTATTTGCTTGGTGCTGCTGAATCAGCAATGATTTGGAACGATAGTAAAGAAAATTTGATTAGAAGATCAACTTCCCAAAAACTTTATGGACAGTGACAATGGTGACACTGGAAATCCAGAAAAAGCATTCTCTTCCCAATGGAAAGGGATTGGCCATAGTCAACCCGGTTGACCAAATGGTAAAGAGAAAGGCTAAGTCTGAGATAGTCCCATTACCAAAGGGTCCATATGTTTATTTTGCCAAAGGAAGGGGCGTTGATTGCAAAGCTGCCAAATTTACCTAAGGATGTTAAAGTCAATAAGTTTTTGACTCTACATCAGGTAGAGCCCATTATCTAACTCTGTTAAGTTCTATTCTAAGATCCTCATTACATGATGTGGCTAGGTCACATGTTGATGTTTTAAGAATCAAAGAATAGAGAGAAATCTTAAAGGAAGTATATGCTGATTCTGATCGCGAAGGTGGATTTCGATCGCATCAGAATTTTGAGCAGTTGATTAAGAAGTTATGATATATTGCTAAGGAATAGATAACAATAATTTTCCATGTGGATTGTAAGGATAAGTTTTTCCGCAAAGTTTTAAAATAAAAGAAAATTGTTTAATTTTATTTATTTGAAGTATCCTTACAATGGCATTTGTGGAAAATTGTTGCTTATATGATTCCACTGACAGCAATATTGGAAAATGGATTTGATTCTATCATTTGTGGTAGTGTCTAATTTACCAAATCAGGAAAGTTCCTCATCACCCAAGTTTCAATTGGACCGAAACTTGGAATCATGCAAGTTGAATAGTATGATGAATGAGAACTTTCAAGCATTGGAAAATCAAGACTAATTACTTGTTCACATGGATGTGTGAGTCAAGTGAAGGACTAAAGGGATCGAGTACACATTCTTGTACACTGGACATGTCCACCACAAAGCTCGTTAAGACTATTTGATTTGCTAAAGTTTAGTAAATATAGTTATACTTACAAGTTTAAGTATAATTCTGAAACATTGGAAAAGTCTCAATGTATGGCAGAACGAATGGGAAGAATCAAATTAGGCAGAAAGACAAAAGTTTCTCAAATCTGAAAAGATAGGAGAGTACTTTAGTATCATGTTTGTGATAATCTTAATGATTTAGAAATCATATCACAATTAGTCCTCTAAAGGTCATCTTAGTGCATTCTTATGACTAAGAAGAGGAGTCATGAATTGTTGAAATGGTTAGATCAGGAAGATGAGTCATACTTCGTTCCAAAACAATTCTTAGAGTCATACTCCAAGATTGTAACTTGAGTGACATATCTTAAAGAAAGGTTTAAAACACTTGTCAAATGTAAGAGTAAAAGTGTCCTACTCTTGTACATTTGAAATTGGTAAGTTGTGATGTTTTGGATAAAACAAAGACCAACTAAGGCCAATTGTATGAAGTGTTTGTCTTGATAAAGAATCCGCACTATCTCTTGAATATTTGGCAAGATAGTCTTATATGTCAAGAGGATAGTGGGAGTCTTAAAGATCCTAAAAAGAATTTCAAGAACTAATCAAGAATAAAACCTGAGGTTCTTCACTAGCACACGACTTGAGGTTTATAACCTATCGTGTTGACATATTCTGTGCCCATTCCAGTTAAATTTAGCTTTGCATAGGAGTTCTGAAAGTTCTCAATTGGTTGCATAACAACTTGGAAGCAATGGTAGGCCCTGTACTGCCAGGTGGCAAGAAGTTAAGATTGCCTAAGTTCAGTCCATATGAGTTTGGATTTGTCATTATCCTTGTCTTGTGACTATGGTTTTGACGATTCACATGGATAAGAACACATACACCATAAAATCTAAGGGTCATAAGGTTTCTCTCGGATTCATGAAAATGATGGTGAGGAAACACTTCCACCAAGTAGATTTGAAGCAGATGGAAAAAGATCTAAACAATTGAGACTATGATTACGGCATCCCTTTTCATAGTTCTGAAATTGTTTAGACACACATGCATGCAATTTAAGGAAAGGTGTATGATTTTGATAAAGTTTTATCAAAGCATCTCGTATCAGAAATCTGAACTTTGGTAAGAAAGTCAATAAAGTATTGATTTCTAGAAGTCCAGCTGATTTCTGAGTACATGTCAAAGCTAGTGGGAGCATAAGTGTTATGCTAATAATCATCATGTTAGTGGGAGCATGATAATTATTGTTAGTGTTGCAAGTTAGCAATGTTAATTATAGAAAACAAAAGTTTCAATTCGTGAGGCTACAGGGATTGAAAAAGTTGTTTTGCTATAATTAAGGGAGAGGATATACTTCATTTCAGTTCTAAAGGCTTAGATTGAGACCTTAATCATCTTTAGTCAAGAATATATATATGAATTTCATGTTGGATTGGTTCAACTTAAGGAAATTCTATATATTGCGTTCTCAAAATTTGATTATGATTACGACATCCCTCTTCATAGTCAAATTTTGAAAACATGGCAAATAAAAATATTGTAGCAAAAGACTGGTCTAGAATCATGTCTTTATGTGAGACATCATGAATCGTGTACCATTTGCTTTGGGTACAGGATCGATTGCATGTGCTATAATATTTGTCATTTCTAAATTTTTCCAAATGCCCTGAGGCATTAAGAAGGGAAAAGGTCTAGAATTGGATATGACTAAAATGATTAAGCAATTGTCGAGGACAATCTGAGGTTTACCAAAGATTGGTTGCTCAGGGACAGTTGGAAGTATAGTGCTAATTTTGGAAGGACCATATTGACATATTCTGAAAAGAGGCATCTCTTATTCAGAAGTGATAGTCAAAATGAGAATATGGAGTTGTCTCCATAGGTGGAAGTTATCTGTGTAAGATTAGAAAAACTTAATGCAAGAAGCATGTCCAAAGCAATGTACTTTGAATATGAGACTTAGTTTCCATGGAGTTGATCTCCATTGGAATACCTTATAATGACTGTTGACAAGTCTTTGTGACTTTGTACATATTCATTACAGGAGGGTCAGTGCATATAAGTTTAAAATCTAAACATATTTCGATAAATGATAGGAATTTGAAATTCTCACATTTTTCGATAAGGATTTGGGAGTGTGAAATTAGAATCATTGAAATTATGTTCAATTGGTTTATTTCACAAAGTAAGGATCATAGAGAAACATAGAGTGCATACTTGGTGTATGGAAAAGCTATTGTTTAAGAAAAACATAGTGTACATGCTTGGAGCATGGGACAACTAGTGTTTTTAATTCAAGTATAAAGTTGATAAAACCGAAACAATGAATAATGAGTAATCAGTATGATGATAAATAAAAGTGTTTATTTATATTCATAGGGTTTAATACCATATTTGATTCATTTATTCTTGTGTTTCACTTTGCATGTTTTGACTTCCAGAATAACTAAGTCGCTTTTCCTGAATGATTTAGTTATTCAAACCATCCACAGTCGGTCATATGTTGGAAGTAGATATGAATCAAGACTGTCATGGGTTGGTTTGTAGAGGTCCAAGTTGGTGGACAAAGTGGTGCTACAACACTCATGAGTGCTCATAAGTTCTGAGTATTGGATTCAACCCGCGCTCATTTGAATCACTTCATGGATTTTATCACGAGTGATCATGAGACGATAATATCTTATATTCTTCAAACCTAGAGATATGAGTTGTTACTATGAGTTGGTTATACATTGATTGCACGAAAACGCATTTGGTAACTCGATGTTATAAAACGTGCCTTTGTGTATGATTCAACAAGTAGTAGAACAAGCCATATGAGTCCAATTTTATCCATTCCTTTTACCTTCGGGATAAATGCGTTATCTGTGGGCCCCTCAATGATTTAGCGATGACACATGTGCGTGCTTGGCCAAGCCAGGACTGATTTGATTTGTTCAATCAGTCAGTCATCATAAATCGAAAATCGGGAAACAACAAATGGACAGAGAGAATGATTATAATCCATATCTCAGTCCATATGATATCTAGAATGGAGGAATATATGATCCCTTATCTAACGGACAAGTCATTGACAAAGTCAGAGTTCGACAGCGGCTTTAAGAGCTATGATTGCCAGTTAGGTTTTGAAGTCATACTCAATAATAATTTAAGAATTATCCAAGTGGGAGACTGTTGGATTAATGTCTAAGTCCATAACTATATTTGGTATGTACTTGACCCGACCCGACATGGTCCATTTGGGTTGCACTTCACCGGCACAATTTATATGGATAGTCTTTTGAGAATAGTATATTTATGATTTATATTAATATATTATAAGTTCTAATATATTAATATGGAATCATATTATTTAATTAGTATTGATCAAGAATTAATTAAGTGATCAGAAAGAACTAATTAAATATGGACTCTTATATATATGGAATGGGCCAAGTTCATTTAGGTTGGGCTAAGCTTTCATGGATGGTCCATGGAGCTTTTAACCCATGGATCCTATGT
Organism: Lactuca virosa; assembly: GCF_052849685.1. NCBI lineage: Eukaryota > Viridiplantae > Streptophyta > Magnoliopsida > Asterales > Asteraceae > Lactuca > Lactuca virosa. The sequence continues at coordinate 116,144,917 of NC_136430.1, read as the reverse complement.
AAATGAAAGGTCATGGGTATTAGGGTTTACATGGATGTAACCCTAATCCTCCATAATATATAAAGGGGTCCTTGGCTCACAAAATTGGACAAGTGTGTGAAAATAAGAGTGGGCCGATTTTAGTGTGCATACATATTCTCTCAAGTTCTTCCAAGGTGTTTTGGTGATTTGTGATTCCATTTGAGGCTTCCACACTATTGGGGCTAAGCTCTTAAAGCTTGAAGACATCAAGCTACATTAAAACGTATGTCATCTAACTAGAACTTTGTAGTATAGGTGCTTCATAATATGCTAGTTAGGATGAAACCTTGGAATAGTTAATATTTGCATGTATAATAGAGAAAACATAGATCCAAGGTTTATAGGGTTGCATGTATACCATAGGAGTGTTAGAATGCTCAAAACCCAACATGGAATTCTATGGCCCGTCTTCTCTTTTCTGCATAGGACTTTTGTCGATCCTGGACCGCTTTCATTCTTTCTCGTACAATTTGTATCTTGTCAGTGGTGTCTTGAATCATTTCAGGGCCTCCAAGGATTTTCTGTCCTACTTCACGCCAACATAATGGAGTACGGCATCTACGTCCATATAGTGCTTCATATGGTGGCATTTTGATTGAAGCGTGGTAACTGTTATTATACGAAAATTCGACAAGAGGTAAGTACTTATCCCAGTTACCACCGAACTCCAAGACGCATGCACGAAGCATATCTTCTACTGTTTGGATTGTTCTTTTTGTCTGACCATCTGTCTGGGGATGATAAGTTGTGCTGAGAGCAATTCGAGATCCTAATTCACGTTACATACTAGCCCAAAAATGAGAAGTTAAGCGAGTATCACGATCAGAAATAATCTATAGTGGCATACCATGTGTCACAATAATTTCATCCAAGTACACTTGTGCGTATTTCTCCATTGGGGCCGTTTCACGCATGGCAAGAAAATGTGCGCTTTTAGTCAATCGGTCGAGAACTACCCAAATACTATCATTCTGTCTAGTAGTCTTTGGCAATTTGGTAATAAAATCCATGGATAGCTCTTCCCATTTCCACATGGGAACACTAAGGCTTTCTGGAATTCCGTAAGGCTTTTGGTGTTCTTCTTTGACTTGTAAGCATACTAAACATTCCTGTACGTATCTTCCAATGTCTTTCTTTAATCCAGGCCACCAATAATAAGCTTTTACATCATAGTACATTTTACTTGTACCAGGATGTATTGATAGCTTAGACTTATGAGCTTCATCTAAAATTTTATGTCTTAATCCACCAATCTTTGGAATCCATAGCCGATTCTTGAATACCTTCAATCCTCGTGGATCATCAAGTAAAACATCAGTATAATGAACCATCCTTTCTTTCTTCACATTTTCTGGCTTTAGGGCCTCTACTTGCCATTTCTCTAGTTCATCTAGAATAGTGAACTTCACTGTAGTGTGAGTAATAACATAACACACACTATTATGATAAACCTTTCTGCTAAGTGCATCGGCAACTAAATTGGCCTTTCCAGGATGATACAGGATTTCACAGTCATAGCCTTTGATCAGCTCCATGGCTCATTGTTGTCTCATATTCAAAGTTTGCTGACTGAATATATACTTGAGACTTTTGTGGTCGGTAAACAATTGGCATTTTGTACCAAAAAGATAATGTCTCCAAAGTTTTAGGGGAAATACCACTGCAGCGAGTTCGAGGTCATGGGTGGGATAATTCTTTTCATACTCTTTCAGTTGTCTTGAGGCATAGGTTATTACTCTACCACGCTGCATCAACACGCAACCTAGTCCCAATCTTGAAGCATCGCTATATACGGAGAAATCATTGTCACCATCTGGAAGTGATAGGATTGGAGCATGAGTCAAAGGATCTTTTAAAGTTGAGAAAGCTTTTTCTTAGGCTTCACCCCATTCGAACTTTACTTCCTTTCGTGTAAGACTCGTGAGAGGTACGAATATACGCGGAAAATCTTTAATATCTCCGGTAATATCCCGCGAGACCCAAGAAACTGCAAATTTCAGAAGCATTACGGGGCGCTTCCCAATTATGAATAGCTTCAATTTTGGTAGGATCTATGGATATACCGTTACCAGAAATCACATGGCCGAGGAATTGAACTTGACGAAGCCAAAATTCACATTTCGAGAATTTAGCATATAGTTTCTCCTTTCGAAAAAGTTCTAATATTTCACGAATATGAATGGCATGATCAGCTTCGGACTTAGAATAGATTAGAATATCATCAATGAATACGATGACAGATTTATCAAGCATTGGGCGGCATACCCGATTCATCATATCCATGAATACGGCAGGAGAATTTGTCAGACCGAATGGAATGACAAGGAATTCATAATGCCCATATCGAGTACGAAAAGCAGTCTTCGGTACATCCTGCTCGTGTACTTTCAACTGATGATAGCTAGATCTCAAATCAATCTTCGAGAAATAGCTAACACCCTGAAGTTGATCAAATAAATCGTCAATGCGAGGTAGTGGGTACTTGTTCTTGATAGTTACCTTATTTAGCTCACGGTAATCAATACACATTCGCATCGAACCATCCTTCTTCTTGACAAACAATACTGGAGCACCCCAAGGAGAGGTACTCGGTCGAATAAAGCCTTTGTCAAGTAATTCCTGCAGTTGGATCATCATTTCTTTCATTTAAGCTGGCGCAAGACGATAAGGAGTCTTTGCAATCGGAGCAACACCAGGCACAAGGTCAATTCGGAATTCTACTTGCCTATCCGGAGGAAGTCCAGGCAAATCATCGGGGAAAACATCAGCATATTCATTAACAACAGGAACGTCATTTACAGTTTTCTTCTCTTCTTTTGAGATATCAACAGTGTAGGCTAGATAGATAGAACACCCATTCGATATGAGATTATTTTTAAGATTCTTTGTTCACCGTAGACATAAATAGGATTCTGCCCTTCAATGGGAATACGTACTATCTTTTCATAGCAGAAGAGTTCTGCGTGGTTCTTTGACAACCAATCCATGCCGAGAATAATATCAAAGTTGGGCAAGGAGATAGGAATCAAGTTAGCAAGAAAATTATAGCCTTCCATTTCTATCACACAATCCCTATAGACTTTATCAGCAAGTAATGATATACTTCCCGCAGTATCTACATGAAATGGTTGCGCAAGTGCATAGAAAGCAATTTGAAAGGAATGCGCAAATTCATGAGACACAAAAGAATCTGAGGTACCAGAATCAAATAAGATGTGAGCAGGTCTAGAGTTGACTAGACTAGTACCAGTCACAATAGTTGGGTCTTCACGTGCCTCCTCCGTGGTAATATGAAATCCTCAACCTTTAGCTTTTGGCACCTCCTCCTTTTTAGTCGGAGTACTCTTTGGTTGTTGAACAAGAGCTTGACTTTTCGCCGGTTGTTGAACAGAAGCTTGACTTCCCGCCATTTGGCTAGTAAGAGTAGGGCAGAAACGCTTCTTGTGGCCAGCAACACCACAGGCGAAGCATGTAACATTCTTCATCGGGCAAACAGACTTCATGTGGCCTACTTCTCCACATCCATAACAGACCACTGATCTCTTTTGTAACCTACATTCGCCCGGATGATTCTTTCCACAATTTCGACACGATGGCGATTGAAGAGAAAAAGATTGTGATCTACCGCAGCCACGAGGGGTATTATGAGATTGCACTTGTTTACCAGGATCAGTTTGAATAGATTGATCTGGTGGAATAGAGGGAACAGGAATAGTTCGATCAGTACGTGGATGCTTCGGAACAGAAAGAGTGGCACCATGTATTTCTAAGTCATGCTTGCGCTTTCGGGCATACTCAACAGCTTTTTCAAATGACAGAACATCCCGATTAGCCACGAAATTGTGGATTTCATACCGTAGTCCATCCAAGAATAACTGAATATTATCGTCTTCAGTTGGAATATACTTTGCAGCAAACCGTGCTTTTTGATTGAATTGAGTTTCATATTCAGTCACAGTCATTCCTCCCTGTTTAAGCTCGAGGAATTCTTTCTCCAATCTTTTCCTCATGTCTTGAGGACAATACTTTCCTAGCAAGCAAGTTTTGAACATTTCCCAAGATAAATTCTCTTGGTCATAGTCGTTGAGAGCTTCGAATGTTGCTTCCCACCAGACTAAGGCTTCTCCGATGAGCACTGCAGAAGCATAATTGGCCTTGTCTTCATTAACCACATGAGAGATACGAAATACTTTTTTTGTGTTCTGGATCCATTTAAGAACAACAATGGGATTAAGAACACCAGGAAACTCCGTAGCACCATTACTCTTGAAAGTTTTGAATGAAGGACGTCTTGCCTCCCCTTTTGAAGATTCTCCGGTGACTTTCTCTTTTCCTTTATCAATATTATTTTTATGTTCTTCAAGAGTCTGCCGAATAACACCAGTAAGTTTACCCATAAGTCACACCTCACAAGGGGATACTGGAGTATTTACTTCACCAGGTTTAGGATCTCCACCCACATCAGGTGTATGGCTACCCACCTGTTCAGCCATTGTTCTGAAAATTTGGAGTAACATAGCATTTTAGAATATTAGGAGTTATCATTACCTAATACTTTACTTAAGGTTTTCCTATGGTTTGTATCCATATATTCACAATGAATCCGTTCATATATTGAACTTCTGACGGTTTAAGTCTAAATACCAATCCGTGGTATTTAGTTCACTTAAACTACTGCTCTGATACCATAATTGAGAGAACCCATTTCTAAATCTGCATCATATTACTCCAAAACATGCTACATGCATATTCATAAAAAATATTTTACATTGATTGCTTAATTACAAAAGACTGGATACAAACCGATTATTAAGAGTTTTACAAAATTATATATATATATATATATATATATATATATATATATATATATATATATATATATATATATATATATATATATATTACAAACTTCCCAGGAAATTAAACACTAAATACAAAAGCTATAATATTATCTATTCTACATCTTCTACCAGTACATGACTATACTGGATGCTTATCACCTGCAATAGTTTAAACATTGAGAGGGATAAGCGGGTGACGCTTAGTGAGTTCAATAACAGTTACAATATAACTTTATGTCATATACATATCAGTATGACAGAAGCAAACAGGGACAAAGAACAACAAAGGCATATGTGAATCATGTGACAAGCTTTCCATATCAACAAATGATTTGATTCAGAGATTTACAATCAATGAGATACAACAATTTCAACTTGATATACATCAATAAGACTTCAGCCCATGTGGCATGGAAAATAAACGATTTCTGAATAAACATTTTGGCTAGCATTTACAGGCTTTCAACCCTACTTAGCCTTCTGCCAATGCCAAGGTGAATGCTTACTCATCCACTTCATGGACAAAGGATACATACCAGTACAAAAGTGATGCTTACTCATTCACTTCTGGTCAAAGGTATAGCTCCATTATCATAATAACACGGGAAAACACATTGCACATATAACACATAACATACAATTGTCCCTATATTGAACTCACCGTGAAATAACGATTGATAAAATGGTAATTTGGGCAGCACTTCGCCTCTAAAAATGACTTTCTTTAACAAAACCGGGGATTTTTGTTGAAAACCGGGCCTTTTGCGGGCAAAATTTCAACTAGAAAAGATTATTTTCTCGGGTCTTTGGTGCGTCGGGACTTGCTTCGGGCGTCGGGGATGTTTCCTAGGTTTCGAGGAGGTTTAGATAGGCTAAGTATAGAATATAGTGTGAAAGAGTTTCCAAAATTGTAAAACAAATCCGGAGACCTCGCACCCCTTTTATAGGTGGCCGAAGCCTCGGAGTACGCTAGGCGTACTTCGGTACGCTGGGCGTACGAGGCGTGGCACCTGCTCGATTGCAGGGTCTCAGACGTGCCATCCATGTGAGATACGTGGCTTTACGCAAAGGAAGGGTCGACGTGGCTGGCTCCGGACTGCTTACGTGCGAAGTACGCTGGGCGTAGCTTCGTGTACGATGGGCGTACGGCTTCGGACCAACCTCGAAGTTTGTGCCAAAAACTTCAAAAATTAGTATCTTTTGCATATGAGCTCTGTTTTTTTGACGTTCTTTATATCCACGCGTAGGTGAAATTATGCTCTACAACTTTCGTTTAGACTCCGTCGGCTAATTTTGAATTTATTTTTAATATTATATTTTTAACGGGCCGGGACAGGAAAAGTCCGTTAAAAATTCATAACTTCTTCATCCGACGTCCGTTTTCGTCTTTCTTTTTACCGTTGTATTACTATTGACGAGATCTTCGATTCTCGTTTAGGTTGTGTTGGCTAAAAATCACTCGATCTTTATTTCGAGTTTTTAGCTGTATACTGCTATACTGAAACTTCGAAAAATCATAACTTCCTCATACGAAGTCAGATTTGGACGTTCTTTTTTATGAAAATACTCGGTTTAACGAATAGTACAACTTTCATTTAGAACACAAAGGCTAAAAAGTAGTTTATCGTCACTTTTTACGTCATAAGACGTTGTGCCGGTTTTATCGCGAAACTTCAAAAAGTCATAACTTCTTCGTGATAACTCGGATTTCGATGAGGTTTTCGTCTAAAGGTTTCTAACGAGATAATCTAAAACTTTAAATAACATTATTTTTATTTATTTCCAACTTTATACTTTCGTTAATTTCGATAGTTGACTTTTGATCGGAATCTCATAAGACTTCCCATCACTTTCTGAATGATTTTAAACATAGTTTTACTTCAATTCTCGTAGAAACTATCTTGTTAGAAATCAATGTTCAAAACCATATAATATTTAATATTATTTACTTTGAAGCTATCAAGCTTTACAAAACACGATAATTATACAAGGTTATTAACGTGTATGTTACAGTTTGTAACTATAACTGCCAATATATATAATCCGAATCGATAAGCAAATTGTAGCTTCCAAAAGCTGCTATCGAACTCTGACCCAGTCAATTATGTGTCCTAAGATAAGCGATCATATAATCCTTCGTTCTGCAACATATCATTCGAACATGAGACATGGAACATAATCAATCTCATTGTCCAATACTTTGTTTCCCGATTTCGGATTTGTAATGACATAGAACTTTTAATTGAACACATCAATTTAGTCCTAGCCGGGCCCGACACTATAAGTCAATACCAAATCATCGAGGGGCCCAAAGATATCGCTTTTCCTGTTAAGGTAAAAGAAACGAATAAACTTTGACTTATATGCTTGCACCATTTACTCATCAAATCATGCACAACAATATGTTTTATAACATCAAGTTACTGATGCGTTTACGCATTATCAATGCATAACCAAGTTGCAAGCTACAACTCATATATCTCCGTTTTAAGATTATAAGATGTTATCGTCTCAGAATTACTCGCGATAAATTCTCTGAGCGTGGGTTAATCCAATACTTAAATCTCCATTTATAAGTACTCATGAACGTTGCTACAATAATATTTCCATGTCTAACTCCTTAGACAATCTACAATCCATTTCATGATGGTATTAATTCACTATTTACTTCCAAAAGTATGAACGACTGTGGAGTTTTTAATAATCGAATTATTCGGGAAGTAAAACATGCAAAAATGAAACACAAGAATAAACAATTGACAAAAGGTAGTAAATAAAATCATAAATAATTCTCTATTATTTAATCACCAAAAGTCAATTACATTTACTTTGTTACAAGTTTCAGAATAGCTATCTAACTACTAAAACTAATATCATCTTTCAGAACCATGCTCCTTGCATGCTGAATGTGTTTATCCCTACTCAGACCCTTTGTAAGTGGATCTGCAGGATTCTCTTAAGATGATATTCTCTTCACAGTGAGGTGACCTTCTTCTTCTCTATGCATGATGAAATGATACTTTTGTCGATATGTCTTGATCTTCTACGATCTCTTGGTTCCTTTGTCAAGGCGATCGCCCTTTCATTATCACAGAAAAGTTCCATCCACTCCTTAATGGTTGGAACAACTCCAAGATCTCCGATGAAGTTCTTCAACCAAATTGCTTCATTTGATGCTTCACTTGGCACCATGTACTTTGATTCACAGGTAGAATCAACGTCTGTCTCTTGCTTGGAACTTTTCCAAGTAACTGCTCATCCATTTAAGGTAAAAACCCAGCCAGATTGAGAATGGAAGTTGTCTCTATCTGTTTGAAAGCTGACATCACTATACCCAGTTACTCTTAATGTATCACTGCAACCAAGTACTAGGACCCAGCCCTTAGTTCTTCGTAGATACTTGAGAATATTCTTAACTGATATACAATGAGCTTTACCTGGATTTCCCTGATAACGACTGACCATGCTCAAAGCAAAGGACCCATCAGGGCGAGTACATGTCATAACATACATTATCGATATAAAAACGGAAGCGTATGGAATCCGACTCATTTCTAATATTTTTGCATCAGTACTTCGATTCTGTGTCTTACTCAATTTGGTATTACTCTGGATGAGCAGTTCTCCTTTCTTGGAATTCTCCCTACTAAAACGTTTTAGCACCTTTTCCAAGTATGTACTTTGACTAAGTCCTATTAGTCTTTTACTCTTGTCTCTTAGAATCCTTATCCCTAGAATATAAGCAGCCTCACCTAGGTCCTTCATAGCGAAACACTTTCCAAGCCAACCCTTGAGCTCTTACAAAGTTGGAATGTCGTTTCCTATAAGGAGTATGCCATAAACATACAATACTAGGAAGGTTACTATACTCCCACTAGCTTTGACATATACACAGGACCCATTTTCACTTCTAGAGAAACCAAACTCCTTGACTTTCTCATCAAAACAAAGATTCCATCTGCGAGATGCTTGTTTCAATCCATAGATTGATTTCTCAAGCTTACACACTCTATCAGGAAAATTTGCATCAACAAAACCCTCTGGCTGAATCATGTAAACATCCTCAGCTAACTTCATATTAAGGAAAGCGGTTTTGACATCCATCTGCCAAATTTCATAGTCATGATAGGCAGCTATGGCTAGCAATATCCTACTAGATTTTATCTTAGCTACTAGTGAGAAGGACTCATCATAGTCAGCCCCTGTGGTTTAAGTAAAGCCCTTTGCAAACAACCGTGCTTTGAATGTGTGCACATTACCATCCATGTCAGTCTTCTTCTTAAAGTTCCATTTGCAGCCTACTGTCTTCCGACCACGTTGTCGATGAACAAAATTCCAAACTTTGTTGTCATACATGGACTTGATCTCGCTATCCATTGCCTCTTTCCATTTGGCCGCATCAGGGCTTGTCATTGCTTCCTTGTAGTTAGCAGGTTTATCTAAATTTAACAGTGTACTATCACTGATAAACGTATCACCATATGTCGTTATATGGAAACCATAGAACTCAGGTGTCATGCTAACCCTACTAGTGCGATGGAGAGGTAATAAATTATCAACTTGTTCAAATGGAATCTCTTCCTCTAGGTGAACCCTAGCATCTTCAGAGGTTCCTTCATCGTTTGATTCTTGAATCTCTTCAAGGTCAATGGTACTCCCACTTTCCTATTTGCATATGATCTCTCTATCGCAAAAGACTCATCTTCGTGCTACAAAAACTACGTTCTCACCAAGTCTATAGAACAAGTATCCAAAGGATTTCTGTGGGTAGCCGATGAAAAGACATCTCTCACTTCGAGGTTCAAGCTTGTCGTGAGTTTCTCGTCTAACGAAAACTTCACAACCCCAAAACTTGATATGTGCTAACGATAGAACTTTCCCTGTCCACATCTCGTGAGGTGTTTTTGCAACCTTTTTAGTTGGGACAAGATTAAGAATATGGGCGGCAGTCTGTAAGGAATACCCCCATAACGAAATTGGAAGAGAAGCTCGACTCATCATGGAATGAACCATGTACAACACGGTTTGATTGCTCCTCTCAGCTACACCATTAAGTTGTGGTGTCCTAGGAGTTGTCAATTGTGAAACTATTCCGCATTCCTTGACGTAGTCGTGGAACTCGATACTAAGATACACTTTACCTCTATTAGATCTAAGCATCATTATCTTCCTTCCCAATTGATTCTCGACTTCTTGCTTAAAATATTTGAACTCTTCAAAGGTTCCTGACTTATAGTTGATTAAGTAGATGTAACCATATCTGCTATAATCATTAGTAAAAGTCACATATAATCGATTAGCATCCCTTGTGGATGATCTAAAGGGTCCACACACATCTGTGTGTATGAGATCCAACCAACCTTCACCTCTTTCACAAGACCCAGTGAAAGGTGATTTTGTCATCTTTCCCATAAGACAAGATTCGCATGTATCATCTGACCTTAGGTCAAATGATTCCAACACTCCATCCTTTTGGAGTTAGGCGGTGGGTTTCTTGTTGATGTGTCAAAGATTACAATGCCACACACATGATTTGTCTACACCATTAAACAAATCAATATAAAAAACATTATTTCCTAAATTATCAACACACATTATAGTTTCATACACACCATCACAAGGTAAAGCTTCAAAATAAAAAACACCATTTTTATAATCACAAATAGAACCATTAAAATCATTAAATGAATATCTAAAAGCTTGTCTATAAAACGCATGAAAAGATATAATGTTTCTTGTCATTTCTGACGAGTAGCAACAATTTATTAAATCTAAACCAACACCATTACTAAGCACTAGACTATAAACTCCAATATTGGTGACATGTGAAGATTACCTATTCCCCATGATCAAGTTCATTCTACCGTGCTCCACCTACTCACTTTTTCTTAGACCCTGAAAATCAAAACAAATGTGAAATATGCATCGTGTATTAAAGACCCAAGAACGAGAAGATGATGAGTTATTAGATGAAATAGTGTCTATACCTGAAGAAGTTGACTTCACTTTGCCATCTTTGATATTTTGTAGATACTTCGGGCAACTTCATTTCCAATGCCTTTTGACGTTGCAGTAAAATCAGATAGCCTCTTTGGGATCAGAAGAGGGTGGATGCTTAAAACTGGACTTTCCTTTAGGGCCACTACTAGATGACCTCGCATGAGACTTTCCCTTCCAGTTTTGCTTTGGAGGACCTTTCCTCTTTTTACCTTTTCCTTGTCTAATGGCCAAGAAGGGAACACTAGCCGGAGAGGAGGCAGTACTTTTTCCCTTCATACCTGCTTCAGCTGTCTTCAGAAGATTTTTTAATTGAACCAAGGTGGTCTCTTTGTTGTTCAAATGATAAGCTAGGATGAACTGATCATAACTACTTGGCAAAGAGTTCAACACTATGTCAATAGCAAGATCTTCATCAAAATGTATGTTAAGCCTAACAAGACACTCCATGTATCGTTGCATCCTTTGCACGTGGGTACAGATAGAGTCTCTCTCCTTGAGCTTGCAAGCCAGCAGGGCTTTGACCACCTTGTACTTCTCTTGACGAGCTCGCTTGTGGAACTTTTCCATAAGGTCCTTGTTCATCTCATACGATTAGTAGTCTTCATAAAATCTCTGCAACTCAGGATTCATGGTGCTACTATGATGCAAGCAACTTTTGTTGCATCATTGTAGTGCCTTTTATAGGCGGATAATTCTTCAGGAGTAACCTTCTCTTTGTCAATTTCATTTAGTTATTTTTCAAGGACATATTCCTTGTCCTCAAAACGAAGGGCCATTTTGATGTTGCGCATCTAGTCGTTGTAATTGGTGCCATCCAATGTCACCTTTCAGCAGACGTTCAACAACGAGAAGTTTTGGTTGGAGGAGGCCGAACCAGAAGCATCATTTGGAGTAGACATCTGAAACAGAAGATAGTTTTAGTTAGATAGGAGTAATCCTTAATATAGAAACCAAAAATAAAATATTCAGGATCCAACTATAAAATTTACAACTTAGAAAAAGGATGTCATAATCTAATTGTAAATTTTATAAAGGTAGGTAAATGATGATTTACCAATTCCAGCAACAGAGAACGAAATTTAAAATAAATTAAGTTATGTGAATTTCCCAGGTCTTTTGAGATTCATTGAAACTATTTAATGGCATGTTTAATCTCAGATTATGCTCTTTTATTTGTGACTGGGATGTCGAGGATCACAAACAAGATGTGAAAAACCATACAAATGTGCTTGGTAACCTCATTGTCATTTATCATCCCAATTGATGTGCTGGCAAACCACAGACGCTCCATCAACAATGATAATTTATGAGATACCCATTACCACTCTTTATTAGTCCCTATTAGTGTGTTGGTTAACCACACATGCTCCACTAACGACTTATAAAGTGTAATGTGCAATTTCATGGGTTAGCATACAAATTCACATTTTTCTACAGTAACTAAGATTGGGATTTTGAATAAAAGGTTTTAGTTACTTTTAATAGCATTATACTTTTAATGAGAATTAATTTGTCCTATCAAATCCGTTCGGCTAACGACCCTCCACTAATCAAGGAGCGGTGGGTGATAGTGGACACTCATTCAACTACCATTTTATAGGCAGTTTCCTTATACCCCCTTATAGACTAGCTTCATGAATGATGCGTACTAGCGATTTGACTAACTTATTCTTATACATATATATTAAAAATTAAGCTTTTACATTTCGAAATTAATATTCAATTAATTAAATTTAAAAAAATTATTTAATTATTAACAATTAAGATGTGTTCCGAACATCCAAGCTAACATGATTAGATGGCCTCTTAAGGATCCTAACATGCATGAAAGTACTGTGATTCCTAGTAGCTGGACTAACTGTTTGAGACACTTTCCACTTAGATCTCTCAAGAAACTTAGAACATTGCCTATACCTTGATTCTTTTTCTAGAGTTTTCCTAGTTTTGGTCTTTGGATGAACAATGTCTTTCTTGTTCAGACAGGCTTTCTTCCGAGAGTCAGATGGTGACTCGGAAGTTTTCCAATCGATGGATTGTTGATACTAGGCTTAATTTGTACCATATTCGATTTTGAGACCACCTTAAATTGGAGACACAGAAGTCAGACGAGATGTCATCATCACTCTTAAGTTCTACATCACTATTAAGAGACGCCCAAAATAAATTGGATTGGTTTGAGTCATGTCCATTTGTCTCAGGAATGATTTCCTCAATAACATAATTGTTTGGAGGACCAGAGTTCGGAAAATGAACTCTAGTACAACCTATGTTAGGTAAGGATTCTGAAGAGTGATTTAGGTCCAAGGATATCAAAGGCGGAAGAGGCGTGGAATCCGAGTATTAAACAGTGATAGGTTTGAACTTAGGAATCAGAGTTTGATATTTGCCTAAAATGAATTGGATTGGTCTGAGTCATGTCCGTTTGTCTCAGGAATGATTTCGTCAATAACACAATTGTTTGGAGGACCAGAGTTCAGAAAATGAACTCCAGAACAGCCTGTGTTAGGTGGGGATTTTGAATACTGATTCAGGTCCAAGGACATCAGAGGCGGAAGAGGCGTGGAATCAGGACATTTAGCAGTGATAGTTTTGAACTCAGGAATCAAAGATTGATATTTGTTTGAAGTCTCATGAAGAGACAGGAGTATCCGAATAAGTATGGTTCAGAATGTCTCCCATGAACATTAGGTTTTGAATTTCCTTCAAAGGACGAGCAATGGGTTTCGGAAACTTGCTTTCGAGACCAGGTGCTTTGGACCAAGGGTGACAAAAATTATGTGTTATCCTTTCGTTAGCTTTAAGAACATCAATAGAGTTATGCAAAGCATCAATTTTAGCATTAAGACGTTGACTATTAGTAACTAAGATGTTTCGTTTACTAAAAGTAATTTCACATTTGTCTTTCAAAATAATGCATTCATCCTTAGCCATTACAAGTTATCTTTTTAATGATTCAATCTTAAGCTTGTGGTCTTCAAAACGTAATCTAAGACGAGTTAACTCAATATCTAGCTTTTCACTAACGTCTATGGCAGACTCATAGGCTCTATGAATAACTATCATATCTGATTGAATTTGAGTTTATTAAGGTTCACAAAGAGTCAAATCAAAGTTATTATCAATGATCATGGATTTTACCTTCTGGATGATGCTTCAGCCAGGTGTATCGTTTGTTGCCATGTAACAGTAGTTTGGCTCAGCATCATCATCATCATCTTCCAAACCAGAAGACCAATAACCTTCATCACATTTAATTGATTGTCTAGCCACTAGACACAAATTCCTTGCAAAAGTTTCTTCACCCTCATCACCATATGACCAATACCCATCAATATTCCTTGAAACCATGGTAACAAAAGCCTTTTCACTTTCAGCGAGTTCTTGTGCTCTACGAGAATAGTAGGCAGAATCTTTCACCTTTGGTTTGTGAGTAATTTCAGCCAAACAGTCATTTTGCAAAGTGGTTTCCAAGACAACATTTGTGACACATAATATTGGGTTTGACGGATTTTAGAGCTTCCTGAGGTTCCGGGGGGTGATTTGGAATGTTGGGTTGAATATATTTGTTAAGTTTGATTAGAAGTAGCCATCAAAGTTATGATATTAGAGCTGAAGTGGTATATAGAAGAAATTTTATCCTGAACACATAAATGATTAAGATACCAAGGTAATATTCAATCAACTATAATTTGTTCTTATGGATTCAAAGGACAACCACTTAGGCTCTGATACTAATTGTGAAAGCAAAAAGATACACACGAACAAGGTGTGAGAACTCAAACCTTGAATTAACTTAAGATCAATGTCTGTTGTTAATATTAGAGTCCAGTCAGTCTGGTAAACCAGTATTATGTCGAAATTAGAAGTTCAACAAAGTGCTCAAATAAGTAAAAATAAGTATGAACAATGTAAAGTGATTTTAAGAACAATAAGAATCATAGAGAGAATGATTTGACTGAATGATTCTTGGTATTGATGTGAAAGAGAATGTTGCATTCATGTGTGTTTAACACTAAGGTTACAATTCCTTAAATAGAAAAGGAATGACAAAAAGACAAATCTGCTAAAGAGCATGAACTAAAAGACAACTTAAGATCAAGAGACTAACAAATCCACTTCTGTTGATCTTGTCCCATATACTATACAATAAACCAATGAATAAAGGAAAAATTAGTACTAGGAAAATTTAATGAACATTACATACTCAAATAGAATGTAACAAAAGATGCATCTTGGACTGGTCTTCACTTCGGAATTGGCATCATCTCGGAACACTTCTCACTTCAAAATTGGCTTCACTTCAGATTGCTAAAGGATCACTTTTCATGTGTCAACAATTTTTTTCTAGTAGTACAACCTTAAAAAGATTATGCGACCCTTGACTTTTCTTTTTGGATCCACCACTGATCACACATAACCACACCGAACTGGGCAACATACCCAATCCGACCAACTACATGTATTATGATTTCTCTTATACTTATGCTAGGAATACACCAATGAGATTACAGTTGGGTTTTAGTTCACAATTATTTTCAAAAACTACAAATATTGGGAAACAGAAGACTTTATTTTAGAACATAACATAAACGTTTTATATCCACCAAGGATCTTCTTGCAAGTTATAGAAAGATAAAATACCAACCATAGAAAGGATGAAGAAATAACAAGCTTTGTTGTTCATTGGAACCTCTTGGGAGGCTTGGAAGTTGATGAAGAAGATGGAACCTTTGAGACACCAACAATGACTCAACTTGATGTAGATGCTAATCCATAAACTCTTAATCCCTTAAGCTTTAAGTTCATAAAAAAGTATGAACTTAAAGAGAGTATGAAGATGCAAGTAACTTCTATCTTTTCTTTACAAGAGAGAAAGTAAGAGAGGTAGAGAGCTTTTTTGGATTTTTCATGCAAGAGTGAATGATCAAAATGCAAGCAACTAGTCTTAAGCATAAAGCAAAGTCCTTAACCATTAGGTCTTTGCACTTTACGACAACCATGTCCCTATGTCATCAACATGTATTTCTAGGATGCTAACTTTACATTAAACAAATGTAAAGGCCATACTCTCCTACACGACAAACTTGTTTCGGCCATGGAGAGTAAAAAAGAAAGAAAGAGTTTAAATTTTATAAATCCAAGTTTATAAAATATAAACTGTCTTTAGGTAAAAGACAAAAGACTTACCTAGTCCAAAATGTTGTACATGACTTATTAATTCATACCATATGGATTATGTAATGTTACTTGCTAATGAAAATTATTATTTCCATGAGATAAATAATTTCCAATTTAATTATAAGAGTTTTATTGAATATTTATTAAAATCAATTTCTAATATATAATCAATTATATCAAGTTGTTGTTAGTGTGACCCATTTGTATCATATGTTAATTAGCAATATCACTTTAATATGACTCTTGAGCATACTAGACATTTCAATCTCCCACTTGCACAAGACTCATATTAGACCGTTATAGACAGTGGTGAACGTTTAGCAACATTTCACTACCCCCAATAACATATGACTTTGTGCCATTCTATCAACGCCCAATTCCCAAAAAGCTCAATGCTGCAATTGGTGTATAATTCAAGTTTATCAATTATCCCTTTGCAACAAAAATCATGTTGAACATGAGATTCGGATCACGTTCAATCTCATTATTTGTTCAACTTTTCGTAAGGCGCCTTAGATGTCTAAATCTCAACACATAAGAGGAACAAATCCTATCTTGACTACATAAGCCTCTTGCATAGTTCACACCACACCTGAAAATGGCTTTTATAACTGCCCGGTTAAGGAAAAAAATTTGACCAGATGAAAGCATAGTACTCCTTACACTTAAGTCCCACTATGTATCTCAGGTTTCAAGGATACAAAGATAGTACCTTTTAATCAAGTATCATTCGTGATAGGGATCCATGAGATGATCTTGATGTGGGTCAGTTCAATACTAGTTCTCTGACAAGTATCTATGAAACTTGGTTACAACCACTTGCCTACTTTCATCTATTAAGAGTCAACCAATCCAATTCATATTAGCCTTACTTCATAATTACTTCCATAATTATAACCGACTATGAAATTTTAGAATAATAACATTATTCATGGATTAAACATGTTAGTATAGAACTCAACAAGTATTAATGTGATGACTATATCCCAATATATCATAACATTATCTAATAGTTGTTGTTATAATGTTCCCACATCCAAATACTAAATCCAAATAAAAAATCCATTTCTAGAATAATAAAGTCTTATAGCTGAAGTGTGACCATTCATACTTAGCTCAAAAGAATGACTTTATCAATGGATATGACAAAATTTAATTTGTGTGAATTCTGTGAATACTATCATCCCCATACTTACCTTTACACTAAGTATAGTTAAATTTCTTGGAGAATATGATTGGTGTTCTTTCGTGACATAGACTCTCTTATCTTGATTAAGTATACTCTTGAAGTCACAAAGATTTCTATGTGATCCTTGAATGGCAGAAATCAACATAGTTTTTCAATGATCCCATTCATCCAATCATATTTGAATTCAACTTCTAAGGTAGTGTATTCTTATTTTGTAGTAGATTTTGTAATTATGTTTTGCTTGGACCTCATTCCAACAAGACTTACCGTTCATTCCCTAATGAAGTCATGTCACACCCCAAAACCGGAACGGCGGAAACATTCTGGGGTGGAGGACGTCATGTCAAGTATCACAACATATGCAGTATAGTAATCAAAGTACAACAACCATTGCATTAATAGTAATAATTTTACATAGGTTACATTTAACAACAACATCAAAAGTAGATATAGGAAATAACATAAGCTGCAACTTGGTACTAGACTGACTTCGCAAAAGCTCCCGGAGTGTACCTGTCTACTGATGACCTGAGAATACAAGTTATTTTGAAAGCGAGTATCAGCATTTTAATGCTGGTGAGTTCATAAGTATTTAATGACATTGATATAAATACATGTTTTTCTTCAAAATAATCTCACTAGATAATGGTGATTTGAGTTTATAGAGTATTAGAATTCTTTCCAGAAAATCCTATATTTTCTAATAAAAGTAGTCTTCTACCAAGACCCAATTGTTTTATGTTTAAGGAGTAATTTCCCCCAAAGGTAACTATTATTATCAAAATATAGTTTATACTTTAAGGAATATGTGAGAAGATCACAAGCAAAAGTAATAGGGAAAATACTATTTTACCTCAGTAGTAACGCTGCTGACTAAAAGTGAATAAAACATAGACTCCAGGTGGTATCGAATGAACCATACGCCTCGGAGAGTCTAAAGGAATGAAGTATAGACTCGAGGCGGTATTAAGTGAACAATACGCCTCGGAGAGTCTAAGTGAATGAAATACAGACTCCAGGCGGTATTAAGTGAACAATACGCCTCAGAGAGTCTAAGTTCTCCTTCATGAAAGTTATAGTTGATATAGCTAAATTCTCCTTCATGAAAGTTATAGTTGGTTTCTAAAGTATACCTATTATAGTTTACTCGAGAGGTAATCTAGATACCTTTGCTACCCAAAGGTGTTGAACTGGAAAAAGAGTATTAACATCTAACCAGATATACATAATAAATAACTAGGATTTCAACGACACTCGGACAAATAACCGGATGCTCTAAGTCCACAACCAAACAAGGAACATGAAATAAAGCGGGTTATCAGTCCTAAGTCCTTCAAATCCTACTTATATAACTATATCTATATAGACATGAATCTATCAAGAATATAAGTTTAAAAGACTTTGATAAAAGCTTGGTAATTTAAAAGAGATTTTGGTACTTAAAAGAGATTTGAAAACAAGATATGAAAACCTTTAGCCGGATAAAACAGTTTAACATGCAAAAATCTATTTGATTGACAGTTATTAATCACATGTGATTGATATAATAACTTATCAATTCAACTTGTATTCCCCCCCATAAAAGCGTTTAAAATCATTTAAAAGGTTGATTAAGGGGTATGAACTCACCTGAAGTGGGTGATTCAGATGAACGGGTGGTATAGGATGCTAAGTGTCAAGTGAGGACTTGAACACACACGCGGATCCTAATGAGCATGCAATGATACATTTATGTATCTAATTAGTCATTTAATAACTAATTAAGCAAGTAAAGACACTCAAATACATGAAAACACTTTGTTTCAAGTGCTAGGAGTGCTAAGGGTTGCATCTTAAGAGAGTATGGCCTCACATTGGAGTTTACTCCCCATATGGTAGCACCATATGGGTTTACGGTTCTGGGACCATTTCCCCCATGAGTTTACGGCCGTAAACTCATGGTAATGGTGCCATTGGGTGTTTTAAGGTCCAACACCACACAAGGAAGTAAGCTAGACTCGAATCCAAGGCTTAGGAAGTGACTAGGGCTCGAAATGGCCCTTCTTTGGAGTTTACGGTCCTTGGACCACTCCTTGGGAGTTTACGGTCGTAAACACATGTGTTTACAGTCGTAAACCCATGAGTTTACGGCTGTAAACTCATGGTTACCCAACCATTCCGTGTTTTGGTGTTTCTAGCTCATGCATGCAAGGTTCTAGTCCTTTATACAAGCCATAGAAGGTGTTAGGGCACCTAAACCCCACTTGAAGGTGTTTACGGTCTAAGGAGATCTCCTTGAACCGTAAACACATATGTTCTTAGGGATTTTGATGTTCTTCAAGGGTTTAACATGTATTCTAAGCAAACAACTAGTTAGGAGGAGTGTACTTACTTATGGGAAGCTTGTAGGAGTGTTTAAGGGCCACAAACACTAGTGTGTGTTCTTGGTGTTCTTGGTGTTTTGAAGAACACTTGAAGATCTAAGAAAAGAGGAGATTTCCATGGATGAAATCGAGTATAAACACTAGATAAAGTGTTATTTGAACGAAACAAGGAAGGAAACACTTACATTTTTGGCGGATTTGAAGAAATGTGATATGATACTTGAGAGAGAATCTTGGGTGTTCTTGAGTTAGGAAGTGAAAAGTGAGCTAAAAATGACTAAGTGTCATATTTATATTCTTTAGAGTTTACAGCCGTAAACTCCATTTTTGGGGCCGTAAACTCCAAACTCTTGGAGTTTTGAGACTTACATGATGCACGACAACCTCTAAAGTATACTTCCTTTTATTTGTTCGATTGACGAGTATAAAATAAAAACACCCAACGGACTGAAAACCGGCCAAAAACGTACTAAAATGAATTTGGATTTAATTTGATGTGCTTGACCGCGGAGTTTATACAAATGAAAATTTCGGGTTGTCACATCATCCCCCCGTTAGAGGGAATTTCGTCCCGAAATTAAAGTTCAAGCACACGCGTAGATACAATTTAGCGAAGCAAAAGATGAGGATACTTTAGCTTCATCAGATCCTCTTGCTCCCAAGTGAAATCAGGTCTTCGCTTGGCGTTCCAGGGATCTCCACTATCGGGATACAACTTTGCTTTGTTCGTTTGACCTCTCGGTCCATGATCTCTACAGGTTCCTACACGAAGTTGGGGCTCTCATTGATTTCGATATCGACGAGTGGGATTATAAGAGTCACGTCGGACAAGCACTTTTTCAAGTTGACACGTGGGATAGATTCGGATGGAAATTATGGAATCCCTAAAGTAGTCGAGGTCTGACGGAGATTGGACCAATTCTTATCAAGAATCCCTGATGGTCCTAGGTTCTTGGGAAGATAGAATGTTTCAGTACTTGGAACATAATGTACTTCCATGGTTAGATCATCACTTGGAGTGATCGCCATTCTGAAGTTCCACAAGTTCTCTCTTACTGGAGTGCAGTCTTTCGGGTTGGTTCTTAGAAGGCTCAGGTCGTCTTCGGATTCGTATTTCCTACTGATTGGCTTTCGGAGGTTTTCTGGATCATTGGAGGTATTGGCTATATACTGGCATCTATTGGTTACGTGACATCTATCTCGACCCTATGCAAAATGGACCTGCACTTCTGACTCTCGAGGTGTTTCTAACAGAAGCTCTCAAAGTCAGTGAGATAGAGGGTTTTACCAGACGATGCTTAGAAAATTGCAACTTTTCTCATCGTCTAGTAGATGCTTTCACAGTATGATTCCTAACTGGAAAGAATCATTCTCTTACTCGCTTTGCTGTTTCATGGATAGCAGTCTCTGGTCGGGGCTAGCTTCGCCCTTAAAGATTTTCTGAAGTGATTGACTATCTCGGGAGGTGGATCTACTATCTCTTTCGGGATAGTATTCTTTGGAACACCTAGTAGTCTAACAAATCTCTAAGACTTGCACCATTCTCCATCGCGTCTGCTCCCTCCAATTTGTAGGAAGCACGTGTTCTTGTATAACCCATCGACTAACATCTAGACTGGTGTCGAGTCTACAATCTCTTTATGATTTGGGTTATAAAGCTTAACGCAACTTAACATCTACTTTATTCAAGTATTATTGGTTACGGAGGTAGTCATGTGGTTCTTAGCATTTTAGTTTTTACTTTGGAGAATGCAGTCTATCGTCTATAAGGTGACAGTGACTTTTCTCGCATGAGGAGGCATTGTATCCTAGGCACTCCTCGTCTGTATTTGGATGGACAAAGTGCCCGAGTAGTGCGAGTATCCCTTGCAACTACTCTTCCGGTGTTACTGAGTTTTCTCTATCTAGATTAAATCTAGATAGCATAGGGTTCCGTCACTCAGAACCTCTAATTTCCTCATCCACTCTTCTCAGAGTTTACCATGTCACAGTTTTCAGGTTTTTGGGCCCACTGCTGAGATGCTTAATTCGTGGGATTAAGCGTGAATGGATGGTCGTAGTCAATGTTTTTGACTCTCACTGCTTGAGTTACTTTTCCTAACTGAGGGTGTTAGCTACTACGTTGGCTTAACCGGGATGACAACAAATTTCGAAGTTGTGGTCATTTTAGTAGCTCAACCTACAGTGGTTCTCTTGACTCCAGCTCCTTTTCTATGGGATAGGATGAAGGGTCTTATTATAAGGTTCGTGGTAGACCTCATACTCGGCTCAATCACTAATACTCGGTGTATGCAAGTCGTATATAATTGAGATTTACAGGATGTTCAGATGTGTGGCCCCACCCCAAACCCACAACTATACAAGGAACAGGGAGTAGGGAGGAAGCACACATCCTAAATTTCATTGATCTAAATTATATACCACTCTAATGCATATACTCAGCAGTAGTAAGTTGATCCCATGAGTTCTTTCTCTTGATTCACGAACCCGATTGCGCGGTGCAAATGGTCTTTCTGGGGGATCTACTGAGTAGGCCTCAGGTGGTTATTGTTTTCCAGAATATCTGCAGTGCCTTTCCTTTCTGGTTTTAAAGTCTAACGGGGTTGGTTAACAGCGCGCGATACCCCTCTCCTGGGTACTTCTGAAGGTTGGATGAGAGAGACGACTGACGGTTCGCATTAGGTTTTCTCATTAGGTTCGGAAGAATTTTCATTCGATGCTCAGGATACGGTGAAAGTTCTTTTACACAGCACCAAGAATTCTCGCATGGTTGAATCAAGTCAAGCCATGACTGACGGTAGTGTCGAAATTTACAATCATCGACATGATATGGATTGAAGATCGATAGGACTATGTGCTGAACAGGGCACACAAGTTCTTAGCGTCTCGGGTTTCGTCCATGGCATCACTATCGTGGATACTTGGACCGAAATGGTTGACGCTGAACTTTAGGGGTCCTGGTGTTTAGGAATAATGTACTTTTCATGAACGGATTTCTCACGAGGCCTCTCTATAACCGTCTAGTATACACTAGTCATGTATAATTAAGATTAAAAGGACGGTTGATTGAGCAACTCCGCCCTAAATCCACAACCAAACAAGGAACAGGAAATAAGGCAGCATCACTCACTCGTGGTCTATCAATCCCAATTATACATGGCATTAATGCATATGCTAAGCCATCATAGGTTTATCTGATGGGTTTTTAAGTGTTACAACAGTGCTGCGACTTTCGCCTTAACGAGGGAGTAATTACAATTAGAATGGATTATTTTAAGTTTTCGATTAGCTACTTAAGGTTTGAGAAACGTACCAAAATTCTACCGGGTTCTTGATGTTCCCCTAGGCATTAGGGTTAAACTCCTCCTGCGCCCTTGTCATTTCTTTCAGTTGGGCAGTCCCTCTTGAAGTGCCCAATTTCACCACATAGGTGGCATATTGGACTGGTCCCAACATTGGTGGTTGATGTAATAAACTCAACCGGAGTTCTACAGTTGCGAGCGGTATGCCCCTTCATGTGCACCTAACACAAAGGAGTTCTCGACAGACTCCATAATGATGGTAGTCACACTTGCTGCAGCCGGGAAAGTTTCCTAGGTATGGTCTTCTTGGTGTCGAGGCAGAAGGGTTGACAGAGGCATTGACCACTTCAGCTCGTTGTCCTTCGGAAGGTCCTTGAGTCAAGGTAGTTCCCTCCTCGTTCTCAAACTTCCTTTTCAGTGGGTTAGGTTGGAGTTCTTGGGTGGCTTTACACACCGGTGCTGGTTGCTGTCGTCCATTGCTATGATCGGGATTCCTGATAGGGCTCCTGCTAACATTGGCGTTGTTAGCGTTCAGGTGAGCCATGACAGCTGCTACGGCTGCTGAAACTGCAGCTTGAAACGTAGCTTCATCGATTTGAAGAATCGGTGTCTTACCAGCGGGTTGGTTACGTTTCTTTAGAGGCATGGTTTTTCCTACACGAAAAGGAACACAAGCCGATGAGAAACGATGGTTAACCCTAGACGTATCCTTCTTTACTATGATAGGCATAAATTTTCCCGCGCCTTGATTTATGGTTATCTGAGCGGCGACCTACATCCCTATGATGCAGTCTGGGTAACAGAGTAGGAGTAAGTGTATCGGAAAGCCATAAAAGGGGTGTCGTTCCTACTAAGTTATCTTTATATTGGAGAGGTTCACTCTCTGGATTTGAAAAGATTCGAGAGAAGTTCGAAACGAAGATCACGGAAGAAAAGGCTCATGAAAACTTATGGCTAAACACTCTCAATCGAGGTTTTGTGATCCGATCTATTTATATTAATTGCGACGGGAAAGACGATTTGCCTAGCACATAGTGTGAGTAGTGTAATCACTAACTCACTAAATTATATTATTTTATGGATTATTAGCGTGACGTTAAAGAGGTAGAAACACTTCTCGGGTTCCATGCATTGGCTCCCTCTGTCCACCTCTTATCCCTGACTGGAACAAGCGTTGGTTTCCTCCAGGTATCTATATAGGGTTCTCTGCTCTCGTAGACATATTGAATTTCTGCTCCGCCTTACTTCTGATTCTGATTCTGAGTGTCATCTCTTCATAGTGGATGACTGGAATCTCAGAAGTTCAGGCGAATTCCTCACCGATGTCCCTAAAAGGTATAGGCACATGGTGATTTCAATAGCCTCATCACTGTTCGTTTACTTCCTACTTGGAAATCTTTCTCAATGAACCTTTTCTGGGTCTTTATCGACTCCTCTGCTGATTACTGAAGTGGATAAGGTTTCCTAAAGGGGTTTGTGCGAGAATGGGAATGTCTAAAGAATCTTAAAAGATTATTAAAGCATTTTACTGGGTGATCCATATCGAGTCCGGCTACAATTACATAGTGTACACAAATCATATATACCTTAGATCTGATAGGCCTTCGAATATGTGATACTACCCTATATGCACATCCAAACAAGGAAAAGGAAGTAGAGCGAAACCACATATTCTTAGCCTATGAGATCCTCACTATACATAACCTTGGGAGTATAGACTATGTAATCATAGGTCTATCAATAAGGACCTCTTTTAGTTTTCACGCAAGGTTATTTATGGTTCCTAAAATACTCCTATAGTATTTTAAACTTTATGTTTGGCTCTAGCATTCCTATTTGGTAAGTTTCAGATTTCGTTGCAACACCACCATCACTCCCAAACACACATTAGTCGCATCTCGAATAAATATAGTTGATCAGGTTATGTTTATTCCAGCTTACGATTACATAACTGCCCAGGTTTGACGGTAATGCTCAACATCCAAAGACTTTTATTCTTATTCTTCCCGTGATACTTGTTCGGCTTCTAATATTCTGGATGTTCTTATACTTTTGTAAAATACGGTTATATTTTAAAGTATAATTCTTGGTCAGAGTATTTTATCCCATTGTGTTTA
Source organism: Lactuca virosa (assembly GCF_052849685.1). Classification (NCBI taxonomy): domain Eukaryota; kingdom Viridiplantae; phylum Streptophyta; class Magnoliopsida; order Asterales; family Asteraceae; genus Lactuca; species Lactuca virosa. The sequence continues at coordinate 116,119,906 of NC_136430.1, read as the reverse complement.
TAGGTTGTATATCTTTTATGAATTGATATACTGAGCTCACTATAAACAATGCTCTGATACCAATCTGTCACACCCCAAAACCGGAACGGCGGAAACATTCTGGGGTGGAGGACGTCATGTCAAGTATCACAACATATGCAGTATAGTAATCAAAGTACAACAACCATTGCATTAATAGTAATAATTTTACATAGGTTACATTTAACAACAACATCAAAAGTAGATATAAGAAGTAACATAAGTTGCAGCTTGGTACTAGGCTGACTTCGCAAAAGCTCCCGGAGTGTACCTGTCTACTGATGACCTGAGAATACAAGTTATTTTGAAAGCGAGTATCAGCATTTTAATGCTGGTGAATTCATAAGTATTTAATGACATTGATATAAATACATGTTTTTCTTCAAAATAATCTCACTAGATAATGGTGATTTTAGTTTACAGAGTATTAAAATTCTTTCCAGAAAATCCTATATTTTCTAATAAAAGTAGTCTTCTACCAAGACCCAATTGTTTTATGTTTAAGGAGTAATTTCCCCCAAAGGTAACTATTATTATCAAAATATAGTTTATACTTTAAGGAATATGTGAGAAGATCACAAGCAAAAGTAATAGGGAAAATACTATTTTACCTCAGCAGTAACGCTGCTGACTAAAAGTGAATAAAACATAGACTCCAGGTGGTATCGAATGAACCATACACCTCGGAGAGTCTAAAGGAATGAAGTATAGACTCGAGGCGGTATTAAGTGAACAATACGCCTCGGAGAGTCTAAGTGAATGAAATACAGACTCCAGGCGGTATTAAGTGAACAATACGCCTCGGAGAGTCTAAGTGAATGAAATACGGACTCCAGGCGGTATTAAGTGAACAATACGCCTCAGAGAGTCTAAGTGAATGAAATACAGACTCCAGGCGGTATTAAGTGAACAATACGCCTCAGAGAGTCTAAGTGAATGAAATACAGACTCTAGGCGGTATTAAGTGAACAATACGCCTCGGAGAGTCTAAGTTAACCTTTAATCCTAAGTAGGTCAGTTTAAAGGTTTAATATGAGGCCTAGTGTATAACTAGGAAAATATATTATGATGGTTTCATATGTAGAAAATACCGTGATAATACTTATTACCTTAAAGCCATGGATTATAAGGTAATTGTAAAGATACTCGTAACCATACTGATTGACGGATGTAAACACGACGACCTGCTGGCGTCGAAATGAATGTGACATTTGTCACCCCTTGGCTTGGTCGGCCGGGACTGTAGCTAGCAGTCAGGATGTGGGATGGTCTGTCCCGTATAGATCTATACACACAATGCCCGCTCTCCCTCCAGGAGACTCTGGTTACCACTCGACAACGGTGAAATCCGCGTTATGAGGATGTATCTCGTGTTTTGATTTCTATAAACCTTTCTTTATATTAAAAGTATAAGTTTTTAGAACATTGATATAGCTAAGTTCTCCTTCATGAAAGTTATAGTTGGTTTCTAAAGTATACCTATTATAGTTTACTCGAGAGGTTATCTAGATACCTTTGCTACCCAAAGGTGTTGAACTGGAATAAGAGTATTAACATCTAACCAGATATACATAATAAATAACTAGGATTTCAACGACACTCGGACAAATAACCGGATGCTCTAAGTCCACAACCAAACAAGGAACAGGAAATAAAGCGGGTTATCAGTCCTAAGTCCTTCAAATCCTACTTATATAACTATATCTATATAGACATGAATCTTTCAAGAATATAAGTTTAAAAGACTTTGATAAAAGCTTGGTAATTTAAAAGAGATTTTGGTACTTAAAAGAGATTTGAAAACAAGATATGAAAACCTTTAGCCGGATAAAACAGTTTAACATGCAAAAATCTATTTGATTGACAGTTATTAATCACATGTGATTGATATAATAACTTATCAATTCAACTTGTATTCCCCCCCATAAAAGCGTTTAAAATCATTTAAAAGGTTGATTAAGGGGTATGAACTCACCTGAAGTGGGTGATTCGGATGAACGGGTGGTATAGGATGCTAAGTGTCAAGTGAGGACTTGAACACACACACGGATCCTATTGAGCATGCAATGATACATTTATGTATCTAACTTGTCATTTAATAACTAATTAAGCAAGTAAAGACACTCAAATACATGAAAACACTTTGTTTCAAGTGCTCGGAGTGCTAAGGGTTGCATCTTAAGAGAGTATGGCCTCACATTGGAGTTTACTCCCCATATGGTAGCACCATATGGGTTTACGATTCTGGGACCATTTCCCCCATGAGTTTACGGCCGTAAACTCATGGTAATGGTGCCATTGGGTGTTTTAAGGTCCAACACCACACAAGGAAGTAAGCTAGACTCGAATCCAAGGCTTAGGAAGTGACTAGGGCTCGAAATGGCCCTTCTTTGGAGTTTACGGTCCTTGGACCACTCCTTGGGAGTTTACGGTCGTAAACACATGTGTTTACGGTCGTAAACCCATGAGTTTACGGCTGTAAACTCATGGTTACCTAACCATTCCGTGTTTTGGTGTTTCTAGCTCATGCATGCAAGGTTCTAGTCCTTTATACAAGCCATAGAAGGTGTTAGGGGCACCTAAACCCCACTTGAAGGTGTTTACGGTCTAAGGAGATCTCCTTGAACCGTAAACACATATGTTCTTGGGGATTTTGATGTTCTTCAAGGGTTTAACATGTATTCTAAGCAAACAACTAGTTAGGAGGAGTGTACTTACTTATGGGAAGCTTGTAGGAGTGTTTAAGGGCCACAAACACTAGTGTGTGTTCTTGGTGTTCTTGGTGTTTTGAAGAACACGTGAAGATCTAAGAAAAGATGAGATTTCCATGGATGAAATCGAGTATAAACACTAGATAAAGTGTTATTTGAACGAAACAAGGAAGGAAACACTTACATTTTTGGCGGATTTGAAGAAATGTGATATGATACTTGAGAGAGAATCTTGGGTGTTCTTGAGTTAGGAAGTGAAAAGTGAGCTAAAAATGACTAAGTGTCATATTTATATTCTTTAGAGTTTACAGCCGTAAACTCCATTTTTGGGGCCGTAAACTCCAAACTCTTGGAGTTTTGAGACTTACGTGATGCACGACAACCTCTAAAGTATACTTCCTTTTATTCGTTCGCTTGACGAGTATAAAATAAAAACACCTAACGGACTGAAAACCGGCCAAAAATGTACTAAAATGAATTTGGATTTAATTTGATGTGCTTGACCGCGGAGTTTATATAAATGAAAATTTTGGGTTGTCACATCATCCCCCCGTTAGAGGGAATTTCGTCCCGAAATTAAAGTTCAAGCACACACGTAGATACAATTTAGCGAAGCAAAAGATGAGGATACTTTAGCTTCATCAGATCCTCTTGCTCCCAAGTGAAATCAGGTCTTCGCTTGGCGTTCCAGCGAACCTCCACTATCGGGATACGGCTTTGCTTTGTTCGTTTGACCTCTCGGTCCATGATCTCTACAGGTTCCTACACGAAGTTGGGGCTCTCATTGATTTCGATCTTGACGAGTGGGATTACAAGAGTCACGTCGGACAAGCACTTTTTCAAGTTGAGACGTGGGATAGATTCAGATGGAAATTATGGAATCCCTAAAGTAGTCGAGGTCTGACGGAGGTTGGACCAATTCTTATCAAGAATCCTTGATGGTCCTAGGTTCTTGGGAAGATAGAATGTTTTAGTACTTGGAACATAATGTACTTCCATGGTTAGATCATCACTTGGCCTGATCGCCATTCTGAAGTTCCACAAGTTCTCTCTTACTGGAGTGCAGTCTTTCGGGTTGGTTCTTAGAAGGCTCAGGTCGTCTTCGGATTCGTATTTCCTACTGATTGGCTTTCGGAGGTTTTCTGGATCATTGGAGGTATTGGCTATATACTGGCATCTATTGGTTACGTGGCATCTATCTCGACCCTGTGCAAAATGGACCTGCACTTCTGACTCTCGAGGTGTTTCTAACAGAAACTCTCAAAGTCAGCAAGATAGAGGGTTTTACCAGACGATGCTTAGAAAAGTGTAACTTTTCTCATCGTCTAGTAGATGCTTTCACAGTATGATTCCTAACTGGAAAGAATCATTCTCTTACTCGCTTCGCTGTTTCATGGATAGCAGTCTCTGGTCGGGGCTAGCTTCGCCCTTAAAGATTTTCTGAAGTGATTGACTATCTCGGGAGGTGGATCTACTATCTCTTTCGGGATAGTATTCTTTGGAACACCTAGTAGTCTAACAAATCTCTAAGACTTTCACCATTCTCTATCGCGTCTGCTCCCTCCAGTTTGTAGGAAGCGCGTGTTCTTGTATAACCCATCGACTAACATCTAGACTGGTGTCGAGTCTACAATCTCTTTATGATCTGGGTTATAAAGCTTAACGCAACTTACCATCTACTTTATTCAAGTATTCTTGGTTGCGGAGGTAATCATGTGGTTCTTAGCATTTTAGTTTTTACTTTGGAGAATGCAGTCTATCGTCTATAAGGTGACGGTGAGTTTTCTCGCATGAGGAGGCATTGTATCCTAGGCACTCCTCGTCTGTATTTGGATGGACGAAGTGCCCGAGTAGTGCGAGTATCCCTTGCAATTACTCTTCCGGTGTTACTGAGTTTTCTCTATCTAGATTAAATCTAGATAGCATAGGGTTCCGTCACTCAGAATCTCTAATTTCCTCATCCACTCTTCTCAGAGTTTACCCTGTCACAACTTTCAGGTTTTTGGGCCCACTGCTGAGATGCTTAATTCGTGGGATTAAGCGTGAATGGATGATCGTAGTCAATGTTTTTGACTCTCACTGCTTGAGTTACTTTTCCTAACTGAGGGTGTTAGCTACTACGTTGGCTTAACCGGGATGACAACAAATTTCGAAGTTGTGGTCATTTTAGTAGCTCAACCTACAGTGGTTCTCTTGACTCCAGCTCCTTTTCTATGGGATAGGATGAAGGGTATTATTATAAGGTTCGTGGTAGACCTCATACTCGGCTTAATCACTAATACTCGGTGTATGCAAGTCGTATATAATTGAGATTTACAAGATGTTCAGATGTGTGGCCCCACCCCAAACCCACAACCATACAAGGAACAGGGAGTAGGGAGGAAGCACACATCTTAAATTTCATTGATCTAAATTATATACCACTCTAATGCTTATACTCAATAGTAGTAAGTTGATCCCATGTGTTCTTTCTCTTGATTCACGAACCCGATTGCGCGGTGCAAATGGTCTTTCTGGGGGATCTACTAAGTAGGCCTCAGGCAGTTATTCTTTTCCAGAATATTTGCAGTGCCTTTCGTTTCTGGTTTTAAAGTCTAACGGGGTTGGTTAACAGCACGCGGTACCCCTCTCCTGGGTACTTCTGAAGGTTGGATGAGAGAGACGACTGACGGTTCGCATTAGGTTTTCTCATTAGGTTCGGAAGAATTTTCATTCGATGCTCAGGATACGGTGAAAGTTCTTTTACACAGCACCAGGAATTCTTGCATGGTTGAACCAAGTCAAGCCATGACTGACGGTAGTGTCGAAATTTACAATCATACGGCATGCTTCAAACATGATCAAATACCATGTCCTATGTATCATATGGCGTAAATGATGAATTCATTTCCCAAGAAAATAGAATATAAATCATTTCATCTAGTTCAAACCTATGAGCTATGTACTTTTGAGGCTAGCTCAAAATCGTGCCATATGACAATGTCAAGAATTCTCCAAAAGAATCTTGTGTTTTGATCCCTTTCAAGATATTGCCAATATATATAAGGACATGAAACTTTTAACATTCATTTTATCTATCCCTTATAGATTTCACATTCCAATAATGTATCTTCTCTTCTCCTTCCTAAGTCTTTCATTTTAGAAACACTTTTCGAGTCAAGGCGAAAACGACCTTGCTTAGTCAGAATGTGATTTCAAATGATTAGGTATGTCTCATTCATACATGATTAGGAATTTCACTATGCTCCCACTAGTTCTTAGCAAACACACATGTTCTATTCATTTTGATATAAAAACATACCTTCTGCCTTTACATAAAATGATGATTATAACATTGAGATGGTTGCTTTATATCCACAATTGGATCTCAAGCTCTACATATTTTGTTAGGATAACATAGATTAAGTAAACTGTTGGGTTTTGAGCATTCTAACACTCCTAAGGTGTTCATGCAACCCTAGAAACCTTGGATCTATGTTTGACTAATATACATGCAAAATTGATTTCCAAGGTTCATAATCCTATCTAGCATACATGGGGAACTTTTAAACATAAAAGTAAGCTAGAAAAACATACCTTGTAGTAGCTTGGATTCCTTGAAAAACCTTGAGAGCCTAGCACCCCAAGTGTGATGCCTCAAATGTCTCACACAACACCAAATGCACTTGGAATAAACTTTGAGAGAAATGTCACACTACTTGAAATCGGCTAGCCCTCTTCTTTCTTTCTTGTGGCCGATTTTGGTGAGTAAAAGGATGCTTATATACTGTGTTACAATTAGGGTTACACCATGTAAACACTAATGTAACATGGCTCTTCATTTCCATGACCCATGGGTTAAAACCTCCATGGAGCATTCATGGAGCATCCTATGGGTTTTAGCCCAACTTGATAATCCATGAAGCATTTAGCCCACTATACAAGTATGGATGATTTACACAATCAACCCATATATTTAATTAGTCATCTTTTGATCACTTAATTAATACTAGATTAATTCTTGATCAATACTAATTAAATAATATTATTAATATATTAGAACTTATAATGTATTAATAAACCATAAGTGTTATTTCTCTCATTTTAGTTTATCCAAATGCGTGATGCCATGCAACCCAAATGGACCATGCTAATCGGGTCAAGTACAACCCAGAAATAGTTATGAACTTAGACACCTAATCCAACAGTCTCCCACTTGTTTAGACTATATATGCGAGAATAACTTCAGGAACCGATCAGCAATCGTAGCTGTTTCAGGGTCTCGTGGAACTAAGATGATGATGATACTCCATTTAAGATAAGTGATCATATAATCCTCTGTTCTAGATATCATCCGGACAAATACATGGAACAATGTCTTACTTGTTGTCCAGCAGTTTGTTTCCCGATTTCCGATTTGTTTGACATAGAACTTAATTGAACAGATCAACTTAGTTCTGACCGGGCCCGGTACATGGGTCAACACAAAATCATCGAGGGGCCCAGATATCGCTTCTAATCCAAGAAGGAACAGATAAACTTCGATTCATATGCTTGTTCTACTACTTGTTGAATCACACACAAAAGCACGTTTCATAACATCGAGTTACCAATGCGTTTTTGTACGATCAATGCATAACCAACTCATAGGCAACAAGTCATATCTCTAGGTTTGAAGACTTATATGATATTACCGTCTCACGATCACTCGAGATAAATTCCACGAAGTGATACCAGTGAGCGTGGGTTGAATCCAATACTCAGAACTTATGAGCACTCATGAGTGTTGTAGCACCACTTTGTCCAACATCTTAGACCTCTACAAGCCAACCCATGACAGTCTTGATTCATATCTACTTCCAACATATGACCGACTGTGGATGGTTTGAATAACTTAGTCATTCAGGATGAACGACTTAGTTATTCTGGAAGTCAAAACATCCAAAGTGAAACACAAGAATAATTGAATCCAATATGGTCTCAGAACTTATGAATATAAATAAAACATATTTTATTTATCACTTATTGATTACCCATCATTCATTGTATACTGTTTCAAACTATCAACTTTATACTTGAATTAAAACAATAGTTGTCCCATGCTCCAAGCATGTACACTATGGTTTTTTTCCTAAACACTAGTCATGCCATACACCAAGTATGCACACTATGTTTTTCCAAACATTAGTTATGCCATACACCAAGTATGCACACTAAGTTTGTCTATGATCTTTATTATGTGAAATAGATCGATTGAACATAATTCCAATGATATTCATTTCACAATCCCAAATCCTTACCGCAAATGCACAAATCCCAGAATCATGCCATTTACTTAAATCAGTTAGATTTTAAACTTATATGCATTGGTCCTCTTGTAATGATTATGCACAAAGTCACAAAGACTTGTCAACAGACATTACAGAGTATTCTAACAGAGACCAACTCCATGGAAACGAAGTCTCATATTCAAAGTTCATTGGTTTGAACATTCTTCTTGCATTAAGTTTCCTAATCTTAAACAGATTTAATGAATAACTTCCACCTATGGGAATATTTCCATATTCTCATCTTGACTATCACTTTTGCACAAGAGTTGCCTCTTTTCAGAATATGTCAATATGGTCCTTCCAAAATTAACACTATACTTCCAACTGTCCCTGAGCAACCAATCTTTGGTAAACCTTAGATTGTCCTCGCTAATTTCTTAATCAAATTAGTCATATCCAGTTCTACTACTTTCCCCTCTTAATGCTCTATGAATTTTGGAAAAATTTAGAACATATGAATATTATATCACATGCAATCGATCCTATATCTGAAGCATATGGGACACGATTCATAAAGATATGATACTAGACCAGTATTTTGCTATAATATTTCAATTTCTATTTGCCAAGTTCTCATAACTCAGATTATGAAGAGGAATGCCGCAATCATAATCGAATTTTAGAATGCAAATAATGGACCCATATATAGAATTTCCTTATGTTGAGCCATTCCAACATAAAATTCATATATATATATATATATATATATATATATATATATATATATATATATATATATATATATATATATATATATATATATATATATATATATATATATATATATCCTTGACTAAAGATGATTAAAAACTCAATCTAAGCTTTTAGAATTGAAATGAAGTATAATTTCCTCTCCCTTAATTATAGCAAAGCAACTTTCTCCCAATTGAAACCTTTTGTTTTCTATAATTAACATTGCTCCCAATGATGATTATTAGCATAGCACTTATACTCCCACTAGCTTTGACATGTACTCAAAAAACCGCTGGACTTCTAGAAATCAATACTTTATTGATCTTCTTACCAAAGTTCATATTTCTGATACGAGATGCTTTGATAAAACTTTATCAAAATCATACACCGTTCTTGTTTTGGATAATTGTTACTTAATTAGATTAATTGGATAATTATCCTTACCCTAATTTTCGAAATTTAGAGGGATAAGGATTAGGATTAAATTAATGGATTAATTTAATTAGATAATCCTTACAAGATTTAATAATTTGATTAATAGTTAATTAAAAGATAAATATTAAATCTAGTTAATTGGTTTATTTAAATTTAAATTTAATAGCTTAAATTTCGAAATTTATAAACCCTTGAAGTTTTAAAATGTTTTAAAACACACCTTATACATATATTATAATTAAAAGTTTAATATTATATATGTATAAGAACATGGTCAGTCAAATCGCTAGTATGCCTCATTCACGAAGCTAATCTATAAGGGGGGTATAAGGAAACTGCCTATAAAATGGTAGTTGAATGGGTGTCCACTCTCACCCACCGCTTCCTTGATTAGTGGAGGGTCGTTAGCAGAACAGATTTGATAGGACAACTACTTCTCATTAAAAGTATAATGATATTAAAGAAAGTACTAGAACATTATTTTCAAAATCCCAACTCTAGTTACTTTAGGAAAAATGTGAAAAGTATGCTAATCCATGAAATTGCACATTATGCTTTATTGGTCGTTAGTGGAGCGTGTGTGGTTAACCAGCACACTAAAAGGCACTAATAAAGAGTAGTAATGGGTATCTCATAATTGTCATTTTGATGGAGCGTGTGTGGTTTACCAGCACATCAATAGTTAATGATAAAGACAATGAGGTTACCAAGCACATTTGCATGGTTATTCACATCTTGTTTGTGATCCTCGGCATCCCAGTCACAAATAGAATAGCATAATCTGAGATTAAAACATGCCATTGAATAGTTTCAATGTATCTCAAAAGAATTAGGAATTTCACTTCGTTTGTTTCGTCTAATGGTGGAATTGGTGAATCGTCATTCACCTACCTTTATGAAATTTGCACTTGGATCTCGGCATCCCATTTCTAAGTTGTGAATCTTCATAATTGGATCCTAACCTTGATATTATATCTTTGGGTTATTCTATTAAGGTATCTTGAAATCTAACTAAAACTTTCTTTCTTTTCAGATGTCTACTCCTGGAAACACTTCTGCTTCATCCTCCTCCAATCAGAACTTCTCTTTGCTCAATATCTGCTCCAAAGTCGTTATGGATGGCTCAAACTATAACGATTGGATGCGCAACATCAAGATGGCTCTTCGTTTCGAGAACAAAGAATATGTTCTTGAAAAGGAGCTCAAAGAGCTTGATGAGAATGAAGCTACTCCTGAAGATCTTGCTGCCTACAAGAAACATTACGATGATGCTACCAAAGTGGCATGCATCATGGTGGCAACTATGTCCCCAGAACTGCAGAGGTACTATGAGGACTACTGGCCTTTCGAGATGAACAAGGACCTTATGGAAAAGTACCATAAGCGAGCTCGTCAAGAAAAGTTTGAAGTAGTCAAGTCACTCATGGCTTGCAAGATGAAGGATGGGGAGTCGGTAGTGTCACATGTGCAAAGAATGCAACGCTACATAGAGCGTTTGGTCAACCTCAATATTCACTTTGATGAGGAATTGGCCATTGACATGGTCTTGAACTCACTTCCTGAATGTTATGGTCAGTTTATTCTAACTTACCATTTGAACAATATTGAGCAGACCTTGGCCCAATTGCACAACTTGTTGCAGACAGCTGAGGCAGGGATGAAGGGTAAAAGTATACCCTCCACACCTACGAGTGCCCCTGTTTTGGCTATTGGACAGGGAAAGGGGAAAAAGAGGAAAGGTCCTCCCAAGCAAAACTGGAAGAGCAAGGCTCAAGCTGGGTCATCTAGTAATGGCCCAAAGGCTAAGCCCAATGGTTCCACTCCCCATGTTTCTGATCCAAAAGAGGCAGTTTGCTTTTACTGCAACCAAAAGGGGCATTGGAAGAGATCTTGCCCACAGTATCTGCAAGATATCAAGGATGGCAAAGTGAAGCCATCTTCGGCAGGTATTTACACTATTTCTGCTAATAACTCATTATCTTCTCGTTCATGGGTCCTTGATACAGGATGTGGTTTTCATATCTGTTCTGATTTGCAGGGTCTAAAGGAAAGTGAGGAGATAGAGCGAGGAAGGATAAACCTGATCATGGGAAACAGAAAGTCTTCACCAGTAACCAAGATCGGAGTTTATCAGCTTCTGCTTAGTAATGATGTTAGATTAGATTTAATAAATTGTTGCTATTCGTCTGAGATGACGAGAAACATTATTTCATTTCATGCATTGTTCAGACAAGGTTTTACATATTCTTTTAATGATTTGAATGGTTCAATTTCTGTTTATAAGAATGGTGTTTTTATGTTTGAAGCTTTGCCTTGTAATGGTGTGTATGAAACAGTGACTTGTGTTGATAGCCTAGGAAATAGTGTACTTAATATTGACTTGTCTAATAGTGTAGACAAGGCATGCTTGTGGCATTGTCGTCTTGGACACATTAACAAGAAACGCATAGCCCAACTCCAAAAGGATGGAGTGTTGGAATCATTTGACCTAAAGTCAGATGATATGTGTGAGTCTTGTCTTTTGGGAAAGATGACAAAATCACCATTCACAGGGTCTTGTGAAAGAGGTGAAGGTCTGTTGGATCTCATACACACGGATGTGTGTGGACCCTTCAGATCAACTACAAGAGATGCTAATCGATTCTATGTGACCTTCACTGACGATTATAGCAGATATGGATATATCTACTTGATCAAGCATAAGTCAGAAACTTTTGAAAAGTTCAAAGAGTTTAAGCATGAAGTCGAAAATCAATTGGGCAGAAAGATAAAGATACTTAGATCCGATAGAGGCGGGGAGTATCTTAGTATCGAGTTTAACGACTATCTGAAAGAATGTGGGATAGTCTCACAATTGACTCCTCCTAGGACACCACAGTTAAATGGTGTAGCTGAGAGGCGTAATCGAACCTTGTTAGACATGGTTCGTTCTATGATGAGTCGGGCTTCGCTTCCTATTCACTTCTGGGGGTATGCCTTAGAGACAGCCGCCCACATCCTCAATCTTGTCCCTACAAAGAAGGTTGCCAAAACACCTCACGAAATGTGGACAGGGAAAGTTCCCTCGTTAGCGCATATTAAAGTCTGGGGTTGTGAAGCTTTCGTGAGACGAGAGACTCACGACAAGCTAGCAGCTAGAAGTGAGAAATGTGTTTTCATTGGTTACCCAAAGCAGTCTTTTGGATATTTGTTCTACAGGCCTAGTGAGAACGTGGTCTTTGTAGCACGAAGAGGAGTCTTTCTTGAAAGAGAGCTCATATTCAAAGAGGACAGTGGGAGCACTATTGACCTTGAAGAAATTCCAGAGTCAGCCAATGAAGGAACCTTAGATGACACTAGCACTCAACCAGAGGAAACAGTTCCTGTTGAACCAATTGATAACTCATTACCTCTTAGAAGATCCACTAGGGTGAGTGTGCCACCTGAGTTGTATGGTTTTCATATTACTTCAGATGGTGACACATTCATAAGTGACAGAACACTGGTAAACTTAGATGAACCAGTCACTTATAAGGAAGCAATGGCAGGCCCAGAGGCTTCCAAGTGGAAAGAGGCAATGGACAGCGAGATTAAGTCCATGTATGACAACCAAGTTTGGAATTTGGTTGATAGTGCACCAGGTCGCAAGACAGTTGGGTGCAAATGGATCTTCAAGAAGAAGACAGACATGGATGGGAATGTGCATACATTCAAGGCTCGACTGGTTGCAAAAGGTTTTACTCAAACCCCAGGGGTTGACTATGATGAGACTTTTTCGCCAGTGGCTAAGATTAAATCTATTAGGATATTGCTCGCCATAGCTGCCTTTCATGATTATGAAATCTGGCAGATGGATGTCAAAACTGCTTTCCTTAATGGGAAGTTGGCTGAAGATGTTTACATGAGTCAGCCAGAGGGTTTTGTTGATGCGAAGTTCCCCAATAGAGTGTGCAAGCTTGAGAAATCCATTTATGGATTGAAACAAGCATCTCGCAGTTGGAATCTTTGCTTCCATGAGAAAGTCAAAGAGTTTGGTCTCTCTAGAAGTGAAGATGAGTTCTGTGTGTATATCAAGGCTAGTGGGAGTATAGTAACTTTTCTGGTGTTGTATGTCGATGACATATTACTCATTGGTAACGACGTTCCAACCTTGAAAGAGGTTAAGTCTTGGCTTGGAAAGTGTTTTGCAATGAAAGACCTTGGAGAAGCTGCCTATATTCTTGGGATTAGAATATTGAGAGATAGAAAGAAGAGACTAATTGGACTTAGTCAGAGCACATACTTGGATAAGGTACTAAAGAGGTTTAGTATGGAAAATTCCAAGAAGGGAGAGCTACCTATCCAGAGCAATACCAAATTGAGTAAGACTCAATGCCCGAGTACAGATGTTGAAATAGATGACATGAGTCGTGTACCTTATGCTTCCGCTGTCGGATCGATCATGTACGCTATGACATGTACTCGCCCTGATATGGCATTTGCTTTGAGCATGGTCAGTCGCTATCAGGGAAACCCAGGTAGAGCTCATTGGATAGCAGTTAAGAATATACTCAAGTATTTGCGAAGGACAAAGGACTGGGTTCTTGTGCTTGGTGGCAGTGATACTTTGAGAGTAGATGGTTATAGTGATGCCAGCTTTCAGACGGATAGAGATAACTTCCGTTCTCAGTCAGGCTGGGTGTTTTTACTGAATGGAGGAGCAGTTACTTGGAAGAGTTCCAAGCAAAATACGGTGGCTGATTCTACTTGTGAATCAGAGTACATTGCAGCAAGTGAAGCGTCGAAAGAAGCAGCTTGGTTGAGGAACTTCATCGGGGATCTCGGAGTTGTTCCAACCATCCAGGAGCTTATGGAACTGTTTTGCGATAATGAAGGAGCGGTTGCCTTGACAAAGGAACCGAGAGATCATGGTAAGACCAGACATATCGACAGAAAGTACCATTTCATCAGACATAGAGTAGAAGAAGGCCATCTTATAGTAAAGAGGGTATCATCTGAAGATAACCCAGCATATCCTCTCACAAAGGGTCTGAGTAGGGCTAAGCATATTCAGCATGCTCGGAGCATAGGACTGAAAGATGATATTAGTTTTAGTAGTTAGATTAGTTTTTGAAACTTGTAACAAAGTAAATGTAATTGACTTTTGGTGATTAAAGAATAAAGTATTATTTATAAGTTTGGCTACTACCTTTTGTCAATTGTTTATTATTGTGTTTCATTTTTGCATGTTTTACTTCCTGAATAATGAGATTATTCAAACTCCACAGTCGCTCGTACTCTTGGAAGTAAGTAGTGAATTAAGACTGTCATGAATTGGATTGCAGATTGTCTAAGGATAGACATGGCAATAGAATTGCTGCAACGTTCATGAGTACTCAGAAATTGAGATTTGAGTATTGGATAAACCCTCGCTCAGAGTATTACTTCATGGAATTCATCACGAGTAATACTGAGACGATAATATCTTATAATCTTGAAACGAAGATATATGAGTTGTAATTTACAAGTCGATTGTGCATTGGTGATACGAAAACGCATCAGTAACTTGGTGTTATAAAACGTATTGTCATGCATAATTTGATGAGTAAAAGATACAAGCATATGAGTCAACGTTTATTCGTTCCTTTTGCCCTAACAGGAAAAGCGATATCTGTGGGCCCCTCGATGATTTGGTGTTGACTTATGTGCTGGGCCCAGCCAGGACTAAATTGATGTGTTCAATTAGAAGTCCTACATCATCACAAATCAGGAATCGGGAAACATAGATTCTGGACAAAGAGATTGATTATATTCCATGTCTTTTGTCTGGGGATATCAAGCAGAACGAAGGGTTATATGATCACTTATCTTAGGACACATAACTGACTGGGTCAGAGTTCGGCAGCAGCTTTTTGGAAGCTACAATTTACTGGTCAAATTTAGAAGGCATACTAGCAATTATAGTTACAGACTTATCCAAGTGGGAGACTGTTGGATTAGGTGTCTAAGCCCATAACTATAATTGGTATGTACTTGAATTGATAGCAGCACAGTCCTTTTGGGTTGCCCTCAACCTAGCAACTGGACGAGGAAAT
The DNA here is from genome assembly GCF_052849685.1 of Lactuca virosa. Classification (NCBI taxonomy): domain Eukaryota; kingdom Viridiplantae; phylum Streptophyta; class Magnoliopsida; order Asterales; family Asteraceae; genus Lactuca; species Lactuca virosa. The sequence goes on along the minus strand of NC_136430.1, from coordinate 116,104,687 downwards.
TATGAAAGGAGAGATATTAATTTATAAGATTAATAAATTAATATATATATAAAAATGATTTATTAATATGTTAATTGATTAATATATTAATTAGAAATCATTATGTTTAATTAATTGTTAGCCAGAAATTAATCAGAATTGATTTTGGGGTTAAAAGAATTAATTATAAGGTGCAGGGACTAGTTTGCAATTATCTAATAGTTGAGTGGAAGGCTCTAGAAACCCCTTGGAAGAGGGTGGACGAAATCTTTAGGGGAAACCCTAATAATTTCGTCCATAGGGGCTTGGATAAGGCCCTTGGGTTTGCTTAGGCCCTAAGCAAAGGATAACTAGGGTTTCCCTTAAACCCTAGATCCCTCAGCTATATAAGGAGCCTCCTGGTTCATGTTTTTGGTCACTCTTTCTTTTGAAGAAACCCTAAGGCCGAGATTTTGCATACTCCCTCTCCCCTCTCTCTTCTTCTACTTTCCTTCTTGCTAGTTTGGGTGTGATTCCATTAGAGGCATTACACTTGTGGTGCTAAAGCTTCCAAGAAGATCAAGATCAAGATCAAGGGAATATCAATTGTTTGCTATAACAATTGAAAGGTATGTAAACCCTAAACCCTAGTTTGTTAATTTCGAAATTAGCCTCTCTCCTCTAGGGTTCTTGTTTTGCAATTCAAAGTTGTATGTTCAATAGTTAAAACATAGATCCAAAGTAGGTTGCATGTGAACTTAGGAATTGTTTTCTAGTTTATTTGTTGTACCTAAAACCCATCAGGAACGTCTTAATAGAGTACGACGGATCATGCACAACTATTTTATATCTCCTAGATCTATGGATATAGTCATCTCACTCGTTGTATGATGATAATTAAATTAAAAAATAAAAATAAAAAATACATATACCAAAAAAATACTTTTATTTTTATATTTTGTATTGATTTGCCCTTTGCATCAACTTTAGACCGAATGAAAGGGGAGAGGTCTCTTGCACGGAATAAGAAGTCACGTTTAGAAATTTAGGGAAAATGACTCTTGAGTGTAATTAACTTTTGCGTTTGTACTCATTTGGTCCCTTTCCTTTTTTTGTATTCAATATACCATCAAACTTGTTGTTTGCGTTCACCATAACCCTTTTGACCGGCTTTTGACCTGTGATAGTCGGTCAAAGGGTTATGGTGAACACAAACAACAAGTCTGATGGTATATTGAGTACAAAAAAAATGGACCAAATGAGAACAAACTCAACAGTTGGTTACCCTCCTAAGTCATTTTCCCCGAAAAGTTAAATGAAATTAAAGTTACAAAATTATCAAAGACTGCAACCTTCTTTGGTCATAACGTATATGAAGAGCGTTACGGAGGGGTAACCTCGTTAAAACATGGTTTATGATATGCTTACTGTAGTTAGCTGTCAACACCTCTCTGCAAAAAGATATGACTGTGTATGAGAGGTATATTTATCAGCATAAACGTTTACCTCAAGGTATATTATAGTGATGTGTCTACAAAAGCATCATGATATTGTACATATTGATGTTGTATCTTATCCCATGAATTCGATCTTAAAGCTAAGTAAACTCAAAAATCACAGCACTTGTGATTCCACTCGTTTGTAGACTTGTCTAGAATCCATGATACGATAAATCATTTGATTGGAAATGTAAATGTAGTCATGAAATGCGCCTACTTAGTCAAGATTCCCCTAATAAATATTCAAGTGCATTACAAAGTTGTACAAGTATGAATAATGTTCTTTCGTGGGTTATGTTTTGAAGAGAAACAAGAATGAATCTCATAAAGTCATTAATATCAGTAGGAGATGACGTGAGATTTGTTGTAAATGAGTAAAGGGAAAATGAATCAGGAGGGTAACCAACTGTTGCATTTGTTCTCGTTTGGTCCCTTTCCTTTTTTTGTACTCAATATACCATCGAACTTGTTGTTTGTGTTCACCATAACCCTTTGATCAGCTATCACAGGTCAAAAGCCGGTCAAAAGGGTTATGGTGAACACAAACAACAAGTTCGATGGTATATTGAATACAAAAAAAAAAGAGACCAAATGAGTACAAACGCAAAAGTTAATTACCCTCAAGAGTCATTTTCCCATAAATTTATGAGGGTTTATGAAGTGCACTAAATTTTGTATTTTTTTACAAATAAACAATTTCAGTTCCAAAAAAATTCATGGTTCCCCGTTACATCTCATTATTAAAAATCGAAAAGTGGAAATAAGAAAATATGAGTAACAAATAATTGAAGATAATATTTTTATATAGACAAAAAAAATGAGATATGAAAATATAAGTAATCAATAATGGAACATACTATTTTTATATATACAAAATATTACAATTAATCATTCAATTAAGTTGAAAATTTTGAAAACTTTTACAGTTACAAATGAATATGGTTAAAGACAATTAAATAGAACAAGTTATAAAAGTTGATGAGTTTCAAATCGATATGGTTAAAGATAGAAATCATATTGGAACCATATTGATCTTTTTTTATAAGTTATAGTAGACATAATCTCGCGCGTTATGCAATTTACAAATTTATATAGTTAAAATAGTCTATATGAAAATTTTATATGTTTTTAGATACGTTCGATTATACATTTTAAAACATTTATTTGGTCACTTATATATATATATATATATATATATATATATATATATATATATATATATATATATATATATATATATATATAGTAGACATACACCCCTTAAGGAATTATAGAATAGAACGATTATAAATAAAAGACAAAACTTCAAAAATGGTCCCTGTGGTTTTCGAAAATATCAAGTTTAATCCCTAAGTTTAAAAGACCTCACAGATGGTCCCTGTGGTTTCAAAACTTTTAACATTTGGTCCTTCCGGCTCACTCCGTTACCATTTCGCCGTTACGTAAAGGGGTATTTTTGTCATGTCACTACCCAGGGACCATTTATGAGGTTTTGTATTACTTTTTTTAAAATAAATAAATAAATAAATAAAATTTAATATGCAAGGGGTCCCACCTCCCTCTCTCTCTCTCTCTCTCTTTCTCTCTCTCTCTCTCCGATTCACCAGTGGAAGAAACAACCACCGGAGATACCAATTTTTGGCCTCCTCTCCGGTCACACTCTACCATTTCCCACTGCCCACACACCACCTGCTGCCACCACCGTTTTGGTCGACTAAGCCCCACCGCCATAAACCACCACACTCTCCTCCTTCGATTCCTTTTCTATCAAGCAAGTTAACAAACACCCTTGAAAACCTGTTACTGCTTTCCCTTTTCCTTCCGTGTTGTGAACCACTAGAAGCAAGAAAAGCCAACAGTAGGGCTGCCACCCACTGCCACAAAACTGCCACCATTCCACCGTTGTTCTTCTTTCAATAAACCACCCACACAACCTCCAGCCACCTGTCGTTGCTTCTCCCTATCCCTTCTTGTGGAACTCGCTGGAACAGAAACAGAAATAGAGCAGCAGAAGGCTACCGGAGCAGCCCCCAGCTACATACCGCCACCGTCGTTCTGCTGCTGCTGGTAAGCCATCGCCACCTCTGCCATCTTGAATCACATTGACGAGACTTGTTGATTTCAACTGAGACCAAGAGACCCAACAAAGGGTCCCGATTTCCTTCTTGTGCATCCTGAAATCGCGATCAGTTAACCAAAGAGACCCAACGATGGGTCTTGATATTTTTTGAATCTCAAACTTGCAAATCACGATAGGTAACGAATCTGGTTGAAATTGGGGGTGGGTTCTTATGTTCACTGTAGTAACAATCACTGTGGTGTCGATCAAGGGGGTGTACCACCGATGCTCGATCGGATTGAAGAATGAAGAAGAATGGAAGTGACAGTTGTCGTTGATTTCTTCTTTGACTTGGGCTGCTCCAGCAGTTCTCAATTGTCTTACTTATGTCCGGCGATGAAACTCGAAGGGAGGGGCAGCTGCAGTCGCCGATCAAAGTAGGGTGTTTGGGGGTTGAGCTTCGACGGGAAAGGTGGAGAGGGGGTTAGATCAGAGGCGGAAGTCCCCATTCTTCTGCTTCGTTTTTCCGGTGAGCCAAGGAAGAAAATAGGATTGGGGTTTTTAGCGGTTGTGAGGGGGTGTTTGGGTGGAGCCTCTTCGACAGGAACAGTGGCGGAGAACGAGGGAAGCTGTTGCCTCTTCTTGACCAGAAATACAACCTCATGTGGAGGTTTCTTCAACCATGAAAGAGAGAGAGAGGGAGGGTGGGGCCCTTTAATTAAATAATTATATTTTTTTTCTTTTTTTTTAAAATAGAGAAAACCTCATAAATGGTCCCTGTGTATTGAAATGACGAAAATGCCCCTCACTTAACGGTAGAAAGCTGACGGAGTTAGGCGGAAGGACTAAACATTAAAAGTTTTGAAACCACAGGGACGATCCGTGAGGTTTTTTGAACTTAGGGATTAAACTTGATATTTTCGAAAACCACAGGGACCATTTTTGAAGTTTTGTCTAAATAAAAATATGGACTATAAAATTTTTTGACCAACATATATTACATTCATTGAACTTACAATTCCATAATAAAAAAACATATGAACAATAAAAAAATATGAATAAATGTGTTAGCTTATACAAATTAACATCTTTGAGAATCATGATTACCTCTTTCTCGTACTATAATAAACATGCATCTCAAAAGTGACGTTTATATCTTCTTAGTCATCTTTCTCTCCTTATTATTCTACAAACTCTAGCAATATAATCTACATATATGAACTATATATAATAAGTATAATTAAGTACCATAAATGAGAAAACTTTTTATTTGTAGTAACAAATTAGTTGAAAGCTATATAAGTTAAAAACTCTTCAGTGACATTGATTAATTTGTTGAAAGTTGAAAAATTGTTGTAAGAAAAATGGTTATCTTGAACCATATTGATTTTGTCGGATTAGGTGTCTAAGCTCATAACTATAATTGGTATGTACTTGAATTGATAGCAGCACAGTCCTTTTGGGTTGCCCTCAACCTAGCAACTGGACAAGGAAAATTATGAAAGGAGAGATATTAATTTATAAGATTAATAAATTAATATAGATAAATGATTTATTAATATGTTAAAAGATTAATATATTAATTAGAAATCATTATATTTAATTAATAGTTAGCCAGAAATTAATCAGAATTAATTTTAGGGTTAAAAGAATTAATTATAAAGTGCAGGGACTAGTTTGCAATTAACTAATAGTTGAATGGAAGGATCCAGAACCTCCTTGGATGGAGGTGGACGAAATCCATAGGGGAAACCCTAAAGATTTCGTCCAAGGGGTTCTAAGATAAAGCCCTTGGGCTTTGCTTAGGCCTTAAGCAAAGGATAACTAGGGTTTTCCCTAAACCCTAGATCCCTCAGCTATTTAAGGAGCCTCCTGGCTCACATTTGAGGACACTGATTTCTTTGGAAGAAACCCTAAGGCCGAAATTGCATACTCTCTCCATCCTCTCTCCTCCAAGTTTCCTTCTTGCTAGTTCTTGGGTGTGATTCCATTAGAGGCATTACATTTGTGGTGCTAAGCTTCCAAGAAGATCAAGATCAAGATCAAGAGGATTATCAATTGTTTGCTATAACAATTGAAAGGTATGTAACTCCTAAACCCTAGTTTGTTAATTTCGAAATTAGCCTCTCTCCTCTAGGGTTCTTGTTTTGCAATTCAAAGTTATATGTTCAATAGTTAAAACATAGATCCACAGTAGGTTGCATGTGAACTTAGGAATTGTTTTCTAGTTTATTTGTTTTACCTAAAACCCATCAGTGGTATCAGAGCCATTGTTTGTTTTAAATTGAATTGCTATAATAGTTGAATTGCAAATTAGGGTTTATAGCTATTAAACCCTAAAGGCCAAATTTTCGATTTCTAGGGTTTTGGATAAAAGGGTTTTTTCGAAAACCCTAGCCTCCAAAGAACCCTAATCGAAATTAGGGTTAGGGTTTTGAAAACCCTAGCCTCCTCCCTTGTAAATTTCGAAATATGCTAGAAGTTTTAGGGTTTCTTGTTTTGGATAATTGTTACTTGATTAGATTAATTGGATAATTATCCTTACCCTAATTTTCGAAATTTAGAGGGATAAGGATTAGGATTAAATTAATTGATTAATTTAATTAGATAATCCTTACAAGATTTAATAATTTGATTAATAGTTAATTAAAAGATAAATATCAAATCTAGTTAATTGGTTTATTTAAATTTAAATTTAATAGTTTGAATTTCGAAATTTATATAAACTCATGAAGTTTTAAAATGTTTTAAAACACACCCTATATATATATATATATATATATATATATATATATATATATATATTATGATTAAAAGTTTAATATTATATATGTATAAGAATATGGTCAGTCAAATCGCTAGTATGCCTCATTCACGAAGCTAATCTATAAGGGGGGTATAAGGAAACTGCTTATAAAATGGTAGTTGAATGGGTGTCAACTCTCACCCACCGCTTCCTTGATTAGTGGAGGGTCGTTAGCAGAACGGATTTGATAGGACAACTACTTCTCATTAAAAGTATAATGACGTTAAAGAAAGTACTAGAACATTATTTTTAAAATCCCAACTCTAGTTACTTTAGGAAAAATGTGAAAAGTATGTTAATCCATGAAATTGCACATTATGCTTTATTGGTCGTTAGTGGAGCGTGTGTGGTTAACCAGCACACTAAAGGGCACTAATAAAGAGTAGTAATGGGTATCTCATAATTGTCATTTTGATGGAGCGTGTGTGGTTTACCAGCACATCAATAATTAATGATAAAGACAATGAGGATACCAAGCACATTTGCATGGTTATTCACATCTTGTTTGTGATCCTCGGCATCCCAGTCACAAATAGAAGAGCATAATCTGAGATTAAAACATGCCATTGAATAGTTTCAATGTATCTCAAAAGAATTAGGAATTTCACTTCGTTTGTTTCGTCTAATGGTGGAATTGGTGAATCGTCATTCACCTACCTTTATGAAATTTACACTTGGATCTCGGCATCCCATTTCTAAGTTGTGAATCTTCATAGTTGGATCCTAACCTTGATATTTTATCTTTGGGTTATTATATTGAGGTATCTTGAAATCTAACTAAAACTTTCTTTCTTTTCAGATGTCTACTCCTGGAAACACTTCTGCTTCATCCTCCTCCAACCAGAACTTCTCTTTGCTCAATATCTGCTCCAAAGTCGTTATGGATGGCTCAAACTATTACGATTGGATGCGCAACATCAACATGGCTCTTCGTTTTGAGAACAAAGAATATGTTCTTGAAAAGGAGCTCAAAGAGCTTGATGAGTCTGAAGCTACTCCTGAAGATCTTGCTGCCTACAAGAAACATTACGATGATGCTACCAAAGTGGCGTGCATCATGGTGGCAACCATGTCCCTAGAACTGCAGAGGTACTATGAGGACTACTGGCCTTTTGAGATGAAGAAGGACCTTATGGAAAAGTACCATAAGCGAGCTCGTCAAGAAAAGTTTGAAGTAGTCAAGTCACTCATGGCTTGCAAGATGAAAGAAGGGGAATCGGTTGTGTCACATGTGCAAAGAATGCAACGCTACATAGAGCGTTTGGTCAAGCTCAACATTCACTTTGATGAGTAATTGGCCATTAACATAGTCTTGAACTCACTACCTGATTGTTATGGTCAGTTTATTCTAACTTACCATTTGAACAATACTGAGCAGACCTTGGCCCAATTGCACAACTTGTTGCAGATAGCTGAGGCAGGAATGAAGGGTAAAAGTATACCCTCCACGCCTACAAGTGCCCCTATGTTGGCTATTGGACAGGGAAAGGGGAAAAAGAGGAAAGGTCCTCCCAAGCAAAACTGGAAGAGCAAGGCTCAAGTTGGGTCGTCTAGTAATGGCCCAAAGGCTAAGCCCAATGGTTCCACTCCCCATGTTTCTGATCCAAAAGAGGTCGTTTGCTTTTACTGCAATCAAAAGGGGCATTGGAAGAGATCTTGCCCACAATATCTGCAAGATATCAAGGATGGCAAAGTGAAGCCATCTTCGGCAGGTATTTACACTATTTCTGCTAATAACTCATTATCTTCTCGTTCATGGGTCCTTGATACAGGATGTGGTTTTCATATCTGTTCTGATTTGCAGGGACTAAAGGAAAGTGAGGAGATAGAGCGAGGAAGGATAAACTTGATCATGGGAAACAGAAAGTCTTCACCAGTGACCAAGATCGGAGTTTATCAGCTTCTGCTTAGCAATGATGTTAGATTAGATTTAATAAATTGTTGCTATTCGTCTGAGATGACGAGAAACATTATTTTATTTCATGCATTGTTCAGACAAGGTTTCAAATATTCTTTTAATGATTTGAATGGTTCAATTTCTGTTTATAAGAATGGTGTTTTTATGTTTGAAGCTTTACCTTGTGATGGTGTGTATGAAACAGTGACTTGTGTTGATAGCTTAGGAAATAGTGTACTTAATATTGACTTGTCTAATAGTGTAGACAAGGCATGCTTGTGGCATTGTCGTCTTGGACACATTAACAAGAAACGCATAGCCCAACTCCAAAAGGATGGAGTGTTGGAATCATTTGACCTAAAATCAGATGATATGTGTGAATCTTGTCTTTTGGGAAAGATGACAAAATCACCATTCACAGGGTCTTGTGAAAGAGGTGAAGGTCTGTTGGATCTCATACACACAGATGTGTGTGGGCCCTTCAGATCAACTATAAGAGATGCTAATCGATTCTATGTGACTTTCACTGACGATTATAGCAGATATGGATATATCTACTTGATCAAGCATAAGTCAGAAACTTTTGAAAAGTTCAAAGAGTTTAAGCATGAAGTCGAAAATCAATTGGGCAGAAAGATAAAGATACTTAGATCCGATAGAGGCGGGGAGTATCTTAGTATCGAGTTTAACGACTATCTGAAAGAATGTGGGATAGTCTCACAATTGACTCCTCCTAGGACACCACAGTTAAATGGTGTAGCTGAGAGGCGTAATCGAACCTTGTTAGACATGGTTCGTTCTATGATGAGTCGGGCTTCGCTTCCCATTCACTTATGGGGTATGCCTTAGAGACAGCCACCCACATCCTCAATCTTGTCCCTACAAAGAAGGTTGCCAAAACACCTCACGAAATGTGGACAGGGAAAGTTCTCTCGTTAGCACATATTAAAGTCTGGGGTTGTGAAGCTTTCGTAAGACGAGAGACTCACGACAAGCTAGCAGCTAGAAGTGAGAAATGTGTTTTCATTGGTTACCCAAAGCAGTCTTTTGGATATTTGTTCTACAGGCCTAGTGAGAACGTGGTCTTTGTAGCACGAAGAGGAGTCTTTCTTGAAAGAGAGCTCATATTCAAAGAGGACAGTGGGAGCACTATTGACCTTGAAGAAATTCAAGAGTCAGCCAATGAAGGAACCTTAGATGACACTAGCACTCAACCAGAGGAAACAGTTCCTGTTGAACCAATCGATAACTCATTACCTCTTAGAAGATCCACTAGGGTGAGTGTGCCACCTGAGTTGTATGGTTTTCATATTACTTCAGATGGTGACACATTCATAAGTGACAGAACACTGGTAAACTTAGATGAACCAGTCACTTATAAGGAAGCAATGGCAGGCCCAGAGGCTTCCAAGTGGAAAGAGGCAATGGACAGCGAGATTAAGTCCATGTATGACAACCAAGTTTGGAATTTGGTTGATAGTGCACCAGGTCGTAAGACAGTTGGGTGCAAATGGATCTTCAAGAAGAAGACAGACATGGATGGAAATGTGCACACATTCAAGGCTCGACTGGTTGCAAAATGTTTCACTCAAACCCCAGGGGTTGACTATGATGAGACCTTCTCGCCAGTGGCTAAGATTAAATCTATTAGGATATTGCTCGCCATAGCTGCCTTTCATGATTATGAAATCTGGCAGATGGATGTCAAAACTGCTTTCCTTAATGGGAAGTTGGCTGAAGATGTTTACATGAGTCAGCCAGAGGGTTTTGTTGATGCAAAGTTCCCCAATAGAGTGTGCAAGCTTGAGAAATCCATTTATGGATTGAAACAAGCATCTCGCAGTTGGAATCTTTGCTTCCATGAGAAAGTCAAAGAGTTTGGTTTCTCTAGAAGTGAAGGTGAGTTCTGTGTGTATATCAAGGCTAGTGGGAGTATAGTAACTTTTCTGGTGTTGTATGTCGATGACATATTACTCATTGGTAACGACGCTCCAACCTTGAAAGAAGTTAAGTCTTGGCTTGGAAAGTGTTTTGCCATGAAAGACCTTGGAGAAGCTACCTATATTCTTGGGATTAGAATATTGAGAGATAGAAAGAACAGACTAATTGGACTTAGTCAAAGCACATACTTGGATAAGGTACTAAAGAGGTTTAGTATGGAAAATTCCAAGAAGAGAGAGCTACCTATCCAGAGCAATACCAAATTGAGTAAGACTCAATGCCCGAGTACAGATGTTGAAATAGATGACATGAGTCGTGTACCTTATGCTTCCGCTGTCGGATCGATCATGTACGTTATGACATGTACTCGCCCTGATGTGGCATTTGCTTTGAGCATGGTCAGTCGCTATCAGGGAAACCCAGGTAGAGCTCATTGGATAGCAGTTAAGAATATACTCAAGTATTTGCGAAGGACAAAGGACTGGGTCCTTGTGCTTGGTGGCAGTGATACTTTGAGAGTAGATGGTTACAGTGATGCCAGCTTTCAGACGGATAGAGATAACTTCCGTTCTCAGTCGGGCTGGGTGTTTTTACTGAATGGAGGAGCAGTTACTTGGAAGAGTTCCAAGCAAAATACGGTGGCTGATTCTACTTGTGAATCAGAGTACATAGCAGCAAGTGAAGCGTCGAAAGAAGCAGCTTGGTTGAGGAACTTCATCGGGGATCTCGGAGTTATTCCAACCATCCAGGAGCCTATGGAACTGTTCTGCGATAATGAAGGAGCGGTTGCCTTGACAAAGGAACCGAGAGATCATGGTAAGACCAGACATATCGACAGAAAGTACCATTTCATCAGACATAGAGTTGAAGAAGGTCATCTTATAGTAAAGAGGGTGTCATCTGAAGATAACCCAGCAGATCCCCTCACAAAGGGTCTGAGTAGGGCTAAGCATATTCAGCATGCTCGGAGCATAGGACTGAAAGATGATATTAGTTTTAGTAGTTAGATTAGTTTTATTCTGAAACTTTTAACAAAGTAAATGTAATTGACTTTTGGTGATTAAATAATAAAGTATTATTTATAAGTTTGGTTTCTGCCTCTTGTCAATTGTTTATTATTGTGTTTCATTTTTGCATGTTTTACTTCCCGAATAATAAGATTATTCAAACTCCACAGTCACTCATACTTTTGGAAGTAAGTAGTGAATTAAGACTGTCATGAACTGGATTGTAGATTGTCTAAGGATAGACATGGCAAAAGAAATGCTGCAGCGTTCATGAGTACTCAGAAATTGAGATTTGAGTACTGGATAAACCCTCGCTCAGAGTATCACTTCATGGAATTCATCACGAGTAATACTGAGACGATAATATCTTATAATCTTGAAACGAAGATATATGAGTTGCAATTTACAAGTCTGTCATGCATTAGTGATACGAAAACGCATCAGTAACTTGGTGTTATAAAACGTATTGTCATGTATAATTTGATGAGTAAAAGATACAAGCATATGAGTCAACTTTTATTCGTTCCTTTTGCCCTAATAGGAAAAGCGATATCTGTGGGCCCCTCGATGATTTGGTGTTGACTTATGTGCTGGGCCCAGCCAGGACTAGATTGATGTGTTTGATTAGAAGTCCTACATCATCACAAATCAGAAATTGGGAAACATAGATTCTGGACAAAGAGATTGATTACATCCCATGTCTTTTGTCTAGGGATATCTGGCAGAACGAAGGATTATATGATCACTTATCTTAGGACACGTAACTGACTGGGTCAGAGTTCGGCAGCAGCTTTTTGGAAGCTACAATTTGCTGGTCAAATTTAGAAGGCATACTAGCAATTATAGTTACAGACTTATCCAAGTGGGAGACTGTTGGATTAGGTGTCTAAGCCCATAACTATAATTGGTATGTACTTGAATTGATAGCAGCACAGTCCTTTTGGGTTGCCCTCAACCTAGCAACTAGACAAGGAAATTATGAAATGAGAGATATTAATTTATAAGATTAATAAATTAATATAGATAAATGATTTATTAATATGTTAAAAGATTAATATATTAATTAGAAATCATTATGTTTAATTAATAGTTAGCCAGAAATTAATCAGAATTAATTTTGGGGTTAAAAGAATTAATTATAAAGTGCAGGGACTAGTTTGCAATTAACTAATAGTTGAATGGAAGGATCCAGAACCTCCTTGGATGGAGGTGGACGAAATCCATAGGGGAAACCCTAAAGATTTTGTCCAAGGGGTTCTAAGATAAAGCCCTTGGGCTTTGCTTAGGCCTTAAGCAAAGGATAACTAGGGTTTTCCCTAAACCCTAAATCCCTCAGCTATTTAAGGAGCCTCCTGGCTCACATTTGAGGACACTGATTTCTTTGGAAGAAACCTTAAGGCCGAAATTGCATACTCTCTCCATCCTCTCTCCTCCAAGTTTCCTTCTTGCTAGTTCTTGGGTGTGATTCCATTAGAGGCATTACATTTGTGGTGCTAAGCTTCCAAGAAGATCAAGATCAAGATCAAGAGGATTATCAATTGTTTGCTATAACAATTGAAAGGTATGTAACTCCTAAACCCTAGTTTGTTAATTTCGAAATTAGCCTCTCTCCTCTAGGGTTCTTGTTTTGCAATTCAAAGTTATATGTTCAATAGTTAAAACATAGATCCAAAGTAGGTTGCATGTGAACTTAGGAATTGTTTCTAGTTTATTTGTTTTACCTAAAACCCATCAGATTTCAACTAGCATCTTTTATATATATATATATATATATATATATATATATATATATATATATATATATATATATATATATATATATATGTAAACTACACCAATGGTCCCTATGGTTTGGGGTAATTTTCGCGTTTGATCCCTAACTTACTTTTTAAACTCGGGAAGGTCCCTACTGTTAGTTTTTATTACACGCTTGATTCCTACTGTTTGTTTTTGTTACGCGCTTCATCATTGTTTTACCTAAAAAGACTAATATTTAAATAGGAAAAAATGGTGCGATAGGGAAGGTAAGATGAGGGGATGGGGTTGGGGTGTGTTTATTTAAATAAATTAAAAAATCAAGTGTAAAATAGTCTTTTTAGGTAAGACAGCGACCAAGCGCGTAAGAAAAAAAACAGTAGGGACCTTCCGAGTTAAAAAAAATAAGTTAGGGACCAAACGCGCAAATTACCATAAACCATGGGGACCATTCTTGTAGTTTACTCTCTCTCTCTCTCTCTATATATATATATATATATATATATATATATATATATATATATATATATATATATATATATATATATATATATATATATATATATATATATATATATATATGTCTTTAAAAATGAATAATAATAATAATAATAACAATAATAAATAAATAAATTTTTATCGCAACCAAACTAAAGATCTTTGCATATGAGTCATGTGTACCAAACTGTCTATAAAAAATAAAGTGGTGTGTGTCTGAATAAAGATCTTGTTAGATGCACAAAAAAATGCACATGACGAAGAAAGACAAAGTTCAGAATGTTAAATATGAATAAATAATATGAATAAATACAGAGATAGTAAAAGTAAAGAAAAAATGACATCGTAACACAATGAAATTATGTGTTTCGTCCGATTTGACCATTTATGTTTTTTTCATTTTTGTGCAATAGGTCATCTAACTTTTACTATACATGTTAATTAAATTATTATCGCTAGTTTTTAACCATTTCTCCGCTAACCAGTTACTCTAAATCATACGAATGTGCCCTATGGTTTAAATTTCTTTCGTAGTCGGTCTCTTACTATCACTGTTCATCACCGATACCACCGTTCATTTCCGACAGCCACCATTGTTCACCTTCGATAACCACCACAGTTCATCTCCGTCAAATCTTAATCGTCTCTCTTTCTCTCTCTCTAAAGATTTCAATTCCTTCTTTTTTTGTCACAGTTTACATAGAAAAAGATGAAAACCCAATCAAACATATCACTAAATTTAGCCATGGCTGGTAGAGCTCCGTCCCTAAACTTGTGGATACCTTCAGTACATAGTTCTTGTCTCCACCCTTTGCTAGATATTTAAGGTATCATGGCTTGGTCCACCATATGATTGTAGTGTTGGTATCAACTTATGTTTAAGTGCTCCATGGTGGGAATCTAAGGACCATTTGAAACCCGGTGTAGGCTCAAAGCCATCTTCGGATAACTTCAAAACAAGAAAACTCATCATCCATGAGTAAGCTTTTTAGGACTAGAGAGTGAGCACGGTTAGATGTGTAAAATTTCTCCTTTTTACGGTAACGATTACATATAGGCATTCTTCCAAACAGTTCGTGTGCATCTTAAGAAGTTCACCATGGAATCTTTGGTTTTAATTATTGTTGAAATCCAAATTAGAGACGAACTCGACAAATAGATGTAAGATTGAGTGAAATGAAAATATACACGTACACATGAAACATAGAAGAGAGAGAGACCAGAACTTGGCATCCCCTAATGATTGCAATGAAATGAGAAGTATCAATAATTACTTGAACACTTTGGAGAAGATGAATGGTTGGAGTAATTGGTGAAATTTGATTGACATGTTCTAAATTACTATCACCATTATCACCCATATTTTTTATTCTTTCTCCAATCGGTTCTAAAAAAGGACTACAAGAGACTGCCAATCTTAGGAACGTGGAACGTAGCAACTCTTAGGGTTCATATTCGAGGTAAAATAAGACCAGAGATCGAGAATTGGTATTGAAAACCTAGATAGAGCATGCATAATGGTATGTTCGTGTTTGTATTTCACATGGAGTAAGAAGTACTGAGATATACAAGTTTCACAAGCAACTCTAGGACCTCTAAATAGGTTTGATATGGTGGTCGGCGCTAAAAGCGAGCTACCAGTAGGTCGCCAGCCTTAGAAATACATACGCGACCTTCGGAGTTTTTTTGGTTTAAATTTATGATGGTTATGGTTTAATTGAATGAGAAGAAAAAGGAGAAACTCCAAGTGACATCTTCAACCTCCTCCTCTTAGCTCCCCATGACAACATTACCGGTATCATGGGGTTTATCAAAGGTGAACGATGGTGGCTGCAAGAAATGAATGTTGGTGTTGGTGTTGGTGATGAACAATGCTGGTAAGGTATCAACTACGAAAGAAATTTAAACCATAAGGTCATTCGTGTAATCTTGAATAACCGGTTAACGGAAGAATGTTTAAAAACTAATGATAATGACTTCATTGACATGTACAGTAAACGTTAGATGACATATTGCGCCAAAAAACATAAATTATCAAATCGAACCAAACACGTAAGTTCATTGTGCTACAATGACATTTTCGTTAAAAGTAAATATAAGAAGAGTAAATAGAGGAAGGGACAATGTACTCACTCATGTGTGAAGGGGAAAGGTCAATAAGTAAAACCATAAATAAATACAAAAAAATAGTAAAACGTATAGAAGTAAGCTGATATAAGGTACAATATGGGAGAAAAATAGCCACAAAGATAGACATAAAGCTAGAACCTAGATATGCAAAATATTACTCTAGTACCATGATTCTTAACCTCCATTTCCTCTCAAAGGTTATGTCATCGGTAATGACTAACAATATCAAGTCTAATATCATGCTATCTTCTCATTTTCTTCTCCGTCATTCTCTACTTCTCGATCCATTGATTGTAATTACTTCAACTCTTTTATTTAACATCTCTAATTTCTGAGTGACATTCATACAAAGATACTAGTTTCATGATATTTTTTTCTTGATATCAAAATATATTTTTAGGTTAGGTAGTTGACAACATATACTGAATGTGTCCATCAACATATAAATTTAAAAATAGAAATCCTACACAATTAAGTTGATAACAAATTGTGATGATAACTAAAATAAAATTGTGATAACAAATTGTGATGATAACTAAAATAATTACGAAAGGGTTTTTAACCCATCAGACACAACTTGATAACAAATTGTGATGATAACTAAAATAATTACGAAAGGGTTTTTAACCCACCGGTGTCTGATGTTGCCCTCCCTTTTTAAGGTTGAAGGTTCAAGTCCTACGGTGAACATATATGAAATAATGTAGAAGTAGTCATGGGTATATTTGTTTAAAAAATATATATATAAATAAATAAATAAATAAACTAAAATAAGTTAAATCGATGATGAAACCTTTATATTGGCACTAAACATTGGTCATATACTCTCTCCAAACCCCACACGCACATATGGTGTGTGCTTTGTGTATGTATTCTATACTTTTAAACTTGCAGTATTACTACCTTTATACAGAAGACTTGGCTCAACCTTGCATGCCCGAGGTGAGGGGTCAATCAGTGAAAAGCAAAGAAAGTTCATTGAAAAAGCTTAAAAGAAAGTTGATTTCACAAAGCAACTCTCTCTCTCTCTCTCTCTCTCTCTCTCTCTCTCTCTCTCTCTCTCTCTCTCTCTCTCTCTCTCTCTCTCTCTCATGAATAAAGCTGATGCAAACAACTAAGCCCATTTCTAGCTTCTGTACAGAACCGAACCATATTGATCGATTCGTAGCTTCATCTGTAAGATAAAGGACATAACCCACAAAAACCTACTATACACGACATGTTAGAAACCGACCACCTCCACCACCTTCACCACTACCATCACCTCACTCCTGCACCAGCTCCAACTTCATCAGATCATGCTCTTTCTTGCAAAAGAAAAAGACGTCCCGCCGGTACTCCAGGTACCCATATTAATTTCCTCACTTGTCACTTGTCATATTCATTTATGCTGAAGTACGTAGCTTTAAGAATCAATTTTTCTGAAGACAAAGTTATGATATTAATTTCATTACATTTTCAGATCCAGATGCTGAGGTTGTGTCGTTGTCTCCCAAAACTTTGCTGGAGTCAGACCGATACGTGTGTGAGATCTGTAACCAAGGCTTCCAACGGGACCAGAATCTTCAGATGCACCGCAGGCGACACAAAGTACCATGGAAGTTATTGAAGAGGGAGTCGCCGGAGGTAAAGAAAAGAGTTTTCGTGTGCCCGGAGCCTAGCTGCTTGCATCATGATCCTTGTCATGCTCTCGGTGACCTCGTAGGAATCAAGAAACACTTTCGCAGGAAACATAGTAACAATAAACAGTGGGTTTGTGAAAAGTGCTCAAAGGGTTATGCTGTTCAATCTGATTATAAAGCTCATCTTAAAACTTGTGGCACTAGAGGCCATTCTTGTGATTGTGGTCGAGTTTTTTCCAGGTTAGTATATATAGCCTATTTTAGTCATTTTTTATTTACTGATCTCATATTCTTTTGATTTTTTGGTGTCATCATGCATAGTTTTCAGAAACATGGGATAAGAAACCAAAATTCCTGAATGCTTCTTATCTTAAAATCCGCAACTTAACGAATTAATAAGGTCCGCCATAATAAGTTCTTGTACATTGAATATTTTTGGTTTCTAGCGACGTTTTTGTGGATGAAAATGTGTCTGTATCAAATATTATTGCAGTTTGACTACCTGCAATATACAATAACACTATATATGAACAAGTTCCGAGGATCTATCATCTCATCTTTTTGTCTATATATTATCTAAAACTTTATGATTAAGAGGAATTTATTCGATTCTTTTATTGAAACATCGGCTCTTTAGTAAAAGACATAGATCAAACGTTGGACCAGTTCAAATTTTGTTTGAATTTAATTAATAAACATTAATAGTCAACCGTAAAAGTCATAATCTAAAATATCCATCTGCTCCAATCCTTCTCTCGGTATTTTAGTATACTGTGTGCTTCATGGTAGACCTATATATCACCTACGTGACGAAGCTTAATTTGCTTCTTCCCTTGATTAAATCTTTGTGTTTTTCAAGAACAATTTTCGTTTATTTTATTTATATAATATTGGAGCTTTTAATGATCTCACTCATTTGTCTGTATAGAGTTGAGAGTTTCATCGAGCACCAAGATGCTTGTGTTGTCAGGCATGCTCACCCGGATTTGACAGTATTCCAGCGTATATGTTCGCCTAGCAACGCATCAAGCACTAGTCCCTCAAACGACGCAAATTTGAACATTTTAAGAGTAATGCCAAGAATGCAACAAATCCATTATCACCACAAACCTTCCCATTCACAACCTCAAGAAAAGAATATAGAACTTCAGCTCCTACCATCGTCGTCATTATTTGAACAGAAGAACAACCATCAAACCCATTTGAAGCTTTCAATTGGCAACGAAGTTAGCTTTCATACAGATGAAGAACAAAAGATGAACATGGCTATGACTGAAAAGGCATTTGCAGATGAGTCGAGGCAGCAAGCGAAGAGGCAGATTCAAATGGCGGAGTTGGAATTCGCGAATGCGAAGAGAATTAGGCAACAAGCTCAAGGAGAATTAGAGAGAGCTAAACGTCAGCAAGAACAAGTTGCAAAGAAAATCAACTTGACCATTTTAGAGGTCACTTGTCATTCTTGTAAGCAACGGTTCCAAGCTGCTAGTAAAGTTTCAACCACTATAGCTGATGATACCTCGTTTGGTTTGAGTTACATGTCTTCAGCAGTAACTGAAGGAGAAGGTGACTATTAGTTTTTCCAAGCAAATCTCTCTCTCTCTCTCTCTCTCTCTCTCTCTCTCTCTCTCTCTCTCTCTCTCTCTCTCTCTCTCTCTCTCTCTCTCTCTCTCTCTCTCTCTCTCTCTCTCTCTCTCTCTCTCTCCCTCCCAACTGTACGTGTGTTTATATATGATTCCATTTATGTCTTTTCATTCTGATGAGAAAAAAGGAAATAAGAAAAAAAGAAAAAATAGATTCCACAATAGGTATATATTGGTGTAATATGTGATCTACATCTCCTTCCTCTTTCATTTATTTAGAGGTCAAGCTGCAGCTGATCTGTTTTGGCACTATACATAATTAATTCCATAAAATGAGGATTAAATGATCAAGGCATTGATCTCTAGAGATTATGTATTAGGTTGCTCAAGTTATTTTATAACTATCAATGTATTAGTTTGTTTATTCATTCCCAAAATAAAAAAACCAAAAGGATTAATGTGATACCCATCTAATTACAGCTATTTAAAGTTACGAAAGGAAGGAGCTTCTGAAATCTTATCATGGCAGCCCTCATAATTAAAGGGTTCCTGCAGCCTTGATAAGTTCATCGTTTGTGTTTTTAGTTTGTCTTTATGGAAAGAAAAAGGTGACAAATATGCATGTTGATGTCTGAGAATCTGGTGTCACCAATTAACTTTGTGTACGTGGTTTATAAACTAGGCTCCACCTATGTGTCACAATTTCGACACCATTTTGGTTGTTATATCATCTCATGTCATCTCCGCACCATTCCACATTTACCTGGAAATTAATACCCACAATGTACACGGTTGTTCTAAACATATTTTAGGTCTAAGACGAGACGGAAAAAAATTTCCTTAAAATACTCAAATATCATCAACGTTTTTATGTTAATTCAAAAATTGAAAGAAAAATTACTTCTCCTACCTTCTAAATATATAACATTTTCGATTATAAAAATCCGCATACATAAAAAGAATTCTTCTTCTAGCTTTTGAAATGCAAAATTAATAATATTATCTTCAAAATCGATCTTGTTTAATACTCTCTCCGTCTCAAAATTATTGTCCACAGACAAAAAACACACGGATTAAGAAAAGCAATCATTAGTTTTGTCTTTTTGAATAAAATGACCCTCTTGTTCTTTTCTAAAAACAATGGGAAATATGCATTTGTAATTATTAAAGTTTACTTTATTAAATGTTAGGGGTAATATGGTAAAAGTGTATATCTACTTTTGGTAGTGGACAATAATTTTGGGACAAACTAAAATAGTAATGTGGACAATAATTTTGGGACGAAGGGAGTATATGTTTCTCTATTTATAGAATAACCAATCCGTTCAACTTTTCTTGTGACATCGACAGACTTAAGTAATTCTTCAATAACTTCAACTTTTAAAAACTTATTTCTGAAGATGCAACAGTTATAAAAATAGTTAATAGGATTCTATATGCAATAAAAGCATTCAGATAACAATCAGCAACTTTAACAAATTTCAAAATTTCAACCACGAACTCTATATTATTCGATCGGTAGAGACGTTTGTGACACATTTAATTCAAAAAAAAAATTCACTTGAATCCATATCATAAAAATGTCATAAGAAAACGTAGTTCCAAACTTTATACAACATTCATTAAGTTTATTCTCATCTATTGTCTTTAAATTCTTTGAACCATATAAAAATCCAAAAGTACTTTCAAAATACTTCAACTGTTTAGTTCTAGTATTTAGTGAAACGTGATTGCAACATCCACAACAAATACAACATTCAATTGTTTAGTTCTAGTATTTAGTGAAACGTGATCTGGTCGAGGAAGACGAATGGGGGAAGGGGGTGTATGTTGTCCCATATTTTTTATTAAATATATTTTTCGTAAATAAATAAAAAATTGTAATTGTGTATGTTTTCCCATGAATCGGCTCATTCTCATTAATCAATATATATACAAGATAAATACATTATGGGCTATAATACTAATCCTTTGGGCCTAAATACATACAATAATAATATAGCTAACATCCCCCCGCAGTTTGAACGGGTTCATGAGACTGAATGTTCAAACTGGACCGAAAATCAAGAAACAATGGTGTTGGGAGGCCCTTCGTGAAGATATCAGCATATTGATATGAAGACGGAACATGTAAAACACGAATCTGCCCGGTGGCCACCTGATCACGAACAAAGTGAATATCAATCTCTATGTGTTTAGTGTGTTGATGTTGGACCGGATTGCCTGACATATAAACTGCGCTCACGTTATCACAATACACAATGGTGGCTTTATCAGGGGGGCGATGAAGCTCACGAAGTAGGTTACGAATCCAAGAAGTTTCTGCCACAGCATTTGCAACCCCACGATATTCCGCCTCAGCACTTGAACGAGAGACAGTGGACTGTCGTTTAGAGGACCAAGATACCAAATTCTTACCCAAGAAAATACAGAAACCAGAAGTAGACCGTCGGGAATCCGGACACCCGGCCCAAACCGCATCAGAATAGGCAACTAACCGTTGAGAAGATGATGCATACAACTGAAGACCGAAAGAGGATGTACCACGAATGTAGCGAAGAATACGTTTAAGCGCATTGAGATGAGGCTCACGA
Organism: Lactuca virosa; assembly: GCF_052849685.1. Taxonomy (NCBI): domain Eukaryota; kingdom Viridiplantae; phylum Streptophyta; class Magnoliopsida; order Asterales; family Asteraceae; genus Lactuca; species Lactuca virosa. The sequence continues at coordinate 116,083,341 of NC_136430.1, read as the reverse complement.
GGATCATGCATAAAGAGACAAATCTGCTGAACAACATAAGTGATGTCAGGTCTGGTGAATGTAAGGTACTGCAGGGCCCCAGCAAGACTGCGGTATAGGGTCGGGTCAAAGACGGGGGGTCCAGAAGCAGGTAACTTGGAAGAGGCATCGGTTGGAGTGCGCGCAGGTTTACAGTTCAGCATGTGAGCCTTGTCAAGAATCTCTAAGGCATATTTCTTTTGAGACAAGAACATACCCGTTTGATCACGAGTCACGGAAATACCAAGAAAATAATTAAGAGGTCCCAAGTCAGTCATGGAGAATTCGCCAGCTAGGGTAGTCATGATCTGTTGAAGTAACTCGGGTGAGGTGGCTGTAAGAACAATATCATCGACATATAAGAGCAAATAAGCCATGTGAGAACCCTGTCGATAAATAAATAATGAAGAATCACATCGACTATGAATGAATCCAAACTGGAGAAGAAACTGTGCAAATCGGTGAAACCAAGCACGTGGGGCTTACTTGAGACCGTATAGAGAGCGCTGAAGAAGACATACGTGATCAGGATAGTTAGAGTCACGAAAACCTGGGGGTTGTTGCATGTAAACCGTCTCCTGAAGGTGGCCGTGCAAGAAAGCATTTTTGACATCTAACTGACGTATGGGCCAGTTTTGAGAAACTGCAAGAGAAAGTATTGTACGGATGGTGGCCGGTTTAACAACCGGGCGAAAAGTCTGATCACAATCAATGCCAGGGCGCTGGGCTTTTCCATTAGCAACAAGTCGGGCTTTGTACCTGGATAAAGAGCCATCTGCATGAAATTTCTTTCGAAATAGCCAAATATAATTAATAACATTTGCATGAGACGGTCTCGGGACTAAGGTCCAAGTTCCATTTGAAATAAGTGCTTTATATTCCTCTGTCATGGCATTACGCCAGTTGGGGTCCGAGAAAGCCTGAGAATAAGATTTGGGAAGAGATGAAATAGAATCCACATGAAGTTTTAATTTGTTAACCTTCTTAACAATACCACGAGATGACCAAGTGGTCATTGGATGACACGAGGTGGTCGGGGGGGGGGGGGGGGGAGGGGGGAGGGCATGGGTTGTGGAGGTGCGTCAGCGACAGGAGGGGACGCAGAAGAGGGCGTCTCAGGTGGTGTGGTCGGTCTTGGTTCGGATGTGGATGGGGAAACCGGAGTATTTGGTTGTGTGTGAGAGTGGAGGAATCGGTAGGATATAACATTAGGAGCATCATCAATAATGTGATTAAGGAACTTGTAGGAAGGAGGCTGGTCCGGAGTCATGGAACCAAATGGGAAAGATGTCTCGTCAAAGGTTACATGACGAGAGATGATGATTTTGTTGGTGGCGAGGTTTAAGCATCGATACCCGCGGTGTTGGGTCGGGTATCCCAAAAAGACACATGGTGTGGTGCGAGGTGATAGTTTATGAGGAGTGACTATATGGGGGAAACAAAGGCATCCAAAAACTCGTAAATGATCATACTTGGGTGTTTGGTTGAATAGTTTTTGAAATGGGGTAATGTTGTGGAGAGTGGTGGAGGGTAGAATATTTAAAAGGTGAACTGCCATGTGTAATGCTTCAACCCAGTATTTTGGTGGAACATGAGCATGAAAGAGAAGGGTGCGTATGACATTATTGATGGTGCATAGCATGCGTTCTGATTTTCCATTCTGTTGGGATGTATGAGGACATGAAAAACGAAGTTGAATACCGTGAGAGTCGCAAAAGGTGTGAAAATTAGTGTTATTTTATTCACCGCCATTATCGGTTTGAAAAGCTTGGATTTTAACACGGAACTGGGTTAAAACATATTGATAAAAGTGTTGAAATTTTCCATTCACATCAGACTTTTTACGCAAAGGATACACCCACAAAAAATGAGAGAAGCTATCTAAGAAAATAACATAATATTTGATTCCACTCAAGCTAGTAATCGGGGATGTCCAAACATCGGAATGAATAATTTGGAAAGGAAATTCAGCAACAAAATGAGACATTTGAAATGGTAATCTAACATGTTTTCCTAACTGGCACGACTGACATAAACTATTTTTGGTTTTATTGACACAAGGAATTAAAGAACGAGAAACTAAATGTTGAAACACATGATGACCAGGATGACCGAGTCTTTGATGCCAAAGTGTCGGTCCAAAAGAGAGGAGAGCTTGAGCAGAAGGCTTCGTGACCGGATAGAGATCGTCGGTGCTGTCACATCGGAGGAGGGTGCGTTTGGTCTGAAAATCATGAACATAAAAACCAAACTCATCAAATTCAATAGAACATTTGTTGTCACGGGCAAGACGATGAACATACACAAGATTTTTAATGATATCGGGAGTTATTAACACACTATTTAAACGTAAAGGAAGGAAAGAGTATGACATAGGAAGAAAAGAGTCACCCGTGGCTTTCACCGGGATGCGGGACCCATTACCAACATAGACAGAGGAAGTAGGCAAATTATTTTTAACAGAACCTATGATACCTTGGTTCGTGTGTAGATGAGCGGTGGCGCCGGTGTCCATGTACCAATCGGCGTGAGTGGGGTCGTTCAAAGTCATAGTGTTAAAGCTTTGAGGAAGAGTCGTGGCCTGATCCGAATGGGCTTGTTGTGCCGAGAGGAAGGCTTGGTGAGCAGGTGGAGCGGGCCAGAATGGTTGTTGGCGATTTGGGCCAGGAGAAAAAGAGGAGCGCTGGTGGGCTTGAGCTCCTTGCGGTGTGGGCAGCAGCCCATTTGAGCCATACGATGGTCCGTTAACCACAAATTGGTGATATGAGATATTATTGGGACCAAGAGAGCATGGCATTGGACCCCAGGGGGTATGTATAATTAATTGTTGACCATTTAAATGTTGACCAAAACCACTTGAAAAACTTTTTTTATGTCCAGTACGTCCACCCCCACGTTAAAACCTTCCTCCTCTATTAAATCTTCCACCGGTCCTACCACCACCACGTGATTGATTAGAAAAATTATTTCTATAATGTTGAGATTGATTACCGTTCCCAGTGGCTTGAACCGAAAGAGCAGTTGGAGAAGAGGGATGATCGTTGTGTGTAACAGAAACGGGCTTGGATTCATTGACCTTCATGAGTTTTTCTTCAATGGTAAGGGTGGAACGGACCTCCGCAAAAGATGGAAACGGCTTGCTGTTGCGGATTAGAAGGGAGAGATTGTCATATTTAGTAGGTAAACCATTGAGTGTATGTATGATCAGATTTCGATCAGTAAGTTTGGCTCCTATATTCTCAAGCATATCCGCCAGTTTAGACACACGGTTGAGATACTCAATCATGTAGGAGTCCCCCATTGATAAGTTCCTGATTTGTGACAACCCGAAATTTCAATCTCGTACGAACCATTCAATCCATTCAAAGTTAGACTTTATCCCACTAACTTTTAGCGCTATGTAAAGTCTATTTGAGCATTCTGAGTTTAGTACATCAAGGGAATAAGTGAACTAAAGTGCCAATTGAAGTTGTAACCCATCAACCAAGCCATAAACCCTCAAAAGAGGAGTTTACGGCCAAGGGTCATGGGTTTACGGCCGTAAACCCATGTAGGCCGTAAACTCCAGCTATATATACGACCCTTAGTCATTTTTCAGCCACTTTTCACTTTCCCAAGCCTAGAACTCGAAATTCTCTCCCAAGGATCTTGAGGTTTTGCTCCAAATCTTCAAAAATGTAAGTGAATCCTTCCATACATGAGCTAATACATCTCTTCTTCTTGATTCACTCTTGATTTCATCCATGAAATCTCTTCTTTTGGTTAGATCTTCAAGTGTTCTTCATTTCACCAAGAACACACACTAGTGTTTTTGGGCTCTAACCACTCCCTCAAGCTCCTACTACGTAAGTACACTACCATTAGCTTGTTATGTACTAGAATCCTTTGTTAAACATCAAGAAATCATGTCCAGAAGGGTGTTTACGGCCAAGGCAATCTCCCTTGGCCGTAAACCCAAGTAATGGGTGCATATGAACCCTAACTTCTTCCTAAGGCTTGGCCTTTAGCCTAGAACTCTTCCTGGAAACTTGTAGGACCTTAAACACACAAAATAAATCAACATGACATGAGTTTACGGCCGTAAACCCATTGGGTCGTAAACCCATGGGCCGTAAACTCCAATGTGAGGCCCTATAACCCTTAGATGCAACCCTATGCACTTCTAACACTTAAATCAAGGTGTTTTCTATGTCCTAGGGTGTCCTTGCTTCCTTAATTAGTTGTTTAATCACTAATTAGATACATATATGTGTCATTATATGTTAAATAGGATCCGTGTGTGCTCAAGTCTTCACTTGACACTTAGCATCCTATCCAGCACTTCCATCCACACCACTCACTGCAGGTGAGTTCATACCCCTTAATCAACCTTTTAAATGATTTTAAATGTTTTTAGGGGGGAATACAAGTCGAAATCTTCTAGTTTTTATATTAATCACATGTGATTAATAACTAGAACAAACAGAAAGATTTTCAATTACTTTCATATTGTTATCAAACTTATGGATTTCAAACACTTCAAAACATTTTATTAAACTCTTTTAAATGCTAAATCCTTTATCAAACTCTTTTAAACTTACATTATTGTCAAACTCATATCTATACAGATATATTTATATAAGTAAGGTTTGAAGGACTTAGGACTGATAGCTCACCTTATTTCCTGTTCCTTGTTTGGTTGTGGACTTAGGGTATCCTGTTATTTTTCCGAATGTCGTTGACACCTTAGTTATATATCGTATATATGTGTTTGGATATAAAAGCTTTCACTTCAGTTCAGTACCTTTGGGTAGCAAAGGCATAAAACAACACTACTAGTTAACTATAATAGGTATAGTTAAGAGATTACTACTCACCATTACTACTACTAACGACACAGACGAGAGCCAGCACATTATGAGTCATTACATACGTACTATAATGAGAAACAATACCTACTATACACTATACAAGAGAACATATTATACTCTATACAAGAGGATATACTATACACTAGTACAGAGAAAACATTACTATACTATGACATACTATACAAACATTTGAATACGATAACCAGAATGTGACATACTATATCTCGATACGACACTACATTGTTGTATCCCTTGTAACCAGAGTCTCCTGGAGGGAGAGCGGGCATTGTGTGTATAGATCTATACGGGACAGACACTCCCACACCCCGACTGCTAGCTACAGTCCCAGCCGATAAGGCCAAGGGGTGACAAAATGTCACCTCACTACATATGACACCGGAGGGTCATCATTTATTCAGTCGTCGATCAGCATGGTTACATACGAGTTCACATTTAAACCTTTAATTAACCGGCTAAGGATTAAAGGCAAACAGGCTCCCCGAGGTATATTGTACATTTAATACTACCTGGAGTCTGCACTTTTATCACTTTATAGCCAGCAGTGTCCCTGCTGAGGTAAAACATGATTTTTCCCCTATTACATGTATTTTGTGATCATCTCACGTAAACAATGACTTAAACTATATTTTTATAATGATAGTTTCACCGGGGAAAACTTTTACATTCACAAAGGAACAAACATACAAACATTCGGGTCTTGGTAGAAGACTGCATTTCAGTAGAAAATATAGGATTTTCTAGGGAGTTCAAACATTTACAAACAGTTACAAATAACTACGAACATTTACACTACATTGTTACAAACACTTTTATACAAGCAATGACACTAAATACTTATGAACTCACCAGCATTAATGCTGATAAACTCTTTCAAAATAACTTGTATTCTAAGGTCATCAGTAGACAGGTACCGATGAAGCTTTTGAGAAGATGGAGCACATACAAGACTCATCTTTATTTTGATCATTCATTTTGGTGTCTTACAAACTATACAGAACACGCTTGTATTAAAATTATTTTATTAATGCAATGGATGTTGTTGCTTGTTTACTATTATGCTTTGTTGTGATACTGTACATGAAGTCCTCCACCCCAGAACGTTTCCGCCGTTCCGGTTTTGGGGTGTGACATGATTTCAGTGTCTAGCTCCATGACTCGGTGGTCTTTGTTGTCGTAAAAAAGATTTTTAAGGGTGATCCATACGTCATATGCTGTGGTATTTTTCTTTATAATGGAATTAAGTAAGGGTTGTGCAAGAGTACCGTAAATCCAAGCTTTCACAATAGCATCAATTTCCTCCCAATCGGCTTGTGGATCTAGGGCAGCAGCTTTGTCTTTAGGTTGGTCGGCTGGGGTGGATGTCGATTCAGTGGTGGGTTTGGGAAGTAGATGATGGTAAACACCAAATCCCTTGCAATGATTCTGGAAGAGTTCATGCCATGAGTCGTAGTTCTGATGTTCTTGATCAGGGATAAGTGGAACGTGGGTCTTGATGTTTGTGATGCCATATGGTTTCTCAGACTTAGAAGAAGACATGATAGAGCAGCGATCGATTAAAGAGTATCAGGTAAGAGTAAATAGGAGAACGAGCCGGAAGAGAATAGTGGCGGCAAAGAGAAGGGTGCCGCACAAGAGAGATAGGATCGGAATTAGGGTTGTACACGATGGTCTCTGATACCATGTAATTGTGTATGTTTTCCCATGAATCGGCTCATTCTCATTAATCAATATATATACAAGATAAATACATTATGGGCTATAATACTAATCCTTTGGGCCTAAATACATACAATAATAATATAGCTAACAAAAATAACTAATTATTAAGTTAAAAAGAATTAAGAAGGGGAATATAGTCTTTTTAGGTCTGACAGAGACCAAACGCGCAACAAATATACATCTTAGGGATCGTCCGAGTTAAAAAAAGGATTAGGGACCCGACGCGCAGATTACGCCAAACCATAGAGACCATTCGTGTAATTTACCCTTATTTTTTTGAAAAAAAAAATGATGTGTTATTATAAAAAAAATACGTAAATATAAAAATAATAGTATGTTATTATTTTATTCTAAAACTATAAGTATGCAGTTTTGAATTAAAGATAAAATATGTTTTTTGGTTTCATAATATAAATAAGGTAAATTTTATATTGGTTCGATATAAACTTTTGATATGTAATTTAAAGAAAAATATTTAATTTCATCAAATTTTAAATATACTTTTTAGAAAAGACATCAAATTTTCAAAGCAAAATAAAAAAAACGTTTGTTAGCTAATAATTAACGACGTTGGTACACATGCTAAAATAATTAATCATATGAATAATATGACCTTAGTTCCGTTTTATTCATTTTATTTAATGGAAAATAAAATATTTTATATGTTTAAAAGGTTTATGATTCATAAATAATAACGAGTCATATTTTTTTATAAAAATAAATATATTTGTATAAGCTATCATTTCGGAAACACAAACATAAACTTTTTAAACATATAAAATATAAATATATTTGTATTAGTTATTATACAAATATATTTAATTTTTTTAAAAATATGAAGGTTGCTCACTAAGCTCTTTGTAGCTTATCTATTTGTTGATTGTATGTCTTTTAGGTTCAAGTAGATGTCTAGAAGGAAGAGGAGTTACTAGCGTCTGACTTAAAATTCTTATACTAGATTTTTGTAAGATTCTCTTTAATAACTACTAATACTGATTTGTGATACGATTGTACACCCGAATTGTAATGATTCATGTTTTATAAATGAAAAACAAATTTAGGTGTATTTTGTGTTAAAAATCTGGGGGTTACAAGTTGGTATCAGAGTCGTGGTTTAAGTGAATTAGGCATCTGGTAATAGATTCATAATCTTAAACCGCAGAGTAGAAATAGAATGTGAATTAGCTAGACTTAGTAGATATAAGTTAGTCAAATTATTGGAAACAGTTTGGGAAATTATGGTATGTGTGTGTATGTTTTTCCTTAAACTATATGATTATATGTTTTGTTTGGGTGATGGCGAGATTGGTGTTGTGACACTGTGAGCCAAACAATCATGTTTGAGTGATGGCAAGATCGGCATTGCGACACTGTTAGCTAAACAGACCCGACAATAACATTAATGACATTTTTTGTATTGAGATAGATCGACGCTACGATGTCGTAAGTCTATTTTGTTTGGGGTGATAGCAAGAAAAACTTAGTGTTGCGGGCTAAACAGACCCGGGGGGTGACGGCTAAAGCCTATAGGCCCAATATTGACATTAGTGTCATGTTTAAGGATGTTATTGGAGAATTATAAGTCATTGACAGACTTGGTGCCTGTAATGCCATACTTATATGTTAGTAGTAGAAAAATGTTTATAAAGTTGATCTTATAATATAATGCCGAAATTTATTTCTATTATTGGTTGGTGTTTTGAGTTATGAGTTAGATAAACTCGCAGAGAACGTTGAAATTTTGTGTAAATGTGATGAATATATATATATATATATATATATATATATATATATATATATATATATATAGACACACACACACACACACACACTGGAAACCAATATTATGAATCTAGAAAGCATAGTCTGTAAGTGTAATCACAGTGTGGTGATTTATGTACCGTGACTCGGAGGCGAGAATAGTTTGACATAAAGTGAATAGTGAAGACAATGTACTTTGGGAATTAAGCAGCGCGATAACAATAACCACGACGCGCAGAAAATACATCGTCAAAGTCTATTACCAATATGTTAAATTCAAAGAAGCTAGGAATAGGATCATGAATTCCATCTTTAATAAAAGAAATATTAGTGCAGAATTTAGTTAAATATGTCTAACATCCCATGTTTGAGGCTATTAAACTCTAGCCTAGATAAAGCAAATTAATGGATTCTTTGTCTTAACTTGTAGTGAATAAAACAAAGAACACATAGTAAAAACAAATCCAACTAATATGACTTTGTATGAATGAGATATGATTGTTCAAAGTTAAGGAAAAAATTCTGCACAAAACTGGAATGCAGGAAGTTTTCTAAGTCTGGAAATTTAAAGTATTCAGATGCTATCTTTAGGACTGCATGACTTGAGTTATACACATCAAAATCAGTTAATTCTTGAGCCAAAACTGTAGTTGTGAATGAGAAGAAGGTGCTGCAAGTTGATTCAACTCGTTTGGAGACCGTATGAAAGAGTTACGATAGTTTAAAGTTGACTACCGGTTAATATTTGGTGTTGTTAAAAATAGAGTAGTTGACTCTTGTTGATTTCTTGATAAATTTGAAAGTTTTGAATAAATTGAGTATAATGAACTTAGAATAAGTTAATAAAATATGAGATATAAGATTTAACCAAAATGTGACAAGTTTTGGTTGAGAAAAATGAAAATTTACTTAATTTTAGAAAAAGGTAAAATTGTCCAAAATGTATAAAAGAACAAAATAAAAAAAATATGTTGGTATCTAAATGTTTGTATTGCCTTGGAAACATGTTGGGATCAGGAAGTTACAAACATAACAAGCTAAAACTTGAAAAAAAAACACATTTTAGGCAAAGTAGGATGCCTAAATGAGAAAATGGTCAAAATAGGCAAAACAAAAAAATGGCTTAAAATGTCCCATGAAGCTTTATGCATATTTTGAATACTCTTAGCACATAATTTAGCTATATGACATTGTTTTATACACATGGATGCATGAAAATGGAGTAAATTTTCCAAAATGGACAAAAGGTTTAATTTGGCAAAAGTGGCTATTTAGCTTCATGGATTATAAATAACTATTGGAATAAAGTTGAAAGATTTGTTAGAATGAATAAATGAGTATACTCATTTCGTTATATGAGAATTGGAGAAATATTCTTAATTAAAGTCTCTTGATAAAGAGAAAGTACATTGCTAAAAATGTGATTATTGATATTAAAGATCTGATGGAAGATCTGGATGGAAGGATCCTTGGAAACAAACAAGACCACAGGTTAGTAAAATTGTATAGCTAGATATACCTAGCTACAAAGGTGAATAACTAGATAAACTAACCACTTTATTGATATATAATGGATTAGTGTTATTGAGAACGAATAATTGATTGCTTAAAAGATGACATGGAAAAAAGGAAGATAGTTTTCCCTAGTCACAAAGGAAAAAAGGTCAGATATATGATGAAGGATATTTTGTTCATTTACAATAAATTATAAGTTGAATCCTTGTTAAGAGTATAAATTATGCCCTTATGCTTAAAGATGGTGATATAAAGCTAAGAAGGAGGAAAAAGGATCAATATGTATGACTAAAAGGGTAGAGAATGGTAAAATAGGAACTTAGAAAATACGATTCTGAAATTGAAAAAACCATGACGTGGTGAAGGTGGTGCCACAGCATGGTAAAGGTGGTGTCACGACGTGGAAAGTGGTGATTCATTTGACGTAAAAAACAAGGGCAATGTACTTTGGAAGAGCCACGACATGGCAAGAATTTACCACGATGTGGTGAAAGTAGGTTGCCAAAGAATTTAGTGACGAAGAATTTTGTGACAGATAGAAAGCGTCGCGAAAACATTAAAATATGATGAAAAATGTTTCGTCTGTCACCGTGACGCGGGCATGATATCGCCACAGCGTGGAGACTGTAACTTCGTCTTTTTCTGTTCCAAACACATCTCAACAGAGCATAAACGATATTTGGCGATAAAGGGACGATTTATTGGCTAGAGAGTCGAATCTTGAAGACAAATTGAAGGGATTAACAACCAAGTTTTATCTTGAGGAAATAAATGACGGGTATACCATATAGTGTAAGGGATCATTTGATAGTTGTTAACTGAGTTAGAGCAGACTGGGTTAGAAGTTCTGACTGAGTTTACATCTGATCGAGTTTATGCTGTTTGATTATTCTTCTGAATGACTCTGGTTAATGTTGAAAATGACTATATTACCCTTATACTTTCTCTTGTGATGGATAAAATACTTATAAAAAAAGAAACTATCACATAAAATCTAAATTACACATATATCATTTAAAATCCAAATACACATTGTCATACAAAATTCAAATTGAAATATGAATAAAAAGAAACATAATAATTTGCATACAAAATTAACGTTAACCATTTAAAAGTAGTTGATTAGCCATCTGGTTACGCAAAGTAGCCATATATTCAACGAATTTTGAACCCGATTATATGTCTTCTACGTTTTGGCCATCACTTCCTCCACCTTACGGAGTAACCATAGTGTTATGTTCTAGGAAATAAATAAATGATAAACATGTTATATTGTAAATCAAGATCACACCAATATACACACAAATATGCACACATAAACATAAATATATACACATATACACAAATACTCACAAAGATACACATATACACATAACAAGACATTTATCATTTAACAATTTAACAACAACAAAAGAGCATCATAGCAAAGGATTTAATGTAACAACCAAAAAACTAAATCACAACATACACATAAAAAGGCACATATCATCTACAAAAAATAAATCACAGCAACAACCAAAAACATGAACAAAACAAGAACAAGAAGGAAGAAAGAACAAGCCAATCGAAATAAAATCACAGCAACAACAAGCAAATCGAAAATCTCAGCAAAAACTCGTAAAACACTCAGAAATTAATTGTTATTTATCACCAACAAGCCAGACATATGATGGGAAAATATAGGGCAAGAAGGAAGAAAATTTATAAATCGAAATCGAAATAAACTCGAATTCTCATATGGAATAAAAATCATGAACAAAAAGGAAGAAACAGTACTTGGTCATTGGAAGTAACGTGCTCCCGTTGATTTGTCGGGGGGAAGAAATCGACTGGAAGTGAAGCTGGGAGGAACAATCCCGCTCCGCTTTTATGTTTTGCCAAAAGAATAAGGAAAAATGGGAAGTCCTCTTTTTTTATCCCGGTTCGTCAATTGAAAAGGTTGGACTGAATCCTATGAAAAATGTGGACCGATTCCACATGTTGGACCGAGTCTCTCATTTTTCTGATACTTATCAAACATATCAATTGCCTTTTTTTAGACCCAATCCCTCTTTGGACCCGGTTAGACCATATATCAAACGAACCCTAAGATATTTATGTTATTATTCATGGTTTAGTATGGGCCCTAAATCCAATAACCAAGTGTTAGTTGGGAATCATCAAATATTATGAATAATATTGGTTTTAATTTGTAATATAACCCAAGTATGATTATGTGGATATGCATTTGCTTGATACAATATGCATGATAAAATGAGTGAAGAAATAGAACCTAACAGACTTCGTGTCCATAATGCTAACATTCATGATGGCTTCGTACTTTGGGGTAGTCTTGGTGATCGTAACATCCTGAATATGAATTTTTAGATTTAGTGGTAGTCATAGTGACCGAAATACCAATATATTGGAAACTGTTGATCATGGTAGTCTTGGTTACTGTAATACCATTGATAAACATGTATGATAATAAAAAAGGAATGGTGAAAAGTATGTTGGATGTTGCAAGCGCTTTGGAGAAATTGTAGTTAGATGGAATCATATTGCGGTATGTTATAGTAATCATTGGTATAGAAATAATTTATACTTATATGCGAATGCAAGGGGAAAATAAAGTAGGTTGTTATAACCTAGTGGTAACCATCTTGACGAGATTCCAAGGACGGAATCTCCTTAAGGGGGGGGGGAGAGAGCTTGTAACACCTGTTTTTCATAACATGTATTACTATATAAGAAAGGACAAGGGTAATGAAGAAAGGTTGTAAATTGCATAGGAATGTAAGAAAATAGCAAAGTAGATTGTTATATTGTGTAAAATATGATAAGTTGGAAATAATAAAACTAGTGATTATTTTTTGCGAAACTTAATATATGATATTGGTGTTTTAAACATAACGCAACATGTTAATATTATGTTTTATGCATGCCAAGTGAGATTTAAAATATAAGTATCATCACCCAAGTTTTGGTTTATGAAAATATGACTTTTATCATAAGATGCATAAATTTGAGTTTATAAAATAAAATGAGTTTATTCTATAAATTCATGATGTCATAAGTTTTTGATTGTTAAAAGGAGATTTAAAATAGTGATTTTAATACCCATCCAAAACTCCAACTCTTAAATATAAAATGAAGTTTTATTAAGACTATTATCAGTTCTTAAAACTGATCTACGACTAAACTTTAAAACACCAAATTTAGTTTATAATTGATCGCGGCTAATGGCAAATAAAATGATGTTGTATTTGGCACCTAAATCATAACAAGTTATATGAATTTTACAAAAAGGTACATGAATTGTTGGATGCATGCAATATTCATGAGACCATGTTTTTATAAACTATAATTGTAAAACATATATAAAACCTTTTCTAAAAATGCAAGTCATTGTTGTCCTTTTAAAGAACACTCGTTATCATTTGTATGATATCAGTGTCACAAGATCACCTGGTCATTAGGATTGTCTTATGATGTTCGGGGTAGTTTTTTAGTTTCTGGTTTCTAAAAGGGTCACCTTGTCACTGGTTAGTTACAATACTACAAGTTGTTTCAAGTAGGATTACTTGATCAGAATCTTGTGTGATAAAGGTCACCTAAGCATGAGAGATCTGAGGCATAGATGGGATAAACATGCCAAGTTAAGAAATAGTTGTTTAGGATCCCATAATCTAGGAGTTACAGATCGTATGGAATTGGTAATCGCTACCTACCGAGTTTGATTAAGTTTATGGGATAAAGGTCACCTAACCATTACTTGTTTCATTACTTGGATCGTAGACTTTAATAAATTAATGTTTTAAGAAACAATAAAAAGTATTAATTTTTAAAGACTAAATATTGAAAATATTAAATGAAACTTTGTTAAATTATGTTGATAACTGTTAATACACTTACGCCCTGCAAAACCTCTCTCTTGTTGAGTTTCAAGAGATAGTAACATTTGATGGTTATAATTTCTATAACCGGTATAATATCTTGAGGTTCCACCTTAAGGATAAATAGAAATTATATATACTGAAAGATCTCATTCCTGGATAACCTCTGCACGATCAGTCTGTCTGATAATGATACTCTGATGGACGTATTATTGTGATGATGTTGATGTGTCTCACATCATAATGGAGTAATTAACCTTGACTTGCAGAAAGTCTTGGATAATTATGAAAATATTAGATGTATCATCAAGTAAAGCAGATATTCAATCAGAACACTAGAAAGTGCTTCAAGTTTGTTCAAGCAATGAATAAAAGGAAGTTTAAGAGATTTTGTACTCAAATAAACTTATAGGCCAGTTAAGGGAAATACATCATAAACCCAGAAATCAAGAAATGACCAAATGATTAGTATTGTTTCTATTGTGGAAGAAACTGGACACTAAAGGAGTTTCTCCTCTTATCTCATCGAGCTGAAGAAGTCTGACTTGGACGAGACTTCAAATATCTATATGATAGAACTATTTATGTTTCCATCATTCACTTGAGTGTGTTATACTTCAGGGGGCACAAATAATTGATATTATGTGCTGATGATTGGAAGAAATAATCAACTGATTACAAAAGAATGGCATTTCGTGTTGAAGATATAACAAGTGATGTTATAGTACTTTATTTAAACAATAGATGTTTTGTACCTATTCTTATAGGGACATGTAACATTTGTAATTTATGAATAAATCCAGATTTACTTATCATTCAATGGTTGTTTACATTCATGTTCTGAAACGATGTATTCTGTGTTAAAAAATATTTTCTCATAATGTTATTTATGAAGTAAATCTATAAGCTTTCATTAAATTGATGTTTCTAATCATAACACCTAATTAATCAAATGACATTTGATTCAAACTTATCTATGTCATAATCATCATGACTATATAAATATGAAACATATATACTAACTTCAAAAGGATGGAATTTTGAAGGCAAATGAGTTTGATTCATTTGATTTATATGAATCTTATTTAAATGGGAAGATAATTCGCAAGTGTCTTTATCTATTAGTAGTTAAAGAACAAAGGCTTGACAAAGAATTATACATAAGTGATGTATGCAATCTTTTCAATCTATGAATTGGTGATATATACTTAATCAAATTCACTGAGGACTTCTATTCGTTATTGTTGAAACTTTTGATTTGCTCAAATTGTTTCATAGTGAAGACTGAAATACAACTTAATGAGATGAATCATTAATCTTTCATTATGATAAAGAAAATAAGTTTTGTAAACCAAGTCTTCTTGTAACATCTTAGGAGTAGTGGAATCGATTCACAACTCATTACGTCAAAAACACTCACTCGTCATTAGTATGGTTCTTGTGACACATGATCACTTAGTCACTTGTATCTATCTTTTGATGTTCGAGGTAGCCTTCGTATTCTATAGTGGGATAGGGTCACCTGGCCACTAACTGAATGTCGATAGTACAAGTCTTTGAAGAGGATAAAAATAGACCCTTCAGTCTATTATATGATGTTTTAAAAGAACTATTTACTTTATAATTTTTTTGGAATTATGCTCACCGCAACAAATATATATTGAATATATATATATTTTCCAACCAAACAAGTGGATTAAATACTTTAATTAGAATAAGGATGTAATGGTTTATCCTTATCTAAAAGGTATGGAGTTATAGAGCTTGTGTTAGACAATAAGCTTAACCACTCTAGTATTTACTAATTGCATTTATATAGACTATCCTAAATGATTGTTTAAGATGAAGTCTCCACTAATCCCACTAATTGTCATTGCAGAAGACAAGTGCTGAAAAAGTTCTTTTTGTAAGTGGGAGCAATTTGGAACTTTAAGAGCAAAAGATCCATAAGATAAATGCATCATAGTTTGCAACCAACGAGTTTTCAACTGTTGTTGAATATGCTCAATAGTTGATCAGAAACTAATAAAACACATAGAGATGCATTCATGTATGATCATCAAGTATGGGCTTGATTAATCTTCCTTAATATATTATGAATATAAAGAGTAAGTGAGTTATAGGAACATTCTAAAGAGTAAGTCAGATAATTCGTATGCTTAGAGCATGTCGAATGATACCAGTATAATCCGAGAACAAGTCATTGTGTGACTTATAGGAACATTATAAAGTGCTTGAAAGAACTAGAGGAATATTCCTCATCTATGGCGTATTTGAAAGGAAGCTATATTTAAGTTGTTTCACATATGCTAAACTTGCAAATAAATTGAGATGTTTCTCAATCGGGCGTGTCCTCGTTATGAATAAAGTTACATGGATAGTGCTTCCATGTAGATTTTAATTACAGTTACACATCAGAGTTAGAGTACATTATGGTTTGGAGAACCACATACAAAGATGCTTAATGTATAGTTCATTATGACTATGAGTAATCCCATTACGAAAGTATTGGTATCTAAGTCATATTTAAGCATCTAATCATTCTCATTAGTTTTCTTTATATATATATATATATATATATATATATATATATATATATATATATATATATATATATATATATATATATATATATATATATATATAACTGAAAATATTTGTATTCACAAAGTTTATACAAATCAAGTTTGTCAAATCTACTTAACAAAGATCATTCATTAGCTAAAGCATGAAATTCAAATTGGTGATATAGGGCCTTGTTGATATAAGTAGATACATTTGATTAAAATTTAGTATTTGGATATTGGAATAGTACAAGCAACATATATTGTAATGAATTGATATATTGGATATGAGTCTTTCATTGAATAATTGTTGTGTTTTATATTAGCATGTTTAAATCCTTGAATAACTAGGTTATTCTAAATGTCCATAGTCATTCATAGTTGTGGGAACATCTATGAGGTAAGACTAATATGAATGGATTGGTGGATTCTCATGGAGATGAGAATAACAAGAGTTGCTACCAACTTCGTAGGTACTTGATTGAGAGAATAAGTATTGGACTTGACCTGCATCAAAATCACTTTATGGATCATAGTCAAGAGTGATGTTTTGATCAAGGTTGTATCTTTGTATTCTTTGACCTGAGATACATATTTGGGACTTGAAGTGTAAGAATTGTTGTGCTTTGACATGGTTTAACGTTGTTCCGTAAAAGGCAGTCATAAGGGCCATCGTTGGGTATGCCATGAACTACATTGATGGGCGTATGTAGTCAAGATGAGATGTGTCCCTCTTATTCGTTGAGAGTTAGACATCTAAGGACTTAATCAAAGTTTGAACACTAAATGAGATTGATCGCGATCCACATCTCATGTTCAAGATGATGTCTGAGATAATGGAATAATTGATACCACACCGTTAGTAACAATTGTAGCTTAGAGCTCTTGGAATTGGTTTTTGATGAGATGGTACCCTTCATATGTTGTTAGAGGTAGTAGCCCATTACTAGACGCCAGCTACTATCTATGTCAGTCTGTAATGAATCTTGTATAAGTGGGAGATTGTTGAATCTATATGCCCAAGAATCATTATGGAGTGATAGTGTTAATAATATATGATCCTATAGGGTCACACCTTTATTAAGTTGGCACATTTTGTATATTTATTATTAATATGATTATTAATAAATAATATCAATTCTTGTATTTTAATTAGGGAATAATTATTGTTTTGTGAAAATAATAATTATAAGAGAGTATAACTAGTTATTATTTCATATGGTATGAATTAATAAGTCATGCACAACTTTTTAGACTAGTTTGATTCTTTTGTCTTTTTCCTAAAGACAAAGTTTATATTTTATAAACTTGGAGTTTATAAAAATTAAAGAATCCATCCTTTTTTGAGAGGTATGGCCGAAATATGTATAAAATAATGGAGGTTGCTGTCAACCTCCATGCTTTGTCTCCCCATGCTTCTAAAGGCTAGAAATACTTTAGAGTATTTTAATGGTTAGGCTTTACTTTGCATGAAGTATATAAAGGATGTGTCTTGCATGATTTTTGGCTAGTTTTTGTGTCTTAATACCTCTTTTAAAGAAATGGCCGAAAATTCTCTTTCTCTCATCCTCTCTCTCTCTTTTGAAATTAGTTTGGTGGTTTAGAAGCCTTCTTGAGTTGTCTCCTTTAGTGCTTATTTGAGTTAAGCACTTAAAGACTTAAGCCACTCAAGAATACAAGAAGGACCTAGAATTCCAAGTGCCTTACTCTGGATGGTAGATAAAAATAGAGAAATCATATTCTTTGATTTTTACTATCTTCATCAACACCCCAAAACCAAGTGAGTTCAAAGGCTTTAAAGTTTGTCATTCTAAAAACTCGTTGGTTGTTTTTATTTCATTCTAACCTCTATAAATGGATCCTTGATGGTTTGATTTTGTTATAAACTAAAAAAATAAACTTGTTATTTTAAAGACTTCCGTTGCGGTTTTTATAAAAAACTAACTTATATTTTGTATGAAAACCCATCACTATCAAACTTATGCATGAAAACTTTTGTGTACAAGTTAGGGATTAAAAACTTATAGACCATATCACGCAATGGTTACATGAGACATATTCATTACCCAAGTGCAATACTTAGAAGACCCTTGACTTATAACTGTTAATCTTTGTGAGCGAGAGAGTAATGTATAGATCTATACGGGTTGACACCCCCACTTATGGTTGCTAGCTACAACCTTGACGATCGAGTCACAATGGGTGATAATTATCTATCATTTACGACGTCCAATGAAGCATTGGGAAGGGCATTTCGATCTAGTCGGTAGCTCAGTTATAAGGACTCATTGTAATGTTGAGAGAGTACTTAATTCATGCATAATATATAAGCTGGGACGACACTTATATACATATTTGAGAACCTACTTTTTTTTAAAAGTACGTTTGATTCAAACATTTCAAACATGTTAACTCACCAACATTATGTTGACACTCTTCAAAATCACATGTATTCTCAGGGAATTAAGAGCTAGAAGTTTACACTAACGGAATAATCATGGGATTGCATACTAGTATAGTACTTTTATAGAGCAACCTACTGTTTGAGGCCTGTTTTTGTAGTTTCAAGTTCTTGTAACCCTAGATTAGGGCTTATGTAATTTCCCTTCAGTAATAAAGTTTTCACTTTTATGTTATTTTTTGTATCTGTTTTATGTATGCAATGACTGTGATCTATGGTGTTGTCCCACCGCCTGGCGTTTTCGCCGCCGACTGGGGGTGTG
Organism: Lactuca virosa; assembly: GCF_052849685.1. Taxonomy (NCBI): domain Eukaryota; kingdom Viridiplantae; phylum Streptophyta; class Magnoliopsida; order Asterales; family Asteraceae; genus Lactuca; species Lactuca virosa. The sequence goes on along the minus strand of NC_136430.1, from coordinate 116,064,295 downwards.
ATAGTTTTGTCTTATCACTATTTGTTTGGTATTTAAACATATTATTTTGAAAATAATAAGTGATTTAGGCAATGTAAATGATTAATTATAAATCATACTAAACTGTTAAAATGACTAATTATAAGTTACACTACATAATAAAAGTATTTGTTAAAACTATCTAGCCTAGCCGCTCTTTGTTTAGCCATTCTTTACCCAATGATTAATCGTATGTAATGTTATGAACCGATTTCTAAGTCTTTTTATTTTGATGAAATATTCATGTTTAAGTGTAGTTTCACATTTATTCACACATTTGTTACATTCTAAAAAAATGTGGTGTCGGGTGTTTGTGTGACATGCAATGACATAATTCCCTTCGCTTGTATATAAACCACCATAATTTTTGAAATGCATTTTCAACGACTCAGAAGCCCTTTGAACCAAATCAAAAGTTTCCCATTGGTTTGTCGTTAAATTGTCAAAACAAATACAACAATATCATTCGAGATTGTAACCATTAAAATTAAAAGAGTTTTTTTTTTCTATGTGTGGTTACACAAACCCAATCATCACCTATTTTTAGGATCTTGGAAGGTAAATGGTCATAATATTGATACTCTCGGTATAAACCACCAAACTTTGACCTAACAACAATATAACTCCAACCTAACTCGAACATTTATGAAATGACCAAACTCCTACCTACCAACAATCTAATACAACTATTTATGTATACGAACCTGAAAAGAAAATCTAGTCCAAAAAAACTTAAATCTAAACTGAAAAAGTGAGAGCAAAGACCATGAAACCTGACTAGTTTTGACCAAATTGGGACCTAAAAAAACCACACGAGACCAGACCGCTTCAAAACCATTTTTGTGCACGTCTACTCCCTATATATTGTATTTGTAAACGATATAATTGTATTGTTCAGAAATTAATTAAAACATATTTCGTTAACACGTGGATGTATCGCGATCATCCCAATCATAATGAACATATCAATCATGTGAACCACGTTAATTTTTATTTTCTTAATGGTGTATAAAAGCATCTCCAACGTTGACTTATTTTATAGTTTTTTATTATTTGATTAACCACTTATCACCACTTAGTACCATTGTAGTGGAGTGTATAGTTTTTTTTGTATATTTTTATTGCCCACTTAATACATATATTCAATATATATTATACACTATAATTTTTTGTACATCCATCCCTTTCTTTTTAATGATATTTTAAGTTTACATCCTTACCTATATTCTAGTTTTAAATATTTTCTATTTCTTCAACTAATAAATTATTTCTATCATAGCTTTTCAGTTACGAAACGATTATATACTAATCTCTAGTGATCATATTTATTTAAAATAGTTCGTATTGAAATATTATGTGTGTTAAAAAACGACAGACTAAATGAGAATGTTTATGAAATATTTTAAATAGATAAAGATCAATAAGTTAAATTCATATAAGAACAACTATTAGAAAAAAACTTAATAATTGAAGATGCCATTTGATTTAAGGTCAAAATTAATAGAAAAATAAGATGCCAAAAATATTAAGTTATAAAATAAGTTTATCACTAAAATTGTTCTAACTTTTTATTTTGTCTTTGTGTGTCCTAATTTCATAAAGAATTTAAAGATAATCACACTAGTCCAAGAAGATAGAAATGAATAAGAAAATTACATTTATTTATTTGAATGAAATAAGAAAGAAAGTGACACAAAAACATCATGTCAACATAAGAAAACTAAACTAAACTAAAATAAATTTACATTTACATTTGATTATATAAATTGGTCAAACCTCCTTTTTGTTTGTAGTTTGTAGTTTGTACATCTAAGAAACCAAATTCATGGCAATATTCCCGGTAGGAGTATCGTGTAGATGTTCGACGCTTTAACACCGTCAATTACAGGATTCTTATTTAAAAAACTGAAACATATGTAATATTCTCTTCACTCCAATTTCACTGGATTTTGTCTTTCTTCGATTGCAATAAGATTCAAATCATAAGTGTGTAGTGTTTGACTTGACTACTGCTAAATCACTCTGCCCCTGTCTCTTTCAATTTCTCTCCTGATCCTCTGGTTTGCTTTCTCATCCCCTTTTACTTTGTTCATCTGATGTATGTGTATGTGTATGTGTATGTGTATGAATAGACATTCCTTTGTTTCTGGTGATGTATGAAGGTCTCAATTGGTGTTGGCAATGGTGTCAGTGGTTGAAAGCCCATGGCCAAACGTGATAATAGCGGCGGAGGAGGTTGATCCCGAGTCGTCTTCAAATCCTACAGACGCGGTGTTGTTCGTTGGGATTTCATTGGTGTTAGGAATCGCATCGAGGCATTTACTTAGAGGAACTAGAGTTCCTTATACAGTAGCACTGCTCGTTCTAGGCATCGCCATGGGATCAATAGGTTTGTGTAATTCGACAATTACGTGATCATGTCTTCATTCGTTGTTTTGATTTGATTTTGCGTGGAAGAAAACAATCGGAGTTCACGATTTGATGTATGTGGTTCAGTTGAACTATAACATCATACTTTCTCCAGCTGAGGTTTATGATATCTCGTTTCCTTAGTTCTCGTTTATGATTTGAATCGCTATATACTCCCTACTCAGTTCAAGATCAACTGATTGAAACAAAGTAAGCCACTGAAAAGGGTTCAGTGTTCTTATCAATTTCAACCTAATATATTTGATGATAAATTAGATTTTTGTCCTTGTAGATAACATTAGTTAAAGTAACTATTGCAATATTTTTATGGGAAAAAGGAATTACTTACTAACTCAAAAGATCTTTCTTCTGTAGAATATGGAACAAGCCATCGGTTGGGAAAAATTGGTGATGGAATCCGGATCTGTAAGTTCAATCAACTTCTTTTCTTCAAATGAACTTCAAAAAGAAAAAAAAGTCTTTGTGTATGTTATAGTGCTGTATGCTTTAAGTCATATATCTGGTTCATGTGCAGGGGCAAATATTGATCCTGATCTTCTATTAGCTGTTTTTCTTCCTGCTCTTCTTTTTGAAAGTTCATTTTCAATGGAGGTGCATCAAATAAAGGTTTGATTCTATACTTCTTTATGATAGTGTCTGTAGTTTCCAAAACTCTCTGTAATTTTTTTTTAAATGTAACTTGTAAGATTATTCTTTGAAATAAATTCTACTTTTCTTTACAGAAATGCATGACACAAATGATAATTCTTGCTGGGCCTGGGGTTCTAATATCCACATTCATTCTTGGAGCAGCTTTAAAGGTTTTCTTTGGGGTTTTGCTGTTTAAGATGCCATTTTCTGTTTTCTAAAAAGTGCAAATTACAGAAAAAAAAACATTATAATTTGGGCACTATAGCAGTTTAACCACTTATACTTTATTGTTTTCTGTCAAACCATAAAAGTTTCAGACATTTTTCCAAATTAACCAGTTTCACCTCATATAACTCCTCCAAATGGTTAATTTAGAATTTTAGGTATAATAGGTCAAATGGTTGATTTGGAAAAAGGGTTTAGGTCATTTTTGGTCACTTAACTTTTGGTTTTGTGCTCATTTGGTCACTTAACTTTTTTTAAGTTTTAAAAGGTCATCAAACTTTTGACTTTGTTCTCATTTAGTCACTTAACTTTTGGTTTGGTCACTTAACTTTTAGATTTGTGCTCATTTAGTCACCTAACTTTTAAAATTGTGCTCATTTAGTCACTAAACTTTTGAAAAAATTTAAAAGTTTAGTGACTAAATGAGCACAATTTTAAAAGTTAGGTGACTAAATGTGACCAAACCAAAAGTTAAATGACTAAATGAGCACAAAGCCAAAAGTTTGATGACCTTTTAAAACTTAAAAAGAGTTAAGTGACCAAATGAGCACAAAACCAAAAGTTAAGTGACCAAAAATGACCTAAACCCTTGGAAAAATGTCTCAAATTTTGTATGGTTTGATTGGAAAAATAAAGTATTAGTGGTTAAACCAAAGTAATGCCCAAAATATATGGCTTTTTTTATAATTTGAAGTTTCCCCTTTTAAGAAGAACCAAAATATATAACTGCAGCTAATTTTTCCATATAACTGGAGCTGGAAAACATCATTGCTGCTTGGAGGACTTCTAAGTGCTACAGATCCTGTTGCTGTTGTTGCTTTGTTAAAAGAACTTGGTGCAAGTAAAAAACTAAGCACTATTATAGAAGGCGAATCATTAATGAATGATGGGTATCAATTTTCTGTTCCTCTATTACCTTGCCCAATTCCATTCCATCATAACAAGTTACATTTTTACATTCAGAACTGCAATTGTTGTGTATACACTTTTCTTCCGAATGGTAACTGGATCAACCTTTAGTTGGGGTTCTGTCATCAAGTTTTTAGCAACAGTATCTCTTGGAGCGTAAGTTTTTTTTTTTTTTTTTTTTTTTTTTAATCTTGAATTGTTTATATGATTTTTATGGTCTTTTTGATAATATTATTTATTTGAATTTGAATCAGTGTGGGAATGGGTATTGCATTTGGTTTGGTGTCTTATTTGTGGCTTGGATTTATTTTCAATGATACAGTGATAGAAATCACGTTGACTCTTGCTGTTAGCTACCTTGCTTACTTTGCTGTATGTTTCCTCTTAAACTCACACAGCTACATTTAATTTTATTAAATACATTTTGTATAATGACTATAATCTAAATTTCTATCTTCTTTTGATAGTCTCAAGAAGGTGCTGATATTTCTGGAGTATTAACAGTGATGACTTTGGGAATGTGAGTTGAATTGCTTTAAGCCTTTAATATTCTTTCTATATCTATACACTGAAAACAATGCTAATTTTAATCAACAATATAATATATATGAACAGGTTCTATGCTGCTGTTGCTAGAACTGCTTTCAAGGGTGAAGGACAACAAAGCTTGCATCATTTCTGGTATTTTCATACACTTTATTCTTGTTATCTTACATAGGAATCAACTTTAAAGGACAATGAATTGTGTAAAATCTTTTTAAGTGAATTTTATTTTCTGATATTGAAGCTGTTTTATAAGATTTAAAGGGTTTCCTTTCAGCAAAATTTTGCATTCATTTATCTTTATCATCTTTGCATTGACACCTAATGCGTGTTCTAGTTCTTTATTGTCTTCTTAAAACATGCATAATGAGAGTATGAGAGTACCAAATCTTTTGTAATACCCTTTTTGCCCTTCATTTTGAAATGCAGGGAAATGGTGGCATATATTGCTAATACACTTATCTTCATCCTGAGGTATGCATTCCCACAACAGAAATTTCTCTATTTCATTATTTTGAGACACAAACTTTGTGTGTGTGTTACTTAAATATGAGAAATACTTGATTTTTTTTTATTAGTTTTATTTCTTTTATGTTGTAGTGGAGTAGTCATAGCTGAAGGTATACTCGGAAGTGACAGTATTCTTAAACATGAAAGTAAGCTCTCTTATCCATTAAACATACACTAATCCTTTTTTGGACTGAATGAACAGCCTGAATATGAAAAATGACCATTTTACCCTCCTATCTAAAAGTTGTTACCACTGTTTATCTGAGAATCGTTATCAACTGACATTGTAAGGTCTTAAACCATTAAGCCTCTACAATGTATCTATAAAGATTAACTCTGGTTTCCATTAAGTCCACTAAGGGGCTGTTTGATAGTTTCTGACTGAGTAAGATCTGACTGAGTCAGAGCCTGACTGGGTCTGAAGTCTGACTGAATCTACATCTGATTGAAACCATACTGTTTGATTATGCGTCTGACTAGTTGTGCTGACTGTTGAAAATGACCATTTTACCCTTCTATTATATTTTTTAGTGGTATGACAAAAGAACAAAAAAAGTACATTGCCATTTAGTGTAGGTTTTAAAAAGAAACTAACCAACAAACTAAAGTAAATTGCTATGTAGTGCACGTATGAAAAAGAAAAAATATAGCTTTTTTATAAATTTCTTTGCAATAACCTAGATAGCAAAACCATCGTGTCCTTTTGCTCATTAACCTTCTCCACCACATCGTTCACTTTTAATCGCAAATTCCCCCACAAAATCAAAACCCATTGAATATGTTTGCATACTCAAGGTCTAAACAGAAGCTATCCAACTACAAAATAATAAAAATAAAATAAATCTATTTTCTTGGTATGAACCTATCCAACTACAAAAATCAAACAAAAAAAACTTAAATCAAGATACTTGATTCACCTACTATAAGGTTAAAAGTAATGAGCTAAATGAACACTGATGAATGCAGACTTGATTATCAATTAGGAGAAATCCCAGGTGAACTATGAACTATAATGCACACTCATGGTTTATGTATCTGGAAAAAAAAAAACAAATTGCAAAAGGAAAATATATCAAGAGAATCCAATATCTCATCATGAATCTGAAACCATATCTTACAATAAAGGGGCAATGATATTCAACAGTAGGCACCAAATTGATCAACAACCAAATATTTCATTAACATAAGGGGTTAGGGCAGTTGCAATCGATTAGGAATGAGTTAGGGAGAGAGTAGATACATAAAGAAGTATTGATAAATTTTTAGAAAAAAAAAAGGGAAAGAGAATTATACCTGCAGCTTGATTAACAGAAATGGGGGTGAAATCTCGTTTGCATTCATCGCGATGGGAAGGAGAACAAGAGAGATGGCAACAGCAGGTGGGTCGTGCTGGAGAGGACGACGATGGAAGAGGTGGTCGGCGAGGCTGAAGACGATCGAGAAACACGAGAGGAGTGAGGACGAAGATCGCAGAAGGGTTGTTCAATGGAGGAAGTTGCCAACGAACAGAAGTTATTGAGATTGGGGAAGGCGATGGAGAAGGCAAAGGGCAAAAATGAGAAACACGCATAAGAGACTCGGTCAGCTCCATTTTTTAATAGGACCGAGTCAGCTGCTATTTACCGGGCCAGAAGAATTTTTTTGTGGGTATCAAACATGCTGATTGGGCTGACCAGACCGAGTCAGTCAAAAAGTGCTGACCGGACCCAGTCAGCAAGATATCAAACGGGCCCTAAGTCAAAAAGAAACAACCCTTTAATTTTTTCCACTTTCCCTCTACATGTTTAAGCATTTTTCATATATTTTTATTATCTGTTGACACAGAAAGTGCTTGGGGATACCTCATCCTCCTTTATATTTTGCTACAACTCACAAGGGCAATAGTGGTTGGATCATTATATCCATTTTTGAGATATTTTGGTTATGGATTGGATTGGAAAGAAGGAATTGTACTTGTGTGGTCTGGTTTAAGAGGTGCTGTGGCATTGTCTCTTTCTCTATCAGTCAAGGCAAGATTTTCCTCAAATTTCTTTTATATTTAAACATTCTTAAATACTTGAATTTCATAACTAATCCCTTTTTATATTTGTTTCACAGCAATCTAGTGACACATCCACATACATTAATCGTGAAACAGGAGTATTGGTACTTTTCTTTCACTATATTGTTTCAAATTTTATATATATAATATATATATATATATACACACTATACTATACTTTTCTTTCATTTGAAACTAATTGTTTCCTCAATTATGCAGTTTGTATTCTTCACTGGAGGAATTGTGTTTTTAACACTCATCATAAATGGATCAACTACTCAGTTTATTTTGAGCATGCTAAAAATGAATACCCTTTCAGCAGCTAAGGTACATACATGAAAAAAAAGAAGGGGCAAAAGTGTCCAAAAACATTATTATTACAAAATGTTGGTTTTTTATTATTAAGTGGTTTTGAATATTTGTGGTAGAGGCGTATACTGGATTACACCAAATATGAGATGATGAGTAAAGCTTTGGAGGCATTTAGTGATCTTGTAGATGATGAAGAATTAGGTCCTGCAGATTGGCCCACTGTAAAGAAATACATCACATGTTTACATGATGCAGAAGGAGAACGTATTCACCCTCACACTAATGCATCAGATAATGATAATGATGTGGAACAGATGCATGTACTTGATATACGTATACGCTTCTTAAATGGTAACCAACTCTTCTTAAATGACTATTTTACCCTTACTCATCAATTCATTGAGATAGTATTTTTGTTAGGTGTGCAAGCTGCTTATTGGGGGATGTTGGAGGAAGGAAGGATCAATCAGTTCACAGCAAATATTTTAATGCAATCTGTAGATGAAGCACTTGATTTAGTGTCATCTGAACCACTATGTGATTGGAATGGATTAAAATCAAATGTTCATTTCCCTAATTATTATAAATTTCTCCAAACAAGCACTTTTCCTAGAAAGCTTGTGACATATTTCACAGTTGAAAGGTTGGAATCTGCATGTTACATATCTGCTGCATTTCTTCGTGCTCATAGAATTGCTAGACAACAACTACATGATTTCATTGGTAAGCATCTTTTAATAAGGAAAAAAATAAATAAATACTAAGTTTGTTGAGGTATTAACATTATTATACTTCTTACTCTTATTGTAGGTGATAGTGAAATTGCTTTGGCTGTAATTAATGAGAGTGAAACAGAAGGAGAAGAAGCAAAAAAGTTCCTTGAAGATGTTCGCATTACATTTCCACAGGTTACCCTCTAAACAATATTCATTTATAGAAGACTCATGTGCTTTTTCTTTTTCACTTAATAAATTTCAAACACTTAATGTATAAATAAATATATATATATATATATATATATATATATATATATATATATATATACACACTTGCCACCGATTAGGCATGCCTTTATGCTAACATGCTCCTTGGCATTGTGCTAACCTGCACCTAAATTATCTAATCTACAGAAATGGCATGTTTAGTGACCCTGTAGTTTGAAAATGGAATAATTACATGTTTAGTCCCTGTCCCTGTAGTTATATACTATTGTGGCCACTTTAGGTTGATTACAATTTTTTGTCCTTATAGTATCAGATATTTATAGAAATAGTTCCTGCTTCCTGTATTATCAAATATTTGTGGAAATGGTCCCTATGGAATAGTGTAATTACAGAAATTGTCCCCTGTTTCTTAAAATTACAGAATTGGTCCATGTTTAATTGAAAAGTTACAAAATGTTTATTCTATTTGATAAATGATGTCGAAAATACAAGATTATATGAATCCGATGGTATTATTAGTTAATGAATAATAAATACTTGAAGAGTAATACATTTTTATGCAAAATCATGTATTATAATTTATAATATAATGATATGATTTTTTAGGTTTTACGTGTTTTAAAAACAAGGCAAGTGACATATTCAGTGCTGAATCATCTAATCGAATACGTTCAAGATCTTGAAAAGTCTGGATTATTAGAGGAGAAGGAATTGGTTCATCTTCATGATGCTGTCCAAGTAAATATTTTCTTCCATAATTACCCTTTGGTAGTTTAAGAATTTACAAGTAATTAATTATTCTGGTTTTTTAATGCAGACTGACTTGAAGAAACTTTTAAGAAATCCTCCTTTAGTTAAGATTCCCAAACCACATGATTTGATTAGTGCAAATCCTTTATTAGGAGCCCTTCCGGAAGCTGTTCGTGAGCAAATTGTGGGGTCCACAAAGGAGACAATGAAACTACGTGGGGTGGCTCTTTATAAAGAGGGATCCAAACCTAATGGCATTTGGTTGATTTCTAATGGCGTCGTGAAGGTAATTGATCCATTTCATGGAATTGGAATCGGAATCGGAATGGTTGATTCCATTGGAATGAAAACAATTTTATCATTTTTGATAAATGGTTAATATATTTTTTTATTTCTACAGTGGGGAAGCAAGAGAATAAGAAACAAATACTCATTGCATCCAACATTTGCACATGGAAGTACTTTAGGCCTATATGAGGTGCTAATTGGAAAGCCTTACATATGTGACATTATTACTGATTCTGTAATAATGGGCTTCTTCATTGAATCTGAAAAAATACTTTCAGTTCTTGGAACTGATAATGCAGTTGAAGATTTTTTGTGGCAGGTAAGTTGAAAATAACAATTTCAGTTAATCTGGTAAAAAGTAAAAACTATATGCTATAATAAACAAATAAACAAAATACTATATTTTGGTATTTTGGTTACAGGAAAGCTCAATCATACTATTGAAATTGTTGCTTCCTCAAATATATGAAAAAATGACAATGCATGAGTTAAGAAGTCTTGTGGCAGAAAGATCAAGTATGAGCACGTATATAACAGGAGAAAGTTTTGAAATACCTCACAACATGATTGGTTTATTATTAGAAGGATTTATAAAAACACAATCGAATTTAGAACTTATTACTCCCCCAGCTGCTTTATTCCCTACTTCATCACCTGACAAAAGTTTCAGAGTCTCAGAAATAACAGCAGGTAATTTAAATATCCATTTTTTTTTTTTTTTTGAGTTATAGCAACAACGACTAATTTCATTTTTTTTTTTTTTTTTAATGTGTTAAAAAGGTGCAAGTTTTAGTCATCATGTGACATCATATGTAGTGGAGACAAGGGCAAGGGTGATCATGTTTGAGATTGGTGGATTTGAAACACTTAAAAGAAGGACATCTTCATTAATATCACATAATGCCGAAAATAACCCTGGAAGATCATCTCCCTCAAGGGAACATAGTGGACTAATGATCTGGCCTGAACGCCATATTAAATCAAGACAACTTCTTGAAAATCCCAATCACAATCAGGATCATCAACACGGGAACAAAAACTTTTCTGCTCGAGCAATGCAATTGAGTATGTATGGAAGCATGGTATGTTCCTTCATCTTTCAAAAAAAAAAAAAAAGTTTGTTGTAACATGTTTTAAACAGTTTGTTAATTTTAATATATAAATGAATAATTAGATTTCAAACGAAAGACACGGTAGTATCCATGCGTCTCCAAACGGAGAAACAAAACCACCAACCACAAAGGCGTCTCAGTTTCAGTCTCAGCCTCAGTCTCACAGTAGGTCTTATCCATGGGTCCCACCGACAGAAACCCGGCGGCTGATTTCCGTGAGATCCGAAGGGTCAGCGACAGTTGGAAGAAAAGTGAGAGTGGGAGAAATGAGGGGCCCGGGCCCACGTTTTAACCCACCATTAGAGACAAATGAAAATGAAAATGAAAATGAAAATGAAAATGAAAATGAAAATCAGGGAATGGGTTATTCAAGTGATGATGATGATGGTGGTGATGATGAACATATTGTTAGAATCGATTCACCAAGTACACTCTCTTTCACACGACCTCCATAGGACCATAATAATCTTTTTTTTTTTTTAAACCTTTTTAGAAAATTAAAATTTCTAGAGGTGTTAAAAATGTCAAGTATGGTAATAATGGTAATAATATCTCTGGTATGGTGTTGTAATTTTGTAAAATTAACAAATCAACTCCCTTTCCTTTTCTGTTTATATTCTTTGAAGTTTTAATAAATGGGGCCCACCAACCAGTCTCAATCTTGGATCATGTATTATATTATTACTTATTTTGTTATGATCATAATTAGTTTTTTTCGAAAAGTAATACTAGTAGTTTTCATAAACTTATAGAAAGATTGCTTCCACTGATTTAAACGTGAGACCTCCTGCGTAGATTCGATTCTTACCAACTCCAAGATCAAACTGAACTAAATATCCGGTTGGGTTTGGTTGATAAACAGACATGATAAAATAAAATATAATAGAGGCACTCAAATTTTTTGTTTATAGGGTGGTTCAACCCAAATACCCAGTAACTCTTGTAATGTCAATTGTTTGTTTATAGGGTGGTTCCAAACATATATAGGATTCGAGACAAAATAAAATATAATAGAGGCACTCAAATTTTTTTATCCAAATGAATATGACCAATAATTTTATTAAAATTATATATATATATATATATATATATATATATATATATATATATATACCCTTTGTATATATATATATATATATATATATATATATATATATATATATATATATATATATATATATATATATATAGTGTTAACATTTAACTAATTCTCATCCAATCTTTAAAAAAGGGATAATGACTTAAGAGGTTAACCAAGTATACCCTTTGTATATATTTGGTCACTTAACTTTTTGACAAAACTACAAAAATGGTCCATATGGTTTCTTATTTAATGTGGTTATGGTCCAAACCTTTGAAAAGTTGTAGTTTTGATTCTTTTCAACAAGTTTTGTTGTAGTTTTGGTCATTTTTCCGTTAACTTTAACAGTTTGACTGTTAACTTTTTTAAAATAAATATTATATCCTCAGAGACCATTTTTCCAACCAAACTACAATGATCATTTCTATATATCTTCTTTTTATATTTATTGAATTATTATATATTAATAAATATTATTTTTAATTTATAATATTTATATCCTAATAAATATTACATCTTCATCGGAGGTCGGACTGAAACCCACCAACCTTTTACAATCAATGATGACGGTAGTCACCTGCGATAACACCATTACCATCACCCGATCACCACTACCACTTTTAATGTTCATAAGAGTTTGTTGTCCATTGTGTCGGATATGGAGGATTTCAGCAGATTGTGAAGAGGTTGTCGCAGGTGGCTACCGAAGATGTTGGATGAAAAAAGTTAGTAGAGTTTCGTCAGGACCTCCAATGAAGGTTTTTTGGCAGTGATCCCAAAGATTTTCGTTGACGAGCAGGCGACGCTTTTGCGTATTCTGATAACTTTGTGGTGAAACTAATAAAATTAAAAAGAATTAATATTATACAATAAAATAAATTAATAATATAATAAATAATATTTATTATATAAAAAATAATAAATTAAAAGTAGACAAAACTTCAAAAATGGTCCATGTGGTTTCCGAAAATATCAAGTTTAGTCCCTAAGTTCAAAAAACCTCACAGATGGTCCCTGTGGTTTCAAAACTTTTAACAAATGGTCCTTTTCGCTAACTCTGTTAGCTTTTGGCCGTTAAGTGAAGGGCATTTCTGTCATTTCACTACCACAGGGACCATTTATGAAGTTTTTGCCTTATTTAAAAAAAAAGAAAAAAATATAATTATTTAATATTAAAGGGTCCCACCCTCTCTCTCTCTCTCTCTCTCTCTCTCTCTCTCTCTCTCTCTCTCTCTCTCTCTCTCTCTCTCTCTCTCTCCTGATCGGTCTTCCTTCCTTGAAATCGCAACCCTCATTCCCGATTCTCAACCCTAAGAGAACACAAATCAGTAATCAACAAACCAAAACCCAAATCTATCACCAATAAATCACTTATCCCCCTGAAATCTACTCAGAAATCTGCAAACATACGAAGGAAGACATTTCGATTGTTCGTGGTGGTTATTTCTATTTGTTAAGAAATCAATTCCACCGCCGGGAGATCCATTGTCGTTGTTGTGGTTGCCGGAATCTTTCTTGACGCTGAACGTCATCTTGTTGTTATGCATCCAGACTTTGAAAACCCCTTTATCGACCCCAATTTCGTTGCAGAATTCGATTATTAAGTCTTCGCCTCGCTTCTGCATCTTCCATCCGACTCGTTCAGCTAATTCGTGCATCTTTTCTTTCTGATCTTGAGTGAATTTTGTTCGGAATCGTTTTTTCCCATTCGTGCATCTTTTCTTTCTGATATGTCGGAGAAGAAATATCAGATGGGGGCAGGGGAGGGTAGCTGTTGGTCGGAGATAACATATAAATGGTGGTGGTGATTGTTCGTGGAAGAAGAGAAAGGGAAAAGGGTGAATCGGAAAAGCTGGAGCTCGAATTGGAATAATGGGAGTCTTCTTTGTCCGATAAAGATGCAGATTAGGCTCAACTGGAGCAGGGAAAAGAAATAGAGAGATTTCGATTTAATTAAAACACGAAACAGAGCTTTGAATCCTTATCTGATTTGGAATTTGAGGTTTGATTGATAACGAGATTCAAAACCCAGATGAAATCAAGCTTGTGGAAATTTGATTTGGAATTTGAATCTTGATCTGTTTAGGAAGAAGACGTACAAGAGAGAGAGAGAGAGAGAGAGAGGGTGGGACCCTTTAATATTAAATAATTATATTTTTTTTCTTTTTTTTAAATAAGGCAAAAAGTTCATAAATGGTCCCTGTGGTAGTGAAATGACAGAAATGTCATTCACTTAACGGCCAAAAGCTAACGGAGTTAGCGAAAAGGACCATTTGTTAAAACTTTTGAAACCACAGGGACCATCTGTGAGGTTTTTTGAACTTAGGGACTAAACTTGATATTTTCGGAAACCACAGGGACCATTTTTGAAGTTTTGACTTAAAAGTAATATTCCAATAAAAAAGAATTAATCCAAAAAAGGAGTTAAAAAAATTAACCAAAAGAAATTAATAATTTTATAATGCAGTATTTTGTAACATCCCAAAAATATGGATAAAATTTTGTTTTTAAATTCATTCAAGTCATACGATACCAATCTCAAAATAGTCAAAAGTGTATCATAACAACGTGTTATCAGAGTACAAATTTCCAAAATCTCAAAATGTGCAAACCATAGGGTGATGTGGTGCGATTAGGCCGCGCCCTTCCCCTTCGAGCTGAAAGCACCTGAAACATAAACTGAAAACTGTAAGCACAAAGCTTAGTGAGTTCTCCCAAAATATCACATACCATACAAACATACAGCCAAACATGTTTGGGTGCTTGCAATCCCCTTCGGTCTATTTCAACTGGATACTGTCAAGCGTATCTGGGTGCTTGGAATCCCCTTCGGTCTATTTCAACCGGACACTGTCAATCATATCTGGGTACTTGCAATACTCTTTGGTCTGTTTCAACCGATGATGCGACCTTGGCTCCGACCACCGACACTGAGGATGAATTCCTTCGTCGAAGGGATCTGCAAGTCACAACAAGCAAGGTCGTCAGCCGTTCTCTGGGAGGATGTCCTGGGAAAACGCTCCGACGTTCAAGTCAGTGGGAGATATATGGGTATGAGTGATGAGAACTGAGAGAGATCACTTACTTCTTAAGACATGATGGAGATCCTTCTATACTAAGGATCCTCGTTGGTCTGTAAAGGGGACAACAAATGTAGTTCCGAAAGGATCCGTTACTCTGATTGGCCAATCGTGTCCGCTCTTTGTCACCTGTAGTCGTTGTATTTGTCCTGTAGCGAAGAGTGCTCTTGATGGGGCCGGACCTTCCGTGCGGGTGTCTCACCCTGAGGAAATGCTCTGGCGCTAGGGCCCTGCTGGAGTGACCATGTTGGGCCTGGCTAAGCTGACTGGAGAATCCTCTGGCCCGAGGATCCTTCTCTTGGCCCGCGCCAGGAGGCGCGTCATCAACAGGCTTGAGTACGCAAGTGTACGCATGGGTACGCCCAGCGTACGCCAAGATCTCCCCGATGATGCTCATGCAAGGAGTATGTCGTGCGTACCTAATGTACGCCCAATGTACTCATGAACCCTTCACCACCCTTTAATTGAAATAAGTAGAATAATAGATTAATTTCATACCTGTCGACTCAGACGCTACATATTTATTAGGATATAAATATTATAAATTAAAAATAATATTTATTAATATATAATAATCCAATAAAAAAGAATTACTCCAATAAAAAAATAACTAAAACAAATTAATAATCCAATATAATAATAATTATTAATATATAAATATTATATATTAAAAATAATATTTATCCATATATAATAATCCAATTAAAATATCCGATAACAAAGAACTTTAAAAAATTTAATTAAAAGAAATTAATAATCTAATAAAACAATATTTATTAATATATAAATAATATATATTAAAAATAACATTTACTAATATACAATAATTCAATAAAAATAAAAAGAAGATATGTAGAAATGGTCCTTGTAGTTTGGTTGCAGAAATGGTCCCTGAGGGTAAAATAGTCATTTTAAAAAAGTTAACAGCCAAGCTGTTAAAGTTAACAGAAGAGGGACCAAAACCACAACAAAACTTGTTGAAAAGGACCAAATCTGCAACTTTTCAAAGGTTTGGACCATAACCTCGTAAAATGAGAAACCACAGGGACCATTTTTGCAGTTTTGTCTAACTTTTTTTTTCGTGCACTGTTAACCATTAAACTTGTTTTTTTGTTTAAAATATACCATTATGACCGGTAATGAGGATTTTTCCGGTTTCCGGCCAAGTATGATTTTTCCGGTCATTTTCTCCGGTCAAAATAGATTTCCGATGAGATGAGTTATTGACATATTTTTCAGATTTCTTGTTTCTCTTTTTCTCTCTCTTTCTTATCTTTTGCCTCTTCTCTGAAACAAACCCAAATCAAGGTTTACATACACAATCACAAATCTACAAATCGAATCTGAAAAAGGGTGTTCTTAAGCCAAAAAAACCTTTGGACTTCAAATAATAATAAAAAATAATAATAATTCAGAACATGTAAACCCTAGAACTCAATCTTGAAATAGAGCAGCCTAGAAATCATAAACCCACTAAAATGTTGTGTTCCTAAAATCGTAAACCCCTACTGAAATCTTAAACCCACAACACGATCTTGAAGTTCTTGAAATCAGAGTTCAAGGGGTTTTCGAGTTCTGAAATTGTTTTAAGATCTGCTTAAGAATACCATTTTCCAAATGTGAAGTTCAAAGAGTTTTTTGAGTTATCAAAATTGTTTCAAATAATCAAGGGTTTCATGTTTGAAATCTGAAATGAAGCTTCAAAATCTGAAAAGAAACTTGAATAGCTCAAAATGTGTATGTGTTTATGTTTCAGATTTTAGAACCCAAAAAATCCTAGGAAAAAAAAGTGTCATCCAAGAACTTCATTCGCCAGAAAAATCATGTTTCAAGTCATTATCTCTTTAAAAAAATCTGAATAAAGACATTAATAATTTACAAATAGATTAATTAAGGGAAAATGTCATTGTGGCCCTACGAACTTACACATTTTGGTTTAAAAGGTCCATTTTGTTATTTTTTGGTTTTATAAGGGCATGAATTCACATTTTACCGGCTTTTAAGGCCATTTTCTAAAAAGTGAAGGGGTCACTCGGTGACCCCCTTCCCAATCAGCCGGTTATCTTGTACGTGTCATTAAAAAAAGCCAACTCATACGCCAAATCAAATGCTACGTAATGTATCATTAAATGAGATATGTAACCCTTCCTCTACAAGATATATTCTTGTTTAGTCGGTTTCATCTGCCCCTTTCTTCTCTTTTCTTCTACTGTTCCTCGAAAAAACTCTCCCTTGGATTCTTGCTATGCCCATCTACATGAAGATCGATCTTCATTTTGCTGGTATGTTTACAAGGTATCCAGTGATCAGTTACTCAAATGGAGCAGAGTAGAGGTTTGAGGATGTGGATTTTGCTGGAATGGACAAAAACAAATGTGTGTTGTTCATTCAAAGATTCGTAAACGAGACATGCATTAATGTGTAATTTTTCATGCCCGATATTGAGTTCCCTGATGGATTGAGGATAATAACAACTGATAAAGCCTACCAGGAGTTGATCGAAGTAGGGTATGATTGTGGTTGTGTAATTTCTGTGTACATGGATCATGTTGGTTTTAATGTTCATCAATGGATTCTTGATGAGATAACTGAAGTATGCACCCCCGAGGACAAGTTTTCTGGTGTAGGTGAAGTAATAGAAGAGTTGCATGCTGAGACCGAAGGAAGCATTGACCTAGATGAAGTGCAAGTGCAAGGTAATTTGGACGATAACATTGAAGATGGTGATTTCATTCCAATGAACAAGACCTTGAATGATGCGTTTTTGAACAAGTTATGCCCCACGGAGCAGCCAACCCCAGACAGTCCACCTCATGAGGATCCATATGATCAGATGGATGAAAATGCGCCAATTCTTGAGGATGTAACAACTTTTATTGAAAATGTTCATTGGAAAAAGCAAAATCATGTATTAGGAATGAGATTTGAAAGTCCTAAACAGTTAAAACATATGTTGTGTAATTATGTTGTTGCAAAAGGTTATCAATTGTGCTACAAAAAAATTGACAGTATGAGACTTTTAGTTAAATATTGTTCAGGGCGGTGCAAGTTTAGATTGTGGGCTTCATGGATGAGTGAAGAAAATTCTTTCCAGATTAAGTCTCTTATAGATGAGCATAATTGTGAAAGAAATTTCAAAATGGGGTTAATTGTAAACTATGCATGGATTGGTAGCCATTTCACAACACAGTTCTTACAAAAACAAAAAAATGAGTGTTAGGCTACTTAAGGAAGAAGTGAAACAGAAATTTGGAATTGATGTGAGTATGGGACAATGTAGGAGAGCAAAGAAATATGCAATTGAACTAATTGAAGGCACACTAGTTGAGCATTATGCCAAGCTTTTTGTCATATGATGAGGAGATAAGAAGATCCAATTCAGGATCAACTGTCAAAATGGATGTCAACAGTATGCCTGATGGGAAGACATATTTTAGTAAGTTTTATATATGTTTTGAGGGGCTGAAGCAAGGTTGGAAAGGCAGTTGTAGAAGAGTAATAAACCTAGATAGTTGTTTCTTAAAAGGGTTATGTTGTGGAAAGTTGATATGTGTCGTAGGAAGAGATGCTAACAATAATATTTTCTCAATGGCATGGGCAGTTGTTTGTGTGGAAAACAAAGAAAATTGGAAATGGTTTTTGGAGAATCTTAAAGATGATCTAGAAATGGTAAATGGTTTTGGTATTACCCTGATGTCAGATCAACATAAGGTATGTCACTTACTATACAACTTAATGTAATTTCTTAATGAATTTGTATTTTCTTAACAAATGACCTTATATTGTGTAGGGGCTGTTGGAGGCTGTGAAGGAAGTATTGCCTACTGTTGAACACAGATAGTGTGCAAGGCATATTGTTGCCAACTTCAGGAAACGATTCAGTGGTGTACATTATGAGAGGATGTTTTGGAAGGCATGCAAGGTATCCACTAAGCCTTTATTCAATGCAGCCATGAAGGAAATCCAACTACTTAATCCTACAAAATTTGATTACCTTATGGAAAAGAACCCAAATTCATGATGTAGAGCTTTCTTTCAAGAGGGCAGGATGTATGGTGCAGTTTAAAATGGATTATCTGAAAGTTTTAACAATGTCATTAGAGATGCAAGAAAAAAAAACCAATAATCACAATGTTAGAAGAAATTAGCTTGTATGTTATGGAGAGGCAATTCAATGTTAGAAGAAATGAGGTGCTAATTGGAAAACCTTATATATGTGACATTATTACTGATTCTGTAATTATGGGTTTCTTCATTGAAGCTGAAAAAATACTTTTTGTTCTTGGAATTGATCATGTAGTTGAAGATTTTTTGTGGCAGGTAATTTTCTCTGTAATTTTTTACTTAATACAAAAAGCTTTTTGTGACATCCACCAAAACTCAGGTCAATACTCATCTAGAACCTCGTCATTTCCTTGTGTGCACTTAACTTGGCTCTAGAGTACAAGTTGAACTAGGTTCGCGACTTAATAGATCCCTCGGAACAATTAGTGTACCTTAGCTTGTATTGAACGATCACATTGATATGTGAATGAACCAACTGAGTGGTAAAGTGTCAAAGTTGAACCTTAAGTCTAAACATAAAACTATGTTCGGTAGACCACAACCCTAAAATTTCCATATTGGAACAATCTAATGCTTAACAAGGTTAAGTATTCTAAGCTAATATGAACAAAATTAAATCATAATATGAACCAACTATTAAGTTGATGACAAATTCAAATAATTCATAATTCCAAATGTGAACCAAAAGTAAAATCCAAGGATTTCAAAATCCTACAACCACATATTATGAACCCTTGTTACAATTGGTGAAATATGAGAAATTGATTTTTATAAAAATTAAATCACAGGTTATCATTTTTCTAAATTAATTCAAGAAATATAAGTTTACAACTTATTTCCAAATGTAAATATTTCAATAAACCCAATAAATAAAACCCTAGGAAATTATGATAATATTTGAGTTTTTATAAAATTTAAAGCCTAGATTTATAAAAATTCAAGGGAGGCTTTTATTATTTTATCAAATATCAAGAAAAATACCCACTCTCTCTCTCTCTCTCTCTCTCTCTCTCTCTTAAAAATTCGGCCATTAGGCCTTTCCCTCTTCCCTATGCCTTAAAACCCATTATTACAACTCATATGGACCATTTCTACACTCTAACTCTCTCCCACTCTTTAAGAAACCTTTCCTATCCCTAAAACCTCTTCTCCGTGCCTTAAAACTCATTTCGGATTTTTGAAGGTCTTTAAGTGTTCTTGCTTCACTCAAGATTAAAACCAAGGTAAACAACACAACCCTTTCTCATAGTTTTACGATTTTACTTCCTCTTCTTCATAGTTCTTCTTTACTTTTCGGATTCTATGCCCTTCTATGGCTAGAAATCCTTGTTTTTACTCTTGGTGTTTGTAGATTCTCACCATAACACCTTACATGTGTTTGAGATGGTGAAAATTCGGGATCAAACCCATGCTAAGAGTGAAAAGATGCACATATGTTCATATGATTTCAAAAATCGAGTTTTACACCTTCTTCTTCATTTCTTTTGTGTTCTTACATAAAAAAAGCATTTAAACCACTTCTAGTACATCTTGGATGCTTATTCACTCCATGCATATGCTAGAAATCGGATTTGTGGTGCAATCCTAGTGTAAGATTCGGTGGTTCTAAGGAGTTCTCTATCACATGAATGAAACACCCACTTTGGGGCCTTGGAATAACCCTAAATCTAAGAATTGGATGCATGAACCTAAAAGTTTCTTGTTTTTCTGTAAACTCTAGTTTATTGTTATTTATCTTCGACCATAAAAGAAGTATGCATGTCGTCTTTGTGAACGTACCCCTAAGAGGGCACTCAAAGCAACCAAGGATGGCATGCATTCTGTCAGAATATTTTGTTCAGCTTTGAACGGACACAACTCACTCATTACTAAACCAAATCACGATATTCTTTTTCTGAGGGCTAGTTCCTTGAGTTAGCTTTCAAACCCAATTGTTCTTACTGTAAAACATTAAATTTTTTATTTTTTACAATGTTTACAAAACAGTTGCGCAAACAGAACTTTTTCTGTGATCATTAGTTTTTCTTTACATGATCAAGGGTCTTGAACCCCACCTTAAATCTGGGGAAAATAATTTAGAAACTTGACATATCCAACGAATAATGCCTAAAATTTCGTGGATTAAAACCCCACTGAATTTTCTACAGAAATTCGTGAACTTTCAGCTACATCTAGAACTCATGCACTATATTGTGCAACATTACTTAACTTGTTGGGATTCAATACCCCTATTTTGCTTCTAAATATATTTTGAACAAATTGTTTTATGAAAGTTCATTTTTACAAGTGATGATCTGTAAAACCCCAAGGGCTAGAACCAATTTCTTATTTTTATATAAAAATAGTGAATTAATGGCTATAAAATCAAAATAATCGTTTTCAGAGGAGATAAAAATCTAAAAAATTGTAGTATTAATATATTCACAGAATAAGAAAGCCATGTAAAGTTTAAGACGATTTGGACACTGTTTGGTATTTTATCCATATTTTTCGTTAAATTGGAGCATGAACTTACAAATTCAGGTTATTGGATTCAAAAACCCTAACCAATATTTTTATCAACCTTCGGAACATTATGAGAACCTGTAAAAATTAAATTGAGAATTTTAGAAACTATTACCATTTATTTTGAGTTTTCTCTATTAATTGGGCTTTAAT
The DNA here is from genome assembly GCF_052849685.1 of Lactuca virosa. Lineage (NCBI taxonomy): Eukaryota > Viridiplantae > Streptophyta > Magnoliopsida > Asterales > Asteraceae > Lactuca > Lactuca virosa. The sequence goes on along the minus strand of NC_136430.1, from coordinate 116,042,699 downwards.
TTACAAATAAATATCAAATGACCTTCAAAAATGTCTACAAAATTTCTGGACACCAATGCCCTTTCTTAGAACCAGAAAATCAATTTTTGTAATTTTTGGAATTTATTTCCATGCCTTTGTGAAAATTTGAACAAATGCATTATGAATTAATATTACCGATAATGAATCGTACACACTTTGGACACTTTTACGACACCACTAGTTGGATAGGTAGTTCCTAGAAAATAGATTAGTGAATTATATCTCACTAGAAACTATTTGTTCCGTAGGACGCTATTAGGAATCACACTCGTCAATATCGACCCGCGAAGCCCAAGCCACAAATTTTCCATTGTGAGTATTCACGCCTCCCCCTATTTTCGGTTTTTAAATGTTTTGGGGTGGAAAACATGCTACAATTTCTATGAACATTACTTGATAAACTTGTGTTAAGAACTATATGATATGAACTTTGTTGTATGAACCTTGTATTATGAACTTGTACTATGAATTTGGTGTTATGAACTTGTATGATAAGTCCCTGGAAAACTGATACAACCTATTGACTCGTATTCGAGCCGATGGTCTTATAGATAACGCTATTTGGGGTTGACAACCCCCATTCACCCAGAATCGCGAGTGCATATTTCAATGGACGGACATCATGGGAACCATGAACATGATGGAATGGGGCAAGAACGGTCGTTAGGCTTGGTTGTGAATGGAATGCAATGGCATTCATCATTTTCTGAACTAGAACTTTTATTGAACAAACTATATTTTCTTGTTGAAATAATGTACTATTATAAACCTGTGAACTCACCAACTATTTTATAGTTGACTCTCGTTTTTGCATGCTTTTCAGGGAACGGTCAGTAAATCAATAAGACACCAACATGATTTAAGTTGTTGCTTTTGTTATGTTTTAAACTATGTATTGTAAAAACTGAATATATTTGTTTTGTACGCGATGTAAACTTAAAACGCTTAATGTTTATGGTTGGTACTCCTATTTACCTTTTGTGATGAGACCTTAGACTATCACTCTTCGTGTTTCCGCTTTAACGGGGTGTGACACTTTTCCCATTAAATTCTAACTTTTTACAATGCATGTGAATTGGATAATTGTGATTATAGGAAAGCTCAATCATATTGTTGAAACTTTTGGTTCCTCAAATCTTTGAGAAAATGACAATGCATGAGCTAAGAAGTCTTGTGGCAGAAAGATCAAGTATGAGCACATATATAAAAGGAGAAAGCTTTGAATTACCTCACAATATGATTGGTTTATTATTAGAAGGATTTATAAAAACACAATCGAGTTTAGAACTTATTACTCCTCCAGCTGCTTTATTCCTTGCTTCATCATCTGACAAAAGTTTCTGAGTATGAGAGATAACAGGTAACCAGGAAAATTCTACTTTTCTTTGAATTAAAAAAAACAACATAATAATTGTTTTTGTTGATAATAAAGGGGGAAGTTTTCCTCACCATGTGATAGCATCATCATACATAGCTGAGACGAGGGCAAAGGTGATCATGTTTGAGATTGGTGGATTTGAAACACTTCAAAGGAGGAAATCTTCGTTAGTATCACATAGTGGTGATAATATTAATAATTACCCTTCAAATTCAAGACCCCCCTCAACAGAACATAGTGGATTGTTGAGCTGGCGTGAGCGCCACGTCATCAAGTCAACAACATCTTGAAAATCCAAATCCCAATCAAATGGATGAAGAGAAAAAAAAAACTTTTCTGCTAGAGCAATGCAATTAAGCATGTATGGAAGTATGGAATGTTGGTACTTTGTATTAAAATATAATATTTTAATACAAAGAAAAACAAATAAATGAAAGTATTTGAGATTTTTTCAATGACTGACTCCATGTATATGTATAATCAGATGTCTAATGAAAGACACGGTAGTTATCGTGCGTCGCCAAAAGGAGTAGCAAAACCAGCAAACACAAAGGCAGCGCACAGCAGGTTGTATCAGAGGGTCCCACTCCCACCAACAGAAAACCAAAGACAGCTGATTTCTGTCAAATCCGAAGGGTGTGCAACAGTGAGAAAAAAACAAACTGTGGGGGAATTAAGGGCCCTATGCCAGAATCTATTAGAAACAAATACGAAAGAAAATCGGGAAATGGAAATGGATTACTCGAGTGATGACAATGATGACGAGTCTGGTGGTGAAGATGAACATATTGTTAGATCGATTCACCGAGTACACTTTCTTTCCCTCGACCTTTGTAACCACTTTTTTTTTTTTTTGTTAGAAAATTAAAATTTGAAGTATGGTAAGATATTTGGTAGGGTGTTGTAATTTGTAAAATTAACAAATCAAGTCCTTATCCTTTCCTGTTTATATTCTTTTAATAAAATAGGTAAATGAAATCCTGTGAATCCTAAAACCCAAAATTCAGTCTTGTTCCATGTAAGAACATCCACAATGGGAGTTGATTAGGGGTTCAATAGAATTTAATTGAATATAATATAGAAGAGGGAGAGGGTAGAGTTGAATGGGCATTGAACACATCATAGGCAATTTGAGTGCAAAATTGTGAGTTTTTCATGAATTAAATAGAATATACCCATTTTCTCTTCTAGTTGGCACTTCATTCGACCATCTTCATTCAAATCCCATGCAGATGCCCTAAGATCGGTCAAAATGGTCAAAATAACAAAAAAAAAGTTAAAAATAATAAAACAAATAATTTATTTTATAACCCTAACTTGGGAGTGTCTCTATATCTCATCAAACATAGTAACACTGAATAGTAAAACACATTAATATTTTTCAGTATTTTGGTCTCAGGTTTGGTCATATTTCGGAGGCCTTGTACGAAAATTTAGGTCCTATATTTTCTTTTTGTAGAATATTATTAAGTAATTTTCTCATGGTTAATTAATATATTATACTTTCATATACTATTTTACTTATATATATATGTTTAAGAAACGTGTTCTGTGTTCTTAATCGAAATCAAAGCCAAAGCATTTAATGTTTCTTGAGAAATGGTAAATTGCAAATAAATTTTTAAAAGTTTTAGTTTTGAAAAACTTAATTTTGCTAATGTAATGGTAATGGAAGCAGTCTATGATATTTTGTATGTTAGACAATAAACTAGATAAGTGTTTATTTTTTTTAAGAAATTTAGTATTGATTTAGTTGTATTATATTTAACTAGATTATAACCCGCGTTAAACGCGGGGAGCGTATAAAAAAACATAGAATTGTAAACATATATTACATCATAGGAAGCATGACAATTAAAAGTACATTACCATAGCTATTTTAAATTCATTATCATACATTACAATAGCTATTTTAATCTCATAACAACTAAAAGAATAAATAAAAAAAACTAATAAATCATAGAGTAATATAAAATATTTAAATAGTTCATTACAAAAAACAACTATGTTCGAATGCAAATTAAAATATATATAATCACTAATATCTACTTGACATAGTCACTTTATCAAAATCAGAACGGATTGAAAAAACTTGTTGAGAAGGATGTGCCGGAACCACATACTCAATCGTATTTCCTTTAAAGAAATATAGGGTACTGTTTCTATAATCTCACCATTCATGTGCACCTTCATTGTAGTTACTAACATCTACTTTAACCCATCGATTTTGAATGAAAACCCAAATAGCCCACAAATGATCTCCACTTACAGAGAAATATCCCAATTTTCCGTGAAACTTGATCAGTCTCGACGCATACGGTCTGAAGTCATTAATAATAGAAGGTGTAAATATGAGTATATGTTCTTCTGAATAAATATCAAATCGCAATATGGTATCATTAGATAATAAGAAGTAAACGACACCGCCACTTGTAACTGCTTCATCAGAAACAGGATAAACAGATGATGGTAACTGGATATTTTGAAACTCCCTCCATTACCATGTAGCAGATGGATAAATTTCGTTATTACCATCCTAAAAAAAAGAACGTTTATAAAAATAGATATACAAAATAATAAAGTTGTTTTATGTAAATGAAGTTAATATATATAACCTCATGAAACTGATGAACCAACTCTTGTGCATTTTTTTTATAAGCTTCTTTGCGTCAGAATCATATAAAGTAAGTGAGACCGAACCGGTAATATCTTCAACTATAATGGTGATTTTAAAACTGAAAACATTGATGTAAACAGATTTAGTAATATAAATTTATATAATTTAACAAAACAATATAATAATATTTATAAAATAAGTTTCAAAACCTGGGAACAACATAAATGACTTTGTTCATGCAGTTTGAAGTGTTACAATAAAAAACTTCTTTATCTTGAAAGATAAAAAAGTGTAAAAAAAAGCATTAAAAATAGAAAAAAATAATACTGTTAATTAAAATTTAATAAAATAGAAATAAAATTTAAAGATAAAGTATCAACAAATTTAATAACATAGAAATAAAAGAGAAGAACTGAAATCGATAAACATCCATATTTTTCTGCCAGGAAATATTCAGTAAAGTCCAACCTATTATCTCATTATATACAAAAAAAAACATTTTATTATTATTAATTTTGTTAAAAAAAACAACTTATTTTGTTTTATCGTTTAAAAGAAACAAAGTTACAGGTATCCAAACAATGTGACCGGCTGATTATATGACCTGACACAATTAATAATATGAAGAAACCGACATATTTAATTGATTATTAAAACTAATAAAGCTATATAACAGATTTCATTACATAGAATAAATTCCAGTGAAGGGACCAGGAACCAAAATCACAAGATTTTGAATAATTGTAAATTTATCAGATTGATAAAAAAAGAAAGGAATAATAAGAGATTTCATTAAATAGACTAAAGTTTATTATTAAAAATAATAATGTTGATTATTAAAATTATATGAATAGAAGTAAAAAAGCATAACAGAAATCGAATTTAATTTTTTTTTAATAGAAATAACATAAGAATTTAACAATCTAAAAAATAAAGTGTGTAAAAACAGTACCTCCTGGTCAATAAAATCATGTCTAGGCTTGCGACCATATTAGGATTGTTTATATAGGTCGGCTTCCAAAGCATGACGACTTTAACACGTATGTTCCAAGACTCTTTGGATGCATTGATTTCAGCAACCTTATCAAAGACGACCTGATCTGCATTGTTAGCTGCCATGGAATACTATTATCTGCAATGAAAGGAGATAATTAGTTAGAGAGAAATTGTTTGTGAATGAAAAATCATAGATACTATATTTATAGGGAAAATATAAATTTGGTAAATGTTGATATGACATAGAGATTTTGGAATGTAATATCATTTCCATACTTAAAATATGTCTTATGTATGGTATGATATCGAAAATAATTTCAATATAACATGTAAGATATAATTACAAAAATAGATAAAATCATACCTAATTTAAGATAATAATTACCATATAAAAAACTGTAAATTTAAAAAATTGTAGAATAAGAAAAAAATATAATAAATATATAATATTTAAAAAAATATGAAATATAATTACAATAATAGAAGGTGAGTACAAACCTTTCTGTGGACATGATTCTGCTACTTCAATTGTACGTTTTCATCAATATTTGTATATTAGAAAACAGTTTACTATGTTCCAATTAAAATTTGTCACTTGGACTCCAAACAAAAGAATTGATATAAAATTTCAAATATGACAAGAAAATATTGGTTGATGATATTTGAGTTCAAAGTAATTAAACGTAAGTGTTGATATTTTAATGAACAATAATTGTATGTGAGCTAGAAAGTCAAATTCTGACTTTTGTAATGGATGTTAAGTTGTTAATTTTGAAGGATAATTTAGGAAATAGGACTCAGATTTATAAACTTTTATTTTCATTTGCAAATTGTGACTTTAATTTAACATAAAGAAAAAACAAAACAAAAGGTTTCGACATATTTTATAACACAACAAAATTTGGATATGCTAACTCAAAGCAATATTTGTAAATACATTATTTTCACGCAATTTAGCTCACTTTAAGTATTAAGATTATAAGATTCTCTTATAGATATCATCCGACTTTTGCTGCTCCAAAGTTTCTGATTCATTCTGTAAAAAAGAAACTTCTGTCATGATGAAGTAATGAACACTTCATAAAAAAAGTAACCATATGATTATATGAACAATATCTTAATACTTAATACCATTTTGATCTGCTCATGCTCAGTGATAATATTTTTGACTTTCTTGTTGGCATTCTCTAGCAAGTTTGTAAGATCTAATCAAGAAGCAAAGTTAGCATATGTCAAAGTAGATATTGCCTGAAGCAGTTCAGATGAAAAATAAAGGACGAATGATTCAAGCATATAATCATTAGTACATGAGACACTTTAGAAATTAAATGCATGACTACTATTGATCAGCTCCTTGAAGTACCTGCACTTATATTCTCAAATGCAGGACTACTATTGATCGGTTCTCCTCTTGTCTGACTCATGGTACACCTGTAGTAAAGGAAGAAAAATAATTAAAAAAATAATAATAATAACAAAAAAAAGGGAACACAGAACCTTCCCATTCTATCATCTGATCCAAGAAAATTCATATCAATCCTCTTTCTAGCCATTCCAAAAGAGAAACATTCCATTACCTGTAATTTGTAATTTTGAATTAAAAATGAATGTGAAAAAGAAAATTGTAGAACGTCAACGAAAAAGTCAATATCACTTACAATATCAACAAAGAAAGGTCGATCTGGATCAGCATAAATTGTGTGCCAAATTTTCACCTATAAGGGTATCCCTGCAGTCAATAAAAGGTGATCAACAAATTAAAAAAGTTGACTAATTTTTTTTTTATTTTTAAAAAAAGGATTTTTTAAAAAAGGAAGAAAAAAACAACCAGAGAAGGAGTAAACTAAATACTAACCTGTGTATATGTGATTCTCCATCGTTTCAGAACAAACTCAACACCTTCTTTCAGTGTTGCTCTTCTTTCTTCTTTATTGTTCCAAAGCTCAGGCAATGGATATCTGCCACTTCGATTGTACTCATTGAGCTCTTTTAGGGCTTTCACAACCGCATTGGATCCCTGAGATGACCTTCCCATAAAGATATAAACTTGGTTGTATCCTCTTCACTTAAACAACATCGTTTAGCAGCATCCATCAAAGGGTTTGCATCAAGCTCACCAATTCTTGTCACGCTAATTGTAGAACAATATCCACGAACATGATTATCTTCAAAACCCTGTTTGTTGTAAGAGGGGTAAAAAGGTAATTAGAAGATAAATATAGCAGCATCCATATGATTATATGAAACCTTCACTGTATTCTCTACTCTGGGGCAATACAGACATTTATACACCTTTTCTGAAACCTTCATTTTGACATTTATACACCTTTTCAAGTGAACCCATATTTAGCTCAACTGTATCAAATCCCAGCTGCTTACATTCCTGTTATGGTATACAATACAATTTATTAGGGTATAATTGGAAGTCAAGAAATTCATGAAATGTGATTTGACATTTTGTGAGTTGTGACAATAGCTAATTACCTGTATATACTCTTCTTCAAGAAGATGAACCTTTTTGAAGCAGATATTCGGCCCAATCACCTGTACTAACATATATATCATGTTCATGGGCTAATTTTGTTGATTCTTTAATGAAAACTCAGGAATATCTTATTACTTCATGAGACACTTTAGAAATTAAATAATAAATACCTCTGTTAAAGTTGTCAATGATGATTTCATTCTGTTGAATAACAAAAGCCATATCAGAATCAGTCCAACTTATAAGTTCTTGACTTCTTTTGCTCGTTTCTTGTAAGAGAGTTTCCAAGCCCAATTGAGGATCTCTGGTTCTTTTAAAGGTTGATTCAGAAGGCAACCAACCACAGATGCCTCCAAGGGCAGAATCGGAGAGCGGTCTTTACAGCGAAGCCATCTGATGTAGAACACATAGGATCGAAAATCGTTGATGGTCGACGCGGTGCCCCTCAGGGCTTCCTGGGGTTACGCATAGGATCGATTCCATATCAGCAGAAGTAGAACACATAGGATCGATTCCATGTATATATGAAATCAATGGGGTTACGCATATCGGCAGAAGGAAGGGGTTAGGGTTCATATCTATTGAGTTTCATGGGGATGTCGATAGCTCTTGGCTGATTGTGTTGATTGTGTGGAGAGAAAACCTAAGAATGAAATTAGGAATGAATCGTAAGAAGGAAGTTTTATTCAGGAGGCGCGTGTATTTTTTTGGGTTAGGATGATGTCAACAAAATGATCCTAAGGTGGAGACTAAAGGAGGGAAATGCAATCAAGGGCCCTTGTTTCTTCATTGTAGAATTTAAGGTTCTCTTTTAATAATATTTAGAGATTGGTAAATTTTTTGTAGCAGTTCTAATTTATTGAACAAATCATCACCATCGATGTGTGAGATATCACTATTTTATAAATTCTTTTCAAGATTTTTTATAATAAAAAATGTCTTGAGACTACTTGTATTGCTCAATACTTCACTCCATTAAACCAAACCATATATAGAAAACATTAAAGGGAGTTTTTGATTGGAGACACGATACGACTACACCATTCGCACACCCTCAATTGCATATAGTTTGCATTTTACAGTTAAAACTATTTTGACCATGTAATCATCGATTATATAATGTGGTTATTTACTTATTTTGTTGTGATATTTGTCATAAATTATTGTTATCCTAAACTATAGAAAGGTTGCTTCCATTGATGTTTCCAAGGTAAAGAGGGTGATGCCGAGGTTTAATCTTGATTCTTCCAACTCGAAGATCAAACTGAAAACTAAATATTGAGTTATGTTTGGTTGATAAACTGACATGAAAATCACATACCAAAATCATACTTTTACGAATTTATTGTCGTTTAGAAATTTGAATTCTGGTCTTTTAGAGTTCAATCCATATACTTTAAATAGGCCTCGACTTGCTTTTTAGAATAATCAAAACAAAATAACTTCAAAAATATAGCCTTGAACTTCAACTTTATATTGTATTGATCAGAGAGACATTTCGGGAATTGGTTTGATTCTATCTTTGTTCCTTCCGTTTGAAGAAAGGAAGAATCCCATATATCACTTCTTCAAAGTTCAAACTGTTGTTAATACAAGGATTTACAAACCGCATGCATTTTTTATAGTTAAAAGTTGAAAATTATTAAGATATTCTTATAGTAAAAAAACCCTACGACGATAACTTTTTTCCTCCGGGTCAATTGAGTAAGATCGCCTGTCTAACTTGTATAGGTTGATCGTAGGTGAAAGATTTTCTGAATTCAAGATCTGTTATATGGGAGGAACATGGGTATATGGGTTGCTTTTGTTTCTTGTGATTCTTGTGTTAATTTATAAAAGAATCAAGTAATGAAATCATTGTTTAAGGAGACGCGGCCTCCTTCTAATGGGTTTCAGGTTATGGATAAAATTGTATAGGTAGAGGAAAAAAAGGGCTAACGTTAATTTCATGGAATCATAATGCTTTTAAACGGGTTACTTCAGTATTAGGTACAATGATGTTTTTTTGGGAGATGATGAGAATGTTTCCATATATCTGGTGGGTAAGATGTGTATTACGTCTAGGAGTAAGGTGTGTATTAGAACAAATAACTTGGCATGTATTGATGTTTAAGGTTGTGGTTTTGGTTGTTTGAGGTTGTAGTTAAAGAATATTCAACATGGGTGTTGGATATAAGGAATGAGATTAATTCTAGTCGATCAACAGGTTCAAAGGATATCTCGTTAAAGGTATTTGTTGTAAGAATTTAATAGATTTATAGGGATTGGTGCAATGGTATCTCGTTGCTGGAAGAATTTAATAGATTTATAGGGATTGTTGATGTTGGGATATGATATGAACGAGTCGAAAGTTGATCTTCTAAAGATATTTGTAAGAGTATTAAGTGTGGGAAACAAGATCCAACATCAAGTTGTGTCATCTCACATGTCACATAAGCAAATGGTGTTATAACACAAAGTGGAAAAATGGGCAACAAGATGCAACACCAACTTTTTGAGAATAAATATGTTTTATTTTTGATTTTTTTTTCGAATTTGTTTTTTTTTTCAATTTTGGTTTTGTTTTCTTTTTGGTTTTTTTTTCTTTTTACGTTCTTTTAATCACTAAAATGAATATATTTTTATAAAACATAAAATTTTAAAACAAAAAAAGACATAATATTTAAAATCTAAAATTACGATTACAATTAAAAAAAACATGATTTTAAACATAAAATCATAACTAAAATACCATTCAAATTACTCATAAAATCCTAATTAACCTAAATATTTCTTCCTAATTTGTTCCTTCATTGCTTGTAGCACAGCTAGATCCTCAGGTGCCAAACCCTCTTCACTCGTCCGAAGAATTGACAACTAATGTGTCATTAGTTCTCTCTCTTTTTGCTCCTGCTTCTCCCGTGCCTGCCTGTTTCGCTGTCAAACCAACAAATAATGGGATAAAGAATATTAATAAAGCTCAAGTCACTGCTATTTTTTATACTAAATATAGTATAGAGTAAGCAGGGTCGGTCCACAGGAATACAGGACTTCTTATCTTGCCATATTTTCACACATAATACAAATAATATTAAAATGGGGGATTGTGTTTGAACTAGATTTAAACTTCATAAATAAACAAGATTGTTAACAGAATTTAGTAAAAGAAATACATTTCCGATTCTGATTCTTATACATGTATTATGTTGAAAGATGCAAAATGAATATGATTATGTTCTATCTAGGTTGGTAATTTAGATACTAATAAACTCTAATATCTAAGTTGACAAAAATTGTTTTATTCAAAACATGTTCTTCAAATAAAACTTCATTTAATTGATTTAATTCAAATAAGCTCTTTCATTAAATCATTAAATGACTTTAAGTTCTTGCAACAATTACCAACAATATTCAATATTCCTCATAAGCTTGGGATTATGAACATTTAATCTTTGATTACACTCAGTTTGATTCAATTACAATCAATTAAGTGCATGTTACTAACATCAGATCATAAAACATATACGAATTTTACAATTTGATTAACTAGATTGATAAAAACCCTAATTCATTGATCAAGTGAAAAAGAGAATAAACCAAACACTTGATTAAGATCAAATCAAATATTACTAGATGTTAAACACAAATCAAGTTCAAGTTACAACCTAACAACACATACTTAAGAATTCAGATTCGGAAATGATTATGAAATCAACCACACATGTCTAGGTTAAACTACAAATCAAACAAGTTTAAACTTCAAATTGACTTACAAAAAGGAAATTAAAGTGTTTCCAAGTGTTAATCTACTTCCAAAAGCTCTGAAAATCGCCTTCTTTCTGCCCAAAATCCGACCTAGCCTCCAACAAAACTGATTGTCTGAATTATATGAGAGTAAAACTACTTTAAAAACTGTCGAGATGTTTACACGGCCCATGTAAATTAAAGGGTGCCATTTACACGACCGTGTAAACAAGAAAAGTAGAATGCTCAATCCTTCCAGGCCTTCGAAGTAGAATGCTCTTGCATATGCGTTTACACGGCCCGTGTAAACTATAAGCCATCATTTACACGGCCGTGTAAATGTCTGAAAGGCTCAAATCTTCATTTCTTCATTCTCTCTCTCTCTTCAATGCTCCAAAACTTCTGAAACTTTGTCTCCAACTCTTTTTAACTTCCTCCATCAAGATCCAACCTTCAAAAGTCCCTGAAATATCATAAAAGTGTGTGAATGGAATTGCATCATGAAAAATCCCGAAAAATATGCAAAATGCATGAGTTTAAACCTAAATGCAATGAACTTTTATGAACTAAAACTACAAAATGAATGCATGAAATGCATCTAACAAATCTCCCCAAGCTTGAACCTTTCTTGTCCTCAAGAAAGAACAAGAAGATTTAAACTAGAGAAAATAAAATAGAATAGAAGAAAAGAAAATTAAAGTTAAAACTATTTGAAACTTAATGCATGAAATCAAAACAAACATGAAAAGATCCAACCCAATTACCCTGTTTTGTACCATAGTTGAGAATGTACCTGTCATGCCTTGAGTCAACTTGGCTTTAGTCTCAAAATATTATATGATAATAGAAACAAGACTTTGGCCACTCCCTAATACAACTCAACAGAATCAAAGATCACAACACTTTTTTTTCTTTTCAATATCATCAAGTCAATTCTTGGAACAAATTATGGTCTTACTCTCGTGAAATTATATGTGACAAAACATGCTCAACCATCTTTGTTTCATAAAATATAACAATGTCCGATTCCAGCTATTTGTTGGTCAACAACAATCTTTTTCTGAAAAATCTTTTCTAAAAAATTCCCTAATATTTATCCAGATTGGTTACAAACTTCAAACCACTTACACCAGCCAAAGTAATTAACATTCAGTCCAATGTCATAAGTTCAAATCCAAGTCCAAGGGAATCTTTTGACAGCCAAGTATTTTTCCTAAACACAATATTCAATTAAACTATAAACACAATTATATACAAAATTCTTAATTAATTTTTTTTTACAAATAAAGCTCATGGCTTTCTTTGAAATCCGTGTAACGGGCTTCCAACCAACACATCCAAATCAAATGACCTTAGTGTGCTAGATTTAAAGAGATCCCTCGGGTTTACTTGCCCGAACCTCAAAGGCCACATATTAGCTTTATTTGCTATTATTAAGTTCATGACTTTCTATGGAACTCATGTAACGAATTTTCAACTTAATCAGTCCCAAACAATTTAGCTTTAGGCGATTAGGTGTAAAACACCGCTCAGAGTTTACTTGTTCGAATCCCAAAGGTCACATATTAACTTAATAATAGTTTTATTTATTTATTTATTTATTTATTTATTTATTTATTTTTTAAGTAATACATATACAAATATCTAAGTTAACACATAACACTCTTATTTATTTATTTATTTGGCCAATTTCTTTATATTTTCGTCCTTGACTTTTCTATTGTGGGACATCTCACGGTTTATTACCGTGAGGACTTCTAAGACATTTTTCAGGGGACTAAAGGTTAACATGCAAAGACCCGTAAGTATAGTTGAAAGCTATGTCCCCAAGCAGGGTATATAAAAGGGAATGAGTAGAAAGGACTTTTTAGAGCGCTGGAAGGCTCGGGACATTGAAATTTTGCATTCTTTTTTTTTTAGCATTTTAAGTTCAATTGAGCACTTACTACTCATAAGACCAGTCATATGTCCTAAAGAATCGACTCATACCTGCTGTTATGCTCAAATGTTGACAGTCTTCTCACTTTCTGTTTTGCACAAGTAGCTTCGGGAGGTGTGTTCGTGTGCGATTAACTTGCTTTTAGATTTTTTTTTTTAATAAAAAGAGCAAGCTAATCTCAAGGCACATGACTCACTTACCATCTCAACTGTTTTGAGAAGATTTGGTTGCTTGGGATTGGATCATTTTTTTTTCTATTCTAATTATTATTATTATTTTCTTTGCATTTTGTTTGCATCTAAAAAAAAATCTTTTTGGCTTTTGAAAAATTTTCCATGCAGAAAAAAATGAAAAGGAAAATGAAAATGAAAAGAAAAATAATGCAATGCAATCAAATTACATGCAACCTACATGCAACGGGATAATGCATGGATGGATGCCCCTCCCCAAGCTTAAAATAAGCATCATCCTCGATGTTTGGAGAGAGGCATAGCCGGCCTATTGAGGACCGGGCGGTGGAGGATATGGTGGGAACTGTGAAGGATAATCAGAAGGATAAAATGGAGGCCACTGGGGTTGGGATGATGATGGAGGCTGCTGCTGCTGGGTGGGAAGCACAAGTACTCTATGGATATCGCTCATCAAATGATGAACATTGCGGTTATGCTGCTCTTGAGCGACCCATCTCTGATCCTGCTCAGCCCACCGTAGCTCTTGTTGGGCCCAACGCTATTCTTGCAAGTTACGGTAGTCCTGAAAATCAGAAGTGATTTCAGCGACACCCGTATAAATTTCTCCGACTTCCTACTGTATGCTGGTGTAACGGTGGTTCAAGTGTGCAAACTCGCCCATGTAAAGATTGTGTTCAGGAAAAGGAATGGGGCGAGATGAGCTAGAGGCACCAACAGTAGGAGCAGGAGGAGTAGAAGTGGTGGTTGAAGGTCTACGGGCAGCAGTAACACCCAAGTTGGATTGGAGGTGCCAATTGGTAGAAGGGATGTCATTGGCCAAGACTAATATCTTCTTATTTCGGTTATCGACGCGTAAATATTCTTTACCATCAACTGTCCAATGAACATCCCCATTGGGATGGCGGTGAAAGAGATGCATGATTTCCAAAACCTCAAGTGATAAACGAGTACGGCCCGAAATTATATTGGTTGGATTGTTGGGTAGATGGAGGCCAAGATGTTCAGCTATAATAGATACCATGCCTCCACAATGTAGCTGGCCACCATTGCTCAGGGCATTTCTGAGCATTTTCTGAACTACCCAACACCCAAAATGAGGGACTTCCTCGGGCTTGTTATTCATGCACCACAAAACTTCTAATTCTTTTTTGTTTGCTTTGCTAGTCTCTTCTTGAGGAAATAAGAGAGAAGCAATAATCCGGTGGGTGACCTTCAGAACCGGATGAATAATGCTAGAAGCTTTTGCTGTGCCTGACTGAAACTCATCTTCACAAGAGATAGTTCTCCAAAACGTTCCACACTCGCGCTCAAATACAACATTTCTTCTTCCTTTTGCTGTATATACATCTCTTTTCACTTTTGGGGCACCAATAATATCACAGAGAGTATCAGCATGAATTCTATGTGATTGATTGAGCAAACGGAAAGTGAGGATGTGTGTTTGGTAATCGAAAGTGATGGATGACAAGAATTCCAACATAGGTGTTTGATAACTGACTGCATGTAGATTCAATAGCCCTTCCCAACCAATGTTCTTGAAGAGCTTGTGGACACCTTTATAGATATGAAGGTCTTTGAGGGCTTGGATGTCCACAAATTTTTGAGCCGCCATTACTCTTCCAATAAGGCTTGCATACAAAATGTTTTGTTGATTGGTCTAAAAAATAAGACCAAATTCATATGGGTTTTCCATGGGATGTTGGTCTTGTTCATCATTAGACTCTTGACCACCCATATGTGAGGTCCCAATTCTAGCCCTTTTTCCACGAGAGGCCATTGTCAAATTGGATTCAACAAAGTTTTGCACACAATGTAGGACAATTTAAACTCAAGAGTATGCACAAAAAAAAACAGCAATATCACCAAAATCACCCCAAAATCTAAGTATATGCACAAGTAAAGAGTTGGAACAATTATACCAATTTGTGCTTGAAAATGGTGGTAGGGTGATGTCCAATGCTTCCCCAAGCTTATCCTTGGAGCTTGATTTTTGATGCAAAATTGAGGAAGATTAAGTATTTGGAATGGTTTTTTCGAAGGGGGCAGTAAGGAGAGAAGGAGTCGCAGGTATTGAGAGAACAATGAGTGAAAAAAAAATCAAGTTTTGGGTTTTAACTCGTTCAGCCCTGTTTTAATGTTTACACGGCCCGTGTAAACAGGAAGGCAAAATTTACACGGCCGTGTAAATGTAGAGTTTTGACTGCGGTGGCTGGTCGTTTACACGGCCCGTGTAAACCATAAGCATAAGTTTACACGGCCGTGTAAATGTCTGTAAAGGCCAAATTTTTTTTGATTTTTTCACTTTTTGAATTTGCAACCCGCTAAACCTCTACTGCCTAAAAATGATTTTTAACCCTCTTTTAGCATGAAAAACAACTTGGAAGTTTGAAAACAAAGAAAATACAATGAAAATATAAGAAATGACAAAAATACCCCCGGGTTGCCTCCCGGTTAGCCGCCCCTTTTTAATGTCGTTGGCTCGACTTGGACCCCAACTATTTGTCAATCTTGATACTTTGGATTTATTACTTCCTCCACCTCTTCATTCTTGACTTGAAATCCTTCATAATAAGGCTTCAAACGGTGACCATTTACCTTAAAAATCTTCCCGGTTTTCTCACTTGTGATTTCTATTGCACCATGCTCAAAAACATTAGTGACAACAAATGGTCCCACCCAACGGGACCTTAATTTACCAGGAATCAATTTAAAACACGAGTGGTAAAGTAGTACCTTTTGACCTTTGTGAAATACCTTGCGTGTAATCATCTTGTCATGGAATGCTTTGGTCTTTTCCTTATAAAGAACCTCATTCTCATATGCTTCATTGCGGATTTCCTCAAGTTCTTTTATGTCCAGCTTCCTCTTCTTTCCCGATTCACTTAAATCCATGTTGAACTGCTTGATCGCCCAATAGACCCTATGTTCCAACTCAACGGGTAATCGACACGACTTTCCAAAAACAATACGGTATGGAGACATTCCAATTGGAGTTTTGTATGCAGTGCGGTATGCCCACAAAGCATCATCAAGGCGTGTACTCCAATCTTTCTTTGTTGTATTCACGGTTTTCTCCAAAATGCCCTTGATTTGTCGATTGCTCACCTCGGCTTGTCCATTTGTTTGTGGGTGGTATGCTGTGGAAACTTTATGAGTAACACCATATTTCTTCAAAACACTCCCGAGCATACGATTGCAAAAATGTGTACCACGATCACTGATTAAGGCCTTTGGAACACCAAATCTGGAAAAAATGTTAGCCTTCAAGAAATCTATCACAACTTTTGAATCGTTAGTACGGGTAGCCTTTGCTTCCACCCACTTGGAAACATAGTCCACAGCCAAAAGAATATAAATAAAACCCGAAGATGATGGAAAAGGTCCCATAAAATCAATGCCCCAAACATCGAAAATTTCACAAACTAAAATGGGATTTAGGGGCATTTGATTCTTTGAGCTTAAAGAGCCCATCTTTTGACATTTATCACAACTTGAACAAAAGACATAAGAGTCATGGAAAATACTTGGCCAGTAAAATCCACTCTCTAAAACTTTTCTTGCAGTCCTTTGAGGACCAAAATGTCCTCCACAAGCATAAGAGTGACAAAATGTTAAGATAGAAGGTACCTCATATTGATCCACACATCGTCTAATCATTTGGTCAGCATAATATTTCCACAAATATGGCTCATCCCAAACATACCTCTTGGCTTCTTTCTTGATCTTGTCTTTTTTCCATCGAGTCAAATCTGGTGGAAATTGATTTGTAACAATGTAGTTCACAATATCGGCATACCACGGGGCAACTTTTGCTGAAAATAGGTTCTCATCGGGAAATGCATCATGAATGGGAGTTGAGTCATCGGGAGAAACAATCCTGCTAAGATGATCAGCTACAAGGTTTGACTTTCCACTCTTGTCTTTGATTTCGATGTCAAACTCTTGCAAGAGTAATACCCATCGAATGAGTCTAGGCTTCGAATCCTTCTTTGCAAGTAGATACCTAATAGCTGCATGATCAGAATAAACAATGACTTTAGAACCTAGCAGGTATTGACGAAATTTGTCTAAAGCAAAGACAATAGATAGCAATTCTTTTCCAGATGTTGAGTAGTTGGCTTGTGCACTATCAAGTGTTTTTGAGGCATAGTAAATGACATTAGGAACACGATCTTTTCTTTGCCCTAACACTGCACCGACTGCATGATTGCTGGCATCACACATGATTTCAAAAGGTAAACTCCAATCCGGTGATTGAAGTATAGGTGTTGTTATCAACAACTCTTTCAACTGATCAAAAGCTTACTTGCACTGTTTGGAAAATTCGAATTCTGCATCTTTTTGTAGGAGCTCACACATGGGACGAGATATCTTGGAAAAATCTTTGATAAACCTTCTATAAAATCCTGCATGATCAAGAAATGAGCGTACCTCACGAACACAAGTGGGATAAGGTAAAGATTTTATGACATCTATTTTTGCTTTGTCCACTTCTAGACCCTTAGAAGAAACAATATGACCTAGTATGAGACCTTTGTCAACCATAAAGTGACACTTTTCATAATTCAAAACAAGATTGGTCTCAATACATCTTTGCAAATTCTTTTTCAAATTACCCAAACACTCATGAAAAGAATTACCATAAACTGTGAAGTCGTCCATAAAAACTTCAATGATTTCCTCAACAAATTCCGAAAAAATACTTACCATGCACCTTTGAAAAGTGGCTGGAGCATTGCAAAGTCCAAAAGGCATTCGCCTATATGCAAATGTTCCAAAGGGACATGTGAAAGTAGTTTTTTCTTGGTCCTCGGGTGCAACGGGTATTTGATGGAAACCAGAATACCCAACCAAGCAACAATAATGTGTTTTTCCCGCTAACCTTTCCAACATTTGATCAATGAAGGGAAGTGGGAAATGGTTTTTCCGGGTTGAGGAATTGAGTCTTCTATAATCAATGCAAACTCTCCACCCGTTTTGCACACGGGTGGGGACTAACTCACCTTGGTCATTCTTTGTAACGGTAATACCTGTCTTCTTGGGCACAACTTGGACCGGACTTACCCAATTGCTATCTGATATAGGGTAGATCATCCCTGCATTCAACAACTTTAAAATCTCCTTTTTCACAACCTCCATCATTGGAGGATTCAAACGCCTTTGAGCTTCTCGGGAAGGCTTGTAATCTTCTTCCATAAGGATTTTGTGCATGCAAAGCGAAGGACTTAGCCCTTTGATGTCGGCTATAGTCCACCCAATGGCTTCCTTATACTCTTTCAAAGTGGTGACAAGCTCTTCCTCTTCTTTTGTTGACAACTTGGTGGAGATAATCACTGGCAAAGTTTCTTTGTCTCCAAGATATGCGTACTTGAGATGCTCGGGTAAAGTTTTGAGCTCCAATTCCGGTGCCTGCACAATAGAAGGAACAAGTTTCTCATTAGACATTGGTATTTTCAGCTTTGGAACATCAAACCTCATTTTCTTCTTCTCATCCATGCAAGACACAACCTCCATAATCTCTTTATCAATTGTAAATTGATTGGCAAGTTTTTCCACTCTTTCTTTTTGAAGATTCCTGTCTAAAATGAGAGCTAACACATCAAGATTAGACAAATCAAAACACTCCTCTGTCAATGGTTCAATGGCATCCACAAAATTCAAAGATGAAATATCACTTGGATATCTCATTACATCATAAATATTGAAATTTATCACCTCCCCATCAAATTCCATGGATAATGTACCATCATAAACATCAATTTTAGTCCTGGCTGTTTTCAAAAAGGGTCTTCCTAGGAGAATTGAACTCAAATTTGGTGAGTCATCATCATCCATGTCAAGGATATAAAAATCTACTGGAAACACTAATTCATTCACTTGAACTAACACATCTTCTAGCACACCTTTGGGATGTACTAAAGATCTATCAGCCAATTGAATGATTACCCCGGTCTTCTTCAATGTGCCAATATTTAAAGTTTTAAAAATGGAATATGGAAAAACATTTATAGAAGCTCCAAGGTCTAGCATAGCCCGTGGAACATGAAGATTACCTAATGTGCAAGGAACCGTGAAAACACCCGGATCCTTACATTTTTGAGGTAGTCTTTTCTATAACACTGCAGACACATTTTCTCCTACTTTAACAGTTTCATTCCCTTTCAACTTTTCTTGGATGTACATAATTCCTTAAGGAATTTAGCATACCTAGGGACTTGTTTGATGGCATCAATAAGAGGAATATTTACCTCAACTTTTCTAAACATCTCCATGATTTCATTGTCTTCCCTTTCACGCTTTGACTTGCTTAATCTTGAGGGAAATGGAGGAGGAGTGACTTTTGCTTCAATAGGAACTTGCTTTGAAGGTGTTTTTGACTTTTCTTCTTCTTTCTCTAGCTCCATCTCTTCTTCTTCTTCAATCATCTTAGGACCTTCATATTCTTTGCAATTTCTCAAAGTGATGGCACATGCACTATGTTTTGGATTCTTCTCGGTTTGCGCGGGTAGTTTGCCTTGTGACTCCAATTTACTCACAGAAGTGGCGAGTTGAGTCATTTGTTGCTCTAAAGTCTTGATGCTCGCCTTGGTCTCATTTTGAAATGTTTGAGTACTTGTGGCTAAACTCTTAACAATGTCTTCCAAAGACATTCCCGATCCGCTTGAACTACTTCCTTGATGCATGTTTTGAGGTTGGAATTGAGATTGATGAGGAGGTTGAGTTGGCTGGAAATATGGTTGATAACTTTGTTGGTGATGCATTTAATTTTGAAATGGGGGTCTTGGTTGATAAGGTGGTGGTCTTGGCTGAAAATTGGCATTAGGTTGATGCCAATTTGGATTGCTTCTTGGCTGGAAGTTTCCTTGTTGTTGACTTGAAAATCACATAGCTTGAACTGGCTCTACATCTTCTTGTAACATTGGGCACATATCAGTGGGATGTCCAACTTGTGTACAAATACCACAAGGTCTAACTACTGGTGGTTGCACACCCTTATCCTTAGCAAGCATCATCACTACTTTAGTCAACTCAGAAAGTTGACTCTCAATTTTTGGGGTAGAAATTTCTTTTACTCCTCTTGGTGCATCACTGTACCATTCTTCTTCTTGTGTTGTATGCTTGGACTCTTCTGCCATGTTCTTGATAAGAACTCTGATTTCTGTTGGAGTCTTATCAGCTATAGATCCACCACTTGATGCATTGAGTAATCTCCTATCCCAAGATGACATTCCTTCACAAAAATACTGCAACAACTGATATTCTGTAATCCCATGTTGTGGACATCTTGAGTACAATTTCTTGAACCGTTCCCAATAAGTATGCAAGGCTTCTTTTTGTTGTTGCTTGATACCAATTATCTCTCTGCGTAAAGCTGAAGCTCTCATTTCTGGAAAATATTTATCCAGAAACATCCTTGCAAGTTCATTCCATGTTGTGACTGACCCCGGTGGTAAGTCATACAACCACTCCTTAGCTGAATCTTGTAAAGAAAAAGGGAATGCCCTTAACTTGATTTGATCTTCTGTGACTTCATGTGGCTTCATACCCACACAAACAACATGAAATTCCTTAAGGAATTTATGTGGGTCTTCATTCTCAAGACCACGGAATGAGGGTAACAAATGGATGAGTCCAGACTTGAGTTCAAAGTTGATTGCTGCAGGGTAATTTATGCACAAAGGTTGTTGGGTGACATCTTGAGTGGCCCACTGTCTAAAGGTTTGTTCAGGTGGTGGGTTTGGAGGTGGGTTTCCTCCATGGTTGTCTGCCATGGTAGGAGTAGGTGAAGATGGTGGGGTGGTACTTTTGGATGTTGGTGAAGATGTGGTTGATGGATTTGATAAAGAAGCTCCGAATTGTTGTTTCTTTAAAAGTTTAGCTTGCTTCCTTCTTTGTTTTGCAGATTTCTCTATCTCCAAATCAACTGGTAAAGGTGTACCTGTGCGAAAAGATCTTGGCATAAACAATTAGTACTACCGTATCCCCGGCAACGACGCCAATTTGTTTGGCTGTCAAACCAACAAATAATGGGATAAAGAATATTAATAAAGCTCAAGTCACTGCTATTTCTTATACTAAATATAGTATAGAGTAAGCAGGGTCGGTCCACAGGAATACAGGACTTCTTATCTTGCCATATTTTCACACATAATACAAATAATATTAAAATGGGGGATTGTGTTTGAACTAGATTTAAACTTCATAAATAAACAAGATTGTTAACAGAATTTAGTAAAAGAAATACATTTCCGATTCTGATTCTTATACATGTATTATGTTGAAAGATGCAAAATGAATATGATTATGTTCTATCTAGGTTGGTAATTTAGATACTAATAAACTCTAATATCTAAGTTGACAAAAATTGTTTTATTCAAAACATGTTCTTCAAATAAAACTTCATTTAATTGATTTAATTCAAATAAGCTTTTTCATTAAATCATTAAATGACTTTAAGTTCTTGCAACAATTACCAACAATATTCAATATTCCTCATAAGCTTGGGATTATGAACATTTAATTTTTGATTACACTCAGTTTGATTCAATTACAATCAATTAAGTGCATGTTACTAACATCAGATCATAAAACATATACGAATTTTACAATTTGATTAACTAGATTGATAAAGACCCTAATTCATTGATCAAGTGAAAAAGAGAATAAACCAAACACTTGATTAAGATCAAATCAAAGATTACTAGATGTTAAACACAAATCAAGTTCAAGTTACAACCTAACAACACATACTTAAGAATTCAGATTCGGAAATGATTATGAAATCAACCACACATGTCTAGGTTAAACTACAAATCAAACAAGTTTAAACTTCAAATTGACTTACAAAAAGGAAATTAAAGTGTTTCCAAGTGTTAATCTACTTCCAAAAGCTCTGAAAATCGCCTTCTTTCTGTCCAAAATCCGACCTAGCCTCCAACAAAAATGATTGTCTGAATTATATGAGAGTAAAACTACTTTAAAAACTGTCGAGACGTTTACACGGCCCGTGTAAATTAAAGGGTGCCATTTACACGACCGTGTAAACAAGAAAAGTAGAATGCTCAATCCTTCCAGGCCTTCGAAGTAGAATGCTCTTGCATATGCGTTTACACGGCCCGTGTAAACTATAAGCCATCATTTACACGGCCGTGTAAATGTCTGAAAGGCTCAAATCTTCATTTCTTCATTCTCTCTCTCTTCAATGCTTCAAAACTTCTGAAACTTTGTCTCCAACTCTTTTTAACTTCCTCCATCAAGATCCAACCTTCAAAAGTCCCTGAAATATCATAAAAGTGTGTGAATGGAATTGCATCATGAAAAATCCCGAAAAATATGCAAAATGCATGAGTTTAAACCTAAATGCAATGCACTTTTATGAACTAAAACTACAAAATGAATGCATGAAATGCATCTAACACTGCCTTTTAAGGAACTCCAAATGACGACGTTTCAAGTCATTTTTTCTTTTATTAATAAATTGTGCTCGTCGAATTTCGCTCTCATTTCCGCCGCGTTTTTTGCTTTCGCCTCAACCTCCTCCGCATGTCTTGCAGCGCCCCTCACTTTGTTGCGTCCGGGCGGTCGTCGTGGTGGGGATATCTCCTCGATATCATCTGGGATCTCATCATTGTCCGCGTTTAGGTCGATGTGAGTCCGTGCGTCCGACACGTCGACCGAGCTCGAATTGCGAGACCTTTTGGATTGAACCTCCGACGATGTAGGCGTTTTATTCCACTTTGGATCCGCTCGCAACAACTCCCATGATTTTTCAAACTCGAAAACATGTCCTATTTCGACCCGATATTGTTCTTTTGCAACTTTGAACAAATCGATGTCGTTGGTTCCGCTTTGCTGTTGCGCCTCAACTCGGTTGTAAATACTGTTGAATTTGTTGCACCACTTAGTTATTTAACCTCATTTGCTGCTCAACATGTCATTGTTGCAATACAGTTTTTTCTTCAAAATAGCGTGAAACTTGTCGCGCACCGCCCCCAATAAGCTCATTTCTTCATTCCATTTTCGCGGAGTTCATCTTTTGAAGTAGTACACCAAGCCGCCGTCAAAGCATATTCCTCTTCCGGTGTCCACCATTGTGGAACGTCTGCATTTTCTGTTTCAACCGCTATCGATTTCCCTTTCGATTTTCCTTTCCCTTTCCCTCTCCCACTACCTCCTGCTTCCACTTTAACTGATGGTTGTGTTGTAGGTGGTGATTGGTTGGTTGTTTGTTGCGTCGAAGCAAAAGTAGGGAAAAGATTTTGTTGTAAATTTGGGTTTTAACCAAATAGATTTTGTTGAAAGTATGGTAAGTTGGGAAATTGCAGATATGGTGAGTTGGGAAATTGCAGTGGTGGTGAAGCGGCGCCTTGGTATGTGAATTGTGGTGATCCTTGAGACGATAAAAGGTTGAAATAATTTTCATAAACCGCAAATCCGAGAGGCGAGGTTGTGTTTGGTTGTGTGTTTGGGTTTGATGATGGAGGGGAGGTGTTTGGGTTTTACTCCATTTTTTTGATTAAAAGAAAGTATAAAATATAAAGAGAATGAGAGAAAGATGTAAAAAAATTGAAGTAAAATGAGTATTTATATAAAGTAAAAAGGGTAATTTTTTTTTTAAAAAATTTAAAATGTTTGTTGAAAATATACGATCTGATTACCACGAATAAAGGCTCGGATACCAGTTACTGGGTGACAAATATATATATTTAAGGTATTTAAGATGCAAAAAAAAATAAGAAGTGCGGAATAAATATAAACTGGAAAGCTATAAATGACTGAAAGCTATAAATGAAATAAATGACAGTATTTAAATGACGTAAAGCTGTAATAAAATATATAAATATATAAATATATAAATATATATATAAAGTCGGTTCGTCAATAAATTGACTGAACTGGTTTAGAATTGGACTGGATCTTAATAGACTGTGTCTCTATTTGTTCGAAGTTCAATCCGGTAAGTAACAATAAGTTCTTTTTATGTAACAATGAATTGTTTATAAAACGATACAAAATACACGGGTAATGTTTTTTGTATGTGGGTATGGAGTTTTTTAAGGTGATTTGATGAGGTTGAAGTGGGTATTTGGAGGGTGGTAGAAGGTGGAATAAGGTTGTAGTTTTGGTGGTATAATGTAACAAAGAGGGTGATGTTGAAAGAGCTTTGGGTGGTTATGAATATAGATTTTCGTAGTAAATCTCTCTGGATAGCCAATTCTCTCTCGCGTCTCTCTGGGGTTTGCAGTGGTCAAAAAAATCGAGGAAAATTCCTGGATGTAGGTAAGGTCCTGAATAATTTGCGTTGCAAATCTCTCCCGTATTATCTTGTTGAGTTGTGCTCGGTGAATTTTTTCTTAACTTGCAAATTCTGAAGTCGAAAATCAGCAAGGTGATGATGGTTGTGGTGATTTGAAAGGGTTTTTGGAGGAGGTTTAAGGAGGGTATTTGGAGGGTGTTTGGAGAGTATTTTGAGGTTGTTTGGAGGTTGATATAAGGTGGTGATGGTGGTGAAAGTTTATGAAGATGATGATGTTTGATGGGTTGAAGATGAACACCTTGAGTTTGAATGAAGAAGATGAAGATGGTTGATGTTCTTCATTTTTGGTTGTTGTTGATCTTGATGTTCTTGGTTGGGAGAGTTTTTTTTTTGTGTATGGAGATGTAGCTGGAGGTATTACAAAGAAAAAGAACACACACGAACTATAGCTCACTTATTCTCTATACATACACATGTATACATATATGAGAGAACAAGAATCTTCTTCACTTGAGTGTTTGTTGAAAGTAGTGGCTGCAAGTTGTAGTAGGGTAGGAGGTAAGAACGTGGGAGTGGGTTTTGCTTTTTCATTTTTAATTCTCCACCGAGAGATATGAGTTTTAAATTCAATTAATGAATTGAATTTTCATATTTGACCCTTGAGTTTTTGAAGTCTTGACATTTTTATCTCTTGATTTGTTTTGTCTTCAAACGATCAAATATGCAGCTATTTTTCCGTCTTTGCGTATTTTTGTATTTCATAATTAAGCACGAATCCATACAACCTGAAATAACTGATAATATTTGTTAGATAATATAAAAACAGTTCGTATTATTTCAGTGATGGTCACATACAAAAATAATTTTCAACAATTTCCCCCTATGTGATCATTACTGAAATAAGGACAGGTATGATATAATTATATTGACAGTTCTGAACTTTTGAAGATTCAAGATAAAATATTTGTCAATAGATAAGATATATAAAACATAGTGACTGTTTTGAAAGTTTGTGACTTTGTTTAACATATCTTATGTAAAAGATTTTCAGAAATTTGTTTCCGAATCAAAGTCTCGGGTTCGGTTATCAAAGGGTAGTCATATATGTATCTAAAGGAATTTCCTTAAGATTTTATAGCATTATTTCTGACGACAAGTGGTCTAACAGGTCGATTCAGATGAACGCTCATAGATATAGCTCACACTTCACTTGGGTGTTTGGTTGTTCTGGCAGCAGAACAAGTTAATGATCACTAAAAATGAGTGATATCTCTCTCTGACGACTCACACTCATATTGGAGGTGTTCAGCTATGCTTTTCCTGTAAAGTCACTTAGTCTCATTATTAGATAATCAATCACATAAGACTAGTTTCGGCATTACTCAGTGGGTTTCTTCATTCATGCCATTAACGTTCACTCTCTCTCCGTCGGGAAATACATGTAGAGGGGTTTAGCAATTTTCATAGTGCAGTTTGCAACTAAGATTCTTCAGTGATGAAGGCTACAGTATCCCGGGAAATCCATTGTTGTTGCAGCTTCTTCTTTGATAGTATCCTGTTTGTTGATCAATATTGATTTATTGTAAAAAGATATTTTGTTTTAGCATTGAGAATTTGCTACATTTGAGACCTTTTTAAGAGTATTTGACTTGAGTGATTGAGATATCTTCTTTTGTGAAAAATGGTTAAAACAAATCGCGGGATTTTATGATTTTTGTTTTGAAATAACCATTTGGTTGAAAGTTTGTTTGAAAATACCAATATAGAATATATATATATATATATATATATATATATATATATATATATATATATATATATATATATATATATATATATTGTTTTGTTTGGTATATCTTTATTGAATCCATTTGTTTTCTTGTTGATTTGTCTTTGAGGATTGGATGTTGATAGATATTTGTTTTTTCTTTTGGTTTTCTTGTAAGGATATGTCGTTGTTTGCTTGATGGATCATGGGATCGCAAGTCTTCATTTTTGGTTGGCTTTTATCTAGGTAGGGATATGTGGCATAAAAGACAGTTTGTCTAGTATGTAAGAAATGAATGTATCGTCCCTGGTCATTTTGATATCTAAGCAAAAATGAGACCGTGACAAGGTATAATTGGGTATACCTTATAAGCAATAGTGACACACCTAAGCTCACAAGAAATAATTTCCACAATGATTTAGATCGACGAGGCACAAATTCTCACATGGGTTTTTGTTTTCATCTGAACCTCCTAACCTTATGTCCCTTGATTGTTTAAAATCGTTAATAATGAAATAAAATCGAAGGAAATAAAGTTATATACATTATGAAAAGTAGGATATTTGAACCTTCACTCCAATTGAGAATCAATATGACTTAAAATCTTCATCGAGCATAAGCATCTGAAAATTAAGTCAAGAGAAGATTAATCACAAGGTTCTATAAAAGCTTATTATGGCAAGTCTTTTATTAATTTTTTTAAAGATTTGTTTTTCTGAATGTTTTTGGAAATATTGGTTATTTGAATGTTTTTGGTAATTTTTAAAAGGAAAGCAATTTTCAATTGTTTTTGAATTTTCCTTTTGAATGAAAGTAAACACACTTTTGTACAAACAAAAAGTAAAAGTTTAAGGATAGATGTTATCTGGATTTAACATTCCTAGACGGCCTAGGAGGTATTGAAACTTTGTTTCATCGAGAGCCTTAGTGAAGACATCGGCAATTTGATCTTCGGTGTTGATGAAGTGCAATTCGATATGACCCTTTTGAATGTTGTCTTTGATGAAATGATATCGAATGTCGATGTGCTTTGTCATGGAATGGTGAACGGGATTGTGAGAAATGGCAATTGCACTGGTTGAGTCACAAAATATGGGAATTTGTGAAATTTTGAAGCCATAGTCTCGCAGTTGAGTTTGCATCCATATGACTTGCGAACAACAGCTGGCGGTAGCGACGTATTCAGCTTCTGCTGTTGATGTGGATACACAAGTCTGTTTCTTTGAAGTCCAACTCACTAGTCTACCTCCTAGGAATTGACAGCTACCAGATGTACTTTTTCTATCTAACTTGCATCCTCCATAGTCTGAGTCGGTGAAAGCGT